>NC_064626.1:541661199-544644532 GCF_023864275.1 Schistocerca cancellata
ATTAAACTTAGTGATAGCGACGGGTAAATTACGCTCTGTGTGAAATTCTATCATGCAGTTTCCTCTTCCATTCCTTTCCCCTGGTTCGCATTCTCCTCTTACTTTTCTTGATACCGAATTCCAGTCCCCCAACACAACTGAACTTCCCTCTCCCTTAACTGCGTGAATAACTAACTTCATCTCACTGTACATTCTCTCAATCTCTTCATCATCATTGGAGATAGTTGGCACATAAACCTGTAATACAGTGGTGGGTGTGTATCTTTGCTATCATAATGCGTAATGGAAGCTTCCCCGCCTTAATGTTTTCTTATTCATTATGACACCTACACATGCGTTACCCCATACTGATTTTGTATTTATGACCATCGACTCCTTCGACCAGAAGTTCTGTACATTCTTCCACCGAACTGCAATAATTCCCATTATATGTAACGCCATCTCTCCACTTCCCTTCCTAAATTTTTTCCTACCAAAATAAGGGATCCAACATTCCACACTCTGACTAGTATTGTTTTTCCTGTGATGACGACGTTCTCACTTTTGACCCCCCCAACCCCCTAGACACCTGAATGACGGAATATTTTACCTCGAAAATATTTTACTACGGAGGAAGCCATTATCACTTAACTATTCAGTAGAGCTGCATGTTCACGTGAAAAGCAAGAGCTGTAGCTTTCCCTTGCTTTCAGTTGTTCATACCACTAATGCAACTAGGCCATCTTAACTGGTGTTACAAAGTTAGATCAGCCTATTATACAAACTGCTGCACTTGCACATACCGAAAATCTGTTGAATTTGTTTAGGACTTACATGCTTGTCTGGCCTCTCCACATATAACGCTCCACTGTGGTTACACGTGCGGTAAGATCACCTATATCGTTGGCACGTGCAAGCCACCCTACCTCCACAAGATCCGTGGTTCATGGAGAGATGTATCAAGTAAGAACATACGAATTGCTCCAGTATGGCATGCCAAAGTGCATGAAATAGCTGAGACAGAAATTATATAGTTCTGAAACCTACTAGCTTCGTCAACTACAGCTTCTTAACGTCTAGGCACACTATGTGATCTAAAGTATCCCCACACCCCATAAACCAAACGTTTTTCATATTATGTTCATTGTGCTGCCACCCAATGCCAGGTACTCGTGAGAGAGCAGAATGGGGTGATCCGCGGAACTCACAGTCTTCGAACATGGTCAAGTGATTCGGTGTCACTTGTGCCATACGATAGTGCGCGAGGTTTCCACACTCCTTAACATCTCTAGGTCTACTGTTTCTGATGTGAAAGTGAAGTGGAAACGTGAAGGGTCACGTACAGCACAAAAGCGTACAGGCCGACCTCGTCTGTTGGCTGACAGAGACCGCCGACAGTTGAAGAGGGTCGTAATGTGTAATAAGCAGACATCTATCCAGACCATCACACAAGAATTCCTAACTGCATCTGGATCCACTGAAAGTACTATGAGAGTTAGGGGGGAGGTGAGAAAACTTGGATTTCATGGTCTAGCGGCTGCTCATAAGCCACAGATCACGCCGGTAAATGCCAAACGACGCCTCTCTTGGTGTAAGGAGCGTAAGCATTGGACGACTGAACTGTGAAAAAACGTTGTGTGGAGTGACGAATCACGGTACACAATGTGGTGATCCGATGGCAGGGTGTAGGTATGGCGAATGCCCGGTGAACGTCAACTGCCAGCGTGTGTTGTGCCAACAGTAAAATTCGGTGGCGGTGGTGTTATGGTCTGATAGTTTTTTTTTTTCATGGAGGGAGCTTTCACCCCTTGCTGCTTCGCGTGGCACTACCACAGCACAGGCCTACATTGACGTTTTAAGCACCTTCTTGCTTCCCACTGTTTAAGAGCAATTCGGGGATTACGATTGCATCTTTCAACACAATCGGGCCTGTTCATAATGCATGGCTTGTGGCGGAGGCGTTACACGACAATAACGTTCCTGTAATGGACTGGCCTGCATAGAATCCTGACCTGAATGCTACAGAACACCTCTGGGGTGTTTTGGAGCTCCGACTCCGTGGCAGGCCTCATCGACCAACATTGATACCTCTTTTCAATGCAGTACTGCGTGAAGAATGGGCTGCCATTCCCCAAGAAACCTTCCAACATCTGAATGAACGCATGCCTGCGAGAGTGTGGGCCAACACCATATTTAATTCCAGCATTACCGATGGAGGGAGACACGAACTTGTAAGTCATTTTCAGCCAGGTGTCTGGATAGTTTTGATCACATAGTGTACTTCGTGATTGAACGATATGTTTGAACTTAGTAATGTATGGTGCCTTCCCAATAACTAATATGTGCGTTCATTATGTGGACTACCAAATACGCAAAAACAGTTTATACTCTATTACTAATGAAGGAAAATTACTTACACCAGACGTGACAAACATAATTGAACACAAGTTTGCCATATTGAAAAACAGAAGAATGAAGGTAGAAATGTTCATTGCTGTCTGCAACAAAGAGGATGACCTGCAACAAAAATTTGTCATGTGAACTGTGAGAAAACTGAAAACAAGAATGTTACAATAGAGGAACTGGTTATTGATTATACTGCAACTGGTACTCTGTTTGGTGGTGATGGGAAACTTAAGCTTGCAGTTATTTACTACTTGGCGAAGACTCTTCTCATATCTTCCCAGTTTTGAGGGAAAATATACTGTGCCAGAAAAAATAACTAAAGCACCCATATCACATTTCGGACGGCAGTATAACTTCTTACAGTGACACAACAACAGCAGGTATGTAAATGATTAAATACGCAGTTCTCAGTGGCAGCTAGACCGGCCAACAAAGTGTATTAGTGTCGTTCGTTTTTAACATTGTTACCAGGTCTGGAGCGGTATATTAATGGTCTGAACTGTATCAGATGTTGAGTGATCACCGGAAAGGGCACTCGTCTGAGACAGTATCGGCACCTGACGGGGTTTGAAACGGTCCGTGTTGAGGGTCTCCAGTTGAGCGTTTGGTCAAATAGTGCAGTTATTTTTTGTGACAGTGGCCCGATTTTTAACTGCATTTCACCGTAGGGGGCAGACATCCTGCTTATCATATTTCGGTCGACCACGTCTGACCACCACAAGGGAGGATTGCCGCACTGTGCATCAGTGACATCGTAACTCCTTCACATTTGCACCTGCAGTCCGTGAACATCTTACGCCATTTGCACCATTGGCCGGGCAGCCGAAGCATGGAATTATAGCTTCATGTGTAAGCTGCCATTAACACCACAACTCGAACGGCTACATGACCGGGAAGCATGCAGGGTTGGTGAACGAATCTGCATTGCGTTCAGGAATGAACCACAGTTCTCCACCATCCGGGTATTGTCGTGAGCGAATATGGAGACAACCTACTTAGAGGCACAGCGGCATTACTCCTTCGATCATGACGTCAGACAACCGGGTATGGCTTCACGTCACGGTTGATAGTGATGAAAGAACTCTGATGACATAACGATATACCACACACTTACTGCGTCCTCCTGAGTTACCCCCCCCCCCCCCCCCACGTGAAACCACGGTGGTGCCACTTATCAACACGACAATATTCGTCCACATATGTCACGTGTCTCTGTGAACTGTCCGTTTGATGTTGAAGTATTCCTGCGGCCATGAAGATTCCAGATCAGTCCCTGTCAGAACATACACTACTGGCCATTAAAACTGCTACACTAAAAAGAAATGCAGATGATAAACGGGTATTCATTGGACAAATATATTATACTAGAACTGACATGTGATTACATTTTCACGCAATTTGGGTGCATAGATCCTGAGAAATCAGTACCCAGAAAAACCACCTCTGGCCGTAATAACGGTCTTGATACGCATGGGCATTGAGTCAAACAGAGCTTGGATGGCGTGTACAGGTACAGCTGCCCATGCAGCTTCAACACGATACCACAGTTCATCAAGAGTAGTGAGTGGCGTATTGTGACGAGCCAGTTGCTCGGCCACCATTGACCAGACGTTTACAATTGGTGGCGGTCGGGGTGGCCGAGCGGTTCTAGGCGCTACAGTCTGGGACCGCACGACCGCTACGGTCGCAGGTTCGAATCCTGCCTCGGGGATGGGTGTGTGTGATGTCCTTAGGTTAGTTAGGTTTAAGTAGTTCTAAGTTCTAGGGGACTAATGACCTCAGAAGTTAAGTCCCATACTGCTCAGCGCCATTTTTCAATTGGTGAGAGATCTGGAGAATGTGCTGGCCAGGGCAGCAGTCGAACATTTTCTGTACCTAGAAAGGTCCATACAGGACCAGCAACATGCGGTCGTGCATCATCCTGCTGAAATGTAGGTTTCCGCAGGGATCGAATGAAGGATAGAGCCACGGGTCGTAACACATGTGAAATGGAACGTCCACTATTCAAAGCGCCGTCAATGCGAACAAGAGGTGACCGAGACGTGTGATCAATGGCACCCCATACCATCCCGCCGGGTGATACGCCAGTATGGCGACGACGAATACACGCTTCCAATGTGCGTTCACCGCGATGACGCCAAACACGGATGCGACCATCATGATGCTGTAAACAGAAACTGGATACATCCGAAAAAATGACACCATCGCAGGTGCTCCTGTCTGTGATGCAGCGTCACGTCTAACCGCAGCCATGGTCTCAGAGCTGATAGTCCATGCTGCCGTAACTTCGTCGAACTGTTCGTGCAGATGGTTGTTGTCTTGCAAACGTCACCATCTGTTGACTCTGGGATCGAGACGTGGCTGCACGATCAGTTACAGCCATGCGGATAAGATGCCTGTCATCTTGACTGCTAGTCGGCGTTCCGTATAATCCTCCTGAACCCACAGATTACATATTCTGCTAACAGTCATTGGCTCTCGACCAACGCGAATAGCAATATCGTGATACGATAAACCTCAATCGCGATAGGCTACAATCCGACCTTTATCAAAGCCTGAAACGTGATGGTACGCATTTCCCCCCTTACACGAAGCATCACAACAACGTTTCACCAGGCAACGCGGATCAACTGCTGTTCGTGTATGAGAAATCGGTTGGAAACTTTCCTCATGTCAGCACGTTGTAGGTGTCGCCACCGGCGCCAACCTTGATTGAATGCTCTGAAAAGCTAATCATTTGCATATCGCAGAATCTTCTTCCTGTCGGTTAAATTTCGCGTCTGTAGCACGTCATCCTCGTGTGTAGCAACTTTAATTGCCAGTAGTGTATGTGGGAGCCTCTCTGATGTCAGCTTGTCTCAATGCTACACCCAGGGTATCAAAGACCTGTTTTGGGTCCGGTTGCTTCATGACAGGATAAAACAGCTTTGACACGTTCCCAATCGAATCAGCGCATGCATGCGGGACAAAGGGAGTGTAACGTGGTACTGATAAGTGGGTTCGTACTGCCACGTACTTCATGAATTAGACTCGATTTTTAATCACCGAAATAACATCACATATCATTTCAATCCATGAAGTTACATTTTATGTCCTCCTTCCTTACTGGGAACCTAAGTTTTTCTATCACACAGCATATATTCGCTCCACAAGCTTCATGCCACAAGCCACTACAGAACACCTGGGGCAAACTGCTGCGAACGAATATTAGCAACTTTCAATTCTATACCATTTGCCAATGAGCGAAAGAATATTATCGTCCATACGCTTTTGATCGCACCCAAATCTTTATTATTTATTGTAATGATTCCTGCGCGAAATATACTGTGCAGGCAGCGTCACATTCTTCCATTTTTTCTCATTTACGTTCGCCATGCGTTACTGTTACATTTTCGTGCGAAATATACTGACATGCTAAGATCCTTGTTGCGTGCTTCTGATTTCGTTCAATGTCTGCTGCCATTACAACTTCATAAGATCTCCAGCAAGAGAGTAATGTTAAAATGGTAGGTGTTTCCTTCATCGTGAGATACATCTAGAACTATAGGATTACTTTACAATTGACAATGGCAGATGGTACAACGAACCACTTTCACACTATTCCTTTACCGTTTCGCTATCGAACTGTATGCGGGGAAAATGAGTACTTAAGTCTTTCCGTACGAGCTCTCATTTCTCTTATTTCATCGGAATGATGATCCATCCCTATGTAGGTGAGCGTGAAAAAATTTTTTTCGCATTCGTAGAAGGAAGTTTGTGATTAATATTCCGCCGGAAGGAAAAACCCTTTTGTTTTAATGATTGCCATCCCAATTCGCGTGTCATACCCGAGACACTTTCCTATTTCGCGATAAAACCAAATGTGCTGCTGTCCTTTGAAATTTTTTATGTTGTCCCTCGTTCCTACGTAGCAAGGGTGCCATACCACATAGCAATACTCAAGTAGAGGACGGAAACGCGTAGTGTAGGTGGTCTCTTTAGTGGATTTGTTACATCTGCCACTAAATGTGGTCTTTGTTTGGTCTCACCCTTTTCTATGTGGTCGTTCCAATTTGTTTATTTGTGTATCCAATGTGATATGATTAGGGCCATCAGGATATAACATGCATAGTACCAGTACAGTTTTTACATCATACTTACCTAAGAAATAATAATTTTAATAAGACAAGTAGTATTAAAATTGTGTGAGTGTCTGTAGTGACAATGTGATGAAACAATACCGCCTATGAAGTAATAAAGTTAATAGTGGTAGTATTTCTACGTCTGCTTCTGCTGTCACTAATAGTGATACTAGTAACAATAATAGTAATAATAATAATAATAATAAATATTGACGTAGATACAAAAAGAATTTATAGGTCTACAAAAAAAAGTTTTCTGGTATAGTCAGTTCTAGGGAAAGGAAAGAAGGCTGTAGTAGGGTAACAAATGCATACGGGGACAACGGTAATCACTGTTGCTGTATTAGTAGATGTTTTCTCAAGTGTCTTCTGAAGCTTCATTTCTGTAATATAATGCGACAGGATATTGCAGAGCCTTGTTCCTGCTATTGAGGGGGACTTCGAGGAAATGGCTAAACGATTGAGTGGACAGAAAAAGTTTTGCTCTGTTGTGAACATGTGTTTCTGCCATCTTGTTCAGACAAGAGCATTAAATTTGAGAGAAGATAAGAGGGACTGCGCGTTGGTAGGACAGTAGAGAAGTAGATGATACACAAATCTCTGCACTTGTCTACACACAGGCAGGACACTTGTGCATATAATAATGAAATATGATCAAAGAGTCGAACATCACAGATACAATGAACACAGGTATTCGTAACTAGTTCCAGATCCAGTGAGCTTTCCTGCGTACGACTAGGACAACTGACACCGGAGATATTTGTGTGCATGCGGCACAGGCTAATGGACCGTTTTGATACTTGCAGTCATCACATGACACAAGTGCTACGAGATAAGTTGGACGCAATATGTCTGTTTCGTGGTTCAGGAGGTGTACATTACTCATCACCTACTGATTAACAAGAAATAGGACTGAATACATATGGCAATGAACACTGCGCCATATTAAGAAAATATATTAAAATTATTAAAAAAACGTCATCTTGGGTTTCAACAGGAATTTTGTCATCTTCAGCTTCATTGCCAGACCGCAGAGAGAATCTGATTTGCCTCTTCATACTTGATATATCAAGGACTTCGTGAAACACCGAGCTGATACGCAGTTTGCCGCCGGCAGGAGTCGGTCGTCCCACCAATGACTGATATTGCAGCCACTACACCTTCCATCTAGAATACGACGGTGAGACTGAGCCGCAACTGAGAGTTGATGTACAGAGAAGCAAAAGTAATTTTATAACACATCGGTCACTTCAAGCTTCACTTTGAAGACTTGCATTTCGAATCAGTGAACAGCTTTCTTTCAACTCAAATACCAGGCGTGACGTGTTCCCACCTGTTTTCAGTTAACATCGTGATAATGACTGGACACTTTGCAACTGCAATTAATTCACTTGCGTGACTATAAGCATCTTCCCCCACCCCTATGTCACATAGGCCAAAACCTTGTTATTGTTAATGTTTGTCTTTTTTTTGGTTAATAACTTTATCGTAATAAATTAAAGTAGTTGTCATTCATGTCTCATTTAATAGTAACAAGTTTCCTCTTTCTTAATTCTGGAGGACACCCTAATTTTTGAGACATCTGTCAGGCTTACAGTTCATTTAAACCTGGTACACGTTGCAACTGATTCACAGAAAATGGACTGTCACTGAAATTAGATAAAACACGATACATGAAATTATGTCTGGCACAAGAATCGACGATATCTCCATAAGTAATGCATAAGGTAAATTAATAAATGAAACAGACTACTATAATTTCTTAGAGATTTATGTTGATAAGAACTTAAACGTGAAGTCTGATGTTAGATGTCCTCTTAAATGTTCAAGCTGTGCATCGATTGGGTTGTGGGTAGTCTCATTTATTGCAGTCAAGAAGCTGGACTTTTTTTTTTTACCATTTTCATTCCACCTTGTAACTCATCCCCTTTTTACCAACTACAGTAATGGGCCACGAATGAAGAACTCTTTTTCTTACAGTAAATTTGTTATGACATCACGTACTGGGATAATTTGTTACTTAGAAAGAAAGTATTTATTGCACTGAGGTGTGCAGCAAGGATAATATTTGGTGCCCCTTGACAACTTCTTGTGCACAGCTGTTTAAACAGTTGAGTTTGCTGGCAACTGCCTCAGATTGCATTTACTGTATTCCATAGATTACAGTAAACAATCCCAAAGAGTTAAGGAAGCCAAGAACCTCATAAATGTAACAGTAGAAGAATAAACAATTTAGTCAATCTGTACCTCAGCCATAATGTATGCAGAAATGAGTGGTATTTAGCGATTAAAATCTTTGACCTCTTACCCAGAAAGTCATAAAATTATCTTCAGATTCCTACTGAACTCAGAAATACTTCACAGTTCTTTCCACTCCACGCAAAAAAATCTCTGAATGTGGTACACTGGTAGAGTGAACGTGTATTTAAACGAAAGAGAGACAGATGGAGTATTAAGTATAAATTAATCAATGTATGTTAGAAAGAAAATAATTGGGAGAAGGAGAGAGAGAGAGAACGTGAATATAGTCAAGTAACAGTCACTGTGTGCGTGTAAAACACACCTTAAGAAATTAAGTAATTGGTCATATGCTACCTTCTTCTTTTAATGAAAAAAGCGCACTCTGATTGTAAAACTGGCTCGGTCTATTTGATGGCCATAAGCCGCCATTACGATCCATCGAAAATGCATATAATCAGCTAACTCAGTGAGTATCTGCATCTCCAATCATCAGAGTACGTTTTGTTAAAGTTCCCTTTGTATATACCAATGTTCATAAAATGTTCATCGTTTTGATTTGCAGCTCCTTGTGTTGGCCGTGTTTGCAGTTAAATTGTTGGATGTGATGTCCACGAGTTACGCAAAACACCGTTTTTTCTCAGTACCCAAACATGTTTCGGCACGACTGTGGTATCATCAGTGAGTTTTCGTTTTTATTTAATCTGTAATGTGAACATTTTTATTAAATGATTGTGTGCATAATTGAACTAAAGATGCACATAATTTTTATAATCATGTAACAAAAATGTTCCCATTACATAATAAATAGATACGAAAACCTACTGATGATGGCACAGTGGTGCCAAAACATGTTTGGGTACTGAGAAAAAACGGTGTTTTGAATAAATGGCGGGCCTCACATCCAACAATGAGATTAACACATTAGTTTACGTATATTGAACTGTAATTGGGCCTTTTGTCTTTACTCTTGTCTGTTATGTAGATCAACTCGACAACTGTATTATAATTAAAAACTGTAATCAATAAACATTGTACCTATAGAGTAGAGTAATGGTGTTCCAAAAATTGCTTTTTTCAGTACATTGCAGGTGTGCAGCACTATCAGCAAAATTTACCCATCTGGATTATTTATTAGTTGGTTACAAGATCAATACTGTATTAATAGTAAATCACTACTGCCCCATACTCTGCAGCTATGTAGAGTGAAATCCATCACCATACTTGTTTGTCACTACAAATGGCTCTGAGCACTATGGGACTTAACATCTGAGGTCATTAGTCCCCTAGAACTTAGAACTACTTAAACCTAACTAACCTAAGGACGTCACACACATCCATGCCCGAGGCAGGATTCGAACCTGCGACCGTAGCGGACACGCGGTTCCAGACTGACGCGCCTAAAACCGCTCGGCCACACCGGCCGGCTTTGTCACTACAGAACCAAGTCGGTACGACTTCGGTAATAATTACCTAATCAAATGATTAGGGATCCAGCATTCTCCTAGCTGTTTATAGGAAGGTGATGGTGTTACTTTTTATGTGTCAGCACAATATTTTCATCTCTTACAATTTCCAAAGAAATAGTACATAAGGCGTTCGTTACCGTATGTACCAAATGTGGATACAACATATTCGAAGTTAGTTGGCGATCATGTACATCACATATCGTTAGCAAAATGCTTCCCATATACATAAATATATGTAGGCTAATACAGTGCAGTTTTCTGTATATTCTGTTGATTACACTGTACTCCAGGTCCGTCATTTTAACACCTTAAGGACAGACAAATGTGTTCAGTTGTATTCTGATGCTAACCTGAGAATTGCCTGGTGATGAAGAACATTCTTCACTAGCTTAGAGAACATTTCATCTGAAGCGGCGTCTGAGGATTCGTCTACAGGTGGAGTCGCGTGACCAACACCGGGTGCCATAAACGACCGTTCGCTCCTGACTCCATATAGATAATCAAGCGACGCTGTATCCTTCAGATGGAAATCATGCATTGATGAAATGCTTTGATCTAAGACTTCTATTTCGGCTGCAACGAACATCATGAGGCGAACAAAGAAAACATCCAGGCACAGCGTGGCTTCCGCCGTTATCGTCAGACAGGTGGCTTGGATGATGAACAGCAGTTCATACGTCGGTGACGAGTGCGTGTCTGCGGGCAGCCAGAGTGGCAGCGGCAGCTGTCGCTGGTCCTGCTGACCAGCTGCCAGGGCGCCATTGGAAAGCAGCGGAGACGCCACCCAGCACATCACCGCAGGCACAGTCATCACCTGCAGAGTAGGATAAACGTCACAGGTTTTATCTCCTGTTACTGGTCTTCTGTTGTTAGGAATGAATGAATATAAATAACATGTTGTGCACCGGTAAATATTTTGGAACTAACATGGTTACAATACGGTTTTAATTAATGAAGTAGTATCGTTTCGAATCTGTTCAGCTGATTATCACATTGATATTCCAAGCATAAACCGCAGTTCTTTTTCTTATTAAAGCTGATTTCTGTTCGGAGAGACTTCCATATATTTTTGTGGACACTCAAAAGCGCAGAAATGCACTTTACGATGAAGGAAATTACCCGCCAACAATTACTAAAGTTTCCAGATGAAGGAGCCAAGTCGAAAGTACTGTATCAAAAGGCGCTGGGCGCTTGCAGTTCTATATCGCAATAAAAGAAGTTACAGAGTGGTGCAACATTTTGCCATGAGTAAGTTTCACGGATGCTTTTGGGTCTTTTTTATCTTATTAAGGGATGATACGAACTACATACTCAACGAACATTGCAATGCGTTTTGTGCAAACAGCTTTATCTTTGCAACTAATGTTTGCGGAGGGAACGCAATAACCAGAGAGAGTATGGCCATCTCTACTTTCGAACAGATATCACGAGCCGAATTGCACATATGATCACTACTGTTACCTATGTATCGCCTTCGTTTATTTGCGTCATTTTGTCATCTGCAAAAAGACGGCGAGTCTCAATAATATCGCACGTGACTCTAGGAAAAGTTTGAGCGGTGCCGCGAATATTGAAGGTAAACTAACTTCCATGGAGAACACCACTCGAAATATCTTTAAAAACTACAAGGCTTCCCCCGTTATCTGGGTAGAGACGTGTGCACACCGTAGGTTTCAAGAGGACAGGACGTGCATTAGAAATAAGAGCCACCTTCTCCTGAAGCAGGTGCATAGGCAGAGAACAGTTAACTGGGCTACAGATCTGATTTCTTGGAAGGGATCAAGCCGCTAAATGAATTCTCTGCCGGCCGGAGTGGCCGTGCGGTTCTGGGAGCTGCAGTCCGGAGCCGAGCGACCGCTACGGTCGCAGGTTCGAATTCTGCCTCGGGTGAGGATGTGTGTGATGTCCTTCGGTTAGTTAGGTTTAATTAGTTCTAAGTTCTAGGCGACTGGTGACCTCAGAAGTTACGTCGCATAGTGCTCAGAACGATTTGAACCATTTTTTTTGAATTCTCTATGATATCTTATCTGATACTAAGAATAAAGAAAGCACTTCATGGCTACTCAGAGAAGAGATATGCCTATATACCCCACCATCTCCACAACGGAAAAATTTCAACGAAATTTATTCAGTGATGTGCAACGGCCAGAGTGTGCTGCTGTCCACAGTCTCTTCCCGGGAACTGGGTGTTTGTGTTGTCCTCATAATTTCATCATCATCATCATGCTTGACAGTGGCAAATTTGGACTGAGAAAAATTGGGACTTTCTATTTAATTATTTATTTATTTATTTATTTATTTATTCAGTGATGTGCAACGGCCAGAGTGTGCTGCTGTCGACAGTCTCTTCCCGGGAACTGGGTGTTTGTGTTGTCCTCATAATTTCATCATCATCATCATGCTTGACAGTGGCAAATTTGGACTGAGAAAAATTGGGACTTTCTATGGGCGCTGATGACAGCGCAGTTGAGCGATCCACCAATCCAACATCACGATCAGAGCGTGCAGCCATCTCAGGTGCTTGAAGGTCCTGATTGAAAACACATCAGAACGGTTTCTGAAACTGGCAAATACTACGATATACCACATGCAATTAGGGGATATAACGATCTTGCGTGTGACCAAACACTACGGTCAGTACTCCGGGTACTTACAATAAGTGTGTCATTTAACTCTGGAGTAAGACTCAGTACTAAGAAGCAGAGATTGTATGGAGTTTCAAGAGCAGTACCACATACGTTTTTAATTATTTTCTATGTGTTCTACAGTCTGTGCGAAGTAAGGTATTTTCATATCTCACTCTTACGTGAGTAAACGTTTTGTGCAAATTTTGATGAACATAACGATTTCGTACGTATCAGACCGATATGCGACCCACCTTGTGAGTAACAAAAAGTTATTTGCAAAACATGCAAAACGGCGCGAGTGAACAAGTTAACTGGGTTGTATCGTTGTTTAATTCCGGTACCTTAAGAAAATCAAAATTTTTTTCGTGTGAAGTTTCGAAGAATTTGTTATTTATCTACTTTAAAACACCTAGTTTTACAGGATTTGCAAAGTATCTTCTTTCTGAACCACTCACCCTACGTCTGTTATCTAACGGTTATCACATTCTACGAAACCCATTGTTGTCATGTCTGATAAATTTATTTTATTTTACTGTCAAGCTGTTCTTTTTCTCGGCACAGTCGCTACGCAATGTAAGTGAGGGCATCATCATTCCTTGAATTGTGTAAACTTTATTCAATGTTTCATTGTATTTCAGTTGGTGAATCGTGTTTTCTGAGGCGCCCATGGGTGACCAGTCCAACATTTGCATAAATGAGCATCTAACGTCAGCTATAAAACCGCATTACACAGGTCGCTGTACCGGACAAAGATTGTTAATCTATCGTTAATCCTTGTCTGGTTCACCTCTCTGTCTGGCGACGTGGCGCACTGCGTGTTTAGCTATACAGTAGTGGCAATCAGTATAAAGGCAGGGTTCCACGAAAATAATACTACAATATCTGAAGCATTCACGTAACGAATTTACTATGAAAATGAAGTTTCGTGCGGCGACGGCCTCCCAGTGGGTTCACCGGATCGCCTGGTGCAAGTATTTTCAGATGACGTTACTTCGGCGACTTGCACGTCGATGAGGATGAAATGAGGATGATGAAAACGACACAAACACCCAGTCCCTGAGCGGAGAAAAATCTCCTACCCAGCCGGGAACTGAACCCGACATATGTCGTTATACTGGATTTCATACTACTGCATATACACACATCAATAAAAGGTTTATATCACCTCGGTTCCGAGAGTTCCGGAACCTGTACGAAAATTGGAATAGAAATCAACATAAATATCACGTCCGCAGTTTTCCTTGTTCATGAAAACCACACATTGTATGTTGTACAACCATACAGTGAGACCTTCAAAGGTGGTGGTCCAGATTTCTGTAAACATCGGTACCTCTAATACCCAGTAGAACGTACTCTTGCTCTGATGCGTGCCTGTATTCGTCGTGGCACACTATCCACAAGTTCATCAAGGCACTGTTTGACGAGATTGTCCCACTCCTCAACGGCGATTCGGTATAGATCCCTCAGAGTGGTTGCTGGGTCACTTCGGCCATAAACAACCCTTTTCAATCTTTCCCACGCACGTTCGATAGGATTCATGTCTGGAGAACATGCTGGCCACTCTAGTCGAGCGATGTCGGTATCCTGAAGTAAGTCATTCACAAGATGTGCACGATGGGGGCACGAATCGTCATCCATGAAGACGAATGCCTCGCCAATATGCTGCCGATATGTTGCACTGTCGGTTGGAGGATGGCATTCACGTATCGTACAGCTGTTACGGCGCCTTCCATGACCACCAGTGGCGTACGTCAGCCCCACATAATGCCACCCCAACACAGCAGGGAACCTCCACCTTGCTGCACTCGCCGGACATTTTGTGTAAGGCGTTCAACCTGATCGGGTTGCCTTCAAACACGTGAAGGCATATGCGACACTCATCGGTGAGGAGAACGTGATGCCAATCTTGTACGGTCCATTCGGCATGTTGCTGGGCCCATCTGTAGGGCGCTGCATGTTGTCGTGTTTGCAAAGATGGACCTCACCATGGACTTCTGGAGTGAAGTTGCACATTATGCAGCCTATTGGGTACAGTTTGAGTTGTAACGCGATTTCCTGTGGCTGAACGAAAAGCATTATTAAACATGGTGTCATTGCTGTCAGGGTTCCACAGAGGCATAATCCGTAGGTAACGGTCATCCACTGCAGTAGTAGCCCTTGGGCGGCCTGAGCGAGGCATGTAATCGGCAGTTCCTGTTTCTCTGTATCTCCTCCATGTCCGAACAACATCGCTTTGGTTCATTCCCAAATGCCTGGACACTTCCCTTGTTGAAAGCCCTTCCTGGCACAAAGTAACAATGCGGACGCGATCGGATCGCGGTATTGACCGTCTAGGCATACTTGAACTACAGGCAGCAGGAGCCGTGTACCTCCTTCCTGATGGAATGACTGGAACAGATCGGCTGTCGTACCCCCTCCGTCTAATAGGCATGGTTGTTTACGTCTGGTTTAGTGACATCTCTGAACAGTCAAAGGGACTATGTCTGTCATACAATATCCACAGTCAGGGTCTATCTTCAGGAGTTCAGGGAATCGAGGTAATGCAAAACGTTTTTTGATGTGTGTACGTTGTGAACAATTATTCCTAACGATATTGTTAGTTTCCCGACAAATATCCATTCCTTTATTCTGATTTCCACTACAGTAGAAGGTTAATTTAGTCATTTGCATTTAATCTTCATATTATGCGTGTTTCTATATCTAAGAAATACGTTTTTATATTTTTAAATTAAAATTTTTATTTACGGTTTAGCAGTTCGTAACCTGCTGCCTCCAGTATGCACTCCAGTACCATCACTTTAAGGCTCAGTTTTCTCAGTTTCTGTCATGCAGAAGGCTATACTATAGAAATAAAGTTTCCCCTGGAACTTGCCTAGCACTCAGGCTCAGTTTTCTCAGTTTCTGTAATGTAGAGTGTGATAGCAATAAAGTTTCCTCCGCAAGCTGCCTAGCACACCTTTCGAACGTCATACCCAGCTTACAAACCTGTTACATGTTTGCCACCTCGCGTCAGTTCAGTTAACTGGGCTCTGATGGCAGTCACGAAAGTCAAAACCTGTTAGTAAACAAAGTAAACACAGCAAGACAGACGGTGGATGTATCATGTGGCTATCACAACGTTATACCAGACAGGGACGGATAGTCTAATCGATACTAATATAGTAAAACCGATAATAATACGTAAAAATGTCTGTATGTCTACGGCGCAACTGCTGGACTACAAATTTTCCACGAACTTCACTAATACGCTCCTCAAAATGAGACCTACTGCTGTTTAGCAAGTTCCCAGATTTCCTATACATTACAGCTTATATGAGGACATTGAAACAAATTCCCAAATAGTTCTAGGTTCAGCAATTAAGTGCCCCATTCATTATTATGTTTTAATGTATGTTGTAGATTCGTAAGAGAATTTTCTATAAAATGTTTTAGCTGAAAATTTAGAGTCGCTTCGAACGTCTAAAGTCACACGAAAGATTTGTTACTGAACTATAGTTTTCCAGATATTGTCAAAAAAGAAAATCTGATTAACACCTACTGCAAATCATCCTTCTGCGCTTACTTCATGTTATCCATATATTTCACTCCAAATAATGGTATTTGCACTTCTTCAGTATGTTTGGTACTCCAGTAGTTTGATGTCTTAAACGTTCTGCAACCGCAAAACCCGGGTCAGGAGATACTGACTGGGAAGAGGTGCTTGGCCTTAGGTACGCAATGAGGCAGTTAAGCAGTTATGAAAGAAGAGGTTTATTGAAGTTCAGGCGACGACGATCCCTGAGCTAATTTCAAAACTAAGATCTGAATATCTGCTTAGTTCGAATTTGACGAAGCTGAATCTCAGCTTCATGACCGTAGATAACAGAAGAGGCCTTTGCCCAAGATCGTAGTTCGATTATGTGCTACTAAACGAACGCGTCCGCAGCTCGTGGTCTAATGGCTAGCGTTGCGGCCTCTGGATCACAGGGTCCTGGGTTCGATTCCCGGACGGGTTGGTGATTTTCCCTGCCCGGGGACTGGTTGTTTGTGTTGTCCTCAACAACACCATCATTCGTAACATTGACTAAATTAGCTTTCGTAATAGTTGGACTGTGAAAAAATTGGGACTTTCTAGGGGCGCTGATGACCGCGCTAAGCGTCCTACAAATCAAAAATCATCATCATCATAATCGAACGCCATTTGAAGTCCGTAACTGCAATAAGGTCAGGATTCGGATGCCGTGCTACACATTTACATCGTGTTGGAATTCTACATTTTAGAAACTGTAATTATTATTATTTTTGTTATTATTACTACAAGGTTAATTAACGAGAGATCAATTAATAACAATATGTTGTTGTATTTCTGTTATCTTCAGTCAAGCCTCTCTATTCAGGGCCTCCTTCTCGCGTAACCCGAAATGGAGCAACATTCAACAGACAAGGTCATTCCAAGAACATCGTGGTCTCCTTCTTTTATGTCTGACAGGTGGTTTAAGGTCTAAGGTCGAAGTCGGAGCCGCGACTGTGTGGAGAAGTAACTGGTAGATATAGCTAACTGTTGAAAAAAAGCATTTTTGATTTTCACAGTGGTTTCCATTTCGTGACAGATCGAAATTTACTTCCCGTTAAGCTCTCCTGTATACGACTGCGTAATATGACCACATTTTTTTTATACTTTCGCTACTACATGTGCCCAACGTTGTAGCTTGTTAGAAATATTTGCATAATTGAATGTAATGTCTTTATAAATTAGTTAAACTATAGCAAATGCTGGCTGATAGAGCGATGTGTGTGGCTACCTTTTAAAGTGAGTAAGAAAAACAGTTTGATGAAGAACGACAGCAGTTACAGAAAAGAACTGCCAGGCACGAAATACCGTAAAATTTGTGTTACATCCACACGAAGGATAAAATTACGTTTGAAAGCCGGTTTTCGCGGTACTTGTAGCAAAAGCCATTGAAAGGATCAGGTGATTCTGTTTTCTTGTTAACGGTATTGACACAATAGTTTAAAAGGATTCCATACTAGTCGTTTTCAGATAGCAAACAAACAGTGAAGTTTTGTATAACTTAAATGTAAATAAAAGTTAATAGTCTTACTTAAAAAGCACTAGAAAGCAAGAATAATTTACATAAGATGCCGAAGAGCAAAGAACACACACCTGGAAGTATCGGTGCAGCCTGTCCACTATTCTTGTATAACGGTTGCGGATGCAATCACTGCTGTCGCCGCTGCCGTACTGCCTCCTTGTATCGCTCAGTAGGTGAACCAGCTCGCGTAGAGTTCCCCCTTCTCCAACCAAAAGAGCAACCTGAAAGAAATGCAAGGAAGTTGCTAAACTCCGTCGGCCTGTTACACCATCACCTCAACTGCCTGCATAAATGCTTGTAACACAGTAAGCGGTGTAGGTAAAGGAGCAATTAACGAGGAAGAGGGCTTTATTCACACACATTACCTAGCATATTCAGTCCTCTTGTATATTTACTAGTACATTAGTAAGTCAAAATTTACAACCGCTATGTTACTGAGACGTTATCGCGATGATTGCCAACTACCACCAGTTCCTTCCTCCCCAAGGGAACTTCTTCTTTGGCCATGAGACTGGTTTAGCAGCAGCTGGCCATGTGTTTCTGTCTTCCTCCTTCCTATTGAGAGTAGTATAGCTGGTCCATCTGGTACGATTCAAGATCTGGCTGAAGTGTTGTAGTCTGGATGTGCCTTTTGCAGTCTTCCCTTCTACAGTTACTTCAGGGTTACTTCTGATGACGATCCTGCCTCAGCAGATGATCAACCCGTGAGTCCTTTTAGTCTTAGATTACCTTCAGGAGACAAGGATTCTCTTCGCCCACTCTATGGAGCATGTCTGCGTTTGATATCCTGTCTATGTGGAAAATCTTGAACATACTGTAGCAGCACTACATCTTGAAGGATGTTATTTTATGTTTTTCTGCTTCTCCAGTTGTCAATGTTTCACATCCGTACAGCAGTACACTACAAACAAATGTCTTTATGTGGTCTTCCCTGAGATGTTTATCTATGCTGCTGGATGTGAAAAGGCTCCTTCTCTTGTTAAAAGCACATTTTGCCTGCTAGATTCGGCTTATAATTTCCTTCATATTTGTTCATTTATACATTGCATTAACCCAAGCAGGCAGCAACTCTCACGATGAAGCTCGACTCTCCTGACAATGCTGCTACATACATTGTGGCACTATATCACGGTTAGCCATATACCTGAGCTGAGATGCATACTTCCTGATGTTAACTGCAAGTAGGAAAAAAGGATCAGTAAGAATAAGACAAATATATAGTATAGTTGTAACAGCGTTGAAGCGATTGAAGTAAGAAATATACATTGAGTAATGCAGATAATAATAATGATAATAACAGTAACTGAATAGAACTCTACGAGAAGATTTGGACCTAACTTCTTAATTTTCATGTGCGTCAGGAGATGTATTGTTGGTAATGCCCACAATCACCACCACATACATTTCCAATGAGACTTGATGGCTTGTTTGTTTATTATCATTTAATAAAACCACTCATTGAAAATATACAAGCTCTGTTGATATCGTTAATTGTAATAACTACAGATTCTCTCCAGTCTTGTCATTTAGTGTCGTGTACGGTTTCAGTTCATAGTATGAGTAAATTTTTGAAAATAACACTTGCTAATTTAACGCGGTGTTCCAGTATTTTAGATTTTAGAGGAAAATGTCTATGACGGGAGCATTGGTAACAAATACGTTCCTTCTTGTATAGCTGACAATTGGCAACTGAGATAAGCCAGTGTGCACAGATTTATGTTTAATTTATAATTATACATTTATCTGTGAACTGTATTGTTATTTGATAAAATGTCTAATAACTACACCATCTTTGTAAGTATAGTAAAAACAAGAACAAGATATTTGTATTTTATTAGTTTTGTACCGTAGATTAACTATATCACAATACAAAGATGACGAGAATGACGGAACCGTATATTACCTGTGAGCGTGAGCATTCAGTTCGGTATGAAACTCTTACGTGCCGCATTAGCGTCTCCAAACGTCGTAATATAGCATAAGAGAACGTTTGGATACCTTTCGCGGCCCCTTCCCACTCGGCTCGCAACGTCCAGGGCTGGTTCCATGAGAACGAGGATGAGTTGTCGCCACTCTCCTGGTCACAAAAGTCGCCGCATTGCAATATTGTTCGCATTGCTGATCTACTGTGGAGGGGAGGGATCCTGATGGCTATACACCTTCAATATGACTAGCTAACCTTGATACTGTTTTACAGGAAGAATAATATTCCAAAGGAAACCATACAGGACCTGAAATAATCCATTCCGAGAAAGTTGGAAACTGCTTTGAATCACAGCTGATTTCCTACGCTCTGTTAGATTTTATTATGATGGTCCTTTCTCCCTATGCAGGTTGGCGTCAAAAAAGTATGCCCAGAATCGGAGGAGAAAGTTGGTGATTGAAGTTTTGTGACGAGATCCCGCCGCAACAAGAAACGCCTTTGTTTTAGGAATGTCCACCCAAAACCCTGTATCATGTCCGCGACACCCTCTCCCCTATTTCTCTATAATATAAAACTTTCTGCCCTTCTCTGAACTTTCTCAATGTACTCCGTTAATCCTATCTGGTAGGTATCCCCCATCGCGCAGCAAACAGACAAGCGTAGTGTAGACAAGTCTCTAGTAATTCTGTTACATTTTCCAAGCGTTCTGTCAAAAAACGCAGTCTTTGGTTGCACTTCCCCACAAAATTTTCTATGTGTTGTTTCCAATTTAAGTTGCTCGTAATGGCTGGTCCTAGGTATTTAGTTGAATTTACGGCTTGATTGATTTATCATGTGGCCAAAATTTAATGGATTCCTTTTATCACTCGTGTGCATCACCTCACACTTTTCTTTATATAGGGTCAATTGCCAATTTCCGTAACATGTAGATATCTTTCCTAAATCGATTATGAATCTGTTTTTACCTTCTGATGACTTTAAAAGACGTTAAACAACAGCGTCACCTGCAAACAACGTAATACGGTGGCTCAGATTGTCTCATAAACCGTTTATATAGAAAAGGAAAACCAGAAGACCTATAAAACGCCAGAAATCGCTATTGTTTAATTCGTTTACCTTCAGTTACTACAGACTGTGTCCTCTCTGACAGAAAACCACGAATCATGTCGCATAACTGAGACGATATTCCCTAAGCAAGCAATTTCACTACAAGGCGCTTCTCAGGTACGGTGTCAAAAGCCTTCTGTAAATCTAGAATACGGAAGCAGTTTGAAATCCTTTGTCGATAGTAGTCAAAACTTAGTGCGAGTAAAGCGCTAGTTGTGTTTCATAAGAAAGATGTTTTCTAAATCCGTGCTGAGTATGTTTCAATAGACCATTCTCTTCAAGGTAATTCATAATGTTCGAACACAATGTATGTTCCAAAATCCTGCTGCATATAGATGTTAATGATATGAGCCTATAATTTAGTTGATTACTCCTACTACCTTTCTTGAACATTGAGGTGACCTGAGCAGCTTTCCAGTCTTTGGGTAGGGATCTTTCTACAAGCGAGCGGTTGTATATGATTGTTAAGTACGGAGCAATTACATCAGCATACTCTGAAAGAAATCTAAGTGGCATACAGTGTGGACTGAAATACTTGATTTTATTAAGTTGCTTCACTACTCCAAGGACATCTACTTCTAAGTTACTCGTACTGGCATCTGTTCTTGATTCGAATTCTGTAATTTTTACTTCGTCTTCTTTGGTGAAGAAATTCCGGAAGGCTGTGTTTAGTAACTCTACCTCAGCAGCACTGTTCAAATGGTTCAAATGGCTCTGAGCACTATGGGACTTAACTGCTGAGGTCATCAGTCCCATAGAACTTAGAACTACTTAAACCTAATTAACCTAAGGACATCACACACATCCATTCCCCAGGCAGGATGGTTCAAATGGCTCTGAACACTATGGGACTCGACTGCTAAGGTCATTAGTCCCCTAGAACTTAGAACTAGTTAAACCTAACTAACCTAAGGACATCACAAACATCCATGCCCGAGGCAGGATTCGAACCTGCGACCGTAGAGGTCTTGCGGTTCCAGACTGCAGCGCCTTTAAACGCACGGCCACTTCGGCCGGCTCCCGAGGCAGGATTCGAACCTGCGACCGTAGCGGTCGCGCGGTTCCAGACTGTAGCGCATAGAACCGCTCGGCCACCCTGCCGGCCAGCAGCACTGTCATCGATAGTATTTCCATTGTTCTTGCGTAGAGAAGGCATTGATTGCGACTTGCCACTAGCATACTTTACGTATGGCCAGAATCTCTATAGATCTTCTGCCAGGTTTCGAGACAAACTTTGATGGTGGAAACTATTATAAGTATCCCGCATTGAAGTCCGTGCTAAATTTCGAGCTTCCGTAATATATCGTGATCCTTTTGGACTTAGCGTTCATTTAAATTTGGCATGCGCTTTTCGTTGTTTCTGTAACAGTGCTCTGACCTGTTTTGTGTACCTTAGGGGATCAGCTCCTACGTTTGTTAATTTATTAGGTATAAATCTCTCAACTACTCTCGATACTATTTCTTTCAATTCAAGCCACATCTAGTTTACTCTGACCTTATCACTTTGTAAGGAGTGTAGATTATCTCTCAGGAACGCGTCAAGTGAATTTTTATCTGTTTTTTGAATAGATATACTTTCTGTTTTTTTGTTGGATTAGAGAGTTACGGTACTCAGTCTTGCTACGACATCTCTGTGATCATTAATCCCTGTACCTATTTCAGGATTATTTATCCACAATAGGTCAATTGTGTTTTCACAACCGTTTGCTATTAGAGTGGGCTCATGAACTAATTTCTCGAAATAATTTTCAGAGAATGCATTTAACACTATTTCGGATGATGTTTTATGCTTACCTTCAGATTTAACATGTACTTTCGTCATAATGTCGAGGATAAATTGAAGTCACCACCAACTATAATTATACGAGTAGGGTACATGTTTGAAATTAGAGTCAAGTTTTGTTTGAGCCGTTTATTAAATGTATCATCTGTGTTGGGAGGTGGATAAAAGGATCCAATTCTTCTTTTATTCCGATTGCTAAGAATGACCTCCAGCCATGCTAACACACAGTACGTATCTACTTCAATTTCGCTACAATGTAAACTACTTCTAACAGGAACAAACACGCCACCGCCAACTGTTTTTAGCGAATCCTTTCTGAACTCCGTTAGGACCTTTGCCCAAAATTTCAGGTTTAGCCAACTTTCGGTGGCTATAATGATTTGACTATCAGTGCTTTCTATTTGTGCTTGGAGCTTTGGTATTTCGCCAATACCGCTAAACAGTTCACAACTGTTGTACCGATAGTTCCTATATCGACGTTCTTCCTACATTTTGCCTGCATCCTTCGAGGCGGAAAACCTGTTTGTGTTTCCCCAAGACCCTCTAACCTAAAAAACCATCCCGTCCACGCCGTACAGCACCCGCTATCCGTTTAGCAGGCTTCTGTGTGTAATGGACTACTGACTTACCTAGCAGAACCTGAAATCCCACCGCCCTAAGGCGGAAGTCGAGAAATCGGCAACCTACTCCGTCGTAGAACCATCTGAACCTCAGATTCAGACCCTCCACTAGGCTCTGTAACAGCGGTCCTCAATCGGTCCTGTAGATTATGCTGCAAATGGTGAGCTCTGCTTTCATGTCGCAAGCAAGATTAGAAGCCCTGATCACTTCAAGTAGCTCTCGAAACCAGAGAGAATCTTTTCTGATCCAAAGCGACACATATCATTGGTACCGAGTGCCCCACCACCTGTAGTTGGCTTCACCGTGCACTCTTCATGACACTCGGGAGGACCCGTTTTACATCTGGAATGAGTCCAGCCAGTGTGCACAAGGAGTGCACAACGGCTTTCTTTCTGTCCTTGGCAGCCATGTACTAAGGGGCCCCATAAGACGCCTTACATTGATGCTCTCAACTACCACCAATTCCACGCTCTGTGACTGCCTGCAGGTTGAGAGGTTAAGTCACAGACGGCACCTGAAACTTGTTTATCAGACTAACTGTGGAGGCATTTCGTTAGGACCCCAAGGAATGTCTTTCACAGCTGCCACGTCGTGAGGTTACCTGCCACTCGACCATAGGCGAGGGGTTAACCTAACTGCTAGCAGTAACTGAGCTGGCCACTAGTACGGACCGATCGGCGGACTCAGAGGTGCTGGGCGTCCGTTGAATCCCCACGGTCCCCCCACTACAGTGATGCCCATACACTGTAGCCTAAAGCCGTGTTACTAAAGCCAGCACACAGCAATCAAAGTCCCCATCCACACTAAAGGCCGTCGAATATTACATTACATAGAAAAATACATTCTACACACAATGTGGATCTCAACCGTAGACACAGGAAAACGCAGCAACTGTGGCTAATAAATTAGATTAACACGCAGAGATATAAAAACTAAACTTCCAAGGCGCACAGCAGGGACTAAATAATTCGCTCCTGTTTAGAAACTTGTAAAATGACACAAAATCGGTTACTTTCCGACATAAATGAAAATGCGAGGACTATGTTAAAATTAAATTAATTGTAGAAATTCAAAACCTGAACTGCCACAACACACAGATGAGACTATATGATTCGTGACTCATTAGGAGCTTCTGAAATGCCACAAAATCGGTTTCTTCCCTGTTGCTTGTTTCTCTGGGCTACTGTCTGAGTATATTCTAGCTGTACTAAAGGAACTACTAGTCATCAACGTATGGTATATTCGAATACATAACAGGTAACGTGAACAATTTGTTTCTAAATGAGGCGCTACCCCTTTCTTCATCGAACCTTCCATTCATCGCTGCATAGGACCATCATGTGTTCTCTGGTTCCGCATAAACAGCTGCATGGTTTGAAGGGAGACTAAATATCATTGGTCACCCCTTTTCATGACCCGGCTCTTTACATATCAATCTGCGAGAATGCTGATATTTCCGATTATACAAGGGAGGTCGTCACTGAGACTGGGTGAACACCGTCGCTTTACATACTAGTTAGGTTACTGTTGTTACAATGTTCCTACACTGCCTCTAAGACTGAATTTATTACGGTAATTCTTTCTGAAAGTTGCAGTTTTGTATTACATTACATATGCCAGAGAATGAGTTATAAAATAAGCGTCATGACAGACTTAATCTTCCAGTTGGGCTTACGCGGGTGGCTCATCTGGCAGAATAACGCTTCCGGACGTGAGGGGTCTGATTTAGAATCCCAGTTTCAAATACACGAACTACATTTATAACTACTCTTCCGCTCACGTGGCAATTCGAGGACATACAGAATATGTTGGAATTGCAACGCGATGGTATGGGGACACAGTGTTCTGGTGAAGCCTTACTGATTACGCTCGTTCTCCACCGCTCACACTTATATGGCACAGCGGTAATTACCAGATCAGCAGTAAAATATCGGCAATAATTCATTTCAGAAGTTTTCTCCTAGGCTAAATGTCTCTTTTCCTAGAGATATCGTTGTATAAAACCTTAAAAGCCTCACCTTAATCATAGATCCGGAGCAAATAATAAACATGTAGCTGCAGAGCACCAATTCCTCCAGTTCTTCTGGGAAATCTGCACACAGTCTGAGAGCAGCTCCAGCAGGAACTACAGCGATTGAGGCCAGAGTTACAGACGCAATCAGAACTCCAGGTAAGCTCCCGCCGCCTTGCTGCTGTCTCCAGAGTCCCAAAACACGCAGCACTAGCGCCTCTGGACCCAGTAGTTGGCCAGAGGCTCCTGTTCTATGTTCCATGTTTCTGCAAAGACGAACGAAATTTTCATACCCAAAACGATAAAACGTGGTTGAACTTCAGCGACAAAGATATTTTTCGTTCCTTATTGCTTACATGTGAGTGGGAGTCGTAATACTCCAGTTATTGCTATGACTTGGAGTTCGTCTTTCACTACATACTCACCCTCGATTGTAATGTTGCTGTCAATGTTAAGCAAAGAAGTCCTGCTGTGAGAACAAATGGCACCCTAGACCATCACTCCTGGATGATGCGCCGTATGTCGTGCACAGTGCGGTTGGCATCGCACCATTGTCCAGGACATCTCTGGTCATCGGGGCTCATTTTGAAGCGGGACTCATCACCGAAGATAATTCTACACCAATGAGGTTGCAAGCCAAAGAGATGTCTATAGAGACCTTCAGCAGCGGTATGGGCTGCCATTTCTTTCCAAAGCAGTGGTACGTTACCGATACTCTATACACCGTTTTGTTGCCCTTCTTGGCAATCCATCCTGGGATTACGTCACAGCAAGGTAATATCCGTCCACACACTGCTAGACTTTCTACTGCTTGTCTTCATGCCTGGCAAACCCTGCCTCGCATCAAGGTCATTGGATTTCTTCCGAACTGATAACGTGGCGAGCATTATGGGAAAGGTACTCCAATCAGCTCAGTATTTCAACGATCTAATGCACCAATAGAGGGCGGAGGAGTGGACAGAGGTTCAGGGCACTCTCTTGTCTAAGGGGTGGGAAATTGCCCCTAAAGGTGGAAGAATCAGCAACGATCAACGACATGAGGATGCAGAAGGCAAGGGAAACCACTGCATTAAAGACACGTAACGTGTATCCACAGGACATGTGGCGTGTAATTGAAGAATTGTCATGATGATCTCTCCATTGGCAAAAGATTCCGGAATAGTCCCCCATTCGGATCTCCGGGAGGGGACTGCCAAGGGTGAGGTTACCATGAGAAAAAGATTGAATAATCTACGAAAGGATAACGTTCTACGAGTCGGGGCGTGGAATGTCAGAAGCTTGAACGTGGTAGGGAAACTAGAAAATCTGAAAAGGGAAATGCAAAGGCTCAATCTAGATATAGTAGGGGACCTTTGGAGGGCCTACGGTCAAATAAGGCAGAAGGGATAGATAACATTCCATCAGAATTTCTAAAATCATTGGGGGAAGTGGCAACAAGACGACTATTCACGTTGGTGTGTAGAATATATGAGTCTGGCGATATACCATCTGACTTTCGGAAAAGCATCATCCACACAATTCCGAAGACGGCAAGAGCTGACAAGGGCGAGAATTATTGCACAATCAGCTTAACAGCTCATGCATCGAAGCTGCTTACAAGAATAATATACAGAATAATGGAAAAGAAAATTGAGAATGCGCTAGGTGACGATCAGTTAGGCTTTAGGAAAAGCAAAGGGACGAGAGAGGCAATTCTGACGTTACGGCTAATAATGGAAGCAAGGCTAAAGAAAAATCAAGACACTTTCATAGGATTTGTCAACCTGGAAAAAGCGTTCGAAAATATAAAATGGTGCAAGCTGTTCGAGATTCTGATAAAAGCAGGGATAAGCAATAGGGAGAGACGGGTCATATACAATATGTACAACAACCAAGAGGGAATAATAAGAGTGGACGATCAAGAACGAAGTGCTCGTATTAAGAAGGGTGTAAGACAAGGCTGTAGCCTTTCGCCCCTACTCTTCAATCTGTACATCGAGGAAGCAATGATGGAAATAAAAGAAAGGTTCAGGAGTGGAATTAAAATACAAAGTGAAAGGATATCAATGATACGATTCGCTGATGACATTGCTATCCTGAGTGAAAGTGAAGAAGAATTTAATGATCTGCAGAACGGAATGAACAGTCTAATGAGTACACAGTATGGTTTCAGAGTAAATCGGAGAAAGATGAAGGTAATGAGAAGTAGTAGAAATGAGAACAGCGAGAAACTTAACATCAGGATTGATGGTCACGAAGTCAATGAAGTTAAGGAATTCTGCTACCTAGGCAGTAAAATAACCAATGACGAACGGAGCAAGGAGGACATCAAAAGCAGACTCGCTACGGCAAAAAAGGCATTTATGGCCAGGAGAAGTCTACTAATATCAAATACCGGCCTTAATTTGAGGAAGAAATTTCTGAGGCTGTACGTCTGGAGTACAGCATTGTGTGGTAGTGAAACATGGACTGTGGGAAAACCGGAACAGAAGAGAATCGAAGCATTTGAGATGTGGTGCTATAGACGAATGTTGAAAATTAGGTGGACTGATAAGGTAAGGAATGAGGAGGTACTACGCAGAATCGGAGAGGAAAGGAATATGTGGAAAACACTGATAAGGAGAAGGGACAGGATGATAGGACATCTGCTAAGACATGAGGGAATGACTTCCACGGTACTAGAGGGAGCTGTAGAGGGCAAAAAGTGTAGAGGAAGACAGAGATTGGAATACGTCAAGCAAATAATTGAGGACGTAGGTTGCAAGTGCTACTCTGAGATGAAGAGGTTAGCACAGGAAAGGAAATCGTGGCGGGCCGCATCGAACCAGTCAGTAGACTGATGACCAAAAAAAAAAAAAAAAAAAATGCACCAATTGGACAAAATTTGGCATGATACCCCTCAGGAAGATATACAACACCCTTATAAATCAATGCCAAACTCAATAAGTGCCGCACACAGGGCGCTAGTGCGATATGTTGGTGAGATATCTTCGAAATTCTGGGATTCGTACCACGTTTAGGATTAAATGAAGACATTGAAGCAGTTCAGAGGTGGGTTGTTGGATTTGTTACTGGTAGGTTCGAACAACACGCTGGTGTTATGGGCACGCTTCGTGAATTCAAATGGAAATCCCTGGAGGGAAGGCGACATTCTTTTAAAGGAAGATTACTGAGAAAATTTTGAGAACCGGCATTTGACCCTGACTGGAGACTGATTCTACTGCGTCAAACATACATTGCGCACAGCTCCCACGAAGAGAAGATACGAGAAATTATGGCTCAACTGTGGTCAAAGGGTATCGTCCTTGAGCCTTAATCAAAACTTCTTCGGTCCTCGGTTCGAATCCCACCTCTGCTTAAATTCTGATTAATAATCAACAATGAAGGCCGAAGACTTTCGGCGTAAGAAGTCACCCTCATTCTGCCTATGGCCTTGTCAAACGGGGCGAATGGAGCGGACAGAGGTTCAGCGCACTCTCTCGTGCCCTAGGGGTGGGAAACTGCCCCTAAAGGCGGAAGAATCAGCAATGATGAAAGGCTTGTGGATTTAGAAGGCAATGGAGACCACTGCATTAAAGACAAGTAACGTGTATCCACAGTACATAGGCCCTTAACTGAAGAAGTGTCATGATCTCTCCACTGACAAAAAATTCTTGAATAGTCGCCCATTCGGACACCCTCCCAAGGGGAGAGGGAGGTTGCCATAAGAAAAAGATTGAATAATCAATGAAAGGCTAACGTTCTGCGAGTCGGGGCGTGGAATGTCAGACGCTTGAATGTGTTACGGAAACTAGAAAATCTGAAAAGGGAAATGCAAAGGCTCAGTCTAGATATAGTAGGGATCAGTGAAGTGAAGTGGAAAGAAGACAAGGATTTCTGGTCGGATGTGTACAGTAGCAGAAAATGGTACAACGGAAGTAGGATTCGCTATGAATAGGGCAGAGAGTTTGTTCCTGGGAACAGTTCAGTGATAGGGTTGTTCTTATCAGAATCGACAGCAAACCAACACCGACAACGATAGTTCAGGCAAACATGTCGACGTCGCAAGCTGAAGATGAGATAGATAAAGTGTATGAGGATACTGAAAGGGTAATACAGTATGTCAAAGTAGATGAAAATCTAATAGTCATGGGGTACTGGAATGCAGCTGTAGGGGAAGGAATAAAGAATAAGGTTGCAGGAGAATTTGGGCTTGGGACAAGGAATGAGAGAGGAAAAACACTAATTGAGTTCTGTAAGAAGTTTCAGCTAGTAATTGAGAATACTCTGTTTTGAGGAGGAGGTATATTGGGAAAAGGCTAGGTGATACGGGAAGATTTAAGTTAGATTACATCATGGTCAGACAGAGATTTCGAAATCAGATACTGGATTGTAAGGCGTACCCTGGAGTAGATGTAGACTCAGATCACAATATAGTAGTGATGAAGAATTGGCCGAAGTTTAAGACATTAGTCAGGAAGAATCAATACGCCAAGAAGTGGGATACGTAAGTACCAAGGAATGACTAGATACGCTTGAAGTTCTCAAAGGCTATAGATACAGAAATACGGAATAGCTCAGCAGGCAATAAAGTTGAAGGGGAATGGACATCTCTATGAAGAGCCATCACAGAAGTAAGGAAGGAAAACATAGGTACAAAGGAAGTAACTACGAAGGTACCATGGGTAACAGAAGAAGTACTTCAATTGATCGATGAAAGGAGGAAGAACAAAACTATTCTGGGAAACTCAGGAGTACAGAAATACAAGTTGCTGAGGAATAAAATAATTTGGACGTACAGGGAAGCTAAGACGAAATGGCTGCAGGCAAAATGTGAAGACATCGAAAAATAAATGATTGTTGGAAGGACAGACTCAACACACAGGAAATCTAAAGCAACCTTCAGTGACATTAAAAGCAAGGGTGACAGCATTAAGAGTGCAAACTGGAATACGACAGCTAATGCAGAGGATAAAGCGGATAGGTGGAAAGAATACACAGAAAGCATCTATGAGAGGGAAGATTTGTCTGATGTCATAGAAGAAGAAGCAGGAGTCGATTTAGAAGGGATAGGTGATCCAGTGTTAGAATCTGACTTTAAATGATCTTTGGAGGACTTAAGAATAAGTAAGGCAGAAGGGATTGATAACATTCCATCAAAGTTCCTAAAATCATCGGGGGAAGTGGCATCAAAACGACAATTCACGTTGGTGTGTAGAATGTATGAGTCTGGCCACATACCAACTGACTTTCAGAAAAGCAGCAGCCACACAATTCCGAAGACGGCAAGAGCTGACAAGGGCGAGAATTATTGCACATTCAGCTTAACAGCTAATGCATCTAAGTTTCGTACAATTTCTACAGAAGAATGGAAAAGAAAACTGAGGATACGCTAGAAGATCAGTTTGTCTTTAGGAAAAGTAACGGCACGAAAGAGGCAATTCTGACGTTGCGGCTAATAATGGAAGCAAGACTAAAGAAAAATCAAAACACGTTAATAGGATTTGCCGACCTGGAAAAAGCGTTCGACAATGTAAAATGGTGAAAGATGTTCGAAATTCTGCAAAAAGTAGGTGTACGATACAGAAAGAGATGGGTCATATACAATACAACAGCCAAGAGGGAATAATAAGAGTGGACGACCAAGAACGAAGTGCTCGTATTAAAAACGGTGTAAGACAAGGTTGTCGCTTTTTCCACCTACTGTTCAATCTGTACATCGAGTAAGCAATGATGGAAATAAAAGAAAGGTTCAGGAATGGAATTAAAATTCCAGGTGAAAGGATATCATTGATACGATTCGCTGATGACATCTCTATCCTGAGTGAAAGTGAAGAAGAATTACGTGATCTGCTGAACGGAATGAACAGTCTTAATGAGTATAGAGTATGGACAGAGAGTAAATCGAATAAAGACGAAGGTAATGAGAAGTAGTAGAAATGAGAACAGCGAGAAACTCAACATGAGGATTGATGGTCACGAAGTAGATGGAGTTAAGGAATTCTGCTGCCTAAGCAGTAAAATATCCTATGACGGACGAAACAAGGAGGACACCAAAAGCAAACTAGCAATGGCGAAAAGGGGCATTCCTGGCCAAGGAGAGTCTACTAATATCATATATCGGCCTTAATTTGAGGAAGAAATTTCTTAGAATGTACGTCTGGAGTACAGTATTGTATGGTAGTGAAACATGGACTGTGGGAAAACTGGAAGAGCAGAAAATCGAAACTTTCGAGATGTGGTGCTACAGACGAGTGCTGAAAATTAGGTTGATTGATAATGTAAGGAATGAGGAGGTTCTGTTCAGAATCGGAGACGAAAGGAACATGTGGAAAACACTGATAAGGAGAAGCGACTGGGTGATACGACACCTTTTAAGACATGAGGGAATGACTTCCATGGTACTAGAGGGAGCTGTAGAGGGCAAAAATTGTGGAGGAAGACAAAGACAGGAATATATCCAGCGAATAATTGAGGACGTAGGTTGCAAGTGCTACTCTGAGATGAAGAGGTTAGCACAGGAGAGGAGTTCTTGGCTGGCCGCACCAAACCAGTCAGGAGACAGCTGCAGAAAAAAAAAAAAAAAAAAAAAAAAAAAAACCAGGCATCTTAGCGCTGCGCGAGAGATTACGTAAAGTTAAGTAAGAGGTCAATGACGTAGGGTTCTCTTTGTAAAACCGAACTGGCCACTTATATGGTTTCAATTCTTTTAGTTGTTACTCTATGCCAAGGATGCTTATTACTGTGTCGTCCATACGAGACTCTGTGCGATGGTCATACGACGATATGTTCGCATGATTCTTGTGTATGAACGAATTCACTCACTTTAGTACAGGATACATCGTTCCAAGCACTTCGGATACTTTACGCACACTAAACAGTGTTACGTGCATTTATGTCATTAACGTGATGAATGAGATATAGCAGCTTGAAGGCTATACAACTGTCGTGCTGCCCGCACAGCCCCCCATATGCATTTTATAGAGGAAGGACACCGTTGTGGCCAGTTATGCGTGGGTGTCTACTCTTAACATGAATGGAAATGTCGGAACAGGATTCAGGCAATTCTAGCTGACCCAGCCAACCTCCTTTGGTTCCTCCCAAATCATTGGAGAAAAATTCTAGTGATTAAATGGATATTCAGTGCAACTTTACATTAGATAAATTGAAAAACATCAGTCATACATACACTCCTGGAAATTGAAATAAGAACACCGTGAATTCATTGTCCCAGGAAGGGGAAACTTTATTGACACATTCCTGGGGTCAGATACATCACATGATCACACTGACAGAACCACAGACACATAGACACAGGCAACAGAGCATGCACAATGTCGGCACTAGTACAGTGTATATCCACCTTTCGCAGCAATGCAGGCTGCTATTCTCCCATGGAGACGATCGTAGAGATGCTGGATGTAGTCCTGTGGAACGGCTTGCCATGCCATTTCCACCTGGCGCCTCAGTTGGACCAGCGTTCGTGCTGGACGTGCAGACCGCGTGAGACGACGCTTCATCCAGTCCCAAACATGCTCAATGGGGGACAGATCCGGAGATCTTGCTGGCCAGGGTAGTTGACTTACACCTTCTAGAGCACGTTGGGTGGCACGGGATACATGCGGACGTGTATTGTCCTGTTGGAACAACAAGTTCCCTTGCCGGTCTAGGAATGGTAGAACGATGGGTTCGATGACGGTTTGGATGTACCGTGCACTATTCAGTGTCCCCTCGACGATCACCAGTGGTGTACGGCCAGTGTAGGAGATCGCTCCCCACACCATGATGCCGGGTGTTGGCCCTGTGTGCCTCGGTCGTATGCAGGCCTGATTGTGGCGCTCACCTGCACGGCGCCAAACACGCATACGACCATCATTGGCACCAAGGCAGAAGCGACTCTCAACGCTGAAGACGACACGTCTCCATTCGTCCCTCCATTCACGCCTGTCGCGACACCACTGGAGGCGGGCTGCACGATGTTGGGGCGTGAGCGGAAGACGGCCTAACGGTGTGCGGGACCGTAGCCCAGCTTCATGGAGACGGTTGCGAATGGTCCTCGCCGATACCCCAGGAGCAACAGTGTCCCTAATTTGCTGGGAAGTGGCGGTGCGGTCCCCTACGGCACTGCGTAGGATCCTACGGTCTTGGCGTGCATCCGTGCGTCGCTGCGGTCCGGTCCCAGGTCGACGGGCACGTGCACCTTCCGCCGACCACTGGCGACAACATCGATGTACTGTGGAGACCTCACGCCCCACGTGTTGAGCAATTCGGCGGTACGTCCACCCGGCCTCCCGCATGCCCACTATACGCCCTCGCTCAAAGTCCGTCAACTGCACATACGGTTCACGTCCACGCTGTCGCGGCATGCTACCAGTGTTAAAGACTGCGATGGAGCTCCGTATGCCACGGCAAACTGGCTGACACTGACGGTGGCGGTGCACAAATGCTGCGCAGCTAGCGCCATTCGACGGCCAACACCGCGGTTCCTGGTGTGTCCGCTGTGCCGTGCGTGTGATCATTGCTTGTACAGTCCTCTCGCAGTGTCCGGAGCAAGTATGGTGGGTCTGACACACCGGTGTCAATGTGTTCTTTTTTCCATTTCCAGGAGTGTATTTACAGAAGCACCTAGCTACAAAAGGCTGACTTCGATACCAGCACAAAATTGAGTTCACTAGACTTTTACCCACGGGAAAGATCACCGGATAGCAGTTTGAATGGAATTGTGGTCGACCGGGAGGGGCTTGGGACGGAGATAATTCGCTGCTCCTACCCGGGCCGGCCGGTGTGGCCACGCGGTTAAAGGCGCTTCAGTCTGGAACTGCTCGACCGCTACGGTCGCAGGTTCGAATCCTGCCTCGGGCATGGATGTGTGTGACGTCCTTAGGTTAGTTAGGTTTAAGTAGTTCTAAGTCTAGGGGACTGATGACCTAAGATGTTAAGTCCCATAGTGCTCAGAGCCTCCTACCCGGTACCGATTCCACTAACGGAAAAAGTTCTATAATTGTATCTTTCTTATTATTCATATTATATTTTTCTTTATTCATTTGATTTTGGCTTTTAATAATTCAACGTTTTACTATTCATTTCGTTGCCTTTTAACGATTAGTTAATATGCTATCGTCAGGAGCCATTGACACAGAGGTCCAGCGGAATTAAAATATGCAAACGAAAAATAATAATAATAATTAAAACTTTCAAGCAGGCTTACGTCTTCCACCGTACTGACAGGACGACTGTTAGTCTGACATAATGAAGTACATGTAATTCGATTGCTCATAAGTATGTACATACCTCATAAAAAATGGTTCAAATGGCTCTGAGCACTATGGGACTGAACTTCTGAGGTCATCAGTCCCCTATAACTTAGAACTACTTAAACCTAACTAACCTAAGGACATCACACACCTCCATGCCCGAGGCAGGATTCGAACCTGCGATCGTGGCGGTCGCGCGGTTCCTGTCTGTAGCGCCTAGAACCGCTCCGCCCATACCTTATACCCGTACGTTTGTTCACATTTCTCCTGTGACGCATTATCGTAATCGTTTGTGCATTTCAGGGGGAACAAACATGTACCTTGTCTGACATAGCCACCACTTTGAGTGCAGTGCTTGTTTTGTGCTTGTTTTGCTCGCTATTCCGTATTGATAAAGCATTTGTGTTGTAATAAGTCGCTTTCAGAATTGGTGCCAGTATTGTATAACAATTACTTCGCTGTGGTGTAAATACTGTAACGATAGTTTGGTAGCCTAAAACGTGATACTCATATAAAACTCCTGAAACTAAACATAGGTACCAGGCTGTAATGGACAAGGAAAGATCTGTCAGAACTTGAGCATTTCGTACAGGGATGGCAACTTATATCAGTTAATTTGTCGCCAGTGCTACAGGCCTCTACGAGCAAAGGTGATTGTCAACGCAGGGATCCTTGCTTTTTTGAATTTTATAGTTTTATCGCCCCGTTTGGTTGTACCGCAGTCTATGGGCTGCTCTTAAGAGAGTGGGTACATTTGTAAGGGTGTATATAACGTATGTGCCAAACAGTTTAATTCACCGTAGAATGTAGGACAAAGAGAAGTGAGGGTTTTCCTTAGCTCTCTTAATTTCTCTTGTGCCTTCCGACAGGTGTACCCGCTTTAAAAACATCTTTGGAGAAAGAATTTTCTTGCAATTAATATTTCAGAAATTGCTCTGGAGTACAATCTAACGTTATCTTATCAGGTATTTTGCTCAGTGCCGCTAGTGATTAAACTTGTAGAGAGACCCGTAAATATTGAGAGCATTAACCATTAGCCATAAAAAAGACTCCTAACCGATTCATGGGATATTTGCTATTCCCTTTGTCCATCTTTAAGTCTAGTACACAAGCAATATGAACTGCTCTCTTATTGATAGAACGTAACACCGGGAAAAGAACAGGAGCACTTAAAGACGGTAGGTTACTTCATTTGAAAGTGCGAATTCCGTTTTACTCTACCAGTAACTACTCTGTAATAGTATAGATAACAAGCTAATAAAAATAATAAAATGACTATCAGATGTCGAGTTTTCCTATAATAATTTTTATTGTAAATAGTGAATGATCACAGAAGAGTAAAGGAAAATAGTATTGTGTAAGTCTAAAACTTTTATGAATTTCAAACAATAAATAGGGGGAATGAATGAAATAGAGGCACATATGAACACAAATGGGAATGAAACAGCATCTCAGGAGTGACTAGTTTTGGTACAATTACAATTGTAAATGGGCGGCCGCCTTGAGTAGTAACGTGTTGAGCAAACTATCGAAATTTTGAACCGCCGAAATTTTGTGTCAAATTAATTTCACACCAGTATCTTGCATGATTTGCAGCAATTTCATCTTAGCGTGAGTAATGCATGGTTTTGTTTTGGGAATCAGAGAGTGAAGCATTGCAAGCATTCGGTTTACGCTGATGCCTTTTCCATAGTTTCGGAGCGTCTGCTACACTGTAAATGACCATCTGCTGTTGAAGCTCCCTGTGTGGAGACTGGACAGATGGATTGCTTGTGACCGTTCGTCCATAATATAGACATAGCAAGGTGAAATTGTGTGTCAAAAACACTTTGATGAATAATACAATTTCAAAATAATCCGAGGACATTCATTAAAGAAAGCACAATGCAAAATCAATGTAGGCCAGAGCCACAGTTTCTCAGCTTCTTCTAAATATGTTGTATTCAAAATTGTATATCATCCGGCGGCCAGAGACCAAGAGATTTTGCGTGACGAAGTGATTCAGTTGGCGCGCAAGTTATAATGAGCGTACATCTTTCTGGTGGTCGCCTGAATGATTTTATAAATGGAGGTAGCGGAATCAACATTATGACATTAGAGAAGGGTCATCTTCCTGACGGTTTAACTGTTTCATTTGGTGGCTAGAGTCGCAAGAAAGTATAAACGTCGTGGCTTATTTTGAACTGCGCAGAAATTACGCAAGAGTATTTTAAATCCGAGAGCGGTGTAAATGAACTCGGTGCTAGCTCGATGGTTGCGTGTGGAACATAGCTTTGTAAGCACAGATCGCTACATTAAGCATTCTCTTAAGTTGAACTCAAGCGCCGTAAGTCTGGGACATGTAACAGGAGACTTTAGCGAAGCGACGCAATCCGCAGGACAGCTAACTCTCATTCTAGATTTACTTTTATCTTCCTGTTTCTACACAAGCTGAGACTTGGGACGTTGTTAAAGAAATGACACCGACAATTTCAGAGAAGGATGAACTGGATTGTGTGACACCTCCCGAACTGTTAGTGTAGTTTGTTACACTTGTTTACGAAATTTTTTTCTAGTATATAAGTCTTATCTTTTAATATTGCGACTAAAATGTAAGTGAATTCAAACTTTTAGCCACTATATTGTTTTTTTGTAAATCTGTAGGCTTTCGTGGCCGTTGTCACTGAATTTAAAATCTTCCGGCTTATTAGGCCGCTTCAGATTTCTCCTAAAATGATCGACGTTTCGAATACTCTGCTGGGATATTCCTCAGGATCTTTTGGTGGACACCAGAAGATCCCGAGGAAGGTCCCAGCAGAGTGGTCGTTACGTCGATCATTTTAGGAGAAATCTGAAGCGGCCTAATAACCCAGAAGAATTTGACTTCACTGTATTGTTTATTTGCAGATCTACCGATGTCGCAACGCTGTCTCACTTTAAGCGTTCACTTGACGTACTGATGAATATGAGAGAACCTCAAAACGTATGATGCACATTACTATGGGATATCACTGCATTCCACTTCAGAGTGACGCAGACAAAAAATGATACATTTTTCAACACTGTCATCCAGCCTCTGTAAGTAACGGCAGCAATCGTCTACCAAATAGCTCAGTTCCTCCACGATGAGTATCAGTTTCATGCTCACAGAGCCATGCGAGAACCGCTGTATGAATACCACCATTCCTACAAAATTTCATTCCTCCCCTGCATTCTTCCAGTTTCCTTGGGAGATGGAATTTGCATGTTGCCTCGTTCCGAATCATCCACGTCTACACGGCCTTGGGCAAATTGTTGGTACATTTCACTACTGCTAGACGCGCCATTGCTCATGGTCCAAGTACCGCCAGAGTTTAAGAGTGAACCTTTGTGCAACTTAGACGCTTTCCTCATAACAATGGCAGTGTCCCGCTTACTTGAACTTCGCTATACGCTTCACTTGCCGCGCCATTTCAACCTCAGATTTCACACGTTATCTGTACCGCCGCAGAACCTGGAAACTGTTCTCCCTTTTGCCAACGGGTCAGACTTGTTTCATGTTGGTCAACTTACTTTTTTAAGTCCTTCCTTGTGTCCTGGAGAAAAGATTCTAAAATTGCATTTAACGTAATGTACGTGACGCTAACGACTTGTAAAAATGTCTGGATGATGAATCAATTGCAATAATACGTAACGTTCCTCCGGAGTGAAGCTAAAATAATCACGCTAGCCGAGGCGAATTACATACACTACTCACATGTGACACCATGTCTTACATAACGCAGTTGTGGGGAATGGACTTATAAATTCGACATTTAAATTCGCTGAGATTACGTGGTATTCATAAGATCACTATCGACAGTCGTCATTTCTTATTTGTAGGCTAATGCAGTACATCCCCTCAGAAACAGTATAACGTAAACTGCAGGGCAGACAGTGTGTACCAACGTACAGAACCCAGTCTGTTCTGTAAGACACTGAGCCAAACAGCATCATAAAAATGAAATCTTCTGACGTGAGCAATAGCTAGCAAAACAAATTTCTGTTCATTAATCCCAGTTGGTAGCACATGACAGACCGCGAATAAGACCTTCAAATGAGCTAAATATGTATCTGAACTTTAGGATGGTGATAATAATGTCACCCACTGCAATTAAAAATGAAATAAGAAACACTTTATGTGATGAAATTTTTTTGTTAGAGTATACAATGAAGTAAATTTTATTTTGCTCTAATCAGTGAACTTTAAGCGTCATCCTACCGTTTATCAATGAAAACTACTAGAGAAAAGAGGAAGAAAGTAAATAAGTGTAAACCTTATCTTTCGACACGGACGGAAAGAGATATGTCCCGATTCGCTGCCTCGCGTCGTCGCCGGGTCCCAGTCGACAAGGAACGGGCCGCAGGTCATTCGCTGGAATTTTAAGCGTCGGCTCTGGTCACGTGGCCTGCGGCAGCTTTAAGAAATGAGCAAGAAGCCCTTATTTGTTTGACATCACGTCGCTCGGAGCTGTAATGTGTACCCTGCGCTTCTCAAAGCTGTCATTCTTTCACTAAATGGAGAACCTCTGAGGCACGTTAATCATAAATACTGGTCCCTGCAAACAGGGCTGTTCAGGAGTCAACAGCGGTTCTCACTGACGGTAGAACGGCTGTTGAATAATACACTGTCAAGACACGGAGCACACATTACGTGGACTCCAAAAGTTTTAGTAGCAGACCACTATAAGTCTCATCTGGGGCATCTATTGTTCGGCTGGTACTTATTGTTTGGAGACTGGCTATTAAAGAGTCGCACCAGGAAGTAGTTTCATCAATACAGACAAAGTCGTTCAACGTGAGATGACATAATCAGATAACGCCTGTGCTACACAGCACGGAGATCCTTTCCAACGACCTCGAGGCTCAAGTAGTACCCCGGCTGTAACGTAACGACGAAACGAGCTATTAAATTTCTTTTTCCGTATCGGTATGCTTATTCTAAAGTGTGTACTGCATCGTAAAGAACTTAAACGGGATCCATTGCCATGAGGAAACAGAGAGAATTGTTTAACACAATAATGTATATGTTATGGCAACGTTTACAATTTCAGCTGCAGTATGATCTTCCCATCTATTTGAGAATAATATCAATCATCGAACTACACAAACACGGGGCACGTTGAGGGCACATCTGCAATATTATTTTTTTCCCTTTAAACTTGTCGAGCAATGTCATTTTCTTCATTTTTTTAATGTGCAGAATGTCATCAATTGCGGACATACAGTTGTGTTAAAGCCCTAATCTGAGTCCCTTTCTTAAATAAATACAAATAAAGTAAAGTACCATATTTGGAACAAGTATGTGGACATAAATACTGGTGGAAAGACGGTCCCACCTTTACTTAAGGGGGTAGGACGTCAAACGGGCCGACTTGGAGCTGGAGAGGCACCACAGGACATTTTAATTTCCACTGTCTATACTTTTACAAATAAATTCATAAAACTTTGTCAGCATGATCAGGAAGGATTCAGAATTCACACTCATAGCACTGGAAGTTCGAAAACATAACGATGTAATTTGTTTTACATGTGAAATTTCTTCGTTTTCCACTTACTAATGGCAGCATTTGTTGCTATAGGTGCACTTTTCTTCATAAGTAAGAAGGATGGTTCGATGAATTTTGAACAGCATACAAACCATACTAATATGTGTATGAAACTATAGAATTTTCCAATTCTATTAAAAACTGTGGAATAAATTTGTGATTTTTCTAAACATGAAATTTAAAATACAACAGATCTTTCGTTTTTTTCATAAATTAAATAAATTCTAGAGTCTCATACACCTGTAAGTATGGTATGTATGCTGTGCAAAATTCATCGAAGAATCTCTCTAACTTATGAAGAAAAGTGTACTTATAGCAGCAAATGCAGCCATTAGTAAGTGAAAAAAATGATGAAATTTCACACGTAAAATAAAAATATTTTGCTATGTTTTCGAGCTTCCACTGCAATGAGTGTGAATCCTGAATCCTTCCTGGTGATTCTGACAAGGTTTTATGAATTTATTTTTAAAGGATAGATGCTCGTTTTGTTTAAGCTAATTCACGTATTTCGCTGTCTGAAAATTTAATAGGCGATCTGAATTGATGATTACGGCAGCATGGAAGGCAAACTTATTACCAAGGTAAACTCACCAGTTCGAGAAAGTCCTTTGCCGTGTGCCAACTGACACATGCCCTATCTACAACTCCTACAATTTTAATCAAACCTCCCACCAAAACAGTGCAATTAATATGGTCATGTTAAATGAACATGAGGCTGTGCTTTAATCACAAGTAAGATTGTCCACACAATCAACGTAGGTTTAGAAAACATCGTTCTTGTGAAACAGAACTAGCTTTTTACTCACATGAAGTGCTGATTGCTACTGACAAGGGATTTCAAATTGATTCCATATTTCTGGATTTCTGGTAGGCTTTTGACACTGTATCACACAAGCAGCTTTTAGTGAAATTTAGTGCTTATGGATTATCGTCTCAGTTATGTGACTACATTCTAATGAATGTAGTCTCCTGTCAGAGCTGGTAGTAACTGACGGAAAGTCATCGAAAGAAATTCCTGTCGGTCCCAATGGCAGTGTTATAGGACCTTTGCCGTTCCTTATCCTTAAGCAGCCGTCTTAGATTGTTTGCTGATGACACTGTCGTTTATCGACCAGTATACTCATCATAAGATCAAAACAAATTGCAAAACGATTCAGAAAAGATATCTGTATGTTGCCAAAATCGGCAATTGTACCTAAATACACTCCTGGAAAAGGAAAAAAGAACACATTGACACCGGTGTGTCAGACCCACCATACTTGCTCCGGACACTGCGAGAGGGATGTACAAGCAATGATCACACGCACGGCAGAGCGGACACACCAGGAACCGCGGTGTTGGCCGTCGAATGGCGCTAGCTGTGCAGCATTTGTGCACCGCCGCCGTCAGTGTCAGCCAGTTTGCCGTGGCATACGGAGCTCCATCGCAGTCTTTAACACTGGTAGCATGCCGCGACAGCGTGGACGTGAACCGTATGTGCAGTTGACGGACTTTGAGCGAGGGCGTATAGTGGGCATGCGGGAGGCCGGGTGGACGTACCGCCGAATTGCTCAACACGTGGGGCGTGAGGTCTCCACAGTACATCGATGTTGTCGCCAGTGGTCGGCGGAAGGTGCACGTGCCCGTCGACCTGGGACCGGACCGCAGCGACGCACGGATGCACGCCAAGACCGTAGGATCCTACGCAGTGCCGTAGGGGACCGCACCGCCACTTCCCAGCAAGTTAGGGACACTGTTGCTCCTGGGGTATCGGCGAGGACCATTCGCAACCGTCTCCATGAAGCTGGCCTACGGTCCCGCACACCGTTAGGCCGTCTTCCGCTCACGCCCCAACATCGTGCAGCCCGCCTCCAGTGGTGTCGCGACAGGCGTGAATGGAGGGACGAATGGAGACGTGTCGTCTTCAGCGATGAGAGTCGCTTCTGCCTTGGTGCCAATGATGGTCGTATGCGTGTTTGGCGCCGTGCAGGTGAGCGCCACAATCAGGACTGCATACGACCGAGGCACACAGGGCCAACACCCGGCATCATGGTGTAGGGAGCGATCTCCTACACTGGCCGTACACCACTGGTGATCGTCGAGGGGACACTGAATAGTGCACGGTACATCCAAACCGTCATCGAACCCATCGTTCTACCATTCCTAGACCGGCAAGGGAACTTGCTGTTCCAACAGGACAATGCACGTCCGCATGTATCCCGTGCCACCCAACGTGCTCTAGAAGGTGTAAGTCAACTACCCTGGCCAGCAAGATCTCCGGATCTGTCCCCCATTGAGCATGTTTGGGACTGGATGAAGCGTCGTCTCACGCGGTTTGCACGTCCAGCACGAACGCTGGTCCAACTGAGGCACCAGGTGGAAATGGCATGGCAAGCCGTTCCACAGGACTACATCCAGCATCTCTACGATCGTCTCCATGGGAGAATAGCAGCCTGCATTGCTGCGAAAGGTGGATATACACTGTACTAGTGCCGACATTGTGCATGCTCTGTTGCCTGTGTCTATGTGCCTGTGGTTCTGTCAGTGTGATCATGTGATGTATCTGACCCCAGGAATGTGTCAATAAAGTTTCCCCTTCCTGGGACAATGAATTCACGGTGTTCTTATTTCAATTTCCAGGAGTGTAATAAAAAGTATGGAGCATCCACATGAGTGCTAAAAGGAATTCGGTAAACTTCGGTTCCACGATAAAATATTCAAATGTAAAGGCTATAGATTCTACTACATACCAAGGAATTACAATTACGAACAACTTAAATTGGAAAGAACACATAGAAAATGTTGTGGGGAAGACTAAGTAAGGACTGCGATTGGTTGGCAGAGCACTTAGAAAATGTGACAGATCTACTAAGGAGACTGCCTACTCTACTCTTGTCCGTCCTCTTTTTGAATACTGCTGCGCGGTGTAGGATCCTTACCAAATACGATTGACGGAGTACATCGAAGAAGTGCAAAGCAAGTAAGCACATTTTGTATAATGGCGAAATAGGGGTGAGAGTATCGCTGAAATGATACAGGATTTGGGCTGGACATCAATAAAGGAAAGGCGTTTTTCGTTGCGGCGGAATATTCGCAAATATTCCAATTACCAACTTTCTCCTCTGAATGCGAAAATTGACACCGACCTACATAGAAAGAAACGATCACCATGATAAAATAAGAGAAATAAGATCTCGTACAGAAAGATATATGTGTTCGTTCTTTCCGCACGCTATACGACATCGGAATAACAGAGAAGGTTAGGTTAGGTTAGTGTTTTGTAACGTCCTGTCGACAACGAGGTCATTAGAGACGGAGCACAAGCTCGGGTTAGGGAAGGATGGGGAAGGAAATCGGCCGTGCTCTTTCAAAGGAACCATCCCGGCATTTGCCTGAGACGATTTAGGAAAAGGAATAGCAGAGAATTGTGGTTCAAATGGCTCTGAGCGCTATGGGACTAAACATCTGAGGTCATCAGTCCCCTAGAACTTACAACTACGTAAACCTAACTAACATAAGGACATCACACACATCCATGCCCAAGGCAGGATTTGAACCTGCGACCGTAGCGGTCGCGTGTTTCTGGATTGAAGCGCTTAGAACCGCTCGGCCACAACGGCCGGCTAGAGAATTCTGCAGGTGGTTAGATGAACCCTATGCCAGGCACTTAAATATGATTTGCGGAGTATCCAGGTAAAAGTAAAAAAAAGTCCGAAACACACTCTCTCAGCAACCACTTATCAATTTTCAGTAGTTTTCCACTGCTAATAAGTTCCTTATAGTCGTCCATAATTTAACATCATCGCTTGACTATCTGCATACTTTCATTTCCCAATAGCGTACCGCGCGCGTACTCACGATGTTCTCTTCAAGAAGGATCAGGCAGAACTCACTCATTTCTCACCAACAGAAACGGCGTGCGCCAAACCACATCGTTTTACTGTAATGGAGACTCTCCATCAATGGCTCTAACGCACTGTGTAATCTCCCCCTCACTTATCGACCTTAATGACAGTGAAAAATTAGACCGCGTGTACCTAATGGAAATTTGGGAAAAAGCAATCGTCACCGAGGTTAATTTGTTGGTAAAGAGGGAGGAAAGGGTTACATCTAAATGAAAGGAAAAATGCAAATGAAACTGGTGGAAATTAATTTTGAAAAAGGGGTAAAGTGAATAAAGAAAGTAAATGTGCGGCTGTTACGTTAACAATTAACTAGCGGTAATTAGATATTTGAGATTTGGGGGAAATTACGGTCGCCAGTCCTAAGGACAATTACTATATTAACTGAAAAAGAAAGGTTATTACACATATAATTAGCACTAGAAGCGTGGCAACTGAAGGTTGACACGTGTAGTGTGAAAACTGAAAGTTTGTCAGAAGTAATAAATTTCGCTACACTCTGACTTAATTTAGCAAAAGAATTAATAAAACCGGAAAATCGAAAGTTAATTTAGTGACTGAAGTTAATAGTGAGCTTTCTTTCTGAAGCACATCGAAATTCAGTAAAATACGGTTAGTCTTGGACTACCTCAACAATCATTTCAAAAGCTACTTGAATCTACGCAATTTAGAAATAAGAGATTTAACTTTGAACTTGAATTAAATGATTCTGAACAATTAACAATAGTAAAATTTAGTACGTACCAAGCTGAGCTGCAGTCACAGGTAAGCTAAAATATGGTAACAAAACTCGCACTCTTAATTTGTGCTTGTGTAATCTGAATATTGTAGCCAGCTATGAATACTTTAACTGAACTTTGAAATTAAAGCAGTGAAATGGAATTAGCTATATTACTTTAATGCTGGCGTTTGAATTTCAACGACACTCGGGTTCATTTCGAAAAAGGAAGGGACCCTGCTTGGTAATGCAACTGGGACAATGAGCAACAAAGGTTCATGCTACGTTGCTGTAATTTTGTGATTTGAACAGTTTTAAAAGCTGAGGTCTGCCATACAGTTCTAAAACTTTACGTGCGTCCAGTCTTCCATGTTGGTTGATTGAAGGTTTGAAGCCGTCGATCGAGGAGGTGGCGACAGTCACTCATTGTCGGCCGTCGCTGTTGCAGAAGCTGGATGTTGGCGCGCCTTCTTCTCGACACGGTCACCAGACGAAACGGGCTCTTGATGTGCGCCAGGTAATGCTTCCCGTCCGCGATACCATGTCAGAAACTATCATCGCAAGTCGAGCGCAATTACACGCTGCCAAACCCCGAAAGCGCGGCAACTCGCGGGAGCTTCACACAACACACCTGCTCCACTCGCTACTCCAGCCAGACCCCCTCTGCCCGCGCTCCACGCGCCAGAGTTAACACTCCCGAAGATCCTACACACTTTGATTCTTCACACGACCTATCGATGTAATCGTTCGATAGCAGTTTTCCCTAGGCAAGACCCAGCGCAAAAATACAAATAATATTTACGAAACAAACCAATTATACATCGACATCAATGCATAAATATATATATACAAATAGTAAAACAATTACAATATACGAAGACACAGAAATGTTATATATTCAGGTAACAAAAATAAGGGAAACAAATTTATAGTACAATAGATGGAAATAGGAGGATATGAATTTCCGGCGTTACACGTGCCCCACATTGTCTGAGGATGTTCGTGTAGCCTAAACAGTCTCAGAAAATGTCCCAAAAAAGAAACAGCGGAAATGCATATGCTCAAAACATCAACAAAATTTAGCATTCGCCTAATTAACCATAAACCAATTTTTAGACGATAATAATTGAGTGGAGACACTCCTAATCTTATTCCACTCTGTCATCTTGATCAAAATAAAACAGGTTGACAACATATTAAAATTCATAGAAAATATAGAAAATGGTTTAGCTATTCCAAAATCGTCAAAATCCGTAACACTATCAAGAAATGGAATACTATTTACAAAATTAATCAGAGTACATGGTCATAAAAACAGGTAGATCAAAATACGCAATTTAATTATTAATTACATAGAATACACATTTTATATAACCTTTTCATAATTAATACTCTCGCCATGAAAGTCCACGCTAAACAAGAAATAATATACAGCAGATCGACAAAAACATAAATATTGACAGCAGAATTCTTTCACATCAGCTGTCCGGGAAGAAAAACAACTCCGCCTTCCATACTCGCATGTACAAAGAATGCCGACAGCGGCACAAGAGCCGACAGCGGCACAAGAGCCGACAGCGGCTCCGCCTCGCCACTATTGTTGCGCCCGACTGTGCGGCACGCTTGATCTCACTCGCCTGTGTAACGGCATTTCCAGAACGTCCGTTTCACTGAATTCTTTAGGAAAAACTCACTCCCGAGTAATCTCAAGGAGTCCATAAACACTATCACAGTGGATAACTCAACACTGTCCATCATCACACGCATGTACTAGCCTGAAACTTTAAACAGCGTCTAAGTACATCGACAATGACTAATAAAACCACACATTCATGAAATATTACAGCAAGTTACAAAATCATATTTACATTCCTTAATCTACTGTGACTCAGCTGAAAACTTAAACTAGCAGCTTGGATTTTTCAGATGATTTCTAATCAGTTACTCTTAAATCATTTAATCAACATTAATTATTTATTAATTACAACTTCTTTAATGACCTCTAGGTCCGGCAAAAGCATCGTAACATGGCACATCCTTAAATCTTACACTCTATATTTACATACTGTACAAATTACCCATTGTGTGGTATTAATCGATCCTAGGTTAGTACAATTTCAAGTCTACAATATTCCGTATACCTAATCGTTTTCCAGAGCTTGGATACTCTAAGCAATAAGCATTTGTGTGAGGTGTACCAATGACTTTATATGGTCCATTATAAACAGACTTAAATTTAAAGATTTCATTGTCTATCTCGCTCGATTTCTCATGAGCTTTTACAAGTACTAAGTCTCCGATTGCAAACTTAGCAAAACGCGCTTTAGCGTCATGACGACGTATGCGAGCATCGGCTTTTAGCTTCGTTACTTCTCGCAAACGATCTTTTTTCACACCAATACTAATGTCAATCAGTGGAGGGAATTTGATTATCTCTTCCAATTCACTTTCTACACTTTTGTCAATGCCGAAATTCCTCACGTTACGGCAGTTCAAATTCATTCCTACGTCAATGTCATCCGGCCAGTTAATAATGTGTATAGGCTGGTATTGCCTATGCACACCGTCTCCTGCCTCGTCAAAACCAACTACCATTGTTTTATCTAGTGACATACATGTCAAAGTTTTGCTTTCACAGTTAATCACTGCACGGTACTTTAATAGGCAATCTAACCCGATAATTACTTTCGTAGTTAAGTCTGGCACGACGACAAACTCTTGTTCAAATCGTGCCCCACATATCTCGAAGTTGACAAAAATCTGTTTTGTGACCGGTTTACTGGCCTTCCCAGTAGCACCGATAATTTTCACTCCTGTTACTGGCATAACTACGATGCCAGGTCTGTCTTTGAGTAACTCAAATATTTTCCCAGATACAGCACTCAATTCTGCACCGGTGTCAATCGTTTAGTTGTAGGTCGTGCATATTAACAGACACTACTATCCGTCTACACTTGTCCTCGACTGTTTCTTTCTTTTCCCACAGTAAATCCTCGTCTATATCCAGGTCATTCCAGAAAAAACCATCCGGCTTAGATCCTAAATCCGGCTTATCTGGCGGCTTTTTCAGCCTCTGTTCACATACAGTTTTAATTTCAACACGTTTGTCCTGAGGCTTAGTCTGTAGCTTCGCCTCCAATACCGAAACCTTTTCCTCTAACTCGTCAACTAGTGAGTGTTGCTTTGCTATCAATTCACTAATTGTCACCTTCGTTGATTCCTCTGTAGTCAGATTGATCTCATCTGCCAATCTACCTGGAGAAATGTGCCCAGTAGTATCTGCAATTACTTCCTCTAGATCTGCGCAACCCACACTGCTATCGTCTGACCGTATAATGTCAGCTCTAACCTCATACACGCTGTAATCTATGTCCTTTCCTACCAATCGTGTCCGGCCATCACAAAAATTTTCGTAATCTTTCTCCTTAATACTCTCGCAATGTTTAAACTGGAGGTTTGCGTCGGATGGGTCGGCTACTTCTACCACTACGACTTTCGGTAATGTCTGCCGGTTAGGGCCAGAACTTTCCGTTACTACTTCAACATCTTACTCCTGCGGGACGAAACACGACGAATCTTGCTCGTGCTCCCCATTAACATCAACTATTTCTAGTAAAGTCTGCCGGTTAGGGCCAGAACTTTCTATCATTTCACAAACACTATCTTCCTGCGGGACGAGACGCGGAAAATCCTGCACGCGCTCCCCATAAACACTTCTCTCATACAGGCCCCTATAATCTCTTAGTTCGTCGTATAAGCGACCGAACTGCCTTAACCAGACCTCATCCCTCTCTGCATCCCCTCGCTCGATGACGGACGTTTTATCCGACATCTGATCTTCTCTGAACACTTGTGAATCATTATTAAACTCAATCTCCAGTTCCGCTGTGGGTATTACAGCTGCCACTTTATAATCGATTTCCGGAGCACTACTTAAATTGTTCTCACTGACAGTGAATGTATTTTCTACTGCCGTGTATACAGCTGATCTACTACTTGTGGGCGCACTCCTTTCTCCTAACACTGGCACACTCTCCCACCGTGGATTATTCCATACGGAATTTTCATAATGACGACACTTGGGTTTTCTCTTGTTATTGGGCCTGCAAAATTTCTCCACGCCCGGTCGGCCCCTCACCGGCGCGGCTAATGGTTTCCCTGTCTCGTCCCAGCAGATACGCTCCCCGGATGCTGCTGAGGCGGCTGATCACACCCTCTGGCGTTATTACTATTCTGCGAAGCCCGTATCACGCTAGTGTGATACTGGTTTCCGTCATTCCTGTTATTATTTGCATTGTACCGATTGTCATTACGGCCCGAACCACTATTGTTATTGCTGCCAAGATTGCGGTATGCATTATTCCCATAGTTATCATTGTTGTGGTTGCTGTGGTACCCGTTGTTGTTACCACGGCCTCTACCACTGTCGCGATTATTGCGCCAATTGTCCTCGTACTCAACTCTGACCAGGAAATCATTGATTGTCCTGTGATTGCTTCCTACGTAGCGTTTTGTGTCATCTGGAAGCTTCCTGTAGAGTTCCCAGACTATTTCGGATTCCGTGCGGCAATCACGCAAATATTCCAACTTGCGGATCCAGCCCTCACAAAACTCCTTCATCGAGCCGCGTGAACTCGCATCGAAAGGCCTCGATACGACAAATTCGCGCCAGACACTTTGCTGTTTTTGCTCTGACCAGTATTCAGCCAGAAACAAATTTTTAAACTCGTCAAAGGTCAGGTTCGTAATGTTGAGGTTTAAGCCCCAACGCTTGGCATCACCAGCCAGCACATCAATAACCGCATTAATTTTTCTCTCATTAGTCCATGATGTGGGTAAAACTCTTTCACAATTTTTAATGAAATCCGCCGCGTGTATACCGCCTTTTTTCAAGGTGTCGAACCGCTCCTCTTTCGTCAACAATTCCGAACTATGTGCACAGATTGGCACATAGCTCTGTTTTTCGTCAAGTTTCTTTTCTAATTCCGACACTCTCGTAATTACTTGGCAAGTGGTTGTCGCTAGCGTTTCTACTTCCCTTTTTTTCTCTTCGCAGGTATTAGCCTGCTTCGTCACTCTGGTATCTACTTCGGATACTAAAGCCTTTAAAGTTTCCACCTTCTTTTGATCCTCTTTTTTCACTAATTGAATTTGTTCCGTCACCTTATTCTCGATGATCGGAGCAACTGCTTCTCCTACACTTTTCGCGATTCTGCTAATTTCGGAATAAAAACGAGTATTTATTCTCGCAATTTCCGCCTGAACGCCTATCATTTCCTGTTTAAGATTACCGATTTCGGTATTAATAACAACAATATCTTCTTTGATTTTATCAACTTTTGTGTTAACAACTCCAACGTTGTTGTTAACAATGTTAATAGCTTTGTTCTGATTGTCTAGCATCCGTTCAATTTTTTTAGACTGAGCTTCTTGCTTGGCAGCCTGAGCTGCTTGCTTGGCAGCCTGATCTTCTAGCTTGGCAGACAGAGCTTTAATTTCTGCCGATTGACTCTCGATTTCGTTAATCAAAACATTCAATAAATCAGTTAAATTCCCGGAAACTTCCGTAGCGGCTTCCTCTTTAATTGTCCCCCCATATTCGTCATCAAGGGATTCAGATTTGATTTTCACTTCCGATTCCGAAACATTTTCTAAAGTTTGGAATTCCAATTCTGCTCTCTGTTGCGTTTCGACGGTCGCGTCTTTCATGCTAGCCGCCTGCCCCTGAACAATGGGTACCGCGGTGCACGTTTCCCACTGTTCGACCGATTGTTCCTTATCCAAGTCTACAAAATTTTGGCAATTGTTGCCTTCACTCATTTTAATAATTTTCAATATAAGTGCCAAACCTCAAATATAATTAGGATTACTCCCACTACTTATTCTCGCTGACGTAACGGCCTTTACGTAACCAGTACTTTGTTACGAGATTTGCACAATGCAAAATTCGTGTCCAGAACAACCTCAAATCCGAAGATTGTCCTGTCACCAGGTCGTCACGTGTAACCTCCCCCTCACTTATCGACCTTAATGACAGTGAAAACTTAGACCGCGTGTACCTAATGGAAATTTGGGAAAATGCAATCGTCACCGAGGTTAATTTGTTGGTAAAGAGGGAGGAAAGGGTTACATCTAAATGAAAGGAAAAATGCAAATGAAACTGGTGGAAATTAATTTTGAAAAAGGGGTAAAGTGAATAAAGAAAGTAAATGTGCGGCTGTTACGTTAACAATTAACTAGCGGTAATTAGATATTTGAGATTTGGGGGAAATTACGGTCGCCAGTCTTAAGGACAATTACTATATTAACTGAAAAAGTCGAGCGCAATTACACGCTGCCAAACCCCGAAAGCGCGGCAACTCGCGGGAGCTTCACACAACACACCTGCTCCACTCGCTACTCCAGCCAGACCCCCTCTGCCCGCGCTCCACGCGCCAGAGTTAACACTCCCAAAGATCCTACACACTTTGATTCTTCACACGACCTATCGATGTAATCGTTCGATAGCAGTTTTCCCTAGGCAAGACCCAGCGCAAAAATACAAATAATATTTACGAAACAAACCAATTATACATCGACATCAATGCATAAATATATATATACAAATAGTAAAACAATTACAATATGCGAAGACACAGAAATGTTATATATTCAGGTAACAAAAAAAAGGAAAACAAATTTATAGTACAATAGATGGAAATAGGAGGATATGCATTTCCGGCGTTACCACTGGACCAGTGATACGTTAGGGCAGTTTCAATCTGTTCAGGACAGGGCCCGTATGTGTACCCCTATACCCCTCACTTCATGTTTCCAAAACCTACAAGAATTAACAATTCTCTGGAATATCGGAAAAGTCCTGAAATTTATTGAAAAGAGGGACAAAGATATGAAATTGCCCAAACGTAAAGGAAATGCACTATAAACATAAATCTAATCAAGAATTGCAACGGCTCCATCGTTTTCGCATTGATTGTTTCAAGGTTAAATTGTTAGTATCTTAAAATAGCATACAAACCGCATTAATCCATCCCTCCCAATTAACAATTCTTACTAGAAGACATGAGCTGTATAAGAAAAATAATGACATTTTACAGTCTTATTTAGTTTCCCTTGTGTATGACTTCTGATGTGTACGGGCCATCTGAGCAGAACGGCTCACACACGTAGCTTTTTGTATAGGATCTCCAAGGTGGACGGAGGAACTTTGGCAGTGTAAACAAATTAATAGTACACAAATAAACACTTTATTGTGCTGTGATATTTAACTAAAGTTGAACAGCGACTCGCTGGCTTACTTGTGGTTACACATAAGTAAGCGGTGGCCTGTCAAGGCGTGCGTTACTGAATATAGTTTCAACAAGGTTATCCCCGAGGGCGTCACACCGTCAATCACTCTTCTAAACACTTATCCCTATACGAAGACTGTACGTGACTCCGCTGGTACACCAAGTCCCACAGGCTGTTCACCACTACAATCTGTAGTTACGAGCGGCAAACGTGGAACTATGTACTATAACTGTCATACGCCAACACTGAAATTGGACCCTTGAAGCTGTCTGTAGGCGCTGCTTATTACAACGCAGAAGTCCAACTCATTGGCGGCGGCTCAAAAATTGCTCATTAGGCCATACTTGTGTCTGGTGGCGAACTTCAAAGCACGGGAAGCGTGTCTGCCAATCGGAAACAGCCTCATGTGCGAGCTCTGATTGCGTCCATTGGAGGGGGCAAGTCAATCCTGCACCCCCCCCCCCCCCCAATCCCAAAAAAAACCCTCGTCATTGTCGTCGTGTAGTGTCGGTTGCTGCTACGATGGTGGTAGGAATATGTGGATGGAAGCAAGTGATGAGAGAATGGGAGTCTGCAGCTACTGACGAACCCCTACCTGAGCCTCAGCATTCGCCTTGCAACCCCCTCGGAACGCCAGCCTAAAAGCGAGGTTCAGGACAGATCCTAGCATCCGACATTGGAGCGCAATCTTCTTGGATTTGATCCGCAACGGCTTCGTAATATGGGATGGCGTCCCTTTGGTGAACTGCGGCGTGGAGTGTACCATCCCCAGAAAACGTCTGTTGTCCACTCAGTGCTGGCTGAGGCGTCGCGTCCAGGGCCATAGAATCAGAGCCTTGTAGTAGTGATGCACGGCCCCAGGTCGCTGGTTGGAGTGCAGGTGCATCATCGAGGCAGCCAAAGAATCTGCAAACAAAGAATCGGCAGCAGCATCATGCAAATTACAAGGGCCAAGTTGATTCTGGGCCGCTGATGCAAACCTCCTGGACCCTATAGAAAAGACATGGATCTGCCTAATGATTTTACAGTACTACAGCGCTTCTAGGCCGTCCATCTGCCGTACAATCGGAAAACAAGTTAGTTGTTGATTAACTTCATATATTGCCTGAGCGGTCAGAGTATGCCCCGACCGCCGTGGTAGGTGTAGCAGCTGAAGCAGCTTGTGGTGGCATTCCATTGACCAACTCCATTATGGGGCTGGGAATGGTAATACGAGTGGACGAGAAGCAGAGGTTCTTCCTGATATGGTGGGTACGTAGCTCATCGACCTGCTGTCTGAAACAGCGCACCAATGCACTGCCTCTACAGTCGATTCAGGGTGAAAAGGATCCTGGTGATGGACGAATGCTGTTTGTTGCAAAGAAGTCCACAAATTCTGCTGACACAAATTGAGGTTTGTTGTCAGTCACTAGCAACTCTGGTACACCTTCAGTCCAAAATATGGACTGCGAAAACTGGTGTGTACAATGTGCCGATGTTCAATTCACGGTCATAACAATAGGGAAACTTGCTACATGCGTCGACGACAATCAGCCAACGAACGTTCCAGAAGTATCCAGCAAAGTACAAATGAATGCACAGCCAAGGCGCTTCTGGTTTTGGCCAATCAAAGATACGTTGAGGGGGGGGGGGGGAGGGAGGGGCAGGTGTTCCACATACGCATGGTACTGTGCCGTCATCTGTTCTATTTCAATGTCCATGTCCAACCAGGTGGCAATGTCCAGCAATGGGAATAGTACACCGTTGTGAAAACACAGTTGACCTCTCAGCAAAAAATAATCCTGAGTTAACAACGAGTATCAAAGCGGATACGGGGATTAGTGAACACTGGGTTGTCGTAGAGAGACTCAGTGTTGTAACCCCCAAAACCTCCAAAAATAAACGAAAAAATTGCCTGTCCAAAAAAGCAGATGAAAATTCACTTGATGCCTTCCTGAGGGACAATCTCAACTTTATCCAAATTAAAAAATAAGTGCAGAGCAGATGTGGCTTGAATTCAAAGAAACAGTATCGTTAATAATTGAGAGATTTATACAAAATAAATTAACAAATGACGAAGCTGATCCTTCTTGGCGCAGAAAACAGGTCAGAATACTGTTTGCAGAAACAACGAAAAAAATGCCAAATTGAAACAGACGCAAAATCTCCAAGATTGGGGGTCTTTTACAGAAGCTCGAAATGTGGCACGTACTGCTTATAATAGTTTCCACCACGAAACTTTGTCTCGAAACCTGGCAGAAAATCCAAAGAGATCCTGGTCGTAAGTGAATTATGCTAGCGGAAAGACACAATCAATGTCTTCTCTGGGCGGTACTAATGGAGATGCTATCGAAGACAGTGCTGCCAAAGCAGAGTTACTAAACACAGCCTTCCGAAATGCCTTCACAAAAAAAGACGAAGTAAATATTCCAGAATTCGAACGAAGAGCTGCTATCAACCTGAGTAGAAGTAAACATACCCGGAGTAAAGCAACTTAAATCACTAAATAAGAGCACGTCTTCTGGCCCAGAATGTACATAAATAAGGTTCCTTTCATAGTATGCTGATGCAATAGCTCCATAATTAACAATCATTTACAACCGTTCGCTAGACGAAATATCCGTAAGCAAAGACTGGAAAATTGCACAGGTCACACCAGTATTCGAGAAAGGTAGTAGAAGTAATCCACTAAATTACAGACCCATATCATTAACGTCGATATGCAGCGGGATTTTTGAGCATATGTTGTGTTCAAACATTATGATTACCTCGAAGAGATTGGTCTATTGACACACAGTCAACGCGGATTTAGAAAACATGGTTCTTGTGAAACACAACTAGCTCTTTACTAGCTATTGCGAGTGCTGTTGAAAAGGGATTTTAAACTGATTCCGTATTTCTGAATTGACGGAAATCATTTGACTATCACACAAGTGTCTTGTAGTGAAGCTGCGTGCTTATGGAATATCGTCTCAGTTACGTGACTGGACTCGTAATTTCCTGTCAGAGAGGTCGCAGTTCGTAGTAAAAATGGGTCAAATGGCTCTGAGCACTATGGGACTCAACTGCTGAGGTCATTAGTCCCCTAGAACTTAGAACTAGTTAAACCTAACTAACCTAAGGACATCACAAACATCCATGCCCGAGGCAGGATTCGAACCTGCGACCGTAGCGGTCTTGCGGTTCCAGACTGCAGCGCCTTTAACCGCACGGCCACTTCGGCCGGCCAGTTCGTAGTAACTGACGGAAAGTCATCGAATGAAACAAAGTGAATTTGTCGTTCCCCAAGGCAGTGTTATAGGACCTATGCTGTTCCTTATCTACAGAAACGATTTGGGAGACAATTTGAGCAGACGTCTTAGGTTGTTTGCAGATGACGCTGTCGGTAATCGACTAATAAAGTAATCAGAAAATCAAAACAAATTGCTGAACGATTCAGAAAAGATATATGTATGGTGCGATAATTGACAACTGATCCTAAATAACAAAAAGTGTGAATCCATCCACATGAGTGCTAAAAGGAATCCGTTAAACTTCGGTTACATGGTACATCAGTCAAATGTAGAGGACGTAGATTCTAGTAAATAACTAGGAATTACAATTACGAACAACTTAAATTGGAAGGAACACATAGAAAATATTGTGGGAAAGGACAACTAAGGACTTCGTTTTATTGGCAGTACTTTTAGAAAACGTAACGGATCTACGTACGTAAGGGAGAACCGATAGGGGTACTCAAGCTACCCTCCGCCACACACCGTCGGGTGGCTTGCGTAGTATGGATGTAGATGTAGATGTACTAAGGAGATTGCCTACACAACCCTTGTCCGTAGTCATTTAGAATACTGGACCGTGGTGTGGAATCCTTACCATATAGGACTGACGGATTACATCGATAAAGTGCGAAGGAGGTCAGCACGTTTTGTATTATCACGAAATAGGAGTGAGAGTATCGCTGAAATGATACAGGATTTGGGATGGACGTCTTTAAAACAAAGGAGTTTTTCGTTGCAGACGTATCTTCTCACGAAATTCTGTCACCAAATCTGTCCTCCGAATGCGAATATATTTTGTTGACGCCGACCTACATAGAGGGTCACGTCACCATGATAAAATACGGGAAATCAGAGCCAGTACGGAACAATATAAGTGTTCTTTTTTCCACTCGCTATATGAGATATGAATAATAGAAAATGTGAAAGTGGTTCAATGAATCCTATGCCATGCACTTAAATGTGATATGCAGGGTATCCGTGTAGATGTAGATGTAGATCTAGATCTAGAATGAATCAACTGTTGTCTGAGGATTAACTGTCGCCTTAAAGTCTGCGCAGATTCTCAATTTCCTGAAGATTTATCACGAAAACTAACTGGTATGCCTACAGACCCGCTGTGTTGGTTGCAGTGACGCATTTTTCCTTCCACTGTGGAAGTTACTGTGCAACATGTTCACGCAGCACGTATAATACCTAGCGAGGTCTGCAAAATCGGTGCTGTGCACTTTCATCAACACATGGTAGTTTTACCTTGTCCCTCAGCAAGCAAATCTTTTAACTCGTCACACAACTGAGAAGCTCTATCGCTAGAGTCAAACGAAGTAACTGCTAGCATATTGTCTATAATATGCAGTGTAAACAAGTCAAAGGAATCAAGGTCAAAAATATTGCACTTTTCCGTGAACGCAAAACCTGGAATAACACAGTCTTTTAAAAGTTTTGATAGATGACAGGAAGACTACAAAATCCTAATACTAAAGTATTCTGTCCATTATAAGTTGCCAGCGTAGTTGCTGACTTCTGTAACTTCGGGTTACCAAGCGGATGATAAATATTGCAATTTAGCAATGACATTGAAGCACCCGTGTTTAACTGAAATTGAACACTTTGGTCAGCAATAGCAAGATCTACAAAAAATTGGTTTGAGTGGCGTTGCATTGAAGGAACACTGATTCTTTGTATTGCACAGGTTCTCTATTATTTTCTACACAAGCATCACAGCTTGGCTCAGAATGAACAGCATGCACGTGAAAGTTCGAGTTATGTGGGCGTTTGTTTTGAGTGGATATCTCTGTCACCCGCAAACAGCTTGAATGTGCTTGTTCTTCACACCTGCGTAACGCGAAGAGCACCGGTCACGCATGTGAGATTTGAAACAGTACGTGCAAGCATTCACGCCCGTATATATCCGGCCACGTTGGCTACGTAGCGACTGTGGCGTACCCGACTGCGCTGTTGTGTGTTTTCTTTCAAAGTTGGCTGCTCACTTTGCAGCGTAGTGCTATCTCTTCGAACTACGGCAACAATGTTTCTTGCTTGAACACTGTCAGATGCACTGTCACATGAATCCTGAGAGTCAGTAATCTGCTAAACTGTTGCGACGTGGGATGAGGGTACGTTAAATTAGAATTTTCCACATTCGCATCTAAATTGGCTTTGTCTTGTGATCCGTCGCTAACTGCCACTCACTGCCTGTACGCTTCTCCTGGTTGTTTACTGAGGCTAAAGAATTTGAATCTCTCATCCACTGCATTGATTTTATCCTCGTAATATTTGTTCAATGCTTGAAGAAATTCCTCGTAGCTAACCAGTTCTGGCCTCGTAGTAGGGAATAAGTTTTCACAAATGCGGTAAGCGGTGACACCAACTGTGGACAGAAAAAAAGCGTACACAAATATTCCAACCAGTCTTCCTTTTCTTCTTCAAATTGTCGCAATGTACGAAGGTTGAATGAAAATTAATGCCTCCACCTACGTTAATTGGGTTTAGATGGGAATATTTTAATAAATCAAACGCTAATATAATCCTTAGAATGTGATTTTTAATTACCAATATTCACTTTTGCACATAGTCACCAGCCAATTGGATACTTTTCTGCGAAAGTTTTGTGAAGCCTTCACGGAAGAAGTCGACACTCTGTTTCCGCAACCACTGTGTCGCTGTTCACTAAACGTCTTCATCAGAAGCATAATGATGTCCCCGCAAATCGTTTTTCATTATCGGGAACAGATGGAAGTCAGACGGTGCTAAATCTGGACTGTATGGAGGATGCCGTACAGTGGTAAGATTCAGTTTTTGAAGCTCTGCTGTGGTGGTACGTGAAGTGTGTGGTTTGGCAATGTCATGCTGTAGGAACACATTTCCCTTTTCATTGCGGATCCTTGTTAGCCGTCGTTTCAGAGTTCACAGCGTTGTGATGTAACGCTCTGATTTTATTGTTGTTCCGCGATCAAGGATATCAACATGGATAGCACCATCTGCGTCCCAGAACACTGTGGCCATGATTTTTCCAGCTGAGGGCTGCAGCTTGAATTTCTTTTTCTGGGGCGAGGCTTTGTGTCGATATTCCACAGACTGACGTTTCGTCTCCGGGTCGCAATGGTGTACCCACGTTACGTCTCCTGTCACAGTTGAATGGAGAGTCACCTTCATTCTAGTAACGCGAGAAGAGCTCATGGCAAAATTTCAAGCCTGTGCGCTTTCATTTCTGGAGTAAGCATCCGGGGTATCCATCGCGCACAGACCTTCCAATAGCCAAACAAAGCAATAATGTCACCCACACGTTCTTGTGAAATACCGATTGTGCTTCCAGTTTCTCTCTGAGTAGCACGACGGTCGTTCTGAATCAGTCTGTCAGCAATTTGCTTGTGAAACTCGATGGTTGCTGTCACAGGACGTCCAACTCCTTGTTTGTCACACATGTCAGATGTTCCCGCCTCAACATCTTTAAACTTGGTCGCTCAACCACGCACAGTGCTGACATCAACACAATCTACATAAAGTGCTTTCATTCTCTGATAAATCTCCTTTGGAGTGACATCTTCTGCTGTCAAGAATTCAATGACTATACGTTGCTTAAATCGCATTGACCGACCGTCTGCGCAGGGTTGCACGCTTTACACTGTAACAACACAACCGTTCAATGCTAAGGCTTTCCGCCAACTGGAGCTGTAGAGAAGAGGGTACGGAACAAGCTAGTACCAGCCGCGTCCCAATGCTGCCAACTGTTGAAGAGTTACGAAGGTGGAGGCATTACTTTTCAGTGAACCCTCGTAGGTAGCAGCAAAGGTCATGCTGTTTGTGGCGACACACTGGGTGACGGAGTCTTAGTCCGTATCTCATCTGCTGTCATCTGCCTTTGGATGAACGCCTCCATCAGTTCTGTAAGCTGGTTCATTGACTGCATCTGTAATTGAAGAAACGCATTTAGATCGAGCAGCGCTGCCGCAGGCGTTTGCGTTTGTGGCTCCGCTAAATGCGAGGCCGGCAAATGAAGGGTTTGACATGCTAAACAAATGCTAGTCACGTACACAAGAAATCCTAAAGCTATCTTATGAACTGTGGCAGCAAAGCAATTAAATAGTGACAATAAAGAGTACCAATCTGTAACAGAAAATTTCCACAAGTGTGAAAAGTTTACGGACAAACACTCAACAAATAGCAAAGTGACACAGGAAATGATGCAGCGGAATGAGTTCGGAACTCTCGTCGTCAGGTAATGTGTACGGGTCGTCTGGGTTGAAAAGAACGCACACGTCGTAGAAAGGGTAGGTGCTCCAAGGTGGACGGAGGGAGTAAAAGCAAATTAGTAACACACAAATATTCCCTTTATTATTCTCTGATACTTAACTGCCGTTGTACAGCTACTCGCTGGTTGTGCTTGTGGAGTGATACAACGAAGCAGTGGCCTCTCAAGGCTCGCGTTACTGAATACAAAGCCCATAAGATTATGCCCGTCCTGGGCGCCACACTGTCAATATCTGTAGTAAACACTTGTCGCTATGCGAAGACTATAACCGATTCCACTGGTAGGCCAACCCCCGCAGGCTGATCACCACTACAAACTGTAGCTATGAGGAGCAACAGTGGAACTCTGTACTAGAGCTGTCGTAGGCCAACAATGAATATGAACCCCCGTTGCTGCCTGCGGGCGCTGCTTGGCATATCGCGGAAGTCCACCTCATTGGCGACGGCGCTGTAGTTGCTGATCTGGCCGCTCTTCAAAGTGGCGAACTTCAAAGTGACACCAGTGGCGGTAGCTGAAAACTGTCCTCGGACGCCAGCTCCGGTTGCGTCCACTGGCGAGGATACAACAACTTTCTACACAGTGGTGAGGAGAGGTGAGCTTTGAGGTGATGTGGCAATTATTGTCGTAGGAAAGCTGGACAGGAGAAGAACTGATTAGTGAATAAGGTAGCACTACAAACATATGAATTAATTCACTCGTATTTTTCCATTCATGCAAGAAGTCATTATAAATAATGTAGCTGAATCAGAGTCCAGCTGTCATAATGTCAATTAGTGTGAAGCTCGATTGCTAAGCGTGAACGTTGGTGTCGTAGCACACAGTCTCCAAGTGGGTGAGTCACTGCTAGCAGCCATCCTATATCGCCGCAGCAGAGTATGCTCCAGGTACAGACCTGAGAGAGGCATAGCTCAGCGGGTGCATATCGTTGGCGCCACCGTATTTGTCTCGGCTATTTCCGCTGCCACGATCAAGCGCTTTATTCTCTAGCCTCTGGCTCACCCCATTATCTCCACGTAATAAAATGAAACATCTGAAGCCGTCGTTTAGATATTATTTTATTGTATAGCAACCAGTTACAGTTACTCAGTACACTATCTACAGACCGGTATGCACAGACAGCAGTGACACAACCATCAACAGAAAAACCACGCGAATACAAACACAGATTAAAAACAGAATACGAATCAAGTACAGGGCTATTACAAATGATTGAAGCGGTTTCATAAATTCATTGTAGCTCCATTCATTGACATATGGTCACGACACACTACAGATACGTAGAAAAACTTGTAAAGTTTTGTTCGGCTGAAGCCGCACTTCAGGTTTCTGCCGTCAGAGCGCTCGAGAGCGCAGTGAGAGAAAATGGCGACAGGAGCCGAGAAAGCGTATGTCGTGCTTGAAATGCACTCACATCAGTGAGTCATAACAGTGCAATGACACTTCAGGACGAAGTTCAACAAAGATCTACCAACTGCTAACTCCATTCGGCGATGGTATGCGCAGTTTAAAGCTTGTGGATGCCTCTGTAAGGAAATCAACGGGTCGGCCTGCAGTGAGCGAAGAAACGGTTGAACGCGTGCGGGCAAGTTTCACGCGTAGCCCGCAGAAAATTGGCTCATGCCACAACTGGAGACCGACAGCGCCGACTTCATCTTTCAACAGGATGGTGCTCCACCGCACTTCCATGTTCGGCATTTCTTAAACAGGATATTGGAAAACCGATGGATCGGTCATGGTGGAGATCATAAGCAGCAATTCATGTCATGGCCTCCACGCTCTCCCGACTTAACCCTATGCGATTTTTTTCTGTGGGGTTATGTGAAAGATTCAGTGTTTAAACCTCCTCTACCAAGAAACGTGCCAGAACTGCGAGCTCGCATCAACGATGCTTTCGAACTCATTGATGGGGACATGCTGCGCTGAGTGTGGGAGGAACTTGATTATCGGCTTGATGTCTGCCGAATCACTAAAGGGGCACATAGCGAACATTTGTGAATGCCTAAAAAAACTTTGTGAGTTTTTGTATGTGTGTGCAAAGCATTGTGAAAATATCTCAAATAATAAAGTTATTGTAGAGCTGTGAAATCGCCTCAATCATTTGTAATAACCTTGTATAATACTCTATAAGTGAATTTATCTCATTTACTTGATGAAAACCAACAGATACAGCCATTGTCATATACTTATAAACAGAACGACATATAGTACACTATAACGAGTCTGCACTCTATACTTTGCCGCGTGGGTTAGCTGCGTGGTCTGGGGCGTCTTGTCACGGTCCGCGCGGCTCCCCCCGTAGGAAGTTCTAGTCCTCCCTCGTGCATGGATGTGTGTGTCATCCTTAATGTAAGTTAGTATAACCTAGATTAAATAGTGTGTAAGCTTAGTGACCGATGACCTCAGCAGTTTGGTCCCATAAGACCCTACTACAAATTTCCATTTCCATTCCTCTATACTTTGTATAAATACATTGTTAACAAATAAAAGGTTTCATGGTTAGAAACTGGTCAGTTAGGTGATGAACTGAACTGCAGAATCGAGAAGTAGCCTACCAATCTAAAAACAAAACTGTAGAAACAGATAGGAAAATGACAGAAACTGCAACAACATCAGAAGTAAGCAAAGAAAATAAATATGCATCCACGTGAAAGTAATCCTTGCAAAAAATAGCATCTAAGTTTCACTGCAAGTAATGCTGTCAAAATGACGGTATAAATCAGTCTATATGTCTCATCGAAGAGGCCTTTAAACCATTTAGGGCATATTTATGACATCTGCATTAAAGGAATGTCCAAGAACTCATCATAATATCCATTGTCGTATTATACATAGAATATACAAAACCCAAGATAATGTTCAGGATGAACAACACATACACATCTACGTGCCAGTAGCCCCTGCAAAAGGGCAGCGTCGATAAAATGTAAGTGTAAATATAGATAAAGCTATAAAAGTTACATTAAAAATTTATCTATACATCATGTCAAGGCTAATAAATGATGTGGTGCAGACAGTAGAAAGGCATACATATGACATATGCATAAAATGAGTATCCAAAGCGCCTCTATCACAAAATGTACAGAATAAATTAAAAACCTCACAAGACATTATTAAGGGTAATTAACGATCATGTGTGAATGCATCCGTATATTATCCACTGCCATAAAACCAATAGCAACTGAGAATGTAATCCATGTATATGTCAGAAACTTACAATATACATCAATAATATAACATGTAGTATCTTTAAATAGTATAAGTTATCAGTATTATCGAAGGTGGCTACATAGTGCTGATAGATACCTATTAATATGTGTACTTTAATATGCATATCCAGTCAAAGCAATCAGTAACCACAAAACACAAAAACACAAGAAATATATACGACCTATCGATGTACCCTGTATCGAATTTGGTCAAATATGGCCTGAATATGTGGAAATAATACTTACATCATAAAACAATACATGGCGTATTAGTATGGAACCAACATACACAACTGGTAATGTCATAAAAAGGTGTAACGGTATAAGACAACAACTTTCAACAGCCTCTGTACAACCTGTATAATCAGGTAAAAACAAAACAAATAAAAGGTCATCATTGCAATGAACTCTCAGCAGAAGTTCTGGACACCCGTTCTACGCATGTGACGTATGTATCCCCTTCTACGGTAAGCACCTCAACATATTTTAGCTTTAACGTGACATACAGATATATCTGTAAGGTTATTTTGATAGATTTACCTATAGTTGCACTTTGATTTTATTGACGCTGTCCTTTTACAAGCACTATTTGCAGATTGATGTGTATATGTTGTTCACCCTGAAAGTTACCTTAGGTTTTGTGTATTCTGCATATCGCATGATGTATGTCGTTCCCGACATTTGATCATGTGATAAGTGTTGGATCTGGCCCACTCTTACCGTATAGGGTGCCTAAGGCGACATGCAAACAGTAAAGTTTTTGCTATACACAATGCTCCTACAAGTTTTACACACGTCACTGATAACTAGTGTCCGCAATACTGAGTCCGATCCGAGCGACCGGCCGCTGTGGCCGAGCGGTTCTAGTTGTTTCAGTCACGAACCACGCTGCTGCTACGGTCGTAGGTTCGAATCCTGCCTCGGGCATGAATGTGTGTGATGTCCCTAGGTTAGTTAGGATTAAGTAGTTCTAAGTCAAGAGGACTGATGACCTCAGATGTTAAGTCCCATAGTACTTAGAGCCATTGAACCATTTCATCTCAGCGGCCGAGGTTGGCAGAAGCCGCGCTTATATTCACTTCCTTCAGATGTCCATGCACCATTTGCCGACGTCGTTGAGCCACCTTCTCTTCTCTTGCGTACTTCACCTGCATTCCGGCACTTGTGGTTACGCCAGAACAATGTGTTCTTGGACATTAATTCTTTGCGTAAGACATAAAGATGCCCATACACGATTTTCACCCCTACGTTTTATAACTTTGATGAGACTTATACACTCCTGGAAATGGAAAAAAGAACACATTGACACCGGTATGTCAGACCCACCATACTTGCTCCGGACACTGCGAGAGGGCTGTACAAGCAATGATCACACGCACGGCACAGCGGACACACCAGGAACCACGGTGTTGGCCGTTGAATGGCGCTAGCTGCGCAGCATTTGTGCACCGCCGCCGTCAGTGTCAGCCAGTTTGCCGTGGCATACGGAGCTCCATCGCAGTCTTTAACACTGGTAGCATGCCGCGACAGCGTGGACGTGAACCATATGTGCAGTTGACGGACTTTGAGCGAGGGCGTATAGTGGGCATGCGGGAGGCCGGGTGGACGTACCGCCGAATTGCTCAACACGTGGGGCGTGAGGTCTCCACAGTACATCGATGTTGTCGCCAGTGGTCGGCGGAAGGTGCACGTGCCCGTCGACCTGGGACCGGACCGCAGCGACGCACGGATGCACGCCAAGACCGTAGGATCCTACGCAGTGCAGTAGGGGACCGCACCGCCACTTCCCAGCAAATTAGGGACACTGTTGCTCCTGGGGTATCGGCGAGGACCATTCGCAACCGTCTCCATGAAGCTGGGCTACGATCCCGCACACCGTTAGGCCGTCTTCCGCTCACGCCCCAACATCCTGCAGCCCGCCTCCAGTGGTGTCGCGACAGGCGTGAATGGAGGGACGAATGGAGACGTGTCGTCTTCAGCGATGAGAGTCGCTTCTGCCTTGGTGCCAATGATGGTCGTATGCGTGTTTGGCGCCGTGCAGGTGAGCGCCACAATCAGGACTGCATACGACCGAGGCACACAGGGCCAACACTCGGCATCATGGTGTGGGGAGCGATCTCCTACACTGGCCGTACACCACTGGTGATCGTCGAGGGGACACTGAATAGTGCACGGTACATCCAAACCGTCATCGAACCCATCGTTCTACCATTCCTAGACCGGCAAGGGAACTTGCTGTTCCAACAGGACAATGCACGTCCGCATGTATCCCGTGCCACCCAACGTGCTCTAGAAGGTGTAAGTCAACTACCCTGGCCAGCAAGATCTCCGGATCTGTCCCCCATTGAGCATGTTTGGGACTGGATGAAGCGTCGTCTCACGCGGTCTGCACGTCCAGCACGAATGCTGGTCCAACTGAGGCGCCAGGTGGAAATGGCATGGCAAGCCGTTCCACAGGACTACATCCAGCATCTCTACGATCGTCTCCATGGGAGAATAGCAGCCTGCATTGCTGCGAAAGGTGGATATACACTGTACTAGTGCCGACATTGTGCATGCTCTGTTGCCTGTGTCTATGTGCCTGTGGTTCTGTCAGTGTGATCATGTGATGTATCTGACCCCAGGAATGTGTCAATTAAGTTTTCCCTTCCTGGGACAATGAATTCACGGTGTTCTTATTTCAATTTCCAGGAGTGTAGATAGATTTACACTGTTATTTTGATAGCATTAGCAGTATTGACACGTATTGTTGGCGCACCTTTTTCCAAGGACTACTTGCACATAGATGACTATTTCTTCAGCTTACTTCGTTCTGATATTGTGGTAGTTTCTTTCATGCACTGAAGCACCTAAGGAACTTGTGGAGGTGGTATAGGTAAGCGTATGCAAATACAGAGACACGTAAACAGGCAGAATACGGCGCTGCGGTCGGCAGCACCTATATAAGACAACAAGTCTTTGGCCAGGTTATCAAGAACGGGATGTTATAGTCGGCACACGAGAGATGGGACCCAGCATCTCCGAGGTAGTGATGAAGTGCGGATTTTACCACACGACCATTTCACGAGTGTACCGTGAATTTCAGGAATCTGGTAAAACATCCAATTTCCGATATTGCTGCGGCCCGAAAAAAATCCTGGAAGAACGGGATAAAGACGACTGAAGAGAATCGTTCAACGCGACAGAAGCGCAACCCTTCCGCAAATTGCTGCAGATTTCAATGATGGGCCATCAACAAGTGTCACGGTTCGAACCGTTCAACGAAACGTCCTCGATATGGGCTTTCGGAGCCGAGGGTCCAATCACATAGCCTTGTGAACGGCACGACACCTAGGTTTACACGTCGCCTGAGCCTGTCAACACTAACATTGGACTGTTGATAACTGGAAACATGTTGCCTGGTCAGACGAGTCCTGTTTCAAATTGTGTCGAGCGGATGGACGTGTACGGGAATGGAGACAACCTCATGAATCCATGGACCATGCATGTCTGCAGGGGATGTTCAAGCCGATGTAATGGTGTGGGGTGTTTGCAGTTGGAATGATACGGGATCTCTGATACGTCTAGATACGACTCTGACAGGTTACACATACGTAAGCACCCTGTACGATCACCTGCGTCCATTCATGTCCATTGTACATTCCGAAACACTTGGGCAATTCCAGCAGGACAATGCGACACCCCACACGTCCAGAATTTCTACAGGGTTACTCCAGGAGCTCTCTTCTAAGTTAAACAGTTCCGCTGGCCACCAGACTCTCCAGACGAGCATTATTGAGCATACCTGGAATGCCTTGCAACATGCTGTTCAAAAGAGATCTCCACCCTCTCGTACTCTTACAGATTTATGGACAGTCCTGAAGGATTCAAGGTGTCATTTCTCTCCGTGCTACTTCAAATATTCGTCGAGTCCATGCCACGTCGTGTTGTGGCACTTTCGTGTGCTTGACGAGGCTCTGCACGATATCAAGCAGGTGTACGATTTTCTTTGGCTCTTCATTCTAGGTATGTCACTTTCGTTTTTGTAGATTGTTAGGTTGCTTAAGGATTTTATTTATCAGCTAACTGACCAATATCTAACCATGCCATATTTAATTAATGATTTTATTAACAAACTATATATTTACACGATATATACAGTGAGTTACCCATCAAATCTTCAGCATTCTTCTGCAGTATCACATTTCAGAAACTTCTATTCTCTTCTTGTCGATGCTATCAATCATCCATGTTTCATTCCCATACATGGCTACACTCAACACAAATACTTTAAGAAAGGAGTTCCTGACACTTAAATCTACACTCGATGTTCACAAATATCTCTTCTTCAGAAACGTGTTTGTTGCCATTGCCAGTCTACATTTTATATACCCCCTACTTCGACCATCATCAGTTATTTTGCCGCCCAAATAGCAAAACTAATCTAATACACGATTTATCTCGTTTCCTACTCTAATACCCGCAGCACCACCTGATTTAATTCTACTAAATTCCATTGCTTTGCTTCATCTTCATCTTTCAAGTCACTGTCCATTCCGTTCAATAGCCCTTCCAAGTCCTTTGCTGTTTCTGACAGAATTACAATGTTCTAAGCAAACCTCGGATGTTTACTTCTTCTCCTTGGACTTTAGATCGTACTACAATTTTTTCTTTTGTCTCCTTTACTGCTGGCTCAATATACAGATTGAATAAGATTAGATTCAAATGGTTCAAATAGCTCTGAGCACTATGGGACTTAACTTCTGAGGTCATCAGTCCCCTAGAACTTAGAACTACTTAAACCTAACTAACCTAAGGACATCACACACATCCATGCCCGAGGCAGGATTCGAACCTGCGACGGTAGCGGTCACGCGGTTTCAGAGTGAAGCGCCTAGAACCGCACGGCCACACCGGCCGTCGAATGAGATCAGGGATAGGGTACATCTCTGTCTCATTGCCTTCTCAACCACTGCTTCCTTTTCGTGCCCCTCGACTCTTAAAACTGCCAGCTTGTTTCTGTATAAATTGTAAACAATATTTCGCTTCCTGTATTTTACGCATGGAACCTCTCGAATTTGAAAGAGATTATTCCAGTCAACATTGTCAAAAGCTTTCTCTAAGTCTACAAATGCTATAAACGTAGATTTGCTTTTCCCTAATCTATCTCCTATGAGAAGTCGTAGGGTCAGTACTGCCTCTAATGTTCCTACATTTCTTGGGATCCAAACTGATCTTCCCCGAGGTCAGCTTCCACCAATTTTTTCATCTTTATTTAAAGGATTTATGTTAGTATTTTGCTACAGTGACTTATTAAACTGATAATTCGGTAACTTTTACCCTTCGCAGAACTTGATTTCTATGGAATTGGAATTATTATATTCTTCTTGAAGTCTGAGGATATTTCGCTTGTCTCATACTTCTTGTGCGCCAGGAGGAAGATTTTTGTCATGGCTGGCTCTGCGAAGGCCTATCAGTAGCTCTAACGGAATTTTGTCTACTCCTCGGGTCTTTTTTCGACTTAATTCTTCAGTGCTTTGTCAAATTCTGCATGCACTATCATATCTCTCTTCTCATGTTCCTCTGCGTCCTCTATTCCCCTAATATTGCCGTCAAGTACATCTCCCTTGTATAGATCCTCTATTATTCCTTTCATTTTTCTGCTTTCACTTCTTTGCTTAGGGCTGGTTTTCCATCTGTGCTCTTTTCTCCAAAGGTCTCTTTAATTCTCCTGTAGGCAGAATCTATTTTACTCCTAGTGGTATATGCCTCTATATCTTTACAGCTATCTTCTAGCCATTCCTGCTTATATATTGTGCACTCCCCGTCGATCTCATTTTTAAACGTTTGTATTCTCTATCACCTGCTTCATTTATTGCATTTTTATACTCTCTCCTTTCATCGATTGAATTCCTCTGTTACCCAAGGATTTCTACAAGCCCTCGCCTTTTTACCTACTTTTTCCTCTGCTGCCTTTACTATTTCATCTCTCAAAGCTATCCATTCTTTTTCTGCTGTCTTCCTTTCCCATGGTCTAGTCAATCGTTCCGTAATGCTCCCTCTGAAACTCTCTACAACCTCTGGTTCTTTTAGTTTATCAAAGTCACATCTTCAGTGCCTGCCTTTTCGCAGATTGTTCAGTTTTAATCTGCAGTTCATAACCACTAAATTGTGGTCAGCATCCACATCTGCCACTAGATATGTCTTACAATATAAAACATGATTCCGAAATCTCTGTCATACCATTGTATAATGAATCTCAAATCTTCTGGTGTATCCAGGTACATAACGTTCTCTTACGATTCTTAAACCAAGTCTTCGCTGTGATTAAATTATGCTCTGTGCAAAATTCTACCTAGCGGCTTCCTCTATCGTTCCCTTCTCCCAGACCATATTCACCTACAATTTTTTCTTCTCTTCGTTTTCCTGCTATCGGATTCCAGTCCTCCAAGACTATTAAATTTTCGTCTCCCTTAACTTTCTCAATAACTCCTTTTATTTTGTCGTACATTTCCTCATTCTCCCCCTCATCTGCGGAGATAGTTGGCATATAAACTTGTCTCCTGTGGTGGGTGTGAGTGTGGCCTTCGTGTCCATCTTGGTTCCAATCACGCATTCACTGTGCTGTTCATATTAGCTTATTCACTTTCCTATTTTCATATAAATTGTTAAACCTAGTACTGCATTACCCCTATTTCATTTTGTATTTACAGCCCTGTATTCACCTGATTAGAAGTCCTGTTCCTCCTCCCACCGAATTTAACTAATTCTCACGTTATCTAACCTATTTATTTTCCTTTTTTAAATTTTCTTCCAGCTGGCCGATTAAGGGGTCTGAGATTCCACACCCGATCCATAAAACGCCAGTTTTGTTTCTCCTGATAACGACATACCCCTGAGTGCCGCGGTGGTCTAGCGTTTCTAGGCGCTCAGTCCGGAACCGCGCGACTGCTGCGGTCGCAGGTTCGAATCCTGCCTCGGGCATGGATGTGTGTGATGTCCTTAGGTTAGTTAGGTTTAAGCAGTTCTGCGTTCTAGGGGACTGATGACCACAGATGTTAAGTCCCATAGTGCTCAGAGCCATTTGAACCATTTGAACCATACCCTTGAGTAGTTCCCGCACTGAGATCCAAATGGAGGACTATTTTACCTCCGGAATATTTTACCCAAGAGGATGACATCATTATTTAGCCATACAGAGTAGATTTGCATGCCCTCGGGAAAATCTACGGCAGTAGTTTCTCCTAGCTTTCAGCTGTTCGTAGTACCAGCAGAGCAACACCGTTTTGGTTGATGTTATAACGCCAGAGCAATCAATCATTCAGACTCTTGCCCCTTCAACTACCGAAAAGTCTTCCGCCCCACTTCAGGAAACACATGTTTGTCTGGCCTCTCAGCAGATACCCCTCCATTGTGGTTGCACCCAAAGTTCGGCTATCTGTATCACTGAGGCACGCAAGCGTCACTGCCAATGGCAAGGTCCATGGTTCATGGGGGTTAGGGGGAGGGGGCATTCTTTATGGTTTACTATATGTAATTCGGTTTGTAAGTAGGCTGTTTATATTTTCTTATTGCCAAAGTTACGTAGCGCTCTATATGAAAATCACTGGCTGTGCTGTGTGCAGTCTGTGGCTAGTTTGCATTGTTGTCTGCCATTGTAGAGGGGCAGCTGGATGTTAACAGCGCGTAGCGTTGCGCAGTTGGAGGTGAGCCGCCAGCAGTGGTGGATGTGGGGAGAGAGATGGCGGAGTTTTGAAAAATGTCATGAACTGCTGTATATATTATGAATATTGAGGTAAATACATTGTTTGTTCTCTATTAGAATCTTTCATTTGCTAAGACTATCAGTAGTTAGTGCCTTCTGTAGTTTGAATCTTTTATTTAGCTGGCAGTAGTGGTGCTCGCTGTATTGCAGTAGTTCGAGCAACGAAGATTTTTGTGAGGTAAGTGATTTCTGAAAGGTATAGTTTAATGTTACTCAGGGCCATTCTTTTGCAGGGATTTTTGATAGTCAGATTGCGTTGCGCTAAAATTATTGTGTGCCAGGTTAAGCACAGTCTTGTATAAATTGTTCTAAGGGGACGTTTCATATGTCGACCCTTAGCCTAGGATACCTCACTGGAATCTTCTGATTTTTTTCTTGTAATTTGTGTATTTAGTGTAGCTTTTGTTTATTGCTAGCGCGTAATTGTAGAGAGAATCTCCTTTGTAGTTGCAGTCTTTCATTGTTGTACTGTAAAACAGTTGTGGCATGCATGTAGATTTGCACCAAGTATTTCGCAGCTACGCTTGCAATTAACTAGATATTATTTTCAGTGCTATGTTAATGTGTTCTCTTATTTTTGCTATTCAAATTGTGCTTTTCTGTGTTATCATGTGAAATATTGTGACAATAATGGCGTGTGAAAAACGTAACACTCGGCTCCAAAGTAAACTAAGAAATGACAGTGAAGACGAAAGCAGTGTGTTGGCCCCACCATGTAATGAATTAACTAACATTCAAAGTAGTAATTTGGTAACTGTGCATAGGGAAATGGAGCGGGCGTCAAACAATGGTGTAGACAGTCAAACAGGTAGTGAACAGGGAAGCATTATCGATCGATCGGTCGGTAACAGCTCGAATCAGGAATCCGAAATGATAGGACACAATTTTGCAAATACTGTAGATTCAGGTTTTGCGTCCTCACCGTTTTCTCAAATGAGTCAAGACACATTTTCTGCTTGTCAAAATGTAAATGTTGCCGGTGAAAATGCACTGCCAAAAAGCATAGAGAAACAGATTCCAGACACTAATACATTATTATTGCAATTAATGCAACAAATGGAACAAAATCAGAGACAAATGGGACAAAATCTTCAAAAGTTAGACACCGTGGAACAGAATCTTCTAAAGTTAGACACAATGGAAGAAAATCTTCAAAAGTTAGACACAATGGAACAACACCAGAGACAAACACAGCAACAGTTACACATAATGGAACAAAATCAGAGACAAACACAGCAAAAGCTTCAAAAGTTAGACTCATTGGAACAAACTCTCGAACAAACACGTGAAGATTTAACTGCTGAGTTACATAACATTGAAGCGAAATGTCAGAAAGTGTGTAATGATGTAAAAACACAAATTTGTGAGCATTTCCAACCTATTTTTTCACGTCATGAAAATGCCTTACAGAATCACGAAGTAGCCATAAAAGAACTGCAAACTATTGTTCATGAAAATCATGAGACCTTGCAAGCTAAAATGGACTCAGTTGCATCTACCGATTCGGTTACGCAACTTGCAAAAACTCAGGAAAACTTAAAGGACACAGTAGATACTCTGAAAATTGGTTCAGAAAGACACATGGAGGAAATTAGTTCATTATCAGAGAAAGTAGCCGAACTTTCGGATCAGGTCACTAACTTATCTACGAAGGTAGATGATAATCTGAATGACACAAAACCGGTAGTCTTTAATGACACAGAAGATTGCGAACAAATTAGGAAACTGAAACAAAATCTGAATCAAATTAATACGCAACACCAAAGAGAAATCCGGGAAGTACAAGAACAGCTGACACAGGTAATACAAGAATTACGTATTTCAGAGGACACTCGCGCCCCAGTACTGGAAGAGGGACATAGAAATACGGAAAAGCCACAATATATTAACACAGGGCATTTCGGTAATTATGAAAGGAATTGGCAAGATGCACCGAATTTTGAGATGGAACCGCCGACACGACGTAACAATGACCGATATGTGACTCGCCGACATGATGAATTTGACTATAAGCTGTTCATTACTACACGTAAATTCAAAACATTTAAGAATTCTGGCAACGACATTCATCCACAAGCATGGCTCCATCAATTCTCTCATTGTTTTCCTCCCAACTGGTCATTGGAGCACAGGTTAGAATTTATGTGTGGCTACTTGGAGAATGAACCAGCTGTAAGAATGCGATCGGTCATTCACGATTGCCACAGTGAAGGAGAATTTTACCATGCGTTCCTCTCAGCATATTGGTCTCAAGCCACACAAGACCGGGTAAAACATAGCATCATGATGATGAAACACTTTGAACAATCTGAATTTTCCAGTCATGTCAAATATTTTGAAGACATGTTGCACAAGAATCAGTACCTGTCAAACCCATACAGCCCCTCAGAACTCATCCGCATTTGCTTAATCAAATTACCTGAACATTTACGGCATATTATTTTGGCAGGACGTTGCAAAGACGACATTGAAGCTTTTCAGGGACTGTTACAAGAATTAGAAATTGACACAGATATTCGCGGGATGCGAAAACAGGGATACAATCACTACAGTTCACATCCGTCACAATTCCGTGACGACAGAAACGATAACTGGACGTGACAAGGCTATTCTCACCACACAAATCGTGACCAAAATAGACACCACCCGTATGACAACCGTTGGCAGAGTAGTAATAATTACAGGGAAAGATCACCTCTCCGCAGTAATGACTATCACAGAGACAATCAGAGAAACAGACAATATGGGAACCAATATAACTATTATCAAGGGAGACAGAATAACTTTAGACGCAACGGTCCAGCACGCAGTTACGACTCAGGGAGAAATTCTCCACCACGTGACAGACAAGAAAGAAACTATGTAAACTACCGACAAAACGACAGACGTGAATTTCATCAGAACTGGCGGGTTTCTAACAGAGCTGGGCCCTCTGGGCAACGTGAATTTGTAGAAGTTAGGTCTCCAAATCCCAATAACGACGCGCGCCAACAAAGAGACAATAGGCAATGACTCACACCGCTGGCAGCCACAATATGTACTTATGAAACTGACGACGCAGCTGCCGTAGCTAGTAATTACATAAAAATGGAAGACATTAGGGACATCTTACTCCAGGAACACGACGTAAAACATAACAACATTGCATATCCTGTGATTCACATTACTGTAAATGACGTAAAATTTACGGCAGTACTTGACTCTGGCAGTCCCATTTCAGTAATTAGTGAAACAGCTTTTAGCAAATGCAACAAATCGAACGATTGCCCCACACTTCCGTTACGTAAGATTAAATTACAAGGTGCAATCTTTGGAAAAAGTGTAGATGTACGTCAACAAACCAATTTAGAATTCTTTTGCCGAAGCCACAGCTTCTCTATGAACTTTCTTATTGTTCCATTATTGTCGACGGAAATTATACTGGGAGTAGACTTTTTGAATGAATACAAAGCAATTTTAAGCTTTCACGATGCTGAAATAAGTTTAGAGAAAGAAGGTAAGTCAATAGCTTTGAAATTTGAAGACTGGCTCTCAAACCATGATGAGGAAATTAATCGGCTTTACGTTCTGTTAGACAACAGTTCGGAATTTTCTACGGAACTAGACACTAACAATCACTCTGCAAGTATTGACAGGGATGACATAGACGGCAGATTTGAAATTAATGAGTTAATTCAGAATAAAATTCAAACAATTGAGAATTGTAATGACACCGATAGGCAGGACCTTTTTGAGATTTTACAAGCACATTCCACAGTTTTTACTCACAAAACAGGAACAATCAAGGGATTTCAATACCAATTTCGTGTTCGTGAGCATACTAAATTTTGTGTTAGACCATATGTAATTCCGGCACATTATAGGGACCGTGTTAGAACAGAAATACAATCTATGCTTGACGAGGGCATTATTGAGCCTGCAGTAAGCTCATACAACAATCCATTACATGTTGTTGAGAAGAAAAATGGATCGATCAGGCTTGTTTTAGATTCGAGACAAATCAATACTATCATTATTCCTGAAACAGACAGGCCGCAGACGATGGAAGAACTTCTTCAGAATTTTAATGGTGTAAAAGTGTTGTCTTCCATTGATCTCAGATCCAGCTTTTATCAGATGGAACTTCATCCAGAATGCAGAAAATACACAGCTTTCCTTTGTTTCGGCGTTTGTTATCAATTTCGGAAACTTCCTTTTGGTTTGAACATTTCTTCGGCAGCATTCATTCGCGGGTTAAATTCCATATTACCTGAGTTCTTAAAACGTCACATCACCTTATATGTGGACGATATTCTAATAGCAGAAGCTTCATGGGAACAACATAACCGCATACTCAACAGTTTGTTACGTATTTTTGCAGAATATGGAATTACAGTTAACTTGGAAAAGTCTGAATTCGGTAGGTCAAAGGTGAAGTTTTTGGGACATATCATTTCTTCTGAAGGTATTCAGCCGGATCCTGAAAAGTTAGAAGCAATCAGAGCCATTCCAGTTCCATCCACAAAAAGGCAAGTCCGCAGTTTTCTAGGTCTCGTAAATTTTTACCGTCGTTTTCTGAATATGCAAATTCTAGTTACACCAAAACTTTGTTCTCTCACTGGAAAAAATACTATTTGGAACTGGGACGAACAAGCACAGTTGGAATTCAATTCTTTGAAAGAGGCGTTACTTCACGCGCCAATACTAGCTCATCCAGATATGTCACAAGATTTCTGCCTTAGCACAGATTCTTCTAAAGTCGGTCTTGGTGCCCACTTATTTCAAGAAGCCATAGAAAATGACACTACTGTTCAGAAAACCATTGCTTTTGCTAGCCGAGTGCTAACAAAATCTGAAAAAAATTATTCCGTTACTGAATTAGAAGCTTTAGCTATCGTTTGGGCATTTAACAAATTCCGTTTCTTTCTTTCTGGTAAGCACGTAAAAGTATACAGTGATCATCGTGCATTACAATTTCTTATGTCTTCAAAATTAAATCATGATAGGTTAAAACGTTGGGCATTGGTTCTGCAAGAATTCCGCTTCACAATAGTCTACATTCCCGGCAAGGAGAACATTGTTGCGGACGCGCTGTCACGCGCACCGGCTGGGCTTGAGGAAAGTAACACAGAAGGCAACCTCGAGAAAAATTTCAGTATTCTTTACATTCAGAAAGTCGCCTTTGAAAACTTCATCACCACATCTTTAAAGGACATTGCTCATGAACAAGATAAAGATCCGATTTGGAAAGACATCAAAAGTAAATGGCATGAAAAGACACACACTCAGATTCGGCATTATTACCTGGTTAGAAACAACATACTCTTCAAACGCTGCACTGTTGATGACAAGCTATGGGTACTTTGCATTCCAGACGATTTTGTTAATAAGCTCATTTGGTACATTCATTTCAGCTACGCACATTTTGGTCCACGAAAATGTTCGAACGACTTTTTATTTTAACAATATGGGAAAGAGAATTCGAAGAGTCTTGTCTATTTGTAAACTTAGTCAAAAGGCGAAACCATCTACTGTCTCACATCGTGCTCCGCTGTTTCCTATCATTCCTTCTAAATTAAAAGAATTTGCTGCTGTTGATCTCTTGGGACCACTTGTCAGAACATCTAATGGATTTGCGTACGTTCTAGTCGCTGTTGAACTTACTTCAAAATTTGTTTCTTTCACTCCGTTACGTAAAGCCACTGGACGGTCTGTATCCAACGCCACTGTTAAAAATTTCTTACGTGAAGTTGTACACGTTAGTAAAGTCATTTCAGATAACGGACCGCAATTCAGATCTGCTGTTTGGTCACGCATGCTTCGGAATCATAAAATCAAACCTGTTTTTATTTCATTGTATTCACCACATTGTAACCCATCTGAACGGATTATGAAAGAAATCAATAAGCTTTGCAGACTTTATTGTCACAGAAAGCATCAGCATTGGGACAGATATTTACACTTATTTCAAAATGTGCTGAATGAATTGCCTCATGATTCCACTGCTTTACCACCTACTCTTGTACTGAAGAATGTAGAACCTCCGAACAGAATCAGAGAGCTTGTACCTTTCCCGAATACACGTAAACTTCGACACAAAGACATAATTGATTTGGCTCTTAAAAATATAAAATCTGCAGCAGACAAAAGGAGAAAACTACACGGTAAAGCAAATGCAAAGAAATTATGTATTGGTCAGAAAGTACTCATTAAAGCTCATTCATTGTCACATAAGAAGAAACACTTGAGTCACAAATTCTTTCTAGTTTACAATGGACCTTACAGATTCCGACGTATACCACATGATAATTGCGTTGAAGTTGAAACTCTGCGTACTAGGAAGAGTAAAGGTTTACACCACATTTCTCATGTAAAACCATTTATTGACAGATAATCTGCTTTTTAACTTAGTCTTTGCAATTTTCACTTCACACCACTTGTACAATTTGTCACACTGAGAAACTGTTAACATGCAACTATGTTTTAAAGCTAACTAACCATCCAGTCAAGAACATAGGTAACTTAGACAAGTAATTGCGAATGCATTGTTATTCCGAACAGACGACACAGTGTTGTTATTTATACATTCCTCCTTGTTAGTTGCACGATTACGTAACGAATATACCGCTTACATACTTAGAACATATACCAGCACTGCTAATGAAATTTTCATGCAACATTTTGGTTTGCTTGAGAGTGGATTCTGGATTTGAGGTGGTTTCTGTGAAATGCCAGATGACACAGTGGTTAGTTTATGTGACAGCTACACGATTTTATCACGATGCTGCTAATGCGTGAGAATTTACAATGTTGCTTTTGCGGTGAATCTGTTTTATATCTGCACAGTTTTTTCTGAATTCTTCTGGAAAGCAAAACATGTTTTATTAGTAACTTTTGTGGTATAGCTACAATGAGACAGCCTTTTCTGTAGCACAACAATACGTTACAGCACAGTACTTTCTTCATCACGGCAATAAGCGTAATAAGTATGATATCGATATGCAAAGCATTTCACTTTTGTTTATCATGAGGTAAGTACATTGGCTTCTGCTGAACTTAGCTTTTGGAGGACGATAACTACGACACTTCCACAGAGATTATCTTACAGCAAGACGCACATTTAGCGCTACAGGACACGTATTTGAGTGATTAATTTTGTACTTAAAACATTTATTTTTAAAGATTTTTGAATTACATAGAAAGTTTTTCGTGATACATTTCATTCCATTGCTGTAATCTGTAACACCTGAGGGTATAATTACAATAATCCTCAGGGGGGTACACGCCTACTTTGTGTATCATGTGTTTGGCAAGCACAAGGAGCCCTAGCTAATATGGTATTTGCTTATACAACTTTACACATCGGTACCATATTTCTCTAACACATAAATTACACAGCTATCTGATCATTTAACTGAGAGAGACAAACCTTTTTACTACGTCAGTGACAGATGTTTACGCAATTACACAGTTGGGTAACTTTACACTTATGAAATTGTATTTTGTCTGTACGGCGTGAACTGTTCTTATTTTTTCGGAACCATTGTGATACTATGAGAGCTTTGAATGATGTATTTGGTATGGGATCATGATTTTTAAAGAACGTTTGAGGTAGATGACACTTTTGACATGAGCAGAGAATTTTTTTAGATTTTGAAATTATTGGAGGAAGCTACGACGTTTTTGAGATTTGACTGAGGTGTTATGGTGTTATTTTTACGACGACGATGTGTATTATGCTGTTGAGGTATGTTTATGTCAATAAGATGATGCTACCATATATGAGGAATGTGATTACGTGTTTATATGTATATGAATAATGAAAGAAGTTAAGGACTCTTGACTTGTGAAAAAGGATGTTGGAAACCAAGAATCGTACTTTAAGAGTTATGAAATGTGTGTAAATGCGTGAATGTATCACAATGCTGGCGAAAATTTTTTTGGAGACTGTTATATTCATAGGATTTTGTTTCTACACATTTGCAACGTAAATTCTCGACCTGTGAAATTTTGATATGAGACTGTCACTGTAGCGGAAACTGCTGTCGTAAATATTTCTGTAAGAAAGTGACCACCTGCACGTGCGTCGTCGGCACACAGCTGTGTCAGACACCTGGAGAACAAGCCATTAGGGTGTGCCTTTCCGGAAGCACAGGTAGAAAAACAAAAAAGGGGCAGGCCTTTATCCTCGCCATTGACATTCCTTTAGAGAAAATATTGCAAATGCGACACCCTCATTACTTCCATTAACCTTGCTATTGACAATCCTTTGTAGAGGGCATCGCTAATGCGACACGCTCATTACTTGAAAACATATGATTTTTGTAATGTGTTGTGGGCACACAGCTGTGTCAAACACCTGGAGAACAAGCCATTAGGGTGTGCCTTTCATCGCTAATGCGACATGCTCGAACTTGAAAACATATGATTACACTGTGGAGCTCGTAATTTATGATATTTACTAAAATGCCTAATGAAATGATTAGAAACATTTTACATCTATTGTCTTTGTAGTTAAGAGATTGCTCATTTTGTTTAATATATGGTTTCCAGCTGTGTTGTAGCATTAGTTTTATAAAATAAAATGCATTTGCTAATGTGAACACTTTCTGTCAACAGATCTATTAAATGATAATTTTGTAATCCACATTCTTAAAAAAAAGGAGCACTTGGAAAGGAAAGAACAATAAGAAGGAACTAGTAACAGTAACACATAAATTTCTTTTCAAGTACATGGTAATATTTCTTTTTACAATAAGTTGTTGTGGTGCACCACTTTCATTACATAGACATTAAGATGTGAATATGCATTTCCCTTGTCTGCATTGTTGTTTTTAGTGTAATATTTTTTCTGCTTGAGCTATGTCATGTTTAGGTATAAGTTGCTGCTGTTTGCCAGGCATAGTGTTATTGAATTTGACTTTGTATTACTCTGTTAAGCTAGTTTTACTACTGACTTATATTTATTGTTGCTGCACATTGGCTCATATTAGTTGTAATATTGCACTTGCTTTGCTAATTTATGCTGCTAGCTTTGCCAATTTGCATTTTTTGTCATTGCTGTTTGTGTTAATTTGTTATGTGATGCTGCATTGCCTCGTCCCTTAGTTTAGCATCTGAGCTCAGTAGATTTAAGTTAGCTTAAGAGGGGGTAGACTATATAAGAAACTGACTATGGAGAATAGGTAAAGAATGCATTGCGAAGTTATATGAAAAAGATTTGGGCCCCAATGAGTATTGTACAATCAGCAATAATTATTTTGAAAGAAATATGAATAGAATACAGGAAGGAGGTATAGATAGGACTTTTTGGGAGTAATGATGAATGAAGGGAGATCTCCGAGAAGTAAAGAAAGTTTTGTTTGCAAAATACTGCAGTAAAACAAACCCTGTCCTTTCCTTCTATTATTCCGCTATATGTTTGTGTACCCTTGTGTATTTGTGTTTTTTCTGTCTTTATGTGTTTAGCTGATGAGAGCTATGTTGTAGAATTTTTCTAATACTCTGTTATTTTCTTTGTAAAGATGCTTAGACATTATTTATTCTGTTTTGTTTTAATGATCATGTGTGAAGTTGACGTTTCAAAAGTGATTCTGATCTTTTATTTTTGTACTCATGTCATCATTCCTGTAACACTGATGTATATGTTTATTTCTATTCTTTTGTAAAGCCCCTATTACTACAAATGTTATCTGTATTGTTATGTTTTTAATGATGTATTTTGTATCTTTGTAATTGTATTCTTATGTTATATAATTGTAATTGATGCCAGTTAATCAAATTAAGTAACTTGAAAGCATTCATTTCACTGCACACATTTCTGTTGGTCATAGTATATGGACAATAAGTGAGAAGTAGGGACTGATAGTGTTTGCACGTGTGTTAATAATTCAGCAAGGGACTGGATAACAGCATTACTGGTTCTAAGGACAGTTCCACAAACTTTGTGAGTGCGCAAGTGGGGGTATATGGACTTGCTATCATCTCTGCAAGACTCTTCGATGGTGATTGTGCACCTGCACAGTCGCAACAGATGGCTGCTGGCCATCTCTACAAGGACTACAGTGGGTCTGCATCTCTGATGACCCACCAATACCATTATTTCTACAAGGACTGCAGTGGGTCTGCACCTCTGGTGGCCCACCAATACCATACTCTCTACCAGGACTGCAGTGGGTCTGCTCTGTGATGACCTGCCTACCAATATTCGTCAGAACTTCGAATGACTCTGCTGTGGGTTTGCTCCATTGTGGCCCATTACCTGTCAGCATGTCAAGAGTCAGTACTGTCTTTCCGTTGGAAGGACACCACTACTTCTTCAAGACTGCATGGAAATCCACTACTTCTGTGTGTAATTTTTTTACTAATGAGACTTTGTGAAAAAAAAACTGTAATTACTATTATGATGAATGATCAGGACTGTCTTTATGGACTGCGAGAAAATTTTAGCTTTTGACCAATATTGTATCAATAAGTGTGTGCATTGGATATCTTTCTTAGTGTAATTATGAAAAATTTTATCAAATCATTATTGGCCACTGGCCAAAAAAATTTGTAAAATTTTTTGTGGGGAGCATGGGGGCTATGTAAGTAGGCTGTTTATATTTTCTTATTGGCAAAGTTACGTAGCGCTCTATATGAAAATCACTGGCTGTGCTGTGTGCAGTCTGTGGCTAGTTTTCATTGTTGTCTGCCATTGTAGAGGGGCAGCTGGATGTTAACAGCGCGTAGCGTTGCGCAGTTGGAGGTGAGCCGCCAGCAGTGGTGGATGTGGGGAGAGAGATGGCGGAGTTTTGAAAAATGTCATGAACTGCTGTATATATTATGAATATTGAGGTAAATACATTGTTTGTTCTCTATTAGAATCTTTCATTTGCTAAGACTATCAGTAGTTAGTGCCTTCTGTAGTTTGAATCTTTTATTTAGCTGGCAGCAGTGGTGCTCGCTGTATTGCAGTAGTTCGAGCAACGTAGATTTTTGTGAGGTAAGTGATTTCTGAAAGGTATAGTTTAATGTTACTCAGGGCCATTCTTTTGCAGGGATTTTTGATAGTCAGATTGCGTTGCGCTAAAATTATTGTGGACGTTTCAGGTTTTAAGTCTGTGACAATGGATGTATCTGTTGGTTTTATCAAGTGATTAGCGTAAATTAACTTATGCACTTGTAGAGTATTATTCTTGGTTATTAATATGTCTTTAATCTGTCTTTTTATTTGCATGGTTTGTAAGTTTTGGAAGCTATAATTACTGTTTATGCATACGGCTTGTAGACGGTGTACTGAGCCAACGAAACTGGTTGCTGTATAACAAAATAACATCTAAACGATAGCTGCAGTTGTTCCATTTTATTACGTAAGAAAACAGCTGAAGTCCCCCAGACCATCGACCACTTGATGGCATGGGTGGACATACAGGAACTTGCAAAATACTCCAGCCATTCATTCAGCTTCTGCTGGCAGGTAGCAGATACGTTACAGCAGCTCCCACCTGCCACATGACTTAATGAGTGCTTCAAGTGCTGAGGTCACACCGTTCTTATCACAATTTGGTTTTCTCTCATTTAAAGAATAGGCGTTCAACATTCCTTTCCCATAATCAACCACATGGTTAAAATGAACACATACCACCTTCTTAAAAAAAAAAAAAGGTTTAAAGAAACCCAAATAGGTTGGTTCTGTTCCTTCACGGCAGTCAGTTGTAGTTGACATCTAATGGCCGAGTGCACCAACGTCGATTAAATGTTAACCATTGTACAGTCGGCAAGTAATACTTTTCACTGCTAAATTCTAGTACACCGACCTCGATGGAAGTTAGAGGAGAGGTTTTACAGCATTTCAGTACGACCGTGACTCCCGTCCAATTTCTGGAAACGAACTGGTGCTTGTAAGCGTATGGCATTAAAATGGCTTCGCTTTTCGATATACTGATTGTGAGACAGACTCAAGGGTTCATATACTATACCCTGTTTTTAAAATGAACCCAGAAAACTTATTAATTTATGAGTCAAACTTACTACAAGAAGATTCAGATTCTGCCTTCCTATGAGACAGCAATGCCTCATTTTGTCCAACATGGGGTCCACACGACAATCGGAGTCTTGCAATTTTTTGATATTTATAATATGTGACATTCAAAACTCAAATATACCTCTCCAAAAGCAATTCGAAGGCAAATCTTAAAAATTCTCTGGAAAATTGACTTGTAAGTGTTCCAAGCAGTTTTAATATGCCAACATAAGGACCGAATGTTTTTCGACAAGCAGTGTATGGCTGTGATACCAAGCTTGCTCGCTGCCTTGGGGTCTTGGGTTCGATTCGCTGCGGATTCAAATTTTTAAGTTAAAATGTTTGTTCTATGCATTTTTGTGAAGAGTAAGATACGGAAAGATATAAAAAAGTTATTTGTTGTTTTTTAATTATACAACATTTGTAATAATCTGATATAGATCAGTAACTAAGAATTTTTGTTTGCAATTAAAACTGGATATTTGGCCTGCAACACATAGCTGGAAGAAATAAGAAGCACATTTTTCATAAAAATCATAATTACTTGTATTAATTATGTTATATTTGATGAATTTCATGTTTAAAGGATGTAGGTTCTTGAACTGAACGGACAAAAATATAAAAAATAATGTACGAAATGAGACTCCTCACATTTCTTCTTTTATACCTTAGGCATAAGTTGCTTTACTTTCAAGAAGTGATGCATTCTCATCAACCAATTTGAGAATTACATGCAATATTCACCTCATACTTCGAAAAATTTTGTATTGCTCTTCTGTTTTCCATTTCGCCAAAGATGAACGAACGGACTAGAAGCCAGGTGTAAACGTACTTGCTGGCGAAGGTGAGGGCGTGTGACGACGGCATTACTCACAAGTGATTGTCTAAAACAACTTACGTATGTTATCGGCCGTCAGCAAATTTATATCTCCTCTAATTTCTTTGCATTTCCAGAGCACGTTCCATTGGAATCCACGGAGTTAGCCACAACCATATGCACAGTTGATTGACGACCGTTTTCTGACTGTCTATTAACAGACGTTTTGAATGCTGTTTACTTTTAACAGTGATCAAGGGACCTCGTTTATCTTGGTTTTTTTTATTGCAGCTGGTACACTCGGGCTTAAGTCTGGCATTCTAGATATCATTGCCTTCTTTATACTCCTCGTTGGTATCAGATCTTTGGTTTGATACCACTACATATTCTCAACGTTCGCAGCCATACCACCTACGGCAATGACACACTTGAAGCTCCCATGTAAAACTCCCATGTATTAATATGCTTCAGTTATATGATTTTGTATGGTTATTTAGGTATATGATTGAATGTTCTTATCTCACGTCCGTAGTTTCTGGATTAAACATGTGTTCGTATCAACACTAGGTAAATGGCCTTCTACAATAACGGCAAACCAGAGATTGCGTTTTATTGGCAGGACACTTAGAAAATGTAACAGATCTACTAAGGAGACTGCCTACACTACGCTTGTCCGCCCTCTTTTAGAATACTGCTGCGCGGTGTGGGATCCTTAACAAATAGGACTGACGGAGTACAACGAAAAAGTTCAAAGAAAGGCAGCACGTTTTGTATTATCCCGAAATATGGGAGAGAGTGTCACAGAAATAATACAGGATTTGGGTTTGACATCATTGAAAGAAAGGCGTTTTTCATTGCGACAAATCTTCTCACGAAATTCCAATCGCCAACTCTCTCCTCCTAATGTGAAAATATTTTGTTGACACCGACCTACATAGGGAGGAATGATCACCACTATAAAATAAGTTCATCCTTTCCACGCTCTATACGAGTTTGGAATAATAGAGAACTGTGAAGGCATAGAAACTGTAGTATGGTATACTCATCTCAGCTACAGGCATTTAACAGCTAAGAAGTTGTGGGGAAGGTATGGCGAAATTTTTTCTCCGTTATCGTCAGAAGTTGTTAATTGTGCCAGAATATGAAAACAATAACAGTGCAACAGAAGAATTTCTTGCGCACAATATTGCCTAGGTACACAGTCTCCGTGGATCTTCTGGCCTTTTGCCGGAATCTATAGGGTGTGTGGAATATAGTCTAGTAACAATAGATTTGCTGTCTCGTTACACATGGTTATACTCACTAAGAAACGCCACCGGAAGCAAAATTATAGAAACTTTTACCAAGAGTTATTTTAAGATGTTATACAAGCCCAGCGTGTTATTGATGATACTTTCAGCCAGTTTACTAATATACCTTTTCTAATTCGTTTTGCAGTTTGTTTTGATCTTATGATCACTTTATTAGTCGATAAACAACAGCGTTATCTGGAAACAACCGAAGACGGCTGCTCAGATTGTCTCCCAAATCGTTTATATAGATAAGAAACAGCAAATGGTCTGTAGCACTACCTTGGGGAACGCCAGAAATCACTTCTGTTTTACTCGATGACTTTCCGTCAATTACTACGAACTGTGACCTCTCTGACAGCAAATCACAAATCCAGTCACATAACTGAGACGATATTCCGTAAGCACGCAATTTCACTACGAGCCGCTTGTGTGGTACAGTGTCAAAAACCTTCCGGAAATCCAGAAATACGGAATCGATCTGAAATCGCTTGTGAATAGCACTCAACACTTCATGTGAATAAAGAGCTAGTTGTGTTTCACAGGAACGATGTTTTCTATACCCTTATTGACAGTGTGTCAATAGACCGTTTTCTTCGAGGTAATTCATGATGTTCGAACACAATATGTCTTCCAAAATCCTGCTGCATATCGACGTTACCGATATGGGCATTTAATTTAGTAGATTATTCCTACTACCTTTCTTGAATATTGGTGTGGCCTGGGCAACTTTCCAGTCTTTGGGTACGAATCTTTCGTCGAGAGAAGGGTTGTATATGATTATTAAATATGAAGCTAACGCATCAGCATACTCCGAATGGAACCTTAACTGTTATTCAGTTTGGACCAGAAGACTTGCTTTTATTAACGGATGTTCTCGCCATTCCTCTCTATTTTCACTTTTCTGTGGTATAACATCCTATCTTGTACAAAATAATAAGTCCTGATCTTTAGTTCAATAAAGCTATTACATTAAGGTTTGATTATTACCAATTTCTCGACTTCGTTCTGCACTCCTAGTGTTCTTTAACACCTTCCGTGCTGCTCCTTTGTGCATGAGCCCTTTTAGCACACAAATTTTATAACTCTGTACGTCTGGAGGTCTGGGTTGATTTTCTAGACCTAATGGTAAGCGTGAAATTGCATCAAGCACGAGCTGTTGTGTGCCCGACACATACTGTAGGCCACAATCAAATTCTTGAAGAGCTAATGTCCGTCTCGTTAATCCACAGCGGCGCAGCGTAAACGACATAGCTTTGTGATCCATCACTTCCATTAATTTTAATCTGATAAGGCGCTACCTTAACTTCCCAAAAACTATAGTCATCATCCTCTTTTCATTTTAGAAACTTTTTCCTCTGCGTAGTTTACATACAACTTTCAGAACGCTTTGTCATTATCAATTCTCTCCAGTCTCCTCTTGCTTATGATACAATTGGAGCCACAGTCCGTAATCCAACGCCTCACATCGTATGTAAAGGTTTTTGTCATGTCACGGTGTGATAATGTTGCTGCTCTATACAATTTTTTTTCAAAAATTTCCATGCATTTCGCCATCCAAGACAACACTTTGATTTTCTTTAATAGTCTGTGTAGGGCCTCACTATTCCAGAGTTGTCAACAGTCGAAGCGATGCTAGAAACCACAGATACCAAGGAAGCTTCTCAACTGTACCCGGTATTTTGGTACCAGACAGTAACACATAGATCTCAGCATGTCTGTGTGATGAGCGATTCTTTCTTGATTCCTGTCTCTTTCCACCAAAACTATGTCTCTCACCCATAAGTGCACATCTTTCAAATATCTCTTTCAGCATCTTCATGTGCTCCTCCTAGATCTTGCTATCTATCAAAATACCGTCCAAATATAACGTAATCTGCTTTCGTAATTTCCTCCCAAAACGCTCGGTCAAGCTACCTAATGAAAGCCAACAAACACATATTTCAGACAAAGGACCACTGTATATAGAGACAAAATCGTCCATCATATAAAAAGGCGCTGTATGTTTTTCAGTTTGGGACTATTAAGACTGGATTGCATCCTGACGTTAAACTTATACTTGTAAAGATTTTCGCTCGCCTGAGCTTTTATATGATTTCGTAAATATTTACTAGGCGATCTCTTTCTGGTTGGAATACTTTGTTAGCTTTTCGAGTGTTCAGAAGGAGCCTCACGTCACCATTCTTCTTTGCCATGACGATCAGGGGGCTGCTATATTGACTATGAGCCCTTTTAGTAATAACTAGTGCGCAGTGTAATTGTTTCTGTACTACTTATTTCCTTTCATGAGGTGTTTCATAATGCAGACTACAATATGGTTATGGGGTTTTATCTTCATCCCTTAAGTTGGTCACTTGATTACTGCTGATTATTTTGCAAATATTTCTCTGTGGTTTCCGGTTAATTCGGTCAACTGTTCTGGTTCTTCACATCTTATAGTCAAAATTCTACAAATTTTTCCATTAAGTTCTTCCCAAGTGCGTTCACCTTCTTCTTCATCACTGGTCGGGTTACCCTGCCTCAGCTAGTGTCCTTCTAAATTACTTCTTCTACTTCGTCTTGAGATGCTGCTACATGATATCTCCGGGAAAAACTTCGTATCTGTCTACTGTCGTTCCGACAAAAAACGGCACTGTTTTCTCTTACTCTTTTCCGTAGAACTTCACTTAATTTCCTCTATACCTTATTTCTGTATGGTGCTCCATCGACCAATCAGTTCACGTGATATACCTCCTCTCCTACGTCGACGTCCAAATGTTAATTGTTCTTGAAAAATTCCCCCACAGCGTCTTTTATCTTAAACTGTTAACCGGTACATTCGGTTTTACATTTCTGGCTTTTAGTAGAATTTTATGTACGTTACTTGCTTTTAAACGTAACTGACGTCCCAAATCAACTAATGACGTTGTTTTCCGACCATATATTTTTACCTCCACAGTAGGCACTATTATTGATGTATCATTCAGTATAATATTTTACTTTATCAGTTCTATCTCTTAGCCCCTTAATTTCTCTGTCTGTATAACATAGATATATTCCCTGCCGTCATTTACCTCCATTGGTTCTGCAACATTTGTTTCACGTGAGTTACCCTTGAAGCTACTGTTCATTTTCATAGGCGCCCGGTTCCCCACAATTTCTCAGCCGCCATCCATCGTATGGGTTTTTTCTCGGGCCGCGTCCTTCTTCTTCCCTTCACTCTGCTCCTTGATGTTCATGGTATCAGAAGTCATAAGCACTGTGTCCTTGTCCTCTGATTCCCATTTTCACGTCTTTTTCATGGGTCATTGCGCATTTGTGGCCTTTTTTATGGGTCATGGTGCATTTGTGGCTGTGGTCCCACTTCACCGAAGATTTTTTCCCCTCTTTCTCGTTATAACTTTGCGAATATTAATCTGGCTTGTTTTCTGGATTCGGTCATCGTTTCTACTAGGTGGCTACCTATTTCGTGGGCAGATATTGTATTACACAATACACTACACTTCTTTCATTGTATGAGGCATCAAGGTACTGGTTTCGTTATAGTTCTTTTTCTAGGAACTCGCTATATGCCCCATCCAATCTTCGACTGTAGAGGCGATTGATATAGAATTTAATACATATATCGTCGTATTCGTTCTTAAACCAGTATTTGCTTAAGAACATATTCTCGAACTCTGCATCGTTTAAACGTTGCTTCTGCAAACGCGTAGTTCAGTTATATGCCTTATCATCCAATTGGTTGATGACGTAAGCAATTTTCATGTTATCATCCCATATCACCGACCACAAATCGTAGACAGTTTTTATGAATGGAACTGGACGTAATTTTCCTTTTCGGTGCAATTAACTGAATTCCAGCTGTATATAAAATCCAATTGTGGGTCATCAGCTAGTGTTGTCGAGCCATTCATTGATTCTGCATGACTGCATAGTTTGCTACTTACTGCCTGTTCGACCTGTTGTTCTATTGTTTGCTGTATTTGTTGTTCGATTTCACTTAAACGTATAGTAATTTCCCCATTCTTTTGCTTGTTCATATTTGCTGTTTCACCTGCTTGATCGATCGGCTCGCCCTGTAGTGCTGCTTCTTCTTCTCTCTTCTGTCTTGTATCAGTGTTCTCAGAGTATCTCAACATATGCAAACTATTTCTTTACAACGATACATCTGAAGAGTAAAGCCGACGCTCCTCCTTTTATTTAAGATAATCGTCGTATTTTGGCTCTCTGGAATTTTAATAGGCAATCGGACTTGACAGTTGCAACACCATGAACGCCGGACTTACTCTCATGGTACATAGGTCAGTTCGAGAATGTTCTTAAACGTGTACCTACTGACACAAGCTCTATAAACAACTCTTACTATTTTAGTCCAAACTACCATCAAAATACTCTAATTAATGTGACAGGTTAAACGAAGTCCACACTGATTTGGCATAACTCGATTTATTGTGCCTTATGCCTAAGCAAGATTATCCTTATAAGCCTATTACATTCCTTCGGCAACCGCATTCGTGTCCTTAACTCTTTATCCTGGTGCGTTGCCGGGTGCAGTGGCCTCGGGCATGGATGTGTGTTATGCCTTTAGGTTAGTTAGGCTTAAGTAGTTCTAAGTTCTAGGGGAAGAGATGACCTCACCCGTTAAGTCCCATAATGCTCAGAGCCATTTGAACCCTTTGAACCTGGTACGTTCCTTACGGTCGCCCATAATTCAAACGCATCCCCCTGAAAATTTAAATAATTTCAGCTCGAAACTTAATGTCTTTTAACCGAGACTGCGCACCGTGCGAACGATGGTGGTCCACTGTTTAAGAAACCTCAGCCAGGAATGACTCACTTCCGTGGCAATGCAAACGGCGCGCGCCAAGCACGTCTCTTAGAGTAGAATGTGACCACCCCGTTAGTGGTGCTAACTTGCCGGATCAAAGATGCGGAAGGGCAGATTTCATCTGTCTGTGACTGTATCGGTATCTGTACCCTTTCAAGATATAATGAGTTTTGTTATCTTCACTTACATTTGATTGCTAACTTTTTTATGGTGTGTTTTTGTTCTGTCATTGTCTTTTGTTACTGAACTTGATTAATTTCATGTCTGTTTCTATTGTGCGCAGGAGGGTGGCTGTCTTACCGTAGGTGCTTTCCGGATGGTGAGCAGAGTGTGCCGTATTGTTATGCTCTTTGTACCTTATTTCAAACGTTCTACTAGTCCTTGATTGATGGCATCACAGAAGTTGAAAATTGCTTTTTTTTTATATGTGTCACTATCATATTTTCTTCTTAACCATTTTTGAATGGAATCTTCAGTTAGTTAGACGGGTTTTATTTCTTGATTCTGAAGGTTATTGGCAATTTTCTGTGCCAATTTCTTTCCATATGTGTCTGTTTATCACTTTGTCTTTTGAGATTTATTGTTATGTCTTTGTTTTGTGGTAACTGTGTTGTTGGGTAGTGCATGTGTGGTGAATGTTTTACGTCTTCGGATTTGAGTGCTGTTTTCTTTACTTCTTTAATTGTTTTATTTTTATATCTTCCTGGATTTTCTTAATCACTTTTGTAACTAGATATTTTTTTTTGATATGGGTTGGTTTTGCTGTTGAGTTATTATGACCTGTTCTTTATTTCAGATATGTTTTCTAGTGGTAGTCTGTTTCATCTGTAATACAAGTATCACAGGGTTACTTGTTTTTGAGACTGGTTGGTTCGGTGACTGTTGTAGTATCGTGTCCTTTATTGTAGTTTTCATGTAGATAATCAATGTGTGTTGCTTATTTCAATTTCTGATTTTTATACCTAGGAGTTTTATTTATTATCTTTGTTCTCTGCCTAAGATGAACTTTATGATTTGTTAGTGTGTTTATCCCTGTATACGGTTGATCTTCCTTGATTTGTGGTTTGTGTACTGAGCAGAGGAAAGCCATCCACATATTTTCATCACTATATTGGATTGTATTTTCCTTTTTTATTTTGAGAAATATCCTTTCCAGTATTTTGTCCATGAAGAAATTTTCTGATTTTCTTGAAAGAGGGCATCCAATTTGCAATCCAATGTTTTGTAAAAAGAATTCTCTATTACATTCGAAACAATTTTGCTCTCTAATAACGAGCTGGAGTGTGCTTATTTCTGACATGCGTTCCTGTGGTAAGTAACTGTGAACACCTAGGTCTTTTTGTAGTACCTTGATTACTTACTTCCTCACCGTTTGTGACTGTACTGTCTTCTTGTGTTTTGCTCTGTTGTGTGTACTTGTTAAACTTACGTCTTGCGTGGGTGTATTTGGGTGCTTTTCTGTAATTTACGAAAAATCTCATAGGGGAATTATACAAACAGAGCTTGTGGGCTACAGTTAATATATCTTAGTGCAACAATGTGCTTAGTGCTGTGCTTGTGAAATCTCGCAACCACGTTGCCTATCGCCTGTCGCATGTTGTGTGGCAAGAGGACATGGGGGATGTGAAATGGCACATGTCGAAACAAATCCATTCAAAAAAGATGCATAAACATACGTTACCCTCTCAGAAACACATTTTCAGATCGTTTTAAAATACATACCTTATCTTGTAAATAGGCCAATAAGTGAGCTACGTTCTCCCAATCACACCCCAGTATTTTACTGACCATTGGAATCAAAACAGCCACTCAGTATGTACCCTACAGCTGGCATTCTTGTTCTCTGTATCGCTCTTGGCGGCCAAACACGGTTGTTGTCGCTCTTTGCACCTGCTTTGGTGTAAAGCAAATTTGACCTTCAAATTAAGTGTCACGATGGTATGCCCACATCTCACATTGCCACACCCACCTCGAACACAGATAATAGAGAAAAAAAAACAGCAGTCAGTAGAGCTTCAAAAAAACAGGTGTTGTACACAGTATGCTTCAGGAGGAAAAGTAAATATTTTAGGATGTGGTAGCACAGACGAATTGCAATAAAAATGCCGTATAATTTGTGTCCAGTCTTAAATATAACAGAGATACAACTATTAGTATGTAACCCAAACAAAATTAAAGCAAAAGCAAATGAGGAGGTTCACAGTTGATTTTCAAAAATGAACTTTAGACTTCTCCTGATAACCCCACGTGTAGCTCATCTGAGATCGTCTTTGCGTTCTTTTATGAGGGCTCCACAACTGATAATCCGAACGATCAAATCGTCTCTTGTGGTTACTTCTTCTTTGTAAACTTCGCGGCCGGCCGGAGTGGCCGTGCGGTTCCAGGCGCTACTGTCTGGAGCCGAGCGCCCGCTACGGTCGCAGGTTCGAATCCTGCCTCGGGCATGGAAGTGTGTGATGTCCTTAGGTGAGATAGGTTTAATTAGTTCTAAGTTCTAGGCGACTGATGACCTCAGAAGTTAAGTCGCATAGTGCTCAGAGCCATTTGAACCATTTTTTGTAAACTTGGCCTATGAACCATCGCCACAGGCAAAAATCCAAAAGGGTGAAGTCCGGGGACCATGGTGGACAAGAAACGCGCCGATATGTACCGATCCATCTTCCGGGGAAGCTTACGTCTAGATGATGAGTCACCTGATGATTAAAATGTGCAGCAGCCCCGTCATACTGGGTGAACAACGCATTCTTGTGGACAAAGGAATCTCATCCTATAATGCTGGAAGCTCATATTCAAGAAAGTGTAAATAATAGGGTTCTGTAAGACGACGCGGTAAAACAAAAGGGCCAGTCAAATGATCGTGTATCACACCACACCAGGCATTTACAGCGAAGCAATCTTTGAAAATGTGTCTCCACAATGGCATGTGAGTTTTCTACAGCACACTGATGTGAATTACGAGTGTTATTGCTGCCGTCACGAGTGAAAGTGGCATCATCAGCGAAGAGTAAAAATGGGATTACCTGGCGATTTTCATGTATTCAATGACAAAACTCCTATCGTCTATCTTCATCTCCTGCTCGAAGTTACTGAATGAGCCGATGAGCCGTAAATGACATGGAAGGAACCTGTTCATACGTACTGTCCATTATACTCTTGTATGAGGAACACCTTGCCCTGGACCTTGCCGTTGGTTGGGAGGCTTGCGTGCGTCAACGATACATATAGCCGTACCGTAGGTGCAACTACGACGGAGGGGTATCTGTTGAGAGGCCAGACAAACGTGTGGTTTCTGAAGAGGGGCAGCAGCCTTTTCAGTAGTTGCAGGGGCATCAGTCTGGATGATTGACTGATCTGGCCTTGTAACACTAACCAAAACGGCCTTGCCGTTCTGGTACTGCGAACGGCTGAAAGCAAGGGGAAACTACAGCGGTAATTTTTCCCGAGGGCATGCAGCTTTACTGTATGGTTAAATGATGATGGTGTCCTCTTGGGTACAATATTCCGGAGGTAAAATAGTCCCCCATTCGGATATCCGGGCGGGGACTACTCAGGAGGACGTCGTTATCAAGAGAAAGAAAACTGGCGTTCTACGGATCGGAGAGTGGAATGTCAGATCCCCTAATCGGGCAGGTTGGTTAGAAAATTTAAAAAGGGAAATGGGTAGATTAAAGTTAGATGTAGTGGGAATTAGCGAAGTTTGGTAGCAGGAGTAACAAGACTTTTGGTCAGGTGAATACAGAGTTATAAATACAAAATCAAATAGGGGTAATGCAGGAGTAGGTTTAATAATGAATAAAAAAAATAGGAGTGCGGGTAAGCTACTAAAAATACCACAGTGAACGTATTATAGTGGCCAAGATAGAAACGAAGCCCATGCCTACCACAGTAGTACAAGTTTATATGCCAACTAGCTCTGCAGATGACGAAGAAATTGAAGAAATGTATGATGAGATAAAAGAAATTATTCAGGTAGTGAAGGGAGACGTAAATTTAATAGTCATGGGTGACTGGAATTCGACACTAGGAAAAGGGAGAGAAGGAAACATAGTAGGTGAATATGGATTGGGGCTAAGAAATGAAAGAGAAAGGCGTCTGGTTGAATTTTGCACAGAGCATAACTTAATCATAGCTAACACTTGGTTCAAGAATCATAAAAGTAGGTTGTATACATGGAAGAATAGGGAATAAGGGAATAATTGACAGGAATGAGGGAAAGAAAAACAATAGAAAACGAATGGGTAGCTCTGAGGGATGAGGTAGTGAAGGCAGCAGAGGATTAAGTAGGTAAACAGACGAGGGCTAGTAGATATCCTTGGGTAACAGAAGAAATACTGAATTTAATTGAGGAAAGGAGAAAATATAAAAATGCAGTAAATGAAGCAGGCAAAAAGGAATACAAGCGTCTCAAATATGACATCGACAGGAAGTGCAAAATGGCTAAGCAGGCATGGCTAGAGGTCAAATGTAAGGATGTAGAGGCTTATCTCACTAGGGGTAAAATAGATACCGCTTACAGGAAAATTAAAGAGACCTTTGGAGAAAAGAGAGCCACTTTTATGAATATCAACAGCTTTGATGGAAGCCCAGTTCTAAGCAAAGAAGGGAAAGCAGAAAGGTGGAAGGAGTATTAGAGGGTCTATACAAGGGCGACGTACTTGAGGACAATATTATGGAAATGGAAGAGGATATAGATGAAGATGAAATGGGAGATACGATAGTGCGTGAAGAGTTTGACAGAGCAGTGAAAAACCTGAGTCGAAACAAGGCCCCGGGAGTAGACAACATTCCATTAGAACTACTGACGGCCTTGGGAGAGCCAGTCCTGACAAAACTCTACCATCTGGTGAGCAAGATGTACGAGACAGGCGAAATACGCACTTCTAGAAGAATATAATAATTCCAATCCCAAAGAAAGCAGGTGTTGACAGATGTGAAAATTACCGAACAATCTGTTTAATAAGTCACAGCTGCAAAATACTAAAGCGAATTATTTACAGACGAATGGAAAAACTGCTAGAAGCCGACCTCAGGGAAGATCAGTTTGGATTCCGTAGAAATGTTGGAACACGTGAGGCAATACTGACCTTACGGCTTGTCTTAGAAGAAAGATTAAGGAAAGGCAAATCTACGTTTCTAGCATTTGTAGACTTAGAGAAAGCTTTTGACAATGTTGACAGGAATACTCTCTTTCAAATTCTAAAGGTGGCAGGGGTAAAATACAGGGAGCGAAAGGCTATTTACAATTTGTACAGAAGCCAGATGGCAGTTATAAGAGTCGAGGGACATGAAGGGGAAGCAGTGGTTGGGAAGGGAGTGAGACAGGGTTGTAGCCTCTCCCCGATGTTATTCAATCTGCATATTGAGCAAGAAGTAAAGGAAACAAAAGAAAAATTTGGCGTAGGTATTAAAATCCAGGGAGAAGAAATAAAAACTTTGAGGTTCGCCGATGACATTGTAATTCTGTCAGAGACGGGAAAGGACTTGGAAGGGCAGTTGAACGGAATGGACAGTGTCTTGAAAAGAGGATATAAGATGAACATCAACAAAAGCAAAGCGAGGATAATGAAAGTAGTCGAATTAAGTCGGGTGATGCTGAGGGAATTAGATTAGGAAATGAGACACTTAAAGTAGTAAAGGAGTTTTGCTATTTGGGGAGCAAAATAACTGATGATGGTCGAAGTAGAGAGGGTATAAAATTTAGACTGGCAATGGCAAGGAAAGCGTTTCTGAAGAAGAGAAATTTGTCAACATCGAGTATAGATTTAAGTGGCAGGAAGTCGTTTCTGAAAGTATTTGTATGGAGCGTAGCCATGTACGGGAGTGAAACATGGACAATAAATAGTTTGGACAAGAAGAGAATAGAAGCCTTCGAAATGTAGTGCTACAGAAGAATGCTGAAGATTAGGTGGGTAGATCACGTAACTAATGAGGAGGTATTGAATAGGATTGGGGAGAAGAGAAATTTGTGGCCCAACGTCACTAGAAGAAGGGATCGGTTGGTACGACATGTCCTGAGGCATCAAGGGATCACAAATTTAGCATTGGAGGGCGGCGTGGAGGGTAAAAATCGTAGAGGGAGACCAAGAGATGAATACACTAAGCAGATTCAGAAGGATGTAGGTTGCAGTAGGTACTGGGAGATGAAGGAGCTTGCACAGGATAGATTAGCACGGAGAGCTGCATCAAACCAGTCTCAGGATTGAAGACCACAACAACAACAACAACAACATGAGGATCAAAGATATGTACAGGAATTCAAAATGGTTCAAATGGCTGTGAGGACTATGGGACTTAACATCTATGGTCATCAGTCCCCTAGAACTTAGAACTACTTAAACCTAACTAACCTAAGGACATCATACAATACCCAGTCATCACGAGGCAGAGAAAGTACAGGAATTCTACGTGTGCTTGTTGAAGGACTATCGACTAAATAATGACTTCTACTTCATCCACAGTCTGTTCATTTACACATTCTTATGGAATACGACTACTGGTCACTATACAAGTGTCACACAGTGTATTGAACACACGAGTAAACACTGTTGAATCGCATTCGGGAGGACGACCGTTCAATCCCGTCTCCAGCCATCGTGATTTAGGTTTTCCTTGATTTCCCTAAATCGTTTCAGGTAAATGCCGGGATATTTCCCTTGAAAGGGCACGGCCGATTTCCTTCCCAATCCTTCCCTACCCCGAGCTTGCGCTCCGTCTCTAATGACCTCGTTGTCGACGGGACGTTAAACACTAACCACTACCATCACCACTGTTGAATCTGGTAGTTTGCTGTTAGGAAATCATATGCGATAATCTCTAGAGGCAGCAGCAGCGTTTCTGTTACAAAACCCGCACACAAATACCATATCGACATACTGAGCATGTGTAAATACGTGCAGCATGTTTACACGCTACAGTACAGTACACTTGGCCAACAAACCACAATGAAAACTTCAATGTAAAACAAAGAAATCTTCATAGCGGGAACATCTGCACTCTACTGGTGCCATTCGATAAATACGATCATCGCAATCTATAGAAACCACTGTACCAACACACGAGATGAAAGTGCACTAGTCTCAGCTGTATCTCTGTACTCAATAAAATTTGGGCAGATGTTATTTCATTGCAATTCGTCTACACTAAAACTAAGCTCCACCGGGACAGACCCTGAAGGCCCAACGGTACGGACCGGCCGACCTGTCATCCTCAGCTCACAGGCGTCACTGGATGTAGAGATGGAGGGGCATATGGTCAGCACACCGCTCTCCCGGCCGTATGTCAGTTTCTCAGTCAAGCAGCTCCTCAGTGTGCCTCACAAGCGCTGAGTGCACCTCGCTTGCCAACGCCCTCGGTAGACCGGATGGTCTCCCATCCAAGTGCTAGCCCAGCACGACTGCGCTTAACTTCGGTGATCTGACGGGAATTCGTCTCTACTACCACCTTCTAAAATATTTACCATTGGTCCTGAAACATCCTGTATATTATTTATCAGATAAGTAATGCCTCCTTCTGTGCGGACCGCAAGTTGTCACGAGTTACACTGGCTTGAATTCCCGCTCGTGCCTCTCGCTGCTGCGCAGCGCCGGGAAGCAGCTCGACTGTGGCGCCGCCCATTAGTAGCTGCAGCTTACCGGCTCGTCGGTGGAGCTTTCCTCAGCCTTCAGGAGCTTTCCTCTGCATTCAGCCTTCACACAGAAAGCGCCAAGGAGTCACCTCACTGTCAATTCAGGACGATGCTCGCTGGACGACTGTAGAGCGAGCTCTTGGTACCTGCTGGTTACCATCATACATTAATGCTATTTTGGTTACCATCATACATTAATGCTATTTTGTGTACTTGTAGCGACTGACACTGGAAAAAGCTTGCACTCTGGACTTCCAGTGTGGCGGGCGCAGCTGCATGAGTTGGCTATTGTTTTCGTGTGGCTGCTGTAGTGGGTTACTGCACAAGAATAAGAGGTCGATGGTGTCTTTGTGCAAGCCACATTGAGTTGTAGGCGTCTGTTGTTTATCAGTAGTGCCCCATTTTGAAGAGTAATTAATTGTGTTGAGTTGTAAAAATACAGGCTAGTTATGATTTGTTTCGCTTTTTGAGTTGGTTAATGGACATGCATAATGACATGTTGTTCATTGTTTAAATGTGTTGCAGTATAACGTTCAGTCAGAATATGTAAAGGTTGAAAGGGGCATAATCAATAACATTTCTGATATTGCTTCCAGACCTTGTATCATTTTAATTCTAAATACCATTTACTGGATATTTTTTGCCATTCCAAACAGAACTGTTACTTGCACGTTGTAGGTGGATTAAATGTAATGTATTTCCAAAATAACGCCGCATCCACTTCAACATAGCACTTACACTCACTGGAACTGTTGCACATTGGTATCAGGGGCTGTGGTTCGGAAGTGGTGTCTTGTGCGTCACACCAGTGAAATTTATCTTTTGGGGAACACTAGAAACTGTGTGTATGTGCCGTATTCAATTTGGTGGATATTATCAGTTGCGGTTCTGTTTCAGCATGATTGCCAAGGAGGTGCTCGTTATGGCGGAACTCGAAGGAAGAATTAAATGTCGACTTAAAAGATTCGCGGGGCTGATACACTGGGAGGCGCGGTCGAGTTATCAAGCCGTTTACGGCAGGTTGTCGATCGCCCGGTGGCCAGCTGGACTTGCTGGAATCTCAGGTGAGTGATGCCGCGTCTAACATTAAAATTGCTTTAACGGACATATAATAAGTAGTTTTGTTTGAAGTTCGCTAGGTATGTCACTCGCAGGTTCACAGAATTAAAGTCCGTGTTACGCGTTATGTCGCGAGGGTAGAGCTAAGTATTTTGTATACGAAGTGGAGGCCCTGACAGCCTTGTTCGCTTTCGAAAATTTTAAGTGTTATTTGGAACACAAACCTTTTTTGTTTGAAGCCAATAATGGGTCTCTCAGTTGCATGTTCGTGACACCAAGGAAGGTGGGACGAACCGATAGACGGGTAGCTGGCATTTCAGCATTTCAGTTTAAGGCCAGACGCATTCGCGGCTTGGAAAACGTCGTGGGAGATGGAATGAACCGAATGTTTAGTCAGGACTCGGAGGAACGTCTAAATGATGAAGAAACTACAATGGAGGTCACACCGGAGTCGTTAGCTAATCAAAGTTGTGCCATCGCCTGTGGGCTCCCAATTTTCTTCAATGACCGTGCGGTGCAGCAGGTTGGAGACCCTGAGCGACATAGCATTAAGAATGGGAGAAGGAAAGGAGAAATCTTCAGGCCCCATACCTCGAGGAGAAATAAATCGTGTTGCACTGGGCTTGGGAAACGGCTCGAGAAAATCGTGCTGACGGAAGACCTCCTTTCTTTACCGCTAACGTATTATCATAAAACCCCAGTCAGGGACTAGGGAGCGTTGAAATGACGCATGAAAGTTGCAGAAAGTCACAATTCGATACCATTGATAAACGGATCAAGGAGGTAGAGCCAGAAGCAAAACCTGTGCGATCAGCCAACCCTTGTTGAATATGCAACATGGATATCTGTCTTCAAATATGGTTAACAGAGCCCGTGCAAAAATTACTTTCTAGTTATACCGAGCCTCTCCCGCCTTCTGAAGAGGCCTACCGGTATATCTTCGTCGGAGTAGATACGTTCACACGCTTCTGGTCGTTGTCGCTCACTCATAATATCAGCGCTCAAGTGCCTACAAAGTGTTTAAGCCATGTTCACTCGCCTCGATTTTTCTGTTGCGCTCGCTCGGCGCCGCTTTGGCTCTGGCGGGCAGCCGTATCGGAAGGGAGTCAAGTGAGTTGAAGTTGGGCAACCTTCGGGGCCGGAAGCGGAGCCTTGCGGCGTTCAGCACGTGTTGCTTTCTGTGTGTTGGCGTGCTTGCCATTTCCTGTTTGGGGACAGTTGGTGGGTTTATCGGCTGCGTGCCTTTCGAGGGCTAATCGCGCGGTGCTCATGTGATCTGTACTTGCTGGCTTGCTTGTATGGCCGATGTATATTCTTTGGTGGGTAAACCTTGTGGCTGTTGGTTCTGTGGGCCTGCCTGCCGCCACGTAATCAAGTCTTCCTCTGGCCTCCATTGCTCTGAGTTGACTTACTGCCTTGATAGTGGCTCATTGTGTAATTTTTCTGGTGTATCATTAATGTGTGCTTGATATTGGTAAAATGTTTTTGAGCACAGCCTAATTTTCAGGGTTTGTTGTGGAAGGCTTTGCTTATCTTACGTGTTAGTTTAAATACATTATTAGTTTAAACGGGTCTTCTACATATGTTTAAAAGGTTACATTTTTAAAAAGAATTCTGTGTTTATTATGGTCATTATCTGTTTTTAATCAAGTATGTTCCTGAACTACGTTTCAAATGCCCTGGTGCTCACCAGCGATGCACATTTATTCACATGTCAGTAGGATTACTGGTATTATTTAAGGTAAGCTCGACGGTGTGGGCTTCGTGCCTAAGCCAAGATCCTTCCAGTTTTTTTTTAAGTGCTCTTATTCCAGTTCAGTACTTACAGATACATCTTACCTAAATTCATTAAGGTCATTGTTCGTTATTTCTCTTAGATTCTCTGGTAATCTGACGTTACCAGGGGTTGCAGAGGAACAATCACGGGCCTTTCACTAGGTTATTTGGGTGGCACCCTCCTTTTATTGAACGTCTATATTTCTGGGGCAAGCGATTTCACTTACGTACCTTTGACATTTACCTTTATTTCTTCAGGCGGAACTCGATATTTCTTCCTGTCACATGTGGCGGAGCTGGACATGTTGTACTTTTGCGAGGCGGGCATTGGGAGCGAGTGATAGCGAAGTGCAGCTTGTATGGAGTCTCTGCTGCGTGACTTCGGTGCGTATTACAGTCGCCAGTGTGGTGGTTTGATTCCAGCCTGCCTTCCTGTATCCTGGCCATTTCTCCGCAGAGATATCGAAGCTGAGTTTCTTGTCTTATTCCAGCTTAAACTGGTGAGCGTTAAATTAATTTGGGATGTTGTTCTTATTTCAGTTAATTTAGAGAAAGGAGTGCCTGTTCGTGTCTGAACAATTCTGTAACTGCCATCAGAGCAAGCTTGGGTTTTAAGGGAGAATGTTTTACGCTTGTGTTTTTAAAAGGTTCTCGTTTTACTTACAATGTAATCGTTTTCCTGTTGTCACCCAGGTTAACTTGGTAACTTATTGCAACCGATTGTGCTTTCTTTGCAGTTATTTTACTGTCGTGATAAACTGAATTATTGACTAGAGTTCATGTAATTGTCACTAATTGCTGCACTGACCATAAACAAATTTAATGTGAATAATTACTCTGTATCTGTCTGGAGGCTTATCGATTTATTGCTATCGATATTTTGCTAGCCCCATGGTAAAACCATTGTGCACTTGGAGTACTGCCACACTAAAACTTTCCTTAACTATGTTTGCTAGTGATATACTCCTGTTTTTCTGTAACTTCTAAATATGTATATTGCCTTGTAACATGTTTCGTTTATTGTGTTTATCGATCGTTTAAAAGTAGTTTCTTTATCTTAAAATAAGCTTGCAGATATGTGTGAAGAAGCTATCATATCAGATTGTGAACATTATACTAATTGGTAATAAATGCAATTGTTGTTGGTGAAGGAATTAATGATATGTAATTGCTGCCGAGCCCTTCACGCTCACCCGGCATCCTTCTGGTAGCCTAACTTGGGGCATTCCAGTGTTTGCAAGGTATATTTGGCGCCTTTCAGCCTTATCGCATGCTGATTTCGGATAACGCTGTGTCTTTACAATTTGCTGTATTTCGTACTTCCTTGCTTTGAAGTAGTGGTGTCTCATAGTACAATGACATCCTCTTATCCAAGCCTTTCAGTGGAGCAGCACGTGAATCGTAATTTGGGGGTACTCCTGATCGGGTTATGCCATATCGATCTAAATCGGTCGGATATCTCCTTATCGTTATTAGTATACGCTTCCAATACGGCCATGCACGGAGCTCACAAGGCAAGGACAGCTAGCTACGTGTTTGCGTTCAAAGCCAGTTCACTGCTCTCCTACTTATCGTCACCTAATGATTTAGTTCCGGAATAGGTGGTCGCTGCACAAATCTGCGCTAATTGCAAGCGCGTCCACAATAACTTAAGGGTAGCCCATGAGAAAATGGAAACACTTTACAATGTTGGAAGCCGGCCGGGGTGGCCGAGCGGTTCTAGGCGCTACAGTCTGGGACCGCGCGACCGCTACGGTCGCAGGTTCGAATCCTGCCTCGGGCATGGATGTGTGTGATGTCCTTAGGTTAGTTAGGTTTAAGTAGTTGTAAGTTCTAGGGGACTGATGAAGTTAAGTCCCATAGTGCTCAGAGCCATTTGAACCAATGTTGGAAGACGACCGATCTTCCTGCAGCCAGGAGATCAGGTTTGTCTTAAAAACTTTGGCGCGACAAGTTAAGGGACATATAAAATTATGGGAACGCTTTTGCCCCCGTTTGTGGGACCAGCCCGAAATTTGCTTTTGGGCATCCTGATTACCTTGCTGGTCAACAAACCGCCGAAGCAAAAAGTATGTATAACGCACATGTCTCGAGTTAAAACTTATGTGGTAAAGAATACCCCTAAATGAGAATGCATAATTATGGTGTGTCATTTATTGATAAAATGGCAGATTTTGATTTGTGCTCCGTGTAGCAGCTGGCTTAATTTTGCATTTGTATCACGTGTTCTTCCCTCTGCTTTAGAAAACGACATCTTGCCCATTAAAAGAGCAATGTGTGGGACTGTTTTCTCAGTGTTTTACACTGCGCGTATACTGGAGTGGAGAATATCCGGCTAATGTGCAAGGACGAGGTTTCAGCTACAGTCCACCCCCGTGGGCTTGAGTTAGGCGGGCGACGATATACTGACCGTAGGTAGTGATGACTTTCGCTGGTTTGAATTCCCGCGCGTGGTTCTCGCTTCGGCTTGCTTGGGCGCAGCGCGACTCTGGCGCCGCCTAGTTGCAGCTGCGACTTACTGAGCACGTCGGTGGAGTGTTCTTCTATATTCGGTTGGGCGCGCGATGCCGACGAGTGCGGACAACGGAGCGCGCGCGTCCGAGCCAGCCGGCACGGTCGCGCCGGGGCCGGCCGCTCCCCACAGGACGGATACAACGGCGACGACCCCTGCAACGACAACGGATTCTGAAAGGCAAGATAACGAGGACAGGACCACGACAAGCGCTATGCGAATGCAGAGCGGAGGACAACATACGTCAAACTCCTCTGACGAGAGACATCAGATAATACAGAACGATCGGCAACAACGGGAACTAAGACGTGAAATAGAATACATCATTCTGCAAAGTCAGGAAGTATACGACAACCGCACTAGCACAGTTCCTACTTCACAGGCTGAAGAACAAGTAGACGACGTGGAACAATTTTCTGCACCAGAAGACGACGACGAAATGGAGGGAGTCTCGTCTGAAGAAGTTTGGACCAGTCAGCCAACCGACGAAGAGGGCGATTTTACACTAGTTCGACAATGAAAACGACTCAACGCTTCTCCTAAGCAGAACAACTCTTGGAAGTGACAACGTCCAGAAGAACTGAAAACTTCCAACCGGTATGCGGCTATTGCGACGGAAGATACTACGGATGCTCCAGAACGTATGGACCAGACGAATGAAGCAGATAAAGAGGGGACAGATGGCTCTGGCCGGAACTTACTACGCAAAGTCCCGCCCTTTACTATTTACCATACCAAGAACTACATGGAACTCAACAAGGCGCTGAAAGCGAATATTGTCGGCAGTCTTAAGGCCACCTACCAACCAGACAGGATCAAATATCACTTTGACTCCTATGAAGATCAACGGCGGGCCATCAATTTCTTTGTGTCGAATGACATCCACTTTTTTACACATCAGGCCGCAGAGGACAAGGACCTCAAAGTGGTTGTAAAACGTCTACTTGACGAAGTTACGGAGGAAGAACTGAAAGACGCACTGATAGAGAAGGGTTTCCCTGTCATCAACGTCCACCAGTTTAAAAATCGAGACGACAACACGAAGGAATCACGACCTCAAGCTGCTTACTGTGTCACGTTGCCAGCCCAAAAGGAAAACTACAATATTTACGACATCAAATACCTACTATATACTAAAGTCGTTATTGAAACCTACAACAGACAAGAAGGACCTGTTCAATGTCGCCACTGCCAGCGATTCGAACATACAGATAAGTATTGCAGCTTGCCTACCCGCTGCATTCGACGTGGAGGGCAACACCGATCTTCAGCATGTACTCGTCCCCGAGGGGCTCCGCCGAGATGTGCTAACTGTGAAAAGGACCATCCTGCCACATGGCGTGGCTACCAGAAATAACAGGAACTTCTCAGGAAATACAGACAACGGTCTTCCCCGCAGCCCTCTCAACGGAAGACTCGTGTAATAAGGAACTCCAACCTGACGCCACACCCTCCGCCTCACCGTCAGCAAACGCCACAAGAACAGCCGGCGGCGACACGGCAGCCAGTAACACAGCCTCTTCCTGAAGCACTTCCACCTCGACAGCACCACCAGCATTATTCATACGCCCACGCAGCATCACCACGACGACCGGAATCGGAAACCTACGTCTCACCAGCTCTTTTGATGGAATCTATAGCTCCAGTGCTCTCTGATGTCGTCAAACTTCTCACCGCTATGCAGAACAACTAGTGGGGATACTTTCTTTGATCGAAGGTGTATTGAACGCCTTTGGAACACCTTAAGATGGATCGCCCTGGGACCTCTTCGTACTGCGCCTGTGCAGAGCCGCCCACAACTCACCACACCAGCAGAGATCCGTAAAATTATCCGGAAGACTCGGAGTAACGCGCCGGGCAACGACTCCATAAGCAACACCGATTTCAAACAGTTGCCCAGGAAGCCAACTGTGCTCCTAACCCGAATTCTCAACAGTTGTCTTCTACAGGGATATTTTCTTGCGGCATGGAAGACGGCTCGCGTAGTTCCAATACCCAAACCAGGTAAAGACCCAGCAGTACCCAACAGTTACCGGCCAATTAGCCTCTGGCCGACCCTTGGCAAGGTGGTCGAGAGAGTGCTGTTGAAGAGGCTCCATGACACGCTTACAGCGCTTGATCTTATACGACCCGAACAATTCGGTTTCAAGGACAAGTTATCTGCCGAACTTCAATTTCTACGGATCACCGAACGGATACAAGAAGGATACAACAAGCAGCGGCCCAAACTTATCGTCAAACTGCATCGCACTACCCCTATTGCGGATTGTTACATTGGACTCATAAACAGCTTTGTGCAGGACTGTATGTCCGAGTCGACGATAAAAACTCCGAAATGAAACTGATCTCCGCGGGAATTCCGCAGGGCTCTGTCATTTCGCCTCTGCTTTTCAACTTATATATAAATGACATCCCAACGGTCCCCCTTGTTACGGCGAGTTTTTATGCGGACGATACGGCCTTTCTGACAACTGGACGACACTTGGACCAGCTAATCGCTAGAATGCAACGGCAACTTGCTGTAATGGAACGCTGGGCGCTGCAAAATAACGATCAACCCGAAGAAGACGGCAGCCGTTCTGTTCAAACGGAGGAAACCAGTTCTGAACGACAGACTCCAAATAGCTGATACATTTTTCCCTTGGTCACCGGGAGTGAATTATCTCGGTGTCTACCTTGACAAAAAATTACTCTTTACGCAGCATATTGACGACAAGAAGACGGCAGCCCAGAAGATGGCCAGGTCATTGATTCCGTTCCTGAAGAGTAAGGATCTCAACCCTACGACGAAACTCCAATTGTATAAGGCAACGGTGGAACCCACAATGTTGTATGGCTCCACCTCGTGGGGAACTACGTGCGTCTCCAACTACAACAAACTCCAAGCGCTGCAAAACATTTGCTATCGATGGATCACAGGAGCTCCGTGGTGGACAACAAACGTCGACATCCGCACCGTACTCCACGAGACCACTATACAAGAGAAGGTCCATGACAAGACTCTACGAGTTTTTGACAAAATCGATGCGCTTAGGGACGAATTTCGACAATTAGAATCGGTAGGAACGGTAATCCCTGCAAGATGGCACAAGTATCGAGTACCGAAGTCAATAACGTTTCACCCCCCATAGGCAGTCTGTCATTACACGAGGAAGCAGTCACACATAACAGCTTCGACACATTTCACCCTCCACAGGAGATAGACATCACCAAAGACAGCAGGCTAACGGATCCATTGCGTGCCCAAGCCTAACTGAATGTGTAATAAATAAAGTGTTTTCCTTTTATCCTTACATCCCATCCTAGAAGAATAAGTCATCTAGGATGATCTCTTCAGTCCACACTACACACACACACACACACACACACACACACACACACACAAAATCTTCTGTATTAAGCCCCCGGTATAGAAATACCAAGAAGTGCGGTTGATCTGTTTTTTCATTACACAGGGCAACAGGCTCTCTGACCGAACACGTTGAGCTATCGTGCCGGGTACCACTCAGCTAAGCAGGCGGACTCAGTTAAAATATTTCCTGAAAGAGCGTATTCTCTAAGACTGCTGATGCTGCTTCTAGCATGATGATCAAGTCGTTAAATTGCACCCTACTGTTATGTGGAATTAGGAGATTAATGTCTATTTTGTAATAATCGTGAAGAGAGTAATTTTTAGTGTGCTTTATTATAAATGTAAGGGAAGCGACTTGTATCATCTTACACTACTGGCCATTAAAATTGCTACACCAAGAAGAAATGCAGATAATAAACGTGTATTCAATGGACAAATATATTATACTAGAACTGACATGTGATTACATTTTCACGCAATTTGGGTGCATAGATCCTGAGAAATCATTACCCAGGACAACCACCTCTGGCCGTAATAACGGCCTTGATACTCCTGGGCATTGAGTCAAACAGAGCTTGGATGGCGTGTACAGGTACAGCTGCCCATGCAGCTTCAACACGATACCACAATTCTTCAAGAGTAGTGACTGGCGTATTGTGACGAGCCAGTTGCTTGGCCACCATTGACTAGACGTTTTCAATTGCTGAGAGATCTGGAGAATGTGCTGGCCATGATAGCAGTCGAACATTTTCTGTAACCAGAAAGGCCCGTACAGGACCTGCAACATGCAGTCGTGAATTATCCTGCTGAAATGTAGGGTTTCGCAGGGATCGAATCAAGGGTAGAGCCACGGGTCGTAACACATCTGAAATGTAGCGTCCACTGTTCAAAGTGCCGTCAATGTGAACAAGAGGTGACCGAGACGTGTAACCAATGGCACCCCACACCATCACGCCAGGTGATACGCCACAATGGCGATGACGAATACACGATTGCAATGTGCGTTCATCGCTATGTCGCAAAACACGGATGCGACCATCATGATGCTGTAAACAGAACCTGGATTCATCCCAAAAATTGACGTTTTGCCACTGTTGCACCCAGGTTCATCGTTGAATACACCATCGCAGGCGCTCTTGTCTGTGATGCAGCGTCAAGGGTAACCGTAGCCATGGTCTCCGACCTGATAGTCCATGCTGCTACAAACGTCGTCGAACTGTTCGTGCAGGTAGTTGCTGTCTTGCAAACGTCCCCATCTGTTGACTAAGGATCGAGACGTGGCTGCACTATCGGTTACAGCCAGGCGGATAAGATGCCTGTCATCTCGACTGCTAGAGATACGAGGCTGTCGGGATCCAGCACGGCGTTTCGTATTACCATCTTGAACCCACAGATTCCATATTCAGCTAACAGTCATTGGATCTCCACCAACGCGAGCAGCAATGTCGCGATACGATAAACCGCAATTGCTATAGGTTACAAGTCGGAAACGTGATGGTACGCATTTCTCCTCCTTACACGAGGCATCACCACAACGTTTCACCAGGCAACGCCGGTCAACTGCTGTTTGTGTATGAGAAATCGGTTGGAAACTTTTCTCATGTCAGCACGTTATAGGTGTCGCCACCGGCGCCAACCTTGTGTGAATGTTCTGAAAAGCTAGTCATTTGCGTATCACAGCATCTTCTTCATGCCGGTTAAATTTTGCGTCTGTAGCACGTCATCTTCGTGGTGTAGCAATCTTAATGGCCAGTAGTGTATTATAATTGTGTCTGAGCTCGTCTGTAATGAACATTTACTGGAGATTTCTGTGATTCACAGTCTTGTAACAAAGAAAGTTTTAGCGCGATTTTCAATATTATATCTGAATGAAATTTTTATTGAATGTTGCAACTGTAATGAATGTAATGTGTTTGTAAAAGTATGTGTCACGCTCACTTTAACCTGGTCTTTCTACTCATTGGAACTATTCGACATTCGTGGAAGGGAGCGTGGTTTGGGTGTCTTGATTGGGTGCATTCTCAATAACACTCTTCTTTTGGGGTAAATTGAAAAGCGCTCATTTGAGTAAATGTGTCCAATAGAGTTATCGGATATTAGTTATCGCGGTTCTGATCCTCTGGTGATAGACTAAACGTAATTCGATCTGACGTTTTTACAAGGTTCCAGTAAAGCTGCACCTCACGCAGGAACATTTAAGGAGGGGACTATGGGCAAGAGGGGGGGGGGGGGGCGGAGGGGGTTGTGGTGGGGGATGGGGGACGTGGGGCGATAGGGCATCGTGTTCTGCACTAGAAATATATTTGTCGTCATTGACTGCCGAATATATGAGTAGCATTTTATAGTTTAGATCTTCGGTTTTATTGAAGTTAAATTACTGGTTTTCAGTGATGCAAAGGCTACGACATTTACCGATCAGAAATGATGCTAGGTTTTTTTACTGCAAAATGTACGAGTATGCCATGTCATCGACTACTGTTTTATTTCCTTACATTTCAAAGCAATAAAACGTACTAAAAATGACGTATTTTGTAGGGATCTTTAATGCAATGTAGCATTTAAATTACATGTTTTCCTAACACGCAAGTATAACTACGAAAAGCCCAAATACCACATGATAGCTTCGTAACCACTTACCAGAGTAGTTCCGCAGAATCGCTAAACCGTCTTTTCGACAAGACGACAATCGATAGTTGAGTTTCATCTTTGACAAGGATCACGTCTGCTTATGACGTGTAACTCCGGCCATGTCCCTTTTTCTACACTAGATGTGTCGCTCTCAGACGTCCGACCCGTCAGTCGCAAGGACTCAACGGAGCAGAAACTTCTCTGAAGATGTCCAGCCCGGTTCTCGATGAAACGTTATGAATAGAACAATTTCGTGGACCACGACCTTATAAACTGAAACGTTTACTAGCAGCAATTCCATCGGGTCGTGAGAGCCCCCATTCTACCTCACTGAAACTGTGTGCTTGGGATGCTGTTTTGGTTTTGGAATTACACCTTTTGGGAAACTTTGAACTAGTTAAAAATAACTTTTGCACTTCGGGAAAAGATTCCACTGTGCGGAGGCTATATTGGTTCAAATAGCTCTGAGCACTATGGGACTCAACTTCTGAGGTCATCAGTTCCCTAGAACTAACTAACCTAAGGACATCACACACATCCATGCCAGAGGCAGGATTCGAACCTGCGACCGCAGCAGTCGCGCGGTTCCGGACTGTAGCGCCTAGAACCGCTCGGCCACTCAGGCCGGCCGAGGCTATATTGATATATTCTTACTAGTATTATTTAGCTTGGAATTGTTCTCTTGAGCAATGCTATACACGTGTGCTTTTGTAATTGCAGGTGAAAATCTGTTGCTGTATGGGAAGACTTCAATAAGTCTGCTTTTGTGAATGACTTTCTTGCAATGATCAGTGAACTGAAACGTTATCTACTTCTCTTCTGCTTCACTTGATGGTCGGAATTTTCTTAGTCACAGTTTGAGGAGGAGTTAACATACGTTGCGTTTGTATGTGCATTGGTGTCTTTATAGTCATGTTATGGTTTGATATTGCTTGAAGAGTCGGGCGGTGCGGGCAGACGATATTTAAGAGTAAAAAATTTGGGACCAGGGATTTGATGAGGGACATGACAGAATTAACTGTAATAGTGGGGCGCACCCAAGGGAAACTGTCGTGTTTTGTGAGGAATTCTCTTTCTGCGTGGCACTGCAGAAATGTGAGAGATGTTTTATGACTAAATGGGATTAATACTGCATTATTATTCAGTATAAATGACATTCTTTTCCTTTGTTTTCTTGTAGTATTAAGAAAAAGTGAACTTACTTCTGAGAAATTTAATGAAACGTGTGCAGTAATATTCCATGTACAATTTTTGTCTGCTGTGTGCAGTGTTGTTGTGCATTTAGATTCATCTGATGGGATGGGATTTTGGATGAAGGATCTGGTTACTGGTTCACAGCAGTTGTGTTTGTGTAATAGGGTACACCTTTGGATTCGCCATCTACCTTTTCCCAGTTAGTACTTGAGATATTGTAAGAGGGATTCATTACTGGAGCTTCTTTAGGTTGTTACAAGTAGCTTTATTATCGCGGGAAATGTGGAGTAATTTTGCTTAACTATTCGTTATTTCTATAATAAGGAGCTTGTGTTTGTGTAATAGGGTACACCTTTGGATTCGCCATCTACCTTTTCCCAGTTAGTACTTGAGATATTGTAAGAGGGAGTCATTACTGGAGCTTCTTTAGGTTGTTACATGTAGTTTTATTATCGCGGGAAATGTGGAGTAATTTTGCTTAACTATTCGTTGTTTCTATAATAGGGAGCTTGTGTTTGTGTAATAGGGTACACCTTTGGATTCGCCAGCTACCTTTTCCCAGTTAGTACTTGAGATATTGTAAGAGGGATTCATTACTGGAGCTTCTTTAGGTAGTTACAAGTAGTTTTACTATCGCGGGAAATGCGGAGTAATTTTGCTTAACTATTCGTTGTTTCTATAATAGGGAGCTTGGCCCGTGCTCTCTAGAATTGTCAGATTAGCGTCGTCTGGAATATAGTGGTGAGAACCTGTCAGACGCCTGAAAGCGTTAGGGAAACGTTGCTGTCAGTTTACGCAATTATCAATAATTACAGCATCGGCTTCTCCAGATCGTTGGAAGCCGGGCGAGCCAGCAGATTGCTCGCCAGTGGTATTTGCTGAAGCTGGTGCACACCTCAGTGTCGAAGCGGCAGCGGCAGGTCACGTAGCAGCTGCTACATTATGGATTATCGTCGAACCAGTAGCTCCGGGGCCACAGCCAGCGACTTTCAATTGTCTGGAGCTCTGTTCACCACGCTACTTGGGTGCTCTCGTTAACGTCGTAGACGGCGCCCTGAAAAAGCAGCCGTCAGCTCTACACGAGACGGCTGCAGTTAAGGAGATTTGTACTACGGCCTCTGAGCGAGAGGCTGTCTTCTGACGCTGGAATCTAATCTCAACTGCGAGTCGGGGGACAGCAGTTACTTCGCTCCTGTGAGACGGTGGTGGCTGACAAACTCCTCGAGGTCCACCATTGGGGCCTGCAGAGGCCTCATGTTGGAAGCGCCAGTCTCCCCAGCAGCGAATTAGAGGATGGGCACCAGCTGCTCTTGGCTGAAGAGTTCATATGATCTAGTTACCGGCGGCATCATACGAGAGCACTCTGGAATGTAAGGCCTCAGAATTTTTCTATTTGAAAAGCGTCAGCTGTTTAAATAAAACAAACGTTATTACCATTCTACATCTTTATGTCTACGTATATGCAGCCTTCAGCCGCTAGAGGGTTCCTAACTGCAGTGTATAACATGGTGGTGTTCAACGTAGCTGCGTCTGTCAGTGAGAAACGGCGTCCTCTGATAGAATTTCGAATTCGAAGAGTTCGTCCATACATAGAGCGCACTGTCCTTCAGCATGACGGTGCCATACCACAAGAAAGCCGGCGACATCTGCAATAATCCTGTGCCTCTGGTTCTCTGTCACGATCATCTACTTCTACGTTTACATGGACACTCTGCAAATCACAATTAAGTGCCTGGCGGAGGGTTCATCGAACCACCTTCACAATTCCCTATTATTCCAATCTCGTATAGCGCGTGGAAAGAATTAACAGCCATATCTTTCCGTACGAGCTCTGATTTCCCTTATTTTACCTTGGTGATCGTTTCGCCTTATGTAGGTCGGTATCAACAAAATATTTTCGCATTCAGAGTAGAAAGCTGATGATTGGAATTTTGTGAGAAGAACCGTCGCAACGAGAAACACCTTTGTTTTAGGATGTCGAGTCCAAATCCTCTATAATTTCGGTAAAACTCTCTCCATATTTCGCGATAATACAAAACGTGATGCTCTTCTTTGAACTTTTTCATGTACTCCGTCAATCCTATCTGGTAAGGGTTCCACACAGCGCAGCAGTATTCTAAAAGAGGAAGGACAAGCGTAGTTTAGGCAGTCTCCTTAGTAGGTCTGTTACATTTTCAAAGTGTCCTACCAAAACAGCGCAGTCTTTGTCTACCCTTCCCCACAACACTTTCTATGTTTTCCTTCCTGTTTAAGTTGTCCGCAATTGGAATTCCTAGGTACTTACTTGAATTTACGGCCCTTAGATTTGACTGATTTACTAAGTAACCGAGGTTTTACGGATTCATTTTAGCACTCATGTGGATGGCATCACACTTATCGTTATTTATGGTCAACTGCCAATTTTCGCAAATTTCAGATATCTTTTCTGAATCGTTTTGCACTTTGTTTATTAGTCGGCAAACGACAGCGTCATCTGCAAACAACCTAAGGTTGTCTCCAAAATCCTCCATACATTCAGCACTTAACCACAACTGAGAACTACGCTATGGAAGTCATGTAATTGTGGGGCTACAATGATGGCGTTATCCATATGTGGTGCTGACGTCATGTGCTCTAGTTTTCTGAGCCTGACAATGGTCTTCTCGTTTGGGATATCACAACTTCGTCTTCCAGCACTCCTTACTGCTGTGTCGGTCAATGAGTACACTTGCGTCAGATCAAAGCTTTCTTGTGCTACTCTGCGTAATCACCATTATGACCATTTCCCTATGTTGTTGAGATGTTAGCTCATTATGTTACTTATTTTGACGCTCAGTCCGTCCAGGGTGTTACAAAAGTTACAGAGTTTACATTTAAGTAATCAATATTTCTTTTCCTCTGGCATTTTTCCTGGTCGTTGACCGTGTCTGTTCTGGCTCTGGCACTCTCAGGGAAGAATTTAAACAATTTTGAATGTCCGTCTGGAATAATATTCTTTGGGACAACAAACACCCCCTCCTTCCCCTTAGAAAATTCGTCACGAATTTTCTGCTTGGAGTTTCTCTGAAACAATTTCGTCATACGTATCTGACAGAAACAAATATAGACTATACAGTTTAGTTATCCATCTGTTACCACGGGGCTCAGCCACACGGCTCATCTATTCAATACTAATCCTGTGAGACTACATTCTACGTTCAGTCCACAGAATTTATCTTCTTGACCTTTACCAACGTCATCATTTACACGTTAATACAATTTTCCATATTTTTTATCTGTTTATCTGTTTTATCTGTATACAAGTTTATCTATTATTCCTGAGCTCTATAACAAACCAGTCAACAATCTGGTGTGCGAATTAAAGTGAGTCGTGTGCAGACCATTGTTCAAAGCAAAACTAGCTTGCACAAATCGCAGTCAGAACCACTACAGCAACGGAATATGTAACTCTGATGGCCGAAATGTGCTCATGTTGTTTACAACTATGTTCTTGCATACGCTGGAGCACTGGCTCCGCTGGGTTCCGTCCTTTTTGTGTCGCTAGATCTTCTTCTATTGAATCTAGGATGACTGTGTTCAGGGTATTGTTGAGAAAGGTTAGGTGTTTGGTTGACAACATATGTAATTGTTCTTGCCGTGAATATAACACAGGTTATGTCCACTTTGAGCATAGTCCTACCGGTGACTAGACTGTAGCTGGAAGACGGAACGTCATGCCCAATATGTTACAGTTCGTGCCATTTATCATACTACGCTCTCGTCATGCGCTACGGTTTCTCAGTTTTGTAAAAATTTATGATTACCATTACGGGTGAAAATCTGAGTAGATGCGGTAGGTGCACAGCCTCTGGAAACGGGGCAAACACTTCCTTCGAAATTGAGTTGCTTCCAGTTTCGAAGACAACAGCATAACACGCTCCTGTGCAGCAGCAGGTACCATCCTACTTGACCAGACTGTAATACTTCTACTCTGGCATCCGCGTAAATTTTCCAATGACTTCAGAACGCATGCTTCCCTTCGCTTCGAAATTACTAACACTCCGCAGCTTCAACTATTTTGTTACGGTTTATGACTTCGCGTCCCATTTTCAAAAGGCGTGGCTCCATGGAGTCAACAACACATCCTCAGCATCTCATAAAGGTAACTTTCGCTTTATCCTCTGACACAATTTATAAACAAAGAGTGAGAAATAAAACTAGCTCCCTAAGTCAAATAGTCCTACCGGAGACTAGACTGTAGCTGGAAGACGGAACGTCATGCCCAATATGTCGCAGTTCGTGCCGTTTATCATACTACGCTCTGGTCATGCGCTACGGTTTCTCAGTTTTGTAAAAATTTATGATTACCTTAGCTTTCTAACTTAGCGTTCCATAGTCATGATAACGGCACTTCTGGTAAGGCTTCGACACCTCCCTGAAATGGTTCCATGAGCCACACATGAATTATACAATTTTTGTCAGGATCTGTATCATGACACTGACAAGCGATGTCTTTTCCGCCATTTGGTACCTTTCGTGCTATCAGATTAGTAATTTCTTCATTCCACACTTAGATGTGCGAAAGTCTCTTAGTAGACCCAATGACCAACCTTTTATTGTGGCAATTACCCGATACATTGTCTTATCCATTCGTGTCGCTTTGAAACTTTCCGCCAAATGTCTCACAAGCTTTTTGTAAATTTTCGCATCGATTCAGTATCACATACCACCTCTTTAACACTTGCTAATTACAGACTCAAATATTTGCTGGATGTATTCCAGTCGATGTCTTCGTCTATAGGTTCTGTTCTCTATAGCTCCCTCTGCTACCACAAAAGGTATATCCTACTTTCCTGAAAGATTTTCTAATGTCCTGCCCCTTCTTCACTGTACTGACTTTTTAAGAAAACGCAAAAATTTTAACTGGAAGTTAAACTTCTCACTCCTGTATCGGAAGATTGCAGGTATTCGACATTCTAGCCAGGTGTCACCAAATCTGCATATGAGGTTAAGGCTGAGAGAACGACATACCCTTATTGAAGTTGTGATGAAATGTAGACCTTCCGCTGCTCACAGGAGTTGATAAACATCAATGGGGACAGTTGAAGAATGCGTGCCCCGTCCGGAACTCGAACCTGGGACCTCCTGCTTACATGGCAGACGCTCTATCCGACTGAGCCCCCGAGGACTCAGACGATATTGCGACTGCAGTGACTTATCTCTGACACGCTCCCAGTGAGACACACCTTTTCCAATTTTCTGTCCACACACTACATTTGTAGTGCCCCTGCCCACCACACTCATTACTCGCGGCAGTCAATCTACCGATTCCCGTAAGAGTTTGAGCAATGTGAGTGCATCCACACACATTTTCAACTGTACCCGATGGTATTTATCAATGCCTTTAAGCAGTTAAAGGTCTGGATTTCATTGTAATTTCATTCTTCGAGAGTTACAAGATTACCAATGGTATCTGTAACGATATAAGATTCATATACAGGGTGTAAATTTTAAGTTGAGAAACCAGAATAACTCCGAAAATGAGCCTGACACGAAAAAATGTGTAGAATCCAAAATTGATTATTTTCGAGGGGGACATCTGCTGGTGCAAAAATTAGCCCGCCACCCCAGCCCCCTGTGGGTGCGGCGGGAGGCAACTTTATAATTTCAAATGGGAAGCTCCCTTTTAATTGCAGAATCAGATTCTACATAAGAAACTATGTACATTTTCTCTTAAACATTTGTTTTGATTCTTGGTAGTTGGCGCTGTAGTTCAAGAAAATCCATGTTCTCATTTTTGCGTGGAAAATGGTTACGGACAAATGGAAAATACTTATTTACTTCGTAAATTTTGATTCGCTAAAATTAAAACTCTCCCTGTCTCCCCATAAGGTGGGGTTTGAGAGAAAGGAATTAGAGGTCTACAAATGTAGACCCAAATACTGTATTAATTTTTTCATCAGTTTCGGTTAAGTATTGTTTGTTTCGTGGTCATGAGGCCACACAACTTTTAACTATCAAAAATATCACCTGACTAGCTAACTAACTAACCAAACATGGCCACGAAACAAACAAAAGTTTTAACGTGCCAATTGGACAGAATTTGGCACTGTGTTGCTCAGGAGGGCTTCCAACAACTTTTCCAGTCAATGCCAAGCCGAATAACTGCTTGCAGAACAACCCATTACTAACTTGATCAGTTTGTGACACACTTTCTCTTGTGTACATCATCCAATATTTTAAAAATATAATCGTTTGTTTGTCTGTACATCTACATCACAATATGATAATTTGGATAATTTCTTCACAGTGCACCGTAGTTTCTTTTACTTAGAGTATATTCAGCCTAAACCAGATGGCTAAAATATCAAACTTAATCGACGTTTCTTCTATACTATTAGTGAATGTTATGAATGTGATGATACGTCATATCGTTAATACTATGGGGCTTGTGTTGTAGTTAGAGCATTAATTTCATTTGAATTACAAATGATTTGTTTCAGAAATGGAGGTAGAGGGAGATTATTTTCTGCTTGTAAGACTGCGTAAGCGTGGTATGGCTCTCGTTGTGGTACTACTACTGCCTACTAGTTCCATCCTTCTCGAACTAGACCTCAAAATATGTAAATGCCGCTGCATATGATACCCACCCACCCACACACACACAAACACACAGACACACAGTCATTGATTCTAGTGAGGCTGACAACTACTGTGTGTTGAACAACACATGCACCAGTCAGTTCCTCAGTTGGCGTCGAGTGGATGGGATTTTTCAATTACCTTGCATTGCAAGAATTGTAAGGAGGAGCCTGAAAGTAAATGGACTTGTATGCTAAAGAGCTGCGACAAAGCGAAGCCTGACCGATTATCAGATAATTGTCCACGTGGGTTTTGTGGACGAGTATACTTTTAGTAGCCGCGCGGGATTAGCCGGGCGGTCATGGGCTGTGTGGCTGATCCCGGCGGAGGTTCGAGTCCTCCCTCAGGCATGAGTTTGTGTGTTTGTCCTTAGGATAATTTAGGTTAAGTGGTGTGTAAGCTTAGGTACTATGCTCCTTCAGAGCCCCAGTAAAAAATATACACTCATCAATGCACGTGTCCCCACCAACATCGAAAATAAGAAAAACACCGAAAATGTCGAAAAATTCTGGTTCAAAATGGTTCAAATGGCTCTGATCACTATGCGACTTAACTTCTGAGGTCATCAGTCGCCTAGAACTTAGAACTAATTAAACCTAACTAACCTAAGGACATCACACTCATCCATACCCGAGGCAGGATTCGAACCTGCGACCGTACCGGTCGCTCGGTTCCAGACTGTAGCGCTTAGAAGTGCATGGGAAAAATTCTGGAACCAAGTCGAAAATACTATGAGCAAAATTCACCAGGATGACGTGAAAATACTAATGGGAAACTTCAACTCTCTATTTGGGCAGAAAAAACCTGTAGAAAAATCTTTGGTACAAATTCAACACACCGAAACGCTTAGACCAACGGCACACGTCTGACTGACATTTGCCAACAATTCAACCACAAATGGACGTCTTCCCAGTTTAGGAAAAAACCAGTTCCCAGGTAACATGCTTAGCTAACAGGTGCAAGCTGCTTTCGTTCGCCATTCGCGACTCGCTGAAAGCCAGATTTTTAATTCTTTTGTAGCACAGCTACAAGCAGGCTGATAAAAACTCAATAAGGGAATCGTAAGACAACGCTTGAGCAAAATTCGTCTTGCTACTTTCAGTAACTCTTAGTGTCAGAGCGAAAACCTTACGGTACTGCCAAATTCATAATGCCACTTTTGTTTTCTACCGACATATTTTTTGTTGTTGTGAATACATAATTTTACCTATGAAATGTCACATTTTCATAATACTTGCGAATGGTACAGGAAATGAAATAAATACAGATCTTTTCGAAGTCAAAAGTTGGTAATATCCTACTAATTCGTGTTAAAATAGGTTCAATCGTCTCACAGACACTTAATGCTTTATTAAGATAGACTGCCGTCGTGATGTTCTGTAGGAAGCTGAATTTAATTTGTATTAGTACAGTGAATATTTTAATTGCATTTTCCATTAGTTTACTAAACGCAACAGTAATTATCAAAGAGAAATTAATCAGCAGCAGAATTTTCTTTCACGATATCTAAAACGATCTGACAATGCTAAAGTTGTTTACAAATTCTACACCTGTAGAAACCTACTGGTTCTAACGATGTCATTAAACCAGAGTAGTTTTAAGAGTATTTCCGTCTAGAAATGAATTGCCTTGACGGTTGATCGATCAAGAGCGGGAAAGGTAAAATTTTACAAATATATGACGAGAGGGACAAGTGCTTGAGAGAGGACTTCCCTATCAATACAAGTGCCTGACAGACGACTTTTCTATCAATCTCCTGGATTGTTTTCTTTCTCAAATCAACATAGTGCGTTATCATACAGTAGCACAGGTGATGTAGTTTTGTTGCTCGATTCTCTTACACTGCGAAAGAAAGGTGTCTCAGTTGTGGCAACAAACGCCAGCTGTGTTGCACACACCCTGGGTGCAGAATTCGTAGCCCAAAACACACTTTTGGAATTATCAGATGTAAAATATCATGTTCACGTTACTCTTTCCTCGAGTTTACGTCTTTTGGTGGGGCACAGCCTTTATTTTTTCTTAGGAAGTTGACAATAAAAGCAACAAAATACGTCACCAGTAACAGTACTGCATAGGAATGGTCGATGAGTGACCTGATGACGTTCAATAATAGTCACTCCATTGATTTTTGTTGTTTCGAATCAGAGCATGCAGTACTCCTACACCAGATTTCAGAACTTTGCCTGTTGAATGCAAACATCGCATGATGGTTAAATAGTAATCTATCACATCTATCAGTAGTCGAGACTTCCTTAATGTGGAAAATCATTCATGCCAGAACGATCTTTGTTGAAACACGAATATCTTTTTCTGGCGTATTTTTACCAAAAGGACTCGCTCCAAACACAGTTCAAATCTTTCCAGCTGCCTCCTCTGCATTCACCCCTCTGTTATACCAAAAGTGAACGTTGTGTTGCAGATGTTACACCTTTTTCCACTTGCGACTCAATTTTACAATGCTTAACTGTAGTTCATGATTTTCAAGTATGCAAAATCCAGTGCTTAACTGCAAGATGATAACTAGAACTTCAAATTCGAAAATGACGGTTGATACATACACTGACAACGCGGCGCCGCGTTCACATGGGCGGCGCCGGATTTCAGGCGGCGGGTGGCGTCTGGCCGGTGGCCGGTAGCCGCTGCAGCGCGAGGAAACGCTCGAACGGAAGCTGTTATGATCGCGGCGCAGCCACGAGCTGTCCTGCGGAATTGTTTCTGGAATACTTGTCGTTGCTGGTGGGTAGAATGTTAAGCGAATTATCTTCGATGCTCAATCAGAATCATAACTTTAGACCGAAATGTGGTAAAAAAAAATTGTTGGACACGAACAGGAGACCATAAGCTTAGAATGCATGACGATTACCATTTTTTCTTTTCTTTTTTTTTTATTGTTCATTATCGATCGTTGTGTTTGGTCGTTGCGGACGTCGCAGGACATCCTGTTCAAGTTCGGTGGTTGATCCTTCCACTCAGTTTTTTTATTACAGAGGCCAACCGGCTCTCTGACCGAACACGCTGAGCTACCGTGCCGGCTAGCACTAGACCACGGGCTCACACAATCCGAGAACAACTCGGAAGTAGACAACACTTCCTCCTAACGCTTCCGCATCTTACAGTGTTGCCATATTGTGCAGATGGCCGGTCAGTTTTATTGGCTACGTTAAGTGAATAGACTCGGACTTAGTCTCTGTGGCAAGCGGCCGGCGGTCAGTTTTTATGTCTAAAACTGTACTCCAATGTGTTTCATTCACATATCTGTGTGGCGCTGAAGTGTGGTTATGGATAATACGTATGCTCAGATTGCGAATGTAACATCATAAGTAAAGAGAGGGAAATGAATTAGGTGTCCTTCGTCTTCCGTAACATCTAATATATTTTAGTTATTCTATCTTAAATGAACTGCGCAGAAAATCATTCACCAGAAGTAAATAACTTGTTAGCAACATCAGATGATATTAACAGCTTTCCGGCGCGGGTTAGCCGTGCTTTCAACGGCGTCATATCGCGGATCCCACGGTGCTTGCGCCGGTGGTGTTTTTATGTCTAAGGCTGTACACTTGAGATATTTCGTTTCCCATGAAATGGTGGCAGACGATGCTGTGGTGTCTTCGAAGCGCGAGCTTCGTCAGTGCAAGATATCTCATCACAGCTGAGCGCACGTTTTCTTCCTGCTGCTAGTCTAATGGACAATGGCAATACTGTAGACTACTTTTTTACAACTATGTGATCATCGATTTATGTTCGTGGGTGGTTTATAATTATGTTAGTAAAATCACTCGATATTTTTATGTCCTTTAAATTACATTTGCTTCATGATTCGTATTGAAGACGTAGGAAACGTATGTTATTTGGTCCAGGAAGCACGTTCCAACATAAATTGATGCTTACACTGACATTTATGTTGCGAATTAGTCGTCTTATCCATCACATGGATAACGAGGATGCTCCGTTTCGCTACAGTTGTTTCATAGCTAACAAGGGAACCTCCCTATAAGTTGGCGCAGTGGATAGGCCTTGAAAAACTGAACACAGATCAATCGAGAAAACAGGAAGAAGTTGTGTGGAACTATGAAAAAAAAAGCAAAATATACAAACTGAGTAGTCGATGCGGACTGTGATGTCCTTAGGCTAGCTAGGTTTAAGTAGTTCTAGGTCTAGGGGCTGATGACATAAGCAGTTTGGTCGCATAGTTCTTGAAGCCATTTTTTGACCTTTCGCGTAAATTTTCTTTACATAAACGGCCGTATCTTTAGATTGCGTTGACATAGAAGCTCACTTTTTTACACCACCAAGGGACCGGTTACCACAAGAAGTGCGATACATTTCCGCTTATTATGTCTACCCGTTCTGGAGGTAAACGGGTTTGAAAGGTTGGGTAGACAGATAGACGGTCAAGAAAGTGAGACTAGTAGGGTTCCGTTTTTACCGGTTTAGGTGACGAAATCCTAACAACGAAAACAGCTACGGCAGCTACTGAAGATGAGGGCCGCATAAATAACACCCCCTACTCTTTATTCGAAATGTTCTAGTTGTAGTCGATACATCAGCATATTAATCGTAGCTACGCTTTCGATCCAAATCACGTTTACAGGAATGCAAATAGAATCCATTTGCCTATACACGTTGTAATTCACATCCCAGTATTAATGCTACCGTGTTTTAGAAGTGCGAACATTCCCATTGCTAGGTAGCTTAAGAAACACTTAGGCTAATGAACGTTTTCTGGCTGCGGCGAGTCTAGTGGAGAATTCGAAACAGTGTAGAATATGTTTGGCAGCTATGTAGCCGTTTATTTCCTGAGGTGGTGCAGAATTATCCCACTAAATTTACCCTCTAATAAGAGTATTTTGTTATTTCGATAAACATCCCGAATGATTATCACATAAGCGGTGACATAAAGGAAGAAAATTCATGTTTTTGAGCCCAGAAAGCTCTATGGAACAGAATCTGTAGATCATTTTACCATTTTCATTGCGAAATTGCCGGCTTATTCATGTCTGGGGTAATACTAGAGGGCTGTTTGCCTGGGTTGTCTGCTAGCGTAGTGAAAGGAAGGTCTGGTTTGTTTTCGGTTCTAATCTCGATGGAGGCAGGTAGAATATCAGTAAAGCAATTTTAAGAAATTCTCGCGCCCTCAATACTTTTTATCTCTACCTTTATTCTGTACTGCCGCCCTGTGCATGTCAATATGACACTCTTGTAGAATTTCATACATGTTACTGCCTACTTTCTCCGCTTCTGTCAATAATGGAATTGACTTAAGTGTGGCACTGAATGATTTTTAACTGAATTTCGTTATGAATCTTCACGCATTGCTAAATTTTCACACTTTCATGGTAGGTCAGCAACGGTAATCCAGTAGGACTGGTCTGAATGTTGACGCAGACCGTTTCGCGGCCGAAAGCGGATAATATTTTGCTAATTCGTAACGATCCGGCGTTCTTTGTATTACTAAAACAATTATGTTATCTCGATAAGTTGAAATTCATTTTTATTGGTACAGTTCATACCAATTAGCGTTTCTTCCTTCATTCTGTCTTATATTTACGTGTTGTATTTAACACACTAATCAGCATTAATATAGTCTTACAAATTATTGAAAACAGCCTAAAAAAGATCAGATAGTTTGTCAATTTCACGCCTGTGCATAGTATGTTGGTAGCACTTCGTCGCCTTGCCGGTTATGCTGTGTAGCAGACTTTAAAGCCGTGCGGATCAGCATAACGAAAAGGCGAGGGGTCTCGCTCGTTTTGTCCACGACTGTACATCCAATGAATATAACGAATATTTTGTGAGACACCGTCCTCTACGATCACCGAACATCCATCACAGCTTGAATCCTTCCAGTCAAATGCATGGTAACTATGATTTGATGTCTTGTTCAAACACTTTGTGGGAAACAAGTTTTTTTTCCATTTAATTGCTCCATTTCTTCCTTTATTACATCGCACAGGTGACGTACCTGTCAGTTATGTAAGATGTACTCGAACCAACAACAGTAGGTGCACCGCTGCTGACAGAAAGCCAAACATCTTCCACTGCACCACCAGTTATTTCACTATTACTGTCATGATCACTGTTTATTTGGAAATTTGGGTCCCTGTCAGAAGAGAATCGTGTAATTCAATCTCATCATCATGTAAAATTCTGTAAATTTCAATGTATGGAAGATTTTCTCTTGCCACTGTAAATTTTAAACTATTGACGATGATAATTCAGTTTTAGGACATCACAAATAGTTCGCAAAGTAGCTCAGTGGTAGACGTACACGAAAAGAATAATAGGATCGTACTGGCAGAAATTAGTAACGTAAACAGTCTGACAGACCCGCGCGCTTTTTGGAAGGCTGCCGAACACTTACTAAACAACGCAAAACCTTATTCATGATGTGAACACTTTCTCTCGGATGTTACAGGAAGCAAGCAGAGCGCTCCAGTCAAATCAGCAGCTATAAGAATACAAATTGGGTGTCACAGACATAGCTCGATCGTTCTGGTTCAAAATGGCTCTGAGCACTATCGGACTTAACTTCTGAGATCATCAGTCCCCTACTACTTAGAACTACTTAAACCTAACTAACCTAAGGACATCACACACATCCATGCCCGAGGCAGGATTCGAACCTGCGACCGAAGCGGTCGCGCGGTTCCAGACTGTAGTGCCTAGAACCGCACGGCCACGCCGTCCGGCGATTGTTCTGGATAAAGGAATCTAAAGTGATAAAAAATGAAGGAAACAGCGTCCGTGGAATATCATTAAAGTGTAAGGACCATTCTGGATATGTATCTGTAATGTCTCTATGTTCGTAAAGAGCTACAATTAACATACATATGCATTGCAACATTCTACCGTAGCCCAGATTGAATGCGCTGCTCTTCAACAAACATTCATGTTCCCTCATGGTAACGGAATCAGTTTCACTTTTCTAGGATGCAGTGCAAATATTCGAATAAGTATATCGACACAGAAAAATTAAATTTAATAGCTCTTAGAGTCCTTACATTACTGGCGACTAGGTCATCGGGAAAGACCCCCGTGCTGCGTGGCGCAGTTGTTATCTGATTATGTCATCCCACTTTGAACGAATTTATCTGTATTAATGAGACTATACTTCTGGGCGCGACTGTTTAATATACAATCCATATAGAATAAGTACCCGCCGAACAACCGATGTCCATAAGAAACGTATAGTGGTCTGCGATTAAAACTGTTTGAGTCCACGTAACGTGCGTTCCGCGTTTTGTCAGTGTATTATTCAATAGGTTTTCCACAGACAGTAAGAGCTGTCGTTGGCTCCTGCAGAGGTCTGTCTACGCCACGGGAACCAGTATTTATGATTGACGCGCCTATGAAGCTTTCCATTTGGTGAAAGAATGACAGCTCTTTGAACCGCAGGGTATACATTACAGCTTCGAGAGATGCGACGTCAAACAAATAAGGCCGTTTCGTAAAACAGTCGCAGTCCACGTGACCCGAGAGCGACAGTTAAAATTCCGTCGTAAGGCCAGCAGGCGATTTCTTGTCGACTGGAATCCGGGGACGGCACAAGGGAGAGAGTCTGTCAGGCCTGCTTCCGTCCGTGGACAAAGATAAGGTTTCTTCCGATTAACTATCTTCTCCTTCTCTTTAATAGTTTTCATTCAAAAACGATATTACGAATCTTCCTGTTTGGTGATTAATATAAAATTATATATGAGATCCCATGTAGTTTTGCAACGTGTAGAAAATTACAATGCCTGTTTCTAGGTTTCATTTGCAAACGTTGTAGATGACGTTATAAGACCATCTCATTCTGGTAAGCTAATGTTCGTATCCTCATATAGTACGTTTGAACGATCTCTTCGCGTTCTGTTGCGTGTTATCAATTCGGAGGTATGCACTGTTATTTATTTTGCTCAGTGCTGATTACTTCAGAAAACTTTCTACGCCACTGTTCTTCTCACATGTCAATGCATATATTCAATACATTGTCTGATGCAGCAGAGTGACTGGTGCATGTTTGTACACACTATCATCCTTACAGTTTACGTTACGTCTGTTTCAAAGGGAATATGATACATTATCCTAGAGAAAAGAAATGGCAGCAGTAGTTTTCGATCATTTGCAGACCATGTATTATTAACAAATTTTAAGATGGAATTGTAAAACCAGTCTCCACAACCATCAAAAGTAGGACATGGTGTCACACGTGAGGGGTACACAAAAATCGCCACAACTTCGTTGATTATTTTAGCCTTTGTGTCTTTTATTCTGGAAGAATGTTTTGCATCTTTGTACTTCCACTCATAATTGAGCCAATATTTTAACAAATATGTGAACATACATATTTTAAGCTCATTTTTGTATTACAACATTCTTTTCCGTATATCCAAGATATTCGTCTTGCGAGAATCAGCAGCCTTATTAATATTTAAGACCATTCTCATTTACTGTTCCGTCTCAGTCGCACATTTTTCATTATATCCCATGTTTAGATCTCTCAGGATCGTCATTAGATCTAAGTAGTAGCCCCAACAGCCCGCCTTGTCCACTCAGAACCACATACAACAGCACTGTGATGTATGGTTCTGAGCAGACGATACAGGATCATGAAGGAACGACTTGGATCTGAGGATGATCCTGAGTGATCGAAACACGTAGTGTAACGAAAAATGTGACACTGAGGAGGGATAATAAATGAGAATTGTCTTGAAAATTTTTTTTATATTTCTCAATACGTTGGGTAAATGTCTAGTCTCTGACCGCTACACATCTGTAGATCTGTAATTAACCAATACAGTGGAAGAAATTGGTACGTACGTAATCTTTAGAATAGTATTAAAAGATAAGATTTATGTGATAGAGAAAAGTTTCGAAAAAACCATGGAGTGCTCTTAGTTTTTTCTTTTGCTATTCGCTTTCTATAAGAGAGGAGTTAATGAGAAGTTAACATTGCTTATGGACTTCACAAACTGATGAATACAAGGGTACTAGGGAACGTCCTGTTAATCGGTCGGCGGAGGTTCTTATGGCTACTAGCTTATCGTTTTAGTAGTTGCACGGCTTTCCTTGAGTTTAATCAACTGCACTAAAGGACCATATCACGTGGTAAGGTAAGGTTAGAGACCACATCGGAGCAATTTCAGAATTACCATTTGCAAGAGATTTCCAAAGAAGTTTCTAAAACGTGTAAACTTGTTTAATACTGAAAGCGATATCAGGGTAGATGAAGACCTCTTTCACTTCCGTTTGTTCTTTATTACAAAGTGAATTAAGCTGTTTGGCACAACATGGAACTTTACGTTTGTTTCTAAAAGCAAATAAAAAGGTATGTGCGGTGATTAAAATACTACCTAATAGGAAATAGGGGTCCCTGCGTTGACAGTTACCAATGATGGTAGCGCCCTATAGCACTTAACAGATACAAATTACCATCCTGGAATGGAATATTTAGTTTTTAGAGCAGATTTCCTTATGAAATATTAGATATTTATGTTCTATTTTAATAGTTTTACAGCAGTAGAAGGACTTAGGCTACACTAATATTTTTCGCAGTATTTGTTCCATGTAGAACTAATTAGTGCACGGTAGTGGCACCAATTTCGAAAGCAACGTGTTACAGCAGAAATGATGCATCCAAACGTAATAGATAACAAAACAAGCACTGCATCTAAGACGACGGTTGTGTGAGACAGTGTGTGTAGAAAGTCCCGGAATGAGTGGTAAATTTTCAGGGATGTGAAAGGGCCGATCATTGGAGGCAAAGAATTCTAGCAAACAAGATTTCTAAAATGCATTCTGTAACAGCTACGACCAATTCTATATCTTTGCTACTCTGAAACGCGTCTTTTCTATTGAATCAGTGCTCATAGATCTGCAGGTGCGCATTTTAGAGCTCGTATTTACTGGACAAAATTGCTTCGAATGAGCGTTCGTGACAGACCCTTGATCAATGACCATTCCTAATGGTACAGCCTGTATGCTTGTTACCTTATTAAAAGCAAAATCGAAGATGATGATGTATCAAAGAAGAGATGTGAACAAACGTATCAGGTACGTACACACTAGTGAGCCATTGAATTAGATGTGCCCGATACACTAGTCAGACAGTTGATCCGTCACAGTGGTGGAAGACGTAATTCCATACGAAAGTTTTAATATATATATATGTTCATTCCACCAGTCTTCAGTGTCGGTGAGCCTGATGATAGAATATAAGGTTGCCCATATCCATATACGCATGGGGGAAGGGGGGGGGGAGAGGAGGTAGCTAATGGAAAGAAATAAGTATTGTGTAGTCAGGTGTTTTTCTTTCAAAAATAATGATTTAAAAGTCGGTATTACGCAGCTTTGTAACAGGTTCGGAACTTGAACTAATTAGGCTATTTATAAGTCACTATTGGTCTTCCATTGTATTAAAAGTAATCAATACTCCAGGTCTTACACCCCCCTCCCTAAAATCTATCGCACGGGCGCCTTTCGGAGACTATGTCAAAATGTTAACAGTTAGTGAAACGAATAACAACACGTTGAATTGTTAAAAGCCAAAATGAAATGAGTCATGGAAAGTATGATACAAATAATAAAAAACACACAACACAACAGTCCGTTTCTATTTACGCAGATAAGCGGAGCTAATAGTCTAGTGGGTAGAGTGCTCAATTCCAGTCTAGAATTCCTGCGCTCAATAGTGGAAGCTAGACTCCAAGTGCTACTAGATTCCAATTGTAAAGTTTCCGGGTTCGGTACCGGGTGGGAGGGGAAAATATTTTATGTTCCAGTTCTCCACGACAGCCTCAGACCCATTCAGCCCTCTATCGGGGGATCTTTTCTGGAGGGAAAAAGGCGATCGCGGCTATGGAGTCGTCGCCTTCACTCTACCAGCGGCGCGGTGAGCGAGAGGCTGCTCTCTGCCTGCTGTCAGAAGTTAAAAACTAATATCCCTTCCCAGACTACAGAAGTGGGATACTTGTTCTAAGATTTTCACATTTACTGTTATTTTCCATGTGGCTGGATATTTCCACAGAAAGCAGGTATCTTAGTCTTATTTGTAGATATACTGAAATTGTAATATATTGCGTTCTGTCTCAATCTATGTACTGCTCTTTCAAAACGATCTTCTTTTTGTACAGTTATCTGGTCATTAGCATCAAATACAGTTTAATAGTGTGCAATATATTATTTCTATTTCGAACTGTATTTCATCTTTCCACTTCAAAACGTGTCACCCATACATTGATTAATTAATGTGAGTGAGGGACTAAACTTTTGTCAAACACCATAGGTTATTAAAATTTCATCCAACATTTCACCAACTTCAGGAGACTTATAAGAGGAAAGGTAACGTTTTAACAACGCTGAAATGAATTGCCGAAAATAGTGGAACATCTACATCTTGCCGTGATGCCCATACAATTATTTTCATCCTATGCCTTCCAACAAAGTAACTTTAAGCTGGATAATAGACGTGAACCTCCACGGCAATTCCTTAAGCGTATGCCATTCGTCGATACAACGACAGACTCCACGCCACACTCAATTTCCCTCCTCCAACTGCGGCATAAAATAAATTTTTGATATGGTGAGGTAAAGAGTAGATTATGTGACTACCATTACAACAATAAGTTCGTTAAAATTAATACGATCCTCATAGTGTGACTTTGGTATCGATGTACATCGTAATTTGTTAGTGGAATGTTATTCGTATAATGACTCAAGATGAATTACATTGTACGATTTCTAAACGGCAACTCTCTAGCTTGGAGCTTAAACAGTTTCCTTGCTTAATGAATTTTACATTTTTTGGTCTGTGTGAAAGAGACTTTAAAACGCATGCTACGTTCTTGCATTGTCAGTTATGCAAACTTACACATAAGAGGACAGTTAAATCTTACAAGTTGTGCAAAACAAATGTCCAAATGTCCTGTTTCATCTGCGTTATACTACATAACTGTATTCGATACGTCGGCGGGAATTCAGATCAAGCTCAGAATCCAATTTAACATAGAATCTGGCCGTAAGAGCTTTGTCTGCAACCAATAATAGAAGGGAAACGCATGTGGCCATTCAGTCTGAAGCTACTCATAGTTACAGGAAAAAGATGCACTGTCTGATAAATATGGCTCCGTTGTCATCATATGTCTGTACAAAGAGATTGACATAGTGATGGGAACAGTTAATGGGATTATAGAAAAAGTGAAAATCAGCCATAAATCAGTTTTCAACATTTCTGCATGACGCATCTAGATGACGAAGAAAGCCGCCCTATGGGATCCGCGACCTCTCACAACCATTCAGAAGCCTGATGAATCCAGGCAGCAGCAGCAATGTAGGAGCGAGGTTGAACAAATCCGGATGACTTATTCAGGCGCTTAACCAATTTTCTTTTTACATAATACAATTAGATATTACTAACTTTAAAATTGGTATGAAGAGTATTTATTTAGTAAAAAGTAAATACAAATACATTTGCCTTTACGCAGTGAACAAATACATGACACAGAACCGACAAACTCTTGCACAGTAAAATATTATATTCATTATTGAGATCCTTATTCACACGCTCAATAGCATCCATGAAAATGTACCTCATTGCATCTTGCCTCCTTACGTTTATGTTGAATCAAATTACATTCAACATTTCTGAGTATTTTACAAGTTTATCCTTACTCAAAGATTTGCTAAAAATGTGTGTTACATTGCTTTCTGACTCGACTTTACATATGTCTATAATTCTTTTCATATAGCACTCACTTACAAAACAGTAGTGTGCCTCAATATACTATGAATTTTTAGTAAGCTTCCCATATCCAGCAATACTGATTGTCAGTGAGTTGTGTTCATATACTTTAATACGCTTGTCAGACTTAGCATAAAAAATATTCAAAATGTCTCTAATTTATTCAATCGCAGTGAGAGCTTCTGACGATGCTACATACGTAGCAAAAGTGTAGTCTGGTCTTCTCGGCAGCCGAGTACTGTGAGTCGGTGTAGCTCAATAACTGCCACACGAACTTGATCGACGTCAAGTTGAATTACACTATGTGGTTAATAACTGGGGTAATCCGACCAATACCAATTTATTGATTTTCTCTGCTGAGCATCATCTATCCACCCACAATTTGCAGAAGGGGGGGGGGGCTTGTTTAGGAAATACCGCAAGCTACTGTAGAATCTGGAATTACCCATACAGGGAGACATACCAAGTCTACAATGAAATAGACAACGTTCAAGAAACACACCATTACAGCAAGCAGAACAGCTAGACGCCAGTAATAGTAAAGTGGGAGACCTGTGGGACCAGAGCTGTCAACGTATTGAAATTCCTGAACAGCGTGAGTGGTTCCAAAAGTGTAGCTGTGATACTGCTGGCACATAACTCGATAGGAAACTACAGGTCAAACTGATCAGAGCGCATGCTGGGCATGGACGATGTGCAGACTCTCTTCAAAAAATGTGTGATATGGTACTATGGGACCAAACTGCTCTGATCATCGGTCCCTAGGCCTACATACTACTTAAAATAACTTTCGCTAAGGACAACGCACACACCCATGCCCGAGGGAGGACTCGAACCCCGACAGGGGAAGCCGGGCGAACTGTGACAGGAAGCCTCAGACCGCACGGCTACCCCACGCGACCACTGTCTTTACAAATGGGGCGTTACAGAGTATCCAGTTTTTGATTGTGGGGCTCCAAATCAGACAATCAAGTATATTAGAGATGAATGCACCTTTCGTTCCCAAAAAGGGAGTTGGAGCGACCTCATGGAAGCTGATGATATGGCTTTTATACGGATTAGGAACTTGGATATTGACATTTAGTTAGTTTTATATGTAGTTTTGTATTTTCATGTTCCTGTTATATTTACTATGACTTAAGTTACATATTTGTATTTTTAAACTGCATGTGAGCCATACGAATAAGTAAATAATAAATAGCTCAGCAAAAGTAAAATATTTCGTGCAATTTTCTTCTTTCTTAGAGTTCCAAAACGTTAAATTTCCAAATAATCCAATTACATAACCTAAAGTGGACTTATAATCTATAGATCCCCTGCCCAAACTACATCTACAAAACTATATCGGAAATCAATATTTTCAGCTCTTTCAAATGTTAACATCATACCTTTTGTTCCATATAAATATTTCAGAACTCACAAAGCATACTCAGAGCAGTATTGTAATAGTTTTGAAGTCTATTCAAATAGTTCACACTTTAGCTTATATCTGGCTGACTTCTTGATCTGATGTACAGGAGATCACCTACTCCATATCATGACTTAAATATTGAGCTACTTTCAGTATGTAATTTTCTTCCATTTCAGTACTGTGTAACTTTGAATGTTTAATCTGGTATTATTAGCTAGAGATACTGTATTGTTTCCCTGACTCAGAGTAATATACCCTCTGCATAATTATAATTAATACTTATCCCAAGACAATTATTTAACTTGCTCATTTCTGTTATCTGAAATAATTTGGATAACAGATATTTATTTCTTGTAATTTCCCTTTATTTTAAAACAAATTAACATATTACCAATAAACATAATTAAATAAATCACATAATTTTCTGTCATCAGTGCATAGAGGCATTCATCACATTTACTTCTTTTAAACCCATGATCTATCAAAGACTCACTTAAATAATCATACCATGCTATGGACTTCCCATCAAGGCAAACAACACATTAAAAAACATACAAAGTCTGTCTTTTCTGTCCTTGTGTCCAGGGAGCTGCTTCACATAAACTTCTGAGAAGACTTTACCATTAAGAAATTCAGTCGTACATCCATTTCTTCCACAATTAAACCCTTTATTAGAACAGAATAAAAACATAACTTCCAATGTATGTGTCATAGCTACTGAAGAATAAGTGTTATCTACTATTTCTTTTTGTTGAAAGCGCCTTATACCTAATCTTGCTTTAAAAGTATCACCTGATTTTCCATTTCACATGTTCACATGAAGAACACTTACGTTCAGTGATTTAGTTACTAGTTTATAAGTTTTATATTTGTTCAAACTTCCGATTCCCTATTATTCCTCGCTTCCAAATTTCTCATTAATACTCATCATGGATTGTCAGCACTACAAACGATTTCATAGCTGTAGATTCTCATGACATAATCATTAAAGCTGCCAGACCTTCTGTATTTTCCCATTGACCTTCTCAACTCTTGTTCCTGTTTATGATTATGATTGCTATAACACTCTTCGATACCACTTTCTTTCAGTTGCTAATTTACTGATTCACTGTCTATGATGTTGCGCTCAGAATCGATTCCTTAACATCAGTACATCAGACATCACTGTTGTTGTTGTTGTTGTTGTTGTGGTCTTCAGTCCAGAAACTGGCTTAATACAGCTCTCCAGGCTACTCCGTCTTGATCATCTCCAAGTAGCTACTGCAACCTACGTCCTTCTGAATATACTTAGTGTATTCATCTCTTGGTCCACCTCTACAGTTTTTATTCTCCACATTGCCCTTGAATACTAAACTGGTGATCCCTTGATGCCTCAGAATATGTCCTATCAACCTATCCCTTCTTCTAGTGAAGTTGTGCCACAAATTCCACTTCTCCTCAATTCTGTTCAGTACCTCTTCATTAGTTATGTAATCTACCCATTTAATCTTCAGCATTCTACGGTAACACTACATTTTGAAAGCTTCCATTCTCTTCTTGTCTAAACTATTTATCGTCCATGTTTCACTTTCATAAATGGCTATACTCCATACAAATACTTTCAGAGAAGACTTCCTAACACTTAAATGTATACTCGATATTAACAAACTTCCCTTCTTCAGAAACGCTGTCCTTGCCATTGCCTGTCTACAATTTATATCCTCTCTACTTCGACAATCAGCAGTTATTTGGCTTCCCTAGAAGCAAAACACATTTATTACTTTAAGTGTCTCATTTCCCAATCTAATTCCCTCAGCATCACCAGATTTAATATGACTACATTCCATTATCCTCTTTTTGCATTTTCTGAAGTTCATCGTATCTCCTCCTTTCACGACACTGTCCATTCCGTTCCACTCCTCTTACAGGTCCTTTGTTGTCTCCCACAGAAATACGATGTCATCGGCAAACCTTAAAGTTTTTATGTCTTTTCCGTGGATTTTAATTCGTACTCCCAATTTTTCTTTCGTTTCCTTCACTGCTTGCTCAATATACAGTTTGAATATCATCAGTGATAGGTTGCAAGCCTGTCTCACTCCCTTTCCAACCACTGTATCCCTTGATTGTTATAACTGCCATCTGGTTTTTGTAAAAACTGTAAACAGTCTTTCGCTCCCTGTATTTTATCGCTGCCACCTTCAGAATTTGAAAGACAATATTACAGTCAACATTCTCTAAAGTTTTCTCTACATCTACTAATACTAGAAGCGTAGGTTCGCCTTTCCTTAATCTGTCTTCTAAGATAATTCGTAGGGTCGGTATTGCAATATGTGTTCCAACATCTTCCCCAAGGTTGGCTGTAAAGAATTTGTTTTAGTATTCTGCAGGCGTGACTTATTAAACTGATAGTTCGGTAATTTTCAAGCCTGTCAAACCTGCATTCTTGGGGGTTGGTATTATTATATTCTGTCTGACATCATCTTCCATAATATAAAAATGTTTGGTAATGATAAGTTTGTCGTTATTCAGTACTCTGTATGCAACTTCACTATACCGTGTTAAATTTCCCAAGTCTGCCTTAACGATTCTACTTTGAGATTCTAGGCTGTCCTGGCGCAAGTACAAAAATACAACTTCCATAAACATTAAATGTTTAAAATTAGGTTCCTTCCCAAACAACATCTCATAAGGAGTTTTCCTTTTAATATATTAGCTGAAGTCCTCTTTAAGGTGTGCAGCTGGACAAATTTCATTAGGATAAAGTCGCCTACCTTCTCTTGCTTCAGCTAACAGGCGTCTTGACACACTTATAATTCATCTGACTATCTTTCAGCTGTATTATTTCATTTATGTATGCAAGGACGACATTCATCTAAAATGATTCTTTTCTGTCTTATAAATTGATACACATCTGAATTTAAATATTCTTTCCCATTGTCACATCTCTGTTTCTTAGTAGTTTCAGGAGATGAATTTTCAGTTGCAGTAGCATTTTCTCCAAGACAACTATAAACTTGATTTTCAAATTTGACAGTGTGTACTCGAACTGCTGTACTATAATCGTTGATGAAAGTTAATTGCTTTACCCATGCGAATCATGAATTGATGGGGTCCATTCAAATTAGTTTGAATAATCTTTAATGGCTCTGAGCACTATGGGACTCAACTGCTGAGGTCATTAGTCCCCTAGAACTTAGAACTAGTTAAACCTAACTAACCTAAGGACAGCACACACATCCATGCCCGAGGCAGGATTCGAACCTGCGACCGTAGCGGTCTCGCGGTTCCAGACTGCAGCGCCAGAACCGCGCGGCCACTTCGGCCGGCAATCTTTAATGTTTCTGTTGCTTTGCTTACATTGTTTTCGAAAGGTAAATTCTGCATTTTGTTTTCAGTACAAACTTTACATCTCATAAATTCAGCCTCTAAATTTTTTGGCAGTTCGTGAGCTACCTGATGTTTACACAACGTTTTAAAATCATTAAAATTTACCTCTCCAAGTAGATGAAGGCATTTTTCCTTTACCAACATATTATTTTTACAGCTGTCACTATTTTCTTTAATCACTTTCTTGTAAATTTAAGTTATTGTATTACACAGCCTATGTTCTTTCAAAGCAAACGCAAGTAACTTATTGTGTTTATCATAGAATCTTCGAGAACTCGCCTATAGCCACCATTTCTTTGTTTTTCTGTTACTTTTACTCAGTCAATCAAATTTCTGTACAGGCATCTGACATAAAAAGTATTCTTCATTTCGACTGGAATCATGTCATCATGAACTGCAATATCCATCCAACTTTGTAGCCTGCAGAACTTTACCATTCGCAATTCTTACATTCAAAGGCTCCTTTAAGTTTATGCATTGAGACATATAGTTCCCTTTATTTACAACATGATCTGTACAACTGCAAGCCAATAATCGATCAGTCTGTAAGTTGTCACTTGACTCAACATTATTAGACCTACATTCCACTGTAGGTTGTTCCTCCATTACAAACCTACTCATGCCAGTGACGTTCTTTTCACATTCTTAGTGTCCTGGGTGACGGTTACCTCTTGAACCGTAAAGTTTTCTCTGACCACATAACCAGTTGTTGTACCAACTGCGAAGATCGCTTTGTCAATGTTGCCAACAGTTGCTACCGCCTCATAAATGATGTCCGCCACGTGTCCATGTACCTCTGCTAGTTCTTCACTGGCAACAGCCTCTTTTGAAATCTCCTGGTTTGCGACATCCGTAACACAGCTGCTCGCGATAACTCATGCTTGTTTCCCTTTCAGCGTAAAATGACTTGGATATCACACCTTCCCTTCCACCATTTTCTTTTAAATCCACCAACTGAAGTTCAGTTTTAACATATTCCATTTTCTGATAGTTTTCTTCTTTCAAATCATCAATTTCACCACCAATATAACGCAAGGATTACGGCAAAGTTCTGAACATGGAGTTTAGCTTCTCCTGTTCCGCCACATTCGCACATGCTAATTTTAATTTATTCACAGTTTTTTTTCTAAGATACTGAGGAATATTGCCATGCCACTATAGTCCTTTAACTTTAGTTTGTCCAGACTATTTTTACACACAATTCATAGAACCGTTCTTTTGAGTATAGCTCCTAGAATTTTTCATTATCCTCATTGCTTACGAATTCTGGTTGCTTGTTCGAGACTGATCTGTATGCGTCGTTCATTGCAGTCACGTTTTCTTTATCCAGATACCCACCGTTTTCGTGTTTGTTTTCGCTCCTGAAGCCGCTGCATAGTATTTCTTCGTTTTCAGGCACATTTCCATTCTCTATTTCCAGTTACCATAGTCTGCATGTCAGCAATGTCCAGTTTCACAAAGCGCACAGTTCGAAGACAATCTTGTTTTTCGTTCATAACCTTTTTCGTTCATAACCGATCACTACTTTTGCGAATGATGCTCTTCTTTTTCTAGTTTACAACCGCAGACTACTACCATCAGTAGAACATTTATTTAAAAGAAGGTAAATACAAATACACCTGTTTTTATACAGTGAACACATTCATGGCACGGAACTGACTGTTGTGCAACAAAAAATGTTCAAATGTGTGTGAAATCTTATGAGACTTAACTGCTAAGGTCGTCATTCCCTAAGCTTACACACTACTTAACCTAAATTAATCTAAGGACAAGCATACACGCCCATGCCCGAGGGAGGACTCGAACCTGCCACACAGTCCATGATGTTATGCACCAAAAATACAATAAACATTGATGAGATCCCTATTAACACAGTCAGCATTAGCGATACAAATGTAACACATAGTAGCAATTAATATACACAGAAATATAAATTTCGAACATTAGCATTTAGAAGTAGAACACAGAAAATTTACCTTGACTGCATCTCGGTTTTGTTCCTTTATTTGAATGAAAGCTCGGCTTTTGGGAGCATTTCAGCTTCAATCGACCATTGTTGCGGGCTTTTGGTCCACAGTTACAAAAGTGTGACCGTTATGTCCAGCATGTTGCCAAACAATATTTGATTCTTATTATGGAATCTTATTGTTTGATGTTGGAATTCTACGTATGGACAGTAATCGTTGAAAACGTCTGGTCAGTCGTGAAGTATGTGAAGTGCCACGTGTCTGGTCTTCAACATGTTTGCGTTTTATTTGCATCGTGGGTACTGCAGCTTTCGCGGCCATATCATTCCCTCTGTGTCCACGTCAATCCCCTTCCGATGAAGACCTGATCAGATACGGATCCTCATGTCAACCTGTCAATTAATGCTTCGACTTAACCGCGTATTTCCACTGTAAAAGTTGTACTAAGATGGAGGTAGTATTAATTTTTCGTTTGTTGCTCGTTTTTCGTTGACGGTCTTGTACCATATGGTTTCAACAAAACATGAGGTGATAACGCTGTGTAGATTCCTCCAGACGATGTTTCACTTTATCTGAGGACAGAGATTTACTATATGATTTCGACAGATGTTGTTCGTTAAAAAGTCGTAGATCTATTTGTTTGGTAAGATCTACTAGGGATTATGGTTCTCGCGTACTTAGCTGAACTATAAAATATAAGACCTAATATTTTGTAACGTGCTTGGTTTCACTCTTTTGTCGACACCGGGCTCCGTACTCTCTTGCTCCATCTCTTGGGCCGGCCGGTGTGGCCGAGCGGTTCTAGGCGCTTCAGTCTGGAACCGCGCGACCGCTACGGTCGCACGTTCGAATCCTGCCTCGGGCATGTATGTGTGTGATGTCCTTAGGTTAGTTAGGTTTATGTAGTTTTAAGTTCTAGGGGACTGATGACCTCAGATGTTAAGTCCCATAGTGCTAAGAGCCATTTGAACCATCCATCTCTTGGTCATGGAATTAATTATACATTGAAGAGCCAAAGGAACTGGTACACCTGCCTAATATTGTTTAGGGCCCCTGCGAGCACGCGGAAGCGCTGCAGCACGACGTCGCATGGACTCGAATAATGTCTAAGAAGAGCTGGAGGGAACTGGCATCATGAATCCTGTAGGGCTGTCCGTAAATCCGTAAGAGTACGAAGAGGTCTCTTCTGACTAGCACGTAGAAAGGCATCCCAGATATGCTCAATATTGTTCATGTCGAGGGAGTTTGGTGGCCAGAGGAAGTGAATAAACTCTGAAAAGGGTTCCTGGAGCCACTCTGTAGCAATTCTGGACGTATGGGGTGTCGCATGATCCTGCTGGAATTGTCCAAGTCTGTCGGAATGCACAATGGACATGAATGGATGCAGGTGATCACACAGGATGCTTACGTACGTGTCACCTATCAGAGTCCTATCTAGACTTATCAGGGGTCCCAGATCACTCCAACTGCACACGCACCACATCATTATAGAGTGTCCACCAGTTTCGGCAGTCCACTGTTGAGATCCAGGGTCCATGGATACATGAGATTATCTCCATATCCGTACACGTCCATATGCTCAATACAATTTGATTCGCGACTCCTCCGACCAGGCAACATGATTCCAGGCATCAAGCGTTCAATGTCGGTGTTGACAGGTCCAGGCGAGACGTAAAGCTTTGTGCCGTGCAGTCATAAATGGTACGTGAGTGGGCCTTTGGCTCCGAAAGTCCATATCGATGATGTTTCGTTGAATGGTTCGCACGCTGACAGTTGTTGATGGCCCAGCTTTGAAATCTGCTACAATTTGCGTTCCTTTCAGTCGTCGTTGGTCCCGTTCTTGCAGAATCTTTTTCCGGCCGCAGGAATGTCGAAGATTTTATGTTTTACCGGGTTCCTGATATAGACAGTACACTCGTGAAATGGTGACACGGGAAAATCCCCACTTCATCTCTGTCTCAGAGGTACTGTGCCACATCGCTCGTGCGCCGATTATAGCACCACATTCAAGCTCACTCAGATCTTGATAACCTGCCATTGTAGCAGCAGTGTGTTGTTGTCTTATATAGACGTCACCGATAGCAGTGCCGTATTCTGCCTGTTTACGTATCTCTGTATTTGAATACGCAAATCTATGGTAGTTTCTTTGGCGCTTCCGTGTATTGAGGCACTGGGTGTGTCACCATGATGCCGAGTCACTGTTATTGCTACTGCCATTGTGAAGTGCTAAGAGATCGTGTTCTTTAAAAGTCTGAGAGTGTCCAAGGAAGTGTTTCTGCTCCACGATATCGTCTCAGCTCATTGCGTATAGGACACAGCGACACACGACGTATTTTTTGAGCTAATACGCTTAGTATTTTCCAGACATAGCACCAACTGACTTCCTACACTTCCCTGAAAGGCAGGCTTCTATAACTAAGATCTTCGTCAAGTCGTGAGGGAAAAAATGTCGCACTTCAGGATGGATGAGTAGAGAAGGATTAACCCCTTCGCCTAGTCTCAAATTCGTATCTCGATTTTTCCGAGTCGACAATCAAAGTTTTACTCCTCTCCCTCATATTTCAATAACAAGGAATGATAATGTTTTGTTTGTCAGCGAACTGTGAACCTGATTTTACTGTCATGTGTTTGAGAATTCTGTTACTCTCTGCAGGAGCATGAAACATACAAAAAGCGACTGCAGCAAGGTGCTGGGTCCGGAGGCACTAGTGCTGCATGTGTTGGGACTTTGGAGGCCTCAGCAAGTTGGCGGGAACTTGCCTGGAGTTCTGCTTGCGTCTGTAACTCTGCTCTCCATCGCTGCAGTTCCTGCTGGGGCTGCTCTCAGACTGTGCGGAGATTTTCCAGAAGAGCTGGAGGATCTGGCACTCTGCAGCTACATGCTTATTATTTGCTCCGGATCTTTCATCAAGGTGAGGCTCACAACGTTTCATATAAAGACAGCACTCGGAAAAGTGTCGTACGGATTTGAAGGAGTGTTCAGGTCACCAATCCGATCTCGATGGTGTTTCATATTTTCTTTTCTTTCTATGTTTTCACTTTAATATTATTATGCAATGTTCAAGTAACAGTTGGTTCTTGCCTACGTGCCATGTAGGATCGTCCATTCAGAAATGATTGTGAGTACACAACAGGATGCTTGCGAGAGAAACCACTTGTTGGCTGCTGGCCATTACATTGAGTGTCGGATCCATACTGGGGTCTCTCTCTGCAGCCAGGTTTCAGTTGGCAATGACATGAGCGAACTCCTCACCGTCCATCCTTCTGGGACTTTGTTCTGACACTAGAACTTTGATCTTTTCATGATCACCATCACGGGCTGACCATCTCACAATCAGACCAAGGAGACCCCTTATCTATATAGCCTAAAGAATGACTCTTTTATTGAAGAAACTCGCTGTAAAAGCTCAAATTCCTGCCTCTCGTGGGTAGATTCCTCTCTGTACCTGAACACAACAGCTCTGAAAGAAATGTTTCTAAAAGATAGCAAGTTCCCTGTGTTAGGGTTTATTGCAAAATTTTCGCCTGTATTTTGACACTGATCTAAAATCGCAAAGAACTCTACACTCTTTCGCAGAAATGGGACTGGACGAGAAGAAGAGCCCTTGGTCAGATTTCACCAGGGCACTACATCTCCTCTGCATCGCCTCGCCACTCCGTTCTATTCTTCCTACGTGTCAAATTAGGATTCTAAATCAGATCATTGATGTTTTCTAGGTAGTTTCTACCAATTGACCACTTGATTACAATCCACTGATCAAGTGAATTTTTGAATCTGCCAAGACACTTTTTGTATAAATCACTAGCTTATTTTCTTGTAATATTTTCCTGGAAATTATAGTAATGCATAATAATGTAACATAAAACTCCAACTCTTAAAAAAGATGCCCGGATTGAATGAAATCTTAGAAGAAGCTTCTGAACACTGTACCAGCAGTAAATGAATGAATGGTGTTCACTCTGTCTCAACAACACCCTCTCTTATGTGATTGGAAAAATCAGCATTCTCCAAGTTTCTTATATAAAGCGCCATTAAACGAAGCAGGAAAACGAAAATTGCTGACGAGTAACATTTAGTCTTCTAGAGATCAAATAGTGGTGTACTTGGAACCAGAGAAGGTATAATGATCGTACACAGCGACAAAATGGTACCAGACCATGCAGTTACCCACATGATGGGATGAATGACATCCATACTTCGTAATGCACTATGTAGCTCCTTTGGCTCGATGCAAGTGCACACACTCCATTGCATCGACGTTTAATTTCTAGAAACTTTGACCGCTCTCCAATGCAATACCAAGTGAACCCTGTGGGTGGGCCGGCCAGTGAGGACGAGCGGTTCTAGGCGCTTCAGTCTGGAATCGAGCGACCGCCTCGGTCGCAGGTTCGAATCCTGCCTCTGGCATGGATGTGTGTGATGTCCTTAGATTTAAGTAGTTCTAAGTTCTAGGGTACTGATGACCTCCGATGTCAAGTCCTATAGTGCTGAGAGCCATTGGAACCTGTGGGTGGCATGCTTAATAGAGGAATGTAGTATGCTATAAAGGAGTGACGCTACTGCAGTGACAGCATGCCTATTAGCTGTCACTATGGTGACCGAAATCTAACAGCATGCTTTGCTGATTAGTCAGCCAGTCGACAGTATTTTAGCGAATCGGTTAAAGAAATGTATGTCAAAGGTATCAGGCACTTCTTTCAAGCACTTTCCCATTTCATTTCCCACTCATTTAAAGTGCCTACCAACCAACCCAGACCAACTTTCTAGAAAGAAGCAGTTCACCCTGATAAAATATGGTGACATGGGATGCCATCAATGCTCTGCTGAATAAACAAGCATACTCACACCACAGTGTCAACCCACACTGTCAACCAATAGCGTATGGGTGAAGCTAGTCAAATGTGTGGTTATCGGAGGGTCTTAGAGGACAGAGTGGATTTTCATCTCTCACTTACCGCCTAGTCGTCGTACAGACTTTCTTGGTCTCTAGCTTTTGAACAGTGTGGGTGGCCTCGTACAGTCCATCTTTGGCCTGCTCTCCAGGACAGGGCACCAGCCACACAAGTGAGAAGTGCCTGCTCTCATTCTTCCTGTTTCTTTCCTTTGTTCACGGCGCAGCTAGACTGGGTGTCAGCCTTTGCTCTTGTCCTTTCAAGCTCTTTATAAAACATCATTGAGAATGACTTTAACTTTTTTATACCATCAAATATCTTTTGACGTTCACCAATCTCTCTACATAACCTGTACAACTGGTATAGTTATCGTTCGGTCTCGAGAGTGACTGCGAAGTTCTCGGTTGAAATTGAAGCTGTGTGGCAAATCAGAAATCCCACACTGGCTGGGATTTGTGGACAGGCTAGGGACAGGTCGTGTTCACTACCTTCTGCCTCGCCAGGGTCATAGTCTAACTGTTCGTCCACCAACGTTGCGTGCAGTCCGAGTCATGGGTTCACCTTGCAATGGAGTGCAGCACAAAGTACACATATTCGTGACATGCTTTCCAGTGCCTGCTGCGAGTGCAGAGCACAAGATTCCAGCCGTACGCTGCCGCTCACAGCCACCTTTCCCTTAGTTGGCTGTTGCCCAACAGAGTCGCTCACCAGGTGCCTTCCTGCTGGCTCTACTAAGAGCGTCGCCAAGTCCACATGGGCACCGCCCACCAGTTGCCACACGACTTAGCCTGCCAGCCACGTCACCATTCTGCCTGGTCTGTCGGCCACGTTGTCTATACCGCAGACCATAATGTTTAAAGCCACTTAGTCACGTGGCACATTTCAGTCCGTTAATCACTGATCAAGAGCATTATGATTCCGTCACCAGAGTGGCATCTGACCGCTGCAGTCTATAGCTGTGCAGATCATCAGCTCACACGTGCTGCCTGTTGTTGAGCAGGCTCAAGTCGCTTCCGACCTGTAGCTACGCCTTACTTGCTAGTAGCCGCTTGCTGCAAATCATACTGCCATCCAGTATCGCGGCCTACATTGCTCTGTGCCATGTGGCGCATCCGTCACCTGTCTGTCGAAGTAGCCTGCTCTGCCTAAGGGTTCTAGCATCTTCCCGAAGGCCACATTGCTGTTGCGCTGTTGCAGCACTGTTCACTCTGTCCAAGTCCACGTGTCACATGCATACTCTCTCTGCTGACCAAGCGTCTGGTTGCTGCCATCAAGCACAGAATGGATAAGTTTTTCACACTGACCAATTCCATGTGTCACATGGATATTCTCTCTGCTGACCAAGCGTGTGGTTGCTGCCATCAAGCCCAGAATGGGTAAGTTCCCTTCACTTTTGGCTCAGTGATAGCGAAAAGGGACTTATGACCAGGAAATTTTAGCTTTAAATGGACAAAAACCAAAAGAACTTTCTGCCTTCAGCAGCAATCGTAATATCTGGAGAAGGTTGGTGTGTGCTGAAATACAAATCCCATTGGGTCAAACTAAATAGGGACAGATTAGAACATAGGTTTAATTTACGAGACCAGTGGCTATGCTATGATTCTAGTGATGCTATCACTAGGTAGAGATGTATAATGGAGTACATAGAAAGGCGTCGGCGAATAACACCTAGCCAGAGGGGGTGGAAGTGTAGACGACCCAATGTGCTGATCTAATATCAAAATTATTAACAACCAGACATGACTGTAGATCAGTATATCTGCAGCAGACAGCCTTCAGGTGCCTAGGAATATCGTCAGTACCTAAGAACCCCAGCACGGATGCATCAACAGTGTGAGGCAGAAGGAAGACTGCATAGACAGCATGGATGCGACAGTTTCCGTTTTGGTGGCTGTATTGGCAGGGGCGTTGACCGACTGACTGGCTGTGACTGCGGGCTGATTTTAGGCCTCGGCTTTTCTTGCATGCCGCTACTCTTATATGCTGCTACAGATACATTAGTGACTGATGAAGAACTGTAATTCTATTGGCACAACATCTAGTTTGTTTATCAGGTACGGCATTGCACTAGCCACACCGTCTTGTTAAACAAACGTGATGACCACTGCCATGAACAGCATTACCTACAGATGTACGCTCTTAAGTGTCATTTTTTAGTTGACTTCTGTTATTCACTTCTAATAATATATAGTGATCGACGTGTGGACTATTAGGGAAAACGTGTGGATGTATATTTCTTAGAAAGTATTTTCTTAATCTGATTATTAGGCAGTGTTGTGAACTACTTTCAAGGACATTCTGCCTGCCAAGATGTGGATTACCAGCTACAGAGTATCCGAGCTGGACATGGCATTCCCTAATAATTAGCTTAGGTGTCATGACAATCACTGTCTTTTTTATCTTTTTTGTTGTTGTGGTCTTCAGTCCTGAGACTGGTTTGATGCAGCTCTCCATGCAACTCTATCCTGTGCAAGCTTCTTCATCTTCCAGTATCTACTGCAACCTACATCCTTCTGAATCTGCTTAGTGTATTCATCTCTTGGTCTCCCTCTACGATTTTTACCCTCCACACTGCCCTCCAATTCTAAATTTGTGATCCCTTGATGCCTCAAAACATGTCCTACCAACCGATCCCTTCTTCTAGTCAAGTTGTGCCACAAGCTTCTCTTCTCCCCAATCCTATTCAATACTTCCTCATTAGTTACGTGATCTACCCACCTTATCTTCAGCATTCTCCTATAGCACCACATTTCGAAAGCTTCTATTCTCTTCTTGTCCAAACTAGTTATCGTCCATGTTTCACTTCCATACATGGCTACACTCCATACAAATACTTTCAGAAACGACTTCCTGACACTTAAATCTATACTCGATGTTAACAAATTCCTCTTCTTGAGAAACGCTTTCCTTGCCATTGCCAGTCTACATTTTATATCCTCTCTACTTCGACCATCATCGGTTATTTTACTCCCTAAATAGCAAAACTCCTTTACTACTTTAAGTGTCTCATTTCCTAATCTAATTCCCTCAGCATCACCCGACTTAATTTGACTACATTCCATTATCCTCGTTTTGCTTTTGTTGATGTTCATCTTATATCCTTCTTTCAAGACACTGTCCATTCCGTTCAACTGCCCTTCCAAGTCCTTTGCTGTCTCTGACAGAATTACAATGTCATCGGCAAACCTCAAAGTTTTTACTTCTTCTCCATGAATTTTAATACCTACTCCGAATTTTTCTTTTGTTTCCTTTACTGCTTGCTCAATATACAGATTGAATAACATCGGGGAGAGGCTACAACCCTGTCTTACTCCTTTCCCAACCACTGCTTCCCTTTCATGCCCCTCGACTCTTATAACTGCCATCTGATTTCTGTACAAACAGTAAATAGCCTTTCGCTCCCTGTATTTTACCCCTGCCACCTTCACAATTTGAAAGAGAGTATTCCAGTTAACATTGTCAAAAGCTTTCTCTAAGTCTACAAATGCTAGAAACGTAGGTTTTCCTTTTCTTAATCTTTCTTCTAAGATAAGTCGTAAGGTCAGTATTGCCTCACGTGTTCCAACATTGCTACGGAATCCAAACTGATCTTCCCCGAGGTCGGCTTCTACCAGTTTTTCCATTCGTCTGTAAAGAATTCGCGTTAGTATTTTGCAGCTGTGACTTATTAAACTGATTGTTCGGTATTTTTCACATCTGTCAACACCTGCTTTCTTTGGGATTGGAATTATTATATTCTTCTTGAAGTCTGAGGGTATTTCGCCTGTCTCATACATCGTGCTCACCAGATGGTAGAGTTTTGTCATGACTGGCTCTCCAGAGGCCATCAGTAGTTCAAATGGAATGTTGTCTACTCCCGGGGCCTTGTTTCGACTCAGGTCTTTCAGTGCTCTGTCAAACTCTTCACGCAGTATCTTATCTCCCATTTCGTCTTCATCTACATCCTCTTCCATTTCCACAATATTGTTCTCAAGTACATCACCCTTGTATAAAGCCTCTATATACTCCTTCCACCTTTCTGCCTTCCCTTCTTTGCTTAGAACTGGGTTGCCATCTCAGCTCTTGATATTCATACAAGTGGTTCTTTTCTCTCCAAAGGTCTCTTTAATTTTCCTGTAGGCAGTATCTATCTTACCCCTAGTGAGACAAGCCTCTACATCCTTACATTTGTCCTCTAGCCATCCCTGCTTAGCCATTTTGCACTTCCTGTCGATATCATTTTTGAGACGTTTGTATTCCTTTTTGCCTGCTTCATTTACTGCATTTTTATATTTTCTCCTTTCATCAATTAGATTCAATATTTCTTCTGTTACCCAAGGATTTCTATTAGCCCTCGTCTTTTTACCTACTTGATCCTCTGCTGCCTTCACTACTTCATCCCTCAGAGCTACCCATTCTTCTTCTACTGTATGTCTTTCCCCTATTCCTGTCAATTGTTCCCTTATGCTCTCCCTGAAACTCTCTACAACCTCTGGTTCTTTCAGTTTATCCAGGTCCCATCTCCTTAAATTCTCACCTTTTTGCAGTTTCTTCAGTTTCAATCTGCAGTTCATAACCAATAGATTGTGGTCAGAATCCACATCTGCCCCAGGAAATGTCTATAATTTAAAACCTGGTTCCTAAATCTCTGTCTTACCATTATATAATCTATGTGATACCTTTTAGTATCTCCAGGATTCTTCCAGGTATACAACCTTCTTTTATGATTCTTGAACCAAGTGTTGGCTATGATTAAGTTATGCTCTGTGCAAAATTCTACAAGGCGGCTTCCTCTTTCATTCCTTCCCCCCAATCCATATTCACCTACTATGTTTCTTTCTCTCCCTTTTCCTACTGACGAATTCCAGTCACCCATGACTATTAAATTTTAGTCTCCCTTCACTACCTGAATAATTTCTTTTATCTCGTCATACATTTCATCTATTTCTTCATCATCTGCAGAGCTAGTTGGCATATAAACTTGTACTACTGTAGTAGGCATGGGCTTTGTGTCTATCTTGGCCACAATAATGCGTTCACTATGTTGTTTGTAGTAGCTAACCCGCACTCCTATTTTTTTATTCATTATTAAACCTACTCCTGCATTACCCCTATTTGATTTTGTATTTATAACCCTGTAATCATCTGACCAAAAGTCTTGTTCCTCCTGCCACCGAACTTCACTAATTCCCACTACATCTAACTTTAACCTATCCATTTCCCTTTTTAAATTTTCTAACCTACCTGCCCGATTAAGGGATCTGACATTCCACGCTCCGATCCGTAGAACGCCAGTTTTCTTTCTCCTGATAACGACGTCCTCCTGAGTAGTCCCCGCCCGGAGATCCGAATGGGGGACTATTTTACCTCCGGAATATTTTACCAAAGAGGACACCATTATCATTTAATCATACAGTAGAGCTGCATGTCCTCGGGAAAAATTACGGCTGTAGTTTCCCCTTGCTTTCAGCCGTTCGCAGTACCAGCAGAGCATGGCCGTTTTGGTTAATGTTACAAGGCCAGATCAGTCAATCATCCAGACTGTTGCCCCTGCAACTACTGAAAAGGCTGCTGCCCCTCTTCAGGAACCACATGTTTGTCTGGCCTCTCAACAGATACCCCTCCGTTGCGGTTGCACCTACGGTACGGCCATCTGTATCGCTGAGGCACGCAAGCCTCCCCACCAACGGCAAGGTCCATGGTTCATGGGGGGGGGGGTTATCTTTTTTAAGAAATTTATTACTACTAGCTGGTGCACTTGTTAAAAGCAGTTTTCTGCCACAACAGATGTAAGGATTTGAAAGGTTTTGCCTCCCTCCTTGCTCTATAAAACTGAGTTACACAAAGGATATGAAAGTGACGGTAGTAGTACGCTGGGTATAATATAATTTATGAATTTAATTCTTTATTAAGTACACATTCACAAACTATCTGTAATTTTGGTGCTTGTACTTGTCAGATATTTGTAGTTATAAATGACTGAGTCAATGCGTGATCTCATATTCTGCGTATGTTTCAAGTTGCTATAAACATTAGTGAGTTTTGTGAGAAAGAATTCGTTTTTTTTTCAGTACTAAAACATAAGTATAAATGTGCTGGAATTAGGTGTTGAAGTATACACTTTCTCATTTATTGTATAGGTCTTTGAAATTGTAGTATGATAAGCAGTTTACAATATGTCAGTATAGGTTCATATTTTTTTCTATATGGAAAGATTTTACTTCCTCTATTTGGAGGACTTCTTTGATATTGGAAAGAATGTTCTCAGCTTTACCCTATCAATAAACATGTTTGTAACCTGTCATGTACATTAATCTCAGTTTTTTAATGTTACACTGCTCTGTATTTGAGTTAATGCATCTGTTTCCGTTCATTTTCAAGATGTGAAAGTTAAAAGTACTGCATAGATTTTAATTACGACCACTAAACTGCATTCTGCTTTTCTTTGTAAAGCTTTCCTCCATCGATGGTACTCTGTTCGTGTTCGCTTGCTTTAACTAGCCTAATTTCATCTGAAATCTGAGCTACAATATTCTTTTGGACACCCTTTTTTTCTGATCGGAGTTACGTCGTCTTTACGCTTCTGCATAGTGGAGCTGCACTGAGCCATTGCGAAAACATTGAAACAGCCCATTTATGACGTCAGAAATCTACAAAAAATCTATACTTGCCACACTGAATTAAGCTTTTCATAATATGTTTTGTCTCCTAAGTTCACCATTCTTTGAGGTCATTCTATCCAGCGTACACACTTCTCCATCTCATAGCCGCCCCCCCCCCCCTCTTTCCAACCTACGCACCTACGCACCTCGCAGAGATACGTCCTCCCCACTTTCTCAGCCTCCCAAACCAGGCAGTGCCTCCTCGTCGTCTCCTTATCTGTCCTGCGAAAGCTATATCTCACACCACAAGGAGTAACCCCTCTTCACTAGAGTACTTTGGCACGTAAATTATGAATTTAGTTCTGTGCTTCTTAGGCGATTCTTTATTTAATGTTCATGTTATGAAAAGTAGAATGTTAGTAACGTAGACAACTGATTAACAAGGCTAGAGCAATTTTACTTGAGAATTTCCAGTTTTACTAGAGATTCAGTAACAGATGATTAATACTGAAAGTTCATTCAGTTTTATTCACATTATGAACTTGCATTTAGTCCTGCTGAATGTAGGTGGCTGCCTCTTGCCAGTTTCACGTTTTATACATCCCACGCAGAATTTGAAGCAATGGAAATTTTTGTGTGATTTTTCTTTCAGTTGTACCTGAGAAATGAAGCTTAAGTTTCGTTGGCCTGTTCCTACTCTTATATTCTGAGTTTGCCATTGAAGGAGAATGCTTAAGACATTTTTGAAGCTAAGAATCACCGTTTAGTGTTCACATACTAGTTCTGTATCTGATCCCTTAACTGTTGTCTCTACATAGCTGTAGCAATAACTATTTATGAGTGCTTGAAATCTTTTGAAGCAACTGTGAAACCGTCTGTTGAACTTTTTATTGTTTGCTGAATGGTAAAAGGAAGTTTGTCACTTCTACTGTAACTGCTAATGCAGTACATTCTATTCGCTGTGCACCTGTATTTGGTTCGGTCATTTACAACTGCCTAAATTTGGTTTGGGGAAATCAACGGTAACTGACTTTTGTGGAAACTTAAGCCACATGTTGTTCCATACGATATAGACTTACATGGTCGGTATTTGTAATATTGTTCATATTTGATTTCAGAGGGTACGTCTGTGGGCCAAAGCATATATATCTGCCTATCTTCTTCCTCTGCTGGAGACTTCACAACAGGCTCTAACGATTCAGAAAGCTGTTAGAAACTCAAAATAACTTCAGCAAACCAACTTGTTTATATGTACCCACGCTGTAGTCCTTTTGTGACGTAATCAGACCGCCGCCTAGTGCTAAATAAACGAACAGTGTCAACTCTACCAGCTGCAGGGCATACGTCGGCGAGGCTCCTCTGTCCAAGGAAGCTATCTAATGACGTCATGAACCGACCGTTGAGTAGAGGGAGATCTTAACACTTCCGCTTGATGAGCTGTCTGTGACAGCTTCCTGAGTCGTTAAAGCCTGTGATGAAGTCTCCAGAAGTGAAAGACGAAATGTTAGGCACAGAATTATGACCTTATGCCCATAATCAAATATCAGAAATATTACACATTCCTTGCAACTGTTTGAACATAAAATAGTACCTTTCTACAATAGTAAAATATTGTGGACTCTAGATTTTATTGAGTGTATTTAATAGCTTTATAACAATTGATCCCAGTTCTTTTTATGCATACGGTGTGAAGGAACAGATTAATTATCAGTTTCATTTTACATTTAAAATGGAATTCCTTATTTAATTTTTAAGTTATGATAGGTGGGATGTTAATTATATAGATAGTTGATTTACAAGGCTAATGTAGTTTTCTGGAGAATTTAAACTTTATTGTGGGTTTAGTAATAGGGGATTAATCTTAAAAATTCTTCCCAATTTCAACCACATTATGATCTTGTAATTATTCTTAATGAATCAACTGACGTTTGTGTTTGGATTCCATTCTACAATACCCGTATTGCACGACATTTTTGATTAATTTTAATTAATTTCGTTAAATTAAACCACTGGTTTTCATATCTAGGCGAAGATTCATAAACTATGGCTCACTTACATTGCTCTTCAGCATTGTGAAGGAATTTACTTGCAATCACGACAGGCAAGGACTAGTTCGGACACACACTCTGCGACACAATTTCTTGTGCTGCTAAGGCAATGACATCACAGTTTTCTGTTCTGCCAATATAGATGGGCAGTTGCCTGTGACACTAACCCGATTTATTTTTTGGCCTCCCCTATTCAGTTTTTATCCTCCTGCTGTGCTATCAACGCTATTGTGTGTTTCTTCTTTTGTCAACGAAGGATACCTCACGCTTAACCCCTTCTGGCTGTACCTGTTTTTCTATCTCGCTTTCCCATCCATGATTACTGAGGCAGCGTGCTTTCCTTCTTACAGATTCCGTCTAGTTATGTTTGCTGAAGCTCTCCTGCTGCGACTGAGCTTCCCTTTCATTCTCCCTGCGCATAATTAATAATGAGTTGATTCCCTTACCAATTACTTCCTATTCTCATATTTCATTTTAGTAACTCATAAATATTCGAAAATACCTTTCCAACCTTAATTACACATGTGCACACAAGAGTTGTAGTTACTGCTACGATTTGCTGAGAGACTAGCTGTACATGGGAATTAAATAAGATATTCTACATTGAAAGTTGTAATTTCATTCTTACCATATCAAAGTATATGAGAATAATTCAGCATAAATTAAAACATGTTGTGTCTTAGTATTTCTACTTCTGAGCTGACGAAAACCAAGAGAGTTTGTATACTGGGAGAAAGTTACGATTTCGCAAAATCAATGAAACGACAATGGCGTAGATATGTCTGAGTAGTGATAGTATGTCTCATTATTGGAGAATACTACAACAAGACAAACATTTGTATTTTATTTGAATGAGTATTTCAAGATTATTTCAAAAGATTACTTTCATTTTGATGATTATGTTTTTAACTGTTAGGATTCAGAGAAATTTAAGTATATAAAAATCCCATGCCTATGGAAACACTGCAAACATCAATTGTAAGATAAGTATCACATAGACTCTAAGCACCTACGGGGCGAGCTGCGTTTCTGAAGGAGTGTTTGATGTCGTTTGGTAAACCTGGTGAACTGCCATTTCCCATGGCAGGGGGAGAAACATGTACAGGATGGCCAGGAAGTAGAGAATATTTTAGAGAATTGGTTAAAAATATTTGTTTCAAATATACCGGCCACATACTTCAAGCACTTTCCCAGCTTCACTCCTTACGCCATTTCAGCGTCTACATACCAACGAAGTTCACTTTTCAGGACAGAAGGAGTTCACTCTGGTAAAAGTTGATGACATGGGATGACTCAAACGACCTTCTGAATAAACCAGCATACCCACGCTACTGTATTGTATTAACCAAAAGCGAAGATGAGAATTGAGTCATGCACGTGATCACTACTGAGTGCCGGGTCCACCTACACCCTCATCTCAGAGCGAACCATCACTGAAAATATATCCCAAGTTTATTTAATTTAAATCTCTTTCTTCGCCACATCCTTTCTGGTACTCATCCGCACTCATGCATATCCTCGACGCAAACTAACGTCTTACGTTTTCTGCAACCGACAACTCACAGCGTGGAGAGTGAGTGGGCAGTAATATATCCACGTATTCTTTGATGCCATATTATGGTGTTAGATGCTACTACAGCAGTAAGATCGCCACGCCTTATTGAAAACTCAGGATCGTAGGTAACGTGCTATTCCGTAGTTATCCTAAATTACGCATTTTCATGTAGCCAGTCTACGAATATATGTGAGTTGTAGTTCAACAACTGACAACGTAAATTAACAACCACTCATTAATTTATGTTTAATTTTAAATTATTCATTTACCTGTGAACTATTTTATTACATTGCACAACTGCTAAAAATTTCACTAATTTTATGAATATGTTAATGACTTCCCGTTTTTACTACAGTTTCAAACAGTGAGTACAGAAGTGGACAATAAACAAATAACTCATTTCATTCTAATTGTTATATGAGATGGTGAATGCAAGCATTGCTAAAAATATATCTGCCGTGCTACATCAAAATGAAGAAAATTGTAATCAGTTTAATTCCTCTGTTACTATTTATTATTATTATTATTATTATTATTATTATTATTATTATTATTACCCTTTTCTTCATTAGGCAATCTAAACTTAACTGTTAATTTAGTTGCCTAAGCGCAGTTATTACTATAGTTGTCTCTTGAATAAACACTGTTCCTTTTTGTCTTTTTACTGTAAATATGCGACTCTTGAAATCCAACCCCAGTGGTATTGTCTTATGTAGCATATTACGTAGCTGTAACCTCCTCATGTGAATCGTATTCACAAAAAAGTAAAATAAACTAAATTAAAATAAAAGATCCGAACCAAAAAAGATAGGTAAAATACTATTTAATTCAGAGCGGTAGGAAATGCTCATAGTTCCCAGTGTTCTCGATAACACCTCAGTAACAAGCATACTGATTATAGATCTTGCTAATACGGTAGTGGCTGTACAAGAGAGCTGAATATTTCAGGTAAGGTGTCGGAAAAAAAAACTGTCTTCCGCGTTTATACGCCGTGACCGATGACTTATACATTGTTGTAGATGTTCATGCCTCAAATTAAGAGGATGGCGTAAGAGGAAGCTGCGGTTAAGAAGCATTGTTCGTTTCTTTAATTTTTTTCAGGCCGCTCTTTTCATTGGAGAAGGGGGAACACTAGACGAACTGGTGCGGCTAATGAATGCCATAAGGCAGCAGTACGGTAGTGGTGACAGCACTGGCTGCATCCGAAACCATTACACAAGAATGATGGACACTCTGTATCGATGCTTCCAGGTGTGTGTCTCTGGTAACTTCTTGTGGCTTTCTAAGGCTTCTTGAAGTAATGTTACTGATTTTTATTTCTATTCAAGTAACACAAAACTACGCTGTTTGTTTGTAATCTGATATGGACAAGAATGGAATTTTTTTGCGCCATTATGTGAACTTCCTTCGCAAGAACACTATACCTATTGCTCCTTTAAATAACGTATGCTGTTAATACCGCGAAAATAAACTTACATTGTAATTATATTATATCCTTCACACTATTAATTTTATAGTATTTGGTGGCCGCCATCATTTATCTGAAATTGTTTTCGTTCATCTCGTGATTAATTTTTTTGTTTAATTTAAATGGCATTAGCAAATATCATACATGTAGCCAGCAAAATTGTACTTCAGTTGATTGACAAAGACATTTGATTTAACTACGAGAATATCATTAACGTTACAGTGTAATCCATATGCAGTAGAGAAAATATAAGAAATAAAACAGTCACTTTACATATATGTATCTACTCTGAAAACAGTTTCATACAGAACACCAAATTAGGGAAAGTGTAAGACTTCATTTGCAGGTGTAGATGACTGTTTATACAGACATGGAAAAAATGTCAACGTCTTCAAATTTAGTATACCGATGAATGCAATACAATCACCAGCTTGCCAGTCATCTTAATAGGCCTCAGATCTGCTGCATTTGTACTGTGATTTTTAATCTGTATTTTGGCCCATGCCACTTATTTATAAATCGCATTTTACTTGTGTAATTTAAACTTATGCTGTGATATAGTAACAGCATATAGTAAAAGCATTTGGTCATGAATTTATTTGTACTCTGTATCTTGTAGCTCGTTACTATTACTGCATGACTTAGAAAATCAGTCAGGTCAACTTCATCATGTTTGAGGTCATCACAACTACCAAATTATAGAGTTACAAGGCAATGTAAATGTCTACACAGCATTCGTATGCCCATCACGGACGTCACACCAAGTTCGCTTAGTACCACACAATCGAACTATGAAGTAATTGTCTCGCCTTCCATCTGCCGTCAGGCAGCTAAGAAGCACATTTGTGTTATTCGTATTAGGCAGATAATCGCATCTCAGTTCTGAAATCAGTATGTGGGATCGTCATTTGCTGAAGCTGACCTTCAGTAATGGCCTTGTTTGAAAGTTGGAGAACTGTCTCATTACCACAATGGAAAATTGTACTGAAATGCAGGAGGATCTGCAGCGAATTGACGCATAGTGCAGGGAATGCCAATTGAATCACAAAGTAGACAAGTGTAATGTTTTGCGAATACATAGAAAGAAAGATCCTTTATCATTTAGCTACAATATAGCAGGTCAGAAACTGGAAGCAGTTAATTCCATAAATTATCTGGGAGTAGGAATTAGGAGTGATTTAAAATGGAATGACCAAATAAAATTAATCGTCAGTAAATCAGATGCCAGACTGAGATTCATTGGAAGAATCTTAAGGAAATGCAGTAAGAAAACAAAGGAAGTAGGTTACAGTACACTTGTTCGCTCACGGGTGTGGGATCCGTACCAGATAGGGTTGATAGAAGAGATAGAGAAGATCCAACGAAGAGCAGCGCGCTTCGTTACAGGATCATTTAGTAATCACGAAAGCGTTACGGAGATGATAGATAAATTTCAGTGGAAGACTCTGCTCTGCAAGAGAGACCCTCAGTAGCTCGGTACAGGCCTTTGTTGAAGTTTCTAGAACATACCTTCACCGAGGAGTCAAGCAATATATTCCTCCCTCCTACGTATATCTCGAGAAGAGGCCATGAGGATAAAATCAGGGATATTAGAGCCCACACAGAGGCACACGGACAATCTTTCTTTCCACGAACAATACGAGACTGGAATAGAAGAGAGAACCGATAGAGGTACTCAACGTACCCTCCACCACACACCGTCAGGTGGCTTGCGGAGTATGGATGTAGATGTAGATGTAGATACCGAGCTGTAGATGCCGCTGTCCAGAGCAAGCCGACATGAAAAGTTCATTTAGCATCCCTTAACCTTTTCCATTTTTTTTTTTTTTGAGTGTCCCAGACATTCTAAGCTACAAAAGTCATGAAAACTGGCAATATGGCAGTATGGCTCTTCTTAACAAGATTATCAATTATTTTCATGTAAATTGCCAGTCCAACATGTGCAGTATTGTATGTGTGACTGAATAACCCGTAATTTAAGCCTTAGTGGTGAATTTGAGTTGTTGCAACAAATGCAAAATTCATATTTTCTGGTTTAGGACTCTTCCTACACATCTATATATCTTTAAAATATGTGTTGTGAGTAAAACTCAAAGATAACTTAACAAAATTTGGGTTTTCGATATTGTTTGTAGTATCTTAAAGTACGTCTCATCTCCATTTACATATTACAGGAAGTGAAACTGTTATTATTATGATGATGTACAAAGATATCTGCAGGTTCTAGACCATACCTGTGCATCAGTACCTGTTTCAAAAGATGTGTTGTTAACAAAAGTTAACAACAATCAACTAAATTTGTTTTTTAATTATCTTTTGTTGTTCCTAGTACCCTTTTTTTTAATTACTTTTTGTGGTACCTAGTATCCTGCACTTGGTAGTACACATGATGTAAAAATTTTTGGTATTGCTGGTGTTAAAATCTTGTCAAAAGCTTAATTTTTAATGTAGTTAAATGTGTCAAAGCATTAGAAATGAGATGTAGGTGCAGAGAACACCACAGGAACCGAACTGCTTGGAGGTCCCATATTGACAAAGTAATTAAGTAAGATATAAATATGCAAGTCAGCATCACTAATTTCATTTTTCTAATGTAGATCACAATTCATTCTCTGCTCCCACAATAATAGAGCTTGTTGAGCCTTTCTTGTTCAGTCTCTCATTTAGAACAAGGATAAAATATTAAGTCTTTCTTAAGTACACTACAAATGTTTTGTAGAGTTGTAAAACAATTTACGAGTAGACCTAGGATTATGGAAATCAATTTGACGGGTCTCTGTCACACTGTAGCTGCCATGCACTAATTGCATCCTTCCAACGGCAATCAGCAATGTAGACTACCTATTTGTCTGTGTGCTGGCCTGCTTTGCACAGTATTTTGGCTAACACATGTTTTGAGGATTTATAGTTTTAGTCAAGTTTCTTTTGCGAACATTGTTTCATTCAGTCTTTATATTAAATGTCAACTGCCATCGTAAGATGTTACTTTTAATCCACATGTGGTTTATGATAACTGAAATGTGGAAATAGCATACTGCCACACAATTTGAAAGCCCACAGTCATGTTTGAAGCATCAATTTTATCAAATGTGTGTGTGTGTGTGTGTGTGTGTGTGTGTGTGTGTGTGTGACGATCGAGCTATAGATGTTTATAAGTTTTACTTAACCTGTTAAGTTCATGGAAAAAAGTGTGTTTGTGTGTGTGTGTGTGTGTGTGTGTGTGTGTGTGTGTCTGTTGCTCCTACTCTAGATGAATAAATATGTTACACTTTTATATAATTTTTATTTTTTGTGTACTAGTGTGAGTTGACAGGTATATTATTTAAAATAAACATCATTTTCGTATTTTTCATTGATAATAAATGTCGTTCAGAAATTATGTACATGTTAGCTGGTGAAGTACTGGACTGTGACTGGGAGGGGGGAGGGGGATTGTGATGTCATGGGTATGCCCTAATGCCCTACATGACCTTTAGCCAACATCTAAACGTCGAGCTATATCACGTCCCTTATCCCCCACAGCCACACTACATTAAATTCAATCTAATTACTGGTAGGCAGCATATTGTTTACTTCCAACCACGAATTCCTAAGGACAGAAGGATAATCGCAGCAGACAGTGCCTGTGATGCTTGCCGTGATTTGCAGGTGATGGCTGTTCCCTCGCTGATGTGGTGGGTGGTTTCTCCGCTGCTTTCCATTGGCGCCCAGAAAGAGGGCCAGGAAAACCATCGACAGCTACCTGCACCTCTCTGGCTACCTGCAGACATACACTCGTCGCCGATGTATGAACTGCTTTACGTCACCCAGATCTTCTGCCTGACACTAACAACTGAGGTTACGCTGTGTTTGGACGTTTTCTTTGTTCGCCTCATGATGATGACTGCAGCTGAGATTGAAGTTTTGAATCACAATATTTCAACAATGCGTGATTTCCATTTGAAGAGTGCAGTATCGGATAACCATCTACGTGGGTTGAAAGGCAGCGAGCTGTCGTCGATGGTGTCCGATGGAGATCAGTCATTTCCAGCTGCAGACAACACCACACAGAATGGTTCAGATGAGGAGATGTTGTCAAGGCTAGTGAAGAATGTTCTTCATCATCAGACAGTTCTCAGGTTAGCACCAGAACACAAATGAAATCCACATCTTTCACTTTCTTGCACAGTTAATATCATACAATTTCCATAACATGTAATGAATAGAGTTTTTAGAGAAGTTGTACTGTAGCAGCGTAAATATGTTGACAAATATTTGTAAGATTTTACGTTGTTCTCGAAATAATTCTGAAATTACTAACGAAATGTAGTCTACACAAATTTCTATACACTATCACCAACATTCCTCGAAAATGCGGTATCAATACCCGTTGCATGCTGTAACAAAGTTTCGACTTGCTATTTCTCTGTAATATATCAGATTTGAAGGTATTGGACTGTTACATACAGAGTATGTATAATCATTTTATTAAGCAATCATACCCGAAATTATACCACTTTCATCCTATGGAATTAACATGTATAACGTTGGGTTTAGCTCTATTGCACCTCCAAGACAAAGGAGCGAGAGTGATTTACTCTTAATGTAGCAGTTATTAAACTTGAAACCAACTACCCAATGTAGCTAAAAACTCAATTTAATAATCGGCGCTGCAAAAGTATTTTTTTAACATCTGCACCCACCTTTACAAAATCAATGTTTATTTATTAGTAGTTTCGGTTACAATATAGCTCTCAAGTCTGTTTACTTAACAGAAAATAGTAAAAATATAGTAGGTCACTTATGATTCAGCGTACATAAACGTGTGAGCAAGTAATATATAACTATCATTCAAGATACCACATAAGATACTCAGATAATGTGATCGTATTAAAAGAATATGTAGATAACTAATAGGTGTCATACGTCATATATGGGTTGACAGGCGTAGTAGAACGTAAGACATTACAAAAATAGAAAACCACTGGAAGAAAGGAGCCTATAAATTAATACTGCTAACAATAAAAAAGAATGGCAATGATGTGAACGTAATATGTGAAAGGAACGGAGCAGAAAATGTGCTCAGGTGTCTCAAAAATTGTGATTTCTTCTTCCGGACAACTGCTTGACATAAATACGTGGAAAAGAACGTCCTCATTCTGAATGGAACGTCATTTTGAGGATCGTTCACTAAGCTTCTGTTAAATGTTGGCGGTATACAATCTTGAACGACCACTCAACAACCAACGACCGACGGAAATGTAGAAGATATATTGGATCGAAGCTACTGTTTCGCTACATTTTGTAATAGTGGAACTGTAATTCACAGTTTTACGAGCATTTACGCTTACTGTGGACGATCATCTCCTTCTGGAAACCTAAACCTAGCAGTTATTTACAGAACAGACTCTAACAACACCGAGTTAACAGACACACGAAGAGCATAAAAATTAAGACACCTGTAACTCTAACCTAAAATCAACACAGAAACATGGATATTTACTGGTACTGAGATATGCGTGACAGCCAGAAAATATGGTCTTATGACTATACGTCACGAGTAGATAATGAAAATTGGAGTCAGCAGCTCGTGGTCTAGCAGTCAGTGTCGCTGTCTCTAGATCGTGGTTACCCGGTTCAGTTTTCGGCACGTTCGGAATTTTTCTTTATTCAGGGACTGTGTTGTTCCAAAGAATCCATCTTTTTATTATCACAAAGACGCGCTAGTAGCAGATGCGGCGTCAAACAAAAGAGTTGGGCCAGGCGGCTGAACAACTCAGATGAGATCTCCCGGCAAATAATGCCTTGTTATGATTTCATCTTGTGAGTGTTGGGATGTTAAACAAGACCCGCTAGAGAAGGGAAAATTTAGTAAAATTTTATGCTTAATTTGATGTCATAACTGCCATCCATGGTAGGACATACAGGTAGTTAGCTAATCCATCAGTTATCGGAATGTACAATCGATCATTAAACAATATGGCAACATACTGATGAATTACATAATACGTAAAGGTATGTTTTTACACGACAGCTGTAATTTTTATTTAACTGCACTCTAAGATAGATGAAGAAGAAAATAAACGGCGCAGCTCGAAGTAATTATCCAAATAGGACGATATCGGTAGATGTAATTTACGTAAACAAACAATCAAATAATTACGATTTCAGAAAAGTGGATGACTTATTCACGAAAAGAGCTTCACAAGTCGAATAAGTAAATAACACGTTGGTTCACCTCTGGCCCTTATGCACGCAGTTACTCGGCTCAGCATTCATTGATATAGTTGTTTTATGTTCACCTCAGGGGTATCGTGCCAAATTCTATCCTATTGGCGCGTAAAATCTTCAGATTCCCGAGCTCGTTGGTTCGCTCTTCCCATAATGCTCCAAACGCTCTCAACTGGAAAGAGTGATCCGGCGACCTTGCTGGTCAATGTAGAGTTTTGCACCCACGAAGGCAAGCAGTAGAATCTTTTACCCTGTGCGGGTCAGCATTATATAACTAAAATGTTAGCCAGGATGCCTTGCCATGAAGGGTCAACAAAACGGAGCATAGAGTATTGCCTACGTACCGCTGTGCTGTAAGGTTACCGCGGATTTAAACCAAAGAGGTCCCGCTATGAAAAGAAGCGGCACCCCAGACCACTACTCCTGGCTGTCGTGAAGTATGGAGGGCGACGATCATGCCAGTGTCCCACCACTGTGTGCGGTATCTCCAGATACGCCTTCGCTAGTCATAGAGGTTCAATTCGAAGCGGGACTCGTCAGTGAAGACAAATGAGATTCCAGACTGAAGAAATGTCTGAAGAAGGCACGGGCAGCACCGGATACCTACTTTTCCGTGCCTGCCATACAGCCAGACAATCAGGAGTGATGGTTTGGGGAAGCCATTCTGGGCTTACATTTCAGCAAGATAATGTCCGTCCACGCACGCGAAATATTCTATTGCTTATCTTCGTGCTTATCCCAGAATCTCTTATCATTTGAGAGCGTCTGAACGATTAGGGGAAAGGTTATTCAATCTCTCGGAATTTTTACGACCAAACGAGCCAGTTCGATAGAACTTGGCATGACATTCCACAAGAGGACACACAAGACTACGTCACTCAATTTCCAGCCAAAGGATTGCTTGCATAAGGGTCAAAGGTAGACCTACACGATACTGACGTATTCAATTTGTGGGACGTTTCTGTTGAATAAGTCATCCATTTTTTTCTGAAATTGTATTCATTTGTTGGTCTACACATGTACATAACCTCTACCGACTTTGTCATATTCTGATAATTCCTTAGTAGCGCGTCGTCGTTTTTCTTTTTCTTCTTCTTCTTCCGGTGTATATTTAATTTCTTGTCATATATGTTCAGTTTTTCTTACGCTTATTTAAACACGTATTCACATTACGATTACACAATCAGGAATTCTTCTGTGGAATATAAGGCAATGTGAGCACATCCGATTTCAGCTCAAGATTGTAGATAACTGTATTATGGATTACATCCTTTATAATACTAGATATGTTGTGAAAGATTTTTACGTCTGAATATACTCACTCCTTACTGTGGCACATTAAGTTTGAGAGACAAGTAGAGTAAATTATTTATTCCTCTATTTTTATATTTATAACAGTTACTGTTGACAATAGAGTTTAGGACTAGTAAATGTGGGACATTTGTCCATATGCCAAATCGTTTAAAGAGTTGATTAGAAGATAATGTAAAGAGAACACCACATATTATTCATATGGCAAGCGTCTGTGCCACAAACACTGACGTCTCTAGTAATCCCAGAGTGTGAAGCCATAAGGAAAAATAATCGAAATTCTTGATTGTACAATATGATGTTTTCCTTAGCCCAAACGTTTCACAGTTTGTACGTGTAACAAAAACGGCAACATGCGACTTCCTTTTCATTTTCTTATCAACATAAACACCTAAAATTGGGAATAACCTGTTTCCTTTATCAATTTAAGTTATGTATTATTTATAGCGGTATAGTCAATTCATGTGCCTCGCAGAATTGTGTGTAACGTGTTGGACCTAATTTCAGCAACTGTCCATTAGCTAGAAGTCAATTACTGTTCTTCTAGAAAGTATTGTTTACATTTTCAAGTGTTGAAGTAACTTCATTACCCTCGAATGTTATATATACATTGTCAGTAAGGAAAACTATTTCTTCATTTTCGGTATATGTTGGAAGTCATGAAATTAGAACAAGAGGGGACAAATATCGATCTCTGTGCTAAATCATTGGTAACCTTTGCTTATTCAGAAGATGACGTGTCGTTGCTTACGCTTTCCGAGTTTCATAACGCAATAGTGTGTCGTATCAGCTAGAAACAATTAGAATTATTTACCAGTAAAGAGTCAGCTGATGAACAAAGGCTTGAGAGTCGAAACTAAAAGTCTATTGTTACTTATTACATAATGCCGCCCCTATGTCGACTGCACAAGAGGTGGTATTCCTCCTACACGTTGGTCACGTAGCTGAAGATGGCGGGGTGAAACGTTGAAACTGGTCGCATAAATAAATTACATTCAAAATATACAGGGTGAATTACTAACTATTGCCACGTAGAATACCTCCTAAAGTAAGGAACTGAAAAGTTGGTGGGACAAATGTTGTATGAGACAACGGGGGCCATAATATGACGTTTGGTTTTTGTTGCTGGGTGGGCTGTCTTTAGAGATATCACTGTGAACTCTATTTTTTCAAATGGGATGCAATTGTTTTGTAGTCATTTTCTGATAGCGGCTATCGAGACGAATCCAATGATGTGTAACAGTAATGTCTTCGAAGGTCAACGAAGGTCACACAGGTGGCATGAACGTCCATTTACAGAAGGTGTTCGAAGTGATGACCATTGGTGTCAATGCAATTCTGCAATCTTCTTAACATGGTTTGAGTGGTATTCCCTATCACATAGACATTTATCGAAGCACATGCTCTGACAATTGTCTCTCGCATATCTTCAGGTGTAGTTAGAACGTCTTTATAAAAAATGTCTTTTAGGAACCCCACAGGAGAAAATCTTAAGGCATCAAGTCTGGTGAACGAGCCAGCCACGACTCATCCCCTTCGCATCCAATCCAACGATTTGGGAACTGTCTCCTCAACTCATTTCTAGCCAGCAGTGAAGAATGTGCTCGATACCAATCGTGTTCATACCACATTCTGTTCCTTGTTCCAAAAGGTATTTCTTCCTATAACAGACCTAATGTGTCTTGCAGGAATGTGGTGTACTTCCTACCATTAAGATTTCCTTCGAAGAAATAGGGCCTGTAATTCTGTCCTGCAGAATCCCGCACCATACATTCACCGATCACGGTTTTTGGTGAGCAACTTGCCGCAGCCAATATCAATTCTCAATTGACAGTACTGCATGTTATGCACATTAACATTTCTATGGTTCGTGAATGTAGCCTCGTTAGTAAATAAAACAAATTGATAAATCTGTCATCCCTCTGAATCTGAAGTTGAGCCCATCGGCAGAATTCAGTGCGGCGCGTACAATTCCGTACCAGTTAATTCTTGGTGGAGACTGATGTGGTAAGGATGATATTTACGGCGATGCAGAACAATACTCTCGTTCATGCCAGATCCCCTTATGATTTGATGCGAACTCACACAGTGGCAACAGTACCGATTTAGGTTTCTTCGTCAGTAGCTTTCCTTCGCCGTGTATGTTTCCTATCCTTTAAAGTTCCAGTTGTTCTCAATTTATCATACACATATTTAAAGGTACGACGTGTAGGGTGAGCACGTTGAGGATTTCTTTCAGCGTATAAGTCTCTAGCTCTCATTAAATTTCGTTGCAATTCTCCGTATATCGACAGTCTCTTGATTCGACGATACTAGTCTTACCGTTCCTATTAGTGTTGTAATGTGAAACCGTCAAATGATGTTGACATGTCAATGACACGTTAAATGGATACTCCGTATTCGGCAAATATTTATTATTTACACGATATACGAGAGAGAACTGTAAGAGCATGTGCTTCAATATGCGCCCAAGTCATAAGGAATACGAGTCAATCCATGATAAGAAGATTGGAGCACTGTACTGATACCAATCGTCATCACCTTCTATAAATGGACGTTCATGCCATCTGTGTGACCTTTGTTGACCTACAAAGACCTTACTGTTACACATTATTGGATTCGCCCCGCTAGCAGCTATCAGAAAATAAGTACCAAACTATAGCATCCAATTTAAAAAAGCGAAGTTGATCTTTATATCTCTCAACAAGAAACCAACGTCACATTATGGCCCCCACTGTACCATGCAACATTTATCCCACAAACTTTTCAGCTGCTCTCATACTTTCGGAGTTATTCTAGGTGGCAATAGTTAGTGACTCACCATGTAGATGGTTGAAGGTGCTTTTGATTTCATATTTTCGTGAAGTACCAACTGTCAACATTTGTAGTTATTTAAATTCTGTATAACCTGATTCGAGGAACGACAAGCAGCATGTGTCGTCTGGTGACATGTTTGGCAAGACGCACCATGGAGGTGCAGAGCCACGTTTAGATAGGCCGATGAGTGTAAAGTGACAGTGGATTCATGGCCCGACTACAGATACAACTTTGGACGCTAATTTCATGCCGCTTGACGCCAGCCTCCAGTAACTTCCCACAGGAGTCTTTTCTCTCTTGGAGTTCTCCAGAACTGTTTGTACTTCACAATGCTTCTGTTGACTGCAACTTCTGTTATCTCTCACCCATAGGACTCTGAAATCTGTGGTGCCAACATTCCAATACTTTGCTTTTACTAACTCTGATAGATAGTCTCCTGTGTAATAGTTTAGTCTGAATGAAATAAAGGAGATTTATGCAGAACCTTGAGTCCATGAGGCTCCTACGAGTACCCTTCTTGAGTCACAAAATGCGGACTTCTCAAAGGTTTCCTGTGACAGTGTTTGACGCTAGTCCGATCAATCACCAGCCATCAGTGGAATTTTGTCTTTCAGCACTTTAATCTAACCTCCGTAAAATTTCAGACTTATTTGAACCCTTTGAACCCTTCTTCTATTCTATACCAGTACACGACAACGGGTCAAGTGGTTTCTCCACGGAAGGGAGTATGAACATCTCAGGAAAACGACTGGCACAAGAAATGAGCAGCTATTCCATGTAATTAATGATCACTTTTTACCAACTATGCCGGCCGCTTTGGGCGAACGGTTCTAAGCACTTCAGTCCGGAACCGTGCAGCTGCTACGGTCGCAGGTTCGAATCCTCGGGCATGGATGTATGTGATGTACTTAGGTTAGTTAGGTTTAAGTAGTTGTAAGTCTAGGGGACTTATGACCTCAGATGTTGAGTCCCATAGTGCTTAGAGCCATTTGAAGCATTTTACCAGCTATATTCACAGCTCGCAAGCCTACTATGACAAGAGGGCTGCACGAGGCATCGCTAGCGTGGGTCAGCAATCAGCCACCATGAGCTTCGTCAGTCGCCGCCACTACATCAGCTTCTGGCACATACCACATTTTCTGGGACTAGGTGCTGGTCCCCTGGTGAAAAAATTCCAGGCTGACTCCAGCCGCTGCTCGACTTCTGACCAAGGTGCAACGGATCCTGCACAGTTATGCAGGTACATTCCCTTCTACGCTGGGGTGGGTACCATGGCGGGACACGTCAACATTCGCAGAGGTGAGATTTCCGACTGGGTGGCTGGCAACTACTGTATTTAGAATGAGAAATCACTCTGCAGCGGAGTGTGCGCTGATATGAAACTTCCTGGCAGATTAAAACTGTGTGCCCGACCGAGACTCGAACTCGGGACCTTTGCCTTTCGCGGGCAAGCGCTCTACCATCTGAGCTACCGAAGCACGACTCACGCCCGGTCTCACAACTTCAGCTGGCAGAAGTGAAGCTGTGAGACCGGGCGTGAGTCGTCCTTCGGTAGCTCAGATGGTAGAGCGCTTGCCCGCGAAAGGCAAAGGTCTCGAGTTCGAGTCTCGGTCGGGCACACAGTTTTAATCCGCCAGGAAGTTTCAACTACTGTATTTGTTCGGCCATCGTCTGCACTGGTGATGCCTTGACTTGCGCCATAGGGTGGAGGGGTTTCGGGTTGCGCTGAATAGGTCAGGAGTTCTCAACACTCAGCTGGCGGCTACACGGGTAGCGAAGGCTGTGTGGCGTGGATTGGGCGGTTTTTTACGTTAGAAGGCCTCGGGAAAGTACGGGGTGGACTGCAATCTCAAAGGGTGCACGGCAAATACAGGACGTGCTTGGATCAAGGAACAGTCGGAATTGTAGTTGTAAATTGTTGTAGTTGTGCTGGGAAAGTCCCTGAGCTTCAAGCGCTAATAGAAAGCACAGAAGCTGAAATCGTTATAGGTACAGAAAGCTGGCTAAAGCATGAAATAAGTTCTGCAGAAATTTTTACGAAGTCTCAGACGGTGTTCAGGAAAGATAGATTAGGCAGAATTGGTGGTGGAGTGTTTGTGTCTGTCAATAGTGATTTATCTTGTCTACATCTACATCTACATCCATACTCCGCCAGCCACCTGACGGTGTATGGCGGAGGGTACCTTGAGTACCTCTACCGGTTCTCCCTTCTTATAGAGAAGTCGAAGTAGATACTCCGTGCGAATTGGTATGGGTGTAGGTTATACTTAACAGCCGAACTAAGTTAATAATTGGCTCCTTCTACCGACCCCCAGACTCCGATGATACAGTTGCTGCACAGTTCAGAGACAATTTGAGTCTCGTAGCAAATAAATACCCCACTCATACGGTTATAGTTGGTGGGGACTTCAACCTTCCCTCGATATGTTGGCAAAAATATTTGTTCAAAACTGGTGGTAGGTAGAAAGCACCTTACGAGATTGTCCTAAATCCTTTATCCGAAAATTCTTTCGAGCAGTTAGTCCACGAACCCGGGCGATTTGTAAATTGTTGCTAAAACACACTTGACCTCTTAGCCACAAACAATCCAGAGCTAATAGAGAGCATCATGACTGATACAGGGATTAGTGATCACAAGGTCGTTGTATAGTGCGGGCGCTAATGACCATAGCAATTTTGCGCCCTAAAACCAAAAAAAAGAAAAAAAAAGGTCGTTGTAGCTAGGCTCAATACCGTTTCTTCCAAATCCAACAGAAACAAACGCAAAATAATTTTATTTAAAACGCGGATAAAGTGTGACTAGAAGCCTTCCTAAGAGACAATCTCCATTCCTTCCGAACTGACTATGCAAATGTAGACGAGATGTGGCTCAAATTCAAAGATATAGTAGCAACAGCAGTTGAGAGATTCATACCTCATAAATTGGTAAGAGATGGAACTGATCCCCCATGGTACACAAAACAGGTCCGAACGTTGTTGCAGAGGCAACGGAAAAAGCATGCGAAGTTCAGAAGAACTTGAAATCCCGAAGACTGGCTAAAATTTACAGACGCGCGAAATTTGGCACGGACTTCAATTGGAGGTGCCTTTAATAGGTTCCACAACGAAACATTGTCTCGAAATTTGGTAGAAAATCCCAAGAAATTCTCGTCGTATGTAAAGCACACAAGCGGCAAGACGCAGTCATTACCTTCTTGCGCAGTACCGATGGTGCTGTTACCGACGACTGTGCCGCTAAAGCAGAGTTATTGAACGCAGTTTTCCGAAATTCCTTCACCAGGGAAGATGAATGGAATATTCCAGAATTTGAAACACGAACAGCTGCTAGCATGAGTTTCTTAGAAGTAGATACCTTAGGGGTTGCGAAGCAACTCAAATCACTTGATACGGGCAAGTCTTCAGTTCCAGATAGTGTACCGATTAGGTTCCTTTCAGATTACGCTGATACAATAGCTCCCTACTTAGCAATCATATACAACCGCTCGCTCACCGATAGATCTGTACCTACAGATTGGAAAATTGCGCAGGTCGCACCAGTGTTTAAGAAGGGTAGTAGGACTAATCCATCGAACTACAGACCTATATCATTGACGTCGGTTTGCAGTAGCGTTTTGGAGCACATATTGTATTCAGACATAATGAATCACCTCGAAGGGAACGATCTATTGATGCGTAATCAGCATGGTTTCAGAAAACATCGTTCTTATGCAACGCAGCTAGCTCTTTATTCGCACGAAGGAATGGCCGCTATCGACAGGGGATCTCAAAGCTTCTGACACCGTTCCTCACAAGCGACTTCTAATCAAGCTGCAGGCCTATGGGGTATCGTCTCAGATGTGCGACTGGATTCGTAATTTCCTGTCAGGAAGGTCACAGTTCGTAGTAATAGACGGCAAATCATCGAGTAAAACTGAAGTGATATCAGGTGTTCCCCAGGGAAGCGTCCTGGGACCTCTGCTGTTCCTGATCTATATAAATGACCTGGGTGACAATCTGAGCAGTTCTCTTAGGTTGTTCGCAGATGATGCTGTAATTTACCGTCTAGTACGGTCATCCGAATACCAGTATCAGTTGCAAAGCGATTTAGAAAAGATTGTTGTATGGTGTGGCAGGTGGCAGTTGACGCTAAATAACGAAAAGTGTGAGGTGATCCACATGAGTTCCAAAATAAATCCGTTGGAATTCGATTACTCGATAAATAGTACAATTCTCAAGGCTGTCAATTCAACTAAGTACCTGGGTGTTAAAATTACGAACAACTTCAGTAGGAAAGACCACATAGATAATATTGTGGAGAAGGCGAGCCAAAGGTTGCGTTTCATTGGCAGGACACTTAGATGATGCAACAAGTCCACTAAAGAGACAGCTTACACTATACTCGTTCGTCCTCTGTTAGAATATTGCTGCGCGGTGTGGGATACTTACCAGGTGGGATTGACGGAGGACATCGAAAGGGTGCAAAAAAGGGCAGCTAGTTTTGTATTATCTTGTAATAGGGGAGAGAGTGTGGCAGATACGAGAGTTGGGACGGAAGTCATTAAAGAAAAGACGTTTTTCGTCGCGGCGAGATCTATTTGCGAAATTTCAGTCACCAACTTTCTCTTCCGAATGCGAAAATATTTCGTTGAGCCCAATCTACATAGGTAGGAACGATCATCAAAATAAAATAAGATAAATCAGAGCTCGAACAGAAAGGTTTAGGTGTTCGTTTTTACGGCGCGCTGTTCGGGAGTGGAATGGTACAGACATAGTATGATTGTGGTTAGATGAACCCTGTGCCAAGCACTTACATGTGAATTCCAGAGTAATCATGTGGATGTAGATGCCACCCACAAGCAGTCATGCTACGCGTAACTGGACCATGTGCTGGTAGGTGACCAGCAGGTATCATTATTCGTAAGTGCATTCGTTACGGCATACCCATATTATGAGGAGCTCGCTTACCACGCTGATATGCCGAGAGGTGTAGTTGACACGTTGCGGCGTATGAGTGTAGTCAAACGAGAAATAATAAGGTGACTCTAATTCGATGTTGTTTTATGAAGTTACCATCAGCCTACTTCTCGCCATGACCTTCCACTACAACCCAAACCTACACAGAAGTGGCCCATCAAATTCAAGTCCACCACAGTGGGTATATGAATCTTACGTTATGACGAATTTCATATGTGGTACTAGGATCAAAGTATGTCCACCTACTATGTAGTGGTCTTTAGTACTGAGACTGGTTTGATGCAGCTCTCCATGCTACTCTATTCTGTGCAAGCTTCTTCTTCACTGAATAACTACTGCAATCTACATCCTTCTGAATCTGCTTAGTGTATTCATCTCTTGGTCTCCCTCTACGATTTTTACCCCCCACGCTGCCCTCCAATACTAGATTGATGATCCCTTGATGCCTCAGAACATGTCCTACCAACCGATCCCTTCTTCTTGTCAAGTTGTGCCACCAACTCCTCTTCTCCCCAATTCTATTCAATCCCTCCTCATTACTTACGTGGTCTATCCATCTAATCTTCAGCATTCTTCTGCAGCACCACATTTCGAAAGCTTCTATTCTCTTCTTGTCCAAACAATTTATCGTCCATGTTTCACTTCCATACACGGCTACACTCCATACAAATACTTTCAGAAACGGCTTCAGGATACTTAAATCTATACTCGATGTTAACAAATTTCTCTTCTTCATAAACGCTTTCCTTGCCATTACCAGTCGACATTTTATATCCTCTCTACTTCGACCATCATCAGTTATTTTGCTCCCCAAATACAAAAACTCCTTTACTACTTTAAGTGTCTCATTTCCTAATCTAATTCCCTCAGCATCACCTCACTAAATTCGACTACATTCCATTATCCTCGTTTTGCTTATGTTGATGTTCATCTTATATCCTCCTTTCAAGGCACTATCCATTCCCTTCAACTGCTCTTCCAAGTCCTTTGCTGTCTCTGACAGAATTACAATGTCATCGGCGAACCATCCCTCTCCATGGATTTTAATACCTACTCCGAATTTTTCTTTTGTTTCCTTTACTGCTTGCTCAATATACAGATTGAATAATATCGGGGAGAGGCTACAACCCTGTCTCACCCCCTTCCCAACCACTGCTTCCCTTTCATGTCCCTCGACTCTTATAACTGCCATCTGGTTTCTGTATACATTGCAAATAGCCTTTCGCTCCCCGTATTTTACCCCTGCCACCTTTAGAATTTGAAAGAGAGTATTCCAGTCAACATTGTCAAAAGCTTTCTCTAAGTCTACAAATGCTAGAAACGTACATTTGCCTTTCCTTAATCTTTCTTCTAAGGTAAGTCGTAAGGTCAGTATTGCCTCACGTGTTCCAGTATTTCTACGGAATCCAAACTGATCTTCCCCGAGGTCGGCTTCTACTAGTTTTTCCAGTCGTCTGTAAAGAATTCGTGTTAGTATTTTGCAGCTGTAACTTATTAAACTGATAGTTCGGTAATTTTCACATCTGTCAACTCCTGCTTTCTTTGGGACTGGAATTATTATATTCTTCTTGAAGTCTGAGTGTATTTCGCCTGTCTCATACAGCTTGCTCACCAGATGGTAGAGTTTTGTCAGGACTGGCTCTCCCAAGGCCGTCAGTAGTTCTAATGGAATGTTGTCTACTCCCGGGGCCTTGTTTCGACTCAGGCCTTTCAGTGCTCTGTCAAAGTCTTCACACAGTATCGTATCTCCAATTTCATCTTCATCTACATCCTCTTCCATTTCCATAATATTCCCCTCAAGTACATCGTCCTTGTATAGACCCTTTATATACTCCTTCCACCTTTCTGCTTTCCCTTCTTTGCATAGCACTGGGTTTCCATCTGAGCTCTAGATATTAATACAAGTGGCTCTCTTTTCTCCAAAGATATCTTTAATTTTCATGTGGGCAGTATCTACCTTACCCGTTGTGAGATAAGCCTCTACATCCTTACATTTGTCCTCTAGCCATCCCTGCTTAGCCATTTTGCACTTCCTGTCGCTCTCATTTTTGAGACGTTTGTATTCCTTTTTGCCTGCTTCATTTACTGTGGTTTTATATTTTGTCATTTCATCAGTTAAATTCAATATTTCTTCTGTTACACAAGGATTTCTACTAGAACTCGTCTTTTTACCTACTTGTCCTCTGCTGCCTTCACTATTACATCCCTCAAAACTACCCATGCTTCTTCTACTGTATTTCTTTCCCTCATTCCTGTCAATTGTTCCCTTATGCTCTCCCTGAAACTCTGTACAACCCCTAGTTTAGTCAGTTTATCCAGGTCCCATCTCCTAAAATTCCCAACTTTTTGCAATTTCTTCAGTTTTATTCTACAGTTCATAACCAATAGATTGTGGTCAGAGTCCACATCTGCCCATGGAAATGTCTTACAATTTAAAACCTGGTTCCTAAATCTCTGTATTAGCATTATATAATCTATCTGATACCTTCTAGTACCTCCAGGAGTCTTCCGTGTATATGACCTTCTTTTATGATTCTTGAACCAAGTGTTAGCTATGATTTAGTTATGCTCTGTGCAAAATTCTACCAGACGGCTTCCTCTTTCGTTCCTCACCCCCAATCCATATTCACCCACTATGTTTCCTTCTCTCCCTTTTCCTACTCTCGAATTCCAGTCTCCCATGGCTATTAAATTTTAGTCTCCCTTCACTACCTGAATAATTTCTCTTATCTCATCATACATTTCATCATTTTCTTCATCTGCAAAGCTAGTTGTCATATAAACTTCTACTGCTGTGGTAGGCGTGGGCTTCGTGTCTATCTTGGCCACAACAATGCGTTCACTATGCTGTTTGTAGTAGCTTACCCGCACTCCAATTTTTTAATTCATTATTAAACCTACTCCTGCGTTACCAATATTTGATTTTGTATTTATAACTCTGTATTCACCTGACCAAAAGTCTTATTACTCCTGCTACCGAACTTCGCTAATTCCCACTATATCAGACTTCAACCTATTCATTTCCCTTTTTAAATTTTCTAACCAACCTGCCCTATTAAGGGATCAGACATTCCACGCTCCGATCCGTAGAACGCCAGTTTTCTTTCGCCTGATAACGACGTCCTCTTGAGTGGTCCCAGCCCGGAAATCTGAATGGGGGACTATTTTACCTCCGGAATATTTTACCCAATAGGACGCCATCATCATTTAACCATACAGTAAAGCTCCGTCCCCTCGGGAAAAATTACGGCTGTAGTTTCCCTTTGCTTTCAGCCGTTCGCAGTACCAGCACAGCAATGCTGTTTTGGTCAGTGTTACAAGGCCAAATCAGTCAATCATCCAGACTGTTGCCCCTGCAACTCCTGAAATGGCTGCTGCCCCTCTTCAGGAACCACAGGTTTGTTTGGCCTCTCAACAGATACTCCTCTGTTGTGGTTGCGCCTACGGTACGACCATCTGTATCGCTGAGGCACCCAAGCTTCCCCACCAACGCCAAGTCCATGGTTTCCTGGGGGGGGGTCCACCTACTAACTTATAAGTTATTTCATTATTATCTACAAGTGAGCCATGTGTATTTTAGTACGTAATGTAGACAATTAAGATGTGGAAATAGTTCATTTTAAAGCATATTGTGCTTGCAAAGTGTGGTACAGCAATCTAAATTTCGGTGTTAACAATTGCTGCTTAACCTGAAAACCGTAACCTGTGTTTTGTGTTCAGAATCTTACATCTTTCGAAAAATAGAACAATTATAGTTTATCTGCAAAGTTCGAATTTATGGTTGAGACCAGAGATCTGTAATTATACTTCCGTGGCAAAATTTTGCTTTCGAGCTATCGACCTTCAATCTGTGTCTTGTTACACCACCATCTTTGGCGATGTTCCATCTCTGTCTTCTGCCAGCTCCGTCTTTGTCGTGTTTTAATCTACGTAAATTTTTCTTTTGAGGATGAGGAGTTTCCTTTTGCATATTACGAAAATATATAGTTAAACGATGTAAGACATAATACATGTTATCAAAACGCATTATTTTTAGTAAGATTTGTTGTGCTATAGTCTCGGAACAAGTAACGTAGATGGATAACCATAAATCTATTTTTTTTTTTTTTTTTTTTTTTTACTACTAGCAACATTTTGTCCTAGCAGAAGCAGTTAACTGCCCACTTAGCAGCTACATGTGTGTACATAATACACACAAGTTACACACGGAATTAACATGGGTCACTTAATATGTGACTGTCACATTTTACGCATCCGTTTTGACGGACATGGCAATCTTTAGTTTTTACCTTTTTTAATATTTATCGCTGTTGTACTGCAACGTTTGGCGCTATGGACAGATGGTGGCAAATGTTTGGTACTGCAAGACAAAGTCGGTATCCCACCATGGAGTCGCTATACTGTTTAGCTGACTGCAAAAGCCTAGAAACCCTTGTTATATACCTATATGAATGTGTATTACTACTGTTCAATATGCTATTGCACCACAGAGTCGTGTAATTTCCATTGTGTTACAAGAGAGAACAAGAAACGTTTTGAACTGCAAGATGTAGAATGTCGTGTGACTAGGACCTCCTGTCGGGTAGGCCGTTTGCCTGGTGCTAGTCTTTCGATTTGACGCCTCTTCGGCGACTTGCATGTCGATGGGGATGAAATGATGGTGATTAGGACGACACAACACCCAGTCCCTGAGCGGAGAAAATCTCCGACCGAGCCGGGAATCGAACCCGGTCCCTTGAGACTGACATTCTGTCGCACTAATCACTCACCTACCTGGGGCGAACAGTTGCAAGATGAAACTAATTCCCCAACATCGTGTCACCATAATGTTTATCTGACCCTGATAGCAGTATTAGAGACGAGTTTTTAAAAATGTTCAAATGCGTGTGAAATCTTTTAGGACTTAACTGCTAAGGTCATCAGTCCCTAACCTTACACACTAATTAACCTAAATTACCCTAAGGAACAACACACACACAGACACCCATGCCCGAGGGAGGGCTCGAACCTCCGTCGGGACCAGCCGCACAGCCCATGACGACGACTTTTCGACGGACTTAGACGTTCCTACGTTCATTTAGGTGATTCTCATTGACAAGAGAACATTTAGGTATAAGTTAAATGGGCAGTGACGCCCACGTATGATTAGTAACGCAGAATGTGTGTTACGCTACACTATGCTGTGAGTCAGATGAATTGGATTTTAGCAAGATAAGTCTTTTTGGGATAAAAAGAACTCAGACAGCAAATTCACTGCTGATGGCAGCCTGCCAGCCTTGTGCCACTTGACAGTCTTTGTAAAACAATTTAGAAGAGGAAAATAATTTATTTGAGCTTCTATTATGCCCTGCATAGTCTACTGTACGAATATTAAAGTTTGCTTTTACGCAAAGTTTCCTTTACATACTTTTTTGGGTAAATGCTTTTCAACGTGGGCTCTGCTTTTGGATACTTTTACCACAGTTAAGATGACTAAATTGTGATTACATGTCCTTATCTGCTGTCAGCTCTCGAGAAAGATAACTCACCAACCTCTCACGGCTAATCTACCTTCTGCAGTGACACCTCTCGATAATGTCAACAAAAATGCCATAATAGGTAGTAGTAGCAGGAGCTATTAGCAGTTATAGACATGCCTGGATACGTAGACAATAAAATTGTGACATCTGCCTTGTTTCAAAATATGGATTCCGGACTCATTTTTTCAGGCAGTTTCAACGGAACTCGACTTCAGTGAAATGTACGACTGGTTCAAATGGCTCTGAGCACTATGGGACTTAACATCTGAGGTCATCAGTCCCTTAGAACTTAGACTTCTTAAACCTAACTAACCTAAGGGCATCACACACATCCATGCCCGAGGCAGGATTCGAACCTGCGACCGTAGCGGTCGCGCGGTTCCGGACTGAAGCGCCTAGAACCGCTTGGCCACCGTTGCCGGCAGTGAAATGTACGAATTACATTTTGTTCCGTTTTTCTTTCTGTTACTTACTGACGATGCAAGGCAATAGTAAAGTGGTTAGTGGTGGAAACAGTTTAAAGAATGCATAAAACACATTGTACCAAATAAAAAAATCAATAAAATATGCGAAAAAACGTAAGTACAGACTATCAATTAATAACCATTGTGAAAATAACTGCAAATCCATACTTATACTTCTTTTTATAAAATAAAATATATATGTCGGAAATTTGGACGGTATTTAGGTACGAGAATCTCATTGAAAGGAATGTGACAGTACTATAGTTTAAAATTTTTACCAAAAGTCTCGAAAAGCTCTTGACAGGTCTTTTTTCAAAATATTACACAATGGTCTAAAGAACGGACGTTACCTGCATGTAAGCAAGGGAGAAAGGATTTTAGCAAAAATCTCAGAAAGTTCTTGAGCGATTTGCGTCAAATTTTCAAACAATTTACTACAGACTTTTCCATGATACTCTAATAAACGGACGGATATAGGCCATATATTTTAGAAGTATGTATGGTACATAAATATAAATTTAATACATTAAGAGGAAATGTTGCCAGTAAACATCTCGGAAAACGTTGACCGATTTTTTTCTATTTTTCTCTACACTAGAATAATCTTTCGGACGGATATAGGCTACATACTTTTTAAACATATGTGGCATATAAATATATACGTGATAGATAAGGAGTAAATGTTGTTAACAAAAATCTCGGAAACTTCTTGACAAATTTACTTGAAATTTTTACTCAATACTTACATAAAAATTCTGACAAAAGAAGGCAGTATTTTTTTAAATATATAGTATATTTAAATGTATATAGAGTACATAAAAAGGAAACTTTGGTTAGCAAAAATCTTAAAACGTTCTGGAGCAAATTATTTCAGATTCGTACACGCTGCTCTAATAAATTAAAAAACACACTGGCTGCATCTTTTTTCAGAAATATGTAAGTATAAAAAAGTATTTAATATATAAAGGGAAAAAGAAGTTAGCAAAAATCTGTAAGAGTTCGCAACTGATTTCCTACAATATCCTTATACGGTTCTCTATTAACATTCAGATGCTCATGAGTTACATATATTTTTTAACAATAGAGTGAAAGAAAATGCTGTGCTGGGAAAATGTGCGGACTGCTTTGTTTTTCTTTTTTGCATATCAGGGCTTTTAAAAAATTAGAGAAACCGTTTATTTCACATACATTATTACCCCTACATGCCTAATTTTAAACAAAAACTATACATATGACAGTATGTTTTGTCATCTTTGTTGCAGTCGGTTTTAAGAGGACATAGAAATGTTGTATTTATAACTTATCGATTTGTACTTTGAATACTACTAGGGAATATGGATCATCCGAAACTTAGCAGTCGTATCCATTGGTAGATTACAACTATAAGAAATACTGTCATTGTAGATACTTTCCTCATAGACTCAGCTGTTGGAGAAGTCTGCCTTGTATCCCTGATATTAATTATCCCAAACAAATTACCCATTCATTTTGATTGATTCCATTTCCCTATCCAACGTTCGTCCACAATAACAATAAACAAGGCTGAGATCTGAAAGAGTGGGTAAGAGGAGAAGGACAGAGAAGAGGGAGGGAGGGAGGGTTGAGAGTGAGAGAGATAGATAGAGGGAGGAGATTGGCAGCGATAGGTGTGAGGTGGAGATGGTGAAAGATTGGATGGGAGGAGAAGATGGACTGAGGGAGGGGGGAGAAGCTGGAGATAGCCGAAGAGGTGGGGGGGGGGGAAGAGGAGGAGATGGACAGAGAATGGAGGCAGAGGAGATGGACGGTTAGAGTGGGGGAGAAGGAGATTAGAACATACATACAATCTGTATACACATTTAGCAACTGCGAAGCATTGATGACCTGTCTAATTTGTGGTAAGTCCTTAGATGAGATGCTGCCAGGCTTGTTAAATTATGTATTTTGGTGTGAGAAAGACTATCAAAGCTTAACTAAATCACTATGGCCTCATATATAAAATAAAAATAGAAAACCAATCAAACCTGTACCACTCTCATGCATAAACAAAGAGTAAATTTTCATCAAATGACACGTATGTAAGAAAAAATGACTTATTAACGAAACTGAAAAAATAAAAGAAAGACATTAAGGCCTTTTCTGAAAGCGAAACGATAAAAGTCATACGATCATAGCACTTTGTCGTATTTCAGAGAACATAGAAGGATGAGCGAATGCATCCTGTAGCATTGATAAAACCATTCTTTGTGACTGAAAGCAGATTTTCATTTCACATTTTACTGGGACAACGTAGTCACGATTCTACTATCGACTTAAGTTCCTACAATAATGTCCTTGTATCCTTTTCACTTTTGGTTTATTTATTTTATTTTTAGAGGAACACCATTATCTATTTTCATTAATAAACTGAAAAAGAAGGAAAAAAAGTAATAGGGTTTTTGCAGAGAACGATGTGACATAAATCACACGAGCGGAGCACTCTGTCATGCAAAACAACAAAAAAATTGTTCTCTGATTTAAACATCTCGCACTGAATGGCTAAACGCATGCTTTCATATCGTATATTATTCTTTTGCAGGTCGGTCTCTTTGTTGCAGACGTCAATGAACATATCCATCTTCATTCTTCTGTTTATCAACATGGCAAACTTATGTTCCAATATGTTTGTCACATGTGGTGTAAGTAATTTTACTTCATCGATGATAAAGTGTAAACAACATTTGCATGATTGGTAGTGCATATAGTAAACGCTTGTATTGGTTGCTGTGAGGACACCATACAACACGAAGCTCGAAAGCATCGCTAACCCAGAAAATGTCTAGCAAGTAAGACGTTCAACTAGTGCAAAGCTGTTTTGCTTTGATAATTGTGTTGTGTCCGTCTCAGCAAATTCCTGCATGTGTAATATTGAAGTATCAGATGTAGACTTACGTAATGCTTCCAAACATTTAGCTTGCGCTTATATCACTAGCATCTTCTCAGGAGGAAATTTTGTGGTAAGTTCCTATGGGACCAAACTGCAGCGTTTATCGGTCCCTTGGTTTACACACTACTTAATTTAACTTAAATTAACTTATGCTAAGAACAACGAACACACATCCATACCCGAGGAAGGACTCGAACGTATGACGGGGGCAGCCGCGCTAACCGTGGCGAGATGCTTCAGACAGAGCGGCTACCCAGCGTGGCTTGTGCGGAAGAAGATAAACTCGTTACCTACGAATCATTTTCCAATTAATATGAAGGAAATGAGTATAAAGAGCTATTAGTGATGTAATACAGCGACCCCACTTGCTTTTTCGTCACTCTCTTACTGACCGATCGCTGCTTGTTTTCCGCATTAATGTTGAGGTAGCGTATGTTCATCACACCCTTATCTTGCTAGGTAAAGCCAACTGACCAAACTGTGGATGCTGCTACGACTAAGCAGAAATCATTGTTGGATCAATCTAGTATATCCTCATTTTTCCTTAATTCAACTTACACCGCATTGAGTAACATAAAATGAAATTAAAATATGCCATTAGCATATTTCTAGGTAATTTTTCTTGTAATAGATATTGTCTTCATTTCTATATTAATTGCATCTTTTTGCGACTGTTTTCGTCGATTCAAGTTTACGGTAACAAACCTGATGTAAAGACTAGTGATTCCTTAACTAGGAGATTTTTTGTATTTCACACTGACTCGTTATGTAAGTTTTAGTAAGATTTTAATGGTGTTGACATGAAGGATTGAGTAGCATCAACTGCAAGGGCTCATAGTGAGGTTTACTTTCTCGCTAATATTTTTCGTGCAGTAATTTGAAAGTGTGTTAGCCGTAGCACCTTCTTCTGGGAGTTGTCGCCGTTAACTACATTAAGTTTACGAGAATGGAAGTATTCGTAATTTTAAAGCAAGAAAAATTCCTGTATAAAATGCATTATATCTAATGATCACAACAAAAATTCTTGCTTGACTAGCGGGTATTATTTTTCATTTGTTGACAAGAGCAATGTGCATTGTCAACTTCACCTAGCAGAAAATGTACTCTGTTGGTGCAACATAATTTTCGTAATATTAACTGTGATAAGCTGACGCAGCAGTGAGTGTAGAAGGTGTTACAAATTAAGCTAACTGAAAAAAAAAAAATCAATGGCATTCGCAGGTTTGCTTACACGCTTAGGCTGACATCCGAATTTTCTTATGTGTGAGTCCACGTGCATTGCACTTATGCTTCTCAACTCTAATCCACAACTAGGACGCTTCATTTAAGGTCTTGATAAGGTTTCAGGGTGGTGTCGTGTTTGTCAAATTATTTTAACTGTTCAAAAAAGTCAATAGAATCTCTTGACTACATTATCAACGAGACACAGTCGGAATCAGTAAACTCTACACAAATACCTAGGAGTAACGCTTTGTAGGAATATGAAATTGAACTATCACATCGGCTCAATCATAAGTAAGGCACGTGGCAGACGTTGATAGAATACTAGGGAAATGAGATCGGATAACAAAAGAGGTTGCTTACTAATTATTAGCCGTGCGACCCATTCTAGAATAATACTCAAGTATATGTAACATGTAACAAATGGGACTAACAGGAGACACTGAATTTATACAGAGAAGGGCACAACAAATGATCACAGGTTTGTCTGACGCGTGGGACAGTGTGCACTCGGATTGAGAATAAACTGAACTGCCTCACGGTTAGAGACAAATGCCAACTATCCAAGAAGCCCTACATACAAAATTTCAAGAACCAGCCTTGCATGACGATTTAGGAATGTACTGCAACCCACCACACATTTCACTATAGGTATCATGAGGACAATTTTAATTACAGCTCACACACAGGCGCTAAAACAATCATTCTATCCGCGTTCCATACATGAGTGCATCAGGAAGACTCCCTAATTACTGGTCAGTGGGAAGCACCCACTGTCATGTACTTCACAGTGATTTGCTTGGTGTAGCTGTAAATGTAGATGTGAAGCAAGATTTCATATTCCGTTGCGGAGAGTTCTTTCGTGTGATACTCGCAGAATCGCTGTTATTGCTTCATAAGTCATGAGTAATGCGTGACACTTTACCAGAGTAATAATTACTTTTGATTCGCGTGTAGTGGTTGTAGTCATGCTTATACCAGTTAACGTAGAAGTCATATGTTTCGCATACTTACCCATAATTCTTGCTCTGCTATTTTGTAGGCAGTTTTGTGTGTGTGTGTGTGTGTGTGTGTGTGTGTGTGTGTGTGTGTGTGTGTGTGTGTGTGTTGTTTAGTGCACACGCAGGTTGCTTCATAATACATATGTCCAGTGTTATATCATAGGAATATTGTTTTACAAATATGGCCAGCTGATTTCAAGGGCGCTCAGTACACCAACGTTCTCTTATGAATAGCTGCTGCAGAGAGACGGAAGTCTGACAAAGGCTATGAAGGCGCTCTTGACGATACCTCCTGTCCTCTTCCAGACGGGGATGTACTGCATTTTCGGACAAATCACAACTGACCAGGTACGTGGTGTTATATATAATGCCATTCAATTGTATCGACATCCATTTAGAACTCTATTTTTTATTTGTTCGTTAATTTCGGAGTCTTACATACTGCATCCCTGCATAAACAGCTGTAGAGTTGCGTGGAAGTTGGAAGACTGTAGTCAAAACATTACCACCTTGGAGACAAGGAAAATTACAATCTGTCATTTTAGAAATGCGAATCGATTTTACTCACACCTGAGGTTGTAAACTTTACCAGCAGGGTTTCCCAAACTGAATGGAAATCTTTAAGACAGAATTCCTCTACTAGCCTGCACCAAGAATGGAAAAAAATTCTAGTCCTTTCTTTAATAAATCTGTGCTGTATCCTGTGCATGAGGGGTGGATCTCCCAATCGCACACTAAGATTTATTTCATTGATTCAGTACCAGATAACTACCAAGAGACAGTTTGCGAAATTTAGTAGCTCCATTGAATAAAATGTAAAGAGAGAAGAAGAAGAACAGGCACGTGAACACAAAGTGTAATAAGTCCTGCAGCCATATAATCAACTAACATGCTAATATAATTCTGTGTATTAGGAAAGGTTCCACTAGACAACTCAAGAAGTTGTTGGAAAATATGAACCAGTACCATTATAACAGAAAATTCAATACTGAGTTAGGGATTTCCACCACTGATTTCGTGGAGTCAACTTACAGATACAAAACTGTAAATGGAAATTTTAAATTTATCTGGAGAGGCACCTTTACTGACATGTTCGTCCCAGTTTCTTCCCTACATCCCACAGCTTACAAACATGCAGCATTTCACCACATGATCCAAAGCTTCCTTTCCATCACCATGTCCCAAGAAGGCTAACACCAGTAGTCTAATACAAGGAAAACAATAGCTACAGCAGTAATTTAAGGTCCAACACTACCGAAAACTTTCTCAGTTATAAAAGCGAAGAAAGAAGTCAGATCTTTAATCTACCTAGCGAACAACATAGACCGAATAGGAAGTGATGCAGATCACCATTTGTAGGTATAATTTCTATCTGGACAAGGAATTTTTGAAAGACAAAGAGTTTCTTTGTGCTTATCTGTTTTCATTTAAATTAGGTATACGTTTCTTCAACGCAGAGAATAGACAACCTACTATCGTGAGAACAGAGGTTTATAAGACTATTTGCCAAGAGTGTTAGTCCTGCTATATAAGGTACACTGGGTATCCGATCTGTACTAGGCTCCGGCAACATCGTTGAAGCTGGAGATTAAAGAAGGCAAAGTCATCCTTTGTTGAATATTGTTTAAATTAGGACCATAGAACGGCAATGGATGTAGAACTTCGACACATAGAAGGAACTGTGGCAAAGATCACACACATTTAAACATTAGATATTAAAAAAATAATGTGTGTATCCCCACTTTTACTATGGAATGAGTACCCTCAATTAAATTATTCACCCCTCTTAGGTAATGTGTAAACTTCCACATAGGATGGGAACCTTGGTGTCTTCATTCCTAATTAGGTTAACACAAATACACATTCCTGTCCACATAATCCAAAGTCTCTCTATTCCTAGTCAGACTACATACTGCCCTAATGAATATTATAGGGGTGTACAACACAAATATACCAATGTTAAAGTAGCCAACACAGATAAATTTTACTGTGTGGGCCGTCTACTGATAGATTAAGATTTTGATAGTTTTTCTTTGCTTGGTTGCTATCTTTGGAATCAACAGTCTTATTGCAGAAATGACTTAAAACAAGGAAACTATGTCACATGTAAATAAAAAAAAAGAGAAACAACTCAAAATGGTATTTCGTTTAGTTCATGCAACATAAATGTTTCACTAAGAACTCATAGTTGAATCAATAAAAATTTAAGTAATGCTGCTATGCACATTTGATTTCAATTAACTTCCTGTTCTCAATGATACGAGAAGATTATTTCAGTACGTATGTATTTACACTGTTGAGGCTTTACCCTGGACGTTCATGACTTTATCTCATTATTTTTACAGGGATTATCTCTTCAATGGATTAACTTTCAGGACCCATTCATTGAAAGTGGTCTGTTCACAAATTTCATATTGACATTGCTTGAGAAAGTTAAATTGTAACTATGTCATTCATTGCAAATAGCAATGAACTGTCTGCTATCTGTACTGAGCTGACCACAGCTAGGTCTTCCAGAGTACTGTTCCATTACTATGTTTAAAATCAGTTTTCTTCAAAGACACTGTGGACTCTCACATTCCGTTGGGGCTCTTATCACAAGTAAACAATTCTGTACAAGTAAACAGCACTATACTACATCCAGCTTAAAAAATGCATGAACCGGTTTACTCTGATGCCATGGTGCTATCACATTTTTAGTCACTACAAAACCGTAATATATGTTCATTACAAATGTAGCGTCAGTAGTCCTAGTGATCGTCAGCTAATCCTTTAACTTCGACACCCAGAGGATATAGACATACAAAACGCTGTGAATAAATGTAAGAACTATGGCGTTACGAATTCTGCAGATGTGCTATCTAACCACCAGTAGTGACTGTAAACCGGTTTACCAAGTTCTTCCTCGTTAATGAGACATTCAATGTTACAGAGTGAGAAGCTGTCCGATTCGGCCTTCGGCTGTGGTTGGATCAACTGCAATGCTGACTTTAAACGTAGCCTGATCATCCTCATGATGATGGTGGGAAGGCCAGTCGAGATCACAGTGGGAAAGACGTGTCAGCTGTCGAAGCAGATGTTGCTCCAGGTTAGCAAGCAGCATATAAATCTTGAACGTACATAGCCTGATCTCTGCCTATTTCCGTAAATTTTTCTCTCTATCGACCCCTCCCTTGCTAAGTTAACTACTCGCCACGTACTATAGAGCTGGAGCCTCGTTTGAAGAGGGACAGTTGTGACGTACATGCTAAGGCATCTGTTAATAATACGTAAGGTTGTCTTCCTTGTGAACTGGGAGCAGGAGTATGTAGTATAATGTGGATGATGAATTCATGGAAATGGGCCAACTGGCGGAGTACCGAAAAAGCCTGTGGGGAAAGTAGTGTGGCGCGAAATGTCGGTCATTTGCTGGCTGTTACTTCATCAATTACAACCACAACTGAAATTCTTTAAACCGGTGCTGCCTTACACCCCAACAGGCCTTTCATCACTATTATTCTGCTAACAGTGAGGATTGCCCGCAGATTCCTTTCCGATGCTATTCATACCACTAACTCTCCATTTCAAACTTTCTCTGTCCACTTAAGTCTTATCGGTCTTCTGTAGCACCTCCATCACGTTTCAGCTTCTAATTACTCCACCCTGGTTGTCCCCTAGTCCTGAGTTACTGCTATGTAATGCTGCTTTTAGAACAAAAGTTCTGGTTTAGAAACATCTGCCTCAACTTTGTTTCAGTATGTCCCTACTTCTTCTACCCTTTGCAGCTTTGCATACTAACTGGCTAATTAATTCAGCTCTGTACTTCCTCCATCTCATTCTGCTATGCAATTCTGACTCCTTATTGTTTTATGCTAGTAATTTTGCAATAACATCTGTAGCAATATTCTTAAGGAGACTGCCGATCAACTGCTGATTTCGTTGCCTGTGACATGTTCTTGTCCCTATTCCGGTGGGTGTGAGAGTGACTTTTAATTTTTTTTTCAGCTGCCAAGTATTCAAATGTTTCAGTTGCACACTCCCCTGACTATACTGGAGCATAGCTTTAATACAATGACAGACTTTTTAAGAAATTTTAAGTGTTTATTTAAAATGCCGAAACATTTTCTGTGTTGAATTATATAGATAAATACTGTGCCTTGTACGGAAATAAATTCATTTTATACACGTAAACAGAATAAGAGACGAGAAAAGGATACGCATGTGTTTTAGAATGATGGAAATTTCTATGTCAGCATGGTTAGGGTCAAACTGACAAACGTCTTGTGGTCTTTCTGTATCTGAATGTTTCCTCACTGGCATCAAGACAATACAGGAATGCAGCAAAGTCAGTATCATGTTCTAAATCTGTTTGCCAAAATAAATTGTGACGAAAACCTAATATATGTACCATTTGTCACATATGTATTCAACTAATACAGAAAGTGTCATTATTTGAGAAATATCTTCTCGAAAATTGGAGGAGAACTAGTTTGTATTTGAATCGCATTCCACTTACACATGTGAATCTATTACTGAACGTATTTAAGAGTAGAGTACTACATAGTGAAATATATTTGCTATAGGTGTTTCCGTTGCCACCATATTGTTGGTAGGTACCGAAACATACAACAACGTACAACAGCCTAAGATCATATTAGATTTGGTTGGATAATTCGTACAAAAAACTTATAATCATAGAAAAGAACATACTGATATCAATAAACTTGATAAAAATAACGTTGAAGTAACGAGGAAAGTATGAAAACGCGCGTTGGTACATAACAAGCACAACACATTAACATGTAAGATACACGTGTTTGAAATTGTTAATGAATTGTATGTGAGGTGTTACTATGAACCCGACAGCCACATTTCACGATTTTTCATTGTTTAGCCTTTTGTAGTCTGTTCTAATTAGGTATTGTTCTATCTACAGGTGCTCAACGGAACTTACGTCCTGCTGAACATGCTATTCCAGGTGCGCAGCACTGAGTGAAATCTCAGCAATGAATGTGGCTGATAAGTGGCACAGTGTTCGAAACACATCTCCACTGCAGCCTTGAGCAAAAAAAAAAAAAAAAATAGGAGTACTAGTATCAAATTGGAAGACATATAGCAAACGTTAATTATATATCTTACATAAGCTAAGACAAAAATTTCAAATGAATAATACAGTTGTTCACAAAACTGCTAGTTTAAGTTATTGTGCACGCTCCTTTTAAATGACATTTTCAATATTTGTTATCTCAGTTGTGTGACAAATCCTCATACACAGTTCCAAATCATTTATATGTTCACCTGAATAATAAACAATGGCAATCTATACCAATCAAGTAATTTACCTATTTTTTGTGATTATTATTTCTTTAATAAGTAAATTAATTCAAATAGCAACTGAACACAGCAATGAAATTAACTGCACTAGTTGCAGAAGGGGCACTTAGCTACACAAATTAGCTTTGTCACGTTGGTTATGTCCCTCTGCAGCGTAGCTTACGACGCTATGGAACTGTCTGACAATTTAAAGCAGTGTACCATACCAGATCTGGACCCTGTAGCTTTTCTTAGGCGAGATATATATATAACGAGAAATGAGTGAAAAAACTGTATAGTTGTGTAATTTACAAGCTCGCACAATGATCAAAGTTTACATGCTACACTAAACTTCAAATTACTTATTGTAAAGTGTAAAAAACGACAATATACAGGAGTTAGTATGTTAAAAAGAGCATAAAAAGTTACACATTAATTTATGTGTATCCTATTATAGAACGTAGAGGAAGGATTTTTATCCTCCCTTCATGGCGGGTCAATACTTGACATTGTGAATGTCTCAGATATATTGACGTTCTCATTAAATTTATATGTACTGTTACGCAACAAGGTATGTAAATAAAGAATGGTATTATGTATCAACTGAAAGCAGTTGTTACAATAGAATTTTATAACTTTGTGACGCCGTTCGCTAAGTGCAATGAATCTGCTTATCACTGGCTACAGATAACATTGTGAACACATATGTACAATTTTGCTCCACATGAACCGGAAAGTTCACAGGAAGAGATTCTTTGGGATACTAGTGTTCAAGTTAGGTATTTTCATTCACTGCATCCTAAAAAAATAACGTAAAAGGTTTTAAGGTGCTGAAGGGGTTGTGGGTACAGTCAACTATACAATAATAGGTAGAAATAAATATCAAATGGGAAAGTGAACTTTTCTTCCATTCTCTAAATCGTACATGAGACTTAATTGTTTCTTCTGTTTGATTGTCCACTTTCATCGGAATCCGATATAGTATTAGTGATGCCTGCTATATTTTGGAAATATTAGCTCCAATATATTGCTATCTGCGGAATCGTTTCACTAGAAATTTCGCCTTGGTTCGTGATTCGGAAAAAGTTTACTTTTGAAGCTGTTTTGCCAACGAAGAGGACTCATTAAAATCCCAGATAATTGGACTCATTTATCAATACTCCAGACGTCATACAATTTAATGGAGAAACATTGATTACGGCACAGTCTGCCATTACCTATGACACATCCTCATCAGCAGGGATAATGGATGACCTGTATGTCTATTACCCCATTCACTCTTTTAGTATGAAATCATTACGGACTGAGATCGACTCCTAATCTCGTAAGCCATCATTTGCTCTGGTAGTAAAATATTCCAACGGCTTAGAGGTGTATAGGGTATAAATTACAGTCCCTGGATTTGTAATATAGCTCTAAAGTTAAAAGGTGGCGAACTTAGCAAGAAACGTCAATAATGGATGACAATCGATTCCCACACAGTTGTCAATGAAGTAAGAAAATTCTTGTTGCAGCAAAATTACAGCAAATCAAGAGAAATTCAAGAACAGTTGCGTTCAATAGTTAATATTATGGAACTCAACTGAAATACAAGAAATAGGCTTTCCAACTTCTGAGTAAATAACTTATGGCGTTTATTCCACAAATCTATCTACATTTTATTGTATTTTGTTATTAAGTTTTAACCAATAGCATATAAATATAGCGGGAAGGTAGCACTTTTGAGTTACCCATACGACTACTTGGTAGATGGCTTAGAAAGTGAGAACGTTGGTATGTGTGGAAGCCATATCGCTCTGAAACATGGAGAGACAGCGGGAATTCATTCATGTGGCCCGGTATCAGGGAGTGCACCTTTCATTATTTACATGTACTGTTTAAATGTTAATACACATCTCCAACCACGCTACTAACTTCTATTCCATTGATAACATGTTAACAATATATCTGTCACTTTCATTTCTTATTGAGACCGTAATTACAAATTTTAGCTGCTATTATTAGTCATTTGTAGATAAGATGAGCCAGTCATAGTCGCGACATGGGTGGGCAAACGCCAAACTATTAAGATAGTCCACTAGTGCCTGTAGTCTACCATCGGCTTCCGAGGAGTTAATACACGAATCCATGTATGAAATGTGATCTCAGATAAAACGGAACAGTTTGTTGTAAATTGCCTCGGATGATGTACATATGCACTCCAATGTTGATCTAAAAATCGTGTATAGGAGTCTACGATTTCCAGAGATGCAACAGATGATTAATTGTGTGTAGTGCTATTTCGTGTATTAATGGAACAGTTTGTTAAGAGTTGCCTCAGGAAAGATATATATGACGTGAAGCTGTGAGGACTGATCCTGACTCGACTCGTGCTTGGGTAGCCCAGTTGGTAGAGCAGTAGCCCGCGGAAAACAATGGTCTGGAGTTGGAGTCTGCCGGCCGCGGTGGCCGAGAGGTTCCAGGCGGTTCAGTCCGGAACCGCGCGACTGCTACGGTCGCAGGTTCGAATCCTGCCTCGGGCACTGATGTGTGTGATGTCCTTAGATAGGTTAGGTTTAAGTAGTTCTAAGTTCTAGGGGACAGGTGACCTCAGCAGTTAAGTCGCATAGTGCTCAGAGCCGTTTTTGAGTTGGAGTCTCGGTCTGTCACACAGTTTTAATCTGCCAGGAAGTTTCATTCAGCGCACACTGCGCTGCAGAGTGAAAATTTCATCCTGCAAACATATATATGTGCGATCTCATGGGTATTCTGAGATCGTGTGAATCATTTTTTCCCCCTGGAAGTTTCATTCAGCGCACACTGCGCTGCAGAGTGAAAATTTCATCCTGCAAACATATATATGTGCGATCTCATGGGTATTCTGAGATCGTGTGAATCATTTTTTCCCCCTTTTCTTATGGTGGTCGCGAAATAATGATTAGTATCAACGAACTTTGCTATGAAAATCGGTAGCAGACTGGCTCCAGGAGTCGGTTTAATAATTTTGTGATAGGATGAATTAAGCAAAACTAGTTGGCACCCCAACATGTTGCTTATCTCATTATAGTGAAATTGGAACGTTTTCGTTTGCCATTGTATTATGCGCTATTTATGGCAAGAGCGTTAGCGCCTGCCTCCGGCGATGATGAAATCAATTGGGATGACTACTTCGAATCATCTTTGGAAGACAGAAGGTAAGCAAGTTGACCACAATTCAGCTACGAGAAGTTGGCGCGGATGCTTCGTTTAGAAAGGTATCGTGTAGCAGACAAGGGTTATAACTTTTATTTGTCCTGAAACCACAAACAGAAATTAGACATTCAGTGACATACACTCCTGGAAATGGAAAAAAGAACACATTGACACCGGTGTGTCAGACCCATCATACTTGCTCCGGACACTGCGAGAGGGCTGTACAAGCAATGATCACACGCACGGCACAGCGGACACACCAGGAACCGCGGTGTTGGCCGTCGAATGGCGCTAGCTGCGCAGCATTTGTGCACCGCCGCCGTCAGTGTCAGCCAGTTTGCCGTGGCATACGGAGCTCCATCGCAGTCTTTAACACTGGTAGCATGCCGCGACAGCGTGGACGTGAACCGTATGTGCAGTTGACGGACTTTGAGCGAGGGCGTATAGTGGGCATGCGGGAGGCCGGGTGGACGTACCGCCGAATTGCTCCTACACTGGCCGTACACCACTGGTGATCGTCGAGGGGACACTGAATAGTGCACGGTACATCCAAACCGTCATCGAACCCATCGTTCTACCATTCCTAGACCGGCAAGGGAACTTGCTGTTCCAAAAGGACAATGCACGTCCGCATGTATCCCGTGCCACCCAACGTGCTCTAGAAGGTGTAAGTCAACTACCCTGGCCAGCAAGATCTCCGGATCTGTCCCCCATTGAGCATGTTTGGGACTGGATGAAGCGTCGTCTCACGCGGTCTGCACGTCCAGCACGAACGCTGGTCCAACTGAGGCGCCAGGTGGAAATGGCATGGCAAGCCGTTCCACAGGACTACATCCAGCATCTCTACGATCGTCTCCATGGGAGAATAGCAGCCTGCATTGCTGCGAAAGGTGGATATACACTGTACTAGTGCCGACATTGTGCATGCTCTGTTGCCTGTGTCTATGTGCCTGTGGTTCTGTCAGTGTGATAATGTGATGTATCTGACCCCAGGAATGTGTCAATAAAGTTTCCCCTTCCTGGGACAATGAATTCACGGTGTTCTTATTTCAATTTCCAGGAGTGTATTTGTGATACTTTTCTTTAGTTATACCCTCACAGTTGTTAGAAACTACTAACGTGTCGCTATGTATGAGAACATAGTTTGGTTACTGTTTGAGAAGTAACTCAGACAATACCCAGTCCTTGATGGTCTACCACCTAATTAAATTGAACAAAAACTGATAGAAAGTCTGCCTGTGACATACACGGGATAAACACTCTCTTATTAAAAAGTGACAGCCGAAGTACATTCATTGTTAGAAACTTCTCATCAGCTAAATCCAGTGGTAATTTTCTGACAACCAACATCTAAAGATTTTTTTAAAATGTGTGAAGGTAATTCTTATTTCAGGGGCACAGTTCAGGCAACAGTTTTTCTGTTGGAAGAGGGAGAAAAAAGTTAATTTTCCGCTTTTTTAAAAAAAAGATAACTAATTTAAAATAGATTGAAATCAATCACCATTACACATTTCCGTCGCTTAAAATTTCTAAGAAGTGCGAGTCATGTACTCACTACAGTATTCAACAATAATTACTTTAATGGAATAAATTGTGGTCTGTCGTTTGTATGAACTGTGTGAGGACGTTATTTTATATGATGTATAAATATTTCGTCCAAAATGGCTAAACTATGATAAATGTAAGTCCTCCGCAGCTATGAAAACATCCATACATGTTATATAGCTCCCTGAATTATTTTTTATATCTGTATGTGAAGGCTAATCTCAGGAACAACTGTACATATTTTGACACGATTTTCACAAATAGAATGACCCAAGGGTTGTTTGCGGGTTCAGCAGAGCCGCTTGGCTTCAACACCACGTCGCCTATTCGTAAGCAATGTTCAGTACGAAGACGTGTGAGACATTAAACAGATAAGACACATTTTTCTGGTATACAATAAACGTTTAATGGATGTGAATGGAAATGTAGGGAAATTTGTCACAGATAACGGCGCTCAATCTCGACAGTCGCTAAAGTCAGGTGCCTGGAAGTGGCTATAACAGGCGCCGAACTCGCTCTGCCGTCTGCCGTTTGTTTCCCGCTACAAAGAAAATTATTTTTAAAGCTGAGTTTTTCGTGGACATTCAAGAGATCAGTCCCAAATTATTCTGATACCATATCTGTTTTATCGTTATGCATTAACAGGGACATAAAAGCACGAAAAATGAACAGCTCTCCAGCAGCGGCTGGCGCGTCACCCTTGCCCCCACTGACTGCTGCCGCCGTTGAGCAGTGCTGCTCAGCCGCTGCTGCAGTACTGGCTGATCTTCGTGTTTTTCTGTCCTGTTGACGCACATTGATAAACCTAATGTCGCACTACATTAATGAGGGACCCCTCTAACGAATGGGCACGTAGAGTTCGACTTCGAAAACCATTTCCTTTTTAACGCGAAAGATATGATGAATGGTATTTCTTTGGGCTGATTCCAGCCACACATTGCAAAAGCGAAATTGCAACTACTTGGTGAAACACCAGAGCAAATAAGTCTGACTATTCTTTGAAGGCCGGCCGCTGTCGCCAAGTGGTTCTAGGCGCTTCAGTCTGGAACCGCGTGACCGCTACGGTCGCAGGTTCGAATCCTGCCTCGGGCATGGAACTGTGTGATGTGTAATGCCCTTAGGTTAGTTAGGTTTAAGTAGTTCTAAATTCTAGGGGACTGATGACCTTAGATGATAAATCTCATAGTGCTCAGAGCCATTGGAATCATTTTAAACCATTCTTTGGAGGGACGCCCTAGATACCAGCTACACTCTCTAGATACTCGCGGGTAGCACTAGATACCTTAGTTGGACACCTTGTCAAGCGTAGTGGTGATAACATTATATACGCAAAGTTACCTCAAATATCACTGTATTAGTGAGCTTAGTGAGCACCGCATCAAAATCGCTACCGTGGTTCCTCTGTTTTGCCTTCACACAACGACAAAAATCGGGACCGGGGATTTTAAATCGTCGTTGTTTGGCCTGTTTTCACGAAATGTTTATAAAGTATGCACACAATCTACCCTCGTGGATCAGTCCCTCCACTGGTGAAAATTGTTTCAAAGTCCTCACAGTACTTCCTGAGACTGTCCTTCACATGGAGACCAATAAGTGCGACTTGCGACTTTAATTCACTATAGCATAGTAAATTAGCACAAACTGTTTATGAATTATACACACAAACCTCTCTCGAAAGTCACTATATGTCTTAGTGAATATATCAGAATCCCTAGAGCAATTACAGAGGTGTTTTCCAAATTATTAAATTTTGGGAGACCTTAAATGTTGTCTTCATGTTGTGTGAATGACCTTTTCTCCATAAATGGTATATCTGTATACATCATTATCATTTCACGTTTATTCCTTCTCCTGTAGTTGACTGAACCTTTATTTTAAATGTCACTTTCACTAATATTCAAAAGTAAAAAAAAGCTAGTGTTGCTCAGAGCTGGATCACACAACGTTTAATTACCAGTTTTATTCACTGTGTGACTATTCCTCTTGGTCCCAAATTCAATTCATGCATCTAGGTATTGACGTTATCCAAGTGATATTTCGGAGATTAATTGCTGCATATTCTTAAGAGAACTGCGTGTGATTACCTTTCATTGTAATACTCCCTTCCAGTTAATTAATATTATTTTGGCGAATTATGTAGCAGAGGCATCAGTCACATTAACAGAAGATGTTGAGAGGAAGCTCACACTCAGTTCGTATTCTGTATTTCACATATAACAGAAAGACGTATTCCATGAATTAGCTTCCAATAAACTACAACTTAGTTTTACTGGTGAGAACATGCCGATTACGTACAGTGCATTTACTGCTCTTCAAGGCCACTGACATTTTGATATGAACATCTGGTGTAATTCATGCTGTTACTCTAAGGTTCTCATTCTCACTCCAAAGTAAGCCACTGCTTTGATTAGTATTTCCCTACCGAATTAATGAAAATATTTACTGTCTCATGAGTTTATCACCACGTTCAAGAACGATCAGAATAGATATGATCTTGAGCGTCACTCAAACATAGATAAACCACTCAAACCAATCTTGTCGCCAAAACCCCAACACATCTCAAGTTCCTATACTGTTCGTCATTAAATCCACCCATTTTAAATAGGTGAATATCTATATGCTGTCTCGAAACTAAGTGGTGCGTATATAAAGTGACCGGTCCGCACAGCTTAAGAACTTCAGTACGACCCCTCTGCAACACACTCATAAAAACTATTAACTCATAAGTGGCACGAGTGTCTATCTTGACAATGCCAAATAAGCTCATGTCAGCGTTAGCCACGTATCCAGAATACACCGAACTACAGGTTGGGCAAATGAAAGTGGTCGGGTGAACAGAGTTCCAGCGTGCAAAGAAGCACAGCAGAGAAAAGGAAATACAGAATCAATCTCACATCAGCAGATGTTGAAAGCGACCAACATTCATCTCTTGGCACTTTTGGGCGCTGCTCGAGAAGGTGCTGAAGATTGATCGAAGTTGGACTATTGAAATTGCTGCAGTCTCTTTCGAATGTTCTGCTGCACTTCTTGAGGAGTGTAAGAGTTGTTGCGTTACACCTTAAACTTTAGGGCTCCAGTGATGGGACCAATAATCTTTCATGTAGACGCTGCACACTAAACCCCAGCCTTCAGATCATACTGTGCTCTTTCGTGGAAGTTATGCGGATTTCACGCTGCCCAGAACCTGTGATTCTGTGAGTTGATATTACCACTCAGTTGAAACCAGGCTTCATCAGACAAAGAACAGATCCATATACAAGCAATTCATTGTTATCTCAGTGAATAGCCACTCACAAAACTGACGGCGCTGAGGAGCAACTAATGGTTTTAATGCGTGAACAACAGACAGTCGGTAGCGACGCATGTGCAGGTACAGGTGTAGTAATCGCCCGCATGACCAGCTTGATATGCTGGTCTCTTGCGACAGGTGTCGGGTTGATTTTCTAGGATTCTGAAGAATTTTATGGTGTATTCAGCCACGTTTCTGAATGTTTTTTGACTTTTTCAAAACAGGTCCTATCTGATACCATTTTCGGACTATGCTTTGCATGGCACTGTTTGCTGGCACTTTAACACAACTGAACCTGTCAGCAAACAACTATTCACACCGTTCGCACGGGTTTCTTGTCACGTAACTTTCCGAAATGGACACCCGCTACTCTACTGTGAATACCATCGTCCTCTTTATCACAGCTGCACTCATACTCACAAGCCCGTCACACGCTCTTAGCCGGTATGGATCTCATGGCGGGTGTACACATGGTGTACGCGATACGGGGTGTGATTATACGCATATGTTCACGTCCAACCCAACCCACTCATCTGGGCAACTTTTGGTTGCTCCACCATGTATAACGCACTGTATTCTTACGTCAGGAAATGTACTTTAAACTCTCTTGTTGTGAGAAATAAGGAATAAGTACTGCAACAGTCTTCGTTATACAGAGACTGTCTCGTACGTTGGAGCCCTCAACATCACAACATGCGCTGTAAGAATCAAGGTAAAAATCTTAAAAGTACGCTTTGCAGATCACTTCTGTTTGAGCGGTGTTACATGTCTACGTTGCAATGAAATAGTGTATTGCCAGCAGAAAGACAGTGCTCTTGAACTGCGAATGTGTTTAACTTATCTCAGAACTCTTATGTCTTACAGTCCGTTGTTAAAGAAGCATATCACACGATTGACAAGATTCGTCACTATATAAGTACAGGTTTGTAGGAATCATGAAACCCTCTCAGCTGCTACTGCAAATAACCGACAAAGGGTAACAGTACAGATGGTCAGTGAATGGTTCTCATTTGATGATATTCGAGTCTGCAGTATAATCAAGTTAATATCTTACTTAAAAGCATTAGGTGTACTTGGAAAAAATAATTATTTACTACAAAAAGCAGTTGCTTTTGTTAAACATCTTAGCGGTGACGTAAACACCTTACGGCTTTTCTGTATGATTACATCCATGAATTTCTTTAATTCTTGCAACGCCGCTCTCTAGCTTTCTCAGACTGAAGGAACCTGCATGCATACCTGGACTAGCCTACCTAGGAGGAGTCATATTGTGAAAGAATGATTTGGCCGTCTTGATTCGAATTTTCCACGTCAAAGGTTTGAAACTTAAAAGAAAAGCGTTTCAAACTGAATGCCTCGTCTCAGTGTATTAGTCGGTAAGAGCAGTCCCAGTCTGTCATGCTGTTTTAATCTGCCAGGAAGCTTCAAAGCGGTCCACATTACCATACAGCGTGAAAGATCTATTATGGCCACTATCGAGTCTTTTAGGATGAAGATGACGTCAGAAACACTCTGTTAGGAACAGACAGACTTTTCACATACACTAACATTTCTCAGAGGTCATAACTATGAACTCCTCTGCCGAAATATATGGAAAAATATTATTATATGGAAGTAAACCAATTCCCGATTAGAATTCCTAAACTTGAAATGCTCAAGGGAAAAAGGATTTTGATGTGATAATACAGTATCGGTGGATAGATAACTGAATAATATTATCCCTCAGAAGTGAAAAAAACTGTATTTAAGGACTTATTCTGGAAGATATAGTCGCAGGAAGAAAGTTCATTTCGCATTATAGACGCAGATCGAATGTTAAGCTAATAGATAACGTCAATGGAAATGGTTTTCAGCACTGTAATTTCTGTTCTAGAGAATACTGAAGGTCCCTTACGGAAGTAAGTTAGGAGATTAGTAACTCGAAAACCACTAAAAGGTGTATCCAAACACTTGTCAACTGGACCGGCCGGGGTGGCCGAGCGGTTCTAGGCGCTACAGTCTGAACCGCGCGAGCGTTACGATCGCAGGTTCGAATCCTGCCTCGGGCATGGAAGTGTGTGATGTCCTTAGGTTAGTTAGGTTTAAGTAGTTCCGAGTTATAGGGGAGTCCCATAGTGCTCAGAGCCATTTGAAACATTTGAACTTGTCAACTGGAAGACGTACGTATTGGCTTAATGAAATATAGTTGCTACGTTTATTTGTACAGGTAGTTGCAAAATTAACACACAATCTACCCAGGACAAATCTTTTTATTTTCCTTCAGCGTTTGTCCCAAGTGACTGTGGGGTCTACTACATGGGTCCGTTGTTTCCAAATGTTCAAATGTGTGTCAAATCTTATGGGACTTAACTGCTAAGGTCATCAGTCCTTAAGCTTACACACTACTTAACCTAAATCATCCTAAGGAGAAACACACACACCCCTGCCCGAGGGAGGACTCGAACCACCGCCGGGACCAGCCGCACAGTCCAGGACTGCATCCGTTGTTTCCATTTCGCTCTATCACGGGCTGCATCTGGGTGCATTTAAGGTCTTTATGAATCGTAAGGTCCTGGCAGCATAGTCATCACCGGCCCGAAAAAGATGCCCAGACCAGCAAAGACGACTCTCACAAATCTTGTCTTGGACCAGTGCAACACCAAACTGTTTCGTAATGCTGTCATCGGAAACGTGATCTAAGTAAGTGAAGCCCGGTCTGCACCTTAGCATCTTCGTTTCCATTACACTTAGGCGACGTTCTGTCCAACTGTAGTCGGCCATCACTTAACAATCATACAAGGCGACTGGTCGGATGACACTGCGATAGATTTTTGATTTTAAATTATCTTTCATCTTGCGGTTGCAAATGACTCCAGTTGTTGTTCGCCACTTCATCCAGGCTGCCTGAGTTGGAGTATTGATCTCTTCGGTAAGTTGGCCGTCAACAGTGATCGTGGAACCAAGGTGCTTAAACTTGCTGACACGGGTCAGATCTTCGCTATGACCCGTGATGGTTCCCATTTCATGTCTGTACGTGTCATGTACTCTGTTTTCTTTAAATTAAGGCGCAAACCGTGTAGCGCCAACCGGTCACTCCATTTTTGAGTTTGACTCTGCAAATCAAGCTTGTTTTCTGCTGCCAGCATCACGTCGTCAGCATAAAGTAGGGTCCATGGTAATGGCCGATGCAGGTCAGCTGCCACGGCGTCCATTACTAGAATGAACAGAAGTGGTGATAATGCAAAACCTTGATGGATGCAGACTGTGATGGGGAAGTCGTCGCCAATCAAGGTTCTGCATTATCACCACTTCTATTCATTCTCGTAATGGACGAATCTACCAAGTGCAAATAAATTATTAATTTATGTAAGAACTTCTGTGCTTCGCCGATAGCTTTCGACGATACAGGATTGTACAACTAGAATGCGGCCAGTTAATGAATGTACCAACTCTCAGTTCTTGCTTGGGGACATTCACTACAAATAATTAGAAATAAAGTATTACGTTCTCCTGCTTACAAAATTTGTTTTTTTCAGTGTCCGCTTTCTCTTGTTTCATATGGACTAAAAATCTTTGTAGTCTAGTCGTCTAAAGTAAGCACATAAACAACAATTTGTTCGAGAATAGCGCCGACAGCTGTCGTATAGCTTTGAAGTCACGAACAGTTTGATCTTAAGAATGTTGTGTCATGGTCCACATAGTAGTTAAGGCAATTTTCTGGTTACATCTTTTTAATAACTGACGTATGGCAAAGAGGACGCTTCATTATAATACGAGGACTGCAGAGCTTCTAGCTCACGGTTTATAGGCTCAATGCTGTACCGTCTAGTATCGCCCCCTAAAATCGCTAACCTGACTTGCCTGCAAACAGGGGCAGATTGAGACAAGTGAGACAAGACGTGTAGCTATACTTGGAATTAGTCGAAACAAATATTGCTCATCACGTTTCATGTGAACCACAGTCTCATTAGTAAATATCAGTTTCTTTCCCATTATAAACGAAATCATATTTCAAACAGAATACTACGTTCCAAGTATAGTATAGTGCGGCCCCAGAAAAGTGTAGTGCCATACTTCTTTTATTGGCATGTCTTAACAGGGACAGTAAAACCCGAAGAATAAGCGTAGTCGAACAGAGACTGAGTAGTGCTGCTGCATGGTGGTAACAGACAGAGTGGGGCAGCCTTACTCTGTCACTGCAGGTGCACTGGTTATTCTTCTTATTTTATTCTGCGTGTTAATAGATATCGATAAAACGAATATCGCCTTACGCTGATATAGGACTACTCTCTCGAATGGGCATGTAAAACTCTAATTTAAAACATTTTTTTGTAAGGGGAAACAAATCGAACCTTTCCACTGACGCTGCGCATTGCTGATGGGCAGTATTTGTTTAGGATGACTCTAGCTGCACATTACAGGAACGAAACTGTAGATATTTATCGAAACATTAGAGAAGGGAAGTGTTTCTGCTAAAACGAGCATGTAAGTAGTTGTTGGTATCTCACTTAGTCAATGAATTGACATCATTTGGTTCCAGTATGATGGACGTATAGGTGCTAAGGGAAAAGTTCAAGTAGATTGTAAATCGCGCTATGGAGAAATATGTGTGTTGTATGTGTATTAAAGATAGATAAGATTCATGTGGTTTAACAACAAAACTTGTAAAATGCTGAGGCAACACAGGTCGTTAAACTCTTGATTCGAAAGAGAACGCATAAGTGATGACAGAAAAAGCTTAGTAGAGGTTTGTGAGTCTGTAAAACGACGTACGTGCAAAGAATACAACTACTACCATTATACCTTAGCAAAAGATCTGGCAGAGAACCCGAAAAAATTCTGGTCCTATGTCAAATCGTCCGTGGGCATAAGTCATTAACTGACCAGCATCGTGTGGAAGCGGAGGACAGGAACAGGGAAGCCGAAGTTTAAAATGTCCCGTTTAAGAAATCGTCACAAAGGAGAATCGTACAAACATATTGTCGCCTGAGCATCATACAGACTCTCATTTGGATGACACAGTAATAGGCATCGCTGTCGTAGAGAGACAACTGAAAGAGTTGAAAACAAATAAATCGGCAGGTCCATATGGAACATCAGTTCGGTTTACAAAGAGTAGTCAGTGGCATTGCCCCTTTACATAGATTGCATTTATCGTGAATCTCTCCTCCAGCGTAATGTCCCAAGCGACTGGAATAAAAGCGTAACTGACTCCCATATAACTTTACTAAAAAAAACGGATCCGCGAAAGTAAAGACCGGTATCTTTAAAATCTGGTTGCTGCAGAATTGTTGAACACAATCTAGTTCGAGTACAATAAATTTCCTTGAGTCCGAAAAGCTGCTGTCCATGAATCAGAACGGTTTTAGGAAACATCACCCTTGCGAACTCAGCTTGCCCGTTCTCACGTGATATAATGCGAATTATGGATGAAGGGAAATTGGAAATTCCATATTTCTATATTTCTGGTATCGTTTGACACATTACACCGCTCCAGACGGTTCACGAACGTATGAGCATACGAAATAGGTTCCCAGTTATGTGAGTGGCTCGAAGATCTCTTAAGAAATCGAACCCAGTAGGCTGACCTCGATGGCAAGTGTTCATCAAGGCCAAGAATACAGTCAGAAGTGCCTCAAGTAGGTGTGATACTGACTCCCGTTGTAAAATAATTTATGCATCAGGTCCTAAGGGGAAGGAAGCATATGATTGCGCTCTGATTGCAAGGAATCTTCACATGGGACATCGATGCCTGTTACGTTTGCCAGCGGAATTAGGTTGCTAAACGAATAACAAACCTGTGCGGAAAATTAGTAATATTTAAAGTCTGTACTCAATAAATTGTAAATTACCTTTACTCATTAGAAAACAAGATCAACGAACATTTTAGGGTTAGATGCAGGTTATTACTCAGTGACATCATTTTAATTAACCACTGCACATCATTGGAAATTCATTATCAAGCTTATTAATTGTATTTACGCCAGAGATATAAACATGGTGTTCTTACGAGCATCTAGACAGAAAAAGGAGTGGGGAGTATATACGTCTCTAAGGAACTTCCTTTGTTTCATAGAAAAGAAGAACTAAACTAATCTGTCGCCTCTAATACACTCCTGGAAATTGAAATAAGAACACCGTGAATTCATTGTCCCAGGAAGGGGAAACTTTATTGACACATTCCTGGGGTCAGATACATCACATGATCACACTGACAGAACCACAGGCACATAGACACAGGCAACAGAGCATGCACAATGTCGGCACCAGTACAGTGTATATCCACCTTTCGCAGCAATGCAGGCTGCTATTCTCCCATGGAGACGATCGTAGAGATGCTGGATGTAGTCCTGTGGAACGGCTTGTCATGCCATTTCCACCTGGCGCCTCAGTTGGACCAGCGTTCGTGCTGGACGTGCAGACCGCGTGAGACGACGCTTCATCCGGTCCCAAACATGCTCAATGGGGGACAGATCCGGAGATCTTGCTGGCCAGGGTAGTTGACTTACACCTTCTAGAGCACGTTGGGTGGCATGGGATACATGCGGACGTGCATTGTCCTGTTGGAACAGCAAGTTCCCTTGCCGGTCTAGGAATGGTAGAACGATGGGTTCGATGACGGTTTGGATGTACCGAGCACTATTCAGTGTCCCCTCGACGATCACCAGTGGTGTACGGCCAGTGTAGGAGATCGCTCCCAACACCATGAAGCCGGATGTTGGCCCTGTGTGCCTCGGTCGTATGCAGTCCTGATTGTGGCGCTCACCTGCACGGCGCCAAACACGCATACGACCATCATTGGCACCAAGGCAGAAGCGACTCTCATCGCTGAAGACGACACGTCTCCATTCGTCCCTCCATTCACGCCTGTCGCGACACCACTGGAGGCGGGCTGCACGATGTTGGGGCGTGAGCGGAAGACGGCCTAACGGTGTGCGGGACCGTAGCCCAGCTTCATGGAGACGGTTGCGAATGGTCCTCGCCGATACCCCAGGAGCAACAGTGTCCCTAATTTTCTGGGAAGTGGCGGTGCGGTCCCCTGCGGCACTGCGTAGGATCCTACGGTCTTGGCGTGCATCCGTGCGTCGCTGCGGTCCGGTCCCAGGTCGACGGGCACGTGCACCTTCCGCCGACCACTGGCGACAACATCGATGTACTGTGGAGACCTCACGCCCCACGTGTTGAGCAATTCGGCGGTACGTCCACCCGGCCTCCCGCATGCCCACTATACGCCCTCGCTCAAAGTCCGTCAACTGCACATACGGTTCACGTCCACGCTGTCGCGGCATGCTACCAGTGTTAAAGACTGCGATGGAGCTCCGTATGCCACGGCAAACTGGCTGACACTGACGGCGGCGGTGCACAAATGCTGCGCAGCTAGCGCCATTCGACGGCCAACACCGCGGTTCCTGGTGTGTCCGCTGTGCCGTGCGTGTGATCATTGCTTGTACAGCCCTCTCGCAGTGTCCGGAGCAAGTATGGTGGGTCTGACACACCGGTGTCAATGTGTTCTGTTTTCCATTTCCAGGAGTGTACATCGAGATCAAACATATAGAGTTATCCCTGCATTGTACTTAATTAAACGATGAGAATTAATTTATTGCACCTCTTTTCCAAGGAAGAGTAAATTTATTACGAAAACCACCAGCCTTACCCTGTATAGCTACTTCCTCACGTAACCTTCGTCGAATAGGTGTGCAACTATACGAACTTTCCCAGTTCATTCATACCATTTATATTTAGATTTTAACAGCAGGAAAAACACATACTTCAACTGACGTTTTTGCAGATAGTTCGTGCACATTATAAGTCACCAGGAAATACCCGCCAGCAGTTATTTGAGATGCAAAACCACCAATATACAAAGTATTTCAGCATTTGAAATGGCTGCACTTATACGAGCCACCTGTTCCGAAAAGCCAATTGCAGATAAGTCACTGCCTTTAAATAATATTGTTGGGGCTATCTGAAGATGACCAATCTTGTAACGGTGAGCTGGAAATCCGGAATAGTGAAAGAACGCTTAGGAGAACAACTCAACATAGTGGACATATGCAGCTTATTATATTCGATTTATCTAGCAGGACACAACGGCGCGAATGGGACCAACACTGGATTGTACAAACTACTGAGCGCTTACTGGAATAAACCTCAAATAACTGAAATATTTTCCACAGACTAAGGTTCAAAATTAAGTGGACAGTTCGTTTCAGGTTAGACAGGAAGAGTAACTCTTCTTCTTGAGGACAAAGGGAACGTTGGTCGAACACTAACGCATACAGGATTAGGTAATCGGGCAATATATAAACCAGTGGAAAGTAGTTATAGTAAAGGGTACTAACAATAGGCTATGTACTACAGATTAGTGACAGCACTGAACGTAGTAGAGATAACGGCGAAGGGTGTCGTCTTGCTTATATCTATAGATGTACATGATGTGCAATGTCAATTTCCTTCTGTCGAGGAAAGTAATCGGCATTATAAATATTTGGAAGCCCGGAGAATTTCAGGTCAGTCTTCCCTGTACTTAAAATTAGGGACAAGGTTTACTTCGACTCCTTTTAGTCGTCTGCCCAGATTCCTAAACAAAACTGAAAGCAATGTCGTATCATTTACATGATTAGAAGACGTTAAGAATCAATAACTTAGATGTTTGGAGCAGTTCGCCTATGGCAATCTACAGCACATAATTTTCATCCTCGTGTACTTTACGAATACGGATGATTTTATCGATTACTATTGGTGAGCGGACGAGTGAAACTACAAGTGGGGATTTCCCTTTGTGCTAATGTTCGCAAAAACATATTGCAGAAAGCTGTTAACTGTAACGAGTTACTTAGTATCCAGAAAGGGTGGGGTAGGTAGAATTTCCTGACATCCGGATGCGTGGGAAACGATAAATGGGCGACAACACTCTTACCCAAAGAACGTCGGGGCACCCCTGCTGCAGATCATGAAACACAACTTAAAATAATATACAGCCAGTCTTGTTCACGTAATTCTAATCGACTGCCGTAACAGCGTATATTGCGCCAGGCCAGTCTCTTGTTGGATTAATGCTGGGTCTAGAATAACTTTAAAATATTTATGAAATAAAAATTTTTCAATGTGAAGGAAACATTTAATGCTTGTACCGGAATTTTCAGCATACAATTAAAGCACGATGACTGGTTTCCAGACGTTTCAAATCGTAAAAAACTGTGAACGTGCATTGATACGATCGTCAACTGTAGTCATGCACTGACACGCATACGTATGATGCGCCAACTAGACTACGATAGTATGCAGTTAAAAAATTCATCGTGAGTGAGTAAGGTCAATAGTCATAATGTCGCGAAATGACAGTAATTAAGAAGAAAAATCGCCTGTTCCTTTGGTAATAACTGTGTGATTTGTAGTTGCACAGCACGTATTGTAGTGAGAACAGTATATGCAACGGTAACAGGCGTTTCATAGCGTGGCGTACAAAGCAGTGATGCAACATACCGTACAAAATAGTCACCATGTAGTTTGAAGATTAAAAGTAAACTACCACAAGTCCAACCTGCCTGGCGAGACACATCAAATAAATGAAACAATTCGTTAGAGCGTTTGTAGTCATAAAATTGAATTAAATTAGTCTTGACGGCAATACAACATCTGTAGGCAATGGTAACCGGCTTCTGTCATAATGTGAGCATATTATGCCATAATAGTAGGAGGAGATGGTGAACAGAGCAGATATCGCATATCTACGAACGTCAGCTGCTCATGTAGTTGACTTTGTGGATCCGCCATGCTTACTCCGTTGACCGCCGCCGGCTGCTATTGTCGTGTAATAGGGTCTGAAGATGGTTTCGTTTTGACTGCCCATAAATGTTTAACTGTGGTCAGGACTGCTGTTATACAGTTTTAAAATAATTAACAAGGCCACTGATATTCAGCACTGGAAATGTTCTCAAAAATATCAGTTTGTAATCTTTATGATCTGTAGTCTGGAGTGCTGAAGTGATAGTGTATTCCAATGTGATTGCTGAATTTGGATTGTTTTCGCGTGTAGTGAACAAGATCACCTAACACTTTCAGGTGAGATGCAGTTTATTTGTCAGGACCATCATTTTAATCAACCATCGCACATCATTGGGGAGTTATTTTAGAGTCCTATTCCGGATAATCTCGCATGGACCGGACTTAATATTCATTCCTAGCCCAGGAGCGGGAGTATGTTAAGATGGACAGACAGTGTAGGAAGACTCGATATTTACTCACAGACAGATAGATTGACACATGTTAATGTTGTTTAGCAATTTTTCTTGCAATATTTATATGGACTAGAAAGTAGTGGTACTGTCAACAATGTCAGAACGTCATCGTTTCAGCTTGGATAGCGAGACAGAGACTCATAGCAGGTCCTTTCCGACACTATTGTAGCTACAGTGCTGTTAGCTGTTATGGAAGTAAATGATCACTGGAACAAATGAGGTTTGTTCCAGGAATATAAACTGAGTGTTTAGCCTCTGATATTTATAATAATTCGCTGTGAATACTACAACGAATACGAATGAACAGTATCACAGTCTTCATCACTTGTATTAATCACTGCAAAGGAAGTGCGAATCATATTGCAATCAAAAATAGTTATCCGCAATTTACGAAATACATACCACTTCGTCTTGGATTCATAGATTTTAGAAAACTTTTGTCTAAGTTTTAAAAAAACTGTGCAAATAGCTCTTGAGAAACAAGGCACTCATTAATCTATGTTGGTGTACAGAAGAATACGTACTTCAGTGCTTCAGTTCCATTAGGCTCCTTTATGATTGTAAAACTTAATTCAGCCAGAAAGATTAGATATCACTAAAACTATTTTTAGTGGTCCTAGGTACTATTGGTAAGCTAAAAGAGAATTTCCAAACGAGGAATGCCTACAATCAGTCGATGTTATTTGTTTTGCGTTGTCGCAGAGAGACAAGGATTTTTAATGTGAAATCCAAAACCAGAGGCTCACGCTGCGTACAGTGGAGAGGTGAAGTAAGTTTCGAATTAACGCGAGTGAGAATAAACAAACTACGATACAAGTTTCACTGATTCATTGAAATATGCCATGGAGCATTCGGGAAATAGTAACTATGAATTAATCAAAATGAAATGCAAATTAAGAAAAGGAAGGAATGAAGATTAGATTTTAACGTCCCGTCGACATCGAGGTCATTACAGACGAAAACACAAGGTCGGAATGGTCCGTGCCGTAGTTAAAAGTGCTCCAGCACCGAACTGTCTTTAACTTTCTTCTTGGGAACTTTGTCTGGCGTATGGCGGAAATGTAAGTAGTCTTTGCCTTGTGGGGCCCTCTCTGGACGCTAGCCTTAACTAAGTACTCTCTCAGTTTCCGGCAGCTCGGGTGTTATACGATCTTGACAAGCATATTGCGATTGTCATCGAATGAGTGTGTCATACCTCTTCTTTTAGCTATCAGCTGCTCATTGTCCACACGAGCAGCACAACAGCACGACTTCATATTACGACATCCACATCCACCTACCACATGAGACCAAATGTGTTTTCTGAAATTCTTTCCTCCAGGCGAAAGCTCTCATAACTTTAGAATCAGATGCCTCATTACCCTGTTACATATGCAAAATCTCAGGGCAGAAACAGAGTCCAAAATTTAAATATTATTGTCATCTTTCTGGAAAAAAATATACAGGAGTATTGTTTCGTTTAATAGTTGACAAAAGGTAAATTCCTATGGATGGACGCCTGGAAACCAACATCTCGGGAACGGCAAAGCAGATAGAGTTTGCACATGCTACTGTTGTGAGAACGTCTTTGGAAAATGTTTGAAGGACGCTGAAACCACAAGTAGGCGCTAAGGAGGTGACGTCCACACATCTCAGAACATCTAAATCAGAGTCTTCCACGCACTGTAAAGGATAGGGAGCGATCTGCATCACACCCGATGACAGAGCATAACGGTGGTGCGGGCACAAAGGTTTCGAAGTGCATAATTCGACTCTCATTGTTTGAACATGTGTACCCACCTGGCGCCAATGATATTTTCAAATTCCATTGCTGTGGGTACGGAATCATCAACATTGGACTGTGAGTCAATGGAAACTTGTCGCCTTGTCGGAAGACTCTCTGTTGTTTTTATACCAAGTCGACAGTCGTGTCCAGATTCGCCGTCACCCAGGAGAGCGGCTGCTCGAAAAATGCACTGCGGCACGGATGCAGACCTAAGAGGACAGTGTTATAGGACTGGGCTAGGGTATATTCACCTGCGCTTCCATCACTAATCGAAGGCAACACGGCTGTGAGATACGTGAGCATTAATGTTGACCACTTGTAACCATTTCTGCTTGATGTCTTAACCAACTGTGACGGCAGATTCCAACAGTATAACTGTCCTTGTCACAAAGCCAGAAGTGCGGAGGAAGAGCAAACCGCATTTGGTGGTGGAGATGGAATCAGAAAACACATGGATGCTTGCGTCAGTGCTTTCCAGAATGACGAGATCACTCAGGGAATGTCTTAAAAACATCTTACCGACCATCATTTTCAAGAACATGATAATGAATTCACATTAACATACTGCCCACCAATTTCTCCTGGCCTGAACTCGACGGAACACGTCAAGGAAGCTATCAGGAGCCAACGCCATGCCCACAAACCACTGGTCCTCAAATACTGAAATTTGATGACCTGGGCGTAGACACATGGTACTGTGTAATCGGGAAATGCACGAACGTACTGCCGAATCAATCCCACGAACAGTCGCCACTATACTGCATCGTAAAGTATACCTTCATGCTCTTAGCCTGGTAATTATAATACTTTGGCTAACAATCTTCATACATTTTTGCCGGTATTAAGCACTTTTTGAAACACGTGTCACCAAACAGCCGCCTAACAACAGCAACGTTAATGAGAGTAGCGCTGAAAGGTAAAATATAGCCGCTACGATAATTATAGTAGTCTATCTTATTATCAGATAGATTATATAATGGTAAGACAGAGATTTAGGAACCAGGTTTTAAATTGTAAGACATTTCCAGGGGCAGATGTGGACTCTGACCACAATCTATTGGTTATGACCTGTAGATTAAAACTGAAGAAACTGCAAAAAGGTGGGAATTTAAGTAGATGGGACCTGGATAAACTGAAAGAACCAGAGGTTGTACAGAGTTTCAGGGAGAGCATAAGGGAACAATTGACAGGAATGGGGGAAAGAAATACAGTAGAAGAAGATTGGGTAGCTTTGAGGGATGAAGTAGTGAAGGCAGCAGAGGATCAAGTAGGTAAAAAGACGAGGGCTAGTAGAAATCCTTAGGTAACAGAAGAAATATTGAATTTAATTGATGAAAGGAGAAAATATAAAAATGCAGTAAATGAAGCAGGCAAAAAGGAATACAAACGTCTCAAAAATGAGATCGACAGGAAGTGCAAAATGGCTAAGCAGGCATGGCTAGAGGACAAATGTAGGGATGTAGAGGCTTCTCTCACTAGGGGTAAGATAGATACTGCCTACAGGAAAATTAAAGAGACCTTTGGAGATAAGAGAACCACCTGTATGAACATCAAGAGCTCAGACGGAAACCCAGTTCTAAGCAAAGAAGGGAAAGCAGAAAGGTGGAAGGAGTATATAGAGGGTCTATACAAGGGCGATACACTTGAGGACAATATTATGGAAATGGAAGAGGATGTAGATGAAGATGAAATGGGAGATACGATACTGCGTGAAGACTTTGACAGAGCACTGAAAGACCTGAGTCGAAACAAGGCCCCCGGAGTAGACAACATTTCATTGGAACTACTGACGGCCTTGGGAGAGCCAGTCCTGACAAAACTCTACCATCTGGTGAGCAGGATGTATGAAATAAGCGAAATACCCTCAGACTTCAAGAAGAATATAATAATTCCAATCCCAAAGAAAGCAGGTGTTGACAGATGTGAAAATTATCGAACAATCAGTTTAATAAGCCACAGATGCAAAATACTAACACGAATTCTTTACAGGCGAATGGAAAAACTAGTAGAAACTGATCTCGGGGAAGATCAGTTTGGATTCCGTAGAAATACTGGAACACGTGAAGCAATACTGACCTTACGACTTATCTTAGAGGAAAGATTAAGGAAAGGCAAATCTACATTTCTAGCATTTGTAGACTTAGAGAAAGCTTTTGACAATGTTGACTGGAATACTCTCTTTCAAATTCTAAAGGTGGCAGGGGTAAAATACAGGGAGCGAAAGGCTATTTACAATTTGTACAGAAACCAGATGGCAGTTATAAGAGTCGAGGGACATGAAAGGGAAGCAGTGGTTGGGAAGGGAGTAAGACAGGGTTGTAGCCTCTCCCCGATGTTATTCAATCTGTATATTGAACAAGCAGTAAGGGAAACAAAAGAGAAATTCGGAGTAGGTATTAAAATCCAGGGAGAAGAAATAAAAACGTTGAGGTTCGCCGATGACATTGTAATTCTGTCAGAGACAGCAAAGGACTTGGAAGAGCAGTTGAACGGAATGGATGGTGTCTTGAAGGGAGGATATAAGATGAACATCAACAAAAGCAAAACGAGGATAATGGAATGTAGTCGAATTAAGTCGGGTGATGTTGAGGGTATTAGATTAGGAATTGAGACACTTAAAGTAGTAAAGGAGTTTTGCTATTTGGGGAGCAAAATAACTGATGATGGTTGAAGTAGAGAGGATATAAAAAGTAGACTAGCAATGGCAAGGAAAGCGTTTCTGAAGAAGAGAAATTTGTTAACATCGAGTATAGATTTAAGTGTCAGGAAGTCATTTCTGAAAGTATTTGTATGGAGTGTAGCCATGTATGGAAGTGAAACATGGACGGTAAATAGTTTGGACAAGAAGAGAATAGAAGCTTTCGAAATGTGGTGCTACAGAAGAATGCTGAAGATTAGATGGGTAGACCACATAACTAATGAGGAAATATTGAATAGGATTGGGGAGAAGAGAAGTTTGTGGCACAACTTGACCAGAAGAAGGGATCGGTTGGTAGGACATGTTCTGAGGCATCAAGGGATCACCAATTTAGTATTGGAGGGCAGCGTGGAGGGTAAAAATCGTAGGGGGAGACCAAGAGATGAATACACTAAGCAGATTCAGAAGGATGTAGGTTGCAGTAGGTACTGGGAGATGAAGAAGCTTGCACAGGATAGAGTAGCATGGAGAGCTGCATCAAACCAGTCTCAGGACTGAAGACCACAACAAACAACATCTTATTATGAAAACGTTGCTTTTATTTTACTACCCGTTATATTACGTCGATGATATGTTTTTTATTTTCTATTGTAACACAACTGATGTGGTTCATGGTGTGGGTTCCCGTAGTCATGTCCTAGTTCATGAACCATGGGCAACGTATGAGTGGCCAAGTAAGTGGTCCCGACAGTCAGGATACCAGTTACTTTGGAATAAGGCAGGGCATCTCGGACATATTCTGAGTCGTCGTCACCTTTGTGCTCATACGGCAAAGATTACCAAATCCACCGGTTAATCCCTCAACCGTTAGGGGTAATACCCAATGGGACTCGGGGCAAGTAAGGCTAGCAACCTGCTTCCCTGGTACTTTAAATATGATGCTGGCAACAATCAGAGCAAAATGCCTCGGACCTTTGGAGGTGACGGAGTCCCACCTCTAACTGACAAACCAGGGACTCCTAAGATACGACTTGGCAAACAAATGGTAATGAGATGGGGAGCTATTAATATCAATGGGGGCTACTCTGGGAAGAAGGTAGAGCTGGCAGAGGCTGCAAGTAAGATGGGGCTGGACGTTTTAGCTGTTAGTGACATTCGGGTAAGGGGTGAGAAAGAAGAGGAAGTGGGAGAATACAAGGTCTACCTGTCAGGAGTCAAAGCAGGAATAGCACAATGGGGTGTAGGGCTTTACATCAGGAGAGAAATGGAATCCAGCGTAGTTGCAATAAGGTATGTAAACGAACGACTGATGTGGATAGATTTGACAGTGTCTAGCAAGAAAATTAGGATTGTGCCAGTATATTCGCATTGTGAAGGGACAGATCAAGATAAGATGGATAGTTTTTATGAGGCACTCAGTGATGTAGTTGTTAGAGTAAAGGACAAGGACAGTGTTCTGCTCATGGGTGATTTTAACGCCAGGATTGGAAATCGAACAGAAGGGTATGAAAAGGTTATGGGTGAATTTGGAGAGGATATGGAGGCCAACAGGAACGGGAAACAACTCTTGGATTTCTGTGCCAGTATGGGCTTAGTAATCACAAACTCCTTTTTTAAACATAAGAACATTCACCGGTATACTTGGGAAGGCAGGGGAACCAGATCTGTCATTGACTATATAATAACAGATCAGGAATTCAGGACGACTGCGAGGGACACACGTGTATTCAGGAGATTCTTTGATGATACTGATCATTATTTAATCTGCAGTGAAATTGGGATTGTGAGGCCGAAAGTGCAGGATGTCAGGTCCATATATAGGAGGATAAGAGTGGAGAAACTTCAGGTTAAGGAAATCAGGCACAAGTACATAACAGCGATCTCAGAAAGGTACCAGTTAGTTGATGTAGTCAATTACAGTCATCGGAAAAGGAATGGACAAGGTACAGGGACACAGTACTAGAAGTGGCTAAAGAATGTCTTGGAACAGTAGTGTGTAAAAGTAGGATGAAGCAAACAGCTTGGTGGAATGATACAGTCAAGACAGCCTGTAAAAGGAAAAGGAAGGCGTATCAAAAATGGCTACATACCAGAACCCAGGTAGACAGAGAAAGTTATGTTGAAGAAAGAAACAAAGGCAAACAGATAATTGCAGCATCCAAGAAGAAATCGTGGGAAGACTTTGGAAACAGGTTGGAGACTGTGGGTCAAGCTGCTGGAAAACCATTCTGGAGTGTAATTAGCAGTCTTCGAAAGGGAGGTAAGAAGGAAATGACAAGTATTTTGGACAGGTCAGGAAAACAGCTGGTGAATCCTGTGGATGCCTTGGGCAGATGGAGGGAATATTTTGAAGAGTTGCTCAATGTAGGTGAAAATGCGATCAGTAATGTTTCAGATGTCGAGGTAGAATGGGATAGGAATGATGATGGAAATAGGATCACATTTGAGGAAGTGGAAAAAATGGTCAATAGATTGCAGTGCAATAAAGCGGCTGGGGTGGATGAAATTAAGTCGGAACTCATCAAATACAGTGGAATGTCAGGTCTTAAATGGCTACACAGGATAATTGAAATGGCCTGGGAGTCGAGACAGGTTCCATCAGACTGGACATAAGCAGTAATCACACCAATCTTTAAACATGGAAACAGAACAGATTGTAACAACTACAGAGGTATCTCTTTAATCATCGTTGTGGGTAAAATCTTCTCAGGTATTGTTGAAAGGAAAGTGCTAGTAATAGTTGAGGACCAATTGAATGAAAATCAGTGTGGGTTTAGGCCTCTTAGAGGTTGTCAGGACCAGATCTTTAGCTTACGGCAAATAATGGAGAAGTGTTATGAGTGGAACAGGGAATTGTATCTATGCTTTATAGATCTAGAAAAGGCATATGACCGGGTTCCTAGGAGGAAGTTATTGTCTGTTCTACAAGATTATGGAATAGGAAGCAAACTTCTGCAAGCAATTAAAGGTCTTTACATGGATAGTCAGGCAGCAGTTAGAGTTGACGGTAAATTGAGTTCATGGTTCAGAGTAGTTTCAGGGGTAAGACAAGGCTGCAACCTGTCTCCACTGTTGTTCATAGTATTTATGGAGCAGATGTTGAAAACAATAGATTGGCTGGGTGAGATTAAGATATGTGAACACAAAATAAGCAGTCTTGCATATGCGGATGACTTAGTTGTGGTGGCAGATTCGATTGAAAGTTTGCAAAGTAATGTTTCAGAGCTAGATCAGAAATGTAAGGATTATGGTATGAAGATTAGCATCTCCAAAACGAAAGTAATGTCAGTGGGAAAGAAATATAAACGGATTGAGTGCCAAATAGGAGGAACTAAGTTAGAGCAGGTGGACGGTTTCAAGTACTTAGGATGCATATTCTCACAGGATGGCAACATAGTGAAAGAACTGGAAGCGAGGTGTAGCAAAGCTAATGCAGTGAGCGCTCAGCTACGATCTACTCTCTTCTGCAAGAAGGAAGTCAGTACCAAGACTAAGTTATCTGTGCACCGTTCAATCTTTCGACCAACTTGGTTGTATGGGAGCGAAAGCTGGGTGGATTCAGGTTACCTTATCAACAAGGTTGAGGTTACGGATATGAAAGTAGCTAGGATGATTGCATGTACTAGTGGATGGGAACAATGGCAGGAGGGTGTCCACAATGAGGAAATCAAAGAAAAACTGGGAATGAGCTCCATAGATGTAGCAGTCAGGGCGAACAGGCTTAGATGGTGGGGTCATGTTACACGTATGGGAGAAGCAAGGTTACCCAAGAGACTCATGGGTTCAGCAGTAGAGGGTAGGAGGAGTCGGGGCAGACCAAGGAGAAGGTACCTGGATTTGGTTAAGAATGATTTTGAAGTAATAGGTTTAACTTCAGAAGAGGCACCAATGTTAGCACTGAATAGGAGATCGTGGAGGAATTTTTTAAGGGGGCTACGCTCCAGACTGAACGCTGAAAGGCATAATCAGTCTTAAATGATGATGATGATGATGATGTTGACACAACTGATTTGAACATCTACTGGCTACATTTAAATGTAAATTACGGGTTATACAAAAAAAGTAAACTGTGTATCTGAAGTACACCTAAATTCTGCACTGTCCAGTCACTTTAATGCGACCACCTGTTAAGAGCCGCTACAACCACCTTTTGCAGCGAGTACCGCTGCGAGACTTGCAGGAAGAGAGTCATGGAGGTTCTGGAAAGTACCAACAGGGATGTGGAGTCATGGCGACTCCAGTGCCGTGGCCAACTGTTTCTTGGTTGTGTATCTTGGCGCGAACAAGATGGTTCCAAACACTCTCGGTCGGGTTTAAATCCAGGGGCTCTCTGTGGCCGGGGGAATACAGTAAACTTACCGCGGTACTCTTCCAATCACTGACGTACACTACGAGCTGTGTCTAACACGTTGCAATGTCCTCCGGATAGATGCCATCGTGCGGAGGAAAGGCAAACGCGCGTTTAATGGTGGACATGGTCCCACACAATACATGCATACTCACGTTGATCCATTGTGCCTTCCGGAACGACGAGATCACTTAGAGAGTGTCGCGAAATCATTCCACAGACCGTACATCTCCAGCCTTCGTCTTGGACACTTTCGACTATTGTTGCTTGGCGTTTGCTTTCAGACGTTTTACGTCTAAATCGTTTGGAAAGGCCAGCAGTCACCAGTCAGTGCACGTAAAGTAGCGCTACTGGCGTGTAAATTCCACCTTCGTTGCCGATGAACCGCAGTCAGCGTGGCTGTATGAACCAGGCGCTTGCGGCGGAGGACCACACGCAGGAGCGTTCGCACTGTAAGCAGCTTCGTGTTTCACCTGTGCAGTCAGTTACTCAACAGTTGCACGTCTATTCGCCCCTACACATCTCCGCAGTCGTCGTTTACCCCTACCGTCTATGGACCGTGGTGCATCACAGATGCGTCGACAACAGTTTCGGATACCGTCACTTTGCAATGCAGGGTATACTTTAACCATGGGGGCTTGCGAAAGTTTACGAACTTACCCGTTGAGGAAGTGGTCCCAGGCCTAGGTCCAAAAGCCATTGATCATGCCCCTCTGGACGTCAGAAAAATCACTACCTTTCCGCATTGCGAAAACGGCTGCGCTGTATCTGCTGTGTTCCTCCTCTGACACAGGCTTCAATGGTTGCCACCTGCCGTTTGTTAGCGGTTACTACACGTTGACTTGGGACATAGATGGTTGTCACTATATATGTCAAGAAATAAAGGAGCCGGCCGGTGTGGCCGAGCAGTTCTACGTGCTTCAGTGTGGAACCGCGCGACCGCTACGGTCGCAGGTTCGATTCCTACCTCGGGCATGGATGTGTGTGATATCCTTAGGTTAGTTAGGTTTAAGTAGTTCTAAGTACTAGGGGACTGGTGACGTCAGATGTTGAGTCCCATAGTACTCAGAGTCATTTTGAATACAGGATATTCATAGCTAAACTCTCGCTACTTGATCCATTGAAAATGGAAAACTATTCATCGTATGAGAACGCATCTTTACAGGACTGACGCTCAGACCTTGCGCTGCAGGAACTGCATTGTCAGTAGTGTTAGTGTCATGACTTTCAGTTAGGCGTCGCTACTGGCAAGGACACGTAGAGCTGGAACACAGGCATCAGTCAGCATTGCTGACAAAGCTGGCGGCAGTGTGCGATCTTCAAACAATGTTGGTGCAGTGTCACGGCAGCTGAACATTCCATGATGCACCGTTCAAAAAGTGAGGCGAACAACTGTGTAAAGGTATCTCTAGTACATTTACAGGGTTCGTGGGTGCATATGTTCGTCAAATTCAGCAAGGTTAGTAACCTGGAACATATATGTATGCTACGCAGTTAACGAATATTATCCTCTATTGTGGGGATTAAAATTTAATTATAACCACACGCACATCAAATATTGCCTGAATTGCCTGTGCATTAACGATGAGATCTGTTCGTTTAGCTTAATTGTAGTGCGCTGGCTTGCGGCACAGTGAGGTGAGACAGACTCGCATAGAACCTGCATAGCGTATTAACAACGTTTGGTCTCATTCACCGTCCAGTTGGAGTGTAGTGATTATGAGTGTTCCCATGTAGTTATTACGAGGGTTCCATGTTCTTTTAGGCGAATCATGGGAGGGTCTCCAATTTCGGTCTTAGAAAATATGTTAGAGATATAGTTAAAGTACGATGACGTACTGAACGATGTTTACGCTATATACAGACAGGTGTTTGACGCTTCTTCCGTCTTAAGAAGACTGTACTTACAGGAAGCGCACCCAGCAGCAAAGTTGAAATGAAATAAAGTCTCCTAATTAACGAGAGCAGGTTTCGTTATAAATAGGAAGGTAGGGCAGAGAGTGAGTTACTGTGAACAGGTTTGTTCCCATTAGTATTGGGAGAAAATCAACACCACCAACAACAGTTCAGCTACACATGCCGAGGGCGCAAGCACAAGGTGAAGGGACAGAGAAGGTATATGAGGTTACGTAAAGGGTAATTCACTACTTAAAAGGATACGAAAGTCTAGTAGCCATAGAGCACTGCAATGCGGTTGTAGGGGAACGAGTAGAAAAAATAGTTAAGGAGGATATGGGTTTGGCAGTAGGGTGAGTTCTGCAATAAAGTTCAGTTGTTAATAGCGAATACTCTGTTATACAATCACAAAAGGAGGAGGTATACTCGGAAAAGGTCCAGGCATAAAGAAAGACTTCAGTTACATTACAGCAAGGTCAGGCAGAAATACCGAAATCAGATATTGGATTATAAGGCGTACCTAGGGACAGAGACAATACACAGTCTCGTAATGACAAAGAGTAGACTGAATTTTAAGATACTAATCAGGAAGAAACAATACACGAAGAAGTGGGATACAGAAATAATAATAAATGACGACAAACGCTTGAAGTTATCCGACGCTATGTCTACATCTACATCTATTTCTACATGGATACTCTACAATACATATTTAAGTGGCTAGCAGACCGTTAATCGATCCACCTTCACGATAATTTTTTACTATTCTAATCTCGAACTGCGTGCGGGAAAAACGAATACCAATATTTTTGCGTGCGAGATCTGATTTTCCTCATTTCATTGTGACGATCGTTCCCCCCTATGTAGATCGGCGTGATCAAAATATTTCCGCATTTGTAGGAGCAAGTTGGTGATTGAAATTTCATGGGAAGATTCCGCTGCAACGAAAAACGCCTTTGTTTTAATGAAGTCCACCCCGAGTCCTGTATCATTTCAGTGACGCACTCTACCCTATTTCGCGATAATACTGGCCTTCCTTGAACTTTATCGAAGTGCTCCGTCAATCCTATCTGGCAAGGATCCCACACCGCGCAGCAGTATTCTAAAAGAAGACGGGCAACCTTAATGTAGACAGTCTGTTTAGTAGATGTGTTACATTTTCTGAATGTCCTGCCAATAACACGCAGTCATTGCTTTTCCTTCCCCGCGGCATTTTCTATGTGTTCTTTCCCAATTAAGTTATTCGTAATTGTAGTTCCTAGATATATAGTTGAATTTACGGCCTTTGTATTTGATTGATTTATCCTACCCTAAGTTTAACTGATCCCCTTTGGCAGTCATGTGGATGACATCAAATTTTAGTTATTTGGGGTCAATTGCCAATTTTTGCAATGTAGATACTGCGCGAATGAATATCTCAGGAGCCAGTTCGGTTGAAGAAGAATGGACATTCCTAAAAAAGGCAATCACAGAAGTTATAGGGAAAAACGTAGGTACAAGGAAGCTAACTTCGGAGAAACCGTGGGTAACAATGAAGTACCAAAATGTTCAGGGAAATTCAAGAACACAAAAATATGTCACTTAGAAATGAAATAAATAAGGAGGGCAGGGAAGCTAAGGCGAAATGGCCACATGAAAAATGTGAAGAGATGTATGATAGTCGGACCAACTGACTCAGCATACAGAAAAGTCAAAACAAACTTCAGTGAAATTAAAAGCAATGACGGTAATACCATTCACAAAATTCAGAAGATGCAAGAGCCGACAAGTGCGTGAATTACCGCACAGTTATCTTAACAGCCCATGGATCCAAGCTGCTGACAAAAATATTATACAGAAAATTGGGAATCTGTCAGATGACGATCAGTTTGGCTTTAGGAAATGTAAAGGGACCAGAGAGGCAGTTCTGATGTTGCGACTGATAATGGAAGCGTGATTGAAGAAATATCAAGACACGTTCTTATTATTTATCGACATGGAAAAACCGTCCGAGAATGTAGAAGGTGTCATATGTTCAAAATACTGAGGAAACTGGGGTTGAGTTATTGGTAAAGAAGAGTAATATACAGCAAGTAGAAGAACCAAATGGTTACAATAAGAGTGGAAGACCAACAACGAAGTGCACAGATTAAAAAGGGTGTTTGACAGCGATGTAGTCTCTCAGCCCTAATGTTCAATCTATACGACGAAGTAGCAATGACGAAAATAAAATAAAGGTTCAAGAGCGGGATTAAAATTCAAGATGGTAGGATATCAGTGTTAAAATTCGTTGATGAGATTCCTATCCTCAGCGAAAAGAAGAAGAATTACAGCACCCGTTGAATGTAATAAACATTTTATTGTGCACAAACTATGAATTGAGACTAAATCGAAGAAAGAACGAAGTAATGAGAAATAACAAAAATGAAACAGCGGGAATCTTAAATCATAAGGGGTGATCACGAAGTAGATGTTGTTGTTGTTGTTGTTGTGGTCTTCAGTCCTGAGACTGGTTTGATGCAGCTCTCCATGCTACTCTATCCTGTGCAAGCTTCTTCATCTCCCAGTACCTACTGCAACCTACATCCTTCTGAATCTGCTTAGTGTATTCATCTCTTGGTCTCCCCCTACGATTTTTACCCTCCACGCTGCCCTCCAATACTAAATTGGTGATCCCTTGATGCCTCAGAATATGTCCTACCAACCGATCCCTTCTTCTGGTCAAGTTGTGCCACAAACTTCTCTTCTCCCCAATCCTATTCAATACTTCCTCATTAGTTATGTGATCTACGCATCTAATCTTCAGCATTCTTCTGTAGCACCACATTTCGAAGGCTTCTATTCTCTTCTTGTCCAAACTATTTACCGTCCATGTTTCACTTCCATACATGGCTACACTCCATACAAATACTTTCAGAAATGACTTCCTGACACTTAAATCTATACTCGATGTTAACAAATTTCTCTTCTTCAGAAATGCTTTCCTTGCCAGTGCCAGTCTACATTTTATATCCTCTCTACTTCGAGCATCATCAGTTATTTTGCTCCCCAAATAGCAAAACTCCTTTACTACTTTAAGTGTCTCATTTCCTAATCTAATTCCCTCAGCATCACCCGACTTAATTCGACTACATTCCATTATCCTCGTTTTGCTTTTGTTGATTTTCATCTTATATCCTCCTTTCAAGACGCTATCCATTCCATTCAACTGCTCTTCCAAGTCCTTTGCTGTCTCTGACAGAATTACAATGTCATCGGCAAACCTCAAGGTTTTTATTTCTTCTCCATGGATTTTAATACCTACTCCGAATTTTTCTTTTGTTTCCTTTACTGCTTGCTCAATATACAGATTGAATAACATCGGGGAGAGGCTACAACCCTGTCTTACTCCCTTCCCAACCACTGCTTCTCTTTCATGTCCCTCGACTCTTATAACTGCCATTTGGTTTCTGTACAAATTGTAAATAGCCTTTCGCTACCTGTATTTTACCCCTGCCACCTTTAGAATTTGAAAGAGAGTATTCCAGTCAACATTGTCAAAAGCTTTCTCTAAGTCTACAAATGCTAGAAACGTACGTTTGCCTTTCCTTAATCTTTCTTCTAAGATAAGTCGTAAGGTCAGTGTTGCCTCACGTGTTCCAGTATTTCTACGGAATCCAAACTGATCTTCCCCGAGGTCGGCTTCTACTAGTTTTTCCATTCGTCTGTAAAGAATTCGTGTTAGTATTTTGCAGCTGTGGCTTATAAAACTGATTGTTCGGTAATTTTCACATCTGTCAACACCTGCTTTCTTTGGGATTGGAATTATTATATTCTTCTTGAAGTCTGAGGGTTTTTCGCCTGTTTCATACATCTTGTTCACCAGATGGTAGAGTTTTGTCAGGACTGGCTCTCCCAAGGCCGTCAGTAGTTCCAATGGAATGTTGTCTACTCCGGGGGCCTTGTTTTGACTCAGGTCTTTCAGTGCTCTGTCAAACTCTTCACGCAGTATCGTATCTCCCATTTCATCTTCTTCTACATCCTCTTCCATTTCCATAATATTGTCCTCAAGTACATCGCCCTTGTATAGACCCTTTATATACTCCTTCCACCTTTCTCCTTTCCCTTCTTTGCTCAGAACTGGGTTTCCATCTGAGCTCTTGATGTTCATACAAGTGGTTCTCTTATCTCCAAAGGTCTCTTTAATTTTCCTGTAGGCAGTATCTATCTTACCCCTAGTGAGATAAGCCTCTACATCCTTACATTTGTCCTCTAGCCATCCCTGCTTAGCCATTTTGCACTTCCTGTCGATCTCATTTTTGAGACGTTTGTATTCCTTCTTCCCTGCTTCATTAACGGCATTTTTATATTTCCTCCTTTCATCAAGTAAATTCAATATTTCTTCTGTTACCCAAGGATTTCTAAGAGCCCTGGTCTTTTTACCTACTTGATCCTCTGCTGCCTTCACTACTTCATCCCTCAAAGCTACCCATTCTTCTTCTACTGTATTTCTTTCCCCCATTCCTGTCAATTGTTCCCTTATGCTCTCCCTAAAACTCTGTACAACCTCTGGTTCTTTCAGTTTATCCAGGTCCCATCTCCTTAAATTCCCACCTTTTTATAGTTTCTTCAGTTTTAATCTACAGGTCATAACCAATAGATTGTGGTCAGAGTCCACATCTGCCCCTGGAAATGTCTTACAATTTAAAACCTGGTTCCTAAATCTCTGTCTTACCATTACATAATCTATCTGATACTTTTTAGTATCTCCAGGGTTCTTCCATGTATACAACCTTCTATCATGATTCTTAAACCAAGTGTTAGCTATGATTAAGTTGTGCTCTGTGCAAAATTCTACCAGGCGGCTTCCTCTTTCATTTCTTAGCCCCAATCCATATTCACCTACTACGTTTCCTTCTCTCCCTTTTCCTACTCTCGAATTCCAGTCACCCATGACTATTAAATTTTCGTCACCCTTCACTATCTGAATAATTTCTTTTATATCATCATACATTTCTTCAATTTCTTCGTCATCTGCAGAGCTAGTTGGCATATAAACTTGTACTACTGTAGTAGGCGTGGGCTTCGTGTCTATCTTGGCCACAATAATGCGTTCACTATGCTGTTTGTAGTAGCTTACCCGCATTCCTATTTTCCTATTCATTATTAAACCTACTCCTGCATTACCCCTATTTGACTTTGTGTTTATAACCCTGTAGTCACCTGACCAGAAGTCTTGTTCCTCCTGCCACCGAACTTCACTAATTCCCACTATATCTAACTTTAACCTATCCATTTCCCTTTTTAAATTTTCTAACCTACCTGCCCGATTAAGGGATCTGACATTCCACGCTCCGATCCGTAGGACGCCAGTTTTCTTTCTCCTGATAATGACATCCTCTTGAGTAGTCCCCGCCCGGAGATCCGAATGGGGGACTATTTTACCTCCGGAATATTTTACCCAAGAGGACGCCATCATCATTTAATCATACAGTAAAGCTACATGCCCTCGGAAAAAATTACGGCCGTAGTTTCCCCTTGCTTTCAGCCGTTCGCAGTACCAGCACAGCAATGCCGTTTTGGTTATTGTTACAAGGCCAGATCAGTCAATCATCCAGACTGTTGCCCTTGCAACTACTGAAAAGGCTGCTGCCCCTCTTCAGGAACCACACGTTTGTCTGGCCTCTCAACAGATACCCCTCCGTTGTGGTTGTACCTACGGTTCGGCCATCTGTATCGCTGAGGCACGCAAGCCTCCCCACCAACGGCAAGGTCCATGGTTCATGGGGGGGACGAAGTAGATGAGGTTAAGGAATTCTCCTACCTTGGCAGCAAGATAACTAATGATGGACGGAGCAAGGAGGACATAAAAAACAGACTAGGGCTAGCAGAAGTGACATTCCTTGGAAAGAGAATTCTGCTAGTGTCAAACATAAGTCTTAATTTGAGTAAGAAATTTCTAAGAATGTATGTTTGCAGCACAGCATTGTATGGCAGCGAGTCATGGGAAACTGGAACAATAGAGAATATAAGCATTTCAGATATGGAGCTACAGAAGAACGTTGAAAATTAGGTGGAATGACAAGGTAAGGAATCAACAAGTTCTCCGCTGAATCGTCGAGGGAAGGAATATATGGAAAACACTGACAAGAAGAAAGGACAGGAAGATAGAACATCTATTAAGACCAGAATGAGATTTTCACTCTGCAGCGGAGTGTGCGCTGATATGAAACTTCCTGGCAGATTAAAACTGTGTGCCGGACCGAGACTCGAACTCGAGACCTTTGCCTTTCGCGGGCAAGTGCTCTAGCAACTGAGCTACCCAAGCACGACTCAGGCCCCGTCCTCACAGCCTTACTTCTGCCAGTACCTCGTCTCCTACCTTCCAAACTTAACAGAAGCTCTCCTGCGAACCTTGCAGAACTAGCGCTCCTGAAAGAAACGATATTGCGGAGACATGGCTTAGCCACAGCCTGGGGGATGTTTCCAGAATGAGATTTTCACTCTGCAGCAAAGGTCCCGAGTTCAAGTCTCGGTCCAGCACACAGCTTTAATCTGCCAGGAAGTTTCATCTATTAAGGCTTCAGCAAACAATTTCGTTGGTGCTAGACGGAGTTGCAGAGGAAGACAGAGATTTGATTACATCCAGCAAACAGATGAGGACGTAGGTTGCAATTGCTACCCTGAAATGAATGTTTCAAACCTTAAGCTAATCGTAGTTAGTTGTTACACCGGTGCGCACTTCACTTTTAAAAGAACAATGGAAGCAAATACATTCAAGAGTATCACACTGACCTTAGCACATTCTGCAGACGATTTACCCGTTATTTATAATCAGAGGGCACAAAACTACCTGTAGCAGCTCCTCTTCTCCAGCGACGGCTTGCAGATGGAGCTATCATACTATTCCAGAATTTCGAGGATATGTTTTGTAGTTACGGAACGCAGGAAGAAAATGTTCGGAAGCTAGTAGAAATATATAAGAACTGATTATATTAGTAGTAACATCCTTAGGCTTACTCTTTGAAGCTAAAGAGGTGTATGTGTATACACAAAATATCTCAGTGACACATATACCCTGGACTGGTATGGCTTACACCTGCTAGTGGCTACCCTGATTTTATTACGTATCATCCTGTTTAGTCAGCAATTTGAAGCAAGCTTTGTTGGAAAGTCGAAACTTGTTAAAATCTGTATTCACGAAATTGTTGATGCTCACATCAAGCAAGTCATAATTTGCCCAACTTACTTGAATCAACGTGTGGAGAACGTTTCCTGCAAAGGCACAGCGCTAGTAATTCGCGAGTCGAGGGTTTGTTGAAGAGCTATGTTCAGTACAACACGTTAGACTAAAGCTAGCTACTAGTCAGATTATTAACATATTTATAAGTTTAAATAAAAACATCGCCAGCAATATCGTTATGCACTTCAAATGAAGCCACTAGCATCTGTCGAAATACAGTGTGTTTTAAATCAAATAATTTCATACCAAGCCAAGTAGCTCACTTAAGGTTTGCGAGTGGCTCATATTCTGTAGGTGAGCATGAATGTCTGAGATGATTGCTTTGTAATATCACTAGCAACGGTCCCTTAAAGCTAAGTGGCAGGAGCAACTTAATGAACTCAAGGTGACGCTCTCCATTTGCGTTGCGGTGTCTCGTACCTAACACTGATCCTGAGTGCATTCACAGACGTGGGCGGTATCTTGTTATCTATGAACAGTGTAAATTCGTGCTACAGATGTATTTTCTACATTCGTAACGAAATTCACCGTGATAAATATGGACAAAAGTTGTAAGCAATGAATGTAGAAAGAGCCTCTAAAACATAGAACATGGTAGTAGACACTTTGATATTACTAATATTTTTCAGTGTTTATGGCGGTTTTTCGGTACTACTCGGTACTTTCAATATCTTATATACTTTTAGATACCTTCAGATAGTGTTATCAATTTCCTAGTGGTTTAAAGCGATAACAAGTGGCCTTACAAAAACATTAACATAAAGCCAGTGGCGGTCTCATGTTTTATTCCAACTTTCACCCAATCCATTGAAATTTGTCTGTTATCTTATACAATTCTGTCGTATATTTCAAATATGTTAAGAGCCCATAATCCAAAGACCCATATACACACTGAATACGATGATCTCTGATATCCTTACAATTCTCATCCATGTCTTATCTAAGTCTTATTCACCTGTAAATACACTAACGTTGTTCACGGGTGCCTAGACGTCGACAGATATCATTTTCGTCTCATTCTTGAGTACAATATTCTTCCTCTATAACAGTGGATGAAAATAGGTAAAGTAGAATTAGAAATTGCAGTCACTAATCTATTGTGGCCGAGCGGTTCTAGGCGCTACAGTCTGGAAAGTTTAAGTAGTTCTAAGTTCTAGGGGACTGATGACCTCAGAAGTTAAGTCCCATAGAGCTCAGGGCCATTTGAACTAATCTATGAAAGATTGAATATGACAGCTAAATTGTCTATGAGGTTGCTTCTGAGTGCATGCTTAGTTTTCGATACCATTATCTGCTTCATGATTCAGCTCATATCACTCGAACTGTGCCATTATTTTCTCAACATACAGAGATTTATATTGTCTCATATTTCATAATTTGAAGACGGGTGATGAAATACATACAGGAAATGTATCGGCGTGGAGAGAACGAAAATGATCTAGATTTTACAGTTTTAAATGTGGACTTCCACGAATCATCATCACACACCAATAAGATCACTGAAATAATTTGGAAAGACTGGTACAGTAATTACTTTTCTTGCTAGAATCTAAACGTCAGGAAATAATTCATGCGATAATGAAGTAATATCTGGTGACGAGGAACTTAGAGAACTAGCTGTCACTGTCTGAAGTTTTAGTTTGCTACAGAAAATGAACCGAAAGATTTAATTGCAAAATGGATGAAACATTCCTTCTGCCCAAAGATGACCACATAAGATGCAATTTGCTAATTCGAAAGAGACGGGGGTTCGCATACCAAACAGCCAATTTTGGACTACAGGCAGAGTTTGGGAGCTGCCACTAGAAAATTATGACAGCAGGTAAATTCCTCTGAGACGTTAGCAGATGCACTTGTGTTATCTTAATGAGAGTCAGTCGTCATGTCTCGCGAAAGAGCATCAGCAGACCTGCACGTCGCTTCACGCTGGCCTGCCTGACCAACCAGAAAGACGTTGGACAGCAACGTATGTCATTAACGCTGGCCAGTGTCTGGAACACTAGACGGTGCGCTAGTGTATTATCTGAGCATGGAACAGTCATCATGATTCAGACATCGGTTACACTGTAGAACCACGCCCTGAGTATCCAAAAACTACCACTGACCTTCATTCAGTTCTACCACTACGCTCAGAGAAAATAATATCATCACTAAGCAGCATCAAGTCAGAAGTTCCAATGAAATTGATTTTCACACTATATGGCAAAAATTATGTGATTCATACAGTAACTTAAAGGAGTGCCTCAGCATTAGATATAGGAATGCCTAAATGAGATAATTTTAAACGCTACTTGTAGGTTTGTGTTATGAGTATATGCTGAAGAAATTTCAGGAAAAAAGCTTTAAAATCTGTTACACAGAGACAGATAGTTTAATTTCTAATGTAACTACCTCACATATTCATGATTTTATTAAAAGAGCTGTGGCTAGGTGTTTGACACATAGACTCACCCCAACAATAACATTTACAACGTCCAGTATTTCAGTAAACGAGAGAAGGGTTTAAAGAAAGATAAATTATCAGGTGCTACAACTACGGAATTTAGAGAAGTGAGAGAGAAAATATACACAACTGAAAACACAAGTAGAAACCGAAACACAATTTTTAATGCTTAGAACTAAGGACGTAAGACATTTGTCAGCAAAGGAATTAAGCATAACGATTATTGATAATGTTTGTTAAGTGATGTTGATATATCGACTGTTCAGTACACAACTCAATAAATGCTTCATACATTATGATAAAGTGAGCTTGTAGCATGGGGTTATTTAGTGGTCCAGTTGGCAGCTCTGTGTGCAATAGAACGCGACTTAAAATTAGCAGTAAAGTACTGATTGCACTGTTCTGAAATTGTAATCTACACGTAGTAGTGCTGCATAACATCCTAGTGTTTTTCTTATGATCTGTAGATCTGTATCTATTATTCTTGTTCGTACCTGATTAACTGACAGGTTAGTGACAGAGATGCCTATTCCAACCTGCGTGGCGAATATTTACAAAGTTTCCATCACCACCGGATGAGAAAGATGCCGTGTGCTCTCACCCATTCTTGTGGCACGAGCTGTCTGATTGGATGTTTCATTTTTATACCGAGCTGTTATTTAGATAACTAAATAGGTGTATTGGCTTAGGAACTGTGTAACTGGCCCATTTCCTAGAAAGGGACGTGGCTGGTGGCTGATGAAGAGCTAAATATGTGTACTTGCCTAGAAACTCTCTGATTAGGTATTTGCAAGAAGCTGGCGTAGTTTAAGAAAGGGGAGGTGGGGGAAGGGATTTGGCTTAGGAATGGCGGAGCAGATGTTATGGCAGGGAAGGAGAAGTGAGGGGGAGGACAAAGAGAGTGGACAAGAGTGGGAGAAGGAAGGAGGGGAATGGAAGGATCGGGACAGTGAGTGGGAGGGCATGTATCAATGGCCGTATCAAAGTTAAAACTTTTGGTCTGAAGTGTCTATTGCACCCGTACTTGTTTTTCACTGATGTGTGTGAGGTGAAATGTTGGACAATCCTACATTTCTCGATCGACATCCAGTGTAGTTTACTGGGATTTTTTTTTTTTTTGCGCACATACGCCGATCCAATCACATATTGCTGAAAAAACACAACACTGATGTGTTATGATTATCAATCAACGAGGTATAGTGTCAAACGACATTTGCAAACATAGGTAAATGGAATATACCTGTTCACCTGAATATATAGTGAATCTACTAGCATTGTTATGACTCGCAATATCTTAAGCATGCTATACCAGATGGTTGTAATTAAACTGCCGGCCGTTGTGGTCGAGCGGTTCTAGGTGCTTCAGTCTGGAACCCCACGACGGCTACGGTCCCAGGTTCGAATCTTGCCTCGGGCATAGATGTGTGTGATGTTCTTAGGTTAGTTAGGTTCAAGTAGTTCTAAGTTCTAGGGGACTCAGATATTAAGTCCCATAGTGCTCAGAACCATTTGAACCATTTGTAATTAAACCGACACTGTTCCGGGCTCTATATATCACATGACGCTGAATCGTCACTGGTATGTTCATTAATTGATGCACTCGTGGAGTATGTGGAACAAATAATATCTCCAATTTCTGCCACCAGGTGAATATATGACGCTGTAAGCAGTCAGAATGCCTAATGTTTCACATTTTGTTGTCAATATGCGGTTTGTGCCTTGGCTAAGCATGTTGATTCCTTCTGTGAAGTGACGGTTGGTTTAAAGCGTTAATAATGTTAAAGCTTTTCATAAGAAATGAAAAGGCCATTGAGAAGAAAGATCGTGTACTATTGATAAAGTTAACACAATGGCGTTAATAGTAGCTCTGCGTTGCAGGAATATTGCCGACAGAAATAACTACAAAGACGACCCATATCAATAAATGGGCTAAAGAACATGATCAGGAAAGGGAGGCAGTGAGAAGAAGCGGCCCATTCCCATGTCAGTTGCTGATGGAGTTGCTGTAGCTATACTGTAGCTGGCCGTGCAATACGTGCCTCAAACTCTGCAGCTAGTGTTCGAGCTGTGTCATGGAAGTTGTCTCTCACATGGTCGACAGCGCATTTACATTGGTAGTCCTACAAGAATCAGAATATACACCAAATGAAGACCCAAGATAGGCTACAACGCCGTGAGTTTTCTCTTAATTTTTTGGCCCGCATGGAAATGGATGACATGTTGCCGGTGTACATTCTTTTGATGGACGATGCACATTTTAATCTGAATAGTACCGTGAATGCACTAAACTGTCACATATGGGGCTCTGCTCCACTACTTACTGTGCAGGAACATCCACTGAGCCCAGCGTATGTAACTGTGTGGTGTGGTTTTTCACCAGCTCCTTCATTCACGTTCCGTTTTTCTTCGAGAAGATGACATCTTGCTGGCCTGTTAGGTGCAAGAGAACGCATATAGTTGTATGATCACACCACCATTTTTATGCAGGAAACAGCGACGCTACATGTCACTTGCAAGATGAAAGATATGCTTCCAGAAACATTCGCTACTGACAGCATCATCTGTAGACAATTTCGAGTTGTTTGGCCTTCCGGATTCGCCGACCTGAATACATGACAGTTCCGGTTGTGGAGATATCTGAAAGATTATGTGTACCAGTGCTGTATCCACACTCTTCCTGATCTAAAGGGTAATGAATTCTTGTGTTTTGGAAATGTGCTCTAGTTTATCCATAAGAGCAACTGAATTCCCCTTGTCCACCAAGATTAGGACAAAAATTAGTACCTATCAACATACAATTTCTCACTTACCCTTACACTATAGACACGGACACCTGTCGCCCATGTACACCCGGTGTAACGGGACGCGTAAGAAATAACAATGCTGCCTCAAAGGGCGAACGAGACATCAACGTCGGCTCAGCCACTACAACTACACAACGCTGAGCAACACTGAGTCCGTAACGAAGAACGCGCACGCACTCGCGAGTAAACACTGTCAGGCTTCCAACCTAACTGACAACAGAGGTTATCAGGAGCGACGTTTATATTCACTTCTTCCAGGTGTCGCTCTTAGACGCGGAGTGGTCCGATTCCGTGCGCCATTAGCCGACTTTTCCTCACCGCCTTCTCTGCTCTTGCGTTCCATATTTTCGTTCCGGCCCTTGTGGTTACGCCAGAACAGTTCCCTTCCATTCATAGTACTGCATGACTCGAGAATTTCTTTTAAGTGTTTAAAATTTTCAATACACCATGATGTGAGGGCCATGTCGCCCCTATGTTTACCCTTGCATATCGATATGGCAACACTGACTGAGACCTGTAACTAAATGCGCCATATTCTGCTAGTCCGCGTTGATTTGTAACTAATATAAAAATAGTTGTTCAACACGAAAGAAGGTTCTTTGTGATTTTGAGTCTTGAGACACTGATTACATCAACAAAATCCCTTAAAATTCTTCAAAAGGCGTCGCCTGGAGCATGCGTTCTCTGACGTTTGAGAATCTAAGCAACTACTACTTTGGTTTTATAAGGCACACCCTTAATAAATTATAGTGGTCCAAATGCTGTTTTTAAAGAGGCATGTGCGGCAAATTAAACTATCTGAATTGAGAACAAGCTTTGGACTTGATATGATACACTCTGCAATAGCCACAACAAATGAACCACGACTGTGATCATTATTTAAAAGGGGGACCCTCTGTTTAGTTCCACACCGAAGGTCCAGTTATCATATTTATTTTATTTTCATATATTTTGGAAAGTGACTCGGACTTACGTAATTCTGTTTATTAACGAGATCCTGTCTAATGAATCGAATATATTCACAAAATGAAGAAAATAACGTCCCTGGACTTGCTTAAAGGTATGACAAGTCTGGATAGGTGTTCTTAATTGTCCCAAAGTTCATATAGTGCAAAGGTTGAAAAACGTATACGCAAATGCATTGCAAAATTGTGCTGCAACCCGGGATGACAGTGTCGCTGTTCAGTTAACATTTATGTCCTCTCGTGGTAACGGAACCGTTTTCTCATCTCCACTTAGATATGTTAACCTCATAATAAGGATATCGACGCTAAAAAGAAATTTAATACTTCTCAGAATAGTTAAATTACAGGCAGTGTTCTACATTGGAAACGAGGTAATTGGGAACGACCTCCGTGCTGTCTGGCACAGGTGTTATCACCTCATGTAGAACGAATTTTTCTTTATTGATGGAACGTGCTTCCGGGTGCGAGTGTTTGATAGTCAATCCATACAGAACCGGCCCGCCAGCAGATGGCCAGAAGAAATGTATAGTGGTCTGCGACTAAAACTGTTGGAGTTCACGTAATGTGTGCTCCGTGTTTTGCTTGTGTATTATTCAGCAGTCGCTCTACCGACAGTAAGAGCAGTCGTTGGTTGCTGTACAGCTCAGTTTGCAGCAACCAGTATTTATGATTAACGCGCCTGTGAGGCTCTCCATTAGTGAAAGAATGACAACTTTGAGAAGTGCCGGGTATACATTACAGCTTCGAGCGATGCGATGTCAAACAAATAAGGGCAAAGATGCCCTTCGTCATACCGTAAGACTACCGCCGTCCACGTGACCCGAGAACGACGTTAAAATTCCAGCGCAAGACCTGCAGCCCCTTCCTTGTCGACAGGGACCCGGAGAGGGCGCAAGTGAGCGAGTCGCCCGAGGTCTGCCTCAGTCCGTGGCGAAAAAATAAGGTCTATACTAATTTATTTTCTTCCTCTTTTCTTTAGTAGTATTCACTGTATGCATACTTGTATTTTATTGTAAAATTTGGGTCATCAGATTCACTGTTTTCTGATTTAGTTCGTAAAAATGTAGGTGTTATTATAAACGTCATACTCTTCCTGAAAGTGAAACTTCCGATACACCCTTAGTTTGTTTGAACGATTTCTTCCCGATCCGTTACGTGTTACCACTTGGGACTTAAGAACCCACATTAATTATGCTTAGAGCTCTTCACTTCACATATCTTTTCTTTTCTTTTGTTGTTTTGTGCAACACTGTTTTCTTCTCAGTAATCAATTCCTACATTAATACATTGTCTGATAAATCACACTGACTTATATATGTCTGTACGCAGCATCTGTCTTACAGTATATGTTATGTATGTTGCAAAAGAAATATGATACATTATTAGACTAGAGAAAAGAAACGACAGCACTCGGTAGTAATGTGCAAAATGTAACCGAACTTAAATATTGAATTCATAAGTCCAGTCTCTTACAACTTTGTACTATAAGGCATAGTTCCACATATGAGCAGTACACATAATTCGCTTTGGACAGAATGGATATTTCAATCGTTATTTTTTTCACTTTGGAAGAATGTTTCACATCTTTGTACTTAAATCCATCATCGAGGCACAGTATAAAAAATTCTTTAATGTCGTGTAGATTAGAATATTTTTGAACATCTTTTCCCTGACACATTTCTCAGTATGATAAGCAAACACCAAAAATCAGATAACTACAAATCAGTGACTCTGTAATTAAACAATATAGTCGCTAGAATTAGTATTTGCGTACATCATTAACATAGCGTTAAAAGGTAATATTCATAAGATATTGATTTTGTTTTTTTTGTTTTTTTTGTGAACACGAGACACACAATTCGGGATCTGTCACACCACAGAGTCAATAGGGTTCATCCTTGTTCTAAAGTTGATAAAGTCTTTCCGTTAACAGAAACCTAGGGCTAAAAGGAATCTCAAATGAGCCTTGGCGAATCTCCACATTATGTCGCTATACCCTACTATTACCCAGACTATACTTACGGCGGTCGAGTTCAACTCTTGCTAATGCTAACGATAGTGATCTGCGCTTAAAACTTCATGCTTCATACGAAACCGTCCAAATGGCACTGAGTTCATCTTCACCGTTCTCCTGACCAGCGACCCATCTGTGTATAATCGCAGAGAGTCGTTTCCACAGATCATATTTTCTAGAATGTGGTTTTAAGAAGGGATGGAAAATTTGCAAGAGCGTCGGTATGTTATAGACACGCATATTAAGCTTAAGCCCTAAACGAAATACTTCATCGTGCAAAATCTCTTAGTAATGCCTTTCGGGAGTACACTCGGCCGCCTTCGGATATTATACAATTTACTCTTCTGCTGGACTATTTTAATAGATTATACTAGACTATGAAAAAGTCGACAAATTTTGGCTCTGACCAGTGATTTCGCATTGTGCTTCCATTAGTAGCTGTCTTCGTTTTATTTTACAATTAAGTTCTTCATCAACTTGATCTGGGCACTTAATTTCGGACCCTCTCCTTGCTATGATCCATATTACGAACGAATCATCACAAGGAACCCAGCTGTCCACTATCGAGACAGAGAGCTGCGACAGTAGGTGGTCACTGTTGGTGTAGCCAACGCTCCGGAACTATGAAAACGACCACAGGCTCAATACAGTGCTTGCAGCGCTCAACCCGTCATTCACTTAAGAATGTCACATATAATTCGCGCTTCCATCGCCAAATTAACGCGAACCATTAAAGAAACGGGTGTGACAAGGAATTTAACTCGTTTTTCAGTGGTTCACTCTACGTATGGGAACTGAAGTGGGCCGTCCTGTTGCGAATGTCTGCTGTTTGCATGAATATATGTTACTTTTGTATTGCTTACCCGATTTGACGTTAGGAATTCACAAAAATATTCGACATGTATCAAACGTTCTTCCTTCACTCTTGTATGATCATTTACAACTTACAAAAAGGTTTTGATATCATTTTAACTATTATAGGACGACAGTAATTGTACTATTTTGATTACGTAGTTATATATCCTATTACAATGCATTTACGTGTAGAGAGTTGCGCGTTTTCAGTAAGACAGCAGTTAAGGAATGTATATTGCTTGTTAACTTGACTGAGTGGTGAAAACAAGGGGACTAGTGAACATCCGCCGGCAGCTGTGGCCGAGTGGTTCTAGGCGCTTCAGTCCAGAACTGCTGCTACGGTCGCAGGTTCGAATCCTGCTCCGGGCATGCATGTGTGTCATGTCCTTAGGTTAGTTGGGTTTAAGGAGTTCTAAGGCTAGGGGTCTGATGATCTCAGATATTAAGTCCAATAGCGCTTAGAGCCATTTGAACCATTTTGAAGTGAATAGCCCATAAATCGGTCAGCAGCGGTCCTAATGGCTTCCGGTTTATGGTCTCAGTAATTAGTGTTTTTCCTGAGCTTAATAATTTGCAGTACTGAGCAAAAGGGTCATATTACGTCGTTAGATAACGTTGAAGTTTACTTCAGAGCAATTTCGGAAGTATGATTTGCAAGACGTGAAAGGAACTTTCTAAACCTAGTGTGACCGTCAAAGAGAAATTAAGGTGGGTAAAGAACTCTTTCTGTTCAATTAGTTTCACATTCTACAGGGAAATAAACTGTTTGTCAAAGTGTGACGCATAAATTTTGACAGTCAGTCAATTTCTAAAAGCAGTACTTACATTACAGATACAGACCGTGATGAATCTACCAAATTCAATGAAGAGTGTGGCACTGTCCTGGCAATCGCTGTTGATATTAGCGGTCTACACCGCTGACAGGATTGTAACATGCCAACCTGGTATGGAATATTCAAGATTTGAGAAGATATTTCCTTGCGCAATATAACTATATATTCTGTTTTGAGTAGTTTTGTAGCAGCAAGAGGTTCTAGCGTATGAAACTGTCTTCACTGTCACAAAACAACCTGAATGGGTACCACAGGGACATCAGTTTCGACAGCGACTTGTTGCAACAGAAACGCTTTATCAAAACGCAATATAAAATAAAATAGCCACTGACGCTAAAAAGGGGATTGTGTTAGATAATCCATATGGTTCTTGAAACTTCCTGGCAGATTAAAACTGTGTGCCGGACCGAGACTCGAACTCCAGAGTTCGAGTCTCGGTCCGGCACACAGTTTAATCTGCCATGAAGTTTCACATCAGCGCACACTCCGCTGTAGAGTGAAAATCTCACTCTGTAAACATACCCCAGGCTGTGGCTAAGCCATGTCTCTGCAATATCCTTTCTTTCAGGAGTGCTACTTCTGCGAGGTTCGCAGGAGAGCTTCTGTAAAGTTTGGAAGGTAGGAGACTAGGTACTGGCAAACGTAAAGCTGTGAGGACGGGGCGTGAGTTGTGCTTGGGTAGCTCAGTTGGTAGAGCACTTGCCCGCGTAAGGCAAAGGTACCGAGTTCGAGTCTCGGTCTTGCACACAGTTTTAATCTGCCAGGAAGTTTCATATCAGCGCACACTCCGCTGAAGAGTGAAAATCTCAATCTGGCATATGGTTCTTACCGTATGAAATGCAAGAACATATGGCTTTTATCATGGATGACAGAAATCATTTGACCAGTAGCGTCTCTTAAAAAACCTATGAATTTTTAACAATGAACAGTAAGCAAAATCACTTAGAAGAAATGCAGATAAAGTGGAATGTTGTTAGGATTAATCTGATCACAAGTGTCCTACAGGTGTATAGGAGGGTAAGATACGGTTCCACATGACAACGTGTGAACTGACATGTCGAAGGAAACCTATGTTTCACATTTGAAAGTTGTACTGGGGTGGATATTGTACAATTCTTCGTTCGTTGCCGTATCTTTATTGATGATCGAGTCATACATGGCTTTAATATTAAATGACAGGAAGGTCCTGTGTAGATTCCTCTTGAAGATATTTCACTTCATCTAGATTTCCCCTAATTGATTTGGTTTCATGTAATTCGTTAAAATATCTTGGATACTTTTTAAGATACACTACCGACCAAAAGATATGTATCACCAATGACAAAATCTATACACTTTTTTATGTACAAACACATCATACAAACTGAATAGACCAAGAAAATAAGTATTTTTTTGTTTCTGTCGTTAAGTGCGTTGCAATACGGTCTATATTTTAGCCTGTTCAGGATACCCACCCTTTGCTCTGAGGAGAGCTGCACAAACTCTTGTTATTCTGCAGGTAAGATATTTTAGTGGTTTTGAAGCTATGGCAGTCCAACAAGTTCGTAAATTATCGCATAGACCTTCAACATTAGATGATCTCACTTTTCTCACATCCCTTTTCAAGTTCATCCTATGAGAGGTTAATGGAAAATAAGTCATATGACTGACTTGTCCAAACCATATTCTTCTGTTCCCAGCCACTCCCTTTTCTACTGGTATACTCTCTGCACAAATCAGGAGCATGTCCTCCTACAGAACAAATCCACGACCAATAAGTCTCTTTCCAGGTGGAACTGCATTGTTGGTCCCCTATCGTGTGGTACTCTTCCTTCTTAAATGTTACATTACTTCTCACAACATGAGCGAATTTATCACCCATAAAACATCCCGACACCACTGCCACTCTCCACCATGCTTCACCTTTGGCGTCACACACTGCCTCTTCATACGTTCTCCTCGAAGTCGACGAACGAACATTCGACGATGGCTTCCACATTCCTCAAACTCAAATTAGTCCGTGAATAACTCCGTGTACCAATGCTGCACGCTCCCGTTTTTATGGTGCTTTACCCAGTACAATCTTTTCACCATATTTTGGTTACGTGGTGAAGGTTCTATGCATCCATTGAAACCTTGTTCACGAAGACTGCATCGTACTATTGGGATCGAGACTGGAGCTGCTCACATACTATTTACTACCCTGCGAATTTCAGTTGCTGTGCGAATATTCTGACGTTTACCCAGTACGCGTGTGAACTGATCTTCCCCATCTCATGTTGCTCGGTGTCCTCTGGATCGCGAAACACTTGCATTGCCATCAGTTTGCGTGATACGTTGCATTGTATACAACACTGTAGATTGACCTATGGCAGCCTTTTTTGTTATAGCCCTAGCAGAATAGCCTTTCTGAATCAGAGGTATAATTACAGCAAATTTTTTCAGTTCCAATTTCCTGCTTGTCCCATTAGAAGGTAATATGTTACGAACATGATCAGGTATACTAGCACACTACTACATGCACATAATTTACATCTTCACCTACATCATACTCCGCAAGCCACCTAATGGTGTGTGGCGGAGGGTTGTTTCGATATCAGTATCTGATCCCTCCAGCCCTGTTCCACTCGTGAGTAGTGCGTGGGAAGACTGACTGTCGGTAAGCCTCTGTATTGCCTCTAATTTCTCGAATTTTCTCCTCGTAGTCAATACGCGAGATGTATGTGCGGGAAAGTAATATTTTGTCTGACTCCTCCTGAAAAGTGCTGTCCCGAAATTTCAGTAGTAAATCTCTCCGTGATGCACAACATCTCTCTTGTAACGTCTGCCAGTGGAGTTTGTTTAGCATCTCCTTAACTCTCTCTCGCCAGCTAAACGATTATGTGACGAAACGCGCCGCTCTCCGTTGGATATTCTCTATCTCTTCTATCAGTCGTACCTGATGGGGATCCCAGATAGATGAACAGTACTCAAAAATCGGGTGAAAAAGCACTTTATAAGCCACTTCTTTTGTGGATGAGTTACATTTCCTTAAGATTATTCCAATGAATCAGAGTCTTGTGTCTGCTTTTCCCACTATCTGTTTTATATGGTCATTTCACTTAAGGTCCCTCTGGATAGTTACGCCTGGATATTTTATGGCAGACACTGTCTCCAGCTGTTTATCATCAATAGTGTAGCTGTACAGCAGTAGATGCGCAATATGTTACATTTAATTACGTTCAGGGTGAACTGCCAGGGTCAGCACCATTTATCAGTTCTCTGCAGGTCGTTCTGCCCATTCTTACTATCTTCTGCTTTGTCCCGACGCTGCTACTTTGGTATAAAGAACTGCATCATCTTAGAACAGCCTTAAAGAACATCCGACGCTTTCTACTAGGTCATTTATGTATATTATGAAGAACAACGGTTCTATCACACTTCCCTGTAGTGCTCTGGATATTACCTTTCCATCTGTCGATTTCTTTCTGGTAAGAGCGACAAGCTGAGTTCTATCTGCCATAACGTCATGAATCCAATCGCCAGTCTCCTCCGATACTCCGAAAGTTCGTAGTTCTTCTTTAAACGGTAATGCGGGGCGGTGTCAGGTGCCTTACTGAAATCAAGGAACACGGTATCAGCCTGAGCGCCGTTGTCCGCTGCGCAGTGGGTATCATGGAGGAACAAAGCGAGCTGAGTTTCGCAGGATCGCTGTCTGCGGAATCCATGTTGATCTTTATAGAGGAGCTGTTCATTTTCCAAGAACGTCATAATTCTTGAGCATAAAACATGTTCCATAATTCTACAACAGACTGACGTCAACTATAAGGTCTATAATTCTGTGGATCTGTCTTACGGCCTTTCTTAAAAACGGGAATGACCTGCGCTTTTTGCCAGTTGTTAGGTACCATTCGCTGCTCAAGCGATCTACGATAAATTACTGCCTGATGGGGAGACAGTTCATTAGCATAATCTTTATAGAATCTTATAGGTATCTCATCTGGTCCTGAAGCCTTTCCACTACTAAGCGACTGTAGCTGCTTTTCAATTCCGCAATCGGTTATGTCAATGTCTGCTATTTCGACGTTCGCACGACGATTGAAAGGAGGGACAGTGTTACTATCTTCAGCGGTGAAACAACTTCGAAAGACCGAATTCAGTATTTCGGCCTTCTCTCTGTTATCTTTCGTTTCGTGCCGGTGTGGTCACTGAGAGAATGAACAGATGATTTTGACCCACTTACTGATTTTGCATACCACCAAAGTCTCTTAGGGTTTTTACTCAGGTCCCTCGGTAATGTCTTGCTTTCGAAATAATTGAACGCTTCTCTCATTGCTCTCCTTACGCTCATTTTCGCTCCGTTCAGCTTTTGTTTGTCAGCTAGGTTTTCACTTCTCTTGAATCTGAGATAAAGCGTTCTTTGTTTACGTAGCGCTTGTATCCACGTACTGTATTATACTGTACTGTACGTATGTGCTATAAAATAACGCGAACCGCTTGCTGCACAAACAACCGAAGGAATGAATCCTAATCGAATAGAAGCAACTTACGTAAAAACACGTCAATGTTGTGGATACAAGTCAGCTCTCCTCTGTACGAACAAATTGTCAAGTACACAATACAGGCGCTTAGTCTTTACGTGCGTAAAGTTATTTTATTACCCGAACGGGGATTTCATAAAATACTCAAAAAGAAATCCCTGTTTTAACCACAAATCCATAACTGCGATAGATGATCGAAAACTTTTGACACCAGTGTATGTTACGGATATTAGTATCTTTGCACGTAGCTGAACTCGAAAAAAATATATATTTTAAAGCTCTTGGTGTCTATTATGCCGGCGGTAGGCTGTATGTTTACGATTCCATCCGTTGATTAAAGACTTTATTATGGTTCTGAAAGAATTTTTATGACCCTGAGGTAAAGAAGCAAAGCAAATTGTGGGAACACGTGGATTCACTACAGCCAAACAGGCAGAGAGTAAACTATTATCGGGGAAGGTGAGGCTGACTGATTGTTGGCACTGCCGTGTAGGGCTGACAGACTATAATCGTAAGGAGATGTCAAGGTGAAGAGTAGCTGGACTCTAACCCATAGGGTTTTCCTTGCTTCACGAAGTTTCCTCAACTCACCCCGTATAGGACACAGCAACACATGCTGTTTCTTCGGACTGGCGAATTATACTTCACCTCTCGTATTCTTCGGATATGGCACCTAGCGACTTTAATCTCTTTCCTCGGATGGAGAAACCATTGCGTTTCAGGCATTTCTAGACCGAAAAGAAGGTGATATTCAAGGCGAAACGTTTCCTGAACAGCCGAAATGCAGACTTCTGCAACAAAGGTCTCCGTCACGTTACCCATCGTTGGTTAATATGTGGCGCATTGGAGACTGATTACGTTAAGAAGGTCTACTAACAGCGTTACTAACATTCATGGTCGTAGTTCGATTTTCTCGAAGTGATAGTTAAAAAGGTATCTTTACAATTAAGGGGTACCTTTACAATCAATCTGAATCTGGAGGGTGAAGTATGCCCTCAATACAACTGTCGCACAAAAGGAATGCAGTAGGATGTGCCGTACATCAGAGCTGGATGAAGCATGGAGAGCGTAAACAAAAATTCTGGCAAAAGAACATTTATACGCTCTGTAAATTTAATAGCACACATGAATATGTCTCGTGAGTAATGTGATGGTTGCCGTTGCCAGCAATCTATTACGACGCATATCAATTAAACGTAGAACTTTGCTTCGGAGTCCCCTGTAAGGTCTATGATCTATGGAAGAGGAATGATCAAAGGATGGTTTAATCACGAACATTTACATTCACACGCACTTAAGAGACTAACAGGAAGGAAAAGAACTAGAAAACTTCACCACAGCACACGTGAGTAGCGAGAGGGGCTCTTCTCTTCATTTTAACATGCGGGATAATTGAATAAAATTTATATTAAAGTGAATTGCTATAAAAATGATGCGTAAATAAAAATCACAGTTAATTCAGATATTCTACAGCGGAAGATCACTGTGGCCTTGGCACTGTATTCTTTCTCATTAGATCACGACCGCGTGGTCCTCACAAATAAAAGCGTGCACAAAGAAAGTTATCAAGTGACACGAATTGCAAAAATTGAATCATAAAATTAAGGAAATCATACGCAATATACATACTCTCACGAAAGGGTTACTAAACAAAATGAACTGAATCACAATAAACTCAACATGGTTCCACGCGTTTGATAAACAGTTTAACTGAACAATATCCCACACCTCCCCTAGATTTTAACGCATTTCACACTCGCGAATTAGCACGTAAAATTTGTCACACACGATAGTAAACTATGAACTGTGGAAGGAATCATTTACTTTGATTAGCTTTGAAAACCTTACATGAAACACAACATTAAGTTCTCATCGAAAAGGCACACTTACCGCCAGTAGGTCTCACCCGTCTCGCGTCCCACGGAACACTTCATGAGCCTTCGCTCTCCAGCCAAAACCGCTCCCCGTACCTACGTAAGTGGCCAGTGTAAGCCCTGTTGTGGTGCCAACCTATAAAAAAGGTTCGTCCAAGACAAACAGAAATTCTTTGCCATCTGTTACGTGATTCCTACAGTTGGCTGTTCTGACACAGTGGCAGTCTACTACACTCCCATCGAACTACACACTGAAATACTTGCACACTCTCGTTCATACATTTAATTGATCGGGCAAGAACGGTAAAGAATAGATAGACTGAGATATGGCACTTAAATGTATCAGAAATACGTACGGAGCTCCGACGAGTGCCAATAACCTGATGACATGTTAAAGCGAAATATGGATAGTATACTGTGGTCACCACAAAGACGCTCAGCTGCTCAGTCTTTTCCCTTTTCTTCTTGACATCTAGGGTAATAGACCATTTGCACCAACAGTTGAGGCGCAAGAGAGAAGCAAATGAACCTGTGCGGTTTGACGAAATCGTGAAGAGGCTCAAGCAGACAGCCTTCACAAACAATCAAAAATGTCTGTGTAACGCCAAATTTTACGTTGGTTTTGTGTTTTGATTATGAGAAATCCGTTCGTGTTTGCAGGAACATGGAATACAGAGAGCGTGCCCCCGGCCAACTCGTGGGCCCGGAGGCGCTAGTGCTGCGTCTGTTGGGATTCTGGAGGCCGCAGCAAGGCAGCAGGAACTTGCCTGGAGTTCTGCTCACGTCTATAACTCTGGCATCGCTCTCGATAATTCCTGCTGGGGCTGCTGTCAAACTGTGCGCAGATTTTCCAGAAGATCTGGAGGAGTTGGTCCTTTGCACCTACATTTTTATTATTTGCTTCGGATCTTTGATTAAGGTGAGAGTTAGAAGCTTTGAAGAATTATAGCTCTTGAAAAAGCCACGTACAGCATTGCAGACGAATTGTTCTAAATGGTAGCCAGTCATCCCTATTCAAGTTTAATGAAAAATTTTCAAAAAAAATGGTTCAAATGGCTCTGAGCACTATGGGACTTAACAGCTGTGCTCATCAGTCCCCTAGAACTTAGAACTACTTAAACCTAACTAACCTAATGACATCACACACATCCACGCCCGAGGCAGGATTCGAACCTGCGACCGTAGCAGTCGCGCGGTTCCGGACTGCGCGCCTAGAACCGCGAGACCACCGCGGCCGGCGAAAAATTTTCACCTCTATTTTAGCGCTGTTCTAGAACTACAGAATTTTCGACGATCAGTACCAGCAACGACCTCTCTTGTGTGATTGGGAAGATCAGTATTCTCTGAGGTTGTATAAAGAACGATTAAGTGGTACGGGAACGTAAAAAGAAGTGATCAATCACATTTCGACTCTTAGAGGCCAAACAGTCGCGTATGTGGAACACAAGAGTAGATGATGAACCTACACAGCAACTAAATGGTTATAGACCGCCCAGTTAACCACATTTGTAAATAAAAGACGTCTTGCCAATACGTACATATTCACTAACTGATCAAAAGTATCCACCGACCCTTACGTAAAACCAGAATCCACCACTATATGTCTGGAGAGACAGGGGCTTAGGTGCAGATGTAGGTGGAGAGTAATGTGTTGTCAGTAGAACAGCAGTAATGGTATAATACATTCATCTGTTATTTCAAACGTGGAACTCGATATCACCTGAGTACGAGAGAATGAAGAACATTTCAGCACTTGTAAAGGTGTCGATGGCGACTGTTGGTAATGTGACTGTGAAGTGGATATGCGAAGGGACAACCACTGCTGAGGGTCGTTGCAAAGCATGCATCGAATCGTGGGAAGGAATCAGTAGTGAGTTCCGAAGTGCTAACAGGAGACCAGCTAGGGCAATGCAGTGCGTGGGGTGTTAAAAAGTAAGGGATACAACGGTCGAGGAACTCCTAGTAAGCCGGATGTATCTCTGTAGTCAGCACTAAGCGAGGCTTGAGGTGTAAACAGCGACGCCACTCAAAAGTGGATGAGTGTTAACGACTAACTTAGACTGAAGAACCACGCTATTCCCTGTGTCCACCTGATGGAAGGATTTGGGTTTCGCCGAATGCCTGGAGAACGTTACTGCCACCATGTCACGTCAGCAGTGAAGTACGGGGCAGATGGCGTTACGGTGTGGGGGCCTTTTTCGAGATTAGTATGTGGCACCCTTCTTGCGCTTAACACTTTGCACTCCGCACGTCTGGTAGAAATTTATTCGCTTGGCGCCGGCAGCGCTAATTCGGATTACTTGGCTTCTCGCCGGCCGCTTGTCACCTTTCCGTTGATGACAACCTTCAAACACATTGACTTTTGCGCCCTGTAATTTTCCGGAAATCCTCTATTTTGCCGTGTCGTTCCACATACTTGAATTTTATTTTCAAGTAACTTCTCTGCAAATTCTACAGTATTATAATAATTATCCATGCAGAGGTGATGCCACTTTCCATCAGAAGGTGTCAATAGTTCCATCACTGTTTTTGCTAAAGGCTGTCCAGCGGCGGAATATATCTTGAATGAGCAAATGGGTCCCGTACTCGAATCACACAGCATCCGATTGAGTATGCCATATTTCCTAATTTTCGACGCATTGTAAACTTTAAAATTTAACCGTCCGCACCACAGTATCATTCCCTCATCAATGTTTTGACTTGGATTAAACGTTTCTTTAAACTTTTTGGAAAAATAATCAATTTCGAATTGTACTTTGACAAGCCGGTCGGCATTATCCGGTTTATAATTGGTGTCGGAAAAATGTGAAAATGATAATAGTTATCTGAATCGGTTGCGGGACATCGTTTTGCGAAATATCGGCGAGTCTATCGACGGATTCGTTGACTAATAATCACCGATCATTGCTTTTTTTACAGTTCCCATGAGGATAGAAACCATAAACCATTTTCTAAGTTAGGGTCCCGTAACGTCGACAAATTTGGCATTTTTTAAAATCAGTTTCCTTCTGTTGCAATTTTGACTGTAGTACTTGTAGGTTGCGTTGCCAATATATTGAAATAGATCGTTCCCAATATATATATCTACGACATCCTCGACGCTCTGTGTATCTTTAGGAAATTGTTTGGCTCCGGTATCCTTCAGATTTATTATCGATCCTCCGTAAATCAAAGTATGGTCACTGTGCACTGTCTTCTTCGCCCGATTCAGCCGAATCAGTTGGCAGCCCTAGTGTTCGCCGAATTCTTCTTGGACGTATTTCACTATCTTCCTACGATTTTGCTTCTCTTTCATTATTTTTTTATCCAATATCTTGTTCCCAATCGGCCAAGTCGTCCTGAACGTCAGACAAGACGTTCACGCATTCGCCGTAAATAATCCTATTGTCTCTTCCGTCCTCCATGATGAAAGAAGACAAGTACTTATAAAAACAAAAAACTTGTTGACTTGTGTAACTTACTGTTACCTAAACAAAACACCAACAGAATGCAGAAGTTAGTAAAGTGCTGTCGCCGGCCATTGACGATACTATGCACGCGACACCACTGTGGTGTCGCCGGCCGTTGACCGCTATTTCGCGCACATCACTGTGGTGTCGCCGGACGGCATGGTGTTAAGATAGACCTAAGTGGGCAAGAATATAAATGCATTTGACAGCATTGCGTAGTTGCTGCGTAAAGTTGAGGAAGAACCTGGGGTGGAAGCCATTTCTCCACATTGAAACACCTCACTGAATGTGTCCCCAGCAGAGTTCGCCATGAAAGCGAATGCCGGACACTCCTTATAATAGCGCCACTAATATAGATCCGAATAATTTCGATCATAGTGTAACTTCGCTTGATCTGCGCGGTAGCCGTTCCGTCGACTTCCGTATTCCACAAGAAATGAACGCCCCGCACTGCACTTGGCATGTGGCGGCTAGCATACTGAGTAGCGGAATGTAGTGTTTTTAAGGAGTGCCACTACCGCAGTGATGGTCACATATGTGTCAGTTGCTGCTGTGGTGGCAGAAATCTGACACAGTGCACTGCTGACTGGTCAAGCGAACAAACGTCTTAGGTTTTCAGCAATCTTTAACTAATTTTGTGGGGAGTGACTTGATAGTAACATATACAAGCTTCGTTTGATACTGTAACACGAAATTTGGAAACGCTACTGCTGCAGGTAAGAGTTTATAATCGCACTGAACGCTCAAGATCAGTATTAATGTACTGTTTCGTAACTGTGACCACTTGTGTATTGTCATGTAAACAATCTATGATATGAAATCAATTAAAAACAGATACTTCTTTTTCCTGTGAATTTATTACCCAGTGTATCGTAGAATAACACAAGTAAATGCAGAATTATAAAAGTATAATTATAAATGAAACACAAATTTATGATTACCGGTTGATCTCCATTAAGAACAGCAACTAACGGAGAGAGAAATGTGTTATTTACAGACACTTCCATGATAGATACTATCCACTAAAATGAAAAACACTGATATACCAGAGTAAGCTAACAACTGTTATTTGCAAAAGTTTACTGCCAATGTAAATTCCTACAGCAGACACTTGGTAAGGCACAAACTGGCAATAGTGAGATACACGTATAGCTTATGATATAGACAGTAGCTTATGGTTTCTGGACTTGCTACAGTTAAGAACACTAATAGGACCTCAAACCGACATTATTATTTTGAAACAGTGGTTACATTAACATACAAAAAATATATAACTTTTATAAGGTGGTAAATGTGGAGTGTCATACCATTTTCAGTCAGTGACATAATTCACCATACCATGCGTCGTTTCGTCACGCTGAACTGCTGATCAACATGTACATCGTACTCCACAAGTGTGTGACGGATGGTACTCCTGGTACCACTAACTGATCCTCTCCTATTCTGTTCCACTCGCGGATGGGGTATGGGAAAAACTATTGTCTGTAGGGAGCTACATCAGCTTAAATTTTTCGAATTTTATCGTCTTGTCCATTTTGCGAATGTGTGTGGAAGTAGGTAAAACGTTGTCCGACTCCTCCGGGAAAGTGCTTTCTCGAAATTTCAATAGGTAACCTCTGCGTAACGCACAACGTATTTCTTGTAACGTCTGCCAATAGAGTCTTTTGAGCTTCTCGCTAAACATCTCGCACCGGTAAACGATCCCTTGACGAAACGCACTGCTCTTTCTAGGATTTCTTCTATCTCTTCTATCATTCCTACCTGGTAAGGGTCTAGTATTCATGAACAGTACACAATTAATGGTCGAACAAGCGCCTTGTCAGCCATTTACTTCTTGGGCCAGTTAGATTTCCTTAAAATTCTCTCTATGGATCTCTGCCTATTACACAGCTTAAGAACCAAGGAGACGAAGCACAAAGTAGGGAACCCACGTGTCTCCCTAACGTACTTTACACGGAACAAAATATGAGATATTATTTTACTGAAGTTACTAACAAACAAAAGATAATTTGTAGGCAAAAGTGCATTGACAAAAAGGGCCGTGTCCTTCTGTCATAACAGAAGAAAGGAAAACTGTCATATGCGAACATGAGAGACAGTAATAAAAATTCTTTGTGATGCTAGCAATGTTGCATGACATGATGTGGAGCTCGTAAATGGATTTAGTAACAGATCGTGAATTTCATTTTTTCCAGGGCATTTTAAACAGTTCGCAACTGACACACGACTTTCTGCATCCCTGTTATCATAGCGTCAGTGAATTCAGTTCGAATACATCAGATATTTGTAATGGACGTTCGGTGGGTCGCTTAGGAATTGACAACCGTAACATCAAAGTAATGTGTTCAAATGGTTCAAATGGCTCTGAGCACTATGGGACTCAACTGCTGAGGTCATTAGTCCCCTAGAACTTAGAACTAGTTAAACCTAACTAACCTAAGGACATCACAAACATCCATGCCCGAGGCAGGATTCGAACCTGCGACCGTAGCGGCCTGGCGGTTCCAGACTGCAGCGCCTTTAACCGCACGGCCACTTCGGCCGGCCTCAAAGTAATGTGTATTTTTCGAAATAAAATTGATTTTATGTCTATACCCTAACCATTGTTATCCATTAATGCAGTCTTCGTTGTTACACTAAAATCCAAATAAAATTTACTGTTGTTTCTGATTTTCAGAAGTTTAAGTAGAACGAGAACCGATACATAACACGACTAGTACTAACAGCACTTCTGCGGTGGCAGGGCGGACTAAGGGATCGGTGAACGCAAGCGTATTTGGACCGGATGTGTGGCAGTTTCCAAACAGCGGCTGTCAGGCGCTAGAGAGACGACAACTTTTGGTGTTGCGGGCGCTTGGTGGTTGATCGAGACTGCAGATATCATTCTAATTGTCTCCACTATTGTGAATACTTACGGTAGGCAAAATAATTGAGTTGATATTTAAATGAAACACAAATTTAAGCTAGCTGTGATGTCATTGTTGACAATTATGCACACATTATTAACACATTAAATTAGCGGGGGTCGTGATTGATGTGGAAACAATAGACTTAAAGGAGCCGAAATGATAACAAACCTGTGAGTAGCAGAGCACAGTAGTTAATAGTTTTATTACTAGCATCGGTTGCGAGCGCACTTAATGAAGAAACGACTTTAATAATGGTAAACTTTCTTCTTCTTTACAATTCACCTACGTTAATACACACAACAACAAATTTTGAGAATCAATTTATAGCCTTTACTGATGTAGTTAACTGATGAAAAAAAATTATCAAAATAATTAATGATAATTGTACCACAGCATGCTCGGACATACTATTGGCACATAAAATTATTTGAAATGGTAATTCGAAGCACTGAGTTTCGATAAAATCTTATGAACATGGATCATGTGATTTAACGTTGGTGAACAACAAATTTCGGGGTTTCGTTTCCTCCCCTTATCACGTTACTGTACATTTCTCTATAATGCTCGTTATGTTTTTGCCACAAAAACAGAAAACCTCTTTTAAATGATGTCCTTTATTTATCAAATTGCATTCCGTCTGTTAAAAGTATCAGTCTGAGGTTACGATACAGAAATTTATTATACTTTCTTACTCGCAAGTAATTGAAGAACCTCCCAAAAAACATTACTGTGAAACCACTCGCCTTGTTCAGAAGAATTTTTTGCTTGACAACTTCCACTCGACTCAGCAGACGACGGCCACCATCCACTGGCTGTGAGTCGCTAGGCGGCGTCTGCCCAGGTAACAGCAACTCATTGTACCTTGCGCCTATGATCTACAGCGCACGTTGTAGCACTAACATTGGCAAGCTGTAGATTATTTATTATTGTCCTTTGATTTTCTACGATAAATCTATAATCTGTGTGACCATCACACAGCATCAACAGCTGTGTGACAGCTGCTCATGTAACATATAACACGAGCAATAATGTCTACATCTACATTTATACTCCCCAAGCCACCCAACGGTGTGTAGCGGAGGGCACTTTACGTGGCACTGTCATTACCTCCCTTTTCTATTCCAGTCGCATATGGTTCGCGGGAAGAACGACAGTCTGAAAGCCTCCGTGCGCGCTCAAATCTCTTTAATTTTACATTCGTGATCTCCTCTGGAGGTATAAGTAGGGGGAAGCAATATATTCAATACCTCATCTAGAAACGCACCCTCTCGAAACCTGGCGGGCAAGCTACACCGCGATGCAGAGCGCCTCTCTTGCAGAGTCTGCCACTTGAGTTTGCTAAACATCTCCGTAACGCTATCACGCTTACCAAATAACCCTCTGACGAAACGCGCCGCTCTTCTTTGGATCTTCTCTATCTCTGATACGGATCTCACACTGATGAGCAATACTCAAGTATAGGTCGAACGAGTGTTTTGTAAGCCACCTCCTTTGTTGATGGACTACATTTTCTAAGGACTCTCCCAATGAATCTCAACCTGGTACCCGCCTTACCAACAATTAATTTTATATGATCATTCCACTTCAAATCGTTCCGCACGCATACTCTCAGATATTTTAGAGAAGTAACTGCTACCAGTGTTTGTTCTGCTATCATATAATCATACAATAAAGGATCCTTCTTTCTATGTATTCGCAATACATTACATTTGTCTATGTTAAGGGTCAGTTGCCACTCCCTGCACCAAATGCCTATCCGTTGCAGATCTTCCTGCATTTCGCTACAATTTTCTAATGCAGCAACTTCTCTGTATACTACAGCATCATTCGCGCAAAGCCGCTTGGAACTTCCGACACTATCTACTAGGTCATTTATATATATTGTGAAAAGTAATGGTCCCATAACACTCCCCTGTGGCTCGCCAGAGGTTACTTTAACGTCGGTAGACGTCTCTCCATTGATATCAACATGCTGTGTTCTATTTTCTAAAAACTCTTCAATCTAGCCACACAGCTGGTTTGGTATTCCGTAGGCTCTTACTTTGTTTATCAGGCGACAGTGCGGAACTGTATAGAACGCCTTCCAGAAGTCAAGGAAAATAGCATCTACCTGGGAGCCTGTATCTAATATCTTCTGGGTCTCGGTTCTGGCGATGCAGTCCGGAACCGCGGGACTGCTACGGTCGCAGGTTCGAATCCTGCCTCGGGCATGGGTGTGTGTGATGTCCTTAGGTTAGTTAGGTTTAAGTAGTTCTAAGTTCTAGGGGACTTATGACCTAAGATGTTGCGTCCCATAGTGCTCAGAGCCATTTGAACCATTTTCTTCTGGGTCTCATGAACAAATAAAGCGAGTTGGGTCTCACACGATAGCTGTTTCCGGAATCCCTGTTGATTCCCACAGAGTAGATTCTGGGTTTCCAAAAACGACATGATACGCGAGCAAAAACATGTTCTAAAATTCTACAACAAATCGACGTCAGAGATATAGGTCTATAGTTTTGCGCATCTGCTCGACGACCCTTCTTGAAGACTGGGACTACCTGCGCTCTTTTCCAATCATTTGGAACCTTCCGTTCCTCTATAGACTTGCGGTACACGGCTGTTAGAAGGGGGGGGGGCAAGTTCTTTCGCGTACTCTGTGTAGAATCGAATTGGTATCCCGTCAGGTCTAGTGGACTTTCCTCTGTTGAGTGATTCCAGTTGCTTTTCTATTCCTTGGACACTTATTTCGATGCCATCATCATCCCGGAGTGTCTGGATATGCTGTTTCGAGCCACATGCTGATTTAACGTAAGACCAGAACTTCCTAGGATTTTCTGTCAAGTCGGTACACAGAAGTTTACGTTCGAATTCACTGAACGCTTCACGCATAGCCCTCCTTACGCTAACTTTGACATCGTTTAGCTTCTGTTTGTCCGAGAGGTTTTGGCTGCGTTTAAACTTGCAGTGAAGCTCTCTTTGCTTTCGCAGTAGTTTCTTAACTTTGTTGTTGAACCACGGTGGGTTTTTCCGTCCCTCACAGTTTTACTCGGCACGTACCTGTCTAAAACGCATTTTACGATTGTCTTGAACTTTTTCCATAAACAATCAACATTGTCAGTGTCAGAACAGAAATTTTCGTTTTGATCTGTTAGGTAGTCTGAAATCTGCTTTCTATTACTCTTGCTAAACAGATAAACCTTCCTCCCTTTTTTTATATTCCTATTAACTTCCATATACAGGAATGCTGCAACGGCCTTATGATCACTGATTCCCTGTTCTGCACTTACAGAGTCGAAAAGTTCGGATCTGTTTGTTATCAGTAGGTCCAAGATGTTATCTCCACGATTCGGTTCTCTGTTTAATCGCTCGAGGTAATTTTCGGATAGTGCACTCAGTATAATGTCACTCGATGCCCTGTCCCTACCACCCGTCCTAAACATCTGAGTGTCCCAGTCTATATCTGGTAAATTGATATCTCCACCTGAGACTATAACATGCTGAGAAAATTTATGTGACATGTATTCCAAATTTTCTCTCAGTTGTTCTGCCACTAATGCTGCTGAGTCGGGAGGTCGGTAAAAGGAGCCAATTATTAACCTAGCTCGGTTGTTGAGTGTAACCTCCACCCATAATAATTCACAGGAACTATCCACTTCTACTTCACTACAGGATAAACTACTACTAACAGCGACAAACACGCCACCACCGGTTACATGCAATCTATCCTTTCTAAACACCGTGTGTGCCGTTATATAAATTTCGGCAGAATTTATCTCTGGCTTCAGCCAGCTTTCTGTACCTACAACGATTTCAGCTTCGGTGCTTTCTATCAGCGCTTGAAGTTCCGGTACTTTACCAATGCAGCTTCGACAGTTTACAACTACAATACCGATTGCTGCTTGGCCCCCGCCTGTCCTGACTTGGCCCCGCACCCTTTGAGGCTGCTGCCCTTTCTGTACTTGCCCGAGGCCATCTAACCTAAAAAACCGCACAGTCCACGCCACACAACCCCTGCTACCCGTGTAGCCGCTTTCCTCGTGTAGTGGACTCCTGACCTATCCAGCGGAACCCGAAACCCAACCACCCTACGGCGCAAGTCGAGGAATCTGCAGCCCACACGGTCGCAAAACCGTCTCAGCCTCTGATTCAGATCCTCCACTCTTCTCAGTCAGTCCTGTCGACGATGCTGCAGATGGTGAGCTCTGCTTTCATCCCACTAGCGAGACTGGCAGTCTTCGCCAAATCAGATAGCCGCCGGAAGCCAGAGAGGAGTTCCTCTGATCCATAGCGACACCCATCATTGGTGCCGACATGAGCTACCACCTGCAGATGGGTGCACCCTGTACCCTTCATGGCATCCGTATGGACCCTTTCCACATCTGGAACGACTCCCCCCGGTATGCACACGGAGTGCACATTGGTTTTCTTCCCCTCTCTTGCTGCCATGTCTCTAAGGCGCCCCATTACGCGCCTGACGTTGGAGCTCCCAACTACCAGTAAGCCCACCCTCTGCGACCGCCCAGATCTTGCAGACTGAGGGGCAACCTCTAGAACAGGACAAGCAGCCATGTCCGGCCGAAGATCAGTATCAGCCTGAGACAGAGCCTGAAACCGGTTCGTCAGACAAACTGGAGAGACCTTCCGTTCAGCCCTCCGGAATGTCTTTCCCCCCTGCCACATCTCGAGACGACCTCCGACTCTACCACAGGTGAGGGATCAGCCTCGTTGTGGGCAGTATCCCGGGCAGCCACAGTCGTAGTCCGATCGGGGGATGCATGGGACGAGCTGGCCGTCTCCGACAAACCCTCATCCGGACCCCCCACTGTGATGCCCATTGGCAACAGCCTCAAGCTGTGTGACCAAAGCCAACACTGCCTCAAGCTGGGAGCGAAGGGATGCCAACTCAGCCTGCATCCAAACACAGCAGTTGCAGTCCCTATCCATGCTAAAAACTGTTGTGCAAAGAACGTCTGAACTAATCTACAGAGAGCACAAAGAAATCGACACAAGATTTAAACGGTTATTAAAATACAAGATTGCCTATTAAATGCAGTAATGCTGCTACTTGCGCACTGCTGACACTGCTTGGCGGCGGAAGGAGCCTACTCGATTTTACACTATTCAGGTACTAAAACGCGATGCTACAACTCTCAAATACTATAATAGGCCCGAAATTTATGAATTAAACAATGCAAATACCAAAAGCACGCAAAGAAATTAAGAAGTAAACTATGTAACAAATAAGTGAGCTAGGAGTATACAACTTGCTGCTGCAGCTGCTCATCCAACGGCGGCAGGGAGCACATTGGCTGTGACCAACCGACACTGGCCGTTCAAAACAAAAACAGAAGACAGACGACTACGCGAATTTGCACTATTCAGGTACTAAAACGCAACGCTACAGCTCTCAAATACTATAATATGCCCGAAATTTATGAATTAAACAATGCAAACACCAAAAACACGCAAAGAAATTAAGAATTAAACTATGTAACAAATCAGTGAGCTAAGAGTATAAAGTGTAAAACCTTCGGTTACCGGCAAATTTTACATGAAATAAATACAGTATGATAAATTTAATGGGATTATTCCTAATGTTATGTCCGACCTCCTTTGACTCGGCGTAGTGCAACAAACCAACGTCGCATAGATTTTTCAAGTCCTTGGAAGTCCCCAACTGAAATAATGATCTATGTTGCCTACGTAGCTGTCCATTATTGCAAAGGAGTTGCCGGTGCAGGATTTTGTCCACGAACTGACTCCTCAATTACGCTCCACACACGTTCTACAGAATTCAAGTCTGGCTATCGGTGTGCCCAAGTGATTCGATCGAATTGACCAGAATGTTCTTCAAACCAATCACGAACCACTGAGGCCCAGTGACGTGGTATATTGTCATGAATGAAACTTCCGTAGTTGTTCGGGTACATGAAGTCCATAAATGGCTACAAATGGTCTCCAAGTAGCCGAACATAACCATTTCCGGTCAATCATCGGTTCATTTGGACCATAAGACCTAGTGCATTCCTTGTAGACACAGCCCACACCGTTATGGAGCCACCACCAGCTTGTTGACATCTTGTGTCCATGGCTTCGTCGGGGTCTGCTCCACTCTCCAACCCTGCCATTAGCTGTCACCAATTGAAATCGGATCTCGTCTGACCAGGCCACGGTTTTCTAGTCGTACAGGGTCCAATCGATATGCGCACAAGCCCAAGAGAGGAGCTGCAGGCGATGTTGTATTGTTAGCAAGGACACTCGCGTCGGTCGTCTGCAGCTATAACCCACTAACGCCAGATTTCACCGCACTGTCCTAACTGATACGTTAGTCGTACGTCTCACGTTTACTCCCGCGGTTATTCTACGCAGTGCTGCTTGTTTCTTAGCACTGAAAATTCTATGCAAACGTCTCTGCTCTTGGTCGTTAAGTGAAGGCCGTTGGCAACTGAGTTGTCCGTGGTAAGAGGCAATGCCTGAAATTTTGTATTCTCACCACGCTCTTAAAAGTGTGGATCTCCAAATATAGAACTCCCTAACGAGCTACCAAATGGAATGTCCCATGCGTCTCGCTCCAGGTACCTTACCACGTTCAAAGTATGTTAATTCCCTCCTTGCGGCCATAATCACGTAGGAAATTTTTCACATGAATCACACGAGTACAAATGAAAACTAGCACGTTACACTGCCCTTCTATACAGTGTATGCGCGATACTACCGCCGTCTGTATACGTGCATATCGTATCCCATGACGTTTGACGGCTCAGTGTAAGTTGGACGTAAATTTCTGTCATTTATAATGATATGTTGTAATGTAGGTTGTTATGAGCGTATTTACAAGTTGCAATTGTTTAAGTTAGCTCTGTTCTTGCGGTTACGTATAAAATGCTGCATATTTGAGTGGCATGAAGAGTATTCTTTAAGTATTCAAAATCAGCGTGTCAAATGGAAAAGTCTGATATCTGCGACAATTTTGTCGGTTTTTATATTGATAGGACGGTGATCGTATTTCGAAGGGGGTGGGGGCTGTTGGGCTGTAGATACTGCTCGCAATACTGGTGCCGTTTCACATTCTTTCGTTTTGACGTAAATAGTTAGCCATATTCAATGGGCAAGGTTCAAAAATCGTGCAGAAAGGAAGATAAGACGTTCGAGTGTTACATCCCTTGGGGAACTTGGGGAACGAAGTCGTACCTGCATTTCGCTAAAGGAGTTTAGGAAAGTCACGATCAATCTAAATCAGAGCGACCGGACGGTGATTTTCTGCGCCTTACTCCAGAACAAGGGTGTAGGGCTGCTATGCACTCTATTTCAAAGTAAATAAAGTCAATCGGTGGCCACATATCCATTTATTCTTGCACATTATGATCTGCCTCATCTAGCTTACCTATTGAATAACTTGACTAGTGAAGACGTATGGTGTCTTTACGTTATCTACACTAAAATAAATATTAGATGAAAATTAACCAAAAAGAATCAACAAACTAAACATTCAGGCAATAGCCTGTCCGAGACCACAATGAAGGAGTTATGCATCCCGTAGTACTAAGAAGGTATGGTTTACTATGAACTGCTTCCAGAGGTATGTCCATTGCAGTTAGACTTTGTAGTTAGCAACTGAGAGACGCTTTCTTTTTGCAGTATAAGAAAATGATTAAGAAGGCTTCAGTATGTGTTGCTGCTGTACTGTGCTCATTTCATAAAGAAACTTCTGATCTTGTACTGTAAGTGTTTTGACACATCAAGAATGAAATATGTGCCTATTTTCTTCAGTACAATTATATAACTGTGATTTATGTGGGTGACAAATGAAATTATGACTATTTTTATTACCGAGTTCCACATTTCCGTTTAGTTTATAAGCAGCACAATAGTAAAATCTTGTTCTTTCGGACTTTTTCTGGCGTTTTTGGGTAGTATTAGTACACAAAATCCCGCAGTAACCTGTACTTATTGAAAAATGAAGTGATTCCTGCTATCTCCTCCTCGTTTCTCAAATACCGTGGTGGAACATCTCTCTTTCTTCCTCAGTGACTGCCTACAGGTTGTTAGGAAATATGTTGATACCTTAAACCAGAAAATACAATATGAGACTCATGCTTCACTCCAGTGTTCTCAAATCGTTTTGCATGTCTACAAGAATCTTGTTATAATCAGGCTATCTATTGTCTAGTAGAAAATTATCCATAACTCCCTTAAATGCAATCCAAATATTGTTCTTTTTAGGAATGATGGTATCTTCAAATTTCCTGTCTTTAGTTAGAGCCCTGATGTGAGCAAACACGAAGATTCCTTCTCTACATTTGTCTTCAGACAGGGCTGGAAATTTGTCGCTGACATATTGAAAACAACCAAACAACCATAATCTTGCTCACGAGCTTTCAAGGACTGTTTAATTACACCATGTTTTACATGAAGAGTTCGCAAAGGAATTCTTTAGGCTCCACTAGGTTACACCTTCCTATTTTCTTAGTAACTAGTGTTAAACTTCCTTTTTTGGGCCACTGTCTTTTTTCCAATGTTTGTCTCTTGCACTACTATCCCGTAATACAAACAACATGGATATTTTTTTTAATATAACTTTCAGATTTTCAGACAACAACCATAAATGTTCAACATATTTAATTTTCTTCAAAACATATTCCAAAATTTCATAATTCTCCATCAGAAAATTTGCGTATGTTACTAGAACTGAAGAGAGATCATTAATATTGAGTAGCAGCACGCCCACAATATTTCTTTTGCTGGAATCGATACATAATTTACAGTGATTTATATCAAGCTTAACAGAATCCAGTCTCTTTATTAAGTCTGGAATATTATTGCAGTGAACTCGGTTTTCTTCAAGGAATCTTTTCCATTGTTCGTGTAGAAACACATAGACGTTGCAACTATAAGTAAATTGTTTCCTGGTAGTCCAGAATCTATAAGCTCATCTCCACCCATGAGAAGGTTTAAATGAAGATTGAAATCCCATGCAATATCATTAAAATAAACTTGTGTTAAAGGTTAGGGTGCATTTGACGCTTCAGGAATGAATGCGTGAAGTGGTGATGATACATAATTGTTACTGGTTGTTTATGTCTGTAGGTGACTTAGTTATAGGAATACCAGGTCATGTTTCACTGACTTCCTGCTAGACGGCAAATGTGAATATACAATTCCCATCTTTTTTTTTCCTTTAAAACTGTCTACGTTACATATACAAATGTAACAGTCAGTACTGTTATTGTGAGGTTCCCGCCACACCGTTCGTGTGCCAGAATTTTCTGTCCAATTTCGTAAGTATTCAGCACTAATACTGTGAATTGTATGAGGAGCCCAAGTCATAGATTTATCTTCTAGTTCGATTCCGGAATATGTTCTGTAATCTTATCTTACAAATGGGCTATGTTTTTAGAATTGCTATAGAGATTCCTCCTAATTTAAAACAGCAAAGTCACTGGAGGCCTTTTCTTCTGTAATTTCCTGTTGAACTAAACTTCTTTGGTTATGAAATGTTGCAGAAAGCTTACCGCCCTCAGTAGCTTGGTGATAGATTAACGAAAACCTTGGAAAACACATGAGATATTGAATGTGACTGATGAAATGAGAAAACATAATAATGCTTTACATGGCGTACAAAGGAATGAAATTTAGACCATAAAAAATAGGACGGAGGTATAGATATATGCGGAGGTATATATATATATATATATATATATATATATATATATATATATATATATATACTGTCGTAATTATTTCCGTTCTTGTCTCCTAAACGTACTGTAAACTGTAAAGTGCATAAGCCCGATGGGACATTCTCCTTACTTTTTAGTGTTATCGGTAGTTGTAATGTAAATATTTTGAGTAGATAACATTTTTACAGCTTTAGGATTAAAAACTTAGAAGAATCTTTTTGTAAAGAATACTGTCATTGGCACTATCTTCTAAGGTATAAATAATATAAAGTTTCGAACTATGAACGTGAAATGGGCTCAAATCTCGCGAAGAAATTAACCATGGGAGTGAGTGTAGTGTAATCCAGTAATCCTACTTCTGTTAACATGAATACTTACTAGAATACTTACCAGAACACATAAAAAGGAAGACAAAACACTAACAGAACTGTGAAATAGTCTGCATTAAGCGAAAAGCCATTTCGTCTACAGCTATCAAAAGTCAGAAAGTGTCATATACTGATAATGATTATAATATACCTGCTGATATTCCTTTGTAAATATGATTTTAGTGCACCTAAGGAATGGGTTTTCAACTTGCTGTACACTTAAGTGAGAGAGAGAGAAACCAAAATAACAATTAAGAGGCCACCAAGCTGAGGTGGAGTTTCTACGCAGCGGTTCCCAGCTGGCGATGTTTACTCTTTAATTCCTGATACCTCCAGACTAGCGCAACTTCTAGGTCGATTCTCAAAACGTACGATTCCGATTTACTTCACATTTTTGCAGGCTATTGTAATAAAGTCTTAGACATATACAGAAGATATACTCTTTCATTTAAAATGTATATATAAAATGTATGATCCTGAAACGTTGTTAGGAAACAGGAAAATTTTTAAACTTCTCGGCAGATTATCAGCGCACACTCCGGTGTAGAGTGAAAATCTCATTCAGGAAAATTTTATTTACGGCTAATTGGTTTTTGATTAAAATGCTGCTACAGAATCTGAGTTTGCAGTGACTATAAACAAGGTTCAAGATCAGAGAGAGAGGGGGGGGGGGGGGGGAACAGATAGAGGGATGGGAGGACATGGACATATAACACAGGAAGGAGGAGATGGCCAGAAAGAAGGGGTAGGAGGAAACGCAGACGGAGGTGGGGTGAAGAATATGGACAGAGAGACGAGAGTGGGGGTGTGATAGAGAGATTGGTAAGAAAGAGGAGATTGACAAAGGAAGAGGGAGGAGGAGACGAACAGAGGCAAGACAAGAAGGAGATTAGGATGTATATAGAATTCCCACATGTATTAGAAATGAATTCTTACTCATTTCTTTCCTTTCCATTTAAGCTGAGCGAGCCAGGTATAGCTAGGCAGTACACTGCTGCTACAACCTACGTCCATCTGCTTACTGTATTCGAGCCTCCGTATTCCTCAAATGTATTTACTCCTACACCCAGCCTCTCAACAGTTCCTTTCGCTACCAAAGAGGCGACTCCTTCATAATTCAGGATTTGTCCTTCAATCCATTCTTATATTCAAGTTGAGATAGATATTTTTTTTATATCCAGTTTCATTCAATACGTTCACATTATCCTATCTAACTTTGTGCTCTTCATTTTTCTCTAGTATGTATTTTCAAACCATTATACTCGCTTCTTTTCTTAAGTGTTTATTTTCATTTGCATCCCAGGCTGCACTGTAGACAAATATCTTACAAAAAGTGTCCGAATACTTAAATTTGTACTAGATGTCAGCGGGCTTCTCTTTTTCACAAATTCCATTTTCGCAATTGCAGCTCTATGTTTTGTATCTTCTCTGGGTCTCCAACCTTTATTTATATTGCTGACTAAATTAAAGAATCCATGTTAATTTCCTATTTATTCCCTCAGCAACGACTGATTCACTTTGGCTAAATTGCATTAACATTGCTTTACTTTCGTTGAGGCCTAATTAACAATGTCTTTTCAAGACACTATCCATTCTTTTCAGCTGCTCTTCCATTTTTTTTTAATCCACAACTTATGTAACAAATTTAAGTTTGCCTTTCTCTGAGTTCTAAGTCTTTGGGTCAGTACTTCCTCGCGTGCTCCTATATTTATAGACAACCAAACTGAACCTCTCTGAACGATCGCAGCACTAACAAATTTTTAATTCGGTTGTAATTAAGTCATGTCAGTACTTTGCGACCATGACTTATATCATTGACAGTTCTGTATTATTCGCACCTGTCACAACTGCCTTCCTTGGAACTGGAATTACTGCAGTCTTCTTGAAGTATGTGTTTATATCGCCTGTACCATACACATTGTATAAGAAGTGGAACGATAGTGTGGTGGTATTTTCTCAAAACGATCTAAATACTTTTGAGAACATGTAATTCACTCCATTTGCTTATTCTGACTTAGTTGTACTAGTGCTCTGTCAACTAGGTTCATTTTTTTTAGTATACTATCGGATATCCAGGCATCTCACCTTCATCGACTTCACCTTCCCTTCCTATAATATTGCCTTCAATCTAATATCCAGTGTATATCTCTTTTACATTTATTCTTTCCACCTTTAAGATTTCGCTTCTTTGTTTAGTACTGCCTGTCCTCACACTTCTCAATTATTTATAGATACGTCATTTTCCTCCAAACGTCCCTTTCATTTTGTAATAAGCAGCAACTATACTAGCCGCGGTCACGCAGCTTTCAGATTTCACTTCTTTGCTTAGTACTGGCTGCAATTATGCAGCTACTTTTCTTTTCCCCAAACGTCTTTTTAATTTTCTAATAGGCAGCAGCTATACAAACCATAGTCACATGTTTCTTCTTCTTCTTTTCCTACTTTTCGCGGTTGTCAGACAGTTGTCGCCGCATTCTGCATCTTTTTCGCCAAATGCCTCGATCTCGCCACTATTCTTCATCTTCTTCTATTCCTTTTCTCTCCGTCGCTTCTTGGGTACCAGTTGGCTACACATTCCGTGGGCTTCCTCTTCTTTTCCTTCCAAGAGGGTACTATTAAAGTAATTACTGGGCCATATGTCTTCATCAATTCTTTTGACATGCCCAAATCGTCCTAGTAGTCTTTTTTCTATTTTATCCGTAATACTACTATGAGTCTGCCTCATACCTCTTATTTATTCATTTCTTACGTGGTCAGCTCGGGAAAGCCGACATTATCTTCTCAAGTGGTCCATTCCTAAAGCTCAAAGTTTCATTTTAATTTTTTCTATGGGTTTCCAGCACACTTTCCCCTAGTTTGTTATTGGTTCCCCAGTGTTCGATAAGAACATTTTGACCTTTAACCTCATTTTTGAGAAGCAAAGTACAGGATTTAATTTTTGCATAGCCGGCATTCCATCATGCGACAGGATACTACCCAGGTATTTGAACCCCTTAGACACCATAGTAAGATGTCCGTAAATGTCCAAGTTACTTTTCCTCGCTCTGCATCATAGATATTCCGTCTACTCCAAATTAGTTTTCAAATTCCACTTTTAACAGTCTTACAACTGCTTTATTAACATTTAAGATATATTGTCTTCGTCGTTTGCTGCAATGACCTGATCATCGGCGTAGAAAAAAGTGTACATACATTGGTTCCTTACTTCAGTCCCCATACTCTTACACTTTCTCCACCATAGATCCAATAACTTCTACATATATATATCCTTAGAAGTGTGAGAGTAGACACCATCTTAGCTTCAGTCCTTTAGTTATCCTGAATATTTTTCTAGAAATTTCTTCCCCTGCTTTAATGACACATTATGACGAATTGCAGAGGTTTATGATACTTCTTACCCAACGTTTTGACAGTTTCCCTGACCGCAGCACCTCGAACAATAGCTCTAGTGGCCTATGTCACATGTTTTTCCAGATCTATGAAGACCAATTAGATTCCTTTCCAACTTCTTTTCCACGATCCATCTGATTAAAAAAAAATGGCTCTGAGCACTATGGGGCTTAACATCTGTGGTCATCAGTCCCCTGGAACTTAGAACTACTTAAACCTAACTAACCTAAGGACATCACACAACACCCAGCCATCACGAGGCAGAGAAAATCCCTGACCCCGCCGGGAATCGAACCCGGGAACCCGGGCGTGGGAAGCGAGAACGCTACCGCACGACCACGAGATGCGGGCTCCATCTGATTCTTGATTTCAAAATCGTCCCATACAGTCTGCAAATTGAACTAATGCCACTTAAGCCAAGGTAATTGTTACAGCCTCTCTTGTTTCCTTTTTTATGTATGAGGCATAGAAATGCTAAGTTCCACACTGCTGACATTTCCTCCCCACACGACATACATTAAACAACTTGCTCAGACAATCAAACAGAATGCTTGTACCTTACCTCATTAACTCCACTGGTAAATTTCCACGCCCTGGTGATTTCCCACTTTTCATTCGTGCAGCTTACCTCTTTCGTAGTTATATTTCTATCGCTTCATCCTACTAATTCTTCTGTATCTCTCACTCTGTTTCCTTGTTTCTTCTAATTTTTATTTATAATTTGGAAATAATTTGGAACCTTCTACTTAGACATTTTGCATTTTCTGTGTATCTAATTTTTTTGGCATCTGAATTATCTTATGTCTGCTTCATTTGATGCATTTTTATATTTCCTCCGTTCGTCAGTTACATTCTTTCCTCTCATTTTTTGTTGAAGGATTTTGATAATCCATTATTAAAGCTGCTGACAGTGGTAGGCCTTTCTGCATTCTTACTTCATAAAATGAGAAGTCTAGTGCGTACAGAAATGTACAAACGGCTAACAGACGAATTGATAACGTTAATAATTTATCTAATAGCCAAGACGGGATGTTTGTGTAGCTTGTGTGTTAATTCGAAGTCGATGGAACTGACATAATAGCTGGAGCCCTTCTGTTCCTTGTGGAGATTAAGACTGGGCTACAATGACGCAACCAACGGTCGCTTTGAATTACAGCCAACTGTTTGGTTAGCAGAAAACTTAAGAGAGAAAAATCATAGTAATTGTGCCAGCGATGGAAGAGGAGTACTCCCTTCTTTAAATTTATGGTGTTCAAATTGCAGTCAGTGAATTTGAATATTACCTTTCAACAAAGCTTCTTCTCTGGCACCTAGTTGCAGACAGGCGAATAACACTAACTAATCTTTTCCTTTAGTCAACGAGGAGGCTGCCTATTCCGTTTCTTTGAAATACATGTATAAGGCTCTCGAGGAACAGTTTAGGTGAGGAAATATTATTCCTGCTTGAGATGCTATAACATCCTGGAATATGTTACAGCATTCCAGAATATTCTTAACCTACGTACTGGAGTAGGCGAGAACTGTCGTGCTATATTCACCTGATATTCCTATCATTTACAATAAGACAGGCGATGTCAGAAGCTATCGACAGTTAATGTTAATAACCAACTGGTGAGGTCGCAATAACTCCATCTCTCCGTTACTTTGACAAGGCAGATAGCCGGCTTCCACTTTGTATTTAAGAAAACATGTCCATATCTATGTTTAAGGTCACTAGCTAGTTTAATTTCAACTGCTTCCGTAAAAAATTATCACAATAATCGGAAGTGCTATATTGCTTAGAATGAGCTGGGCCAAGGTAATGTTGTGCAATAGGATATTTTATGAGCTGTTGTAGGCGTGTGTGACGCTTATGCTCCGTACATCAAACCTCCATGGTTCTGATATATCAATACATGACATTCCGCTAGTGCAAGAAATATGATAGACACCCGCGTTACGCAAACCAAGAACACCCTTTACAGTTCCTAAAACGACGCTAATCTTAGACAGTGGTGGAAAGCACAAATTACATCATGCCTCCGCAGAATACTACTGTCCTGTTGGAAAAGCTTCCTGCGTAAGGCAAAACGGTCGTAGAACGTCGTGGCAGCTCTGCACTGTCATTACTTACTCAGAACATGGTCGATCGTTCTTGTTGTTGTAGTCTTCAGTCCATAGACTGGTTTGATGCAGCTCTCCATGCTACTCTACCCTGTGCAAGCCGCTTGTTGCGTTGAATACGCTGGTCGAAGTCAGTAAGTAAACTTATCTGTATAACAGAACTTGGTGTTTTAAGCTGACATTTCAGATAATTCTATGTGTTACATTAGAGTCGAGCACGCTATCTTATGATTTATCATTAATTATTTTAATCAAATGCTGGTAATGGAAAGGTTCGCAACAGATTGCCAAATTTTATAGTTGAAGCTATTAATAACGGGACTTATAAACGAGAGGACATTGTCAAGTTGTACATTACTCTACTAATTCGTCAAGTATCTGTTCCCTCTAGACGCGCTATTAATAAAACTATCTACTATTGCACCCAGCGATAGCAAGGTTTACTTTTCTTTTGGGAACTATAGAAGCATTGTTTCCGCTGGATTTATGACAGCTATTAGGATGCTGTATTAGTAATGAACCCAAAACGGAAAATGTCAACAATGAGATCACTGCTAGATTATACTTGTCTTTCATTTAACTTAATATTTTGTCTGTTACGGTTAACAGAAACAATGGATTAGTTTTAACGAGTTTTAACAGTAAAATCTTCCTTTCGAGAGAACAATCGGCGAACCACCACACCAGACGCGTTCCTAACGCCTGAAATCGCAACTGGCTGGTCCCAAAACCGTAAGGCTCAGTGGCGTTTAGAGGTTCGTAATAGAAGGCGTAAAAGAATCCCTCTAATCTGTCCCACCGATATAGGCATTAAACCAAGTTGATTTAAATAAAAAATATGGTTACGGGTTTTGTCTCATCCTCCTTAGCGACCCACAGAATGACCATCAGAAATGTGTAATATGTTCGAACTGCTTCGTCTCCAGTCTGACTGATCAGTCCGTTCGCTTGTACCATAATGCAAAATGGCAAGAAAGTAGGAAAGCCTCTACAATTGTGAAACGCTATAACCAGTATGCAAAAATAAAAAGCCCTATCAGTGTACGAACTCCTCTTCACGTCAAGCAAAAATGCACTAATCACGAAGAATGAGTTATTACTGGCTTTGATTCTCGTAGATTTTCTTTCCTTCTTTTATGACAGAAGCAAATAGCCCTTTTTTTAAACCGATATAGCTTGAAATTCACCATTTGTTAATTCTAATAAAACTTCGGTCCAGGCGGTGTCTCACACTGTGTTACCTGTGGTGTACTTTAGGGACACATGATGAGTCTACAGTTTGTTAGTGGCACTGTGTCTCCTTGGTTGCTGTCCTATTTAACAGACAGAAAAGTTTTGCTGTTCAGCATAACCAAAAGGCGAAGGTTCTAGCGCATTACGTCCCCGACTGTACCTGCTGAGCAACAAGAGATGAAGCAGACAGCAATGAGTTCGATGCCTGGTTTCATCAAGTTTCGTATAAATATGCTAGATAAACATTAAATTCGGCAGCTCGTTTATTTTCTACGTACCGTCAAAAGCTATTAGGTGTCATCAACAATAGTCAGTATGAAATGACAATGCGTCTATTTTGAGGAACTTTCTATTGAAAACAAGGTTTTACAGTAGGTCATAAAAGTCTGACACTGTCAAGTTTTATTGTTCCTTTTCGTTATTATTTTGTATTTTCCGACAGAAGAAAACGAACAACGCTACCTATACAACGGAAATTCAGTAAAACTATTTAATCTCTTCTAATTGTAATTTAATTTTACTCTCACTAGTGCACATAACAGTGCGAAGAAAATGGATAATACTCTTGAAACAGAGTAAAGAGAAATTTTCTGAAGATGAGAGAAGTTTGTTTGTGGGCCTCATTTCCAAAAATGAGGAAAACAAAGTACCGTACGGTGCAAATTGCAAGACAAAGACAAAGCACGGGAAGAGTTTGCAAACAAACTATTTCAGTTGAAATGAATTTGTAAAGAAAAGAATCGTGAAGCAAACGAAAATGTTTTTGTTTTATTACAGCTGAAAAAAAGAAAAGAGAACCAGGAAGAGCGCGTAAGAAAATGTCGGAACTTACGGGAGCGAGACAAAATATACAAAAATATATGTAACTAAGTTTTAGATTTGCTTCTTAAAAACTCCACAAAGATGAATGTGAGTTGCTTCAGGTGAAAACGATAACAGAGAGAAACAAGTAAGAAAACGAAAAACTGAAGACGTCCGTGCTACAGATAAAGCTTTTTTATTACACAAAAAAGCGAGTTTCTGTATCCCAAGGCTTAGCAGAAGTGAGAAGATAATTTGAAAACTGAGCTTATGTCACAATATTTGTGTTCACGTTAATTTTTTTATATTAATAATAATAATTTAAGAATAATGTAGTTTTTCTTTACGTAAAGTGATAATTTATTTATTTTCGCTTTCATTCTTCATATCATTGTAGTAAGATACTTTTTGCTCATAATTACCAATATGGGACACTCTAATATAGCTGCGTTTATTCCCAACTGTACAAAAGTAAAGAAAATATTGCAACATAACAAAGCTTCTTTTATGGAACTTAAACCATCAGATTTCATGAGTTTTCCAGCATAACATTTGTAGGTGTATGAAAAATGGCCTTTCTTCTTTAAATGAATCGTCTGATTCAAAACCGGCAATCTTGACGACGAGTTTGATGATCGTAACAATGAACAGACATCTTTTGAGGACTCCTCTTCCTTTGTTTGTACAGCAATGTTGTGTAACATGGAAGTAACCACTACAATTATTAGCGATGTTGTTACACTAGAAGGAATAGTGCAAACCTATACCCATTATCAACTAGTAAACATACTTGAATTCTTCATGTTTCAAATAACAGTCTAATTTCTGGGTTGTCAAAAATAAAACTCATGAACGGATCATGGTGAGCGACCTACTACGTTCCTGATTAGCAGTTTAGTATCGCGAACTGCCTGGGTATTAACTGATAAATAAAGCTTCCTGTAGCGAAACACTTCCGTAATATGACCATTTCTGTTCAGTAGCTCTGCATCAAAATTACCTCCCATCTTCAGAGCTAGAAGACATTAACAAGTATAAAGTACCTAAACTACCTTTATAGTAATTCCTAAGTATTCCAACTGCAGTGAATCTTTCTTCTTTAAATGAATCGTCTGATTCAAAACCGGCAATCTTGACGACGAGTTTGACGATCGTAACAATGAGCAGACATCTATGAAAGGCAAAAATGGAAATTACACGACCGTCAAGTTTAGACAGGTGTCACATTCGTAAACGATGCTTGGTTGAACCAGGTGCTATTATTCTCGTACTATTATTATAATTATTATCACTACTACTAACTTCGTTTCTCAGTCTAAATTTAATTGCTTTTTCAATCGCTTAAGCACTGTTATTACTACATTTGTCTTGAAATTCTTTTTCTTTCTATTTACTCTTAATATAAGGAAGATTAAACTCCGATCTCATTTTTATGGCTTAACAATGATGCAGTGAGATGTATTACGTAGCAGTAATTTACTCCAATGAAACCAAAGTAGAGGTAAATAAATCCGGGCAAGTGCAAATAGGGATCACGCTCAGAAACGTCCGCACAAACATAACTATATGTGTAGATATGTCCCAGGCCTTTAGAGAGTACTTTACTTTATTCTTTATTTTTGCGTAATTTCGCACTGCCCATTATAATTTTTTGTTTAATTTATTAATTTAGGAGATATTTAAATATGATATGGTAACTACCAGTAGCAGATGTACTGCCTTCGTCTACCCTTATTCTTGTGGCTTTACTAGTGATATTTAACGGAAGTCTACAGAGGAGGAAACACGACAGCAGCTATAGGGCTATTGTTGTTACACAGATGTCGAATAGTTCTCTATACTCTTCAACGGATATTTTATGGGATACCGCAACCTCATGCCAAACAATGAAAATGCAATCCTGCATAAATTAGCAGTATTACTTTGCTGTGAAACATTACGGAGGCGTAGAATGTCAAGGAGTGTTTGTAAAATGAGCAGTCCATAATAGCCCTGCGATGCTAGCGCTGGTGTATATCTGAACTTAATACATCTACCGGTTCCTGGGAAAATGGAGTCTACACAAATGAACATAGAGATAGACTGGCAGACTGACAAGTATGTGATCCTATAAGGGTTCTGTTTTTCCCTATTGATGTAAGAACTCTATATAAGTTGATAAACAAGAAATACATACTTCATTTGGAAAGAATTGAATCGCCCTAGTTCCCAGTCATCTCGAGAACATCGCAGGAACAGGCACAGAATTTCTGGATCTTGACTTTATTTTATTCTAGGTAAGGTGTATGACTGAAACTCTGTTCCATCGCAGTTACCTTTTACTTTGTTATTAGGATTTAGGTACCTAAACGAAAAGATGGTGCAACACGTGGATACAGATGAGAAACATAGTTCCTTTGTTTCATTATTCTCAGGTTGTTCTTTTCATTGAAGAAGGGGGAACTGTACACGAGCTGTTGCGTCTACTGAACACTGCAAGGAGCCACTATGGCAGCGGTGAAAGCAGTGACTGCATCCGCAACCGTTACAAAAGAATGGTGGACAAGCTGTACCGATGCTTCCAGGTGTGTGTTTCTCTTTGCTCTTCAGAGTCTCAATTACTTTTGTGAAGATTTTCGAAGAAACGATATTGATTCTTATTTCTGTTCAGTTTCTACAAAACTCTACTGTTTGTTTGTATCTGAAATGTACTAGAATTGAACTTTTTTATACCATTACGACAATATTCTTGGTGTAAAGGCGTCCGTTAGATGCCGTTTTCTGGAAATATTGTGTAAACAAATATTATATTTTATCCTTCATAGATGCTGAATGCTAATTTCACAGTATTTTGTATCTGCCAATATTTCTTTAAAACGTTGTCACTCTTCTTAAGATTAATTTTTTATTTAATTTAAATGCAACAGTGTACACTATACTTTAACTGGTTTAGTACAGAAAATTTAATAACTAACAATGTCATATACATCTACCCATTTTTATAATGTTATATAGATTATCAAATCGAATAAAATTTGAGACTTCATGTACAGATCTAGGAGGTTGTTTATACGAAAGTACCAAACTGTCGAAGTCTGAAAATTTATTGAAAAGCACTTTTATTTCCCATCAGTTCTAAATATTATATTTTTTGCTGACTAGTTCCGGTTATTTCAACCATTATAAACTGGAGGTTTGAACAAACAGAAAAGACCATATGTAATATGCACAGAACAAAACATAAGATACATCAGTTGTACCCATGAACATCAAGTTAATTTACAGTAATTAAAAAGCTACTACATCTGTTAGTTTAAAATTCAAATATCTCATATAAGACTTTTTCGTACGCGAACCGTAGCAGTCACAAAACATGGAATGAAAATAACCAGATTTGACGACATCGTGAAAAACGTAATTAAGTAGTACATACACTCCTGACAGCTAACTGACGACTCCATCTCAAGCCCATGTAGTCTTAGAAGACCAAGGGACCTAATATCCCAGAATAAAAACATAAGATGATCTGTAATGCTGTTATTGTTGAAGTCAGAGGGAACTTTAGTTATTAAGACTTATTTCAGTATTAGCATGAAGTGGTTACTGTCACCAGACTATACTCCATGCATTCAGCATACGCAGATAAAAGCTAATGACGCTACCTTGCAGAGCATGTCAATCAAGTAAAATGTAAATATTGAAATAACATTTTGTAAGACCCATATAATTCTAAAATAAGGGCACTGTATAAACAACACTTGCAAATAGTAATTACGATAACTGAGCCTATTAATCAATGAAGTAATTTTAGGGTTACAGATTTTCATTATAGCATTACTATAATTTCTATCACAATTAAAATGACAGGTCAGCAACCATAATAGACAATGAGAATGAATTTTTTGTCAACTCTAAGGTTAAATTAAAAAATAAGCATTTATGTAAAATCATTAAAGCAAATATATTTGGTTGCACCTTTGACATCAAGTGATCAAAATCAGTGAGGTTGGATTCTTGTATATATAACACAACAAGTTAATAAAAAATTGTAGAAACAGAGGATGTCAGGAAATTACATCAGATAATAAACACTACAGCACAAATTAATAATACATGCACATTGCACAATAAAGGCCTCAGTTTACATCTTACCTGAAACTAAGACTTATGGCTACCAATAATATAAAACACAGATCCCAGGCTACAGCTGAATATACATCTAATGTAACTGATTGTAAATCACAGCAACAATATTTACATAACGTTTAGGGGGGTAGGACGTCAAACGGGACGACTTGGAGCAGGAGAGACACCACAGGTTATTATAATTTCCACTGTCTATACTTTTAAAAATAAATTCATAAAACTTTGTCAGAATGACCAGAAAGGATTCATGGTTTACACTTATGGTTGTGAAACTTCAAAAATTTAAGAAAATAATTTTTTTTGACATTTGCATTTCATCTTTTTTTCACTTACCATTGGCTGCATTTGTTGCTATAGGTACACTTTTCTTCATCAGTAAGGGAAATTCTTCAATGAACTTTGAACAGCATACAAACAATACTTACAGGTGTTTGAAACTCTAGAATTTTCCAAATCTATTAAAAACTGTGGTAAAAATTGAGATAATTAACTATAAAATTTGAGTTTTTTCTAAACATGAAGTTTAAAATGTAACAGCACATTCATTTTTTTCATAAATTGAATAATTTCTAGAGTTTCATACACCTGTAAGCATGGTTTGTATGCTGTGCAAAATTCATCGAAGAATTTCTCTTACTTATGAAGAAACATGTACCTATAGCAACTAACACAGCCAATAGAAGTGAAAAAATGATGAAGTTTCACATGTAAAAAAGAAATGGTTATGTTTTTGAGCTTCCACTGCTATGACTGTGAAACCTGACTGCTTCCTGGTCATGCTGACATAGTTTTATGAATTTATTTGTAAAAGTATAGACAGTGGAAATTAAAATGTCTTGTGGTGTCTCTCTTGGTCCAAGACAGCCCTTTGAGGTCCTAGCCCTCTTAATCATAAAAACAGAACCATCTAAGTGACAACACACACAGAAATGTCATCTATATGTCGTCTGTTTTGCGAAGGAGTATTTAGGCAGTTCGAATGCATAAACACAAGGCAAAGTGTTCTGCGAACAGACGTGGATTTCCAAATGGTGTACACTGATAGCTTTAATACTGAATGAATCTGAAACTTTTCATAGCGTTATGCAATCGAATTTTTGTTTTCTTAATGTATTTGAGATTGGTAAATCCTGGTTAGCTTTTAGTCACATTGAGATGTGCACGGAGTACAGACTGCTTTCAATTGTAAAAAAAGAATATTACATTCTGGTCTTTCATATAAGGAATCACCTGTTCAGTACATATTAGACAACAGGTTTATTCCTGTAATGCAATTAGAGATGAAACTCTTAAACAAACAGAAAACAATTAGAAATGTATGAGCAATGGCTTCTTACTCTTAAGTAAATACAGTTTTCTACTGGGGCTTTATAACACAGCTATAATTCTTCAATACTGACAACTATTTTTGCTCACATGGAGACCCATTATATTCCCTATTTGATATGTAGTTGTATAAGTGGTAATAGCAGTAGTATAAGTAGTAGTGAAGCAAAATAGCAAGGTACTGTCGAGTATATTTTGTTTACATTTTGACATCATATGAGCAGTGCAGTGTCACACCTGTGACGTCACAAGCTTCACTGCTTTATCAATGACGTCACCACTCTTTTCAGTGAACTCATCTACCTTATCAGTAATGTCATCATCGTCAAGTGGCAAATCACGACATGCCCTCCTACCTCCCAATCCCCTCTACAGGTAGTAACAATGTATTATCAAAAGAAAACAGCCAATCACAATGTAGTATTTTAGCAACAATTAAGAATGAAGAAGCCAATCCCAATGCGGCCCCATTTCAGCCATTTTGGCAGTGCTCAAACACATACACATCTGTCAATATTGCTGATCAAAGTATGATTGCGAACTCCACGTCCAAGATACTAAAGGGTGTTAGAATATTGATTCTGTGATACTGGAAATTCATAGAACGAATTGTTGCCACCTGATGTTTGCACAAGTTTTGTGCTAATTTATCACCTCAAGAACCACGATTTTATAGGGTCCAATTTATTGCCACCATTCTACACTAGAAAAAGATAGAATAAAATACTGATTGGCAATTATTTCTCTTTATTACAAATGAATGGGACCTACTCGATTTTGGGGAAAAACATTTTCTGAAAAAGGCTGTAATATTTACATGAAAACAAATGGTGCCAAGGCTCTCTAAAGTGTTTACAGACTCTTCTTCTCATATGGAATGTAAAAAACAAATTTACCACAGACAAACGAACTGGCCAAACATCATTTCAGGAAGTAAGGAAAGAAGAAGAGGTTTTAACGATATCTTTACTGTTATGTAGCACTTCATAAGTTCTCTAAAAATAGATTAATGTTTAGTGTAAATTTTATAATAGTGTTTTTTGTATGTAAGATTTATACAGTGTTCCTCAGGTGTAACGTTTCACCTTTATAAGCGAACATATTTGAATGCAATTTTTCAAAGGAAAGTTATTAGTTTTCCATCACAGTGGAACCTATAGACTTCAATCCAATTGTGTATGTAATGTAACTTCATGCTCAGTACAGGCTGTATGTTATTCTTTATATTGTGTATGAACCTCCTGTGTTTAAAGTACCTACATGCATTATTGCAAACACTGTATGTGTTCATTATGAACAAAACGTGTCTGATGTACCACACGTGGATGATGTCAATATGTTGACCTCTAATGCTAATCACTTACATAGACACCGATCTATGTAACATCAGAACTTGAAAGCAAGCTTATTGTATGATCAGTTTCATCTAACTGTACAACATAGTGTTCAGTTCTGGCCCTAATAATTATTTTGGCTTTTAGTACTACAGTGGGTAAGCAGCTTTGCCTTGCAGCTACTTGCCTGAAATAAACTGTGGCTGCTTGAGGAGGTATTTTATCTTTTGATATTTGAGTACGTCGTTTTCTTTTGACTAACCTACTGCGTGTACAGGTCTCTCTGAAGATAACATGATCAACTTCTTAATCTTCTGGTGATACTTTTCAAGGTGTTCTCTAGGAAGGTCACCTCCTCTTCAGTATTCTCAATACTGGTCAAAGTATTCATAGTGGTGCCGAATGAGATGAAAAGGAAACTGTCTGAATACAAACTACTGTTAATGTAATACTTCTGTTAACATAATAACAGTAGTTTGTGTTGAGACAGTTATGTTACTGTGCCTTTCATTGTCTTGTGCCATGTTACTGCTCTTATGCACTACACTGCTATTCGTATAACTATCGTATGCCAACGTACAACGACTAAGCTCACCTGTAGAATTAGCCCTGGAAGCTGTTAGAGTGTATAATGTAAGCTGGAGCTATATTTGCTTATAATAGCCCCGTTTCCGAATGATGCTTTAAATAGTGATGAAAACTTTGTTATGTGAATTTGTTAATGTTTGACCACGTTAAAGATCGTATGCAACAGCATTTTAACTCTTGGACAGTCGTATTAATAAGTATATGATCCTTCATTTGCTCTTGTAGGCTTGTTATAATTATTTTATCATAGATACCAACTAGTTTCCTGACAAGCAGTATGATGTAGCTCAATGTGGGGATCGCCACCTATGGCACGCACAGTGTAGCACATTTGACGACCATACGCCTAGTATAACAGATGTAGTGTTGGAGGACATTACTTTTACTTATGATTGAAACAGGCTTATGTCTGTTGAAGTTATTTTATTGTATTGATCTTGACGCAGCCGCTGGGCTAAGACATTTTTCATTTTTAAAAGCTTATGTAAGTAATATGTTATCACAAATGTAATTTTAGAAGTTGATGTATAGATTCTATTACTGGTATAGATGTTACTTTGATCACTTCTTAGGGCTCCTGAAGAAGGCTATATTGTTATAGCAGAAACCATGATCAAGGTTTAGAATAAACATAATTAGTGCAACTCTGGGGTGTTTTTTATTCGAGACAATTTCGTAACGGTTGTTGGTGTTGCTGCCATGATGGAAATAATCTCTAGGCTTTCCAAAACTGTACCTTGGATACAAGAGGTCAAAAGGGACCTACAAAAAGCTGAGAAAAATTATTCATATGTTTTGGCCAGAAAGATATTTAAGCAAAAACTTGACAGACGCGAAGTCAGAGAACAAAGCTCCGAAGCATGAAAAAAATAGACAGAGGATAGGAAGAGCCCAAGCAGAAAAAATTAGAGCTGTGTGAAAAAAAGGAAAAAGAATCATCAAGCTTTGCATGATCCAACAGGGTCTAATCGCACATGTGTATGTATGTATCTTTTGTGCTTTTGTACATTGAATATTGTTTTTCCCTAATAATGGATTACCCCAAAATACGAGACCATACAGAAGCAGTGCACGAAAACATGCATAATAAGCTACTTTACTCATATATTTATCACTAAATTTTTCAGTAATCCTAGCTGAATCCTAATTGCATAATTAACTGTACTTAAATGTTTCAGCAGATTAACAGCGTTATTCTTCCAATTGAACCTCTCATCAATGTACCCACACGAAAATTTTTACTAATCTTTCATAGATTCAGGCTTCTGTCCTACATTTATTTTTATTGATGGTGTAATGTCATTTACTGCACCAAATTGTGTATACTATGTTTTTTTCAAAATTCAGTGAGAGATCATTTGCAGAGAACCACTCCATAATTTTCTGAAAGACATTATTTACAGTATTCTCAGCTAATAATTGTTTCTTGAGTGCAATAACTATACTTGTATCATCTATAAAAATAACAAGCTTAGCATCTTTATAAATACAGAGAGGCCAGTCACTTATACCCATTAAAAACAATAAGGGACCTGAAACAGAACCCTGTGGAACGTAATCTTGATGTCTCCTCGGTTTGAGGTATGTGCTGATTCTTGCACACTATGTGCTCTGTTTATGGCAACCTACTGAACATGCACCATTTGTTTCAGAAGGATAATACAATAAAATGAACGAGAGCTACGCTTAGGCAGTAGTAGGAAACGTCTGGCCATCTGCTAGTCGCATTGACTGAAAGGAAGAGGTTATCATATTCCCAGCAGTTCTTTCGTTTCGCCTGATACAATTTCTAATAAGAAACATTATATTTGCACAAACAAGATTCCACAATATGTGCAATATGTGATTCATATTAGGTTGTAGTACATCACAAACGACGCGATCCCATGTCTAATCTTCTGTGATTGTACCAGGCTGCACCGCGTTCTAGCTTCCTTCACTCTGATTTTGAGTTGCGACTGATCAACGCTGTCTACCTTGCGATACAGGACTCTATCGACACAGTTGGCTTCATCTGGTAACATTGGTGACTGTCAGTGGACATTTTCCTTCGCCCAAACGTGTATTTCTGCTGTCTACAAAGTCAAACACAGGACTGTAAGTCTTTCGGAATGAGATATCACTTGCAACTATTTCAGAAAAATCAGCTTCAATAATAAAAATAATGAAGTTGCTATTTCTAATGAGTATATAATGATGAACTAAGGAATTACAAGTCTAAAATAGTGTATCAAAGGAAGCAATAACACAACTATATAAATTCCAAATTAATTGCCATTGCACACCATGTGACTTAAATTCATTCGTGCACGACAAGGAAAGGAATGTTAATTGTAAATGTCAGAGTTTATAATTTTGCCATATTTTGCAGGTCATGATTGTGCCTTCACTGATGTTCTGGGTGGCCTCTCCGCTACTTTCCAGTGTTGTCCTGAAAGAAGACCAGGAAAACCACCGACAGCTACCGACACCCATCTGGTTACCAGCAGACATGCACTCATCGCCGATGTATGAATTGCTGTACGTCACGCAGTCATCTTGTCTGGTGATAGCAGCGGAGACTACGTTGTGTCTGGACGTTTTCTTCGTTCGACTTATGATGTTGGTTGCAGCTGAGATAGAAGTCTTAAATCAGAGTATTTCGACAATCAATATTTTCCGTTCGAGTTCTGCAACATTGGATGACCACATATATGAAGTTGGAGATAAAGAACGATCAGTCGAACTCGATACCAGTTGTTCATCTCAAGCTGCAGACAATAATTCAGAGAACGTTTCAGGAGAGCTGTTCTCAAGATTAGTGAAGAACATTCTTCATCATCAGACAATTCTCAGGTTAGCAGTAGAATACAAAGGAACTTTATACGGTGACAGAAAAAAGTCGAAACACCAAAAACAATTAATGTAGAGTAACGAAGTTTAGGACCGAGCGAGGTGGCGCAGTGGTTAGCACACTGGACTCGCATTCGGGAGGACGACGGTTCAACCCCGCGTCCGGTCATCCTGATTTAGGTTTTCCGTGATTTCCCTAAAATCGCTCCAGGCAAATGCCGGGATGATTCCTTTCTAAGGGCACGGCCGACTTCCTTCCCCGTCCTTCCGTAATCCGATGAGACCGATGACCTCACTGCTTGGTCTCTTCCTCCAAAACAACCCAACCCCAACCCAACCCTACCCAACGAAGTTCAGGGAAGAACTTTTGAAAATCACAGGTTAACGTAAGCACGAGACAAACCATTGCAAATGTGAAATGTTGGCACATCAATAACCGGCGTAATCACCAGAATGTTGAATTCATGAATACAAACATGCACGACTTGTGTTGTACAGGTGTTGAATGTCAGTTTGTGCGATAGAGTTCCTTCCACTTTGCATTTTGTTAATCAATACAGCGACGGTGAATGCTGTTTGTGGATGGCTCTGGAGTTGTCGTCCAGTTATGTACGACATGTTCTCGATTGGATACAGATGCGGTGACCGATCAGGCAAAAGACAACATGTCGGAACTCTGTAGGGCATGTGGGGTTGCGACAGCGGTATATGGGCGAGCGTCAAATTGATGGAAAAAGACCCCTTGGAACGCTGTTCATCAATGGCAGCACAACAAGTCGAGTTATCAGTCTGACGTACAGTGCTGTCAGTGTTCGTGGGATAAGCGCGTCAGTGCTCCTGCTGTCGTATGAAACTCATCCCAGACCGTAACTCCAGGTGCAGGTCCAGTATGTCTAGACCGTAGGCAGATATGCTGCAGACCCCTCCTTCTAACCAACACGCGACCATCAGTCGCAAAGAGGGAGACGCGGGGCTTTCATCAGAAACATACCTCCATCCTGCCCTCCAGTGAGCGCTCATGGGACTCCACTGAAGTCGCAAATGGCGGTGATTTGTCGTCAGTAGAATTCACGATACAGGGCGTCCGGCTCCGAGCTCTCCTTGAAGTAATCGATTTGTAACAGTTCGTTGTGTTACTGTAATGCGAACTGATGCTCCAATGGCTACTACAGAAGCGATACGATGCGCCAAAGCCATACGCCGAACAATATGTATTCCCTCGCGGTAATGGGTAGTGCCACGTGACCGTCCGTAGCCCAGTCCTCTTGCGGCCATACATTCTCGTGACCACCATTGCCAGCGATCATGTACAACTGCTACATTTCTGCCAAGTTTTCGTGCAATATCGCAGAAGGAACAACCAGTTTCTCGTAGCCCTATTACACGACCGCGTTTAAACACTGAGTTGTTGGTAATGCCGTCTCTGATGCCATAAAAGAATTCTCGAGCAATATCAACTCACCAAGTTTAATCTCAAAGATAACTAACGCCCACGATCGTTACAGTGTTTACTTGTAGCAGACATTATTTTCATTCTTGTAACGGCGCTATTAGTGCCACTCTTATGTGACTGGCGTGAAATCTGAATAGACATCATCTTTCAGACGTAAAAATCATGCCTCCCAAGTTTCATTTATGTCAGACAACTCCTTGTTGTGATATTTCTCGGTCGATGTATTTTTTTCTGATTCCTTAGCTATTAATATTACGCAAGCGCCATACTCTGCAGAAATCAGCATCTAACAGTAGTAACGATATTGGTGACGGAGGCAACACTATTACCCAGGAATGGCATTTGCAGGAACCAAAGATTGTGTTTACCAGTACTGTGGACGGTGAGTGCAGAGTTAGCAGAGCCCGGTCATTATAAACTAGATTTATTGGGCATGAATTCCTTACGAAAGATTGTTGTCGGAATACCGACAGCATGTGGGGCCATGCAGCCAGTGGAGTGCTACAACAGCATATCTCCTATTGGCACGCTTGGCCACGTGGCAGTGGGTGTGTACATTATGCAGCAGGTTTCTGCCTCAACGCAACACAAGTGGCCGGCAGAGCAGCCATGCTGATGCAAGGCTGGCACCGCCCGACGGTAGGTTAGTTGCGCAGCAGCATCCTCGAACAGTAGGTCAGGCAGCCTGACACACTGCGCTGAACCGACGACTCTCGTAGTCGCCCAGAGAGCTGGAGAAAAACACTCCAGAGATGACCGGTCCTCGGTGGCACTGGCTCAAGACCTGTAACCAACAGGAGTAGCGGTGCCTCAGAGACCAGCGTCTATCTGGTTATGCTGCTTGCCAGGGTTGCACTGACAGCTAGCGCGGAGACAGACACGGTGCCATCTGCTGTTGGATGTCCAGGGAACAGATGTACTGCAGTTACTGGTAATGGCTGAGCGGCGAGCATTTATAGTCGCTGTGACCAGCTCTGTTGTGACACGGGTGTCAAAGGCGCTGTCTGGCGTCAGGCACAAGAGTAGCCAGGATTCATCGCTCAGCTGAACTGGTTCGAAATCTTTGACAGGTACATTGTTAACGTGCCCTGTGCTTTCAGCAGCAGTGTCTGTTCAATTAGACTTGCATGCATGTCCATAGGAACATTGCATCGTATTTCGGAATAACACAGGCACTGCAATATTGTACTTATCCGTCGACACTGGGCAAATAACTTTCACGTAAAATGCCTCTCCTGTATGGATGTATACATAATGCATGAACCAGTACAGGCGGTAGTCACATGGTTGACGACATATGGGAGTTTGGATCTGGTTGTGAGTCATTCTCGGATAGCCAAATAGTAAGGCGTCTCCTCGAGATAAGCGGCAAATCCGGGGTCGAGTCTCGGTCCGGCACACATTTCTATTGTCATCAGTCTATTATACAGCTGACGGTTGTCCATATTCACGACTGTGAATGCATTTCATGTATTTCATAACGACTGTAGTCGCCGCAGTGCCTGTTCCTTCGGACATGTATGCCTATCCTAAGTAATATTGGATCTTAATTCAGAAATACGCATGCATTGTAATATCGTATCGTATTGCGAAAAATTAATGTTTGATGCAAACGCCTTGCACTGAGTGGTTAAACGCACAGTCTTACATAATTTGTAATTTTGTTGCAGGTTGGTCTCTCTGTTGCAGACAACAATGAACACATCTATCTCTATTCTTCTGTTAACGAATATGGCGAACTTATGTTCCAATATGTTTGTCACGACTGGTGTATGTAATTTACTTTACTGATAACAATCCCTTGCATGCTCGGTTGTGCACATGATGACAGCTTATATGAGTTTCTCTTAAAGCACCATTCAACACAAGGTTCATAAATGTCGTTCGCTCAGGTAATGCTAAGAGAGTAAATCGTCTAAGCCCTGCAAAGTTCTTTCCCTTGGTAACTACGTAGTGTTCGTCTTAGAGGGTTCACGACGTTGGGCAGGTAATATTGGAGCGTTATGTGCATTCCTCGGGGACGTGGTAATACCTGTAAGGTGACACTTCAAGTGAGTGATTTGGGAACCTGAGAGACATCGCAAAAAATTCAAGGGTATCTTCAAAAATAACATGACAGGGGAAAGTTGTAATTACTACAAGGGAGACGAATTATATATATATATACCGACAAAAACCATACATGTGTGTTATATTCCATTATATGTCACAATCTGGTTATACAACAACAACAAGCTGACCTTATATGCTATAAACAGGTTTGGGCTCAATTTAGCCGTGGCGGTCCTTGTAGGTAGTAGACAGCATATTACTGATAAATTATTATGCAAAAGCAAAAGCTTCAGTGAGGAACAAAGTAGGGAGACAGATGTAGTTTTGCTTCATTTACATGAAGCAATTGTTGTTTTTGGAGGTACATCTGATAACTCGAAATTTGTATCGAGCTACAGTTGTGTGAAACAACCAGAACTCCCTGTTTTGCTGGGCGATTCGATAAAGAAATATGCCCATGTTGTGTTGTTGTCTTCCATGTGCGAACTAGTTAAGTCGCTTCAGCTACTTTTCTGTGTTCAGTTTTGCAGATCGCTGCTGCGACATATGGCGAGTCACATTGCATGTTGTGGTGTTCAGTCCAGAGACTGGTTTGATGCAGCTCTCCATGCTACTCTATCCTGAGCAAGCTTCTTCATCTCCCAGTACCTACTGCAACCTACATACGTCTGGACCTGCTTAGTGTATTCATCTCTTGGTCTTCCTCTACGATTTTTACTCTCCACGCTGCCCTACAATACTATGTTGGTGATCCCTTCATGCCTCAGAATGTGTCCTACCAACCGATCCCTTCTTCTAGTCAAGCTCTACCACAAATGTCTCTTCTCCCCAGTTCTATTCAGTACCTCCTCATTAGTTATGTGATCTATCCATCTAATCTTCAGCATTCTTATGTAGCATCGCCTTTCGAAAGCTTCTACTCTCTCCTTGTCCAAACTATTTACCGTCCATGTTTCACTTCCATACATGGCTACACTCCATACAAATACTTTCAGAAATGACTTCCTGACACTTAAATCTAAAGTCCAAACTACTTATCGGTCATGTTTCACTTCCATCACATTCCATATCGTGTTGTATATCATATCATGTCAGTGGAAACTGTGTCTTATGCTTCTGTGTGACCCCTTTTCACACTCACCCCCACCGCCATTGGACGTAGATGGTTCTTATCCCCAAATATACTCTCGTGGATGTGGGCACAATAACTTACCAGAGTGTCATAGGAAACAGACGAATTATATAGGAACGCATAGAAGCTGAACAAATGAACATTCATTTTAACGTGATAGATATGATTACATTAGTAGCAGGACATTTCATTGGCTAAGAAAACAAAGAAAACACACACACAACTTGTGAATTTCTTTTTATTTACAAACTATTGTACGAAACAGGACATGCAAATGAGCTTCATTATGTTACATTTCCAGACCCGCATCTTATATGATGAATTCATACAAACACCCATGGACTGACACTTGGAGTTAGTCAGAATGATTAGTTGTGGTTTATTCTTAAGGTAGTGCAATCAGACATTCGTGTTCCACCAATTTGGTCTATAAAGTTTATAAAAACAATACTTGTATGGCTACCATCTTGCCCTTTTTTAATTTTATCACCAACATCATCTTGCATTTTTAAATTTCTCGACATTGCAACGTTGAATTTTTTGGTGACTTCAGGGCCAACTTGCAATGACAACTTTAACTGTGGGAGGGAACATACATAGCCACACTACCTACAAGGAAATAATTTATATATCTTTATATTTATATATATCCCCTGAAGGCCTAGTCTATAAGTTTCATTATATGATGAACCAGGAATATACTATAACCCACTACGTACCGATCCAGTGAAGTTCGCGAGGGCAGTTTAGCGTAATTACAGCGTCCACTGAGAGGTCTCAGCAATCATTCTTTCCACATTCCGATCATGTATGGATAGTTAAGAAAAATTGGTAAGTGATACAACGGGAAGTACCCTCTACTATGGACTTCATAGTGATTTGCACAGTATGGATGTACGCTATGTGATCAAAAGTAGATGCATTGTGCTGCCACCTACTGCCACATACTCCATATTAGCGACCACAGTAGTCATTAGATATCATGAGAAAGCAGAATGGGGCGCTCCACGGAACTCACGGACTTCGAACGTGGTCAAGTGATTGGGTGTCACTTGTGTCATACGTCTGTAGGGGAGATTTCCTCACTCCTAAACATCCCTAGGTCCACTGTTTCCAATGTGACAGTGAAGTGGAAACGTGAAGGGACACGTACAGCACACAAGCGTAAAGGCCGGCTCGTCTGTTGACTGATAGACGGTTGAAGAGGGTCGTAATGAGTAACAGGCAGACATCTATCCAGACAATCACACAGGAATTCCAGACTGCATCAGGATCCACTGCAAGTACTGTGACAGTTAGCCGGGGGGTGGGAAAACTTCATTTCATGGTCGAGTGGCTGCTCATAAACCACACGTCACACCGGTAAATATCAAACGTCGCCTTCCTTGGTGTAAGGAGTGTAAACATTGGACGATTGAACAGTGGGAAAACGTTGTGTGGTGTGACGAATCAAGGAACACGATGTGGCTATTCGATGGCAGGGTCTGGGTATGGGGAATGCCCGGTGAACGTCATATGCCAGCGAGTGTAGTGCCACAGTAAAATTCGGAGGCGGTGGTGTTATGGTGTGGTCGTGATTTTTATGGAGGGGGCTTGCACTTATTGTTGTTTTGCATGGCACTATCACAGCACAGGCCTACAATGATGTTTCAAGCACCTTCTTGCTTCCCACTGTTGAAGAGCAATGACAGCTTGAACTGTGGGAGGGAACATATAGAGCCATACTACCTACATGGAAATAATTTATATCACACACTGTATACCATCACTGTTCTGCAGTGTTGTACGCATTTCTGAGTTAATGCATGTGCCTGCGTATGTTGTGTGTGTGTGTGTGTTTGTGTGTGTGTGTGTGTGTGTGTGTGTGTGTGTGTGTGTGAGAGTGTGTGTGTGTCAGACTGAATATTTACATAAATATATTACATCGTTACTGTAATATAAAAATAATGAATTATACATTGGTTATCAAGGCAGTCGATAGTTAAATGTTCTGTTACGAATAGTTGCTGCAGAGAGACGGAAATCTAACGAAGGCTACGAAGGCGCTGTTGACGGTACCTCCAATCCTCTTCCAGACCGGGATGTACTGCGTTTTCGGTCAAATCACAACTGACCAGGTATGTAACGATATAGAAGGCGCCGCTCAGACTTATGAGTGTCAATAGATACTTTGTTTTTATTTGATTGCATTGTTTTACAGTCCCTAGCTCTGCCTTTGTGTAGAAAATGACACAGAGCTTCCCGGTAATTCGAAGACTGTAGCTGATACATTGTTTTTGGCCCATTGCTAGCACAAAGAGTATGAAGTAACCCATGAGCTTTATAGCTCTGCCCTTCGGTAATACTCATACATGAGGCTGTAATGTTCCCGCCAGCTGGGCTGGCTAGAATAAGAGGTAATCGTTGAGACAGAATTCCCTCTCCTAGTATTCATAAAAAATTGGGGACACTTGTGGTAATTATTGCATATACCAGGCACATATTCTATGTTTGTGGGGTAGATCACATAGTCTTACGCTAAGCGCACGTATTTTTGTTTTTAATGTCAGTCGACTGCTCAGAGATAGTTCCTAAAATTTAGTGACTGCTTTGAACGAATTGTGAAAAGGTTCACTGAATCAAAGGAAATTCGAAACTGATTAATCATGTGCTGCTCATTTATTTAAAAAAATAAGTGCTGAAATACAAAATCCCATTTCATCTTAACGAAAACAAATTACATTAGAGGCTGCTCGATAGCAATAAGCTTAGGAACATGCGGAATTGTACCACATTATCCATATTCTCCTTTCTGTACCCATATCCCGAAGTGACTGCGAGAGGTATTTAATACAATAAAAACAATAGCGCCAAATAATGAATTTAAATCCAAGGTTATTGATAACTTTCTCAGTAAAAACACTGAAAAGCAAGACAGATCGTTAATGTACGCAGGGAACAACATAGATAAATGAAAATAAATGAGCAGTTTATCTTTTACTGGTAAAATTTCTAATGCTGTAATCAACATTTTAAAGACAAAAACTTTCACTAACCTTTCCTGTGGTTTCCAAATATTATGCATAAGCTTCCTCATTCGTAGTATAAACAACCTGGCATCATGAAAAGTGGCAGCTATAAGATCCTATGCCAAGAAGTCGTTACTGCTATGCAGGATACACTGGGCGGTAGATCTGTACTAGGCTCAAAGAACGTCGCAGAAACTAGAGAATAATGAAGCGGAACCCATCCTCTGCTGCGTCCTTCTTAAATTAGAACCAGGGGTATCTAATAGATGTGGAAATACTACACATAGAGGGAACGGGGGCAGAGCTCACTCAATTAGACATATTATAAACTGAATTACTATTAAATAAGTAGACTCATATCAACTATTCATCCCTTTTAGAAAATGTTACAGCTTCTATTAAGGACGGAATACTTCGGACCTTCGTTCATAAATACATAATTCCACAAACACGCATTTCTGCGCACTTAGCTTTACTCTATCGTCTTTTTAATCGTAGTTGGTACTGTGACAGTGAAGGTCATACGAGAAAATAGTCAGCAGAGGTAACTCTCACTGTGTAAGTCGAAAATTTATTGATTAAAATGATGGCATGTTTTCATCTTGTGTTGGCCACTGTATTCATGCTCGAGCAGTTATCTCATTATCTTCACAACGAGTATCTCAATAATTGATTAATTATTCCTCCTCACTCATTTCAATTTAACGTATTTCAAACACTTATATTTAACAGTGTCACTGACTGCAAATTAGAAAGAATTGTCTGCTCCATAAAATTAATGGAAAGAACTGTTCATGCTGCTATTCCTTATTGCAGTGCATCATGGTGTCCTGTTGGCTGCGTTTAATGTGGACTTGTATTACCATGATGGTGTTCCAAATTTAAAATTCAGTCTTACATTATTGTGAAGGCAGCAGCTAGCGATGTTAGTAATCAACTGACCACAGCCATGTTTCCTGGTACACTTAATTAACATTATTTTGTTTAAAGCTATGTGGGGTCAGACATGCGTCAGCTCCAAGTAACAATATGTTTCTTCATGTACAGTGTGAATTAGGGCGTAGCAGCTGGTGTTGTTATCACAAGTAAATAATACTGAACAAACAAACAATACTGAATGGCGTCCTTTATACACAGGTAGGAGTGGATTTAATCTGCTACTGTAGTGCAATCACATTTTCGGTTAATACTCAACCGTAATAAACGTTCACAAGTGTAACATTAATCATGTAAGTGATCTTACGCAGGTGTTCCTTTAAATTCGGCTCGCAGAATCTATATCCACACAAAAATCATTGGGAAACTTAATAAATGCCATAATGCGAATTGTACCTTTGAGGCACACGCGCTGGTTCACATATGGAACCGAGTGTAAAAAGTTTTACCATGTTATTCGCCGTTAATAAGACCTGCAATGTTCCAGGGCGAGAAGCTGTCTCATTCGGCCTTCAGCTGTGGCTGGATCAACTGCGACTCTCACTTCAAACGCGACCTGCTCATCTTGATGACGATGGTGGGCAGACCAGTCGAGATCACAGTGGGCAAGACGTGCCAGCTCTCGAAACAGACGTTGCTTCAGGTTGGCAAACGGCAGATAATTCTTGAACGTACATAATGTAGCCTCAGTCTATTCCAGTAAGTTTTCTTCTCATCTGATAGTTGCAGTGCTAATTATCTGCTCTTGGATGGAGTAGCACAAGTACCACATTGCTTTCCTTCTCCTGAAAAGGCCTATACCTATCACATATGTGCTAAGCCATCCAGAAATAATATTTAAGGTTGCCTTTCCTCGTAATTCGGTAGGGTAACTACGCTAACGAGCCAAAGAACCTGGTACACCTGCCTAATTTCACATAGGGCACCCGCGAGCAGGCAGAAGTCCCGCTACACGAGGTGGTATGGACTCGACTAATGTCTGAAGTAGTGCTGGAGGGAACTGACACCATGAATCCTTCAGGCTGTCCATACACCCGTAAGAGGACAAGGGAGTTGAGATCTCTTCTGAACAGCGCGTTGAATAGCATACCAGATATTCTCAATAATGTTCTTATCTGAGGAGTTTGGTGACCATTCGAAGTGTTTAAGCTCAAACTGTTGTATCCACGGACCAAACCAACCAACCAACCAACGTGCGTCCTGACCGTGACATCGCTGGCCACAGTTCCTGTCGCGGCCGTCGGCTTCTCAGGGCGTTACCGCCGACGGAAGAGGTCGCGCCATGGCTGAGCTCGGGTCCGCAGTGCCCTCTGCCTTTTTCATATAAGGAGAGGCGCTGGCCCCGAGATGGACAGTCTATTGTCGATTGTCTTTTGCTAGCCTTTCGTGGAGATTATAGCGGAGCCATTGCAGTGTAATATTTGCTATTGTATTCGACTAGGCTCAGTACATGGATTACTCTTGGATATTACTTGGACTTGTACTGCTGGTGCACGTTTCGTCAGAAATAAAGGTAAGTTATCTCTTCATTCTAGCTGCCGCAATTCTTGTCATTAATTATGTTTCGCCAAGAGACATCCTGGTCACTAATCACGCTTTATACAATTTGTGGTGGCTGCCCCAAAAGTACCGCTGAGGACCTTGGGTTAGGGAGCCGTCACAAAGCAAACGAGTGTTTCTGAGCCACTCTGTAGCAATTCTGGTCGTCTGAGGCTGTAAAGGCCCATAGGCTCGGCACGATTATTTCGGAAACTGCACGATCTGTCGGGTGTTCGAAGAGTCCTGTGGAGAATGTCTTCAAAAATGGCTAAGCCAGGGTGAAACAACGTCCAGATGTCGTGGGGTTGGTCCGCCATCCCTCATTAGAGATGTCGGATATCTTAGGTTGCGAAGAGTAGGAAAACAGGACAGGCGGCGGAACTTATATTAGACTTTATTGCTGGGCAGAGTACAAGTGTGTCTGAACACATAGCGCAATGAACACTCGTATTGAGGGGCTTCTACAGCTAACGGCTCGTGGTTCTACAGGTCTTAACAACACGAGATCAGCTACTACGTCAGAAATGGGCACGTGACCATCGGCACTGGACATCGGCACTGTGGTAGAGCATTGCACGGCCTAACGAATTGCGATACCTTCTCCATCATGCCGATGGGAGGACGCTTATCCATCGCCTTCCAGGTGAACAGCTCCTTAACACCTGTACTGTAGGAGAGAGACGATCTGACGGCGGCTCCATTATGCTCTGGAGAACAATCACTTGGCCATCTATGGGTCCAGCGGAGCTTGTGCAAGACACCATGACGGTCGAGAAGTATCGTACATGAGTTTCAGACCGTGTACACCCCTTCGTGGAGGCCATGCTCCAAGACGGCAGTGGCATTTTGCGACAAGATAATACAACATGTCATAACGCTAGGAGTGATAGTGTGATATTATCGATGTACAAGCGATTTAAATCCGTCGAGGCGATAGCAGCGTAACATGGCGAGGATGACTGCGAGTCAGACACGCACATAGTACCTGTAGTATTAGTGAGAGTTTAGAATGGAAAAGGTGCGCTATCTATCTGAGTGATGTGTGTGTGTGATGGGGTGTTTCGAGGATCACAGTGGGGAGTTACAGTTGTTGTGCTGGCCCTGCAACACGCCACTTCTGAGTCCGCTCGAACGCATCTGGGGTGTGACTAAACGTAATATCACTGTTCATCCCTATCCTCCCCGGAATTTACGGGAATCAGGTGACTTGTGTGTGCAGATGTGGTTCCAGCTCCCTCCAGCGACCTACCTAGGCCTCGTTGCTTCCAAGCCATGATGCGTCGCCGCTGTTATCCGTGCCATAGGTGGCCACACCGACAATTGGGTAGGTGATGATAAGGTTCTCACTGATCCGAGTACCTACTATTCCTCAGATTGTTTGTACAACTGATACAGCATATCCCGTTATTCGACAGCTATGTTCTCATTAATAGTAAGCAAGTTGGTGTGTGTTTGAATGTCATTTCACCAACACACGTTGATCTATTACAGAAAAAATTCCACAACATAGTCGTCTGTTATCACATATGTTTGATCAACGGATTCCTTCTGCAACTAAATACGTAATATGCAGCGAGCTGCAAAAGTAGACATGACAGCCTAACGCTATAGGAAATGTTGTTTGTAATACGATAAAAATAACATGCACGTAACTACAAAAAGATTGAAAATAGGCGTTCATACGTAATAAGCAGGACACAATATTACTTAAGAAATAAATGTTTCAAATCTTTAATAAGTTGCTTTCAATATTTTACATGTCATCGGAAAATTGTATTTCGCGAATTTCATTCATTAGCCCATTATACTGTTCTAACTTACTGTTTTTCTGCCGACAGGTGCTCAACGGAACGTACGCCCTGCTGAACATGCTTCTCCAGGTGCGCAGCACTGATTGAAACCCCAGCTATCAATGCATTTGACAAGTAGTTCAGCCTTAAAAACACATTTCCATTGGTTATTAGAGTACAAAAAATTTAATAAAACGGATTTTATTAAAAATCTGTAGAAAACTCTACATTCTATATATTATATACGCCAATAAAAAAATTAAAGAAATATTCATATGGATAAGTGCAGCTGTTCACAAAACTGTTGTTTTATAGTTTGTTGCACAAGCTCCTTTGAAAAGAGACTTTCAGTATTTGTTAGTTTGAGTATACGACTTAGCCTTATACGATGACCTATATTTTTTGTGCACAGCTGAATAATAAATAAAACCTGCGTTCTTTATACCTTTAAAATGACTTACTGTTTGGTTACTCATATTGTAGGCATGTTCAATAAATAAATTAATTAAAACGTGCGTCGGGGTAATAAATTAACAATTAAACTTAACTATGACATTAGCTGCGCCAGATCCTGTGAGTGAATATGGACACACATCGAAACAAATTAGTTTTTCACGCTGATTATCTTTAAGGCGCCGAGTAACTTAACCATTGCTTTTTATTACACTTAACAGTTCTACCATACACAATATTTCTTGGCACAAGGTACTTGAAACGTAGAAAACAGTAAAACGTAGATCATAAAGTCAACTGTTATGTGATCCTTGACGATCAAATGTATGTGAGAGTGATGTACCTGGAAACTTTTCAGACTGTCGCCTATAGCTGGTCCTGTAATAGACGATTTATAGATTTTGTTATTCTGTTCTCAAATGACAGCATTAACTTTATGTGTGCTCCAGTCTTTGCTGAAATTGTAAAAATCTGTGCTGGAAAAATAGACTTTTTCTGAAGATCAAAATGGTAAGCTAGTGAAATTAAATTATGAAGTATTAGCAACAAACTGATTCAAATGCAGTCTTTCTGAATATCAAACTACTGGCAATTAAGACAAATTTCCATTTTCAGGACAGGGAGAATTGTTAAAAAAGTAAAGAACGACAGTTTCGCATGTGAATATCATGGGTTCCACGGTAAAATGACCAGCCGAATCAAGCTATAAGATGATCACTACTGACGATGTATGGGCTAAAGATCTACATGCTATGTAACTAGTTTTAAAGCTGTATAGAATTTTATTCAGCACACAACTTTATAAAAGAATTAACAATATCATCGTAATTGAAAGACGAGATCATTTGATAGGTTACTTACTACAGTACGAAGGATTTGTAAATTATGACTCTTAGAGAAGTGGGGGGGGGGGGCTCGAAACTGTAAAATGCGGTAACGGCTTCATTAAAGGGAGCACTTTCATATGAATGTACGCAGCAGTAGTTATTTAGAGATACAAAGGCTGACGCAGGGTAAACTAGTGTGGGGCGCTGCATGTAACTATTCTTTGGAGTGAACACGAAAACAACAGCAGCAACCATCGCGCGTGTATGTTCCCAAGCATGATGGCGTCGTTTTATGAAACCAAGTGCCAGGTAGCGCAGGAAAATGCTAATGTGAGATTATTTGCGCGCGGATAGCACGCTAGTTTGTGTGGAAGTGTGAACAAGAACATGGGTAACGCAGCAGCAGTGCTGCAAAGTGAACTGTGTTCTCATGGTGACCAATTACTACACGTGGATCAATGCTTCACGGATTTCTTGCCGCATCAGATCTCAATGTAATCTCAAACTGTAGAGAGCACAGGCGCCATATTATACGCCGGTGAGTTACCTATCGTTACCACTGGGTGTTGTCCAACCTGCAAAGCCTTCATATACCACATGAAAATTTTTTTTGCTTTCTCTTTCACTATGCATAACCTATTAGTCCTACAGGAAAAGTGAATAGGACATTTTTGCAGGAAATTTAATGCAGATAAAATTTTTACGAGAAAACATTTTCCCTAGTGGCAGAAGGTTACGAATTATTCAAGTAAAATGAATAAAAGTGACCTTCAAACGCCATTTCATGAATAACTCGAAAACTGGCCTCCAGCGAAAACGTATTCCCATATTAAATTTAACTACATTACATTTCCTACAAAAAGATCCAGTTCATTTCTTCTGTAGGACTAGCAGTTTGCACTTAGTGAGCGAGAGAATATGAAAATCTCACATGTAGTGTTTGAAGGTGTTGCGGGCTGCGTAAACCCCAGCGACAGGGGTAGCTGAATTGTCCTTTATATCATGATTTCGACGACTCTACAGCTGCCTGTTCACAACCTCAAGAAAAAAACGCAGAACTATGGTTGATGAAAAATAAAAATTACCCCTAAGCAGGATTTGTCATCAGAAAATGCAACAACTGTCACAGCTGCTATATCCATTATGATGCATGGAAACGGGTTGTTGAAAAGCAACAGAGAAATAAGCTGAGTTGTCCACCTGATAACACAATCATCAGTCTGTCAATGTACGTAGATTGTAGAAATTGAAATAATCTCTGGCAGCATATAGAAATTCTGCGACTTCGAGACGGCTCTATGCTATTAACTTGTGGAGATGAAGTCACCGAAAGATCGACATTACGCACAAATCTACTGGGACAAGAAATCCAAGAAACTCATAGCCAATTGTTAATGGATGATTGACATATAGGCCTTTGTCAACCACGTGAAAACCCCATCAGCTTTCTTTCACACATTTCGAGTTAAAATTTGTAAAATACTTCTTTAGCCTCTCTTTACCATTTACGTAAATGTAAATAGAAATTGCTGTGCAATAGCAACAAAGTAACTACATCGCCCTCGAATGCATAAACAGCGTTTCAAAATCTGACAAACAAAAAATGAGCGTGTAGTGCAGTTTTCCAACCAAAGTTAGCGAAATGTAGAAAAAAAAAGTTCGAATATCTGATGAATTACACTACAACCGATAAATGTCTCTTACCTGTGGGTGTTGACGCAACACAAGATATTCAAGGGAATATTCTAATATTCCAATACACAAAATGCAGTGGACATAACGGTTACATGATGAATATATGAATTTACTATACACGATTAAGAGTTCTAAACGCGTCTTCGTATAAAAAGGCCACATAAGAAGTTGCTGTACTCTTTCTCAAGTAATTAAAAAACAGTCACTTAGCTCCCCGGAAATTATCAATGGTAAATTAATGTATACGAAAATTATTGAGGGAAATGAGAATATAGGAGGGTCCTATTCCGACCATCTGCTTTGACCGATGACCTCATGTTACGCGGAAAACGATTATTTACTTTAGTTACTAAGACAATCATAGATGACATTTAATAACGGGCCCATTATATCCTACTAGAAGATATACCATGACGATCCAAAACAAACACAATAAACACTCGAATTATATAAATCAGCAGATAAAATGAAATTAAGGAGACAACTGCGGGAATGACGGGGCTTTGGGGGAGGACATCTTAAAAAAAAAAGTCTAACAAACTTAAGAAAACTCCAGAGCGATCAAGCCATCAAAAAATAGGACATACAAAGACATCCAATAAATGGAACTAAAATACACGGTAAATAAGAAACTCGAATAATTCTCTTGACCTATATAACTCAAAGGAAGACAGCGATACCAGATAATCCTCTCAGCAATACAACAAGAAAATCTAAAATTATAAGCAGAAATATATCTAGAATATACCAAACACAAAAATACAAAAACTGAACAGTCGGAATGGAGCCTTTCTCTTGACATTGTAGGTCAAACGAAGACTGTTATACCGTAAACAGTAATCCCAAACAAGGGAAGCAATATCGCAATCTTTCGTCGGATCTATATAACTGAAGCGCATGTTTCGATGCCAAAAACATAGCCCTGCAAATGATAATAGCGGGTAACAATTTTGTTAATCATGAATGGAAAGAAATTTCGTTTCAGAAACGAAATACTAAATTAAATGAAACAAAGAATGTATTAAAAGTACTTACCAAGCGTTATCCAATGCAAACAAATTTAGGTTGGTCACCGAAAATCCTACAGATCACAGACACAAAAACAGATACCCACACGAACATTCATAAAGACAAATGCACACATAAATGTGTAGAAACAAATACAAAGACACACACACACACCCGCAAGCTGGTACACTTCCACACATACGCCTGAAACAATGACATCTTACGAATACCTTCCATGTATAGACAACGTACACACTGAACCAGAAATTTAGATACCCAGCAGTATGAGCACAAATCCACATACGATATCTACATGTCCGAAAATAAGTCATTCGCACAGTGTCACGCAAGTCCGACCTACATTTCCAGAACTAGAAACCTCAACCATCTGGTCTCCTGATGTTATCGTGATGACATCTCCACATGCAGAGGTCCTTGTCTGAGACGCAAGAACTCTGGAAAACTACATTAACTCGTTATATTAATGACAACTAACGAGTTTTGTAGTGAGGCAAATATATCCTAGAAATCTAATATGACTGTAGACATCATCACCTGTTTTATTGTCTAAAGATCGCGAAATCAGTCTAACAGACGAAACTACACCTACAAACGAACGACAAATATCCAAAATTCATTCTTAATAACCAATAAAAAGTTGAAAAGGTAATTAGCAGCTCGTTACCGAAAAACAAAAAAGTAAAAACTACCAAAATGCAACATACTCTCTGAAATAAGGAAAAGAATGCACAACATGAAACCCTTCTGCAAAGAATTGAGCCTAAAAAGACGCCTCCAACGAAAAACTGTATAGAAACAAACGATGAACAGAAACAATTCTATTTCAAAGAAAAATGTGCTCAAAAAGCTGACAACTGAAAACCTACGATACTAGAAAGTAACAGAAAAATAAAATTATGAAATTTATTAAATCACGAGCGAAATCCAAAAAACACACCGTTTTTGAGACTACGAAAGAGCCAAACACTATTCAAACGAACAAGTATATGAGAACAAATAACATACAAGCGATCTACAATTTGAGGAACGAAGATATTGAAAAAGAAACCTTACAAGTGAATAAGGAAATATCCGTAGGTGAAATATCACTCCGAAAGGCTGGACACCTTTTACACAAACTAAATTACAAACATAAGCCTCCACAAAAAGAAATGATCGCAGCATGTCTTAGAACTAACATGAAATACAACAAACATATAGGACTTCACACAACGTAGGACATTTACGTCACGATTCAAAGCTGACAAGTAGAATTTCATCTTACCGTAGACGAATATAAGTCATGGGATGACCTTGGTACGAAGTACACATATACAAAAGAATGATACTAGAGAAATTACAAAAAGAAATCATCATTTAACCTATATACTTCAGAGAATACCGCGATACCAGAACCCCCCACCAAACAACTACTTGTTAAAATAAAAGAAAGGTATTCCTCCACAATAAAGCTACAAGGTACAGAAACAAATTGGAATCGCAGCCTACTATAGGTCTATGTTGCTCAAACGAAGATAATGATTCCATACATCCCCATCGCAAAGGATCATATAAGTAAAAAACAGCCCAGACACAAATTAGTTCAGAATAAACGGAAAAACTGTCAATAATCGCCTGACTTACATAGCTCAACAAAGACAGTGATACCGAAAAACCAATCATAAGAAGCAACTCCGCAATTTATGTTTAGGCCTAAATAACGAAAACGCATGCATCGCTACCTAAACAAATCACTGAGAACGAAAGTAGTGAAGCACAGTACTGAAAACAATCAGCTGAAATAAATTTCCCTTCCAGAAAGAAAAGCAAACAAACAGAAACATCCACCGTAAGAGGAAGTCCACGCTTACTTGTAAATGCTAACTTGAATTGCACCAAGTGTACACGACTTCACCCAATACATGTGCATCAAGACTAAAGGCCGACAATCAACATGATCGAAAAATAGCAAAACAAATTCCTCCAGACTGAACCAAATGAAAAGTATATAAAACACACGAGTTGAATCACAGCATACAATGGACAGATGTAGTTCAAACGAAGACAGCGATGCCAGACATAACCCACACGAAAGAACCACATAATCGAAAAATTGTGCACACGAATTCCCCTACAATAGAGTAACAAATAAATCAAAAACTTCACAACTGTAATCTATTATTTCATTTGACCTACATACCTCAAACGAAGACAATTTTAAAAATCCTCACACACAACCATAAAAACTGCTACGGCAATTGTAATTCATTTGCACAAGCCGAAAAGCAGAAATCGATGAAGACCCCGACCCCCTACTCAGCGCCCAAATGAATCTGTAAATTCTCATTTCGAAGACATTTTCTTTCGACAGACTAACTGCAATCTCACCACTAAATTAAAATGCTCATAAAACAAACTTACTAACCGTAGACATTTCCAAATTAATTAACACGGGCCACAAAACATATTACACACATACACAAATAAAACTGAACTGCAAACCACACATTAATCAAACAGAACTCCAAAACAAACGAGAAACATAGGCACTCAATATGACAAATGAACAAGCCGCAAACAAGCTGGGAAACAAAACAAAAAAAAACAATAAATAACCAGTAACTACTAAGGACTATATCCAATTCAATTAAGCCACTACTACAAACCAGGTCACGAACACAATCATTCACCACACTATTGAGCCACCATTAATGACAATACGAGCTCTAAAAAGCAAGTCATTTCAATTGCGCCGCGCCTCCTGGACGTCACATCGGAAAAACTCGGCCAAATATATTGTAAGAATCTGGATTATAAATAAAATCATTATTCGCTTCAGTCACAATTATTTGTGCTACGTAGGTTCCTGGGTAACCTATCCCTTAACAAAAATTCCACATTACAAAAGTAATTGTAAGAAACAACATTATAATTATAATCACTAATCGTTTCACTCGCAACAGTTTAAATTGTGCTCTTAGATTCCTGCCTAAACTTATCTTCGGATATCATGCCAAGCACGAAAAGAAACAGGCAAATATTAGTCAAAACAAAAATAAAAATATATTCGCTACTAATTTCTCTAACAACAATTTGAGCAGTGCTCTCCGGTTCCACCTCAACCATATCCTCGTATATCACACTATATTTCGAATAAACAGCAGAGTTTACCAACAGATTAATTCAATTACTAAGACAACCTGACATAACATTTAATAGTAGGCCGCTTCGCACTTTAAACTCAGGAGGTCACACAGTAAGTCAAGAGTCAAAGCAGAAGGGTAGAATCGGATCTTGCTCTTAACCCAAAAATGGAGTAAGTGTCATTTTTAGCTTTGTAAGAACTGTTCGTAAATGTCATAGAATAAGAGTGTTTCCTTTTGGAAAATCTGTAGTCACACATGACATTAGTGTACTCATGTGCAGATCGCATCGGATCGCATAATTTTATTTTAGAATCACTCTTCCACGGAAAAGGAACGAAAGAAGACTAGAATTTAACGAGCAACTGACGACTAGGTTATTAGCGGCGTAGAAAAGGCTCGGTTTGTTTCAAGGACGGGGGAAGAAATCGGCTGTGTTCTTTGAAAGGAATCATCTCGACTTTTGCGTGCAGCGATTTAGCAAAATCATGGAAAATCTAAATGTGCATGGTCGGATTGAACCACCGTCCTCCCGAATGGGAGTACAATGTGCTGACTAATGCCCGACATCGCTTGGTCTCTTTCACGATGCGTCTATACTTGTTACATATCCGTAATTACACTTACCGGCTTTTTCTAGGTTACGCGACGTTCAAGGAACTCCCAACAAATGCTTAAGAGTTCCCAAATCAAGTACGGAACGGCTCATAGAAAAAGTATTTCCATTAAAAAAGTGTATACAGATTGAAGTGTTTATCTGGTGAACCGTTCCCAACCAAGTTTTGCATTTGGTCTCTCACAGAAATTTGCTGCATGGAAATTAAACTGGACACGAATACTTGCTAGAAAACGGAATCGAATTTCTAAACTGTTTGTCGGTTTTGGAACAGAACAATATAGATGAAAATAAGTAACTGGATACTTTTATCAGTCTCCAGATTTAGCTGCAGCTGGCACAAAATCTGTCAAAGACATATTAATATCGGTAGAAGTAAGGTTTGTTGCGATATTAATTGCCAATCTATCAAGAGGAGTAAGGTGTTTTAATGTGGTCGTCACATTTGCTAACGTATTATTTCGAAAACGAAATGAGTAAACTTGGCTCCATTTCGATTCCTATAAAACAATCGTGGCCTAGTTTCATTCCGTCATCCACGACGCTCTGAACATATTCATCCCAAGCCGGTAATAAAGAAATGAAAATACCAGGCTTAGGTTTTTAGCGATGACCGTTAAACAATGGGAAAACTCTAGGTGCAACATAGCCTATAGAAAGGAGTAGTACGCAGTTAACGGAAAGTACTCCATCTACGACGCAAAAAATGCGAAATGCATACGCTACATTCTGTAGCCACGTATAGTAAAAGCAAAAAACAGACGTCGATCCCACTGTAACGTTTCGTGAATTAAATCTGTTCACGAGAAGCCGGAATTTTAAATATTACTTATCTACACTGACAAGAAAAGAATCGCAACACCAACAAGATGTTGTGCGACATAAACGCAAGTTCGTAGGCGTGATTCTACATATGAAACATAATGTCAATTCAAATTTCGCGCTAGTGGCATAAGAATGATGGCGGTGGCTTCACTATGCGGAAGAAAATTAGGTTTGCCTTAAACACACGCTATAACGGTCGTGAGTGTTAGTTATCTTTCAGATTAGACGTGATGAATCTGTGTTAGTCAAGAATGCGTTTAAGGCGACAAAGACGTCATCATAAACACCGCAGTGAGTTTGAACGAGGTCGTGTAATAAGGCTGTGAGAAGCTGAATGTTCCTTCTGCGATACTGCAGAAAGACTTGACAGGAATGTAGCCACTGTAGATGACTGCTGGCAGCTGTCGCCAGGACTGTGTACGGTCGCAAGAAAACTTGGCTCCGGACGGCCGCGTGGCACAGCAGAGAAGGAAGACTATCGTGTTCAGCGCATGGCTGCAGTGTATCGTATTGAATTTGCAGCAGCAATCTGAGCAGCATCTGGCATCGCAGTGACATAACGAACCGTAACAAATCGTTTACTTCAAGAACAGCTCCGACCCACACAGCCTGTAGAGTGCTTTCCACGACCTCAAAACACCACCATTGGCAACGTCACTGGCGTTAAGCGAGAGGGCATAGAGTGAAACTCTGTTTTCTGATGAATGTTGTTTCTGCCTAGGTGCCAGTGTGGCAGTTTGTTGGTTAGAAGAAGGCCAACTGAGGGGCTGCAATAAACCCACTAGCGTGCAAGACATACTGGACCTACACCTGGAGTTATGGTCAGCGGTGCGATTTTTTACGACGGTAGCAGCACTCTCTTGACTATCCCACGCAGCCTGACTGCAAATTTGTACGTCAGTCTGGTGATTCGACCTGTTGTTCTGCCAACCATGGAGAGCATTGTAGGATACGTTTTCCAACAGGGTAACACCGTTATTGTGATCCAGCATTCGCTACAGAGTGTCGGTATGTTGTCTTGAGCTGCTCCATCACCATATCTGTCTCCAGTAGGGCTCTTATGGGACACTATTGGAGTACAGCACCAGCGTCATCCACAAGCCGCGTTCGCCGTCCATGCATAGACCAAACAAATGCAATAAGCATGTAACTCCAATTCACAAATTTACATCCTGTACCTGTACAACTCGTTGCATGCACGTTGGCATGCTTCATTCAACATTTTGGTGGTTACACTGGTACTTAATGTAGCATCATTTCACATTTATAATGGCTTATCTCGCGCTTTCATTAACTTGTGATCTTGCAGTTTTAATCGCTTAAATATATTAGCTAGATAAATCTATTGTCGAAATTTCATTTTATTTATTTATTTACATTTTATGGCCTTCATTTGACCACTCTAGCCAACTTTATACAAAGAATTTTTCAATTTCCTGTCAGCCCAGTACTTCTTCATTCTCTCGGATCTCATCCTTCATTCTTCATCGGAAATCACACTTCGTATTGTCTGTTTGTTGATTTTCCTTTGCAGTCGGGTTTGTTTCTCTGGTGTTGCGATTTTTCCCGTCAGTGTATTTTGCTGCTACAGATCATTCCTGAATTTTTTGCTTTTATATATATCATATGAGCGGTATGCTGACCACACGACCCTCCTATCTGTGTCCTCAGCTGAGGATGACACGGCGGTTGTATGGTTCCGATGGGCCACTTGTGGCCTGAAGACGGAGTGCTATATATAAATCATATCAATCTCGAGCGTGGAAAATCCTAGAAACTGAAAGAAACCACCAGTAACTCACTTTTGCCACTAGAGTTAACGTTAACCGAACTTTACCTGCTGCAATATCCAGGACAACACTCTGATCTAGAATGTAACGATATGCGTGAAGTGTAAGGAACTTCTCTCTAAAGTGTCAACATTGATTTAGGAGACACAGCTTACGTGAAACGCACGAACTGTCAGGTACATCACAGGCATATGCTAACGAACACTTCTATAATTACGCGTGGCGTTCACAACCATTCCAGAGTGTCGACTAATTATGAAAATTTGTTGATATATGACTAGCTTGATGGAATTCTAACAGATACCCTCAGCCTTTGATGAGGCTCTGTGCTTAAGACATATATGTCTATTAGGCGTAGGTGGAGCGAATAGTCTTACGGCTACCATAAATTAGATTTGCATTATTTCTCTGCGTCTTTGGGCAAATCTGAGACCGTTCCTTAAACAATGGCATGACGGCATTCTGTCTTACTCCTTGTGCAGTTACAGACTGCTCTCCGTTTCTACTGACCTCGACATCATGCTGTAGTGAGAATGTTGTGATTCTTCCTTTATCTGGTTAGGATCTAGCGGGATCGTAGCATGTTGGGCAAAAACTGTTGCTAATATATGTTAACGTATCATATCAGTGATTAACTGAGACGCTTTTCTGTAATGGTAAGTAGGCGAGTAAAAGCAGTTTTGATCGTAATGAAAACCACTAAAAACTAAACTGCACCAGAAAAGGCCACGAACGCCCAACGGTACCGACAGGCCACCGTGTCATCCTCAGCCCACAAGAGTCGCTGGATGCGGATACGGAGGGGCTTATGATCAGCACATCGCTATATAGGACGCGTGTCAGTTTACGAGGCCAATGAAAAGTAGTGGGACATATAAATTATTTTATTTGTCTTCGAGTATAAAATTAGTGGTATAGTAATTGAGTCACTTCCATAAATTCGGTTTGCAAGAGCAACATTATGAAATCAATAGCATATGCACCAAATGAACAATTCTGATACATTGGGAAAATTCTGGGAACGTGTGATGCCTCTGCGAAAGGAACTGTTTACAGTATTTGTGCACGACTGGCTCCTGAGTGCTGTTCGTTTCTGCCGCATAGAGTTTACGGATTACCGGTAGCTTCAGTAAGTAGCAGAATGTTTTCTAGGTGGTGAGGGATTTTGCACAGGACTAGGTGGAGGAGGGACAACGCTTTATTCGCAAACTACAGTTGAGTGCTGTAGGATCAGTACTTTGAAGACGCTGTGAAACAATTCCGTACATCAATCACTTACCAGTATCTGTTGTTTGCGGACTATGTGAAAGAGATTAGCGCAAGGTCAGAGATATAAGTCGATTTTTTCCACACTGTAAAGTATTATCCAATACATATATGCAGATGTAACTGAAATGTACATACATATTCAATACAGGAACTTCAGTCTCAGTTCGTCAGCATGTAATACTTGACGAAACTTGGGTCTTCAACAAAAGCCCTTGTTGCGTAGGCACTTGCAGATATTCGGAATATTGACCTCCTTTGAAATTGCAGAAGATTTCTGTACTGAGGCTCACCACCAACCCCACAAGGCACTTACTTTTCCGCAAGGAGTTTGGAGGAGCAGTATCCTTAGAGTTCGTGTGAACTCTGAGGAAGAATGTTAAGTCCGACTTCTCTTGAAATGCACTCCTTCACCACCATTTAATTCAGCGTAAAGTCTTAGCACATATATCAGAACTATGTAGTTCGCTAATGAACACATATTGTAACGGGCAGACAGCTTCGTAAAATTCTGGACAGTGTGCAGGAACATCAGAAATGAAGAGCTCCAGAGCCTTTGCATTAACACATGTAATTTGCGCCCTCGAAATATATTATGAAAATTATAGTGTCTTACTTCGTGACTGCATGATATAACTCATATAATCCTTTTCGCTTTATCATTTCACAAGGAAAAAAATCAATTTTACATCGTACAGTAACAAGTTTTGGCAGATTCCAAACAGGTGATAGCACTTTGAAAGTCATGTAGCCCTCAAACCTGACTTCATTGTTTAGTGGCTAATCTGAGCATTATACTTACTGTAGGGAGTTATGCAGTCCACCCACACGACTTTTGGTGCCGTTATTCTCGTTACGTCTAACTGTATTTTTCAAGGAAATGGGCAACAAATGCCTCTCCACTGCCTGTCATACGATACATCGAGCCCTCATTTGTCAAGCGGTGATGACACGTAATGTGCCTTCTACAGAGAAAGAGTATGTTATTACGGAAGACGTCCTTCGCAGCAGAAGAACAGTGAATAACAGTTCTATGGGTGTACTTATAGGAACCAGTATTTATAATAAATGTGTATCAGTATTTTCCGCTGTGTGAGCCAAAGCCGTAGTAGGAAAACCGGAAGGTGTATTTTGGCTGATAACATGACGTTCTCAGATGAGTACCAACAGCTTAGGCTTTTCTTCAAATTTCCATTGATCCAAGAGTAGCTCTTCAGGTTACCGAAAGAGACCCTCAGTGTGTGCTCTCACGCCGCGTGGCCCGCACAGCCGGAGAGGTGGGGCAGGTGGAAGAGGTACGTCGGAGGCGTGAATGTCTTCGGTAAACAGGAACGCAGAGACAGCTGTTCTTCGCATCTGTCTCTCGAACACGAAGGCTGCTTACATCATGCTACCCTAGAGCCGATGTACGTTTTTGACATATTCGAGGTGTTAGAAGGACATGAACGTAATCAGTCGTTTCGTGATACCATAAGCTCGAGTATGACGATTAATGGTGTAACATTTTGTCCCTCGGGTACTGGTATTGTTTAAACAATGTGAATTAGATTTGAAGTTGAATCTGACGTATATTTTACGCCAGTTTTATAAATCGTTCTCGCTCAGTAACGTGTTCGAAGAATAAACACAGATGTGTCTTAATTTATGAAAGTTGCAAATGTTTATTCGAACATTTGAGTTTTTTTTTTCCAGGAATTAATTTGGTAGTTATGTAACTTAGACCCTAGGCTTGAACTGTTGTGTATACTTGCGAAACTGCGTGTTTACGGCCATTTGTAGATATCAACTTCTAAAGGGTAATTATTAATGAGGAACGATAACAATTTTTGCTTACAGGGGGTTAACTGTTGTTATAGACAAATAATAAAAAACAGGTGTAGCGAGAAATCTTACGATGATTTTAATATTTTTTTACATTCCATCCTCTCCACAGTAATGTAATTTAAAACGCCAGATACTGAGCTTTCAGCAGTTCATCTCGACACAAGTACGATCAACAATTAATTCTCACACACTCACACAACGAAATGAGATTAGAATCTCACATACAATTGTCTGTAATTCAAACAACATTTGTAGATATTAATTTTGAACTCATTTAGGAGAATCGTCGCTCCACCTGCACTCACTTTGGTATACCATTTCAGCAATCGTTCTCACCACGAGCTGCGTAAAGGCAAGCATGTGGGGGACGCACAGAAACATGTAATTAACTGCCGCAATTACACACCACACACACGGAAATATTGATGAAGACATAAGGAATAGCATAGCCATCACGCAATACCACTGTCGCAAAAACAGTGTCTGTTTATTTATCACTTTGATTCTTATATTTTAGATATCAGGAGATGCCTCATCGGGAAACAAAGAAACAATATTAGTATTTATAAAGTCCTGTCGACGACAGATTGGCGAAGAACTGAACAGGAACCTACCATCTCATTTTCAAAGGAACCACACTGGAGTATGGCTTAGTCGATTCGAGGAAGCTACAGTAAATCCATCTCTTGATGGCCAGACGAGGATGTTGAATTCGTGTCCTCTACGGATCATTCACAGCGCCATCTGACTCCTTGCGAAATTGGAAGGCACCAACACCGTGGTGGCTGTGAACGGCATTTTAGACGCAGCACAAGCCGTGTGACAATATATACACAATTTGTAAAAAGTTATGCTATGAGACGTTTGTGCGCGAGCGTTCATGTGGCGCTGCAAATATTCCACGTCTCTTTTTGTAAATCTCTCACAGCCAATTTTCCGAGTCTGGCTGTTTTAGGGATATGTCTAAGTAACTGCAGATACATTATGTTTTGGTATTTGTTTGGATTTCAAAAGCAAGTCCGTTTAGCCATTCAGATTCTTTACAAATAACTATTATTAATATTTCTAAAATCTGCGTAGATTTCTAGATCCAGAGACTGGTTTTTACAATACTGGCTCCTTCTTAACAAAGAGGGAAAGTTTATCTGCTATGTATATAGAAACCAGACTGCTCCGACAGGGACATGAAGAGCTTGAAATAAAAGAATTAGCTGTGTGGGGAGCGGGTCAGGTTTATGACGTAACCCCAATATTACTCAAACTGTACACTGAGCACGCAGTAAAAGAAACCAAAGGGAATTAAAGTTCAGGGAGAAGAAATAAAATTTCTTTGGTATGTCGATAATTCGTTCAGAAACGGCAAAGGGCCTACAGGATCAGTTGAACGAAATAGATAGTACCTTTAAAAGGCGCTATACGTTGAATATCGACAAAAGTAAAACAAGGGCAACGGAATGTTCTCAAATTAAATCAAGGATTTGGCGTAGAAAACGAGAAACTAAATCTAGTACATCAGTTTTGCTATTTCGCAACAAAAAAAAAATCTTTTCTATAAAAATCAATATGGATTCCACAAACAGAGATCTTCCGAAACTCAGCTCGCTGTGTTCCTGTATGAGAACCACAGCACTGCAATACCGGCGCTGCGGTAGATGCTGTTTTTGTTAAATTCAGGGAGGCATTTGACAGTGTCCCGCAATACATTTTAGTGAAAGAAATGAGCTTATCGTGTATGTGACCAGATTTGAGACTGGATTCCAGACTTCCTTGCAAATAGAACTCAAAACGGCGCTCTTCATTGAAGATGTTACTGTTTACACCGAATGAAAATAATATAGAAGAATGCGCCGGAAGCTCTTTAAGACTGTTCACAGATGATTCGGTTGTCTATAAGGCGGTAGCTACCCCATAAAACAGCAACGATTTGCAAAACGACCAACAGTTGATTAATGAATGGTGCAGGAACTGACAGTTGACTCTGAATGGAAACAAATGTAACATATTGTGTAAACATAGGAAAATAAATCTGTTACTTTACAACTGCACTCTTTTGACAAGCTGTTTGAAACACTAACGAGCACAAAATAACTAGGAGTAGCCTATCCAGAGAAACCTAGGTGGAATGACCATAAAAAAAAGAAACAGTAGGAAAACCAGATGCCAGACTGCGATACATAAAAAAACCTTAAAGAAACGTACTTCATCCATTAAAGAAGTAGATTAAAAAGCGCTGGTTCGACCGTTTCTTGAGTACTATTCATCAGTCTGGGACAGTTATCAAGCAGTACTGACAGAAGAGACACAGAAAATACAACGAAAAGTGGAGCGGTTCGTTACGGGATCTTTTACTCGGTTCGAGGGCGTTACAGAGATATTCGTATGTTCATCAAACTCGAGTGGTAGACGCTACAAAAGAGGCATGACAGAGCGATTTACCGTTGAAATTTGGAGAGACTACTTCCCGGAAAGAGTTGGACAACGTTTTACTTCGCCCCACATACATCTCGCGAAGTGACAACAATTAGAAAATTCGAGAAATTAGAGCTAATACAGAGCCTTACCTACAGTTTTCCGCCCACACGCCATTCGTGGATGTAACAGCAAAGGCCGGGAATAGGTAGTGGTACCAGAAGTACCCTCCGACACACACCACCCGGTTGATTGTGAAGTATTGATGCAGATGTAGAAATGTCGACCATAGATACCACATATCAGAAGAGAATAAAAGATTCTGAATTGCCGTGCTATAGAATAATGCTGAAGATTAGATGAGTAGATGAGTGGATCGTGTAATTAACGAAAGGGTACTGAACTGTACAGGAGAGAAAAGAACTATATGGCTCAACTAGACTAACAGAACTCTTTGGTTGACAGGACACAAGCAGAGACAACAAAGCATTGTTCATTTCGTAATGATGGGCAGTTCGGGAAGAAAAACTGTTGAAGGAGACCAAAGGCTGACACAGAACGCAGCTTCAAGTGGGTGTATACTGCAGTAGATACGTAGAGATTAAGAAACTAGCACAGGATAGACCACCGTGGAGAGCTGTGAAAAATCAGTCCTCGGGCCGTAAATCACAACAACAGCAGCAGCAAACCACAACAAAAGCCACACAAAAAATAAACACACACACACGACAGGTGATTTTCCGTCTTGTACTACATTTTACATCACACCACTCAAAATTCCGTTGCGGGTTTCTCCCATAATAGAGTTTAATTACTTAATGATATTTCACAAGTGTTATCGCAAGTTAATTCCGTCCTCATTTAGACGCGTAATGAGTAAAATAAATACAGATGACTGACGGTCGCCAACCGCCCTCTTCGCCAGAAAGCTTTCGAGGACCTCTGAAAATTTACTGTACCAGTCACGCGATATCTGTTGCACATGGAGCACGGCCTTTAAAGAAGTCAGAGATAGTGTTTAGTTTCAATTTTCACTGATTTATAGGGTCTCAGATCGTTATAAGCGTGATAAATTATAGTTTGTAACTCTATAGTAATTGAAATGTCATGAAAGTGTTAAGTATTAAAATATTTAAGAATTGTCAAAGTGAATAACTTTACAATCAAGCGAAACTTTTTAGGAGATGTACTTTCTATAACGATAGTGTCCTTAGGCCGAAAAATATACTTGGTATAACAGCTACTGCAGCAGGTGACCATTTAAACTAATTTTATAGTTCATAATAGTTTTGCTATGATATCAAATGTGTTGACTGTGTAGCACTTTGCGTGCTGTGTTGTGAGGACAGCATATCATTGATATCCACAAATGATAAAAACAGTTTGTCATCAACATCCAAAAACATTTAGAGAGCAGTAATAACATTTTAAAATGTCAGAACAAGGCTGAGAGTGTAAAACTGAAAAAGTTTTTTTATAAACGATTGGGCAATGATTGACTGTTGCACAGTTACGGCAAGATGATGTCACGTCAATAGGTGACGAATGTAAGAAATATTGTCCGGTAACCGGACCGCTTTGAACGTTCCCACCAATGTGGTTCTGAGCAACTGAATTGCTGTTGTGATGTGCTGTAGTAGTTGCATTTTGTAACACTTGTTGCGATGGGATTGCCGGCCGCGGTGGTCTAGCGGTTCTGGCGCTGCAGTCCGGAACCGCGGGACTGCTACGGTCGCAGGTTCGAATCCTGCCTCGGGCATGGGTGTGTGTGATGTCCTTAGGTTAGTTAGGTTTAAGTAGTTCTAAGTTCTAGGGGACTTATGACCTAAGATGTTGAGTCCCATAGTGCTCAGAGCCATTTGAACCATTTTTTTTGTTGCGATGGGGGCGCATAGCGCTACAGTGCCCATGTATATGTACACAAAGAAGGACGTAGACAGCACTGACGTTACTGATAAAGCTGTGAGATGCCGTGCCACGGATACGAGAGAATGTAGTGTCCAACGTGCACCAAATATATGACTATCAACAGACTGCGGATTTTGCTGATACAGGTACTGTGAAAAACGGAAGAAATGGTTCACAGCTTCACAAAGTGAACTTGAACACTTCAGATTTCCGTTTACGTGGGAGAGAGCAAAACGGCATTATTTTCAGGTCACGTTTATCGCACGGTGACCCACAGCGGACTAGGATGGAAGGGAAATAACAGTTGGCGGGAGGGGGGGGGGGGAGGGATGGGTGACGTTGGTTGCATTATAGCGCCCCGTTCCTTTCATTGTACATGACAAGCTGCAGGGGCCCAAAAGACTCATAGGAACCAATGTTGGAAATTATATTCTAGTCACAAATCTTTTCCGCTCTTGTGAACGAAATAGCAGTATGGCAAATTGCCTATCTATGTCAATAGAGAACCGTTAGTTCTATTAAAATTAAAGAAGATTAAGAAATAATTTAACATGAATACACGAATACAGCGGCTGTGCAGAAAAAGTTGACGTACAGTGATGGACAATGTCCACACCTTGTTTGAAATTATCGGAGATGTTAATTGGTTAACGTTCCTTGCTCAACGTCTGGATAGGCCTTCTGGCTACTATAAAGCATAGACAGATATTAATATTACCTGCTAGCAGAGCTGTGGTGCCGTACTGAGTTTACCAGTCGACTTACGTCAATTTCCATTGCATCGAAGAACATGGACACCAGCAACTGTGAGCTCCCAGGGCAAAATATTAGTCACCCATTTGAATTGCAATAGATGCTGTAAAACTACGAGGGACTTTCAGCAAGTAATGCGACACATATTTTTTATGAAAGCAGGTTGGTTTCATTCGGGATTCCAGTACGTCATATTATACCCCACTCACTTGGCTATAAAACCCTATTTTTCAACATAATCTCCGTTCAGTGACATGGCCTTACGCCATCTCTCTGCGATGACCTGTGCGCTCACAAGGTACCATTCTAACGGACGACGCCCGAGCGAACGTTATGCCGCATTATTAACCTCACTATCAAACAGATCATAGCCGCCTTTGATGGACAAGTGTGTCTTCACTACCGGCAGAGACGTCTAGTTGAGCAGTGAGATGTTTCATTGTGATCCGTCAATCACCTCGAATGAGAGTGTCCACACGTTCAAACATTGCAGGAGTCACAGCCGTGTGCTGCCAGGCGGCACACAGGAAATGAGACTGGTTTGCGCAACGTTGTTGCAATGATGACAGACGCCTCACCCAACGACTCGCCGTGTTTCTGTACACTGGCAGGTCTCCGTACACATTCTGCAAGCGCCTATGAAGGTCTATAATGCTTAGGGTTTCCACCAAAAGAAACCAACTGACAGCCCTCTTTTTGGAACGCAGCTCCGTTGCCACTTTGAAGACTATGTACGGCCCAGCCACCTATCGGAACTTTATGAAACTATGGTGACTGAAGCAGGAGTATTCCTCAATGCCCCACAACAAATTCCACACTTTTAAACCGAATTTGGCCGAGAAGACAGTGTTACTTCACTTGTTGAACGCCCCTCGTAATACCAAGTGGTCATCTGACCCTCCACTGATGACGCAGGTTAAGGCACTAAAGTAGTCTGTCTGTGACAGTCTACTGTGCGGACTCATTTTAGTAAGATGAGTCAACATGGAAATGTGAGAGATCTGCAGAAAGAGATAATGTTTGGACGTGCCCAATAGCACACTAGGATAGAACTTGCTCGTCTTGTTGAGGGATAGGTGTGGACAGTACAACGCGGCTATAAGGAACGATATACCACTTGCAGCCATGTAATATGTCCAATGAACAGTAGTCGTTAAACGACCTTAACCGATAGGGATCAAACGCGAGTTCACTCCTTATTGATGGCTATTGGGTTGAAAAGTGATCGGAATGGCTGCTTTCCGTGAATGTAGATTCATCTCAACCAGTTTACGAGTGAACTTTGTGAAGAGAACCGTGCGCAAAGGTATATATGGAGTCTGGTACTTCATTAAACTTCGCTTCTCACAGCGGAGCATTAAGATGGACTCAAAATGGACCAAACATATAGCCCCTGACAAAAGCCTAATGAAGGCATTCTGTGTGGGGAGGGGTCGTGATTCTGTCTAGTTCCTAATGATTTGAGAAATCGAGTGCACCGAAGGCCCAGAGAGTCGGTTAACCCTCGGTGTGTGGAGGATGTGGCTAAGACTAGAGGTGGTTCTGTGATGTTTTCTGGCCCACTCATTCAGTTCACCGAAGCAATAAGCAAAGTTATCTATTTTACCATATTTCGTGACCAACGACTGTCATTTCATCCCAATCTTGATTGTGACTATGCTGTCGGCAGCCATGTCTCCCAAAATGACAGCAAACTGAGTTATTCGCATGGCTGCACGCATCCGTCCCTGGTCTGACAAACTTACAGGTACCCTATTCCGACGATGACTGGGTGAATTAATTAACAAATGTCACAGAAAGTGTCTGCGAGTTTTTGTAACAGTCGATGAAAAGTAGCAATTAACGTTCCCACAATTTAACAACAGTACTGGATTTAATCATCAATGAGTGATCCCAGCTGCATATGTCACACTTACAGAAACTTCTGAACTATCTCTCGCAACGAAATGAGGGCATTTAAAAAGTCAGAGGCGGCATCGAGGGGTAGCAACGTAAAGTTTGAAGTCTCCAAGGGTGAAAAAATTACACTCCTGGAAATTGAAATAAGAACACCGTGAATTCATTGTCCCAGGAAGGGGAAACTTTATTGACACATTTCTGGGGTCAGATACATCACATGATCACACTGACAGAACCACAGGCACATAGACACAGGCAACAGAGCATGCACAATGTCGGCACTAGTACAGTGTATATCCACCTTTCGCAGCAATGCAGGCTGCTATTCTCCCATGGAGACGATCGTAGAGATGCTGGATGTAGTCCTGTGGAACGGCTTGCCATGCCATTTCCACCTGGCGCCTCAGTTGGACCAGCGTTCGTGCTGGACGTGCAGACCGCGTGAGACGACGCTTCATCCAGTCCCAAACATGCTCAATGGGGGACAGATCCGGAGATCTTGCTGGCCAGGGTAGTTGACTTACACCTTCTAGAGCACGTTGGGTGGCACGGGATACATGCGGACGTGCATTGTCCTGTTGGAACAGCAAGTTCCCTTGCCGGTATAGGAATGGTAGAACGATGGGTTCGATGATGGTTTGGATGTACCGTGCACTATTCAGTGTCCCCTCGACGATCACCAGTGGTGTACGGCCAGTGTAGGAGATCGCTCCCCACACCATGATGCCGGGTGTTGGCCCTGTGTGCCTCGGTCGTATGCAGTCCTGATTGTGGCGCTCACCTGCACGGCGCCAAACACGCATACGACCATCATTGGCACCAAGGCAGAAGCGACTCTCATCGCTGAAGACGACACGTCTCCATTCGTCCCTCCATTCACGCCTGTCGCGACACCACTGGAGGCGGGCTGCACGATGTTGGGGCGTGAGCGGAAGACGGCCTAACGGTGTGCGGGACCGTAGCCCAGCTTCATGGAGACGGTTGCGAATGGTCCTCGCCGATACCCCAGGAGCAACAGTGTCCCTAATTTGCTGGGAAGTGGCGGTGCGGTCCCCTACGACACTGCGTAGGATCCTACGGTCTTGGCGTGCATCCGTGCGTCGCTGCGGTCCGGTCCCAGGTCGACGGGCACGTGCACCTTCCGCCGACCACTGGCGATAACATCGATGTACTGTGGAGACCTCACGCCCCACGTGTTGAGCAATTCGGCGGTACGTCCACCCAGCCTCCCGCATGCCCACTATACGCCCTCGCTCAAAGTCCGTCAACTGCACATACGGTTCACGTCCACGCTGTCGCGGCATGCTACCAGTGTTAAAGACTGCGATGGAGCTCTGTATGCCACGGCAAACTGGCTGACACTGACGGCGGCGGTGCACAAATGCTGCGCAGCTAGCGCCATTCGACGGCCAACACCGCGGTTCCTGGTGTGTCCGCTGTGCCGTGCGTGTGATCATTGCTTGTACAGCCCTCTCGCAGTGTCCGGAGCAAGTATGGTGGGTCTGACACACCGGTGTCAATGTGTTCTTTTTTCCATTTCCAGGAGTGTATTATTAATCGGTGTCTGTCTGGACATGAATCTTACGTTACACTTCAATAGGGCAGCTTATTACCCGTACAGAATTATTTACAGTTGTTACAAATGGATTTTCCCATTGTACTGTAATATACTTCTGCCCACAAATATTCAAGGATATTTTGCCAACGGGTGACTACTCTGCCTCGTTCTACTCGGTCATGCAGCTGACATTTAAATAAAGTGTTCGGCTACTAGATGATAGGGCAAGCTAGTTTCCGAGAATGGCCTTCCGGATAGCTCAACTCAACACCACTGCACTTTTTACTGCACGCCTTGTATTACCCAGGATGAAGTGTTTGCAGACACACTGGAAATCATGTGAATGGTTCTCAATAAGCCAAATTTTCTTTGAGACGGAGCGCCTAGTAGTTTCTTTGTTGATGTCAACTTCTCGTCAATGTTAGAGACGGAAATTTGAATCACACTTATAAAAAATTGAGATGATGAACGAAAGTGAATTAAAATCAGTTTCCTGTTCCTTCTCATAATTGTCTTAATTGGAAGTTATTTATATGTTCGTTACAGCGATAACCGTTTCTTATAATCCATACATTGCTAAGGCTTCAAACACATTGACGTTGTGTTCACTACGCCTTACGATTTCCCATGTTAACTGCCTCCGTGGGCTATTGTTTCTCCAGCAGAACTTATTACCTAAGAAACTGATGAAATTACAGTAACACAATTCAAGATGTTTTAAACATTTATCCAGTAAGAATTACAGAAAGATTTCGTCCAAACAAGCCTCTAGTGAAAGTGGTTTTAAATTTGGCCTCTCCTTGACTACAGTCCAGGCAACACTTGCTGAGTTAATTTAATCAGTGTGTAGTTCTTTTTTTAATGATATGTTAACTGTACTCCCTGTTTGATACAGTCTGGTCGCGCCCACCGTGACTGACATTATAACACACTTTTTCTCACTGTGTGCTTTTACTAAATAGTGTCTGGCATGAGGAAACAAACAAAATTATTTTACTCGGAAACTGATCACGGCGTTGTGCTATCTCATAGATCAGTGAGTTCACGGGCAAAACGTCATTCACACCCGTAATAGTTGCGCAGGACTAAACCCTCCAATAAAATTATTAAAATTGCCTCCGTTGAAGACATCGGCCTGCTCGCCAGTCAAGACGACCAGAACCATGCTGGAATGCCTGTTTATAAAATTCAGGGTCAGAGTTTAGTCTGTGATCTGAAGAGGAATGGTACAGAAGGTATATGTGAGAGACCACCGAAACAAACATATATTCAACTGAAACGAGGGCACATGGAAGAGAGAACCATTAAAGATTACGACAGCTTTCGTGAATCGATTTATCTAAATTACGTACATCTATTCAGGAGAGTCATGTTGTTCTGAAAATATAAAGTATTAATACGACAGACGGGCTAGATTTGTTGTTGCATAGTGACGCTGGCAAGAAAGTTGTAAGATTCTATGAAGCTGAAAATCTGAAAATACTTAGTCAGCATGACACAATATGTATTGACAGAATTTTCAAATAGTGCACTAAGTATTTAATTTCAGCTGTTTACGGTCAATGAGCTTTTTAATGGACATTATATTCCATGATTTTTCCTTCGTTTAATGATAAGTACGTGTTTTCAACATTTGTTGATAAATGTTATAATCTAGATCTGAATTACCACCGTCAGCAATGTTTACTGAATTTGAAGAAAGTATTATGAAAGCTGGACGTTAAGAGATAACTAACGTAAGTATCCAGAGTTGCAAATTTCATTTGACGCAGAGCTGGTGGCGAAAGATACAAACGTTAGGACTTGCACATGAGTACTGCTCCAGAAATGTAATAAGGAATGTCTGTATTACGTATTTGGTTTGCCAACGTTGGATCCTGATATGATTGTTGACTTTCTTTTTCTTTTTGGGACTGAGTGCCAGCGACGCCTGTGTGAGGAAAACTACTGCGGCTACTTAATGGACACTTACGTAGACGAAAGCGTACTATTTTTTCTTACATATGGGCAGAACTAAGTTTTAGCAGATGGCGGATCGCCAATGCATGTGAAAAGTTTCCTCAGCAAGTAAAACAGTCAGTTCTACGCCTGCAGACCATATATAGCGGTTCTAGGCGCTTCAGTCTGGAACCGCGCGACCCCTACGGTCGCAGGTTCGAATCCTGCCTCGGGCATGGACGTGTGTGATGTCCTTAGGTTAGTTAGGCTTAAGTAGTTCAAAATTCTAGGGGACTGATGACCTCAGCTGTTAAGTCCCATAGTGCTCAGAGCCATTTGAACTTCTTGAGGTACTGATACAGTTTCACTTCGAGACCAAAACTGCAATCAGTTGCTCAAGAAATAAAAGGAAGAAAAGGTCTCGGATTTGAAATTCATGAAACAAAAGGTGGGATATTTCAAATATGGGAAAATTACAAAAATGCAATATGTGTAATTTATTACCCATAAAGTAAAACCTGGAAGTACAAACTAGAGTAAGAAGTATTGCCAATTTTAACAGTGGCATATGTTGTAGGCTAGTATGACAATGAATTTAGCAATAAAAAGAATTAAAATTATGTAAATCTGTAAATACTTTTGGGATATGAGAAAGTTCGCCATCTTGTGGTGCTATACCACTAAAAGCGCCGAAACCACCATCTTATATTTAAACAGCAGAGACTAACTTTCTTTTGATCTCGACATGCAAGACAAGCGCTGTAGACAACGACGCTCTAGTCGATGACGTGTTGCTTGACTTCAGGAAGGCATTTTACACCGTCCTGCACTGCTGGTTGCTGAAACACTACCAGCCTATTGTGTATTGGATCAGATTTCCTACTGGATTCAAGACTTTCTTGAGGACAGAACTCAACACGGCACCCTTAACGGAACAAAATCCACATATGTAAAGAGAATATTCGGAATACCTGAAGGAAGTGTGATAAGACCGTTTCTATTCACAGCGTATGTAAATGATAGAATAAAAATAGTCGGGAGCTCATTAAAGCTGTTCCTAGTTGGAGCGGTTGTCTGTAAGGCAGCAGCAACGGCAGACGACAGTATCCACTTGCAGGATGAAATACGGAGGACTGATGAATGGAGCAGGCTGTGGCAGATGACCCTGAACTTAGATGTAACAAATTCGCGCACGCAGGAAAGAAATCCCTTACTGTGGAACTACCCCATTAATGACGACTAATGGAAACAATGTCTACTGCAAAGTATCTAGGAGTAACAATACAGTGCGACCGTAAGTGGAATGTCCGTATAAAAGAAATAGTAATTAAAGTAAATGTCAAACTGAGATTCAAGGGAAGAATCTTAAGGAAATGTAGCTAATCCACGAAGAAAGGTGCTTATAAGGTCCTTGTTCGATTCGTGAGAACTGTTCATCAACGGGGGTCCTTATCAGACAATACTGATAGAAAACCTGGAGAAGATCCAACGGAAAGCGGTGCGTTTCGCCACGGGATGCTTTAATCAGGGTAAGAATATTACAGAGATAATTAAATCTGGTGCCAGTTGTTACAAGACAGCCGTTGTCCATTACGGAGATTTTAACTGATGAGAGAACACTTTCCGGGAAGAGTCGCACAACTTCTCGTGAAATGACCACGACGAGAAAATTCCGGAAATTGGAGCCAATATAGAGGCTTACCGACAATCGTTGCTTCCATGCTCCATTCGTGAGTGGAACATTGAAAGGGGAGATCAGTTACTGGTAACAGAAGTACCCTCCGCCACACACCGGTAGCTGACTTGCGGAGTATGAAGCAGACATAGATGCTGAAGCGTCGTTTTTCTATATCACCTACGACTGAAAAATGTCTTACAGTTTCGACTAAAAGTACGTATGTTAGTGTCTGCTTCCTTCCCTGACCGCGGAAGGCTCCAGTCGTGTGCCCCAGGTAGATTTTGAAGGATCCTATTTTTCTAACGGCGGAAGGCATGCGTCCTGCAGCCCTCACAAGATACCCTCGTCGCGTTGAGGCGCTGTAGGTAGCGTAGAACGCATACCTTTCTGACGCGTGATCCTCGGAAGCTGGCTTAACTCATGGCAGAGGAATGATCTGTACGTGTTAATAAGTTGTACAGAACCAGCGCGGTAAGACGGATCGACGAGGAAAGATTACAGAATGAGAGAAACGAGCTATCGTGCTCCGACGTGCCCGTGAACACACAGTGAGTGTAGTTGCCCAATTAGCTGCTGTACCAATGCTGACCGTCCTACGTGTCTACGAGGAATATTACACCTCAGGCAGCAGTCATGCCTTATGGTTAGTAGTCATAAAAGTAGCCTATAATGAACAGAGATGAGTGTCACCCTTAGTGAATCACAATCTGTTTCAAACCCTGCAGGAATTTCCGAGTGGACATTGTGAAGGGAATTGAGAACAATGGACATTAGGAGTCGGTTGCCTTGCAATAGGACTATCTTCACTGCGAATGACAACACAGAAGCTCTATAGTAGCTGGCCGGAGGAGTGTAGCACTCGTGTTTCTGCCTCTTTTCGAACGACACAAGATGTCGGCTGCGCCGGCGGCCAAATAATGCGTTTTATCGGCAGGTTGTGTAGTGTATAGTTCTGGCTAGTAGTGTTTTCTGTATCCTGAGTTGAGCTCACTCATTCAAGCTTCCATGGCCATGAACCATTCGCGACCTTCTCGGTGACCTTGTGTTGCCCCTTCATCAGCATCGTCGTTATAGGTATGCTGTAGACATTCCCGTTGCTCTAAACGGCAACAGCCGTGTTCACAGGGCTGGACTCATAAGTTCTTGGTTTGTCGAACACTCACCCACTTTATCGGATCTTGACCGGCTCGCTGAATCAACCCATTCAATACAAAATGTCTCAGATTTTTGGAAAAGCGGGTGAAAAGTAACAAGCAACATCCGCGCAAAGAATCACAGAATATAATAATCATTGACTGGGTGCAGCTAGATAGGACGTACCTGCAGATAATCGTATGCATTCTTCCGCTCCGAAAAGAGGTCACTATCAAGCATAGAGAAGGTGTTACTCTGCATTAGTGATATGTATGCTGCGGTAACTAATTTTGTATCTGATGCGATCTCTTTAGATACTTATAACATTTAAGTAGTAAGAATTCTGTTCTGAAATTTACTTCGTATGACAGTACGAAACGTTGTCGCAGATGTCTGGCAGGACCAACCGCTGCTGTACATTAACTACGATAACGCAGTTTGAGCTATCTGCGTCTCAGGAGGGACTACGGCTGTCAGACAGCGCTGCTTCGCCTCTGGGCCCTGGTGCGACACTGAGGCGGCTAATGGGTCTCTGGCGACCTGAAGATGGGGCCCTACTGAGCGTTTCCAGCGTGCTCGCCTCTGTCACCTTGGGCTCCATCGCATTCCCAGTGGTCTGCAGCATCCTCAAACTGTGCGTGGATCCTCCTCAGCCCTTAGAGGAAGTCACGCTCTGCGGCTTCGTCGCTTGCATGGATTTCGGATTTCTAATCAAGGTAAACATTAAACTGTTTTATGATCTGAACCGCAATGGGGATAACATTCTACATCGCAACTTGAAGTTTAATGATTAATTTATTTACATTTGTTAACATCTTTGCGTTCTCCAAGAATCAGTAAGGATTTAGAACAAAACCAGTTGCGTCAAACTTCTTGATAGCAACAGATACATGTGTGTAGGTAAATTCCGACTTTCCATATTTCCGGATGGTGTTCGACATGACATCACATTGTCAAATACTACTCAAGATACCAGTATAGGAAATGCTTTCTCAAGTAAGTGATTATATCGAAGAATATCAGACTAATAAAGCCTAGTAGGTTATACTAGTTGGTGAATGTTCCAATCAAAGGAAGTCGGAATCGTCCCACATCTGCGTAATAAGAATTTTAATGTTATCAATATGTAGTCTGATCACAAAAGGACGTTAAACTTTAAAAAATTCATGGAAACGAAACCGAACAATTTATTTACTTCAAATGCTAACCGTTTAATTGACTATCACAGTAAGTTTTTTCTGTATAGACGACACTATTTTGTTGCAGGTTGCCACCCGCAGAAAAGCCTAGCAGCCGAAGAGCTAAAGGCACATTTATCTGCCATTCAGTTAGCAAAAAGGGAGCTAGTGACTACCGTTCAACGAGCACTTTGCACACTCTTTCACCGGGAGAGACCGTCTCCAGTTATGCTAGATAGAAGACAGTTTGCCGTGGACTATGTTTACCACTGTAAAAGTCGTGGTCGGCCTTCTGTGTCGGAGCAAAATGTTAGTCGCTTTCTAGCAGCATTCCAGTGAAGGCCACAGGACACAAATGGTGAGCCTCAGATCCCCAAACACCCATTTCCAATGTTCTACAGAAGTGATTGCGTATAAAACCGTATAAACTGCAGTTAGTCAAAGTATTCACTCTAGGAGATAACGTTGCATCGAGATTTTGCCACTGATACCAATAACGACAAGTCAAAAATATTGATTTTTAGTGATGACGGAATGTTTCACAATAATGCTGAATTGATGGGCAAAATTGTTCGTTTCTTGGCAAAATAAAACTCATTTCTCCTTCGAATAGGAACGAGATTCACAAAAAATTAATGTATTCTGCACACTGTCGAGGAAGATTTACGGCTCAATCTTCTTCATGGAGAAAGCAGTGACACGAATTTGCTACATTTCTTGTTTGTGGCTTCTGCCTCAAATTCAGAAAAACTCAAACTACTTCACGTTGAAGCAAGACGGTGCTCCTCCTCACTCACAATAGTCTGAAAGGAAACACCTAAACACACATCTACCTGAACGATGGTTCGGCCACGCAGACGCTGATAATGACGAGTAGTGGCAGATGGCCACCGTAATAGCCAGACACAACCGCTTTTCCTCTCGACACTTACCATGTGACGCGAGGAGGAGACATCGTGTACCTGTAACTTGAAAAAAAAAAAAAAAAAAGGAATCCCAGAGATACCTTTTAACAGAATAAAATTTGGAGCGAGTAAGTTATACAGTCTTCCGTATGAATTTTTGGAAGTGTTAAGTCATTTTGTGCACTGATGATATTGTTACGTACAACGACGTTCCGCCGTTGGGAAGTCTTAAGTACCTACAGTAAGTCTTGGCTAAAATTCCGAATAGAAAGATTCCAATAGAACCTGAATACGAGATTACTGGTGAACATCTTGATATGAAGCGTGTCAGTTTAACAGAAATTCCAATATGTGTCATAATTCAACTTTTTTAATTATTTAAATGATTAATGATTTATATCTGAAAATTCATCGTTTGAGCAGAGGTAGTTGTCATCCAGAAATACTTTTGATTCGTTTTCCAATGCTGGTTGGCGATCTGTCCGTCTCTGATGCTATACGATAAATGACCAAATACTTACGTTGCAGCATAATACACCCCTTTTGGTGCCAAAGTTACATTTAATTTAGAATAATGAAGATCAGCCTTTCTCCTAGAGTTGTGGCTATGCACCCAGCTGTTCCTTTTGAATGAGGATGATTTATTAAGAAAAAGTTTCTTGAATGGAAGTATAATTATAAATTCTGAGACTACTGTGAATGTTCATAGTTTCTTAAACAAATGTCTGCAAAGATGATCTCCTATGCGCTCCAGCTGTTATTCTGATTACACTTCTTTGCGCAATGAATACTTTTTTTCCTTAATGGTGAATCATCCGAAAATATAATGCCACACGAAAACAATGAACGAAAATGGACATAGTATGCTAATTTACTGATATGTTTATCAAAAAACATATAATAATTTTTTTAAACACAGTATTTACATTTTCCTTGGCTAATTTGCTCTGTGTGATTACTATACTTGTATCATAAGCGAAAAGATCTAGCTTTTCATCTCTGTGAATATAAAGGGCACGTCATTAACATACAATGACGGAAAAAAATCACAGCACCAAAAAATAATTAATATAGAATTCCTAAATTTCGGGAATATACACTGAAGAGCCAAAGAATCTGGTGCACCTGCCTAGTATCCAGTAGGGTCCCCGCGAGCACTCAGAAGTCCAACAACACGACGTGGCAGGGACTCGACTAATGTCTGTAGTAGTGCTGAAGGGAATCACACCATGAATCCTGCAGGACTGTCCATACCTCCGTACGAGTACGGTGGAGAGGGAGGTGGGGGGGGGGGGGGGGAGGTCTTCTGAACAGCACGTTACAAGACTCCCACATATGCTCAATAATACTCATGTCTGGGAAGTTTGGTGGCCAGCGGAAGTGTTTAAACTCAGAAGAGTGTTCCTAGAGCCGATATGTAGCAATTCTAGACGTTAAAAAACTAGAAACCCGCCTCGGCTGCGAAAAATCACCTAGTGTTTACCTAGGTTTCGGCGTAGATAACTACACCTTCTTCAGAACAATAAAACCCACAAGTGCCTAAACGACCTTTGTCAATTATTAAAAGAACACCATGGCTATACATTTATAAACGAAAAAAGGGAAACACAAACAGTACATATGTACAAAGTTTAAACCGTTACTTAACTTAATGGTGTAACCTCCACATCACACCGGCTTATGTTCGATGGGCCACGACCCGCCATACACTGCTGCTACAAATGGTCGCTCACTTTGACCATTTGTAGCTGCAGTGTATGGCGGGTCGTGGCCCATCGAACATAAGCCGGTATGAGGTGGAGGTTACACCATTAAGTTAAGTAACGGTTTAGACTTTGTACATATGTACTGTTTGTACATTTTCCCTTTTTTCGTTTATAAATGTATAGCCATGGCGTTCTTTTAATAATTGACAAAGGTCGTTTTAGGCACTTGTGGGTTTTATTGTTCTGAAGAAGGTGTAGTTATCTACGCCGAAATCTAGGTAAACACTAGGTGATTTTTCGCAGTCGAGGCGGGTTTCTAGTTTTTTAATATATTAACCAACGGCTGCTGACGCGCTGCAATGTTAAAGGTTCTTAAATTCTAGACGTGTGGGGTGTCACATTGTCCTGCTGGAGTAGCTCAAAAATGGTTCAAATGGCTCTAAGCACTATGGGATTTAACATCTGAGGTCATCACTCTCCTAGACTTAGAGCTACTTAAACCTAACTAACCTAACAACAACACACACATCCATGCCCGAGGCAGGATTCGAACCCGCGACCGTAGCAGCAGAGCGGTTTCGGACTGAAGCACCTAGAACCACTCGGCCACAGAGGTCGGTTGGAATTGCTCAAGTCCGTCGTAATGTACAATGGACATGAATGGATTCAAGTGATCAGACACGATGCTTACGTACGTGTCACCTATCAGAATAGGATCTAGACGTATCAGACGTCCATTATCACTCCAAATGCACACGCACCACAGAGACTCCCCCACCTAGAACAGTCCCCTGCTGACATGCAGTATCCATGGATTTATGAGGTATTCATACCCGTACACGTCCATCCGCTCGGTACAATTAGAAACGAAACTCGTCGGATCAGGCATCATGTTTTCATTTACCAACAGTCCAATGACGGTGGTGTTGACGGGCCCAGGCAAGGCGTAAAGCTTTGTGTCCTGCAATAATCAAGGGTACGCGAGTGGACCTTCGACTCCGAAAGCCCACATCGATGACGTTTCTTTGAATCGTTTCCACCTGAATCTTGTTGACCACCCAGCACTGAAATCTGCACCAATTTGCGGAAGGGCTGCACTTCTGTCACGTTGAACGAGTCTCTTCAGTCGGCGGTGGTGTCGTTCTTGCAGGATGTTTCTTCGGCCGCAGCGATGTCGGAGATTTGATGTTTTACCTGATTACAGATATTCACAGTACACTCGTGAAATGATCGTACAGAAAAATCCCCATTGCATCGCTACCTTGGAGATGCTGTGTCCCATCACTTGTGCGCCTACTGTAACAACACGTTCAAACTCACTTAAATCTTGATAATCTGTCATTGTAGCAGCAGTAACCGATCTAACAACTGCGCCAGAAACTTGTTATCGTACATAGGCGTTGCCGACTTCATTGCCGTATTCTGCCTGTTTACATATCTCTGTATTTGAATTCGCATACCTATATCGGTTTCTTTGGCGCTTCAGTGTATTTGTCTAGGTAACATATTCAAGTGATTATCATTGCAAGATCACAGATTAATGTAATCGCGAGGTAACACATTGCTACTAAGAAACACTGGTACATTAATAATCGATGTAACCGCCAGAACGTTGAATGTAGGCATGCATTGTGTTGCATGGCTGGCAAATATCAGTTTGTGGGATGGAGTTGCCTGTCTGTTGCACTTGTCAGGCAATACAGGGACGGTTAATTCTGTTTGTGGATGAGGTTGGAGCTGTCGTTCGGAGTTGTCCCACATGTGCTTGATTGGAGAAAAGTCTGGTGATCGAAGTGGCCAAGAAAACATGTGTACAGTCTACAGAGGATGTTAAGCTAAAACAGTGGTATATGAGCGAGAGTTATCCTGTTGGAAAAAGCCCCTGGAATGCTTTTCATGAACGACAGCAGAACAAGTCGAATCACCAGACTGATGTACAAATTTCCAGTCAAATTGAGGATGATAATCACGAGAATGCGCCTGCAGTCATACGAAATCTCACCCCAGGCCATAACTCCAGCTGTAGGAACAGTGTGTCTAGCATACAGACATGTTGGTTGCTGGCCCTCAACTGACCTCCCACTAACCAACACACGGCCAGCATAGGCACCGCTGTAGAAACAACTTTCATCAGAAAACAGACTTCCACCCTTCCCTCCAATCGGCTCTCGTTTGACACCACTGTTGTCACCAATGGCAGCCGTTTGGGGTCTATGCAATGGACGCAACAGCGCTACAGGACATCTGCCTCGGAACTGTACGTGATGTAATAAATACGTAACGGCCCGTTTTGCCATTGTGGTTGCAATTTCTACTCAAATTGGTGTTCCAAGTGCAATACGATGCGCCACAGCCCAGTGCCGAACCTCTAGGTAGTGGTACATGGCCTTCCAGAGCCTAGTCTTCTTGTGACCGCACATTCTGTTGACGACCGCTGCCAGCTGTTACGTACAGTAGCTACATTCCTGCCAAGCCTTTCTTTAACGTAGCAGAAGGCACATCCAGCTTCTCACAGTTCTATTTCACGACCTCGTTCAAATTCAGTGAGATGTTAATAATGGCGCCTTTGTCTCCTTAAAGGCATCTTAATCAATATCAACTAATCATATCCAATCCAAAAGCTAACAAACAATCACGACCATTGGAGCATGTACTTGAGTAAAACTGATTTGCATCCTCATAGTTGCGATACTAGCCCCAGTCTTAACTGGTGTGAAATTTGAACAGATATCATCCTTCAGATGGAGAAACACGCCTACCAAGATTTTTTTCTGTGGTATAACTTCTTCTTGGTACTGTGATTTATTTCGTCAATTTCTATTAAGAACAATAAGGGACCCAATACTGAACCCTGTGGGACCTGTAACATTATGTGATTGTCTTATCATTTTAAATCATTCACTAATCGAGCAGTCGCTCGGCAACAGCTACAGTTAGCAAATAATGTTGCGAGAATGTAAAAGGTGAACGACCTGTGACGTAACTTGTTTATTGTCGAAGCGCCGTCAGAGATGAGTGAGTTATTGACTTTGAAAACCGCGGCGCGAAAAAACGGACAGAAGAAGAACACTTTTACACTTTTTTTTTTTTTTTTTTTTTGGAGGTACGAGATACTCTCGATGAACACTTACTCATTCTTCTCTTGTCTCTTGTGTCGGACACGCATGTCTTGCCGCCGTATTACTATCGTTAAAAATAATATTGTTTTTGTGAAAAGTGAATGTGTAATACTAAAAGTGCCTAGCAGTAGATTTATTGTGCGACGTGTATGTGAAAACGTCGAAGGAATTGTTTTCATTAAGAGAAGTGCCAGTCAAAACGGCATCCATGTTAAATCCTTCATTGCAGTGTAAGTTCGTCTATTAATTGCCATAAATTCAGACTTAAATGGAACTGGTGTATGGACTATTTATTTAATATAGAATCTATGTCTCACTCCTTCATGAAGTTATTTAATTTTCTTTATGTTTCTGCCAAATAGAGAGTTCACAGTCACGAATTCTTTCGTCGAGTTCGGACGGAAGTTGCATGCGGCGAAATACTTTCTCCGCGCCATATTCTACTGGTAAATGCATGATAAACTACGGTCCCTTAGGAAATTCATGTTGAGCTATCCAAAATAATTATATTTTGAATAGGCATTTACTCTCCTATGCAATGCAACTTCCGACTGATCAGACGACGAACGGGGACATTTATAACTGTATGTTTATGTATACACATTATGTAAACATATCGTTATCGACCCCATACTTGATAACTCCATCTTTTGAAGAATTTACTGATATCCACATTGAGTGAACTATTTTAAACTTCTGCACTGTACACTTCCAGTTCAATGTGAATTAAACAATCTATGCACTCCCATTCGTACCACAATACTTCAGGTTATGTAGAATTCTGTGATACACACCATCAAAAGCATTTCAGATCGCAAAAGATCCCAATAGGTGACGTTAGGTTGTTTAAAACAACTAGTATTTGATCAGTGAAAGCAAATGTAGCAGTTTTCTGTTGAAAATCCATTCTGAAAACCAAACTGACATGTTGTTAGTCTTTTAGTTTTATAGGTATATAAAGCTACTTTTGAATACATTACATTTTCTAGAATTTTGGGTAAAGCTGTGAGAAGTGGGACTGGACGGTAACTGTCGGTATCCAACCGATTTCCCTTCTTTTGCAATGGTTTAACGATCACATATTTCAGCCTATCAGGAAAAATACCCTGTTTCAGTGAGGTATTATGTATATGGCAGAGAACCCTACTGATCTGTTGCGAACAAGCTTTTAGTGCTCTATTGGAAAAGCCATCAATTTCTCTAACTAATTCTCGTATGTATTTAGTAGACAGTAAACAGATCGATGTAATGCATACGAAAATTTTGCAGTGAACACATGGTGTGTCGTGGGGCGATTACTCTGTTTTTAAAATAATTGAAAAGCCACAGTCGCTTCAGTCGTTTATTAGATGACCGGTTTCAGCATTCTGAAGGTGCCATCATCAGATCTGATGATGGGACATTCAGAGTGCGGAAACCGGCCATCTAATAAACGATTGAAGCGATCGTGGCTTTTCAATTATTTTTGCATACGAAAATATATCAGCAATCGTGGGGGAACTAAAATTAGAAATCTTGGAAGAAAACAGTTGCAATTTTCGTGAAACACCGGTGAGTACATTTAGAGAAGCAGCGTTTATGGTGTCGCGATCGCATATCTTGTTTAGTGATCTGAGACTAACATTCGAGAAATTAGGGTTCGTACACTGGCAATAAACGACTAAATATGAAAAAAATGTGTAATATTAGTATGATGAACCCTCAACTACTCATACTACAATTGCTTGTGGAATAAATCAATAGACGTAGGCGTTGTGTATACTCCATGCACAGTATATCTGTATAGACGTATTCCCATGATGTACCAATAGCAGCAAAAGGAACTTGAACTGAGTATGCAAACCGTGAGCACATTATAGTTTTATTAGGCCTGCTAGTTTCGAGCATCTTACAGGAGGGGGTGAACATAGTAAAGATTGTGGGGTTGAGCCAACGAGGTGTTGGTGCACTGGAGGAGCAGATAATCGTGGTTTCTGGGTCCATGTGACTGCAGGATACAGATTCAGATCTGTACCGCCCTAACAAATGAACGAAATTACTGTCATTCTTTCTCCAGGGATCTGTTACCACCATTACGAAATGGCTGCTGTGCATTGAGTTAAGTGGTAATTTGACACTAGCTAAACCCCCTCTCTCACATGACCACTATGGATATCCTTTCAGACGTTCGAGCTGAAGTTGGAACCGAAAGGAAAATGGCGTGAACTAATGATTGAAGATGGGAGTTGCATCTACTGTGGTACCTACAGTATTTTAAAGGTGCGACATCGGCCAGGAGTGTGGCAAGCACCAGTTTTCCAGGGAACACCGAGTAACTGGAGATTTACGCATATGTTCGTCCAAACCATTGCATTGTATTCCTGCAGCGGAGAAAGTGTCTTCTCCTGTCGAGACAATTCCGTGTTTTTCACTTTGCACTGTCTGGTTTTCATCTTCTTTTTCAAGCAACCACGTTGCTTTGCGTACGCTTCTCCTTTCACCCCAATCTGCACCACACACGCACAACACACACACACACGCAAACACACACACACACACACACACACACACACACACAAACAAACATACAACCACGCATACACATACATACACAAGGAACATGTGTGGGGACGACCTTTGATCTCCCCTGCGTAGTAGGCAACATACCTGGCAGATAAGGGACAAAAGTGGAAACAGCATGAGACACCATCTCCCAAGGCTATTTATGGAACGTTTATGAGCGTCTCTGCACACGACATTGGGACAGCAGTTAACTAGAGCAGGATACACAAGCTATCAGTCACATGAAATCTGTTTCTTTGAATGAAGAGGCAGTCATTTTAAGGAGTTGGTCGTTATTACACTGTGTAGAGAAAGTGTCTAGATTCACCTTTTCCGTAGAGTACGTATTTCATTGCAGAGGATTGTTGCATGTTGGCCTTTTCGTAATCTGTAGTGAACACCAATTGCAGCAAATCTGATGGAACAGGTGGATATCAAAATTTTACTAGTATTCCTACAATGTTGAAGACGGTCAAAGTAATAATTGGAACTTTGTGTTCTCTCACTGCTGTACATATTTACCGCAACTGTTTTAACTGCGTTTCGGTTTCGTTTCTTTTATTTTTTCAAAAATGGCTCTGAGCACTATGGGACTTAATATCTGAAGTCATCAGTCCCCTAGAACTTAGAACTACTTAAACCTGACTAACCTATGGACATCACACACATCCATGCCCGAGGCAGGATTTGAACCTGCGACCGTAGCAGTCGCGCGGTTCCGGACTGAAGGGCCTAGAACCGCTCGGCCACCGCGGCCGGCTTTTATTTATTGTTCAAGAGTTTGAGTGGAGCGAAAACAAAAACTCCCAATAAATTAAACAGTGGATTCATATCCGAATTTCATAGCCAAACTAAATGTGCGATATGCCCAATTTGGGTATGAAATTGCCCAGAGTGAGGTATAGTTTTGTATATTTGTTTCAGAGTAATCAAGGGAAGTAAGAAAAACTTTATTAGTGATTCAGACAAAACATTTGTTGAATTTTCGTAGCCAAACAGATATTGGGAAATAGACAAAATGGGCACCGAATTGACTAGCGTGAGATCTAGTTTTACAGAGACCTAGTTATTTAAAACATCCAGGCAAATTAAATCTGTGTACCAGATTAGGACTGAGACCCAGGAACCTGGCCTTTCATGTGGATAAGCGCTCCAGCGACTTCGCTATCAAAGCAAGACTAATGACCCATTCTTACAACTTTACTTCCACTCAGAAAACAATATAATCGTGATACTGGACTCCTGCTTCATGTGCGTCTTTTCATGGGTGCACTCACTCCTGACATCATTGTTATGAATAACGATTTTTTGCGATCACATCGCCGGCCGGTGTGGGCGAGTATTTCTAGGCACTTCAGTCCGGAACCACGCGGCTGCTACGGTCGCAGGTTCGAATACTGCCTCGGGCATGAATGTGTGTGATGTCCTTAGGTTAGTTAGCTTCCAGTAGTTCTAAGTCTGGGGACTGATGACCTCAGATGTCGAGTCCCATAGTGCTCAGAGTCATTTGAACCATTTTTTTTTTTTTTTTTTTTTGCGATCAAATCGAACTATGCAGTTGGTGGAGCAGTTGGAACGAGCGGATTTTCAGCAAATGGACTGGCCTGCCCCTTCCCCCGACTTAAATTCCACCAACCATGTGTTGGGGAGACGTAATACTGCATGTGCACATGCACTAACGATCACCCAGCAGTTGTCACCTTCGCTGCTGGGTAAAGAGACCGCCCTACCACAACTCCTTACACAGCTCTTCGCGGCAAATATATGAGTGTTCCAGCTGCTAAAGTTCTTTGTTAATGAGTTCAATTTCTAATATTTGATTTAGCAAATCAATTTCAACCAAATGTTTGCTTCAGTGATCGAAAGTTACATATTATTTCGATTATCTATCAAATGGGCGTCAAATGATTCTGTAATATGTTTTATATTACACCAGACAAAGAATTCCACCAAACATTTGACCTTTTTTCTAAGTTTTCTTTTCTTTTCTCCGTACTCTTTGGTCTAATGTTAGAGCGTTAGAGAAACAAGATTCTCAAGAAATGCCACAATTGATTTTTATTCGAATTTTCATAGAAAAACGAAGAGTGGGAAGTGGACAAATTGGGTGCAAAATATGCCAATGTGAGGTCTAACTTAAAAAAAAGAAGAGATATAGTTGTTTGAAAGAGATCACGGTAATTAATGAAAAATAATTAGTAATTTGAATGACAATAACTGAAATATCACATTAACTGCTGCTGATAGCCACGTAAATTGAGTGCAAAGAACTTTATGTCATCAAATCCTAACTGTTTGCCACATAAGAACCCACATTTGTATGACATTCAACCACCAATAAAATGCACTGGAATAAAACAGATCCAAAACAAAAAACTGGCAATTGTTTTGTGAAATGATTTGCCTACATGTGAGAATTAAAATAGGTTAGTGAAATATTTGACGTACTTCTGAATACTGCTGAAAATCATGTACAGCAAATAACGTTCTTTCTATGTATGGTTCAACTTCCGTCGTGCTAGTTTGCAGTTACACATAATATTACTGTAGAAGTTGGACCATTATGGAGTAAGGGGAGTAGCTTACAATTGGTTCGCCTCTTACTTTAAGAACAGAAAGCAGAAGGTAGTTTTCTGGAATATTGAGAGTGGTAGTGATGTTCAGTCCCAATGGGGCACTGTAAAGTGGGGCGTTCCCCAAGGGTCGGTGCTGGGGCTGCTGCTGTTTCTTATTTATATAAATGATATGCCTTCTAGTATTACAGGTGATTCAAAAATATTTCTGTTTGCTGATGATACCAGCTTGGTAGTGAAGGATCTTGTGTGTAATATTGAAACACTATCAAATAATCTATTTCATGAAATATGTTTGTGGCTTGTGGAAAATAATTTGATGCTAAATCACATTAAGACCCAGTTTTTACAGTTTCTGACTAACAATTCAACAAGAACCGATATTTTGATCAGACAGAATGGGCATATTATAAGCGAGACGGAACAGTTCAAGTTCCTAGACGTTCGGATAGATAGTAAGCTGTTGTGGAAAGACCGTGTTCAGGATCTTGTTCAGAAACTAAATGCTGCTTTATTTACCATTAGAACAGCATCTGAAATAAGTGACGGTTCAACACCAAAAGCAATCTACTTCACATATTTTCATACGCTTATGTCATATGGAATTATTTTTTGGGGTAATTCTTCTGATTCAAAAAGAGTATTTTTGGCTCAAAAATGGGCTGTTCGAGCTGTATGTGGTGTAAGTTCAAGAACCTCTTGTCGACCCCTATTCAATAGTCTGGGAATTCTGACATTGCCCTCACAGTATACATTTTCTTTAATGTCGTTTGTTGGTAGCAATATTAGCTTATTCCCAAAAGTTAGCAGATTTCACTCAGTTAATACTAGGCAGAAATCAAATCTGCATGTGGAATGCACTTCCTTGACTCTTGTGCAGAAAGGAGTGAACTATTCTGCTGCATCCATTTTCAATAAGCTACCACAAGAACTCAAAAATCTTAGCAGTAGCCCAAACGCTTTTAAGTCTAAACTGAAGAGTTTCCTCATGGCTCACTCCTTCTATTCTGTCTAGGAGCTCCTGGAAGAGCTGAAAAGTTAAGCAAATTCCAGTGTTACATGGTTGACTTTCTTTATTTAAACTTACGAATTGTCGCCTGAATACGTTTCTTGTATTTAATTTTATCTGTTTCTCCTATCGTGTTATAATTTCATGTATTGACTCGTTCCATGACCATGGAGACTTCTCCTTCATTTGGTCCCACGGAAAAATAAATAAATAAATATATAAATAAATACTAAAGTTTCTTTAGTCCCTAATGTTTGCACACCTATGTACAATACGCTACATCAACAAACATTTGTGAACCTATTTTGGTGATGTACGAGGGAATTTCTTCAGTGGAATTATACTCACCAACATTATGCTGCATGTGTTTTTTTATAAAGCCACAAGTAGCATGCATTTGTTTTATTGGCCAGTTTCACTCTTAATTTTTACAAGAACGTCATCAGAATTTCTGGAATTTACAGTTCAAAATGCAGTGGTTCGTTTGTTACATTAATGTCTGGCGTCGGCTATGCTGCAACTTACGTCTGTGGTAAAAAATCTAATTTCCGCAGTAGCTGTTTCCCTTGCAGGCAACGCCTGCTCTCGCTATAATTGTCCTCTGGGTCAGTACTGATTAGGAAGTAAGAGAGAACATGAACTCATCCCACCAAACGGATTTGTAACTGGGGATCTATCCTAGTGGGAGTGAGTATTATTTAACAAACGTTAGATGTTTTGTGATTTACCTACCAGGTTAGCCGAGAGCGTTAATACTCTGCTTCCTAGGCTCGGGTAGGCGTGCCGGCACAGAATCGAATCTGCCCGGCGGATTAATGATGTGGGTCGGTATGCCGGCCAGCTTGGATGTGGTTTTTAGGAGATTTTCCACATCTCCCTAGGTGAATACCAGGCTGGTTCCCACATTCCGCCTCAGTCACACGACTCGCAGACATGTGGAATACTATCACACTGTTTCATGTCTTACGCTAGACGCAGACAGCTGGAGAACACAGTTTCTGTCCCAGGGGGTATGGAGTGGCGGCAGGAAGGCCATCCGGATACACCTATAAATTAACCGTGCCAAAGTCGATTGTAACACTGCCGAAACTGCGAAAACTGCGGGACTAAGGCACAAGCAAAAGAAGAAGAAGATGTTTTGTGATTGATTGATATAGCTATCGAGAATGCACACATCACTATACATAGCTATTTCCTGTAATGTCTTCAGAGCATATCATTGATACAGTTGTACTCACAAACCACTGATACTTCCACATAACGAAATATATTTTATGACGACTTTACAGTGGACCTTTTGCAGTCATCTGCCATCAGAAATAATGAAGGTTTATTGCATCTATTGAATTCAACGTATCTACCACTTATTGATAGGCTGCTTTATACGTAAATTGGAATTTAGGACTTGTAATTCGTCTGTGTCGCTGTTATTACTAGTGTTACCTGAGCAACTATCTGAGCTCTTGCCTTTATATGATTTAGACAGTAAACATTAGACAGTAAACATCATGGCCATTTCCATGTATTTATTACAGTAGCAATCTGAGTGGTTCTACACGTTACATTCGCATTAAAGATCGATGGAACTCTGAAAATAAATACTTAGATCAACGAAGATAACAAAAACAGCTCTGTCTCTGAACGTCCAAACCAAATCAATTAGAAAATTGTTCTAAACTTAGTTTCTGTAGAAACGATCACAGAAATGAACTGGTGTAAAAGTGTGAGTGATTTGCGAAAAGACAGAAATATGCTACGACAGTCGGAGAAAATATGGCTCCCTTTTATCCGTCGATGAGAGAACTATACTTAGAGACAATGCTTTTGACTTCCAGTACACAGTTAGTTGCAGAACGTATATCTGATGCGCTCTAATTCGGTATACAAGAGAGATCACTGTATTTTTCTTATTACAGTGTATGCTGTGGCGTAATAAAATTGTCTGTATTATTAGACTTTACTTTTTTCTCTACTTCATGTCAAGTTACGATTGTGAACTACATTGTCCGTATTCTAAAAAATGTTTTCTCTTTGGGCGGTCATTCATTCCTTCAGTACTCATATGGTTTAAAGATACTCACTGTCAACTCTATACATCGTGCCTGAAATCACTATTTTGAAATGTCTGATTCCCTGAATAGTTCACCAAGAGCCGTTGACCAGAAACAATAGAATCGCCGACCAATCTACATTTGCAATGCAGCCCATGCAACTCACGCTATACTAGAGACGTCACTCCTAGCGTTTACTTAGTCGCCGCTAAACACGTTACGTGTTATCCTCTACCTCACACGTCTTCAGTCAACTCAACGAACATTATCCCTAAGCATGCGATTCAGAAGCCCACAGACAGCTTTGAGGATGATCGCTGTAGGCTCGTTCCACGTCCTGCCTATTCACCCCGAAAGGCTCTCGAATGTAACGAATTGCCCCGACATGAGTGTCCGATGCCACATATTGCTTTAATACTGCCACACTAATAAGACCAGCGGCTTTTATAGATATATTTTTCGGTCCTGCAGGCTGCTCTCTTCATTAAACAAGGAGCCACGATGCATCAACTCGTCCGGCTGTTGTGGGAAACCAGAGGAAGGTACAGCAATGGATTAAACAACGAGAAGACTCGCGCCCGCTATGAGAAACTGGTGGGCCGTTTGTACGTTTACATGCAGGTACACGTCGCATGTTTCATATTTGTTGCGAGAAATGTCCTATATCTGTGTTGTCTTTCATTTTGTAACGTTGGAAATATTTCTACACACATTTCCATACGCAGTTCTTGTCAAAAGTCTAGGTGCTGCGAGAAATTTTGGACTCATAAATAAAAAGGTAATGATCTTTTGTTGTTTTCGATCACTTATTTGCTACTTGATAGGATTCAAGCAACAAATGTAAAATAATATCTCTATAGAGATAGTTCTTAGCTGATCCAATCGACATTAATGATTTATTTGCTTCGAATGTCACTACATAAGTAGTTATTGCATCTAAATCTATATTACAGTTGAGCAGATGATATGTATAAACTACGTGATCTGATCACCTTACTTTCAGGTACAGGTAATCTACGTTACGTTGATCGTAGAGAATTTGTCAAACATGTATATCTTTCAACATTCCAACGTTTCTTCTATCTGAGAAAGGCTTTTGGTTTAAGCTTGTACACAAACGTAACAAACACAAATTTCAAATGCCCTGACTTAGAGAAATGTGTTTCTGGGCGGACAGCTATATGTTTTAGAGTCATTTGAGGCCCTACACAGCAATGGAAAATTTCTCGATTACGCTTTTGTACACATTTTATGGAGATTAAAATAATAGACATTATACTCAGTGTTTAGGTTTCCATTTCCCTTCCGTTCAAGAATATTTACCGATGAAGCACAAGAAGACACAATACTGTTACCAAAATGTGACTAATAGCAGTACGGGGAACAGTGGGCATTCTATTCTAGGTTATACTTTTGCTGAAAACTGTACTCAACTCGTGCCAAAATATTCTGGTGATATGCCCTGCAGTTTACCTCATTCTCTCAAGATGGAAGGGTCATCATGCTATGCACTACGATGGACCCAGTATACATACAAGTTATGTGTGAAAAATTTGCTTCACCCTCTGCATTGGCAGCATTTATTAGAAACCTGGTCATTATCATGAAAATACGTTATAGTAATGCTGTGACATATGTAGATGTAGAATACAATCGAAATCGTTTGAACCATTCAGTACTACATATTAGTAAAGTCATAAAAATAACAAATATGTAAGAACACTTCACTCATAATAGGGCTTGTCTGCCAGATACATTTTACGGCACAAAATTATTGTCTAATAGATGTTTGTCTCAAATTACTGAAGTGCTTTCAACCTAATTAGCTGGACTTCCAGGTATGACCGATACTGTAAGCAGCCTTATCGTTCAGCTATTACTTTTGAATAATTGTTATATTTATATTGTAGAGGTCGAGTGCTCATTTTTTATGCTGAATATCGATAATGCTGCTGCCAAGTCTGCCTTCTAACGTCGATTTAATAATACTTTTCCATTTAACACTTTTTGGGCTCTTCTTTCCCCAGAAGTTTGGTTATATACATCAGTCATACACAATGATTTTCAATTTATCTTTTAGTATATAATTGATGAGGTTTCAAGTTTTACGAATATGATGGTCTGTAAAACTGATTTTCTTTCAAATCCTCTATCCTGTCATTTAAAACATGTTTGCTTAAATTCATAGGCTGCATAGTCAACATACACAACTTTTCCATAACTAAACTATCTACCAGTCTTACTATCACCGTGATGTTTAATGAAACCACAATCAATATTACCTTTTGCTCTGACTTTCGCCTTTGAAAGTAGTTCAAGAGATTCAGTACCAGATCTGAATTGTTCTCTGAGAGATTCGCCTCTTTCTAAACACGTAACTCTTAACGCTCGCCATTTCTACAAAATAGCCTGGCTTCTTCTAATCCAGTATCTCCACCTTCTGCTTACTTAAAAACATTGTTTTCTTTGGCTTTAACATCATATTTTTCGTCTTGATCTATATTCTTAGTCTTCTTCCCTTTTCTGAACAGCTATCCATGAACCAAACTCTGTAGACGTTGAAGACTGGGCTAAAATGCTTTTTCCAGCACAGACTTAGACTGAGCTTGCCTTTCTTGAAGCAGTGTCGGTTTACAGTGGATTTTAGTCGAGATTTGAACAAAACCCGGGGACATTTTTTGCATCCAACGTTAGACACAGCGGATTAAGGTCACCTCAAGATTAATACTCATTTTTAATAGAAATACTATAGTGACACGAATTTTCTTCTTGTACATTACTGATCTTCCTCAATGAAGATCCTACTATTACTTCTTTCCCAATTTAGCTATATGTTTCTTTTTATGTTTATGTTTTGCATCTATTTGCACTTTCTCATCACAAGGAAAATAGGCAGTAACAACCAACATCTGATGGTGACGCTATGTTCACTTGCAACAAAATGTAGTAAAATATGTTGTCCTCTTACATTCGGTTATAGATACACTTCAAAGGAAGTTGTAACAAAGTGTGTAAGTGTGTACTGAAATTGGAAAAACTGAATCTTGCTGCAGCAAAGTTGTAGCAAACTGACCCATGTTAAGATATAACTGTAAGAAATTAGCTTATGTAATAGTTAAATTCTATCAAACTGAGGCATGCAAGGAAATATTGTAGCAAATTACCCCATGTTTCAGTGAAATTATAACAAATACACTAGTGTGAGTCCAAAATTGCGCTGTACCTAAATTGCAACAAAGTGCCCATGTTACAGCTAAATTGCAACAAACTGGTTACTGTTATAGCAGAAAATATTTATTCTCCACAAGAATTTATTCTGTGAAAGTATCTGCAAAAATCGCGCAAGTGACATCCAATTGAACCTGCATTGTAAAATTGTGCGTCAAGCGTTGATCTCTGATCTCCGGTGGTTCATTACAGAGTAGTTATGTCATTCTGATGGTCATTTGACATCGCTATGGATACTGTAGAACTTGCCAAAAGGTGAAAATATGTCCCAGACAAGGACTTGAATCTGGATCTCCCACGTAACGCGAGTGGTAACCTTAACCGCAATGGCCATCAGTGCATACTTCCCATCTGGCCCAAATTCTGTTGCACACTAATAGCGTAGCATCAGCTAACCATGAATCCTTCGCTTACCATTTTGGCTCCTTGGAAGGGCCCGGGCTTCATGTGCACCCTCACTGAAATAATGGATTCTTCCTCACTGCACCTTTTATACCATCGATGGAGTGATGACATAGTGACATATGGCCTTATGACGTTTATAGTGACGACACTGGCTAGTTGATACACTTGAAAACACAGGGAAAGTGATTAATCCAACAGATAGATGTGATAATGAGTTTTTTTACACCGTACAGGGTACACCATTCGGCTGTCAGCATATCCTGTTACTACGCATTTCATCACCCATAGGATTTACTGTGTGCATACTGGTTGAGAAAATTATATACAGAATTCAAGGCCCCCAGTCATGGCTTAAATACCGCGTGGGAAAGATATGCAACTCTGGTTTCCAGCCTGGAGAGCAGCTTACAAATATCCTAGAAACATCTAGAAATTATATTTTCATCTTGGAGCGGGTGCTGGTCCATTGCCTATTGAAGGGAAGGTGGACAGCATTGTAAATTACGTCTGTGCGCCTCTTGGCGCTTATAACCTCGCCATTGGGTACCCATATACCACAAAAGCAACAGCAACTTCCAGCTTTCCACAGAGCAGAGCTGTGGTCAGGACAATATGGCAGGAGAGCATTGGTGAGGTGACAGAAGGGATGCCACATAAATGCTTGTAACCAGCAAGTGGCGATCCCCACTAGCTTGGAAGGATAGGGTCCTCGCTGCCATGCTCGTACCTGCGAGATGTATATAGTCAGCCATAAAGGCAAGTGGTTTGCACCAACATTGTCCATCACATGGCGAGTCGTGTTTTTTCGGATTCTATAAACGCCTTTGTAACTGTTAAAATGGTAAAACAAAGCAGTTCTGGAGCGACTTGACCACTTGGGTGACTGAGCTACGTGCTCTCGGCTGCGGTCCACTTCTTGTAGTGAACGGTGGTGGTGTGGACACTGAAGTGTTTGTTTGAACGCTAAAACGTTGAAAAAAACATGTCAAAATGTTTAAATGAATGCCGATAACGTCTGTAGTGCAGTAAATACACACAACTCTTTAAAAATAATAACAAGCGAGCCGTCTTCGTTCTAAACTTAACATAGTTCGGACTGGAGGATTTCCCGCTACTTTTTAAAAACTTTCCCGCCCTTCTATACATAAGATTTGAAACCTATCATGGGATCTTACAACATAGGGGTGGGGAAAACCCTGTAGAACAAGTGGGCTAGGTCCTCTATCTTGGCTTGTGATGTCATAGGGGCCAACATCTAAGATTTTGATTTTCCTCACATTTTGATCTTAGCAAGCCTGGAGGTGATACTGAGATTTCACTTGGGCTAGTTCCACCATACTGGATTGTCTGATGCCCCTTTGACCTTGACGGTTTGGGATGACCTTGTAATGCATGTTGCCTTTATGTCAAGCATCTGGTGTGGCCAAGCACAATTGCTGTATATGTATAGAAACACCAGAGGTTAATAAATCTTGTGAAATTCATTATCTGTAGGGAGAGGAGGTGGAGGATGAGATCAGTTTTGGGTCTGATCTAGGGGCTAGGGAAAGATGGAGTACAGTTTGCAATGTCAGTATAGGCTGAAGTAGAATGCACTTATGACATATCACAGACTGGTGATATGATGAGAGGAGGGATGAAATCTCATTTCGTTCCAATAAAATGTAATAAGTAAGTAATTATATTTATTATCTGGAGCATGGAACGTTTGTAACAGGACTTTCAGTACACAGTAATTGTAGAAAAATCCCAAACAAAACACAATCAAAATCATTCATAACAAGGTGACAAAAGCCATGGGATACCTCCTAGTATGGTGCCGGACCTCCCTTTTCCTGGTGTAGTGCAGCAACTCGACGTGGGATGGACTCAACAAGTCGCCGGAAGTCCCCTGCAGAAATATTGAGCCGTTTATAATTACCAAAGTGTATCCGGTGCAGGATTTTTGTGCGCTAACTAACCTTCCGATTACGTTTCATAAATGTTCGATTGCATTCATGTCGGGCGATATGGGTGACCAAATCAATCGATGGAATTGTCTTGAATGTCCTACAAGCCAATCGCGAACACATGTGGTCCAGTGAAATGGTGCATTTTGATTCATAAAAATTCCTTCATTATTTAGGAACATGAAGTCCATGAATGGATGCAGGTGGTCTTCAAGTAGCCGAATATAGGCATTTCCAATCAGTGATCGGTTAAGGTTGACCAGAGAACCCAGTCCACAGCAAGCAAACCTAGCCCACACCATTATGGAACCAGCACCAGCTTGCAAGTGCCTCGTTGACAACTTCGATCTACGGCTTCATCGTGTCTGCACCATACGCGACTCCTGCCATCAGCACTTACCTACTGAAATTGGGTCTCACCTGATCAGGCTATGGTTTTCCAGTCGTCTAGGGTCCATCCGATATGATCATGAGTCCAAGAGATGCGCTGCAGGCGATGTCGTGCTGTTTGCAAAGGCACTAGTGTCGGTCGTCTGCTGCCATGGCCCATTAATGCCAAATTTTGAAGCACTGTCCTAAAGTATACGTTCGTCGTACGACCCACTTTCTTTTCTGTGATTATTTCATGCAGTGCCGTTTCTCTGTTAGCACTGACAACTCTACGCAAACCCCGCATCCCCTGGTGGTTTAGGTCATTCGCCACTGCGTTGTGCGTGGTGAGAGGAAATACCTGAAATTAGGTATACTTGACATATTCTTTACTCTGAATTCCTTAACAATTTCCGAAATTTAATATCCAATTTGTCTAGCTCCAACTGTCATTCCGCATTCAAAGTCTGTTAATTCCCGTCGTTCGGCCATAATCACACTGGAGACCTATTGACATTTATCACCTGAGTACACATGACTGCTCCACCAATGCACTGCCCTTCTATAACTTGTATACGCGATACTACCCCCATCTTTATATGTGTCTATGGCTATCTCACGACTTTTGATGTCTCAGTGCACACTAAGAAATTTAAACCATATCACTTTTAGGCTTAACTTCATACACCGATTTTTGTCATATAATTCTCCTTTCACTTCTGATATTTTACTGCAGTAACTTACTAGTATGTAAAATTCCTACGAATTTTGCTTTTGAGTGAATTAAATGATCACATCAAGAACTGTTGGGATATTGTTTATTGAAAGAAGAGTTTCTTGCTGTGGAGAAGAACGCCCAGCTTGAAGGACGCTCTCACTCTTGATATGATTTCATCTTATCCGAAATAGGAAATGTCTATGCTACAGAATATGCAGAACTTAATATAGGTGTGGTTAACACAGTCAACTTGTAAGGCTCGTGACAATGTCTGCTCATTAATTGACACACTAGCGTATGCATGTATTTGTTAATGAATTCTCTAATTGAATTTTCTAGTTGGAGGGGATTAGTGTTTAACGTCCCTTGAACAACGAGGTCATTAGAGATGGAGCACAAGCCGGATTAGAGAAGGATGGGGAAGGATATCGGCCATGACCTTTCACAAGAACCATCTTGTCATTCGCCTGAAGCGATTTAGGGAAATCACGGAAAACCTAAATCAGGATGGACGGACGCGGGTTTGAACAGTCGTCATCCCGAATGCGAGTCTAGCGTGCTAACCACTGCGCCACCTCACTCGGTTTCTAGTTGGACTAAACATACGGAGGCATCTTGTAACACTAACGCCTTTTTAATTAGACACAGCTGAAAGAAGGATCTGAGGAACGAGTTGATATTATCTCCATTTCGATTAAGGAACAAAGCGTTTCTTCTTTTTGTACAGCTGTGTTGTGAAATATCGTAGGGAAAAGATTCTCCTTTCAGATTCTCCTTCAGCATCATAGTTTCATTTCAGAGACAGAAGGGATATACTTGGAAGATGTTACCAGAAAACAGTTCTTTATTTATTATTGATAGCCGGTTTAAATGGGAACTGGGTAAATCGGTGACTTATAGCAGTCCACTGGCTAGCGATCGGTCCAGTGCTACGTATCATCATGGATATCCACCACGCTTGTTTATGCACCTACCGTTTTCCGTAAGTTGTAGTGGACAGTGGTAGTATACCCGCTGCCCAAGTCGCATCGTTCACATAGCTTCTCATTTTACACGTCTTACTACTAACGGTCTGAAGTCACAAACACTATTCAGTTCGTGGCAACTGAAGTATTGGGGACGGCTCCAAAAAAATTTGGATAAAATATAGAGAAGGAACGTAACTAAGGTATTTTCTTGGTGACTTCTTGTGGATCGTGGACGATTCTAAAGCATACCGTGTGTAATCTCCCTCCCGCCACATTTTTTATTCTTAACTGGAACAGTTTTCCTTGCGGCAATTGAACGTGGGTAAGGGATGATAAACAGATTGAAATGGTTCAAATGGCTCTGAGCGCTATGGGACTTAACATCTGTGATCATCAGTCCCCTAGAACTTAGAACTACTTAAACCTAACTAACCTAAGGACATCACACACATCCATGCCCGAGGCAGGATTCGAACCTGCGACCGTAGCAGTTGCGCGGTCCCGAACTGAGCGCCTAGAACCGCTAGACCACCGCGGCCGGCAAACAGATTGAACATGTTTCGTAGAAACCTGGCCGTATTGTCTAAAACGAAAACATGTTTCTTTTCTGTACGAATGTTTAAGTCACCAGGTCCTCAATATAAGTAAAAAAGGTAGCTTTGAAAGAGTAATATTTCATGCCATTTACTTCGTTATTGAATCATAAGTAAACCACTTACTAACAATTGTTACATCCAGTCATCCAGATACAAGCAATTAAATTTATCTCCAGTTTCAAACTGAAGTTTGCCATTGCTGTATAGTTTTCTCAACTAACGTGTCACCCTACAGTAGTTCGCCGTAGCTTCAATAACAGCTCTAAAATAATATAGTCCATTAGCCCATCAATGATCCAGTGCAATTATGCCCAGTCTCCGCGAATAAACCGATTAATCACTCACAGTTGTCCTACCATACGATGGCAAAACTTCAAACTCATATTTTAAAAATATCTGCCAACAGTTCGGTTTCGTTTTAGTGCGACTCCACTGCACGTGTCCGTTTCTCGCCAAATGTGATGAACGACTGCTGTTGCTTCTCGTTAAAGTTTGTGCACCGTAGTGCTTGGAAGCTGTTGAGCGAATAATGGAGAGTATCTCCCGCCGATGACACGTACTCATTTTCGGATATTCCAGTAAATCAGCTATGTGTTAGAGGTATGATCGACTAAGTCCTACCACTAGCAGTAGTATGATTTACACGCGACTAGACGCCAATGGGGAAGGGGCACAATATGCTCCGTCAGGTTACTACACTCTACATTTTTTTATAGTTTTCTGGCGGAATAAGACACAATGTCCCCTACTTTCCAGTGTCCTCTAAAATATTAGACCAGTTAGTTCTTTCGTTTCCTGTACTATCCCGAGTTATCGCGCTCTAGTAGCACAGCCAGACCTGTACAGACTGCTACTGAACTGGCCCTCCTCATGCTGTCCAGGTGGTGGTGGTGCCGGCGCTGCTCTGCTGGGTCTCGTCGCCACTGCTGTCCCACGTTTTCCTCACCTCCAGAGAGGACGCTCCAGACGGTTCCAGACAGCTTCCCGTGCACGTCTGGCTGCCGGCCGATGTGAATCGCTCGCCCACATACGAGATTCTGTACGTAGCGCAGTCGTTCAGCCTGATGGTGTTGTCTCAGGCCACTGTATGCATGGACGTTTTCTTTGTGCACCTCATGCTCATGGTTGCAGCTGAGCTGGAGGTCTTAAATGACAACATTTCAGCTATGGAACAAGGACAGCTGCAGCGTGGTAGATCCAGATATGATGGTACTACCATCAGTGACGATCAAAACATTGATGAACCTGAATTTATCAGCAGTGATCATCAAGATGTTGCTCTAACGTCATCACTAGGTGCCGAGGATAAACATATGTATGCAGAACTCGTGAAGAACGTTCACCATCATCAGCAAGTTCTGAGGTTAGTACTGCTGGCATCTCCTACACAATATACAGGGTGATTCTAAAGTAACTGTACACACATCGTAGGTGTAATGTACGTATCAAAATAAGTGTAAAATGTCAAGTCTGATATTCCTTTGTTTCCGAGATATGCAGTAGAGTAGGGATCTGAACACGAAATTAAGTCTTCTCAGAAAGCCGTGCCGCGCAGGATTAGCCGAGCGGTCTCAGGCGCTGCAGTCATGGAATGTGCGGCTGTTCCCGGCGGAGGTTCGAGTCCTCCCTCGGGCATGGGTGTGTGTGTGTTTGTCCTTAGGATAAGTTAGGTTAAGTAGTGTGTAAGATTAGGGACTGATGACCTTAGCAGCTCAGTCCCATAAGATTTCTGACACATTAGAACATTTTTTGAACAGAAAGCCGTGACACGTACGGATCCGAAATTCAATTCAGCTACGTACTGTATATTTACCGCAGAACATGTTCAGAATAATGTCCATGTACACGAAGAGAGTGACATGCTCAATGTTTTACTGCTCTCGAAAAGTTACCAGCCCCATCATCTCACTCTACACAGTTGCGCGATCATTTTCAGTTCGCTGCTATAGTTGAGCTACATTCTCACTTCAACACCATACACGAGCTCACTGAGAGGGCCCCAGTGGTCGAAGCCGAGGTGGGTTAACAACCGAAGATCTTGTGGGCCATGAAACTGGTCCTGGACAACTGTCCATTTTCGGGATAAGCGACATTGAGGTGCCCTCTTCCCTCCTGATTGAAACGTACGGGGACATCGTCGTGCCTGAAGCATAAGTAGGTTCGTATAGCGAATGGGACATCATGAAGTAAAACACCCAATTCATGTTCCAAAAAACCGTCGATACATGCCGCCAATCAGGCGCTGTGGAGTAACATACGGTCCAGTTTACTGGTTGTCCATGATACCACACCAAATATTCATTTCAAAACGATGCTGATATCCTCTTACTGTAGTAAAGAGGCTCTCATCCATAAACAGCACCCGAAAATCAAACCATGGATGATCAACATGGGCCTTGAGTAATCACTGACAAAAATTCTGACTTCTAGGGTAGTCTGCAGGTGTCAGCTCACGTACCTTCTGCAGGTGAAAAGGGTGGAACTGCTCTCTCCATAGCAGGTGTCATACAGTTAAATGAGGAGCTTCCACAACTGCACGTATATGGCTCATACTTATGATTCGATCTCCATCTACCATTTCCAGGATGTTCTCAACACCTATGACGTAATGCCTACCAAAAATGAAAACTGTGCATCATAACTCGGAAATAAAGCAATTTCAGACTAAGCTTTATTTAACATTTTAGTCTCATTTTGAGGAATACATTATACAAATAAAGTGTGCACGGTTACTTTTGAATCACGCTGTGTGTATATATATATATACACACAACTTAAGCATTTGGTACTTTGTGATGAATTAAAATACAGCTGTTAGAGTATGAAGACTTCATTATTCACTGTAAATTTCGAAGGACAGACTGACGCAAGACGCAATCTGACATCGAAAGAATGCGATGGTGAAAGTTAAAAACTTGTGGGAGACTCAGACCCAAACCCGGATCTCCTGCTTGATGCGAGCAGTTGCCGTAAGGGCTTCGGCTATCTGGTCGCCCTGTGAGTAAGTAGGTGAATGGACGTTGAAGGCTAATAATATGAGACAATTGGACAACTTGGGTGGGATGAGAGCCACGTCCTGATGACCGAGGCCCTTGAGGCAACTGCTGGCATTAAGCAAGAGTTCCAGGTTTGGGTCTCAGTCTCCCACAAGTTTCTAACTTCACCATCGAATTATTCTGATGCCCAGTTCCGGCTAGCGTCGGTGTGTTCTTCGAAATTTACTGTGATGACTTACGTCCACACCCTCTAACAGCAGTATTTCAATGTATCATAGACTACCGAATGCTTATATACATACACACATATATACAGTGTGATTCATAAGTAACTTTACACACTTCGTGTGTGTAATATATTCCTCAATATACATAAAAAAACATTCAGTGAAAAATCTCTCCAATTTATATTTGTTACAGATATATAGCTGTTAAAATGTAACCCAAAGACATAAACACAAAAGATGTTAAGCAAAGGAAAATGATTAAAATCATAACTGGTTTTCGCTAATTCCGCGTACGACAAGAATGAACTTTCAAATTCTGTCCATAACATCACTTGTAACTCTTATACGGTCGTCTTGACGTTCTCTATCGAGAGCATCAATATTCATAATGTGAACGATCAATCTCTTGCATTTGCTTTTCCTTTGCAGGCTCACCTTTTAACCATTCGCACAGGCACAAATATAAAGCGGTAAGGTCCGGTCATTAAACTTGAGAGTGGAAGCTGTCATCAAGGTTAAAAAATGGTTCAAATAGAACTGAGCACTATGGAACTTAACTTCTGTGGTCATCAATCACCTAGAAATTAGAACTACTTAAACCTAACTAACCTAAGGACATCACACACATCCATGCCCGAGGCAGGATTCGAACCTGCGACCGTAGCGCCTAGAACCGCACGGCCACACCGGCCGGCTGTCATCAAGGTTAAGGGTGGGCCAGTCCGCCCCCTGTAGCTGAGTGGTCAGCACGACAGAATGTCAATCCTAAGAACCTAGGTTCGATTCCCAGCTGGGTTGGAGATCTTCTCGACTGGGTGTTTTGTTGTCCTAATCATCATCATTTCATCCCCATCGACGCGCAAGTCGCCGTAGTGGCGATAAATCGGAAGACTTACACCCAGCGAACGGTCTACCTGACGGGAGACCCTAGTCACACGACATTTTTTAGGGTGAGCCAACGGCATATTGAATTCTAGTGTTATCGATGGAGGGCGCCACGAACATTTGAGTCATTTTCAGCAGGTGTCCGGATACTTATGATCACATAGTGCAGGGCGCTCGCATGCCTCATTGGACTGTCACGGCGTAACACGCTGTCGTGTTCGCCCGAAGGCACGTCTAGGGAAAACGGCTAAGGGCTCGCGGCAGCAAACCGCTTGGCGTTGCTATGGTTGCCACCACATAGGATCAGCAGGATAATATAGATTCGGGTCGAATGATGGGAAAGATCCCACTTCTGACACCAGTTTGTACATGTCAGGATGGTATCACGGGCTCAGGTGAGTATCCGGGATGTTTTTGCTACACGTAAACTGAGAAATACAGGGATTCAGGAAAAAATTGGTTTTATGCCCAAGAACTACCACTAATAGAGACAATGTTCATGAAAACTGGCTACGGCCGCCAAATGAAACGCACATGGTACGAAAAGAGCATTTTTCCCTTAGTAGGAAGAACTGGTGGACACGTCCAGAGGGTAAGGAAAGTAGCAGACAAGAACGCGACACGCTGTTGCGGCCGCTACCTCGCAGACCTTCTTGCGTGTGTCTCGTGACGGCACCGGGTCATCCCAGTAGCGGGTATGCGGCAGAGAGTTCACGACTGTCACTCAGCAGTACTATGGTGGCGTCCCTGGCTCAGCATGATAGCGTGGGAGCCAGCCGCAACTACTGCGGAGTCGTTTACGTAACTGCTCACGCCACTGCCTGAATGGAAGTAGAATACAGTGAGATATTTTACCATTTCTACCCGTTACCATGTACAAACCACAGTAAGATACATGATTTCTATCACTTTGGAAGAAATGCTCTAGTTTTATGTTGATACAGAAAAATATTTGCTCTACTATAAGATGGTAAGGAAAACAGTTCGTGGTAGTTTACATATTTCCTGTTTGGTCTTTATTTTCAGATCTGTCAGCGTCTTGCAGAAAGCAATGGATACATCGATTTTCATTCTTCTTTTCATCAACATGGCTAACCTCTGTGGCACGGTATTTGTGGCTGCTGTGGTGAGTACGTTTACATCTTCTTTAATCGCTCAAAAAAAAAAAAAAAAAAAAAAAAAAAAGCGTACGGGAAATAAAACCCGGCCCCTGGTTCTTCTACTTTTATTTATGTTCCACGGTAATACTTTATCCCCTCCGATGATGGTCACGTCTAATTCACTTAGAAACAATGACCCATTAAAATAATATGACAATGTTGTCTTAAAAGTCATTCTCAGAAAAGTCTTTCCTTTTCTCTTGCTTTTCATTATGTTTCTTGCAAACAAACATAAAAGTATCTCTTGTGACTGGCTTGTTGACTTACACAATTGTGAGTGTTGTATTCGCCCAATACACTTGGCGTCAAATGTAAAACTGTCGCAGGAAGAGAGCCCCTTACCACTGAAAGTAGTTGGTGTTATTTAGGTCACTTTGGTTGCACACAGCAACTACACAGCCCCCGCCGCGCGGTTATAGGCGCCATGTCACGGATTGCGGGGCCCCTCCCGCATGAAGTTCGAGTCCTCCCTTGGGAACTGGTGTTCGTGTTGTTCTTAGAATAAGTTAGTTTAAGTAGCGTGTAAGTCTAGGTACTGATGACCACCTCACTTTGGTCCCTTAGGAATTCACACACATTTTAACATTTTTTACACAGTCCTGGCACGGGGCCAAATAGTTTTAGACAATCTACGGCAGAAATTATGGCAACACAGGTTAAAAATAATTTACAGTAACTTAACAAGTGAATGTACACATTACGGAACTTGAATGTGAGGATGATGCTTTGCAATATTGCTCAAAGTGCTCTTGAAGTCATCCATCTCTGCCGGCCGCGGTAGTCTCGCGGTTCTAGGCGCTCAGTCCGGAACCGTGCGATTGCTACGGTCGCAGGTTCGAATCCTGTCTCGGGCGTGGATGTGTGTGATGTCATTAGGTTAGTTAGGTTTAAGTAGTTCTAAGGGACTGATGACCTCAGATGTTAAGTCCCATAGAGCTCAGAGACATTTGAACCATTTGATACGCCTCTTCCAAGTTGATCTTTGCGTCCGCTTGTATTCGCGAATGGCGGATGAATTTTCTTCGTGAACTATTTGTCTAATAGAAGGCGCAAATGTAAAGTAGTTCACGTTGTGTGCGCCCTCTGTGGCATCTAATCATACACTTACTACATGAAAAGCATTCGCAATTGCGAATATCGACAACCTTCAGATGTATCTGGAACGACGACATAGCAATTTTGTGTCGGACCGTGACTCGAACCCGGGCTTCTCACTTATCGCCAGCGGTCGCCTTACCACTTCACTATCTGAGCGCGATTCATGCCCGGACAAAATCGTCTATATGTCGTCATCCAAGTGTCTACAACCTGCACTCGTACACTCATTATGTACGTCCCGTACACGATAGACATTTTAATTGACAGTCGGTCCCCCGGTATCAATGGGTAAATACAATATTGCAGCACATGCATGTCAAGGGACAAGCAATGCTACGACTACAGTTCTTATGAAATACAAGATATGTACTCGAAAATACATACACGAACAACCAGCAGCTGGGATCGTCGTCGACTTTGTATTATAAGATGAACTGGTAGGAGGACCACACCCGGTGGTGGCAATCAGTCCAAAAGAACTGCCACAAGGTAACTGCCACGAGGTACTGAAGGTAACGCCCCTTCTGTTGATCGCAAATCATTTGGCATCGAGAATGAAATGCGCAGGGACGTCTCCAGTTGACGTTTGAAACATAGAAAAGGTTCGCTGGATCATGTCAGTACACACCAATGACAGGGTATGAGTACATCGAAAATCACTGAGGCGATGCGTCCCGACTGCGAACAGAACGCAGTTTAGGCTGTTTTTCTAAGTATTTTCTGTCCCTTGAAAGATGTTTCCATAGGCTATAGCTGGGCTCCTGCTGGGCATACCGACCTTTATTACCAGTGAAAGAGACATAAATCTATTTTCCGCTCATGTGAACACGTTTGCTCATCTTCACACACCCCCTGTTGACCTGTGCGTTCAGTGGGACGATTCCCTGCCTCAGCGCTCTGCAGCAGTGCCCAAATTGTCCCCGACACTTCACATACCTCTCTGACCTCAGCTCAGTTATCCATCTTAGCAAAAATATGATGCCAGTGGGCGGCATGCGTGCGCCTTGGAATCATATGTCAGCAGTCTCCTTGAATTGGATGCGATGACCTGACCGCCATGGGTCCCCGCCAGCGCTTCGGTGTCTCGTGAATTTCTTGGCACGTTGTTCATCAGTGTATGTATTGCACTATCGTTTCCCACTGCGTCTTCCACTTATTAAAAATTATTTGTAGGTGCTCCATGTTTAAATTCATCTTCTCAGTTCATTTTAACTGCATTAAGTTTCTATTTCAGTTAAGATGTGGTTATCTAGACGCACGAATTTCTGTCATCAGAGACGTTGATGAGGATAACATTGTTGTGTGAAGCGTCCGTGTTTCATAAAAGACAGCAAAAGTCAGACTCGTAATTTAAACACTTCTCTCGACTCCATGGCACTTGCCAATGGACTAAAAAGTACTGATAATGTGGCAAACGAGTCAATGACCTTAATCTTTTTTAATTATTAGACATTAAAAGTATCTTGTGGTGTTTCTCATTCTGAACCGTTATTTTCATCTCTACACTGGGGCTCATTCGCTAATAAAATCAAAATAGGCCACTAGAACATCCATAGGACTTTACACACTAAAAAAGTAGTGAAAAGAGATGCTGTTAATACAAAGTCTCACGAAGATACAACTTTTTAGAAATATGATAATGGCTACTCGGTAACTAAAACAAATCGTGAAGAGAAATCAAACTGTAAATCTGAGGTGCTGTTTGTTTTCAAAACAGTACTGGATTATGAGCACTAAAAAGCGATGGTTTGTGTACCTATGTCATTGTTTGTCGTGTGGCCGACTTCTACACTTTAATACGTTTTCCCACCACCTTCGAAACATCAGACAGTAGCTCGTCTCTATGTGAACTCTTCTCAAGGCCCTCCTTTTGCTCACTGTCACTCCGTGCAATTTTTTCTTTTTTTTTCTTTTTTTGGTCAACAGTCTACTGACTAGTTTGATGCGGCCCGCCATGAATTCCTTTCCTGTGCTAACCTCTTCATCTCAGAGTAGCACTTGCAACCTACGTCCTCAATTATTTGCTTGACGTATTCCAATCTCTGATTTCCTCTACACTTTTTGCCCTCTACATCTCCCTTTAGTACCATGGAAGTCATTCCCTCATGTCTTAGCAGATGTCCTATCATCCTGTCCCTTCTCCTTATCAGTGTTTTCCACATATTCCTTTCCTCTCCCATTCTGCGTAGAACCTCCTCATTCCTTACCTTATCAGTCCACCTAATTTTCAACATTCGTCTATAGCACCACATCTCAAATGCTTCGATTCTCTTCTGTTCCGGTTTTCCCAGAGGCCATGTTTCACTACCATACAATGCTGTACTCCAGACGTACATCCTCAGAAATTTCTTCCTCAAATTAAGGCCGGTATTTGATATTAGTAGACTTCTCTTGGCCAGGAATGCCTTTTTTGCCATAGCGCGTCTGCTTTTGCAGTCCTCCTTGCTCCGTCCGTCATTGGTTACTTTACTGCCTAGGTAGCAGAATTCCTTAACTTCATTGACTTCGTGACCATCAATCCTGATGTTAAGTTTCTCGCTGTTCTCATTTCTACTACTTCTCATTACCTTCGTCTATCTCCGATTTACTCTCAAACCATACTGTGTACTCATTAGACTGTTCATTCCGTTCAGCAGATCATTTAATTCTTCTTCACTTTCACTCAGGTTAGCAATGTCATCAGCGAATCGTATCATTGATATCCTTTCACCTTGTATTTTAATTCCACTCCTGAACCTTTCTTTTATTTCCATCATTGCTTCCTCGATGTACAGATTGTAGAGTAGGGGCGAAAGGCTACAGCCTTGTCTTACACCCTTCTTAATACGAGCACTTCGTTCTTGATCGTCCACTCTTTTATTCCCTCTTGGTTGTTGTACATATTGTATTTGACCCGTCTCTCCCTATAACTTACCCCTACTTTTTTCAGAATCTCGAACAGCTTGCACCATTTTATATTGTCGAACGCTTTTTCCAGGTCGACAAATCCTATGAAAGTGTCTTGATTTTTCTTTAGCCTTGCTTCCATTAAGAGCCGTAACGTCAGAATTGCCTCTCTCGTCCCTTTACTTTTCCTAAAGCCAAACTGATCGTCACCTAGCGCATTCTCAATTTTCTTTTCCATTCTTCTGTATATTATTCTTGTAAGCAGCTTCGATGCATGAGCTGTTAAGCTGATTGTGCGATAATTCTCGCACTTGTCAGCTCTTGCCGTCTTCGGAATTGTGTGGATGATGCTTTTCCGAAAGTCAGATGGTATATCGCCAGACTCATATATTCTACACATCAACGTGAATAGTCGTTTTGTTGCCACTTCCCCCAATGGTTTTAGAAATTCTGATGGAATGTTATCTATCCCTTCTATCTTATTTGACCGTAAGTCCTCCAAAGCTCTTTTAAATTCCGATTCTTATACTGGATCCCCTATCTCTTCTAAATCGACTCCTGTTTATTCTTCTATCACATCAGACAAATCTTCACCCTCATAGAGGCTTTCAATGTATTCTTTCCACCTATCTGCTCTCTCCTCTGCATTTAACAGTGGAATTCCCGTTGCACTCTTAATGTTACCACCGTTGCTTTTAATGTCACCAAAGGTTGTTTTGACTTTAATGTATGCTGAGTCTGTCCTTCCGACAATCATATCTTTTTCGATGTCTTCACATTTTTCCTGCAGCCATTTCGTCTTAGCTTCCATGCACTTCCTATTTATTTCATTCCTCAGCGACTGGTATTTCTTTATTCCTGATTTTCCCGGAACATGTTTGTACTTCCTCCTTTCATCAATCAACTGACGTATTTCTTCTGTTACCCATGGTTTCTTCGCAGCTACCTTCTTTGTACCTATGTTTTCCTTCTCAACTTCTGTGATGGCCCTTTTTAGAGATGTCCATTCCTCTTCATCTGTACTGCCTACTGCGTTATTCCTTATTGCTGTATCTATAGCGTTAGAGAACTTCAAACGTATCTCGTCATTCCTTAGTACTTCCGTATCCCACTTCTTTGCGTATTGATTCTTCCTGACTAATGTCTTGAACTTCAGCCTACTCTTCATCACTACTATATTGTGATCTGAGTCTATATCTGCTCCTGGGTACGTCTTACAATCCAGTATCTGATTTCGGAATCTCTGTCTGCCCATGATGTAATCTAATTGAAATCTTCCCGTATCTCCCGGCCTTTTCCAAGTGTACCTCCTCCTCTTGTTATTCTTGAACAGGGTATTCGCTATTACTAGCTGAAACTTGTTACAGAACTCAATTAGTCTTTCTCCTCTTTCATTCCTTGTCCCAATCCCATATTCTCCTGCAACCTTTTCTCCTACTCCTTCCCCTTCAACTGCATTCCAGTCGTCCATGACTATTAGATTTTCGTCCCCCTTTACATACTGCATTACCCTTTCAATATCCTCATACACTTTCTCTATGTGTTCATCTTCAGCTTGCGACGTCGGCATGTATACCTGAACTATCGTTGTCGGTGTTGGTCTGCTGTAGATTTTGATTAGAACAACCCGGTCACTGAACTGTTCACAGTAACACACCCTCTGCCCTACCTTCCTATTCATAACGAAACCTACACCTGTTACACCATTTTCTGCTGCTGTTGATATTACCCGATACTCATCTGACCAGAAATCCTTGTCTTCCTTCCACTTCGCTTCACTGACCCCTACTATATCTAGGTTGAGCCTTTTCATTTTCCTTTTCAGATTTTCTAGCTTCCCTACAACGTTCAAGCTTCTGACATTCCACGCCCCGACTCCTAGAACGTTATCCTTTCGTAGATTATTCAATCTTTTTCTGATGGTAACTTCCCCCTTGGCAGTCCCCTCCCGGAGATCCGAAAGGGGGACTATTCCAGAATCTTTTGCCAATGGAGAGATCATCATGACACTTCTTCAATTACAGGCCACGTGTCCTGTGGATACACGTTACGTGTCTTTAATGCAGTGGTTTCCATTGCCTTCTGCATCCTCATGTCGTTGATCATTGCTGATTCTACCGCCTTTAGGGGCAATTTCCCACCCCTAGGACAAGAGAGTGCCCTGAACCTCTATCCGCTCCTCCGCCCTCTTTGACAAGGCCGTTGGCAGAATGAGGCTGACTTCTTATGCCGGAAGTCTCCGGCCGCCAATGCTGATTATTTATCGAATTTAGGCAGTGGCGGGGATCAAACCCGGGACCGAATACGTTTTGATTATGAATCAAAGACGCTACCCCTAGACCACGGGGTGCGAACTACCTTCGTAACATCTCCTACTATCAGTGCAAAAAGCTGCTCCCATCGCCCACATCCAGATATCTCTAAATTACACTCAGTATACACAGAGCAGTCTCTAGAGCACAAACATTATTGTTCACTTCTTCACTAGCCCACACTACTTTTTCTGCAAACAGATTTTTCGCGACCTTTGTGGTGCCCTCAGTTCCACGAACTCTTTCTCTTAGTATATCACTACCTCTAATAAAATCCATAATCCCTTGATCACAAACGCTTTTGTTTCAATACCGCTATCTCCGTCGCTAACTCAAATGCGCCTCTGCTTAATTATTCACATAATTCTATTTTATGTTTGCTGTACATCAATTTCAAGGAATAATTCTACTACTCCCAGTACCGTCATTACCTTTACTTTATGCCTGTTTAACACAAAATTCTGTCAGTTTAGTTATAGTAGATACACAACAATTACTTAAGCAGTTCTGATGAGTTCATATACGTCTGAATTAATTTCATCGTTCACCACATAATGGCATTATTCCTCGTTCCAGCCAAATAGCATTTATGCGCATCTTCGTTCGTTCTGCACAACGTTCTACGTTTCTGTCCTAGGAAAGTTTTACACGGATTTATCTCCTAACCTCACGCCGTTCTTCTCCTTGTCACGTGCATTGCTAACACTTTACTTCACATGTATTGTATTTACTGCAGAAAAGTATTGCTTCTAGGATGGAGATTTTCTCCACCCCGTGTAGATTCATTGTACGAACTTGGGTCATCAGTTCACTTGTGGCCTTCTGCAGTTTTATACGTCATCCTACAACATTTACTGCTATATACAACTGCATCAGCCGTGTGTGTATATCTTAGACCTTAAATTGTGTCAAGTCTACGAACAGTGTCAATGAACATTTCCTCCGTTTTCCTTCCAAAGAGAAACCTTTCTTCTTGGAAGGGGAAATGTTCCCTAACTCGCAACAGAATTATGACTCATTTATATGTTCATCAAAGCATGACGCCAGAACCATTCTTCGGCATTAGCTGTGGGGCACGGAACTAACACTGTTCCCGGAATATCTGAACTATTTCTCAATCCTGAACTGTGATATCTTGGTAAGGGGCTTAGTAATTGGCCTTAAATTCGGCATATAATAAGTCTTCCACACAAAATGCAGCAAGCCAGGGTCTTAGAGGTCTATAGCTTGCCACACGAAAAAGAGTTTGTGATTGTCGGTGATTTTCACAGTGGAATATTGACGTCTGTTACGCTAGCGCGATCGTGCACACACAGTTGCTGAGGCTGCAAATTCTGCGTACTTTTTTGTACTTCATCAACTGTTTAGACAATTTCGACTCTAGTCCTAAAATCAGTTCCTGATTATGTTATTCTAAATTTATACATAGCTGATAATTAGCTTGGCAGCTTGCTTCCCTTTAGCAGAGAGTTAGGTATGCTTCATTACCCCTCATCTGCATCCCTTCACTCCACGAATGTTTTATTTTGTACATTCATCTTATCCTCAAAATTCTGCAGTTAGCAAAACAAAAACTAGGTAAATCGGACAACTAACAACTAATACCAAAAACACTCTACTTCATCTCGACCGCTCAACGAAAGAAAAACGACACACGTAACAACGTGTGGGCGTCACACACATTTGAAATAAACTCAAAATTAAGTGGCGATTCTTCAAGAAAATCAATGAAAGTTAAAGAATAAACAACGAAACTAAGTCAATTTTATGCTCTAATTTATGTAGTGCTTAACCTTAAATGGGTGGAAAATAGTGACAAATTAATAGTGCCCATCCTGTCTCCTCAGACATTAAAGATTCTTGGGTCCCTGACATTTGTAGCTAAACAAACAACGATCCAGTTCATAGAGTTGGAACCAGATTACATGTATATTGTTTTTCTAACAGTGAACCAAAACAGTTAAAACAGTCAGACGCATTATTAATAATTTCAGTGCCTCAACCAAATAAAATACCTACGTATGGGAATTATAGGCTACTTACGTGCCATTAGGATTGAACACAGACATACGTTTCAAAATATGTTTCTTTTAAGCGTTACAGGTAATCGCAGAAGTGATAAGCCAAATCTGGAAGCCAGTATAAGTCAAATAAGAATCTATTTGCAGAACTAGTTGAAATTGTTTATAACATTAAGTTATCTGTGCCAAAAGAGGTGGAAAACATTAATAAATACTTAATAATAATACACATGTCATCATGTGAACAGCTGTTACAGAGAGACGGAAACATAACGAAAGCATTGAAGGAACTTATGCTGATACCCTGTGTTCTGTACGAAACTGGGATGTACTGCCTCTGCGGCCACATGATAATCAATCAGGTGAGTGTGAAGAAATGCAGCTAGTGTCTATTACTTGTGTTTTCTACTTCAGGATTCCATCCCCTACTATAAATCATCACTCTCTCTCTCTTCCTATTCTACAGTGCTATTTTTCTCCCATCTTTCTTATCTTGTTGCCTCCTCTTCCCGCCATAGGCAAACTCAGTCTCGGCTGCTGTTGCGTGCTCGCGCACACACACACACACACACACACACACACATACATACACACACATCTTAACGATTTTCAACTAGTCACCGCTGTCCACTGGCCAATGTTTGCAATCGACAACATCAGTACCTTATCTGAACAACACAATAATTATGAACAACGTAACAGTCACTTAACGTTTTCTTGAGTTTTGCGATCACATGCAATTCCAAACAATTCATATCTGGTACAAAATAAGTCACAGTCTCTGTTATTCTTGACACCTTCCTTTGTAGTTACATATTCGTACAGGAAACACAGTCTCCATTGACGAACTTGTGCTGTAGAAAGTCCTGGGAATTAGCACTTATCGAAGATGGAATGTAAGAGGACAATGATTTTATGGATACTCTGGCAAATGCAGGTTTTTTGGCATCTGTGCCGCCTAAACCCAGTTGTAAGAAGATATGAGAGAAAGTAGACTTCAGTGAATGTCCTAAGGTCGAGAAAACTCGGATGTTATCTAGGAATAAACATGTGCTTCCCTGCCAAAGGAGTTATGGGGAAGAACTTACGATTTTTATGCTTAAGACAGGCCTCACACAACAAGAGAGAAATTACAATATAATACACAATTCTTCTCGTGATCCTTCATTGAGGCTTTTCGATTATCACACTGGCCGCTTCAACTTACGAATTCAGTTTTATTGTAATTCTCTTATTTCTTGTGGAAAAAATGCTTGATTTCTCTAGTCAACAGATACTCATACCGCTTGTCTGTGACCACATGGTCAATGTATAATCGTATCAAGTTTCGCACTTTTACCTCAAGAAGCCTGGTAATGGTACCAATCCGACTATAAGACAGAAAAAATTATAAAGCTACAGAAACTTCATTTGTTGTTATAGCTATAAAAGTCTTCGATAAACTGATGCGAAAATGAATAAAATTTCGCCGTCCAGAGCTGTTTAGTTTCAGGCCCGCACTGCGTGCAGCATGGATGACAACCTTAAGCAGCGTGGGAGGAATGTGTGCACATGTTCCTCGGTAAGTTGTGTTGATATACCAGAAGCTTTCCCAAGCAGTTAGATGTTTGCTGTTAGTTAATTCTCTCGGTTTACTACTCTGGCTTCGAGCGTAGCCCGTTGTCGGTTTTTGCCTTCCACATTTGGATTCCTCTCGGTCTGTCCTCTCAGGTTTTGTGTACGTTTTGACGTCGCCCTCTCGGTCGTTACGTCCACTCACTGTTTTCCGAGAAACCGCCTAGTGGCATTCCCACACTAAGATAGTGCGTTACCAAATCCTACTGATCAGAAAGGGTTAAAATGAAGACTTATGTACGAGTGGATAATCTATTGGCAATCCGCCATCCATCTTCTCTGGAAAATAATGACATGTCAGTCAATGAACTGTATTTCACTGAAATGTAAATTTAAAAAAAAAATGGGCTACTGGAAAGGTGGTTTTCGATAAGTGTCACTCTGCAGTGCATCTACATCTATATCTGCATTACATCTACATCTACATGGATACTCTGCAAACCACTAAAGGTTCTGACAGACGGTTCATCGAACCACCTTCACAATAACTCTTTATTATTCCAGTCTCGAACAGCGCGCGGAAAGAACAGACACCTATATCTTTCAGTGCGAACCCCTATTTTCCCTTATTTTATTATGATGATCGCTTCTCTGTATGTAGGTATTCGGAGGAGAATGTTGAAATTTAGTGAGAAGATTACGCCGCAACGAAAAACACCTTTGTTTTAATGAAGTCCACACCAAAACCTATTATCATGTTAGTGACGCTCTCATCCCTGTTTCTCGATAATACAAAGCGTTCTGCTCATCTTTGAACTTTCTCGATGTACTCTGTTAATCCAGTCTGGCAAGAACAATACATGTCGCAACAGTACTCCAAAAGAGGACAAACAGACGTAGTGCAGGCAGTCTCTTGAGTAGATCTGTTGCATCTTCTAAGTGTTCTGCCAGTAAAACGCAGTCTCCGTTCGCCTTCCACACAATGTTTTCTATGTGTTATCTCCAATTCAAGTTGTTCGAAATTGTAATTCCTAGGTATTTAGTTGAATTTGCGGGCTTTATATTTGACTGATTTATAGCGTGACCGAAGTTTAACGGATTGCTTTTAGCACCATACAAATAGTTTTTCTAAAACGTGTTGGTTAACATAAACGCAAGCATCATCTGCAAACAAGCTAAGACGGCTGCTCAGATAGTCTCCTATATCGTTTATGTAGATAAAGAACAGCAGAGGGCCTTTAACACTACGTTGGGGAACACTAGAAATCACTTCTGTTTTATTCGATGACTTTCTGTCAATTGCTACGAATTGTGACCTCCCTGACAGAAAATCACGATTACAATCACGTGGTTAAGACAATATTCGATAAGCATGCAATTTGACTACAAGTCGCTTGTGAGGTACAGTGTGTAGACGTGGAACCTTAATACAGTTTTTATAGTAATTCTCATTTCAAAAGAAGGAAGGAAGGAAGACTGGGTTAAATGTCTCGTCGATGTCAAGGTCATTAGAGAAAAAGCACAGGCTCGGAGTGTATCAAGGACGAGGAAGGAAATCGGCCGTGTCCTTTCAAAGGATCCATTCCGACATTTGCCTGAAGTCATTTAGGGAAATCAGGGAGAAACTATGAACCGTCGTTCTCCAGAATAGGAATCCAGTGTGCTAACTGCTGAGCCACCTCGCTCGGTACTATTCTCATTTCAGTTCTTGTAACATGAGCATCGAGGTCTCACAGTTAGCTATACTTTCTGGAGTTTTTATGGTACTAATGGGCGAATGATGTAACTCAAAGGTGTTTTATGACAATGGCGTTCTGATCGAGACTTTGAACAGTCCAGTCAGGAAATCCTGATGGTTTTCTTCAAACCAACATCCACAAGACTTTTCATTGGGGTGGATGGATTTTTTTATGATGAATTTACATTGACACTGTTAACAATTAACCTGAACACATTAAGGTCTTATGAAAACTCTCAAAAAGCTGACGCCATATGTTTGCACTTTCCGGCCTCGTACTGTAGTTTGTCACCATTTACCTCTTCTTCAGAAGTGTTTTACATTCATTAGTCGACCAACTGCGGCTTCTCCCTTCGTTGTAGATTGTCTGTATTCTGCTTGTAACATACTCACGAAGTATAATTATAATGAATGGAACAAATGAGAGATTTTACTCTTACATCAGCTACACCATCAAGTGAATTTCCGAACAAAGTTTTAATCGATGGGCATCAGTGTGTATAAAAGTGCTATGAGTTGTTTAAACTGCGATGATTCAATTATCTCTGGGCGTTTAAACAATGAATACGGTAGCCACTTTTTAAAACAGAAACACATTCCTTAGAATTACACAAACGGAGCTAAACCACATGGTAACAAAGCACTTCATAACTTGCGTTCACACACTGTTCGTAGACACAACAAGGCTATCCGACGACAGGAACGCGTGTGTTGCAGAGCGAGAAACTCGTCAGCTCGGCCTTCAGCTGTGCTTGGCCTGATTGCAACCGTCGTTTCAAACACAGCCTACTCATCTTCATGATGGCGGCGATGCGTCCGCTCGAGATTACTGTGGGCAAGATGTGCAAGCTGTCCAAGCAGATGCTGCTACAGGTCAGTAGAAATCAATGAAACAATCAGTAAAAAATGCTTTCCTTTTGTTCTGTTAAGCAAGAAAAAAGAAGTGCATTGTCACGAATATTTGGATAGTTCACATGTTGCAAGGCGAAGTTACACACAACCTTAAAGTGCGATGGATAAAACGGAGCAATACGAGAGCTCAAGAAATAATGAGCGTTAAAAAATTTAAACTGGACTGACAATGAAAATAATTTTTCAATAAGTAATGTATACGACCAACAGGTTGTATAATTTTACTGTAAAAACCTTGACTAGGTTTAAATACGACTAAGGATATTTTCTTCAGGCGGGAAGTCACCTATAACGTAATAAAACATAAAACACACATCTAAAATACTTAAAGATGTGCTTGACTGAAATGGTGTAGCGTACCGGGTATAAAATTGTTACGTACATAAGTTATATGACGTTAAAATAGTAAACGTGCACGACAGCATCAGACAAACCGAGAAGCCTTTTAACATAGTACATAAGTATCACTTGCTAGGGAATAAGGATACCAGTTTTAGTAATTCTACTTTCAAGGAGCGGTTATTAATAACGGGACACAATCCAAAAGCAGACGAAATTATGATTCTACACACAGAGAAGAAACGGCGAAATCTGGATGCCTTGGAAGAAGTTGAGATTTTAGAACATATGGTCAGTAACGATGATCTCATCTTAAACGAACAACTAAAAAACAGACACCGCCGAAGAGGTCTTCAAGGTACCATCCGGTCGCCATGTCATCCTCAGCTGTAAAACGTCACCAGACGCGGACATGGAGGGGCATGTGTGCAGCAAACTGTCTCGCGGCTGCTGTCATTTTCCGTGACCGGTGTCACTGCTTCTCGGTCAAGCAGCTCTTCAACTGGCTTCACAAAGGCTGAGTGTCCCGCCTGCAAACGGCACTCGGCCGACCTGGACGTTGACCCCTCCAAGAGCCAGCCAAGCCCGACAGCGCTTAACTTCTATGATCTAACGGGAACCGGTGTTACCACTGCTGCAAGGCCGTTGGCTTAAACGAACAACTATAGTCAAGAAACAAAAGCTTCTTTAACACCTTTAAGCTATCGCCGCAATTATATGATGTTTACGTTGATGTTTCTGTTCGGTTCCATTTTGGAAACGTTGTTTCTCCATTCCCTTTATGAACTCTCTAGTTCCATACCGACATCATGCCAGGCGGTATTATATACCGCATCCTGTGCAGGTCTTTTGTAAAGCATATTCGCCTTTCCTTTTGTTGCATATCGTAATATGTTGGTAAAACCCTGCTAAATAAGATCTTTACTCTCGGCACGTTCCTGTAATTAATCATTTGGTTCAGTTTATGCTACATAATGTCATAGGTATTTTTACAAAAATTTTATTTCTTTTGTTTCTTTTATATATCCTTTATTTCATACTACATAAAGCACACCTGCGAATGGATTTTGTTGTGCCAGCCTGTGTGGCCGAGCGGTTCTAGGCGCTTCAGTCTGGAACCGCGCGACCGCTACGGTCGCATCTTCGAATCCTGCCTCGGGTATGGATGTGTTAGTTAGGTTTAAGTAGTTCTAAGTTCTAGGAGACTGATGACCTCAGATATTAAATCCAATAGTGCTCAGAGCCATTTTTTGATTTTGCGGTAAATTCAGAAATAGAACGGCCAGAGAAATTCTGAGCCATCACTTGCTGGACACAATCCGTTGTAACTGACTTTTGAAAACTTACTATTCGAACAGAATAAGATGCTTTCGGCATATATTATACGCTGATACAAGAGCATCTTAGACTCTGGCGTTGAGAAGGCGAAGACATTAAAATACGTTCGTCGGTGGTCCTCGCAATACTTGTAAGAAAAGCCAGAGTCTGACTTCCGACTGAGTTCGTTAGGGAAACCTGACGAAACACACATAGTGATTAAACATTTGTTGAATTTCATTATATTTATGTTGCGGTGCTAAGTAACTGATTTATTTGAAACTTAAGCCGGATGAACTGTGAATGATTTCAACGCGGCTCCACCTGTTAACACCATCAGTCAATCATCGGTGCATTTATTTATAGTACAGTTGATGAATAAATATACATTTATTCACAGTCTACTTCTCCCGTGTCGCATATACACTTTTCTCGAGCCGGCCGCGGTGGTCTAGCGGTTCTAGGCGCGCAGTCTGGAACCGCGCGACTGCTACGGTCGCAGGTTCGAATCCTGCCTCGGGAATGGATGTGTGTGATGTCCTTAGGTTAGTTAGGTTTAAATAGTTCTAAGTTCTAGGGGACTGATGACCTCAGATGTTAAGTCCCATAGTGCTCAGAGCCATTTGAACCATTTGAACCACTTTTCTCGCACACCAGACCCTCTCTGAAATTACTTGGTGCAGTTTTAACTGAGATATTCATTGAATTTGCCTTTCTGCACGGAGCACAACATGCTCAATACTCAGCGACAGGCCGCTCGGAGTGGCCGCGTGGTTTGAGGCGCATTGTCACGAATTGCGCGGCCCCTCCCGCCGTAGGTTCGAGTCCTCCCGCGAGCATGGGTGTGTGTATTGTTCTTAGAATAAGTTAGTTTAAGTAGTGTGTAAGTCTAGGGACCGATGACCTCAGCAGTTTGGTCCCCTAGGAATTTTGATCTCAGCGACACTACTTGTAAACATATATACACGTAATTTCCCCTAGACGTGCGACAGTGAGCTGAGATTTTCTGCAGGGCAGGATATTTGTTCCGCACTCCAAACGCTTCGGCAGGAGTAATATATCTAATACTAGTAGGAAAGAAGTGGTAGAACATGAGAACTGACTGATAGCTAACAATGCGCTTTCTGCCCCGTGGCGTCACCGTCCTTTTAGAGTTTCTAAATCAACTCAGTCGCTGACAGAGCACACAAAAGATCACCGTGACTGCATCTGTCGTGTCATTAGAGGCCTAAATCCAACTTACGCCTAGATAAGTAGGCAGAATTAAATTAATGTTACTGTTTTGGTAAGAATATCGGTTCAAATGGTTCAAATAGCTCTGAGCATTATGGGACTTAATATTTGTGGTCATCAGTCCCCTAGAACGTAGAACTACTTAAACCTAACTAACCTAAGGACATCTCACACATCCATGCCCGAGGCTGGATTCGAACCTGCGACCGTAGCGTTCACGCGGTTCCAGACTGAAGCCCCTAGAACTGCACGGCCACACCGGCTGGCAGAATATTGGAGAATGTAGATATAAAATGTAGTTGTGACCGACTAATATTTCACTGGTATTTGTATGTGTCAAATAGACGTATATTACTTATGTATGTCTAGGCTACAGAAATATTTATTTGCTAGTATCGACAGAGCTATGTTTCTTACTACTAGCTGAAACATAAACGAAAATTTGTTTAGAGAATGGTTATTTCCTGTGAACGTAAATTTCCACATCTACGTGACGTTTGCACGGGGGACTTAGCCAGTGAAATGCTACCTATTAATCGAACTTCTCGTATACACGTATATTTTAGGTAAAATAAAAATTAATGTTTTACAATAATTTAGAGATATTATACTCTGCATTTCAGTTAATGATAACAGTGTTATGGTTACCTTCACTTCTTTCTATGTTCCACAGGTGCTCAACGGGTCATACGCGCTACTGAACATGCTTTATCATTTCCACCGCACTCTGTGAAACATCAATGTTGTAAGGAGTATGGAGTTGTCTCGAAATGTAATTATATGCTCTGATAATTTTGTGTCTGGTCAAACTAAACGTTCTGTGCAATTTAGATTCTATTTTTATTTATTTTTTTTTTTTTTTTGTGAACGAACAGGAGGGGTTGTGAAATAAAAAAAATTTACTCTACGGGCATAGACTCTATTTTGACTTATCGCGACATTGTTTTGAACTTATGTTTGTTCGCGGTGACGTTTCACATGAATACAGAGTACACCTCTGGGCCATACAGACGGCAAGTATACTGAACGTGGCGGTGCCGCGGTACCTTGAGAACATCACTGTCAGACGATAGTGTGTTCGCACTAAACGTCCGAGTAACATCACAGCGCTTAGCTCTGTACTGAACGGTGAAAGTAAGTGTATAGGAAACAGTCCAGCTTACAGGAGCTCTGAATATGATAACAGTATTACGGAATAATCAATGGTAGTAAAGTGTATGAAATATCAAAACAAAATTCATTATTAATGTTCTTGACCAAATTTGTATAATAAACTTTCTACGCTGATGAGCGTTAAAACAATAGCAAAAGTGTGTTACAAAAACTTCAAAGTATCAACACTTATTTGCTTGAGAAAATATGTACATCGAGAAACAACAAACAAAATTTAGAATATAGAGCTTCTCCCTTCTCCCCCAAACTTGGGTTTCCTTATTAAAGAGAGCTGACGTCTTCACGTAGAACATTTTCAATTAAATAAAACCTCTTTCCACTGTTTATGTTGTAATTTATTCATAGTGTAGGATTTTTCCTTTGCGTTATCTCAGTTTCAGATGTGTGGTCTCGCATTAAAAATATTAAATCCTGAACAAACTTTCGCGACGAATATCTAAAACAAAACACGCCATAAAATAAAGATGAGAGAAAAGTGAAATTCCATTCTAAAACATTAACGATAGTCATCATTCTGATTTAAACATGATTATAAGCTGATTCAGTTGCCATTGTCGCATATTCGTAATACAGTTAGGCTATAAATACTTATTAAAAGTAATTAATGTTTGCTCTAAATATGTGTGGTTTGTTACTTCGAAGATTAAAAACTGATACTGAAGCTGAAAACGCACTTGAAAATACACTCCTGGAAATTGAAATAAGAACACCGTGAATTCATTGTCCCAGGAAGGGGAAACTTTATTGACACATTCCTGGGGTCAGATACATCACATGATCACACTGACAGAACCACAGGCACATAGACACAGGCAACAGAGCATGCACAATGTCGGCACTAGTACTGTGTATATCCACCTTTCGCAGCAATGCAGGCTGCTATTCTCCCATGGAGACGATCGTAGAGATGCTGGATGTAGTCCTGTGGAACGGCTTGCCATGCCATTTCCACCTGGCGCCTCAGTTGGACCAGCGTTCGTGCTGGACGTGCAGACCGCGTGAGACGACGCTTCATCCAGTCCCAAACATGCTCAATGGGGGACAGATCCGGAGATCTTGCTGGCCAGGGTAGTTGACTTACACCTTCTAGAGCACGTTGGGTGGCACGGGATACATGCGGACGTGCATTGTCCTGTTGGAACAGCAAGTTCCCTTGCCGGTCTAGGAATGGTAGAACGATGGGTTCGATGACGGTTTGGATTTACCGTGCACTATTCAGTGTCCCCTCGACGATCACCGGTGATGTACTGCCAGTGTAGGAGATCGCTCCCCACACCATGATGCCGGGTGTTGGCTGTGTGTGCCTCGGTCGTCTGCAGTCCTGATTGTGGCGCTCACCTGCACGGCGCCAAACACGCATACGACCATCATTGGCACCAAGGCAGAAGCGTCTCTCATCGCTGAAGACGACACGTCTCCATTCGTCCATCCATTCACGCCTGTCGCGACACCACTGGAGGTGGGCTGCACGATGTTGGGGCGTGAGCGGAAGACGGCCTAACGGTGTGCGGGACCGTAGCCCAGCTTCATGGAGACGGTTGCGAATGGTCCTCGCCGATACCCCAGGAGCAACAGTGTCCCTAATTTGCTGGGAAGTGGCGGTGCGGTCCCCTACGGCACTGTGTATGATCCTACGGTCTTGGCGTGCATCCGTGCGTCGCTGCGGTCCGGTCCCAGGTCGACGGGCACGTGCACCTTCCGCCGACCACTGGCGACAACATCGATGTACTGTGGAAACCTCACGCCCCACGTGTTGAGCAATTCGGCGGTACGTTCACCCGGCCTCCCGCATGCCCACTATACGCCCGCGCTCAAAGTCCGTCAACTGCACATACGGTTCACGTCCACGCTGTCGCGGCATGCTACCAGTGTTAAAGACTGCGATGGAGCTCCGTATGCCACGGCAAACTGGCTGACACTGACGGCGGCGGTGCACAAATGCTGCGCAGCTAGCGCCATTCGACGGCCAACACCGCGGTTCCTGGTGTGTCCGCTGTGCCGTGCGTGTGATCATTGCTTGTACAGCCCTCTCGCAGTGTCCGGAGTAAGTATGGTGGGTCTGACACACCGGTGTCAATGTGTTGTTTTTTCCATTTCCAGGAGTGTATATAGAGGAGAAGTAAGTAGATTACATATCATTTACAAAACGACTGAAGAATGGAACTTCACATTTATTTCAAGGAGCTAACTCAGAAACATATGTTTGATTACTAGTTATAATTTTCTCTTCTGAAGGTGTCAACTGTGTAGTACTGTGTTTCAGCAAAATGTATCGTGTGGTGTAAGATATGGTAGGTCACTACAGTCACAAAAAGTGTGAAACATTTAATATGATCCTTGGCGAAAGTGTTCACGGGTGAACAGCCGGGTGTTGGTGTCCAACGGGCACAATATGTCGGCAACCGACCACGTTGCCACCATCTGGTGCACTGATGAACTAGCCTCGGAGGCGCAGACGCTGGGCTTTCATCACCTCCCCCCCCCCCCCTTTTCCAGGTGTTCCCCACGAGCACGCGGCGTCTTCTTAGTATCTCTCCTGTTCTCGAACTTAGTTCGTGGTGGGATATCTTCTTTTCCCTTTAGTCAGATTTAAAGCGGATTCCAGAAAGAATCTTTAATGACTCAGTCCCAGTAATTGGATGTCTCTGTCAGAACCCTCGTCTGGTCGTAATTCATTCTGTGTAATTCCGAGAGGCAGTGTTCAGTAACTGCCAACTTTTTAGGCTGCTGCAGTCTGGTGTGCCGTTGATGTTCCTGCCAATGATCTTCGATAGTACACACTGTTCGACCTAAGTAAGTCAAGCGACATTCGCTGGGATCTTGTAGACTCCAGATTACCGTAACCGTAGAACGTCTTTGACATTAGCAAGTAGTGCCTGTGTCTTAATTGGTGGGCGGAAGACAGTCTTCATTTGATGTGTTTGAAAAATTCGACCTGTCTTTCCTTATAAAGTGCCACAGAACGGAATAAACGCTATGCTCCCATCCCCCTGAGTTTCCTCTTCTGTTTCCTCCGGCTGTACAGTCAGCGTGGGACATAGAGCTCTCCGAATTTGCTTCTCAGAGTAGCCGTTTTTTTAGAAAACCGACCTCAGATGTTCAAGTTCTTGGTTAGGGCTCTCATTGTCAGGCAGCGTACTCGGCCCTGTGAACCAATGTTTTGAGGACGCCGTTCCTCTACTCTGGACGGTGACGGCTGTTTGCATGTAAGTAAAGCTCGGTGTGCGTCTTCTTGCGGTACACTCCGTGGCACAATGTGCCGTCTCCTCTTCTTTTAGCTAGGACATCCAGAAAGGGGAGCACTCGAGCGACTTAGACTTGATGTTCTGGTGTAAGGAAATGAGATGTGTGAGGAAACCATTCAGCTTGCCTCTTGGGTGTCGTCAACATAGCTGAAGGAACAGGTAGGTTTCCACTTTGCTGAATCCAGGGATTCCTCCTCGAAATGTTCCATGAACAATTTGGCGACGACTAGTGAAAGTGGGCTCCCCATGGATACTCCTTCCAAGACGTACCTAAAAGGGTTGGTCGTCTCTGTGTCAAATTTATGACCAATAAGTTCCAAGGATTCCCACAAAGGCACCCTCGTGAAGAGAGACACAACCTTAAAACTCACATAGCTGTCCAAATCATGAAGTCTGAAGTTGTTAAGAAGCCCAAAAAAATCCACTTGGTTGCGAACATGATGTGGACGTTTTCCGACGTAAGGGATAAGCATATCCTTAAGGTATTTTGCAATTGAGTACTCCGGAGCACCGATGTTACTGACAATTGGGTGTAAAGGCACACCCTCTTTGTGTACCTCCGGGAGCCCGTGAAGTCGCGGTGTAACACACTCTATGTCGTACCTTCTTCACAACATCATCTGGTAAGCCAGATTCCCTAAACAGACCCATGGTCTTCCACTCCACTCTCATCGTACAGCATCAGTGTTGATCTTCCGATATGCGCTGCCTTCTAGGAAGCCCCGCATTTTCCCAGTATAATCCTGATGAGATATGATCACAGTTGCGTTGCCTTTGTCGGCTGGTAAGACCACGATATCTGTATCTTCTCGTAGCTCCCGTATGGCCGCCCTCTCCCTGGTAGAGATATTTGGTTTCAGACGTTTAGGGTGCGTGAGAGTACGACAGGTTTCGCGACGTACTTCTTCAGCTGCTTCAAGTGGTAGTCGTGCAGTTCCTGTTTCACCGCACTGATGTTATCCGTGATAGAACTTAGGAGTTGGTGCAAAGTTGAGTCCTCTCTTAAGAACTGAGAGCGCGTTCTCATCCAGTTGCCTGGCCGTGAGATTGATGATAGTCTTGCAGGGAGCCTCAGAAGGTTGCCGTTCTGATAAATGCTCGAATTTTGATGTCTGACATCCAGTGGACTTTCTTTCCGCAGACTCCGCTGGAGCCCAAGTGAAGTCGAAGTGGCTGGAGTGCTCTCCTTTTGGATGTCCTGGTTAAAAAAAGAGCAGATGGCACATTGGGCCACAGCGTGTACCGTGAGAAGACGCACACCGACCTTTACCTACAAGCGGACAGCTGCCACCATCCAGCGTAGAGGAACGGCGTCCTCAAAACATTGGTTCACATGGCTCGTACCCTGTCTGACCATGAAAGCCTTAACCAAGAACTTGAACATCTGAGGTCGGTTTTCCGGAAAAACAGCTACATTGAGAAGCAAATTCGGAGAGCTCTACTTCTCAATGTACAGCCGGAGGAAACAGAATAGGAAACTCAGCAGGAAGTGGCATATCGTTTATTCTGTTCTGTGGCGCTTTCTCGGGAAATATAGGTCAAATTCTTCAAAATCATCAAGTGAAGACTGTCTTGCGCTCACCGATTAGACACAGACACTGCTTGGTAATGTCAAGAACGATCTAGGACTACGGTAATCCTGAGTCTACCAGATCCCCCGCGAATGTCGCTATACTTACATAGGAAAAACGGTGCGTAATATCGAAGATTGTGGCCAAGAACACCAACGGTACACCAGATTGCAACAACCTAACAGGTCGGCAGTAGTTGAACTTTGCCTCTCGGAATTACACAGACGAGGGTTCTGACAGAGATGTCCAAGTACTGGGACTGTGTCTTAAAGTATCTATCGAGATTGGAGTACGTAGTGCACCTGATGCTGGCAACGTGGTTGCTTGCCGAAATATTGTGCTCGTTGAACTTTAACACCCAGCTGTTCACCCGTGAACTCTTCCGTCATGAAGTACGCTGGGAGAAATTGAATAATCACAATATGATGCTTGTTTATGTGGAAGATAACAGCGTTTTGTCGATTGTGTACAGCTTCACATACAATGAAATTCAGTACCAACGATTCTGTTAGAATTAGTGCACAAAAGACCGTTGCTAAAAACGGGTTCACACCCATCTGGTCTAGCGAAATATTCAGAAATCATGTAGCTCCATGGACAAACATATGAAACTATCCGCTCAAATGTATATTATCTTCTGGTCTGTAGCAGGAGGTTCCTATGCAGCAAAACTGCATGGAACATAATAAACCTCGTTACGACTCACTTTAAAAGTTATACAAGAGAAGAGAAGCATAGTTTTCTTGAAATGGCTTGGTTTTGGTGGAGTACACTGTTCTTTGATTGCATTTCGCAAAAACGTTGTTGCTACAGGCAACCAACGGGTTAGCCTTTGGATGCAGAGTTCAACATGGAAGATGAAGTGGACAGTGGTAACGTACCTCACACTCACATCATGAATCTGTATTTTGTTAATAGAGGAGAATATTTCACATTTAAGTCTATATCTATTATTATTTCACACGTCTATAGAAGGAAGAAGGATGAGAAAATTTCATCATAAACATAAATGTGACGTATTTCACATTCCTAGTGACACTGCAAACAATTTCTGAAATACGTGACACACAACTGCTGACTTCAATTACATTTTTTCCTGATCTGGTTCGGCCCTAAACCCAGTTTTCTGTCAGCATTTGTGTCTCTTGCATTTTATTAACTATTTACAAGCTGATAACTGCCTTAACAAGACGTTTAAAAAACCTGTTAAAGATCTCTTGAAGAGTAATCAGGTCGTATGTTTACATTTCTACAAGTAGAATATTCCATTTCTCCCCATAACTGCGAAAAATTATGCGTCTGACATTCATGGGTCACACAGGATGCCTTGAATTTTTCCAAGGGATTGACGGATTTCAAAACAAAAACAAAAATCTCTTAAGGTATTGGTCTCACCCCGTTCTCCCTTACAGCGTTGAGAAAAACGGTAATAAATAATACGTCGAATTTCAAGAAGGAAGAATTCATGATGAAGACAGTTAAAAGTGGTTGTATGTAGAAGAATTAATAAAGGTTGTAAAACAATGGTTTGCAAGTGGGATGAACTTTCAGGGCGAGAGGATATTAATTGTAAGGACCACTCTGTAGGGGCTGGTGCATGTGTGGTGATGCCGTAGGTAATGGGGAACAAGTTTAAGCGCTGTGGATAATTTACTCATATGACTTTATTATATATTTAATTCTACACGAGGCAGGCACGGCTCTCCACGAGAGCTGTGTACGGTGCAGCTGGCGTCAGCTGCTACGGCGGCGCACGGTGATGCATCGTCAGGAGTCTGGCCCAGAGGTGAAGGACAGACCAATGCCAGTTTCCACAGCAGCACTTTCAGCAGAGCTACATGCCAGGCGGTGGTGCCGCTGCCCTCCGCTCCGCTGTGGTGGAGGCTGCTGTGTGCGGGTCTCGACCCGCACCCCTCCGACAGGCGGCATACGGTGGCTGGCGTTGTGACGCCGTAACCGTTCCTGCGCCTCAGTGTCCGGCGACAACAGCGGGCCGGCGGGGCTGTGGCACCGAATCACGTGAAGGTTCCAGTGTGGCAGTATATGCATCCTGCTCTCCTACTGAAGGCAGCTGCTACCGCTGCCCAGTTGTCTCGCGTTCCGGTGGTGCTCCGGCGTCGTGGTGCAGCTACTCAGTGGTGACCAAGTCCTCGAATCGAACGTCGTCCTGTTCTCAATGTCAGTCTCATTTCTTCTCCGTTATTGCCTATTTGTTTTTTGAAAACCTGCTGTCTAGTCACATCGCCCGTGACCCACAGACTCACTCGAGTAGCAATGACCCGCTTACTATATCGTTCTCTGCTGCGCGGGCAGTTTACCGCTGCACTCAGCTATTCTCACTTCGCAACTCACTTGCGCATCTGTTGTTGTGCCCTAAATGTCGACGTAGCACGGCTAACGGGCAGCGCTGCTACAGTAATACCCCGTGGCAGCCTCCGTTTTACTTTCAGTCACTCACACTAAAGATTTAATACTTTTATCTAAAACACTAGGTAGTGCCACTACACAATGATACAATTTGTTCACGATGTTGAAATCCTCTGTGAAAATGGGAAAAATTACCAGACCTCTTAAATGGAATGAACAAGCTGAGACAGATTTAATAGTTTGCTTAAGTGAAAACCAACAGCCGTTAAGTAATGAAAGTAAAGCATTTTTAACCATTAGCTGTATATTTTAAAAACCTATAAGTTTACCAGTTTTACTCACGGGCCATTATCGCAGAACGTCTCTCTACATCGAAACTGAAGACACATAATTTACACAATGATAATATAACCTGCGAAGAATGTGGTTTTAACCTACGTATACCTAATTACAATGTGTAAAAAATTAGATAAAACGTATCTCATGTTCATTTTAGACTGATACAACCTCAAATCTGTCGTAGTGGGACTCCACATTCAATAGTCAAATAAAGTATGTGAAGTAGTAACAAACATGCTTCACAGTGATTAAAGTCAAAGGGACGCTAAATCATGGAGGAAAGTGAAACAATCAAAGACAGTCGTTTATAGGGTACCATCACAGATGGTAATGCCTTCATAGATCTGCTGACAGCAACAGCGTAACTACCAACAGAGAACATAATATCAGTTATAAATGCCTCAGCAGAATATTTCTCTACTGACCACCTTTGCTAAGATAACTAGAAAAGTAATGACAGTGAAAGTTATCACTGTCGACAGCAATGCCTAACAGTTATATTAAAACCATCAAAACCGTGGTACTTAATAAACCAAACCGGTATGAGTAAACATACATAATATTCATAATGGAGTAAGAATGAATGAAACAACAGAAATACAGTACATCGTGTTCTAGGTAGTGGTTTATGCCACAATGAACAAACTTTATACTATAAACATAGGCAGCTTATACAGAAAATAAATAATTATCCACATAATATCGTCTATGCCAGTATAGCATGGTTAAAGCAACTAAGACGATTTAGTCCAGCGTTCTACATAACGTGTCATCGTTATTTGAAGGTACTCAGGGTTGCCAAGTGCAGGTAAGTGTACATACAAGGTGAAAGAAGAGAGTACGTACAATAGTTCATAGGAGGTACTACCTCGTAATATGAAAGTCGTAATCGTGTTAACACAACATAATACCAGAGGAAAGCGTATTAACTGATAATGTTATGTAACAATATAAACATATACGTAGACCTCAGGCTATACATCATCCTTTACTGGATACAAAAGTGCACAATTGTCAAACGCAAGTAATCCAAAACATCATTATTATATTGACACAAATTAGTAACATAGAAAAGTATATTCCTCAATTACATTACGATACAATGTCAACACCTATGTAGACCTCAGGCTACACATCATTCTTTACTGAATGTGTAATTACACAGTTGTCAACAGGTAGTACATTGAATATTATCTGCATACATATGTAACTCTAAAACGAAGTTAACATAATGTTTGTATCATTGAAAGTTATCTTATGACTTTAAAATGAGCCGTGTTCAAAATTATACAGATATAGTAGGATGCAACTGCTTAAGTCCTCAGTATTACATAAAACTGCACAAAATACGGTTGTTTTCAAAAGGATTTCCCATAGTGTGACAATCAAAATATACGTAGCAACAATAAAATAGTGGACAATACTGATAGTAAAACTCACAAACATCTGTTAGGGCTACAAGTACACTGCAAATTGGCACTATAAGTTACTTGAATACTAGTAACTATATAAATTTCAGTATATGAGATGCGCTCACACAGTAATAATCTACAGAAGTAACGAACTTGAAGAAATAAGTATCACAGCAATTATTCCCCTATTCATGAGTATTGTCTTGAGCAACATATTGTTAAAAAAACTTATTCTTAAAAGTAAGTCAAGTGTAGAGGGAAATGTTACAGTCGTGGAGCTATATTCAGATAATCGGTATCATTACAAATATGAGGACGAGAGCACATAAATATGATAAGAATTACACTGGAGGGAAAGTGGCAATTTGTGCACAATCTTATGTGCAAGATCAAAGAGAGAAATATGGATAGATATAATTTTTAAGGTAAATATATAACTAATGGGAAGCAGATACATCATTTGTATGATTAAAAAAAAATTTACATAAATATTATGTAGTTCATAAGTCTGTAAAGATCATTAGAAAACCCATGTATAAAACAGAAGTATATGTATACTACTTTTAGTGTATTTATATTATTAAAACTCTTAAGTTGCATATAAGAACAAGACATAAAGAACTTCCTGGGTATGACACTGTGCTAACTGAACTTCAGGTTTACAGATTAAAATGAGAGCAGGAGAGGTAGGCTGCATGGAGGGGGAAAGAGGAGAGGAGACTGGAAAAATGATGGTTATGTACTTGGTAATTAATTATGAAATATCAGTAATGTTTTCCAGGAAATTCTTGTTTGTAAAGCCCTTGATTCATTTAGCATGTTATGTGAATACCATTTAGTACTGCAAAAAATGAATTACTTCAAGCATGTTTATCCTTGGATGTTTATTAGTTTTTGGTAACAATAAATGAAAAGTAGAATTTGCTTTTCTTCTACAATATTACTTTTATTGCATTAACCGGTTTTCAGCATATAATGCCATCTTCAGACATTTACTGAGTATTTCCGCCAAAGAAGTTACAATGTTTGCAGATAACATTGGAAGAGAATCAACACATCAAGACTGAAGCAGAAACATACAGTAAGTAACATATTTGACAGTGTGGTGGTAATGCAATGAAGAAGTGAAAAATTGAATAGTAAATAGATAAAAATGGAGTAGACAGACAAAAAGTTTAACACAAAATAGGAATAGCATGCCTGCATTACAGTTTCTATTAATAAAGAAAACTAATAAAATAAAATAAAATTACTACTTGATGAGGCTACATCAGAAGGTATAAAACATGGAGAGAGATACACAAATCAATTAAAAGAAGAAACAATTATCATTGTAACTACAGGATACATAAGGAACTTAAGCCATATCAGTAATATAGAAATAAATAAATGCAGGAAAATGGATGCATTTGGAGGAAAATATAGTAAATGAAATCTTTCAGAGTGTGGTGTTACTGCACTTGAACATTAACATTACATTCAAAACTGTGGCTATGTAACAGTTTGCATTAAATAAATGAACCAAGTAAATTTTTGTCAATATTTGATTAGACAACTACAAGAGGTGTTAAATATGGATAGTAATACAAGTACCAGTTGAAAGAAAGCCTTAATAACTGAAACCACAGTCTATGTGCAATACATAGTCAACTTCAATTAAACAAAAGAACTTAATGAATACAGAAAAATGGGAATATGTAGAAATAGACAGTGTGGGAAGTAATGAACAACAGAGATGAATATATGAAGTTTAGGAAATGGTAGGTGTTGAGCTGTGTCTGGTCTTTAGGATCAGATCTGGAGTGTGAGCAAGATGTTTGTTAATTTCCAGGACTTCCAGCAGATTGAGTTTATGGCCTTTGTTTCCTAAGTGAAGTACAGTGGACACTGCCTGGTAGTTGTGACCATCTCTCAGTACATGCTCAGAAAATGCGGAGTCAGAATTCTGCAACCTCCAGCTGCGTTCATGTTCAGCCAGCTGAGTTGCTATGTCGCTACCTCATTGACCAATGTAAAATTTGTCACAATCAGAACAGGTGATTTTGTATACCCCACAGTTGGCTAACAACTGGGTCTTATCTTTGGTAATAACTTTATGTTATCTTCCTTGTTAATTAATTAGTGTTTGGGAGATTTGAGATGAGTACCAATGCTGAAATGCTGGACTAATGAGTACATTCTCTATCTTAATTTCATATCTGTCTGCCTTATGTCAAATATATACCGTTTTAAAATAATCAGCTGATGGTTAAAATGCATTTCAAGCATGTATATCAGTCTCCATATACAATCATACAGCAACCTCTCCACTAGTTCTTTATAGACTAAGAAGCTTTATAAAAATGTAAACTCTCTCTTTACTTTAAAATGTTTGATTTATTTTTTATTTTATAACTATAAATATACAACAACAAAACTGTTATTTCAACCGCTACTGTTATGCTGATAATTTTAAATCGGTGTATATTTGTATACTTCTTTTATATTTCTGAATACCTAGGCCCATTAAGAAAAAATCAGCAACATAAAAATATTCATGAACATTCTGATTAACAATTTACTACCATAGCAGTTCATGTGGGACTGAGCAGTGTAAATACTGTCGACAGTGGCGTGTGAAATTATCGGACGAAAAGACGGTATAATTTGTAGAAAGAAGTGTCTCTCGGCAGTTACGACTAAAAGGAGTAGTTTGAAGAAGTGACTCTGCAAGTTGCAAGCCTTAAATATTTCAAGGTGGAACTTGCACACGTGGATGGATTAGCGACAGTTTTATAGTGAATCGTTGGAGACCGTAATTAAATTGTTGGCTATTTTATTTTAAACTTTATCTCAATGGTGTTAGAGTCAAGCTTCTGAACAATTAGTCGGAAAGTAAACTCGTGAATTGTTATTCAAATATACAATCAAGCAGTCGTCCTTCTGAAAATGAGAATCTGTGTTTCCATTACTGACCTGATGCAACATCTCTCCCATATTCTTAAATCAGTTAAAGCTAATTTCCTGTGTGCGCAACCAAGAAACAGTAAGCCGGAGTACCTGTCTATTTTATTTTATTTCAGCTTTGTAACTTCCATTTATGGACAAAATAGACGTCCCCATCTTGCTGAGATCCTGCAGGTTGCCAGAGTCAGTATCATCGCATCGACAGCAGAAGGTATCCAGCACACTGTAGTTCATTCGAGGTAGGAGCAGCTACGCTCACTGAACAGCTGCCAGCTGCCATCTCACAGCTGTGTCACACAGAAGCAAAATATCAACAGCAGACGATCAGTAAATGTTACCACGACGATATTAATCTACCTTAACTTCCTAATTTATAGACAGAGCCTGTTGTTAAACAACAACAGTACACTACATTCAGCTGACACATATTTTAAATGAAAGCCTAACACAGAATCGTTATTACAAAACATTTGCTTTCAAGGACTGCTCAACATTACAAAGTACCTAACTCAAGCTACACTCCAAATTATTGCGTGCTTCTGGTACATACATTATAAGTTGTTGTTGTTGTTGTTGTTGTGGTCCTCAGTCCTGAGACTGGTTTGATGCAGCTCTCCATGCTACTCTATCCTGTGCCAGCTTCTTCATCTCCCAGTACTTACTGCAACCTACATCCTTCTGAATCTGCTTAGTGTATTCATCTCTTGGTCTCCCTCTACGATTTTTACCCTCCACGCTGCCCTCCAACTCTAAATTGGTGATCCCTTGATACCTCAGAATATGTCCTACCAACCGATCCCTTCTTCTGGTCAAGTTGTGCCACAAACTCCTCTTCTCCCCAATCCAATTCAATACTTCCTCATTAGTTATGTGATCTACCCATCTAATCTTCAGCATTCTTCTGTAGCACCACATTTCGAAAGCTTCTATTCTCTTCTTGTCCAAACAATTTATCGTACATGTTTCACTTCCTTACATTGCTACATTCCATACAAATACTTTCAGAACGACTTCCTGACAGTTAAATCTAACCTCGATGTTAACAAAATTCTCTTCTTCAGAAACGCTTTCCTTGCCATTGCCAGTCTACATTTTATATCCTCTCTACTTCAACCATCATCAGTTATTTTGCTCCCCAAATAGCAAAACTCCTTTATTACTTTAAGTGTCTCATTTCGTAATCTAATTCTTTTAGCATCACTCGACTTAATTCGACTACATTCCATTATCCTCGTTTTGCTTTTGTTGATGTTCATCTTATACCCTCCTTTCAAGACACTGTCCATTCCGTTCAACTGCTCTTCCAAGTCCTTTGCTGTCTCTGACAGAATTACGATGTCATCGGCGAACCCCAAAGATTTTATTTCTTCTCCATGGGTTTTAATACCTACTCCGAATTTTTCTTTTGTTCCCCTCACTGCTTGCTCAATATACAGACTGAATAACATCGGGGAGAGACTACAACCCTGTCTCACTCCCTTCCCAACTACTGTTTCCCTTTCATGTCCCTCGACTCTTATAACTGCCATCTGGTTTCTGTACAAATTGTAAATAGCCTTTCTCTCCCTGTATTTTACCCCTGCCACCTTTAGAATTTGAAAGAGAGTATTCCAGTGAACATTGTCAAATGCTTTCTCTAAGTCTACAAATGCTAGAAACGTAGGTTTGCCCTTCCTTAATCTAGCTTCTAAGATAAGTCGTAGGGTCAGCATTGCCTCACATGTTCCAACATTTCTACGGAATCCAAACTGATCTTCCCCGAGGTCGGCTTCTACTAGTTTTTCCATTCGTCAGTAAAGAATTCGCGTTAGTATTTTGCAGCTGTGACTTATTAAACTGATAGTTCGGTAATTTTCACATCTGTCAACACCTGCTTTCTTTGGGATTGGAATTATTATATTCTTCTTGAATTCTGAGGGTATTTCGCCTGTTTCAAACATCTTGCTCACCAGATGGTAGGGTTTTGCCAGGACTGGCTCTCCCAAGGCCGTCAGTAGTTCCAATGGAATGTTGTCTACTCTGGGGGCCGTGTTTCGAATTAGGTCTTTCAGTGCTCTGTCAAACTCTTCACGCAGTATCGTATCTCCCATTTCATCTTCATCTATTCATAATATTGTCCTCGAGTACATCGCCCTTGTATAGACCCCCTATATACTCCTTCCACCTTTCTGCTTTCCCTTCTTTGCTTAGAACTGGGTTTCCGTCTGAGCTCTTGATGTTCATACAAGTGGTTCTCTTATCTCCAAAGATCTCTTTAATTTTTCTGTAGGCAGTTTCTATCTTACCCCTAGTGAGATAAGCCTCTACATCCTTACATTTGTCCTCCAGCCATCCCTGCTTAGCCATTTTGCACTTCCTGTCGATCTCATTTTTGAGACGTTTGTATTCATTTTTGCCTGCTTCATTTACTGTATTTTTATATTTTCTCCTTTCATCAATTAAATTCAATATTTCTTCTGTTACCCAAGGATTTCTACTAGCCCTCGACTTTTTACCTACTTGATCTTCTGCTGCCTTCACTACTTCATCCCTTCTTCTACTGTATTTCTTTCCCCCATTCCTGTCAATTGTTCCCCTATGCTCGCCCTGAAACTCTGCACAACCTCTGGTTCTTTCAGTTTATCCAGATCCCATCTCCTTAAATTCTTTTTGCAGTTTCTTCAGTTTTTTATCTACAGCTCATAACCAATAGATTGTGGTCAGAGTCCACATCTGCCCCTGGAAATGTCTTACAATTTAAAACCTGGTTCCTAGATCTCTGTCTTACCATTATATAATCTATCTGAAACCTGTCAGTATCTCCAGGCTTCTTCCATGTATACAGCCTTCTTTTATGATTCTTGAACCAAGTTTTAGCTATGATTAAGTTATGCTCTGTGGAAAATTCTACCAGGCGGCTTCCTCTTTCATTTCTTAGCCCCAATCCATATTCACCTACTAAATTTCCTTCTCTCCCTTTTCCAAATAACCGAATTCCAGTCGCCCATGACTATTAAATTTTCGTCACACTTCAATATCTGAATAATTTATTTTTTTTCATCATTCATTTCTTCAATTTCTTCGTCATCTGCAGAGCTAGTTGGCACATAAACTTGTACTACTGTAGTAGGTGTGGGCTTTGTATCTATCTTGGCCACAATAATGCGTTCACTATGCGGTTTGTAGTAGCTTACCCGCATTCCTATTTTCCTATTCATTATTAAACCTACTCCTGCATTACCCCTATTTGATTTTGTGTTTATAACCGTGTAGTCACCTGACCAGAAGTCTTGTTCCTCCTGCCACCGAACTTCACTAAATCCCACTATATCTAACTTTTAACTATCCATTATACACTATTTAACATGCGTTATTACGATTGACCTAAACTTGTACTACACTGAACTGTTAACACACATCAGTATAGCTATTGCGTTCATTAACCCAGGGAGTCATATTTACCCTAAAGGTTGGAAACCGATAGGGAGGTGGTGTTCAGTGATATGGAACTGACTCAGAGCAAGTTTCTTCAAATTTAAATAAACAATGTTACTTACACGAAGGAATATCCCAAGTGTGACACAAGCCTCCAACATTTATAGTATAATTTACCAAGTGAAATAGGGGCAATATTCATCAAACACTCAACACATCAGTTCAAAGACTTCCATATTAAGTAACACTGCCACCCATATCTATTTTAATTCAAGAAACGCAACTCGTGATAGAATTTAAATAGCGAAAGATTAAAAGAGCAACTTCTAACAAGATTGCTGTTGTAATTCATCGGATGATGATGATGGTTTATGGTGGAGAGCGCCAAACAGCCAGGTCATCAGCGCCCTTGCATTAATATTATACTAAGGAAGATTTTCACAATCTATGGAAGAAGATCAGTAGATTGGAAAACTACATTTGATCCCACCACAGGAAACCTAAAGCAACCCCAAGAAGGTGACGTTCGAACTCATAATAGAACCCCAGCGAGACATAGCGGAATAACTAAATAAAATCATGGACAAAGTACCTGTAAGGATGCTGTTAAAAAAGGGAACCGTGGCTGGATGACGACTTAGAAATAGTACGTGACCCAGACACTCTGTGACACATTAAGATCTCACACCAAGTATTTTGGGAAGAATTCCAGACACCACACAAAATTTTAAGACACGAACAACATTCGCCTCGTTATCAATTAAAACAGAGGTAAGATCCTGTGGGAAACTCTGTTCAACCCTCAGGTCATCATATAAAACACGCTCAGTTAAAAGATGTCGTACTGACAGCTGTGTCCCGCATCTCTGACATACTGGGGGCTCCTCCCGACGTAAAAGGAAGCCATGTGACAATGGATAATGTTCCACTCTAACTCAGTGGAAGCAGCTGGTCCCAGAATTTAATAAAATGAATGAATCAAACACCAGCTGACTTCCAGATTAACTATTACAATTTACAGCAAACAAGTGGCAGGATGCAAACTAGTAATCAACAGAATAACTAAAGGAGCAACTGCCCACCAGATTTAATATTATCATTTACAGATATCAACTGGCGCCAGGATTAAAGATATAATTTGCGCAATACGTAAAAGAGAAACTGCTCACCAAATTGAGTACTATCATTTACAGAAGGCGGCTTACAGCAGAATTTAAAAGAATAATCCAGTAAATTTTAAAAAAGCTGCCAAACAGTCATTTAAAAGCTAAAAATAATAATTGTGTTGAAAACGTAGTTTATTATAACACAGACAATTAAACTGACAGATAAATCTTATTCAGAGTCTACACTTCATTAAAATATCGGAACAGATATGTTTACTAGTACTAGTCCAGCACGACGTTACTTACACAATGAAAAACAAGAAATACACACCTTCAGTCGAACAAAACCACATTCCATCTGGGATAGTCAGGTGGTAATGGAACCAAAACCCACACCAGATTTAGGCTCTGCAGACTAAGCGGCTACCAACGGTCTTGTCGCAAGCGATAACACCGGTTCCCGTCAGGTCACAGAAGTTTTGCAAAGGCGGGGTTGGCTAACTCTGCCCGGTATGCCGACAGCTGTCGGCAAGCGGGGTGCATTCAGCCCTTGTGAGGCCAATTGAGGAGCTACTTGATGGGGAAGCAGCGGCTCCGGTCACGAAAACTGACAACGGCCGGGAGAGGGGTGTGCTCACCACATACCCCACTATATCCGCATACAGGGACACCTGTGGGCTGAGGATGACATTGTGGCCGGTCGGTACCGTTAGAGCTTCAAGGCCTGTTCAGGTGGAGTTTAGTTTTCTTGATGAAAAGGCTGGCCAGCCTAACTAGATCCTTAATATAGCATCCTCGGCGCTGCTTATGTATAACAAATGTTTCAGTGAAAAGAGAATTATCTGTTTCAGTAGAGCCCAAGCTAACTACATGCTGGCCCCGGTTCCAGAATCCGTGAATACACAAGATGAACAGACGGAATTACAAGATCACCTTCCTGTAAAGTGCGAGACACACGTTAAAATAATTTTATAAACTATACCTACACATAACTGACCACGTTGAGACTAAAGGGCCGCCCGTTCACACAAAGTGCAACAGTACGTAAGGTCTTAACTATAACGTCACAGATGTGAATTAAATTATACACGGCTTAGCCATTTTGAACATGGCTCACAATTAATATGACCCGACTCGGTCTAGCGAATCCACTGAAGCGGTGCGTTTAGTAACAAACTTTCCGTAGGAAAGGACTTGTAGCCGCTAGACATAACTAGATCCTTGACTTCAGCGTGCTCCTAACAAGAGTGTGGTGAACCAGGACGGCGATCACACAGTTGAATAGATCAGCCAACAAGATTGTTGTTGTTGTTGTGGTCTTCAGTCCTGAGAATGGTATGAAGCAGCTCTCCATGCTGCTCTATCCTGTGCTAGCTTCTTCATCTCCCAGTACCTACTGCAGCCTACATCCCTCTGAATCTGCTTAGTGTATTCATCTCTTGGTCTCCCTCTATGATTTTTACCCTCTGCGCTGCCCTCCAGTACCAAATTGGTGATCCCTTGATGCCTCAGAACATCTCCTACCAACCGATCCCTTCTTCTAGTCAAGTTGCGCCACAAACTCCTCTTCTCCCCAATTCTATTCAATACCTCCTCATTAGTTATGTGGTCTACTCATCTAATCTACAGTATTCTTCTGTAGCACCACATTTCGAAAGCTTCTATTCTCTTCTTGTCCAAACTATTTATCATCCACGTTTCACTCCCATACATTGCCACACTCCATACAAATACTTTCAGAAACGACTTCCTGACACTTAAATCAATACTCGATGTTAACAAATTTCTCTTCTTCAGAAACGCTTTCCTTGCCATTGCCAGTCTACATTTTATATCCTCTCTACTTCAACCATCATCAGTTATTTTGCTCCCCAAATAGCAAAACTCCTTTACTACTTTAAGTGTCTCATTTTCTAATCTAGTTCCCTCAGCATCACCCGACTTAATTCGACTACATTCCATTATCCTCGTATTGCTTTTGTTGATGTTCTTCTTATACCCCCCTTTCAAGACACTGTCCATTCCGTTCAACTGCTCTTCCTAGTCCTTTGCTGTCTCTGACAGAATTACAATGTCATCGGCAAACCTCAAAGTTTTTATTTCTTCTCCATGGATTTTAATACCTACTCCGAACTTTTCTTTTGTTTCCTTTACTGCTTGCTCAATATACAGATTGAATAACATCGGGGAGAGGCTACAACCCTGTCTCACTCCCTTCCCAACCACTGCCTCCCTTTCATTTCCCTCGACTCTTATAATTGCCATCTGGTTTCTGTACAAATTGTAAACAGCCTTTCGCTCCCTGTATTTTACCCCTGTCACCTTCAGAATTTGAAAGAGAGTATTCCAGTCAAGCCAACAAGATAACACTATAAAAAGAAAATGTTTTCCCTAATTTCTACATATCGTCGTGGGAAACAACAGCTCCAAGCTGCTACCCACTGAGTACTTACGCCGTCCAGCTGTCGTTCGGGAACCAGCAGACGATAATCAACAGACAGCCCTTCGACCAACCATCGGAACTAGGCAGATAGGTATCAAACTCACCACCACAGCTGACACAGGGTTCCTGCCGAGATCAAAACTCGAAGCATCATGATGGTTCAATCACCACATCAGAATAAGTTTTCCATCCGGCAATATTCACTGCCCAAATGGCAACAATCGGCACATCAAGACAGCATAGACTCGTGTTCTGACGCGTAACTGTTCCCCAAGCCTCGCGCCTCGCCGGTCACACACAGATCCTTGTGGCTCACTGTCTTACTGAAGTACCTGACCACCGCGCTACCCTTAAGTCATGCGTCACAACATCTGTTCTTCCCTCTGGTGGTAGATCCGCAGCTCATTCCACTGTCACAACCAGAGGTGCCTCCAGCCCAAAGCACCTATCGATATAGTGCGAAAAGAAAAGATACCCTGCACTGTACAGACTGAGTTATCCGCGTGCATAGAGAACCAATAGTTTTTATGACTCTTATCTGTTTATAATCTTTCTTGATTATATTGTTCTGTTAGAGTGATGTCGATATTTCTGGGCATTTCATTGACCCACAGCTGTCAAAAGATTCCGTATGTCCGTTCGTTCAATTCTGGAAACTGGTTTGACTAACGAGACTGTCACATCAGGATTATACACTCAGGTAGTGGTTGTGGAGGCATGTTTCGGTAATGAGATTATTGTGGTTGTTGCTGCATCTGGAGGGCGCTGATCATCGCGGTCATCAGTGTCCGTACGCTGAATGTGTGCTGCAAATGAGGCTATAGCACCCAAAATGAGGATAGTGTAAAATACAACATAAGACCACATACGCTCCGTTGTACTCTTTTTTACATAAAAACACACGACAGGTGAGACGCTGCTAAGTAGGCAGGACAGTATGGTGCACTCTGGCAATCAAAAGTTTAAGCATGGAGAGACGAGGATACGGCTTTTCCTTCAGTTGTAAACTACAATCGGATCTGCTGTGGAGCACGTTAACTATTCTCAGGGTCAGCAGCAATAGAATAACTTGTCGCAACCTATGTGGATACTGTCGTGCGAATTACAACCAGCAGTTGGAGCTGTTTGGACCTTTTAAGTCTAACAAGAAAGGAATGTGGACAGATATTGAAGCTTACAAGGGAACCTCCCCATCGCACCCCCCTCAAATTTAGTTATAAGTTGGTACAGTGCACAGGCCTTGAAAAACTGAACACACATCAATCGAGAAAATAGGAAGAAGTTGTGTGGAACTATGAAAAAAATCAAAATGTACAAACTGAGTAGTCTATGTGCAAGATATGGAACATCAAGGAGAGTGTAAGCACCGGAGCGCCGTGGTCCCGTGGTTAGCTTGAGCAGCTGCGGAGCGAGAGGTCCTTGGTTCAAGTCAAGATTACATAGTGGAAGACCAGGGTTGTAGGAAGGCTGCTGCAATGTTTTGCAACCAGAGCTGTAAAGCGTAGCATTCTTCTATTGTCAGTGTGGGAGCGGGCGTTGTCGGGCAACAGAATTATTTCCTGGGGGGTTTTGACTTTATGACGCGTCACAGCTTCTGCGAAGTGTCTTAATAGTACCCAGGAATGTTGTCCGACATGATCACACTGTTGCAAGATAATGCTGGCCCCCACACTCCCAATTGGACGAAAGCTATGCTGTAGCAATCTGATTCGGAAACACTACAACAATCTCCGCAAAGGCCGGATTGCTACCGAGTGATTTTCACATCTTCGGTGACCTGAAGGAACACATGCTTGGAGGTCGGTTTTAGTTGAAAAAAGAAGTGCAAGAGTCGGTGCAGTTGTTGACTGGTCGTCAGCTGACCACCTTCTATGAAACAGGAGTTGATCCTATCTTCTCCCACTTGGACAAATGTCGAAGATGTGTAGTGATTCCTTTTCAGCGAAACTATTCCATGGTCCCGTTGCGGCAGGCGTTCTGTTACATTTGACTGCCCCTGACACATAGAATGAAATGAACTGATCCTATAGCAGTGACAGCCGGGAGCCCTCACCTGGGTAATTTTGCCCGTCGACTTGCAAGGCTTTCCAGTTGATGCCACATTGGGTGACTTGTGTGTCCATAAGGATGAAATGATGAAGAGAACAAATCAACAACAATCCCCGAGCGAAGGAAATCTACCACTCACCCGCGAATCGAATCTGGTCCCGCTGCATCGTAGTCAGAAGCACTGACCACTCAGTTAACGAGGCAGACTTATCCATAAAAAGTGACAATATAGAAAAGCGAGTGAAACGTAGCAAACATCACACCCACAGTGAGGTCTCTAAACAGAATCTAAACATCAATGAGTGATCCCAGATGGATAAAAGCATACCTGTGGAAGACAGTCGATTCATTGAATTGAAATCGTTATCTTAACTCAGCCAGTGTTACACGGTATTAATGTGAGGCCTCCTTGGTATGATTGAAATATTGTACGATGGAACTATTTCAAAAAAATAAAAGACAAAAATTGTATGCGCTACTGATTATAATACTCTGAAACAGTAACAACTGTTCCCATGTCAGTCATTACAGATGCACTCAAAACCGTGTAGTAATTTTCGCGATATTGGCAACACGCAATAGTAATTCAGTAGCTACATAATGGCACGGAGCGGAAACTGGAAAGTACTGCCCGCCACGAATTCCTTTCCTGTGCTAACCTCTTCATCTCAGAGTAGCACTTGCAACCTACGTCCTCAATTATTTGCTTGACGTAATCCAATCTCTGATTTCCTCTACAGTTTTTGCCCTCTACATCTCCCTCTAGTTCCATGGAAGTCATTCCCTCATGTCTTAGCAGATGTCCTATCATCCTGTCCCTTCTCCTTATCAGTGTTTTCCACATATTCCTTTCCTCTCCGATTCTGCGTAGAACCTCCTCATTCCTTACCTTTTCAGTCCACCTAATTTTCAACATTCGTCTATAGCACCACATCTCAAATGCTTCGATTCTCTTCTGTTCCGGTTTTCCCAGAGGCCATGTTTCACTACCACACAATTCTGTACTCCAGACGTACATCCTCAGAAATTTCTTCCTCAAATTAAGGCCGGTATTTGATATTAGTGACTTCTCTTAGCCAGAAATGCCTTTTTTGCCATAGCGAGTCTGCTTTTGATGTCCTCCTTGCTCCGTCCGTCATTAGTTATTTTACTGCCTAGGTAGCAGAATTCATTAACTTCATTGACTTCGTGACGTTTCTTGCTGTTCTCATTTCCACTACTTCTCATTACCTTCGTCTTTCTCCGATTTACTCTCAAACCATACTGTGTACTCATTAGACTGTTCATTCCGTTCAGCAGATCATTTAATTCTTCTTCACTTTCACTCAGGATAGCAATGTCATCAGCGGATCGTATCATCGATATCCTTTCACCTTGTATTTTAATTCCACTCCTGAACCTTTCTTTTATTTCCATCATTGCTTCCTCGATGTACAGACTGAAGAGTAGGGGCGAAAGGCTACAGCCTTGTCTTACACGCTTCTTAATACGAACACTTCATTCTTGATCGTCCACTGTTATTATTCCCTCTTGGTTGTTGTACATATTGTATATGACCCGTCTCTCCCTATAGTGTACCCCTACTTTTTTCAGAATCTCGAACAGCTTGCACCATTTTATATTGTCGAACGCTTTTTCCAGGTCAACAAATCCTATGAAAGTGTCTTGATTTTTCTTTAGCCTTGCTTCCATTATTAGCCGTAACATCAGAATTGCCTCTCTCGTCCCTTTACATTTCCTAAAGCCAAACTGATCGTCACCTAGCGCATTCTAAATTTTCTTTTCCATTCTTCTGTATATTGTTCTTGTAAGCAGCTTCGATGCATGAGCTGTTAAGCTGATTGTGCGATAATTCTCGCACTTGTCAGCTCTTGCCGTCTTCGGAATTGTGTGGATGATGCCTTTCCGAAAGTCAGATGGTATATCGCCAGACTGATATATTCTACACACGAACGTGAGTAGTCGTTTTGTTGCCACTTCCCCCAATGATTTTAGAAATTCTGATGGAATGTTATCTATCCCTTCTGCCTTATTTGACCGTAAGTCCTTCAAAGCTCTTTTAAATTCCGATTATAATACTGGATCCCCTATCTCTTCTAAATCGACTCCTGTTTCTTTTTCTATCACATCAGACAAATCTTCACCCTCATAGAGGCTTTCAATGTATTCTTTCCACCTATCTGCTCTCTCCTCTGTATTTAACAGTGGAATTCCCGTTGCACTCTTAATGTTACCACCGTTGCTTTTAATGTCACCAAAGGTTGTTTTGACTTTCCTGTGTGCTGAGTCTGTCCTTCCAACAATCATATCTTTTTCGATGTCTTCACATTTTTCCTGCAGCCATTTCGTCTTAGCTTCCCTGCACTTCCTATTTATTTCATTCCTCAGCGACTTGTATTTCTGTATTCCTGATTTTCCCGGAACATCTTTGTACTTCCTCCTTTCATCAATCAACTGAACTATTTCTTCTGTTACCCATGGTTCTGCCTTAATGATAGCTAATACTTGCGGTATCGAAGACATCTTCGCCTTCCGCGCCAGGAACGTCACGCACAGCTCACAGACGCGCGAGTGACGGCTCTTCTCAACATTCATATGGAAGACCGCAGTGAGGACAATAACACCTTCGTATCACGACGCTACTGAACATTACTAATATTCAGAGCCTTATAGAAGTGTATCATCGTTCAAGACTATTTTTTTCTACTAATAAAATTATTATTATTGTATATAATCCAGCATTACAGAAAAACTTAGCGCATTCTAAGTTATGTCCGACTCAGTTATTACATGTAGCGGAAGGCGGGGCAAGATGGAGAAGCTAACTTTAAACCCTTAGAAATGGGACAAAAATAAACAAATTCATGTAGGTTTCACTATCATTTGTTTACTTAACCGTTGAATTACAATAGCACGCAAAGAAACCTGCAAACTTTTTACATTTAGTTAGAAATATCTCGATTTGAAACATAAACCACTAATTTCTCGTCTTGCCATATATGCGGTGTAAGATGGGGAACTAGCATGAATTCATCTCTAAACTTTAAATAAGGACTGTAATAACAAAATCGTGTGACGATAAAGTTTCGAAACATGGTTCTGCGAATTGTAGAATCAGGTATTACGTTTTATTTAGGCCTCTTACTTTCACATAGTACACAAGTGTGGACAGCCTCGTCATCATCACTTTCTATTCCTGCACAAGTGTCGTGGGCCCAGCGTCCGCAGCTAATACACCGTATCCAGCCTCCTTCAGAGAAGTCATGGCAGTATAAACATTCTTCACTCTCTTCCTCGTTGTCCTTCGACCTCTGTTTATTATCCCTTGAGCATGAACGGGTGGATAAGACGTCAGTAACGTTCGTCACTGTTTCGTTGTCATTCGTCCTGTTGGTGGTATTCCAGGTTTATTAAACGTCTTTGAGAAAAGTTTTCGTTTACAATGCAGCACATTTGGGGACTCCTTTCCGTTTAATTTCTTCTGATAGCTCACTCCTATAAGGAGACTCGGTTAAAACAACGGGTTTTCCACGTCTGTTAAATGGTTTCCTTTTGGTTTTTTTATCCACCTTTGGAATAGCTAACACCATTTCAGGGCTGGTAACCAGAAAGTTAGACGAAACAGAGGCTTTATCATCAGTTGTTGATTGTTCAGGTGTTTTACGTCTTGTCTACATCTCTGGTACTTGGTCTTCCGTTTCTGTAACTTCAGATGTGTGAGCGTGATGAATGTCTGTAGTTGAACTGGGAAGGTAATCACTTTCTAGAAACACATTTCTGTTTACAGGCCAAATGCCTGTTTTCCGAAACCCGTTCACTGCTGTGGACATTATAGCTGAATGAATGAAGACTTTGCCGAATAAACTTGCGATCTGATGCAGCGTAACAACTTTTCCAGGATGGGTTCGAGGCCACGATCTTACTTCATCTTCGTAAAATTTACTGAGCGGTTTCATAAATGCCAGGTCCAATGGTTGACGACGGTGTGAACAGTGTGGTGGCAAACACAGCAAGACAACCCCACTTTCGCGGGCCACATCTATCAGTTCCAAATTCTTGGTGTGCGTTTTGTGGCCGTCCAATATGAGAAGTATTGGTCTTTCCTTTGACACTCCAGTAAATGCAATAAACTTCTTAAACCAAGTCAAAAATAGTTCTTTCGTCATCCAACCAGTTTCTTGGATTTCTGCCCAGGCACCAGGTGGCAGGCCAGTCTCAAACGCTTGTTGCATTCGTTTTCGAGGATAAATTAACATAAGTGGTACGTAGCACCCCGACGCTGAAACACAGATTTCTACAGTCACAGTCTGGCCTCTTTCTGCTGAAGTAACTGCTCCCACCTGTTTGCGCCCTTTCAAAACAATCACCTTTGTATGACCTTTTGGAATGATTGTTAAACCAATCTCATCGCAACTGAAAATTCTGTTTCCCGTAAACTTGAATGTGTCTAATTGACTTTGTAACAGATCGAAAAACCGATCTACAGCAACTCGATTAAACCCCACTCGATTGATGTGGCCTCTGGTTTTCGTATTCTTAAGGTAAAATTTCGTGCAACAAACCCATTTAACCAATCTCTTCCAGCAGATTTGGCTGCAGTATTAAATGGATGTTTGATATTGTTTCGTTCAGCTAGCTGAAAAGCAAGTTCACAAAGTTCCTTAAGTATTAAGCCAAAATACTGTCCTTCCATCTGTGTTAAGTGGTCCTTAAGTTATGCCTCTTGTTCTGGGGTAAACACACTAGTGATTGGTCGTAACCTTTTCACAACTGTATAGTCATGATTAGCACATTTCTTTGCCACATGTCGTTCAATCGTTGTCTGTGGCACGTTGAACTGTCGAGCAGCCCTGAAAGAACCCATATTACCCTCTATAACAGCATTTACAGCGCCTTCCATTGACTCCAATGACCAATCTTGCCTAAACGTTTGTCGCCGATACTTGCGAACCATCTGAAATAAAACACGTGGAACGTACTATTGAATCAGATCATTCCTGGTAATCTATATTATATAGGAAATACCATATTTCCAATAGTCAGTCGTTAAAGCAAAGCAAGAATACTGACTTTGCACGTTTGGTGTATTCTTATTCACCATACAGCCTAAGGCATACTTTTTAATTAATTAGGAAACGTTGGAATAACGAATACCATTCTATTTACATTTGTATTCAACGTATAAAGTACGTGTTCAAAACCCGCAGCGAGGTAAACACATGAGATGATAAGAACGTAATGGTTGGACAAATAGTAGGGGCAAGACGGGGAAGCTCCCCATCTTGCCCCACCCCGTCTTGCCCCCTACCATGCTGTCAGGTTATGTTACGCCTACATAAACGCTATTTAGTGAACATTGACTACTGACACAGCAGATTACTGTTAATAAGACGTACTATTCAGTGCTATATATACAGTCTGGACAAATGTTCACGAAACACATGTTTTAGGACCTCAAAAGGTGTAAAACATTGCAATTCAGTATAACAATTGTACGTACCTTGCAAAGCTGACAGAAACCGCCGCGAAACTAAGGTTCAGCAATGTCAACACACTGGGATCTGTGTACTGATGATGTTGACGTAGCTATCCACAGATGGCAGCACTCTAACAGTAGCTTATAGCATTTCCTCGTCTTATCCCACCTCCCTGTCTTGCCCCGCCTTCCCCTATATAGCGTAAATACACTTCTTAATGCGTTATCGTTTTGTAGATGTGTGGCTGTATTTATTGGCCACCTCAAGTGTCAATACCACAATGCTAATATATATTAGTCGTGCCAAGTAACCTTAACACATTCTACCATGATTCAAACAAGATCCAAATCAGTGACAGTAGTTGAGTAAGCTGGTAAGGAGTCATCCTAAGCATATTCTAAGCTTTGCACTGATGGTGCCCCCTGCGCAGTTGCCTTTTAACATCCCCTAGTAGTCAGTGGATCCACCGAACAGACCAGGTGCTGTCAGCAGCAGTGGCACTATTGTGCTTTAAGCACTCTAGTTGCCCCCACCCCATCCTCCCAACAATATCCCCTCGTGTGAGCGCTTTCATGACTGAAGAGGATGTTAAAGATGCACCCTTAGTGTGGGGACACGAAGAAAGCTGATAGTCTACATGTTGTTTCACCACAATTTGCAGCGCAGCAAGGACGTAGCCGGAGGGGAGTTTTGAGGGTACAGACGCCCCCTCCCCCCCGTCAATCACCTAAATGAAATTACACACGACTTAGTTGCCGTGTAAGGGAACTGAAAGGTATCTTGATTTTCGGTCAGATGACGAAAAAGCATTACGCGCTATCAACAATCTACAAGGCCATCAAAAGATGAAAACTAGATTAGACCAACAACTACACGTCCTTAGTCTCACTTGAACTCAGTTGTTGTTTTGTTAATCAGTTCAGTTCGTATTTTTAGTTGAAATTAATGTAAGTGCTGCCATTTTTCCTTTCGTGTTGTGTGCTGTTGTGATAATTTCTAACTCTGGATAAATTTGTAATAAAAACAAGATGAAAACCGCTTTTGATCCGTCAATTAGCATTACGGTAACTTAAAAATATGAATGCACTACTACAATAGGCTAATTAACTATCTATAACAGTTTAACGTTAGAATGGAGTCTTTATTGGGAGAGAGATGGAACTTTGGGGTTGGAAGACTTCAATACTTTACAATGCTGCGGAGCGGTAAACATCGTTAGAAATAACATTCAGTTAAAATTAGTGCATAAAAATACACTTGTATTTACCTGTGCTGTCAACAAAAATATCTCCCAAACGGCTGCGGTTGCATTTCTTTAAGAAATTTGCTAAAAATTCTGTCATTTGTAGCCTAAATGGAAAAATATTGGCCAGTCTGCTCACCTGGGCAATACCCAGGTATGAAAGCCTGAAAGATTGGGTGGGGTTTGTGGAAAAAGAAAAGGGTATGTGAATACCACATTCTATAGTTCGTTTGTTTCTAAAAGATTTTTTCAGTGGGTTACTTGAAATCTTCCAAGCGCCCCCCATCCCTGGCCAACCCTCACCCTTTCATCCATAATCTTTTTACGCTGTTGTAATACTATAATAATTGAAGCTAGATGTATGATTATCTTCTAACTTTAATGTTTTAAGTTGTGGGAATACAGATATAAATAATAATTTTCTCATTCTTTGTAGTAGTACTTATCCTGATTTGTGGAATTGTCGTTTGTTTCTCTGGCAGGGAGTATTTAATTTTAATGTTGTTTACGTCGTTCAGCTGTAGCTTACACTGGAAAGTAGCTAGCGATCGTCATTTTGTATCATGTATCTGTGCATAAAATTTGCTCACTTGTGGAGCGGTGATATGTCCTCAAGTTTAAATAAAAGAACGATATTCTGCTGTGAAATTTATTATTAGCAATATCCTTGGAAAAGTGACTCAAGTCATCAGAACTCTAACGTATCTGTAAATAAACGTCATAAACATCAACCTATAGTATAGAGGAGTTTATTAACATCAAAGACTGTATGACGGTATTATCATGGATAAATGCAAACACATTTATGAAGTTACATAGATAAGATGTCTACTTGAAATCAATGCGTGAATAAATATGAAGATCCCAATACAGTACCTCGTAATATTTGTATGTTCCGGTTTCTTTTATAAATAAATTTGATTGATATAGTTTCAAGTTGACTGTTGGAATAATAATTGAAAATGAAGTTCTTGACCACTTAAAGAAACTCAAGAATTTTAATAAAAGTTTGAGACTGACTTGAGAAACCTGGGATGCTTTGGTATGCAGAAGGAATTCTGACTTGACTTCAGATAAGACATAAACTTAAACTCAAGATTGTAATCTAAGAAAAATAGCTATTGTCGAAAGAGATTTGAACAGTGCATGCTCCGCTGCAGAGTGAAAATTTCATTCTGGATATATGTTATACTTTTCTTCAGAAAAGCTTTTTCTGTATGTAATTTTATAGGCTAAATACTATTTCTGTAAAGGACTGTCGAAAGCAAAATGTAGTCACAAATTAAAAAATAAATGAAAATGTTTCCAGAATTGATGAAAAAAGTAATTTTCTTAATGTCCTCTTTAACAAATATGACCGCTCTTGACAAAATCCTGACCACGTCCTTGAGAACAGTTGTATTCAGCTACAGCCACACAGAGAGAACGTTGGTTACTCTGTCAGTCAGTGCAACAGTACAACCACAACCAGTGTCTCACACGCACACTGACAGCTCTGATTTTTTTTTTCAAACAGTTTCATGAAAACTATTTGGTAAAACATTTTGATTTTTTCATTACTTGTAGTCTTACATGTCAGCTTAAAGGTTAACTGTCTATCTCTTCAGTAAGGGTAACATTTATTGTCATCCTTCCAAATTAGGTAACCCACTACAAGAAATTTGAATAGTTGGCAATGTAACGTAGAAGTCACTGTGAGTTTACATTTGGTGGACATTAGCTCGTATGTTGTGTAATGGGGCAGGTTTTCGGGAGACAGTCAGACAACATATGCAAATCACGAATGGAACTTTCATTTTATTGGAATACGTAATATACATCGATAAAAAGGATACCCCTCAGTAATAACGACCGCCGAAAATAGCTAATGCAGCTTGCCAATTCACAATTCATATTTGCATGCACTGTAGCTGTAGAATGATATTGGAAGCACCCTGGGTGATGGGAAGGGATACAGAGCCAGTAGAAGCCGCAAGAGAGAGCCACCCTCAGTGTCAGATTCCTGGAAAGCTGCAGGCGGAGGGCTGAGGGTCACTGGCCACTGACCAGCAGGTTTTGCTACGCAGAACCTCAGCGAGACATCAGCCCATCGCATAGAGACACATATAGCATCTCATGGAGAAAAACGCCTCCACAAAAACATTTTACGAACAGGAAATGAGTTGAGGAGACACGACTTTAAGTGGGTGGGTGCCTTTGTATCCGAGACGCAGAAATATGGTCAATTATCCAGAAAAACACAGAGAACTGAAGATAAAAACAGACCGTTACTCTAAGCTCACTGACTTTAAGGAAAACACGAATTTTGGAGAATTTATTATGACCTTGAAAGAATGGCAACATAGTTTTCAAACTTTTGAGAACACCGTGGGTCTTACATCTTGTGTAAGCACTATTTATTATTTGGGGTATTCAAAATGGGTTGTCGTCTTCACTGGAGTAGTCATTATTTGTCACTGGGAATCTTTTACGGTTTTAATAGATTCTTAGTATCCCTATTTGTTGTAGGTTACATCTCGTCTCGTATGTAGTCCATTATCAAATTGTTGACAAATGCAGTTTTAGACTATGATCAGCATGAGGTAGGGGACATCTATGTTTTTGGGCGACGGCTTCTGTCTCTAAAAAAAAAAAAAAAGGTCTGTGGTCTTTCTTTCGGTATTCAAAATGTAAATAAAATTTGCCCTTATGGTTTGCCTATTTATGTTAATGAAAGGTTTTTTGCATCTTCTATTGACCAATTGCTTGGTAACTGAGGATGTCACTTAATAGTCCTGAAACAATATGGGAACCAACAGGAGATCAATAAGTCTTCTCACAGCAGCTGTGTGGTTATTAATTATTCAGATGGATTTCCACGTGTGTACCTGGCACACTCACCAAGTAAGGTGTAAATCTTACGTCTTCGAACTATTTATGGGACCGTTTGCTATTTCATTTGAAACTGCAACTGTACATGTGCAGAAAGAATGGACTGATCTGTAGTTTAATTCCAATTTTAAGAACAAGTTGCTTACATTCAAACTTTCCAGGACATCTACATCATTTTCGTCAGGAAGAGTAAGGACGCTACAACCGTGATTAAATATTTAGATCAAAATATGTTTGTCAAAGGCTGTTTTCTTTTTTTTTTTTTTAATTTTTTAAAATGGACTTGTAGTCCGGGGTGATATGTTACATACAGCATCACCGGTCTATTGCGGGCTAACTGTGTTGGTGAGGCAATAAATTTCCACAGGGCAGTGAATGCGTCACTGCAATTCACTTTGGAGATGTGGCGGTGGGGCTTGTAGTCCCGTGCCACCCTCTGACGGTGATAGTACTACATGAGTCAGGCAGAAAATTTTGCCGATTATGAAAGCAGGTAAGTCGTGATTGCGCGACAATCTGACTGCGAGCATCTGTAAAATCGGGTGTGCTGCCTGTATGTCGACAGTTCGTACCAAACAAAAACTAAATCACGTCTTCAATGTACAAAAAATTATTAAATAATACTATAATCTTGTTTTTGTTTGCGATCTATGTTGTGGAGAAATACAAAACCAAGTTTTACACAGCAATTGCATTTCAATTTAAATGTGGCGCATTCGCAGTTTCCTCCTTGCCATGCTCAGAAATCGTAGCATAGCGAAAGAACTGATTTAGCTACTGAAATGTAAAAAGTGAGGCATATTCATCTTTGTTGTGGAGAAGCATAATTCGATTAAGTAACGAAACAGTTAAATGCCTTGCCACTAAATTATGAATACTGATATAAAGTTACTGAAGGGAAGGTCTGTTGAACATGCAACAGACATCAGGAACACGACGAGGTAAGCCCATAGACTTAACTATAATTTCCTTTATTTTAATTTTTCGGTACAGCAGAGATCGACTTAGACATCGGAAACAGCGATGTGATTGGCCAAGTTGTTCTGACAGTGACGCGCCGAGTTAGAAGTATTAACTGGGAGGGGCACAGTGCTTGTCAGGTCACACCTTCCTCCTACTTTTCACGTCACGTGTAGCAATCCCGCAAAGTTCGGGGCAGCTCAGTACGGAGGAACTGATAAGCAGCAGACTTGTTGGAGGTTGGTCACTGTTAATACCTCGATATTACACTCTGACCCTCTACTCTACAAATGTTTCTGCTGACGTAGGCGGATAGGATTTGGCTTTCATTAAGGCTGGATTGTACTTGCTTATTATCGACGAACTCCCCTGATCTGATGCCGAACTACTAAATCGCGTGAGCAACGCACCAAATTACTTGTTTCCCATTACCTCATCTTATCTCATCAAATGTTAAATTATATTAAGGCATGCCTTCTTTGCCTGGAAATTCCACCATACTCACTATCCCATGCGATGTTTCAAGCACCAACGGAACGACCACATGACGCCTGCATGTAATGGCGAAGACACGTCTACCGGCTATGGCAACGCTGCCCTCGTGGAAGGTGCCACGTGTTCGTTCCCAGAATTTTTGGTAAGTTGCTGCGGCAATCATGCTGCAAGAGGCCGAAGCTACTTACTGTCTCAACATGAAGAAATTTTGGATACGATAAAGAACGCTGGTCAATCTCGTTACGCTAAGACGAAGAAGTTCAAATGGTTCAAATGGCTCTGAGCACTATGGGACTGAACTTCTAAGGTCATCAGTCCCCTAGAACTTAGAACTACTAAAACCTAACAAACCTAAGGACATGACACACATCCATGCCCGAGGCAGGATTCGAACCTGCGACCGTAGCGGTCTCGCGGTTCCAGGCTGTAGGCCTAGAACCGCTAGGCCACCTCGGCCGGCACGAATAAGTTTTACAATACACAGCCACATTCATCTAAATCTTTGTCTTAGCATTTACGCACAATGCCACCAAAATCGACATGTTTTGTTGGACAGAGACTCACTTGTACGGCCGGCCTGAGTGGCCGTGCGGTTCTAGGCTCTACAGTCTGGAGCCGAGCGACCGCTACGGTCGCAAGTTCGAATCCTGCCTCGCGCATGGATGTGTATGATGTCCTTAGGGTAGTTAGGCTTAATTAGTTCTAAGTTATAGGCGACTGATGACCTCAGAAGTTAAGTCGCATAGCGCTCAGAGCCATTTGAACCATTCACTTGTACGTTGTCTTATACCTCAGTAACGGCACCTGCTTCAGTATGAGGAAATCGGTCATGCAAATTACCAAAATTAGACACCCCAAAATTGCCAAGCTTCGTTACAACATAACGCTGTTCAATGAACAGAAAATAAAGTGCTAAAAGTCCGTTGCCATCATGAGATCTCTAAGGACAGAAAAAGCACCAAGCACATAAACAGGAATATCAAACGAAGGGTCTACAACCATCGGACCGTACTACACCTGCGCGGACTGAAGATTCCAATATACACCTGTCTGTAGTAATTACAGAATATGAAATATCTAGAAGGAACGAAACAGACCCTCCTCTAAACACTAAAGCTACCATCCCTTTGCCATCTCTGCAGCAAAAAAGTTTAATGGACGTAGAAAAATCCCGCTAGATGTTCACATCCTGCAGTGCAGTATGAATGAGTCCAAAATATACATGCATGAGCTGCAGCTAGTAACACAACGAAGGGTTTTGTACCTACGTTTCCAAAGTTGAACATTTTCGAGATACTGATACCCTTGCAACTTGAGATTATAACCTCCACAGGAAGAAGACCATCAACGGAGAGAGAGCTACATGAAATGTAACTACCTTTTTGTCGAAACATACAACACATCATCTGATTCCCTCATCATCAGCTTGCAAGCAGTGAGTGCAGTAGAGTACATGTTGTATGGGGTAACCTGTTCCTGTCCAGTTATGACACTGTAGTAGCTGTCACAGAATTCTCCGGTCATTATTCTTCTGTATGAACTTTCACATTAATGTCCCGGGGCTTGTATATCATCTACGCAATAGTGACGTTAATAACCTTCACAAAGGTTCGTCTTAGGAGAACGTTGCAGAGAACAACTGATTCCTCAGTGTACGCTCCGCCACCAGATGACACAGGTCAGTGAGAAATATCGACAATGTGTACAGCAGTGAGCACCTCTGGAATTAGAAACGCTTAGCAGATCTAATATTGTCAGGAAGGGAACAGCGGAAAGAGATGCAGAGCAAGGTTAAAAGGCACTCAACTCACTGTAATTGTACATCACAACAGTGTCCAGGAATTGGTGCACCCCGATAGAAATGTGTCAACAGGTACCGGAAACATCTGTTCCTCAGTCAGGAGACCTGTTCCCTCGTGGAGTGAGAAGTGGTGCTAAGCAATCAGAGGAAGGCGTGCAGCTTCCGAAATATTCCATTTCCGTTTAAATGTAGAGTTCCTCGCGTCCTTCTAGAACTTTTCAATTAAGTTTGCACGCTGGACGATATGTCTACTAATGGGGGGAAAAATTTGGTCCCTCTTCAGATCAAGGAATGTGCAAATATGTCTCGGTAACTACAGAAACGTTGTCTTTTCATTTGTGTAGCAAAAATTTTGGGGTGAATGGTCGAATGTCACGACAAAAATCACTCAGCACCAACTATATACAAAGAAACAGTAGCTACTTAACCAAAGTTTTACTGGTTGAAAAATTTTCATGACAGAGACTTAGAGATTTTTGTTACATACAACGCTCAGAATCCATTCGTAGGTTAAATATGACGAGTATTGCGTAAAGGCCACAAACCTGCGATCGGATCACCTCTCAACACTTTTTGTGGCGCATGGTATAAAAATCAAAACGTTTCCAATAATTTCATGCATATTTCCATTCATTTCCTATATTTTAGAGGGCTGGGGTAAAACATGATAAGTGAAATTTTTGTGTATTGAATTTTCGATGTTTGGAACTTTAATAGTGGCAACTATTTATTTACAGCTCGTACAAAATACATACGTGTTTCAAAGTTTTACTGACCTTCAAAGTAGTCACCAGCGTTGTGTATAACCCGTTGCCAGCGATGTGGGAATCGTAGGATACTCTTAGCAGTGCCAGTTGCGTTGACAGTTCTAGCGGCGTAATCTATTGTCCGACGAATTTGTAGCAGTTCTGAAGCGAATGCCGTGAATTGTTTCCTTCAGTTTATAAATCGAGTTGACTTACAAGGGCTTAAGTCAGGAAGTGCAGTAGGTGGTGTAGCACTTAGCAGCCCCATCAGTCAAACAAATCAGTAACAGCTTGCACTGTACGTGCTTGAGCATTGTCCTGCAAAATGATGGTCAGGTCCTGCAGAAAGTGTCATCACTTCTGTCTCTATGCTGTTCATTTTTGGAACACAACCTACGACCAGTTTAGAGACAGAAGTGACGACACTTTCTGCAGGACCTAACCATCATTTTGCAGGACAACTCTCAAGCACGTACAGTGCAAGCTTTTACTGATTTGTTTGACTTATGGGGCTGCTAATTGTTATACCGCCTACTGCACTCCTCTGACTTAAGCCCTCGTAAGTTCAACTTCATTTCTAAACTGAAGGAAACGCTTCACAGCATTCGCTTCAGAACTGCTACAAGTTCGTCGGGCAATAGACCGCGCCGCTCGAACTGTCAACACAACTGGCACTGCTAAGAGTATCCTAGGACTTCCACATCGCTGGAAATGGGTTATACACAATGGTGGTGACTACTTTGAAGGTCAGTAAAGCTTTGAAATATGTATCTATTTTGTATGAGCTGTAAATAGATAGTTGCCGCTATTAAAGTTCCAACCCTCGTATTAGGTACAATAATTGTACATTTACCATGTTAAACTGTTGCTTCCATTTTTTCACTAAATACTTGAGCATTAGAGAGTGCACTGGTGTGGTTAGAAAAAAAGAAACAGTGTTTGAGACACTGACACAAATTACACTGTGGATACCATGTAATTCGTCGTCGTAATGTAGATAGCCTGTTATTCAAAGTATTAAAAACATGCGATTGCCACAGGAAAATTCGACGTTAAAAGTTGGTGGTAACGTAGCATATTAACGACACAGTACAATGTAATTAAATTTGCGAAGTTTCAGATTTGAAGCTAATACTGGTATTCAAATTTCGCTTTCCTTACTCTCATCATTTGATTTGGTTCTCTCATCCACTTTTAATGCCTATTAGTAAACATGATGATCTTCCAGTATGTGTTGGAAATACCCAGAAAATCATTCAGTTTAGCCTCCTTGATGGGTGGTGGATCTATTCACAGGCTTGGAAGAGAGATTTTTAAACCTTTGAGGAGCTGCACTGGATTACCTGCTTCTCTTAGTGATACAGGACCCCATTTCACCACAACATGAATTACTTACTTTCATTTTTCTAGGTTCTTGACTTGAAAACTGCAATTTCAGAACATTTATAATTCCGAACATTTCACCGGAGCATGTTATGAGCCTGATTAAATCTGTCCCACAAGTTTGAAATCTTCAGAAAATCATCTGTGGTCATACGGTACACAATGATAGATTTCTTCTCGTGACAATTTTGATCAAGATATATCTCTAAACTTCCTGGCAGATTAAAACTGTGTGCCCGACCGAGACTCGAACTCGGGACCTTTGCCTTTCGCGGGCAAGTGCTCTACCATCTGAGCTACCGAAGCACGACTCACGCCCGCTACGCATAGCTTTACTTCTGCCAGTACCTCGTCTCCTACCTTCCAAACTTTACAGAAGCTCTCCTGCGAACCTTCTTTCAGGAGTGCTAGTTCTGCAAGGTTCGCAGGAGAGCTTCTGTAAAGTTTGGAAGGTAGGAGACGAGGTACTGGCAGAAGTAAAGCTGTGAGTACCGGGTGTGAGTCGTGCTTCGGTAGCTCAGATGGTAAAGCACTTGCCCGCGAAAGGCAAAGGTCCCGAGTTCGAGTCTCGGTCGGGCACACAGTTTTAATCTGCCAGTAAGTTTCATATCAGCGCACACTCCGCTGCAGAGTGAAAATCTCATTCTGAAGATATATCTCATTCCTTAGGTTAGAATACATACTGATAGTGATTTAGTACATAATTCTTGAGAACACCAAAATCGCGATCAGAAGGCGGGATTGGATGCTGTACTTGAGGAAATGTTTGACAGCCAGTTTTAAATCTACAATGTGCTATAAGTTTCAGCTGTATTTCAACAATGGTCCAGTTGTCATTTTGACATCCGCAATGTCAGATGCGGCTATCAACTTCGCTCAAGGTGCTTCAGTAAACAACTGTCAGTTTCATCTGCTCCTCTGCCAGCAGTTCCTTCATCTCACACACAAAAATATCGTTGTTTTTCAAAAAAAATTGATTCTGGGACTGTAACGAAAGATATATTTTTCTAGGAAGCAGGACCAGTGGAAAATTCGGGGATAGATAAGGCCTCCTGCAATTCGAAAGCAGTGACGTAAATACCTTCATTTTTCTCTAACTCTTCTGAAACAGGCATAACAGCATCATGTCCTGCTTTCGCTTTGCGCTGATCTAACTCAAGGTGATCAGATAAGGACTTTAATATGTTTTGGTCTTACTTCTCTTTTTAATTGTCCATTTTAAATAAAGCAAGCACGCGTGCTGAAAATGTCTGATTATGCATTTTTAAACAATATGTTGTGCTCTTCTATAGAAATCCGAAAACGTTTATAACTGAATACGGGCGATATCTACTGTTGTATACATTCTTTTTTTTATTTATCATACCGACTTTCTATTGTGTACTCCTTGCTGACAAATGTCCTGTTTGTAGGCCTCTTTTGTAGGCCCACTGGCTGTTACACATTGGCAGTGTGCCTATGAAAGTACTGACAAATTCACTATTTGCACTTGAATACTTTTCTGGGTCGTGCTAGTGTTTTCCCTTCCCATCTCCTGAGGGACTTTTACGTCTTACAAATGTCAATGCGGTCCCCACTACAACACCTTATGTCAGTTTCCTTCGTTTTTCTCTTTGTTTCGGTTACTGGTATGAAGGTCGGCACTCTGCAATTCATAATTTCGTTATTCCAAAACTTTAGAAACATATCTATTTTCTCTTCATATTTGAATAATTGAAAACAACTTTTCCCGCAGTTACGACCAGGTTCATGACTCTTCCTTAGATACATTGTGGTAACTAACAAAGCGAATTCCGACACAATATACCACGAAATACATGCTTAGGAGAATATTACAATACATAACATTCAGTTCCAGTTCTCTGCATAAACTATGGCGTATGTAAAATGGTAACTGCAGCAAATACATCTGCATTTATCCATAGCAAATATAACTTGTTGTCCGACGTAGATGCCAGTGAGTATACGCTAAAACAAATTTGAAGTTAGCGACACTACTTACCTCATTTCTTCGTTACTACAGCTGTCATAACTTTCTTTTCTGTGTCTTGGTAATATGGATCTTTAACAGAGTCATCAAACTCATAATCACTGTTTAACAGCTGGTCTAACATTGCACTATTGTTCACATGGCTCTTGGCTCCAGACTCCAACTTCCTTCTAGTAGTCATTTTGTCACACGTACCACGTTATACATGGAGAAACTTCTAATTACCTGGGAAGAATAAGCTGTATTGTTATGCAGCCTGCAAGGATTTTAAAAACTAGCTGAAGCACTTAATTCTGAAGGCAAGATACTACATCAAATGCTGCATAAGTCATTCTTGGTCAAATGTCAGTTACCATCTTTTACATCCGAGCACCTGATTTATTTTTCTTAAATATTACAAGCTCTATACACGAGCTTTCCATCTCAATCATTATATCCGGATATACCGAATACAATGCAGACTATAAACTAACAAAAATATCGAGCATTTCGTACGCTGCAGAATTAGGAAATATTGTGCCTTATTGAAAATTTCATTAAAATAACCTGCAAAGTAGACATGGTGTTCAGATATTATGGAATTCGTATGATCAAATTTTTCTGTAGTGCTCTGTTATTTCATGTGTGATTTGATTGCTGATGTGTCTTAATCTGCTTCTGAGTACGTTTCTTACCGAATTTTTTAGTCAGCTATCAGTTAGGTTCGCTAGTCTGTTGTAAAAAGCGAGCAATTTTTTGCTGTTTATCCTGGGTATTTCTTCACGTTTTTCTCCAGTTTAACTCTTCTACTTGTTGACGTTTCACATGTTGGATTTACGGACTTTTTTCTGATCGTGTTTAGAAATATTTCTCACCTAGTTTCAATAATGTCAAAGAAAACGTAATATCATGAAACTGAAAAATTGTATCCTTCATCCAGCGCGGGTTACTTGTTTCGGGTCTTAAATTTTTGACATTTAAACCGACCCACAACGATTTTCCATGTCCCTATCTCACAATCAAAACACCACTTGCAGCCAACGTCTTCCTCAGTTTTACTAGTTAAGTGACCACTTAGTAACACGCTACAGCTTCATTTTGCTCTTCTTTGTCCGGAGGTCCCTTTGTTTCAAATACTCTTAGATACAGTCGTTATGCTGCTGCTTTTGTTCTTATGCCCATTTTCTTTCTGTCTTTGCAAGCCTAACAGACTTCATATTTTATTTCGAAACCTGTCCAGTTCTAACATTAGAGCTTCCCTGGTGCTACACCTCTGATGGTCTTTTACAGTCCCCTGAATGCACGTCATGGTGGTCGTCTTGTTCTCGTATTTGTGTTGAGAGCCTATTTTTGTCCATTTTAAATAGATGTGAAAGAAATACCTGCCTCATCTTCCTCAAGGTCTCAGATATCACATCTACTTTCTGGTAGCCCCACTCGCCCTTAGTCACGATTGCAGCCATTTTTTTTTTTTGTGCGATTCTCTTTCCAAGGACCTCCAAGTTCTCTAGCTTGTAGTTCATGCAGAAGCATTCACATAAGTATAGGCATTTTGTTTTGAACATTGTATTATAAAGTCTTGACATTCCAGGGGAAACAATTCTCGTTGCAGAAGGTTTTAGTCAATCTATAATCTCTCTCCATTTACGAGAACCGATCGCCTGTCGCAGCTTTTTATGGCTCATTTCTTAAATGGTGTCACCGAGGTAGTTGTTTACCTGTCATATAGTCTGTCTGTGTGCCAAGTAATCTTGATCCGTATTTATCATTTATCATGGAACAGGTCTTTTCTGTCGCGATCCTCAGCCCCGTTCTGCTGGCAATCCTTTCTGGGAAGTGAAGCCGATCTGGATGATAGATTTATATGGATTTTCCGAGAATATCAGAAAGTCACCAAGGTTAGGCAGTTGACTTTAATAGCTTCAGACTTTTCCCTAAGCAGATCTGGATTATTCCGTTATTTTCAGGTAATAATTTCCAAATTCTCACACTCTTTTGTAAAAGAGATGATTAGTAGAGGTAGTAGTCCGTCGCCTTGTCTCACGCTTGGCGCGATTTGAAAGTGCCAGACATTTATTTCATTATCTTCATATCGGATCTCTTTCCAATCTATCCGACACGCGATTGATTGGGTTCATGTCCAGGGAAGGCAGGCCACTCCATTCTGGTGATTCTAGCACAATGATGAAACGTGTTCACGATAAGATCACGATGAGCACGCAGGTTATCGTCCATAAACATTAAAAGGCGACCACCCGTGGTCTAGGGGTAGCGTGTTTGATTCACAATCAAAACGTATTCGATCCCGGGTTCGATCCCCGCCACTGCCTAAATTTTGATAAATAATCACCATTGGCGGCCGAAGACTTCCGGCATAAGAAGTCAGCCTCTTTCTGCCAACGGCCTTGTCAAAGAGGGCGGAGGAGCGGATAGAGGTTCAGGGCACTCTCTTGTCCTAGGGGTGGGAAATTGCCCCTAAAGGCGGAAGAATCAGCAATGATCAACGACATGAAGATGCAGAAGGCAACGGAAACCACTGCATTAAAGACACGTAACGTGTATCCACAGGACATGTGGCCTGTAACTGAAGAAGTGTCATGATGATCTCTCCATTGGCAAAAGATTCCGGAATAGTCCCCCATTCGGATCTCCGGGAGCGGACTGCCAAGGGGGAGGTTACCATGAGATAAAGATTGAATAATCAACGAAAGGATAACGTTCTACGAGTCGGGGCGTGGAATGTCAGATGCTTGAACGTGGTAGGGAAACTAGAAAATCTGAAAAGGGAAATACAAACGCTCAATCTAGATATAGTAGGGGTCAGTGAAGTGAAGTGGAAGGAAGACAAGGATTTCTGGTCAGATGAGTATCGGGTAATATCAACAGCAGCAGAAAATGGTATAACAGGTGTAGGATTCGTTATGAATAGGAAGGTAGGGCAGAGGGTGTGTTACTGTGAACAGTTCAGTGACCGGGTTGTTCTAATCAGAATCGACAGCAGACCAAAACCGACGACGATAGTTCAGGTATACATGCCGACGTCGCAAGCTGACGATGAACAGATAGAGAAAGTGTATGAGGATATTGAAAGGGTAATGCAATATGTAAAGAGGGACGAAAATCTAATAGTCATGGACTACTGGAATGCAGTTGTAGGGGATCGAGTAGAAGAAAAGGTTACAGGAGAATATGGGCTTGGGACAAGGAATGAAAGAGGAGAAAGACTAATTGAGTTCTGTAACAAGTTTCAGCTAGTAATAGAGAATACCCTGTTTAAGAATCACAAGACGAGGAGGTTTACTTGGAAAAGGCCAGGAGATACGGGAAGATTTCAATTAGATTACATCATGGTCACACAGAGATTCCGAAATCAGATATTGGATTGTAAGGCGTACCCAGGAGCAGATACAGACTCAGATCACATTATAGTAGTGATGAAGAGTAGGCTGAAGTTCAAGACATTAGTCAGGAAGACACAATACGCAAAGAAGTGGGATACGGAAGTACTAAGGAATGACGCCCCCCCCCCATGAACCATGGACCTTGCCGTTGGTGGGGAGGCTTGCGTGCCTCAACGATACAGATAGCCGTACCGTAGGTACAACCACAACGGAGGGGTATCTGTTGAGAGGACATACAAATGTGTGATTCCTGAAGAGGGGCAGCAGCCTTTTCGGTAGTTGCAAGGGCAACAGTCTGGATGATTGACTGATCTGGCCTTGTAACAATAACCAAAACGGCCTTGCTGTGCTGGTACTGCGAACGGCAGAAAGCAAGGGGAAACTACAGCCGTAATTTTTCCCGAGGGCATGCAGCTTTACTGTATGATTAAATGATGATGGCGTCCTCTTGGGTGAAATATTCCGGAGGTAAAATTGTCCCCCATTCAGATCTCCGGGCGAGACTACTCAAGAGGATGTCGTTATCAGGAGAAAGAAATCTGGCGTTCTACGGATCGGAGCGTGGAATGTCAGATCCCTTAATCTGGCAGGTAGGTTAGAAAATTTAAAAAGTTAAATGGATAGGTTAAAGTAAGATATAGTGGGAATTAGTGAAGTTCGGTGGAAGGAGGAACAAGACTTCTGGTCAGGTGACTGCAGGGTTATAAACGCAAAGTCAAATAGGGGTAATGCAGGAGTAGGTTTAATAATGAATAGGAAAATAGGAATGCGGGTAAGCTACTACAAACAGCATAGTGAACGCATTATTGTGGCCAAGTTAGATATGAAGCCCATACCTACTACAGTAGTACACGTTTATATGCCAACTAGCTCTGCAGATGACGAAGAAATTGAAGAAATGTATGATGAAATAAAATAAATTATTCAGATAGTGAAGGGAGACGAAAATTTAATAGTCATGGGTGACTGGAATTCGAGTGTAGGAAAAGGAAGAGAAGGAAACGTAGTAGGTGAATATGGATTGGGGCTAAGAAATGAAAGAGGAGGCCGCCTGGTAGAATTTTGCACAGAGCACAACTTAATCATGGCTAACACTTGGTTTAAAAATCATGATAGAAGGTTGTATACATGGAAGAATCCTGGAGATACTAAAAGGTATCAGATAGATTATATAATGGTAAGACAGAGATTTAGGAAAAAGGTTTTAAATTGTAAGACATTTCCAGGGGCAGATGTGACTCTGACCACAATCTATTTGTTATGACCTGTAGATTAAAACTGAAGAAACTGCAAAAAGGTGAGAATTTAAGGAGATGGGACCTGGATAAACTGAAAGAAACAGAGGTTGTACAGAGTTTCAGGGAGAGCATAGGGTAACAATTGACAGGAATGGAGGAAAGAAATTCAGTAGAAGAAGAACGGGTAGCTTTGAGGGAAGAAGTAGTGAAGGCAGCAGAGGATCAAGTAGTCAAAAAGACGAGGGCTAGTAGAAATCCTTGGGTAACACAGGAAATATTGAATTTAATTGATGAATGGAGAAAATATAAAAATGCAGTAAATGGAGCAGGCAAAAAGGAATACAAACGTCTCAAAAATGAGATCGACAGGCAGTGCAAAAAGGCTAAGCAGGGATCGCTAGAGGACAATTGTAAGGATGTAGAGGCTTATCTCAATAGGGGTAAGATAGATACTGCCTACAGAAAAATTAAAGAGACCTTTGGAGATATGAGAACCACTTGTATGAACATCAAGAGCTCAGACGGAAACCCAGTTCTAAGCAAAGAAGGGAAAGCAGAAAGGTGGAAGGAGTATATAGAGGGTCTATACAAGGGCGATGTACTTGAGGACAATATTTTGGAAATGGAAGAGGATGTAGATGAAGATGAAATGGGAGATACGATACTGCGTGAAGAGTTTGACAGAGCACTGAAAGACCTGAGTCGAAACAAGGCCCCCGGAGTAGACAACATTCCATCGGAACTACTGACGGCCTTGGGAGAGCCAGTCCTGACAAAACTCTACCATCTGGTGAGCAAGATGTATGAAACAGGTGAAATACCCTCAGACATCAAATAGAATATAATACACTCCTGGAAATTGAAATAAGAACACCGTGAATTCATTGTCCCAGGAAGGGGAAACTTTATTGACACATTCCAGGGGTCAGATACATCACATGATCACACTGACAGAAGCACAGGCACATAGACACAGGCAACAGAGCATGCACAATGTCGGCACTAGTACAGTGTATATCCACCTTTCGCAGCAATGCAGGCTGCTATTCTCCCATGGAGACGATCGTAGAGATGCTGGATGTAGTCCTGTGGAACGGCTTGCCATACCATTTCCACCTGGCGCCTCAGTTGGACCAGCGTTCGTGCTGGACGTGCAGACCGCGTGAGACGACGCTTCATCCAGTCCCAAACATGCTCAATGGGGGACAGATCCGGAGATCTTGCTGGCCAGGGTAGTTGACGTACACCTTCTAGAGCACGTTGGGTGGCACGGGATACATGCGGACGTGCATTGTCCTGTTGGAACAGCAAGTTCCCTTGCCGGTCTAGGAATGGTAGAACGATGGGTTCGATGACGGTTTGGATGTACCGTGCACTATTCAGTGTCCCCTCGACGATCACCAGTGGTGTACGGCCAGTGTAGGAGATCGCTCCCCACACCATGATGCCGGGTGTTGGCCCTGTGTGCCTCGGTCGTATGCAGTCCTGATTGTGGCGCTCACCTGCACGGCGCCAAACACGCATCACGCATACGACCATCATTGGCACCAAGGCAGAAGCGACTCTTATCGCTGAAGACGACACGTCTCCATTCGTCCCTCCATTCACGCCTGTCGCGACACCACTGGAGGCGGGCTGCACGATGTTGGGGCGTGAGCGGAAGACGGCCTAACGGTGTGCGGGACCGTAGCCCAGCTTCATGGAGACGGTTGCGAATGTTCCTCGCCGATACCCCAGGAGCAACAGTGTCCCTAATTTGCTGGGAAGTGGCGGTGCGGTCCCCTACGGCACTGCGTAGGATCGTACGGTCTTGGCGTGCATCCGTGCGTCGCTGCGGTCCGGTCCCAGGTCGACGGGCACGTGCACCTTCCGCCGACCACTGGCGACAACATCGATGTACTGTGGAGACCTCACGCCCCACGTGTTGAGCAATTCGGCGGTACGTCCACCCGGCCTCCCGCATGCCCACTATACGCCCTCGCTCAAAGTCCGTCAACTGCACATACGGTTCACGTCCACGCTGTCGCGGCATGCTACCAGTGTTAAAGACTGCGATGGAGCTCCGTATGCCACGGCAAACTGGCTGACACTGACGGCGGCGGTGCACAAATGCTGCGCAGCTAGCGCCATTCGACGGCCAACACCGCGGTTCCTGGTGTGTCCGCTGTGCCGTGCGTGTGATCATTGCTTGTACAGCCCTCTCGCAGTGTCCGGAGCAAGTATGGTGGGTCTGACACACCGGTGTCAATGTGTTCTTTTTTCCATTTCCAGGAGTTTAATTCCAATCCCAAAGAAATCAGGTGTTGACAGATGTGAAAATTACCGAACAATCAGTTTAATAAGCCACAGCTGCAAAATACTAACACGAATTCTTTACAGACGAATGGAAAAACTGGTAGAAGCCGACCTCGGGGAAGATCAGTTTGGATTCCGTAGAAATATTGGAATACGAGAGGCAATACTGACCTTACGAGTAATCTTAGAAGAAAGATTAAGGAAAGGCAAACCTACGTTTCTAGCATTTGTAGACTTAGAGAAAGCTTTTGACAATGTTGACTGGAATACTCTCTTTCAAATTCTAAAGGTGGCAGGGGTAAAATACAGGGAGCGAAAGGCTATTTACAATTTTTACAGAAACCAGATGGCAGTTATAAGAGTCGAGGGACATGAAAGGGAAGCAGCGGTTGGGAAGGGAGTAAGACAGGGTTGTAGCCTCTCCCCGATGTTATTCAATCTGTATATTGAGCAAGCAGTAAAGGAAACAAATGAAAAATTCCGAGTAGGTATTAAAATCCATGGAGAAGAAATAAAAAGTTTGAGTTTCGCCGATGACATTGTAATTCTGTCAGAGACAGGGAAGGACTTGGAAGAGCAGTTGAACGTAATGGACAGTGTCTTGAAAGGAGGATATAAGATGAACATCAACAAAAGCAAAACGAGGATAATGGAATGTAGTCGAATTAAGTCGGGTGATGTTGAGGGTATTAGATTAGGAAATGAAACACTTAAAGTAGTAAAGTTGTTTTGCTATTTGGGGAGCAAAATAACTGATGATGCTCGAAGTAGAGAGGATATAAAATGTAGACTGGCAATGGCAAGGAAAGCGTTTCTGAAGAAGAGAAATTTATTAAGATCGAGTATAGATTTAAGTGTCAGGAAGTCATTTCTGAAAGTATTTGTATGGAGTGTAGCCATGTATGGAAGTGAAACATGGACGGTAAATAGTTGGGACAAGAAAAGAACAGAAGCTTTCGAAATGTGGTGCTACAGAAGAATGCTGAAGATTAGATGGGTAGATCACATAACTGATGAGGAAGTATTGAATAGGATTGGGGAGAAGAGAAGTTTGTGGCCCAACTTGACCAGAAGAAGGGATCGGTTGGTAGGACATGTTCTGAGGCATCAAGGGATCACCAATTTAGTATTGAAGGGCAGCATGGAGGGTACAAATCGTAGGGGGAGACCAAGAGATGAATACACTTAGCAGATTCAGAAGGATGTAGGTTGCAGTAGGTACTGGGAGATGAAGAAGATTGCACAGGATAGAGTAGCATGGAGAGCTGCATCAAACCAGTCTCAGGACTGAAGACCACAACAACAACAACAAGGAATGACGAGATACGTCTGAAGTTCTCCAACGCTATAGATACAGCAATAAGGAATAGCGCAGTAGGCAGTACAGTTGAAGAGGAATGGACATCTCTAAAAAGGGCCATCACAGAAGTTGGGAAGGAAAACATAGGTACAAAGAAGGTAGATGCGAAGAAACCATGGGTAACAGAAGAAATACTTCAGTTGATTGATGAAAGGAGGAAGTACAAACATGTTCCGGGAAAATCGAAATACAGAAATACAAGTCGCTGAGGAATGAAATAAATAGGAAGTGCAGGGAAGCTAAGACGAAATGGCTACAGAAAAAATGTGAAGACATCGAAAAAGATATCACTGTCGGAAGGACGGACTCAGCATACAGGAAAGTCAAAACAACCTTTGGTGACATTAAAAGCAACGGTGGTAACATTAAGAGTGCAACTGGAATTCCACTGTTTATTGAAGAGGAGAGAACAGATAGGTGGAAAGAATACATTGAAAGCCTCTGTGAGGGTGAAGATTTGTCTGATGTGATAGAAGAAGTGACAGGAGTCGATTTAGAAGAGATAGCGGATCCAGTATTAGAATCGGAATTTAAAAGAGCTTTGGAGGACTTACGGTCAAATAAGGCAGAAGGTATAGATAACATTCCATCAGAATTTCTAAAATCATTGGGGGAAGTGGCAACAAAACGACTATTCAAGTTGGTGTGTAGAATATATCAGTCTGGCGATATACCATCTGACTTTCGGAGAAGCATCATCCACACAATTCCGAAGACGGCAAGAGCTGACAAGTGCGAGAATTATCGCACAATCAGCTTAACAGCTCATGCATCGAAGCTGCTTACAAGAATAATATACAGAAGAATGGAAAAGAAAATTGAGAATGCGGTAGGTGACGATCAGTTTGGCTTTAAGAAAAGTAAAGGGACGAGAGAGTCAATTCTGACGTTACGGCAGCAAGGCTAAAGAAAAATCAAGACACTCTCATAGGATTTGTCGACCTGGAAAAAGCGTTCGACAATATAAAATGATGCAAGCTGTTCGAGATTCTGAAAAAAGTAGGGGTAAGCTATAGGGAGAGACGGGTCATATACAATATGTACAACAACCAAGAGGGAATAATAAGAGTGGACGATCAATAACGAAGAGCTCGTATTAAGAAGGGTGTAAGACAAGGCTGTAGCCTTTCGCCCCTACTCTTCAATCTGTACATCGAGGGAGCAATGACGGAAATAAAAGAAAGGTTCAGGAGTGGAATTAAAATACAAGGTGAAAGGATATCAATGATACGATTCGCTGATGACATTGCTATCCTGAGTGAAAGTGAAGAAGAATTAAATGATCTGCTGAACGGAATGAACAGTCTAATGACTACACAGTATGGTTTGAGAGTAAATCGGAGAAAGACGAAGGTAATGAGAAGTAGTAGAAATGAGAACAGCGAGAAACGTAACATCAGGATTGATGCTCACGAAGTCAAAGAAGTTAAGGAATTCTGCTACCTAGGCAGTAAAATAAGCAATGACGGACGGAGCAAGGAGGACATCAAAAGCAGACTCGCTATGGCGAAAAAGGCATTTCTGGCCAAGAGAAGTCTACTAATATCAAATACCGGCCTTAATTTGAGGAAGAAATTTCTGAGGATGTACGTCTGGAGTACAGCATTGTATGGTAGTGAAACATGGACTGTGGGAAAACCGGAACAGAAGAGAATCGAAGCATTTGAGATGTGGTGCTATAGACGAATGTTGAAAATTAGGTGGACTGATAAGGTAAGGAATGAGGAGGTACTACGCAGAATCGGAGAAGATAGAAATATGTGGAAAACACTGATAAGGAGAAGGGACAGGATGATAGTACATCTGCTAAGACATGAGGGAGTGACTTCCATGGTACTAGAGGGAGCTGTAGAGGGCAAAAACTGTAGAGGAAGACAGAGATTGGAATACGTCAAGCAAATAATTGAGGACGTAGGTTGCAAGTGCTACCCTGAGATGAAGAGGTTAGCACAGGAAAGGAATACGTGGCGGGCCGCATCAAACCAGTCAGTAGACTGATGACCAAAAAAAAAAAAAACATGAAACTTTCACCAAAAATTTGTTGATACAGCCGTACTGTCAGCTGCAGAATGTCGTGTCGGTTCTGTAGGTTGCCCTCAACAACCACCAGACTTCTGCGGTGGTCCCATAGAAAGTCACCACAAAAAATCACTCCACCACCATCTTGTTGTATGTGTTGGAGATGATGTAGTTACTAGCTTTTCTCCAAACATGTGGACTGCGATTATCAGGGTACATCCACGTTTCATCAATAAACTACACCCAACACCAGTCGCAAGCAGTACTTACGGCCAGCAACACACAGACGCCAGTGGTCTCCATTGTTTGCACTGCAGTCATAATCACAGTGTGCTGACGGTGGCCCTACATTGTGGACCATGATTGTTTATTTTAGCTTTTTTCATGTTTTTGTATTACGTGACGATACCAGTCGTAGATAAAAATTTATTTGCCTCTTTTGTTACCTTCAAGAAGACAGATATGTTGTCCATTAGAAGCTCCTCAGATAATGTGAAACATTGCCACCACTTGGAATGTTATTCATAATGCTCTTATTCATGAAAGTGCTCTTTCCTTGTTCAGATAAATTTGAAGATGATTAGTAAGATTGAAACCGGTCATCGAACATAACAAATACTTGCTGTCGTAGATTGTTTTAGTTTTCACAGAGAGTCGACTGTAAGTTGGCCACTATTACCCTGCTGTAATTTTGATAGTCCTCGGTAGCGATTTTCATATTCTTTGATATTTAGTTATTTATACTATGCTAGCTATTCCTTAAATTTGGCAGTTTATTTTAGTGTGAGCTACTCATTTAATTTTATTGCAGTCGAAGCGTTACGAATTTGGTTAATCGTACTTTGGTCTTGAATCTGCTTATAACGTGTCATAGTTTCACTAAACTGGGACTTCATGGTTCTACTAGCGCCAGTATTTCAAGTACTAAAGAAATTTACCATATTACACATTTCAGAAACCATACTTACTTGACGGTGGGTACAACAGTTTGAGTGTTAACCAAGGTATAAAATCAGGGGAAGACTCGATAGGATCGGACAGCGGACTGAACCGCACGAGACTTGTTTGTATACTCTAGCGCTACTTCCAGCACCCGTCGCATCACTGCAATGTGAACTCACGCCATTTTGAACCTAAACAACAGTGCCGTTTGGAGTGGCAGCATGTTAGCTGTTTCTAGTAAGTTTTTCGGTGTACCAACTTAACTTCGGTGTGTTGTGTTTTATTTGCAAGTTAGTAACACTACATTTTTATTGTACCTTTAGACACAACGAATATTACTGTCTATTTTCTAGATGTATATCCCAAGCAATAACGATGGGAGTGTCAAACTACCAAAGCAGTACGTTCTGGTTGCAATGGGCAACGCAATTTTCGTTTTTGTCAAATATAACAGATAGCGTAAAAACTACTTTCTGTAAAGTACTAATGTCAAGGTTAGATACACATAGCTGTCATAGGGATGAAAGTGAACAGGGTTGTTAATGCCTGACACCTATGCTGCCCTGCATGACTAGCAGGTTGTGTGGGCAGTAACAGAATGCGTTCAACGGGCTGTAATCACATATGGGCAGAGAGTGGTGGAGGACAACAAGGATGTGAGACAGGGTATGATGAGAGGGACAGAGAAAGGCAGGAGGAGGAGTCTGACTGATGGAGGTGGAAGGAAAACAGATGAACAGAAGGATTGTCGGGTAAAATGAGAGGGAGAAGATTGAAGATGAGTAGATAGGGGTGAGAGGAAGACATGGACTGAACGAGGGAAGAGGAGGAGCTAGACAGCGAACGGGTACAATGAAACTTACAGAGAGATGGGGAAGAGGAGATGGATAGCCAGTGGGGAAAGGAGGAAATGGACAGAGAGAGGGGCAATGGGATGGACAGAGAGATGGCGACGAGGAGATATACAAATGAAGGGGGAGGGGACCTCAGAGTGAGAGAAACTAGTTTGATAGGATTGACAGAGAAGAGATTTACAGATAGAGGGAGATGAGTAAATGGTCAGTGAGAGGTGGAAATGGACCAAGAGAGGAGTAAGGAGGACATGGACACAGTGAGAAGAGAGGAGATATTGCACAGGGAGAGGAATGGAAGAGATCTACAAAGAGGAGGGGACAACAGTGGCAGAGAGAGAGAGAGAGAGAGAGTGGGAGGTGGGCAGAATGGAAGGGAGGATGAGATGGAGAGAGAGGAGAGGTTTAAACTGACACAGAGAGGTATTGGAAGTGGTAGGTGTAGGAGGCATAATTATGGAAGATGGCGATGGGTAGTGAGCAGGTGGAAAAGTATGTGTGGTGGCAGGTGGATGATACAGTGGGTGTGTGTAGGCCAGGTTAAAGAGGGTAAAGTTTTTGGTAAAACAGACAAAGTGATCGAAGGAGGACATGAACTGAAAGAGAGGGAGTAGAAGATTCACAGACAGAGAGCACTGGTGAAGAATATGGACAAATATTGAGAGGAGTGAGGAGGAGATGAAAAGACAGAGCGAGGGGGGGAGTTGGCTAGACAGAGGGAGGCGAAATGAAAGGGAGAGACATAGCAGGGAACGTGGACAGGTAGAAGGGGGAGGAGGCGATAGACTGAAATGGTGAGGTGAGGAAGGATATGGACAGCGAAAGAGGGGATGCAGCTTGGCACTGAGAAGGGAGAAGAGGTGACAGACATAGTGGGGAAATATACATAGAAAGATAAGAAGTGGTGTAGGGGGAGTTGTAGAAGGCATGTGGAAGATGGGTGGTGGAAAAGTGGAGAAGGAAAAGGTGGAGAAGGAGACAAGTGAGGGAAAGGGTTGGAGATAGAAGAGTGAGAAAGTGAGGGGGCAGATGCAAGGGGGACAGGTTCTGAGGAGGTAGGCGGAAGTGGTCAGGGTATGAGGAGGGAGGTGGAATAGGGGAGGGATTTCTATATAAGATTTTTCCTTTCTAATAGAGGGTTGTAATAAGTAAATACCCAGGCTACACTAGCTACTTAGCTAATACAAAATGAATGTACATATGTATGTATGTATTTATGAATGTATCTTTCACATCTCCTCCTCAATCATCGAATCGATTTAAACCAAACTTAATACACATGTCACTTAGTGCCTTCAAATCATCGCTGTTGGGCTAAGAACCAACAAGGTATCAATGAGACACATGGACAGTCGTACTTAGTCATCGAGTATTTGAGAATGAGAGCATCTAGAGACTTGCAATAAACCTTACACGTCATATGAAAACTTTACAAAAGTTTTCTCGCTGCTGATTCCCAAAAAAAGAAGAAACGGCCAAACTTTATGGTCTACTACATTTTCGCTGATCAAGCAGTAAAACTGCAACACGGAGGACAACGTTTTAATTTATTGCTTCTATATTATTGACTGTATTCGCACAAATTTTACAAAAAGTATTCACATATACCACTGAATGTATCTGAAAAATTATATTATTTTGCCAGACATATCTCGAGAGACATTACATCATCATAGACACCGAGATGCGTGGAAAACTGCTACATCACGCGAGACATTTCAGTTTATTGCTTCGCTGATACAAGCACTATTCGAAACACTTTCCGCAGACAGTAGCCACAACTGCCGCTGAATGACCTGCGAAAATACTTCATCAATTGGTTACATATACTAGGAGATATCACATCAAGTACCCAGATGCGTGATGAACTATGGAATGATGTATGACATTTAAATTTATTACATCTTTACTACTAATTCTACACAACACTTTTCGTATACAGGATACGTGAGAAACTGTGGAATCGTATGTGACCTTTAAATTTATTACTTCTTTACTAGTAACTCTATCCGCAACTGATTTCACATACAGTATCCACATGTGCCGAAAAATTATATCAATGTACAGCACAAAATTGAGGAGATACGACATCAAAAACAATGGGCTGCGCGTAAATGAAACTGCAGGGCCCAGTTCACTAGACATGCAGGTGAAATATGTGTGCAAATACGTGTGAAACATATTAAATAAATTTGAGATATGCTTACGAAGACAAAGTAATTGGTAAACTTATTTTGGTACACATATTACCTCCAATCGGGAAAGAAATACCATGGGGGTAAGACTCAGCAGCCTCCTATGAGAATCAGCGTGATGTGGAAATATAAGAGGGAAGGAGGAGATGAAAAGACAGCGAGGGTAAAGGAGGAGATTGGGGCATGAATTGGCGAGGAAGAGATGGACAGAGAGACGGGAGGGGAGTAGACGGACAGAGAAAGGAAAGTGGTGGAAAAGACTAGGAAGATGGGGAGCAGGAGATGAAGAGAGAGGCAGGGATTAGGAGACTGACATAGAGGGGGGCTGAGGGAGATGGACAGAGTGTGGGAAGTGAAAGACATTGACAGAGGGAGTGTTGTACAAGATGAATGGAGAGAAGGTGAAGGAGAGAGAGGGGGAGGAGATTGACTTAAAGAAGACTGGAATAAACGTATATCCTAACACAGGTGGGTTCTCTCTCTCTCTCTCTATATATATATATATATATATATATATATATATATACAGTATATGTGTGTGTGTGTGTGTGTGTGTGACTAGGTGGCCATGTCTCACCCTTATCTCACCCCAACCCAGGCTTACAGTGCTTTTACACCTGAGTGTCTTGCTCCTAGTCGTCACGCAACTGTGCTTGCCTCAGACTTTAGACACCGGTAGAGGCGCGCATGTAGGTTGCATGCCTCTTCCTCAACATATTCATGCGAGTGATTCCATCCACAAGCGTATTCAAATTGGGCACCTCTACTTCCATGTGGGGCAAGCTGCAGCTGCACGGCGAAAATTGGAAATTTGTGGTAAGTTCCTATGGGACCAAACTGCTGAGGTCTTCGTTCCCTAGACTTACACATAACTTAATCTAACTAAAACTAACTTACGCTAAGGACAACACACACATCCGAGACCGAGGGAGGACTCGAACCTCCGACGGGGGAAGCCACACGAACCGTGGCGAGATGCCTCAGACCGCGCGGAGCTGCACGGCGACTATCTGCAACGCTCACAGGTGTAGATACACCTTTACACTTACGCATGTCACCTAGAGATTCTGACGTTTATTTCAAATTTTTCATTTCATTTAGTTATTTATTTTAATGTTCAAGGAGGAGGGTCAGAGTGATAAAGACATCAGGGAATAACTACCATGGTACTAGAGAGAGCTGCAAATGTTAATAATTGTAGGAGAAGACATAGAATTAAATACACTCAACGTTTTGTGCAGGTGCTACTATGAGATAAAGTCTTGACGGATCACATGGAACTAGCCAGAAGGCTGATGAATGCCCCATACTCGCCCTTCGAAAGAAGTTCAGTTATAATTAATTGTGACCTACTTCAGAAGTAGGACGGTCGCTTCAGCAGAAGTACTTTGTTCCTGTTGAAAGTGATCTGCTGACAATCCACCTAAAATGTACCCGCTTTGGGTAGTCAATATAGAGGTTAGGAAGGAAACCACTTAATGTTCGTTCGTCACCGCCTCGATCGCCAGTCCCAGACTGGACGCTCTCTCTGGCTCCGGATTACAACCATCGCTCATGTGATTTCTTTTCTATAACGTTATCTGCACATCGTTCCTGCATGAAAATAAACTTCATCCCATGTTCCACCAAGACTGGCTTACGGCCTCACATATAGTCCTTCGATTAGGACTCGCGAGTATCGCAGTGATAATGCACAGTGTTGCTTTTAGACCTACATCCTAAATTTAATCTTTTCTCTGTACGATTACGATCTTTTCCAAGTTTTGATACATAATGAAATCTACCATTTATTTTTACGTGCTGAACTTGATTTCCAAATCAAAAATAGATATTTTCTTTTATCACGAAAAATGGAAAGTTTGTTGGTGATTCGTAAGAGACCCCAATACGTTTGCTAGAGTGTTAAAACTCAGAGAATATTAGTTGAATTTCTCCCGATGGATAACAATTACTTTTGTGAAGAGAAAGTAAGCGTTTTTAATTAGATATTAATTTACTAGACTACAAGAAAAATTTTTACGCAACACCTAATAACCCACTGCATATTTTTGTGCTAATTACGTTAAAACAGATTTCGAATTTTTCTTTTAATTCTTTCAATGACCAACGTAAGTGGTCTGCTGCTTTATAATGAGAGTGACACATAATAAAACAGAAAACCTGTCACAGGAAAAAGCGTCACTGCAACAGTCGGTATTATTCTTTTTTGTTCTATTTCCACTATATTTCCGTAAGTACTGGTTCACATTCAACATTCAAATGCCAGGAAACTGTCAAGCTAACGGACGCTACGGATCTAAAACATATGTTCATACCTTAACTAGGTATACATGAATTATTTTTATGTATGCATAAAACAGTAATCACCACCAAGTTGCACTTTTTGTAATGCCATACACAATTATTTACATTTTGGTAACCAATTAACGATAAGCATGCTAAATATGGTATGAGTATTCTCAGCATATACAAACGCATCATACATTGTCGTGTTAAGTTTTGGAAAGAGGAACGCGCGTGTGGCATCAGCGTTACCACTTCCAGTAGATTACTGTAGTGTTCAACGGTTCAACGGTCTTGCAGGTTGAACTGCGCTGCCATTTTTTATGTTTTGTTCTGTGTAAGATTTGGAATGATTCCTAAACGATTTTGTTTCTGTTTATTCGTAAGAGGAAATTTACAGAAATTTTGCAGAAGTAGGTTCATATCTCACAAACGAAAAACAAGAAAGTAGTTAAGGAGCAGAAAATTACGAGATACCTAAGAAAATGGTGGTTTTAGTAACTAGTTCAAAAGGAAAAATCTCAATAATTTCCTTGGCGTTCCCCTTGTAACGGAGTCCGAGATATCTTTCAGGATCAATATGTGCTAGAGGCAATCCTATTTCTCCGTTATCAACTCTTGGAGTTAGCACGTAGAAACTTGCTTCTGATATGCAAATATCTCATCATATTTACGAAAATAGGAGATAAAAGGAAAACAAACATATATAATGATCGTGTCAGAAAATGTTGAGCAATAATGCCTATTTCACACCCTGCCTAAATTAACACACTGTGGAACCGGTACGTTATTGCATGTTAAATACAATCTATTGTACATCGCGAAAGATATACAGCGATTTCAGATAGCGTAACTGTAATTGTTACTTCATAATCTTCCACATCCATTACATTAGTCATTCACTGCACCTCTTCTTCTATTTACTAAGGAATAAAGTCTTCTTAGCGAAACATCATCAAATTCATTAAATATGACCTGAATTACAGATAAATATATTAAGCTGACAAACCCATAGTTACATTTACCGACTACAGGTATCCTCCTTATAGCAAGATAAGTAAAGTGATCCAGTTGTTCCAACAGGTAACACATAAAGATCTTGAATAGCGAGTGTTGTTATTTTCATTATGATTCGTATGACGATCCAACGAAAAGGTAGTCGACAGGTACTATACAGCCGGCCACTGTGGCCGACCGGTTCTAGGCGCTTCAGTCCGGAACCGCGCAGCTGCTACCGTCGCAGGTTCGAATCCTGCCTGGGGCATGGATGTGTGTGATGTCTTTAGGTTAGTTAGGTTTAAGTAGTTCTAAGTCTAGGAGAATTATGACCTCAGATGTTAAGTTCCATAGTGCTTAGAACCATTTGAACCATTTGGTACTATACGTTTTTCACTAAAATGTAATCACTTTAATCGCCATCATTGTTTCCTTGCCAAGAAAATAATGGTGCTCTGATGTGATAATTTTCTTAGTGGAGCGAGAGTACCATATTGAAGATAAGGCTGTGTGAGAACAGACGATTTTTCGTTACCTCTCTGCCTATGGAGGATGTTTAGAAGGAAACCGTTTGCCGATCCCGCTGAGATTTGATATCGAATTGTTTTCATATTAGCTTTGTGAATGTTTTCGCAACAATCTCGATGGTTCCTGAAAACTACGCCACATGTACAGGAATTTCTTCGTCAGTGCCACCCATTTTGTACAGAACAACTGCAACTGACTCATGAAAGACAGCAATGTCGTGCAAGTCAGTTGTCATTCATTGTCACCAAGCATTAATTTCTCATTCAGTTTCACAGTCCCCCATACCAGAATGCTCTTTTCTATTTAATTTGAGATAGATTACTCGGGAACTTCGGAGATGATAAGATGGAGCGAACGACATTTGAAGAGCTATGATAAATATTGTGGAATATGACATATCAAGTAAATGATACGGCGTTAATGGTTTCGAGAAATTTTTGTTTAATAGGACTTTCGCTGAATAGTTTTATTTTACTGTAGTCTCTTGCATACAGTTAATACCACTGTGAGAAATCTCTCAATACCGTTACCGTCCTATTAGAGTCGACAACGCGCAGACACACGTAATTTAAATGTTTCTTCTTCTCATTGTGCGGCACAGTGTTACGTAATCCTGTTACCTCATTGTGAGCTCTTTACTCTCAATCAACGGCAGAGAACTTCCGGACTCCTGTTATATCTCTTTTGCTACGAAAACGATCACCAAAAAAGAAATCGACACAATAAAAATTACACAGCATACGTATGAAACGTTTCGATACGTCGTAATTTTTATACCTTTCTCGCAGCAGCACATTATTAAGGCGTAGAAAGCCGTCGCTGGCTGCAGAGCACATTTGTTTGCAGGCGGTACTGTTTTTCTAATCAAGGTGACTCGGAAATTTCCTCTAAGTGATACGGAGGCACCTGTGGAAAACACAAGGTGTACAATTCAACCTGTAACAAGTAATCACGAAGGAGCTGTATGCGTGTTTTCTTTTTCTTTAGATTCCAGTAGGCCACGTGACCATAGACCAATAAATAACGGACAGAAGGACGTCTCCTCCCTGTCTGCGTGCAAGCAGGCGACGCAGTAGCCGACAGAAGACTGTCGTCTTGGCTGAAGGTACTCCGCTGCCTGGGGGATCAAATGTTCACCTCCACTTAGTGGCAGCTTTGCGGAAAGCAGCGGTATTTTCTCATGTTTTATCTCTCAGGCTCTGTTTCTCTACAAGAAACTACAAGTCATCGTTTTATATGAATGACATTCTTGTATAGACATATTGGTAGCCGTCTGTGCATTGTAAGTTTTTACCATAGTCACACAGACCTTGCTTATGGTCCACATACTGTCTGGATAAACTATTCAAGTCCAAGTCTAAACCTTGAAGGAACTCCACAAAACGGAGCTGATTACCGTGACAGTTACAAAAATTTATCTCACGATGTTTGCAATACGTCAGTAAAACTGACCAGCGGAGTGATGAGTGCGTACTACCGTTAGCAGTTTCAAACAAAACTACTTATTCTACTTTATCGGTTTAGCCTCTGTTGAGCTTAAGTAGTAGACTGTACGTCATTTATGACACCATGGATAATCAAATACCCTTTCAGTAGATACGAAATTTCTTGAGCTAGAGATGTAATTAGTATAAAAATTGATAGTTTTGATCTGAGAATGCATTTTAGCAGCCAACACTGGTGATGAAAACTGACCATTTGGATTCAAATAATCATAAATGGCGTATACAGGCTAGGATTTCATGTCAGGATTATTAGTTCACTTAAGATAACTACAGGTATGCCGGAAAGCGACGGAGAAATGACACTTGTCCTCTGACTGAAAGACGTCGGGTACATTTAGAGAATTAGTATGTCAGTAAACTATTTGTCCATATCCATAGACTGTAGAATTACGTTTACAATAAGACGAGTAATTTGAGCTCTCATTCAGGTACAAAACTAGTCATCTATCCTCTGCCACATTTGAGATTGGAACTAAATGAAACGTGATCACATTGAAGTCGCGCAACACGGGAGAAATAGCGTCGATTGATTAATTAAGTACAGTGCACTGACTGGAGGGATAGAGGTTAGTTAGTAACTTAGAACTTCGGTTGCATTATTGTGCATTTAATTTGTGGTCAGTAGAAAGGTGTATTTCCAGTAAGTGTCTGCAGTTTGGTACACCTAATTCAGGTGGTGCAAAAATGTTTTATCCCGTCTCTGTCAGATAGTCAGTAAAGTCATGAATGGAATACATTTTAATGATATTATTCACTGAGTGCGTTTAACTGGTAATTAAAAAAATTGCTTTTATTCAAGTGAAACCAATACTACAAACATTTCAGTCTAACTTCAGAGTGTAAAATTTGCTCTGATGAATGCAGCTTACTCTAAATGTGGGAAAATGTAAGCTGATGCAGATGAATGTGTGAAACAATCTTGTAATGTTCGAATACAGTATCAGTAATGAGTTTCAATGCATGGTGATGACGGTGAAATATCTAGGTATAATATTGCAAGGTGATACGAGATGGAATGAGCACCTAACACCGGTTCTAGGGAAGGGAATGGTTGACTTTGGTTTCTTGAGAGATTTCTAGACATGTGTAACTCAGGAAATCGCAAACAAAACACCAGTGTGACCTATTCTCATCCTTACCACATCGGACTAAAGGAAAACATCAAAGTAATTAAGATGAGAGCTACCAGATTTGTCACCGCTAGGTTCGAGCAGCGCGAAGTAAAGAGCTTAGTTTGGCTGACGGAAAACAATGGACAAAGACCGACTACAAAGGCCCGTCACCACCAGACGAGTCTCCGAAGTTCAAAAACGTCGTAAATACGTAATAAATCTAGTTGCTAACGAGATGCGATAATTACTGAGAACGAAAAATATGTTTAAAGAATATAATACAGCAGTGTTAATTTTGAAGGATGAATAACATTAGACACACTCTTTTCTCACAACAACAAAATAAAAATAAACAAAACAATATAAGTCAATTGAACTGAGATACAGTTCGCTATAAGAATACTACTGAAGGGGTTACGTTAACGTAACGTCATTTTGAAAACCGTAATGTTCAAAGAATAAAATGCGCTGTAAGATAATTAGAACTTGCCCATGTTTGAGATATGTGATGACACTGGAAGACAATGTTATAACTCCGTGGAGTGAGAAGCTTTTTGCTGCGTTATCTGAAAGAGAAGATAATTTGCTGTGGGAAACGGCTCTGAAACAGTCTGTCCGATTACGTTAATTTCATAGCAGAGTTCGCAACTGAGATATATCCCAGAATTACACCGTCTGCAAAACAGTCATTCATTGAGATGCTGAATAAACAGTTTTAGATTCCACAAATAATGACGTATGTGGATGAATGACACTGTTTTACCGAAAAAACTACATATTTAACATCCTGAGATAATATCTATTCTGTACTAGTTTAATGAAAACAATGACCTCTACGATAAAACGTCAGATTTGACTGGTAAAAAGAACTATGTTCAATCCTATACTTTGCGGTTTGTCGTGAGTCTGAAGTACGTCCATGTACTGCTAAATAACGATATAAATGACAGTTGTACACGTAATCTGTCTCCAAGAATACTGCTGACAATGTTAACAATGTAGATGCTGGCCTGCCCCTTTTATGAATAACTGCAGCGATCAAAACTATGAATACTGCCCCACAAACTAATAATCGGCAGAATACACTAGCGCTTCATTAACTACCCCTGAAACTAATCCTGGCCACGGTCAACTCCTAATTTTATTTCCCGTGTCTCTTCGATGAAAATGTTAACTACTTGGGCAAACGTAGCAATAACAAAGCTTAACAATGCTTAAAATACTTACAGTAAATAGAAATACGCTTACTAACTGGAAATCTTCCGTCTTCTCTTGTGCACTATAATTCTGCTAACTTCAAGCAAAGATCCAAACTAACCGCCAAGTCAGAGATATGATTTTATTACACTCCTTATTGTTTACAAATTTGAAACAGATATTTTACTTTATTCGTTTTCCTATTACGAAAACTCCTGTCAAATATTCCTTTTATCCCTGTCACCTATTACGAATTAATTATTTTTCACTTTTATTCCTTTCCATCCAGTAGTGTTTAAAAGACCATTACTGGTTAGGTATACGTATTATATGTAAACTGTATGTGTGGACTATTACTCTCTAATGTAGCTAATAGGAATTTGCTACTGTCTTTGCCTTCTCTTCCTTGCGTATTTCAAAAATATCGTTTCTATCTTTCTTTCTTTGGGCTCAAGATAAATCAGGGGAAACCTTATTTTCTACAAGTAAGATTTCGGTGACCTAGCTCAAGATTAATTCAGGGAAAGCGGTCATCTACTGCAGTAGTAGCCCTTGGGTAGCCTTAGCGAGGCAAGTCATCGACAGTTCCTGTCTTTCTGTATCTACCCCATGTCCGAACAACATCGTTTTGGCTCACTCCGAGACGCCTAGACACCTCCCTCGTTGAGAGCCCTTCCTGGTACAATGTAACATTGCGGACATGATCGAACCACGGTATTGACCGTCTAGGCATGACTGAACTACAGACAACATGAGCCGTGTACCTCCTTCCTGGTGGAATGACTGGAAATGATCGGCTGTCGGACCCCCTCCGTCTAATAGGCGCTGCTCATGGATGGTTGTTTACGGCTTAGTGACATCTCTGAACGGTCAAAGGGACTGTGTGTGTGATGCAATATCCACTATCAACGTCAATCTTCATGAGTTCTGGGAACCAATGTGACGCAAAACTTGTTTTGATGTGTGTATTTCTTGATCACGATTTGTGAAGCTAAATTTCTCACCGTCCTCATTTCTGTTACGTCTCATTGCTCTTTTCTTTCTTCGATTAATTCTCATACCATGTTCTTTACTCATTAGACTCTTATTCCATTAATCAGCCGCTGCCATTCTTTTTTCAATTTCACTTAGGATAGCAATGTCATAGCGAATCTTAGAACCGATATCATCTGACCTTGTATTATAATTGCACTCTTGAACGTTTGTTTTATTTTCGTCATTGCTTCATTGATGCATTGATTTAACTGTAGGGGCGAAATGCTACATAATTTTCTTATCCCCTTCTTAATACGTGCCCTTACCCGAGATTCCCTACAGTTTACGTCTACTTTTCTCAGAATTTCGAGAATCTGGCACCGTTTTACGTTGACGAACTTTTTTTGAGGTCGATATATTCTATGAAAGCGTCGACTTTTCCTCAGCTAGGTTCCATTATCAACTCCAACGTCTAAAATGTCTCTCTGGTGCCTTTACATTTGCTGAAACCAAAATGATAGTAATCTAACAGATCCTGAATTTTGTATGCCATTGTTCTCTATATCTGTGAATCTCACCCTAGCCAAAACGTGAAAGTGGTCACCGTCCTCCCTCCACATTCTGGAGTGATTGACCGTTGCTTGTGCTGTAAAATAAGTAACTGAGGTCCACCTTGAGAGACTGCTATCTTCAGTGCCCTCTTACACTGAGTTATCGTGCGATTCATCACAATATACAGGTTCGCACTTGTTGTCCCAGAAGCTGCCATGGGACGGCCCGCACTCGCACTGGCGGTGGCGCCTGAGTCGCTGCTGGGCCCTGGAGCTGGCCTGCGGGTCCTGCTGGGCCTCTGGTGGCCCGTGGGCGGCTGGCCGCGCCTCAGGGCGCCGCTGCTGGCCGCGGTCACGCTCGCCTCCATCAGCCTGCTCGTGGCCGGCGTCGCGCTGAAGCTCTACATGGACACGCCGCGGGAACTCGAGGAGTTCGCGTTCTGCGGCCTAGTCGCTCTCATCTGCATAGGGTTCCTGATCAAGGTAACCTACATCACTGTTCAGCCTTCAGTGTGACACGTAATTACAATTACAATCCGTTGTCAGGGGGTAAGATCACTGCAATAACACTTTTCGCAACAGGGTTCTCTTGGTAGACAAACACATATTACTGATTTTAAAATATGAATACCGTTGTGATGCTTGCATCATTTGGCGCAAGTACGCTTAATCCTCTCAAATTAGGATGCAACTTCCTTATAGTGGCTCCAAGACATAATAGTGGCTTCCACTGGAGGTTGATATAAGCCGATCTGTTGACAGAAATATATGCTTTAGAGGAATGAAATATTCAGGACTTTGAAGGTGACATTGCCAGACTTCTATATTCGAGGTTTGGTATGGAACCGCCTTAGGTCCTTCCCGCAACTCAATATTTCCCAAACGTTTCTTACACATGACACACAAAACTCTGAAATCCTAACAGAGAATTCACCCACTCTTTTCCCAAATAACGAACCCTTTTTCATGACTGTTTAAGCAGCTCCTAATCATTTTCTGAAAATGTTCAAATGTGAGTGAAATCTTATGGGATTGAACTGCTAAGGTCATCAGTCCCTAAGCTTACACACTACTTAACCTAAATTATTCTAAGGACAAACACACACACCCATGCTCGAGGGAGGACTCAAACCTCCGCCGGGACCAGCCACACAGCCCATGACTGCAGCGCCGTAGACCGCTCGGCTAATCCCGCGCGGCAATAATTTTCTATCGCACTTCCTAAACAGAAATATCTTTCTAATTTTCATGACATTTCTTTCAACACCAGTGACCAATGGTGCTGCAACAACCTTGCCGTTATTGATCTCTATATCTGTGTATATTGAATTACAATGTTCGAAGGCTCTTGCTTTAGCATATTCAGTTCGTTTCCCTCGCTAATGGGTTGTCTCACCTACTGCTCAAGATAATTTTCGAGAAACACGTTTGCTATACTGTTTCACGATTTTCGTTCCTAACTGCCTTCCTTTTTCAAATGTTTACCTTTTACAGGGTGAATATTAATAAAACCAATAAACAGGAGGGACAGATTCCTAAGTGGAAATGGAGGAAAAAATATCCTATGAACATGTGTCCGGAAATGGACGTTCTGCGTGCAACGACAACAAATCGTTTGGCAAGACAGTAGAGAGGTACATTGTATCCACGTCACAACAGATGTTCAAAGTAGCCTCCATGGGTTTGCGGGTGATAGGTATAGCAGCGGTTGTCATGCTGGTTGCACACGATCGTACTTTGGCTTACACCATGGTGGTGTGACACTTGCCCGGAGTTTCTACTAAGTTTCGTCTCGATGCCCTGTAGAGCCCGGTCCTCCAAATCTGATGTTCGCACAGTCCACCGCCTCCCTCCACGTTTATCTTTCTGAAAGGATCTATGATCACACAAGGGTCCAAAATGGACTTGAAATGTTGTGTGATGTGGTTGGTGTCTGTTAGGGTACTTGTTTTGGTACAGCCGTACTGCCCCTCGGTAGTTTCCATCTGCTTGATCGTACGCAAACATCATCTCGGCTTGTTCCCGACATGAATACAGGACTATTCTGCTGTTTACATTAATGGTGCGTCAGTTGCACAGCCTCAAATACACAAGGAACACACGCCACGTAGTCACAGAAACTTTCTATCGTCAGCGTCATCTACCGTGTTAAAGATGCATTTCTCAGGATCTTTTTTCCTCCATTACCAGTCAGGAATCCATCCGTACAGTTTGCCGGTTTTATTAACGTTCACCCTTCATGCCTTGTAGATGGCAGATTGAAATCTTCCCCTTTGACTATGGTAGGCTCTCAGAATCTAAACATGAAATTTTGCAAGTTTTCTCTGAACCGTTGCACCATTCTTATACCGGATGTAAGTTGACGACAGATATATCAGATGTTTGACTGCTTCCTAACACAGATTGTCTTGTTTCCCAAATCTGTGTTTAACTCATTACATATTACTAAGATCCTGAATAGAAATTACAGTAGTACGGTCCTAATACATGTGTTCATCCTATGCTTTCTCTGGTACGTATGTACTTTAGGACTGAATATTTTACTGCTATTTGTTTATGGCTCCTACCAAACTTGTGTCTCACTCATGACGAGTAAATTCTTACTGTTGATGGTTCTCAGAAACGCTTCTGAAGTTTGCTGGTAATAGGTCAAATATTATTGTCCTGACCTTTAATGATATTTATTCTCCTAACAAAAATTGCAAATGGTCTGTTTTTCACTGTTAAAGTCTTCTTACTCTTATTCTTCTTCTTCCTATGTAAATCCTGTTTCCTTCGGTACTCCTCAGATTACTCCGAGGTTGGCACTTGATCTTTCTCTTGGACGGCAGATATTTCTTTGACCATCTGGTGATGTATTCCTTACGATTTTCACGATCTTGCTTTTATATATCCTGTCTATGTGTTCGTTCCATTCATGCTTTCTCTTATGTACCCATCCGATAATGGAGTCCACTTCACATGCTTTTGCAATGCTTTCACTTCTCTCTCTACCTCTCAGTGTCTTCCCTTTAATACTTTGCATAATTTTCATTCTCATGATTTTCCAAAGCTTCTTCTTTTTTTATGTTTCCGGTATTGTCTGAATTTTTTATTTCATAGCTGATCTCACTATTGTTTTGTATGTTCTTGCCTTTGTATCTGTTCCTATATGCTTGTTTTACCAAATTGTGTCATTTAAACATCCATCCACTTTGTTTTTCCTACTGGTTCTCTGGCTTCCTTTTCGATACTCCACTTTTGGAGAATTCAGTGTCAAGATATATAAATGTCATTGCCTGTCCTATAATTCTTCCATTCACTTTCAGTTTGCATCCAATTGGTCCACAGACGCCGCCATACATTTGGTTTTTGAGTGGATATGACCACATTTAGTTTTCGCAACCATGTTTCTGCTGGTTATCTTCACTGTTCCCCTTCAGAAGTTCATCATCAGCATAACAAGCGACTTTTGTCTCTTCACCACCCATTCTATAACAGCTACCAGCTGTTGTTCATGACCATATTAAAAAGTAGCGTGCTGGAATTTCACCTTATCTGATACCACTATTAACTGCTATGAAGCTAGTTAACCTGGAACAACTTTTCGCCTGGATGTAGTAGTTGGAATAATTTTCTTCACCTGTTTTTGGTGGTGGTAAGTTCCTATGGGACCAAACTGCTGATGTAATCGGTCCCTAGGCTTACACACTACTTAATATAACTTAAACTAATTTACGCTAAGGACAACACACACACCCATACCCGAGGAAGGACTCGAACCTCCGACGGGGAGAGCCGCCCGCACCGTGACAAGGCGCCCTAGACCGCACGGCGACCCCGCACCTGTTTTTGTTATGTTATAAAGGGATCCTCCTAGTCTAGAGCACACTTAACGCTTCCGTTAACTCAATCGTATCAAAAGCTTTCTGTAATTTAATAAATCAAAAATAATTTGGTCTGCTGTGTCACTGGACTTCTCTACAACCTGACTAAGAATGAATACTGCGTCTGTGTGGATGACATACCGGCTGTAAACAATAATGCCCCTCTGCAAGGATTGCAATTCTTTTTATTTTAGTTGCTATTAGTTTCATTATCGTTGAAGAACTGAAATCGGTAGACTTATTCCTCTGTAGCTGGATGGGTCTCTGCCGGCCGCGGTGGTCTAGCGGTTCTGGCGCTGCAGTCCCGAGCCGCGGGACTGCTACGGTCGCAGGTTCGAATCCTGCCTCGGGCATGGGTGTGTATGATGTCCTTAGGTTAGTTAGGTTTAAGTAGTTCTAAGTTCTATGGGACTTATGACCTAAGATGTTGAGACGCATAGTGCTCAGAGCCATTTGAACCTTTTTTTTTTTTTTTGATGGGTCTCTCATATCGCTTTTTTTGTACATGAGAATTGTAATACTTTTTCTCCGTTCGTCTGGAATTTTATTACCAATTACAACGTTGTTAACCAACTTTATTCATTGTTCGGTTTGTGCATATCCTCCAAACTTTAATAATTCATTCGGAATCCTATCTTTCCCCGAAGACACTCTCTTTCTAGCAGCCTTACAGTTTCTTCTACATCTGCATGTGAAACAGATTCATCATCATTTACTTGTAAACTGATCTCTAATCTCTATTCGTTTTCTGACGATTTGTTACCTTTACACAACTCTATTAAATATTTAACACATGAGTCCTGACATATTTCGTTCACTTTCAAAATTTCATTTCATTCTTTCCTTTCCTGTCGTACCATTCTCCATATTTGTTTCGCTGTAAGGTGTTACACAAAATTGTTGACCTATAATACAGAGGAGTTCCTCCTCTCTAAGAACAAGGCTTCATACACATTACACGCTACATGTACTCCGATACCTAGGTAGCTGCTGGAATGTAATGCAGCCCTGAGTCATTAAAGGGGTCACGAAATCTTACAGAGAATAGCAGCCTGCATTGCTGCGAAAGGTGGATATACACTGTACTAGTGCCGACATTGTGCATGCTCTGTTGCCTGTGTCTATGTGCCTGTGGTTCTGTCAGTGTGATCATGTGATGTATCTGACCCCAGGAATGTGTCAATAAAGTTTCCCCTTCCTGGGACAATGAATTCACGGTGTTCATATTTCAATTTCCAGGAGTGTATTTGATTATAACAGATTTTTTAAAATCATTTGTCGTTCAGTTTCAGAACCTTATTAAAAGTAAATTTTACAGTCTCTGGTGGTTCGTGGGTAATTTACTTCCACATTACTCCTTTTAGCGTTATATGTCTCAGTCGTTTTAAAAGGAAGAATTATAGGATAATTTTTTTCCGCCTGTCTGTCTGGACATCTGCCTGCCTGCCTGACTGACTGTTCAAAATCACTGTTTCTCAGGAACAGATTGACATATCAAGCTGAGTTTTATTTGAAATAGTATGGTCTATAGTCACTTGGCGGTGTACTAATAGTAAACTTATAGCTCAGTACAACCAAAAGACACAGCCATCTATGTCACGTAGTTTGATATTGGCAAACTCACTCATCGAAACGTACAGGATACTTCACGTCGACATTTGATCATGAAATTTGGCAAGAAACAGGGTTTAACCCTACAACCAAAGGAAAAATTCTGAACATTGTTAATTCATACTTATACCACAAGAATAAATATTTCTTTTGTCATTTGTTACCCGACTTCAGATTTGAGATTAAAATGTTCTCTTAAGTCTTGGAAACCGTGGAAACGATGTCTTGCCACCATCAATGTCTACAGGCGGGAAAAATTTCCGAGATTATCGATTCAAAAATGGGTAAACTACCTGTATATACTACGTGATTACGTCTGTACGGAGCCTTCAGTGCGCGAGTCCTACCCACAGCTGGGCATATCTTTTTGTTTTCCTCCAGATACAGTTAGCTACAAATTGTTCAGAGTGTCCCACAAATATTTGGTAATAACCTCTGTAGAGTGACTGGAAGTTTAAAAAATCATGTTGGAGAGATAAATCGTCGAGCTCCAACACGAGCAGTTTAAGTTCCAAGTAAACTACTCACCAAATAACGTTCGTAGAGTGAAGGTTGGAATGTGGCCAACCATAGAAATACAGCTCCTGTATGACTCGATCAACTGTTCCTAAGCCGCACTGACTGACGGCTATGAATACTCGCAGCGTGACCTGCTCCTATGTGCCAATTACATGCCTTCTTTCCAGTTTGCAGTACGGTTTATAAATTCTACAATATTGGGACAATCCAAATACTATTTACACCATTTGATGCACATTGGTCAGTTTGATGCCTTAAAATTTATAATTCACTTATTTCTAGTAAGTAACTGAGAAAATGTAAGTTTCTTCATTTGTTGCATTGATAAACACTATGATAACTCTGAATACTGTTACAGCCATAACACTTGCAAACTGATTGTTTTTGCACCACATTTTATGCGGCGGTCTTGAGGTTTAGCCGGCATTTTTGCACGGGCAGGAGCATTATAACAAATGAGTTGATCAGACAAAGAGTGGTTTTATCCTAATCAGACTTACAACGGGTTGTCGTGATTAATGCTGTTTCTGTGTACTTATGAACCTTAATTACAGAGTACTCTAATCTCTCATCTGTATTAGAAAGCTTTGACAGAAATTCCGAGTAGCTCGCCCAATAGCACTTTCTCCCGCTGAGGGCTAATTGATACTTGGTTTCCAGCAATCACAATTAGTATTTAGGAGATACAATACTTTTAATGTTCTTGATTAATAAACATCTTCCATCCTGGACTACAGTTTGCACTGAGCAGATTTTTAAATAAGGTTATACTCCTAGTTAAGATTTTAAATTCTGCTATGTTCACTCCCCTATCTTTGTTGGACGGTATTGCCTTGTGACAATTGTCCCTCACCAGAATCTGACATGAGACCATTGCTCTAAACCATTGCTGTAGTCGCGAAATTCTAATTCACAGTAACTTTCTTTCGCCCCCACTTAGCGTGCATGCACCCCACATATTCCTACTCGTACGTGTTTGGCGCCAGTGACTGGATTCCACTTGCAGACGTCGGCATGAAGCCTGACGGGCAGGCGGTTTTCGTTTACAGTCTTGCGGCTGCGTACCGTTTGTTTCATCACAGAGGGCATATAAACAAGATTTTGTCCTTATTTTCAGGCACAAAAAGAAACATACAAGTCTGGCGTTGTCTGGAAGGACAAAAGCACTCTCTGCTAGATTTACAGTGATTCTGTGATGCCGTCTCACAGACGTGTTACAGCAAATGTCTCTACTGATAGTAGCACGGTGCTGCATGAAATGAAAGACAAAAAGCATTTTATTATCTCAGTAAGTCATTGGCATAAATTTCTCGACGAGTGATATCTGTGGACGTTGTTTACAAAGGACTCAACGAAATGTTACCGCACCTTGGTATTCTGTTTGGGGTTTGCGAATTACAACTACTTTCGTTCACCAGAGTAAAACTGCAAATGTTGCCAATAAATCTTCTTCCTCAAAGTCTTATACCGTTGATCCAACTCAGTATCCACTCACTAGCATGTAATATTGTGATACCTCAAGCAATCGCAAGTGACATGAAACTGACCATTATGCGTAATCTGAAGAGCCTTGCAAACGATGCAAGTGCAGAGGCCGGTATTGTAAATTCATTGCACCACCAAGGGCAGTTTTGTAGATGAGTCCATATGAGACGTCACTGGATATCTCATCGCCTGTAAGCTCTTGTTGATCTATTGTGAACACATAGTGAAAAATCTACTGCGCACGGGTTGGTAGCGAAGCTCTCGGAAGACACCGCACACTTTTCAAATGAGAAGTCCATCGCCCAGAACTTCTTAAAAATATTGGAGAGTGTTCTTTTAAAATTAAAAACATTCACTAATCTTACTTGGTGGACGTGTTATACGGAAAAGCAGTCGTTGACATACTAGCAATTTCCTCCACCTAGTTTTTCAGCTATAGTGTTCAGTGTAAGAGTTTCTCTCGATAGCGCAATACTGTGGTGCTGACTGTCTGGCTTAAAGACGGGTAGATCGAACTCTATGCAGACCATTGTGCTTTGAACATTCTTCCACCTGTTCCAGGATATTGTCTTCATAATGGAAGGATCCACACTACTCCGCCTCGTAACGAGGCTCTCGGTGATGAGAAGCGAATATGGCGGCGGAGAATCCAGCGAGAGTAAACGGAGACGTTACATGCAAATCTCAGAACGCATGTACCGCTACTTCCAGGTTAGAAATTCCACTCATTAGCTCTGAGTGCTTCCAAACTCAAATGATTGTAATGCCGAATCAAACACTAGTACCGACAGAAATAATTTTATCTTATAAGTTCTAGCTAGTACACTTGAACGAAAGGTTCGTAGGGCACAGTATGCTTTCACTAATTTTATTAATGGGGTTATTATTATTACCGTTATTTTTGTTGTTGTTGTTGTTGTTTTATATCTTATTCCAAAGGATACCTTATAACGCTCACATCTAATCACGGAACAAGTCACTATATCTCTCCTTTTCGTTGAGGCAATCTCAGAACCGAATTAATTCTGACCAGATACGGTTCTTCAGGACCGCGATGATTTTGTCCTGGATGTAACCCTATCCTGGAAATCTATTATAACTTGAATCTTCTGTTAGAAAGTCACCCAGCTGTTATATCTGTGTTTCCTGTATTACCACTTCTTCAGCGTCCCTTTGTACTTCTTGAATGCAGCGTAGTTTGGTTCTATTGTTAACAAGAAACTGGAGTCGTGTATAAACCTCCCCTGGGCGAATTACAAGGATATGATCGAAGAACAGAGTATGTCCTTTCGTGACGGTATCTGACAGCCTCTCATCTAGATATAGAATTCTTGGTTCGCACGTCTTCTATACTGGCCATCTCTTGTTGTTGGAGGTGACAATATCTTTCTGTTTATCCTTCGTTCCGCAAATTCTACTTTTTTAAGTAGTCCTTTTTTACGAGGTTCAGATTCTCCATTACGAATAAGGCTTCAGAGTATATCACTGACTAGTAAAGATTTAATTTTGCATCGACTGAAAACTCTAAAGATGCTAAAATCACTTGTTTGTTCCACCTCTTATAGCTTTTCTTTGTGAGACTAGTTTCTATATATTCTCCTAGATATTTGAATCACTCTATCTTCTCAATTTTGCCGACATCCAGTACCTTCCACCTATGAGCTGCCTTGATGTTCGTCACATGCTGTGCCTTCTCGAAGGTGATCTGTTACGCTACTTTAGCCTCTTGGAGTTGAGTACTTTGAGTCGTCGCCTCTTGTACAGATGCAGTCTCCATCGCGTTTGTGGTTGCCAATCTAGCTGCATTCCTTTCTTTTCCTGCATCCAAGTCGTAGTCTACCAACGTCTTTCATTTCCTGTCGCCATTCCTTATTCAGCTCATGAAGGACGCAAAGATAAGAGCAAGTGGGAGAATCTTTGACCCTTTCTGACTCTGGTTTTGATTTTGAAGAACTCTGAAAGCTTTCCTCTGTATTCCACATTTGTGGTCGTTTTGATTAACGTGTGTTATGTGAGTTCTTGAATTGTCTATCTAAATTCCTCTTCACCAAAAATCTGAACTTGTTTGATCTATCTACTAAATCATAGGCTTTCTTTAAGTCTCTAAATGTGAGTATGAAATTCTTGCCTTTCAGTTACTGGAATTCAATTGCAAGTTTAAGTTCTAAGTTTTGTTCCGCTTATGATCTGCTCTCTTTGAAGCCTCCTTGTCCTCACAAATTTGTGGATTTAGTTGTTTCGCCACTCGGTTTAACAATGGTTCTGAGAGTATCTTACCGGTCACTAGTATCAACAATATTCGTCGGTAGTTCCCAGACTCCAGCGTATCTCCAGGGGCCGGCCGCGGTGGTCTAGCGGTTCTGGCGCTGCAGTCCGGAACCGCGGGACTGCTACGGTCGCAGGTTCGAATCCTGCCTCGGGCATGGATGTGTGTGATGTCCTTAGGTTAGTTAGGTTTAAGTAGTTCTAAGTTCTAGGGGACTTATGACCTAAGATGTTGAGTCCCATAGTGCTCAGAGCCATTTGAACCATTTGTATCTCCAGGTTTGTATGTTAGTTTCACCCTTCTCGAAACTGCTCTTATTCCCAAATTGGGCTTGAATCATGAGTTAGCACGATGATTATTTTCTCGTTATTACACTTCAAAAGTTCTGCAATGAACTCATCTGCAGACATTTATTGTTCTTCAATATATTTATGATCATTCTAATCTCTTCTACTGTCTGTGATCCTGAGTCTGAACTTCGTTCTTTCTGATTATGGTTAAATATTTCAGACCGAGTTTCACAGTTTAGGGGCTCTTCAAAGTATTTGAGACTGTCCATTTCACCATATACTGCTTTCCCTTCCATGTTCTTAAAACTGGTGACTGGGACCACTTTTACTTCAGTCAGTCTTGACTGGTCTATAAATCTCTTCTTTTGCTTTGGAAGTCCTCCTCCATTCGATTAAAGCTTCCTTTCTAATGTTTTCCCTTTGAATATAGGTTTGAAGGAGCTTTTCTGTATTTATTCGAGGTTCTTTAGATTTGCTGGGGTTTTCTGAGAACGCTAATCAATCTGTGCTTTCCGACGCTGTTCCATTGCCTTATCTCCTTTTGCAGGCAACCATTCGCGTCTCCTCTTCTTCCCCCGGTGAACAGTTCCCTTCGCACTCTCAATAATTACATCTTTTAACTGATATCGTGCTTGACGCTTTTTGTGTTTCGAGCTCTTATTAAAATAATTGTTATGATTGTTAGTTACGTGTTTGCCTATATCAAACTTCATGATGCGGATAATATTCTTAGTTTGTGGGGCTTTTGCGACAGTTCTGACATTAATTTTGGGATGGAAGTGATCTGAATGTTTTTTTTTTTTTTTTTTTTGTTAATTCCTTGTCGATTTACTTCGACAGTGACACATGAAAAATCCAAATTCTCGTGGAGGAGCAAGTTTCCTTGAAACACGTTTAAATGCTGTTGATTTTATTATCAGATGAAAACTCAACCAATCAAGCAGTACTGCATATAGAGCTGAACATGTTAACTAATTACAGTTATGGCATTTAAAAACATAAATGTTATTATTTACAGGAATAATACTGATAATAATAATGATAATAAATTTGACAGAATCCAAGTTCACTGTAAATCTCTAGTAATTGTGGGGGGGGGGGGGGCGGGAAGGAACAGTACGGAAGACATTATTAGAATCCATAGCGCATTTGCGCTAAGTGATGTTAGAGAAAAAATCGATGTATTTCTTTTACACTGTATTTTACACATGCTCCGTCCCGATGCAGGGAAGTCTGTGGTAAGTGGAAAGAAGTTAAAGGGGTAAATTTTCCGTAGCTATAAATAAGGACTATAGTATTACTTTTCTAATATCAATTATAGGAGAAGCCAATATATTAAATTAAAGAAGCTCTGTGACCAACGAATAGAAAGGTTGGCCCACATTAAAACTATTTTTTTCTCTCACATTTCAGCAGCTGGTCAATATGTTATCTAGTACGCTCTCACAAGCTGTTGAAAACACATAAACGTATGTGTGTTCGCTATTTTATAATAGCATTAAATCTTTCCTATCTTCGTAAAAATGTGTTTCATAACGCTTTGCACTTTTTTAAAAGGGCAAAGAAATGTTGGCAACGACACAGTACTTCAACAAGCATATTTTTCAATGGAGGTGTCAAACGTTCAAAAATACTATCAGTGGATGGGTAAGTACTGATTACGTGCCCCTGAAACACTTTATTTTCCAGTGGCCCACATGACTATCTAGATATGACATAGATGTGTCACACCGGCCTACCTTAACGTACCCGGATTTAATTTTCGAACACTCAGCAGAGCAGTAAGTTGCATTTAATGAGCCCTTCGGTCGGCGATTAATAGATGATTCGTGACAATACGATCTGACAGTGAGATAACTGAAAGTGAATGGTAGATACATTCACGGCCACTTCCAGCTGTGAACTGAACTGTCGGAAGAATGTCAGAGGGTACTCACCATTTCACAGTTCCCAGAAATTTCCTCACCTAAGAAGCGGGTAACAGCGGGCACGTCTCATGGCGATGTGTTTTCACTTGCTCTTCCGGCACAGAATAATTCGAATTTTCCTAAGTAAATTGTATACTGCGCTACAATCACTGCATGCGGACACAGTGGTGAAATCTCTTAGACAGAAACTGCATCCGAGTATGAACATGCGGCTTATTTGGAGATGCGTTGTTATTCACCTTGAAGCGGAAAAATACCAGAAATATTGCATTCTGTTGGGTATTTACGTGAAAAATGCTGTTTAAAAGGATTAAACTACACAATAAGATTGAAATTCATAATCCGAACATGTAAAATCGAAATCTCTGTGTTTCAAGACAGGTATTCCAGGAGAGTTCCAGTTTATAAACTTACTTCACTTTCACTGTGCTCAGACTATTTCCATAATCAATCAACACTGGACATTCAGCATATGTACCTTACTAGGGCACGCGCCCAACACTGGCTGTAGGTATAATGTACGATTTGAAAAACCTTAGGAAGTTTAGTTGAGTTTTCTGGATAGAGACACTTACTATCTCTCTTCGGATCTGATTTCGTAGCCGAAAAGACAACCTACCTGAGTGAAAAGTAGGGGACGCGGATTAGAATCCCAGTATTATTTAGGAAGTTTCCTTAATGGGGAACTGGAATTATGTACAGTCTGTCTCGTGAGGGTACATAGAAAACTACTTGAACGTATGAACGCTCAGACTCTAATAAGGCGACATCTATCAACAGAGAGATTGGTGCGTCAACGATGTGTCCCTCCATAGCAACGGCCATTGCTTAATGTTCGAGGGGAATGATACAGCGGCCGCCAACAAATGGCATTAAGTGATGCCCGTGTTGTCGTTGTGGTCTTCAGTCCAAAGACGTTCGATACAGCTCTCCATCCGTGTTCTTGTTGTGGTCTTCAGTCCAAACACTGGTTTGATGCAGCTGTGCATGCTACTCTATCCCGTAGAAGCCTCTTCATCTCCGTGTAACTACTGCGACCTACACCCTAATGAACCTGTTTATTGTATTCATCTCTTGGTCTCCCTCTATGATTTTTACGCCCACGCTTAAAATTGTTGATGCTCTGATGCCTCAGAAAGTGATCTACCAACCGATTCCTCCTTATAGCCAAACTGTGCCACAAATTTCCCTTCTCCCCATTTACATTCAGTACCTTTTCATTAGTAATGTGACCCATCTAATTTTGAACAATCTTCTGTAGCACCACATTTCAAAAAGCTTCTATTCTCTTCCTGTCTAAATTGTTTATCGTCCATGTTTCGCTCCCATACATGGCTACACTCCAAACAAATACTTCCAGAAAAGACTTTCTGACACTTAAATCTGCATTCAATGTTAACATATTTCTCTTCTTCAGAAACGCTTTTCTTGCCTGCCAGTCTTATATCCTCTCTACTTCGACCAACATCTGTTATTTTGCGCCCAAATACCAAAGCTCTTGTACTACTTTAAGTGTCTCATTTCCTAATGTATTTCCCTCGGCGTCATCTGATTTAATTCCATTACATTTCATTATCCTCGTTTTACTTTTGTTGATGTTCATCTTATATCCTCCTTTCAAGACCATTTCCGTTCCATTCAACTGGCCTTCCAAGTCCTTTGTTGTCTCTGAAAGATCTACAATCTCACAGGCAAACCTCAAACTATTATTTCTTCTCCCTGGACTCTAATTCCTACCCCAAATATTTCTCTGGTTTCTTTTACTACTTGTTCAAAGCGCAGATTTAGTGTCGCGTGGAGTGGCCGCGCGGTTTGAGGCGCCGTGACGGATTGCGCTCTCCCTCCCGCTCTCCCCCGAGTCCTCACTCGGTCATGGGAGTGTGTGTTGTCCTTAGCGTAAGTTAGTTTAAATAGTGTGTAAGACTAGGGACCGGTGACCTCAGCAGTTTTATCCCTTAGGAATTCACACACATTTGAACATTTTCCAGATTGAGTAACATCTGTGGTAGGTCACAGACCTGTCTCACTCCTTTATTAATCAATGCTTCCCTTTCGTACGAATCGACCCTTATAACTGCCATCCGGTTCCTGTACAAAATATAAACAGCCTTTCGCTCTCTGTATTTTACCTTCGCCAATTTTAGAATTTGAAATAGAGTATTCCAGTCAACACTGTCAAAAGCTTTCTCTAAGTCTACAAATGCTATAAATGTAGGTTTGCCTTTCCATAACCTGCCTTCTATAAGAAGTCGTAGGATCAGTACTGACTCTCGTGTTCCCACATCTCAAGGAAATTCAAACTGATTTTCCCCGAGGTCGACTTCTACCAGTTTTTCCATTCTTCTTCAAAGAATTCGTGCTAGTATTTTGTAACAGTGACTTGTCAAACTGACAGTTCGGTAATTTTCACGCCTTTCAGCATCTGCTTTCTTTGTAACTGTGAGGGTATTTCGTCTGTCGCATACATCTTGCTCTCCAGATGGAAGAGTTTTGTCATGGCTGTTTCTCCCAAGGCTATCAGTAGCTCTATCGGAATGTTATCTACTCCTGGGGTTTTGTTTCTACTTAGATATTTCAGTGCTCTATCAAATCTCTGTTATCTCATATTCATATACGTCCTATTCCATTTCCATAATAGCACCCTCAAGTAAATCTCACTTGTGTTGACGCTTTGCTCTCCCTTCTTTGCTTCTTTGCTTGGTACTGGATTTCCGTCTGAGCTCTTGATATTCATACAGCTGCTTCTCTTTTCTCTAAATGTCTCTATAATTTTCCTGAAGGTGGCATCTCTCTTACCTCTAGTGATATGTGCTTCCAAAACCTTAAATTTGTCCTCTAGCCATTCCTGCTTAATTGTTGTGCACTTCCTGTAGATCTCATTACTATAAGTTTGTATACTCTTTCGCCTGCTTCGTTTACAGAATTTTTATGTTTTCTCCGCAGCTCGTGGTCTCGCGGTAGCGTTCTCGCTTCCCGAGCACGGGGTCACGAGTTCGATTCCCGGTAGGGCTAGGGATTTTCGTCTGCCCCGAAATGACTGCGTGTTTGGCACAAAACAACGATATTCGCAAACAAATTTCTGGGAGGTAGCGCGCCGGTCGGAGTGTTGTGTCGTGCGTGTTGTGCGTGTTGTTGTGTCGTCCACATCATCATTCATTCCCATTACGGTCGGAGGAAGGCAACGGCAAACCATCTCCATTAGGACCTTCCCTAGTACGGCGGGGCGGGTCTCCCGCATCGTTCCCCTACGTTCTGCCAAGAAGCATTGGACTTCATTTCCATTATAGTTTCTCCTTTTTATCAATTAAATTCAATATCTCTTGTGTTACCCAAGGACTGCTACTAGCTCCCGTCCTTTCACCTACTTGATCCTCTGCTACCTTCGCTATTTCAAATCTCAAAGCTACCCATTCCTCTTCTACTGTACTTATTTCACCTGTTCTTGCTAATCATTTCCTAACGCTTCTTCCGAATCTCTCCTCAACTTCTGCCTTTTTCAGTTAATCCAGGTCTTGTCTCCTTAAATACCTTCCTTTTTGCAGTTTCTTCAATTTTAATCTGATGTTCATAACAATGAATTGTATTCAGAGTCCACATCTGTCCCTGGAAATGTCTTACAGTTTAAAACCTGGTTCCGAAATCTCACTCTCACCATTATACGGTATAATTAATCCGAAACCTTCCGGTGTCTCCAGGTCTTTCCCACGTATTCAATCTTCCTTTCACTGTTCTTAAACCAAGTGTTAGCTATGGTTAAACAGTGTTATATGCAAAATTCTATGAGGCGGATTCCTATTTCATTCCTTTCCCCCAGTCTTTACTCATCTACAACTTTTCCTGCTTTTCCTCTTCTTACTATCAAATTTCAGTCCTTCATGACTATTAATCTATCGTTGCCCTTAACAATCTGAATAATTTCTTTGTTCTCTTCATACATTTCTAGAATCTCTTCCACATCTGCGGAGCCAGTTTCATATAAACTTGTACTTCTGTGAAGGGTGTGCGTTTTATGTCTATCTTCGCTACAATAATGCTTTCTCTACGCTGTTCATAATAGCTTATCGGCTTTCCCATATTTTTATTCATTCTTAAATCCACTCCCGCATTACCCGTATTTCATTTTGAATTTATAACCTAGTATTAACCTCACTTGAACTGTTTCTACTGCCCCCGAGATTCACTAATTTCCACCATATCTAACTTTAACCTATCCATTTCCCTCTTTAAATTTTCTAACTTATCTGCCCGATTAACGGATCTGACATTCCACGGCCGACCCGTAAAACGCCAGTTTTGTTTCTCTTGAGAACAACGCCCTCGTGAGTAGTTCTCGCCCGGAGATCCAAATCGGGGTTCATTTTACCTCCCGAACATTTTCCCGAAGAGGATGCTCTCGTCATTTAGCCACACAGTAGAGCTGCATGCACTCGGGAAAAATTATGGCTGTAGTTTCACCTTGCTTTCAGCCGCTCGCACAACCAGCACATCAACGCCGTTTTGGTTGATGTTACAAGGCCAGATCAGTCGGTCACCCAGTATTGTGGCCCCTGCAACAACTGAAAAGGTTGTTACCCCTCTTCAGGAGGCACATGTTTGTCTGGCGTCTCAACAGGTACCCCTCCGTTGCAGCTGCACCTACGGTACGGCTAACTGTATCGCTGAGGCACGTAATCCTCACACCAATGGCGAGGTCCACGGTTCAGGGGATTTCCGGAGCGCCTATATTAGGAAAAGCATCACAATCGCATTCTAACACAATAACACGTTATGATCAATATTGACTTGTTGTAAAATGTGCGTGCATATTTTTGTTATGTTTCAGGCAATGGCGATACCTGCGGTGACATGCTGGGTGTGTGTTCCTCTGGTCTCCAGCGTCATGACGTCGGCCGACGAGATATGTACTGAACAACGCCGACAGTTCCCCCTGCCAGCCTGGGTTCCAACAAGTTTCGATGCCTCACCTACGTACGAGATACTTTACGTCATTCAGTCGGCATTCGCCATGATCACAGCAGAGTCTACAGTCTGCACGGACATTTTCTTTTTCCACCTGATGCTGATGGTTGTGGCAGAGCTGGAAATTTTAAATGACTGCATAGCTGCCATGAAAGAAAGCCGATCGAAAACTGAGGGCTCCAAAGACGAACAAGACAGCACAAAACGCCAAACTAATACTGAAATATCATATTCGTACGGTAGCAGATACCCTCAAACGAATCTGAAGATACTACCAGAAGATAATTCGATGTTGTATCTTGAATTAAGGAAGAATGCTCGACATCATCAATCAGTTCTGCGGTTGGTAACTAAACAACCTACACATTCACAAGAACTCCAGTAACGTTAGTGTAAAGGAAAGAGTGATGAAGTAAAAGCATCCATTTCCAGTGGGATATTTCTCTTTGTTTTTTGGTATAAAACTGGTGGAAGATTAGTTTAAGCTATGTCTATTTTACGCAAAAGCACCAGTTCTTATTGACCTAGATGTAAATGATAAACGGTACCTTCCTTGCGTTCAGTAAGTCTCCCTTCCTCTACATCATTTCTTCTGCTTAAATAATGTAGACATTTAGGATATGCTATACTATAATACACTGACGGAAGCTGAATGTGCTAAACTATGACACACCATCCCGATATTTGTGGAACTTTGAAATGGCTACCACGTAACGGGTATAAAATGATTAATCAAAAAATATCGTCCACGTTAACATCAGTATGAAGGGTAACCCAAACGGGTGCGAAAACATTCTGGTATTCGTTGCGACATGGAAGCAAACAGCCTCTCACTGTTCAATTTATTGCAGTACTTAAAACAAATTCTGCGTTGGTTTATGACTGCTGTGTTTGAAATCTGTTATGAAAGTAAGCTTCTTCCCATCACACTTCCTTGCAAGTGGTTGCTGCAGTAGTGACAGTGCCAGAAAGGAAGACCATATGACCCCACGTACTATGTAGCGAATCACAAGAGGACAGGGTTCTCATTAACCTCATCAAACAGCTCTGCACTTCTGTGGAGCTTGACGACCAAATGCCTTTAATGGCAGAGCTATTTAGTACCTTGCGCTGTCATCAAATATGACTCCTGACTACACACAAATACTCTGCCATAAAAAATAGCTCTAAGCACTTTGGGACTTAAAATTTGAGGTCGTCAAACCCCTAGACTTAGAACTACTTAAACCTAACTAACCGACGGACATCACACATATCCATGCCCGAGACAGGATTCGAACCTGCGACCTTAGCAGCAGCGCGGTTCCGGACTGAAGCGCTTAGAACCCCTCGGCCACAGCGGCTGGCACTCTACCATAGATCTATCACAATGTTCTCCAGTGACAACTTCTTACTCTGACTGCATTTACTATAAAGAGCAATGCCCGAAAGGACGTCCCCTACATTCGTATCCAGAAAGGCTACCTGGACTCTGTACCCTCTACGCAGTACACTTTAAAGCCCACGGACTGTGTCCAAACGTAGAGATAGTGTCCATAATTGGTTGGATCATATCACCTGGACGATCCATTTTGGAGCTGATACATCCAATTCTAAGACTCAGAACAGCAGCGAAGCCCGCCTTTTCCTTGGCAGACTGACAGTGTGAGCGGACCTTGCAGAGGTTAAAGTGCTGGACATCTGATGAGAAGCTTGCAGACTGTTGGATGGCAAGAGCTTAGGTATACCAGATATAAGTGGTGGCCATATTTCGTGAACTCCGTCAACACATGAATGGAAAGCAGTTAGGACTATTTCAGCAAGAAGTCGATGGTGCCTCCTTAATGCTGTAACTAAGAATGACAGTTATCTAAAAACAAGAGTTGAGAAAATTATGGCGGAGAACTTCGATAAAATCACTGCCACCGTCACCAAAATCCAGCTTTCCGTCACTGCTGAATGCTTGCAGAGAGGAGGAGTTTGTACCTTATATCTCTGGGTTGTTTTGTTCGCCTCAGAATGTATTTGCTACATATTCAGTTTGTTTTATTTATTATTGTTTTACAATTGGAGTAAACCCTGCTCCAACTACATTGTTTCTGTAAAAAAAGAAAAAAATGGATCATATAGAACATCATATTAGCGACTTTCAAAAACGCAGTCTTCCCACTCTAAACAGATATTCTCCCAAAATTCTGGATTCACTTCGTATCTTTCAGACGTAAGCGTGATTGCCACAAACACACAACACATACGCTCTCTCTCCCGGCCGGATCGGAGTTTTCTCCGTTCGGGGACTGGGCGTTGTGTTTCCTTTCCTCTGTTTTCCTTCCTTTGTTAAGATAGTTGTATGAGCACCTACGGAAAGCCAATAAATTTAAATAATATCTTGAGCAATATTTTACAGAATAAAACTGTAGAACCAACAAATGATTGTACACGCAGATAGATGCTTACATGTTAATAAAAAAGGTACTTTTCATCTTCCTTTCCTCCAGTGATGAAGTTTGTCATTTCCCCCTCTCTATGTGGGAGCTGGGGTTGAGCATTTACTGCAACATGCGACACAGCTCCAGACTACGGCCAAATCCATTACAGTTTGTTGCGGTACCTTACTAGGAGTGTTAAGGATATCTTCCTTTGAATTTTAATGTAAAATGGTAAAATGGGCGTGGAAGGACGCTATTTCAGTTCCTCTTTCTAAAACTGGGAAGACTAGGTAATGCCCTATTTGCTGTCGTAGTGTTACCCTTGCAACGGTCAGTCCAATATCGCCCTGTAGAGATCTGAAATGAGCTCCGTATACTCGCCAATGGATCCTATGACGTCATCACCGAACTCGCCCTTTCCGTATACCATTAGACCCGTCTCGTTAGTCTCCTCCGCTGCCCGCTCGTCACCTGTGGCTGTTGTCAGGAGCACGTGTACTCGACTCACACAGAAAGGAGGGCGAGTACACGAGTTCACAGGTATTAGTCGCCGACTGGCGGCATTCCCGCTACATACGCAACCGTTTTCAAAGAGATTTCCGCCATTAAACTGTGAATTACTGTTCATTTACGACAGACAATCATGATTTTGCCTTTAAAGCCACTCTCAAATGGAAGTTGAAGTACCGAAAAACGTCCGACCTGCCTAAATGACAGAAGCAAGTTCTATACAAGTACAACGATTGTTCGGTAAGCGGCGAACATTGTTCTGTTTCTACACACATGTATGTAGATAAAACTTTTCTAAGTTTGTTCTATATTTGCTTCAGTGTTTAAAGTCGATCCAGAGAATGCCTAAAAATTACATTGAGATGTACGCACTTTCGAGGCGTTATCTAGTCTGTAACGAGAGTATCAGAAAACAAGCCTTGAGGATGAAGTGCAATCTCTAACTGGTGATTAATTATTAAAATAAACGTCCGCCCCGATAGCTGAATGGTCAGCGTGACGGATTGCCGTCCTACGTGCCCGGGTTCGATTCCCGGCTGGGTCGGAGATTTTCTCCGCTCAGGGACTGCGTGTTGTGTTGTGTTGTGTTGTGTTGTCTTCATCATCATTTCATCCCCATCCGGCTCACAGGTCGCCCAATGTGGCGTCGAATGTACTAAGACCTACACCAAGGCGGCCGGACCTGCCCCGAAATGGGCCTCCCGGCCAATGACGCGAAACGCTCATTTCCATTAAAATACGTCACAGAAATGAATGATATGCTACACAACGTGCGCTGTTAGCCCAAAAAGGCAAGTTGTGTTGATCAAACGATTACACAACTAGCACGCTTTTTGTCGCAGGGCTATTGATGTTGTGTGCCCAATTTTCATTTGACGCATCACACGTTTTCTCGTGGTGGCGGATAACAAAACAAGAATAGAACCATTTTGTTTGCATTGGATGAAATTGGTTTTCTTTTTTCTTCTGAAGTCTGCTATATAGCTTGAAACTTGATCCATATATCACACCTCCTCTAATGGATCACATTTACAGTTGTCTACTTTGCATGAACTTATTTTCCTCCTACACATTCCAAGGTCTCACAAAATATAGGTTCGATAAAGGCCATCTAATCCCTCAATTTCGCCTTGTCAGGTCTACTATACAGCAGCAAGGTTGTGTACTCATCTTCCGTACTATTTAATAAGTCACGGCTAGTCTTACACCCATGCATGCTTCAGCAATGGGGAACGAGTCGATGAGTACGAAGCGACCGCACCAGTGCAATTCTCTGTCTCATCATACACGCGGATCCTCAGCGAGGACGAAGGAAGGCAGTCAGCATGAATGTAACAACGGTGCATTCATTTGTGAAGTAGGCAAACCGATCATTCGACTCGTACTCTCTGCTTTTCTAAACTTTATCAACTTACATAGACCTAATACTCCAGACAGCTCCTTATTCGGTTACAGTGTGGATTCACGAGAGTCCATCCATTGTTGATAAACTATGTCTGTAGGAGGCGACTACACAACAGACTTTCTTACGCAAACATCACTTATCTATTGGGTTTGGGTTTTCGACTTCGAGAATGGCTACGACACCATTTGGAGGCATAATTTCCACAGACAAATCCACGCATAGGATTTCTGGAGACGTATTCCTGTGGTTTTTTTTTTTTACAAACTCCCTCTCCCCGCGTTATTATTACAATTTAAGTTAGAGATGTTTCATTACGTCATTTTATACGAGAAAAGTCTGGCCCTTTAATATGGTTTTTAGTATGACATTGTGTTTAACAACAATAGATAGCATTGCGTTTACAGTAAGCAGTTATGCTGAGTGCACTTCATTTGTGACCACTTCCCAGATTGTATTCGTCTTTCGTCTTTCAGTCATACAGCAAGAACAGGGTAGCTGCAGATGACTGCTAAGAGGCCGGAGGAACAGTCATCAAAAGTTATTTTAAGGTTCCGTCAGAATGATCTTCCTGTGTGGTTTCTAATCGTTCTCGTTCTTACTGCAATTTTCCAGCGCTTTAAAATTAAAATGTCAGTGACTTTCATGGCCTCTGCTTTTAATCAGAAACTTAACTGTCACTCCCTACGGGCTTAAGAACTGGATTCCTCAAAGGCTCCAACATTTTAAAATCTGTGGCATACCAAGTACTAACATCAGGTTTGGCTTGTCTGCTGCAGTTTTATAGAACAATTGTACAATTCTGGCTTGATTACAGAGGCAAGTGTGTCCTAGACAACCATACCTTAAGGTCCTGTTAGGATTCTGCATGCAGTACACCATGAGAAAATTAGATTGGTCATAGCTACAGTACGTTTAGAAGGAGTCCCATTCCCAGTTTCAGCGCGGAGGCTGGTGAGCCAGCATTATATATCTACCGGCAATTTGTCATGGTGCGACAAACATTCAAAATGTGCTCCATTCCTCTTGTACTGCATACGATAACGTTCTGGCCCAACAGTTGAGCGACTTTTCGATAGACGTCTACGAACAACAAGGCCATTTGGGATGCGGGCGAGCAGCTACCTCCCAAATGGGCTCTGAGCACTATGCGACTTAACTTCTGAGGTCATCAGTCGCCTAGAACTTAGAACTAATTAAATCTAACTAACTTAAGGACATCACACACATCCATGACCGAGGAAGGATTCGAACCTGTGACTGTAGCGCCTAGAACCGCACGGCCACTCCGTCCGGCGTGCTACCTCCCAGAAATTTGTTTGCGAATATCGTTGTTTTGTGCCAAACATGAAATCATTCTTGCTTGTTCAGAGGCCTAGAGATTTGTTTTCTTTATTTCTTTAATTTCAAAAGAGAAAATACTGAGAATGTGATTTTAAGATCTTTGATAATAATTTAAATAATTACTACAATTTTAAGATTTCATATACTGATGGTTTATAGCTGTTACGGATCGTGTCGTCAGGAGCCGCCTACTCGGTTTCTTTATTATCTACCATTCTGAGCTGTACGTAGCAGATGAGACAAGACCAAGTTAACATGTTTATTAACAACTCGCATTCCCCTAGTTGTCTACTGGCTTATCGATAAATACATCCGGTAGGACAAAAAACTAAAGAGAATATACGAGATGCTCTTCTCCCGTGACAACGGCTTGGAAAGTGCTGGGTATCCGGGCACATGGGAACAAAAAGGCAAACGAACAAACTGACATAGCGTCAAGGACACCTATAACGGTGACAGAGCTGAATAATGTGGCATTTCTGCCCCGGCTGTGAACTCGCTGTTGAGGGATGAGGCCATGCATCAGTGGCAGTAAGAGTGGCTGAAGGTGAGGGACTACAAGCTGTGGGATGTCAAATCCACTGTGCTTTCCAGGCGCTCCTCCTCAAGGCGATGCTGGCGAGATGAAGTCGCACTCACTCGGCTCTGTATAGGACATGAGGCTACGCGCACAAAGCTTTTTGCTCCGGACAGGGGATCCATCTGTTCGTGATTCCTGAGGAGTACACATTTCCGTACTTCACAATTTATTGCGTATATATGCTGATAAGAGGGCGGCAGCAGACTTTAGTGCGGCTCTGGTCACAGTTCAGCGGATACAAATATGAGTATGGTCTCCGTTTTAAAATTTTCCAAACTGTTCATACTCGAGCGTTTTAACTTCATTTTAACACATTTACGTGTTTCTTTTAATCACACTCGTTTATTAAAGATACGCGTAAGGGTGGTAATCACCCGGATGCCGTGCTCGCATTAACACACATCATTATCGTCACCTGTGTGTGTCACATCGAGGAAACACGCGGGTAAGTAAAGTACCTGCACGTCCCTCAAGGCTCCTGTGGCGAGAATTCAGTGTGTTGCTTATGTTCCATTTGCTACCTGGTCATGTAGGGCGTGACAGTACCGTCGTCACATACTGAAAGAGTTGAAAACAAATTAGTCGTCAGGTCCTGATAGAGTCGCAGTTCGATTTTAGATAGAATACTTTACGGCGTTTGCACTCTACGTAGCTTGCATTTATCGCGAATCTCTCGCCCAACGCAGAGATCAACGCGACTGGGCTAAAAATAAACGGTGGTGTCTCCTGTATGTAACAAGGCTAAAGGAGCGAACCCACATAATTGCATACTAACACCCTCAGCAAGAGTTTTCTGCATAATTCTTGAATATATAAATATCCTTGAGACCGAGGGGCTTCTGTCCGCGAATCAGCAAGTTTTTAGGAAGCATCACACATGGGAAACAAAACTCCCCCTTTACTCACATGATATACTGCGAACTATGAATGACTTGCAACAAGTAGATCCCAAATTTCTATATTTTCGAAAATAATTTGACACGGTGCCCGCTGCAGATTGTTAACCTAGGTACGAGCATATCCTAGGTTCCCAGCTATGTGAGTGGCTGAAAGACTTTTTAAGTAATAGAACGCAGTACCTTGTACTCGATGGTGATTGTTCGTCAGAGACAAGGGTATCGTCAGGCGTACCCAAAGGAAGTGTGATAGGACCGCTATTACTTTCTACATACACTATGTGATCAAAAGTATCCGGACACCCCAAAAACATATGTTTTTCGTATTAGGTGCATTGTGATGCCACCTACTGCCACTTTGTCCATATCAGTGACCTCAGTAGTCATTAGACATCATGAGAGAGCAGACTGGGGTGCTCCGCGGAACTCACTGACTACGAATGTGGTCAGACGATTGGGTGTCACTTGTGTCATACGTCAGTAAGCGAGATTTCCACACTCCTAAACATCCATAGGTCCACTGTTTCCTATGTGATAGTGAAGTGGAAATGTGAAGGGACACGTACGGCTCAAAAGCGTACAGGCCGACCTCGTCTGATGACTGACAGAGACCACCCACAATTAAAGAGCGTCGTAATGTTGAATACGCAGACATATATCCAGATCATCATCGGAATTCCAAACTGCATCAGGATCCAGTGCAAGTACAATGACAGTTAGGCAGGACGTCAGAAAATTTGGATTTCGTGGCCTAGCGGCTGCTCCAAAGCCACACATCACATCAGTAAATGCCAAACGACGCTTCGCTTGGTATAAGCATGGTAAAAATGGAACGACTGAACAGTGGAAAGACGTTGTGTGGAGTGACGAATCACGGTTCACAATGTGGTGATCCGATGGCAGGGTGTGGGTATGGCGAATTCCCGGAGAACGTTATCTGCAAGCATGTGTGGTAAAATTTGGAGGCGGTGGTGTTATGGTGTGGTGGTGTTTTTCATGGAAGGGGCTTGCACCCCTTGTTGTTTTGCGTGGCACTATCACAGCACAGGGCTACATTGATGTTTGAAGCACCTTCTTGCTTCCCACTGTTGAAGAGCAATTCGGGGATAGCGATTGCATCTTTTAACACGATCGAGCACCTGTTCATAATGCACAGCCTGTGGCGGAGTGGTTACATGACAATAACATCCCCGTAACGGATAGGCCTGCACAGAGTCGTGACCTGAATCCTATAGAACACCTCTTGGACGTTTTGGAACGCCGACTTTCTACACGGCCTCACCGACCGACAACCCAGCACCTGATTGAACTTATGCCTGCGGGAGTGGTAGCCGTCATTGAATTCCAGCGTTACCGATGGAGGGCGCCACGAACTTGTAAGTCATTTTCAGCCTGGTGTCCGGATACTTTTGATCACATGGTGTACATAAATGATCTGGTAACAGGATAGGCCGCAATCTGTGGCTGTTTGCTGATGAGGCTGTTGTGTCTGGGAAGATGTCGTCGTTGAGTGACTGTGTGAGGATAAAAGATGACTTAGACAAAATTTATAGTTTTTTGTGTTGAATAGCAGCTAGCTCTAAATGTAGAAGATTGTCGGTTACTGCAGATGATATAGGAGAAACAAAATCATAATGTTCGAATACAGCATCAGCAGTGCCCTGCTTCACACAGTCACATCGTTTAAGTACCTCGCGTAACGTTTGCAAAGCGATATGAAGCGGAATGTGTATGTGAAAATTGTAGTACAGTAGGAGGATGGTCGACTTCGGTTTATTGGGAGAATTTAGGGAAAGAAGACCGCATAAGTAGAGTGCTAGTGCAACCTGTTCTCGAGTACTGATAGAGTGTTTGGGATCTGCACCAGGTTGGACTAAAGAAAGACATCGAAGTAATTCGGAGGCGGGCTGCTAGCTTTATTACCGGTAGTCCGAGTAACACAGAAGTATTACGGAGATGCCTCCGGATCTCAAATGGGAATCCCAGGAAGGAAAGCGACTTCCATTTCGATGAACATGTTTGAGAAAATTTACTGACTCGGCATTTTAAGTTGATTGCAGAAAGATTTACTGCCGCCGACATAAATTTCGCGTAAGGACCTCGAAGACAAGATACGAGAAATTTCGGCTCGCACGGAGGCATACAGACAGTCGTGTTTTCCTCGCTCTATTTATGAGTGTAACAGGAAAGTATGTGCTTCGTATTAGTACAAGGTACTCTCCGCCACACACCGTACGGTGTAATGTAGATGTACAGATACGTAGGCTTCATTTAACCGCTGCAAACAGAACCAGGAGTCGTCGCTGAGCGCCATGCAGCGGTACTCAGTACCACTCAAATTTTGTTATATAGTGTCAGTTGCAAACGGCACGTGCAATTCTAGATCCCAACGGAACTTCCAGTAATCTGTCTCTGACCGTTCCTGGTTTGTATGCCTGTAACGTGCACCCGGACTTCAGCCGTTGTCGTCCGTCCATTCGTTAGAGTCAGTAGAAGAATGCTACGAATCTCTCCTACTCCTATTGCCACACCGTTGTCCAGCGTCATTTACTCCTTCTGCCAACCACGTAAAACCTTCCATTAATGTTAGAAGCACCCGATAGCCATCATGTAGTAACATCACTAATCACATGTAATCATGACTTACAACTTTTCGTAAGGTAAGTTCATACAATGTTCAAATTTTAATGAACGTACCACACCGAAAAATAAACTGGAAGTGTACATAATATCAATCAAAATATACACACTGATGAGCCAACACTTTGTGACCACTACCCACCGCGACGTTAGATGCCGCCTGGTGGCGTCGCGGGAGCGTGACGCCGTAACAAAAGTATGTAAGCGGAACAGACAAGGACGGGGAATCACCCTTGTGAAGGTACGGGCCGCAAATGGGGAAATCCATTGAGATAAGCAATTTGACAAAGGGCAGATCATTATTACACAGAGCCTGTGGACCAGTATCTCGGAAAAGGCAAAGCTGGTCGAATGCTCACACGCAACTGTCGTGAGCATGTACGGAAAGAGGTAGAAGCACAGTGAAACAAACACTAGGCGGTAAATGGTTAGATGTCCATGACGCTTCACAGTACATGGAGTTCGGAGGCTCTTCTGCTCTGTAAAGTAAGATAGATGGTGATGTGTGGCATCTCTGCCGAAAGAGCACAATATTGGTGCCGGCACACGTTTCTGGGAGCACACCGCTCATTGTACATGATTGAACCTGGGTCTCCGCAACAGACCACCCTTACGTGTTCACATGTTAACGCAACGATATCATCAAGTGCTGTGGCAGTGGACATGGAAACATAGAGACTTGACTGTGGATCAACGAAAATATGTCGTCTCTTCGGGTAAAACATGTTTTTACTACACTAGGTCGCTGGTCGTCTACACAATGCCGTCATCGAGGTGAAAGGCGGGTCGAAACATGCAGTGCGCCGCGGACGCATGCTGGTGGGAGCTGTATTGTGCTACGGAAGACATTCTCCTGTGCTTTCGTGGGGTAGTAACTGAAGACAAGCTGACTGCTGCGAACTAGTTGCATCCCTTGATGCTTGATGTCTTCTGGCATGACAATGTCATCTTCCGGCAGTATGGCTGTCCTCGTCTCGGAGTCAGAACCGTGCTGCAGTGGTTTGGGGAGCATTATAGTGAACTCACGTTGATGTCTCGGCGACCAAATTGGCCTGATGTAAATTCTATGGAACCCACGTGGGTCGCTATTTGGCTCCATCATTACGTGCGAAAATCAGAGGCCAGTTATTTACGCGAACTGCATGACCTGTACGTGCATATGTAATGCCACATACCTCCACAAACCTACCAAAAATCTGTGTGTACGTTCTTAACTATCAACATATCCTATTAAATTCATATTCACCTTATATGCAACAATGACCATGCATGTTATTGCTGCATTGCCAGCAAGAGAGTTATGTCCCTTCAAGTCACTTATGATGTGTGCTACATTAACGATATGATCGTGGGGGCTGACTAAAATGACGAAATGTTTGCCCCTGAAGTCCTACAGGTGTTCAGTGTGATTAATGTCTGATGAGTTGAGGTGGACCAGGTAATTAAGCTTTATATATCTATAGCTCTGCTACCAAGAAAATAAATAATATTGTGACTTTTTATAGTTTGTAATAAATATTGTTCTACAATTATTTCAAGAAACTATTTTCTGGAAAATAACATTTTCAAGGTAATTGCTTAAATGCGAAAACATTATACTCTAACTAAATTCGTATAAAGACTAATCAAGTTGTCTTTTTCTTTCTACTGCATTCTAGGTTACATACTGTTAAGTGTATATAACATGTATGAAATATATAGCTGCTATATACTTAAAATAGATACTACCAGATTTACTTGTTGTGGCATTAGTTTAGTGTCTTTACAATCGGGAAGACCACGTTTACGCTTAGGAGCCAAAATCTCACAATATCTGAATTACTTAAATAGTATCCGCAGATTCACTAGCATTTTAAACTTAATAGAGTTCCATCTTCATTACTCCAACTTGCGTTTCGTTCTGTACCAGAAATCTACAAACCCATATATTCTGGTACCTACTATATTTGTGTTTGTTGTTTAGTTATAGACTGTCCTAAATATGACGTTATTGCATGGTTTGTATTAAAAGGGTGGCAAGATGACAACTGTTTCACTATCACATAGCGTCTCTCTCAATATTTTTTAGTATATTTTTTTTAGCAAAGTTTCTCCTTCAGCTCAGTTTTTCCTCAGAAATACAACGTTGTAAAATACCTCAGAAGGGACTAAGAATACGTTTACCTTATTAATGAGTAATTATGCTCGTAAGTAATACTTTTCCTCGATATTTTATTTTTTCGAAGTATGTTATGGTGCTTCTGTTTTTTCAGTTATAAGTTCTTGTTCTCACATAATGACTGAAAGTGAAATGAGTAGAGATGGATGTGCTGATCTCTTTGTAGTTTACTTGGTAACTGTTACTTCTGTTACAGGTGCGTTTCTCTCCTTCAATCAGCAATGAGTGTGTCCATTTTCATCCTCCTGTCCATTAACATGGCCAATTTATGTTTCATTATGTTTGTCACAGTGGAAGTAAGTACATGCGAAATAATTTATTTGCCGATATTCAGTAAATTGTAAAATCCATTCACATATATCAGTATTGATTGAAGCAAGTTGATTTTTGGTAAAGGAATGACAGAGGTAATTCGAACTTAGACTGTGGGATTTCATGATTAGATGCTAACAAAGTATCAAGCCATGTATCATTGTACTATTAAAGTTGGATGGTATGCATGTCAGCTATATTAAACAACAGCTTTACCAAATAATACCTCATAATTAGAGTCTTGTGCCCAAATTTCTCCATTAATATTGATTAGTCACAAATAATTCGATGCTAACATTTTATGCAGAAATACTTATTAATACCAACATTGTTATGTGCTCAGCTTTTGCAGAGAGAAGGAAATATGTCTAAACCACTGAAGACCATATTTGTGATGCCTGCTCTTCTATACCAGACTTGGATGTATTGCATTTTTGGCCAGATCATAACTGATCAGGTATGTATTACATTGTAATTAGACATTTCTTTCTTCTTCGAATCTTTATTCGTTTACATGGCTCCTCATGATTTAGCTAGTCCTATTTCTAGCGGAAGACGATGAATATCCAAATATACTCATGCAATGGATATCAGCGACTCGCAGTATAACTACGTAAAATATTTATTACTCAACCAAATGCTGAATGCTTAATGATATTTTCCACCATGACTGGCTATTTTCTGACCGGTGTTTATAACTCAGTGTACTGTATGTTCATACTTAAATGTCAGACAGATAGCAATTCCATTATCCTGTAAGTTAAATGGACATTAGGAAGTGGGTTTACAGGAGCTTTAGCCAGCTGTCTGGAAATTAGTTTGTAAGTTAATTATATGTTCCAGGGATCATTTTGATCGACAAATCATAATGACGTGAAAATAATCATTTTACATTCATATCGCAAATTAATTCGAACATGTGGTTACATTCTGAACACTTCTAAGTTTTTGCTTTTCTTTCTCTCTCTCTCTCTCTCTCTATATATATATATATATGTGTGTGTGTGTGTGTGTTAGCAATTTCTACCCACCTCCAGTTACACATAACAGGACTTTTAAACGAGAAACTTTCTCAGTTTCTTTCCAAATTTTGCTTTGCTGTCTGTCAGACATTTTATATCACTGGGTAAGTGATCAAAAACTTTCGTTGCAGCACCGTGCAACCCTTTTTCGAGTTTTAGAGAATTATTTGCAACAAAGTTCATGAGGAAATAAATTGTGAAGCAGTAGCCATTATGCCCAGGATTTGTTCCCTTCAGAACGATAAAATTGCATCGTTCCGTTGTTTCCCCAAGAATCGAAACTTCTCAAGGTCTCCACGAACGGCAGCTGTCTTGGGTAGAGTTTTCGTCCGCCGTAAAATGTTTCATCATGTCACTTCGAGCTGTAGCATACGCGATCCAAAATACAAGTGAAAAATAATGATGATTTGTAATGTCTCTCCATGTGTTGTCAACGACGATTGATGGACTTTCGACTCCCGGTCGGACGAACAACTTTTCATCACGTCATTTCACATTCAAACATGCCACATGTTGCTACCGGTCAAATAGCGAAAAAGAATTCGAAAGTTAACGTCTCTTGGTGTGTAACTAACAACGATGAAATGTGCAGGTTCTACTCCTAGTCAATATCAAACTTTTGGTCACATTATTTCCAGTTCAGACATGTGAACATGTTGCTACTGGTAAAATATACCGGTATTTATCGTCTATTCGTGGCTAGAAAACGACGACGATATGTGCCGTGTTGTTATACAGGCAACGCAAAAATTCTTCGTCTGCTCATTTCAGTTTTAATGATCTCACAACTGATGAAAAATTTCTATATCTAACATTTGATCGTGCTTAATTAACAATCTATTAGATGCTGGATTAAAATCCCCTATCAACACAAAACTTTACGTCACATCACTTTAAGTTGAAACATGTACACACTTTGTTACGGGTGAATGAAACCGTACGTAAGCTCTTTCTTGGCTTGTTAACGGGGACTATATTTGGTAGATAGGAGTCTCAGGTCATCACTCAGGACAAATATTTTCGTCACATAATTTGAAACTGGAACTTACGTTTTAAAATATCATTGTCTGTAACAAATTCAAGTTTACAAGCGTTAAAGACAGTGTCATTTTTAATAGTGGTTTTGCTGATATTTGCATTATTGTGGTTTGATTTCCACCTGGGTTCATGGCCACATAGAACAGTGTTCTCTAATATCCTCTTGTAGTAACTGGTTTTGTATAGTCAAATGACTGTACCGAAAGGAGATTAGGGCAGCTGCAAGACAGTTACATTGTGACAACTGCATACAAATCAGGCAGGACGGAATTCACGTCATTCGGAGATCCTTTCGAGTGCTGTAGTATGTCCCGTGTTTCAGAAGACGATTGCATTAAAACTGCAACCCATCAGAAACATGACATGTATCAGTGGACAGAGCTTTTCTATAAGTTTCGATTCCGATAAGCGACTTTACGTAGATGCACCAGAGGGCATGTAAGTCAGAGTATGTAGAAAAATAATTTGCTCCGTATTGTCGCATCGAATTATTTGCAGTTCGCTTCTCGTTACGGGAATTAAAAATTCGTTTAGCTAATAATCTTATTAATACGGATAGGGGCTATCTACCAAGGAAGGCGTGGAAATCTGCACATGCCTGCCTCAATTCAAGTCGTACGTCCACTCATTTGGCAGAAAATTTTGAACATTATTTGTGGCACAGATAACCAGTTTTAGTTTGCCTTCACCACCAGCGGTGCTGCTATCATTCTGTGCGGAAGCCCAATATTCACAGCATTTGACGAACGAGCTGAGTATTCTCTGCAGAGAGAAAAAATGGCGCCTGCTGCAGCGTGGCATCAGCTCAGCAATATTCAGCTACATCTTGTCACCTGAAGACGATGGACAGTCGGACAGTCGAAATTCTGTGTACCTTGATTTGCAGACCCGACTGCAAACTCTAATTATTTCGCCGGGAAAGACAGTAGTGTTATATACAGGGGCTGGACAGATATATGGAAACCGCATCCTTGGGAATAATGTACGCTGCAGAATACCCATAGGGTCCTCAGAATAGCAAGATGTGGCTGCCCAGGTCATCAGTCCCACCATGTTTCGCTCTTGGGACGCAAACTCGTCTAGAAGTTGGAAACAGTGGACAACAGGAGTCATCGGGCCGAAGAATTTTCTTCCTTGGCTTGACAGTCAAGATTTTATAGCTTCGGTATCACGTTTCTAGCTGTTATGGTCATTTGCAACACACTGGGTGGTTTTTGATTCCCAGATCGCCCTGCAGTTCCCCGCTTGTGGCGTTCCAATTGTGTTAATTTGGTGCTGAAAGGATTCACGAGTGCGATATTGAGATCCGTATTGTGTTTTGCAATTTTTAGTCAAAATCTTCTTCAATGCCTATCCGTCATGGACACTCAAACACTTGTTCGTCCACGTTGTGACTTAGCGAATTATGTATTTCCTCTTTCCCCTACGTGCTGTATAAATCTTCCACAGCGTGCCTCTTAAAATATGAAACACTTCGGCTACCTTGGTTACAAAAGTGACACCAAACGAGCACCAAGTAACTCGCCCACGTTCGAATTCTTTTAGTTTCGACGTAAACCATTCACAACTACACAGAACACTTTTCTGACCGCACCTAGCTCTTGCCTTGTATTGCACAGTTCTGTTCGTCAGCATCTCCTGCAGGATTGGCTAACAGCTGCATTTGCGTCCACTCTGCTTAGTCTTTAGCACATCTGCAGCGCCATATTTATTCCTAAATATCTCCACAATCTTGAGGATAGAATGTGGCTAAATATAAGAGAAGAAAATAGTAGGTTCGTGTAACTGATCGCGAAGTATAAAACCAGTTGTATAGGAAATCTTACGTAGATTATTTACATGTACTAATCAAATACAGATGTGAATGACAGTAATGTATGGAGCGGATACGTGAATGTTCCAGAATGAGAAGTTGGTGGACTCGGCCTATGGATGCGGATGGGCCGACACTGACTCTCGTTTCAAACGGAGTTTGGCGATCGTCATGATGGCGGCTACACGACCTCTCAAGATCAGAATAGGCAAGACGTGTGACCTCTCCAGGGCACTTCTGCTTCAGGTGAGCTGGGAAATAATAAATCTACAATATAGTGTAGCACAATGTATATGGCGGTATCAATGCATAACATATGAGGGTTGCTCAGAAAGTAATGCACCGCATTTTTTTTCTTCAACATTTCTTTGTTGAACACAATGGGAATTACACTTACGAAAGAATGGTGTTTTCATTTACACACCCTATTTTTCCACGAAATCTCCATCCCGTTTTTTGGCCTTCCTCCAGCGCGAAACAAGGGCGTGTATGCCCTATCGGTAACAATCCTGGTCCTGGTGGCGGAGCCAGTGCTTCACTGTGTGCATCACCTCCTCATCGTTCTCAAAATGTCTGCCACGAATGGCTTCCTTTAATGGCCGAGAGGGCTAGGTCAGGTGTGTGAGGTGTGACGGCCGTTGATGGTCCCCCCGACCGCTGCATATCGTGGAGCTCCGCCGAACCGCCTTCTGATGACCTCAGGGGCGGTTCTAAAAGTTGGTCAAGGGGGAGGGGGGCTAATTGGGGGAGGGGGGGTATTGGTGGAGTGGAATATCACCTAACAAAAGGAGAGTTGGGGTCCTCCGCCGACAAACTGGTAAAATTCGTTGTTGCTTAAAGTAGTTTTTGGTAACTGTATTGGAGTTCAACGTAAAAGAAACTTATTTTCGCATCGGAGGTTTTATAAATTACATAAACCATGAAAAAGGTCAACTTACAATAAATAAGTTTTAATTAATTTTCTGGATATAGACGGTGACATGAATGTAGAAACTTGAACTAGACATGAATATAAAAAAAAAATCTGTATTCACTGTATATTTCCGGCTTCTGCCCAATTTGTCATGCTCATTCGACTCTGTTTCTTTTTACTGAATATGTCAATGAGATTTTCAATGTCCATATCTCTTTCATTATGGATTTTTGCAAGAGCCAATCCATTTAGTCTCACCTGCCCCATTGTGTTATGCAAATAAGACTTTATTCGTCTCAAAGTACAGAAGCTTCCTTCAGGAGTGCTTTTGGTGACAGGAATAGTCCCAAATATTTGGAGTAAATCATATAAATTTGGGAAAAACTGCTTGTCACAGTTCTTTAATGCTTCAGTTACTGTTTCAGGTCTTTTACTTTCATCAACCCACTTTTTCTTCCATAGTTTCAGTTCTCCTTTCATTAAAAGCGAAGAACTCTCCAAAAACTGTTCATATTTCTCGGATGCCAGGATCACTTCATCCTCACTGTATTTTAAACAGTATGCAGGAATAAGTCCATCAAATGGTAATATGGCGCGAAAATCTTGGGGAAATTTTGTTTCTAGCTCGACAATAAAACGATCCACAACAGGTAAAAATACTGTTCGCCTGAAGTATCCCTCGGCGTTTGAAGCAGGAACGTTGTCTCTTTTGGTTTGTGTTGAAATAGTTCTTGGAATTGCTATTACACTTCCAGTATCTTCTGTCAGTTTAACAGCGTCTCGAAAAAATACTTCCGAATTCTATTTCCGAACCCGTCCTTATATTGTTGAACACCTCAAGCACATCACTGACATGATTTAAGGCAGTTGTTAAATCCATTTTAGAACTTTGCAGCTGTTCTCTTAGTCTTAGAGTTAACTATAAGCAATATACTGCAGTTGCTAACGCTAATACGAAGTCTCCTCTTCGGACAGCAGAACTTAAACATGCAAGCTTTACTAGCCGTTTTTGCGTTGGTTTCACGACTACTTGAAAGTTCGTCAAGCAAGGTCACGACCGGAACAAATAGCTCATTGAAAGTAATAAGTGTATCGTGTCTTTCCACCCATCTTGTTGGACACATTGCCTTCAATTTTGTTTTCTTTGACTCTGTGAACAGTAGTCGTGATATAGCTTCCTCTAGGGAACTTTTTTTGTTTGCAGAGGCAGACAAGAATGCTGAAACGGATCCTACAATTCCCATCATATTTCTAACTATTGGAGTATCACAAGACTTAGAAATGCACAAGTTCAAACAGTGCTAAAACAGTGGGTATAAATAGCCAACGGTTGTTTACTTAAAATAAGAGCTTGAACTCCTTTTAATCTCCCAGGTATGTTTGAGCCGCCATCATAGCCCTGTCCATAAAGATATTGATAGCTCAACCCCAGTGTCTTGAGTTCTTCATCGATGGCTTCTACAATCGAAGTGCCAGTAGCTGATTTAAGCTCAGTAAAACCCAGAAAGTCTTCTTAGGTAACAAAGGTCTCTATGTCAATGTACCTAACACAAAATGTGATCTGTTCCTTAGTGGTGACATCAGTTGGTTCATCACATATAATGCTAAAAAATTTAGTCTATTTTCACATCCCTCGATATTGAGGAGCGAATGGCGTCACCAATGCAAAGTATGACTTCGTTTTAGACTGTGTTACTTATCGTAGAACTGTTTCGGTCACATGTACTGAATTGATGTTTTAAATTTTCATCTCCAGCATCCATACGAAAAGCCAAAAGACTGAAACACTCCACGTTTTCCCTCTAGAAGATCACCAGTTTTTTCTTCTTTTAGCTGAGGAATTAAACCATGACCACGATGTCCTCGTAAAGGTAGGTTATTTCTGGCACACAGGACTATAGTCTTTATAATAGGCCTCAAGCGTTTCCGGTTTTCTTCAATAACTGAAGATTTCTTGGTATCAAGGACAACGGCAATACTTTTTTTACTTGATTCCACACTCTTGGTGAACTCTATAGCCTTCTCCATGGAAAATTTGTGATATTTTGTGTTTTCATGATGACGAAGATCTTCCGTAGCCTTCTTGTATTTGACCAATGGTTCTTTTACCAGTGTTTTCAACGCCTATAAAAATAAATTAAAAATGTATTAGGTAAAGAATTAAGTAAAGAAAAAATACCGCAAACACAAAACCTTGCAAGCACTCTAAATGTAAGCATCATAGAAATTTTTGCTGAGAAAGCAAGCCTGAAAACTATTTGAATAATTATGTTTTTGTATCTGAAGTGTTTCCATTTAAAAACTACACCTCCAAGTTATTTATGTTTTTTCCCAAGCCAGTTAAAGGTTTCAGTTATTTAGAGTAATCGAAAGCTGTAATAAGTACCTGGGAGCCGATTCCGGCACCTGAAGGAGAAAACAGAATGCATGCAGTACAAAATCCACCACTTGACATTTTACTGTATGAAAGCCAGTTGTACTGGCTCATCCATTCATGCTTAAATCTTCGGCTTTGCTACCCTTCTAATTGAGTAGGAAAAGAAAAGTTTGCATGAGGCTTCCAAGTATTCTTTAAAAACTTAAGCTTCTTATCATCACGTAAGGCGCCTTTAACAGCTCTTCCTATGTCAAATGGGTCATAATATGTTTCAGTCCATTCAGATCTTTCTTCCTGTGAATTAAATATGCTTTAAATGTCAGTATTACGTACAAGTGGCTCAACACAAAAGTATATAGCGTTATTTACACATATAAAAACTTAAATTTACTATGACCACTAAAAAGTCACCATTAGTCTTCCAAAACATTACGCCCTCGGTAAACAGTATTGAAATCGTCTTGTGTATTGACATGCTTAATGAAGGTACTAACTCCAGCAATTCCGTACAGTAATGACAAGGAAAAAGTCACTGAACAGTGAAGCAGTAAAGAGTTAGAAAGCAGACAACAATGGCTTCTTCAGACAGTGTTTCAGCTACCTAATGTTACCAGCAGCCCGGAACAAGTGACTGCCATCACCAGACTTTTACCAATTCAGGACTGTCAAGATGTAGTTTACACACTGTAACTCTTATTTGTTTGTGAAACTGGACTGTGAACGGTATTTATGAGTCCAAAGATACATAAAATCTAAGGTTCTCTTAATTTACTGGCCTTTACCCGGAAGTTTTGTTTGAAATGTTCCTACAGAAAGGCTTCAAAATTTAGCACGACATTAGCGATCTATGTCAGTGAAGGTCGTTGGTTGGTTCCGCACTGTGTCATCAGTCGGTCACAGTCAGACCAATAACAGCAAAACCAGGAAATATTCCGCATCACGTTATTTACTGCAGGCCTATAGGCTTTCTTCTAGTAGTCTGAAAAGCTTTTAGAAACTTCAGAAATGCTCTCACATGTTTATAGACTATTACTGAAAGTTGGTAGATCTTGTTAAGAAAGAAAGCTTTGAATAATTTGTAGGTGACAGAATAAATGAAGGTCAATTTAGCACCTTATATAAGAGCCTTATATATCGTAACGGGAAGGTGAATATGACATCTAACTTAACTTGGCGGTAATGAGCAAATTTGCCTGTAAGTATGTAATGCAAAAGGGATGACACTCAATCGACGGTATTAACACACCGATCATGTAATGCATGTCTATGAGCAGAAGGTGAGACAAGCAGCGAGGAAAAACGTTTTGATTTGCAAGCAATTGTGAGGAGAGGAGAAGGCCACACCACAGGTGGTACCACGGAAAGCATTTAGGGCGCGTCCCATGGCGGGTCAACAACCGACCGACCAGGTGACTCAGACCCTATCAGTCGAAAAAAGCTGTTACACGGAGAATGAAAGAACCCAGGTGGGGAGACAGTTCGGCTACGAGAAAGACAAGACGGAAATTTTTGAGGACTCTTCTCTGACTAGGCGTCAAGTGCAGAACGGGAAGCATAACGCTATGTACGACGCAGAGGAGTAATTTGTGCGAACACTGCGTTTACAGCGGCTGACGTCCAGCTAGGAATTAGCTCCAACAGCGGAGAAACTAACCAGACAGTTAGTTAATTGTTCTTTAGAGAACTGAGAGGGCATTATAATATGCAGGCTGCTCCAGCCATGCGCGTGTATATTGCCATATTCCAAGACTAGGGATAAGTATTTAATTTCTCGCATAACCAGAAACATAGAGAAAAATTCAGCAAAGGTTTAATAAGCTTTTATAGGAATTTCAGAGGCAGAGAGCGGCCATGCATATGATAGCTCATCACAGCAACGGTAAATACCACGTGCAGAGGCGTAAACTTGTTGGTTCACCAGCTTGTGTCCACTGTAAGCTCGAGCGACCTTGGGAAATCTTTTGCTCAACTTGTCACAAAACTAACCATCCTCCGTAGACTTGATTGTCATCCTACATAGAACCGAACTTTGAAACGGAATCGGATGATTTATCGTAGTATTAACCAACATCATAACGTAATTGTAAGAATAATTTTGTAAAGAAACTTCTAGTTAAAATTTAATATTGTTGTGTTTGGGATTAGTTAAATTTCAGAGGACAAGATACATCATTTTCACAACTGTCTTAACATTGTCACATTGTAAACTGTGTAAAAGCGTGTATATCTCTGAAAAGTTTGCAACATTAAACAAATGTCATTCCAGCATACACAGTTGTGTGATCAGTCATAGAATAAACAACAACCATCTCACATCTTACAAATTTTGTCGATATTATTAATACCAAAAATACGCATGGCCAGGTTTAGTAAAAAAATACAACAATAAAGTGTTATTTTTCAGTACAAAATAATTAAATAATGCTGGTTTTTGCAGAAAATATTTTACCTCCTTATAGACGAATGGCATCTTTAAAAATTGACCTCACTTTTTATGTTTTCAAGCAGTCGTATTCTTGTCATTAGTTATCGATTAAACGTAATAGCGCTGATCCTACATAATTAAACTAATAACTACTAGTAAATAATATAAGTAACATGAAGGAAGTGTTATTTAAAATTAAGAAGATATGACTCTTACCAATTGTTTTGTGTTGTCGGAATTGTAGTCTCTAGATGCACAAGCCTGTGACGGTTCCAGTTCTATAGCGCAAGCCTCAGATTCCTTACGAGAGTTTTTGGCCCTACGCTCAGGTTTGCCAAATTAATCCATTAGTTTGCGATTCATTGCATCAACGTCTTGAAACGCTCACTCCAATCTATAATACACTATTATTTCAGTTACACACATCAGTAATATCAATAATCTTACTCGGAAAACAAGTGTTCGCTGACAGCACGTGGAAGCGTTGGAAGGACAATTGACTGTTTTTAACAATCGATTGGTCAGTCGGTTGTTTTTTCGTGCAGTCGGTTTCTTCACTCGGTTGCAGCCGTTATATGAATTTTACACTCAGTTTCCGGGTTTGAGTTATTTTATTTACTTTCTCTTTCGGACTTATCGGTTATCATATCAATTTTTGGTTCGTTTTTAAAATTTAATATCAGAGGCTGCCCTTTCAATTTATGTACACTCCTGGAAATGGAAAGAAGAACACATTGACACCGGTGTGTCAGACCCACCATACTTGCTCCGGACACTGCGAGAGGGCTGTACAAGCAATGATCACACGCACGGCACAGCGGACACACCAGGAACCGCGGTGTTGGCCGTCGAATGGCGCTAGCTGCGCAGCATTTGTGCACCGCCGCCGTCAGTGTCAGCCAGTTTGCCGTGGCATACGGAGCTCTATCGCAGTCTTTAACACTGGTAGCATGCCGCGACAGCGTGGACGTGAACCATATGTGCAGTTGACGGACTTTGAGCGAGGGCGTATAGTGGGCATGCGGGAGGCCGGGTGGACGTACCGCCGAATTGCTCAACACGTGGGGCGTGAGGTCTCCACAGTACATCGATGTTGTCGCCAGTGGTCGGCGGAAGGTGCACGTGCCCGTCGACCTGGGACCGGACCGCAGCGACGCACGGATGCACGCCGAGACCGTAGGATCCTACGCAGTGCCGTAGGGGACCGCACCGCCACTTCCCAGCAAATTAGGGACACTGTTGCTCCTGGGGTATCGGCGAGGACCATTCGCAACCGTCTCCATGAAGCTGGGCTACGGTCCCGCACACCGTTAGGCCGTCTTCCGCTCACGCCCCAACATCGTGCAGCCCGCCTCCAGTGGTGTCGCGACAGGCGTGAATGGAGGGACGAATGGAGACGTGTCGTCTGCAGCGATGAGAGTCGCTTCTGCCTTGGTGCCAATGATGGTCGTATGCGTGTTTGGCGCCGTGCAAGTGAGCGCCACAATCAGGACTGCATACGACCGAGGCACACAGGGCCAACACCCGGCATCATGGTGTGGGGAGCGATCTCCTACACTGGCCGTACACCACTGGTGATCGTCGAGGGGACACTGAATAGTGCACGGTACATCCAAACCGTCATCGAACCCATCGTTCTACCATTCCTAGACCGGCAAGAGAACTTGCTGTTCCAACAGGACAATGCACGGCCGCATGTATCCCGTGCCACCCAACGTGCTCTAGAAGGTGTAAGTCAACTACCCTGGCCAGCAAGATCTCCGGATCTGTCCCCCATTGAGCATGTTTGGGACTGGATGAAGCGTCGTCTCACGCGGTCTGCACGTCCAGCACGAACGCTGGTCCAACTGAGGCGCCAGGTGGAAATGGCATGGCAAGCCGTTCCACAGGTCTACATCCAGCATCTCTACGATCGTCTCCGTGGGAGAATAGCAGCCTGCATTGCTGCGAAAGGTGGATATACACTGTACTAGTGCCGACATTGTGCATGCTCTGTTGCCTGTGTCTATGTGCCTGTGGTTCTGTCAGTGTGATCATGTGATGTATCTGACCCCAGGAATGTGTCAATAAAGTTTCCCCTTCCTGGGACAATGAATTCACGGTGTTCTTATTTCGATTTCCAGGAGTGTATATATAAATGAAACATCACCTTTTAACACGTTTCTGAAATATCTATGATCAAAGTTGTAAAGATTGTTTTGGAACACCCTGTATATTCGTTACTTCTTTACTGAGACAATGAGAAGCCGCCAACAATCGGCGATCGTATACACCGCGACGCTGCCCCGCTCGCCAGACAACTGAATAATTTATATATCATTTGCCTTCTACTGATTGAGCTGCATTAAAACAGTCTTAATTTAGGATCATATTCCTTACTACAAACGCGTACTATGTTTCAACATGAACGTCCCTATCATGCACTTTCACAAATTTCTGTAACTCTCGTGTGTAGTTTATATCTACTGGTCGGTAGGTAGCGCGCACCCGCTGGCGTTGCCAGCACTACAACGCGTCTACAGAATGTATGTGCCCGGGAAAATAATACGATTTGACCCAGAGGTCCGGCGATTTTGAAGTCTTTGTCTGGGGTCAGTAATTTAAGTGTTGGTAGGCATACCTGGCATCTTTAGCTTTCATGATTATTGTAAGTGGTACATTAATATACATCCAGTGGATATTAATAAATAATAAGTCGCCCATTTTAAGTTAAATGTTGTTTATTGGTTTAGATAGTAAGCTGTTTGCCGCTCTTATTCTTTTGTTAAAATGTGTTTGAAATACATTGCAACCCATATTGCTACATAATTATAAAAAAATGATTGAATCTGTTGAAGTAATATATTCGCTGATTTCTGAAGTCATTTTATCCAGTATAAAATGGTACTCCATTAAGGGGGGGGGGCTATAGCCCCCATAGCCCCCCCCCCTTGTTACCGCCCCTGGATATCCTTACTCTCCGTGCCCAGCGACTAACTGTACTTCTGTCGACAGCAGATACTCCATAGACTTTCTCAAGCGCTTGTGAATATTCCCCACAGTTTCTTTCTCTGCAGCGAGAAATTCAGTGATGGCATGTTGCTTGTAACGTACATCACCCACAGACACCATTTTGAAGCTGTCCTGCAGCCGTGCCATCTGTCGGAAGTGACTGAAACTTGGTGCGCTCACTCAGGAGACTTAAAAAAATACATACGTAACGTTTCGCTTTCGTAGCATAGTTTTCGGCTGACAAAAAAATTTGATATATTACTTTCTGGGCAACCCATGTACAAACAAAACTGTGTGCGGAAGACAAACGCTATTTCAATTGTTTCTCTCGAAATAAAAAAAAAACAGCTCTGTAGCAGCAACTTCAAAAAGTCAACATAAACTAAGCACCTCTCGGTATCCGTTGTAATTTGTACATATTATTAAATCTATGAATTTATGTAATTGATTTAGGTCGAAAAACAAATTGTGGTTTTATTATAGTGATGTCTGTTTGTTTCGAGTAGGTTTTAAGCTTATTGGGCCATGCTCCAAGCATGTTTAACTGTAGTGTAAAATTACAGTTTCAAAGATGGATTGTATCAGATACAGTACATAACGACAACGCAGAACTTGTATGAATGTAATAGTAAAGCTGAGATGAATTTGATTATTGTAACTGAGATATGGGAGTGTGCTTCAGTTTCTTTCAGATCCCGTGATTAAGATTGGGAATGTACTGAACTGGAGCTGGTCATTTCATCTTACATGTTTACCTCAGATATTTCTAGAAGTACAGTTCACGGGTCAAGTTTTGCTGCAGTAGGAGGCTGCAATAGTGTAGCCATTAACATTACTGGCAAGCATCTGTAATAGACACCGATATTGCGGTATATCCCCGTAAAACTGCTGATTTAGCAGGCTGTGGCGGGTACCTGCGATGTATGGCCGAGTTGCTGTCAGTCAAGGCAGGGGAATATTTCGGGTGGCCGGGCCGCATGTCTCTCTGCTCTTGTCTGTGTGTACTCCCTTCTCAATCTCATCCTTACTTCCTCTTTCTCATTTTGAAATTGCTGCAATTTCAAGTCATATAATCTGAACTATGAAGCAATGGTACAGCTCTTCTCCTTAGTTCGGAATTTGGTGCGCGCACATAGAAGCACTCGATTTATTTGTTGCCTGCAGGAATTCAGAAATGGGCAAACGAGTCAATCACGAATTTCATGAATGTGTTTCTTACATCTACGGCCAGAGCTATGGAGTATAGTACATATAAAGGTTGCACTCTGGAAAAGGGCAATCTCAGTGCGACCCTTGTAGTAAACGAAGATATGCAGCAGTTAGCCACAACTGTATAGTGTATTCTACGTAGTTTCTTAAGACTTGTAAACATTTCTGGGCAACACTGTTGGGTACATTCCTGTCATTTGCCATTTCTATGGTCCTTGTCAACTTACCCTGACATGTTAAGTTTCCTCCCTTGTTGGTTATACCTTTGTGTCCAATTGTCTCCATGACCTCCCTCCACAACATTTTCAGCAAACATGGATTCTGCCTTGTGCCATCTGCAATTACGTTCATGCTCTCACAGTTTGGCTGCTATAGCCTTACCTGCTTAACCAATACACAAGTTGTTACAGTGAGCGCAATTGATTTTATAAACACCGTTACTACATGACATATTTGGTTTATCCTTGCTGCTGAGTAAGTTATGCACCGTGTGTATCTTATATAAAACGAAGATTGATAGACGCAAGGTTAGAGAGTCTCTGCTGATTTTTAGGATGACGTTCCTAAATATTGCGTAGTATACTCAGTTATTTTAGGTGTAACTGTCACTGGACAGGGAGCAAAAATGTAGGGCAACATATTTCTTTTTTTTTCTTGAGTAAAATGTTGTCAATTAGGTCAGGACTACAGCCATTGCTACATTCAATAAATTTAAGTTTCTCTATTTCTATCTGAAATTCCTGTTTTGATATTGGTACGGATCTGAGACGATGCACCATGGAACAGAAGGTAGCATGTTAGTGTGCTGTTGGATGTTTTAAACAAGAGGGTACTATAGTGTCCGTTGTTGTAGGCTTCTTTTAAATTTGAAACAATGAGTATTTATAGTGACGTCAGTAGCAAATTGTAGCCAGTTATTGAATACTTCAGCAAGAAAGGATTTAAATATCTTCAACATTTTGGGGCCCTGTCAGCAACTGTAAAATATTAATTTTAATTTTAATAATCAACAGCCTCAGTTGCACCGTTTACCTAGATTTTACCTAAGTTTCAGTCGGGATAGCCCAACCTTCTTCAGAATAAGAGTAACTACCATAGTGGACATCGACAAGCTGAAACTACAAATCCACAAATTATCGTCAGACTATGAAACTTACGTGGAACTGTACATATCACTTTTTTTCATTTTTAAAGAGAGAGGTTCTCGCTTACGATGAAATGTGTTGAAACTTTGTCATACACATTGTTTTCCTCTGTCATCAGAAACTGGTAATTCCATCCCGGTTCTTCCCAAATGCAAACACCTCTGACGTACGTCAGATTTTTCTTAAGCAGACAAATGATTACGACAATTTTGCACCGCCTGAAAGGAAATGAGATGATTCTGCGTTCTATGACGTGGCCTCACAATATCTTGTATTTTTCCGTATCAGTGTGATTGTAGTAATGGCTACATGGGACAGTCTCCTAGAACTATTCCAAAGTTGAATCGAATATCAGTGGCACATAAGGTTCACAAATCTAGTAAAACCAGTTGCACCCGAAAACAGCCTTTGGATTAGTGTAAAATACTTTCGAGGGTACACAGATTCTAGCCTTCTGTTTATATCTAATTTTCAGCCGTCCAGAATATCTCGAAAACAAGATGGTGCTGAACAGTTTTACAAGAGGTAGAGCCTACGCATGGCTGTTGATATACTTTCCGGGATGTGAGGTCGTGATCCAAGAACATTTCTGCTCCTTACGTTTCGTCCAGAACTGCGCTGGACTTCCTCAGAGGCACTGCTCCGCTGAGTCTTGCCGACTCGGCAAGACTCAGCGGAGCAGTGCCTCTGAGGAAGTCCAGCGCAGTTCTGGACGAAACGTAAGGAGCAGAAATGTTCTTGGACCACAACCTCACATCCCGGAAAGTATATCAACAGCCATGCCACCCGGTCGTGAAAGCCTTCATTCTACAATCAGAGCCTACGCACTAATTAATGTACTGAAGTGGAATATCTATAGACTATAGATAGTTATACATAAAAATGTAAATCGTAGCGAGAAAAATGACGCTGAAAGCGATGTACCATCATTGACGTTTGTGTAATATCCAATCGCAGGGAACCGCTAAAGTATTCATATTTTTGGACTACCGTCTACCTGACACTTAGGTGCTTTCTTGTCGGAGATCATGGGTGATAGTTTGGAAAGCTAGGGATTTCATGGCAATTTGATGATACAAGAACATTCTATACGACGTTTCTGTTCACTATTGTATTGTAGCTCAAGTGGAATATGGATATTATAGGAATAAGTTTACATGTATACAGTATTGTGTACTATTGATAATGAACTGAAATTGCGTTCGGATTTAAATAACATCAATTTATCACTCACAAGCTGTTTTGGTCTGATAACCTAATAACATCTTTTTACTTCCAGTTTTCTTATTGTTCACACTAAAATAAACTCCTCCCAAACAGCCCATGAAGGCCCAACGGTACCGACCGGTCGCCGTGTCATCCTCAGACCGTAGGCGTTACTGGATGCGGATATGGAGGGGCATGTTGTCAGCACGCTGCTCTCCCGACCATATGTCAGCATAGAGATCATATTATTATTCAGAAGTTTATGAATTAAACGTCAACCTATATCATAAACTGTATTTCTTGATGAAGTGCTCTTTAGTCTGACAATTTATTTAGTTTGACACTCTAACACCCGAATGACTCAACGCCAACCATTCACCGATCGTCATTCATTTACTTGCGTGTAAAAAGTATCCATTTACTTTCCCCGGACCATGATTTTCGGTCAGAAGGAAAGTCGTCAGAATGTTGCTGCAGGAAGGTATTATTTAAGCACAGGCTAAGACAAACTTCTGATCATAAAGCTTTATGCATTTCCCCCCATTCTTTTCCTGATTCGTAAGGAAGGAGACAAGAGCGCACAGCGCAAGTACGAGAGTGATATCCGATCGGGTGCGGAATGAAAACCATAGTAAATACCTGATGAACTTTTGCACAGATATGTTGGGCAGTGCCTTTAGTATGCCCGCCTATCACGTCACATAGCTCTTTTTAGTTTTGAGAGCACAGTGAGCACTAAAAGATGCTTTGGAAACAGTATCTCCAACCAAGTGTAAGGGTCCTGTAAGAGATTTCATCTGATGTCATGCAGCCCACATAACGTAACTATAAAGCGTTTACTTATTCATGACAATCCTCGACTGCACCCTGCAAGGACAATGAAGATGTTCCTGCAGCGTTTTCGATGGGAAGTGTTTGATCACCCACAATACAGCCCAGAATGGTCTCCCCCTGAGGTTCGTTACTGCTCACATGAACCGCAGGCTATGAGGTCAAAATTTGGGCACAGACAACGAATTGAGTGTCAATAATTGCCTTAAAGCACAGGTTGCTGCCTCCTATGACGAGGGTATTGGAAAGTTTGTACAACGCTACGAAAAATTCCTAAGACGAAGGGGCGACTGTGTAGAGAAGTAGATGGAAGGTGCAGCTAACTGTAGCAAGCCAATTATTTTTGAAGTTCCACCGCGATTTCTATTATGCGACCGATCAGACCTTGGTTTCCGAATAGCCCTCACACTTTTTCAGTTATTCAGTCGATGTACTTACACTTGTGACACATTATCCAGAGGCAAAAGAAAATTATTAGTAGACTGCTGAATACACAGCATGGGGTTCCTACAGTGTGATCATGTTCAATGATAAGAGTTTAGACATGTGACTCGTTCTTCCGCATATAAATTAGAATCTCATACGATTGGCAGATAACCTGCCCTAGAGCTTCACCATTCCCAGAGAATTAAAATATAAAGAATTAACGACATATTGAAGAAATGTACGTGAAGTCCAAACGTACCAGTCGAGCTGGAAACCAGAAGGTCATCAGGATGGCAGATATCTATTTACCACATAAAATATTTTAATACCAATCCCAAAGAAGAAGAAATTTAGGAAGACCATAAGGTCTGTACTGATAATGAATGCTGACGACAACGAGAATTTCAGATCAATATCCTGTACAAAACTGATAAATCATGTCGTCTCTTTACTCCGTCTTGTAAGCTCCTTAGCAGTAAGCTGCTATTAAGGGTTAATTAATTTTTGGTAATCGGACCGTTTAATTTGTAGCTTAGTCCACATACCTTGGTCATACTCAGTTTCTGGTAGACCTACCGACCGCGCACACTAACCAATGTGAGTACGATTAAAGTCACTATTGTGAGTATGAATAGTAAAACGTTGAATAATAACTGTGCATGTTTCACAATACTTTTGGAATTTGTTACTAAATATCGGATACTGTGACTCATAGCTCTTAGCTATACACTGCCGAAATAACAGTTCCACTTTTGATTCACGTAAATCCATTACCAGTGGTAATTCCTCCAATTATTTCTAATAATCAGCCTAAGGTACATTCTCGCAATTCACTTGCGATATCGTTTCTTACTCCCCCCCACGACAACTCATTTGGTTTTCTCACTTCCACATATTTCGCGTGACTAGACGAAATATGTCCATACTCCAGCCCCAGACTCTGCACACTCTCAAACAATGCCAATCGCTGCACGAACAGTGCTGCAAATCAAAGAGAACCAAAGTCGGGAAAAACGACCTAGGTAAATTCGGCTGCTGAGCTGCAAGTCTCCTCAGCTGACTCCACATTTGGCGAGTTGCGAGTCGATAATGGTGAAATGATGATGAAGACAACTCAACATCCAGTCCCTCAGCGTAGAAAATCACCGAGCCGGACGGAAATCGAAATCGGATCCGCTGCAGGGCAGTCAGATAGGGTGTGGACGCCAGTGGGTCAGTCCTCATGGTACCGCTGATGGTAGTTTGGTTACACGAGACTCAGTGGACACTGCAGGAAAAGTCTGAGGAGCTACCGGCAATCGAACCCAGGACTTTCCGCAATGTTAGTGCCATCAACATCTGTGTTTTCGCAAGAATATTGGCCACTTGGATTAGTATATTTGTGAATGAGACCTGCTCGCCTCGTTAAAAATCTCTGGGGTGTGAATTGGAGCTTTTAAAGCCTCAATGGGCCTTTGTGAATTTACATACCTTCCTGTATTGCATTTTCTTACCTGTAGTAACATATACTAATCTGAGCTTGTTGGAACAACCTTTTATAGTCTAAACCGGGGGTACATAACCTTATTTACCTGCTGCCCATTTTTGTGTTCATGTTATTGGTAAAATTTTCAAAGTACCCACTGGTTCCATAATAATAGTAATTTCCAGAAGCATGTGTATCATGTCTGAGATCAGTAACTCTGGTAATAAAATTAAAGCAATTTGGAATATTATTGAAAGGGAAACAGGGCAACCAAGAGCACAGGAAGACTTTAGTACCATAAAACTGAATGACAAGTGTACTAACAAACAAACAGAAATTGAAAATATTTTCAATCATCATTTTTTAAATGTTGTGGAGAAAATAGGATCTAGATCTTCACTAGAAGAGGCAAGGCTTCTAATTGAAGAGGCCAAACCTGTGCAGTTTGAAACAACTGTAATTCCACCAACCTCTCCCTCTGAAATCAGTAAAATAATAAACTCACTGAAAAGTAAAAGCTCTTACGGAATTGATGGCATTTCCAGCAAGGTACTTAAAGCTTGTTCCCCACAGGTAAGTAGGATTCTCAGCCACGTATGTAATAGCTCTTTGGAGCAGGGTGTTTTCCCTGATAGACTGAAATATGCCATTGTAAAACCATTGCAAAAAAGGGGGATACGTCGGATGTCAACAACTACCGCCCAATCTCTCTTCTGACAGCTCTATCAAAAATTTTTGAGAACGTAATGTATTGAAGACTAGCCTCCCATATTTGTAAAAATAGAGTACTAACAAAATGTCAGTTTTGTTTCCAGAAAGGCTTTTCAACAGAAAATGCTATATACGCTTTCACTGATCAAATATTAAATGCTCTGACTAACCGGATAACACCCATTGGTATTTTTTGTGATCTCTCAAAAGCCTTTGATTGTGTAAATCATGGAATTCTTTTAGATAAGCTAAATCATTATGGTTTGATGGGGGCAGTGCACAAATGGTTTAATTCATACTTAACTGGAAGAATGCAGAAAGTAGAAATAAGTGGTTCATGTAATGTTTAAACAACAGCTGATTCCTCAAACTGGGGGGCTATCAAGTACAGGGTCCCACAGGGTTCGGTCTTAGGTCCTTTACTGTTCTTGATATACATTAATGACATACCATTCCACATTGATGAAGATGCAAAGTTAGTTCTTTTTGCTGATGATGCAAGTATAGTAGTAACATCCAAAAACCAAGGACTAAGTGATGTAATTGTAAATGATGTTTTTCACAAAATTATTAAGTGGTTCTCAGCAAATGGACTCTCTTTAAATTTTGATAAAACATGGAATATACAGTTCCGTACAGTAAATGGCACAACTCCAGTAATAAATATACACATTGAACAGAAGTCTGTAGCTAAAGTAGAATTTTCAAAATTTTTATGTATGTCCATTGATGAAAGGTTAAACTGGAAGCAACACATTGATGGTCTGCTGAAAAGTCTGAGTTCAGCTTCGTATACTATCAGGGTTATTGCAAATTTTGGTGATAAGAATCTCAGTAAATTAGCTTACTATGCCTACTTTCATTCACTGCTTTCGTATGGCATCATACTCTGGGGTAATTCATCGATGAGTAGAAAAGTATTCATTGCTGAAAACGTGTAATCAGAATAATTGCTGGAGCCCACCCATGGTCCTCATGCAGACATCTATTTAAGGGTCTAGGGATCCTCACAGTAACCTCACAGTATATATATTCACTTATGAAATTTGTTGTTAATAATCCAACCCAGTTCAAAAGTTATAGCAGTGTGCATAGCTATAACACCAGGAGAAAGGATGATCTTCACTATGCAGGGTTAAATCTGACTTTGGCACAGAAAGGGGTAAATTATGCTGCCACAAAAGTCTTTGGTCACCTACGAAACAGCATCAAAAGCCTGACAGATAGCCAACTAACATTTAAAATTAAATTAAAAGATTTTCTAGATGATAACTCCTTCTACTCATTGGCTGAATTTTTAGATATAAATTACGGGGGGAAAAAACAAAAAAAAACAACAACTTAAAAATTAGTGTCATGCAATATTTTGTGTAGTGTAATATCTTGTACAGATATCTTTTATTAACCTGACACATTCCACATCATTACGATGTGTCGTATTCATGATCTATGGAACAAGTATTAATCTAATCTAACCTCTAATCTAATCTAATCTATGAGGTATGGAAGTAACACTAAGACATTTGTATAGCTGATTTACAGCGACTTAAAAAATTAAGAATACTTTCTTACCAAATACTTTCTGTCAAAATTTTATTAAATCTTAAAGGAAATGGTTTTAAAGTCCCTACCACCTACCATCTACTACATAGTATTAAAACGAAATAGATATCAGTGTTTGTGCACACGAGTTACCTCGTCTTCCCCATTAAGTCTCGTAGCAGACGATCAACATAGTATGATCCATTCCACTGGCGAACTGCAGAAACTACCGCAGGACGCTACGGTCGCTTTAAAATTGTCTTCTCGATCCTTTGATGCATCGTCTTGCTATGTCCGTACAGGACACTTGCGCATTAATATGGTTCTCTTCACTAAGGTACGAATTAGAATATGCTACATCCGACATACTTTTGTAATGTGTCCGGAAGTTATACGTATCCAATGTCTGAATACAGACGTTAAACGTATTCGGTATCTGATGGCCAATATTTTCGAAGTATCGTGAGAAGCGTCAACTGATTTTACGAACGCGATATCAGCTGCATTCTCTCAAGGTATAAGATAACATTTTCCAAATTGTGCCCTTCATAAAAACAGTTGCCCCATCGAATTCATCAGACGCATAAATGTATGTAATTCTTGTCTTCACTCAGATATGTTATCCACCATAAGTATTTTGATACATTCTATTTTTTTTTATTTTACAGGTTCTGAACGGAACGTATGGGCTGCTGAACATGCTCTGCAATTTTAATACACCAGTGTAAGCATGAACAAAACTTAAAGAAACACATTTTTTCCTGGTTACTTACTCACAACTGTGTGGAATAATGTAAAATTGTCGTACAAGGAAATTTTGCAGTTTTCTACGACGAAAAGCACATGTTGGTTGAAGCTCTAGTATGCACATATAGATTGATGAAGTTCGTTTAAATATGTACGCTTCCCTGAAGGGTTGTTATGCAAAAATAAAATTTTATAAAAATCATGAACAACACGCAAGTGACTTGTGTTTACATCTTTCTTACTCACTATAAAACAACCAAATAATTACAGAACAATAAATTAAATAAAATATATCCCTATGGATGGCACTTTTCAGATCATTCGACAGTATTATTTACAACTGTTTTGTGGTTGCTTCGGAAAAGCAATTTATTAATGTTTACTTGAGTTTACACCATATTCACTCACACCTAAACACAAAAATCTAAGAGAGTCGACAACGAAGACGGCGAATAATGAGACGCAGCCCATTTCGTTTTTCAGGGAACGTTTTTATTTATTTATTTCATGTGAACTTCAGCAGTACAACACTATTTAGCCATGGGCGGATGAAAATGGAAAGTTCTACACAGCATATCACTTCACCTCACGACTCTATCTGCCTCTCTCTCTCTTTCTCTCTCTCTCTCTCTCTCTCTAGATGGGTCACGGCTGCAGGCACAGAACTCCATTCTTGTGCAGAGGGACATCTTCACAAACACATTGGATATATATTTTACAACGAGTGTATGTGCTCTAACCACTCTGACAATACGCTAAAAATACTGGTCCTATTAAATGAAGTCAGGTATCTTCTCGCGCTTAGTCTGAATGACTACTGACAATTTCTGTATCATCATGTTTTAGTGTAATGTAATCAGTAGAGGAATTATCTGAATTGGGAGGTGATTGGCATTTATACATTATCATAATAATGTAAAGAGTTTAGAGAAGAAATTATAGCTGTCAAGTATGGGCGCCATCGTCAAGATAAGAGTCGTAAAGTGGACTAATGTTTATACCAGTTGCTCTTATTGCTATTCTGTAAAAATCTGATGTTTCTAATGAAACAATACATAAATTATTAATTTCATTCAGGTTTGTAAGAACAAGTGTGATACAAATATGAATTAAGTGTTTAATGATATGGTTACCTCTGCTCAAAATAGTTTCATCAAATTGTTTAATGCCATTACCAAATTCTGTCACTTCACAAGTTTTCTCTCACAAGATAGGTATGCTGTGCTATAAATGTTGGAGTTACATGCGCCATTAGTATAAGAAAATAATGACAGTTCCAAGAAAAATACATGGTTTCTGTTACTATCAAAATCAGCAGTGTGAAGAAAATATCCATTGCTAATCATTAGAGACCGGATTATATTCCTTTGCATGTTGCATATGCATTTGCATATTTGGCTCCATTTCACCGATTATTGCATATTTCAACTAAAAACTAGTGACGATGCATATTTTCGCTATATGTTTACAATATTTTAAAAATGTAGATGGCCGGTCTCTAGCTCGATCTAGTTTTCTTGTCTCACGGATTGACCGCGACCTAGAGCTGCGTGTAATGGCTAACCGAGAGTGCGCTGCCTAGCGGAATCATTACAGAAGAGGAACAGGAACGGACACACAGAGTCAATGCTCCTGCGCCCGCGCCCCCTGTTAATCCCCTCCGCTGTCATACAGTAGTGTGTTGAGAACAGTTAAATTACGCAAGCTTTTAGTCGCACGTACACTGTTTCAGTTTAGTTTTCTATTTACTTGTACACAGTTGAACGTGTTTACGACGTGCAGTGTGTAACGTGTTGTGCGCCATGCCGCCCGAATAAAGAAACGTCGTTTCGTAGATAGCTGACCATCCAGGAACTTTTACAAATAACGGAATTGTTTTATATTGTAGAATTTCTAAGAAAAACGTTTCTTTCAAAAAAGAAGTTTCATATAGACCAGCATGGCAAGAGAAGTCTTTATATCGCAGGAATGCAGAAGAAAGGACCACGACAACAACTGCTGACAACAGCAAGTTGCAGTAGCAGGGATTTGTCCAAAGGTAGCCAGAAAAGTCGGATTAACATAGATGTATGGGAAGCATTGATTGCAAGCAATATTTCTCCTCACAAACTTACAAACCCTATTCTCAAAGGCTTTCTGCGCAAATATTGCTTAAATCAGAATATACCATTTGAAACAACACTACGTAAAAATCACATAACGGCATTTTACGTAAATGCTCTAGTAGAAATATGCAGTGAACTTAAGGACAACAATATCTGGATTTCAGCTGACGAAACTACAGACACCTGTGGCCGTTACATTGCACATTTAATCTTTGGTGCTTTAATGGAAGAGCCTGCTTCTTCCTATTTAGCGGCCTGCAAAGAATTTGGAAAGTGAATGAGGATAATAGTAAAATATTTCCCAAATCTTCTGCTGATGAAAGGTTGTTTGTGTTTATTTCAGATGTTGCTCCCTATATGATCAAAGCAGGAAAAAGCCCTCCGAGTATTTTACTCCATTTTGCTTCATGTGATGTGTTTTGCTCATGGAGTACATCGCGTTGCAGAAGACGTACGTGTCACGTTTGTCTTTATGTTTACAATAGTAGAAAAATGCAAAATAAATTGTAAATGATGCTTTGGCCCAATAGTATTAATTAAAGTTAATCCTGTTCAAAAAATTTTCTAATTGTATGTTGTTTTTTAAATAATACATTACGGAGATTTTGAGCATGTCCCTCTGGGTGTAATATATATCTCAGTTCGTCCTTTCGCTGGTACTTATTCGCATCGCATCCGCTTGTTACCGACAACAATAGTAATATAGGAACAATTCTTGAAACGCAGTATGCGTCCCCATTGGGGAAATTTTTTGAAACTAATCCCAGAAAGGACTCCTTCCTAACCTCTAAGACAAAGAATTCAGATAATGATATCAGCGTTCTAAATGTACAGATTTTTCCCGTGGCTGGCGATCTTCCTAGTAATTAATAGATAAAGGCTTGACTTTGAGGTGTAATGCATGCAGTAACTGGCATGTTCTTTAATATTTGATCTTGCATATTTCGACACTTTTCATGCATTTTTAAGCATTTTTCATGGATATTTTAAGGTTTTTATAATGCGTATAATCCGGTCTCTACTAGTCATATTTAGTACGCGTCCCATACACTTGCGCCGTATACTAGGATGAATCACACTAGTGTTTTGTAATCAGTGTCTTTTAGATGGAATGATTTTTCCTAGTATCATGGCGATGAACTAAAGTCTGATACCTGCCATAATCTACGACAGAACCTATGTAATCGTGACATTTCATATCATTGTAGATTATTATAATTCGGTATCACTATGAGATGACCGAATGCAGTTTTGACTTATCAAACCTGTAGTCCCCGTTTTTTTCATTTTCTGAAGTGTATAATATTACGTTTCAGAACATCGAAAGCTAGCTGAAAATCTGTGCACCACTTTGGAGTATTATCAACATTTGAATTGATCTTTGTGAAGTTTTCTGTCGGCTACACATAACTACATCATTTGCAAAAAAATGTCTAATATTACTACTAATACACTTTACAGGCTCATAAATATATAAAAATGAACAGAACTGCTCCCAGTACATTTCCCTGAGGCATACATAATGTTACATGTACATCTGTCGATGACCCTCAGTCCTACATAAATTGTTGCCTCCTCTGTAAGGGAATAGCGTCTTCTCTCTGCTGTTTGCAGAACTACGAAAGAGGGAAGTGCATGATCACAGTCCGGAGACAAACTTCCGTGTCCACCCTCCACACACCCTCTCACCCATCTTTCACCCTGCTGGAACTCCTAGAACTAAATTTACCCCTTAATAAGGCTATCTTAACCCACACCACTAAAACCTTATTTTTTTAGTAATATGCAGTTTTTTCATTCCTTTCAACTGGCGAACCGTTAGTCTTAGAGAAAACAATGCGTAGGACGTTATTTGTAAAACGTTTATTAAAATTTAGTTTCCCAAGGGAAAACAATTTCAATGAAAGCCGGGGTTTTCGAGTTATTAAAGAAAAACGTAAAGAAGTGACATTGTAACGCCTGCCCCCCCTCCCACGCCCCATATTCCCGTCCTCCATCCTCCTGTTCCGCCCCCCTCGCACCCCCGCAACACAAACACACACATGCTCACTCCCCACCGGTGAGGATTTTTAGTACGCAATTCAGCGCTCTCCCTCCTATCTGTGTACATAAATTTGCAGATATTTTTCCCTAATATATCTCCGCCCATTGGTCTACATGACCTGCTAGACAATGGATCTAAAAGTCTCGAGATCGATCGCCAGTCAGTGGTGGGTTTTATCTGTCACCTTCCGCTTCTTGCAGCCATGTTAAGTGATGTGGAAGCTATCGAGTTGCGCGGTGTTTCGGAAACTTTAACTTTAAACTATAGGTCCCCATATAAATGTCTGGGTAAGTCAGTGGCGAAAGTTATGGCGGAGCATCAGCCAAGAGTGGAATACACAGTGCTCTACACAAAAGAAAGGAATCGAGACACAACTAAATTCAGTCCTTAAAAGGAGTGTAATGATCAATCAAGGTACGTTTTGAAACGTCCCCTTAGAAAAATTAATGAATTACTGTGCTGGTAAGCCCCTACGTTATTTTATTTTCAAACAGCTGAGCAGAACTGAACGTACTCAGGCATTTCGCATTTCGCTCCTTACCTATTCTGATCAACACCAAAATGACACACAATATTTTTAGCGCAACGCAATCTGACTTTCAATAATCCCTACAAAAGAATGGCCCTGACTAACATTAACCTATACCCTTCACAAATCACTTACCTCACAAAAATCTTCGTTACTCAAGTTACTGCAATACAGCGAGCGCCACTACTGCCAGCTAAATAAAAGATTCAAACTACTAAAGGCACTAACTACTGATAGGCGTAGTTAGCAAATGAAAGACTTTGATAGGGAACAAACAATGTATTTGCCTTAATAGTGTTCAAAAGTCGTAATATATATACATCAGTTCATGATATCCAGTGTTACAAATTTACTGTCTCGGTACAGATCATCCGCTCTCAAAACTCCGCCATCTCAATCCCCACATCCACCACTGCTGGCGGCTCACCTGCAACTGCGCAACGCTACACGCTGTTCACATTTAGCTGCCCAACACTACAATGGCAGACAACAATGCAAGTGATTTTCGTACAGAGCGCTACGTGACGTTACCAATATTAAAACCTAATCAGCCTACTTACATAGCCGCCATGCTCCCCACAAAAAAATTTACAAATTGTTTTGGGCACTGGCCAATACATATTTGTTAAAATTTTTTCACAATTACAATAACAATGAAATCAAATGCACACACTTATTGATACAATGTTGGTCAAAAGCTAAAATTTTCTCACAGTCTATAAAGACAGTCCTGATCGTTCATCACAGTAAAATTGCAGTGTTTTTCTCAAAGTCTGAGCAGTAAAAGAAAATGCACACGGAAGTAGTGGATTTCCATGCAGTCTTGAAGAAGTAGTGTTGTCCTTCCAACGGAAAGACAGTGCTGACTCTTGACATGCATTCCTCTTACAAAATACTTTTTTGGCCAAACCATTTTCTTATAGCTTCTCGATGCATTTCTTCCAAATCATCACAACTCGTTCTCTTATATAGCCTACCCCATCTGAAGCTAAATTAAATCTACTGAGCTGAGATGCTAAACTAAGGACGAGGCAATGCAGCAGTACAAAACAATTAACACAAACAGCAATGACAAAAAACGCAAATTGGCAAAGTTGGCAGTATTAAATCTAAATTAGCAGAGCAATTGCAATATTACAAGTAATATAAGGCATTGCACTGCAAACAAGAAAAATAAATCAGTAGTAAAACTGGCTTAACAGAGTAATACAAAGGGAAATTTAGTAGCATTATGCCTGGCAAACAGCAGCAGCAAATGCTATAACTTATACCTAAACATGACAAAGCTGAAGCAGAAAAAATATTACACTAAAGACAACAATGCAGATAAGGAAAATGTATATTCACATCTTAATGTCTATGTAATTAAATGGTGTGCCACAACTTATTCTACAAAGTAAATTACCAAGTACTTGAAAAGAAAATTATGTATGCAGTTCCTGTAAAGGGAAATGTCTTTTTGTGCTCCCCATTTTTTTGAAAGTATATCACAAAATTATTATTTAGTGGATCTGTAGACAGATAATATTAATATTAGTACATCTATTAAATTTTATTTTAACCAATGCTGCAGTGCAGCTAGAAACTAGCTATTAAAAAATTGAGCAATCTCTCAACTAGAAAGACAATAGATGTAAAAATGTTTCTCATCATTTCATTAGGAATTTTAGTAAATATCATAAATTAAGAGCTCCAGAGTGTAATCATATGTTTTCAAGTTTGAGCGTGTCGTATTTGCGATGTTTGCTACAAAGAAATGTCAATAGCGAGGATAATGGCCTCCTTTTTTCTCCACCTGAAAGGCACATACTAATGGCTTTTTACCAGGAGACTGTCGTGCAGCTGGGTGCCCACAACAGATTACATGAAGGTCACTTAACTTTCTTACTGAAATATTTACAACACCAGTTTGCACTACAGTGACAGTCTCATATAAAAAATTTCACAGGTGGAGAATTTGCGTTGCAAATACGTAGAAACAAAATCCTATGAATATAACAGTGTCCAAAAAATTTTCGCCAGCATTGTGATACATTCATGCATTTACACACATTTCATAATTCTTAAAGTACGATTCTTGGTCTCCAACATCCTTTTTCACAAGTCAGAGTCCCTAACCACTATTCATTACTCCTTACCTTATTACACATATACATATTCGTCGACACGTCAATCTTGCGACGACACTTCAATATTTCATCATAATAAATACATAGCACAATCAAATTCCTCATATAGCATCAGCTTATTGATCATAAAGAAACCTCAACAGCATAATACACATTGTCATCGTAATAATAACATCGTAACACCTCAGTCAAATCTCAAAAACGTCGTAGCTTTCTGCAATACATTCAAACCCTAAAAAATATTCTCTGCTCATTTCAATAGTGTCATCTACCTCAAACGTACTTTAAAAATCATGATCTCATACCAAATACATTATTCAAAGCTTTCGTAGTGTCACAATGGTTCTGAAAAAATATGAAGGGTTCACAAAGTACATACAAAATACAGTTTCATAAGTGTGAAGTTATCCAACTGTGTAATTGCATAAACATCCGTCACTGACGAAGTAAAAAAAAATGTTTGTTTCTCAGTTAAATAACGAGGTAGCTGTGTAATTCTGTGTTAGAGAAATATGGTAGCGATGTGTAAAGTTGTATAAGCAAATACCATATTAGCTAGGGCTCCTTGTGCTTGCCAAACACATGGTACACGAAGTAGGCGTGTACCCCCCTGAGTATTAATGTAATTATACCCTCAGGTGTTACAGATTACAGCAATGGAATTAAATGTATCATGGGAAACTTTCTTTGTAATTCAAAAATCTTGAAAAATAAAAGGTTTAAGTACAAAATTAATCACTCAATTGCATGTCCTGTAGCACTAAATGTTCGTCTTGCTGTAAGATAATTCTGTGGAAGTGTCGTAGTTATCGTCCTCTGTAAGCAAAGCTTTGCATATAGATATCGTAGTTATTATGTACCTTACCATGATCAAGAGAGTACTATAGTGTAACGTATTGTTGTGCTATGAAAAAGGCTGTCTCATTGTAGCTATCCCACAAAAGTTACTACTAAAACATGTTTTACTTTCCAGAATATACAGAAAAACTGTGCAGATATAAAACAGATAGACCGCAAAAGCAACAATGTAAATGGTCACTCATTAGTAGTGTCGTGATATAATCGTGTAGCTGTCACATAAACTAACCACTGTGTCATCTAGTATCTCTCAGAAAGTACTTTAAATCCAGAATGTATTTTCAAGTAAACCAAAATGTTGCATTAAAATCTCATTAGCAGTACCAGTATATGTTCTAAGTATGTAAGCCTTATAGTCGTTATGTAATCGTGCAACTAACAAGTAAGAATGTACACACACAGTAACACTGTGTCCTCTGTTCACTATCACAATGCAGTGGTAATAACTCTCTAAATATGTTCCCTAAGTTCTAGATTGGATAGTTAGCTTCAAAACACTGTTGCATATTAACAGTTTCTAAGTCAGGCAAAGCATACTAGTAACGTGAAGTGAAAAATTTTATGGCAGAGACTAAGTTAAAAAGCAGATTATCCCTCAATAAACGGTTTTACATGTGAAATGTGGTGTAATACTTTACCCTTCCTATTATGCAGAGTTTCAATTTCAAAGCAATTATCTCATTGTATATAAAGGTAAGGAATGCTAAAATTTTTCTCAAGGGTAGCATCTATGTTATTTTTCTCTGAGGCAGCCGGCGCACGTGGCTGCCTGCGGTGCGAGTAATTGTCTGTCTGTTCATTGGCACGCATCGTTATTGGGATTTGGAGGTCTAACTTCTGCAAATTCACCTTGTCGAGAGGGCCCTGCCCTGTTTGAATCCTGCCAGTTCTGATGAATTTCAGGTCTGTCGGTTTGATTATATCGTCTGTCTTCATGTCGGTAGTGCCTGTAGTTTCTTTCTTGTTGCTTAAGTGGTGGAGAATTTCTCCCTGAATTATCACTGCACGGTGGATCGTTGCGTCTGAAGTTATTCTGTCTCCCATAATAATAATAGTTCTGGTTGCCATATTGCCTGTTTCTATGATTGTCTCTGTCATATTCATTACTATGGAAATGCGATCTTTCTCTGCAACTATTACTCTGCCAGTGGTTGTCATATGGGTGGTGTCTGTTTTGGTCACGATTTGTGTTGTGAGAATATCCTTGTCGTGTCCAGTTATTATTTATTTCATCGGGGAATTGCGATGGATGTGTCCTGTAATTGTTGTGTTCCTGTTTTCGTGTTCTGCGATTGTCAGTGTCAATTCCTAATTCTTGTAAGAGCCCCAGATAAGCTTCAATGTCGTCTTTGCATCGTCCTGCAAAAAATAATATGTCGTAAATGTTCAGGTAATTTGATTAAGCAAATGCGGATGAGTTCTGAGGGGCTGTATAGGTTTGACAGGTACTGATTCTTGTGCAACATGTCTTCAAAATATTTCACAAGATTGGAGAATTCAGATTGTTCGAAATGTTTCATCATTATGATGCTATGTTTTACTCGGTCTTGTGTAGCTTGAGACCAATATGCTGAGAGGAAGGCATGATAAAATTCTCCTTCACTGTGGCAATCGTGAATGACCGATCGCATTCTTACAGCTGGTTCATTCTCTAAATAGCCACACATAAATTCTAATCTGTGATCTAATGACCAGTTGGGAGGAAAACAATGAGAGAATTGATGAAGCCACGCTTGTGGATGAATGTCGTTACCAGAATTCTTAAATGTTTTGAATTCACGTGTAGTAATGAACAGTTTATAGTCAAAATCATCATGTCGGCGAGTCGCATATCGGTCATTGTTACTTCGTTTCGGCGGTTCCATCTCAAAATTCGGTGTACCTTGCCAATTTTTTTCATAATTTTGGAAGTACCTCGTGTTATTATTTTGTGGCTGTTCCGTATTTCTATGTCCCTCTTCCCGCATTGGAGCGCGAATGTCCTCTGAAATACATAATTCTTGTATTACCTGTGTCAGCTGATCTTGTACTTCCCGGATTTCTCTTTGGTGTTGTGTATTAATTTGATTCTGATTTTGCTTGAATTTCCTAATTTGTTCACACTCTTCTGTGTCATTAAAGACTACCGGTTTTGTGTCATTCAGATTATCATCTACCTTCGTAGAAAAATTATTTAGCTGATCCGAAAGTTCAACTACTTTCTCTGATAATGAACTAATTTCCTCCATGTGTCTTTCTGGACCAATTTTCAGAGTATCTACTGTGTCCTTTAAGTTTTCCTGAGTTTTTGCAAGTTGCGTAACCGAATCGGTAATTGCAACTGAGTCAGTTTTAGCTTGCAAGGTCTCATGATCTTCCTGAACAATAGTTTTCAATTCTTTTATGGCTACTTCGTGATTCTGTAATGCATTTTCATGCCACGAAAAAATAGGTTGAAAATGCTCACAAATTTGTGTTTTTATGTCATTACAGACATTTTGACATTCGATTCGATTTTAAGTAACTCAGCAGTTAAACTTTCACATGTTTGTTCAAGCGTTTGTTCCAATGAGTCTAACTTTTGAAGCTGTTGCTGTGTTTGTATCTGATTTTGTTCCATCGTCTCTAACTTTTGAAGATTTTGTTCCATTGTGTCTAACTTTTGAAGATTTTGTTCCATTGTGTCTAACTTTTGAAGCTTTTGTCCCATTCGTTGTATTAATTGTAACAACAATGCAGTGGTGCCTGAAGCATGTTTCTCAGTGCTTTTCGGCAGCGAATTTGCACCGGCAACATTCACATTTTGACAAGCAGGAAATGTGTCTTGACTTATTTGAGAAAACGGTAAGGACCTAAAACCTGAATCTACAGTATTTGCGACATTGTGTCCTGTCATTTCGGATTCCTGAGGCGAGCTGTTGCCGACCGATCGATCGATAATGCTTCCCTGTTCACTAATTGTTTCACTGTCTACGCCATTATTTGCCGCCCGCTCCATTTCCCTATGCACAATTACCAAATTACTACTTAGAATGTCTGTTAATTCATTACACAGTGGTGCCGATAAGCTACGCTCATCGTCACTATTATTTCTCAGTTTACTTTGGAGCCTAGTGTTACGATTTTCACACGCCATTATTGTCACAATATTTCACATGATAACACAGAAAAGCACAATTTTAAGAGCAAAAATAAGAGAACACATTAACATAGCATGAAAATAATACCTAGTTAATTGCAAGCGCAGCTGCGAAATACTTGGTGCAAATCTACATGCATGCCACAACTGTTTTACTGTACAACAATGAAAGACTACAACTACAAAGGAGATCCTCTCCACAATTACGCGCTAGCAATAAACAAAAGCTACACTAATTACGCAATATACAAGAAAAAATCAGAAGATTCCAGTGAGGTAGCCTCGGCTAAGGATCGACATATGAAACGTCCCATTAGAAAAATTAATGAATTACTGTGCTGGTAAGCTCCTACGTTATTTGATTTTCGAACAGCTGAGCAGAACTGAACGTACTCAGACATTTCGCTTTTTACCTATTCTGATCAACACCAAAATGACACACAATATTTTCAGCGCAACGCAATGTGACTTCCAATAATCCCTACAGAAGAATGGCCCTGACAAACATTAACCTATACCTTTCACAAATCACTTACCTCACAAAAATCTTCGTTACTCAAGCTACTGCAATAGAGCGAGTGCCACTACTGCCAGCTAAATAAAAGATTCAAACTACTGAAGGCACTAACTACTGATAGGCATAGTTAGCAAATCAAAGATTTTGATACAAACAATGTATTTACCATAATAGTGATCAAAAATCATTATATATATATATATATATATATATATATATATATATATATATATATATACTCCTGGAAATGGAAAAAAGAACACATTGACACCGGTGTGTCAGACCCACCATACTTGCTCCGGACACTGCGAGAGGGCTGTACAAGCAATTATCACACGCACGGCACAGCGGACACACCAGGAACCAGGGTGTTGGCCGCCGAATGGCGCTAGCTGTGCAGCATTTGTGCACCGCCGCCGTCAGTGTCAGCCAGTTTGCCGTGGCATACGGAGCTCCATCGCAGTCTTTAACACTGGTAGCATGCCGCGACAGCGTGGACGTGAACCGTATGGTCAGTTGACGGACTTTGAGCGAGGGCGTATAGTGGGCATGCGGGAGGCCGGGTGGACGTACCGCCGAATTGCTCAACACGTGGGGCGTGAGGTCTCCACAGTACATCGATGTTGTCGCCAGTGGTCGGCGGAAGGTGCACGTGCCCGTCGACCTGGGACCGGACCGCAGCGACGCACGGATGCACGCCAAGACCGTAGGATCCTACGCAGTGCCGTAGGGGACCGCACCGCCACTTCCCAGCAAATTAGGGACACTGTTGCTCCTGGGGTATCGGCGAGGACAATTCGCAACCGTCTCCATGAAGCTGGGCTACGGTCCCGCACACCGTTAGGCCGTCTTCCGCTCACGCCCCAACATCGTGCAGCCCGCCTCCAGTGGTGTCGCGACAGGCGTGAATGGAGGGACGAATGGAGACGTGTCGTCGTCAGCGATGAGAGTCGCTTCTGCCTTGGTGCCAATGATGGTCGTATGCGTGTTTGGCGCCGTGCAGGTGAGCGCCACAATCAGGCCTGCATACGACCGAGGCACACAGGGCCAACACTCGGCATCATGGTGTGGGGAGCGATCTCCTACACTGGCCGTACACCACTGGTGATCGTCGAGGGGACACTGAATAGTGCACGGTACATCCAAACCGTCATCGAACCCATCGTTCTACCATTCCTAGACCGGCAAGGGAACTTGCTGTTCCAACAGGACAATGCACGTCCGCATGTATCCCGTGCCACCCAACGTGCTCTAGAAGGTGTAAGTCAACTACCCTGGCCAGCAAGATCTCCGGATCTGTCCCCCATTGAGCATGTTTGGGACTGGATGAAGCGTCGTCTCACGCGGTCTGCACGTCCAGCACGAACGCTGGTCCAACTGAGGCGCCAGGTGGAAATGGCATGGCAAGCCGTTCCACAGGACTACATCCAGCATCTCTACGATCGTCTCCATGGGAGAATAGCAGCCTGCATTGCTGCGAAAGGTGGATATACACTGTACTAGTGCCGACATTGTGCATGCTCTGTTGCCTGTGTCTATGTGCCTGTGGTTCTGTCAGTGTGATCATGTGATGTATCTGACCCCAGGAATGTGTCAATAAAGTTTCCCCTTCCTGGGACAATGAATTCACGGTGTTCTTATTTCAATTTCCAGGAGAGTGTGTATATATATATATATATATATATATATATATATATATATATATATATATATATATATATATATATATATCAGTTCATGATATCCAGTGTTACAAATTGACAGTCTCTGTCCAGATCAACCGCTCTCAGAACTCCGTCATCTCACTCCCCGCATCCACCACTGTTGGCGGGCCACCTCCAACTGCGCAACGCTACACGCTGTTCACATCCAGCTGCCCAACACTACAATGGCAGACAACATTGCAAACTAGCCACAGACTGCAAACAGCATAGCCAGTGATTTTCATACAGAGCGCTACGTGGCGTTACCAATATAAAAACCTAAACAGCCTACTTACAAGTTCTCTATTTAGGAAACTCACCAAAACAAATCTGAACTCTTGATTGTTACAATGTCGTCAGTTTAAAAAAATGGAGCAATATAGTAGAGAATGAGACATTAAAATTGAATTCGGAAAATATAGGAAAATACTGTAGAGGCAAATAATGATCTGATCACAGGTAGTAATGAAATTACACACGGTTTAAATAGGCTTTTTTATTGCCCTGAACACTTCCTTAGTGTCTTAGTGAGTAAATTACTTTTCCAATTATAAACTCCTGTAAAATAAATTAATAAAATTCTTTCATTACGCGTATAGGTCGACATACAAAACAAAATGGTTCAAATGGCTCTGAGCACTATGCGACTTAACTTCTGAGGTCATCAGTCGCCTAAAACTTAGAAGTAAGTAAACCTAACTAACCTAAGGACATCGCACACATACATGTCCGAGGCAGGATTCGAACCTGCGACCGTGCGGTCGTGGAGCTCCAGACTGTAGTGCCTAGAACCACTCGGCCACTCAGGCAGGCGACGAAGAGTCAATCAGATATGTACCCACTGCACATTTATTATGGATTTGAATTTTACTGGGACAAAGGCGATACAGCTGAAATTACATTTTCGAATCATGGTTCATTCATTTGATGTCCAAGTTTTCAAGGTTCCTGCGATTTATTTGGCAAATCAGTATTTCGATATCCTTCCAAAAAAGTTATAAAAGCATTCAGATGTATTATTTCTTAAGGTATACGCATGGAAAACGTGTGTGTTGACATATTCGATCTGTTGCACATCATATGTATTAACAAATGCACAAATACATTTCCCGCAGAGACTTCGTAAGAGACTGTGCAATTTACAGTACTCGAATTTTGTTGTGATTACCAGATTTATAACAGTCAGGCTTCTCCAACGTAAACTATTTCAAAAAAGCCGTGACATAAAATCTGGTAGTCTGGTTTGCAAAAACAGATTATGTTGAACGAAATTCACACACACACACACACACACACACACACACACTGTGAGAATAAACGCTATAGGCCACCATAAAGGTGCAATCGATTTGACGCCCGTATTATGGGTGCCACGGATTGCCAGAATCAGTCTTACTTGCCGACTGCCATCGGTGGTCGGTGTTCTTATTACATTTCACGGTTTTCTTAAGACTTTGCTGGCTGTGTATAGCCACAGTTACGTTTATTGCAATCGTTCTGACTGCAACAGACGCCAAGCAACGCCGCAGGCTGCTGCAGGGATCCCTCTATTGTTGCGGACTGCGTCATTGCGTGATTAGCTGTTTACTCTTACAGGACATGTGGAAAATGGTAACATTAATTTCACAACACTTTCCGCAAACGTGACGTCGTTTCGACGTCACGCGCCTTATCAACAACTGCAGGAATTCCCATCGACTTCCGCTTGTGATCGATACGTGCCTCTCACAAGACTTCATGAACGCGTGTCATAGGTTTATCAAATCAAGTGATTATTGGAATGATTTATTATAAATGTTGTTGTAATGAGTGACACATAAAAATTTACAGACGGTTCATGCCTTCATATAAGAGTGCTCTCTCAGGAGTAAGTTGTTATCATAACTTAAAAATTCAGCATGAAGTTATATTACTATAAATATTTTGAATGGGGGGAAATGGAGAGAGTGTTTTGCTGTTAACTATGGTACCTGATGTTGTAGAAGATGTCGTCTTTTAGTCTCGTGCGAGTACGCCAGATTTCGACACAAGCGCACATTGTTCCTCCGTGCAATGGCGTGTCGGATACTTGAAAGAAGCGATCAATAATTTCGATACACTTTTCTGGGAAACAAAAACGGGGATTGTTATCAAATTTTCGCCGGATTGCCTCTGGGTCTGGATTTCAACAAGATTACCGAAGGGACCTACGTTTGGAAATAAAGTACAGCGAATTACAGTTCAGTGACGATTAGTAGTTTGCTGATTACGACAACTTCTTTCAAGTTCCTTCGTCCTGTGGAACCGACCATGATTTCTGTGAACATTTATCCTGAAATGCCAACTAAACATTTATGAACATGGGGCATGGGGCATGAGAAATTGACTGGCGATTGCTATTTAAATAACAAGTCAAATAATTGCGTTCAGTTTAAAATTAATTTCTGATAAGCTAAAGAGAAATTTATTTCAAATATTTTTCCACGCATTATCGTGGCTGACAATGTCACATAAACCAGCTTTTGTGCTAAAAATTACAATTACTCAGAAATAGGAAAATATCCATTGCTTTTTTATATGTTTTACTTCTTGATCTATTGAGTCGTTTCACATCGAAACTATTCACATTACATATTTTTAATTATAAATTACAATGAAATGTAATAACGTGCGTCCACACATACAGACAGAAAAAAACATAAATAGAATAGGATTTAGCACACATTTTGTTTTCACATTGTATCTCATATTTTGTTTTACCGCGGTCGGCCTGGAAAAATGTCTTGACCGCTTTTGAGTATATCGGATCGCAATAGTAGTATGTGGCGCTCTGCACCGAAACAGGTCACGTCTTATCACGCGACTTTTACAATTTCACTCAGTGTTTCATTCTCTGGAGAACTTATTCAATTAAATTTGGTCGATGGACACACGTAATGTTATAAAGTCTTGTATTATACTTTGTAGTATGCCGTTTATAGGCAACGTAACACTGAAAATTCGTCAAAGCACATCTTCATTATTATTAAACATCAATTACTAACCAATCGACGGTATTAGTTTTCAACAGGTAATTATAACCAAGACAGAAACAAATAACACATGAATAGATGTTAGTGTAAATGAAACGTTGTGGTTTCTGCAAATGGCACTTTAGCGTAATTAACACTTTCTGGGACTTCTTACGAATCTAATACCAGTACGTTCTGCAGTATTCCATATTATTTGCGATTCCGTCTGATTAGAGAACGAAGGATTGAATAAAAGTTCCGCGATTTCTGAGTGTGTTGTTAGGCAGGAACCTAAAAGAAAAGCTGAAACTGTTGCGGCTTAAAGAAGCAGAAACAGATTCGGATTCTTCCTCCTTCCAAACATTTGGCTCTTTATTTCCGAATATGTGTTGAGTTCCGAGTACGTGGTGAGGCAGGAATCTAAGAGGTGAGTTTAAAATGCTGCGAGTGAATCGAAGAACAGCAGCATTCGTGTTTTTCCTTGTCACAAAGTTGATAGCAGATCACGAGGTCGTCAATACTGTGCGTGATCTAAAAATGACGTGAAATTTGCAGTGTTGTAAAGTGAGTGTTACCGTGCGGAAAACAATCGTCACGTACGTAAGGGAATACTCCAGTGATATGCAGGGCGTAACTGGGCCTGGAGCATGCGGTGCTTTGTTCTCATACCCAACCCCCCACACCCACCCCCCTCGCCCCCAAAGACAAAGTTGACGAAGGAAAGCAAAAGTAAGCAAGGTTTGACACAGAAAGGAGAAATAGAAAAATCGTTCTGAGGCAAAGAAACAAAATATCCAAGACTGGAGATGTTTTACGGGAAGCTCGAAGTTTATCGCGGACTTAAATGCAAATGCTTTTATTAGAATCAAAACGATTCGAAATCTAGCAGAAAATCCAAAGTCATTCTTGCGGTATGTAAATTACGCCAATGGCTTGATGCAGTCAACACCTTCACTGTCCGATAGATAATATTCCTGATGACAGTGCCATTACAGTGAACTTAACTAAGTGTAGTTTCTTGAAAATACTTCATTTAAGAAGAAGGAGAAGTAAATATTCCACAACTATAATCAAGAACAGCTGCCATCATGAGTATCTTAGAAGCAGATACCTTGTGAGCAATGGAGCAACTTAAATCCCTTAACAAAGGCGTCTTCCCGTCCACATTGCATACCAATTAGGTTCATTTCAGAGTATGCTCATGTAATAGATACACAGAGCCATCGTAACTGAAAGCTGCCCAGGTCCCACCAACGTACAAGAAAGGAAACGGAAGTAATCTGTTGAATAATAACTGACGCAGATTTACAGTGAGATTTTGGAACGTGTACTTACTTCGAGGAGAATGATGTATTGACTTGCAGCCGGAAGAGATTTCGAAGATATCGTTGTTGTGAAACACAACTGGCTCTTTATTCACGGGGGGTAATGAGTATTATTGAAAGGGGATTTCAAACTGGTTTCGCATTTCTAGATTTCCAGAAGGTTTTCGACGCCGTTTCTCATACGCTGCTTTTAATCAAATTGCGCTCCTGTGGAGTGTCGTTTCGGTTGTGGGTCAGGATTCGTGATTTTCCTATCAGAAAGGTCGCAGTTCGTAGTAATTTGCGGAAAGTAATCGAACAAACAGAAGCAATATCTGATGTTATACACAAAACTTATATCTGAGAATGAAAACCAATTGCAAAATGATTCACACGAGATATCTGTATGGTGCAAAAAGTGGCAACTGACTTTAAATATTAAGAAGTGTGGGGTCATCCACATGAGAACTAAAGAGAACCCGTTAAATTTCAGCTACAAGACAAATCTAACTAATTTGTTGACTGTCAGTTGAGCTAACTACCTTGCGACTACAATTACGTGCTAACTGAGCTGGAACTAACACATCAACAATGTTGTGTAGAACGCAAATCAACGTTTTCATTCCGTTTGTATAAAACGTGGTTGTTGTGCAAGAGAGAGAACTCGCCTGCGAGAGAACTCGAAGCCCTTACAACTCCAGCGCTACTCCCTACAGAGTAAATTTTCTTGCCACTTTAATGTGGGAAACAGTCGTTTCACGTAAGGCTGCCAACCGTCCCGATGTAGCAGGATCGTCGCTGTCGTTGACCTTTTTGTCCCGACATTCCGACAAGACCCAGATTTGTCACAGTTTTGCAAAATACTTTCACGAGCTCGACTGAAGCACTGAAGTAACGCTATCTGTTAGCGGAGCATGTAAATACAACCTCAGTTACATTTTATCGACAATGCAAGCACCTTCTACCTCTAGCACTATCATTCGAGAAAATACCCAGACTGCTCCAAGTGCATGGGGTTGAAACTAAAAGCAGCGCCACGCTGAATAATGGGGTAGTTCCCTTTTGAATAACGAGCCGATAAGACGAGTCTTTCTAAACGTAATACATACAAACAACGAGTTTCAAGTGTTTACTACGGGTATATCGGGCGTGAAGCGTATTTTGATGTGTGCTTCGATGACTAAAGTGTTACTGTCGACTGTATATCGCTTAATAAACTTATCACAGCTTACGAAATTTGTAGGTGTTTCATCTGAGTAACTCAAGGGCTACGGCAGATTTCAGGCATCACATGTCTACGACGAACCGTACAAACAGATTCACTGAAGCAACGACATCGAAGCCTATCTCTACAATTATGACTAAAGAAGATACTCGGAAGGTACTGCTCATTGTGGCTGCAGAACTAGCAACAGCTTATAAATTTGTCAAGCATCATCAGTCCTTCATTTCTCTGGACTGTACCGCAAAACTGAATGCTGCAGTGTATTATGCCTGTAAAGTCGCGGCAAAGCAGTCTACAGCCAGGACCAAAGCTACAGTGATTGTCAAACCTATTTTAGCACCACATTCCATGTCCGAATGCATGAAACAATTGCAAGAAGTTTCATTTTGCGGCACAGGCACCGACGCATCGAACCACAAGGCAGAAAAGATGTTTCCTTTAGTTGTTCAGTACTTTACTGAAACTGACGGAATCCAACAGAAGTTGTTGAAGTTTGATTCGCTGAACAGAGAAACATCGGAGACAATTGTAAAGTTATATCTAGACACTTTAAGAAAACTGCAGATTCGAATATTTGTTGGGGCAATACCAGTACCGCCGGCCGAGGTGACCGAGCGGTTCTAAGCGCTACAGCCTGGAACAGCGTGACCGCTACGGTCGCAAGTTCGGATATGGATATGTGTGATGTCCTTAGGTTAGTTAGGTTAAAGTAATTCTAAGTTCTAGGGGACTGATGACCTCAGAAGTTAAGTCACATAGTGCTCAGAGTCATTTGAACCATTTGAATACCAGTACCAACTTAGGATGACTTCATCGATGCGGCCAGCGGAATGTGTTTCTCGAAATTAAAGAAGAACTAGGAAAAAATATAGAAGGAATTGGATGCCCTGCCCATATTCTCCACAATACTGTATCAAGCGCTGTTGGAATTTTAACTATTGACAATGAAATAATCGTCATGAAAATATTTGGAAATTTTTCAATATGCACGGTAAGGACAGGGAAGCCGAAATACTTCTACGTTTGCTTGCGTGGTCATCTTCCGCAGCAACTGTTAATATCTGTTACTGTAGGTTATCTGTCTTGAGGTGACTGCAATCTAATTACAAAGAATTACATCAGACGCGTTACGCTTTTATTTACAAAGTAGCTTTCGTGGTTATTCTGTATATTGGATGCATACGTTTGTACATTTTTGATTGTTTTGGGTTCAAAACAGCGTTTTCTTTATAAAGTTGGTCTGCAAGCTACTTACGGTGTTTCTTTACATAATCTGCTCCTTCCCCTCTTGCTAGTAGTTGCTGGTGTCGACAGCTGTGTGTGTGTGTGAGAGAGAGAGAGAGAGAGAGAGAGAGAGAGAGAGTGAGTTAGTGAAATTTTCTTGTATGTAGGTAGAGATTTGCGAGGAGTGTTTTATTTTTATTTATTTTTTTAAGAGTGAGGGACGGGAAAGGAAAAGAAAGACAGGGACGAGCCTGGACAGTGGTTATAGGACAGAATCTCAGCGTAAATGGTAGTAGTAAATGGATCCTGCGGCTATATGTGTACTTTTAATGTTATATTAAATGGTCAGTCAGTTTAAAGAGTGTGTGCTTTGCCAAACTGATCTGATCATTTATGAGTTTTTTTCTTTTCTGTTATGGTTTTTTGTATGTGGTAGTGAGGAGGTGTTTTTCGTTGTTGTTATGATTTTTATGTCTGTGTCTCTGGCTGTAATTTAATGTTGGTGTCGGTGTATGCTTTCTACAAAAGTTCAATGATTTGTCCTATACTTGCTTGCTCTTATATATTCTTTGTATCTAGTGCCAAACGTCCTCCTTTATTTTATGAACCTAACAATGATATGTTTTACAATAGAGAAAGTGCAAAATAGACAGTTAAATTACTTGGACATCACCATAAATATTCAAAACACCCAATACACATTTGCCATATACCGAAAACCGACAACAACAGACACAATCAAATATGAGACATCACAACACCAAAATTCTCAAAAGCAGGCAGCACTTAGATATGTGCTCCACAGACTAAACACAGTACTATTAGATATAGACAGCTACAAAAAAAGAAATGAATCATATAATACAAATAACCACAAACAATGGATACAAAGAGAACTTAGTAACAAAGCTGAACCTGAAAATCAAGAAACAGGAAAGAACAAACACCCAACTGTCACCAACACTAGAACAAAATCACACACAAACAAATAGACAAAATAAAAGAATAGAAACAACACAAAAGGTGAAAGAAACAGAAAGTATATGATCGTACACAATGACATACAACCATAAATACACACATAGTATGTCCAATATTTTCAGATAACAAGGCATAAAAGTAATACCACACCAAACAATCAACTCAGTTCAGAAATACTTGCCAAACACAATAGGAAAAACTGCTCTATACCAGAAATCAGGAATATACCGTCAGAAATGCAATACATGTAACGGTACATACATAGGTCTGACCAGGAGGCCATTTGACACCAGATACGAAGAACATGTAAGTGCCTTTCTATACCATAGCATTTGATTACTGAAAGAAATGGACTGTTTCTTTTAATGAATATCAAGTATTGGATTGGATGACGTTATCTGAAACCCCAGTTTCGGTGATGATTGAAAACATTATTATATACCTAAAAATGGTGCAAAGATTTCAGGCGACAATTGTTTTCTGTAATATACGTATCTGACGAGTTTTTTTAGAAATCAAGTGTGGCTCGGAAGAATGAGGGTAGGAACACTCCGTTGGGGAGGGGTGGATTTACTTTCTTAAGGAAATCGAAAATCATGAACCCAAATTCTAACTCCTAAAATCATGCGAGTGTTTTTTATTTCTATTCCCACACACAATGCCACTGTGGAAAGCGTATTTTCACTGGTTTCGGCCCAGTGGACTGGTGAAAGAAATCGAAGGCTGTTGTGGACTGTGGAATCAATCTTACAATTCCAGTTCAACTACAAGCTGACTTACATGGAGTTTTATAGGTATGTAAAAGAGAAAAAAGATTTGCTGACAAAGGTGAACTCTTCTGAAAATTATGGTGTATCAACTACTTCAGCCGAAATCAGTTCCATATAAATGTCCTCTAAATAAAAAGTAATTATATTACATAAATTGTTTATTTCATTTTTCATCTCATAGTGGCCCGACGAGGTCCTAGATACGTATGGCAACCCTAGATTCACATCACTTCCTGCATACCTGACGTCATTTTGACATCATACGCAATATCGGCTACCGAATTTCGTTAGCGTACGATACGGGCCTCTCACGAGACTTCATGCACCCCTATCTGAGATTTATAAAGGCACTTCACTCTTGGAATAATTTATTATAATTACCCCTTAACTAAATGTCACATAATGATTTATCGACGGTTAATGCCATCGTATAATTTTTCCTCGCGGGAGTGAGTTGTTGTCGTCAATAATTTACAAATTAAGCGTTAAATACGTTTGTATTATAAATTGCAGTACACCGTTTTAAGAGAAAGGACTAGTGTGGCGTCACAAATTCGTTGCAGGGCTCGTATATGTCGTTGACCCCGTTTCCTTTCCAGGCTTCAACATTATCATTAAATGTCACTTACTAACGCATCAACAATATAAGCAGTCAAGAGGTACTATAATATCCAAGACAGGAGACAAATATCACGTGATTAAGTGCTAACGTAATGGATAACGTCGTGATATCTGTAGTTGAAAGTGTAGCTTTGCATCTTGCAACATGCAAATACTGTTTCTTTCATGTTATCATCGTCTGCGCAGTCTGGGAATTTCTTGTGAATGTAATACAAGAATGTTCTGCAGTATTCGATGTTACTTACGCCCGTCTGATTTAAGAGCTAAAGATGAAATAAATATTCAAACAGGAATCTTAAGTTGCAGCGATTGAATCAAGGAGCAATAAAACTCGTATTCTTCCTTCCGAGGCCCACGACAAAGACAGGCCGTAGTGCAGCAGATCTTCCGAGTGCCAGCAGCCGTCTCCGGTGGGGAGCGAGTCAGACGAGTTTCACAGTTCTTGACTGAGTGCTTAAATGCATACAAGTTCTCCACGGAACGCGACAAAATTAAGCTTTTCAGCTGCTACCTTTCCAATTAAATATTGATTTCCCATGGCCTCTTCACGGAACCGAGCATTTGCGAAGTGTGGAGAATAAGCCGACTAGTGTGACGTCCCAAAGTCTCGTATATCATAATGCTACGGACGCCACCTGCAGAGTAAATTGTACATAGTATATTTCCGTATGGGTTTCTATAGGCGGCATGGCGCCAACAAAGTGTAGCCAAAGACCGGCCGCTGTGGAGCGGGGCGATGGGGTTGCATACCAGTGCACTTTAACAAAAGGATAAAGAACGACTTAAATACTAAACTGAACTCTAAACAAACTCTAATCAAGATGATAATAAACCTGTATAGAAACAATACGAAATTTTAAATATTTTACTTTAGTACCGAAATAAATTGAAAAAATGTACATTTTAGTCTATAGTCGCAGTTTACTTAATTTGCCTTTGCCTAATGGCTACCGGTTTCGGTACACAGCATCATCCTCAGGACATCCCCTGCCATGCAGTCTTCGCGCCCACTTCCCAAGTAGGTGCATCAAATACTAAAAGAAGCTCAGAAATTTGAAGACTGTCAGTTCAGCTTAATACCTTGAGATTTAGTGTTTGACGCAGCACTTGGGAAGAGAGTTTGACGACTGCGTGCCAGGGGATGGTCTGAGAAAGATGGTGGGTACTGAAACCGGTAGCCAATTGACAAAATAAATAAACCGTGATTGTAGACTAAAACATCAACTTTTTCAGTATTGCACTGGTCGCTGTTACACTGTCAGTATTTCGCTAATACAAAACGAAAGAGACGTCAAAACTACGCTAGTCCTCCCTCTTCTGGATGTGCGATCCTTACCAGATGTGAAGACCTGGGCAGTAAACAATACTAAAGGACAAGCTGACTGTTCTGAGATATTTGACAGTAAATTATCAATAAATTCTCTTCAATAACATACTCTAAGCATATTTTGTTTTATTCAGGTAACTCATTGCTTTCAAACACATCTGGGTAACGACATACTTTTAATATCTAAATTTCATCCAAAATTAAATTATTAAAAATACATCAATGGCTACTTAAAATTGTTTACTTACAAGCTGAATGCACTGATTATCAGTTAACGTCAACTTACAAATGCTTGCTTTCTGAGCGAGTTAACTAACCATTACTGTGAAACCACTCAAAAATACAATTTTAAAAGTTCCCCACTGCGGCAGTTGATGATACTAAGGTTTATATCAACAATTTTTGAAAAAATGAAGTACAACAACTTCGAAAGTTAGTCAATGATTCAGCACGCTGTTAAGGACGGTCATTAACTTTTCTGTAGTCATACTGTCACGTAAATTCACGTAAACAACTGCAAGGGACGCAACTTGACATTCTTAACTTGCTTAAAGAGTTATTCACATTTATCTAATCAGAAACAATATTTGAAGGGCGTTTACGCTCAGGCATATATTTAGGAACTTTATCAATGTATCCACATCATCCTGAGATTCGTAGAAATCTGTACTGAAAAAAATTTTTCTGGCACCAACACTGCGCACGTTACTACTACTAGCTGCCATGTTTTTGGCACTTACCGCAGTTTACAAGCACGTAACCTGACATAGCTGCCGTTAGTGAGAATCTGAAATTAGAGAAGGCTGCCATTTCTCGGTTTATTGTGGATCTATCAAAAATATGAGTAAAGCACACCATTACCACGTTTTACGTGCAATATTCCTGTTTTTCTTCGAGTGTTTCTTACCATTGTTTACGGCCGCGGTCATCATGTAATTGACGAAGAACATCTAAAAAGTACAAAGAAAGGGAGCTTGTCTTATATTATCGTGAATTACGGGAAATAGTGTCACAAATGAGATTGTGAGCAGGGATGGTTATCATTAAAACAAGGGTGTTATTTGTTGCGGTGAGACTGTTGACGAATTTCAATCACCAGCTTTTTCCCCCGAATACGAAAATATTTTTTTGGCTCCCTCCTACATGTCGAGATACAATCATTGTAATAAGAGTAATCAGAGTTCACACAGAAACATTCAAAAGTTCATTTTTCCCGCGTGCTATTAGAGTGTATAACGATTGAGAAATAATCTGCAGGTGTTTGAAGAACCGTCTGCCAATCAGTTAAGTGTCAGTTACAGAGTATTCATATAGATGGATACGTCAAGATATGCTTATGAATTACCCCCAGTAGACAGGCCAATGATCAGCTCACGTTTGATACTGTAACATCAAGTACCTAAATTTAGGGGCGAAGTTGTGAGCAAGTATTTCCGACGACCCTACGATGGAGAATCCTTCGTTAGTTGCGTTCTAAATGGAGTGAAAGAAAAAATCAAATCACCATTTAAATTTAAACCGTAAAGACAATATACAGGCTAATCAAGAAGCAGCCCAATGTTTGTCAACAGTTGAATAGCTTCAGGCAAATGTCGGAATAGTTCCTTTGAAATGGCACGGCCGAGTTCCTTCCCCATCCTTCTCTCATCCGATGACCCCTCTGTTTGGTCCCCTCCCCCAAACCAACCAACCAACTAACCAATCTCACCAGTTGACAATACCTACCAAATGTCTTTGATGGTAGAATTTAGAGCCATTTTCTTTAATTGATACCAAGATAACGACAGACAGAATAAAGTCAACATGTTGCGCTGCCAGTTACGAAGCCAGCTGTTCACTTAAAGAGAGATTCGATGATGTTCTTGTGCTTCTAATAAAATACACTCCTGGAAATTGAAATAAGAACACCGTGAATTCATTGTCCCAGGAAGGGGAAACTTTATTGACACATTCCTGGGGTCAGATACATCACATGATCACACTGACAGAACCACAGGCACATAGACACAGGCAACAGAGCATGCACAATGTCGGCACTAGTACAGTGTATATCCACCTTTCGCAGCAATGCAGGCTGCTATTCTCCCATGGAGACAATCGTAGAGATGCTGGATGTAGTCCTGTAGAACGGCTTGCCATGCCATTTCCACCTGGCGCCTCAGTTGGACCAGCGTTCGTGCTGGACGTGCAGACCGCGTGAGACGACGCTTCATCCAGTCCCAAACATGCTCAATGGGGGACAGATCCGGAGATCTTGCTTGCCAGGGTAGTTGACTTACACCTTCCAGAGCCCGTTGGGTGGCACGGGATACATGCGGGTGTGCATTGTCCTGTTGGAACAGCAAGTTCCCTTGCCGGTCTAGGAATGGTAGAACGATGGGTTCGATGATGGTTTGGATGTACCGTGCACTATTCAGTGTCCCCTCGACGATCACCAGTGGTGTACGGCCAGTGTAGGAGATCGCTCCCCACACCATGATGCCGGGTGTTGGCCCTGTGTGCCTCGGTCGTATGCAGTCCTGATTGTGGCGCTCACCTGCACGGCGCCAAACACGCATACGACCATCATTGGCACCAAGGCAGAAGCGACTCTCATCGCTGAAGACGACACGTCTCCATTCGTCCCTCCATTCACGCCTGTCGCGACACCACTGGGGGCGGGCTGCACGATGTTGGGGCGTGAGCGGAAGACGGCCTAACGGTGTGCGGGACCGTAGCCCAGCTTCATGGAGACGGTTGCGAATGGTCCTCGCCGATACCCCAGGAGCAACAGTGTCTCTAATTTGCTGGGAAGTGGCAATGCATAGGATCCTACGGTCTTGGCGTGCATCCGTGCGTCGCTGCGGTCCGGTCCCAGGTCGACGGGCACGTGCACCTTCCGCCGACCACTGGCGACAACATCGATGTACTGTGGAGACCTCACACCCCACGTGTTGAGCAATTCGGCGGTACGTCCACCCGGCCTCCCGCATGCCCACTATACGCCCTCGCTCAAAGTCCGTCAACTGCACATACGGTTCACGTCCACGCTGTCGCGGCATGATACCAGTGTTAAAGACTGCGATGGAGCTCCGTATGCCACGGCAAACTGGCTGACACTGACGGCGGCGGTGCACAAATGCTGCGCAGCTAGCGCCATTCGACGGCCAACACCGCGGTTCCTGGTGTGTCCGCTGTGCCGTGCGTGTGATAATTGCTCGTACAGCCCTCTCGCAGTGTCCGGAGCAAGTATGGTGGGTCTGACACACCGGTGTCAATGTGTTCTTTTTTCCATTTCCAGGAGTGTAGTTTTACGATTCACAGAACGACAAACTATAATGAAGACGGCAAAGTGAGGCGGTGATTTGTAAGAGGTGGCTAGTGGTGTTACGAAACTAAATGCAGCAATACATCTTACGAGTAAAAACATAATTAAATGTTACAGCTAGTTGTTCCATGTAAAGTACTAGAATGAATCATTAAGTACCGAAGTCTTTAACGTCCGATAGTATAGATGTTTCAGCTCCATAAGATCTCTTACTAATGGTGGAATGACAAAGGATCATTCGACTAACTTCACAGACGAAAATTTCAACATCTGTGAAGGATGAAGAATAGAGTGTAAACTGTCCAGTAAATAAAAGAAAAGAGTAAAGAAGGCTGACAGACCATATATCAAGACTCATAATGATATTTATTTTCCTGTTTACTAGCAACATTTATTCACAACTAAAGAGATGATTTTAAGTAATGAAGTAAGTTAGAGACACTTACAGAGCAACACACCTTCCTTTTATGTCTCCCACCGGAGATGATAATTTTAAACATAAAGGCCTTACGTTTTTCATTGACATCCCGTCGTTTCCCAGGAGAGATGATGATAAGAACTAGTGGAGAACATGTCCGATACAGAAGGCTTTCTCTGTCGCACAACATGTGGCCATTGCAGAAGCTGAGCGTTCTTTTTCCTAGCTAAAAACATCCCAAAATATTTACGTCGTACTCTGAGTCATTGGCGATTACCCTGCCTCACTCTAACAACAAGAGGCAATAGACGTTGAGTATGAACACATGACTGACTCACAAGCTGACGGCCGTAGCCGAAGACTAACAAAATATTAACTAGCAGAACTGGAAGGTAGAAGCCGTAAATGTTGCAAAGAAATGCTTGAAAAACACCACGACCTGTTTTTCAGCCCAGAAATTGCAACTATTCTTGAAGTAAGTACGTATTTATCCTTTACAGATTGTGCAGATAAAAATTAGGCAACATTTCGCAGAAAGGCGTACAGTCAGCAGTTCATCCTACACTTCATCTGTACATGGAAGAGAAATAGACTGCAAGCCGTCGTGTGCTTTAATCATAAACACATGTCAAAGTGTCGCTAAATATTATTATTTTTACATAAAGAAAAGAATTATCTTCTCAATAATCTTCAAATCGCGAGCTACATCCGTAATTTTTATATATGAATTAGTGAATTTATTCATGCCACTTTTGCTGCCTATGCCAGTGGTCACTTTCAGAACTCGAATTAATCATCAAATTAGTTCATTTCGTAAGACTGAACCTTAAATTGCAGATGTACCCATGTACCACTGCAGTAAAATAAAACCACTGAACAGCCAACGGAGTATAAATGAGAACGGTGGTGTATTTAAGTTTGTAAAATAATGACAAATTTCATTAACCCTTTTGTAGCTAGAACTAGCTGTTAAATCTCATAAAAAATGACAAACACAAATTACAGTTGAACAGACGAGGTCGGCCTATACGCTTTTGTGCTGTACGTGTCCCTTCAAGTTTACACTTCACTATCACATCGGAAACAATGGGCTTACGGATGTTTAGGAGTGTGGAAATCTCGCGTACGGACGTATGACACAAGTGATACCCAACCACCTGACCACGTTCGAAGCCCGTGAGTTCCGTGGAGCGCCTCGTTCTGCTCTCTCGCGATGTCTGATAACTACTGAGGTCGCTGATATGAAGTATCTGGCAGTAGCTGACAGCACCACGTACCTAACATGAAAAACGTATGTTTTTGTGGGTGTTCGGACACTTTTGATCATATAGTGTATATCTGCTTCAGCAGCTCGCAGTGAAAATCATAATATGAACAGAGGTCGAAATGTCGTGGACTGAAGATGATCATATCCGGCGTACCCGTGAAAGATATAAATTCCTAATTTTATTATAAGTTGATACTTCGTGGTAACTATTAGAACTGGTAACACATTTACATGTTAAGACTTGGTTGTCTCTTTGTTTAGAGTGAAAGTTAGAAATTACTTTTCAACTGGTTTACCGTCGTAGGATGACTGATAGATTTCTGTGCGAACGCTCTACTTTTTTCAGATTCACATTATCTAGAAATACTTTTAGTCTTGGTTTGACTAATGAGAAGATGGACTGCAGTGCAACCTTTAGTCAGATGCTGTCTTAAACTATTACGTAAACCCTGACGTATTACTTGGGTGCTACACCTTCAATCTTCCCCTTTGCCAGCCCAGTTCCAACTCAGCCAAAAACATTCCAGCTTTTAGTTTTAAGTTTCTCTTTAGGTGGCAGCCGGACCAGCCGCAAGAAAATTCTGAAGCCATTCACATAATTTCAGAAATAATTCGCTTAGTACCTTTTAACCTTTACTATAGTGAAGTGACATAGTATCTTATTTGTGCCTATTCATAAAACAAAAGCTTTGGCAAACTCTTTCGCTGTCACTGCTGTCCGCTTCTGGAACAAGTTTCCCTGTACACTTCACGCAATTCGATGTCCTGTTACTTTTAAGAAAAATTAAAGATATTCCTCCAGTCATCCTCAAAGTTAACGTATATGGCCAACTAATCCAGTGTCAAAATGCAAAGCGAACGCTCCGATCCTCTCCCTGTTGCGATTCTTTCTCTTTCCGTTTCCTTACGAGTCACGCCTCCTTTTTCTATCTTATATTCTTTACTTTGTGTTCTCATATTCGGTTTTCCCTTTCTCGTCCATTCCTTTCTGTGTGTTCTTTGCTGCTAGGACTCATAATTAAAAACCTGCTATTTTGTAACGTCTAATTATCGTTGTATTTGCCATGCATAGATATAAACCGTGTGTATGTTTACTTGTCTGTACTATTATAATCTTTAATTGTATAAATTTAGTATAAAATGCTAATTCTAATAATTATGTGCAATGTAAAATATATGAATGCCTTGCTAACTGTAAGAGAGGGCCTGGTGGTCCTATTCTTGCCAACTTAAATAAATCAATAAATAAATAAAAACTTTGGCCGCCATTTCGCGATGTCATAGCCTGCCATTTTGGCAGTCTTCTTGTGATGTCATTAACTAATACAGCGAATTACCAGAAAACGCTGCTGGGTAGGGGACGTTTGGCAAAATGCATGACAGTGCCGTGGCAGGTATCTTGTATCCACTATTTTGGATAAATCTGGTTACAATGCAGAATGGAGCAGCTCTGGCATAGCCATACTAGTAATAAAGAGCACAGGAGAGAAGTCACATTTGGCAGCCGTATGCTGCTGGAGCAATGGTCGAAGAATGGATGTTCCTCTGGTCCCCAGCTCCAGTTATAAGTGACATAACATTCTTTCTTACCTGACTGTGTAGGCTTTCTTCATCTTCTCCTTTTCTTCTTTTGCATGTAACTTATTAGGCCCTTCGACCTGTTCTGATCTCAGTTACACCTTCAAACTGGTTGTTATGTGTCCCTATTCCCTTTAGGTTTCTATTTTAGGGTCATCTATAGAATCCTTGTTTCCTCTGTTCCTTTCACATGCTCTTTCCAGTTTTATTTATGTTCTTCTATTTTGTGATATGGTGCAAAAATCTTCAGTTCTTGTCTAAACTTTTCGTTACAAATCCTGTTCAGTTAAGTGCATCCCTTAACTGCTTATAAAAATTTCATTTCAGCTTCATAAACATGACCTCTTTATAACCCATGATTGACTGCCATGCAGCAGAACAGGTATAGTCTTCACTGTATAGAGTTTCATTTTGGTTTCACTTAGTTTATTTATTATCGTTCCACTTATAATGCCATACATATTCTTATACCTCTGTAATTTGATATCTACATCCTAACATTGTTAAAAGTATCGTAACTCCCTAGGTAAATAAAGAACTTGTTCCAAAATCTGATCTTCGATCACAATATTGCTTCATACTCGGTAATTGCCATGGCCTGCAATTGTTTTAGTTTTCAGAATGATATTTTCACTCTGCAGCGGACTGTGCGCTGATATGAAACTTTCTGGCAGATTAAAACTGTGTGCCGGGACCTTTGCCTTTCGCGGGCAAGTACTTTACCATCTGAGTTACCCAAGCACGACCCACCACTCGTCCTCGGAGCTTCCATTCTGTCAGTACCTCGTCTCCTACCCTCCAAACTTCACAGAAGCTCACAGAAGAGCTAACTTCTCGATGGTTTATGTTCCATTTGAACAAACCCAGAATATTATGTTGTTGGAATGTTATATGTCACAGTAGAGGAAAATAAATATAATGTACTGACACAATGGTTATTGCGAGCGTGGGTTGAGGGTAGTGCAAAGGTTTCGTTCTCTCAGATCAAGTGAATCTATAGGTCATGGCATAGATGAAGATTGTATTTGAATCATTACCTCTTTATTATGAACTGTAGCTGAGTCTTGCATGGAATAATCTCCACACTAGTAGGCATTAAACTCAAAATTTCCTTCTTGTTAGTGAATATGAGATGAAGTGTTTATTTGCTTATGCTGTTGTAGCATTTATGTACGATATCTGACATACAGTTCAGGATATGTGATATTATTTTAGAAGCTGAAATTTTCAACTTAAATTTTCTATCTCCACTTTAGTGTGGATTTATAAGTGTAATAAGTAAACACAAAATAATGCCTCTCTGTCTATGAAAGCATACTAAGCAGCACTTATCTTGTATAAAAGGTAGTGAGAATGAATGCACTCTACAGGGTTGACCCTAGGGAGAAATAAACTGGGGAAAGAGTTTACATTATCCCTATCTTAGATAATTAAATCTTATTCTCTCTTATTTCCTGTTGAAGTCAGCAGTCTTGATTATACTTAATTCGAAATGGTTTTCTAGGCAATGGATAAATGGGCATTATGTTATTTGAACAAATATTTTACAAAATTAAAATGTTAAAATTTTTCTCCTACCTGCTGTATGGGTTTCGAACCAATTGTAAACTAGAGCTAGTATTTGTGTATTTCTTTTAGAAATATTCTGGATGTGTGTAATGAGTTTGATATGTATTCAGAATTTGTAGAATAAATGTGAGATGTCAATTGATTTCGCTAGTTACGAGCAAACACTAAATTTCATGCTATCCTATTAATACAGTTGAAGTATAGTAGTAGCCAACATTACAATTATTTTTGATGAATTTTGACTCAGTTAAGATTCTTGTCTTCTATCTCTTTTTATATTTAAAGCAGTGTTGCTACCTTTCTCTCTGGAATTCTTACTTACTTCAGCTTTTTCTTCTGGGTACTTCGATGTATTAGCGTTGTAGGAGGAAAGCAAATAACAGAGACTCGCTGAGCCACAACCTCACCACACTTTCCAAACTGGTCCTACACTCAGCAGCGAAGAATAATCTGCTATAATCTTCCTCATACATTGAAACTGTGTACCATAATAATTAAAAAGCTGAAATTTCACTTAATAGGTGGAACTCATTCCCAGCTTCATTCTGATCGAATTAATGGTTAAAAAATAACCACTACTATTTAGTTCAAGAAAATTTTGTGGTTTCGATATTTGTAGGTAATAGTCACTTGAAGTAAGTCGCCTTGAAGAAGTTGTTTATTAGCCAGTACATGAAAATTTTCTTAATTCTTTCCAAAATAACAGATATTCTGATCTAATGTGAACAAGTCTTTAACAATCTGTTTCTCAGAAATCGGGTTACAGTACTGTACTTGTTTAATGAAACTTAATTCATAGCTTGTGGAAATATTTAATTTCATCTTCATCATTTGTAAAGAGTGCTAATCGTTACAACTACAGAAAAATCCTTCAACTAGTACTGTACAGCAGATTCAGCAACATGTAAGATCCATTCAGCACCTATAAAGATGAAGAAACAAGCATAAACTTTCCAATAGATTACATGCTTAGTTTTAAACACATAGAACGTTCAGTCTTTGAATGTCTATATAGCTTGCCCCCCCCTTCTTGACTGCTCAAGGTCACTTGTAGCTGTAACATATACTCAGTGGACAGGACATACAAACAAAAGCTCGGCGCTGGACCGTAGCAACAAGCGTCAGCTTGGGAAATATACATGACGGGAAGTACCGCCATCTTGGTGCTAATGTCACGGATTTTGTTTATTTATATTTAATAATTTAAGTCATTTATGACAACATGAATACTAGGAGGAGCCTCTGGATGTTTGAAACTATTTATCATAATTTTGCCTCGTTAAAATTCACACCCGTTCATTAACAAATGCATGTCTTAGTAAGTACGAACTTGATCGGAAATCCACGAACTGTGACGAAACTAGTAAGAAATACGGACTGCGCGCCAAAGCCGGCAGTCGGCGTTAAGAGCTCTTCCTGTCTTGTTCGATGGTAGCCATGCTCTCGGTTACGAGCAGTTTGTGACATGAGTGTTTCATTATTGATCTAATAGGAATAAAAGTGACATTACGGCATTCTGAATATTAATTTCGAGTAAATAGATACCCCAAAGTTGATCGACAGCGATTTGAGATAATTAGCTTCCACCGACAGCGACATCCAATGCGCCAGTGAAGAATTTGACCAGGACGACATTTATGAGAGCTTCACCGCGCACAGGTAGGAGGAAATCCGACGACACGACCCACCAAGGCGGATCAGGGAAGGTCAGACTTACACTTGCAAATTCCGGGTGGAAATGCTGACCAGTTACACTATACGTCACGTATACCACCCTCTACGGACTCGCGGCTAAGCTGAGTAATAACAGTATCAGTTTAGAAGCGAGGAGATATTGCAATATCAGTGACAATTTTCGCTGATGACATTGCCATCTTTAATGAAGATGAAGATGAAGAAGAATTACAGGATCAGTTGAATGGAATGAATATTCTAGTCAATACAGATTACAGATTGAGAATAAAACGAAGAAAATGTAATGAGAAGTAGGAGAAATGAGAACATCGAGAAGTGGTGTTACAGAGCAAAGTTAAGAAATTGTGCTACCTTGGAAGGAAACTAAACCATCACGGTCGAAGCAATGAGGACATAATAAGCTCACTAGCACTAGAAAAAAAGGTAATTGCTGGCCAAAATCAGCCAGCTAGAATCATGCATTGGCTTTAATTGGAGAAAGAGATTTCTGAGCGTATATATCTGGAGCAGAGTATTGTATGGTACTGAATCACGGATTGCGGGAAAACTGAACAAAAGAGAATGCAAGCATTTCAGATGTGGTGTTACAGAAATATGTTGAGAGCTAGGTGGACAAATATTTGAGTATATAGGTTGCGATTGCTACTTTGAGATGAGATGTTTAGCGGTTCTGGCGCTGCAGTCCGGAACCGCGGGACTGCTACGGTCGCAGGTTCGAATCCTGCCGCGGGCATGGGTGCGTGTGATGTCCTTAGGTTAGTTAGGTTTAAGTAGTTCTAAGTTCTAGGGGACTTATGACCTAAGATGTTGAGTCCCATAGTGCTCAGAGCCATTTGAACCATTTTTTTAGATGAGATGTTTGGCACAGGACGTGAACTCGTGGTGGGTCGCGTCAAACCACTCAGGAGACTGATGACTCAAAAATAAAGTTCTGTTGATAAATGAATCTATGGTAAGTTCGTGTAAACCGCTCTGATACAAAGTCCTCAAAGATTATTGAAGTTACTCAAAGTAGTGGATGAGTGTCACACTGTCACTCAATCGTAGATTAAATCTGGGTCAGCCACTGAAATCTGAAAACAAAATGCTTGCCTTTACTAGTGCTCGGAGCCTAAAAAGAGCTCTGTCGGTCAGATTTCTTCATACTGTTTAGGATACGGAGGGTGTGACTCGGTCAAAATTCATAGCTGGTATGTTAACTGAATATCATTAGGGTGGCTACCACAAAGAAAGGATTTGCTCCAGTTGTAAACGTAGATGTAAAATGATCATTTCTTTTCCAAAAATTAATTTCCGACCGCGTGGCGCAGTGGTTAGCTAACTGGAGTTACATTCGGGAAGACAGCGGTTCAGATACCGGTTCGGCCATCCATATTTGGATTTGACACTGTTCCCGAAAATCACTTTACTCAAATTCCTCAATATACACCGCGCTGTGCATTGAAGATCCACCGATTTCTTTTCACATTATTCCCTATCCCGAACTTACGTTCTGACCCTAATAACCTCTAATCTTCGTTAATGATTCCAAAATTAACTATAAATAACGTACAAGAAATGAAAGAGAGCTCAGAGAAAGAGAGAAAGAAAAATAAAAGAAAAGACTCAGCAAGAAGGGATTATCTGAGTGAGACGAACCGGTGGATGTGATGTACAACTACAGACAAACAAATAATTACAATTTCAGAAAAGTTGGATGATTTGTCCAAGAGAATGAGCTTCACAAATTGAGCAACTCAGCAACACGTTGGTCCACTTGTCGGTATTAGGCAAGCAGTTATTCAGCGTGGCACTTATAAATACATCTATTGCATGTCAGCGTGAGTGATTTCGTGCCAAATTCTGTCCAGATGGTACGTTAGATCGTCAAAATCCCGAGCGGGTTGTAGACCCTTAGCCATAATGTTCCCAACCTTCTGTACTGGGAAGAGATTCGACCAACTCGGTGCCCAAAGCAGCGTTAAGGAAGCATGAAAACAAGCAGTAGAAACACTCGCCGTGTGCTGGCGAGGATTATCTTGCAGAAATATAAACCCACGATTCCTGGCCATTAATGTCAACAAAATGGCGAGTAGTATAATGTCGATGTATCGCTGTTCTGTAAGAATACCACGGGTGAAAACCAAAGGGGTCCCACTGAAACGAAATGATCCCCCAGACCATCATTCCTATTTATCGTCCCATATGGCGCGCGACAGTGAGCTTGGTATCACATCTCTGTTCGGGGCGTCGCCAGACACATCTTTGCTGGCCATCGGAGCTCGGTCCGAAACGGAACTCATCACCGAAGACGATGCTACACGGGCAGTGAGATTCCAGCCGATGACGTGTTTTGGAACACATCTACGGATTTCCGTCCCGTTAGTGTTATCCTTCGTGATGCATCGGTATTATTGTTTCCTTTGGAGTATAAATACGGAACTCAGTTAACGATAAGACAACGTAATAACTTCAAAAATAAGAAGCAGTAGGAAGTGTTTTATGCTGATTCTGCTTTATTAAATAAAATTCCCAAACATTTGAGATAGACCACGAAACTTCTGCATAAAGACAATTGAGAAATCTCGCATGTTGAAGTAAATGCATGAGCAAGCAAATTAATTCACGACAAGGAACCACCCAATTTTTTTATCAACACTAAAAAAATTGCAATAATACTCGAATCGGAAACGATCGAAAGAACTACAGGATCCATCAGCTTACCATAATTTAATTTCAAGGTTGTGGCGCATAATCTCAGACACCAACAAGACTCAGACAAGCAAACAGACTTCCAGACCAGACTGATACACAAAGCATAATACAGAAAGGAGTGCTTTCGATCATCACTTGGTTCATTCTATCGCGGCAACAGCTGCTTGTTGACGATTGGCTGATTTGGAAGTCTGTGGAAGGGAGTCGTGTAAAGATGCTACGACTTTCTCTCTCTACAGAGAAATGCACATTAACATGGGTATCGATAATAACCCCTTGGTCAACATCTCTTATCGATAAGTGACTGAACTTACCGAGAAACTGTATTACATTCATAATGAAAGGTGAACGTTACCGGAACTCACTAGTTTGAACCTTTTCTGTACTGTTTGCCTGGAGATTGACTGGAAAAATTAAATTTTATCATTTCTACGAAAACAAATCTCAAACGAAATGATTTAATGACAGATCAGTACCAAAAATAAATTTTGCTATTTTATGAGTCGTAAATATATTCCACGAATTAATATCTTGGTCTGAAGAGAAATCTAGAAATAAATAATATAAACTGTCGAAGAACGTACAGTTACAATACCACAAGGCAACATGCATCCAAGGGAACTTCTTAATTTGACGAGAATAGGCGAATATTAAGTGTAACTTAGTCACAGTGCATTCTGGCGACGTTTCAAGATTTTCAAGACTATTTTTCACTGAATCTTGAACAAGCAACTGCAGGAAAACGCGAATGCAGTGAAACGTGGAGCCACTTTCACTTGATTAAGGCTTTAATTATTGTGTACATTTAAATAAATAGATGTTACTTTTGAAATAGGCCTATCGTATTGTTAATCCAGATACTCTAGAAATTACATTTTTCTTGTCTATATTGGCACCAATTTGATTATTTCTAATTTCAATAAAATTGAGTGATTTGTATTTGTTTTACTACTTCGAGTTTGTTACTTTCTATACCTTTGTTTGCAACAACTTTAAAAGCCACTAAATGTTGCAGATAACTATTAAGTGTGCTAACATTACGTACACTTCGTGGTCACTCTAGCGGCTAGCGTTTAGTCCGTGAGGCGCTCAGGTGTCAGAACGTTTGAATTGATAGTAAACAGTGCCATGTGTGACTGAGAGATCTGAAGGCTTGTTGTATATCACAGCCCTGTAATTTAATTGCTGACTGCACCATGGAATAGTCGTCAGCAAAAGTTGCAGTAATGTTATCACGCATACTGTGTAGTCCAGCATCATGTTACGACCAGGCGGCGAGAAAGCTCAAGATTCTGCTTTCAGACCGAAGCAGGTACTATATATACTTGTATGTGTCTGTGTGTGCGTGTTTTGCAGACGACTGTTCCAGACTGTTGTTAAATTATAGTGCTGCGATATGTAAAATGAACAGAATTCATATCGTGCTCTTTACACTAACAAGTAGCAGTAACAGCGAACAAAGACAATAACTTGTGACACTTCGGTAAAGAAGGACTTACCAACACTTGTAACGTACGTCTCAACTCCAGAACTTCACGCCATGCCGCTAATGACCATGGCAACCAGTTACGACAAAAGAGCTTTCAATCTGGTCTCTATGAAAGTGAAAATTGAGGATGACTGATCTGACTATTGAGCTCTGATGTCGTCGCTCTGTCCGATGTTACTTGTCGATGACGTATGGTGTGTCTTGACGGTGGACACCAGTACCATGTACCTGTGCTCTGTCGACTGAGTGTCAGTCATCCATACAGACAGTACGCTAGTGAGGCCTTCAGTGCAACATCGACTCCCACCATTCCTAGCTACACACTTCTGTTTCTTAGATTGGCTTGTATATTGTAATCTATGTGACCAAAATAATGGAATACATCACGGTCTGACAACCGTAACTACTTCGGTCTGAAGGCAGTATCTTGATCTTTTTCGCCGCCTGGTCGCAGCATGATGGAAGACTACACACCTTCAATATGCATCATCACATACTGCCACTTTCGTATCAGTTAAAATACACCATTATATCGACGAGTAACGGAAATATTTTCTGGCCTATGTACGGAAGAATTTTTCACGAAAATTTCAAAGTTATGTCAATATCGACAGCAATATAGTTTTCAGGTTCGGTTCAAAAAATGGTTCCAATGGCTCTGAGCACTATGGGACTTAACATCTGTGGTCATCAGTCTCCTAGAACTTAGAACTACCTAAACCTAACTAACCTAAGGACATCACACACATCCATGCTCGAGGAAGGATTCGAACCTGCGACCGTAGCGGTCACGCGGTTCCAGACTGAAGCGCCTAGAACCGCACGGCCACACTGGCCGGCTGTCCAGGTTCGATTTAGTACGTTTATGTTGTAATATTCTACTGACAGCTAAGCCTCTTATCCAGAGACGAGAGTCCAGCACGTTGCACCGACCTGCAGCAGCATCTGCTTGGACAGTTTGCACATCTTGCCCACCGTGATCTCCAGAGGGCGCATGGCCTGCGTCACGAAGAACACCAGACCCCGCCTGAAGCGATTGTCGCAGTCTGCCCATCCACAGCTGTAGGCTGAGTTCACCAGATCCTCGCTCTGAAACGTGGATAAGGGGCTTTAACATTATGCCCAGATAAATATTTATCAATAATTTCAAGGGAAAAGTGTGATGTTACAGTTTATTTAACAGGGTAATCAATGGAAATATTCCCGCTTGCATTTTGACTCAAATTCCAGCGCCATATGAACACTAAACCGTTCCTGCTACTTATAGCTGTCAGATTATTGTTACTTTCTGTCCTTTACGAAATGTTAAATTACTTGTGTCAATCAGTGAACGGTTATGGCCGACTGTGGTGGCGTTCGTCGTTACAGTATGGTCCGGCGACGTCTGAATAGCTTCACACGGGGAAGAATCATTGGTAAATCGGAAGAAGGACGAAGTGTGACTATTATAGCCCACGAGATTGGTATAGATCACAGCATTATTCCATGTGCATGGGGACCGTTGTGATCCAAGGGCATTGCTGCCCAGTGGAGAGGAGGGGTGGGTCACGAACGTCTACAGCAGGGGATGACCACCGCATTGTGCAATCGGTAAGAGAGAACCGATATCAAACCACGGTGGCAGTTGCAACCACAGTCAACAGACCCGTAAGACACGCAGTGTCACGACCCACAGTGGCACGGCGACTGCATGCAGTGTTGTGTCTTTGCCTTACAACCAATGCGTTGTGTTAAATAGACACCCGCTCGACGGCGGCACGGTATGCGATGATTCCAAGCGCATAGGGACTGGACCAACGAGGACTGGGGTCGCATGCTTATCTCGGATGAAAGCAGATTTTGTCTGAGTAGTGCTCCTGGGCGTACCCTCGCATGGCGAAAGGTCGGAGCACCTAACGTACCCAGGACCTCTGTCTAATATGACCGTTTTGATAGGCCAGCGCTGCGGTGTGGGGAGGCATTATGTTACGTGAGTGTACTGACCTCCACGTCTTTGCCCACAGTACGCTCACCAATTAGCGTTATTCCGACATTGTACTCCTTCTCCAACTGCCTCTTATCGCAGGTGCATTCTTATGGATGGCTATGAGAGAGCACAGCGGAAGTGGAGGAGCTCTTGGACCGAGAGGATATTCGGCGAATGCACTGGCTTGGCCGTTCCCTAAACACCATATCATGCGTGTGGGATGCGTTGGGGAGACGAACTGTAGAACGTCCACTCGCACCACAGACCATTTAAATGGTTCAAATGGCTCTGAGTACTATGGGACTTAACTTCTAAGGTCATCAGTCCCCTATAACTTAGAACTACTTAAACCTAACTAACCTAATGACATCACACATATCCATGCCCGAGGTAGGATTCGAACCTGCGACCGTGGGGGTCTCGCGGTTCCAGACTGTAGGCCTAGAACCGCACGGCCGGCAAGACCATCTATAAGTTGTAAACCGCACAGACGGAAGAATGGAGCGCCCTACCGCAAGAACTTATTGTCAACATTGTGGCCTGCGTGGGAGCATGCTGTGCAGTCCGTGCTGGCCAGACATACCTATAAGAATTAAATCCCTCCTTCTCTAAAGTCCAGGGGACGATCAAAATTAGCTATGATTTCAAGGTAATTGTTGTCTTTGAGTAAATGTGTAATTTCTCTTCGTTTCATTGCGTATTTCTTTCTGTTACCTCCGTACTATTTTGCCGCAGGTCTCCCTCTGTGTGGTGCAAGTTTCCTCTAACTATTTTACTTGGCCGTAACACATCTTGCGAAAGTTACTTACGTTCTTAAATTCTGCATACCTTTGTGTATAAGAGCTCTGTTTTAACAAAAGTGTTTTGACGCCGAATATCGTAAATTACGTGTCACGTAAAGTAATTTTGCATTTACCGTACATTCAGTGGTATATGTAGATACCACCTGCTAAATGTGTTGCGAATAGAGTCAGCAGTGAAGAAGTAGAAAAGTAAATGGCCATACAAGGTGTTGAAATGTTAGTGCATGAACAATGAAAATGTAGTAGGTCATAAACTTTCATCCTTTTGTTAATTTGTGGGACATGCCTATGAGAAAAAGTTTCGAAAAGGTTTGAAATTACGTGTTGTTCAAATGTGTGTGAAATCTTATGGGACTTACCTTCTAAGGTCATCAGTCCCTACGCCTTAACGTAAATTATCCTAAGGACAAACACATACACACACCCATGCCCGAGGGAGGTCTCGAATCTTTGCCGGGACCAGCCGCACAGTCCTTGACTGCGGCGCCCTAGACCGCTCGACTAATCCCGCGCGGCTGAAATTACGTGTAATTTTTTTTATTTTTTATTTTTTTTAAGTCGCTAACCGCTCTCATTCTCAAATACTATAATCTGGGCTGGGTAATTAGCGCTTCGTCAGTTACGTTGCGTCAAGAAACATACTGTTTATAACTGTAATACTTGACTTACAGTGTTAAAGATTTAACTGTAATATAATATCCTTCAATAAGTAGATGATGACGGAATTTTAAATTTTTAAATCAGTTTCATGGTAAATGTGAATGTCGGGTGACTAGGGCCTCCCATCGGGTAGACCATTCGCCGGGTGCAAGTCTTTCGATTTGACGCCACTTCGGCGACTTGCGCGACGATGAGGATGAAATGATGATAATTAGGACAACCAACAGCGAGTCCCTGAGTGGAGAAAATCTCCGAGCCAGCCGGGAATCGAACCCGGGCCCTTAGCATTGACATGCTGTCGCGCTGACCACTTTTTTTTTTAATTTTCATTTTGTTCGCTTTAGTTCTTTTCATCTGCTCGGGGCGGACGTCGTAAGACATTCATTTAAGTTGGTTGTTGATCTGTTAACTCAGTTTTTTTTTTTTATTCCAGAGGGCACATTACCCTCCGACCGAACACGCTGAGCTACCGTGCCAGCGTCCACTCAGCTACCGGGGTAGGACAGTTCCATGGTTATACGAATGACTGAAAATCAAATTTTTGTTGCCCCTGCAAGCCGTTTGACAGGAAAGCTTAAAGAGGATTTAGTGGCCGTTTTGTGTGTTTACTCACTTTCTGTCAGACATGGTTACACAACGAAACCTACATAAAAGATTTTATCCGCGTTCTCACAGGATCTATCTCAGCGAAAACAGTGTTACCTTAAAAGAATAAACGAATAAAAACATGTAATTTCCTTTTCACAACAACGGTTTTGTTTCTTACTTGATTTATTTGACTGTAGTTATCATAATCTATAAATTACACCCATTTTGTCCTAAGGTCACACTAAAACGGTACTTTTAGCGCTAATGTGTTAGTGCTAAGTATAGATTGAACGACACTTCTAATATGCTAAGCTGACGTAAATTTTAAGGAATTCTTGTGCTTACCTTGTCAGTAACGATGTTGCCGAAAAAGCAGTACATGACAGTCTCATATAAGCACGGTGGCATTGTGATAAGTGGCTTCAGCGCTTTTGCAACATTTCCACCTCTCTGCAACATCTATACAATTTAAAATTATTAGCTGGCAGTTATACTTTAAATATAAAACAGTTTCCTACATCGTAAAGTAAACACTGCAGGAAAGTGTGCACAGTTCAATTAAGTTTTGCTGTACACAGGGGCAGACCAGATTGAATCATTATGAAAAATCATAAAGTACACTGCTTGTGGTCAATGGAGGTATGTAGAGAAAACAATGACCTGTAAGCCGAGACTGTACACTCGTAACTCGCAGTAGCCTAACAGCAGTGAAGGAAGACATGAATTGCTTTAGCATCCAATGGCATTCGGAACATAATGTATCCAACACTCGACGCACACACCTCGAATATCTCTAAAATCACCTATGTTAACGATTATCTCATTTCAGTCGCAAATAATTCAGCACGTATTGACCACTGTGTTTTCTTAGCCTTAATAACGACAGATATGAAGACGCACTCTTTCTTCTTTTCAAGTGAAACTGTACTGTTCTGTGATGACAGATTTTTGTAATGCAGCAGTTTCGTAATTTGATCCCTTTTTAACAGTTTGCAATATCATACAGTTATTGATATTATTCAAGGTGAAAAGATCAGGATCCACCGTTGTGGCTACTGGGTGACTGAAGACGAATGGTAAATATTGACTGAGCAGTTGTTGGAAATACATGTATAAAAAGTATCCATTGTTCAGTAGATGTAGTGGTCCGTCATTTGAGCATTATGTACATTCGTTTCTGCATACACTGTCCAGTCACACTAATGTGACTACCAGTCAAAAGCCTGAATAACCACCTTTTCAGCTCTGACCGCTGCGATACGTGCAGGGAGAGGGTCCATCAGGTTCTGGAAGATACCGACAAAGACGTGGAGCCATGTCGACTCCAGTCCCGTTGCCAGGTGTCTTGTGTTCCTCGGTTGTGGATCCCTGAAGTAAACGGCCCGATCGAGGTGGTCACGCCCAAACCATCTTCACACTGCGACCTGTGTGACCACGTTGCTTTGTCCTGCCGGTAGGTGCCGTCAGGCTGAGGAAAAACTAACTGTAGGTAGATTCGTACTTCTGTTGATCCATTGTGTCTTATAGAAGTAGGACATCACCCAAAAATTCCACGAAAACATTTCTCACGCCATAATTCTCCCATCTTCGGCTTGGACCCTTCCGACTTTTCTTGCAGGATGTTTGCTTTCATACGTTTCATGCCGATGCAGCACAAAACGTGATACGTCTGAAATGCCTACTGTGGAGGCCATTAAGCTGCAAAGTTCGTTGAACGGTCGTCGAGGAGACATTGTTGGAGCATCATGGTTCATCTGGGCGGTCAGTTGCTCAACAGTTCCACGTCTATTCGCTGTGCACATCGCCACAGCCGTCGCTCACCCCTGTCATGTAGGCCCCGCGGTGCACCACAGACGCCTCGGCGCCGGTTTTGGATAGCGCCATTTTGCCATTCACGAAATACTTCAACCATGGCAGTGTGCGAACGGTTTACAAACCTAGACGTTTCAGAAATGCTTTCATCCTTTGCCCGTAAGCCAACGATCATGTTCTTTTGGACGTCAGATAAATTGCTCCGTTTCCGCCTTAAAATGACTACACTGTTTTCTGTGTCCCCGACACGCTTTATATATCCCCCACTGCTAGTGCTGCCTCTTGCTGTCTGTAAGTTGTCACTGTATCTTGACGTCGAACGTAGGTAGTAAACAGATTAATGTGACTAGTCCGTGAGAATCTGAATGTTTGATTGTCTATTCGGAATGTATGGTCTCAAAACGTAACGCCCCGATATTTTGCAAAATAATCGCCTTTTTCCGGAGAAGGTTTGCAGCTATACTGTTTCTCCAGTGACAATATGCCAGTTTTCCGTTAGAGATAATTATGCAATACATATAGGAGCCGACGAGACATTACTTGCATAGCATGCCAGACGCTACAACCCACTTATCATCAATGAAGTAGCGATTGTTACAAATGCCTGTTTAATAAAAGCGAGCAAAATAATTCGTTCATCCGAGTGATTTGAAACGTCGCACAGTAGTTGTAGCTTTCTGTGTCAAAATAATCATGCCTCCTAGCGCACATCAGTTTAACATGTTCGACAGAACGGATAACACATAATTACATTAATATAAACAAGCGCGACAGCTCTATGAAATAAGTATGTATCGGTGCGGCGGCACAAATATCGTTAGAAACTGTGCGAATTAAGAAATTCGTAAAAGGAGGTGTAATGGATAAGAGACGCTGCAATGCAGCGCTCAGTAAATTAAGAAAATGGGTCGGACGGCAAGGACATTTGGGTGGCAGATACAGTTAAGCCAACAGATCCAGAGAAGGGAAGTATCTGGGTTCGAGTCCTGATCCAATACACATTTTCAACTAAAGCCATTGCAATACCGCAGTGCCCTTTCTTATTGGTCTTCCATTCTCTATTTCAGAAAGAGGTGTCAGTTATTACAATAGTCTACCGCATGGATAAAATGGGTGAGCATTCTGGTGCATTAAACTTATTCACAGAAACATCAGGAGTGTGCTGTACAAAGAGCAAAGCTGCGTACAACGCCTGAACCTCTGTTGTCATTGCTTTCAGGCGACTCTGTGATTTCAAGTACGCTCTACAACACATGCGTAAATACAGTTCTGCGTTTGAAATGACATCGTTTGGAGCCGACAAATTATTCAAAGACGAATGTATGACATTTCAAACTCGAGGGCAAATGTCGTGGCGTAGGATCGCTTCTTCAGTCCTCGGCGCTGAATGTAGTTTTTTACAAATCTACTTAATGTGCGATGATGATGTGCAAGTTGATCAGTGATGCGATGCAATTCCAGGTACCAGACGTCATATAGGTTCTTTACTTTTCGCACCGACACAAAGCCGTGATAAAGTAGTTCTAAAATAGCAACTGAACACCAATTACGCAGCATACCAGACGCTACAAAACAAGTACCATCAATGATGCAACGATTGTTATAAATGGAGAAGAAGGTGATACGCGGCTATAATTCTACGTAATTATACAATTTCACATGTCGGAGAAACACATCGATCTCACACGTTAATGCTTTTCTGTATCCCATATTTTCTGGGATAGCGAGGACAGATATCACTTCAGTATTATGCAGACTAACCCAACTGCAGGCCATTTGCATTCATTATTACTCGCCGCGTTTCATCATATGAAACCAAAAAGTCTATATCTTCATAATTTCGCACATCTGATTTCCCTTTTTCTTATCACTCCTTTCCTCTTACAGGTGAAGAACGTAAAATAAATGTATCAGCAATCTCTGGGAAAATTTCAGTGAGGACTTGAGCGAATAAATTTGGCACGGTATTCGCACCATTACGAACGATAGCATCTTTCTATTTTCGGACAACAATTTCAATTAATATATCATGGGAATCATAGACATATGCTTAACTATCAATAACTGAGCATTTATTCAACTTGACATGGTTCCACCACAACATTCTGCGTATGACCGTTATGATAGCGATTTACTGACAGAACAACAAATCAATTGCGTGGATCTGTCGCAACAAAAGAACAACTCTTACTTGTAGATAAAAAGTTATGCAAGGAAATAATTACAATCGCGGTGGCCAATGGTACTGGCGGTCTACTCGTACTTTTCTGTGATGCACCTGGCGACACAGGAAAAACGTTTTTCATCACTATGCTGTTAGCTAAATTCACATTCAGAATGGAAGAGCTTAGGTTCTTGTCACCAGTATTCCAGATACGTTACTGGATGGTGCCCGAACAGCGAAGTCGGGGCTCGGTTGCCTTAAATGCACATTTTGTGAAAGTTCAAACAGTAGTACTTAAAAAGATTCCGGCGTGTCGAAAGTACTGCAAATTTCAAACTGGTAGTCTGGGATGAATATACTGTGACACATAAGAAATCGCTTGAAGCGTTTGATGGAACTCTTCGAGATTTACAAGGAAACGCACAATCGTTCACCGGAGTTTTCATTTTGTTAACAGGCTACTTCAGAGAGAGAGAGAGAGACCACGAGTTACACAGAAATTAAAACCGGCTGATGAACTCACTGCTTGTCTCAGACCATAACATCTTTAGTGACATGTACATAAACTCATATAAAGAATAATATGCTCATCCTCCTACAGCAGAACGTGCCATGCATATTTTCAGAATTACTACTGGACGTTGGTAATGGAAAAGCTCCAGTTTATGCCGTCACAAAATATATTTAAAGTCCATTGAACTTTTATGCCATTGTTTCTTCGAGCAAACAGTTAATTAATAAACTTTCCCAGAAAATGTCATAAATTGCAAACATCATCAATGGCTCTGCTATCGGACTATTTTGGAAACAACACCGAGGTCAATGTAGTTAACTATGCTATCCATGAACAAATTGCCGGTGAGTCAGTCTCCCAAAAATCTACTGACAACAGTCCTGAATTTGTGAATTCAGATTGTATTTTAAACTGTCCAGGTGAGTTTCTGAATTAATTGGATCTGCGCGTTGTCCTGCCATAGACATGTGTCATTGAAAGTTGGGGCATCAATAATTCTTTTGCGCAACTTTAATACATCTGGATTGTGAAAAGGAACGATCCTCGCCGTCAAAAACCTCAAAATACGTCAATGAGGCGAAAGCTCTGAATGACAAGTCAAAGAAGAAGATATGCTCTTTCCATGCAGTCCTATGATTCCCAACGAAATTCCATTTCGTTTCATGCCCATTTGCGTAGCATTCTCAGTGAACACCAACGAAGTACAAGGTTAATGGCTTCAAATATGTGGGTTCAATCTGGAAAATCCAGGCTTTTCACATGGTCAAATATACGTTGTATGCTCTCGAGTGGGATAGCCTAAATTTTATTTGTTTTTACACAAGACGGAAAGATCAAAGATACTGAGTATCCCAAAGCACTCGAATAAACTTATTCACATATAACGCAATCACGAGGAAACCATTCTTTTACTTTTTTTATTTTTTTTACATATACAAGTGTCTTCTTCGTCTATGTGTATTTTACATCCAATAAAATACAAAAAAACTAAATGAGGCATTGCGGCATACGCCGAAGATTAGCTAGTACCACGTGAAAAATCAAGAAAAGAACAAATCTCTACAAAAAATACTATTTGTTTAAAGGGTAAGGGTGACTGTTTGAGGACGGCGCTGCAGCTTATATGCAATGTAGTGCGTCTCAGGTGCGGTTACAGAAGCACCAATATGTAGGCAAAGGATTCAACACATAACACCTGTCGATCTGGAAAGCCAATCTCGTCCGTCACTCAAGAGGGAGACTTTCGAGCACCCACACTATAGTCCTGAACTCTCTCCATGCGTGCGGTCTAACGCACTGCTTCCCGAGCAGGAAGGCTTGCCTGTCCCCGACACGAATCCGCCCGGCGGGTTAGTGGCGAGGTTCGGTGTGCCGGCCAGCCTGTGGATGTTTTTAAGGCGGTTTACCATCTGCCTCGGCGAATACGGGCTGGTTCCCCTCATTCCGCCTCATTATACTATGTCGGCGGTTGCTGCGCAAACACTGTCTCCACGTACGTTTACACCACAACTACTCTACCACGCAAACATTGGGGTTACACTAGTCTGTTCAAATGTGTGTGAAATCTTATGGGACTTAACTGCTAAGGTCATCAGTCCCTAAGTTTACATACTACTTAACCTAAATTATCCTAAGAACAAACACACACGCCCACGCCCGAGGGAGGACTCGAACCTCCGCCGGAACCAGCCGCACATACACTCGGCTGAAATGAGACGTTCCCGAGGGGGTCCACTGGGGGCCGAATCGCACAATAACCCTGGGTTCAGTGTGGGGCGGCGTTGGGGGTGAGTGGACTGCTGTAGCCTGTTGTGGGATTGCGTACCACTGAGGGCAAATCCGTCGTTTCTAGGCCCCACTTCAATACATACATACATACATACAACGAGATGGGAAGTCTGGTGGTAACTGCAACACAGCCTGCTTACAGGGCATTTGTTCTTCTGCAACGGCAGAGACAGTGCTTGCGTAGTACGAGAAACAACGACGGAGTATGCACTACAGTCAACGGTAAGGAAAGTAACAAAGAAGTTGCCCTTGGAAAGAGTGACAGGACCTTCAGGGATCTTAATACGCATAAACAGTTTGTCAGGGAGAGTCACAGGTTACTGACATTGCTTTTTGATGGCACAGTCCCGGGTTCGATTCCCGGCGGGGTCAGGGATTTTCTCTACCTCGTGACGGCTGGGTGTTGTGTGCTGCCCTTAGGTTAGTTAGGTTTAAGTAGTTCTAAGTTCTAGGGGACTGATGACCATAGATGTTAAGTCCCATAGTGCTCAGAGCCATTTGAACCATTTGATGGCACAGTTGTTTTCAGGAGAGTACTGTCACTGGACAATAGTATGACATGCTGACAAGTTTAGAACGTCACTTCCTGCATTGAACGGTAGCTCTCTTCATATACCACTAAATGCAAGAGATCCCATAGTATTCAACAAGCAGGTAGGCTTCAGAAGCCGTCAAGCCATTCAAATTTCTTGAGATAAAAATAAGGAGGAGAACGCGACAAATGGCATTAACCGATTACCCAGGAAATTAGCTCAGTAGAAGAGCGGAGAAATAAGCTAACATTTTCCTCAGCTTAGGCACAGACACCCGACCGTTTCTGAGAAAACAACTGTCTAACTCTTCGTGGTACTTTATGTGCGTTTAGCGGATGAGTGCTTCAACCGAAGCGGTGGCCCACTGGATAGCGGCGCGGCTTCACATTTTCACGCCCCGTGCTCGAAGCCGATTATTATTTTCATTTTTTTCGTTTATCTTACCGTGTCCACAGAAGATTACTGCAGGCACGTATTCCAGTGTATATTATGTAACGTTGTCCTTATCCGTCTACTAATTGCATGCCTGGTGAACGAACTAAAAATAAACGAACCAGAAAATTATTTGAAAGTGTTTTTGGTAGATTTCCTGGAGTGTATCTTGATGTAAAATCCATTGCAAGTGCCAATTTTCGAAAAAGTGAACGTTGTGTGTCGTTCGCAGCAAAATTATTGCCAACACGTGAAATCCTCAGAATTTTCAACTACAATTTTTCCCGAGTAAGATTCATACGAAAGAGTCTCTTTGTGACAGTTGTGTCTTCGCGCAATGCTCGTGGTATTCGTAATTTTTGTCTTTCGAAGTTTCTAAGATCCGTATGATCAAAGGGAAAGCATCAAATCTTGCTGCCGAGTAAGAAAAGAATAAAATATGAAAATTAATACAAGAAAGATATAAGAATGAAATACAAGAACTTAAGAATATAAAAAGACTGTAAACTCTGAAAATACCATACACATTTATGTAATAAATGTTTGACACTGTGGAACCCAGTTGTAGTTTTACAAGTAACATAGCGCCTTTGTATCCTCTAAAATGGTATGAAACTTTCGTTTTGTAGCCTTATACAGAAGTGGGTAGATAAATTAAAAGAAAAAAGTAAAATAAATAAAACCAATAATCGGATTTGGAATAAGGAGGGGGGGGGGGGGGGAATTGAAGGACTGCGACGTTAGCCACTGTGACACCAATTCCGTTGCCACAATTGCGTCTAAAAGTCACCTAAAGTACATCGAAAACTTCGACCGTCGATTTCCTAGAAACGGTCGGGTATCTACAGATAAGCTGATATATGTTTTCGCTCATTTCAACTAATCTTCCAATCATCGAAGCTTCTTAGAAATGGGGCTATGGCGTCCACAGTGGCCTGCCCATAAGACGTAATATGGAAAGAGACAAACACACGAAGCCACTGAGAGGGATGGCGAATGGTACGTGTAATGGTTGGTATTCTTACAAGAAAGATCGTTTAAGCTGCAAAGGAAACTGAATAATGGTCGCTAGTGCGAACAGATCTAGCTCAGAAATGTACTAGGACCGTCAGAAATCGGTACCATCGTCAGTAACAGAGCCGTTTAGGGATATTGTTCAGGAATTTTTAAGAGAGGCAATGTCCGGTAAATACGTGAAACTCATGTTCCTGAAGCATACCCACATTTCTCACTCGCTCCATACACGATTATGTAAGTTTAATAAATTTCTATGTACTGACATGGCAGAAAATCGTAAGAAATTTTGTTCTTATGTCAAAGCGGTAGGTGGATCAAAACAAAATGTCTAGACACTCTGTGACCAAAATGGTACTGAAACAGAGGATGACAGTCTAAAGGCTGAAATACTAAATGTCTTTTTCCAAAGCTGTATCACAGAGGAAGACTGCACTGTAGTTCCTTCTCCAGATTATCGTACAGATGATAAAATGTTAGATATCGAAATAGATGACAGTGTAAGTAGGCTGTTTATGTTTTCTTTATGTAAGTAGGCTGTTTATGTTTTCTTTATGTAAGTAGGCTGTTTATGTTTTCTTATTGGCAACGTTACGTAGCGCTCTGTATGAAAATCACTGGCTGTGTTGTGTGCAGCCTGTGGCTAGTTTGCATTGTTGTCTGCCATTGTAGTGTTAGGCAGCGGCAGCTGGATGTGAAAAGCGCGTAGCGTTGCACAGTTAGAGGTGAGCCGCCAGCAGTGGTGGATGTGAGGAGAGAGATGGCGGAGTTTTGAAATTACATATATTATGACTTTTGATGATATTAAGGTAAATACAGTGTTTGTTCTCTATTAAAATCTTTCATTTGCTAACTATGCCTATCAGTAGTTAGTGCCTTCAGTAGTTTGAATCTTTTATTTAGCTGGCAGTAGGGGCGCTCGCTGTATTGCTCAGGGGGGTACACGCTTACTTTGTGTACCATGTGTTTGGCAAGCACAAGGAGCCCTAGCTAATATGGTATTTGCTTATACAACTTTACACATCGGTACCATATTTCTCTAACACATAATTACACAGCTATCTGATCATTTAACTGAGAGAGACAAACATTTCTTTTTACTACATCAGTGACAGATGTTTACGTGATTACACCGTTGGATAACTTCACACTTACGAAATTGTATTTTGTCTGTACTGTGTGAACTCTTCATATTTTCCGGAACCATTGTGATACAATGATAGCTTTAAATCATGTATTTGGTATGAGATCATGATTTTTAAAGTACGTTTGAGGTAGATGACACTATTGAAATGAGCAGAGAATTTTTTTATGGTTTGAAATTATTGCAGAAAGCTACGACTTTTTTGAGATTTGACTGAGGTGTTGAATGGCCCTGAGTAACTTTAACCTATACCTTTCACAAATCACTTACCTCACAAAAATCTTCGTTACTCGAACTACTGCAATACAGCAAGCGCCACTATTGCCAGCTAAATAAAACATTCAAACTACAGAAGGCACTAACTACTGATAGGGATAGTTAGCAAATGAAAGATTTTAATAGAGAACAAACACTGTATTTACCTTAATATCATCAAAAGTCATAATATATGTAATTTCAAAACTCCGCCATTTCCTGCCACACATCCACCACTGCTGGCGGCTCACCTCTAACTGCGCAACGCTACGCGCTGTTCACATCCAGATGCCGCTGCCTAACACTACAATGGCAGACAACAATGCAAACTAGCCACAGGCTGCACACAGCACAGCCAGTGATTTTCATACAGAGAGCGCTACGTGGCGGCGGCGTTACCAAAATAAGAACCTAAACAGCCTACTTACATAAAGAAAACATAAACAGCCTACTTACATAGCCCCCATGCTCCCCACAAAAAATTTTACAAAATATTTTTGGGCAGTGGCCAATAATGATTTGATAAAATTTTTCATAATTACAATAACAAAGATATCAAATGCACACACTTATTTACACAATGTTGGTCAAAAGCTAAAATTTTCTCACAGTCCATAAAGACAGTCCAGATTGTTCATCACAGTAAAACTGCCGTTTCTTTTATCAAAGTCTGAGCAGTAAAAGACAATGCACACGGAAGTAGTGGATTTCCATGCAGTCTTGAAGAAGTAGTGGTGTCCTTCCAACGGAAAGACAGTGCTGACTCTTGACATGCTGACAGGTAATGGGCCACAACAGAGCAAACCCACAGCAGAGTCATTCGACGTTTTGAAGAAGATTGTTAGGTACGTCGTCACAGAGCAGACCCACTGTAGTCCTGGTAGAGAATATGGTATTGGTGGGCCACCAGAGATGCAGACGCATCTGCTGCGACTGTGCAGGTGCACAATCACCTTGAAGAGTCTTGCGGATAATAGAGCAAGTCCATAACCACCACTTGTGCACTCACAAAGTTTTTGGAATTGTCCTTAGAGCCAGCAATGCTGTTATCCAATCCCTTGCTGAATTATTAACACACATGTAAACACTAAGAGCCCCAACTTCTCACATATTGTCCATATACTATGACCAACAGAAATGTGTGCAGTGAAATGTAACTTACAAGTTACTTAATTTGATGAACTGGTGTCAATTACAATTTTATAACATAAGAATACAATAACAAAGGTACAAAATACATCATTAAAAACATAACAATACAGATAACATTTGTAGAAATACAGACTTTACAAAAGAATTGAAATAACATATACATCAGCGTTACAGGAATTATGACATGAGTACATACATAAAAGATCAGAATAACTTGCAAAACATCAACTTCACACATGAGCATTAAAACAGAATAGAATAAATAATGTCTAAACATCTTTACAAAGAAAATAACATATCAGAAAAATTCTATAACATAACTCATATCAGTTAAACACATAAAGACAGGAAAAACACAAATACACAAGGGTACACAAACATATAGAGGGATGACACAAAAGGAAAGGACAGGGTTTGTTTTACTGCAGTATTTTGCTAGGAGATCTCCCTTCGTTCATCATTATTCCTAAAAGTCCTATCTAAGCCTGCTTTCTGTATTCTGTTCACATCCTCTGTCAAAAATAGTTTTTCTCCATTGTACAGTATCCTTTTTTTTTGCCAAACCATTTTCTGATAGCTTCTCAATGCATTTCTGATAAATTCATCATAGTTAGTTGCTTATATAGTCTACCCCTCTTAAGCTAACTTAAATCTACTGAGCTCAGATATATATACCAAGGGACGAGGCAATGCAGCATCACATAAAACAATTAATATAAACAGCAATGAAAAAAAAACGCAGATTTGTGAAGCAAGCAGCATTAAGAAATTAGAAAAGCACTTGTAATATTACAACTAATCTAAGGCAATGTGCAGCAAACAATAAATACAGTAAATCATTAGTAAAACTGGCTTAACAGAATAATACAACGTCAAATTCAATAACACTATGCCTGGCAAACAGCAGCAATTTATACCTAAACATGACATAGCTCAAGCAAAAAAAATATTACAGTAAAAACAATAATGCAGAAAAGGGAAATGTCTATTCACATCTTAATGTCTATGTAATTAAAGTGGTGCACCACAAAAACTAATTCTACAAAAAATTACCAAGTACTTAAAAAGAAAATTATGTGTCCAGTTACTGTTACTAGTCCCTTCTTATTGTTCTTTCCATTCCAAAAGCTCCTTTTTCGAAGAATGTGGATCATAAAATAATTATTTAATAGATCTGTTGACAGAAAGTGTTCACATTAGCAAATGCATCTAAGTTTATTTTATAAAACTAATGCTACAACACAGCTGGAAAACAGGTATCAAATGAAGTAAGCAATTACGCAAACCAAAGCATAAAAACATCATTCAATAGCTATGTGGCATTTCATAAGTCAGTAGTTCTCAACTCTCGTAGAAAGACACTTGTCATAATCAGGTGTGCAGATGTACGAATATTTCCCATCAGTTCATAAGCATTTCAGTAATTAGCACAAAGTACGAGTAATCATATGTTTTCAAGTAATGAGCGTGTTATATTTGCGATGCTTTCTACAAAGAAATGTCAATAGCGAGGTTAATGGTCCCCTGTTTTTTTTCTCCACCTCTGCCTCTGAAATGCGCACCCTGAGGGATTTTTCTCAAGGCGGCTGGCACACCTGGCCGCTCACAACGCATTACGTGCAGGTGGTCACTTAACTTTCTTACGGAAATATTTACGACAGCAGTTTCCGCTACAGTCACAGTCTCATATACAAAATATTTCACAGGTCAAGAATATGCGTTGCAAATGTGTAGAAACAAAATCTTATGAATATAGCAGTGTCCAAAAAATTTTCGCCTGCATTGTGATACATTCACGCATTTACACACATTTCATAACTCTTAAAGTATGATTCTTGGTTTCCAACATCCTTTTTCACAAGTCAAGAGTCCCTAACTTCTATTCATTATTCATATACATATAAACACGTAATCACATTCCTCATATATGGTAGCATCATCTTATTGACATAAACATACCTCAACAGCATAATACACATCGTCGTCATAAAAATAACATCATAACAACTCAGTCAAATCTCAAAATCGTAGTAGCATTCTGCAATAATTTCAAACCATAAAAAATATTCTCTGCTCATTTCAATAGTGTCGTCTGCCTCAAACGTACTTTAAAAATCATGATCTCATACCAAATACATCATTCAAAGCTCTCATAGTATCACAATGGTTCCGAAAAAATATGAAGAGTTGACACAGTACAGACAAAATACAATTTCGTAAGTGTGAAGTTATCCAACGGTGTAATTACGTAAACATGTGTCACTGATGTAGTAAAAAAAATGTTTATCTCTCAGTTAAATGATCAGATAGCTATGTAATTCTGTGTTGGAGAGAAATATGGTACCGATGTGTAAAGTTGTATATGCAAATACCATATTAGCTAGGGCTCCTTGTGCTTGCCACACACATGGTGCACAAAGTAAGCGTGTACCCCCCTAAGGATTAATGTAATTATACCCTCAGATGTTACAGATTACAGCAATGGAATGAAATGTATCACGGAAAACTTTCTTTGTAATTCAAAAATCTTTAAAAATAAATGTTTTAAGTACAAAATTAATCACTCAAATACATGTCCTGTAGCGCTAAATGTGCGTCTTGCTGTAAGATAATCTCTGTGGGAGTGTCGTAGTTATCGTCCTCCGAAAGCTAAGTTCAGCAGAAACCAATGTACTTACCTCATGATAAACAAAAGTGAAATGCTTTGCGTATAGATTTCTTAGTTATTACGCTTATTGTTGTGATGAAGAAATTACTGTGCTGTAACGTATTGTTGTGCTACGGAAAAGGCTGTCTCATTGTAGCTATACCACAAAAGTTACTACAAAAACATGTTTTGCTTTCCAGAAGGATTCAGAAAAAACTGTGCCAATATAAAGCAGATACACCGCAAAAGCAACATTGTAAATTGTCACTCATTAGTAACGTCGTGATATAATCATATAGCTGTCACATAAACTAACCACTGTGTCATCTGGTATCTCTCAGAAAGTACTTTAATTCAGAATGTATTTTCAAGTAAACCAAAATGTTACATTAAAATCTAATTAGCAGTACTGGTAAATGTTCTAAGTATGTGAGCCTTATAGTCGTTACGTAATCGTGCAACTAACAAGCAAGAATGTACACACACAATAACACTGTGTCGTCTGTTCGCAATAACAATGCATTCGTAATTTCTGTTTAAATAAGTTCTCTTGGTTCTTGACTGGATATTTAACTTTAAACATTGTTGCATGCTAACAATTTCTCAGTGTGACAAATTGTACAAGCAGCATGAAGTGAAAATTGCAAAGACTAAGTTAAAAAGCAGATTATCTGTCAATAAATGGTATTACCTGTGAAATGTGGTGTAAACCTTTACTCTTCCTAGTACTCAGAGTTTCAACTTCAACGCTATTATCATGTGGTATACGTCGGATTCTGTAAGGTCCATTGTAAACTAGAAAGAATTTGTGACTCAAGTGTTTCTTCTTATGTGACAATGAATGAGCTTTAATGAGAACTTTCTGACCAATACATCATTTCTTTGCCTTTGCTTTAGCGTGTAGTTTTCTCCTTTTGTCTGCTGCAGATTTTATATTTTTAAGAGCCAAATCAATTATGTCTTTGTGTCGAAGTTTACGTGTATTCGGGAAAGGTACAAGCTCTCTGATTCTGTTCGGAGGTTCTACATTCTTCAGTACAAGAGTAGGTGGTAAAGCAGTGGAGTCATGAGGCATTTCATTCAGCACGTTTTGAAATAAGTGTAAATATCTGTCCCAATGCTGATGCTTTCTGTGACAATAAAGTCTGCAAAGCTTATTGATTTCTTTCATAATCCGTTCGGAGGGGTTACAATGTGGTGAATACAATGAAATAAATGCGTGACCAAAGAGCAGATCTGAATTGCGGTCCGTTATCTGAAATGACTTTACTAACGTGTCCAACTTCACGTAAGAAATTTTTAACAAAGGCGTTGGATACAGACCGTCCAGTGGCTTTACGTAACGGAGTGAAAGAAACAAATTTTGAAGTAAGTTCAACAGCGACTAGAACGTACGCAAATCCATTAGATGTTCTGACAAGTGGTCCCAAGAGATCAACAGCAGCAAATTCTTTTAATTTAGAAGGAATGATAGGAAACAGCGGAGCACGATGTGAGACAGTAGATGGTTTCGCCTTTTGACAAAGTTTACAAATAGACAAGACTCTTCGAATTCTCTTTTCCATATTGTTAAAATAACAAGTCGTTCGAAGAATATGATAACATTTTCGTGGACCAAAATGTGCGTAGCTGAAATGAATGTACCAAATGAGCTTATTAACAAAATCGTCTGGAATGCAAAGTACCCATAGCTTGTCATCAACAGTGCAGCGTTTGAAGAGTATGTTGTTTCTAACCAGGTAATAATGCCGAATCTGAGTGTGTGTCTTTTCATGCCATTTACTTTTGATGTCTTTCCAAATCGGATCTTTATCTTGTTCATGAGCAATGTCGTTTAAAGAAGTGGTGATGAAGTTTTCAAAGGCGACTTTCTGAATGTAAAGAATACTGAAATTTTTCTCAATGTTGCCTTCTGTGTTACTTTTATCAAGCTCAGCCGGTGCGCGTGACAGTGCGTCCGCAACAATGTTCTCCTTGCCGGGAATGTAGACTATTGTGAAGCGGAATTCTTGCAGAAACAATGCCCAACGTTTTAACCTGTCATGATTTAATTTTGAAGACATAATAAATTGTAAGGCACGATGATCATTGTATACTTTTACGTGCTTACCAGAAATAAAGAAACGGAATTTGTTAAATGCCCAAACGATAGCTAAAGCTTCTAATTCAGTAACGGAATAATTTGTTTCAGATTTTGTTAGCACTCGGCTAGCAAAAGCAATGCTTTTCTGAACAGTAGTGTCATTTTCTGTGGCTTCTTGAAATAAGTGGGCACCAAGACCGACTTTAGAAGAATCCGTGCTAAGGCAGAAATCTTGTGACAGATCTGGATGAGCTAGTATTGGCGCGTGAAGTAACGCTTCTTTCAAAGAATTGAATTCCAACTGTGCTTGTTCGTCCCAGTTCCAAATAGTATTTTTTCCAGTGAGAGAACAAAGTTTTGGTGTAACTAGAATTTGCATATTCAGAAAACGACGGTAAAAATTTACGAGACCTAGAAAACGGCGGACTTGTCTTTTTGTGGATGGAACTGGAATGGCTCTGATTGCTTCTAACTTTTCAGGATCCGGCTGAATGCCTTCAGAAGAAATAATATGTCCCAAAACCTCACCTTTGACCTACCGAATTTAGACTTTTCCAAGTTAACTGTAATTCCAGATTCTGCAAAAATACGTAACAAACTGTTGAGGATGCGGTTATGTTGTTCCCATGAAGCTTCTGCTATTAGAATATCGTCCACATATAAGGTGATGTGACGTTTTAAGAACTCAGGTAATATGGAATTTAACCCGCGAATGAATGCTGCCGAAGAGATGTTCAAACCAAAAGGAAGTTTCCGAAACTGATAACAAACGCCGAAACAAAGGAAAGCTGCGTATTTTCTACATTCTGGATGAAGTTCGATCTGATAAAAGCTGGATCTGAGATCAATGGAAGACAACACGTTTACACCATTAAAATTTTGAAGAAGTTCTTCCATCGTCTGCGGCCTGTCTGTTTCAGGAATAACGATAGTATTGATTTGTCTCGAATCTAAGACAAGCCTGATCGATCCATTTTTCTTCTCAACAACATGTAACGGATTGTTGTATGAGCTTACTTCAGGCTCAATAATGCCCTCGTCAAGCATAGATTGTATTTCTGTTCTAACACGGTCCCTATAATGTGCTGGAATTACATATGCTCTAACGCAAAATTTAGTATGCTCACGAACACGAAATTGGTATTGAAATCCCTTGATTGTTCCTGTTTTGTGAGTAAAAACTGTGGAATGTGCTTGTAAAATCTCAAAAAGGTCCTGCCTATCAGTGTCATTACAATTCTCAATTGTTTGAATTTTATTCTGAATTAACTCATTAATTTCAAATATGCCATCGATATCATCCCTGTCAGTACTTGCAGAGTGATTGTTAGTGTCTAGTTCCGTAGAAAATTCCGAACTGTTGTCTACCAGAACGTAAAGCCGATTAAATTCCTCATCATGGTTTGAGAGCCAGTCTTCAAATTTCAAAGCTATTGACTTACCTTCTTTCTCTAAACTTATTTCAGCATCGTGAAAGCTTAAAATTGCTTTGTATTCATTCAAAAAGTCTACTCCCAGTTTAATTTCCGTCGACAATAATGGAAAAATAAGAAAGTTCATAGAAAAGCTGTGGCTTTGGCAAAAGAATTCTAAATTGGTTTGTTGGCGTACATCTACACTTTTTCCAAAGATTGCACCTTGTAATTTAATCTTACGTAATGGAAGTGTGGGGCAATCGTTCGATTTGTTGCATTTGCTAAAAGCTGTTTCACTAATTACTGAAATGGGACTGCCAGAGTCAAGTACTGCCGTAAATTTCACGTCATTTACAGTAATGTGAATCATGGGATATGCAATGTTGTTATGTTTTACGTCGTGTTCCTGGAGTAAGATGTCCCTAATGTCTTCCATTTTTACGTAATTACTAGCTACGGCAGCTGCGTCGCCAGTTTCATAATTACGTTTTGTGGCTGCCAGCGGAGTGAGTCATTGCCTATTGTCTCTTTGTTGGCGTGCGTCGTTATTGGGATTTGGAGACCTAACTTATACAAATTCATCGTGACGAGAGTGCTCTGCTCTGTTTAAATCTCGCCAGTTCTGATGCAATTCAGATCTGTCGTTACGATCATATCGTCTGTCGTCATGTAGGTAGATTCGATAGTTTCTTTCTTTTCGGTCGCGTGGTGGAGAATTTCTCCCTGAATCGTAACTGCGCGCTGGACCATTGCGTCTAAAGTTATTCTGTCTCCCTTGATAATAATTGTTTTGGTTCCCATATTGTCTGTTTATCCGATTGTCTCTGTGATAGTCATTACTGCGGAGAGGTGATCTTTCCCTGTAATTATTACTACTCTGCCAACGGTTGTCATACGGGTGGTGCCTGTTTTGGTCACGATTTGTGTTGTAAGAATAGACATGTCGTGTCCAGTTATTGTTTCTGTCGTCACGGAATTGTGACAGATGTGCCCTGTAGTGATTGTTTTCCCGTTTTCGCATCCCGCGACTGTCTGTGTCAATTTCTAATTCTTGTAAGAGTCCCTGAAAAGCTTCAATGTCGTCTTTGCAACGTCCTGATAAAATAATATGTCTCAAATGTTCAGGCAGTTTGATTTAGCAAATGCGGATGAGTTCTGAGGGGCTGTATGGGTTTGAAAGATACTGATTCTTATGCAACATATCTTCAAAATATTTCACAAGACTGGAAAATTCAGATTGTTCGAAATGTTTCATCATTATGATGCCATGTTTTACTCGGTCTTGTGTGGCTTGAGACCAATATGCTGAGAGGAAGGCATGATAAAATTCTCCTTCACTGTGACAATCGTGAATGACCGATCGCATTCTTACAGCTGGTTCATTCTCCAAGTAGCCACACATAAATTCTAACCTGTGCTCCAATGACCAGTTGGGAGGAAAACAATGAGAGAATTGATGGAGCCATGCTTGTGGATGAATGTCGTTGCCAGAATTCTTAAATGTTTTGAATTTACATGTAGTAATGAACAGCTTATAGTCAAAGTCATCGTGTCGGCGAGTCCCATATCGGTCATTGTTACATCGTGTCAGCGGTTCCATCTCAAAATTCGGTGCACCTTGCCAATTCCTTTCATAATTACCGAAATGCCCTGTGTTATTATTTTGTGGCTTTTCCGTATTTCTATGTCCTTCTTCCCGTATTGGGGCGCGAGTGTCCTCTGAAATACGTAATTCTTGTATTACCTGTGTCAACTGATCTTGTACTTCCCGGATTTCTCTTTTGTACTGTGTATTGATTTGATTTTGATTTTGTTTGAATTTTCTTATTTGTTCATACTCTTCTGTGTCAGTGAAGGCTACGGGTCTTGTGTCATTCAGATCATCATCTACCTTTGTAGATAAGTTAGTGACCTGATCCGAAAGTTCGGCTACTTTCTCCGACAGTGAACACATTTCCTCAGTGTGTTTTTCTGAACCAAGTTTCAGAGTGTCCATTTGTGTTGAAATCGAATCTACTGTGTTCTTTAAGTTTTCCTGAGTTTTTGCCAGTTGCGTAACCGAATCGGTAGATGCAACTGAGTCAATTTTAGCCCACAAGGTCTCATGATTTTCATGAACAATGGTTTGCAGCTCTTTTATGGCTGCTTCGTGATTCTGTAATACATTTTCAAGCCGCGAAAAAATAGGCTGAAAATGCTCACAAATTTGTGTTTTTACGTCATTACAGACTTTTTGACATTTCGATTCAATGTTATGTAACTCAGTAGTTAAATCTTCACGTGTTTGTTCAAGTGTGGTGTCTAACTTCCGAAGATTTTGTACCATTGTGTCTAACTTTTGCAGCTTTTGCTGTGTTTGTCTCTGATTTTGTTCCATTGTGTCTAACTTTTGCAGCTTTTGCTGTGTTTGTCTCTGATTTTGTTCCATTGTGTCTAACTTTTGAAGATTCTGTTCCATTGTGTCCAACTTTTGAAGATTTTGTCCCATTTGTTGCATTAATTGTAATAACAATGCATTAGTGTCTGGAATCTGTTCCTCTACGCTTTTCGGCAGTGCATTTGCACCAGCAACATTCACATTTTGACAAGCAGAAAATGTGTCTTGACTTATTTGAGAAAAGGGTGTGGACGCAAAACCTAAATCTACAGTATTTGAAAAATTGTGTCCTATCATTTCGGATTCCTGAGGCGAGCTGTTGCCGAGCGAGTTTAATGTTACTCAGGGCCATTCCTTTGCAGGGATCTTTTGATAGTCAGATTGCGTTGCGCTAAAAAAAAAACATTGTGTGTCAGGTTAAGCACAGTCATGTATAAATTGTTCTAAAGGGGACGTTTCAACAGAGGGATATAAAACCAATTAAAATCGCTCGAAAGAGGAAAGCCCGCCGGACGTGATGGGATACCAGTTTGATTTTACAGAGAGTACGCGAAAGAACTTGCTCCCCTTCTTGCAGCGGTGTACCATAGGTCTCTAGAAGAGCGTAGCGTTCCAAAGGATTTGGAAAGGGCACAGGTCATCCCCGTTTTCAAGAAGGGACGTCGAACAGATGTGCGGAGCTATAGACCTATATCTCAAACGTCGATCAGTTGTAAAATTTCGGAACACGTATTACGTTTGAGTATGATGACTTTTCTCGAGACTAGAAATCTACTCTGTAGGAATCACCATGGGTTTCGAAAAAGACTATCGTGTGAAACCCAGCTCGCGCTATTTGTCCACGAGACTCAGAGGGCCATAGACACGGGCCCCCAGGTAGATGCCGTGTTTCTTGACTTCCGGAAGGCGTTTGATACAGTTCCCCACAGTCGTTTAATGAACAAAGTGAGAGCATATGGACTATCAGACCAGTTGTATGATTGGATTGAAGAGTTCCTTGATAACAGAACGCAGCATGTCATTCTCAATGGAGAGAAGTCTTCCGAAGTAATAGTGCTTTCAGGTGTGCCGCAGGGGAGTGTCGCAGGACCGTTACTATTCACAATGTACATAAATGACCTTGTGGATAACATCAGAAGTTCACTGATGCTTTTTGCGAATGATGCTGTAGTATATCGAGAGATTGTAACAATGGAAAATTGTACTGAAATGCAGGAGGATCTGCAACGAATTGACGCATGATGCAGGGAATGGCAATTGAATCTCAATGTAGACTAGTGTAATGTTTTGCGAATACATGGAAAGAAAGATACTTTATCACTTAGCTACAGTAAAGCAGGGCAGCAATTTGAAGCAGTTAATTCCATAAATTATCTGGGAGTAGGCATTAAGAGTGATTTAAAATGGAATGACCATATATAGTTGATCGTCATTAAAGCAGATGCCAGACTGAGATTCATTGGAAGATCCTAAGGAAATGCAATCCGAAAACAAAGGAAGTAGGTTTCAGTACACTTGTTCGCCCACTGCTTGAATACTGCTCACCGGTGTGGGATCCGTACCAGATAGGGTTGATAGAAGAGATAGAGAAGATCCAACGGAGAGCAGCGCGCTTCGTTACAGGATTATTTAGTAATCGTGTAAGCGTTACGGAGATGATAGATAAACTCCAGTGGAAGACTCTGCAAGAGAGACGCTCAGTAGCTCGGTACAGGCTTTTGTTGAAGTTTCGAGAACATGCCTTCACCGTGGAGTCAAGGAGTATATTGCTCCCTCCTACGTATATCTCGCGAAGAGACCATGAGGATAAAATCAGAGAGATTGGAGCCCACAAAGAGGCATACCTACAACCTTTCTTTCCACGAAAAATACGAGACTGGAATAGAAGGAAGAACCGATAGAGGTACTCAAAGTACCCTCCGTCACAAACCATCAGGTGGTTTGCGGAGTATGGATGTAGATGTAGTTGTAGATTGGACTAGCACAGGAACACACCAATGATGGAAACAATAATTCTACGTAAAACAATGTACCGTGTGGCTACAGGAGTTCAATTTCTCAAACTAAGAACCAGAGCACCCCTACAACTGAACCTCGAGCCATGTGTGGATGAGTACTGTCCTGAAGTACCGCTGTGCCACCATAGACTTCGCATCCACTACCAGCAATCCTACGGCTCTCGACAGGATGATTGCTGGCGTACAACCGCTGTACATCTGCCCAGGTCGTACCCAGGTACAGTTGAAGCGAGCAGGAGATACTGATTCTACCTCGAGGTTTTCGGAAGTTCCCTTGTTCGCTGCTGCCCATTAACAGTGGAACTCGGTGAAGGCGGCATTCAATATAACTTAGCGTAACCGCACACAGTCGATAGAAGAAACACAATCTACATTCTTTTTCTTTTCCATGTCCCTCTATCCTGTATCGGCACAAGGTTGGCATGGCTACCTCAATTAATTGCCGGATGGCCTTACTGTCACCAACCTGTTACCCCATCAAGTCTATCTTATACGTTCTTCTTCTTTCGCTTGTGCCTTATTTCCGCAGTGTTCACAGCGTCGGCATTGTTACAATCGGACTTGGCGTTGTTACTTTGAAGTGGTGGCCGGATGCACTTCCTGTCACCACCCCGTTCCCCTCTGAAGAGAATCAATGTACCCCAGCTATCTGCATCTTGTGTTAATCTTGAAAGAGTGTGAATGTGTTGCAAATGTCTGCGAGTCGTGTAACTGAGGCGGGACTTGAGGAGCAGCCCGGTATTCACCAAGTGGGATGAGGAAAACCACCTAAAAACCACATCCAGGCTGGCTGGCACACAGGCCCTCGTCGACAATCCGTTAGGCTGATTCGATCCAGGCCGCCGTGCCTACCCGAGCCCAGGTAGAGCTAACCTGGCGGGTCAAGTCCCTCTTAAATCTAAGATTACAAAACGTTCTGTACAGTCTGAGTGAAAGAGATTCGTATGTCTGGATGATATGACATACATCAGTCCATCTGCAAGGAAATAGTTAGAAAATACAGTGCGGTCCATTCAGCAAGGTGTTTGAAACATGGTACCGTACTTCCAAGTTAATGCAACTTAATAAAAAGTTTACTGCCTACAATGGACTTTAGAAAGTACACACGAAGGATCTTGAGAGTTTGCGTGGGCAAATATGCATAAAATATTTGTTACGTCATTAGCCACAGTTCTTAAAACCATCAATCAGATGTTTGAAAGCACAGAGGTACACAGAAATAACGGATTCTAAGACCTCAGCCACATTCGTGTGAGCCACGTCTGCCACACCACTGAATTGCGAAACAATAACACAACCTCTCGGGAGTATCATTTCCGAAGTGTGGGATAAAAAAAGTGGTTCGAATGGTTCTGAGCACTATGGGACTTAACATCTGAGGTCATCAGTCCCCTAGAACCTAGATCTACTTAAACCTACCTACCCTAAGGACATCACACCCATCCATATGCGAGGCAGGATTCGAACCTGCGACCGTAGCGGTCGCGCGGTTCCAGACTGGAGCGCCTAGAGCCGCTCCGCTCGACCACTGCGGCCGGCTAGTGTGGGATACATCAATTTCTTACGATAATAAAAAAATTCCCGTAGCAATATTTCGGGCCCTTAGAATTTGATTAGAAAGGCTGGAGGAAAGTCAAGAAACGCTCATAGAATTCATCGAAGTAGATAAAGCGTTCGACAATGTAAAATGATGCAGGACGTTCGAAATTCCGGGAAAATAGGAATGAACTATAGAGAATGATCTAAAGAGCAAGTAGGAAGTGCTATAATTAAATGGGATGTAAGAAACGGATGCCGTCTTTCGCCTCTGCTTTTCTCTGAAGAAACAATGACGGAAATAAAAGAAAGTTTCCAGAGGGCAATTAAAATTCAGGATTAAAGGATATCAGTGATGAGATTCGCTGATAGCATTGCCACCCTCAATGAATCTGAAAAATTATTTCAGCGTCTAGTGAATGGAATGAACAGTCTAATGCGTACGGAATGTGGATTGAGACTAAGAAGGGAAAGGTAGTGAGATGTAGCAGAAATGAGAATAGTGAGGAACTTCACATCAAAATTGGTGATTACTAACAGAAAAAGTTAAGGAATTCTGATACCTTAGAAGCAAAATTACAGATGACGGTCGAAGCAAGGACTATACAAAATAACCGACAAGCACAGCCGAACAGTATACCCCCGACCAATAGAACACTACTATTATCAAAAAATGGTTCAAATGGCTCTGAGCACTATGGGACTTAACTTCCGTAACGGTCGCGCGGCTCCAGACTGTAGCACCTAGAACCGCTCGTCCACCCCTGCCGGCTATTATCAAACATAGGCCTTAAACCCAAAAAGAAATTTTTTAAAAATTAACGTTTGAAACCCAGTATGGAATGGTAATCATTTATGGACACTAAGAAAACCGAAACAATAGAGGGTCAAAGCTTTTGAGATACGGTGCTACAAACGAATGTTTGAAAACTAGAGATACTGATAAGATGAAGAATGAGAATGGTCTCCGTAGAACCTCCGATGACAGGAAAATACGGAAAACACTGAAACAAAGAAGGGACAAGGTGACAGGACTTGTGTTACAACATCAGGAGATAACCTCGCTGTTATTAGAGGGAGCTGTAGAGGATAAAAACTGCAGGGGAAGGCAGAGATTTGAGTACATCCAACATATAATTCAGGACGTAGGGTGCAAGTGCTACTGGAGAAAAGAGGTTAGCGCAGGGAAATATTCATTGCAGGCTGCATCAAACCAGGCAGAAGGCTATGACTCACGAAATCAAAATGAAGAATCCTTCAGACTGCTTCACACTCGACGAGACGACATTCTGTGGATGATGATGTTTTGGTTTGTGGGGCGCTCAACAGCGCGGTTATCAGCGCCCGTACAATTACCCAATCTTTGCTCAGTCCAATTGCGCCACTTTCCTGGATGACGATGAAATGATGAGGACAACACAAACACCCAGTCATCTCGAGGCAGGTGAAAATCCCTGACCCCGCCGGGAATCGAACCACATTCTGTGGAGCAACGAGATGGCCGACCTCTGCTGAAATCCGCAGCATCTTCAACTATCACTTCTAAATCCTATATTGGAAACAGTGCACACATCTGAGATTGTGTCTGCTACGATCTTTTAAAGTATTATAACGTACAGAAGTCAACGGCCAAATCTCTCCTCGATGTGAAGTCATAACACTTGACGATTGGCTGAAAAAAAAGGGTTAGAAATATGTACTTGGATATTATAACAAAGGAGAATCAAGTTAGTATTCACCAAAGCAAAACAAAATACCTTTGCATTAGATTCATTTCGGAGCAATGCCTTTGACATCTACTTAAACTCTGCTCATGGACATACTGGAAGCAGCGGCAATGCCTCTCGCAATTCAAAGCTACTACCTGACGAAGTACTTAACGTTTACAGAATCAAATACAGTACTACGCCCTGTCACAACATAGAATCCTATGGTCTCATCTGCTTGCTTTCTGAAACATTCACCTGCTTCCGCACCTCAGTGCATCGAGCATTAACAACCAAGCAAATGAAATGTTGAGGTGCGATTAAAATATTGATCAACTTAACGATATCCTTATTATACCTTACTCATTAAGTGTATTATCAGCTCGCAAAACTCTAGTAATACAGGGAGTCAGTAACGGCAATTTAATAATCATGTTTCAGAAGGTTAATGAGCCAGAGTGGTGTGAAACTTAGGTTAATTTTCGCTGTACACTAGCACTCCAAGACAATCAATAACATGAGTGCATGGCACTTACAACAAAAACAGCGCAATGAAGAACAGGTTCCCGCGCCCGGGTTCCCAGGATCGCCGGCCGCGGTGGTCTCGCGGTTCTAGGCGCGCAGTCCGGAACCGTGCGACTGCTACGGTCGCAGGTTCGCATCCTGCCTCGGGCATGGATGTGTGTGATGTCCCTAGGTTAGTTAGGTTTAAGTAGTTTTAAGTTCTAGGGGACTGATGACCATAGATGTTAAGTCCCATAGTGCTCAGAGCCATATGAACCATTTTTTTAAGAACAGGTACCCGATTAAGCATAATTTCAATGAATATGGCCACATTCTTTAAGGGAGGTAGTACACGCATCAAAAAAAGTCTTGCATCATCCCAATTCCCAGACCTCCTGAAGATAAATGTGGACTGTGGATATTGTATCACAAATACAGTACCTCTGACTGTTCAGAGATGTCACTAAACCCGCCAAAAATGTAAACACACATGCATGTGCAGCGACATTTAGACGGGGGGGGGGGGGGGGGTCCGGTCCCGACAGCCGATCAATTTCAGTCATTCCACCAGGAAGCAGGTACACGGCTCGTGGTGTCTGTAGTTCAACCATGCCTAGAAGGTCAGTACCGCGGTTAGATCGTGTCCGCATTGTTATTTTCTGCGCATTGTTATTTTCTGACAGGGACTGCTCTCAACAAGGGAAGTGTCCAGGCGTCTCGGAGTGAAGGAAAGCGATATTGTTCGGACATTTAGGAAATACAGAGAGACAAGAACTGTCGACGACATGCCTCGCTCAGGCCGCCAGAGGGCTACTACTGCAGTGGATGTCCGCTACCTACGGATTACGGCTCGGAGGAACGCTGGCAGCAATGCCATCATGTTGAGTAATACTTTTCGTGCAGCCACAGGACGTCGTATTACCTCTCAAACTGTGCGCAATAGGCTGCATGACGCGCAACTTCATTCCCGACGTCCATGGCGAGGTCCATCTTTGCAACCACCACACCATGCAGCGCGGTATAGATGTGTCCAGTAACATGCCGAATGGACGGCTCAGGTTTGGCATCACGTTCACTTCACTGATGAGTGTTGCATATGCCTTCTACCAGACAATCGTCGGAGACGTGTTTGGAGACGACCCGGTCAGCCTGAACGCCTTGGACACACTGTCCAGCGAGTGTAGCAAGGTGGGGGTTCCCTGCTGCTTTGGTGTGGCATCATGTGGGGCCGACTTACGCCGCTGGTGGTCATGGAAAGCGCCGTAGCGGCTGTACTACGTGAATGCCATCCTCCGACCGATAGTGCAAACATATCGGCAGCATACTGGCGAGGCATTCGACTTCATGGACGACAATTCGCGGCGCCACCGCGAACATCTTGTGAATGACTTCCTTCGGGATAACGACATCGCTCGACTAGAGTGGCCAGCATGTTCTCCAGACATGAACTCTATCGAACATGCCTGGAACAGATTTAAAAGGGCTGTTTATGGACGACGTGACCCACAAACTACTCTGAGGAGTTCTACGATCAGGACAAACAGGGTGTTGATGAACTTATGGATAGTATGCCACGACGAATACAGGCTTGCATCAATGCTAGAGGACGCTTTACTGGGTATTAGAGGTACCGGTGTATACTGAAGTCTGGACCACCACCTCTGAAGCTCTCGATGTATGGTGGTACAACATGCAATATGTGGTTTTCATGAGCAATAAAAAGGGCGGAAATGATGTTTATTTTGATCTCTATTCAAATATCCTGTACAGTTCCCGGAACTCTTGGAACTGAGGTGATGCAAAACATTTTTGGTGTGTGTGATACGTTGAAAGAAAAATTGGCCACAGAGGAAGCCAGTAGTGATTTGGCACACGCTTCCCCACTGTAAGCTCTGGTGCTCTTAAAGTAACAACTTGACTGACTGGTTGGCATGTCCTTGTCACGTGAGTGGTATCACAATCAGTAGGTCATTGTGTATAAGACACCAAGCAAGTTCAAACATCTGTTTCCATCGTGTATCATTAGCGTTGTAAATTACAATCCTATCATGGATTTTTAAAATGTACACATAAATGAGTCGCTTTTCTCATGGTAACCTTCTCTATGATCCGGTGAACTGTCTGTGACCAAGCTGCGTTATAAATCTATTTCATACCTTTGGAATACTTCCTAGTTCATTTGCAGTAACTTCCGGTTATTGGAGGTAGTAGTATAGTTATGTACTATCTCTACCTGATGCAAAGTTCAAATTTCTGCCGCTGGTAGGCATCACAGTTATGGCTTTGCAATCATGAGAACTTAAAAAATCTATGATGGTGGAGTTTGAGAAATATAAAAGTGAGCAAAAAATTAAAAATATCAGAGTTGGTGAATGATGAGAAACGAAAAGGACAGGAACTTAAAAGTTAATCAAAGATAGTAGTGGTGGGAAATTTGAAGATCGATGTGAAATTTCAAGAATCCAAAATGACGAAGATAGCCCATTTGTGTTAAAGAGAAATTTCCAGCTTTCTCTCTTCTTTCCACATAATCACATGAAATTGTTAACGTGAGCTGTAAAAAGGAGGTCAGCTTAAATTATTCCTTTGAAAGTCAATAGGAATTACGTACACAGACATAACTCTGTATGTGGCCCAGCTGGGGTTCCTACTCGACCCTTCGCCCTCCCTCTCCTGTATAGCCCATTACACCAATTAAGAAAATCGCTCCCCTTTCCCTCCACACATTTAGAGCATAGTATTAAAATGATAAATGAAAGCCCGCATCTCGTGGTCGTGCGGTAGCGTTCTCGCTTCCCACGCCCGGGTTCCCGGGTTCGATTCCCGGCGGGGTCAGGGATTTTCTCTGCCTCGTGATGGCTGGGTGTTGTGTGCTGTCCTTAGGTTAGTTAGGTTTAAGTAGTTCTGAGTTTTATGGGACTTATGACCACAGCAGTTGAGTCCCATAGTGCTCAGAGCCATTTAAACCATTTTGATGCATCAAAATGGCGCCCAATATGCTACAAAAACTATGTAATCATTTAGCAAAATGATAATCAGTGGAGAAAGATATTTGATGGAGAAAGATGGTCGATGGAGAATGATGGTCAGTGGAGAATGATGGTCAATGGAGAGTGATGGTCAGAAAAATTATAACAAATTGCCTAAATAGCTCGACCATGTCACTTAGAATCTACTGGGAGATTGGGTCCAAAACGTCTTTGATAGGCACATTCGTAAACAGCGCCACTACATCAAAACTGGCCATAATATCGTCCTCACACTCTTATGTCCTCTTATTTCGTGTACAACGGCCAGTATTACGATCAGACAGACGGCGTATCAATGGGTAGCCCGTTGGTTCCAGCTGTTGCAAGCCTCTTCATGGAGAATTTTGAGGATATTGCCATAGGTACTGCGCCATTGAAGCCGAAGTGTTTCTTTCGATACGTGGACGACACGTTCGTCATTTGGCCACACGAACTCGAGAAATTAGACGAGTTTTTGGAACACCTCAATGGCATCAACAGTAATATTCAGTTCACCTTGGAGTCTGAAAACGATAATGCATGGCACTTCCTCGACGTCCTTGTTCACCGTAAACGAAATGGGTGCCTTGGCCACAGCATCTACAGAAACCCCACTCACAAAGACCTGTACCTGCACGCCACCACCCATCATCATCTAGCACAGAAGTGCAGAGTATTACAAACATTGGTGCATCGTACAAGAGTAATATCAGACGACGACAACCTGCCCCACGAACTAAGGCACCTAAGCAAGGTTTTCAGGAATAACGGCTACAGCGCCCATCAAGTGAAAGAAGTTCAGATGGTTCAGATGGCTCTGAGCACTATGAGACTTAACTTGTAAGGTCGTCAGTCCCCTAGAACTTAAAACTACTTAAACCTAACTAACCTAAGGACATCACACACACCCATGCCCGAGGCAGGATTCGAACCTGTGACTGTAACGGTCGCGCAGCTCCAGACTGTAGCGCCTAGAACCGCTCGGCCACCCCGGCCGGCGTGAGAGAATTAATTTCTGGGAAATATCAGAATAAGGCCACCGACGAAGAGTAGGAAAAGAAACTTGCGTTACTGCCATTCTGTGGCTCAGTGTCGGGCAAGATAAGAGGCCTGTTGAAAAGCCACAAGATTAAATCAATCTTTAGGCCTCAAACGAAAATCCGTCAATTGCTGATACCAGTTAAAGACGCAGTAGGTCTCAGAACACCTGGAGCCTACGAAATACCGTGTGAGTGTGGCCAGCAGTACATCGAACAAACAGTGCGCACTGTGGAACAACGCAGGAAACAACACGAGAGGTATTATCGCCTACGCTATCCAGAGAAATCTGCGTTAGCTGAACATGCGTTAGAAAACGGTCACCACATAAAATTTGACGATACCTTGGTCGTGGCTCGCACTAACGGCTTCTGGGACGATTCAATAAAGGGAGCTATGGAAATAGAAATTACCGCAACACCATGAATAGAGACGATGGCTTGTAGCGCCGCGTTGCGTGCGATCCAGCGATCGCGCAGTTGAAGAGAGTACATCGAACGCCGACTCAAAACATGCCCATAAATGGCAATGTCACGGGCACCAGTGACGTCACAGCCGGCAGCTAGCCTATATAAGGGCGCATCAACAGCCCACTGGCAGTCATAACACTTGACAATGGCCAAGGAGTGCTTGGCCGAAAGCTCGTGTAGTTTTAAGCAATTGACGCGTTTGGAAACCCGAGAACATTTTATTCTAAGTCTTATAAGTTCAATGGTGACTACGTTTGCATTTAAGATAACGCTACTTGAAAAATTTGCTTTGGCAATTAACACAGCTGCCCCAAATCTGAACTGATAATTAAATCAACACCCTAAGCTGTCGACAGGCGTTGATATACATCAACGGAGACAGTTGAAAATGTGTGCCCCGACCAGGTCACGAACCCAGGATCCCTACTTACACGGCAGACGCTCTATCCGTCTCACCCACCGAGGGTACAGAGGTTAGTGCGACTGCAGGGATTTATCCCTTGCACGCTCCCCGTGAGACCCACATTCCCAACTTAATGTCCACACACTACATTCGTAGTGCCCCTGCCCATTACACTCATTACTCGCGGCAGACAATCTTACCGAGTCTCGTAAGAGTTCAGGCAATGTGTGTGCATCCAGCACAGAAGAAGAAGGTCAATGACCGGTTAGCCTTAACTACATGAAGATGGTATCTGTTCTTTCGGACATGTGGCGCTGGTGGTGTATGAGGGAATTGGTGCATTGTATGTAGACATAAGCGTGTGGGATGTATGAGTGTTTCAGTGATCTCTGACCCCTAGCCATGACAAGTACTCCTACGAACTGGATCATGGTTTAAATGTGTCATATTTAATGCTTCTTAATACACTACAGTGGAATCTGTCTTCCAGAGGTATTTGTTGTCGTTGTCTCTGTCCTATCAAATAGAAGGCCCTTCTTGCTCCTTCTGAATGCAGTGAAGAGAAGAAATTTAGGAAATTCTATAGTGCTTTGAAAAACCCAATCGCAGTGTCAACTGCTGACTGATCAATTTATTGTTTCCGATAGTTGTATTGTGGGCACACATCGGTCCAGCCCTTCCTGCAAATTGTCTAAGGATCTACCTATCTACTGGGATGAGGTTTGAAAATTTCAACTACTTCCAGCGTAAAATGCTTCCTGCCAAATGACCTAACATTGCCAGTATCCAGCAGTAGGAGGCAAGACAAAATAATTTCCAGAAGGAAGATGAGTAGCCGGCCGCGGTGGTCTTGCGGTTCTAGCCGCTGCAGTCCGGAACCGCGGGACTGCTACGGTCGCAGGTTCGAATCCTGCCTTGGGAATGGATGTGTGTGATGTCCTTAGGTTAGTTAGGTTTAAGTAGTTCTAAGTTCTAGGGGACTGATGACCTAAGATGTTAAGTCCCATAGTGCTCAGACCCATTTTTGAAGGAAGATGAGTAGGACTTTGAAACTGAGCAGTTTTGGAATCGAATCACACCAAACATACCAATCGTTGTACCCATCAATATGATTCAAGGGAGAAACTGGTCCCACACAAAGGGCATCGAATTAATTAATTAGTCAGTCAATCTGATACAGTGAGGAAATATTTCCAAGAGTGTAAGAGATGCTACTTACTTCTTCTTGAATACCATAGTTCCATGTGCTGCAGGTTTCCATACCAGTGGAAGTGTGAGAACAAAGGGATGTACTGAACACTAAAACCAGGTCTGCATGATTAGCGAATGGTAGGGGAGGGAGACGGGATGCAGGAGGGGTGGGAGGAGACACCTTTGTCCGTCTGTGTTGGCATATTATGGTTCACATAAATAGAAAACATCCACTTGAGAGAGAGAGAGAGAGAGAGAGAGAGAGACAGTGAGAGGGGAAACTGAGAGAGCATGTGTTTCGACAGGAATTTCTCAGGATATCAATATCGAAGTGTTGACTCCACCTGCTGGTTTGTTCGGGGATTTAGCAGGACATACTGTCTGTGTGCCACACGAATTGGTTGGCTGTGCAGCAGCCAACAGCAGTCAAAGGACCTGCACATGTGGGAATACGTGAAGTGGCCTGATGGGTGTAGTGGTTGTGGTGAGGGAGCACAATGTCCTGCAATTTGTGAGAAAGATTTTTAACAATGTAATTACGTGTGTTTGAGTAATGTTGACGGCATTCCTTTCATGATTAGAATAAAAAGAAGGCGATTGATGTAATTACTTCCTCACAATATATTTCACAGGACCTGTATCTTCCTAAGCAGCAGGGAATGATGAGCAAGAGAGATCCAACACCTGAAAATTGAATTTTATAAACAAACAGTATATCCTTTGCTGTGTAATTGAATTTCCTGTATTGAGATCACTCCTCTCCAGCACTGACTCGCCAATCTCCAGATTGAGGGTAGGACAGGAAGGCTGGTGAATTTCCCAGTTTGGGAGGGGTTAATTAATTGATTTATTTTACCAATTAATCACTCAAATTGATAGAGTGGCAGGTGGCTACTCGAATAACTTAGGCCTGAGAATGTGCTTGTGTCAGGAAGGGAGGAAGAGGGAGAGGGATTCGGTAGGAGGGGTGTTCTCAGAAGGACGAATTAGTCCCAGGGGCCATAACTCAACCACCAGGATGTTATAATCCACTTAGCAGAACAATAGGTTAAGCACCTGTCAATCAAAAGAGAACAATAGGCTAAGAGCTGAAGTGGAGCAGAACAGTAGGTTTGCCCCCAAATATATGCTTACTACTGATGTAGGCAACCCACAACAACAAAATGTGCTACAACAAAGTTTATGCCCCTACTGAGGGGCTGACAATTATTCAGGGCACTCGCTTGCCCTTGTGGTGGGAAACATTCCAAGAAAGGTGGAAGACTCAGTACTGATCAATGGCATGAAGATGCTGAAGGCAATGGAAACCACTGCTTTAAAGACATGTATGGTGTATCCACAGGTCGTGTGGACTGTAATTGAAAAAATATCATGATGATCTCTCTATTTGAAAAAGGTTCAGGCTAAGTCCCCCATTTGAATCCTTCAGAATGAACTGCAAAGAGGGAGGTGATCATGAGAAAAAAATAGAATAACAACGACAGAATGATACTCTACAAGTTATTTATTGGAATGTAAGAAGGTTCAACATTGTAGGCAAGTTAGAAAACCTGAAGAGGAAAATGCAAAAATTCAATCCAGATGTTGTGGAAGTCAGTGAAGTGGAATGGAATAAAGATAAGGGTTTCTGGTCAGAGAAATATAGGGTAACATCTACAGCACAGAAAAATGGTTTAACATGAGTAGTATTCGTTAAGAATAGGCAAGTAGAGCAGAGAGTGAATTACTGTGAACAGTTGCGTGGTAGGGTTTTTCTGATAAGATTCGACAGCATACTAACGTCGACAACGATAGTTGAGGAATACACATCAAGAACACTAGCAGAAGATGAAGAGATGTAGAAACTATTTGAGGGTTTTCAACGGGTAATAGAATGTGTAATCGGATATCGAAGTCTAATAATCATAGGGTATTTGAACGAGAAGAAACGGGAGGAAGTGTTACTGCGAAGAGTGGGCTTTGCAGTAATAATGAGACAAGAGAAAGACTAACTCAGTTTGCAATGTATTTCTACACTACTCAAGAATCACAAAGGCAAGAGGTACACATGCAAAAGACCTGGAGTTACAGAGAGATCTCGGTTGATTTTTATCATGATCAGAGATTTCGTAATCATATATTATATTGTAGGACGTAACCTGGTGCATAATGAAGAGTAGACTGAAATGTAATATAATCGTCTGGAAGAATCAGTGTGGAAGGAAGTGTCTCTGAAATACTGAGTAATCATGAGACGTGTTGGAAGTTCTCTAAGAATACAGGGTTTCCCAAGAAGAATGCCCCTAGTTTAACTTGTAATAATATTGAGATAAATGTCACTAGGTAACTGAAACAGTGCTAGATGTAATCGGCATGGTCTAGAGTTTCAGAAAATATCCGCTAGATGTCGCTAAGTGCGCTGACCTGGAGCATGCAGCTAGTCTCGAACGATTATGACGTCTTGGCGTTTTGTGTTATTGCATTTAGCCGAACTCAATTATCGCAATTCAGCGAGCGTGTCATATTCGTTTTCTTGCTAAACCACCATCATCAAAGAACATTCGACGGTGGTATAAACAGTTTGAGGAAACAGGGTGTCTCTGTAAACGCAAAAGTCCTGGCCGGCCACGCGCTCCTGAACAAACAATGCAACAAATCCGACGAGCATTTGAGCGGGGCCCCCGCAAGTCAATGCGTCGTGCTAGGCGAGAAGTTGCGTTACTGCGCATGACAGTGCGGCGTGTGTTTCGGCGTCGTTTTGCCCTCAAACCATACCGATTACAACTGGTGGAAGCTCTTCGAGATACTGACAAAGTGAAGCGGGTGGACTTTAGTAATGCTATTCTAGAGGACATGGAAGATGACACTTTTATGTCACAGTTGATATTCAGCGATGAGGCAACTTTTAGCAGTAAGGTTCGCCGTCATAATATGCGTACATGAGGGCTCGAAGATCCTCATGAAACAACTGAACACGAACGTGATTCACCAAAAGTGAATGTTTTTTGTGCTGCTTCGCAAAGCAAGGTTTATGGACCCTACTTTTTTGAAGAAGAAACCGTAACAGGACAATCATATCTTGCAATGCTACGGAACTGGTTATACCCACAACTTCACTCTGAAAATTTAATCTATCACCAAGGTGGAGCACCACACCACTGGCACAACATGGGCAGTTTCCTCAATGCCAACGTGCATCAAAGTTGGATAGGGCGTACAGGACTGCAAGACCAGGCTTTACACTCTTGGCCTCCTAGGTCCCCTGAGTTAACACCATGTGACTTCTTCCTGTGGGGGTATGTTAAACAATGTGTTTATGTTCCTCCCTTACCTTGTGATATTGATGAACTAGAAACCAGAATATCAGCTACTGTAGCTTCAGTGACAGAAGACACCTTACGCTCAGTTTGGGATGAATTCGGCTATCGACGAGATGTCGTCCGTGCAACCAATGGAGGACATATTGAACATTTGTGATGGATTTTTATATACTTCTGTCTTTTCTGAGTAATTTAGTATGCAATTTGTTGGTGTTAAGCCCTTATTCCTAATAAATAATTCTATTTAAAATCTGGTCATTCTTTTAGGGCGCCCTGTATTATCAGTGAGGTAAGGGATACGAGAGCAGGTACTTCGCTGAAAATAAGTTAATATCTTTAAAAAGGGCAGTCACATATGTTACACAGATAAACATAGGTACTTGGAAAGTAGCTGGAAAGAAGCCTTGTGTGACAGAAGAAATACTTTAGATGATCGACGAAAGTAGGAAGTACAAAAATCTTCAGGGAAAGACAAGAGTACGGAAATACTAAACCCCTTAGGAATTAAATGAATGGTAAGTACCTAGCACCCCAGGTGAAATGGCTACAGGAAGAATGTGCAGAAAACTAAAAAGAAATGATCGTCGGTAGGACTGATCCTGTACATAGATAAATAAAAACAACCTTCGGCAGATATAAAAGCAAGTGTGATGACTCAGTGACTCAGCGTGCGACAGAATTAGCACTGCTAAGCTGAAAGGTGAGAGCGGATAGATGGAAAGAGTACACCAAAGGCCTCTATGTGGGCAAGGACAAGAAGGTACTGGAGTCGATCTGGAAGACATGGGGTATCCAGTATGTCAGAAATTAACAGAACTCCACAAGACTTGCGATCAAATAAGGCGGAAGGCAAAGATAACATTCCAGTGGAATTTCTAAGATCATCGAAGGGAATGGCAACCAACTGGCTATTCGCATTGGTTTTTAGAATCTATGACACTGGCAGGGTACTATCAGACTTTTGAGAAACTACCATCCACACTACTGGGAATAGGCAAGGGCAGATAAGTGCCAGAACAATCGCACAGTCAGCTTACATCTCATGCATCCAAGCTGCTGACAAGAATCATATATTGAAGCATGGAAAAGAAAAGTGGATATATGTTACATGACGATCAATTTGGCTTTACGAAAGACAAAAACATCAGAGAGGCAGTTCTCACTTTGCGCTTGATCATGGAAGCAAGACTGATGGAAAATTAGGACACGTTCATAGGGTATGGGAAAATGGGAGAAACGTTTGACAGTGTAAAATGACGTTGGGTGTTCGAAACTCTGTGAAAAATTGAAGAAAGGTATAGAGAAAAACGGGTAATAAACCATAATTACAAGAACCGAAAGGGAACAGTGGGACCAGAAGAACAAGAATGAAGTGGTAGGATTAATAACTATGGTGTGAGACAGGAATAGAGTCTTTCGTCACTATTGTTCAATTTATGCATGGGAAAAGCAATTACGGAAATAAAAGTAGGATTAATATTCAGATTGAAAAGATATCAATGAGGAGATTCTTTGATAACATTGCTATCCGTAGTGAGGATGAAGAAGTATGATCTGTTGAATGAAACTAGATTGTGAGTAAACCGGAAAAATATGAAATAATTGAGAGGTATCAGAAATGAGAATAGCATGAGACTCAACATCAAGGTTGGTGATTACGAAGTAAAGCAATTCTTCTACCTTGAATGCAAAATAACTCATAACGAACAAATCAAGAAGAACAATAGCCGGCTAGCACAACCGAAGAGGGCATTTCTGACAAAGAGTGTTTCTATCGAACATAGGCCTTAATTTGAGGAAGACGTTTCTGAGAATGTACGATTAGAGCACAGCGTGGTGTTTTTAAATTATGGACATTGGGAAAATGGAATAATCGAAGTGTTGGAGATGTAGTGTTGCAAAACAACGTTTAAAACTATATGATCCGATAACGTGAAGAATGAGGAGGTTCTTTGCAAATACTATGAGCAAATGACTGTTTTACCAGACGAAAATACACTCGTGGTACAACGATTGGTTCTCTGGTGGGTTCCAGGAGGAGACCAAGTGGAAACTGTAACATATGAGACAATAACTCAGTTTACTACAACTTTTATAAAAAGTCTCTCATTCAAAACACTCAAAATTTACGTTGTGTTGGCCTGCTAGAAGACGATGCTGTCATCTTACTGTACGATTGCAGACTGAGACTGAGTGGTTCTGTGCTTGACCACGAGTGGAAGGAGCCGCTGTGGAGGCGTACCGAAGCGTTTGAGGGCATGGCTGCGCCAGTGACGCTCATTCGTCGATGCTGGTTGTAGCGATTATCTCTTCTTGTGATTGCGTTGCAAGGTACCATCTTTGCTTCGGCACCTCATCCTTCGGACGACACCACGAGGAACATATGGAAAACAATGGAAAGAAGAAAGGCAGCATGATAGGACAAGAGCTAAGATATCTGGGAGTAACTTCCGTGGTACCAGAGGGAGCTGTGGAGGGTAATAACTATAGGGGCAGACAGGGGCTGGAATACATCCAGCCAGTAATTACACCTTTGTAAGACGTATATAACTTTATTACATGCGTCGTAAAGAGTGGATAAATTATAACGAAAAAATGTGAGGCCCTAATGTGAGTCCCAGTTATCTGTTCCCTCGACGTTACAAAAGATACAATTTGCGCATCTGTAGAACTTGACTCTCCTGGGGATACCTAGAAACTTTGAGCTCATTTTCCTCCGAAATTTGTTGAATAGCAACAAGATAAGAAATGTGCTTATTAATGGGAACTAATCTCACTTTTACTTGCTGGCCCATCATGGTGGCGTTCTATAAAATCAGGAAGACGTGTTGCGTAGCTTAGTCGTTGTCAGAGGTGCCTGTCATGATCGTGAGTTGTCAGATAGTAAACTGTTTCCCACCCATTTATAAGCATGGCGATGGTGCTCACCCTGTAAAATTATCATCGTTGTCCAGTACTATGTCAGGTAACCATGATTCCTCTCACCTAGCAGTGTGTGTATTAGTGCCTGTGTGTGTGTGTGTGTGTGTGTGTGTGTGTGTGTGTGTGTGTGTGTCGAACGTATGCGTGCATGCTGTGACATGCAAATATCCCTGACGTTCACAGAAATTATGCAACTTGCCTCCATTTTTTACACTGTTACAGTAGAGATATCTGTATGTATACGAATATAACGGGAATGACGCAGATAATATTGGGGTGATTACAGTCAGAGGCATGAAAATATCTTCGACTCCTTTCACGAAAATATTGAAATTTGATATCATTTTAGGCATCTTATGCAACATGAATGTAAACATGTCTGACCTCTACAGATATAAGGCATATTTTTGACTTCCAACTGAGGGTTACTTAATATCGTACTACTACTTTTTGCTAATCAATTAATTACTCACTGTGATTAATTGGAAGGTGGGAAAATGATTCTTTTAATACTTCATTAAATAGGCTGGGAAAGACTCAGAGGGATAGAATGGAGGGGTGGGGTAAAAACCACAACTTTGCCAGATACAGTGGTATGCATGTGTACAACACTGTCACAGAAACAGTAAAACTTGAAACCATTTTACATCTCTCTTTAATACTACGTTATGACCACCTGGAAAATGCGGGAGATGTGAAATTTCCAATAAATAATTCTTCTAACTTTTTAATTTACCACTACAGCTATCTTTTTTCCTGCCATTTTTTAAAAATTTCCCACCATCTACGAGATTTGATTTGTTTTGAATATTCAAATAGTTTTTAAAATTCTTGCTATCTATCAACTCGGACTTTCGAATTTTCCGCAACTGTAGTGCTACGACTGGGTCGCCGACTAGCAGTAGCGGCTTCAACGGTGCACGAGGTACTACATTACATGCCACTAATGGTATTAATGAATCTCACAGAGTTTGAAAAATTTTGAGCTTTTATGCTGCTCGGTCTGCTGCAGGAAGCGGTTGCTGTGTGGACGTGACTGTTTAATAGAGTAAGTGGTGATTTCACGACCTCTGCAGGAAGAACGACAAAATTTATCCGTTTTGGCTATCTTAGCTGTTCGTCGCCTCTAGGACAATCCATTAACACCCTGCACGTTGCACACAAGCTGTATGCTATTTCGTGGTAGACCTCATGAGGAGACTTCCCATTAATTCGGGTTTAAGCATCGCAAATTTATATTTTCCTACTCAGTTGTATATGCAGTTAGAATTTTCACATCTCTTTCATCTCTATGTTTCTTCCAACTCCTAATAATGCAGGAAAATTCATCTTCCCGTCTGAATTTCTTGCATTGTACTCAGAGTCTTCTAATTGCTTAAGTCTCCGGTAAGGCTGATACATCATTTGTCGCTCGTCACTGATAATTCAAAATTAATCTAAAACATACTCAGAAGTCCATCCTTGGGCTTAGGTTAAGGAAACACATAAACGTATTTAAAGTAAGAAACACATATGTCCTGGTGTGTCTTGGATTTAAAGCGACAGTCCTACGACAGTAATCGTGGTCTTCGCAAGAATGGTTCGCAATTGCCCGCGATACGTTTGTCGTCGGATTTAACTATTATTATACTTTCCTAATTCATGTTACATATAGCGAAAACTATGCAGTCTAACGATGAAGCTATACGCCATAGCGTATAACTTCATTTTTTTTCTTGGCTGTTCTGAAAATAATGAAGAATGTTACTTACTATAGCGGTAGCAAACACACACGAACATATATCTGCCATGTTGACGAAAAGAAGAACGAAGATTGATTTGTCCATGGTTTCCTGCAGCAGGGTGAAAGCTCTGCAACATAATTGATTGTATGATTATTATATGCTATTTGCATCAGTCCAAATATCGATTATCATGTTAGTATACTTGAATGGATGTAACTAATTTGCAGAAGCTACTAAGGTTCCTTTCTTATGTGAATCTAAGCTCCGTAACTAAGAACTCTTGTATTCCACATTAAAAGAAGACTGTGTCCTTCTTACTGAAATCCGAGTGCTCCTAACTGCGAAGCAGTCCTAGCCACTACTCTCATCTTTTGCAGAAGGATATCCATCAACCTCTCTATCCAGGTTTGAAGAAATCATTCACAGGAGGAAACCCTACCTAAAAGAAAGAAAAAATGGTGCTAAGTATTATTTACGCTGTGTTGTAATGAATAACTGGTTTTTGTGCTTGAATTCAGTCCTTACTCTGTGACAGTTCTCACCGGAATCTATCAGTTCACCGACAATGGTCCAGAAAAATGGTGCCGTGGTTAAGGCAGTGAACTAGCGTTTGAATTATGTTGATTTCTAAACATTGTCCTTCCACCCTAATTTACATCTTCCCTAGAAACGCTAGCCACATTAAGACGAATGGCTTACATTCTACCTTGCTATTAGCCTACCAGAAGGTCAGAATTCTCTCTCCTTTGTCGTCGTCAGGACATAAACTAATCATCTTTATACAGATGCTTGCGGGACCTCGGTTGTCCAATACAGAATGTCGAAACGGAACATATCTCAGCCATCTAAATTTCCAAGTTGTTTTTTTATTGAGCAACCAGTTTCAGCGATATATTACGCAGTCTTCAAACCCCCTGACCGACAAGTAGGAAGATGTGGTGACGTGATCATTGAAGGGTTCGCTGTGTCAAACATGGGATACCAGTCATTCAATGCTGGCCCCACTCTTTACTGGACCGGAAGTGTGAATCTTCCTACATATCGTTCAGGGCCCTGAAGATGGCGTAACACATCGCCGAAACTGATTGTTCAATGAAAAACAACTTGGAAATTTAGATGCTTGAAAGTTGCTTTGTTTGGACTTGCTAAACTAATCTTATCTTCTTTCCTTCAGTGTACTACAAAAGTGTACTTGTTCTCTGCTTAAAGAAAAAGGCGAGGAAATAAATGTGTGAATGACGAATTAGTGACATGCTTCCGGCGGCATCCTGGAACTGTTTACTTAGCCCTCGTAGGAGAAGTAGAAGGGGAAAATATTAGAGAGACACAGAGAGCAGAATATTAAAATATATTGGGGAAGTTACATACGGACGAAAACATTAGCACAATATAGAGAACCAGGATCAAATCATTTAGCTAGTCATTACTACCTAGGACAGTGTGCTATTCCTGATGGCCTGGCTTTCGAGTATACCACTACGAATGATCATTTAAAAGATTAATTGTATTTATTAACGTTGCTAGAATGTAAATCTAACTCTTCGGGTGGCTAGAATGTAAATCTAACTCTTCGGGTGACTGAGAGTAAGGACTACTTCTACATAATTAACTCCATAGTCCAAATTTTAAGAACAACCATAGTTACAAGATTCGAAATTTTAAAAAAGAATTTCAGTATTTCTTCTTTATTAAATTATGCAGATGATTTGCATATTGTGATTATTTGCTTCACTGTCTTGTGTGTCGTATTCAAGTGCTTCCAATATTATTTCACTGAATCAATAAACTGAGTGAATCTACCACACTTATTGACAGATTCGAAGGTAATAATAATCGAGGAAAGATTCTGGAGAAGAGGGGTAACATAATACCGCTAATAATGTAGTTGCACTGTGACAACTACTCCTGCATTTTACTTTTGTTCACCTCTGTTGAATGACTTCATTCCAATATAAATACTATGAACAATATCATAATAGCCGCAGGATATAGGGTTGAAACACAACCCACCCAAAACCAAACCAGTACTGCTTCGTCTTTCTAGGTTCAGCAGCCAGAAATATTGGGATACAAACCATCTTTAACCTTCAAACAGTCTAGGAGTAATAACAGATGAAAACCTAAATTAGACTGAGCACGTAAGTACAATATGCATGATGGCATCAGCATCTCTACATGCCATGCAGAGATACATAAACCTCTTCCCTTCTTGACCTGAAAAAGAAACCTCTGCAAACACTTATACTTGCAGTTATTGATTACAGCAACGTTATCCTGCAAGTCCTTTCTGAGGAAAGCCCAAGGCGCCTAAAATTATTTTCCTGTGTTTATTATATCTGCGATGTTCGACTCTTTGATCATATTTGACAGTGCCGCCAAGCGTAGAGATTTCCATGCCCTCTATCTTCTCTACTATCTTATCAACGTACACAGTCCACCCACACTATAATTCATGCCCAGAGCTGCGGCAACTGGTACATGACATGAATCTCATCGGTACATGGGAGACAATACATGGCGACAGACAGACCTACGTCACAAGTCACTCTGCAAGTCGCCTCGATCGAATTTACGTAACACGTATTCTAGAATCTGCGATCCTCGATGCTGATTTGTGGCCTGTCACCTTTTTTGTTTTCTTTCTTTATTGTAAATTCATTCCTCATACGAGGCGGGCCGGCAGCGGCCTACATACGCTGCTCTTCGGCCAATAGGTAAAATGTCAGATACAATAGAAGACAAAGGATAGAAAAAAATGCATTGTAAAACATGAGGGGAGATATGAAGCCATTCGACTGAAGGCACTGGGTACACAAAGGAGGTCAACAGTTGAAACAAACATAGACATCCAGTTGCTTACATGAACGTAGAAGGACGTTGATGAAAACACTGTTGCACAAAGCGAAGAAACACTGGCACATAGAACCACTGTGGTGACGATCATCAGCGAAACAGACACCAACACACTGATGAAGGGGGGAGGGGGACGTGCCTGCACCGAGCGAGGTGGCGCAGTGGTTAGCACAATGGACTCGCGTTCGGGAGGACGACGGTTCAATCCCTTCTCCGGCCATCCTGATTTAGGTTTTCCGTGATTTCCCTAAATCGTTTCAGGCAAATGCCAGGATGGTTCCTTTGAAAGGGCACGGCCGATTTCCTTCCCAATCCTTCCCTCACCCGAGCTCGCGCTCTGTCTCTAATGACCTCGTTGTCGACGGGACGTTAAACACTAACCACCACCACCACGTGCCTGCCACTGGGTTCAGGGGAAAGGCAGGGGAGAAGGAGGGGGAAGGAGGGGGGAAGGAGCCCATTGGTGAAAGAAAGGAGGGTGGGGAAGGGAGAGGGTAGGGGTTGGAAGCCCGGGGAGGGGGAGGGGAGGAAGAGAGGAAGGGGGTAGAAAGGAATGTGGGTGGGAGGAGAGGGAATCCAGGAGAAAAAGGGGGAAGAGGGAGGGGGTGTTACATCTGATAGGAGGGGCAGATGGAGGGAACAAGGACATCATCAGGGAGGGGAAGTTGGCAGAAGCCACCTTGGGCAAGGGTATGGAGAGTGTGAAGCATGCGGGAGTGTGGAGCGTGCGGGATGCAAGAATACAGGTGCAGCAATGGGCCAGGATATGCGAGGATGGGAGAGACAAGCAGGTGTGGAGGAACGAGCTTGCGGGAGATGTAAAGAATTCGTATCCATTTGAGCAAAAGGAGGGATCTGCATGGTGAATGGGAGGTGGATATGATAGGCGAGGCAGAGTGCATGGCGTTCAAGGATTTTGATGGGCTTATAGATGCAGGTGGGATGGGCATAGCACAGGATGAGTTGGATGAGGGATAGATATGTGTGGAGGATAGTGGAGTGGAGGGGTCCAAACCCCACGTTCGGCTGGAGAGGAGCTTAAGGAGACAGAGTTGGGTACGTGCCTTGGCTTGGACTGTCCAGAGATGGGGGTCCATTAAAGGCAGCAGACACCAAGGTACTTCAGGGTGGGGTTGAGGTGAATGGAGCAGCCATATATGGTTAGGTAAAAATCTAGGAGACGAAAGGTAGGGGTGGTGTTGCCTATGATGATTGCCTGGGTCTTGGAAGGATTAACCTTGGGCAGCCACTGGTTGCACCAAGCGGTGAACTGGTTAAGGTGAGATTGGAGTAGGTGCTGGGAGCGTTGAAGGGTGGGGCGAGGGTAAGGAAGGCGGTGTCATAGGCAAATTGGAGGAGGTGGACGGGGGACTGGGGTGACAGCATGTCTGCCCCCGTCGCCTTTTCAGATTACATAGCATATACATGCACGGTCTCCCTAAGTCGTCAACGAGTGTGGAGGAGTCACAGTGTTTGCAAATTGAATACAACTCACCTCAGTGAAGATGAGTGCAGACGCTTAATCGAAGACATTTGGCACATATGTGAATGACGCTTCCTGACATATCCGACAACGCTGCAGTGGTGGCTGGAATGCATTAAGCCTGCATTGCGTTGAGCGTTAATTGCATACGGAAGAGAGCAGAAGATGTGGTGGCGCCACACGAGGGAATTTTATTTCACGACCCTCCGCGAACTCCCTGTACAAGCACCTTCACAGGACCGGAGAGTTGTTGTAAATCGAGCGCAGGCCCCAATAATTTCCGTAACGCGCCGCTCTCTGAACGGTGTCGCAATCCGTGCAAGGGCCTTTGAGTCCGTGGAGAATCACTGTCAATGTATCAGGTTGTGAGAGAAAAACAACGTAGCCGCCGAATATTAATACAGTCGGTAGTACTGCTGGCGGTCGCCGTATGACAACGCAAAAAGACATTGCCAACGTCATTGTTGAACAATACGGTCATCTCTATAAAGAAGCGGAACACGATCAGGCAACCTTTCATGAGGTCCGACAAATGCTGTCCGCGTGCCTCGACGAGACGGCCAACCGGGAGTTAACAGGGCAAGTCACAGTTGACGACGTAATGGAAGCGCTCGATAAGGGAACCTCGCACAAATCGCCGGGGCCCGACGGGTTTCCGTTAGAGTTTTATCGTGCAATTAAAGTCCTCACGATTCTGCGATGCACTGCCATGTACCGCGAATTGATGTCTCTCAATGTGCCTCTTACACCCTCCTTCGTGGAAGGAATGATCATTTCTATCCACAAACCATCACGCGGTACAGGGAGGAAGGCGTAACGGCCACTGACCCTTCTTAATTGTAGCTACAAGATCTACACCAGGATACTTGTAGCACGCTTTAAACGCGTGCTACGCCAAGTGACATAACTCGACAAAACCCAGCTAGGAGGGGATAGCAGTACACAAACGGCACTCAGCGACTACCGCGATGTTAGCGCGCGGGCAACAACACGTCGTCTACGGGGTGCACTGGTATCGATAGACTTCGATCGCGCCCTTCACAGGGTGAGCCATTCCTGTCTCACGGAAATGATGACGCAGGTGAAGTTTCCTGAAAGTTCTGTCGCCGTCATTATGAGACTACTCCACGGCGCCTCATCCAGAGTGCTTATCAACGGACGCATGGTGGGACCCATCACCATCTCACGATCGGTCAGATAAGGGTGGCCTCTGTCGACGATATTGTGTGTCATCGCTGTCGAGCCACTGCTTTGCGGGCTCCGGAATCGACTCCAAGAATTGACGATAAGGCACAACAAGTTTATATGCAGAACATACGCGGATGACCTAGTGTTTTTAGCACGGTCGGCCGACGAGGAAAGAGTGGCCTTGTATTGAATTAATTTGTATGATATGGCTAAGGGAAGTCGTATGAACATGGCAAAGTCAGCAGCGATGAACATCGGGAGAGACGGCGGCACTGAGCTGCAGGCATCTTCTGCAAACAATTCGTGTAAGTGTCTAAAGTCACAGGTTAAGGTCTCTGGACATGATACAACGGGTCACCTTTTCCAACACTTATCTAGGTTCTCGCATCCTCCATCTAGCACAGTTCTCCCTAGGGCGGTGGTGTTAGCGCGCCGACTCCTGGCGGCATTGGGATATTTTGTGAGCACAGGTCTGCTTATCAAGGTCGGATGCGAAACCCTCACCCTTCCCAGTAGTCGTGAAGGTCTTGGACTAGTCCACGAACGAGACCGAGCAGTGGTTATTTTTATAAGCACGATAATAAAGATGTGGACACGACACGGGAGAAGTCTGACGGGCACCTTGATATACGAACTGGCTGCACCTTCTCGTTGGGCACCGGTAGTGGTGTCTCACGTCTCACCATCGCTTGCCCATCTGCGAACCTTTTTCGTGAAACAGAGTTATGCACTCCTGCTCAAAAGCATCTGAACGACCTGAATTGTATTTCGCTTGATCCGCATGCAACCCGCAAAACGCAGCTGTCTAGCAGGTCCTCTAACCGCTCCTCGGTACAGTCGTTTGACTATTGAAAATGGTTACAACAGGTCTCCACTAGAAAACACTGACTGCTCTGTATCTAATAACTCAAGATGTAAAGTAATACCAAGATACTACAAATATCAGGGAACATCTTATCACAGATAAGACTATCCATAAGGCTTATAAGCTCTCATTTATTACAATAAATGACATACATGAAATGTTACCACTCTCATTATTACTTCAAATAGGTAATGCATGTAGTAAGTTCGTCGTAATCATGATTTCCTCTTCAAAGTAACATACCGTACTTATTATTAACACAAAATGACATCAAAAATTTAAGTTATTCACGAGCAGCTAGTTGAGAATATGTATGAACTTCAAATGACACGACGAACCGCCTCGTTCTGCATATCGATTCAAATCCAGGTCATGCAGACTAAGCAAAGATTTCGTGACTGACGGAAACTAACAGTCATTCCTGACTAGGCATACAGAGACTGATATACCTCGACTTTAGACAGTATCAGTTGGCTAATATCAACTTTAAATTACATAACGTAAACATTTTTAACGGACGCGAATTCCTACCCACCACCTGTTCCCTGTTAACGAACTACGAGAGATGTTAAATATTGCTTCTTCACAAGTAACTTACTTGGAATGCCGTGAGATAAGGCTTTATGTTGGACAGGGATTCGAACCCAGAACCTAATCGGATTGTTATCGAAGCACGATCAACTGCGACATATCGGATTTTCTCGGCAGTAGCTAGATGTTTTAATTGAAATGACGAGACGAAACATTATTTTTTTCCTTCCCAGGACTCCAACGCAGCACCTATCGTTGTTATATTCTAGAGAAAACGAACGTTAACTATGGGTCTGTTACACCAGCAGTGACATGTGAGCATGTCTGAACTAGAAATAATATGACGAAGAGTTACTTTGAAGGGGAAATCATGATTACGACGAACTTACTACATGCATTACCTATTTGAAGTAATAATTATAATGGTAACATTTCAGGTATGTCATTTATTGCAATAAATGTGAGCTTATAAGCCTTAAGGATAGTCTTATCTGTGATAAGATGTTCCTTGATATTTGTGGTATCTTGGTATTACTTCACATCTTGAGTTATTAGATACAGAGCAGTCAGTGTTTTCTAGTGGAGACCTGTTGTAACCATTTTCAATAGTCAAACGATTGTACCGAGGAGCGATTAGAGGACCTGCTAGACAGCTGCATTATGTGGGTTGCATGCGAATCAGGCGAAATGCAATGTAGGTCGTTCGCATACTTTTGAGCATTACTGTACAAATGGAATTACCGACTACCAGGGTGGCACCGGCACTTGATATATATCGCATCTTGACTCGACGATGGCCGAATAATGAAGCAGAGCGCCTACAACCAACTGTTACCTTTTCAGTTTTATGGCGTACAGTGCATCACCCACACCTTGATACGCGCGCACTGTGGTATCGGATGGTAAATGGGAAATACCTGACTCGTTCCAGGTTGCATACAATTCATATGGCGGACGAGCCACTGTGTCCGCAGTGCAATGTTATGGACACAGAGGAACATCGCCTGATATGCGGGCCTTCGGCGGACGTATGGTGTTTGGTTCAAGGAATGATCGCTTCCCTCCTTCGTGTGGTGCCGCAAGCAATAGAACCACGGATACTACTTCTTCCAGATATGACCTATTATCTCCGAACGAAAACAAATGCAGTGATTTGGATTCGGGGTTTGACTGGGCATTACCTTTTCCGAGACGGGAGTAAGAGTGTACTCGACTTTTGGGCCTTACTACAAGAACATCACTCACAGCTTATGAAACATCCGAGATATTGAACATATTACGCTAACTTGTTGGAGAATACATTGCTTGATCACCTACCCAGTTAGGGCGCCCCAGGTAGGAGAATGTAATTATTGCCTGTAAGTATTCAGAACAAGAAAGGACCAGGACAGTAGAGAGTATCCATCACCACACGTGAAGACGTACCTGGCACCAACCCGAGGTACAACGGGATTAGCGATGAACGCGCCCAAGAAGAGGGACTGGTCCATTATCTATTTTTTTTTCTGACAGAGCAGTTTTTGTTTTTTATTGTTACACCACTATGTAAAGAAAAAGCCCACTTATTTACATTTTCCAGAAATGTTTGTTTTGTAAAGGACATCACCTTATATAAAAAAATTGATCGAAGCAGTTTATGTTTGTTATTGTTACTCCATTATGAAAAAAATGTTCATGTATTTACGTTTTCCAGAAATATTTTATTTTATAAAGGGCATCGTCTTATAAAACAAGACAAAAGTCGGATAGAGCATCTGCCATATATGCATGAGATCCCGGGTTCGAGTCTCGGTCGGGCAAACAGTTTTAATCTGCCAGGAAGTTTCAACAATAATGTTTACCGCTGGCCCTGTACGCATTCGTTACCCTTGTACATACTTCTTTCTAACCTCACATCCCAGTATACTTGAGTGGGTCAGTCTCCTTAGATTTCCCATCCCCATAATTGGCTAAATCAGAAAACAACAATATTTCCTACGCCCATAAATACTTTTTATGCCTGTCACTATCTTTACTGTTATTATTGTCATTATTATTATTATTATTATTATTATTATTATTATAACTATTATCACCACTTGTGGCATCAACGATTGCAGCACAAGTACTGCCAGTATGAACTTTTTTAGTTCACAGTCCGTATTGTTTACTCAAATTGTCCCTACAAACATTCAAATCATTCTAATGATGTTTCTCATATTACAATTGTAAAAAGGTACTGTATCTTTAACACCTTGCTCTGATATAAGGGAAGTCCTGATGAACCTAATCAGATCACGTTGAATAAATAAATAAAAAATGCTTTCAGTTTTGTTCCTTTGCTATTCTCCATCATTGCATCACATCTCCTCCTTCATTTTACAGACCATTAGAAACTAGTCAACGTATCCTTCAAGTTCTAATAGTTTTATTCTGCTTTCTTTCTACTGCTTTTTCTTCATTCATGTTGCACACTTTTTACCATTTTAAATACCCCCTGAGAAAAGAGACTAACGACAAGCAACATACAATTTACCTATTCTGTACAAATGCCATTCCCCAGAGGTGTTGCACGTATTAGTTAATACCTTACACATAAATTTTCCTAAGGGTTGCATTTTTCCCGACAGTCGATGTATTTCATTATACCTTCTAAATATCCACACTTCAGTATTTGTTAGTAGTAACATTTTTCCTCATAGCTGTTCTCACTAATTTTTCTAGTTTAACATTAAATACTAAGCACTCTCATTTGCACAATTATTTTGGTTTATTGCTGTATTATATTTTTCCACGATTCTGTTAAGTGAGCATTACGCTGCAAACATGTTGACTATTCTCTAATACTGTTTTCTGATGTGGACGTTTTCTTCTATAGCCACTACTTCTTCGCCACCAACTCCTAGACATATCTCTTGCTCGAGATTGACAACGATAAGTTTAACTACTTCTCAGTTTTACCGTTTAACGTGTATTAAGAGAAATGAATCACCATCTGTTTCGATACCTATTTACTCTTACACGATTTTAAAACTACTAAACCACTTTTTCAAACAGCTGCGCAGTGTAACAATCCTAATGTAGACTCCACAGAATGAATTGGAAGACCACATGAATCAAACTATGATGTAAGTTCTTTATTAAACGAATTTTTTGTAGAAATTCCCATATCGCGAGCTTGTAAGAAACATAAGAGAGACAACGCCGGCACTGTGGTAATATTTTCGTAGGATAATTAGTCATAAATTAGAGTTTATGAGAAGAAATGTATTGAGACTGAAAAATGAACACACGAAAAGTTGACGAAAAACGCTCGTGGGGATATTTTATGTTTGCGGACGTGTATTTCCCTAGATTTGCGTTCCTACGTAATTTTGTTAATTCTAGCTCTTTCATACAGGATATTTATCTTAAAAAAGTAATTATCATCGTGTAATGTAGTTCACATACTTACTTAAGAACTGCTTGATGATGCTGAACGTTCTTCACTAGCTGTACATACATATGATCATCTGTTACGTCTTGTGCTGAGAAATCTTCCTTCCTACGAAGGAGCACTTCTTTGGTGATTTGTTCACATCCTCCATTTTCTGTTTTCATTAACTTCCCATCACCTTTTTTCATAGCTGAAACATTCTCGCTCAAGACTTCTAGCTCGGCTGCAACCATTAGCATCATGTGAATGAAGAAAAGGTCTATAGAATTAGTCGCCTGAGACGCCACTACTAGACAGAAAGACTGGACTACGTACAGTATCTCGTATGCAGGTGAAACTTGCATATTCGCCGGTATCCAGTGGCCCACGGGGAACTGCCAGCTGGCTTCAGACGATTCCTCGTCAGAGTTAATCAACGCGCGTGAGATCAGCGGGAAGAAAACCCAGCCGATCAGCGCCGGCACCACGCTCGCCTGGGGAACAGCGGTCATTAGCAGTCGGTGTGACGGATTTTCCCATTATTAGAACATATATAGGCTTATCTTGACACCACCAAGAAGAGGACAGCTAAGTTCTCCATGCGCTTGGAAACAGTTCGAATAAAAAAAAAAGAAAAAAGAAAAAAATGGGCAAATAGCTGACACTTGCTAACACTAAAACTCTGTGTCGCATGTACACTACATTCCTTTTATAATTAGATAATGTAAATGGATATTTGCATGATTTTTGTGATGTATTTTAAAAGTCATGCGGATGTACTTTACCTGCGTTGATTTGTAAAGGAAACTGAGTGATACGTGTACGACGATAATCAAGGAAAAAGAATATGTGAAATAAGGTACGAAATGTAGGGAGGAAATCCCTCTGCAGTAGAGATGCCAAACGAAACTTTAAAAGGGACGAGGTGTGTGCACACCAAGCCAGAAGCGCATCTGATAAGAGAGAGGCTAACACGTACGTAAAGTGTACAGCTTGGCCGTAACAGTTGGACAAAACAGCCTCGGATTCTGATTATTTGTGTGTCAGATGCTGAATCTACAAATGTGTGATTACATTCAAAAGCGCTTTTTCAGTGCCATATGTATAATGGAAGTGCATGGACTGTGTGAGTAACGATTTCCTGCTCGATACAGACTCACACCGTCGCCAGGCACAGTGTCATACAGAACTATAAATGAAAAGGAATTACTATGTGGTTTCATGAACTTGTTATACATCACCGGAAATGAGTAGCCGTTTATTAACCACCAGTACAATATTTTTCGGATGTTGTGTAGATTTTTATCACGTAACGAGTAGTAAACGATTAAACTTTCATTTCAGTCGTGACTGATTTCCATCGGAAAGCACCATATGAATGAATACATTCTTGTATTCGCTGTAACGTGGAAGCAAAGAGCCTCCGACTGTCATCTTAGGGAATTTCTTGCCACATACTGTGCCAGTTCACGAAGACTGATGAATGTGTGTTGGTCTGAAAGTATACATCTTCCCATCACTTCCCAGACATGCTCTGTCGGTAATAAATCGTGGGGTAGAGCAGGCCAATCAAGATTTCGTAAATTCCTCAACTGTTGTGTGAGGTATTGCATTACTCTGCTGGAATATGCCACTTCGTATTTTTGTGGGATATGACATGATAGGTTTCACCATTCTTTCCACATAGTGGCTGAATGACTTCCTTCAATAATTACTAAATCCAATGGATCGTCGCACCGTATATAATTGTAAGAGTTTTATGAACCCCGAGAATCTATGCTTACTGTGATCTTTTACCATCTCGTTTACGAACACAGTGGCGTAGCAAATGATAAAGAAATGGACTTTTCTCGTTCCTACGTTCTCATTTTCAGCACCCAAAAGTCATCTATTTTCCGAAGTTACAAGTAAAAATGTACGAATCATTTATTATTCGGTATACTTACGATTTATGTGTTTGCGTACCGTACACTCCTCGTATATCAGTAGTATCGTACGCTATTGCATCCAAATTTTGTGTTGTGGGTATCCTCAGCTGTAGAATTGAACCGTGATGAATAAAATCGCTTAGGTCTGCGGTAAATCTTTATTTTTGATCCGACTTTATTGTACGCCGTTAGAGCCACATCTTTAGGGGTACTGATTAATAATTTATTCCAAACGGTAAGCAGTAGATCACCCAACATTCTTTGTCCCAGTGTGACAAAATTGTTTAAATTATAGATCTGTATCCCTGATGATGTGGCTCACACAGCGTGAAACTAGTTGGATCAGAAATAATGATTTACCTTAGACTGTATTATTACCTCAATGCTACATTACTTTTAAAATGGAACTAAAGGATGTGTTTACGATTTCACTTCCGTCTGTGTCAGACCTGCATGTAGAGGTACAAGCGTCTCGAAAGCCGTTGGTAATTGTCTCGAGTGTGTTGGTTGCTTTCCCCATTGTAGTGCTGCCGCGTAGTGTCGGAGAGCAGCTGCACTAAGCGGTTCAACGTATCTCCTGCTCCGATGAAGAATGCAGCCTGAGAAAAGAAAAAGAAATTGCTTGCCAAGGTACAACTCAAGCATTCAGGCATACAAAATGAGATATATGCTACAGCTGGTTCAGCTGTTGGCTTCTGGAAACCGCCCAAGTATCACACATCCGCCCGAAAGGTAGGCACATCATCAGGAAATGACATCTTCATTCCTGAGCAGAATATCAGAAGTATTATAGACAGTGAGAATTGCAATAGCAACACAGTTGCTACAGAGATTATCCCTAATATGTAATTAATTCCGTTCTGAAGCCAATCTGCACACAAATGACATGAAACAAAGTGACGAAACCGAAATATTTGTCGAACAACAACCCAAGAATTAACCTGCATCTGCGTTTACATAAACACTCGTCAAACCACCATATAGTGAACGTCGGAGCGTACCCTGCATCACTGACACTCATTCCCTTCCCTGTTCCTCTCGCAAGTGGAGCAAGGGAAAAATGACTAACCACACGCTCTCGTACAGGCCTTCATGTTGCTTACCTTATCTTCGCTGTCCTTACTCGAGATGTATGTTAGTGGCAGGTGCCAGAAGAATCATTCTGCAGTCAATCGAAAATACTGTTTCTACAAACTTTCTTACTAGTGTTTCGCGTTAAGAATGTTTTTTTCTCCATTCAGGGATTCCTGTCTGAGTTCACAGATCATCTCCGTAAAACTTCTGAACCTACAGATAACAATCTAGCAGTATGCCTCTGAACTGCTTCGATATCTTCCATTAATCCAATCTGGTGGGTCGTACGAATGTTCTGTACGTGGTCTCCCTCCCTCATAGACGAGCTGCACTTCCTTTGAATTCTCCAATTAAATAAAGTCGAACTTTCTACTTCCCTACAACCGACCTTACCGGCTGGTTTCATTTCACGTCACACTGCAACGTCACTCCATCATATATAACTGACGTGACTGTATCAAGAAGCACACGACTAATATTGTACACGGGCACTACAGGATTGTTTTCCCTATTCATCTCCATTAACTTACATCGTCTCACATTTAACGCAAGCTTCCACACATCACACCAAATAGAAATGCTATTCAGCGCACTCTGAATCATCTCTTAGTCATTCACGGGCTTTTTCGTACACCAAAGCGTCATCAGCAAAGAGCAGCAGAATGTTGCTCGCCTTGTCGGTCAGATACGAATTACGTATACTGCTGACAAAAAGAAATAGGTGCGCAGAAGGGAAAGAAGGTATGAAATTAGATTTCACGGTTGAGAGGGTATGTGATGTTATTTCAGTTTTTCGAGTATCGAGTCAAAAGGCAAAGCACCTCCCAGTATGAGGCCACTTATCAATATGGCGCCACGCCCCCTTTGCGCTGGATGCGCGTGTTGATTCCTTTGCGAAGAGTATCCTCCCCTGACGAAAACTGGGCGACAACTGTTGTAACTCGTCGTTGACATCCGAGATACTGGCACCGGGACGGAGATGACATCCAAGATGATCCCCCGCATATTCTATCGGGAACAGATCAGGAACATCAACATTATGCAGACAGTTAATAGGTACGCATAATCTGTGGACGAACATTGCCCTGTTCAAAAATTTCAGCAACACACTGTCGCATGAAAGGTAAACCACTTGGATGCACGGGGTCCGGGAAGTACAGTTGTTCCGTCAGAGTGCTGCCAATAATCACCAGCTGTGACCTAGGTCATATCTAAAGGGTTCGAGTACAATGACATCAGGAGTAACGCCATTATGCGCCGTCAAACCTTTGGAAGATCCTTTCGCCAGGTTTCCACCAGCCTCACCGAAGATGCTTATCCAGTGTAGTGCAGAACCGAGATTCCTCACTGAACACGCTGTGATGCCATTCAACCGTAGTCTTTACTTCCCGGCCCCGATCTCACTCCAAAGGCTGTTGTTTGCGTTGTAGTGTTAACAGCTGCCTGCAGTTTTTCTCGGACAGCAGGCACGGATATGAAGGAGCTACGATGTGCTGGGTGTGCAGACGGATGCCCTCCCAGAAGCTTGACGAGTGTGCCTGCCCTCACGTTGCCATGCAATCCAACATGCGGCCACTTTCATACTGAATACCCCAAAAGTCTGGATATCTGCGTAGCCGGCAAAATGCAGACCCACAAAGAAGTCACTTTCAAATTCTTTCAGGTCCCTATAAAGCTGTCACACACGAGTATGATGTGTGTCTGTGTCACTCATAGTGATCACTCAGAATCTGTTACGAATGCTTCGGCAAGTTACTGTTGCACTATAATTGGAAGTGTCTCTGCCTTGTACGCCATCATATTTTACTACCTGCACACTGACTGGCCAGACTTTATCAGACCTCCAACCATTCGCATTGGACAAGTACTCTCCTAAGTGAGTAGCTGTTTCCCCTGCATAATGCACTCCTGACCTATCTAGAAAAATGCTAGAAATCTGAAACCTGTAACGTATGTCTAGAAGTGTGCAACTAAACTGCCACAGTATCTCTGTGTTTATCCGTACCTGGTTTACACCGTCCACCCAGTTCCAGATCAGAGGACCCTGACTGATGCTGGGTATGGGCCTGCCACGAGCAAGAACAGTAATCTTCATTAATTACGTGAGGTGCCTGTAGGAACTGGGGATGGCCTCAGAACTCAGGGGACTGGAGTCACTGGTGCCGACATGTGCCACAACCTTAAGATGACAGCACTCTGTACCTTTGATAGACATCATTGGGGGGGGGGGGGGGAGGTGGGGGGGGGGAGCTCTTCCACATCCCTCACGACGCTTCCCGCTATTTCTCTAAACGGCTCCATAATGTGAATACGGATGGAATTCGAGAAACCAACAAACTTCTGCTCTCGTGTGCATGCAAGATCCTACTAAAGGACAGGACGTTTGTCCATATGTACGGTGAATGGGCGAGAGCAGACGCCAGTCCCCACATTCGTCCTCCATCTTGAGCAACATGGTCAAGTTAATACTTGTCACTCACACTGAGGTGAACGTGGCCCTGCGTATAATGCGCTAGAAGGTGCCTCGGCAGGAGGGCAAGTGGGAAAAACAAGCGACAAGTAAGGTGTCGCAGGCGACACGCCAAAATATCCACTGCCTTTCCACATGCAGGCAGCAGCCTGAAGATGGCTGACCGAGGCGACAGCACTTGCAACTGTTCTTAGACTGCATCCAATTCCTCCGCACACAGCAATCACAGTTCCTAACGTTCCCAGCGCTAAATTTCGAATGTAAAGAACCACCATCCCTGTTTTCTTTTAGACACGATTTGCGCTACGGAATTCTTCAGATCGCCGAATGCAAGGTACTAAAAAACAGAAGCATTCACTGACACCAGTGCACTACATGCAGAAGACAAGGAAATTAACGGGATAACTGTTACCTCCACTTTCCAGACGTCCTAGAAAGCAATGCGAAGTTCTTCGTCAGATTTTTGACATCCTCCTTACGTGACGATGATTACTGTGGAGGTCGTCTGCAAGTGATGTTATTGGTGGCTAATTAAGGTGTATTTTGTCTACATCAATAAGTCTGAGATTTCGAGATGTCGGTGGGCATTTACGTGATGGAAGTCTTCATCTGTGAGAAATTCATTCACTGGAGCATGTCGAGGAGCTTAGGCATTATCATTCATGACCACATGTATAAAAAGGAATGTTTGTGGTTGTAGCACGTCACCTCCCTATCTTTACTCGATAAATTGTTGCTGCCACCCACATCAAGGCCTCACCAGCACGAAACTGATTCCTGTGATGATTCTGTGAGGCAGAAGTTACGATTTCACCTCGAGATGAATATTATTTATTTATTTATTTACTTAACCTGATCAGATTAGGGCCATCAGGCCCTCTCTTACATCAGACCAGTGTTCCACACATGCAACATTTCACACATCAGAGTTACATCATGACCATAGTTTAAATGAGAAAATTAGCTTACTCTAGTGACAATATGAATAAAGAGTAGTGACTAAGACCTAATAAAGTAAATGCGGCAGTATTTTTACAACAGGTGCTATACATACAGATTATGATAAAAGCAATAATAATAACAGTAAAAAAATCAAATAATAATGACAAACATGAGAAGGATCGGCAATAGTAATGAAGGTTTGTGCAGATGTACATAATATCTTGGTGTGTAAAGTAGATGTCTACTAGTATAGCGAGTTTTGGGGAAGGGAGATTTAAGGAGGGGGAAAGAGGGAAGTAATGAGGTGAAGTGCATTCATGTACAGAGGAAGGCATTACTGTTGCTTAAGTAGATACGTCATTAACTGTTTTTTGAAGCCGGACATGTTTTTAAGTTCTCTAACATAACGAGGGAGGTTATTCCAGAGTCGGGTTCCCGCTACTGTAGAGGGCTTGGAGAAGGTGACTGAGCGATGCAGTGGAACGGAGAGGATTTTATTATAATGGAAACGTGTATTTCTGTCATGTTGTTCCGACATGAGCGTTAGGGACGAGGAGACATATGAGGGACAGTGTACATTTATAAGGCAGTAGATGAGACAGAGTGTATGGAAATCTCTGCGTTTGTCTGCACGCAGCCAGGACAATTTTGCATATGCTGGTGAAATGTGATCGAAAAGTCGAACGTCACAGATATATCTGACGCAGGCATTCATGACCAGTTCTAGACGTCGGGAATTTTCCTGAGAGAGGCCTTGTGGGGTAATATCGCTGTAGTCAATGATTGGGAGTATAAGCGTTTGTACTAATTTCTTTTTCAGAGCGAAAGGGAAGAGTTTTTTATATTTTTGTAGGACATGAAGGGATGCTGATGCTTTTTTGCACACTGCAGTTACGTGCTCTGTCCAATTTAGATTTTCATCTATTATTACTCCCAAGCTCTTTGCTGAGGGAGAGAAGTTAATATTTGTTCCATTTAGGATAAGAGGTGGTACGGATTCCCGATGTTTTGGGCTAATGAGCTTAGAGTGACCAACAATTACCGCTTGGGTTTTAGATGGGTTCAGTTTTAGACCTATGTCCTGTCCCCATTTTGACAGTGCATCGAGGTCAGTATTGAAATTTTCAATAGCTTTCTTGAGATTGCTTGGTTTCGCACATAGATACAACTGAAGGTCATCAGCATACATATGGTATTTGCAATAGGTCAGAACCGATGACACGTCATTGTCATACAGAGAGAAGAGTATAGGACCTAATACTGAGCCTTGGGGAACGCCTGACATTACCTGCCGCCATTGTGATTTTATATTCCCAGACAGGACGCGTTGCTGACGAGACGTCATGTATGAGCGAAACCATTGCACTGCACTTGGTGAGAAATTTAGACATCTAAGTTTGGCCAGTTAGATGTCGAAGTCGACAGTATCAAATGCTTTGCTGAAATCTAAGAAGCAAATGATAGTCGCTTCTTGTCTGTCCATGGCAAGTTGGAGGTCATCTGTCACCTTTATCACAGCGGATGTTGTGCTTCGATGTTTACGGAAACCTGATTGGTATTCATCTAGTAGGTTGTTAGTAGTTAGGTAGTTGGTAAGCTGGTCATGAACTATATATTCTAAGGCCTTTGATAGTGCAGGATGAAGGCAGATGGGGCGGTAGTCAGAGGGTGCTGTGGCGATGTCCTTTTTAGACAGTGGCTTAATTTGTCCCAGTTTCCAGGCCTCAGGGAAAACACTTGTCATTAATGAATCGTTGAAAATTTCTGTTATAGAGGCCAGTAGTTGGTCAATAATAAGTTTTACCATCTGGATAGTGATACAATCATGCCCAGTAAATGCTGATCTAATCCGCATTATGGCTTTCTTGACAATACTGCAAGTGACGTGCTGTAGATAGAATTTTTCTTTGCTACAGTCGTTCATCCCCATGAAGTAATCAATGATTCTCTGTTTTTTTTTTTCTTTTTTGCGGTTCAATTTTGTTTGTAGGTAATGTGAAGAATCGGTTTAGTTCTTCAGCTGGGACCATGTGATTTTCTGCAACTTTTATTTTGCCTAAACCGAGACTACGGAGATTTTTCCGCAAGATAGCTGGTCCACATCTATTGTCGGCTAATGTACAGTCATGTCTGAGCTTAGCGTTTCTCACCGCTTGACCGACTCTGTTTCGTTTCTGCTTGTATACAGCACGATTTTCAGGTGTAGGGTGTATCTTGTATTCTCGATGTGCAGCATCTCTGAGATTCATGAGCTGTTTTAGTTCATCAGTAAGCCAAGGTGCAGGTTGCCTTTTTACTTTTCTGGTCTTTATTGGAGCATATTTTTCATATAGTTCAGTAATTTTGTTAGTGAAATCCTGGAGTTTGTCGCTTATGTCCATGAGGAGAGTAGAGGTCATCCCCCAAACTATTTCTTGTGCCTCAGTTTCGAGTTCAGGCAAATTTATGTGTTTGAGGTCTTGGTATGTAGACAGTTTTTGTTTCTTTCTAGGACATTCTAGTGAATACGTCATGGAAATGATGTCATGGGCAGACATGCCAGGCGCAGATATTTGAGAGGTGCGGATTATTCTGTTCGGAGATTTCATTGCGAATATATCTATGAAAGTTTGACTGGTAGTCGTGTGATGAGTAGGAGCCAGCTTTAGTAGCGTCATATTTGAGGAAGAAAGCATCCTCTTAAATTTCCCAGTGGAAGGACTATTGCACAGAACATTGATGTTAGTGTCACCAGCTATAATTACATGTTCATATGACGATTCGAGACTAGAGAGGGCAGTCTCGAAGCAGGCGAACCCACCGACTTTAGGAGGTTTGTAAAGGACACATATTGAGCACTTTCTGTCAAGTGATTTGATCTCTATGAACATATATTCCACTTGTTTATCTACATTGTTGTCGGATGTGTGCAGTACTGTAGGTGACAAATCAGAGCGTATGTACGCTCCTACTCCGCCCCCTCGTCTGTTGCATCTGTCGTGCCTGAGAAAGATATAGCCATCTAGGTTTACGGAAGTTGTAGGAATACTTGGTTTGAGCCAAGTCTCTGACAAAAGTATTACGTGTATATCAGCAGTTTGAAATATATATTTGAACTCGTTGAAGTGAGCTGGCAGAGACTCGACATTTGCATGTGCAATATGCAGCTTGGTGCGTTCGGATGTTGATTGCCCGAGGAGGCTGCCGACCGATGTATTCGGGTCGTGGTTGGTGGTGACAAGAGGGTCGAGGCATGAGGAATGCGGAAGGCGTGTGAAGGAGGAGGGGGGGGGGGGGGTGAGGGAGTGTCCTCCCAGCTCTGTGCAGTGAAAGCGGCCGGGTGGGGGAGGGGGAGGGGGTAGGTCCCCGGGGAGGCAACGGGATATGCGGCCAAGGTCAGCGAGGTCTGTTCTGGAAGTAGCCGTGGGCTGGCAGGGGAAGGAATTTCGCTCAACACAACGGGAGTAATCTGCACGTTACGACAGAGTGTGATTTTATTTTCACTTATGAGGATTACAACTAAAGTATGATGGTGGGTTGCTAATTAAGCATGGAAGTGAGACTACCTTATGTAATAATTAACAAAATTACATGAGAAAAACAATTAAAGATGAAAATAGTTATATGGAGAAACGAAAAGTTGATAATACAAATAAAAAGAAAAACTACACGAGAAAAAAATAATTAGAGATAAAAAAATAGTTATGTAGAGAAACGAACAATTTGATAATACATTAGTTAAGATATGGTTGACAGTGTAAACAATATAAACATACAGGTTAAGTGGCAGCAAGATTAGACATGATTTAGCTTCTAAAGCACAGGCTTTCGAGTTCATTAACACTGCAAATTGTTTTCTTTCCGTTTTCGGTCTTTCAGAGGTCAGATCCTCGCGTACTGTCAGACCCGACTTCGCGAGATTCTTCTTTGCTCTGAATATTTCAGATCTTTTCCTATACGACATAAATTTTACTATTATAGGTCTTGGTTTTGTAGAACCTGGCGACTTAGACCCACTCTATGACTTCTGTCAATGTCACTCAGAGTCAACTGCACGCCTAGCTTTTCTTGGACAAGGTTTATCACAAGTTCATCTGTGTTCTCTCTGCTGCTCTCTGGAATGCCGAACAGTCTGAGATTATTGCGTCTCTGATATTGTTCGAGCTCGTCCGTCTTCCCGATCAATTTCTGTTCGAGCAGTCGTGCTTTCTCCTCACTTGCTTTTAACGATATGTCCAGTGCACTGATCTTGCTCGCATTAGCCTTCAGAGTTTTCTGTATTTTGTCCGTCACTGCTGCATCAGTGATGGTTTGAACAACGAGCCCGAGCGTCTCCTTAGCCTGCAGCGCGGCACTCACCTCAGCCTTCACGAGTGCGCCGATGTCAGCGATGCCGGGCGGAGCGGCCGCAACACCCGGTGTGGACTGCACGCCTGCGCTGTCGCCGGCCTGGCCGTTGGCTGCACTGCGCGTTGTTCGGCGATTTTCCATTTTAAGTGAGATTCCGTGTAATTGGTGCACAGTATGTGATGTAAAATACGACACTCGGCAGTAGATATACGGCTTTAGTATATGTAGACTAGTCTAACTGCTTAAAACACCTCCAGATTTCACGTAAACTTGCGAGCCAAGCTAACGCACGTCACTCACTCGCCGCCATGTTGCACTAAATTAGACGAGCATCTTCCTCCAAACTACAGCGGAATTCACTTGGGAAAACGAAAGTCTTGCAGTCCTCAACGGTCCACTGATGATGGTCTGAAATCGAAACAGTTAGTGTAAAAGAGATACATTTGCAGACAGCCTTTTACGGTTAACTTTGCGGAAACTTTATACGTTTGCGGTTTTTTTAACATGTATTTTTTGACACATTTATTAACTGTGGAACACTGTCTTTAAAAATTATTTTGAACAACTGACTCACTATGGATCTAATGGAGTGGTTTCGTTGTCTGTTATGGACCTGCCTCCTCGAAGGAGAGATAGGCCCATCCGTTACTTAAAGGGCACATATTTGATTTTAGGGATTGTTGACGTTTACAGTAAGTATTTCTCCGTTCCCTTTCCAGTTTTTCTTTGTCAAAGTATTAGTGTGTCTGAGTATTAGTGTGTCTGACCTGAACTTGTCAGAAAATGACATGACTTGCATAGCGCCCTTGGTTCAATCAGGGTTTGCTGTTTCCTTCGTAAATATGCTCCGAAGAGAAATACTTCCTATTTATTGATAACCATTTTATTTGTCTCCAGTAAACAATGGATTATAATACCGTAATGTAGACACACATAAATTTTACACAAACATTGAATAATGTACAGGCAGAGAAATGTAGGGTCATTGTATGAACGCAACTAGTTTTACAACACTGTTCCAATTGAATTGACGAAGCAAGAACACATAATGGTAAAATACTCTGTACTCTGTACAAAATTACACTGCTCGCAATTAAAATTGCAATGCTGCGAAGGACTGCAAGTATCGTAATATTACCTACTGTGCGCCTGCAATGTTCATGCAAGGTTATGGGGTTAAGTGGGTAGATGATTTCGGGGCTTACAAGTTTGAAATTTGGTACATAGGGCTAATAACTCAGATGGTAGCACTGGCTATAATTTGGATGGCATCTAGTCGAAATCAGCTAGGATGATAGATATGTATACTACATTCGATTCCGCTTCAACTCTACGGAAATATTCATCAATCGTAGTGGTTGCGCCTCATTCCCTCGGCGACCCACGAGCAGGTGTTTTCATTAAGTGACAGATACGTGGAACGTACTGGCCACAGAAGCAGTCGAGTGTCCTAAGCTTCGAGGAAGCTCAGATGAGGACAGGTAACATGCTTTCTTGAGTTATCCTGTAGGAATATAACATCAAAGGCACCTCGAAAATACGACACAATATCCGGTCTTAACACGTCACAAATGCAACGTATTTTGCATGGTACCCCATAACTTAATGCTAGCTGCAGGGACAATATGACGAAGACAATCTGAGAACACTGATTCCCCTCGGAGGCTCCACACACTGTCACGTACATAGTGAGGCTCTGCCGAGAGGTGCCACTCCACTAAAAAGGCGACGGTTCCTGGGTGGGGCCAACACATGTGGGATGCGCCACAGAGACGTATAGCCGCTCTTTCACAAGCTCCAACAGCCACCCAGCAGCTGTCAACCAAGCTAGTTGCGGAAGCAAAGCTGAAGTTTTAAGTTTCGCGTTTAAGAAATCGTTCACACAAGAGACGCGTACGAACGTGCTGTCGCTTGACCATCGCACAGTCTCCCGTATGGTACGCTAGGTAATGCAGACCAGTAGAAGAACAAATCTATAATGTTCGAATAAAACAATACTAGTGTCCTGCTTGACACGGTCACGTCGATTTAATATCTAGCCGTAACGTTGCAAAACAATATGAAATGGAATTCATAGCGGCTAGACTAGGGAAGACGAATGGTCCACATCTGTTTATTGGAAGAATTTTAAGAAAGTGTGGTTCGTGTGTAAAGAAGACCGTGACTAGGACCCTAGTGCGACAAACTGTTGAGCATTTTGTGGCGGGGTTCGTAGCGACAAACACTTCGCTGTAGAAACGGCTTACGAAGTCACCGCCACACTTTTAATAGCGGGCCGACCGGTTCGCTGGAACAGTGAACAGAAAGATGAAAACCCAAACACTCTGATTAAATAAAAGTCGGTACTTATCTTTATTAACGAAGATACAGAAACACAGTAGTGAACTCCGTGTTTACAGAAATCTGTCTAGTTCGAGTCGTAGCGGCTAGGTCAGCGTCGGCTGACGACAAACAACAACTCTGCTGCGATGAACACACAACTGACTAGCAAGTACACAAATCGGTGGCGAGTATACAACGGAGCGGCGAATACAGAACTCCTAGCGCTCGCGACTCCAGCGCTTAAGAAGCCAGAAGCCAGCGGTGGCGCACGCAGACTTGCGGCGATTTCCTGTATCGCTGGTGCTGCTTATGCGGACGGCTTCCGGACTTTGATGCTGCCAACCTTTTGGCAGCGGGCTCGGTTGGCATTACTGGCTAGGATATAACAGAGCACTAATTTAGTGTTTGGGATTCACACTAGGTCGGATTAAAGGAAGGCATCGAAGCAGTTCAGAGGCGGGCTGCTAGATTTGGTACCGGTAGATTCGAACAACATGCAAATATTACGGAGATGCTTCGGAAACTAAAATACAAATCATTGGGGGGAAGGCGAGATTCTTTTCGAGGAGCACTTCTGAGAAAATTTAGAGAACCGGTATTTGAGAATGACAGCAGAACGACTCTACTGTCACCAGCGTACATTTCGCGTAAGCACCACGAAGGTAACGTTAGATGCATTAGGGCTCTTACGGAGGCATGCAGATAGTAGTTTTCTCGATCTATATGCGAGTGGAACAGGGAAGGAAATGACTGGTAGTGGGTCAGAGTACCCTCCTCCATGCTAACTGTGGTTTTGTGTGGGTCAGTATGTAGACCTAGATGTAGAATAAAACGACGTACTACAAGAACTCATTACAAGCCTTGCAGTCAGCGAGGGAGCACCTCGCAGAGCAATCACTATGGTGATCGCACATCCCAATAACACCCCTGTCCCGCTTTTTGTCATGTTCACAAGACCCCCATCAATCGTGGTGAGGTCAGTACAATTATTATTTTGAATGAAAGTGTCTTTTCTTTGTCTCATTCCGTATTTCTTTTAGTTACTTTCTACCAGTTCTATCTGTGTATGGGACAACTGACATCGAGCTACGTTTCTTGACTGTGACCCATAATGTAAAAGTTACTTTGCTGCTTTCGTTTTGGACACTAGCTTAATTTATATACAGGGTGTCTCTCCCAAGACTAAAAAAATGGTTCAAATGACTCTGAGCACTATGAGACTTAACATCTGAGGTTATCAGTCCCCTAGAACTTAGAACTACTTAAACCTAACTAACCTAAGAACACCACACACATCCATGCCCGAGGCAGGATTCGAACCTGCGACCATAGCGGTCGCGCGGTTTCGGACTGAAGCGCCCAGAACTCCACGGCCACTCCGGCCTGCTCTCCCAAGACTCATCAGCCATATCTTCTCGGGCTTTTCTGCTCATTATTGCAATTTAGGTTTTGCAATACGTAGCTGGAGTCAGGCTCAATATATACTCGTAATTATGTTTCTATGCGATGCCCAGTATCAATAGAATGCGTCGGTTGGTTTCCCGTTTGCCGTCTCCTTTTAGAGTCAAAATGATTTTTGAAGAGGGATGTTACAAGCTCATTCGATCAAGTTATCTCAGATCAGTTTTCTAAGGTATTCAGAGGCACAGTAAAACAAAAAGAATGAACAGTACTCCAACAGCGACATCATAGGAATGGCCTGCGCTGACTGTCACCGCCAAGCAGCAGCGCTACGCGGTCGTTGCTGGAGTACTGTTTATTTTTCATGTTTTACTGTCACTGTTAATAAGTATCGATAAAACGAATATCACACTAGACTAATCTGCGACCACTCTATCGAATGGGCGTGTAGCATCCCACTTTAAAAATAATTTTGTTTGTGATGAGAACAAATCGACGCTCTCCGTTCACGCTGAATGTCGCATGGAAGTCGTATCATTAGTATTTGTTTGGGCTGGCTCCAGCTACACACTGTAAAATAGAAACTGCCACAGTCTGCTGAAATGTGAAATGCACCTAATGACTCACAGGAGATACTCCCTGTATAACAGCTGTTGCTTACGATTACCACACAAAGATTACTTAATTTAGTGAAACTCATGCTCTGTTGAACCTTTATCCAGGAATCTCACTTATTACACCTCAGTTGTGATGCTTACCTTGATCAAAAATCCGGTGCAAATTGAAGCGATGAAGCTACATAGTGCGACTTCTTCGAGCTCCGCTGGCGGGTCTATGAGCAGCTTGAGGCTAGACGTGAGCGACAGCCACGTTAGACAGGTCATTGTCAGGGCGGCGGCCAGTGTGCGGCAGGGTCGGCCCCGCGGCTGCCACAGCCCCAGCAGGCGGCGCAGGGACGTACCGGGAGCCTCCAAGGAGCGGCCGTGGCTGTCTGCTGCCGCTGCTGTCATCGGACGCCCCATCACGTCTGCCCCGCCTCAGTCTGCGAGCAGAAGAGCCTGCAGCACTGTGCATTCCGTAGGCGATCGTTTTTTATTTTTTTGTATTTCTGGTCATATTTATTGCGGCCAATATCGGATTTATTCATCGTTTCAAGATAGTATAAAGCCTTAGTTGCACCAGAAACTTTTATTTATACTTAAAGTATCTCCATTGATCAACATAACAATTGTGAATTTTTTATTGGATTAAGTAGTCAGCCGGCTGGAGTGGCCGACCGGTTCTAGGCGCTACAGTTTGGAGCCGCGTGACCGCTACAGTCGCAGGTTCGAATCCCGCGTCGGGCATGGATGTGTGTGATGTCCTTAGGTTAGTTAGGTTTAAGAAGTTCTAAGTTCTAGGGGACTGATGACCTCAGAATTTAAGTCCCTTAGTGCTCAGAGCCATTTGAACCACTCAGGAGATCATAAACAGTTTTCAAAATAACTTTTATTATTCAGAGTTATTACTCCTATGTTAATGCCATGCGTCCTTCCACACGGGGGAGCACAGATTTCATGGGACGCACACGACACTGAAACTGAAAGGTCTGTCACAATGTTTTTACGATTACAAATTTGAATAACGCTCGTTAAAAATAAGAAACAGCGACGCTGGTGCTGTTAATTAGTAGTCCGTAGTATCAAGCTTCATTCCATATACAGGCGTCAGTGATCATGTCGTACTGATAGAAGCAACATCCTGCGTCAGCGGTTGAGTGTTATTTTCGCTACGGAGAATGTGGCCTGCCCGTGCTACGTGCCTTTAGTAAGCATTACAAGATTCAACCACGATGTGGTATTCTTGATCTTGGAACAATATTTGATTCAGTAAGAAACTTCCTTGCACCTGCCAGTGTATCGAATCGAAAGTCAGCCGGCCCTAGGGACCGTGTGCGTAACTGATTACAGGCAATCCCTCGTTATGTTATGTCATTTTATGTTAACCGGGGGCCTAGAAACGACGGAGAGGCTCCGTCCCCGCCGCAGCCGTAGTGGTCCACAACCCCACAAAATGCTACAGTAGTCCTCTCACTCCACCGCCGCCCCATACCGAACCCAGGGTTACTGTGCGGTTCGGCCCCCGGTGGACCCCCCCCCCCCCCCCCCCCCAGAGAACGTCTCACGTCAGACGAGTGTAATCTCTATGTTTGTGTGGTACAGTAATGGTGGTGTACGCGTACGTGGAGAACTTGTTTGCACAGCAATCGCCGACATACTGTAGCTGAGGCGGAATAAGGGGAACCAGCCCGCATTCGCCAAGGCAGATGGAAAACCGCCTAAAAACCATCCACAGACTGGCCGGCTCACGGGACCTCGACACAAATCCACCGGGCGGATTCGTGCCGGGGACCGGCGCTCCTTCCCGCCTGGAAAGCAGTGCGTTAGACCGCACGGCCAACCGACGCGCTCGTTGTTCGTTACAACTTGCTCCCAACAAAACGGCGCGTCATGCCACACATTCAACAACACCTTTCAAGTTCTCCATGAAGCGATTCTTAACCGCATAACTTCCTTCCGCGCTTGTGTCGGATAGGCACTTCGCTCGCTTGATTTAACAGTGTCAGACTGTTACCTGTTACCTATTATTTGAAACTGCGAAATTCCTCCGACCGGCCGAGAAGTTTGCTGCAGTTAAAAATCTAATTCGCGATGAAATCTCCAGAATTCTTTCGACAGTTACGAAAGCAGCGTTCTAAAACTTGGTCGTCATTTGTCCGATGCAGTATTTCGTAAATAAACTTCAGTAAATGGTGTACCTTGTGTAAAATCTTCGACTTTGATTACTAAAATTTCAAATTAACACAACGTTGTGAAACACTCTGAAGATCACGTAGGTGCTGCACAGAAACTAATAAAACATAAATTTATCGTTCACATACGGACGTATACAATGGTTATAGATGGAAAAGTTTTTAGGGCAATGGAGGCAGGAAATACGGTGAAAATGAGCTACAGAGATTTCGTTCTTGAAGAAGATAAATTAGACCAGTTTAAAATGAGAGCATACATGATGATCGCTGAATTTCAATCCTTATCGCTGACTTCAAGAAGCTTTGCTGACATTGGAACGTCAACATCTCAATGAAATGCCAGTAGAAAGCTTGTGGGAACTGCACCAAAGTGAAAAGCAGGAAATACAAATGTTCAAAGATGTGTGATTACCGAACTGCTTAGGTCATCGACCCCCAGACGTACACATTGCTTAAACTAACTTAACCTAACTTATGTTAAGAACAACACACACGCAACCATGCCCGAGGGAGGACTCGATCCTCCGGCGGGAGCAGAAACTACACTAGCTCTACAATGACATTCATGTATCTAGCGAAATTTCGTCGTGTAATCAAAAAATAATACGTGAAGCTTTCACAGAAAGCAAAAGCAGGCAGAGCGGACAAATTTGATAACTGTCACATACTCAGTCTAGTACCAAAGAAAACAGAATCGAAGAGCGATATTATTCGAATAGTAGTTTTTAGACTTGCAGCATAAATGAGGCATCAATAATTATTCACTTACTAGAAAAAAACGACAAGCAAAATGACTATCGCACGCGTAAATGATATCTGAGACCCAAGTGTGTACAGACCTCTCCCTACCCGCTTCGCACTATTCTCTCAGCTGCTGAGTCTGCACCTCATACGCCCATCGAAGGGCTTTGCACTTCTTATCTTAATTTAAAGCAGCAGTCTTGCGTCACGTGTCGCAATTTTAAGAGCATGCTTCAGCTCTGTTCACTATTTTTTTGTGCTTGTAAGCTATACGTTATTTTTTTCTAGAAGTCTGCTTTGCATGGTCATTACAAGAATTCCGAAATACATTTTTCATTGATACAGGTACACACAAACAATTAGATATTACGAAAAACCACACCCACTGTTGTTCTCTGGAAGCATTCTTTTGTTATATTATATGCGAGGAGCGAAAATTATGCGTCTTCGTTTTCGATGCGAACAGATATTTGCATCGTATAGTCGTCTGTTAACGTTTCTCGGTCGCCACTTACCGAGATAAATGAGGTGTATCCAGAAAATTGTAGCTGTTCGAATGAAAAGCACTCCTTTAAGAGGAAAGAGACTTACATAATGCACGTTCAGTACGTAAGTTTTAACTCACCTCTGTCAATTATGACCATTCATAAGTAACGGACGAGATTCCGTAACTGTTAAAGTTTTCATTTGAGCAACAGTTTGCAGTTGGTGCTTTAGAGCATTTTAACACCCTACAAAAAATATGATTGTGTAATAACATAAAGAAATATATGCGATGGACCATTAAAGCACAATCCACAAAGAGGCTTATCAGATTGCTTGGTTTTTAGTATTTAGATTTTTATTACTTTTATTTCTCTTGTCGTGAGCGAAGTAAGTATAGCGTTGTTTTAGATTAAGGAAACTATTGTCCTTCCACAATCACAACTTACGATCTTAGGTTACTATTTTCTCGGTTTTCAAGTAAACATATAACAAATTAAATATTATCCAGCTTTATTATATTTAACTGTACTTACTTTTCTAGAAATATAGTAAACAGTTTGACAAGTAGTAACTTGTAGTAAGTGAAACGAAGAAAAGAAGATTGTGTTTAAACGCCTGATCGATATCGAGGTCTTCAGAGAAGGAGCACGAGTGCGGATCGTGTCGAGAGCGATGTAGGGAAATCACGGAAAACCTAAATCTGGATGGCCGGACGCGGATTTGAACCGTCACCCTCCCGAATTCGAGTGCTAATCAGGTAAAACGATACTTACTATATGTGTATGAACTATACAGTAAACCAAATGTCCTTGCGACTGCACAGTAATATGTGTCGGAGAGAATTAGACAGACCCCGCTCGTCATTCGTAAGCCACAAAAATTACAAGTAGTACTGTTAATCATGGCCCTTTTTTTCCAGGCTGTGTGTTCTCCATGAAAGATCACCACTGAAGGTGGACCGGTATCTGTGCAACGGTGAGAGTCGTTACAGAAAGTAGTTGTTGTGAGAAAAAGGGTGTCTTGTCCTACTTCACGAATTTCGTCCAGTCATGGCAACAGCTTCAGAAGAACGCGTAGTCTTTACCTTTTCACACGTGTAAGTGCCGTTCACCTGGACTTAAACTGTCGTGTGCCTTGTTAAGGACCGCCTGTGTATCAGAGTGTTAAATACGAGTAATTATGACGGGCCGTGTAAGCGAAGGAAATGTATCTCTCACAAGTGCAACGCTACTGAGCATATATCATACGCCGTACACGGTTAAGGAGGGAAGTAAACTCCACGACCGCCGATCACTATCTGAATACACGACATGAGTGTGTGCTAAAGAAACAACGAGGCCCTCACAGTATATCCTTGTTTCCGAAATGTGCTGCCAAAGAGGCTGATCATGTCTTCATAAGCGGTAACACACTGAGGTGACAAAAGTCATATTATAGCTATATGCACATATGCAGTTGGCGGCAGTGTAGCGTGCACAAGGTATAAAAAGGCAGTGCGTTGGCGGAGCTGTCATTTACACTCAAGTGATTCACGTGAAAACGTTTCCGACGTGATTACGATCGCACGACGTGAATTAACAGACTTTGGACGTGGAAAGGTAGTTTGAGCTAGACGCTTAGGACATTCCCTTTCACAAATGGTTAGGGACTTCTGTATTCCGAGATTCACAGTGTCAAGAGTGCGCTGCGAATACCAGATTTCAGGTATTATCTCTCACCACGGACAACGCAGTGGCCGAAGCCTTCACTTAACGACTGAGAGCATCGGCGTTTACGTAGAGTTTTCCGTACTAAATGTGGTGTCACCGCCAGACACCACTCTTGCTAGGTGGTAGCTTTAAATCGGCCGCGGTCCATTAGTACATGTCGGACCCGCGTGTCGCCACTGTCAGTGATCGCAGACCGAGCGCCACCACACGGCAGGTCTTGAGAGACTTACTAGCACTCGCCCCAGTTGTACGACGACTTTGCTAGCGACTACACTGACGAAGCCTTTCTCTCATTTGCCGGGAGATAGTTAGAATAGCCTTCAGCTAAGTCCATGGCTACGACCTAGCAAGGCGCCATTAACCAATTCTAGAGAGAGTCTCACTTGTATCATCAAGAATGCTGTATACAAATGATGGATTAAAGTTAAGTATTCCAGCAGCTACGTACTTTTCTTATAGCATTCATTACGTATCCTGTTTCACACATAACGCCAACCGGCGTGTGTAAACGCGTGCCTTTCGGTTACCCGTCACTGTGGACTGGCTGTCTTGTCAGTCCACTACACTAAGAGGCAAGCAATAATAATTGAAATAACCGTAGAAATCAACGTGGAACGTACGGCAAACGTATCCGTTAGGGCAGTGTGGTGAAATTTGGCATTAATGGGCTATGGCAGCAGACGACCGAGGCTGGTGCCTTTGCTAACAGCTCGACATCGCCTGCAGCACCAGTCCTGGGCTTGTAGTCCCTAGCCTTGTACTTGTCAGATGAGTCCCGATTTCAGATAGTAATAGTTTCGTTAGGAAGGGTTCGAATGTGGCGCGGACCCCAAGAGGTCACGAAACTGAACTATCAACAAGCCACTCTGCAAGCTGGTGGTAGCTCCATAATGGTGTGGTTTGTGTTTACATATAATGAACTGGGCCCTCTGGTCCAACTGAACCGATTACCGTCTGGAAATGGTTACGCTCAGCTACTTGGAGACCATTTACGGCCAGTCACTGACTTCTTGTTCCCAAAGAACGATACGCCAAGTTACCGGGCCACAACTGTTTTTGCAATTTGATTGAAGAATTTCCTGGACAATTCGAGCGAATTAATTAGCCAACAGAGCGCCCGGTGTGAATCCCATCGAACATTTATTGGACAGAATCGAGAGTAGAGTTCGTGTACAAAATCCTGCGTTGCCAACACTTTCGCAATTACGGGCGGCTGTAGAGGCAGCATGGCTCCATATATCTGCGGCGGATTTTCAACGACTTGTGGCGTCCGTGCCACGTAGACTTGCTGCACTACGTAGAGAAACAGGAGGTCCGACACGGCATCAGGATGTATTCCATAACTTTCGACACCTCAGTGGACAATCAACAAACGCAAGAAATAAATCGTCAGAAAGGCATCTATTAAAAGCTGTACATGCTAAAAATCACACCGACAGAACGAGATGTCGCAGCGGGCGACTTAAGAAGCCTTAACATTTTCCCTTCAGGTACGCTACACTCTCATCCAAACCCTCTTCTCTTCCCTCTTTCGCTTTTGCCTTTCACCAGAATGTACTGTTATCACAATAACAAGCAAGAGTCTATTGGTCGATGCATGCGAACTCGTGGTCCGCCATGAGAGTTTCACCTTGTTTTGGTCGTCTGAAGATGACGTGCTACTGCTACGTCGAAATCATGCGAAGTCTGAGCGACGTCATACGACACAACACCCAGGAGCAGCATCAACAGGAATTCAACTACTTGATAGTACAACAGTTTTTTGAACTCGGACTATACGGTTCGACTGACACACATCCGTGACGTGAGTGTCTCTTCCAGCGAAGTCAGAAATAATTTTCTTATGGCTTGACTAGCTGTATCAATACTCATCCGATGCGTTACCGTGCTGTTAACAACTATGCTGCCGCCGTCACCATAACACGATATTCGTGTCCATATTGTCGCCGTGACGCACAGTCATTTCTTCCTTGGAAGTGCAAATCATAAAGTGAGCGACATTTTTGGTTTTTCGTTTACAGATGGTTCTTACATTTACTATCAGAAAAATGAATGATGGAAAGCTAAATGCGTCAGTCCCCAAACGTTCTAAACCCGTGCTGTATTATAGGTCCAATCAGAATACATGAAAACTGATATTATGAATTCTGTCTAAAGTCAAACCGGTGTCAAAATGGTACGAAATTCGTGTTTATTTACGCTATTAATTATTGAATTATCTACAGAATATTTCGTGCATCCATGATAAACTCTTGATACTGTATTGCAGTGCCTGTGTTTTTACTTCTACTTCCATCCTACACGGTAGCTGTTATTACAATTGACACCTTACGTGTATCTCACCAGACCTCAACAATAATTCTGCTTGAAGTCATTTCGTATTGTAGCTCCATCTGGTCAGGTGGAAGAGAGGAACTGAGGCATCTTCAAGATTGAAGTAAGTGTTTAAATATGGAAATATGTAGCTTTAAATTTTTCCACTGGAATGTTCGTAACTTTGATATGTGATTTTGTTGATAAAAATTTATCCACTGATATCTTCCGATCTCTTAAGGAGGATGTGGAAGATAAGTGTAGAGAAGTGTATGGATTGGAGGTTACAAAGATTTAATGTTTGCTGTGTTTCCAGCAATCCTCCTAGCCCCTATACACCAAGAGCAGCTGTAGTACTTTAAGAAGTAGCCTCTCTGCAGTTCATGTACAAGGCCTACTACACCGACCACCATCCAGCAACTGAAGTTTGAGGATTGTATTTTAGATGCAATAATACTTGCAACCTACCATGTAACTATAAGTCTCCATGGTAAATGATAGTAAGAAATATAATCATAAAGACAAAATTCATAAAATACACTGATCCTATCCATGTATCATGTCACAAGCGCTAATGCACATATTCTAATACACCGTATCGCATATGACAAAGATTGTGCGATTTCGTCATTTAATAAATATGGTTGACAGTCATCTATCGTACGTTCGTATGTCATACAGCATCTGCAGAAATGAAGCGACAGTGGGAACTGCTGTAGATACATTCATAAAACGACTTTGCCGTTTGCAAGGCCTGCTAAACAGCCATGTGTGACATGAATGCGCATTAAGGAAACATTGAATATCAACACCATAAATTCAAAAGCAAGAGGTACTATCTATCAAAGTCTGTCAGGATTTTTTGTAAGTAAATCTATTTTAATATGTTTTTTCTTTTTCGTCAGATTAATAATTTGCTGAAACATGAAGTACGATCAATGAGCGTTGTTTAGTAATGTATGCACTTCTTCACTGATTGCACCCACTAAATAATGAGTCAAAGCATTGTGATCCTTATAATTTAGTTGCAACGCAGTCCACTGCGGTTATAAACTTCCTGGAAGCAAAAAATTTTCTGCGCTGACTGTTACTCATTTCCATTTTATTTTGTGAACTTTGACGTTTCGGCTGTGTATAGATCTCTGAGAAAATTGTTTAACTCGTTAACTGTATATATTTGGATTACTGTCCTGCAATTTAATGGGCTGTCAGTGGTTGGCCATGCTTGAGAACTGTCGCCACGAAATTCTTTGCAGTAGACGTACTAGCACACAGCCGAGCCAGTTATCAGTATGGGGGAGCATAGGTCAGTCCATACCTCGCCTGAATACATCAGAGGAAACTGGTCGAAATGCGGCGACAAGACACCGCCATGGCTCGGTTGATAACCCGATAATATTTCCTCAATGAAGTTCGCCGATGAAGTCTGTACTCCCATGTAGTACAAGCGTATTTCTGCACACGAATGACTGCAGATGACCGACTATTAGGGAACAGAACGGTTGAGCTTTAGCCGTAAAAGAATGTTTAAGTACATGAGCTTCCCTTATTTAAACCGTCCCTGCTCACCTAACATAGCATTTAAACTTGATTAACGAGCTACATCTGCTGTTAGGCATCACTTTCACATACGAGACGCCCGTGATACACTCGTTCTAAACAAGATTTTAATACCATATTTTGTAAGTTTTATTAAGACCAAACGAGATTCCCTTTATTTTAAAGTATTTTCTGTGGTCAAGTTTTCTTTTTTCTAATTTCTAACGTCGTTCGTAATATCCCTCTAAACATTTCAATAAATTTTATCTTACGGCACTTTCATTGACGCGAAATGTACTAACGAATGTATGCTGGGTATGTCCCTTACCAACTTGCCGTTTCGAAATTTCATGCAAAGAAATTTTTTCCGTTTGGACACTACGCAGACCGATCGGTCGGTGACTCCATGAGTTTATTTCTGTCTCATTTATTCCTAATAACAGCATTTGTGCCTCTAAGTCAAAAGCGTAGAGATGCAAGGAAATAATTTTCACAGTAGGTGCCAAAAGCCTTCGCTGAAACCAAGAATAACGATTAGATTTTTGTACGACAGCTGTCATCACTTACAATGTCTTACCGTATATACCTAGTAACGTATGGTAGCTAATAAAATCTAGGTAAATGTAGTGTCACAACACGTACGCGCAGAGACCGTCGGCTAGACGCGGTGTAGCCGCGTGGTCGCAGACGTCTTGTCACGGTTCGCGCGGCTTCCCTCATCGGAGGTTTGAGTCCTCCCTTGGGCACGGGTGTGTGTTTTGTCCTTAATGTAAGTTAGTTTAAATTAGATTAATTGGTTTGTAAGCCTAGGGAACGATCACTTCAGCATTTTAGTTCCTCAGGAACTTACGGAAATTTCCAAAAAAAAAAAAAAGAGAGGGAGAGAAATCTATCCGCTAGTAGTAAAGGAAGGAATAAAAACTACATCACACGTGTCCAATAACAGCATTAATAAAACAAAACTCGATGGGTGTGTAGAACTATGTACCTCCGAAAGATAATCAACACTGCGATGAGATGCCTGCACCTTTTCTCGCATGGCGTAACAGGTCAGCCAGTGCTGAGCCCGAGTCGTATCGGCAGTGGTATCTGTAGAGCCCAGACATACCCGTACATATAGCGGCATCTTTCTAGCAATACCTGTACGCTGCACACCGTTTCGAGTTGTGGCGCTATGTGGTGTGGGCGAAAATTCCTCGGCCGATGTAGTTGTGAGCACGTTAGGCCTAGCGTAGGTAGCAGTGATGCGTCAAAACGTTTGGTCGCTTGACTTGACCGCTGCGCTGAGGTGCCGATGTAAACGTTAATGGTTATCGTAGAAAATCTTTCAGTAGATTGGTAAACAGTGACATGTGGAGCTAAGTCTACTTCCGGTTTTTGCTACAGTTAGGAACTGCAGTACATAGTCAAGCATTTCATGGATTAGACATAAGAGTAACTGAAAAAACAAACATTTGCTTTAGCTGAAACACCAAAAAGGCAAACACTACAATAATTGGAGATAAATTTTTTAATATCAACACCAAAGACTGCAGATGACCCACTATTCGGGAATAGAACGGTTGAGCTTGAGCAGTAAAAGTAAAACAAGGTTTAATTACATGAGGTTCCCTTATTTAAACCGTCCTTGCTCATCTAATATAACATTTAAACTTGATTAACGAGCTACATCTGCGGTCAGGCAACACCTTCAGATACGAGACGCCCGTCATACACTCGTTCTTAACACCTCTTCTTCGATATATCTGTTTGTGAGGAGCTGCTGAATGAATGGAATCGAAGTCACAACAAAATAAAATGACTGCCATATTGTCCGCATAGCCGCAATAGGTCGCATAGCTTCGATTGAAATTTCGTTGGCTTGAGCCTTGTTTCCTTAGTCAACAGAGATGACGCTGGCTTGATACAGGGCGTCACGATTTGATCTCCTGCTTTAATCTCTTCCACATTTATTCCGATTGTCCTGAATGGTTTATCGCATACTGTTCTGAATTCTCTATTTTCTTACTTTTTTGACCCCTATACCTCACTGCAGAACCATGAACGTCTATAAGTACCATATCTTAAAAAACTTCCTTTATCCTGTACCTTGTTTCAGTCAATTTTTTCCATTATACTTTCCCTCGCCGATTCTGTTTTCTCACAGCACATGATTTACTTCCATACAATACTGTATTCCAGCCCTACAGGCATTTCAAGTTAACGCCTGTCATTCAAAGTAGTAGTCTTTGACGAGGAATGATTTCTTTGCCTGTTTCAATATGCTTGTTACACACTGCTAGCGCATTGTTTCCCTTCTTTTGTTTCCTTCCTGACTCGATGCTAGATTAATACAGAGGTTTGACCTCTCCGCTTCTGCGGTTCGATGGCGTTGACTTGACTTGGATGGATGGCGAGCATGCCCCTGTCGTTGGGAAAAAAGAAAAGTAAAAAAACCGAATTCAACAGTCTGGGCAAAGTGTTAATGAGCAAAGTTTTAACTAAAAAGATGAAGAAAAGATGAGGTACACAACTGAGGTGACCAGATGCTAAACTGCAGTAAATTCACAGGTTTTAAAAAATAAGTCATAGTCATATTTTGCACTTCATTCTGTCACCTAGCGATTACTCCCTTAAAAAATGAGGTGCGCAACTTGTGTCTGCCCTAAAATAAACCACAGAAACAGCCTACAGTTTCCAAAATCGGTGGATGCACTTTTGGTTGCAAAGCAAAGGTGAGTGAAACCATTGCATTATGAAGTATCAGAACTTCGTGTGTCCTTAGAAACAGCCAATATCAAAGAGAATGCTGAACTCGCTTTGTATACGTTACGTATTTTGTCTGAATAATGGTGCTTCCGCAGCCTATTAGTTCATGAGCTTTGGTTTTGAGCCTATGTCCCGCAGTTTCACCAAGTTGTCCAACTTTATGCTACCGTTATGTTACAAGAAACAAAGAAAAACAGCACGCCGGCAGTTACCTAGCCTAAATGGTTCGTTTTTCTTGGCTTGGCTTGTTTGGTAGTGCATGGAGAACGGTTATGTTGATTTTATTGGACGAGATATCACGAGTGCATTATTTTTCCCTCCTTAATCGTCGAAGTCAATGATGGAATACGTGTAAAATCATTCGAAAAAAGAGCAATACCATACGAGATGAGCAAATTCTTCTGGCTGCAAGAAGAACAAAGCAAAGAACATGAGGTACGATTCAATATTCGGCTGTCGTATTTCATGCTGTTTCTCTGAAGGAAATAATAACTTCATTACCAGCATAATTGTAAAAAACATGCTACTCTGCATGTGTGTTAGGTTCTTCAGGAGTTGGTAAACATGGTTCGAGTCCTCCGTCGGGCATGGGTGTGTGTGGTGTTCTTGGCGTAAGTTAGTTTAAGTCGTGTGTAAGTGTAGGGACCGATGACGTCAGCTGTTTGGTCCCTTTGCGAGGCTTGTTTTCAATGTTAGGGTGCAAATGATAGAATGTAGCCCTATCTAGTGATGTCACACTTAGTAAGAATACTGGAGACGTTCCAGTTAAATCGTACAGATTTAAAGGGGCTAGAGTCACCTGACGCAGGTTTGTGGGAAACTGAGAAAAATTGATTCGTATAGTAACTACATATGGACATATTTATTGATAGTGGTATTTTGTAATACGAAAATCTGTCAAACGAAAAAACTGAATTTCTAATGTTATGTTTTGGTAATGTAATAAATAATTACCAGTTGGAAAATGAACACTTTTTCAAAATAATACATGTAAAACGTACTTAAGTCGCATACTTCTTTTTATATACAGTCGTGCTCAAAAGTATCCGAACGACCCGAATTGCATTTCGCCTGATTCGAATGCAACGCACATAGAGCAGCTGTCTAGCAGGTCCTCTAATCACCACTCGGTACAGTCGTTTGACTATTGAAAATGGTTCCAACAAGTCACCACTAGAAAACACTGCTCTGTATCGCAATAACTCAAGATGTAAAGTAATACCAAGGTACTACAAATATCAGAGAACATCTAATCACAGATAAGACGGTTCATCAGGCTTATAAGCTCACATTTATTACAATAAATGACATACCTGAAATGTTACCACTCTCATTATTACTTCAAATAGGTAATGCATGTAGTAAGTTCGTCGTAATCATGGTTTCCTCTTCAAAATAGCATACCGTACTTATTACTTAACACAAAATGACATTAAAATTTTAAGTTATTCACGAGCAGCTAGTTGAGAATATGTATGAATTTCAAATGACACGACGAACCGTCTCGTTCTGCATATGGATTCAAAACCAGGTCATGCAGACTAAGCAAAGACCTCGTGACTGACGGAAACTAACAGTAATTCCTGACTACACATACAGAGAGTGATATACCTCGATTTTAGACAGTATCAGTTAGCAATTATCAACTTTAAATTACATAACGCAAACATTGTTAACGGACGCGAATTCCTACCCAGCATCTATTGTCCTTGTTAACGAACTACGAGGGATGTTAAATATTGCTTCTTCACAAGTAACTTACTTGAAATGCCGTGAGGTAAAGCTTTGTGTTGGACAGGAATTCGAACCCAGAACCTAATTGTATTGTCATCGAAGCGCAATGAACTGTGACATATCGAATTTTCTCGGCAGTAGCTAGATGTTTTAACTGAAATAACGAGGCGAAACATTAATTTTTTCTTTCCCAGGACTCCAACCTGGCACCTATCGCTGTTAAATTCTAGAGAAAACGAATGTTGCAAATGGGTTTGTTACACCAGCAGGACATGTGAGCATGTTTGAACTAGAAATATGACGAAGAGTTCAGTGCTGACTGGGAATCTAGCACCACACATATCGTTGTTGACTGCACACAAAGAGACGTCAGCTACCGAATTTTTCTCCACCGTCGATCTATTGTAGAATTTTAGAACATGTTTTTTGCTTGAGTATCATGTCGTTTCTGGAAACCCATAATCTACTCTGTAGGAATCAACATGGATTCCGGAAACAGCGATCGTGTGAGACCCAACGCGCCTTATTTGTTCATGAGACCCAGAAAATATTAGATACAAGCTCCAAGGTGATTCTGTTTTCCTTGACTTCCGGAAGGCGTTCGATACAGTTCCGCAATGTCGCCTGATAAACAAAGTAGGAGCCTACGGAATATCAGACCAGCTGTGTGGCTAGATTGATGAGTTTTTCGCAAACAGAACACAGCGTGTTGTTATCAATGGAGAGACGTCTACAGACGTTAAAGTAACCTCTGGTGTTCCACAGGGGAGGGTTATGGGAGCATTGCATTTCACAATATATATAAATGACCTAGTAGATAGTGTCGGTAATTCCATGCGGCTTTTCGCGGATGATGCTGTAGTATACAGAGAAGTTGCAGCATTAGAAAATTGTAGCGAAATGCAGGAAGATCTGCAGCGGATAGGCACTTGGTGCAAGGAGTGGCAACTGACCCTTCACATAGACAAATGTAATGTATTGCGAATACATAGAAAGAGGGATCCTTTATTGTATGATTTTATGATAGCGGAACAAACACTGGTAGCAGTTACTTCTGTAAAATATCTGGGAGAACGCGTGCGGAACGATTTGAAGTGGAATGATCATATAAAATTAATTGCTGGTAAGGCAGGTACCAGGTTGAGATTCATTGGAAGAGTCCTTAGAAAATGTAGTCCATCAACGAAGGAGGTGGCTTACAAAACACTCGTTCGACCTATACTTGAGTATTGCTCATCAGTGTGGGATCCATACCAGATCGGGTTGCCGGAGGAGACAGAGAGGATCCAAAGAAGAGCGGCGCGTTTCGTCACAGGGTTATTTGGTAACAGTGATAGCGTTACAGACATGTTAAGCAAACTCAAATGGCAGACTCTGCAAGAGAGGCGCTCTGCATCGCGGTGTAGCTTGCTCGCCAGGCTTCGAGAGGGTGTCTTTGTGGATGAGGTATCGAATATATTGCTTCCCCCTACTTATACCTCCCGAGGCTATCACGAATGTGAAATTAGAGAGATTCGAGCGCGTACGGAGTTTTTCAGACAGTCGTTCTTCCCGCGAACCATACGCGACTGGAACAGAAAAGGGAGGTAATGACAGTGGCACGTAAAGTGCCCTCCGCCACACACCGTTGGGTGGCTTTCGGAGTATAAATGTAGATGTATATGTAGATGACTCCACACAAAGAGATGTCAGCTACCGAATTTTTCACCACCAGCTGCTCGGAATAACATCCTAGAATTTACAATGATTTTGCAAACAGTTCCGTGTCTCACTGGGTCTCAGAAACCTCAGATACTTTTAGTGTTGACAACGAATGAAAATACATTAAAAATCAAAATTATTACCCACCAGCAGATAGGTCTTTCGTGAATTGAACGACAATGTAGAAAAATGTTGGTGCGAATGGAAGCTGTAAGAAACACAGTTAACTAATTATTCTGTGCCATGTTATAATCAATTCATTTGAAAATTCAGAAGAGAAGAAACTAAAAATCATGCCCGTTAAGACAGAAAGTAAAGTGCAGATCTGCGCTTTCTCATCTTCCGAGCTATATAAATAATGTATACTAATCAGCGTATTCATTGGTTTCGTAACGTTCCCCTCTTGTTTAGTCTTCTAATGATGAAGTGGATCCACACCCATGAGTCTGATTGCTTCTTTGTATCCTTACATCTACTATCTTTGTATGTTACTGCTCGGTGTTCAAAAAGCTATAAATTACGGCTGCTCCCACGAAGTATTAGAACGAGGCAGCAAGAACGCTAACGAATTATAATCGAAATACACCGAGACCCCAATTTGTATGTCGTCATGGTGTTAAGTCGACAGAAATAGATGGATATTATTGCCTGTATCAACGGCATCCCGTTGTCGTCTGCTCTTACTGAGATTTTCATATTACCCTGAACATATGACGCCGAGAGAAATGTGTATATTCTCCGTGATGAAACATCTCACATTCCATTCATCCAGATCCATTCGTAACGTGCATCGACAGCAGTGAGTGATAGGAAACCTGTTGTGAGGTGACGAATAACAATGACAATGGTAGTAATAAAAAATCAGTAACCAAAGATGTTTACTGCAATACAGACGATTGTTAAGGATTAACAAAATAACCAAGAAAGACTGAGTGTTTTGCTGTCGCACTGCATAGGTCTTCTTACCTTTTCGTTACTGGATTCTGTTCTGGTTGTTTGCAGAGAGAAAAGAAAGACTCCTGTAGCCATACATATCGCTAGTACAACGAGATACTACCTATCAACTATCCATGCTTTACATCAAGAGACGAACATGGCGTCACCGAGCTGCTATTTGAAATACATTTCTGTTTTCTCTGTCTCTCTCCCTCTCTTTATTTTTCTTTTTGTTTTCTGAGGAAAGCATCGAGTAGCGCGAGTAGTAAGCAAGTAATAATCTAGTTACAGTTATTTTCATCGGGATACATAATGCAAAAATACACATTTTATGTGTATTATTGCGTAATTCCAATTATTGACAGTATATTCGTGAGCTTGCTCGCATTCAGTGGGCTGAAACCCGTCACAGAAGCAGGCAAAACACAAATATTTCTTGCACCGTGCGCAACACACAAACGAAAGAGAAGACGGCAATGGGATGCCGGTGATGCAGGCAATAATACCCAACTATTTCTACCGACTTAACACCATGACGACGGACAAATTGGCGTCTCAGTGTATTTTGATTATAATTCGTTAGCCTTCTTGCGACCTCGTTCTAATACCTCGTGGGAGCAGGCATAATTTATAGCTTTTTGAACACCGAGCAGTAACACACAAAGACAGTAGACGTAAGGATACAAAGAAACAATGAGACTCATGGGTGTGGACCCCCTTCATCATTAGAAGACTAAACAAGGGGGAAACATTATGAAGCAGGCCGCGGTCGCCGTGCGGTTCTAGGCGCTGCAGTCCGGAACCGCAGGACTGCTACGGTCGCAGGTTCGAATCCTGCCTCGGGCATGGATGTGTGTGATGTCCTTAGGTTCGTTAGGTTTAAGTAGTTCTAAGTTCTAGGGGACTGATGACCTAAGATGTTAAGTCCCATAGTGCTCAGAGCCAAACATTATTAAAGCAATGGAAACGCTGATTTGTATACATTATTTGTATAGATCGGAAGAAGAAAAAGCGCAGATCTGCACAGTGTCCGCATCTGCCCTTTAGTTTCTGTCCACATCCATGAGTCTGATTGTTTCTTTGCATACTCCCATGTGTTAAAATTAGATTTGAGAGCAAAGATAGCTACAGCGTTCGAAGTATTGGTTCAGATGGTTCAAATGGCTCTGAGCACTATGGAACTTAACTGCTGAGGTCATCAGCCCCTAGAACGTAGAACTACTTAAACCTAACTAACCTAAAAATATCACACACATCCATGCCCGAGGCAGGATTCAAAGTATTCATAGTATTGCACAAGTGTGTGTAAATATCTTCTAATGCCCACTCAAAGAAGACAAGGATACACAGTCTAGCTACCGTATTATAAATACGCCTCAGTTTGTGGATGAACTCAGACAGGTTGATAATCATTTTGAATATTTAGCAGTACTGTACCCATTGGCGTTAAACTCGTTTTCAACCAATGATTCCCACACCTACAAGAACACTACTTGTGATAGCTCTTTGACAAAATACTTATGCAGCGCTATACGACGAAAAGATCGACCTGACTCAAAGTGTGGGAAGTTTGTTTTACAACTTTCGTACCTGGATAAAGAGCTTTTCCTATTTGAGATATCTGTGAACGTTTCTGCATAAGACGTCTTAAGAAGAAACTAAATTCCTTCAGCTACGACATTGTTTAAAGAAATTGTCTTAACGGCACTAAATCATGGTTTGTGAATTGTTTACTGGCTGTACTCTGCCGCATTTTTTTGTTTGGAAGGCAAAAACCTTTGTGACAAATTTCACACAAGGAAAAGGGGGACGAAATGTCTCCCACTGGAAGGTCATGTTGTTTTATTTAAATGACTACAAAATCAGCTAAAACGAACAGTGAGGCTATCAGTATAAGCACATTACTGTTGTCAGTATGATGTTGCACTGCCCAGGGCCTGCAATGATAAAGGGCCCATTTAGGTCAGGCATCTTGTATACAGAAGTGGAAGAGAGAGCACCACTAAATTCCAAAATCCGCATGCATTGCATACACACAGAAATTACTGTTACAGCGTACTATTGGAGCCCAATAAGTGAATTGCATATTTTCCGGTGAAAAAGAGCACTGGCAAACAGTCTTCGCTACATTAGGTTACTTCAACTGGTGTCACTCTGAGCTAGAGTTTATGGTCAGCGACTAAGAATAAGGTCAATGACTCGGATGCGGGTTTTGCAACTGTGAAATACTTTCCTACATTATAGAAGTGAATATTAAATCTGAACTAATAATGCGAAAATTTTGAACTTGGATAGCTTACAATGAAAATCTTTCTGTTTATTGCAAAGGAAAACAATTGATTTTCTAACACATTCTCTGCCATGCACAACTTGAAACAGGTCACGTTGACCAAATCTTGTGGAAGAACTGACAGCGACGTATAACGGAAGGTAGTAAGATCCCTTGGATTTTGGTTTGTCAGTATTCGACAGCCATTTCTAGGAGCACGGAAATTAAGAAAGGCAGCGCGTTTTTGTTATCAAGTAACGTCTTCATCAATTACTTTAGTTTCAATGTAATCTGCGAGTAATTGCTGATGTTTCATATTAACATGAAAAGGACTCCGTAGACAGGGAAAGAACCTCTTCTTGGGCAACTACTTCTATAATGACCAAAAGGCATTAAATGATCTTCAACGGTAAGAAGAAAATGATAGTAGCAATGACGGTAATAATCGAATTAACCGGTAAGTTCACACTTCACAGTGGATTTTCTCGAACTAAGAGATTTGCTGAATTAGTGAATATTTCAAAATGGCTTTACATTGAGGCTATGATGCCTAGAAGAGTCTTTACATCCTGCTGACATGAGAATAGCATAATCTTCACGTCAGAAGATTGCTTCTACTTAACCATTTAATAGACTCGCATTTTTTCCACCGTGACTAATTTTGTAAGGTAAGCACATCATCCGTTACAGCACACTCCTGGGGCTGGGAAATGTGGCCACAATGGTCTGGTGGAACGAACTATGACAGGTGCAATGCGTGGGTTCAGGCATTTACTTTTAAGAGGCACAAACAGATTTACCTCAAGAGAAAGATATTATAATCCAGAATCCGCATTAAACTACACGTTCCTTCATTACCAATGGGGCAGAGCCGGTTTACGTTGGGAAATGACACAAGCGGAAATCATGGTAAACAGAAATACTGTCTCCAGTAAACTTACTTACATTAGAAAATGTTATTTTATTTGATAAAGCGGTAACGTGTCATTTTAATGCAAGATTTCTTTACATACGATGCTTCAGTTTCTCTCTCCCTCACTCTCTCTCTCTCCACACACACACACACACACACACACATGCACACAGTCTTTTTTTTTTTTATTTGTTTGTTGTGTTCGACTATCGGCGAGGCACGAAAACGTTCGTCAATGATTTTTTTAGTTTTGAGTACACCTACGGAAGATACCGGGTGATCAAAAAGTCAGTATAAATTTGAAAACTGAATAAATCACGGAATAATGTAGACAGAGAGGAAAAAATTGACACATACGCTCGGAATGACATGGGGTTTTATTAGAACCAAAAAAATACAAAAGTTCAAAAAATGTCCGACAGATGGCAGTTCATCTGTTCAGAATAGCAATAATTAGCATAACAAAGTAAGACAAAGCAAAGACGATGTTCTTTACAGGAAATGCTCAATATGTCGACCATCATTCCTCAGCAATAGCTGTCGTCGAGGAATAACGTTGTGAACAGCACTGTAAAGCATGTCCGGAGTTATGGTGAAGCATTGGCGTCGGATGCTGTCTTTCAGCATCCCTAGAGATGTCGGTCGATCACGATACATTTGCGACTTCAGGTAACCCCAAAGCCAATAATCGCACGTACTGAGGTCTGGGGACCCGGGAGGCCAAGCATGCCGAAACTGGCGGCTGAGCACACGAACAGAACCAAACGACGCGCGCAAGACATCTTTCACGCATCTAGCAATTTTCTTTTTTGATTGTAATAAAACCCCATGTCATTCCAAGCATGTGTGTCAATTTTTACCTCTCTATCTACATTGTTCCGTGGTTTATTAACTTCTCAAATTTATACTGACTTTTTGATCACCCAGTACATAAAAACAACTATGAGAGTTACTGATTTATGAAGCTTAGTTTGCAGTCAGTTTTGAGTATTATTAGTAACTACGCTCCAGTCCTTAAACCTAGTTACAGTAACGTGAATCAGACAGATTATGTATTCCAGGCCGTAGTAGCCGCCTCTTTGAGACGTCAGCTATGGTCACTTCCCAGCCCAGTGTAAGATCACGTCGGTTCGTCTTCTTCCTGCTGGTAATGTAACTGAGATTTGGCAAAAAGGCAAGGTATATATGGCAACTCTGTGACAGACGAGTTACTTCCTGGTGTGCACGGAATTAAGCCTCACTTGATTTTCCCTGTCACTTCCATTGAATAATGTGAGTTATTATTAACGCTTGAGCTGTAACAAAAGATTGTAAATTTACGGTTTTCAGCCCAGGAAAGTCGTTGCACGTGAAAATCGCATCTAATCTCGTCCTTTAAATAACGGTTTACGAGTTCTAGCCTCTACTTGGTTTCGTAATAGGAGAGCTAGACGCATGCCTCTTCCCTAGCTCTGTGGAAACGTGCTAACCTGAGAGAAAGCGTCTGTTATGGCTTGCGGTTCCAGTCTCGCTGACTGTGAGGTTTTTATCCTGTCTGTGAAAGAGCTACAAGCAGTCAGATCACACATCGATAAGGAAGTCGCAAGAAGATACTTTCAGCTCATAGTGCAATGGTGAAAAACTTACAATGCTGCACAACAGGTACGCCTCTTTCCGTTGCTGACAAACAAATTTTGGGTTTCTAGGAACACATAACTTTATTTATGAAATGCCACATTTGCATACCATTTGAGTATGACACAGCATACCAATCAAACACAGATTCAATCGAAATCTAAGTGAGTAGTATTTTACTAATTCGTGCCGATAGAGGCACGCTTGTGTACAGATATTCAGTTTTATTTAAACAGACTTTCGTCGTAAGGTTATCGTGGGTAGTTTTATTTCATTTCTTATAATACAAACGGCTCTGAGCACTATGGGACTTAACTTCTGAGGTCATTAGTCTCTTATAATACAGTGCACAATTTTCGTACGGTTTCTTTTAGTGTTGTTTAAACATTAGTTAACATGAGAGAGAAATTAATCACCAACGATATATGCGAATTCTCTGATGTTATCTATAACAGTCTGACAATGCACATGCAGTTTATTGATTACATGCATGTAGAAAACTTGTTCTGAGTTAAAGGTATCAAACAAGGTTTTATGAAGAATAAAATGCCACTGCCAAACGACAGCTAATGTAGAAAATACTTTCCTGACGTATTTTGGCACGATGCACTCTCCCCACACATAATACAAAAGTTTCGAGATGCATCTGCAGCCAGGCCATCTATTAAACCTGAAAAGAACAAAATGTCGAAGAAGTTAGCCCTTTTTCCCACATGCGACTGTTTTGAGTTGAGAAGTGAAGGGAATTATGTTCTAAGTTCCATTAGATCGATAACTTCAGCAGACAGCAGTACGGCGTTTTGACAAATGTAGCAGTGAATGTACCCAAACTCGTGACGTCTTATCAACAGTGTGCGACTCTTACCGTTACGCTACTAGCTGACACATAGCTACAACACTTCCAGAACTCAACAACAATTCCTCCAGAACTTGCGCATTGCACAGTGCTGTGAGATAATGCATATGGCCGGATCTAGACTTCTGGAAGACAGACAGTTACAGCTTTTCTTTTGCACTGCACGACGTTTTTAACAAACAGATAGCGCAACAGAGTAGCTCAAGTCGAAAGGAACACTTCCTGTTTAAATTTCTGCATCCTACACTGTTGGCAGTTCTGTGTAGGTGTCAGTTACGTGATTGTATTTCGGTGATTACAGAATAGAGTCGAATGTATGCACTGATAAGTTGAGGCAGCTAGTTCATGGCGATTCGGTCAACCAAGTAAATGAAAGTACTGAACATGCTGCAAACCACTACAGGGACTCTGTGTGTCAGAATTGTCATCCAGTGTGGCACAACATTGTTATGATAGGAAAATGAGTGATAGAGAAGAGAAATTGATGCTAGGTTCATATTCTAATGGTCTGGGTTCGATTCCAAATTCTGCTCATGATTTTTTGATAAGGAGAGACAGATTTTGTTCTCTTCTGGCTACGCCAAGTGAAGAAGGTATAATGACATTGTGGTCTGACATTCACGTTAAACATGATATTCCTTCTCTACCAAGTAGACGTAGGCGGAACCACAATAAGTCAGAAGTCCACGACATGTAGAAACTCTATCAACAGTAACCTTTCTTGTACTAGTTATTTATTTCTAGTGACGAGACAAACGCTACGTAGGGTCACAGGACACTTATTCCATCTCCTATTTGAGCTTCTGTATGTCGATAAAATTGGTTCTGGTCTGGGAATGCAACTCAGACCGCCATTAACGCGGAATTTGATTCCTTCGTGACAATACAGCTCGACTGCAATTTGTTGTTTGTTCAAAACTGAAGATTCCTCAACATCTCCACGTATTGAGCGTGAAAGGGTTCGAATCCTGGCCCGGCACTAAAGCTTTCATTGTGTATTATGAAGCTTTAGCATGAGAAGACTTATCTGCTAGTGGGTAATAATTTTGATTTTTAATGTATTTTCATTCGTTGTCAACACTAACGGTATCTGACGTTTCTGAGTCCCAGTGAGACACGGAAGTCTTAGCAAAATCATTGTAAATTCTAGGATGTTATTCCGAGCAGCTGGTGGTGAAAAATTCGGTAACTGACGTCTCTTTGTGTGGAGTCATCTACATATACATCTACATTTATACTCCGAAAGCCACCCAACGGTGTGTGGCGGAGGGCACTTTACGTGCCACTGTCATTACCTCCCTTTTCTGTTCCAGTCGCGTATGGTTCGCGGGAAGAACGACTGTCTGAAAGCCTCCGTACGCGCTCGAATCTCTCTAATTTCACATTCGTGATATCCTCGGGAGGTTTAAGTAGGGGGAAGCAGTATATTCGATACCTCATCCAGAAAGGCACCCTCTCGAAACCTGGCGAGCAAGCTACACCGCGATGCAGAGCGCCTCTCTTGCAGAGTCTGCCATTTGAGTTTGCTAAACATGTCTGTAACGCTATCACTGTTACCAAATAACCCTGTGACGAAACGCGCCGCTCTTCTTTGGATCCTCTCTATCTCCTCCGTCAACCCGATCTGGTATGGATCCCACACTGATGAGCAATACTCAAATATAGGTCGAACGAGTGTTTTGTAAGCCACCTCCTTCGTTGATGGACTACATTTTCTAAGGACTCTCCCAATGAATCTCAACTTGGTACCTGCCTTACCAACAATTAATTTTATATGATCATTCCACTTCAAATCGTTCCGCACGCGTTCTCCCAGATATTTTACAGAAGTAACTGCTACCAGTGTTTGTTCCGCTATCATAAAATCATACAATAAAGGATCCTTCCTTCTATGTATTCGCAATACATTACATTTGTCTATGTTAAGGGTCAGTTGCCACTCCCTGCACCAAGTGCCTATCCGCTGCAGATCTTCCTGCATTTCGCTACAATTTTCTAATGCTGCATCTTCTCGGTATACTACAGCATCATCCGCGAAAAGCCGCATGGAATTACCGACACTATCTACTAGGTCATTTATATATATTGTGAAATGCAATGCTCCCATAACACTCCCCTGTGGAACACCAGAGGTTACTTTAACGTCTGTAGACGTCTCTCCATTGATAACAACATGCTGTGTTCTGTTTGCGAAAAACTCTTCAATCCCGCCACACAGCTGGTCTGATATTCGGTAGGCTCTTACTTTGTTTATCAGGCGCCAGTGCGGAACTGTAGCGAACGCCTTCCGGTTGTCAAGGACAAAAGCAACTACCTGGGAGCCTGTATCTAATATTTTCTGGGTCTCATGAACAAATAAAGCGAGTTGGGTCTTACACGATCGCTGTTTCCGGAATCCATGTTGATTCCTACAGAGTAGATTCTGGGTTTCCAAAATCGACATGATACTCGAGCAAAAAACATGTTCTAAAATTCTACAAGTGATTGACGTCAGAGATATAGGTCTATAGTTTTGCGCATCTGCTCGTCGACCCTTCTGGAAGACTGGGACTACCTGTGCTCTTTTCCAGTCATTTGGAACCTTCCGTTGCTCTAGAGACTTGCGGTATACGGCAGTTAGAAGGGGGGCAAGTTCTTTCGCGTACTCTGTGTAGAATCGAATTGGTACCCCGTCAGGTCCTGTGGACTTTCCTCTATTGAGTGATTCCAGTTGCTTTTCTATTTCTTGGACACTTATTTCGATGTCAGCCATTTTTTCGTTTGTGCAAGGATTTAGAGAAGGAACTGCAGTGCGGTGTTCCTCTGTGAAACAGCTTTGGAAAAAGGTGTTTAGTATTTCAGCTTTACGCGTGTCATCCTCTGTTTCAATTCCATCATAATCCCGGAGTGTCTGGATATGCTGTTTCCAGCCACTTACTGATTTAACGTAAGACCAGAACTTCCTAGGATTTTCTGGCTAGTCGGTACATAGAATTTTACTTTCGAATTCACTGAACGCTTCACGCATAGCCCTCCTTACGCTAACTTTGACATCGTTTAGCTTCTGTTTGTCTGAGAGGTTTTGGCTGCGTTTAAACTTGGAGTGAAGCTCTCTTTGCTTTCGCAGTAGTTTCCTAACTTTGTTGTTGAACCACGGTTGGTTTTCCTGTCCCTCATAGTTTTACTCGGCACGTACCTGTCTAAAACGCATTTTACGATTGCCTTGAACTTTTTCCATAAACACTCAACATTGTCAGTGTCGGAACAGAAATTTTCGTTTTGATCTGTTATGTAGTCTGAAATCTGCCTTCTATTACTCTCACTAAACAGATAAACCTTCCTCCATTTTTATATATTCCTATTAACTTCCATATTCAGGGATGCTGCAACGGCCTTATGATCACTGATTCCCTGTTCTGCACTTAACAGAGTCGAAAAGTTCGGGTCTGTTTGTTATCAGTAGGTCCAAGATGTTATCTCCACGAGTCGGTTCTCTGTTTAATTGCTCGAGGTAATTTTCGGATAGTGCACTCAGTATAATGTCACTCGAAGCTCTGTCCCTACCACCCGTCCTAAACATCTGAATGTCCCACTCTATATCTGGTAAATTGAAATCTCCACCTAAGACTATAACATGCTGAGAAAATTATTGTGAAATATATTCCAAATTTTCTATCAGTTGTTCTGCCACTAATGGTTCAAATGCCTCTGAGTACTATTCGACTTAACTTCTGAGGTCATCAGTCGCCTAGAACTTAGAACTAATTAAACCTAACTAACCTAAGGACAGCACACACATACATGCCCGAGGCAGGATTCGAACCTGCGACCGTAGCGTTCGCTCGGCTCCAGACTGTAGCGCCTAGAACCGCACGGCCACTCCGGACTGCTGCCACTAATGCTGCTGAGTCGGGAGGTTGGTAAAAGGAGCCAATTATTAACCTAGCACGGTTGTTGAGTGTAACCTCCACCCATAATAATTCACAGGAACTATCCACTTCTACTTCACTACAGGATAAACTACTACTACCAGCGACAAACAAGCCACCACCGGTTGCATGCAATCTATCCTTTCTAGACATCGTCTGTGCCTTTGTAAAAATTTCGGCAGAATTTATCTCTGACTTCAGCCAGCTTTCTGTACCTATAACGATTTCAGCTTCAGTGCTTTCTATCAGCGCTTGAAGTTCCGGTACTTTACCAATGCAGCTTCGACAGTTTACAATTACAATACCGATTGCTGCTTGGTCCCCGCATGTCCTGACTTTGCCCCGCACCCTTTGAGGCTGTTGCCCTGTACTTGCCCGAGGCCATCTAACCTAAAAAAATCGCCCAGTCCACGCCACACAACCCCTGCAACCCGTGTAACCACTTGCTGCGTGTAGTGGATTCCTGACCTATCCAGCGGAACGCGAAACCCCACCACCCTATGGTGCAAGTCGAGGTATCTGCAGCCCACACGGTCGTAGAACCGTCTCAGCCTCTGATTCAGACCCTCCACTCGGCTCTGTACCAAAGGTCCGCAGTCAGTCCTGTCGACGATGCTGCAGATGCTGAACTCTGCTTTCACCCCGCTAGCGAGACTGGCAGACTTCACCAAATCAGATAGACGCCGGAAGCCAGAGGGGATTTCCTCCGATCAATATCGACACACATCATTGGTGCCGACATGAGCGACCACCTGCAGATGGGTGCAACCTGTACCCTTCATGGCATCCGGAACCACCCTTTCCACATCTCGAATGCCTCCCCCCGATATGCACACGGAGTGCACATTGGTTTTCTTCCCCTCTCTTGCTGCCATATCCCTAAGGGACCCCATTACGCGCATGACGTTGGAGCTCCCAACTACCAGTAAGCCCACCCTCTGCGACCGCCCGGATCTTACAGACTGAGGGGCAACGATGTGTGGGGCTCGATTCCCAGTCAGCACTGAACTCTTCGTCATATTATTTCTAGTTCAAACATGCTCACATGTCGCTGCTGGTGTAACAAAAACATTTGCAACGTTCGTTTTCTCCAGAATTTAACAGCGATAGGTGCCAGGTTGGAGTCCTGGGAAAAAAAATTAATGCTTCGTCTCGTTATTTCAGTTAAAACATCTAGCTACTGCCGAGAAAATCCGATAAGTCACAGTTCATTGTGCTTCGATGACAATACAATTAGGTTCCGGGTTCGAATCCCTGTCCAACACAAAGCTTTACCTCACGGCATTTCAAGTAAGTTACTTGTGAAGAAGCAATATTTAACATCCCTCGTAGTTCGTTAACAAGGACAATAGATGCTGGGTAGGAATTCGTGTCCGTTAACAATGTTTGCGTTATGTAATTTAAAGTTGATATTTGTTAACTGATACTGTCTAAAATTGAGGTATATCACTCTCTGTATGTGTAGTCAGGAATTACTGTTAGTTTCCGTCAGTCACGAGGTCTTTGCTTAGTCTGCATGACCTGGTTTTGAATCCATATGCAGAACGAGACGGTTCGTCGTGTCATTTGAAATTCATACATATTCTCAACTAGCTGCTCGTGAATAACTTAAAATTTTAATGTCATTTTGTGTAAAATAATAAGTACGGTATGTTATTTTGAAGAGGAAATCATGATTACGACGAACTTACTACGTGAATTACTTATCTGACGTAATAATGAGAGTGGTAACATTTCATGTCTGTCATTTACTGTAATAAATGTGAGCTTACAAGCCTGAAGAATCGTCTGTGATAAGATGTTCCCTGATATTTGTAGTACCTTGGTATTACTTTACATCTTGAGTTATTGCGATACAGAGCAGTGTTTTCTAGTGGTGACTTGTTGGAACCATTTTCAATAGTCAAACGACTGTACCGAGGGGCGATTAGAGGACCTGCTAGGCAGCTGCGCTATGTGGGTTGCATTCGAATCAGGCGAAATGCAATTCAGGTCGTTCGGATACTTTTGAGCACGACTGTACATTAACATTACCTTGGTTCCATCAATAAAACACGTTCTACTTCTACATTTTACAATACTAACGTATCATTCTATAAAATTGATTTCTGACAGTCCATTCATTTAGCTGTCGTTCTTCACTGGCCGCTTTGTAACTCCTTCATACAAAGATGTTTGTCAGGCGGATAATGTTGGAGTGTTACCTAGTCATCGATTGTAGTAGACTTAACTGGAACCTTTCCTGATCGATAAGCTAGTTTTTCTGGCAGACAATGGATCACACTGGAAGCCCAGACTAAATGACTAACCACTCCACCTTTATTATGTAATCAAAGGCAGAATGTGGAAAGTGGCGGGAGAACGTCACCTTCCGTTGTCTTCCTATGCTTTCTGTTTCTTCAGAAATTCAAGTCTGCCACCACGACCTGATGTCTTATACTACACTTGCAGCAACACCTCTGGCGAGATATTTATCTGGTTTAGAACTTGTAAGTCACCTTTTGACGTTGTGCACAGTGAGCTATAAGTTCTGTTTCCCTAGTTTCAGTTTTATAATGCGAAACTTACTATCGCAAGACAAAAGAAAGTTATGTACAGTAACTGCAAATGAATGTTGAATTTTGTTGAAATTCCCAGAATCGGTTAGGTAAAACAGACATCTGATGAGTTTGATTCTTATTGTTTACTTAGCAGTTGTCTGAGGATAGACGAAGTTCTGTGTACACCTTTTGTACACCATTGGAAGAACTTATCGTGTTACAAATAATCAGTAAAAACTACTGCGGATCTACAGTGCACTAAACGTTTATCTGCGTGGATATCATAGATAACAATGTACAATAATGAAAAAAATAAAGCCTATCATTATCTCGTGAACACTTCTGGTAATGCTATCTAGGTGTGCGGTTAAGAAGTATTAAATGATATACAGCACCATCAGTGCAGTTCAAAGGAACATCCAGAATGATGCCTCTCTATTTTTTAAACAGCTCGTGGTTAATGCTGTAAGGGTCTACGGATTGCACGCAACCATATGGTACGTAACACGCGCTCGCCAGTGGGCTTATATGGAATGCTGTTAGCTCACCATGGAGCCTTTCGATACGACCGTAATTAGGACGTCAGACACAGTGATCTTGGGAATGCGTAGTGTGCGTGTTTTATAATGCACCTTTGTTAATAAGACTGTTTAAATTTATTTATCGTGTTTGTGTATTGCCGTACCTCAAGGACACACTGCTTACAAATGCTGACAAATATTTCGTCTAATTATCATCCGGGGCAACAACACAAACTACCTCCTTATAATTCCTGATTATAAATTACATTGTTTTTCTGACCCTATAGAATGTATGCTAACTGATGGGTCCTTTAATGTCAGCTTGTGCAGTTGCAAATTTACTGGCCAAAGTAAGAGCAAATTCAAAATTATCAAATTACAGACTGAGGCCCTTTTAGAAAAGTACTATTCAATTTTGATAAACTTATATATGCTTCACATTTTGGCAATCGTTGTGGGCGATCTGAAAGATACAGTATTCTTGAAGAGTTTTTTTCTTTTTACTGTAAAAGAATTACTGAAAATCTAGGCAAACCTCATTTTTCACAAATAGTTTTTTTTAAAACTAAAAGTCAGTACGCTATCAGCTGATGCGGTAGATAATTCTGGAGATGCTAGGGATGATAAGGTCTGAGTGGGGTGCTGGCTGGTTACCTGGGGCAATTTGACGTTACCAGGAGGCAATAGTTGACACAGCAGTAAAACACGAAGCAGTAAGGAAACCTTGGAGATATTTCGAAATCAGCTTGAGGTTCAGAGAAAAGGTAATACATGAGGTTTGCCGACGTTGTAATTCTGAGAGAGACGGCAAAAACCTGGAGCATTACTTAACTGACTGGATATTGTCATGAAATAAGTTGTAATATCGAAAAAAGTAAAACAAGGATAATGAAAGGTAGTCAAAATGCATGAGTGGCGAAAACACGACATCAGGCACTAAGAGTAGTAGCTGAGTTTTGCTCTTTCGGCACGAAAAAAAATGAATAATGACTGTAGTAGAAACGATAAAAAATACGGACTGCTAATAATTATAAAAGTGTTTCTGTGAAAGAGATTTTGTTAACATCAAATACAGTGTTAAGAAGTGAAAAGTGGGCGATACAAAGTGCACACAAGAAAAGACTGAATTATTTCAAACTGTAATTATCAATGTATTTCCAGCAGTAACATCTTGACAACGCTGCTGGAGTCACTATTTAGGGTAAGCAGTACTACGTCACTACCTTTCCAAAGTGCCATTCGTAACATACAGTCAGGCGTGCCAGAAGGCTGTCTAGAACGTTCCGCTGCAGGAGCTGGAAAGATACTGAGCTGAAAAGATGAATATCTTCATTCCGGCATTGATACTTTAGCGTACGGCGTATCCTGACACATGCAGGTGGAACGTTTGCGAGGTGCCTGTGCTAGCAGTGTATTTAGCCCTAAATTCATCTAGAATCTTCATATGAAAATGATGCTCTAAGCCCCCCCACCCTTTTCTAGCTCTGACTTTTGCTGTTGCACATGGATTAAGAAGGAACGCGCACTGACTGTAATCGACCCTGCAAGTGGAGCAGAAAAGAGTTTGGAATCTGCAATAATTTAATTTGATAAAGGAAAATTTCATTAACGTAGTGAGAAATGAAAGTGTTGCTCTACCGATCTACAGAATGAAAGTTCTGTCCAAAATAGCAATTTGATTAATACGACTAAACTCAAAATAATAAACAAAACACATGAAACATTTACAATACGTCAACTTGGACAGTCAAATAAACGCTGTGAAGGTGAAGTTGTCCATAAACTAGGTTGTGACATTTATGACCAAGTGTTATATGGAGCCAATTCGTTGCAACTCAAATCTTCAGAGAAACACAAAGCTAACCCAACATTAATTACTGCCTCAGTAGTGAGAACTCAGACAATGAACAACCAAGACAGAATCACGTTAGAAAAGACGGGAACAGGCGCGCTCTGCTGAGCTTTTATTATCACATAGCAAAATTCCCTAATCTGCCTGTGCTGCGGACACACGTTACCAAGCTGTCTTCTTGACTGCAAGGACACGATCTGGAGTACCGGAGGCGATGGCTGGTTGCTTCAACGTCCCGTCATAGTGATGATAATGTCGCGAGTATATCCCAAAACAAATTATCCTGTGCCGATTTTGCTATATCAGGGAGCAATCCCTTGAGCAAGTCAGTCACAGTTATGATTTTGCAGGAAACGCAGGAATTTGCCTGCCAAGACTCCCTGGGAACACTAGTCATTCCCCTGTCTCCCTGGTAGCCCGTCAGAAAGAGTTTTCACTAAGTTTCCGCGAAGTAACGGAATCTCTAACCCCAGCCGCTCCTTCAGGCCCCTGTGGCCGTGTCGCCCCCGCTCTTACGACAATGTCGGCGCATGGACAGCATCCACTCGACTCCCTCACACCTGTCGGCATAACACTTTCAAGATCAGCAGAACCCGCCTGTCACTGGACCACCTGGTTGACGAGAGACGCTGCGAGGGAAGTCCGCGTGTGAAGGAATAGCAACTTTTGACCACATGCAGTTAGAGAGGAAAATATTCATATCTTCTGAGTTCTCAAAACTAGCCTTGTAATGACAATACTCGGCCACACTTCTCCAAATCGAATTACTCAGAGAAAGATATAAATATGAGAGGGGGCAAGTCACTGTGTGTATCGTAAAGGCATGCCACCGCTCACGTTGTCGACGTAGTAAGTGGTGAGCGTTAGGCCAGTGCAGTGTTGACCTTAACTGCACCCTGCCTAGACCTGGCGCTGCGCTTCTTCTGTAGTCTACATGGCCTTGACTCACGCCCTATCTTAACACCACCGATCGAGTGGCCTATAAGTGGTCTATGACCTACACGTCATCCTGATGCTGCTGGAAGATGAGGTGGGACCTTCCAGTTGGAGGTCCTCTGTTACCAGATATCAACCATCTCCAGGGTGCCTTTCGGGGTCCTTGGTTCACACAGACCACGCCTGGATGGTTCCTACACCGCGTCCACTGCGAGCTGCAGGCTGGTTGCAGTGTCTGTCCTCTGGGCGTGGCTCGCCCACAGTGGAGTGTGCTGCCGCTGCGAGCTTGGCGTACACAGTGCTGACAAAGCTCCGCTGTAGTGCTGACTTCGCTCACACTGCCACTTAGAGTGAGGAGACAAAGGCGGACCTCCTTATCTCCGGCGCAGTGCCGCATCTCGAAGTGGCATTCGCTGAACAATTTATTGAAAATTCCCTGCAGTAAAATTGAACTACGCTGCCTCTATACACGTCCGTGCTAGGGAAAGTGTTGGTGTTGCATTCTGTCTGTGAATGTCCAACAGGATTCATGTCGGGAAATCCGCTCTAATTGTCCAGAATCTTCTTCAAACCAATCTCGAACAACTGTGGCCCGGTGACATGGTGCACTGCCTTCAATAAAAATTCCATCGTTGTATTCTATCCTGACGTCAAAGAATGGCTGTAAATACCCATTTACAGGCAATGATCGGTTCAGCTGGACCAGAGAACCCAGTCCACCCCGTATAAATGTAGCCCACACCATTATGGAGCGACCACCAGCTTGCACACTGGCTTGTTGGCAACTTGGGATCATGGCTTCGCGGGGTCTGTGGCATTCTCGAACCGTACCATCACCTCTTACCATCTGATATCGGACTCATCTGACCAGACCATGGTTTTTCAGTCGTCTATGGCTCTATGTTAAGTCCCATAGAGCTCAGAGCCATTTTCAACCATACAACCAAGAGCCCAGGAGGGTCTCTGCAAGACATGCCCTGCTGTTAGCAAAGGCACTCGCGTTGGTAGTCTACTGCAATAGCCCATAACGCCAAATTACGCCACTTTACCGTAATGGATATGTTAATCGCACGCCCCAGTTTGATATCTGCAGTTATATCAGGCAACTTTGCTTGTCCATTAACACTGACAACTCTACGTAAACACCGCTGCTCTGGGTCGATAAGTGAAGGCCGTCGGCCACTGGTTTCTCCGTGGTGAGAGGTACTGCATCAGATTTGATATCCTCAGCACGCCATTGACACTGTGGATCTCGGAATATAAGATTCCGTACCGAGTTCCGAAATGGAATATCCCATTTGTCTATTTCCAGCGATGCTTCCTACCTCAGAGTCTGTTAATTCCCGTCGTTCGACCATAATCGCAACTTAAACCTTTTCACATGAATCACCTGACTACAAATGACAGCTCTGCTTATGCACAGCACTTTATACCTTGTGTACATGATACTACCGCCATCTGGATATGTGTGTATCGCTATCCAATGAGTTGTCACCTCATTGTCGAGCGTGAAGGTGTTCAAGGGCCCAAGAAAGGTAAGTTATTTGTGTTATTCTAAAAATAGGAGCCAATGCAATAAAACATGTATCACCAATCCAGCATGAGGCAGAAGGCAATGAATCAGTGACGGCATTAAGCCAGTGACCATACCGCCTTGTTGCCACATTGCGCTACCTGGTACGCAGTCATCACTGTGTACTACACTCCTCTTTCTTTCGATACGGTACCAGTAATACCAGTGTTGCAGTAGCATGGCCTGAACGACGCAAAGTGGCACGACATGCCAAATTCGTTTTTCGGAGATCTGCCTTTATACAACTTATTCACATGCTCATTGACCCACTGCCGCGTCTGCGGAGCGTACTAGCGTACACTATTCTACACTTCGTCAAGTAATGATTCATTCAGGTCATTCTGTTTGTTCGATGGAATATTCACAAACGTGACTGCATTTGGTAATGCACTCTGGGCACATATGACAGACAACAATTTCCGTTTTAAAATTTCTGTGACGTTGTTACACTTTGTAACAAATATATTTTAACATTATATTAATTTTTAATTTTCTTGGTGTCTATGTCTGAGAGATTTTTACAACTTCCAATTTCATGAGAAAATAATGGAAGCTACACGATGCGGGAGAGGATACATGTAATCTGTGGTTCCGTCATTCCATGCAATGCAGTGTGTCACACTGTTGTTCGGAGAATAGCAGCAGACGAACTATTGAATTACCGTGCCAATCGTAGGCTGCTATTAACGTCACAACACAGGCGTCTGTGACTGTAGTGCCTGTAGCAGGGAAGCCTGGAATTTCCTCGGACTGCGCTCAATGGTGAATCGCGGTCCTGAGTGCCTAGGGTGTCCATCGTCAACAGGTATGGCGTCGAGCTGGTTAGAAGTTCCATTTTCCTAACCCTTGGAGAGGAACAGCAGTAACGCCTGGTTTCATGGTGTGGGAAGCCACTGGGTAAGACTTCAGGTCATGGTCTGAATGAACAATTGTAAGTAGGCTGTTTAGGTTTTCTTATTGGTAACGCCACATAGCGCTCTGTATGAAAATCACTGGCTGTGCTGTGTGCAGTCTGTGGCTAGTTTGCATTGTTGTCTGCCATTGTAGTGTTGAGCAGCTGGATGTGAACAGCGCGTAGTGTTGCGCAGTTGGAGGAGAGCCACCAGCAGTGGTGGATGTGGGGAGAGAAATGGCGGAGTTTTGAAATTTGTAAAAATGGATGTCATGAACTGCTGTATATATTATGACTTTTGATAACTATTAAGGTAAATACATTGTTTGTTCTCTATTAAAATCTTTCATTTGCTAACTATGCCTACTAGTAGTTAGTGCCTTTCGTAGTTTGAATCTGTTATTTAGCTGCCAGTAGTGGCGCTCGCTGTATTGCTGTAGCTTGAGTAATGAAGATTTTTGTGAGGTAAGTGATTTGTGAAAGGTATAGGTTAATGTTAGTAAGGGCCATTCTTTTGTAGGGATTTTTGAAAGTCAGATTGCGTTGCGCTAAAAATATTGTGTGTCAGTTTAAGCACAGTCATGTATAATTGTTCAAAGGGGACGTTTCATATTACACCACATTTCACATGTAAAACCGTTTATTGAGGGATAATCTGTTTTTTTTCTTTAACTTACTCTTTGCTATAAAAATTTTTCACTTCACGTTACTAGTATGCATTCTCAGACTTAGAATCTGTTAACAGGCAACAATGTTTGAAGTTAAATATCCAGTCAAGAACCAAGAGAACTTATTCAAACAGAAATTACAAATGCATTGTTATAGTGAATGGACAATACAGTGTTGTTATTTGTACATTCTTGCTTGTTAGTTGCACGATTACGTAATGACTATAAGGCTCACATACTTAGAACATTTACCAGTACTGCTAATGAGATTTTAATGCAACATTTTGGTTTACTTGAAAATACATTCTGGATTTAAAGTGCTTTCTGTGAGATACCAGATGACTCAGTGGTTAGTTTATGTGACAGCTACACGATTTTATCACGACGCTACTAATGAGTGACCATTTACAATGTTGCTTTTGCGGTGTTTCTGTTTTATATCTGCACAGTTTTTCTGAATTCTTCTGCAGAGGGAAACATGTTTTAGTAGTAACTTTTGTGATATAGCTACAATGAGACAGCCTTTTCCGTAGCATAACAATACGTTACAGCACAGTACTTTCTTCATCATGGCAATAAGCGTAATAAGTAAGGTTTCTATACGCAAAACATTTCAATTTTGTTTGTCATGAGGTAAGTACATTGGTTTCTGTAGAACTTAGCTTTCGGAGGACAATAACTATGACACTTCCACAGAGATTATCTTACCGCAAGACGCACATTTAGCGCTACAGGACACGCATTTGAGTGATTAATTTTGTACTTAAACCATTTATTTTTCAAGATTTTTCAATTACAAAGAAAGTTTTCCGTGATACATTTCATTCCATTGCTGTAATCTGTAACACCTCAAGGTATAATTACATTAATCCTCAAGGGGGGTACATGCTTACTTTGTGTACCACGTGTTTGGCAAGCACAAGGAGCCCTAGCTAATATGGTATTTGCTTATACAACTTTACACATCGGTACCATATTTCTCTAACACACAAATTACACAGCTATCTGATCATTTAACTGAGAGAGACAAACATTTATTTTACTACATCAGTGACAGATATTTACGTAATTACACCATTGGATAACTTCACACTTACGAAATTGTATTTTGTCTGTAACTTGTGAACTGTTCATATTTTTTTGAACCATTGTGATACTATGAGAGCGTTGAATGATGTATTTGGTAAGGGAGCATGATTTTAAAGTACGTTTGAGGTAGATGACACCATTGAAATGAGCAGAGAATTTTCTTTAGGTTTTGTAATTATTGCAGAAATGTATGACGTTTTTGAGTTTTGGCTTAGTTTTTATGATGTTATTATTATGATGACAATGTGTATTATGCTGTTGAGGTATCTTTATGATCAATAAGCTGATGCTGTATGAGGAATCTGATTATGCTACGTATTTATTATGGTGAAATATTGAAGAAGTGTCAACGAATAAGGTAAGGAATAATGAGTAGTGGTTAGGGACTCTGGTTTGTGCAAAGATTGTTGGAAACCAAGAATCGTACTTTAAGAGTTATGAAATGTATGTAAATGCGTGAATGTATTTCAATGCCGACGAAAATTTTTTGGACACGGTTATATCAATAGGATTTTGTTTCTACAGACTTGTAACGCAAATTCTTGACCTGTGAAATATTTTTATATGAGACTGTCACTGTAGCGGAAACTGCTGTCGTAAATATTTCGGTAAGAAAGTTAAGTGAGCACCTGCACGTAATGCATCGTGGGCACCCAGCTGTGTCAGACGCCGGGAGAAAAAGCCATTAGTGTGTACCTTTTCAGAGGCACAGGTAGAAAAAAAAGGGAGGCCATTATCCTTGCTATTGACATTCCTTTGTAGAAAGCATCACAAATACGACACATTCAAACTTGAAAACATATGATTACACTGTGGAGTTATTAATTTATGATATTTACTGAAATGCCTAATGAAATGATGAGAAACATTTTACATTTATTGTCTTTCTAGTTGAGAGAAATGCCATATGGCTTGCTTTATGTATTTATTTACTCATTTTGTTTATTATCTAGTTTCTAGCTGCAGCAGCACTGGTTAAAATAAAATTTAATAGATGTACTAATATAGATATTTTATGTCTACAGACCCAGGAAAGAATACATTTATAATGTACTTTCTTAGAAAAGAGAGCACAAATGGACATTTCGCTTCACAGGAACTGCATAAATATTTTTTAAACGATTTGGTAACTTGTCTGCTACAGTAACTTATCGTGATGCATCACTCTAGTATTAAGATGTGACATAGTTATTAGACATGGCCATCTTTAATGTAATATTTTTTCTGCTTGGGCTTTGTCATGTTTAGATATAAGTTATTACATTTGCTGCTGCTGTTTGCCAGGCATAGTGTTACTGAATTTGACTTTGTATTACTCTGTTAAGCCAGTTTTACTACGGATTTATTTTTCTTGTTTGCTGCACAGTGCCTTATATTAGTTGTAATATTGCCATTGCTTAGCCAATTTGAATTTTTTGTCATTGATGTTTGTGTTGATTGTTTTGTACTGCTGCATTGCCTCGTCCCTTAGTTTAGCATCTGAGCTCAGTAGATTTAAGTTAACTGAAGAGGGGGTAGCCTATAAGAGAATGAGTTGCGATGAATTTGAAGGAATGCACTGAGAGGCTATACGAGAAAAGTAAAGAAAGCAGGTATAGATAGGAATTTTGGAAATAATGAGGAACGAAGGGAGATCTCCGAGAAGTAAAGAAAGTTTTGTTTGCAAAATACTGCAGTAAAACAAACCCTGTCCTTTCCTTGTATTATTCCGCTATATGTTTGTGTACCCTTGTGTATTTATGTTCTTCCTGTCTTTATATGTTTAGCTATTAAGATTTATGTTGTAGAATTTTTATAATACTCAGTTACATTCACTATGATGAGGAATACTCTTATCCTCAAATATAATTTGCATTAATAATATGTCAGTTTCTTTGTAAAGATGTTTACACATTATTAATTCTGTTCTGTTTCAATTCTCATGTGTGAAATTAATGTTTCGAAAACTATTCTCATTATTTTATTTATTTACTTATGTCATAATTCTTGTAACACTGATGTATATGTTTATTTCTATTCTTTTGTAAAATCCGTGTTACTACAAATGTTATCTGTACTGTTATGTTTTTAATGATGTATTTTGTACCATTATTATTGTATTCTTTTGTTATAAAATTGTAATTGACACCAGTTCGTCAAATTAAGTAACTTGTAAGTTACATTTCACTGCACACATTTCTGTTGGTCATAGTATATGGACAATATGTGAGAAGTTGGGACTGTTAGTGTTTGCACGTGTGTTAATAATTCAGCAAGGGACTGGATAACAGCATTGCTGGTTCTAAGGACAATTTCAAAAACTTCGTGAGTGCACAAGTGGTGGTTTATGGACTTGCTATATTGTCTGCAAGACTCTTCGATGGTGATTGTGCACGTGCACAGTTGCAACAGATGGCTGCTGGCCGTCTCTACAAGGACTACAGTGGGTCTGCATCTTTGATGGCCCACCATTACCATTATTTCTACAAGGACTGCAGTGGGTCTGCAGCTCTGGTGGCCCACCAATACCATAATCTCTACCAGGACTACAGTGGGTCTGCTCTGTGATGACCTACCTACCAATATTCTTCAAAACGTCGAATGACTCTGCTGTGGGTTTGCTCTGTTGTGGCCCATTACCTGTCAGCATGTCAAGAGTCAGCACTGTCTTTCCATTGGAAGGACAACACTACTTCTTCAAGACTGCATGGAAATCCACTACTTCCGTGTGCATTCTCTTTTACTACTCAGACTTTGAGGAAAAAAAACACTGTAATTTTACTGTGATGGATGATCAGGACTGTCTTTATGGACTGTGAGAAAATTTTAGTTTTGGACTAACATTGTATTAATAAGTGTGTGCATTTGATATTTTTCTTACTGTAATTATGAAAATTTTTTTCAAATCTGTATTGGCCAGTGCCCAAAACAATTTGTAAATTTTTTTGTGGGGAGCATGGGGGCTATGTAATTAGGCTGTTTAGGTTTTCTTATTGGTAGCGCCACGTAGCGCTCTGTATGAAAATCACTGGCTGTGCTGTGTGCAGTCTGTGGCTAGTTTGCATTGTTGTCTGCCATTGTAGTGTTGGGCAGCTGGATGTGAACAGCGCGTAGCGTTGCGCAGTTGGAGGTGAGCCGCCAGCAGTGGTGGATGTGGGGAGAGAAATGGCGGAGTTTTGAAATTTGTAAAAATGGATGTCATGAACTGCTGTATATATTATGACTGTTGAAGACTATTAAAGTAAATACATTGTTTGTTCTCTATTAAAATCTTTCATTTGCTAACTATGCCTACTAGTAGTTAGTGCCTTCCGTAGTTTGAATCTGTTATTTAGCTGGCAGTAGTGGCACTCGCTGTATTGCTGTAGCTTGAGTAACGAAGATTTTTGTGAGGTAAGTGATTTGTGAAAGGTATAGGTTAATGTTAGTAACGGCCATTCTTTTGTAGGGATTTTTGAAAGTCAGATGGCGTTGCGCTAAAAATATTGTGTGTCAGTTTAAGCACAGTCATGTATAATTGTTCAAAGGGGAAGTTTCACAATGTTCACAGACACGCAGTATACTCATACGTTACTTCTCGTATATGCAATGCGGCAAAATGATATTCCAGAGAAACCAGTGCTTCAGCCTTCAAAGCCAACAAGAAAATAAGAATCCACACTTTCTAGGAGCAAAGCTTTCATAGTCAAAGATGATAAAAGTAACTGTGCGGTCATAATATGACTCTGTTGCCACAATGAAAAGGCTGTGTTGGCAAAATCACGCAGATCTCCCGTAATAACATTGCTGAATAAATTTTGACCCTACTTTTGAATTTCAGGCCAAAAGTAAGAAAATACTTATGAACTGTAATTCCCTCCTAACTAAATAGAAAGTGCATATCTGCATTTGCATTCACCTTGCATTCGACCACGACCAAAGACCCTTACAGAAAATTGATCTATCAGGCCGATTGTCAACCCTCGGTACAGCCCTTCGTATAGATTACGTAATGAACTGGTTGCTCACCCTACCATCCACTATACTTCCGGAAACAAATTCTCCGTTACGAAAATGTATGAATTCATTGACAAAACTAAACATGTTCACATTCCACTGACAGCCATGTTTGCATCGATCGACATAATATACCTTGATACTAACATCCTTACCCCGCGGTCGTGGGCGATTTGTCACGGTTCGCTAGGTTCCTTCCGCCGGATGTTCGAGTCCTTCCCTCGGGCATGGGTATGTGTGTTGTCCTTAGCGTAAGTTAGTTTAGGTTACATTAAGTAGTGCGTAAGTCTAGGGATCGATGACCTCAGCAGTTTCGTCCCATAGAAGCTTTCCACAAAATTTTTCAGACTTTTTACTTGCAACACCCCACCTGTTGCTCGCCCGATTTTTGCGTGTGCTCGCCCCTGACAAACAACTTACAGAGAAATTGGGAGTGGAAATGTACGCAAAAGTGGATAACGCTAGATTTAAATGTGTCCCTGTCACCCCTAATTAATCTGCGGTGGTAGTGTTGATGATAAATGACACCTATTTTTACTTCCAAACATGAACGATCACGAACACTTAGCGTGTTCAATGACACCAAACGCATACACAAAAATAAAATAAAGCGAAAGGGTGAATTCAGGATCAACTACTGAAAGTAAAGGCTCTACTGAATCACAATAGTTTTATTATAAGCTTCAGATCAATGCTGAATAAAACACAATGAACAATTTACAAATTATTATCCTAACTGGAATTGGCAGTAACTTTGTTAAAATCGGTCCAAAACATGATCTCTTATAACATATATACGAAGAACCACTACATTCCAAAGTACCGTGAAACCTCTGTGGAAGCAGCAATTGTAATTGATCCAACTATTTAACGTTACTCCTAACACAGGCGAAGCGGGAGCGATCTCACCGTAATATTTCTGTTGTTGCGACGGTCTCCGACAGCGACGGTGCGGCCATGCGGTCAGCCTGTGGCGTCCCGGAAAGTACAATCCTATAGTATTCGAACACCAGAATGCTGCCCGTAAACTTCTCTAATTGCGACAATGTTTCCGTCAGCAATGAGCTGGCGCGGCTAACGTCCTCTCAGAACGAGATACCAAGAGGGGAGACGACTTGGATAACGTCCTCTCAGTACGAGTGCCCAGAATGGAAGACCTCTACTGAGAGTCCAGCAAGATCGCTCTTCACCTTAGTTTTCTCATCTCCACTTTTATCGAATGAATCACATCACTAGAAGTTCTCAAAATACCCAGTTTGCCAGTGGCGACCAATGTATGGGCTGGGAATAGAACTCTTTTCCACAATTCTTTTATTTCTACAAAATTTCATAAGTAAACTCCGCCCTCGCCAGCTGGGAAGAACCACAGCCGTGGGTAATAACACGTTTACTGGAAGTTTTCTCCCAAGAATACTCTAGATTTTCCTGGCAAGATTCCCCGTCGTAGCGAACACAGATTCTTGCATTGAAAGTTTGTTATTCGAAACTCTTGGCCTGCCCCACTTGAGTTACTCGAAGGCGTAAAATTAGTGGGACCTAGGTGACAGCACGCACAGGAAAGCCCATCCAGGTATCCACTGTTCTGTTTTGGTAAACACTTGAACACGTGCAGCCGTGCGTCCCACAGAGGTTGGCGGCCGCTGTGGCCCCTCTGAACGGATTACAGAATTTCCCAATTCAGCATTCATACCGTCAGGCTGTGGTCTTCGGAGGCTAGGCGGGACGTAGTTGAGTTCTGTCTCGCGTACTGCTTTTCCGCAAAATCTTATAATTACAAAATCGCGGAATTCTCGTGTGCCGATGCGTTTCCACATAGATTTCCTACACCGTAAGTTAGACTATTACTCCAACAAAACCTAAAGTGTCACGTTAAATGGACTGATGTAAGTACAAGGCTGTTGCCACCTTACATACTGCCATCCTTATAGAGGCCACCATTAATAGAATCAGAAGTAATCTACTTAAACATAAAAAACTAAGAATGGTGGTGATCTATGACCTCATTGAGTTACTTACCTTGGCAGTGTCATGCAATTACTTCAGTTTCGATAGTAAAATATACAAACAGGAGGGTGGATCGGCAATGGGTAGCAGCCTGGCTGGGATGTTAGCAGATATTTACATAAATCATTTTGAGGAAACACTTTCCAAAGCTAACAGTTACATCAACAGCAGAATCATACACTTCAAAAGGTACGATAATGATACAGTTATACTTTTGATCGCACCAGTGCGGAAATTGACACATTGGCAACTAATCTGTTCAGCAGCCAATAAAACGTTACTTTTCATTGTTGAACATGACACCAGCAACAGCATCAATTTCTTACAAATGCAAATCGCCAACAGGAACCATAAACATCGTCTTGAGAGGAAATAAAAATCCACTTATGTGTGTAGCAACAGCTATCTTGTCATCCAAACCAGCATAATATGGCATATTGAAGGTTCACATTGGGTTTAATACATAAAATTTCACTTGAACCAGTTCAGAAATACAAAGAAATCAGTATCGTTAAAACCACAGTCTTGAACAATGGATACAGACGTCTCATGACAAACGAAGCATCACAAAATATCCAGAAACCTATAAGCAACAGAGTTGCACACCAGAAAACCATGCAGTTAACACAAGATATATGAGCAAACAGTAGAAAAAATGTTGCACTACCTTTCTCAGAGAGCATATACCATAAAATAAGCAATCTATTTAAAAACACATACACTAAAATAAGCTTTCACAAATACAACAAATTTCAGCAGATAGCAATTGACAATTTAGATCATAATAACCAATAGGCATATACAAACTCAGCTGCCAAAGCTTCCCTTCCTACTATATAGGACAGACTGAGAGAAGCTTTGAGACTTTATTCAAAGAACATATAAGTGCCATGCATTTGAACAATATATCTAAATTCACATTTTCAATGCACACAATTAATAATAATCATAGAATAAAAAACACTGAAGATCACATCAAGCCATTGCACCATGTTGAAGAAGATAGCTTTATCAAATTGCTTGAAGAGTTTCAAATAAATGTACATAAAATCATATCACCACAAAATTTCCTCAAAGAACGTATCGTGTTAGCCAGTGGAGCCTCTCTTCAACACATCATCCACTTGTTTTCTCGTTTAAATTAAACACTGTTCCCTTTAACTACAACAACATGCAGACACTAACCCAACATGAAATTGTGCATAAAATATAACGGCTTGCTTAGTCATACCCTCAACTAGCTATCAGACGTGAAAGTAATTTTTACTTATGTAATATTAATTTATGTACTTTAATGAGAAAAAAATATATTTATTATGTAAAAACAGTGGATGAAAATGGGGAAGAAATGGCTTTAAATATTTTTGTTATTTACTCTTTCAGTACGAACTTTGTTGTAGAACCCCTTTTTTTACGTGTGGTAATAAAAATTCATTTAGACAGAATTAAGCACATTTAAAATTACGTGAACTTTAGCAACCCTCTCATGCTCATAAATTCAAACTAACTGATTAATAATATTTATGACTTTGAAAATTATTTAAATTAAATTTTTTACGTATTTTGGCCTTGGCACACATTTTCTAGATGCAGTGGGTTTTTAAATATTTACTGAATTCTTTCCCGGCGTTAGCTCTGGAACACAAGACTGTCTCTGTTATCATAAAATGGTTAAATATTGCGAAGCCGACCTGAACGTTTAATCATCATTGACAAAACACACTTCACTATACGTTTAAGTTATTTGCTTTAGAAACTGAAAGAACCAACAGATTAACAACTTCAACATTAATTATCCACCTAGGAATGCACAAATGTAAAACCAGTAATAAATTCAGTCAGCCTCAGGATCGCTGTAAAAGAAAAATATTTCGTAATTCACTGTAATTTTACCAGCTCCCGATTTACGGGTTTGGTTAATTTTATAGCAGAACAATTTTTTTAATTGTGCCGCCACTGCAAATCGTTTGGTCGCGGCACAGCCCAGCAACACCAACGATAATCGCTAAAAATGCTGAAAATTTTTTAAGGAAATATTATAGATGACATGGCCAAGCTAATTTACATTGGTAATACACAATTTTGATAAATTATAATGTATTTAGGCCAAAACAATAATTAAAATTACACACCTTTATAATTTCTCCTCTAATGGCCGCTAAAGATAGATAGAGACAAAAGAAGTCTACTCATTCATATAATACTACGTCACAGGTTCCCCTCTCTCTCAGCTCTCGAGGAAGACGACAAAGAATGCACATTATGTAGCGCTATTTATATTATTGCTGATTGTCAATGTCTCTTTGTAATCTTACAACATTATTTTCCTCTGTGGTTTTATTTTACATTTTTTCATCGCAGATATTAACATATTTCGTAATTACATTATGAGTATAGAATTATTACAATCGTAAATACATCGAGAATATTATTACAGAAAATATTACAATAATAACCAACGTCCTTTATACAAAATTAAATAATATTTTTGTTAAACAATTACAGTACTTACGAATTGCTTTTTTTGTTGGTATGAACTGTAGGTGGCGTTCTCATTACCGTACACATTCCTAACAGGCGTGCCACAGTTGTTGTTAAGCATTTGCAGATGTGCACGCTCGAGTTCAGCAATTCTGTGTGTCATTTCATTTTATTAATAGTGTGTGTGCTGCCAGGGAACGTTACAGTACATCCTTCACACATCATTTACTTTTTTCCAGTGTTTTTCTTCTTCTTCTTCTTCTTCTTCTTCTTCTTCTTTTGCTACTGCCTGTGTCCCACATCGTGAGCAGTGTCAGTGGGGTTAAGTACAGATTGGGCAGGGTTAATTTGAAGGGGTGGTCGGATGCCTTTCCTGCCGCCACCCACTAACCCCGAGGACAGAATTTGTATACTCCAGCTGTCTGTGTCTACTGTAAATCATGAAATAGTGTGAAAGTGTTTCAAATTTCGCGAGTCGTGTAACTGAGGCGGGACGTGAGGACTAGCCCAGTATTCACCTACTGGGATGTGGAAAACCGCCTAAAAACCACATCCAGGCTGGCTGGCACACCTGCCCTCCTCCTGGCTGGCACACCCGCCCTCGTCGTTAATCTGCCGAGCGGATTCGATCCAGGGCCGACGCGCCTACCCAAGTCCAGGAAGCAGCACATTAGCACTCTTGGCTAATCTGGCGGGTTTACTTTTTTCCAGTGTATACCATAATAAGTACAAATTACCATCCCAGTAACACAATATAACAAATGTTTCAAACTGGTTTCTTTGTTTATCTTAATTGTAATCAGTTCTCCCATAATGTAAATTCTAAGTAATGGAAAGGCTGTAGTTTGCAAATTTCTGTTGTCGCATCAGTGTATATATCAAAATACTTTTGAGACATAAATTCTAAGGCATTATTTTGGTTGTGATATTGCCATCTTTGTATACATCAATCCATGTGGCAAAACTTCTTGGTGTATATGAATGGTGCTTTACATTATGTGTGAACATATATACCAAGGTAGTGCATCATATATTCTTCGCTACTGCATGAACACAAGCAATGTACTGTAATGTTGTGAAATTTTAGATGTAAGTAACAAAGAAAAAATTTCACCCTTTGTTTACATCGCTTAAAATCGTCATGAGTACAGTTACAGTACTGTTTCTCACATTACGTTTTGGTTTAGGGCACCATCACCCCAAATAATTTTCACCATATTGGGGAATAAAACGTGAAAACTACTGTAAATTACAACAAAAATATATCTTAACATGAACAAGCTGTCTGATTATGAGCCTTTCGGTTGGACGGCGCTATTTATATAAATTATTAGCAATATAAAACGTGGCTGGTAGCTGTTATATTCTCTGTAAGTATCAGATTGTATTTTGTCAGTTTTCGACAAATACCATATCTTCGATATCACACCTAATCTAATTACATGTTCTGGACGTTGTTTTATGCCAAATGCGTTATCAATCGGCTGCCTTCCGTCTTTCCAGGAAATCTTCTTATTTTTTAATTACTTTGGTGAAACTGGATTAGTTAATAGTCTAGCAGAGCTGATCGACTACCGGTCAACAAGAAAAAAAAGATGAAAATATTATAGAGCTATGAGACACGTATTAAATAATTATTTGTTGTGAAAATTCCAAAATTTGCTTTTCTGAAGGTGAAACAATGGCTCTACTTATTATATAGGAAGATATCAGATGTAAATCTGCGTATGTGCAGAAGCAACAAAGAACAGGGAAGCCAAGAAGCAGAAACTGTCTCTCATGGTTCCCGAGGGTTTACATACAGTAGAAACAGAGAAGAGGGGGGAGACGTGTGAGGAACGACAGTAGTATCAATAACATGCACTGAGGTGACAAAGTCATGGGATACCTGCTCAAATCGTGTCGGACTTCATTTTGCACGACGTGGTGCAGCAACTCAACTTGAAACGGAATCATCAAATGCATGAAAGTCCCTTGCAGATGACAGTGGCTATAAAACCGCCTGTAACTGCGAATGTTTCGCTGGTTCTGGCCGTTGTGCACGAACTGACCTCTCGATTACGTCCCATAAATGTTCGAAGGAATTCATGTTGGGTGAACTGGGTAGCCAAATCATTGGCTCGCATTGTCCAGTATATTCTTCAAACGAGTCACGAGCAACTGTGGCACGGTTACATGACAACGTTGTTTGGGAACTTGATGACCATGCAATAGTCTCCAAGTGGCCAAACATAAGCATTTCCAGTCACGATCGATTCAGTTGGACCAGACGACCCAGTCCATTCCATGTAAACACAGTCACACCATTTTGGAACCACCACCGGCTCGTTCAGTGCTTTGTTGACAACTAGTCCGCGTGGTTTTGAGTCTCATTAGAACCCTACCATCAGCTCTTAATAACTGAAATTGGGACTCATCTAAACATGCCACGGTATTCCAGACTTCTAGGATCCAACCGAGATTGTTACGAGTCCAGGAGAGGTGCTGCAGCCAAAGTTGTCCTGTTGGCGAAGGCACTGCGGTTGGTCGTGTGCTGCCATAGCCCATTAATACCAAATTTCTCTGTACTGAGCTAACGGATACGTTCGTCGTACGTCCCACATTGATTTCTGCAGTTAATTCAAGCAGTATTGCTAGTCTGTTACCACTGACAACTCTACGCACACTCTGCTGCTCTTGCTCGTTAAGTGAAGACTGTTGTCCAATGCAAAGTCCGTGGTGAGAGGTAATGCCTCAAATTTGGTGTTCTCGGCACAGACCGGGTACTATGATTCTCCGAATATTTGAGTCCCTAACGATTTCCTTGGGTAACAGAAGAAATACTGAATTTAATTGATGAAAGGAGAAATTATGAAAATGCAGTAAATGAAGCAGGCAAAAAGGAATACAAACGTCTCAAAAATGAGAGCGACAGGAAGTGCAAAATGGCTAAGCAGGGATGGCTAGACGACAAATGGAAGAATGTAGAGGCTTATCTCACTAGGGGTAAGATAGATACTGCCTACAGGAAAATTAAAGATATCTTTGCAGAAAAAAGAACCACTTGTATGAATATCAAGAGATCAGATGGAAACCCAGTTCTAAGCAAAAAAGGGAAAGCAGAAAGGTGGAAGGAGTATATAGAGGGTCTATACAAGGGCGATGTACTTGTGGACAATATTATGGAACTGGAAGAGGATGTAGATGAGGATGAAATGGGAGATACGATAATGCGTGAAAAGTCTGACAGAACACTGAAAGACCTGAGTCGAAACTAGGCCCCGGGAGTAGACAACATTCCATTAGAACTACTGACAGCCTCGGGAGAGCCAGTCCTAACAAAATTCTACCATCTGGTGAGCAAGATGTATGAGACAGGCGAAATACCGCCGACACGACGTAACAATGACCGATATGCTACTCGCCGACACGATGATTTTGACTATAACCTGTTCATTACTACACATAAATTCAAAACGTTTAAGAATTCTGCCAACGACATTCATCCACAAGCGTGGCTCTATCAATTCTCTCATTGTTTTCCTCCCAACTGGTCATTAGAACACAGATTAGAATTTATGTGTGGCTACTTAGAGAATGAACCAGCTGTAAGAATGCAATCTGTCATTCACGATTGCCACAGTGAAGGAGAATTTTACCATGCCTTCCTCTCAGCATATTGGTCTCAAGCCACACAAGACCGAGTAAAACATGGCATCATAATGATGAAACATTTCGAACAATCTGAATTTTCCAGTCTTGTGAAATATTTTGAAGACATGTTGCACAAGAATCAGTACCTGTCAAACCCATACAGCCCCTCAGAACTCATCCGCATTTGCTTAATCAAATTACCTGAACATTTACGGCATATTATTTTGACAGGACGTTGCAAAGACGACATTGAAGCTTTTCAGGGGCTCTTGCAAGAACTGGAAATTGACACTGACAATCACGGAACGCAAAAACAGGAGCACAACAATTACAGATCACATCCGTCACAATTCCGCAATGACAGAAATAATATACGACAAGGCTATTCTTTCAACGTAACTCGTGACCAAAACAGACACCACCCGTATGAGAACCACTGGCAGAGTAATAGTAACAGAGAAAGATCGCATTTCCATAGTAATGAATATGACAGACAATTTGGCAACCAGAACTATTATTATCACGGGAGACAGAATAACTTCAGACGCAACGGTCCACCGTGCAGTGATAATTCAGTGGGAAATTCTCCACCACTTAACCGACAAGAAAGAAACTACAGGAACTACCGACATGACGACAGACAATATAATCATAACGACAGACCTGAATTTCATCAGAACTGGCGGGATTTAAACAGGGCTGGGCCCTCTGGACAAGGTGAATTTGTCAAAGTTTGACCTCCAAATCCCAAAAACGACTTGCGCCAACAAAGAAACAGACAATGACACGCACCGCAGGCAGCCGCATGCGCCGGCTGGCTCAGAGAAAAATAACATAGACGCTAACCTTGAGAAAAATTCCAGTATTCTTTACCGACGTATACCGTATGATAATTGCGTTCAAGTTGAAACTCTGTGTACCAAGAAGAGTAAAGGTTTACATCACATTTCACATGTAAAACCGTTTGTTGAAAGATAATCTGCTTTTTAACTTTGTCTTTGCCATATAACTTTTCACTTTACATTGCTAGTATGCTTTGTCAGACTTAGAATCTGTTAACATGCAACAATGTTTGAAGTTAAATATCCAGTCAAGAACCAAGAGAACTTATTTGAACAGAAATTACGAATGCATTGTTATTGTAAACAGACGACACAGTGTAATTGTGTTTGTACATTCTTGCTTGTTAGTTGCACGATTACATAACGACTATAAGGCTTACATACTTACGACATATACTGGTACTGCTAATGAGATTTTAATGCAACATTTTGGTTTACTTGAAGAAACATTCTGGATTTAAAGTACTTTCAGTGAAATACCAGATGACACAGTGGTTAGTTTATGTGACAGCTACACGATTTTATCACGACGCTACTAATGAGTGACAATTTACAATGTTGCTTTTGCAGTGTTTCTGTTTTATATCTGCACAGTTTTTCTGTATTATTCTGGAAAGTAAAACATGTTTTAGTAGTATCTTTTTTGGTATAGCTGCAATGAGAGTGCCTTTTTTGTAGCACAACAATACATTACAGCACAGTACTTTCTTCATCACGGCAATAAGCGTAATAACTAAGATATCTATACGCAAAGCATTTCACTTTTGTTTATCATGAGATAAGTACATTGCCTTCTGCAGAACTTAGCTTTCGGAGGACGATAACTACGACACTTCCACAGAGATTATCTTACAACACGACGCACGGTTTAGCGCTACAGTACACGTGTTTGAGTGATTAATTTTGTACTTAAATCATTTATTTTTAAAGATATTTGAAGTACAATGATACAAAGGTTTTCCGTAATACATTTCATTCCATTGTTGTAATCTGTAACACCTGAGAGTATAATTACATTAATCCTCAGGGGGGTACATGCCTACTTTGTGTACCATGTGTTTGGCAAGCACAAGGAGCCCTAGCTAATATGGTATTTGCTTACACAACTTTACACATCTGTACCATATTCCTCTAACACAGAATTACACACAGCTATCTGATTATTTAACAGAGAAACAAACTTTTTTTTTTTACTACGTCAGTGACAGATGTTTACGTAATTACACAGTTGGGTAACTTCACACTTACGAAATTGTATTTTGTCTGTACTTTGTGAACTCTTCGTATTTTTTCAGACCCATTGTGATATTATGAGAACTTTGAATGATATATTTGGTATGGGTACGTTTTTAAAGTATGTTTAAGGTAGATGACACCTTTGGCATGAGCAGAGAATTTTTTTAATTATTGGAGGAAGCTACGACGATTTTGAGAGTTGACTGAGGTGTTATGATGTTATTATTACGATGACTATGTGTATTAGGCTGTTGCAGTATGTTTATGATCAATAAGCTGATGCTATATGAGTTATTTGATTATGCTATGTATCTGTTATGATGAAATATTGAAGAAGTGTTGACGAATAAGGTAAGGGATAATGAGTAGTGTTTAGGGACTCTGGTTTGTGAAAAGGGTTGTTGGAAACCAAGAATCGTACTTTAAGAGTTATGAGATGTATGTAAATGTGTGAATGTATTACAATGCTGACGAAAATTTTTTGGACACAGCTTTGTAATGCAAATTCTTGACCTGTGAAATATTTTTATATGAGACTGTCACTGTATTGCAAACTGGTGTCGTAAATTTTTCTGTAAGAAAGCCAAGTGACCTTGACGTAATGTGTCTTGAGCGGCCAGCTGTGTGTCGCCTGGAGAAAAACCATTAGTTTGTGCCTTTCAGAGGCACAGGTAGAAAAAAAAAGGGAGTCCGTTATCCTCGCTATTGACATTCATTTGTAGAAAGCATCGTAAATATGACACCCTGAAACTTGAAAACATGATGACACTGTGGAGCTCTTAATTTATGATATTTACTGCAATGCCTAATGAAATGACGAGAAATATTTTTATGTCTATACACCTGATTATGACTACTGTCTTTCTAGTTGAGAGAAATGCCATATGGCTTGCTTTATGTATTTATTTACTCATTTTGTCTAATATAAAGTTTCTAGCTGCAGCAGCATTGGTTAAAATAAAATTTAATAGATGTACTAATATAAATGCCTACAGATCCAGTAAATAATTTTATGATCTATTCAAAAAAACAGAGGAGCATAAAAAGACATTTCCCTTCACAGGAATTGCATACGGAATTTTCTTTTCAACTACTTGGTAATTTTTTTGGTAGAATAACTTCTTGTGGTGCACCACTTTAATTACATAGACATTAAGATGTGAATATACTTTCCCTTATCTGCATTGTTGTCTTTAGTGTAATATTTTTTTTGCTTGAGCTATGTCATGTTTAGATATAAGTAATTTCATTTGCTGCTGCTGTTTGCCAGGCATAGTGTTACTGAATTTGACTTTGTGTTACTCTTCTAAGCCAGTTTACTACTGATTTATTTTTCTTGTTTGCTGCACATTGCCTTATATTAGTTGTAATATTGCAATTGCTTTGCTAATTTCTATAATGCTGCTTGCTTCACAAATCTGCATTTTTTCATTGCTGTTTGCATTAACTGTTTTGTGCTGCTGCATTGCCTCGTTCCTTAGTTTAGCATCTGAGCTCAGTAGATTTAAGTTAGCTTAAGAGGGGGTAGACTATAAGAAACTAACTATGATGAATTGGAAGAAATGCATTAAGAAGCTATAAGAAAATAGTTTGGCCAAAAAAGTAGTGCACAGTGGAGAAAAACTATTTTTGAAAGAGGATGTGAACAGAATATAGAAAGCATGCTTGGATAGGATTTTTTTTGGCTGGAGCAAATGTTGACATAAGAGGGACGATATATGGAATGAAGTTTTGGGTTGGACTGCAATACCAAATGTTACACTGAAAACAAAACCTCTCCTTTCCTTGTGTTATCCCACTATGCGTTTGTGTACCCTTGTGTATTTGTGTTCTTCCTGTCTTTATGTGTTTATCTGATAAGAGATAGGGTGTAGAATTTTTCTAATAATGTGTTATTTACTTTGTAAAGATGTTTAGACATTATTTATTCTGTTTTGTTGCTCATGTGTGAAGTTGATGTTTCAAAAGTTATTCTGATCTTTTATGTATTTACTTATGTCATAATTCCTGTAACATTAATGTATATGTTTATTTCTATTCTTTTGTAAAGCATGTATTACCACAAATGTTATCTGTATTGTTATGTTCTTTAATGATGAATTTTGTACCTTTGTAATTGTATTCTTACGTTATAAAATTGTAATTGACACCAGTTCATCATATTATTAACTTGTAAGTTCCATTTCACTGCACACGTTTCTGTTGGTCATAGTACATGGACAATATGTGAGAAGTTGGGACTGTTAGTGTTTGCATGTGTGTTAATAATTCAGCAAGGGACTCGATAACAGCATTGCTGGTTCTAAGGACAATTCCCAAAACTTTGTGAGTGCACAAGTGGTGGTTTATGGACTTGCTATATTGTCCGCAAGACTCTTCAATGGTGATTGTGCACCTGCACAGTCACAACAGATGGTTGCTGGCCATCTCTACATGGACTACAGTGGGTCTGCATCTTTGATGACTCACCAATATCATTATTTCTACAAGGACTGCAGTGGGTCTGCAGCTCTGGTGGCCCACCAATACCGTAATCTCTACCAGGACTACAGTGGGTCTGCTCTGTGATGACCTACCTACCAATATTCTTCAAAACTTCGAATGACTCTGCTGTGGGTTTGCTCTGTTGTGGCCCATTACCTGTCAGCATGTCAAGAGTCAGCACTGTCTTTCTGTTAGAAGGACAACACTACTTCTTCAAGACTGCATGGAAATCCACTACTTCCATGTGCATTGCCTTTCACTGCTCAGACTTTGTGAAAAGAAACGGCAGTTTTACTGTGATGAATGATCAGGACTGTCTTTATGGACTGTGAGAAAATTTTAGCTTTTGACCAACATTTTATCAATAAGTGTGTGCATTTGATTTCTTTGTTATTGTAATTACGATTAAGAAAAATTTTAACAAATATGTATTGCCCAATGCCCAAAACAATTTTAAAATTTTTTGTGGGGAGCATGGGGGCTATGTAAGTAGGCTGTTTAGGTTCTTATATTGGTAACGCCGCCGCCACGTAGCGCTCTCTGTATGAAAGTGACTGGCTGTGCTGTGTGCAGTCTGTGGCTAGTTTGCATTGTTGTCTGCCATTGTAGTGTTGGGCAGCTGGGTGTGAACAGCGCGTAGCGTTGCGCAGTTGGAGGTGAGCCGCCAGCAGTGGTGGATGTGGGGAGAGAAATGGCGGAGTTTTGAAATTTGTAAAAATGGATGTCATGAACTGCTGTATATATTATGACTGTTGAAGACTATTAAGGTAAATACATTGTTTGTTCTCTATTAAAATCTTTCATTTGCTAACTATGCCTACTAGTAGTTAGTGCCTTCCGTAGTTTGAATCTGTTATTTAGCTGGCAGTAGTGGCACTCGCTGTATTGCTGTAGCTTGAGTAACGAAGATTTTTGTGAGGTAAGTGATTTGTGAAAGGTATAGGTTAATGTTAGTAACGGCCATTCTTTCGTAGGAATTTTTGAAAGTCAGATTGCGTTGCGCTAAAAATATTGTGTGTCAGTTTAAGCACAGTCTTGTACAATTTTTCTAAGGGGACGTTTCAGTATGTACGTATATCGATATCGCGTGACTTTCGTCATGTCAGTGTAAATTACAGAGGTTCTAACTGGTTTAGCAATTGCGTAGAACTGATGAAAAGAGTTGGAAGATGGTAAGTCGAAAGACTAATAAGAGGGCAGTCTTCACTATTCTTAGCACTTACAATCTATCGTAATTATAAAAGATCCGGTACTGCCATGACTCCTTAGATAAGCTTATAAATCAGCAAGTTATGTTACTTGAGTCAAATGTTTTGATGAGAACGATATGAATTATTTCCTGTACCGAGCTAAAGGCTATCTCCATTTGACGTGTATGCCACGACTCACGGAGTCACAGCAACTCGAAGGTAAACTATGTACCGCACAAATCGCCCTCACATAACGGGGCTCTCCGTATTTCGCTAGAGTTCCGATCACACGGACGACTTGTGGTGTAGGGATAACATCTTTGGTTAATAATCTCAGCGGCCTGGGTTCGAAACCTGCTATCACTTACATTTTGATTAATAATCAGCATTGTCGACCGAAGACTTCCGGGATAAGAACTCATCCTCAGTCTGCTAAAACTATTGTCCAAGAGGTTAGAGGAGTGGACAGAGCTTCACGGCACTCTCTTCACCTACGGGTGGGAAACTACCTCTAAGGGCGGAAGAATCAACAATGATCAGTGGCATGTGGATGCAGAAGGCAATGGAAACTACGGCCCTAAAGACACATAATGGGTATCCTTAAGACATGTGGCCTGTAACTGGAAAAGTATTATGATTGTCTCTCGACCGGCAGATGATCCAGGAAGAGTCCCCATTCGGTTCTTTGGGATGGGACTGACAAGGGAGAGGTGACTGTGAAAAAAAGGTTGAATAACCAACGAAATAATAAAGTTCTACGAAACGGGGAGTGGAATGTCAGATGTCTGAACGTAGCAGGGATACTAGAAAATCTGAAAAGGGAAATGCAGAGACTCAAACTAGATATAGTAGATGTCAGTGAAGTAAAATGGATAGAAGACAAGGATTTCTGGTCAGAGGAGTATAGGGTAATATCAACAGCAGCAGAAAATGCGTAATGGGATTGGAATTCGTTACGAATGGGAAGGTAGAACAGAGAGTGTGTTGTTGTGAACAGTTTAGTGATGTAGTTGTTCTTAGCACACTCTAAAGCAAACCAACGCCAACAACGATAGTTCAGGTATACATGCCGATGTCACAAGCTGAAGATTAAGAGATAAAGAAAGCATATGAGGATATTTAAAACCAGTACAGTACATAAAGGGAGATAAAAATCTAATACTTGTGCGGGACTGAAATGCAGTTATAGGAGATGAAGTAGAAAAATAGATTATAGGAGAATATGGGCTTGGGAAAAGGAATGAGAGAGGAGAAAATTGAGTTCTGTAATAAATTTAAGCTGGTAATAGCGAATATTCTGTCCAAGAATAACAAGACAAGCAGGTGTACATGGAAAAGGCCGGAATATACGGGAAGACTCCAGTTAGATAACAACATGGTCAGACAGAGATTTCGAAATCAGATATTGGATTGTGAGGAGTACCCAAGAGCAAATATAGACTTAGGACACAATGTAGTAGTGATGAAGAGTAGGCCGAAGTTTAAGAAATTAATGAGTCAATCTGCAAAGCAGTAGGATACGGAAGTACTAAGGAATGACAAGACACGCTTGAAGTTCTCTAAGGCTATAGCTATAGCAATAGGGAAAAGGTCAGTAGGCTGTCATCTCACAATCTCTTCCTTCTTCTCCAATCAACTGCACTCCTCTCAGTGCAAATGGTCTAGTTTTGACAGGTAGTTATACGCCTTTTATGAGATAGTGAAGTACTTCCGAGAAAACTTTGAAGGTCATGAGGTTACTACTTTTACAGACCACCGCCCTCTCATGGACGCATTATGTGACCCTGCTACTGCCCTCCTACCCCCCCCCCCCAATAGTTTTCGACATATGTACCACATTTCACAGTATACTATGAAAGCTGATAATGTCAGTGGTCCTGACGTTATCGCAATGGACTACGCATTGAGAAGTAACTCCAGTACTTCGCCACTTGACCTGGACGAGTTGCCTCACTTGCAGCAACAAGAGTCCGTTCTACAGAACTTGTTACAAGACTTATATATGTTCCCTACAGATAAGTTCCAACTCCTAACTGGATCAGCTACTCCAGTGTTGTGTGATAGTTCCGCTAGCACGCCACATCCCATGGCAGTTTTCAGTGGCATTCACGACCTGGCCCCTATGGGTATCAAAGCCACTGCGTTGGGCGTTTTGGTTTTCTAGACATCATAAATGACTGCCATGCCTTGGCACGTGCATGCACCCCTGCCAACATAGCAAGGTCCACCATGTGCTCTAACTCGTGTTGGATTCTTAGACGTGCCATATATATCTCGAACTGTTTGGTACCCTTCCTCCTTCAGAATGTTTCAAATACATTCTTTCTATGTCCAGATTCTGGCTGCCGTCATCTAGCACTACAGACCAGGTTTGGCGATTTTGATCGCTCCTTTCCGCTAACCTCTGTAACCGATGCTACGCTTCCAAGTTCTATGTCACAAAAAATTGACTTGTGGAGCGCCGGCGTTGCACTATGGAAGTGACGCTAATGTATCCCACAAGTGGCTGGGTGGAACATGGGGCCTCTTTGGCATATTTACCACCTTCGAAGAGGACCTTCAATCATCTTTAGCCGAGGTACTGTACGGCGAAACTTTGGTCCATGCTGCAGAGTATGTTGCAGACTCTGATCCTCTTCCCCCCTCTGCTCAACTCACATTAGGCGAGCGCATCCACTCAAGCATTCGTATTTACATGTCCCCTCCCCACGCCCACAAAACTCCGTGTGTTTTCATTCACAGCGACCTCGCCACATGCGACTATGCCATGCTCTGTATCGACTCCGTTGGCACGGCTTTGCAGCCCCTTATTCTTACCCTCAGAAAGTACAACAGCTTTGTTATTCTTCTCAGTAGTAATTCACAAAGTGCATCCTCGCACAAGCCATTAACCGGACAATTGAAGACACCATGATGCACAACCCACCATCCAGTGAACCTACTCCAGTCTAACGTAGCGACTCATTGTTAGATCAAAATGCACCGATTCTTGCATCCCCATCTGACCCCCCTCCCTCCAAGTTCAACAATGATTCTCCCAGTGTTGTGCTCGGAACACGTAATTCTCGTGTGCGGTGGATACTGACGACTCATCTCTCACCAGTACCATAGAGTTTCACAACGATCTCTGTAGACATCACATCGTTCACCACCGAAGATCTTTTGATCCAGATCCGCAATGATACTGTCTTCCTTCTCCGTAGCCCTCCCCACTCCTTCAACGATTCCACTACAGCCCACATTAAACTTTGGAAACATAACCGTTTATCTCCTATCGCAGATGAGGCCAACATTACTGCCTCCCATGACTCCACTGGCCAGCTTACCATTACCATTGCCCCTCTCTCCAAGTCCTAAACCTATTCCCACTCTTCCACCGCTCATATTTCGTTATACCCGTTTTTTGGCACCGGGATTACTCACCTCCTTCTCCCCTGAAGAGCGACGCTCCAGCGTCGGCTTCCCCTCATGGCTGCTACGACGTGGCTGGTTACACTAAGCTCTCAGCACGTCGGGAGCTCCTCTGTCCTACGACCTCCCCCATGCTCTGCACTACTGGCAAAGGGGAGGGAGCTCTGTGGTGGCAGTCGACTCAGTACGAGTCTACTCTGTGGGTTCTTTTCAGCCATGATTTGTGTGGCGTGCGTACTGTAAGACCTTCAGTACACATACCATCAGATTATTTGACTTGTCGCTCTAACGAAGTAGGCGAGTGTCAGCAATATGTCTCGTCGTCTTATTGTGGCGTGTTTATGTTCTGCCATTAGGTCAGACGATAGAAATGCTACTTGCACATTTAGAGTAGCAGATTGACGGTGACCAACTTCAAACAGAACTTGATTAATTTTCACACACATTTATTAAAATAATAACAAGCATAAAAATTACTTAACTTGGTTCTGGATGGTATTTACAATTGACAATCTGAAGGTCCTTTGGTATTGGTACGTTAATCTTATTCTCACATATATCTCTGATACTTGACAAAAGTGTCTATACATTTCTCTTCATGGCTATGTACAGGAATATGGTAATATTATTAGGCGCAGACTGAAACTTGACTATAGACTGGTACAGACAAAAGTAGACTGGTGCAGACAAATGCAGACTGACTAATCAGAGGTCTGTACACTCTTTATAATACCTCGTGCATTCATGTATCACTGCGCAAGTGTGATCTGCGAGGAGAAAAAGTTCTATACACTCTTTATAATACCTCGTGCGTTCATGTATCACTGCGCAAGTGTGATCTGCGAGGAGAAAAAGTTCTACGTTATCAGCAATCTCATTGACAGCGTTACATATCAATACGCGGATCGGCGGAAGCCGAATTTGGTCCGTCTCTATGGCAGTGCCATCTCGTAGTGCACAGATGGACGGGCGCTACGCCTGTGCTGACTACGCGGAACTATGTACACAACATTTTGTATGTCGTTACTGTTCGCTATGAACTTTGTGTAAAGATCCTGTTAATAAAGTGCATATAACTGAAAAGTGTGTCTCTAGTACTTTCTACGATGACACAACACTGGAGTACCCACAAGGTGTTTCCAAAAGCCGCATAACTATCTGAAGGTATTTTCTTCGCAATTTCAAGTCAGTACAGATGCATCTTCATCTGTTTTATAATGGTTATATATCCATAATGTGGACGGAAAACAACGGAGTTCCAGCTTTCAAGAAGTTATCCATGTTAAAGAGTCAAACCACACTGGTGGGGCCGGCTGGTGTGGCCGTGCGGTTCTAGGCGCTTTAGTCTGGAACCGCGTGACCGCTACGATCACAGGTTTGAATCCTACCTCGGGCATGGATGTGTGTGATGTCCTTAGGTTAGTTAGGTTTAGGTACTTCTAAGTTCTAGGGGAGTAATGACCACAGATGTTAAGTCCCATAGTGCTCAGAGCCATTTGAACCATTTTGAACACTGTTGGGTTGTCATAACAAAACTGAGTACACCAAAAAGGAACTAGTGAAAATGAGAGCCAGGCTCATTCAGCAATCGGGACTTGCACATTTTGACAAAAATTCTTATGGTGTACTTAATTTTATTATGGCAACCCACCTGTATGGTTTGACTGTTTAACGTGTATAACTTCCCAAAAGCTGGGACACCCTAATTTTACATCTAGCTATAGACATATAAACATTCCAAACCTGATGATGGGTCTATATTGACGCGAAAGCGGTAGTTGCGAATAAAGCATCTTCATACAGCTATGCAGTTTTCAGAAGTACCTCGTCACTGTTGAATTTTTAATTTTTATGGTGATTTGATTGGATGTTATTCACAAAGTCTCTGAACTCCGGTTCTACCTCCCTAGAAAGTTTGTTCCTATAAAATGTATATTTTAACGTATTTAGCAAAATCTTGTTTTGAATGAGTACAGACTTCACCGTACATAGTGGCAAGGGCAAAGACAATGTGGTCCTTACCTTTTCTTTTATTACATACCGCAGACATTATTTGTCCAACAGTTTCATTTTTTTTAATTCGTTTGAGTATCGATTTTGTAGTTTAAATATACTGGGGAGTTAAACAGCTGATGAAATGAAAACCTTCAATTCGCACTTTGTTTCGGAAATAAAAATCGGACTTCGTTAAATTAAATATCTACCAGGCCCTGAGTATTTTGTACAATTCTTAGTGATCTCAGTAAGATAGCAGCAATGGCTGCTAAGCAATCGTCGACCAAGTCGGTTATTACCACTCATGCAGTAAGGCTCAGTAAAGACAGTGTATGTTCCATTGGAGCTTATATCAAATTACGATATCCAGCCTAAAGAAATATGCAATTTAGGTCGGATGAGCAGACGTTGGTACATGTGATGATAGACATAGTGACTGAGACCGTCAGTTAGACGAGCTGTCCTGAAGGGTCTGTAGCAGGAAATTTTGTCTTCAGGACGCATTTCCCGTGATTCCGTTGCCTCCAGTCTGCGGCGCCCTTCACATCTAAGCACCAGACTGCCGACGTCCGGAAGATGCGATGGCTGGTGGCGCAGGCAGCCGTCAGCAATAGCCGCCTGCAGCTGCCGTTGCAATAACAGACAGAAAAAGACCCTTAGTATTTTTGACAGAAGAACATATTGCACACAAGCAGCACTCGTTGTTTCAATGTCTTATCCACATGCAGGAGATTGTACTTTTCGCTTAATGAAACCCATTACGAACACGAATGTGTATCAAGATTAAAGTGATGAGTTATTGTGATAAGGTAGTACAATGATCAGCTTTAGCAACTAAATAACTCGATAGTAAAACATATGAGTTGGTTGCCTCGTGCAGAATTCGCCGCCAGAGTTAGTTCACATGAAAATTTTCAGGGTACGATACCACGTCATATTGCAAATAACCATCACTGATGGCGTCATCGCTTAGGTCACAGACGGCAAGTAGACCCAGAAGAAGGCCACCATAACTGTACAGCGCTGCGCGGTAGCATACCCAGGAAACTTAGATGATAAATATGTGTGCTTGATTGTTTATTGAACTTGTGAGAATCTGGTGCACGACAATCAATGCCTGCCGAAACAGTTCCGCTGAGGTGTCGGACACACCGCAAAAATGGTCTACGGACTCCCCGAACCTAAATCCTTTAGAGGATGCCTGGGATGCTCTTGACAGGAGTGTTTCTCAACGGAAGCCCCCTCTCCGAACCGTACAAGAACAAAAATCTGACATTTAGAGAGGAGTGGTACAATACCCCCCAAGCACTCCTCAACAGATCTCTATCCAGCATGAATAACAAGTGCATAACGCGCGTTAGATCGTGAGGTGGCATGTTCCTTTCTGAGAGCCCGATATCGACGTTTATGTTGGGAGTCTGATCTGTGTCAGATATGAACGTTATGTAAGTCTGTTATCCTCCTTTCAATGTTGTGAAATTTTTGCTATTTTTTGTTATAATATGTGTTGTTTTCCAAGTCGTCCATCATTAGTTGTGTTTATTCCTGTCCAATAATGTCTCTGTTCCTTAGGAATAAGTGTCGAGCAGTGTATAATGGTGGCAGGCTGCGCTCTTCCACGAGACGTTAAGGATGAATATTGCGCCAGACAGCTCAACAACCAACCAGGTAGAAAAATCACTGTAGCTCTGACACTTGGTAGCACGGAAGTCCTACGTCAAAAGCACGACACTGAAACTTTTTAAAGGAGCTGTGAGTGATATACAAGTTACATAAGAGAAAAATCTGAAACCTTTGATACAGTCAACATCTTGTAGTTAAACAATGTTTTGTTACAGAAGTATGCTCAAGATTACATCAACTAATAAAATAAAAAATGCAAAAATTCTCCACAGAATCAGCAACGAGACGAATATGGATGAAAGACAAACTAAGTGAAGGAATGGGATTGTAGGATTTGCGTTTTACACGGTACTATGACAAAAATACTAGAAAAAGACTGACTTGTTTGCAGGGCTGTGGACGGAGTTTAGGGATCGTGTCGAAGCGTTTTCGACTGATAGCTCAGCGTCCTCGGTAATGTGGCCCTGCGATGTATATATCACATTACTGAGGACGCTGAGCTATCACTCGAAAACGCTTCGACACGATCCCTAAACTCCGTCCACCGCCCTGCGAACAACTGACACCCTTATGCATTGAAGATGCTCTACCCCAAGCTCAAAATTCATCACTAAACAATTAAACATAGAGTGTAAGTTAGTTTTCAAGCACGAGTTCACGTAAGTCTAACATTCATATTCTACACATAAATAAAATACAGGGTAACCTCTTCGGAATTAATTTTTCTGCCATTTGCAGTGGTCATGGACACGCAATGCGTACTCTTTTTCGTTCTGTCACCTTACCGAGCCATATAGTCATTCAGCTTTAATACAGCTTTGTATCTCAAAATTGCCGCATTCATTGCGAGACACCCTGTTAACGGGAGAACAACAAGAAAGCATTACTGTATTTTGCGATCTTTTACAACTTTTAGAAGTTCAACATTCTGATTATTGCTTTGTCAATAAAAAATTCTCCCAAACCAGTGACAGTAATAACAGGTATGGATATCAAAAGTCATCACGAAAGTGTAATGACAGACGTAATAAGAGGTTTAGGAATGGCATCAACTTTCAGAATCATTTTCACAGACGTCAAAATTTTAATAATCATTATTTACAATACCCTCAACAGAACTTACAGTTTGTTAGCAACAACCAGAATTTTCAACAGCAAAACCAGCAAGTTTGAAATTCTGGACAGCACTATTCTCCACAATGTTAACACAACTTCAATGGTTCGTCGTAAACTTTCGTGAAGACGCAACCGCATAGCAATAATACTACACCACAAGGCAATAATCTCGTGTACAGAAACCAGACATTTCATCCGAAATGCACCGTGTCAGACTGATTACAGCAACAATCGAAGAGGTCATAACCAGGATTTTCAGCATAATTATGACAATAACAATTTCTTCCAGAGCCACAGACATTTTCAACAACAACCTCCACTTATTCTGAATGAACCTGAGTATGTTTACATCCTCCTCAAAATCCTAACTGCCGGCCGCGGTGGTCTAGCGGTTCTGGCGCTGCAGTCCGGAACCGCGGGACTGCTACGGTCGCAGGTTCGAATCCTGCCTTGGGCATGGGTGTGTGTGATGTCCTTAGGTTAGTTAGGTTTAAGTAGTTCTAAGTTCTAGGGGACTTATGACCTAAGATGTTGAGTCCCATAATGCTCAGAGCCAGCCAAAATCCTAACTGCCACAATAGCAGAGCTGTACAAATTATTAAGATGCCACAACCAGCTTCGATACGTAATCAAATGACCAGAGGACAACCCCGTTGCTTTAGCTTGCAATGACAATCAGCAATTAGAAACTCACGAAACAGTAATTGAAAATGTAATCACTTTCGACGACATTAGACAAACGCTGTTACAAGAAAAGAATCATACTAAGAAGACAGCTTCATCAAATCCATCTGAAAGCATTATGAAAGAAATTGATAAGCTTTGTCGTCTATACTGTCATAAGAAAAACACCGGTTGGGGTAAATATATCCACACATTTCAGGAAATTATTAACTCCATCTCACATGATTCTACATTTTTGTCTCAATACTTGGTATTGAAGAATGTTGAACAGCCGAAGAAAATCGAGGAATTAGAAGCATTTCTTGCTTCACGACGACTACGTCACCAAAAAATCATTGACATTGCAGTCAACAATATTAAGCGTGCAGCTGAACAAAGACAGAAACGACAGAAACAGGTAAGTCATCTCCGCGAATTTAAAGTTGGTCAAAAAGTATTAGTACGTACTCATCATCTTTCGAACAAAGCTAAAACTAGGTCCCACCATTTCGAGCTCCTGTGGTGTAGTCCGTACAGAATAAGCCACATTCCGCATCCAATATTGATGTTCATGTGGAAACTCCGCGTACGAAAAAGTCACGAGGGAACCATTATATCAGCAACGTAAAATTTTAATGAATGAATCCAATTTTTTTTCCTGATTGAGACGATAATTGATACTACACTGTCATAACGTGACATAATAATTCCTTTTTGCATTTTTCTTTAGTTTTAGAACTTTTATTTCCACTATTCCTTGTAACTTAGTAGCATTTAATGCACTGCTATGGTTTTATAGATAGCACGTTTTAGGTACAGACAAGATTTCACATGCTTACTACATACTGTCATTACTATTTACTCATCGTGCTCATTTACTGTTTCAGAACAAGCTGTTACCACCAAAATAAAATAAAAAGAAATAATCAAATTTACATCCTGAAACATCGAGGATATGCAACACGTTAATGGAAAATGAACGAAAGAAGTGCAACAAAGGTCAAGCTTCGTCATGTACTAACAAATTCTTTTCCTGCAGGTTTTGAAGGAAACAACAAAGTATAAACTTAAGGCTAACATCCGTATACTACAGACTCATTTATATGCTTTCACTAATTCATTCTTTATAGCAGTACCAAGAATGACATGTACTAACGACTTTTCTATGTATGCTAGATATAAGTTTCAGTTTACTATGGTAATATTTTATGAAATGATATTGATGAAGACACAGTGATGTTCTGCTAATGATAATAGTGATTAAATGTGAATGATGAGGTAAAGTAAAGAGATGACACAGAGGTCGCACTGTTATAATGAGAAACGTTTATGAGAATTTGCGGTTAGTGGAAACACAACAGTGGATTAATGGAGACGCAGATACTATTTGTTTTAGCTATTGTAGAAGAACATGACATTACATGTTACATAGATATATTGCTCCTTTTATTACAAAGAAAATATATGCGTCTGAATGGCAGAGTAGTTATGCATATTCCGCTCGACACACTCCATTTCTCTGAACTAATGATGCTTTTACGTAATATGTACACTGATATTTAATACCTGCTGATACTTTTTTTGTTTGCATTAACTATGCCATTTACGACTCCAGCATAATAATTTCCTCATGCTTTACAAGAAATGAGCAATTTATCATCACCCATTTTTTCCTTTTGCATTATTTGCAATCTGTGCTTATACTGTATGCTTCTTGTTCTTAAGTCATTTTCATGTTTATGCTTATAATAGTGTTGTAACCTCACAGTTTTATCCTGCTTTATTTTTGCGGCCCAGTTTGACGATTATGGACGATAAAGATTTTATGCTGCAGCAGAAGTGCACTTTCCTTTGCCTTATTCGTACTTTTCCCAGTAGTTCTGTGGATTCCTTACATCTGCTACTATTATTTTATTGCCACTTCTCGGCACTAGATATATATTAGTTCTGTATAATCGATATTTGCAACAAATATTATTTTCAAATCTCATGTACTGTACAGATATTCTACTATACTGATCTTTCTTATGAGCTCTGACAGGATATGGACTGGTTAATTATGAACTATGTATTTTATCATTTATTATTGTCAATCTTCATGTCCTATTTTCTAGAGTTATTGCCTGTATACATTAAGTTTTCAAGTCTATTTACTGGCACAGCCACTGTTATTCTATATGTAACCAATACTGTTCTGCGGACAGTCACTACCAGTAAATGTATTTATCACTAGCTTACTACTAGAATAGCTCAAGTATGAGTCTAAAACGTACTCTATGCACCATACTGTAGGATACTGAACTTTGAACACAATTTCTCACTTACATATTGATGGCGCTGCCATAAATAATGCAGTTGTTATCTGCATAACTTTAGGATCTTGTATTTACATTCACCACTGTCGAACTTCGCAATCTTAAAAGCATTTAATGCCTCTTTAAGTCCAATTTTCCCTTTATGCTACTATCCTTCTCTACGTTACTTACTGAGATGGTCATGAAACATACAATTGTTTACTTGTCTGCAACAATATAAATTCATGCAAGCTTAACTGATGTCGACGATACTACACTAAAAATAAGAGAACTGAAATGACACCATTCATTGCGCTCACGACTGTAATAGGAAGCACTTAAATTATCATTGACTGAGTTGTCATTGGTTTCTACATCTACTGCTGCCATCAATGAGCCTGCTCAGTTCCAAATCTCACTACTCTGAAGTACTTAGTGATGTTAAAAAAATATTCAAGATAATATGACTTAAAATACCATCCTCTGATGAAGAAATATAAACCAGTGTCTACGGATCCGCAATTTGCAGACTATCCAGACTGTAACTTTACCTCAATCATGCTTCTATCCTTACCTTTTTCACTCTTCATATTTTATGCTCATGATATAGCTACAATAAGATTTGTACAACAACGCGTATGACTAGTCATAACTATGGAAATAAGCGTTGTAAATGAACACTTAACCTCACATACTAGTGCACATAAGCATTACATTTTCTTGGTAAGTTTGTAAATTCTTAGTAATGTTTTTCTATAACTCTGTATTGTATACCTCAGGTTGTTTTAATTCTCACATACACTGTTAAGAGCTAGTTGCTCATACTGTTCTATCCTTCTTGCACATTTGGCTACATTTTAAATTTTCCTATTGCACATGAGCACTATCATAACTGACTATTTGTATGCTCATGATTCCTAACCACAGATGTTAGATGGTTAAGGAAATCGCTTCACAAGTTAACCATGATACTTTTATGTTATTCAAAGAGCCAGAGGGTCACAAGGATTTGTATTTCTTTATTAATTATCGCTTTTATGCTACGTTCCCGAATTTTCATCAGTCTATACTCATGCGATATTGATACTGTGTTGTGTTATTATGGCCAATTGCCATAATAACGCTGTCAAATTCTTCAGAAGGAGGCAACAAGGTTATGAAAGGTATATACACAGGGAAAAAGTTTTGTGAGAAAATTTTATATTGAACCAGAGATGGTCAAATGCGATGCCGATTGTGTAGTAGCGCCACCTCTCAACAGCTTTCACTGGTTCAAGGTCTTGTGGGTAATGTGTTAGAGTAATTTTAGATAGATGTATGGAGATCTCTCAAGTGTCAGGACGAGTTGTATCTGATGTGTGCTGAATATATTCTTACTTGCTGCGGGCAGTAATGATTTTTTATTTGCAAGATACCATACTGTTAATAATTAAGGTAAAGAAAGTTGTTTTGTTTCCAATGCAATACGCTTATTCATAATGATGATTGAGACAATGTATAGCACACACATCCAATGATTTTGTGAAGCTAATTGTTAATGTATAATCAATTTATTGTGTGTTAATTATGAGCATTATTAATTTTCAAAGAGTAAAAATACAAGTTTTAAAGTTAGTGCCATATTTTTACTTACGACAAGTCCATAACAGTTCCCAGATTCATGTCATTTTTGATTAACTATTTTGCTCAAGAAGTTATTGTCTCAGTCATATTCGATTTAATTAAAGTATATGCCAAGCAACAACCATCCACACAAGCTGTATGCTGAGTATACAATTTAAAGGACTAACAGAGAGCAGTGCGAAGGGCGCTACCTTTGCGCAGATAAAAGAGAGAAATTTTAATGTTTCAGGGATAGCATTGACTAAGCAAATGGATCATTATTTTCGAACTGAGCAAGTGTTGTTTTATTACCAAGGTCAGTTTCAAATCAATAGTGTTGCTTCATGTTCAGTTTTTGTGTTAGTAAATTCATGCAGTTTTGGTTTGGTTTGATGTTATTGACAGCTTACATTCTTGCAGTCAGAAAAGCTTAGTACAGGGCCAAGCCCTTAAGCGACGAGGTAATATTTACGTACACAATCCATTCCCATTCTAACAGACGTGTTGCAGGCAACCTGTTTGCTACGTTACTTCAAACGTACATGTTTCAATCCTGGGGCAAGAGTGTGCAGTGCGACTTACACCACCAACTACAAAAAAAGGTTGCAGTTACACTAATGGCCATTAAAATTACTACACCAAGAAGAAATGTAGAAGATTCGTAGGACAAACATATTATACTAGAACTGACATGTGATTACATTACATGTAACGTCCACTGTTCAAAATGCCGTCTATGCGAACAAGAGGTGACCGAGACGTGTAACCAATGGCACACCATACCATCACGTCGGGTGACACGTCAGTAATTTGTGTGCATAGATCCTGAGAAATCAGTACCCAGAACAACCATCTCTGGCCGTAATAACGGCCTTGATTCGCCCGGGCATTGAGTCAAACAGAGCTTGGATGGCGTGTACAGGTACAGCTGCAAAATGTTCAAATCTGTGTGAAATGGGACTTAACTGCTAAGCTCATCAGTCCCTAAGCTTACACACTGCTTAACCTAAATTATACTAAGGACAAACACACACACCCATGCCCGAGGGAGGACTCGAACCTCCGCTGGGACCAGCCGCACAGTCCATGATTGCAGCGCCTGAGACCGCTCAGCGGTACAGCTGCCCATGCAGGTTCCACACGATACCACAGTTGATGGAGAGTAGTGACTGGCGTATTGTGACGAGCCAGTTGCTCGGCCACCATTGACCAGACGTTTTCAATTGGTGAGAGATCTGGAGAATGTGCTGGCCAGGGCAGCAGTCGAACATTTTCTGAATCCAGAAAGGCCCGAACAGGACCTGCAACATGCGGTCGTGCATTATCCTGCTGAAATGTAGTGTTTCGCAGGGATCGAACGAAGGGTAGAGCCAAGGGTCGTAACACATTTGAAATGTAACGTCCACTGTTCAAAATGTTGTCAATGTGAACAAGAGGTGACCGAGACGTGTAACCAATGGCACACCATACCATCACGTCGGGTGACACGCCAGTAGGGCGATAACGAATACACGCTTCCTATGTGCGTTATCGCGATGTCACCAAACACGGAGGCGACCATCGTGATGCTGTAAACAGAACCTGGATTCATCCGAAAAAATGACGTTTTGCCATTCGTGCACCCAGGTTCGCCGTTGAGTACACCATTGCCGGCGCTCCTGTCTGTGATGCAGCGTCAAGGGTAACCGCAGCCATCGTCTCCGAGCTGATAGCCCATTCTGCTGCAAACGTCATCGAACTGTTCGTGCAGATGGATGTTGTCTTGCAACCGTCCTCATCTGTTAACTCAAGGATCGAGACGTGGCTGCACGATCCGTTACAGCCATGCGGATAAGATGCCTGTCATCTCGACTGCTAGTGATACGAGGCTGTTGGGATCCAGCATGGCGTTTCGTATTAGCCTCTTGAACCCACCGATTCCATATTCTGCTAACAGTCATTGGATCTCGACCAACGCGAGCAGCAATGTCGCGATACCATAATCCGCAATCGCGATAGGCTACAACCCGACCTTTATCAAATTCAGAAACGTGATGGTACGCATTTCTCCTCCTTACACGAGGCATCACAACATCACAACAAAGTTTCACAGGCAACGCCGTTAAACTGCTGTTTGTGTATGCGAAATCGGTTGGAAACTTTTTCCATGTCAGCACGTTGTAGGTGTCGCCACCGGCGCCAAACTTGTGTGAATGCTCTGAAAAGCTAATCATTTGCATATCACAGCATCTTCTTCCTCTCGGTTAAATTTCGTGTCTGTAGCACGTCATCTTCGTGGTGTAGCAGTTTTAATGGCCATTATTGTAAATACATTAAAAAGAAATTAGGGACTCTTTATTTTTCAAAAAATCGCAGTAATTAGGAACTGCCTTTAATCCATTGTTATTTCACAAAATTAAACTAGTTGACTAGCAGTGGTTACTGCGAGTAGCTGTGAGTACTCACGTAACTGAAACTGACAGTGAAACAAAGTACACATTCCTTTTAAAGAAAACGGAAAGCAACAGATAATAGCCATTCTGTAATTAAAAGACTCTAACATTATAAAACAGGAATAAAGAAAGTGGAAAGATTAGAGGCTGCCTGTTCAAACCTCTTTTCTAACGTTAATTTGAGAACATTTGTAAGCCGGACAGATCATCGGCAAAGATAATTGCATTCGCAAAGCTTTCAAAGCATTATAAAGACGAAACGAAGTTTTAAGCTTGATAGATTTTTACAAGTGTCTTTGTTTTCAGTGTAACCTTCCTCGTTTATTTACTGTAATCTCGTCGTGTCAGGGAGATGCTTGAAAAAAAAAAAAAACCATCGTACCATGACTGAAGCAATGCAACGCTTTCAATATCTAAAGACGAAACGAAGTTTTAATTTTTTCGCGGACTTTTACAACTGCGAATTCTCCTGTCCTTATAACAGATCTGTCTTCTACATAAGCTTCGTCCTCTGAAAAATCTATCCCAGGTCTGGGCTACTGCTAGGCAGAGATATCTTTGCCTCTCATTACGACGAAGGCGATGGAAGAGTTTGTTTCTTTGAAGGTTTTTAGCGGTAGAAAATGTCAACTTGTTTCTACTACGTTTAGCAAGAGTTTTCTTTTTCTTCTAGTCATTTAAACTCTTCTTTCTAGCAGATTTCGTCTCATGGCTTGCCTTATGAGGCCTCAAAGTTAACCGTTCAGATGAACACCCTTAACTACGTTTCTGTTTTATTTGAACTTTTGTAAGTGGAATTATTTTTTGTGGTGATACCAAGGGTGCAAAAGATGTAGGATTGGCAGAAAAGGAGAATGTGTTGGGAAATGAGCTATCACGGCAATTAGCCGATGGAGAGTTTGACGAAAGAAGATGTATAGACGACTCACTTATGATGGGTGTAACAGTTGAAGGTCCTGTTCAGAAGTAATTAACTGTGGTATTACAATGAAATCTAGACTTTCAGCTGCTTACAGGAGTTGATAAATATCAACAGGGACAGCTGAAAATTTGTGCCCCGACTGGGACACAAACCCAGGATCTCCTGCTTACATGGCAGACGCTCTATCCGACAGAGCCACTGAGGGCACAGACGATAGTGCTACTGCAGGGACTTATCTCTGGCACACTCCCCGTGAGACCCACACATTCCTACTTTCTGTCTACACACTATATTTGTTGTGCCCCTGCCCACCATACTCATTACTCGCGGCAGTCAATCCACCGATTTCCGTAAGAGTTCGGACAATATGAGTTCATCCGCACTGAAGAGGATCGTTGGCCGGTCAGCTGCTGTCTGTACAGATACCACTGGTGATCTTGCAACTCTCGAAGAATGAAATTACAGTGGTATCTGTACAGAAGGCGCCGGCCGGGGTGGCCGAGCGGTTCTATGCGCTACGGTCTGGAACCGCGCTACCGCTACGGTCGCAGGTTCGAACCTGCCTCGGGCATGGATGTGTGTGATGTCCTTTGGTTAGTTAGGTTTAGGTAGTTCTAAGTTCTAGGGGACTGATGACCTTAGAAGTTAAGTCCCGTAGTGCTCAGAGCCATTTGAACCATTTGTACAGATGGCAGCTTCATACCATATAGATAAGCCTTACCGGCCAACGATCTTCTTGAGTGCGAATGGACTCAGATTGCCCGAATCGGTGGATTGACTGCCGCGAGTAACGAGTATGGTGGGCAGGGGCAATACAAATGTAGTGAGTGGAGAGAAAGTTGGAAAGTGTGGGTGTCACAGGAGCGTGCCAGAGGTTAAGTCGCTGCAGTGGCGCTGTCCTCTGTGTCCTCGGTGTCTCAGTCAGGTAAAACGTCTGTACTGTAAGCACGAGGTCCCAGGTTCGAGTCACGGTCGGGGGACACATTTTTCAAATGTCCTCGTTGATATTTATCAACGCCTGTAAGCAGCTAAAGGTCTAGATTTCAATATAATTTCATTCTTCTAGAGCTGCAAGATAACCAATGATATCTGTACAGATACCAACTTCCTGTAATAAACTGTGGCTCTTGCTTCTTGTGATTCCGGCCATCGTGCTCCTTGTCTTCTGCAGTGATTTCCTCGTTTCTTGGTGAATCGACCAATTCATTTCCACCGATTACTATGAAGTGTCGGTCATCGAGCTCGTAAGAGCCATCATTAAAATCGGTCACTTCTGACGGCATAAAATCGGCATCTGAAGATCTGTTTCAATTAAGAGGAAAAATTCCGGTGCTATGAAACCTGCGACGACGTTCTCAACAGTAGCCGCCTTTTCAAATACCACATGCACCTGTTAAGTTTCGTTATACAAGCTCAAGGCCTTCCCGGATGGTACACATTCCAAGAATCTACTGCCGTGTCGTAAAATGCCTTGAAAGGCCCGAAAAAGTAGCGGTCAGGTGGCTGTGTCTTATGGCTGCTATGGGGTGCTAACTTAGCATGTGTATGTGGCTATCATTGGCAAACGAAATAGCCTCCAGGCTTGTGTGGGAGATACGGTTACCCAGATTAATAAAATGGGTTTGTTCACTATGGGATTTGTAAACTTTTTGAAAGAATTAAGCTCCGTAATAGACGTTATTGAAGTCATGTATCGAGTTGTGGTCATTTATAGGACATATTCATATCAAATACCGTTGGACCTCGATTTATCAGTAAGGGGTTACGTCGCTTCCGTGCAAAAACGAAGAAGAGTGGGAGAAGGTATCCCATGCCACACATGAAATAGACAACAGTGACGGTTTGCCACTGGTCTGTAGCCCTTGATTTCCCCACTTTTCTCTTCCCTGTTTGAATGACATGTTTAGCGGCCATATTAGGGAAAGTCTAAACGCCATTTTCGACCATGTTGTAAATACGATCAGGAGGAAATCCATATTTCTTGAAGACTGCCTCCAGCTTGTCAAAAAATTTTTTTTTAATTGAATCTTGTTAAACTCCATCATTTCCGCTAAGCTGCTTGTCTGCCCCGTTCGGAGAGACAATTTATTTCTTTTGATACATTCATTGGAGAACTCTATATCAGCAAGTTGTTACTCAGCTGGACGTCTATGACTAGTACGGCTTTTTTCGGCGACTTCGAAGAGTAAATGTCTTAATGATCTGAGAGTACGGCCGAAAAATCATTTATCGGAGGAAAGTAAAGGTGCACTATTTATTGTCCTTTCTACAACGAAAACGTTTTTGTGAAATGATTTTATGGAAGATGTGATTCTATTAAAAGTGAGCTTGAGAGGGAGGTCTTATTGAAAAAACCACTACACAACAAAAGCAAAACTAGAGCAAAGAAAAATTAATTTCAGTCCTCTAACGTGAATAACGAGGTATCGAAGGTAAATAAACACGAACAAAATATGCTTGAGTACGCTAGAAGTGACAGCACAAATGAAAGCACAGGCTATGGGGTAAAAGTCTCAGATAGTTTTTTGATGGGATAAAAGATCGAAAATAGTTTCTTGACGGGGTAAAATTGCGCACTGCGAACTTCTACCCCATCGCAGCTGCGTACTTCTACCCAATCAATTCCGCCTCTTTCTTTTTCAGTAATCTGCAGATAACACACACAACTAAAGATACACAGATCTAGGTGGATATTGGAAGTTGATAATCGCCAATTTCGGTACCGAATTCATTTAATTTTTAAATAGATTTAGGTTCACTAAAACTCAATGAGAACTTTACAGATTTTACGTCGAAACCGTGCAAAAGTACGCGATGCGCTACTGCATTTTCTGTAGGTGTAAGAGTCCGATTGCCACGAGGTCCCAGAGTGCAAATGAGGAAAAGATTGATACGTGTCCTGCCTGGTGGTAGGATGGTGAACGTCTGCCTCACGGGACTTAATGTTTGATGCCTACTATTGCGCCACGGTACCATTTACACCCACCCACCCTCCCTTGAATGGAAATGATAATTTCAGAGCCAAATCGCATTGCTGTCCTTGTCTACGAAGATTAAGGCTTGTAAAAACCTTTTCTCAATTCATTCTTGAAGAAACACGGTTTCGATACCAGTATCCGTTTAATTTAATGGACAATTCTGGATGTGTAATGGCGCTACTTTTAAATTAGACATAGACCTATTTACATTTAACTGACGGTTTTTATTTTTAAAATATTTTAGATCAAAACTGCAACATGATACTGGCGTAAGAAGAAAACAATTAATAGAATATTGCAACAATGCAAATGATAGGATAAACAGAATCTATTATATGGTTCTATCCTGCCGGTCTTATTGGAACCCTTTTGTTCAGTGTTGGGTCACCAAGTATTTTAGTGTACTTAACACTTCAGTTAACAGCAATAAAATGCGACACAAGTAGAAGCGTTCACAGAATAAAGGAATGTAGGTGCGTCTTTAGGCTCAAATTTTATAGCTACGTATTACAAGTAACCGTGCTCCTAATTTCAGTTCTCACAGACACAGATCTCTTTTCTTTGTGCTGCCTGTACTGATATCTCATTTGCTCTTTCTCTTGTAAAACCAGAATGTGACAAAAGTTGGATAGTACTCAGTAATTATGGTACTGATTAACCAACGATTTTCCAATGCTATCTTCCACTTTAAGGACAGTAGGCTTCTGTGAGAAAAAAAGAACTTTTGACAGTTGTGTTCCAAAATATATCTACCGATTTACTACAGAGAGTGACTAGCAGCACATTGCACTGTACTGTCTTGGTCATTTACAGTGTAATTACTAGAGGTCATTTTTATCAGAAGTCGTTTTTTCGTCGTATTCAAAAGTGTGATATTTTGGATTATTTATTTGTTACATTTCAGAAACTCGTTATCTATCGAATAGATACTTATGAACAAATTTCTATAGCTTCCTTTACTTTTTGCGAAAGACGTACCGATGTTATCATGAGCTCCACTTGTTTTTTTTATTTTGTCCCAACAACCGACGATGGTAATTCATATATTTTCTTAACAGTGAGGAATGTCGTTTCAATTTACTGGAAACCATAGCAGCATTACTGACTTCTTCACCACACACATCACATTCTGGGAATGGCAATGTTTTTTCACCACGCCGAAACAACTCGTAAGATAAATAATTATCAGCATATTGCCTTTCTTTCGGGCTCGATGGTTTCACTACTTGCACTGACAGAGAGACCACTCTGACTAATGAAATTACCCATAGCGAAAAAAAATAGTTTTATAACATCGTAGTCAACATGTATTATAAAAGTAAGTGTACAATGTGCGTGCCGTTAAAACTCAGAAACGAGTCCCTGTACGATAAAGGAAGTTATATGTTGTGGTAGCTCTCTGCTCCCCATCCATGACGAAGGTTCCCGTTTTCACCTGCAGTTAACATTTCTGAACATTCGAGAGGTTTCTGAAACATTTCTGACCATACGACAGTATTCTAGAGCGTTTCACAACATTCTAGAATGTTCTGGAATGTTCCACAACGACCCGGGGTGTTCTGGAATCTTCGGGAAAAGTCTGAAGATTTCGGAGGATTCCAGAATGTTCTGCAACATCCCGGAACATCCCAGGTCATTCTGGAACGTTCCAGAACACTCTCAAAAGTTGTGGAATGTTCTGGAACAATGTTCACCGTTCGAAGCCTTTTTGTTATGTTCTTGAATTCGCTACAGGTTGGGTTATCCATTATTAGGGGTATATAAAGCAAGATCCATCGTTGGGTCGAACGTCAGTTCCCTATCAGTCTATCAGTGACAAGGGGAGGAAAATGAATGCAGTTAGTAAAAAAAAAAAAAAAAAAAGCAGTGAAGTCTGAGAAGTCAATGTAATACAATGACTGAATATAAACCGAAAATAAAGTTCGAAAAGTATGTGAGGTGTAGTTAGTGTATTTGATAGTAAAAAGTTGAGTTTATTTATTCACTATGTGATCAAAGGTATCCGGACACCTGGCTGAAAATTACTTACAAGTTCGTGGCGCCCTTGATCGATAATGCTGGAATTCAATGTGGCATTGGCCAACCATTAGCGTTGATGATGGCTTTCACTCTCGCAGGTACACATTCAGTCAGGTGCCGGAAGATCTCTTTGGGAATGGCAGCCCACTGAGGAGAGGTATCGATGTTGGTCAGTGAGGCCTGGCATGAAGCCGGCGTTCCGAAACATCCCACAGGTGTTCTACAGGATTCAAGTTAGGACTCCTGTGTAAGCCAGTCCGTTACACGGATGTTATTGTCATGTAATCATTCCGCCACAGGCTGTGCATTAGGAATAGGTGCTCGATCATGTTAAAATATGCAACCGCCATCCCCGAATTGCTCTTCAGCAATGGCAAGCAACAAGGTGCTTAAAACGTCAATGAAAGTCTGTCCTGTGATAGTACCACGCAAAACAACAAGGGGTGCAAGGCCCCTCCATAAAGAACTCTACCGCACCATAACACCACCTCCTCCGAATTTTACTGTTGACACTACACACGCTGGCAGATGACATTCATCGGACATTCTCCATACCCACAGCCTACCGTCGGATCACCACATTGTGTACCGTGATTCGTCACTTCACACAACGTTCTTTCCACTGTTCAATCGTCCAATGTTTACGCTCCTTACACCAAGCGGGGCGTCGTTTGTCATTTACGGCGTGATGTGTGGCTTATGAGTAGCCGCTGGACCATGAAATCCACGTTTTCTCACCTCCGCCTAACTGTCATAATACTTGCAGTGGATAGTGATGCAGTTTTGAATTCCGAAAATGGTCGGGATAGATGTGTGCCTATTCATACTAAGACTATCTTCAACTGTCGTAGGTCTCTGTCAGTCAACAGTAGTGGTCGGCCTGTACGCTTTTGTGCTGTACGTGTCCCTTCACGTTTCCACTTCACTACACATAGGAAACGGTGGACCTAGGGATGTTTAGGAGTGTGGAAATCTCGCGTATAGACGTATGACACAAGTGACACCCAATCACCTGACCACGTTCGAAGTCCGTGAGTTCCGTGAAGCGCCCCATTCTGCTCCCTCACGATGTCTAATGACTACTGAGGCAGTAGGTGGTAGCACAATGCACCTAATATGAAAAACGTATGTTTTTGGTGGTGTCCGGATGCTTTTGATCACATAGTGTATTGTAGGCAACGTCCAAACATAAAACAGGATTTGATTTTGCCAGTTCTGAATCAAAACGGCAAAAACTACAAGAACAGCGAAAAAACGAAACAGACGAAGAGCGCGAAGCACGTTTGTTCCCAACGAACGACGATGAGCACCGTGGGAAGCAGAGAAACCGAGAAGTAACGAAATGAACGGACTGAAGAATCAAGAACTGCGACACAATCTCGTAATAAAGGACTGCGAACTTAAGCCAGCCATGAAAATATCATCCCACGAGAAATACGGACAAGGACAAGTAAGCAGTGCAAATTATCATATGAAGTATTCCACTACAACCTGACGGAAGAATATAACAATAGCAAACATTTCCTAATCGTAAAAATGGATAACATCTGTCATTTCTGCAATGCGAAAAAATTCAGCGGAGAAACACCAGGATTCTGTTGCATGAATGAAAAAATTCGATTACCACCACTGGAAGCACCTCTGCAGAAATTTTTACATTACATCACCGGGGAAACTCAAGAATCAAAACACTTTCAAATGGTTCAAATAGCTCTGAGCCCTATGGGACTCAACATCTGAGGTCATCAGTCCCCTAGATCTTAGAACTACTTAAACCTAACTAACCTAAGGACATCACACACATCCATGTCCGAGGCAGGATTCGAACCTGCGTCCGTGGCGGTCGCGCGTTTCCAGACTGAAGCACCTAGAACCGCTCGGCCACAGCCGCTGGCCAAAACACTTTCTTCAGGATATATAAGCGTACAACGCCTGCTACCAAATGACTTCTTTCATGCCACTTCGGTCAACACTAACAGAGATGAAATCGATAATGTTTGTTCCATCCAACAACAAATCTATCACAACATGGGATCATTAGTACCCCTACCCAAAGAAGACCATAAATTTCTGCAAGTATATTTCATCGAAAATGAAGGAACAAAAATTGGTCAACGATGTATAAATATCAGTGGAATGAGACGAGAAGTAGTCCTAGATGTGCAGATGATCTTACACAAATACAGTTTTACATTTTTTTAAAACAACACTAGACTGAATGACTTCTAATGACTACAGAGTTGGCATTCGAGCCGACAAAAGGCTACCTCGAGAACACGAACGTCGATTTAATGTACTTCAGACAGGCGATGGATGATGAAAACACAAGCAGTGACATAATTTTACAAAAAATAAGAGAAGGACTACAAAGCATTGCAGACACACGCCGTTCATATGATATCCTCCAGTATTCCATTGTTATTTCCACTCGGAGAGGTCGAATATCATTTTGACGTAAGACAAATCCAAACTGAAACAGTCTCTTTCAAGGAGTTCTATGCTTACCTCTTAATGATCAGAGACAATGAAACACGAAATCACATTCTCAACAACAAAAAATTCAAATGGCTCCGAGCACTATGGGACTTAACATCTGAGGTCATCAGTCCCCTAGAACGTAGAACTACATTAACCTAACCAACCTAAAACATCACACACATCCATGCCCGAGGCAGGATTCGAACCTGCGACCATAGCTGTCGCGCGGTTCCAGACTGAAGCGCCTAGAACCGCTCGGCCACACTGGCCGGCCATTCTCAATACTCGACATTTATTCCAACAATTCGTGGTAGATATGTGTGCAAAAACAGAAGAGGAACGAATGCCTTAAGTAAGACTGAATGTGAAGAAACTAAGCGCGGAAGAATACGTCCACCTGCGAGACGCATTCGTAAATGATGGAAACATTGACGATACTGGAACAATGGTAATCTTACACTTTTCATATTAGATCTACAACTTAGCTTCCTCCGTTTTGCAACAGACGTCAGTAGTGGAAAGTAGTGGTGCAAGTCGTTCGTCGTGTGATACAGTAAGCTTAGGCATTTGAGAACATAACGCCATCAAAACATCAGTCGATTTTTGATTGCATCATAAAGTTAGTCTCGACTGAATAAGTCAACTTATGAGCCCAATTCTTGTCATCGGCAGGAGGTTTTAATTTTCTGCTTTGATATGAAGAAATCTGCGGCTGAGGCTCATAAAAATCTGGGTAAGACCTATGAGGAGACGCCTGTTAGTGACAGAAATTCACAGAAAATAGTTTCCATGCTTCAAGAATGGTGATTTTGACGTTGAAGACCGGCATGGTTGTGGAAGAGAGAAAGCTTTCAATGCTCCTTTAACCGACGGGAACAATCACAGATCATTATCGAAAGCAACTGATGTGTTTGAGCCAAGCAATGGAAGACAACGGCCACACTACAGCGATACACATGAAAAAATGATTTTGCAGCATGACAATGTTTTCTATCCCGCCTGGGAGGCGGCGTGTGGATAGGAACAGGAAAAGGAAAAGGTACTAATCTCTTGGTACTGCAGATACACTTAAAGCACCTTTGCTAGTGGATAAACATATGCAAACATGTTACATAACTTGCAAGGTAGTGCGAAGTTGAAGCGAAGTGTCCTGGCTGTCTGCACCTGATGAAAATGGGGCGAGACTGTAGCGATGCTCGTAGATCTCTTCAGCTCCGGCTAGAGGGCGCTGTCGTCGGTGTCTGTCGTAGTGCCAACCTAAGCAGTGGCATCGTAGCTATCGATACCAAACAGTGCACGATCCCATGTCGAAAATCCCCTCAAAACATACTTGGAAACGTTGAAATGGAAAGTTCTACCCCAACCGCAGTATTCTCCACATATTCCTCCCTCTGACTGCCACCTTTCTCGATATATGACACACGACCTAGCTGGACCGTTTCATGGCTCCCCTCAAAAGATGCTCAGACGGGGCAAGGAGAGTTTTAACAGATGTTGAAACAAAACTGATATTTTATACAAATGATTTCGAATCATTCAAGTGCAAAGCCAGTGAAACTGCAGAACAATATATCGTCGATCCCAATTTTCAAGAAAAGCGGCAAAAGAAAATTAAAAAAACTTTTTGATGAATTAACTTCTGGCTATCGTTTTAGAAACAGTGAAGAAATATTTAAAGTTACTATTTTCAAAAATGTACTGGGCACAATAATGACTCAATTAAATATACCTTTTACTGGCAAAGAGTGCAGTCTGAAAAAAATTTAATTTCCTAAGATACTCATTTTTGCTCGCTGTACATGAAGCAACTTTGTTATAAGAATTTGATAGATTCCAAAGTTAATATTTTGATATAACAGACCCTAGTTTTTCACTCCACGTGTCATATTGTTCTACCTAAATTGACCAAGGCGAAGTGAGAATATGGGTCAAGCTCGACTCCGACCTTTGGTACTCATAGCAATCGAAAACGAAGCCGCATCAAATCTAGATTTAACGGTACTTATTGATGATTTAGCAAAAACTAAGGACAGAAAAAGAGTGTAAAATAAATTGTTAAAACAAAATTGCTGCTTCGTTTTATTGTCTACCTGTATTTTAACTGTAACCTACTACAGCCACAAAGGCGTGGTACCAGCCTCCGACGCTTATGGACAGTTACCGATCGGAAATCGTAACTCCAAACTAAATCAAGCTCATCGGTACGGCGCACTGAGCCCACAGCACAGTATTTTAGCGAGCTTGAGTGGCCATCAGTGACAATAGCCCGCCTGCCAACACCTATGTGCCATCGCGGGCGCTGACTATTCCCAGTGTGCTTCTCAGCAAGGGCCATGTTTTCATTGTCTATTTTTACTAGCTTCTACCCGAGACTTCGTTCACCTAATATGGACCAACACTGAAAATTATCCCATGGGGTCCTTTCATATGTCTGAAAGACTCTTGTGTCCTAACCAGATCGAATTGTATGCGGTATAAAATTTCATCCAAATTCAGCCAGTAGTTTCTGCGTGAACCAGTAACAACCAAACTTTCACATTTATATTATTATTAGGAAGTACGATTAAATATTATATGCTACGTTACACATAATAATTTATTTTGTAGAAAGCATATTTGTCTCATTATGCCATGCAGTGGGCGGTAAGGAGATGATGAAAAAGTAGTTTTGCATCTCTACAGTAATCAGATTAGTTTAAACAGGGTCACAATTTCATTTTTGCCCCGGGGCCACGCCACTGGACGCGAGTCAGGGGGGGCAGCATTGTACTACGAGAGGCAAGTAACCTGGACTTCAGTGGGACCTGTGGCGGTAATGGAAAGCCCCCTGACAGTTGCAGTCTTCGTAAGCGTTACTGAGAACCTCTTGGACCCTTTGGCACTCTTAATGTGTTGCATTTTGTCACAAATGCAGATGGAAGCATGATACATCTTCACGACCTTCATCACACGAACAATATCAAATAGAAATAGGTGTTAGGAGATCTATATAGTATTTATTTGGCTGTTTACGAACTTACGAGTGGTAGGTTTGTAAGTTCATTTTGGTAATTTTCAAAACTCTTTTGTTATGAAACTGGATATTTTTCTGGGATACTAAATACTTGATGATGTAATTTTTCTGGAGGCGGGACGTAGCGAACACTCTAATTCTACACGTAATTCCTGAAGGTGACGGCTAGGGCCCTGTCGAAATATCGTGTTACGAAGACGACAGCACGCGCCTTCACACCCAGAACGGTACAAACAGTACAACAATGTTTCCAACAGGTTAATGTCTTTGTAATAAAAGAAACAAAGGAGCAATCTTCATGGTGCAGATTTTGGAAGACTGATAGGGCTGTACTTATAGCTGCTAATGTTCACACGGCCACCCATAGGCTTAGAGACGACGGACACGGACAGTGGTGGCTTTCTGATGCAGCTAGCTCCCACTCCTCTTCGGCCGCGGTGTGTTAATAATTTCTGGGTGGGTGCCAGCAAGTGAAGGTGCCCCATTCATCTAGAATGGCTGCTGCTTCTCGGCGAGACCGCTGCGATACGGCAGTGGCTGCCGAGCATAATTGTCTCGCCGCATTTTCGCAGCGAGTTCGCAACGCCACTCCCACAGAGGGCGCGGCTCCATTCCCTTTCACGCACTGCTGAAACGCGCGACAACTTGTGCTGCAAACACACGATGGTCGTGTGAGCATCGGGCCTGAGGGAAGTTGTGGAAACTTTGTAAGGTGACTGACTCAAGTGGCACTGCATCATCTTGCCTCCCTCTTCTATCTGAAGTCGTGTCACAGATAGGCCCTACATACTGCGATATTAACGTTATTTATGCAAACTTCATTACTTAGAATAAATGAAACATCTTTTTTACTTTACGTCATATATCACCATCTGCTGTTCTTCTGACGGAAAGCATTGGGCTTAAGGTATCAAAAGTGACCCTTACCAACATGCCTGCGAGAGAGCTCTACACTTATTGGATTGCGGCGTTTACTTCTAGAAATGAAGGTTTTACCAAGAGGAAAATCATGTAGACATACTTCTGTCTCAGAATTGGAAATAGTCGGTGGATGTGTCGTGGCTAGGTCCTTTCGAGTGATAGAGCATGTTTAGCAATCGCCATTACGGAAATTTTATTTAATGTTAATCTTGAGTAATTGTGACAATTCAATTACCATAGAAATTGCGTTACACATACATGAGAAACGTGTACTGCTCACTCGAGAATATAATTTGTTTGATATTCAAATGGTAGTTTGGTTTTCTGTTTGAACAACGTACAAGTCCTTCGACAATTCATGGATCGTGATGTCGATGTATAGTTAGAATCTGCAGCCATGGTCAAATTTCCCTTAGGAAATCTTTACGAACCTTTTATTAACTGCAATAGACGACTATAATCAAGAGTCCATCGGAAATGCCTTACTAGCACACCGAAGGATTGCGAGCGGGCTATGAAGATTCATTAATACATTCTTTTAGCATACAATTTCTGAATGAAGTTGCATAACCAGCAAATCTTCAGAAAAGCTCTAAGGCAACTCTAGCAAGCTTAAAGTGTAGCTACAAAAGAATTTACTACAAACAAAGTGAAATGTAAGGACGCCGTATCTTTCTCTCTCGTGTGCAATAAATTAGTAAAATACCGTCTCACTTATTACTTCCAACTTTATACAACAATTTAACTTTCTTATTAGCCCATACAGTGAAGTGGTTAGGGATTTTTTGAGGTTTGGTGGTGGCGTCTACGCATGCTCGAATTACCCAGTGCACACAGTTCCGCGGAAGTCCGAGAGATGTCAATACATCCGCCTTGGACACGGGGAGAAATTTTATCTTCCTTTGAGCTCCTTCGAACGTCTGAAGCTCGAATGGCCCGTATCGGCGCTCTGTCGCCGGCTCCACGATCATGGCACGTGAACTTTAGACGAAGGACTGTGTGAAAATGAAACTTCATTCTAAAGTAGATATTCTTGAGTGTGAAAGACCGTCACCGTAACAGATTGCTTTACTGAGTGATAAGAGTACACTGGTGACATGAATTCGATACAGACAGTCTTGAAGCAAGAAACAAGTATTAGGTGGAACGGCTTGTTTGGAATGCTACCGTCTGTTGTTAAACTGTACAACGAAATCATGGTTGCGGAGAAGGGCGTCTTTGAAAAAATCATTGCTTCGATAGCAGTACTGTAAAATAGCTCGTTACATTTTAAGAACGATTCAAAAATGCTTCAGAAGTGCTCGAAAGCGAAAAGCATCCCACAGTTCAGTTTCCTTTACTACAGGTGCAGAAACTGTAAAGTCATATCAACATAGTGTCTGAAAATATTAGAGGCACGTTTAAATTATTGTATACCTAGTTATCCCGTCTAATACACGCTACGTGTCCAGAAAACCAAAACGTTAGTTTCAGTGTCAGTATTTTGGCAGTGCAGTAGAACTGTCGTATTGTCGTCCAGTAACTGTAGAAACAGTACCGTAACATTTCTTTGGCTGCCATTCAGACTATTAAAACTGATGCCCGTTTCTAATAGGCGTGAGACGTTAAAGACTGTGCTTCAGTTTTCTGTCCTAGCTTGAACAAAACTATAACGTAACAGAATAACTTCATTTTTCCTGTGACGCCTGTAACTATTTATTTAGCACGCCAAGAGAATTTAGCCACACTCACCACCCAAAAAAAGTATTGTCTATTATTAAAGTGACTGCACTGCGGACCGCACCATAGTTAATCTACCGAAGAGGCTGATTTGAATTCGACCCGAATGGATAGTGGTGATTCCCCGATTTCTCGTAATTCATTTAGTTTCACAAAGCATGAATATTCGTTCACTAATCATCTTCCTTAAGTATGAGTCACATGTATCTTAATGAATCTTTACTTATCTCACAAACAGAACTAGTTGAAATCTGCTTCCTTGCGTGAAGGTCCTAATTCAATTTTCTTTTCTTTGCATTTGACGGTGATTGAAATCGTTTACCACTGTTTCATAAATAGGTCATTGTGTCAACAAATAAAGAAAAATTATAGAAAATCTGTCACCGTCTCCTTAAACGATTTTTTTTCAAAGTACTTGATGAAGTTTCGGAAACGCAGCTGTCGTCGTTAACTCTCATGCGCGATAGTTCATCTCGATATCTGGGAGACATATTAAAGTGAGCTGTCGAACACTGACTTCGGCTCCCTACATTGCGCACTTCATTAGCGTTTCAAATGGTTCAAATGGTTCTGAGCACTATGGGACTCAACATCTTAGGTCATAAGTCTCCTAGAACTTAGAACTACTTAAACCTAACTAACCTAAGGACATCACACACACCCATGCCCGAGGCAGGATTCGAACCTGCGACCGTAGCAGTCCCGCGGTTCCGGACTGCAGCGCCAGAACCGCTAGACCACCGCGGCCGGCATTAGCGTTTCGCCTACACGTCATTATCGCTATTGCGAGACCGACCACGCTGCCAGCAGGTAGTGCCCTCCGTGCCCGAAATGGAGCATGACCCTAGGTCTGCTCTGTCCTTTTCGTTGAGAGAAAATCGTGCAAACTATTATGTGTTTTTCAGTTAACAGCCGTTGTTGCCGTTAACTTATCAGTAGGATTTTCCGCCACGCGTTATCTCCACGGACTCTTCAATAACGGAATGTCACAGAGAATTAGGAGTAACCACCTTTGTTGTTTCATTGTATTCCACAGTTTGCGTAGTGGATATACAGGGTGTTTCAAAAACGACCGGTATATTTGAAACGGCAATAAAAACTAAACGAGCAGCGATAGAAATACACCGTTTGTTGCAATATGCTTGGGACAACAGTACATTTTCAGGCGGACAAACTTTCGAAATTACAGTAGTTACAATTTTCAACAACAGATGGCGCTGCAAGTGATGTGAAAGATATAGAAGACAACGCAGTCTGTGGGTGCGCCATTCTGTACGTCGTCTTTCTGCTGTAAGCGTGTGCTGTTCACAACGTGCAAGTGTGCTGTAGACAACATGGTTTATTCCTTAGAACAGAGGATTTTTCTGGTGTTGGAATTCCACCGCCTAGAACACAGTGTTGTTGCAACAAGACGAAGTTTTCAATGGGGGTCTAATGTAACCAAAGGACCGAAAAGCGATACAATAAAGGATCTGTTTGAAAAATTTCAACGGACTGGTAACGTGACGGATGAACGTGCTGGAAAGGTAGGGCGACAGCGTACGGCAACCACATAGGGCAACGTGCAGCTAGTGCAGCAGGTGATCCAACAGCGGCCTCGGGTTTCCGTTCGCCGTGTTGCAGCTGCGGTCCAAATGACGCCAACGTCCACGTATCGTCTCATGCGCCAGAGTTTACACCTCTATCCATACAAAATTCAAACGCGGGAACCCCTCAGCGCCGCTACTATTGCTGCACGAGAGACATTCGCTAACGATATAGAGCACAGGATTGATGACGGCGATATGCATGTGGGCAGCATTTGGTTTACTGACGAAGCTTATTTTTACCTGGACGGCTTCGTCAATAAACAGAACTGGCGCATATGGGGAACCGAAAAGCCCCATGTTGCAGTCCCATCGTCCCTGCATCCTCAAAAAGTACTGGTCTGGGCCGTCATTTCTTCCAAAGGAATCATTGGCCCATTTTTCAGATCCGAAACGATTACTGCATCACGCTATCTGGACATTCTTCGTGAATTTGTGGCGGTACAAACTGCCTTAGACGACACTGCAAACACCTCGTGGTTTATGCAAGATGGTGCCCGGCCACATCGCACGGCCGACGTCTTTAATTTCCTGAATGAATATTTCGATGATCGTGTGATTGCTTTGTGCTATCCGAAACATACAGGAGGCGGCGTGGATTGACCTCCCTATTCGCCAGACATGAACCCCTGTGACTTCTTTCTGTGGGGACACTTGAAAGACCAGGTGTACCGCCAGAATCCAGAAACAATTGAACAGCTGAAGCAGTACATCTCATCTGCATGTGAAGCCATTCCGCCAGACACGTTGTCAAAGGTTTCGGGTAATTTCATTCAGAGACTACGCCATATTATTGCTACGCATGGTGGATATGTGGAAAATATCGTACTATAGAGTTTCCCAGACCGCAGCGCCATCTGTTGTTGAAAATTGTAACTACTGTAATTTCGAAAGTTTGTCTGCCTGAAAATGTACTGTTGTCCCAAGCATATTGCAACAAACGGGTTATTTCTATCGCTCCTCGTTTAGTTTTTATTGCCGTTTCAAATATACCTGTCATTTTTGAAACACCCTGTACAATATTCTGCAAATGGCAGACTTCGTGGGTTGCAAATACGAAATACTGTATCGATGTTCTAAGCAGTATTCTACTAAGGTGTGTGTGCTCTAACCTACATAAGCAATACCACTTTGACAGGATATTCGATATACTCTGTCCTCCATGATAATAAATCATCCTACACCATTTCAAGAACATCTGCTGTCTTAGGCTGTCGATACAAATCCACTTATAAAAGCATGGCAAGAGCCTAGATGAACTATAGCGGGAGTAAGCGGCGCCGCCCGCTGTGGCCGAGCGGTTCTACGCGCTTCAGTCTGGAACCACGTGAAGGCTATGGTCGCAGGTTCGAATCCTGTCTCGGGCATGGATGTGTGTGATGTCCTTAGGTTAGTTGGGTTTAAGTAGTTCTACGTTCTAGGGGACTGATGACCTCAGATGTTAAGTCCCATAGTGCTCAGAGCCATTTGAACCATTTTTGAGTAAGCGGCGACAGGGTGCACTACCTAAACGTCATGGAATACCTTTTTGTTGGCAGACATTTTGTTGAGCAAATTAACTAATCTTGTTCTGAGAAATTCTATGGAAGAACTGTACAGTGTAGAAAGGGACAAATGAACGCACTGTACGTATATACTACGTCAGTGATACTACAGAATTTTTCGATCGATGACGACTAAGACTGTGAGAATTAGTTTCCTACAAATATTAATGATGTCATTCCATACAAGAATTTACCATCTAAGCCCTATTTTCAGTAACACAGTAGTTCAATTACCTCACGTTATTATAGATTCCATCGATTCACTATTGTCATTAATTATGAATAGGTATTACTGTCCGTGATCGGCGTCGAAATTTATAAACTGAAAACTTGTATTATTTTCACAACTGCTTTTATAAATGTTATACATCTCCCAGCCCTTGGGCTGGGTAATGTTGTAGAAAGTATTCATGCAAACTGTCGGTTTATGACGTTAAGAAGAATTTCGCTAATAGCTAGTAAAATTGTTGTTGTATTGATACATAGCCGATGTCATGGCCTCAAACTGCAGCCACACGGGGTAGGCGTGCGGTCATAGGTGACTTGTCACGGTTCGCGCGGCTCCTTCCGTCGGAGGTTCGAGTCGTCCCTCGGGCATGTGTGTGTGTGTGTGTGTGTGTGTGTGTGTGTGTGTGGTTGTGTGTTGTCCTAATCTTAAGTTAGAGTTACATTAAGTAGTACGTAAGTCTAGGGACCGATGACCTCCGCAGGTTGGTCCCATAGTCCTTACCATAAATTTCCAAAAATTTTCCAAAGCTGTATCGTCAGGTGCTACAATGGTAAAAGATCACAGGTGCACCCAGCGCTCGAAGTCAAGGTGTATTATTTTGTGAATACATACACTAAATAGGAGAATGAAGGGCAACAAGGACGTGGCCCACTAACTTCATTAAAATGGCTGGTGCGTGGATCATGTAGTTGTATGTAGGTCCTGAGATTTGCCTACGTCGGTGTGACGGCAGAACAACACCCAACGACGATTTGCCTGCCTTCACAGCGATGCAGGCAGATCTCAAACCAACGATCTACATACAACTATTAGTACATGATCCAAAAACCAGCAATTTTAATGAAGTTAGTGGACCACGTCTTTGTCACTATTTATTCGCTAACTTCATGTAAAAAACAATATTCACTGAATAATACATCTTATCTTGGAGCGATAGGTACACCTATGACCTTTTAACACTGTTGCAGCTGATGGTGTGGCTTTAAGTACGAAACCTGTTGTGTATCAATAAAATAACAATTTTAACCAGCTGTCAGCAGAATTCTGCTTAACATCATTCCCTTCAACAGCTCCTGATGCCCGAAATATAAAAGACTTTGTCAACTTTCATTGTTTTGACAAGCTGGGTATTCTGTGAACGCGTTGACTGAAGCACCATTTCAAAAATACTAAATTTCATCAAAGCAGCAGCGACAGTTTCGATTTCTCCTGAAAATCACAGCAGTGTTCTATGACGCAAGAGCATCACAAGGACATGAGATAGAGGGATGGGGCCAGTGTCAGTTCATATTATTTTGATGATTAATGGCGAAATAGTTTTGATATTTCACAAAATACGGTTCTCGGTACACTAGTTACTCCTCATTATCCAAACAGATGCCGAATTGGTACGTCTGTCGTCGTGGCGGACAGGATTGGCGTTCGCTTTGAGAAGATCTTTCCTTTGTAGGAGAATGGAGGAGGATGGAAGCTACTTCCAGAAACCCCTAATTCCCTGTCCCACAATTCACTTTGTTGCATCCTGTGGTATCATCATGATTATCCATTTGAAAACTTTTACTGGATAATGGTCTTCTGTGGGCTGTCCCACACATTTCGCTCTTCAGTGTGATGCACTTGCACTTTGCTATTGTCTCCTTTCCATCTTCCTTCAGTTCGTCGTTCTTTCTTATCTCTTGCAAGCCTTCAACGTATTTCCACTTCCATACACCTACCAGTCAGTCACGTGGTACCATGACCTTTCTACTCACATTCCGTTTTACTTACGATCTTAAATATGTCTTACACTCCTGTTTGTTTAATAATACATTTGTTTATTTTTCTGCCTCTCTCTCTTAGTAATTGCCAACATGTATCCCTCCTTTTCTCGCTGAAAATCACCCAGTGTTTGAACGGTTTTCACATTAAAAATTCATGTCAGAAGTACAAATACAGAACGAAGTGTAGTCGTATGAGAAGCTTAGTACTCAGAACATTATAATTTTTATAATTATACCCAAAGCAATTTTTGCTTTTTTGATTATTTCCTTCACTGTCCGAGGCTTTTTTGTTGTTGTCGTAGATTCCAAATTTCATCAACTGGCTCTATGTGAACTGATTGTTAATTTATACAACATTCTGTTATTTCGTACTTATGAATATATTTTACGGTTTATTGATCTAAAGACTTCTCTGTCGTTGCGAAAAATCGATTTTAAGAGACTGAAGTTTCTTGCCCGACATACCTTTCAATTCTGAATTTTCCATTACCGCAAGTTGCGGCATTAATATATATATTCCTTAGTATGCCAACACGGGTCGAATAAGTTCCTTCGTTCTCAGTATTCTGGGTGTCCATAATTAAAGTGCCAGTTCAAAACCGCTATAGAAAGAGAATCACTGCTCAGAATGACGTCAGGTTTCAGAAGCATATTATTGACGCCTGGGGAAACGTCATGGGACAAACCAAAAAAATTAACGAATTTTTGAGCGTTACATGACGCTATAAGCGCTGCATACTGGTAATCCTCAGTTCGAGACGCTAAACATGACTATCTGTTTGAAGGACTCCGTGATGATGGTAAAGCTGATTTTCAAGAACGATGACTGTGCGTCAGTGTCCCTATAAAAGCTCAGAACACTCGAGAATACAAAAAAGCGTACTGATACAATTTTTGCGATGTATCTGCGGAAAATCATTACAGAATTCTAAAAGACACATTCTTTTGACGTGCATTGTGGCAGAGCGATGAATCAGCTGATCCGACATCTATCGGAGATGTGGCTACTCCATTCTAGGAGGAGTCGAACGCTGGTGTGCAAACATGCAGCGCTCGGGAAATTGCCTGAACGGCGGACATGCCTGTGGGCACGGTGTACAAAATTCTACGAAACATCCTTAACCGCTATCCACACAAAATCACCCATGTTCAGGAGTTGCTTCCTGCTGACGTGCCAGCAAGACAAACCTTCACACTGGAATTTCTTGCTTGCACGGAGGTGTACAACGAATGGCCATGAAACGATATGTGGACAAACGAAGCTAGTTTCCATTTCCAAGGCCACCTCAATACTGCAGGGTGTGGGCAACTGAAAATCCACATCAAATGGTACTAGTTCCTTCTAGATGAGTGTGTGGGTTAACGGTATCGTTTATGGTAGCGCCGTATTTTTTCGTACCGTCGGTGGTAAACTCTATGAGAGTCATTTACGCGCCAACGTCATTCGAACCCTTCAACATAATGAATGTGTGGTTGGATCATTTTTATGCAAGATGGCGCTCCTCCGCACATTGCACAGTCAGTGAAGTGGCTGCTTTACGGGCGTTTCGCAAATGCTAGAATTATCAGGTGTCATTTCACTACAGCCTGGCCGTCTTAATCCGTGTGACCCCCGATACATTCCGATCCGCTGAGCAACATACTTTTTCCCGATTTCTACTCGTGGCAGAAAATCGTGGACAGCATGCTGAACATGTCTTACGGTACTTAGAAACAGATGTCATTTGGTATTTTTCGCTGTTTCAGGCCTCAAGACAAATAAAAACAAATTTCTGCAAGCGATGTGTTACGGCTGTGTGAATGGGCTTACCTAACTAACGTTGCCACAACTGTTCACTGACGAGCTTGTACAGTTATGCACATTGCACAGTATGGATGGTTTAATGTGCAACAAAAGCCATAGCCGTCGTGTTGAGATTAATCTGTCAATTGTAGCCGACCCCATTTGCGTTAAGCCACTTACAGCGTTATTGTGGTTAAAGGATTAGTTAACTTTTGTTTGTTCCATGACACTTTCCCTTGTATCAATAACATTCTGCTCAAATTGGACGTTATGCTGAGCAGTGGTTCTCTTTCTTCAGCGTTTTGAAACTGGAACTTTAATTATGTACCCCCTGTATATTAGCATATGTTTAACTGGAGTTTAGTTAAAGCCTTCCAAAAACTGGAAACTCTAGGATAAATTGTTATTCATACTCATTGTTGCTTTCTATAATTTCTTTGACGACTTCATATGGTCGATTGCGTGATATATATTTCAGACGTCGGTCTGTTTCTTTGCTGGACTAGAACCCAATGTTTCTAATTTCTTAATTAGCGGCAGGTGCAATAATAGGCGATTTAAAATTTTTAGAAAGTCTCTCGATGGCTCTAAGTTCATTTTAGTCTTAGTTAAAAATGCCAAAGACTTGGCACATAACTTGTAAATAGATGCTAATTGTCCCTGTATTGAAATTTCGTTTTCTTATACTCCATGGAGGGTTATCGCTATGATGATCAGCAGTTCTCTTTCTTGTGATTTCTGGAGTTGTGTAGCACTGTCTTTTAGTAGAAATATAAATATGAGTCAGTAAAATAGTAAAAGAAGCATATATATTCAGAGACTGTTTGGAATCCGTACCATAAATATCATATGTAGAGTCCCCTGCCACATTGTCTGTATGTAAAGCCTAATGTCAGGTAGTACTGGAAGAAGATTTATACGTCTTTCACTGCTAGACAGACTGCTTCACGATGAAAATTTGTGTATGTAATTGACTGCGGCCGCAGCGCTGCCAGTGCGAGTATGGGGCAGGCAGCTAGTATGTATACACTCATCCATAGATGTTATAAAAATATGGGTATGTACTCGTACGTTCTGTGGCTCCTCCCAAACCACTAAGTCAGTTAGATGTCACCTGCCGTATGGACTGAAGCGCAATGGGGAAAGCACCATTAGCTATCAAAGGGATGGGGGTGGGGGTAACACGAAATGTAGCTCACGACGTACAAGTACCCACAAGATATTCATCCACTATCTGTAAATGACGTCACTTAGACACTTCCAGCAACACACTTAACACATAATTTAAGATATTTACGAAACTTTTCCTTGTTGACACCCCCTTCCAAAAAATGATGAAAGGAAAACGTTTATCACGTACTGCATATTTACTGTTCCTTTGAAAAAACTACACATCAGGCATGACATTTTAATTTATTACTTCTTTATTGCTAACTCTATTAATGGGACATTTTGCAGAGAGTATTCACATACACTCTGGATGTACCTGCAAAATTATATCATCGTGCGACACATAGAGCCCGAGATAAGACGTCACAGATATTGTGTTGCGCGTAAACGAACCTTACGCTAGAGACACACATGAAAAATGTGTACAATATTTGTGAATGTGTTAAATGTGTGTGAAATATGTATGACATGAAAGACACAGGTGAAGCTGCTCTAAAACATCACGACCAGTTTCAACTAAACTTATCATACATGTTACTTACTATCTGGGGCCCGCCCGGTTGGCCGTGCGGTCTAATGGACAGCTTTCCGGGCGGGAAGGAGCGCCTGGACCCCGGCACGAATCCGCCCGGAGGACTTGTGTCGAGATCCAGTGAGCTGGCCAGTCTGTGGATGGCTTTTAGGTGGTTTTCCATATGCCACAGCGAATGCAGTCTGGTTCCCCTTATTACGCCTCAGCTACACTATGTCGGCGATTGCTGCGCAAACAAGTTCTCCATGTACGCGTATACCACAATTACTGTACCACGCAAACGTAGGAGTTACACTCGTCTGGTGTGAGACGTTCCCTTGCTGGGTCCACTGGGGGCCGCACCGCACAATAACCCTGGGTTCGGTGTGGCGGCGGAGGGGTGAAGTGGACTGCGGTAGTCGTCCTGGGGTTGTGGACCGCTGCGGCTGCGGCGGCGACGGAGCCTCTGCGTCGTTTCTAGGTCCCCGGCTAACATAACATACAGTACAATACAATACTATCTGGCAAAAAAATACTGTGTGCACAAGACCCACCAGCCATCTGTTGATGTGGTGATGATGAACAGAGAAGGGTTGAGGAGAGGAGGAGACGGACAGATGGGGGAGAGAGGGCCTCATGGGGGGGGGGGGAGTAGGTGAGCTGAGAGATGGGCGACGACGAGATGAAGAGAGGGGAAGGTATTGATGGGGAGAGACAGAGGGGAAGGAGAAGATTAACAGGAGGTGCAGAAGATTGATCGAAAAGGGGAGGAGGAGACGACAGAGGGGGAGAAAGATGTGGACAGAGAGGGCTGAGAAAATGGACAGAGGGGGAGATTGATGGGGATGAGGGAGGAGAATGATGAAGAGAAAGGGAGGTGAACATCGATAGATGAGAAGTTTAGATGGACAGAGAGAAGGGTATGAGGGGATGAATAAGATGGTGGGTGAGGAAGGTGAGAGAAGGAAGGAGATGGATAAGGAGAGAGGAGGAGCAGATAGAGAGAGAGAGAGAGAGAGAGAGAGAGCGAGAGAGAGAGAGAGAGAAGGGAAGGAGGTGATAGGGAGAAAGTAAGTGGGGAGGGAGGAGATGGGGTGGAGGGGATGGACAGAGAGTGGAGACGATGAGAATATAGGAGAAGGGACAGAGAGACAGGGAGGAGCCTAACAGAAGGTTGGAATAAATACATACCTGAACAACGTCGGCCACTCAGCTAGTATGTGTATATAGTGACCAGTCAGTGTTTTGCACTGGGCACACTAGGTGCGGCCAGACGATTTTTCTGCACCGTGTCTCCACGACTGATCCAGTTCTCTTCTTAAAGTCCTGCAAAATTTACTGTAATGCGTATTCGCAATGTGAACTACAGCTAGACTGTGAACTATTGACGGAATCATACCGCTGTTTACATGTAAGTCCGCTCTCGGTGCCACCTATAAAAGTAGACGTTTGTTTTTCATAGTCCGTCTTGATATCGTGTGAAACACATATTCTCTTGGCAAAATCTTAAATACAACCGGATCACAAAACTTGTGTAAACGCAAAACTCTATGCCGGCTTGTTAGATTTACAGACAACTTAAGTTCGACAGAACAACCAAAAGCAGATCATTAAGCACTTCCTATTTATAGGAATTTCTTGCCAACTGAATCGCCCATTGCAATAATCGACTAATAACTTTTTATCGTTAAAAGAGCTCTAAACGAACCAGTATTACCGTCCATTAAGAGGGGGTGTAAACAAACAACACATCTAAAGTGTCCTACTTGTCACTGCAGGACTACCCTATTCTGTCTTTGCACGTTAACGCGTCCCTTCGACCAGCAGAGTGATACCTCCTCAAACTAGAAGTGTCGTGGGGTGTCGTGGGACCATTGATATTCACAATATATACAAATGACCTTGTGGATAACATCGGAAGTTCACCGAGGCTTTTTGCGGATGATGCTGTAGTATATTGAGTGGTTGTGACAATGGAAAATATACTCAAATGCTTGAGGATCTGCAACGAACTAACACATGGTGCAGGGAATGGCAATTGAATCTCAATGTAGACAAGTGTAATGTGCTGTGAATATATAGAAATAAAGATCCTTTATCATTTAGCTACAATATATCAGGTCAGCAACTGGAAGCAGTTAATTCCATAAATTATCTGGGAGTAGGTATTAGGAGTGATTTAAAATGTAATGACCATATAAAATTAATCGTCGGTAAAGCAGATGCCAGACTGAGATTCATTGGAAGAATTGTAAGGAAATGCAGTCTGAAAATAAAGAAAGTAGGTTACAGTACACTTGTTAGGATCGCAAAAGCGTTACGGAAATGATGCATAAACTCCAGTGGAAGACTCTGCAAGAGAGACGCTCAGTAGCTCGGTACGGGCTTTTGTTGAAGTTTCGAGAACATACCTTCACCGAGGAGTCAAGCAGTGTATTGCTCCCACCTACGTATATCTCGCGAAGAGACCATGAGGATAAAATCAGAGAGATTAGAGCCCACACAGAGGCATACCGACAATCTTTCTTTCCACGAACAATACGGGACTGGAATAGAAGGGAGAACCGATTGGGGTACTCAACGTACCCTCCGCCACACACCGTCAGGTGGCTTGCGGAGTATGGATGTAGATGTAGACGTAGATGCGGGATTTTCATTCATTCATGGTCCAATCTCGATTTTCTAGTTTCTCTATCACCAAGATCATCTTAGCCCGGCTATTCAGGGTTATTCTGCCGTCAAATATGTTGCATAAAGATGAAGTGCTTCAATCCTCCGAAAATCTTCTGAGCTCTGCAGACAATAGTGCTGCAAGGGTTGTTTCATAACACAGTTAAGGCAAGCTAGCGGTCGCTACGACTAGTGTGTATTCATGAATGACCTTTTACTGACGTAAGTCATAGAAGTTAGCAAGGGATAGAAATTACACTTTTTGGTAAAACAATACTGCTCAGACAGCAGTGAGAATGTGTATGTATTCTTATACTTCAAATGGTCAGGTTGTTCTGCCCCGTAAGTTATGGTTAGCGTTGAGAAATTCACGAACAGACTACATTCTACAGATAATGTAAGTACTCACCAATAGACGATATTCTGCTCACAGCGTAAGTACAAAACAAACTAAGACCTCATATACCTAATGAATTGTTTCCCTTTTTTTCGATCACGTTCCTGTTTAAAGCAGGAATTAATTCCTTTCCCATTCAGACTGCGTTTGCACGGTCATTAATAGATATTTCACATATTTCATGAGAATTTCCAATAGGCGGATTTGGTCGCGCTCGTCTTTAAATTTCGTAGACGAGGCGCTAAAATTATAAATTCCAAAAAAAAGATAGAACATTGATAGTTTCTCCGTATCTCTGCAACTGTAAGAATGTTTCCTGGTCATCTTTACTTTTGACAAAACAGTAGTTGTCTTCTTCAAGACTGGCCGCAACTGCTTCTTCAAACGACACTAAAGTTAATAATAATACGTAAAATTACGTAATTCTCTAAGGACGCTAGACAGAACAAGCCAATAACATCAAAAAGGAAACACTGTTCTACCGTTGTGCAAATGTTATTTGCTTTCGCCTTTTTAGGCTATCACCAGGTGACAACCGTATGTGGCAACCACGGATAAAAGGTTGAGCAACTTACATTGATATTACTAATGCAGATACAGTAGGTACGTAATATGATATGATGCTCAGGTGAACGAAGCATTACTTTTTTACACGATTGGAAAATCGCCGCATTTAACTAAGTATGATAAATAATGTTACATTTATCTAACATTTGCTTCGCTGGAACGTAATTTCATAAAGGGGGAAAGTTTCAATGATCACTTGACTGTGGCCTAAGAAGCTGAATCGTAATCAAATAAATGATATTATCAAAGCATCAAGAAAGTTAATTCTTTTCAGTATTACACTACTGGCCATTAAAATTGCTACACTACGAAGATGACGTGCTACAGACGCGAAATTTAACCGACAGGAAGAAGATGCTGTGATATGCAAATGATCAGCTTTTCAGAGCATTCACACAAGCTTGGCGCCGGTGGCGACACCTACAACGTGCTGACATGAGGAAAGTTTCCAACCGATTTCTCACACACAAACAGCTGTTGACCGACGTTGCTTGGTGAAACGTTGTTGTGATGCCTCGTGTAAGGAGGAGAAATGCGTACCATCACGTTTCCGACTTTGATAAATATCGGATTGTATCTCATCGCGATTGCGGTTTATCGTATCACGAAATTACTGCTCACGTTGGTCGAGATCCAATGACTGTTAGCAGAATATAGAATCGGTGGTTTCAGGAGGGTAATAAGGAACGCCGTGTTGGATCTCGTGTCACTAGCAGTCGAGATGACAGGCATCTTATCCGCATGGCTCTAACGGATCGTGCAGCCACGTCTCGATCACTGAGTCAATAGATGGGGACGTTTGCAAGGCAACAACCATCTGCACGAACAGTTCATCGACGTTTTAAGCAGCATGGACTACCAGCTCGGAGACCATGGCTGCATTTACCCTTGACGCTACAACACAGACAGGAGCGCCTGCGATGGTGTACTCAACGACGAACCTGGGTGCACGAATGGCAAAACGTCATTTTTTTCGGATGAATCCAGGTTCTGTTTACAGCATCATGATGGTCGCATCCGTGGTTTGGCGACATCGCGGTGAACGCACATTGGAAGCGTGTATTCGTCATCGCCATACTGGCGTATCACCCGACGTGATGGTATGGGGTGCCATTGGTTTCACGTCTCGGTCACCTCTTGTTCGCATTGACCGCACTTTCAACAGTGGACGTTACATTTCAGATGTGTTACGACCCGTGGCTCTACCCTTCATTCGATCCCTGCAAAACCCTACATTTCAGCAGCATAATACACTACCGCATGTTGCAGGTGCTGTACGGGCCTTTCTGGATACAGAAAATGTTCGACTGCTGCCCTAGCCAGCACATTCTCCAGATCTCTCACCAATTGAAAACGTCTGGTCAATGGTGGCCTAGCAATTGGCTCGTCACAATACGCCAGTCACTACTCGTGATTAACTGTGGTATCGTGTTGAAGCTGCATGGGCAGCTGTACCTGTACACGCCATCCAAGCTCTGTTTGACTCAGTGCCCAGGCGTATCAAGGCCGTTATTACGGCCAGAGGTGGTTGTTCTGGGCACTGATTTCTCAGATCTATGCACCCAAATTGCGTGAAAATTTAATCACATGTCAGTTCTAGTGTAATATATTTGTCCAATGAATACCCGTTTATCATCTGCATTTCTTCTTGGTGTAGCAATTTTAATGGCCAGTAGTGTATGAATAAAACTGGTTGCTGTCTGCATATCACGATCGCGCCAGTCTGTGTATGTAATACGTTATTGCTCTGGTTATTAGACACCCTCAAAACAACAAAACTATTGTTTTACTTTGCATATTTGTGTGAAGAGATATTACTGACGATTCAGTCTGCATTAAATATTACGAAAGGTACTCAGCTGTACTAGTGCCAGCTGAAAATTTGTTCGAGTCCACGTGCAACTAAGACATTGTATTCTAGCACACCTTACACCAAATGAATTCGCAATCTGTGAATAAGTTTCGTAGTAAACCGGTTCTTTATAATGTAGAGGAATTAAAAGAAAATAGGAACTGGGAGTAAGTTTCGTAGTAATCCAGTACGTTATAATTTAAAGGAAATAAAAGGAAACAGGTACTTTCTTTTAGAAAAGCAAAAAGCTCATACATACTTCATACTCATTTCATATCTTTTCTAGATCAGCAGTTTGCTATATTTTCCCTCTTCTCTGTTCTGAAGTATACGAATATTTAACCACAATGAGACTACAAAGCAACGATGCGTGCAACAGTTGAATATAAGGGATTTAGATGCAGCCGCTAAATATTGTCGGTAGATTACTAGTGGTACAACACCAAAATGTTACTCAAATTCCACATTCATTACTTAATTTGCTTATCTGCGGAAAACAGCTATCACATTGGTTAAAAATTCTGGTCTGTGAACTGCCTCGAAAGGCAAGGCGTCATAATTATGTAAAAATTCTTCACGAAACACATGACCTTATTGCAACCAGTGATGACAAAACCATAGGAGACTGGTGTGAATTTAGATATCTCTGAAATTCCCCGGTTTCCATACCGTTACCGACAATGTCAAGGAAGGTATGGAAAGCAAACTACAGAAACTCGTTCTCGTCCTAACATTGATCATTTCACAGTAGCTACAGAACATTCATACCATTTCTTAAGTGGACGATGTGTGACGGAAATAAACAGAATCCATTTGTAATTCGCTCGCTTCTGTACTCCCGCGTGTTGTTAACCAAAATCCAGTGGCATCGTTTTGCTATTCTACACTGGTTCCATCACTTCTAATTCATTGGAGTGAAAAATTTAGATTGGTGGAGTACAAATGTTTGCGAAAACTTTACGCTTATTTCATTGTGTGACTAGTAATTTCCTAACGCTTGCCTAGGCCATGTTGTATTTTCACTCGATCTCTTCCTAAACCTCTGCCTAACAAGGTTTGATGTTCACAAACTGTTGAATGATTGGTGAAGGTTTGTTACATTGATAATCTATAATAAAGAAAATCATTCTTGACGTTTAGTAGGAAGTCCTGCCGCTCTGTACTGAATAATGCAAAGCTGAGCTGCGATATCTCGGAATTAATTCAAGAATCGACCATTAGAATTTATTGCCAAACCAATAGTGTCGTTTTACAAAATAATGCGAAGTAACAGTAAGTAAATGTTGTTCAATAAAAGAAATACCTTTATTGTAGAACTAAGAACACAAACCAAGTTCTTAGTCTGATTCTTATAAACAATGATGGATTTCGTGACAAATATGGGAAAGAAAATTGCCCTTATCGTTTTCAAATGAAACCGTCTCTATATTCGTCTTAAGTAAATCATGGAAAGCATGACGCGCCAACTTTTGGGTGGTCACAATCAAATTCAAGTCGAGCCTTGACCTCATCTAATCACCACAACCATAACTTTGACTTAATTTTGTTTAGAATCTAGCGCTTTTTCCATTTATTATCAAACAACAGCACTTTCTCATAGAAGAAAAAAGTGTCATCGAGAAAATAAACTGGTTTTATAAATGTTTCATACGTCGCGTCTTGCAGCTCTCAGATGTTGAAGGAAAGACATGTTAACATCATATCAGCTTTGCTGTTAAAATGCCTTTCCTTCAGACTGATTGTTGTTCCGAATATTTAAAGTTTCTCGTAGTTATTATGGCATAGAGCTACTAAGTTGACAAGAACGTAACGAATTACGACAGTTGATCTGGTACTATGGCCAGACTGTCTTTGGCTCTCACATAGTTAAAGCACAATCATTTGTTCGTGCGAGGGTAAGTCAATTATTATTCGCAATTTAGCTATATTTTTGTTTATTTTGGAAGTACTGTCGTTTTACGTTGATGACGCATGCTTTGCTATTTTCAAGCTGCTATGTCAGGTTCGTTAACGTTGCCGTGCTGTTAATCATGGTACTCCGCTGTCTATTTGCAACAAAGAAGAGCAACGTTCAGTGATCCGTTCTTTGTGGTTGTATGGTGTATCAGGGGCCGAAATTCATCGAAGACTTTCGGTACAGAATGGGAACAGTGTTTTTCCACAACGGAGTGTCTACGAAGGGATTGAAAAATTCCGAAATGGTTGCACAAGTGTTACGCACGATGAAGGAGCCGGGCGACCGTTTACCGCCACGAATGAAGAAACTATATAGCGTTCACATGAAATGATTCTCTTAGGCAGACGATTAACTATTGACGAAGCGGCACATCGTCTACAAATTAGTCACGGTTCTGCCTAAGAAATCATCCACAACAGACTTGGATTTCGTAAAGTTTGTGCAAGATGGGTCCCAAAACAACTCACACAGTTGCATAAACAAACGCGCTTGGACATCTGCAAAACACATTTGGATCGCTATGGTAACGAAGGGGACAACTTCTTAGACGCGATCATTACTGGTGACGAAACATGGATCCATCACTACGAGTCGGAGAGTAAATGGCAGAGTATGGAATGGAAACATCCAAATTCGCTGTGCAAGAAAAAGTTCAAGACCCCACCGTCCGCAGAAAAACTGATACTTACGGTTTTTTGGGACGCACACGGCCCAGTACTGGAACATTGTGGGGAAAGGGGCACAACAATAAACAGTGTGCGTTACAGTGAGACGCTTACTGCCAGCCTAAAGCCTGCAATTCGAAGCAAACGCCGCGGATTGCTGTCAAAAGGTATTGTGTTGTTGCACGAAAATGCCTTACTGCTGAAACGTTCGAGAAACTCAAATGTGATGTACTGGATCATCTTCGATATTGTCCCGATCTTGCCCCTTCTGACTATCACTTGTTTGGTCCGCTAAAACAGGCATTAAGGAGCCGTCGATTTGCCTCGGACGAAGAAGTAAAAGAAGCGGTGCATTCCTGGCTCGCAGCTCAACCGAGAACCTTCTTTCGTGAGGGTATCAGGAAACTTGTACAACGATGGACCAATTGCGTTGAAATGCAAGGAGACTATTTCGAAAAATGATGTTCTTTTAAGTTTCCTATTTGATTACAATAAAATTTTATAACTGCTTTGCGGATAATAATTGACTTACCCTCGTATCTCTGTCTGGTGTGCCATCTCCATTTAAAAAAGCACAACACACAGCTCCAGCTGAAATCAGGTCACAATAAACACGATTCCCTTACACATGCAGTTATCGTCATAGCGTCAGCAGAGCAGCCTGCCACAACGCAAATGTTCACGACAAGGAAAAATTCATCAGGTGCGGTCGATACCGCTGTCACAGCAATGAACCAGTGACATCACCAGGACAGGAGATACTAAAGTTAAACTAACATATCTCTTTTATGTTGAAATTATCCTCGTCTGTTGCTTGTGTTATATGCTCCGATATAAGAACGTTGTCAGCGGAAAAGTTTGTTCTGCAAAGAAATTCGTTATTCCCACTGTCATTATTCAAAATAAATTAAGATAAACAGTATGCGGACGTCACGAGCAGGATAAATCAATTTTGGCATAGCCAGTGGCGGTGGCTCCCTCTGATACTACAAATGTTTCTACTAAGCGAATTAATAAACGTATTGTAAGTTATACCTCGCCCAGTTACACAGCAGTTGCAACTTGTTGGAAAATTCAGAGGACAGATTTACTTTTGTTATATGACGCACTAATCGTCTTCGTCGCACAGACCGGCCAGAGTGGCCGAGCGGTTCTAGGCGCTACAGTCTGGAACCGCGCGACCGCTACGGTCGCAGGTTCGAATCCTGCCTCGGCCATGGATGTATGTGCTGTCCTTAGGTTAGTTAGGTTTAAGTAATTCTAAGTTCTAGGGGACTGATGACCTTAGCAGTTAAGTCCCTTAGTGTTCAGAGCCATTTCTCTTTTTTTTTTTTTTTTTTTTTGTCGCACAGAAAATATTTTGTGGATAAATGAACAAACCTGATGTTTTTCATGTTATATACAAAATTAAAGTTAAACTAACATATCTCTATTATGTTGAAATTATTCTCGTCTGTTGCTTGTGTTATATGCTCCGAATTAAGAACATCGTCAGCGAAAAAGTTTGTTCTGCAAAGAAATCCGTTATTCCCACTGTCATTATTCAAAATAAATTAAGATAAACAGTATGCGGACGTCGCGAGCAGGATAAACCAATTTTCGCATAGTCAGTGGCGTGGCTCACTCTGATACTACAAATGTTTCTACTAAGCCAGTTAATAAAGGTATTGTAAGTCTTACCTCGCTTAGTTACACAGCAGTTGTAACTTGCTGGAAAATTCAGAAGACAGATTTACTTTTGTTAGATGAAGCATTACTCGTATTTGTCGCAGAGAAAGTATTTTGTGAGTAAATAAACAAACCTAATGTTTTTCATGTTATATACAAAATTAAGGTAAACCCTAGATACTACGTAGCACCGTTAGTTACTTGCAACAACAAACTTCAACATTTTCCAACTTCAGTGATGCAAAGATGTCAGCACTCTAGGTACTCGTTTCGACTACTGCTACCAGTGGTATAGTGTGGTTATAGTTAAATTTTCGCTATTTGAACCAGTTTATACAGAAAACTATCTACCGATGGTATCCAACTTTATAGCCTTTGCGCTGCAGGACTTGCGTTGTTAGAATTGTTAGTGTATGAGTTGACGTTATGAGTCGGTACTGGTACGGCCACGTAGGTCTGTAACACAAACATTAGTATGCACTTCAGTCGCGGAAAGTGAACTTGGATCTGAACAGCGTCAGCAGGGCTTTACTCGTACACTTGTTCCACCAAAACAACAGCAATAACGTTGTTCCTCATCACAGGTATCGCCGCATTAAAGAAATGCAGAGGAGCTCTTACTTTGTGCCGAAGTTAAAGAATTTACTGGCGATTTGGGTATTACTCCTGCGAAATGACGACGAACAACTGCGATACAAATCGTTGAAGAAGTTATTGTTGCCATTGCTGAGAATGCTGCACGCTATGTGCGATATTTAAGCAGATGGGCGCCACATTGAGCAACGTTCGTAACCTAGAATGTAAATATGGTACACAACTCAGAAGTTACCCTCTCATTAGGAAAATAAACAATATTTCTTGCAACGATTTATTCGTTACTTCTCTTCTGCGCGTCCTTACAGATGTTTGCACCAACTTTCATTGCCCTTCGATCATTCGTTTTCCATGAAGGCTTTTATACCCATCCTGTACTTTGCGAAAACGATTCTTAACGTTAAAATATGCCTTTTATATCAGCTCTCGAAACAATTACTTATATCTGTGCACTTCTGTTCTTACGTGTGAGTCCGTAATTCTAAATCAGATCTCTAAAATTTTTGGAAATTTTTCAGGTAATACTAGCACTCACAAGAGACTGACTGCAGTTTAAGTACAGACTCCCATAAGGTAAACCTTGTCCCACAAATTCTCTGCTGTAAGCTATCACTAAACACAGCAGTCTGTAACAAACCAAGCGAAACGTAGCTTTCACTGAGGAATAAATCTGTTTTTATTGCTTTAACAGAAGTCTGATTCCCACAGGAATACGTAAGCGAGGGACGAATTCAGTTTTTACTAAAGCTGTATGTGTTAAATTGCTTCCAAATGATTTTATTAATCTGGTATTAGACGAATGAAATGTCTGTAGGGTATCCTAGGAGGAACGGTCGGTATTCAGGCATATGACCATTCGAAGCAAAAATGCCTCATAAACATTGACTATGAAATGCATAAAGAGTTACAAGCAGTGTGAAACAAATCATTTCTACTGAAAGCTCATTGCTATTCATATTTCATGAGGTGTTACTATGGATCAAACAAAAAAAAAGTTTCAGGTACTCGTGGGCTCTAAAATGCATACCTTAGTAGTTATCAGCGCCTTTTGGAACATATGCGTTTCATACCTATTATGATAAACAAGTGCTCAAAGCTGTTAAGGAAGCACTTCAGAGACCTTATTTACAGGACTTTTTTCCTTTTTTTGGTCCATACTACAACCTCTCAAAATATGGAAAGCGAAAATCTTGCAGTAGAAGAGATTTGTTTAATAGAATCGAAGATGAGCAAGTGCTCATGGCTCTTAAAGTATAGATTCTAGAGGCCATGTTTAATTTATTAGCTTCAAATGATAGTTCCTGTCGTATCCCTGAATACTGACCTTCCTTCTGGGACACCCTGCACAAACGAATTGACTCGTCTAACAGCAGAGATTAGGTACTCGAAGGACCCTCCAGTTGTTTTAAGTTTGTTCCGTGCTGAGTTACGGTCAGCCATTTTAAGACACAAAGTTTACGCAGCTACTTCATGAACATTGGATGCAGACCGTTTTAGTTCCAAACCAAATCGCATAAATCTCAGGCACAGCAAATCATTATTGATCTGCACAAAGTGAGACTTGTACGAGAGCGAGAATATTTTTACACGAATCTCTTTTATGACAGATTCTGCAAGATATTTTAACGCAGTTAAACTGCGAATCCCTCTCTATCCGCGTGGAACAAAGACTTCACGTCAAAACGAGTAATTCAAAGCAGATTCGTGAAATATACCGCGAACGTTTCAGTAACGATGACGACAGTACTCAGTCCCATGTGTGCAGCTATTCCACGGAGCTCGGAAATATGAAATGTAGAGGGAAGTGAACTATCTTTGCAGGACGCTACCTTTGACAATCCATGTCGTAGGAGATTTGCCATAACTGCGTCTGTCTCTATAAATTACCTCGAATCCCAGGTGGAAAAAAAACCTGGTGACTAGGTCCAAGTATGTTGCAACAATGGCAGTTTCTGAATTGCTAGTTGTGGATATTTGGGATGCAGCTTTGCGACTTTGCGACACGCGTTTTGCTAATGTGATACAATTTCTAAGAGGCGGATAGCGTCGCACGCAAGGCGTGACTGGTCTGACAGCTAACGAGCCACAGTCGGAAGTGGCGGCCCCTGTGTCGTGTGGGTGGAGCTGTCGGTCGATGGTGCCGCCGGCCATTACGAGCAAAGGACAATATCGCCACCACCCTAATTTGCCAGCAATTGTCCCGCCTCCTCGGCGTCACTGTACACAGTTCTCAGTGGGAATAATTTAGAAGGCAGTGCATGTCCGTCGACCCGCGTTACGCAACTGGCCGGCGGCCGGGGCCTCCCCGTCAGATAATTAAGCAGTAATTTTCGACAACATGTACCCAATTCCGTGTTTCTCCCGAGGACAGTTGCCCACCTGCGTCACGGACATTACATTCCCTCCTCTCGATATTAAAACCGGTGAAAAGACAAAGAAAACGAAAGACTGAACTAAATTATGCGATAATAGAGGAGGAATAGCAGAAGGCTTCTGGAGCAATCCACGAGTTTAAAAAAATTACGAGAAATTATCAGCGAAACGTTGTGGAAATATCTGAAATTTATTTTTCAAGCAACAACATTACTATATGTAACCAGCATTATTTATTCATTTACTCACTGTTCACTCAAAACACAAATGTCCGAGGCAGCATCGTTTACGAAATACAAGCCTGTTCAAACAATTATAAAATGTTCCACGACACGTTATTGTTTACTAATTTCTAAAATTGTGTGGTGAAATTGTGTGTCGAGCTGGGACTCAAAGCCAGGAACTTCCCTAAGACTTTCGTGCCTCTACTTGCGTTCAGTTACTTACTTTCATTTAAATCTGACTAGCTTTTAATTCCAATTTAGCCAATAGTATGGAAATATGTTAACTAAGCTTTATCACAAACAAATGACCATTCGTATCCCAAGCGCGATTTTTTAAATACCTGGCACTGCACATAAAGTGACAACCTAAAACAAGAAATCCCGAAGCTTCTATTGTAATTCTTGAAATTTCTCTAAAGACGTCAGCAGATGCGACTATTCTACAAAGTGAGGAATCCTCCCCCGGCACGCCAGGTATTATAATGATTTCCATGAGACGAATACGACAAACAAAGCCCTCTTTCTAATCAGTATTGAACCCGCAGAGTAACATGGGAAAATGCACTCATAACTCATTAGTCTTTCTGTCATAATCATCAAACACACAAAAACTACAATTCATAGTTTTCTCCCGTGCAGTTGTGAATAGGAATTTAAAAAAAAATCTTTATTCTTCAATACATGATACATAAGCAACCCACAACTTAACACATTAGTGGGTCCTACTTGATACTAATACAATTATTACTACTGCAGCTTTTTATTCTAATAATGTTACGTCTATTACTCTTCCACTATGGGCACTACTGCTATGTCCTAAGGCTACCGCCGGCCGGTGTGGCCGTGCAGTTCTAGGCGCTTCAGTCTGGAACCGCGTCACCGCTACGGTCGCAAGTTCGAATCCTGCCTCATGCGTGGATATGTGTGATGTCCTTAGGTTAGTTAAGTTTAAGTAGTTCTAAGTTCTAGGGGACTGATGACGACAGATGTTAAGTCCCATAGTGCTCAGAGCCATTTGAACCATTTGAACATGTGTACTACTTATGCTAGTCCACTCTACCTACAGCGTAACAGGTGTCCCAGCGTATATAAACCTACATTAGTTGGCCGTGCTCACCGAGCTAATCCCGGTGAGCACGCCCCTGGAACCGGACTGGCCGAGAGTGCTTAATCGCTGCAGTACTAGGAATAGGAATTGCAGATATCTTCAATTTCATGATTCTAATACCACCAACGCACTCAGATCACTGTGCGTGAACTAAATCTACCAACAACGGATGACGGCTTCTTCCAGCAACGTAATGAAGATGTGATATCATGCGTGCTCCAACGGAAAGAGAACACAACACTGACAATACTCTTTTCGTCTGTATTTCTTTTATTATGTAGTTCGTGGTGGAACACTAATTTGTAATATAGACAGAGGGCTGGACTAGGATGGATTGTGACAGTTGCGAGTTGACGACGCGGTATCGGACACTTCAGTTAAACCTATAAGACACTGGGAATGCCTCTGTGCGCTATCCTATCTTTAAGGGACAGCAAGAAGATACAAATATGATATATCAGTGTCGACTCCCTTACCCTTCATCTATCGCGGTAAAGTTATTTGTGAGGTGTGATACCGTATAAAAACACAGTGTTTTAACGACTGTTACAAGCAGCCTTAAAAGAGTCAGGGCAATTTCACTACTTGTGGAACGTCATCGCAGCTGTATTTGTGCAACTTTCACACAAAGGTACAACTAAGCATGACCCTGTTAGTTGAATTATCCGATAGACAATATACCTTCGAATTTCAAATAAGTAGACACATTCCTATCAACTCTTGTCAAAAGAAAACACAGATCAATGGAAATTTTTCGATAGAGGTAGTGCCAAAAACTTAAAACACTACAAATTCATCTTTGAATTCTAATAGCTTGTCTTCAACTTGTATTCATCTTCTGTACATACACTGCACGACTGTAACGTCTGGAATGTTTATAAAACCAGAACTTGCCGCGAATGTGCGAATAGTTTTTATACTGTTTAGCCTTGGTGAACAAAATACTGAATTAACCAAAAGTGTCTGCTGCCCTGTCTTAATATAAGAAGTCCTCCTTGATGACCTGGCTGATGCCATGTAAATTTCAGAAAAGTAAGCAATAGTTGTCCTCGTCGTCCAAAATATTATAATTTTAATAGTAATAATAATGCTAGCAGTAAAATAAACGAGATGATAATACTTAAAAGGTAAACTAGAAGGAAAAAAATACCGTTACAAACAATCGAACGGTGAAACGTAAGTCTAAAATTCGTAAAATGGCCACTTTCATACGAGCACTAAGGAGGAAGGAGTATTAGAATTTAACGCTCCTGCCGACGCTGAGATCATTATAGACATTGCTGACAGACTTGGATATGGAAGATTTGGGAATGAAATTGGAAGTGTCCTCTATAAATCAACCATACCTGTATTTTTTCTCGGTATCTACATTACTAAGCAGCTAATCTGGTGCATGGGGCACCATTCAGTTGCAGGTTGTGAGTAAAATGCTCTATACTTTCATGTATTATTATTGTAGTATACAGTATTTATATAACATGTCGACAGTAATCCATACTTCACCGGCGGCACACCATCTTGTACTGTGAAATAGAAAGTATTTTACCGTGGAACATGCCATACTTGCAAGTGAACTGTCTTTAATGCGTTAACCATTTCACAAATCTTGAAAATGGAAATCTGTGTTGGTTTCCATTACCTTCTGTTGCAAAAGATATTTAACTTGCAATTGGTTATCCATATTACTTCAGCTTAATTTGATTTCTCTTACTGAATATTGGCGTGTAGTTGAGCGATATTGTAACATATAGACTACTACACACAATTCTGACCAGAACATTGCGATAGACTTTTAAAATTTTGTACAATATTGAATGTTATGCTTCGGAACATGTTTTCACATTTTTAAAAGCCAGTATTTTCTGGAGTAATTTTTGTAATTTCAAAAAGAGTGCAGAACATAAAAAGTGAATCCCATCACTTAGAAATGGAATACGATAATGTATTAAACTTCTATTACACGACTGGCTAGACGTGAAAGTCTGCAAAGCGTACCAAAGTACAACGCTCTATGTATCTGCAAAATTAAATCCTTGCATGACACATACAATTCATGGAGTTTGACTTCGTAAACATTGAGATATATGAAAACCTAGATTGTTAGTGGAAAGAAGCGTAAATTAGCTAGACTATACTCATTCTGTGTTTGATAAATTTTTTCTCGTTTATATGCTTAACGTCATATCCAGAACGAAATTGTCACTCTGCAATGCGGTGTGCGCTGAAATGAAACTTGCTGACAGATTAAAACGGTAGGCTGGATCGAGACTCGGGACCTTCGCATTTCGCGGGCAAAGTTCTACCGACAGGAGTATCGAAGCACCGTGTCCAACTCTCCTCACAGCTTTACTTCCGCCGAAACTTTCGTCTCCTGCCTTCCAAACTTCACAGAAGGTCTCTTGCGAAACTTGCAAGACTAGCACTCCTGGAAGAAAGGGTAATGCGGAGATATGGCTAAGCCACAGCCCAGGGAATGTTTCCAGGATGAAGTTTTCACTCTGAAGCGGAGTGTGCCTTATGAATCTTCCTGGCAGATCAAATATCTGTGAGAGCGAGTCATCAGATCTGCTTGGGTATCTCAGTCCATAGGGCTTCAGTCTCGATCTTGCGCACACTGTTAACGTCAATTACTTGAAAGTTTAACCCATTTGCAAAGCAATCAAACATTTCAAGCTCTATTATACATTGGTGCTCAGTAAGTTAAAGAATCGTGGGTTTACGGTTTACTGATTTATCTTACGCCATGTTGGCAAAGATCGGAGAATTTCAGTCTGAATAGCAGCTCCGGGTTTGAATCGCCGTTGTCCCGAATGTGGATACAGTATCTTAACCATCGCGCCTCCTTGACATCTCTCTAAGCTTGACATGTACTGCTTATCGTGCTCTCTTGTTACTGCTCTAAAATAAGTAAGCAACTTTACTAACAGAACAGTACTTAGATTAGAGAGAGAGAGACTGTACTGCCTTACGACAATTACACGATCGTGCCCAAAATACGGTGATCTAATTACACTGCACGAATACTTGCATACTTACGTACGTATTCCAACAAAAAATTGCCATCGTTATAATGAGCGAGCAGAGGACCAAATGTATATTGTGCCACAGTAATATATTTTGGAAAATGCTAAAAGAAAGTGCAGCAGATGTTAAAGGAATTCTTAACGCACTACTAAGTTTCTACTTTCCCTGCAATTGCATGTAATGATATTTTCGAAGAGCTGGCAACGGCACGCAAAGGCAGACAGGATGAACAACATAACGGTTACAAAATGTGAGAAAAAAGGAAACAGAAAAAAAAGCCACCGAATTGCTACTGAAGAAGTATCTAGAAATCAAGACTAGCAAATATCTCAAGTAATTTGCAGTGGAAATAGCAATTGAAGCTGAAAAACAGTGACAAATGAGACATTCCAACTACAAGTGTCGTTAGCGAACGTTTCTACTACTGTCTAAAGTTCTTTAATTGCATCTAGAGCAGTGCACGCCAATAACAGAATCCGACAAGACCGCTTTACTTGCAAAAAAAGAGGAAGCAACACCACGAAAACGAAAAAAACTGCACGCAAACCATGTAGAACTCGTCACAGTATCACGTTTTAGCTGTTATCTGACAGTATATGTTTTTTTACTCCATGATGCGACCAAGAAGGCTTTGTAATGATACTGTGAAGTTATCAGGAGTCCATGTAGAACAGGAAATATTTATGGTTAAGGACTAAAGTTACTGCAATTGTCGTGTTAATCACGTTAACGAAACCAAGCGAAGTGGCACAGGGGTAGCAAGTTGGACTTCCGTTCTCGAGGACGCAGATCAAATCGACGTCCGAACATCCATATTTAGGTTTCCGTGAGTTCCTCAAATCACTTAAAGCAAATGCTGGAATGGTTCTTTTGAAAGGGCACGCCTGATATTCTTCCCTATCCTTCCTTAATCCGAGCTTGCACTTCACTGCTAGTGACTTCGTTGTCGATGGGATTTTCGGAAATTTGGAAATTTGTTGTAAGTTCCTATGGACCAAACTGCTGACGTCATCGGTCGCTAGACTTACACACTACTTAATCTAGCTTTAACATACGCTAAGGACAACACACACACCCATGCCCGAGGGAAGACTCGAACCTCCGACGGGGGCAGCCGCATGAACCGCCGTGGGCAAGACGCCTTAGAACGCGCAGCTACCCCACACAGCGATAGGATGTTCAACTTAAATTTTACTTCCTTCCTTGTATCACAGAAGACCGCTGTTTATTTCTGGCGATATGACACAACACAGAGAATTTTTGGTCTGACCACAGAACGACTGTCAATGTGCGAGTAGAAAGATAACCGTGAGGAAAGGAGGTTATGTTTTAACGACAGGTCCTTTAGAGCAGCAGCACTGGTTGGCCAAGGATTTTGATGAGAAATGATTTTCAAATAAATCGTCTCCGGATTCGGACTGATTCACTCTGGATGATCGGTTGAAGTTTTCAAATAAAGTCCTTTCCGACTGCAGAGGAGTCTCTTAACAGCTCCGCCGCACTATTCGGTCGTCTAAATAGACCCATTCTAAAACAACTGCAGCAATCGTACTAGCCAGAAACGATTTTCACAGTGTCCGAAAAAAAGTGTGCTATTCAGTTTTCGAATGCTACCAGCAAAACTGTAATAAGTGATAAAACCAAGGTGTAAAATCTAAGTTAAAAAGCTTTCATCTGGCAAACTTATTTTAATTTGTAGAACAATTCCTCGTACTAGTTAACAGTGAACTTGAGAAAAAGTAAAATAAATTACGTCGTCGTGCGTATTGACCATCTCTGGTTCCTTGCTGAGACCATTATAGACTTGCATACAGGCTCTGATTATAGGATATTGGGGAACGGAATTGACCATGTTCTTTTCAAAGGAACGATCCCGGAATTTTTTCGCAGTATCTGTATCACTAAACACCTGGGTCATGGTGCACGGTCGAGCTGAAGGTTGTGAATAAAATGCCATATTCTTTTATAGATTATGTCATTATATTATATAATATTTATATAGCATGTCGACAGTTAAGCGATACTTCATCAGCGTACACCATCTTGTAACTTGAAGCTGAAGGTCTTTTACCGTGTAACATATGATGCTAGCAAATGAACATAGTTTCTTTCATGTATTAACAGTTTTACCGACCTCGAAATTGGAAATCTGTTCTGGTTTACTATAGCTTTTGTTTCAACTTAACTTGCAATTCGACTTTCATAATACTTCCGTTTCATTTCATTGCACGTATTGACTATTGGTGTGTAGTTGAGTAATATTGTAGTATATTCAGGATTACATACGGTACCGACAAGAACTTTTCGATCGCAACTCTTTTAAAATTTAGTAGAATGCTGAACGTGGTACCTCGGGATGTGTTCCTACATTTGTAAAAACCAGTATTTTCTGGACTAATTTCTGTAATTTCAGAAAAAGACACCAGCAAATAAAAAGTGAATGGTACCACTTAGAAACGGAATAAGATAATGTGTTAAACTTCTATTACAGGACTAGCTAGAGGTGAGAATCTGGAAAATGTACCAAGGCAAAACACTTCTTTCTACCAGTGAATGTAATTGCGAAATTGTATCATTGTACGGCAAACATAGTTCATGAGCTTTTCTTGTTGCACACTTATTTTAATTTTTAGACGAGCTTCTTGTGGCAGTTAGGAGCTTCCACTGTAGTATTATTTATACTGTCTATAACTCTGTTTCGCTTAATTTTACGGTTTACTTTTTCTTTTAACTATTATTATCACAGCCCTCTCTTTTACTTGGTAACTCATTCTCTTTGGATAACATGGTATTCATAACCTGAGAAAGAAGTAAAACAAATTACATTGTCGTTCGTATTGCACTATCTCTGCTTCCTTGCTCAGGTTCTATATAAGCCTTTTTGCTGTTTTGTTTCAGTACTGCTTTTTCGGAAATATTTTGCGTAGGCGGTGCTGGAAAGCTTGTACGATGGTTAGAATTGCACTGTGCAGCTGTAGTACTTTATTCCTATTAAAGAAGATCGATTTCGGGCATGCAGCTAGCCATTTTCGTATCACAAAAGGATTCATATCTGCATTGCCCAATAACAATAACAAGTTCCTGATACAGCCTCCTATGTGTAAACAGTAATCTCATATAAACATCTAACACGCTTGTGCCGACCCTGTTCTCTCACGCTGAACATGAAATCTCACTCTCAAGCATTTCTGGCCAAGAGAAGTAAAAAATGAGGAGATTCCCCGCAGAATCGGTGAGGAAAGGAGTGTATAGGAAACACTGACGAGTAGAAGGGACAGGATTATAGGACATGTGTTAAGACATCAGGAAACTAGGTGAGCTGTGGAGGGTTGAAACTGTAGAGGAAGACACACGAGATTGGAATACATCCAGCAAATACGAAGCGTATTCCGAAAGTAAGGTCCGATCGGTCGCCAAATGGAAACCACAGTGAAAATCGAAAGTGGTTTATTTGAAATAGTTAGCCACACCTTCCAGCAACGTCTCTACATAGTCGCCGCTCCGCTTGGGACATTTGTCGAAGCGTTGTGCCAACTTTCCAATACCCTCGTCATAGAAGGCAGCCGCCGGCACTTTTCGCAAATTCTCTACGCTGATATGCAGTTCGTTGTCTGTGTCAAAACGTTGAGTTCATAGCCAGTGGTTCATGAAAGCAGAGATGAAGATCAGAGGGAGCCCACTCCGGGCTGTATGGAGAGTGACGAAACACTTCTCATCGAAAACACTCCAGGGGCGTCCTCACTGCTCTTGGAAACTGCGGCGGTGAACTGTCATGAAGAAGGAAATGCATGACAGTTATGTTGTGTGGGCTGGATCAAATCAGGCGAAATCTCTCACGGGCACTCACACTCTGCGGGAGACACTGTTTTCTAGGCATCTTTACGAGCTCACTGTACGCTCAGAGCTAAAAAGACAGACGTGGCGCGATCACCAGGCATATTAGGGACACTGCCAAACACACCTATTTTCACTATGGTTTCCATTTCGCGACCGATCTGCCCTTACTTTCTGAACACGCTTCGTAGTTGACGATGTTTAGTGCAAGGGCTACTCTGAGATGAAGAGGTTGGCACAGGAGAGAAATTATTAGTGGGAAGCATCAAATCAATCAAATGACTGATGACTCAAAAAATAGAAAGTAATATTCTGCATGGATTTTGTGTTATAATAATTTAGATTACGTCTACAAATACCTCCACACCCCGCAAAGCAGTGTGACGTACATTGGGGAAGATGCTTCCCACTGTGACATTTGTTAGGCCTTTGGGAGAACAATTCCTGTCCGCGCTTTAATTAGTATGATATTTCCCTTGTGATCCCTACGGCGGCGATAACTAGGGAGCTGTGGTATATTCCTGGTTCCATCATTTAAAGATGGTTGTCGAAAATTTTGAGCAGGCTTTTTCGGTATAGTTGGTGTCTTTCAAGCGTTTGCCAATTTAGCTTCCTGAGCATCTCTGCCATGGGTCAACAAATTCGTGCTGTCCTTTCTCGTAAGCGTTCAATAGACCCTGTAAGTTCTGTTTCGTACTGGTCCCACACACTTTAGTAATATTCTATGACAAGTAGCGCAAGTGTTTGGTAATCATAGTCCTTTCGAGGGTCAGTACATTTACCGTGTATCCTGCAAAAGAACCGAGGTCTGCCGTCTGCTTTGCCTACGAACCTCTCTGATAGTTCCAATTGATATCCATACAAATCGTTGCATCTACGTATTTCTGTTAGCTGACCGATTCCAATTCTGACTCGTTGATATTTTAGTTATGAGATACTCCGTTTTTTCGTTTGTAAAGTGGACAATGTTATATATCTGAACATATTATTCAAAATTACGGCCAACCGCATCAAACGTCCACATTTTTATAAGAAGGCAAAAAACACCGCTCTCGCTATGGTAAGTTTTTATTAAAATCACGGTCTATTTCACGCCAATTTAGACGCATTCTCAGGTGATCTAAGCAGATATTAGACAGTATTTTACAGTTTTTTTAGTTGGTTAGCAAATATTGCTACGGAGAATAAGAGAACAATATATATTTAATATTTTAGAAGAGATAGCGATCTTCTGAGCTCACCTTAAACACCCAGACATAACTGAGACATAATGATATTTTTGAAAATTTAGACTATATAACCAGACACCCCATTGTTCTTATTTTTCGACAACATATTTTGCTGCATGTAAAAACTTTCACTGCTTACAGACTCTCCATTGGTTTTCGAATTGCGTGGGGTAAAGTCCATTACAAATATTAGTTATCTACACCATACGGAATGTATACTACTGGTTTTCTATCCACGTATCGTCCATGTTTTAAATCACCTGCTGATTTAAATTGTAATTTATTTTTATGTACTGCACCTCTTTCACACTTCGCCGTTCGGTGTACAAAGTGTCACATTCTCTAGCGCCATGTCGCTGGGTTTTCGGATATCACGGGCAATACAGTTTTCCTCATGGCTGCTTCCTTACTGCTCTGGTTCGTTCAGCGTACCTTGTGGCCGTGCCCGCAGTCTCTCCAGCTGATAATATTTTATGTTTCATTGGTGCTTATAAATTTTCACATGCTCTGTCGGGCTTATTTTGTTCCCTCCGCATCAAATACTCGTTTTATTTAGTTTTAGGCCCATTCCCACCTTTTTTCGGTCGCAGGTTCGAATCCTGCTTCGGGCAGGATGTTCTTAGGTTAGTTAGGTTTAAGTAGTTCTAAGTTCTAGGGGACTGATGACCTCAGAAGTTAAGTACCGTAGTGTTCAGAGCCATTTTGAACTCACCTTTTTCGCCAATTTGACAAACGCTTATAGCGGGTTTTGATTTATCAGTGACGCAAAGTACGGGGAGAAGCTTCAGGGTAGCGTGAAATAATATTGTAGACATAATTTACGTAAGTACCTAAGGCACAAGACTTTCCTGTTCCATATGGCAAAATGTACTAAGCCAACGGAAAACTGTAAAATACTTCCTTTCCAACTCCTTTTTAGATAGTCTGAGGATGAAGTTAAATTGGGGTGAAACTGGTCGTGATTTTAATCAAACAAACCTTCTACTTCCACAGCGGTGTTTTTTGCCTTCTTATAAAACCATCTGATCATATCTACCAAACTGTAAATTGTTACAGCATTTATTGTTTATTCTTGACGAGTCATTGTACGAGGAACAGAATCTCGCAGCTGATGGAGCACGAATCAACAGACACGTGTTTCATTTATTTTTTATTCTTAAAGAAATCAGTACAGCAGTTGCCTTCAGCGGTTTTGGGAACCTACAGGATAGGTAGGACCTGCGTCCTGTTCTCCGCCGTCGGTTCGACATACCGACCACCATTATGTACCGTTAGATGGTTTTCAGTCCAACTGAAATGTCACGATACGACATATCGATCTTCCTGAGGCTGGTATCCTCCGGTAGAACTGACATTACGATATTGCGCTCTTTGAAGAAAGAATGGTCTATTGTCCCGTCGATAGCAAGGTCATTAGTGATGGAACCGACACGTATTCCAAAAAAAAAAAAAAAATTGTCCAAATGTGTGTGAAATCTTATGGGGCTTAACTGCTGAGGTCATTAGTCCCTCAGATTACACACTACTTAACCTAAATTATCCTAAGGACAAACACACACACCCATGCCCGAGGGAGGACACGAACTTCCGCCGGGACCAGACACGGATTCCAGAAGGAATCGTTGGGCACAGTGACCGTAGACTAAAAGGCTATAAGTAAGGATGGGAATATAGCAATCAAGTGCAATCCAATTTGTTTTTTACTATAGAATAATTGAAAACCAATGGTCCTGCGACTGACTGATATGTTCCGACCGTTCCTTATACTTGAGATGGAACTCGGCTTGAGGACGGATGGGGAATAAAACCAGCGTGGTCGTTGTCAGAGGAATCATCCCAACATTTGTCACAATAGATCAAAGAAAATGACAGATAATGTAAATCCCAATGGCCGAACGTGGATTTGAACTGCACTTCTACCGTACAGGTGTCTATGTGCTCCTACCACGTTGAACGATGCACTCTCTTATTACATACAGGATGAGTAAAGAAATATAACATATCTAAGTTATTTATTACAAATTATGAAAGATAGAAAGACATTGAGCAAGTCACTGGATAAAAGAAGTTTCAAAGTTTTATATTAGCACAGACCTATATCACAAACTCAACATGAGCACTATGCTTTGCTCGAGAAACATCGAAACGGAAGTCCATTTCATTCCACACGTGAATTGTAACGACAGCTTCAACAATTCGATTTCTCAGTTACCATAGGTGGGATAAAGACTCGGTGTTTTAAGTATCCCCACAGAAAAAATAAATCAGAAGGTGTGATGTCTGGTGACCTTGGAGGCCAAAAGAAACGAACAAGGTCTTGTCCACCTCTCCCAATCCAACGTTTGGGGATGATGATATTACGACAACGTCGCAGTTCCAAGGTGAAAAGTAGGCGGGGCGCCGTCATGCATAAAAATGAAATCATTGGAAACGTAATGAAGGTGAACAAACACTCCACAAAAAAGAGAAGTCCGTAAACTTTGTGAATAGAATAGGCACAAAACACATTCAATATCGGTGAGTGTCTTTCATGTTCAACGACGACTCCCGGATTTTCTGACCCCCAAATTCGTGTATCACGGCTGTTTACGTTACACGTTAGATGCAGCATCGACTCATCCGAAAAGACTAGCCTTTCGGAAAGACTGTCTTTGGCCATATCCTGGAGAACTGAAATTCAAAATTCGTACCTTCTGTTATGGTCGCTGGAACGCAATTTCTGCAGTAACTACAACTTATAAAGCTTTGTGTGCAGAAACGCCACATCGTGGTTTGAGGAAGTTGAAGTTCCTGGCCTGCCCGTCTTGGTGACCTCCGTGGTCTCCGTGTGAACGCATCTCGTATACACTCCACAATTTCATCAGACACGCTTGTACGACCAGTATTCATCCCTCCATTTGATTATGCCACCAACCTTGAAGAATTTTGTGTGACAGGCGTGTACCTACTAATGCAGAGGCGACTTCTTCCTGAATCGACGGCGGAAAGCACGTTGCACTTGAACAATGGATTGACTTCGCGCGATTTCCAACATACAAAATGATTTTTCTTATGGTGTAGTCGCCATGTTGTACAAACAAACAACAGTGCAGCTGTGTCAAAACTTTGAACCTACTTCTGTGAGTGTCATACGCAATACGTTTCTATCTTTTATAGTTTGTCTGTAGTAAAGAATTGATAACTGTTCCTTCTTTCTGAATCACGCGGTACAGATACATATTCTCACGTTTCGAATTTGTCTAACGGCATATAAGTAACTGGGTGTACCGTCGCTGACCTTCACGGTCTGACGTATCAGGATATCACTGAGCTACGTATACATCAGCTTTCTGCAAACCTACTGGCCTATTGTCTGTACTTAGCACTACACGTCGCACACTGGATTAATCCGATCCGTTGTTTAATCGCGTGGACATTTTCACATACTTTCGCAGATGTGACTTTTATAAATGCAACAGAAAACTGTTCCATGATCATGCTTTCACGTAGAGGGAAACATTGAATTCCTACATCAGCTGCAGAGTATTAGTGACTACAGTGATGTAGAAGTACTTTCGTAAGTACGTAAATTAATTTTGTTATTAAAATAATTCATGAAAATTCGTAGAGTGTATTTTAGACGGGAGACCGACAATAAGAATCTGACAGCATCTTAATGGAAATGCAAGGAGATGGTCTAGCAGATACAGTCACTTGCCAAACTAGTTTGTATCACACCTTTCACGGCTACGAAAATATTTCCGGTTAACACCTTACTTTCCTGAACCTACTACTGAAAAATGAAAAGGAAACGCTAAAGGAGAGCTTTAACGTCCCGTCAACGTTGAACTATTAACAGACCGAGCACCACTTCGTACCTGACAGGGACAATGTAGATCCCTTCAGCCTTAAAACGATCTGCGTGCTGTCTCAGTTCTAACTACTGCACAGAAAAAACTACTTAAAATTTCTAAGGAAAACAGAGCGAAAATTACAGGAAAATTGTAACTTCTTTATAATACATGGTCGATGAAACTTCATTCCTAGTGGACCAGGTCGAATTTGTTGTTCAAGTTTCTCTTTCATAAGGTCTGTGTACCACGAGACCTTGCTGAATAGTAATGCCTCCGAATTTTTATTCTGTACTCGATATAGATTTAGGTATTACCTGCACTGCATATTAGTCGTTCGAATTCCCCGTTTCGCTGACATGAACTGCGACCCTATGCCACTAGAGGACTCCAAATTGTAGGGCGCTAACATGGTGGTGTGCGACGTAACTATGTCGGTGCGTGAAAAACAGTGTGCTCTGGTCGAGTTTCTAACCGCTGGAAGCGTTTCTCCGCACGTGGAGTTCAGCCTCCACCAACACGACAGTGTCAGACCTCACACGAGCGCTGCATCTACAACAATCTGACGTCTTCGGTTCATTATGAAGATCCCCACACCGTCCCGACTTGGCTCCATCCGATTTTCATCTATTTGCGAAACGTACAGAAGACCTGTCAACAAACGTTCTACAGCGACGATGTGAGAAAACTGCTCGCTCATCGGGAGAAACGTGTTCACGGCCACGGTGACCATGCTGAGAAATAAATATTTAGACATAAAGAATAAAATGTGGAATGTTAATAAAGTTTGTTTGTTAAAAAAACTGTAAAAGTTACCACATAACTAAATTGCAAGCTTCACTTTTCAGCACGCTCTCGTAGTATTACGTCTAAGATACGACACAATGGATTCCCAACAACTTTCTTGCTACAAATAAGTCGTACGCACGAATTACATCGGGAAATCAAAATTATGAAAGTGGAAAACATCACAACCTTAGCGCAGACAAAGTGATATTTGTCAAGTGTTATTTCTTAATTCTAACACAGTGCTTCTTCAATACATGACTTCAGCAACTTTCCAAGTTAATCAGCATAAGAAGAAAACTTTCAGAAGCATCTTTCATTCATGAAAAATACTAACGTACTCTTCATCGAAAATTTGTATTTATAATGTATGAGCATTTTTTACACAATTTGTGCCAAAAAAAGTATGGATTTTTATGCATGAAAAACAGTGAAACTGCACTGTCGCACGTCTTTCCTGAATCGAAAGAAGCAAATCAGAGTAAAGGGTTAACCTAATGGTCCGATACATACAGGGTTGGAGAAAAATATGGAAGAACCGCGAGAAATGCATGGTTCAGCATAAATGCATGTTGTAACCAAGCCTGCAGGGTGCGCAGTTGTGCGACGTCCTCGACGCCTTGCAACTGTCAGTAGTGGTCAGAACAGTCCTCGCGTGGTTGTGAGAGCGTTATGTCGGCGCTAAGTGACGTCGATCGTGGGAAAACTGTTGCTGTTCGTATTGTGGATGCTTCCGTAATCAATGCAGGCGGAGTGTTTGGTTTTTCAAGAGGCAGCATATCGAACATTCATACTGCACTGAGCGAAAGGGGAAGAACATACACTAAGTGACAAAGCGGACGAAGCTTCGTGTTGAGCGAACGTGACAGGCGGCCATTGTAGATAATTGTGACAAAATTTAGAGGACAACTACAAAAGCCACTACAGAACTGAATGTTGCACGTGAAGACTCATTCAGTGCCACAATAGCATGGAGGGAGCTACACAAGCTGGGAATTTCAGAAGGATCTGGAATTCCCAAACTACACGTTATTGGGAATTTTAGGATGTTGAATTCCAAGACTACACGTCATTGATGGAAATGTCAGTAAGAGGAAAACAGTAAAGCCATAAAAGTGGGACTATCGGAGAAGGAAACACGTCATTTGGGCGGATGAATGTTATTGCACACTTCTGGCCGTGTTAAGGTTCGAAAAATGGAACACGGCACAGGTACGACGATGATTTGGCCCGCTATATTGTGGTGTTTCATGACTCCGTGGTTACTCTGCAACGTCTCATTACTGCAAAGGAGTATATAATCATTATGGTTGGTGAGGTGCATACAATGGTAAAATTTTGTTTCATAATGGCTATTCAGTGTTGCAGGACGTTAGAGCCCCTGCGCTGATTTTATGAGCAGTAGGACACATTGTCGCATGTCTCCTGGCCTTTCTCAATGTTATTGAGAACTTACCACTACGTTGCAGGAATAATGGTATAAGATTCCCTTGAAAACCGTACAGGAACTGTATTTATCCATTCCAAGACCACTGGGTGCAGTTTTGAATTCCAATACTTTTCCTGGACCATATTAAGTTTCTTAATGTTTGGTATTCCCGGTGATTCCATATTTACGAGTATGTTCACCCCCTGTAAATTTCATTTATCAGGGTGATTAATTACAAATGTCGTGTTGTGGTGTGGGTGAAATACCGCGACACGGAATACTTTTTGGGACGTAATCACCCAATGACCGTTATGACGAAACGGCCGAGTTGCTAACCGTGTCTGGCGTTACAACAGCGTGGAGCAAGACTCTTGAACGACACGTATTGGCCGGCCGGGGTGGCCGAGCGGTTCTATGCACTACAGTCTGGAACCGCGCGACCTCTACGGTCGAAGGTTCGAATCCTGCCTCGGGCATGAATGTGTGTGATGTCCTTAGGTTAGTTAGGTTTAAGTAGTTCTAAGTTCTAAGGGACTGATGACCTCAGATGTTAAGCCCCATAGTGCTCAGAGCTATTTGAACCATTTGACACGTATTGATGATGCATTGCGTCAAGCGTGCATGCCGCGTCCACCGCCAGGTAGCAAAACAGCTCGGCAGGAGGACACTAAAACTGGGATGGCCCCGAAGTCTGTCATCAAAGATAGGGTAGGCAAAAAGTTCGGCGAAAGAGTGCTGCGGGCCTGTGTGTGGGGTCAGGCAGCCTGCTGCCAGGCAGTTTCCTCAAGGTCCGAAGCACTACACCATCGGGTTGACCAGGGAATCAGGGGAACAATCAGTTTAATTGTCCACCTTTATTCCTATTTGCATATTTATTTAATAGAGGTACACAATCTAATATAGGACGTACATTAAAAATGCACTCTATTTAAATGATGGGCCAAATACACAATTCTGAAGATTCGGAAACGCAATCTTGTACAATTCTTTACTGAAATTGCCACAGGCCTTGCCTCATTGGTAACATTGGTTCCAGACAGATTAACGAATTTAAGAGCTGTAGGGGTAGGCTGGCACTTGAAAGAGTTATCGTTTGCCGAGTGGTGTTGGTCATAGCGGTGCATTCAGCTCATTTGAGGCCAATCGAGGAGCTACTTGACTGAGAAGTACCGGTACCGGCTACGAAAACTGACAACAGCTGGGAGGGCCATGTGCTGACCATATGCCCCCCCCCCCCCCAATAACCGCATCCGGTGACGCCTAAGGGGTGAGAACGACATGGTGGCCGGTCGGTACTGTTGGGTAAAAAGGCCTATTCGGATGGTGCTTTTTTACATGAAATTAACACATTTATTATTAAGCTCCTCGGATTATGTATATTTAATACTTTTTATGTGGTTTAAAACCTTTGTTTCCAAAAAAATGTGTACCTTTTTCTCAGAAAGTATTCAGAAGATTTCTATAAAATTCTCTCTGTTTATTCTCTTTTTATAGTAAGCTTGTCGCATGAGGTTTTGCGAATATACCGAATGGGACAATTTAATAACTTTTAAGTACTCTTCCGTAAGCATAAAATAAAATTCATGTAAAATTCCAAGCAGTTTGCCCCATATCTCAACTTACACAGAGAATTTCAAAATTTACTCTTGATACATTTATTGTATTTATAGAAATAAGTGTACTGTATTTCTCGATTCTAGCTTTCATCGATTCAGCGAAAATAGTATATAAAATATTTAAAAAATGTAATTTTCAAAAATGCAATTTAAAGTTCAGCCTAACGTTTCTTATTATGTCCCCTCTTCAGGAGGTCCCAGATTTGCACTCAGGATTCTTTTTTTCTTGTTTTCTGCCTTCTTTCCTTAACCAGGGTCTTCAACTGACTTTCCAGCTCCAGAGAGGCACTATAATTCTATTTTTCCCAAGCTGTCTTGAGTATAATTTCCAATCTTAAAGCCCATTCTCTCTGATACCTTCATCCTCCCCATGCTCTCATAATTAAATACAAGAACGCCATCATAAGGTGCAATTCTGACAACTGTATCAGATGAAAAGTTCGTTTTAGTGTATCGTTTCCATATGACTGAATTTGGAGACGCTTTTGGATTCTGTGTTTTGCAGTGAACACTCATTTTTAGAAGTTCATGTCTCTTATCCTTGTATCCCGTGCAAGTTTGCTTGAAAGTAATTCATGGAATCGTTGTTCATCGAGCTAGCATTCAAGTATTGCTTAATAAAGTGTGTGTGAGCATGGGCCTTTTCAGACAGTCGGAGCTGCAGGGAGGCGGCGAACTGTGCTTGCACCAGATGTGGAGGACTTGGTTCTACAGATTATTGCTACGAACTATAGTACAAGCTCTAGGCCACTGGCCTGGCAATATGATATAAGCCAAATTAAGATTATGTGTATCATGTATGACAACCGCTACTACCGCTATCACTTGCAATGCCATGGAGACCAATTAGAACATCTGTTCTGATGTGGATGCGATGCAGCCCTGTACTGTGCTCCAGTATGATTTATTCCCATTTATCTTGACCTCCCTAAATAACTGTTTGTGCAGATGCAAATTACAAAACGTTCTTCAGCCGTAAGGGGGACCACAATCAGCATGATTACCTTCGTTGCAGGTTTGTGTTTTACAAAGATATGAAAAGCGGTATGACGTTTTTAAATGGTACCCTGCATTTTTTATTCGGTAATTCATTTCCTCTCCTAAAGACCTATTCAAAAATGTATCACAGTGTACCATTCACTGAAACACAACGTTATTAATTACATAACACAACACTGACGTTGACGCTCCCAGCGTTTAGAGCAGGTACTCGCAGTAAACACATCCACGTGCTGACGTTGACAGAGCACAAATGTATACATAAGTAGAATGCACACCCGTCATTCCGTCAACCATCGTCAGTTGAAGAGTTGTGTGAGTAGAATGTACACCAACGAAGAGAAGGTAGAAATGCTACTCATCTATGGGGAATGTAAGTTAGCAGAACAGTAACTACAACACTGTTTTCTTATGTACGGGTACATTTAGTACAGTAGTTTAGTCCTTTTAAATACTGTTGTGTAGAGTAGGCATACAGTAAAGACTGTCCTTCCTACAAACTGCTAGGACATAACGTTTCTTTTATTGTTGTTGTTGAAGGTAGGCGAAATCTACGCAGGCAGCGGAACTGTACAGAGAGCGATATCCTGACAAGAACCCAGCTTTCCGAGGGATGTTTCCTCGTCATGTTACGACGCTTCAGGAAACGGGAAGTTTCAACCCACGACAACGCAATCTCGCAGCACTCACACAAACGAAGCTGCCGAAGTTGCTGGTCTCGCTTCCGTTGCTATGAATCCACGTGTGATCACAGGACATCTTGACCACGAGATTGGCATTCCTAAGACCAGTGCACATCGTATTCTTACACGTCAAGGTTTCCATCTTTACCATATACACCTATATCAAGAATTGCCTGGGAATGAGTTCCAGAATCGTGTACAGTTCTGTCAGTGGGCACAGTAGCAAATCCTCACCAAGCCGAACTTCTTCTCCAATGTTCTATTTACCGATGAATGTTCCTTCTCAAACAAAGGACAGGTAAATACAAGGAACATGCATTATTGGTCCAGCGACAACAAACGATGGCCTAAACAGGCGGAACATCAGAGTCAATGGAGAATTATCGTCTGGTGTGGGATACTTGGTACTATAATTATTAGCCCTTATTACATCAATTGTCGTCTAAACGGCACAGCGTATGTCAACGTCCTCAGACGAATTCTTCCTCTTCTTCTGGATGAAGTGCTGCCAAGAACTAGAATGCTTATGTGGTAGCAACACGATGTATGTCCAGCACATAATGCCTTGCATGCAGGTCGTGTTCTGAAGCGAAGGTATCCCGCCAAATGGATTGGTCGAGGAGGAAGAGTTACTTGGCCTACTAGGTCTCCTGATTTCAATCCTCTGGACTTTTTTCTTTGGGGATGCATTAAAGATGTTGTATATAGCGGTATTCCATCAACTCCAGAGGACATGTAAGAACGTATTGTGCTTGCTTGTAAATCTCTTCAACAGGCAACAATGGAAGCAGTAAACAATTCTTTCATTCAACGAGTGCATCAGTGTATCGGTGTCCAGGGTCACCACTTTGAGCACCTTTGAATGTTCTTCTCCTGGGCAATGGTACAGGAGCGTCAAAGTCAATTTTGTTTCATGTTTTTACTTGGTTTGCATTTGTTTTCTGACAATCACAGCAGGTGGACAAGTTTGTGATCCTGGGCTCAAAGTCAATGTCTTGTGTAATTAATAACGTTATCTTTCATTGAATTGTACACAGTGATACATTTTTCAATTGGTCTGTTGGAGAGGAAATGAATTACCGGATAAAAACATACAGGGGGCCATTTAAAAAAGTCATACCACTGTTCATATCTTTGTAAAAAAAAAAAGCTACAACAAAGGCAATCATGCTGATTAATGTCCACCAGACGGCTAAAGAACATTTGCTTGAAACATTTTATAATTTGCGTCTTGACAAACAGTTATTTAGGGTGGTCAAGATAAATGTGACACCCTGTATATATACAAAGTTTTGCATCACCCCGGTTCCCAGAACTCCTGAAGACAGACGTTGACTGTGTATATTGTATTACAGACACATTCCCTTTGACTCTTCAGAGATGTCACTAAACCGGCCCGAGATGTAAACAACCATGCATGAGCAGCGCCTGTTAGACTGTGGAGGTCCGACAGCTGATCAGTTAGAGTCATTCCACCAGGAAGGAGGTACACTGCTCGTATTGTCTGTAGTTCAACCGTGCCTAGACGGTCAATACCGTGGATCGATCGCGTCCGTATTGTTACTTTGTGCCAGGAAGGTCTTTCAACAAGGGAAGTGTCCAGGCGTATCAGAGTGAACCAAAACGATGTTGTTCTGACATGGAGGAGATGCAGAGAGACAGGAACTGTCGATGACATGCCTCGCTCAGGCCACCCAAGGGCTACTACTGCAGTAAATGACCGCTACCTACGTATTATGGCTCGGAGGAACCCTGACAGCAACGCCATCATGTTGAATAATGCTTTCCGTGCAGCCACAGGACGTCGTGTTACGACTCAAACTGTGCGCAACTTCACGCCCGACGTCCATGTGAGATCCATCTTTGCAACCACGACACCTTGCAGCACGCTGCAGATGGGCCCAACAACATGCCGAATTTACCGCTCAGGATTGGCATTACGTTCTCTGCACCGATGAGTGTCGTATGAATTCAACCAGACAGTCGGCCGAGACGTGTTTGTAGGCTACCCAGTCAGACTCAACGCCTTAGACACACTGTCCAGCGAGTGCAGCAAAGTGGAGGTTCCCTGCTGTTTTGGGGTGGCACTATGTGGGGCCGACGTACGGCGCTGGTGGTCATGAAAGGTGCCGTAACGGCTGTACGATAGGTGAATGCCATCCTCCGACTGACAGTGCAACCATATCGGCAGCATATTGGGAAGGCATTCGTCTTCATGGACGACAATTCGCACTCCCATCGTGCACATCTTGTGAATGACTACCTTCAGGATAACGACATTGCCCGACTAGAGTGGCCAGCATGTTCTCGAGACATGAACCCTATAGAACATTCGAAAACTCCCGGATAGACTGAAAAGGGCCGCTTACGAGCGACGTGACCCACCAACCACTCTGAGGGATCATCATGCAATGTGTGGTTTTCATGAGCAATAAAAGGGCGGAAATGATGTTTATGTTGATCACTATTCCATTTATATATATATATATATATATATATATATATATATATATATATATATATATATATATATATATATATATATAAGGGAGTTCTCTTTACATGTTATGAAATAACTGCTTGTCCTATCGTCGCACCAAGCAATTGGTGGGAGGGGGGTGTTAATTATCATTGGACAGTATTTCGAAACACAGGATTTTCAACCCATCTTTATTTTTCTGTTTAGAGTACCATCTGTTACGTAACGAAAAAAATTATTCAGACAATGGTTGTGTATTTTTGTCTGTAGAATCCGAATCTGCTATAAAAATGAGTTTTCTCATTTAAGATTTCAATATTGCCTCCTCACACCGACGCAGGGGATGATCCAGGGTGCTGAGTTTGTTAACATTGGAAGTCATTCACGAGATGTGCGTGATGGGGATGCGAATTGTCGTCCATGAAGATGAATGCCTCGCCAATATGCTGCCGACATGATTTCACTATCGGTCGGAGGATGGCATTCACGTATCGTACAGCCGTAACGGCGCCTTCCATGACCACATAATGCTACCCCAAAACAGCAGGGATCCTCAACCTTGATGCACTCGTTGTACAGTGTGTCTTAGGCGCCAGACCGGTTGCCTGTAAACACGGATCCAACCATTGTCTGGTTGAAGGCAAATGCAACACCTGAGCTGAGCGGTCCATTCGGCATGTTGTTGGGCCCACATGCACCACGCTGCATGTTGTAAGCTTGGGCCTTACTTCTGTTTTTACACATTTATCATTCTACAAATTTGTAACTTTCTATGCCCTAAAAGTCCATCTTACAAGTCAATGGGCATTTGAATAATTTCTGGGTCGCTCTGTAAGATTGACCAAGCTATGTTTTAAGTATTCGTGTTAAAGTTGAGGCTGTGTGTCAAATGTTATTTTACATGTAATGTAAGGGTTTAATTGAAAGCGTCTAAAATAATGTGTCTTAACCAGAGTTGTTTGTTAATGTTATGTATTAACTTTCTCATTTAAAGTTATGTATTAACTTGCTCATGGTTCATGCAATGTGTGTCTCTTAAATAATCTTGCCCGTGTGGCGCTTGTCAAATTTTAAGGGAGATTGTTTTGGGTAATTAATAAAACCGTTGGAATTGAAATGTTCAGATTATTGGGTCAACCCTTCCAGATTTAAAGCTAAAACTACTTCAGTTCCAGTACAGCACTCGTGGCTGCTGCATCGCGGTCGCGAAGTGGGGCCGAAGCGGTGCCAGATAAGTTTTACGTTCTGACGATAATTTATGGATTTGTAGTGTTAGCTTGACGATGTCCACTATGGACAAATGATAGATACCGTTATTCTGAAGAAGGTTGGGTTATCCCGACTGAAACCTAGGTAAATTTCTAGGTAAACGGTGCAAGTGAGGCTGTTTATTATTAAAATTAAAATAAATAACATATATATTTGTTAGCCACTAGTTTAGTTACTCCTTTTTGTGGTAAATCAACTGAGGATGTACAAGCGTTTGCGGAGGATCTTAGGAATTTGGCACAGAAGTTTCGAGGATAGCTAAATTAAAATTAACTGGAGAAGCGAAAGCATATGCTGGTTATACGTAGACTCTCAAGGGCGCTGGAACATTTGAAGATTTTAAAAATGGGTTGTATGAGAGGTATAACAAGTAGAACAGCGCCAGGCGTTTTAGGGAACGGTTGGAGATAGTAACAAAGAAATGTACGGAATCAGTGGAAGAATTAGTGGATAGAATAAGGTAGGTCAATGGTTGACCATACGAACTGTAGCAAGACGTTATAGTGAATGAATTAATTTTCCGTGAGCACGAGCAGAGGAAATGTCGAGGTGCGTTTGAACAGGATCGCTGATTGATTTGCGTGCAGCTGTTAGAGTGTCAGTAGAACGTGGGGGAAGTGATGTGTCAACTGGATTGCCGAGTTAGACGGACAGAATTTTCGGCCAATATTAGGTATCATAGATGTTGAGAGGCGCGGCATGTGAGGAAGCAATGTCGCCAGCTATAGAACTGTATCAGCAGAAACAGAGTTCAGCACAATGGTAAAGGTAGGTTCAGAGATGGGGCACCGGGGATGATGTTAGCGTTAAACGCCAAAGGTTTACTGAAGTCCACCTACAGGCCTCCACAGCAAAATTAGGTGATAATAAGTCGTATGCAGAGGTGGATTTTCAGAAGAAGGAATATTGAGGAAGAAGAATTGCAGGATGGGATTGTAGGATACTGTTAGGCGCAGGGGTACATGTGTCGTTCGCCGGTGCATATCAGGTGAACCACAAGCAATGCAACCCAACACGCTCAAGATTTCATGGGGTGGGAGAGTGCAATGTCATACCATTTCAGTTGCTTGGGACTGATGCCTTAGATATTTTCAACAAAACACCTGCAGGGAATGAATATGTAGGCACGATTATAGATCATTTTTCGAGAGACAAGGTAATGGTCTCAGTGCCCATACAACATTTGGTAGCAGTGGCGCAAGCGCTAGTAAACAATACGATACTGAAGTTCGGGGTACCAGGGATGGTAGTGACTGATCAGGAAACCAACTATGTCTTATTTTTTTCAAGGAATTGTGTAAGACGTTGTGTGTGAAAAACAGGAGTCCTGTACATCCTCAAGCCAATGGAAAGAGATCATAGAACTACAGGGAATAGCTAGGATACTATGTAGACACATACTGTATCAATGGCTACGTTTATTTAAGGTATGTAGTCTGAGCATAGAACTCAGCACCAATGCTAACGTGGAACGGACTGCTTACCAGCTGCTTTGTTTAACCTTTAAATCTGGAATGGTTGAGCCAATAATCTGAATATTTCAATTCCAACGGTTTTATTAATTACCCAAAACAATCTCCCTTAAAATTTGACAAGCGCCACACGAGCAAGATTATTTAAGAGACACACATTACATAAACCATGAGCAAGTTAATACATAACTTTAAATGAGCAAGTTAATACATAACATTAACAAACAACTCTGGTTAAGACACATTATTTTAGAAGCTTTCAATTAAACCCTTACATTACATGTAAAATAACATTTGACACACAGCCTCAACTTTAACACGAATACTTAAAACATAACTTGAAACCTAGGTAAATTTCTACGTAAACGGTGCAACTGAGGCTGTTCATCATTCAATTTAAAATTAATATTAATACAGTTGCTGAAAGTGCTGCGAAATGTTGAAGATATTTATGTTATGTTGGAATCCATAGGACTACCGTGTGCAGGCTGCTCGTTGGACATACAAATGGAAGAACGCAGCGCTCTGTCGCGAGTAACCTGAATTTCTTGGTGATCGATTTCGACTACTGAACAGCCGTCATCAATGCTAGGGGTAACAGAAACAAGTAATTACAACCATATCCAGGACACTGTAACACAAAAAATTGAAATGAGAAAAATACGTACTATACATCGCCCAATGTGGTCACATCAAGCTTGTGCTTAAACACATGTATATTTCAAATTTAAATGCCAAGTCAAAGTTATAGACATTCTGAGTAAAAGAAGTAGCATATATGACAAAACAAACATGACCTGAAGAATTATTTGCAGAGTGCACCAGTACCAACGGTTTTGACATGTTGACCATGAGTCCCCCTTTTGTGGATGAATTGTCGAGTTCAAGATTATTTTTGCAAAAACTCAATATAGGAGCCTGCCAAAACATCGGAATTGGTACTTATGGGCGTAACACACTGTTAATATAAGAAGGTACCAAATAATTTACAGAAAGTAAATACAGTTGTTGTTGTTGTGGTCTTCAGTCCTGAGACTGGTTTGATGCAGCTCTCCATGCTACTCTATCCTGTGCAAGCTTCTTCATCTCCCAGTACCTACTGCAACCTACATCCTTCTGAATCTGCTTAGTGTAATCATCTCTTGGTCTCCCCCTACGATTTTTACCCTCCACGCTGTCCTCCAACACTAAATTGGTGATCCCTTGATGCCTCAGAACATGTCCTACCAACCGATACCTTCTTCTGGTCAAGTTGTGCCACAAACTTCTCTTCTCCCCCATTCTATTCAATACTTCCTCATTAGTTATGTGATCTACCCATCTAATCTTCAGCACTCTTCTGTAGCACCACATTTCGAATGCTTCTATTCTCTTCTTGTCTAAACTATTTACCGTCCATGTTTCACTTCCATACATGGCTTCACTCCATACAAATACTTTCAGAAATGACTTCCTGACACTTAAATCTATACTCGATGTTAACAAATTTCTCTTCTTCAGAAACGCTTTCCTTGCCATTGCCAGTCTACATTTTATATCCTCTCTACTTCGACCATCATCAGTTATTTTGCTCCCCAAATAGCAAAACTCATTTACTACTTTAAGTGTCTCACTTCCTAATCTAATACCCTCAACATCACCCGACTTAATTCGACTACATTCCATTATCCTCGTTTTGCTTTTGTTGATGTTCATCTTATATCCTCCCTTCAAGACACCATCCATTCCGTTCAACTGCTCTTCCAAGTCCTTTGCTGTCTCTGACAGAATTACAATGTCATCGGCGAACCTCAAAGTTTTTATTTCGTCTCCATGGATTTTAATACCTACTCCGAATTTTTCTTTTGTTTCCTTTACTGCTTGCACAATATACAGATTGAATAACATCGGGGAGAGGCTACAACCCTATCTTACTCCCTTCCCAACCGCTGCTTCCCTTTCATGCCCCTCGACTCTTATAACTGCCATCTGGTTTCTGTACAAATTGTAAATAGCCTTTCGCTCCCTGTATTTTACCCCTGCCACCTTTAGAATTTGAAAGAGAGTATTCCAGTCAACATTGTCAAAAGCATTCTCTAAGTCTACAAATGCTAGAAACGTAGGTTCGCCTTTCCTTAATCTTTCTTCTAAGATAAGTCGTAAGGTCAGTATTGCCTCACGTGTTCCAGTATTTCTACGGAATCCAAACTGATCTTCCCCGAGGTCGGCTTCTACTAGTTTTTCCATTCGTCTGTAAAGAATTCGTGTTAGTATTTTGCAGCTGTGGCTTATTAAACTGATTGTTCGGTAATTTTCACATCTGTCAACAGCTGCTTTCTTTGGGATTGGAATTATTATATTCTTCTTGAACTCTGAGGGTATTTCACCTGTTTCATACATCTTGCTCACCAGATGGTAGAGTTTTGTCAGGACTGGCTCTCCCAAGGCCGTCAGTAGTTCCAATGGAATGTTGTCTACTCCGGGGGCCTTGTTTCGACTCAGGTCTTTCAGTGCTCTGTCAAACTCTTCACGCAGTATCGTATCTCCCATCTCAACTACATCCTCTTCCATTTCCATAATATTGTCCTCAAGTACATCGCCTTTGTATAGACCCTCTATATGCTCCTTCCACCTTTCTGCTTTCCCTTCTTTGCTTAGAACTGGGTTTCCATCTGAGCTCTTGATGTTCATACAAGTGGTTCTCTTATCTCCAAAGGTGTCTTTAATTTTCCTGTAGGCAGTATCTATCTTACCCCTAGTGAGATAAGCCTCTACATCCCTACATTTGTCCTCTAGCCATCCCTGCTTAGCCATTTTGCACTTCCTGTCGATCTCATTTTTGAGACGTTTGTATTCCTTTTTGCCTGCTTCATTTACTGCATTTTTATATTTTCTCTTTTCATCAATTAAATTCAATATTTCTTCTGTTACCGAAGGATTTCTACTAGCCCTCGTCTTTTTACCTACTTGATCCTCTGCTGCCTTCACTACTTCATCCCTCAGAGCTACCCATTCGTCTTCTACTGTATTTTTCCCCCCATTCCTGTCAATTGTTCCCTTATGCTCTCCCTGAAACTCTGTACAACCTCTGGTTCTTTCAGTTTATCCAGGTCCCATCTCCTTAAATTCCCACCTTTTTGCAGTTTCTTTAGTTTTAATCTGCAGGTCGTAACCAATAGATTGTGGTCAGAGTCCACATCTGCCCCTGGAAATTTCTTACAATTGAAAACCTGGTTCCTAAATCTCTGTCTTACCATTATATAATATATCTGATACCTTCTAGTATCTCCAGGATTCTTCCATGTATACAACCTTCTATCATGATTCTTAAACCAAGTGTTAGCTATGATTAAGTTGTGCTCTGTGCAAAATTCTACCAGGCGGCTTCCTCTTTCATTTCTTAGCCCCAATCCATATTCACCTACTACGTTTCCTTCTCTCCCTTTTCCTACACTCGAATTCCAGTCACCCATGACTATTGAATTTTCGTCTCCCTTCACTATCTGAAAAATTTATTTTATTTCGTCATACATTTCTTCAATTTCTTCGTCATCTGCAGAGCTAGTTGGCATATAAACTTGTACTACTGTAGTAGGTGTGGGCTTCGTATCTATCTTGGCCACAATAATGCGTTCACTATGCTGTTTGTAGTAGCTTACCCGCATTCCTATTTTCCTATTCATTATTAAACCTACTCCTGCATTACCCCTATTTGACTTTGTGTTTATAACCCTGTAGTCACCTGACCAGAAGTCTTGTTCCTCCTGCCACCGAACTTCACTATTTCCCACTATATCTAACTTTAACCTATCCATTTCCCTTTTTAAATTTTCTAACCTACCTGCCCGATTAAGGGATCTGACATTCCACGCTCCGACCCGTAGAACGCCAGTTTCCTTTCTCCTGATAACGACATCCTCTTGAGTAGTTGCCGCCCGGAGATCCGAATGGGGGACTATTTTACCTCCGGAATATTTTACCCAAGAAGACGCCATCATCATTTAATCATACAGTAAAGCTGCATGCCCTCGGGAAAAATTACGGCCGCTGTTTCCCCTTGCTTTCAGCCGTTCGCAGTACCAACACAGCAAGGCCGTTTTGGTTATTGTTACAAGGCCAGATCAGTCAATCATCCAGACTGTTGCCCCTGCAACTACTGAAAAGGCTGCTGCCCCTCTTCAGGAACCACACGTTTGTCTGGCCTCTCAACAGATACCCCTCCGTTGTGGTTGTACCTACGGTACGGCTATCTGTATCGCTGAGGCACGCAAGCCTCCCCACCAACGGCAAGGTCCATGGTTCATGGGGTAAATATAGTGTTAATGCGAATAAAGACATGAATATGTCGGTGTATGGAAAAGTCATTTTTAAAAATGTAGTAAGCTCCATCTGTGTGTGAATGGCGAAAATATATGTATTTCATAGAAACCCACCCAGTTAAAAAAACCATAAACGATATTTCGTACCAATATAAGATCGTACAAAGTTTAATAAAACAACAGTTCTATTTATATATAAACAGTGATACAGAAGTTAAGGATGTGGAAAACATGCCCGTTATAGAGGACTCGGGATAACGGCTATATGAGGATACGATTCTATTCACGGAAACTGTCAGATTGCACTGATAGGTACGTCACCGTAAAAAGTGACAAATTCTAAATAAGATTTCTATAAAATAGAATTATAAAACTTTACGAGAAGCAGTTAAAATCAAATACATTTCCTACCGCACCTTAACATACACCTGACAAGAAAAACATAATGAACTACAGTATATAGAAAAGGCACTCGAATTAACATGCGAAGACGTGAATCAGTCTACGAAAATATCGTACACACTACCGATTGCGATTGCTCTCCCCATCTAGTAGATGATCCTGAAGCAACTCCAAAGACTGGGTATTGTTAATTATCACCTGCTTGTTGAACATGCGAACGCCACATGATGTGTGGTGGCAGAAAATCACCTAGGCGATTCAGAAACCTACACTTCTCAGCACTGTGGTACAGTTTTACGTGTAAGTCAACATCTGGAATACAATATCTACTCTCAATGATATGAGCGACACAGTTCGACTTTTCCACCGATCCTTAATATCGACGGCAACGTATCCACCAAAATGGATCTTCACTTTATGCTCTGTGTGTCCAGTTTAGCAAGTGTCACAATCCGGATTATATATTAAAAAAACCGCTGACTCATTCCAAATTAATTTTATCCACACCATGAGATAATACACATCCAAATTATTGCTGGTAGGCGAAGAAACATTTATTTCAATCTTCTTAAATAATTGCCGCAGTTTTGAGGCTAATGACACCGTAATATGGTAGAGCCGCTTAATTTTTATATTTTTTTTTCTCTTGCTTTCGTCTGGTGCAGTATCAGTTAACTTCTTAATGATGTATTTGTTTGCAGCTTCACTACAATTTTTTGTATCTGACTAGAGGGATAGTAGTCAGCCTTGGCAGTGTAATTCATAAATTCCATTTCCCCTGCGCATTCTGCTTATCAAAGTGGGACATTCAAGAAGCAGTTTAAAGGAAAATGGAAAAAATGCATTCTTTTTGTGGTTGAAATGATTTGAATTATAGTTAATAATACAATCGGTATGTGTTTTTACGGAAAATTCTAAAACAATACCAACCTTCAGTGTTTCTTTTATATAAGGCAAGGAAGTTAATGGGACCTTTTCCGGGTTCATATGTAAATTCTGACAAAATGTGGTCGGTATGCTACACTACAATGATTTCCTATTCGCCTCTGCTCTACTTGTAGAGTTTGCATCTCTCGCGTCACGTGCCCGCAAACCACCAGGCGGTACTCAGTACTTACATTGTTTTGGCATATCGCTGTATCAGGCTGTCGCTTATAATGAAGGACATGCGGCAGTCTCTGACTTAAGTGAAACGTAATGCGCTGCTCCTAGGAATGTAAGCACACTAAAATTGCTCCACAACAGAAAAAAAACATTGTAAATACGATTGCAATGCATACGGGATGAAGGAATGGCTAATAGAAGTTACCAACTCAGATTATCCAAGCTTCCTGTTACATGGCGCCAGTAACGCACTCAAGGCACTCTTTTCCATGATAACAGTTGGTCAACGTAGGCATTTGTGGATGATCAGAGGAAGGCGGTAGCTGTATTCCGCTGTCGAAGATATTTTCCCCATCCCACCGGACTTATTCTCATCACTGCTGCATACGTACCTCCATGGCTGATTTTTCAAAAATGGTTCAAATGGCTCTGAGCACTATGGGACTCAACATCTTAGGTCATAAGTCCCCTAGAACTTAGAACTACTTAAACCTAACTAACCTAAGGACATCACACACACCCATGCCCGAGGCAGGATTCGAACCTGCGACCGTAGCAGTCCCGCGGTTCCGGCTGATTTTTACCTAGCAGCATTTCCCAACGAGAACACTACGTTTGAGGGTTTAATGCTGTCAAGACGTTTTATACACAAAGACTGATAGGGTGACTTTAAAGTCAATGGATAATAAGAGGGGCAATCAGTAAGTAATGCAACACATTATTTCCTCAGCTAATTTTCTTTGCAAATATGCTGAATTTTTTGTGGGTGATCATGTAATATTACCGCTTTAGTCTCTATAGTTTTATGACGTTCCAATAGGTGGCAGCGCTGTACACAGTGCCACACCACCCCTCCTCTAAAGAAAAAGTTCAAAGCCACACCCACAGCGCGTAAGGTCATGGCAACGGTCTTCTGGTACTCTGAAGAGTTTATTGTCTTTCATTTTCTCCCTCGTGGTTCAACGATCAAATCTAAAGTATTTTGTGTAATTCTCAGCGAACTGGCGAAACGACCTCAGCGTTTTCGTCTCCACAAAAATGCAAAGGAGCTTCTCCGTCTCCCGAGAACGCAAGCCCTTACATACGTCACCTCACCTGAAAAAAGAGCTCACAAAACATCAATGGACTGTTCTGCTTCATTCACTCCACAGCTCGCATCTCGCACCCTAGAACTTACATCTGTCTGACCCAAGGACGGATGCACCCTGCGGGAAGCTGTACTTGGATGATGGCGAAGTTATTGATGCAGAAAGACGTTTCCGACGTCGAGCCGTAGAGTGGTACCATAGGGGCATGCAGGCTCTCACAGTAAGGTGATGTAAGGCCGCAGCATCTAACGGAGATTATGTTGAAATGTACCATTTTGTAGCCAAACAAGTGGGTACTATTACGATGTATTGGACACCTGCATAAAATCAACCTACTTCCACAAAATAATTCGATGCATTGCTCGTTGAGCACTGCTGAAAATTATATTTCTAAGTGGCATGACAAGTGTTGAAATGCGTAATCGTCTGCAAGTGTTAGAATAATTGGATTATTCTTCTTGTGACTGAAGCGGGGGAGCTATCAGTTGCTATAGTACACGCTGACAGTAAAATGAAGAGGCGGATAAGACGTGACGGCACATAAATTTTGACAGAATAAATAACTTTATATCGGAATTCGTCCAGAAGCTTTTACCGTGACATTTAAGGGGCAGTGGAAGGGAGACAAAGAATCCGTAGGTGTATATTAGAGTAGGTGACACCAAACATCGTGGTCATGTGGCCAATTTGGGATACAGAAAGGAGAAAAAGTGGTGTACAGTAATAATAAACGCAGTCTGAACGGCATCAGTTTAATGAAAGGTTGATGAAAGAAATTAGAAAGAAGATACAGAAGGAGCCATATAGTATTGTAGTCTGGAAGACCTTGAGGGTTGGTTTCAGCCACCTAATCGAAAAAGATTTTCCTATTCTCTTATAATGGCCTCTTTCCTCGTGGTCTGTGGGAGATCTGTATCCGTTGAGCGTAGGTATATGGAAGAGCCGTGTGAATAGTATGGTGTCATTTTTGTGGCGAAATAACGCCAGTAAGAAACGCCGGAAACCTAGTTCTGACACATAGCTAACTGTTCTCTGACTCTACTCAGGAGGCCGCAAGCTCAACGTCCCATTCTTACGGATGGAACACCTACAGCGGCTGGCCGGAGTGGCCTTGCGTTCCAGCCCCTTCAGTCTGGAATCGCGCGACCGCTACGGTCGCAGGTTCGAATCCTGCCTCGGGCATGGATGTGTGTGATGTCCTCAGGTTAGTTAGGTTTAAGTAGTTGTAAGTTCTAGGGTACTGATGACCTCAGAAGTTAAGTCCCATTGTGCTCAGAGCCATTTTGAACCTACAGCGTCACTCCATGAATCATCTCCAGGACGTTTGGAATTTAACGCAGAATATTAGAGGAAAGTCTGGTGATCAAGTACTACTCCTCCCGTTGCCGGCGAAGTACAAGCTTTGAAAATTTCTTTCGTCATCGTGTTTCGAACTGGCTACCTCGAAGTCAAACGTCACCTCACAGATGTACATTAGCAACCTCGGTTTGTTTTTATTTTTGTTTTTTGTGGCACTATTGGGCAAAATATAATACACAATCAAGAAAATGTATGCCTAGACCCAGAAATGCACTCTCATCAGCTTTAAATCTTGAAAGAAACAGAGTCTTCATGAAAAACAATAAACCTTTTCTTACAAGCAGGTAGTAAAACTCTTTTCGAAGAACATTAAAATTACCTGAATAGGAACCTGTCTTCATTCAGAAAGGTTCCTAGGAAGGAATCTTTATGAATTTCTTGTATTCTTCTTTTATTAACCACAGTTGCTCAATTAAACAACCTGTAAAACCAAAAGTGCCTGCTGAATTTCTAAGAACATGAAAGACGAAGTGATCCATGTAGTTCTTTGCCAGTCACATCGTAATATATTTGGTAGCGGTAATCTTTTACGGACTACCAGTAGTTTTGAAACTTCCTGGCAGATACTTAAACTCACGACCTATATCTTTGATCAGGGAACTATCTTTTCAAAGATCGGATCAGATCTACAGAGTCACTGGAATAAACTAGCTCTTTTTCTGTCACAACTCACCATTCACTCACAAAAAAACTCACAAAAATACCTTGCCTAATTAATTCTGCGCTTATATCTGCATTCTACATTACGTAATAGTGTTTTGAAAGAACGTTGAAAGAGGAGTAATAAATTTATGTCACATCTCTAATACTTTTGAAATTTAAGAGTTCTACATTCCTTCTGCTGTAAAAATTGAAAATATTACAACAAAACGCTATATACACTCCTGGAAATGGAAAAAAAGAACACATTGACACCGGTGTGTCAGACCCACCATACTTGCTCCGGACACTGCGAGAGGGCTGTACAAGCAATGATCACACGCACGGCACAGCGGACACACCAGGAACCGCGGTGTTGGCCGTCGAATGGCGCTAGCTGCGCAGCATTTGTGCACCGCCGCCGTCAGTGTCAGCCAGTTTGACGTGGCATACGGAGCTCCATCGCAGTCTTTAACACTGGTAGCATGCCGCGACAGCGTGGACGTGAACCGTATGTGCAGTTGACGGACTTTGAGCGAGGGCGTATAGTGGGCATGCGGGAGGCCGGGTGGACGTACCGCCGAATTGCTCAACACGTGGGGCGTGAGGTCTCCACAGTACATCGATGTTGTCGCCAGTGGTCGGCGGTAGGTACACGTGCCCGTCGACCTGGGACCGGACCGCAGCGACGCACGGATGCACGCCAAGACCGTAGGATCCTACGCAGTGCCGTAGGGGACCGCACCGCCACTTCCCAGCAAATTAGGGACACTGTTGCTCCTGGGGTATCGGCGAGGACCATTCGCAACCGTCTCCATGAAGCTGGGCTACGGTCCCGCACACCGTTAGGCCGCCTTCCGCTCGCGCTCCAACATCGTGCAGCCCGCCTCCAGTGGTGTCGCGACAGGCGTGAATGGAGGGACGAATGGAGACGTGTCGTCTTCAGCGATGAGAGTCGCTTCTGCCTTGGTGCCAATGATGGTCGTATGCGTGTTTGGCGCCGTGCAGGTGAGCGCCACAATCAGGACTGCATACGACCGAGGCACACAGGGCCAACGCCCGGCATCATGGTGTGGGGAGCGATCTCCTACACTGGCCGTACACCACTGGTGATCGTCGAGGGGACACTGAATAGTGCACGGTACATCCAAACCGTCATCGAACCCATCGTTCTACCATTCCTAGACCGGCAAGGGAACTTGCTGTTCCAACAGGACAATGCACGTCCGCATGTATCCCGTGCCACCCAACGTGCTCTAGAAGGTGTAAGTCAACTACCCTGGCCAGCAAGGTCTCCGGATCTGTCCCCCATTGAGCATGTTTGGGACTGGATGAAGCGTCGTCTCACGCGGTCTGCACGTCCAGCACGAACGCTGGTCCAACTGAGGCGCCAGGTGGAAATGGCATGGCAAGCCGTTCCACAGGACTACATCCAGCATCTCTACGATCGTCTCCATGGGAGAATAGCAGCCTGCATTGCTGCGAAAGGTGGATATACACTGTACTAGTGCCGACATTGTGCATGCTCTGTTGCCTGTGTCTATGTTCCTGTGGTTCTGTCAGTGTGATCATGTGATGTATCTGACCCCAGGAATGTGTCAATAAATTTTCCCCTTCCTGGGACAATGAATTCACGGTGTTCTTATTTCAATTTCCAGGAGTGTATTTTTTAATCAGGTGAGAGAAATTTTAAAAGTAAGACTGATTCTTATCATCTTTTCGTACTTTCATTGGAGACAAAATACAATGTAAAAATTTTACATGATCGCAATTAATTTAAGTATCTACAGTCGTCATTTACAAATATTATGACGGTATGTGTAACCAAGAAGGAAAACTGGGAAATATTTTAGTTTATAAATAAATTTTGACCCACTTTACTGGAAGTGAGTTCCTTTCCTCGGTTTATATTCTTTCTGTTTTTGAAACGATACACTCAGATGTTACTGACGCGGCTGTGATACATAATATTTTCAGAATCAGTTGGTATAGCGTCGGGAACTACAAGTGTTTGTTTTCTCATCAATTTAAGGTATCGTTGTCTTTAGGCAAATATGCTTCAGTTCAGTGTAAGTCTAGTTCGAAAATCACCGCATGTCCCATGTCGTGGCTGCCTTGGAGCTGAGAAAACGCTCTACACATCTGGTCATATTTTATCCACAACTGAAGCCATTTATAATCTGTTTGTTTGGATCTTAAAAGACAATCAAAGTTACTGCTTTCAGGGGCTAGGAGCTAATACTTAAGAAAATAGCAATAATTATCACAAAACACAAAGATTAAACATGTTCAACGTGTTAGGTAAGACTATGTCAGTCATGATAGAATTGGGGAAAACAGAGAAGGTAGAAGGATTTAATTATATTAACGGTACAATCGATAGAAACGGCACAGTTGTAAGAAAGGGAAACCTATCTAAGTACTTCAAAACGATGACAGTACCAACTCTGACAAGAAAACAAAGAAAATTAAAAAATAAAAAGAAATATGTAACAAATATAAGCATTGGAGATGTGTTTAATAAGCAGAGTTGTTGAGTACAAACTAACTAACAGGCTGGCGAATGCTGACATAAAAGAAGTACTGAGATTGAAAAGCTTAAATGAGCAGGTTAAGGAATACCGGAACAAGTGAAAGGACTTTGTCACAAAAATAGAAGACAACAGAACACCAGAATAAACGATTAATTATTACACAGTTAGCACCAGATATTTAGGAGGATCTAGGAACAGTTGGAAATATGAATAATTTCAGTCAAGAGGGATCACCAGTGAGTGAGATCAGCCAGTGAGCCTTGGGAGGATACTTGTCTGTGATCCACTCTATACAAGCGATGGGTGAGGACCACTGCTCGTTCCACATACTGTCTACTACACAACCACAGTATTGGCTGCTAATGGCAACAGGGGGCGGGACTAGAGGTATCGAATAGTGACCACAGTTTGAGGCTACAGAGCGTAGTTGAACTGCTTAGTCGACGAGTATCTCACAACAGTACTACAATGCAAGTGGTGTTGATAGGAAGCAGAGCAATGGCAACGATAAACAAATCAAACTTTGCATTATACCTAAAACAACAGTTTCCGGGATTGGAATTTCCTCAGAAAGGATTCCAAGATCCCCAGGAATTTCGTAGAGTGAAAAATATGTGGGAGATAAAAAATATTAGTCTTTCTGCAAGATGCGTCAGTGAAATGTGCGGTGTCGAATGCGCTCGACTCTATGGACAATGTACGAGGGCAGTTCAATAAGTAATGCAACACATTTTTTTTCTGAAACAGGAGTTGTTTTATATAGCATTGAAATACACCAGGTTATTCCCCAATCTTTTAGCTACACAACACTATTTTTCAACGTAATCTCCATTCAATGCTACGGCCTTACGCCACCTTGAAATGAGGGCCTGTATGCCTGCACGGTACCATTCCACTGGTCGATGTCGGAGCCAACGTCGTACTGCATCAATAACTTCTTCATCATCCACGTAGTGCCTCCCACGGATTGCGTCCTTCATTGGGCCAAACATACGGAAATCCGACGGTGCAAGATCGGGGCTGTAGGGTGCATGAGGAAGAACAGTCCACTGAAGTTTTGTGAGCTCCTCTCGGATGCGAAGACTTGTGTGAGGTCTTGCGTTGTCATGAAGAAGGAGAAGTTCGTTCAGATTTTTGTGCCTACGAACACGCTGAAGTCGTTTCTTCAATTTCTGAAGAGTAGCACAATAAACTTCAGAGTTGATTGTTTGACCATGGGGAAGGACATCGAACAGAATAACCCCTTCAGCGTCCCAGAAGACTGTAACCATGACTTTACCGGCTGAGGGTATGGCTTTAAACTTTTTCTTGGTAGGGGAGTGGGTGTGGCGCCACTCCATTGATTGCCGTTTTGTTTCAGGTTCGAAGTGATGAACCCATGTTTCATCGCCTGTAACAATCTTTGACAAGATATTGTCACCCTCAGCCACATGACGAGCAAGCAATTCCGCACAGATGGTTCTCCTTTGCTCTTTATGGTGTTCGGTTAGACAACGAGAGACCCAGCGGGAACAAACCTTTGAATATCCCAACTGGTGAACAATTGTGACAGCACTACCAACAGAGATGTCAAGTTGAGCACTGAGTTGTTTGATGGTGATCCGTCGATCATCTCGAACGAGTGTGTTCGCACGCTCCGCCATTGCAGGAGTCACAGATGTGCACGGCCGGCCCGCACGCGGGAGATCAGACAGTCTTGCTTGACCTTGCGGCGATGATGACACACACTTTGCCCAACGACTCACCGTGCTTTTGTCCACTGCCAGATCACCGTAGACATTCTGCAAGCGCCTATGAATATCTGAGATGCCCTGGTTTTCCGCCAAAAGAAACTCGATCACTGCCCGTTGTTTGCAACGCACATCCGTTACAGACGCCATTTTAACAGCTCCGTACAGCGCTGCCACCTGTCGGAAGTCAATGAAACTATACGAGACGAAGCGGGAATATTTGAAAATATTCCACAAGAAATTTCCGGTTTTTTCAACCAAAATTGGCCGAGAAAAGAAATGTGTTGCATTACTTATTGAACTGCCCTCGTACATGAGGAGTACAATTATGACGATACATGCTTAATAAGTGAAAGTAATATTGGAACAAATTTCGAGCCATGTAGTTCATCGTCCTTGTCATACAGGGAGTCACAAACCCTGTCTCCAGTGAAACGTTGTGAAGGACAATCCTTGTCCAAAGAGCGGGCACCAAACATAATTACATATACCATCTGCAGCATAGTATAAAAACAGTTATGTACAGGTTTCGAATAAATCCGCAGCAGTATGACCATACATTGCATGAGAAAAACTACAGATATTCCATGTAGGACAAGGTACACTTGTTATATCAGCGGGTGTTTGCGCATTCCACGGATGTTCGGTACAATTTACAGGATGTACATGATAGTTACCTACTACGTTACACACATAACACTGCGCGCCACAAAGATTAGAGGGATTTAATGGGAAACAGGTATGGTTGCGTAACTGTAAATAGTGCTACAGAACTGGAAGATGATCTTTGTAAAATATCAAAATTTCAAACAACGCGTCAAACTGATGATGTATTGCAAAATGTGAAATTGACCCAAGAATATGTAGATGAGAAAATCAAACTAATTCCATCATGCAGTAAGGAATTTGTTTTCAACTCCAACCAGTCCAGATTTGATGAAGAAATGCATATGATAGGAGCACTGGGAATTGGAGGTACTAAGAGAGTTGTATCGTGATCAACTAACATCACTGTCATAACGCATTCACATGTAGTTTTACCAGATGTTAATCAGGATGGTAAATTGGCTGGAAAGTTATTTATTGTTTTGCAGGAAGTTGTAAGTGCTCTTCCCCCCCTGCGATCTTGCAAGGACAGTAAGGAATATGTACATTACAGCAAGAAAGAGTGTGATAATGGAGGTAAGAGAACTAATTCATAGTATGAGCACAACTTTTGGCCACACCTGGTCAAAATAATTCAGGTCTACATATAAAATCTCTTACAGCAAACTACCTGTAGCGACACCACCACCTAAGATGGGAAAAGGTTAGCTTCGATGCAATGTTCTGATCGCACAAGTTACAGCCAGGCACAGGCCTGTTGACGGTAAGTTACGCTAGCAGCGGTTGCGAAGTAGAATGGAGGCCACAGGGCCGTAGACCCGCTGAGAAGAGTAAATGCTGCAGTTTGCATGGCGCAAGTTACAGGCAGAAGGGGCCCACTGGCCCAACCCAGGTGTTATGAGTACAAGAGTAGGAGCGCTGCTTTAGCAAAACAGAGGTGCACAGCCACGTATCAATAGGTGTTGCCTCACTAACAAGGTATTCAAGTGTGACAGCTATCCTGGACGGTGGGGCATGTCAAACCACCGGCTGCATGCAGCAGCAGATGGGGCATCAGCGTTGCAGTCCATGGCAGGTCGCTGATTCGACCCTCTGAGGCCAAAGAGGGGTCCACAGCCAGCCAGCAGTGGGCCCTGCCACAGCTCGCTACTACAGGCAGTCGTGTTGGCTCCCAACACATGCTGGAGGCATCCCGAGGCGAGGGCCACATACTCAGACGCCGGATCGCAAGCACTTGTTGTCGCTGCGATCTTAGCCACACTGGCGAGGAAGCACGCCGTGGACCATTTTGCACGTCCCCAGAGGGCGGCACTGAGGCAGCAAGGGTGAAGACCTCTGAGTCGACTGCCGGCGCATCCTGACGTTGTCACAACTCTGTAGCCATACAAGGCTGACACATCGCAGGGCACTGCATGGGTCACTGAGGCAGCCATTTCGTACCAAGCAGTTTCACAGACAGCAAAGTTGTGTCCTCAGCACTGTGGGACTCGTGATGGAGACAGAGAGGAATGGTGGCACTGTATTTGGAAATAATAAGTCAACTGGGAAACTCAGACGAGTTTTAATGCGGCGCATCCTGACAGCCCATCCTCGTCCAACATTTCCTCAACATTTGGTTTCAGAGTAGTGGGTGTCATCTGCACACTATGGCATTTGAGCCCACTGCCTGCATTACAGCCATAAAGTGTGGTGTGTGTTGACCAATTTTTCTTTTTGAGTATTGGGAGTTTTCTTTCTTTTTTTCTTTGAGGTTTGAGTATGGCACTTGGCAGGCTATTTTAGATGTTTTGCGTAGGCAAAATTTTTTTTTTTTTTTTTGGCAGGTTTGTTCGGGGCAGTAAGATGTTGTTTTTCGAGGCATTTGATTGCTTTTGTATTGGTGTATGATGATACTCAGTATGATGATACGGAGCTGTAGGATGTCAGGTTATTCTTTTACTTAAATGTTTTGTTTCAGGACTAAGTGGGAACGTAACCAACACAATGGCAGAGTCAGGGACGCAAGGTGTGTCGGAACCAGAAGCGGTCCGGATTTTGTTGGAAGAGGTAGCACAATCGCGTCAGACCATACGCAGTTGAGAAGTGAATTAACATCTAGAAGTGAGCGTTAAACCACCTCGGATCAGTCGTTTTTGCCTAGGGTGCTGCAGCAGGAGATTGATCAAGCCACCACGAGATTGATTATTGCGTTTTGTGGCAAGGCATCTGAGGATGTGCATTCGTTTGTGGAAGACTTGGAAACTTCAGCTTTGATGAATGGTTGGTCTGATGAACAGTTGCTACATGTAGCCTAAATTAGATTAATGGGTGAAGCGGAGACTTGTGTAAAGTGTTCTGAAGCCTTAAGGAAGGCGGTACAGATTAAGCACTTGAAGGAGGGGCTTTTTAAGAGCTACAACAAACAGAATAGCGCTCGCTTCTTCAGGGAGAGGTTCAGTTCAGTGACGAAGAGGCAGGGGGAGACGGTAGCGAAATTTGCGGACAGGATAAGAGAAATTAACGAGCTTACTTACAATTTGGGTCATAGCAATGAAGCTAATGGTGTTATATTGCAGAAGGCCGAGCAAAGGCACTTGATGTGCTTTTGAGTGGGTTATCAGTGCGTATGTAGCGGAAATGAGCAAAGGGAGTCTGAAAGATTTGTATTCAGCCATTCTGCTGGCAATTCAACATGAGGAAATAGACGTAGCAATGGGGGTATGTGATAGACAAGTAGTGTTTACCGTGGGCATAAAATGTTATAGGTGTGGTCATACGGGACACGTGCAGAGGCAATGTATCCAGTCACTGAGGAATAGAGGAAGAGGTGGAATTCAGCAGTGTGGAGGATGTAGAAATGGAGTTAATAGAGGTGGACAACCGTTAAACGGCAGAGGGGGCACAAGACCCACCTAAGGGATCTCCTGTTTAATTTCAGTGCTACAAATACGTATGCAGAGCTGGAATGTTCCCTGGTAGATGGATAGGAACTAAAAAGTTTAAGATTGTTTTGGACACAGGAGCGCAAGTGTCAGTGGCTACTAAGAGTTTAATGGGATGAAGGAAGTTAGACCCACCACGTTCTAAGCTGCATGGACTGTGGGATAAGGAGGTCACACCTTTGGGGTCTGTGGCAGTTGACTCTCGCATAGGGAAAGTCCGATTTGATGAATGTATGGAGGTAGTACCATGGGTAAGCGAGGGCTACGACATGATCGTAGGAGTAGATTTCTAGCATTAACATCATGCCTAAATTGACCTTGGACAACGACTTGGGGAACTTGGTGGAATATTATTTCAGATAGGAGAAACTGTTGTCAACGCAAAGCAGTCACGAGGGGTGTTCAACGTAATGAACGAACCAACTGAACCGTGTACATTAGCATTAAGACATAGTTCGCATGACTGTGTGACTAGTGGGACCGGGAAATCGCTTTGGGTAAGTGTGGAGGCAAATCTACCTGTGGGTACAGTATGTGTTATTGAACTACAGGAGGATAATGAAGTTTTGGTTCGATTAGGTTGTTTTGTGAAACATATTATTGTACGTGTTCAAGTAATCACTGTGAACATTGATAATTTTAGCACTGTAGACGCGAATTTGAGTAAAGGAGTTCTAGTAACGAATTTGGATGTACCAGATGACGAAGAATGGTGTTCGAGAGGTAGGCATGGCGATCAACCACTAACTGCCGATAGATCTGCATTGCGTAACAAGTTGAGCATTTGAAAGGTGGAGAAAAAGAGCATATGAAAGAATTATTGTGGGAATTTAAGGATTCGTTTTTTCCGCAAGGACCATTACCAGGAACTCCATTAGTTCGACATAGGATACCAACAGGTAACGAATCACCTGTTTACCATAAACCATACAGAATACCGAGGTATTTGCAGCCGATTGTGGAGCATTTCATTGATCATCAGCTTTCGGGCGGTGTTATAGAGCATAGTAATAGTTGCTAAGGAGAAGACATTGTCGTTGTGCCTAAAAAATCTATGAATAGAACTAAGAAATACAGGTGCTGTTGTGACTACCGATACATCAATAATAAGGCAGTAATGGATGCATACCCCATTCCAAACATACCAGAGACTTTGGATCACTTATGATAGTTCTAGTACTTTTCTACAATGGATTTGACAAGTGATCATCATCAGTTAGAGGTGGCTCCAGAGGATGGTCCAAAAACTGCATTCTCTACTCCGGGAGGCCATAACCAGTATATCAGACTGCCATTCGGTTTGAAAAACTCTCCAGTCACGTTTCAGAGGTTGCTAGATAGTGTGATGTGGGCTTTGAAACCACCTCAGTGTCTTGTCTATTTGGGTGATATTATAGTGTTTTGAAGTAGAATGGAGAAGCTTAGACAGAGGCTAAGGGAAGTCTTTATGAGGTTAAGAGCAGGTCGTTTAACGTTGAGCCTGGAGAAGTAACGTTTTGCATTGGAAGAAGTGAAATATTTAGGTCGTATCATCAGTAAGGATGGAGTGCGAACAGATCTGAGGTTGGTACAGGCTGCAAGGAATTTTCGGAAGCCGAAAACAGTTAAGGAAGCGCAATCATTCGTCGGTATAAGCAATTATTATCGAAAGAACGTGAATGGTTTCGCAGATGTAGCACATCCATTGACGAGACTGTTACAGTAGGGGGTGAAATTTGAGTGAAAGTGTTTGACAAACTGAAAGAAGTGTTAACATCAAGTCCGGTTCTTGTGTTTCCAGATTTTGAAAAGGAATTAATTTTAGCATGCGATGTACCGAATCAGGCATTAGGGTGTGTTCTTAGTCTTAAAACTGATGGGAGGTAACATCCTGTTGTGGTATCGATAGCTACGCTGGCATAGTGTAGATACAAATTCCTAGGTTTGCACTATGAGAGCGAAAGATCCACACCGACGACAGCGCCCTCTAGCCGGCGCTTTGGAGCTCTACGAGCGCCACTCCAGAATTCAGCCCATTTGATCACGAGCTGACGACCAACCAACATTGTTTCATTTTCATAGTGGGCGAGCCACTACAGATTTTGCCTGTGTAATTTCTGTTTGCTTCGATACTTCCGGCTTCGCACCAACGTGCTCATTTAGCCAAAGTTATGTAACCATTTTTTACTTGTCTTATCTAAAGTAAATATCTTTTACATTACTTGCAGTACCGACGTATTTCTCCCTCACCTGCTCCTCCTAGCTTCCTACATTCGGCCTACCCTCCAAATTACAGGAGCAGACCCACGCGCCGCCTTCCAGGCGGGATACCAAACCTGTAGCTTATACGCCTTGCCATTGAATGCAGCAGAGAAGAGTTACTCAACAACAGAGAGGAAGATGCTTAGCATAATCTATGAGATCACATATTATAAATGTTATGCGGATTCACTGAGTAGAAAGGTGGCAAAAGTGGAAGTAATATGTTATGACCTAGAAGTATGGCAAGAAATACAGGACGCTGACAACGATTGTAAATTGTTATCAGACACAGCCACAATTTAATATGTACGACGGTCATGATTATGCAGCGTTGAAGTGGTTGTTGGGGTTGAACGATCCACCTACTAGACTCCGTAGGTGGGCTGTGAAGCTTAGTGAATTCGACTAAGCGGTGGTGCACTAGCCTGGCAAGAAGCATGGTAATGCGGATTCACTGAGTAGAAAGGTGGCAAAAGTAGAAGTAATATGTTATGACCTAGAAGTATGGCAAGAATTACAGGACGCTGACAACGATAGTAAATTGTATCAGACACAGCCACAATTTAATATGTACAACGGTCTTCTCTGCCGGAAATCGAAGTCAGGGCGAAGGGTAGTAGTGCCAGCGAAAATGAGAGATGATGTTTTAAAGGAAGCACATGCTCAGGTGTTATCTGGTGATGGTGGGAGTAGAGTGACAAATAGGAGAGTGACGGAGAGGTATTGGTGGAGAGGTAGGTAAGTAGATGTGGATCAGTACGTCAAAATTGTATACCAAGCGCGCAGAGAGCAAATTTGAGTCGGAAACAGATACAGCTACAACGACTGCAGGAAGCGACTTGTCCATTTTCTGTGTTGGGAATTGACGTCTTAGGACCTTTCAGTCGAATACTAGGGGTACAGATTCGTTCTGACAATAATTGACCATTTTTCGAGGTATGTGGTTATGGTGGCTATGCCAAATCAACAGGCAGCAGTAGTCACGCAAGCGCTAATAAACAACTGGACTATGAAGTTTGGTCTACTGGAGACATTAATTACTGACCAAGGGATCAACTTCATGTCGGATTTAACGAAGGAACTGTGTAAATTGTTGAACGTAATGACGTTGAGGACGGGCGCATTGGATCCACAGGTGAACGGAAGGACAGAACAGGTACACAGAACAATCGGGAATATGCTGAGTTATTATGTGGATTATCATCACTGTCAGTGGGACGAGTATTTGAAGCATATGTATGCACAGACAATGCAAAAGTCCATACCAATACCGGTTTGTCTCTGTTTGAGGCAGTGTATGGGCGAAAAATGCCGTCACCATTCGATATAGTGAAGCTACAGAAAGGAAGGACTGGTGAATCTGTATGTTAATTCCCAAGAATAATTCGGGGTGTTTGGAAACGGGTACAAAAGGCGAATACGAAAGCTTTGGAAAGGCAGGAAGATGCAGTGAATCGTGAAGGAAGTTTACTGCAGTATAGAGTAGGGCAATGGGCACTGCTATCCAGCCCCTATACGCCAAAAGGGCGTCACGATGTATCAAGGGCCATACCAAGTAATTGAAACCACATCCACCATTAATGTTAAGCTTCAGCTGCCAACTACAGCAACGATAGTACACATTGGCTGGTTGCGGCCATTTAAGGGTTGTCCAGATGTGATTCTAGGCATGCTACAGGAAGCGAAGAGGAAGAAAGAGAGAGTGGAGAGAGGTGTTAAGCGCAGGGAAAACCAGGAAGATAGAGTACAGTATAATGTATCGTATACTTTGCGATCAAGAAAGTACTAGGATACTAATAATTCTTTTGTTTTCTTGTTATGTGTCATTGGGTTTGTGTATATTAATTAGGCATTGTATTTTCATACATTGTATATGTTTTCCAGTACTGTAAGCCTGCTTGGGACAGCAGTCTTTTCCAAGAGGGAAGGTAACGGTATGTCCAGCCAGGGTGATAAGCACCATTGCGGACACATGCATGGTGCAGTTACTTTTAGCCAGTAGCTAAGAAATAAAATGTCCAAGGTACATCATGGAGCCAAAATTGAGCTTGCAATTTCCCATTTTAGACAATGGATTTTAGATGCACTGGATCTTCTCCACCTACGAAAAATTAATAATAGTAGCAAGTTGTTTTGAGGAGGGATTATTTGCCGAAGTTCAACGTATAGAGCTTGGGGGGAGTGAAATTTAAATCAATGGGACTGTTTGTAACATGACTGGTCCAACCTTCCGTCTGCTGGCGTCAATTTCAGGAGTCACGCAATTGAATGTTACACAGCCACAGCTCTACTGGCCAGAAGCAACTTTTTTTTTTTAATTTTTGCCACGGCAGAATCTGATCTTGTTTAATCAAACTCTGGAGTCAGGTCTGTTGAGATCCGTAAACCAGTTCAATTCAGAGCAAGAACTTGTGTAGCATGTCTCTCAATATAGGAAAAGGCGATGACAAGTACCTCTGTGCCAATTGCCATTGCATCCTTAACATTGTTGTGTGTTTTTTTTTTTATTCTGACCAAGTGGAAAGCCCATTCCAAGAGGGAACTAGTGGTAGTCCAAATCCCAGTGGATTGGATACGAAGGGCGTAAGACGGGTAGGTAAGGGTTGATCGAGCATTAAGTGGGATGGTCAACCAGTAAGGAAGTTTTACGTTTTGTCTCAGGTTCAAATGGTTCTTTTGGCTCTAAGCACTATGGGACTTAACATCTGAGGTCAACTACTTAAATCTATCTAACCTAAGGACATCAAACACATCCATGCCTGAGGCAGGATTCAAACCTGCGACCGTAGCAGCAGCATGGTCTCAGACTGAAGCGCCTAAAGCCGCTCGGTCACAGTCATGTGTTTTAAGAGGACTGAACCACATCTAAGTCTCCTAATAGAAGTAGTAAGTATGTCATAAGTACATGCCGACCCAAACAAGTTTAAGAGTAGTTAGAGGTCGACCTGGGGATTGGGTCTTTCCGAAGGGGGGAAAAATGTAGCGGCGCCATTGTCTAAAATGGGAAAAGGTTACCCTCAGTGCAGTATTTCTGAGCATGCAAGTTACAGCCAGGCACGGGCCTGTTGACAATAGTTATGCTACCAGCGGTTGCGAAGTAAAATAGAGGCCACAAGGCTGTAGATCTGTTGAAAACAGTAAATGCAGCAATTTGTATGGCGCAAGTTACAGGCAGAAGAGGCCCTTTGGCCAAACTCGGGTGTTATAAGTACATGACTCGGAGCGGCGCGTTGGCCAAACAGAGGCGCACAGCTGCGTATAAATAGGCGCCAGTTCACTAACAAGGTATTCAAGTGTGTCAACTCTCCTGGATGGTGGGGTATGTCACACCACCGGCTACATGCAGTAGCAGATGGGGCGCCATCGTTCCAGTCCTCGGCAGGTCACTGGTTCGACCCTCTGATGCAAAAGCAGGGTCTGCAGCCAGCCAGCGGCGGGCTATGCCATGGCTCGCTACTGTGGGCAGATGTGTTCACTCCCAACACAGGCCAGAAGCATCCTGAGGCGAGGACCACAGAGTCGGACGCCGGATCATGGGCGCTTTCTGTTGCCATGATCTTAGCAACGCCGGTGAGGAAGCACACTGCGGGCCGCCCTGCAGCTCCCCAATGGACAGCGCTGAGGCAGCAAGGGTGAAGACCGCCGAGTCGACTGCCGCTGCATCCTGATGTCATCACAACTCCTTGGCCATACAATGCCGACACACTGCAGGGAGTTGCACGAGTCACTGAGGCAGCCGTTCTGTGCCAAGCCGTTTTGCAGACAGTGAAGTGGTGTCCTCGGCATTGCGAGACTAGTGAAGCAGACCGAGAGGAATGGGGGCACTGTAGCTGGAAATAATAAATCACTTTGGAAACTTGGATGAGTTTTAATATGGCGCATCCTGACAGCCCATCCTCGTCCAACATTTTCTCTACATATCCCTCCTTAAATGTGTGTGGCACTGCAGTTCATACCACCTCGAACCACTGGAGAAATTCAGTTTCTGGATATTTGCATTATCATTGCGTATTAAACATAATGTCATACAATCTGCAAGACCTTAAAGGGCAGCCAGTTTCATCCAGTCTGCAACACCTTAAAGGACAAGCTGTTTCACGATAAGCTCCACGATAGACTGTTCTGCATTCGGTTGCATGCCGTCACATTCCACTAGTTCTCATCGGACCATTACACTTACATATTTTAATATATATTTCTTAAGAGTGTGTACCTTGTTGAACGTCCTGCGCAGTTTATAACTTTCATTCGATGTTCATGGTGCAAGTTAATGGCATGTTTTGAACATTTCTTGAATTTCGACGATGTTCATTTTGTGAAGTGTAATACGTATATGGCATACCAGTTTGATTTTTGCATCTGCACGACACTGATTTTCTGACGCCCTCCTGATGCTCAGTGTGACTTCTTATCAGCTAATAATTTTGCTGTCATGGTTGATAACATAACACTTGCAACCTTGCCGTCAAGGGGTTCCTTCTGAGTGTGATGCTACGTCAACGGATAAAAAGGAGTCTAACAAAGCGATCAGAAAAACGTTTACTGGGCTTCGGATTTTCTGTTCAAACCATGAGTGGAAATACAGGCTGCAAACCATAACAGTTTACAATGTACCGCAATGGTGTACAAGAAATGGAGCCGAATATTTTGAAATTAGGCATTAGTGGTATATCAAGTAGAGAAACAACCTCATATTCACCTACAAGCATACCTAAGCTAAGCACATGAGCGCAGTTCGAGATTTTCAATGTTATTCCGCTCTTTTTGCTCAAAGTGTTAGTCCTAGAGAAAAAATGACTAGGAATTTATGTAGGAAATTTAATGTAGTTTAATTCTGTACTGGTATACGATTTTGTTAGAGCCTGCATAATGTGAATTGAACGTATATTAAACCTGCACCCCAGGCAGCATTTCTAGTATGTTGTTCACAGCACTTCCTCTCACCACTATACAAAAATGTGCATCAAGACGAATTATTTCCAGTATTCGATTTTTTTGGTCTCAATTTACTAGGCGGCTATGCCAAGGCCATAGTTGGCTACTTTGTTAACATTAGTACTTTAAACTTTTGGTAGAGAATACAGCCGACACAGGTGTGGCTACATTGTCAGGAGGATAGGTGGCCGAGGGATGAGACTGATTGGCCGATAAGGCAAAAGAAGAAGATGCTGTCGAAATCTGCACTTCATTTTCAATTTATACATTGGTTCTGTGGCGTAGTGAGGAGCCGTTCACGCTCTTGCCCCACAGGAGTGGGCCGGTAGTCGCTCTGAAGGCGGCTAACGCTGCTGCAGCTGGCTGCAACATCTGATGGTGCCCTGCTTTGCTGACGCCTGCACTTGGCGCTGGGCCAGTCGGTATGTTATGTTTGGTACCCATGGCGACAATACCAGCTGTGCGTACTGGAAACTTGCGTTAGTAAATGACCGCACCCATCCACGGCGACTACTAAGTCACGTACCTACAATGTTGTCAGAAGGTGGCTGCTACACCTGGGGTGCGACCCGCTGCCTCCTTGCAGGAGTTCGGCTGCTGCTGGAGTGGTGGAGTGATCTAGCAGGCCTGCTGCGCTGTGGCCTCGAGTCTGGTGGACGTACTTAGTGCAGGAAGCAGGTATCCCGAAGGCAACTTGAACCTGTGGCTGTGGCTGGTGGCTCCACGTCATCTCCTCCTCTGGCATAGCCCCTGCGTCCTGGTGGTACAGCTAGACTGTGAATGAATCCGCTGCAAAATTAGTGGTTGTTTATACTAGTCAGCAGCGCACTTATCGTGCTAATGTTCTGTTTCTGGTCACGTACTGGGCAACACCACCAAAACCATGAAGATCACCCTGCGTGTGCTGTGCGTTACTGCTGTGCTGGCGTGTTATACTGACCTAATGTAGCCCGTCTTGCAATAATTTCATGTGTTGGTTGTCTTAAACCAAATGTTGTCACGCCATACTCACTGGCCTCCTGCTGCTGATGCTATGTTTCTTTGATCCCTCTCACAAATTTTACTCTTAACTTTTTAGTAGCTTTATGGTGAAAAGTCTTTTGTACACATTATTCAGAAATGAAATGCGTTTACAGTTCTGTCTGAAGTCTTACAAGCAGGAAGGCCAGAGAAACAAAACAATCAAATTTGTTCGTTTACTTCTGTTGCCATTCACAAAACTGTGAGGTAAAATTTACACACATGTCAGTTTTACACTTTGAAAGTATGTGACTAAGCGGATGGCGTAGTAGCCCAGTCAATGAAGACCAAAAAGCTCGATGTGGGTGATTAATCGCTTAGTCGCACATTTTGGAACTTCTCCGTCTGTCCTGCTCACCCAACCATGTATGAGTCGTAGACTGGCCGGTGATGCTTAAGCATCAAACGGGCGAGTGGTTCGAAAGCCACTGTTTTCTTGGCTGAAATACATTTCTTTAAGATTCTTCTAATTAATCTCAATAATTACATCTGATTTCCCTATATTTTATTTTATGTGGTCACTGCACGTGAGGTGGCTCCGGATCAAGGGAGAGCAGGGCGCATTCCGGCATAAACGTTTGGTATTGGCTGTTACTCCATAACGTCAAAATGACGCTGCGTATTGCACTTATCATTGTGTCTGTACGGCAGATCCCACGCACCGCAGACGTTCTGCCTTGCTACTCATTCATTTTACTTTGGATTTGGTTCATTACGCACTTGGACAAATCGAATCAAGTAACATGACAGATTTATTACACATAAATAATAGTTAAGATGGAAAGTAACTCACTCATTTGATGAAGAAGCAGATGTCAATATAGCCTGGTCCAGATTTCTATGGCCGTTTACCAGATGAAGATGCAGTCCATAGCTGCTTCTTCCTTGTGGCACATTTCTTCATGACTTCCAACTCTGCTTCTTAATTCAGGTACCTAATTCTTATAAAATTTCTCCTTCTTACGTAAAGAGCAATAACTGTGTCTTGAAATGCAAGAAACTTTTGTTTATAAAAAGAGCACAGACGCTTTACATTTTTTTTTGTACTCTTCATTTCCACGAAAAGCGGGGAATACTTCTTCAAACTACAACACTTTCTTTGTCCATTTTGGCCTCGGAGAGTAAAGACCACAACGAGAGAATAATTGATGTTGTTGTAAATACTGATTCACTATTTCACTAAGCTCATGTCCTTTAGTGGTAGTCTGGTCGACTTTCTTTCTTTTCGATATTTGCAGTGCCTCTGTTGTTCGTAAATACGATGCAACGTTCCTTCGGACACACATGTATGTCTGAAGGTACATTGCATTGTATATGTGAACAACATAGGGACTACAACATCGTATCTATCCGACGACACCGAGCAAGCCACTATCAACTAAAATGTCTCCTCTGTACGGGAGTGCATATAATGGGTGTACCAATGCAGGTTGTGGACACATGGTTGACCTCATAGGAAGAGTGGGTCTGGGCGTTAGTCGTGCTGAGATAGCATCTTTAACAAGCAACACATCCAACGTTGTTAATACGGATAGCTCCAAAAAATATTAAAAATATAGATTAATTATTAATAGTTTTACGTTTAATTTGTGCACACTGACGCCTCAGATGTCTCAGGAAGAAACTGAGAAATAAATTTCATCTGACTCGCGCAGCGGCTGCGCTCGCTTCTACCGGAGGGTACAGAACTGCCCAGACGTTTGCTGACACCGAAGTTCAAATTCAAATGGCTCTGAGCACAATGGGACTTAGAACTACTTAAATCTAACTAACCTAAGGACATCACACACAGCCATGCCCGAGGCAGGATTCGAACCTGCGACCGTAGCGGCAGAGCGGTTCCGGACTGAAGCGCCTAGAACCGCTCGGCCACAGCGGCTGGTGAGACCGAAGTTGCTCCCTTTTGGTGACAGCACGCTACTGCAGCAGATACAAGATCTACTCTCAGAATTTTATTGACGTTTCGAAAGATGAGAATGTGATGTCGGAACCTGCTGGAGTCAGTACCTTGATGTTTCCGTTTGACATAAATTTCGATGTGGAAACATTCCTAAAATTAAATGTTCAAATTTGTGGTAAGATCCCATGGGACCAAACTGCTGAGGCCATCCGTCCCTGAGCTTACCCACTACTTAGTCTAACTTAAACAAACGTACGCCAAGGACAACACACACACCAGTGTCCGAGGGAGAACTGGAACCTCCTACGGGGGAAGCCGCGCGGACGGTGAGAAAGCGCCTTAGACCGCACGGCTAGCCCGCGCGGAAAAACGTTCCTAGAAGTAGCTAAGCTAAACTGAGTTCTGAAGATATTGTTGGTATTCACATGTCAATTGTTTCCAAAGTCATATTTGGTAAACTGAATACGACTGGTTTATGTGATATGGTGATTTAATGGTGTGGGGGACATTGATGTTCAAGCATAATGATGGTAACGTTCGTGACTTGAAAGTCACCCATGCTGGTTTCGACTATGAACTGTTTGAATTCTCGGATTATCGGCTGAAGTGCCGAACGAGTGCGGGTTACGAGCTATATAGTTTCATACGACGGACAGCCTCGTATCTGCGCGGCATGCGGCTCAACAGACCATGTGCGTGCCCTGTGTTTTACAAAGACGCCTGTCGCAGATGCCTGCAGGACTCCGCTCCACGGCCTGCAGCTGACACTTACTTTGCCCCTGACGCGCGCAGCGGCTGCCAGTGCATTCAGACCTGCGACTGTAGTCACCGAAACGACTGTCATTGCAATTGCCACTAGTGTTGCCTGGAGACCAACAATTGCGGAAACAGAAATGACTCCCCATGAAAAGAATACCACGCACAAGAGAAACATAAAAATCTGGCTAGCACTCAGAGATGATGAGTGAATCGCGCCTTTAACATGAGGGGAATGCAAGCAAATCAGTGCTAAAATAACTGAGAAATCACTGGAAAACCTAGTTCAAAAATAGCGTATATCAAGTCAGACACAATGGGGAACATGTTGGCCGCTTCCGTGGCTCCAAAAGGAGGGTCAATTGTACCTGGTGCCGCAGACATAGCTGATATGTCAAGTAATATCGCAATAGACAGTGGCATTATTGTCTCTCAAAATTCATTGGCTGATGAAATTGATAAAAGCACAACAACGTCAAATCATCCGATAAGAAGTGGATGTGGTTTGGACACTCTTTAATTTAAAAAATTACATTAACCGAAGGTAACCTAGAAACTAAGAAAAGTGGAAAAGTGGAGCATTATGAACCGTTTACAATCGCGTACAACAGCGACATTGAACATCAATAGTATTGTTGGTTCCTGAAATTTACATGGTTTTATATCTGCAGAAATTGACATTTTTTTAATGCAGAAAATGACAAATATCAAATTATACAACATGTGTGGATATAATGCTACAGTACTCTCTGGAACATGAAGAGAACTGGGGACCACAGTTCGCACTAAAGAGGGGATTATTGTCAGCCAAGTGGAAACACTCCCAAAATGGTCGGCCAGACAGAATTTATATCTCTAACAATTTGGAGAAACGAACCTTACAAACTTGGCCCACTAGTTTCACGGATCATTCAGCATAAATCTGTACATTAGACATGGGAAACAATAAAAACCTGTCGAACGAAAGGAACGCGCAAACTGAACGTCGCACATTTAGAAGGTGACGAATGCCGCCAACGATTCATCCAGATATGGGTAAAATGCGGACAGAAATCCGCATGCTACAATTCAGCAATAACATGGTGGCTCAGATGCACCTAATCCAAAATACGAAAACTGTTAATTTACTACTCACGTGAAAAACGTTTATGGCACAAGACAACGATTGAATATTACTACCAGTGTCCTCTAGATCTTTTCAGACCAGATTCTTCAGTTATCAGGAATTACGTGAAGATCCAGAAAATAAAATCCAAACTTTTTACACTGAAGCGGAAAGATTCAGAAGAATGCAAAACGCTGGCGAGGATTTATGGTTATGTACAACACGAATAAAACTTAAAACGTAATGTTATACCCGAAAGAAGGGATACACAAGTCAAAACATTGATGGAAAATGAAAGGAAAGATGGGACCATACTAAGTACACACAATGAAATAAACAAATATTTCGCTGATTTGATGTACTGTGGACCTGCTGATGATATTGCACGGGAGGTTCTCTTAACTACACTTCAAAGAAAACTCTACAATACCAGTTTAGAAGATCTCGTGTTGTAGATCGATGAAGAAGATTTAGAAGCGTCTACAGAACATAGTACTAAAGATAAATCGTCGGGCGCTGATGGAATATCCGGAGTTTTATAAGATTTTCCAGGAACAAAGTAAAACTAATTTATTATGCATATACGTTGAACTGATGAACCTTATAAATCCGATGTGACTTTGTTGAAGAAATTGTGGTTTTAGTTCCAAAATACGCACACACTGTATGCATCGAAAACCTTGCACTGATAACTGAACTGTGACTATAAGATCATGGAACGTATACTAACTCAAAGGCTCACGAATGAAATGTATATAATGACTGGTCCGTACCAAACCATATGGGCAAGGATGGAACGATTACACTGACTGTATCTGTCACAAAGGGTGCTTACAAATTAAAATGCACTATAATGTCACTGTCTTTCAGAAAGTCTTTGACATAGAAATCCATCATAACATGTCCGAAACGATGAAGGCAATGGGTTTTCTACAACGCATTATGAAATTAATACTTTGAATTCATCCAGAATCCAGAATCATCCAGAGTCCTGTCAGCAAACGGGAACATTTGACAGCAACAACCTGGTAAGACAAGGATGATCAATGTCGATGCCCTGATCGCCATCGCGTTAGAACCTCTGCTAGTCACCCTCGAACAACAACTGAGAGGACTGAACATAAATACTCTAAGTAACAAATGTAGGGTATACACTGTTGCCCTGTGTCTCGTGATTACCAGTGAAAATGGTTCAGAGAAATCCATACAAAGCATTGGCCAATAAGAATTGGCTTCAGGAACAAAGCTAAATAGTTCGAAATAAAATATTATGAATATCAGAGTCGTATTGCGAATGCAAAACTCAGGAGATTGAAAGTCGTCTTCCATATGAAAATATCAGGTATCTATCGATTACAGACCCAACATCAAACACACTATCGCTGGAAAAAAAATTCTCGTAAGAGTACGAGCATGTGCACAAGAGCATAACATGAGGAAATTAGACGAACTTCAGAGGGCATCCCTGTCAAATATATATGACGATGCAAAACTCAACTATGTGGTGCAAGGGAGACTTGGCTACCATAATTATATCGGCTTTTGGTCACTTTGTAACCCTTGGAAATATATTCAAAGCTAAATTCGACACTCTAATTCTCCCTGCAGAAAGCGGTGGAACAAACCTCCTGGGTGTTAACTGAAACCCTAAAGTCGTATTTGTATGTACAATGTAAAAATTATGGAGGAGATTATTCAACAGCTCAACATCTCACTTGCTCAGCGAAATCACTCCAGTCATCGTGAACACGCCTATAAACGTGCAACACGTCCCAACCGGATTTCATCATCTGAAACAATATTTTATTCCGGAGAAGAATATCACAAGACACTGAAAATATATCTCAAACTGATAAAAATAATAGTAAAAATTCGATCAAATTTTAATTTCCAGGCTAAGATTGGAACTCCATCTGGAAAAATGTCAGTTTACGGAATCTGCCATCAAATGCGAAGGCAGTCTGGTGTTGACCAATCAACAGAAGTGTATAGGCCAACTCAAGAGTTTACGATGTTTACCTAGCAGATTCTCCTTCGGGCCCGTGAAGAACACAGATTTGTGAGCAGAAAAGGAACTGAAATTTGGCAGACTGTCAGGCGGAAGCTAGTGACTATAAAAAGAACCGAATATATTACATCAGCAATTTTCTAAACAAAGAGGACGTTAGGTACCCAGTCCTAAACCGCATTCCTCTGAACTGGATCGAAGAACATACAATACACTACACTCTGGCAGAAGAAAATAAAAGCGAGGAAGAGCTCTGGCTGTATCTCACTATATATCATCACAATCTAAGAAAAATCAAAGAATATAAGGAACCTTACGATTATCCACACACCTCATGAACCATGGACCTTGCTGTTGGTGGGGAGGCTTGCGTGTCTCAGCGATACAGATAGCCGTACCGTAGCTGCAACCACAACTGAGGGGTATCTGTTGAGAGGCCAGACAAACGTGTGGTTCCTGAAGAGGGGCAGCAGCCTTTTCAGTAGTTGCAGGGGCAACAGTCTGGATGATTGACTGATCTGGCCTTGTAACACTAACCAAAACGGCCTTGCTGTGCTGGTACTGCGAACAGCTGAAAGCAAGGGGAAACTACAGCCGTAATTTTTCACCAAGGGCATGAAGCTTTACTGTATGGTTAAATGATGATCGCGTCCTCTTGGGTAAAATATTCCGGAGGTAAAATAGTTGCCGGGCGGGGACTACTCAGGAGGACGTCGTTATCAGGAGAAAGAAAACTGGCGTTCTACGCATCGGAGCGTGGAATGTCAGATACCTTAATCGGGCAGGTAGGTTAGAGAATTTAAACAGGGAAATGGATAGGTTAAAGTTAGATATAGTGGGAATTAGTGAAGTTCGGTGGCAGGAGGAACAAGACTTCTGGTCAGGTGAATACAGGGTTATAAATACAAAATCAAATAGGGGTAATGATGGAGTAGGTTTAATAATGAATAAAAAAAATAGGAGTGCGGGTAAGCTACTACAAACAGCATAGTGAACGCAATATTGTGGCCAAGATAGACACGAAGCCCACGCCTACCACAGTAGTACAAGTTTATATGTCAATTAGCTCTGTAGATGACAAAGAGATTGATGAAATGTACCATGAGATAAAAGAAATCATTCAGATAGTGAAGGGAGACGAAAATTTAATAGTCATGGGTGACTGAAATTCGACAGTAGGAAAAGGAAGAGAAGGTAACGTAGTAGGTGAATATGGATTGGGGGTAAGGAATGAAAGAGGAAGCCGTCTGGTAGAATTTTGCGCAGAGCATAACTTAGTCATAGCTAACACATGGTTCGAGAATCACGAAAGAACGTTGTATACATGGAAGAGGCCTGAAGGTACTGGAAGGTTTCAGGTAGATAATACAATGGTAAGACAGAGATTTAGGAACCCGGTTTTAAATTCCAAGGGCAGATGTGGACTCTGGCCACAATCTGTTGGTTATGAAGTGTAGATTAAAACTGAAGAAACTGCAAAAAGGTGGGAATTTAAGGAGATTGGATCTGGATAAACTGACAGAACCAGAGGTTGTAGGGAGTTTCAGGGAGAGCATAGAGAACAATTGATAGGAGTGGGGGAAAGAAATACAGTAGAAGAAGAATGGGTAGCTTTGACTGATGAAATAGTGAAGGCAGCAGAGGATCATGTAGGTAAAAAGACAAGGGCTAGTAGAAATCCGTGGGTAACAGAAGCTATATCGAATTTAACTGATGAAAGGAGAAAATGTAAAAATGCAGTAAATGAAGCAGACCAAAAGGAATACAAACGTCTCAAAAATGAGATCGACAGGAAGTGCAAAATGGCTAAGCAGGGCTAGAGGGCAAATGTAAGGATGTAGAGGCATAACTCACTAGGGGTAAGAAAGATACTGCCTACAGGAAAATTAAAGAGACCTTTGGAGAAAAGAGAACCACTTGTACGAATATCAAGAGCTCAGATGGAAACCCAGTTTTAAGCAATGAAGGGAAAGCAGAAAGGTGGAAGGAGTATATAGAGGGTCTATACAAGGGCGATGTACTTGAGGACAATATTATGGAAATGGAAAAGGATGTAGATGAAGATGAAATGGGGGATACGATACTGCGTGAAGAGTTTGACAAAGCACTGAAAGACCTAAGTGGAAACAAGGCCCCGGGAGTAGAAAACATTCCATTAGAATTATTGAGAGCCTTGGGAGAGCCAGCCCTGACAAAACGCTACCATCTTGTGAGCAAGATGTATGAGACAGACGAAATACCCTCAGACTTCAAGAAGGATATAATAATTACAATCCCAAAGAAAGCAGGTGTTGGCAGATGTGAAAACTACAGAACTACCAATTTAATAAGTCACGGGTGCAAAATCCTAAAGCGAATTCTTTACAGACGAATGGAGAAACTGGTAGAAGCCGACCTCGGGGAAGATCAGTTTCGATTCCGTAGAATTATTGGAACACGTGAGGCAATACTGACACTACGACTTATCTTAGAAGATAGATTGAGGATAGGAAACCTACATTTCTGGTATTTGTAGACCTAGGGAAAACTTTTGACAATGTTGTCTGGAATACTCTCTTTCAAATTCTGAAGGTCGCAGTGGTAAAATACAGAGAGCAAAAGGCTATTTACAATTTGTACAGTAAAGAGATTAAAGTTATAAGAGTCGAGGGCCATGAAAGGGAAGCAGTGGTTGGGAAGGTAGTGAGACAGGGTTGTGGCCTCTCCTCGATGCTATTCAATCTGTATATTGAGTAGGCAGTAAAAGAAACAGAAGAAAAATTTGGAGTAGGAAGTAAAATCCATGGAGAAGAAATAAAAACATTATGGTTTGCCGATGACACTGTAATTCTGTCAGAGACAGCAAAGGACTTGGAAGATCAGTTGAAAGCAGGATATAAGATGAACATCAACAAAAACAAAACGAAGATAATGGAATGTAGTCGATTAAGTCGGGTGATACTGAAGGAATGAGATTAGGAAATGAGACACTTAAAGTAGTAAGTGAGTTTTGCTATTTGGAATGCAAAATAGCTGATGATGGTCGAAGTAGAGAGGATATAAAATGTACACAGGGAATGGCGAGGAAAACGTTTCTGAAGAAGAGAAATTTGTTAACTTCGAGTATAGATTTTCGTGGCCGATAGTCGTTTCTGAAAGTATTTGTACAGAGTGTAGCCATGTATGGAAGTGAAACATGGACGATAAATGGTTTGGACAAAAAGAGAATAGAAGCTTTCGAAATGTGGTGCTACAGAAGAATGCTGAAGATTAGATGGGTAGACCATATAACTAATCAGGAGGTATTAAACAGAATTGGGGGGAAGAGAGATTTGTGATACAACTTGACTAGAAGAAGGGATCGGTTGGTAGGACATGTTCTGCGGCATCAAGTGATCATCAATTTAGTACTGGATGGCAGCGTGGAGGATAAAAATCATAGAGGGAGACCAAGAGATGAATACACTAAGCAGATTGAGAAGGATGTAGGTTGCAGTAGGTACTTGGAGGTGAAGAAGCTTGCACAGGATAAAGTAGCATGGAGAGCTTCATCAAACCAGTCTCTGAACTGAAGACCACAACAACAACACGATTATCCACAACGGCGTAACTCATTAAAATCGACAAGTACTAAGATTGAATAAAAGTTAATTTGGAATGTTGGGACAGTTCATCGTCAACTGATAAACATTAAAATTTGATATTTTACACGAACACACCCTGATGAAACAAATAGAATGGTATATTTCCACGACTATCCATACTTTAATTCAACGGTTAGATGTTACAATGTGGACTACAACTCAGAAACTGATTATATTTGTTCATATGTGTCTGTAATGTATTTGTATAACTTCATTTCGTTAAATAAAGTCTTGAAAAAAATTGTAAGGCGACCGCTTGTGATCAGCGGGAAATACGGTTTAAAGTCCCGGAACGAATTTTGATTGTCGTCATTCCATCATATAGCTGATGGTTGCCCATATTCGCAACTGCAAATACATTTCATGCATTATTTTTTTTCCGATTTCAGCCGGCTGTGGAGCCCAGCGGTTCTAGGCGCTACAGTCTGGAACCGCACGACCGCTACGGTCGCAGGTTCGAATCCTGCCTCGGGCATGGACGTTTGTGATGTCCTTAGGTTAGTTAGGTTTAAGAAGTTCCAAGTTATAGGGGACTGATGACCTCAGAAGTTAAGTCCCATAGTGCTCAGAGCCATTTGAACCATTTTTCTTTAGATAGCACAGTTTCTAACTTCGTCATACCTCGTTTTTGCCAACTTCTTGCTTCGTCGCTCTGTGTTCGACTTCAAGATCACTAAGGGATGAATTTAATTTTATTATTCCTGTGATTATTTACGGGCGGCATTCAACAAATATTGCAACACATTTCTCTAAATGCCGGTTGGTTTCTTCTCGATTTCAGTACACCATATTACTCCCCACTCTTTTGGCTACAAAATCCTATTTTTCAATATACTCGGTCAACCCGACGGTCATATGCCACTTTACTGGAACGACTTGTGTCTCCGAGTGGTATCACTCTGTTTGCCGAAGGTGGAGCCAATGCCTTGTTGCGTTAGTAACCCTCCCATTATCCACGTTCTGCTACCCACGGAGTGCTTCCTCCTTTGGGCCAAACAGATGGAAGTCGGAAGGTGTGATATCCTAGCTGTAGGGTGGATAAGGAAGAACATTCCAGTGAGATTTTTTTGAGCTCCGACTGTCGCGCGGCAGATTGGACACGTTTGCGCGGTCTTATTACTATGTAGAAAGGCGCCTCACCCAACGGTTCATCGTGCTTTTGTTCACTGCCCGGTCTCAAGAGAAACTCTGCAACAGCCTGTCAATATCTAAGGTGCTCTGGTTTTCCGTCAAACCAAATTCGATAACAGCTCTCTGCTTAGAACGCACCTCCATTACGGACGCCAGTTTGAGGGCTAGGTATAGTACCACCACCTGTTGGGACGTCATGAAACTGTAGGGGTTGCAGCGGGAATATTTCAGGACGTGCCACAACAAATCCCACATTTTCCACTCAAATGCGCTGAGAAAAGAATGTGATCTATTACTTACGGAACGTCCCTTATAGTAAGAAATGTACAGTTAAATTAATGTCTATCAAAAATTCAAAATGTTGCCGACAGGATTCGAAGTCACAACATTCACTATACCAAAAGATGGATCTTAATCACTACACTATGCACTCATTTAAACACTATTATAATTTGCTGCAGTGCAAAACAAAACGCCTCTTGCATGTTACACATTAAGTGATTTTATTTAACTTGTGAACGCAGACGTGTTTTACACCTTAGTTACAAAGCATTTTCAGAGTGTGTTCTGAAATATAAAACGATTTTTTCGTTTGCACTTGTAGGTTCGTTTTTCACGTAGATTACAGAGTCAAAACAAATCATTGAAGTTTCTTATTGTTTATTTTCATAGATGTTTCTGTTTATTGTTAGTTATTCATTTTCTTTTTCCCTTACATACTTGAGAGAGAAATCAGAGTAAACAGTGAGTGGTTAGTTACACTCACTTGGTTGTTTAGCAGTCGTATACTCCAACATACATGGTTGTGTGCTCCAACATACCAGTAATATAAATAATAAACACCATAGAACAAAACCTGAGTTATAACAGCCAAATACCATATGAGCACATGAAATAAATATACAAACAGCTCAAACTGATAACTGAACAGAACTACTTTCAGTTTAATAATGAGCTCTATTTACTGGAAGATAAGTTACCAGTAGCATTGCTAATGGCAGGTACCCTAGCCAACATTTTCATAAACCTTATAGAAGACTTGATTTTTAAAAACATTATCGTAAAGCATTAACACATCATTTATTGCGTCAGATAACGGATGATAGGATTTGTTTAGCTGATGAATCTCCAACAAAAATTACCAGTACACATAATACACAGATAGGTTTTGTAGTTGAAAAGGAACATTGCAACCAAGTAAGTACAAGTCTTAGATATAACCATTAGAAAAGTAAACTATCAGTATAGCTTTGAAGTTTAAGTAAACCTATGGCAACTAACAGAATCATTCATTAGACTGCAAACACCTACATTCTCAGAAGCAATTATCCTCCGAGGCATGCTTCGTAGCCTCAACACAGTACCACGTAGCACAGAAAACTGCCAGAAAGAACTAGACATCATCACAAAAATAGCAGCAAACGGTGTGTACAATAGTAATCTAGTCACTAAATTAAGCAGATAAATTAAACAACAAATACAGTCAATGAACGCGACACATGCACAGCCAAAGACAACAGCATAACAAAACACCACACAGATTAGCATACACAGCAGCAGATCAACAACAACACAGAGTGTACATGAAAACATGCAGAAGTTTCAAGATGATACACAACGACCTACAAGCACAAACTCACACATAAAATAACAAACATTTTCAACATCAATGCATAAGCATCGCATTCAAAACAGAAATTTAAGTCTAAAAGTTCGTTCGAAAACCAACAACAGACACGTACATATACCAGAAAACAGGAATATAAAGATTACACTGCAGCATGTGTGATAGAAGTGACGTAGGACAAACCAGCAGAACATGCGATGCCTCATACAAATAACATATAATGGCATGTAAACATGGGACAAACTACTCATCTTTTCCAGGAAATTTAAGAGAAAATAGTCACAAATCTACTACAAGAGAGAAAGCCATGAAATTAGAATAAATAATGAACTCCGAATAGTAGAAGAAAATCACCACATATACAAAACAATGGCTAAAAAGAACCTACTGCCAAATAACCGAGTGAATATGACTAATCACTCACTGTTGACACTGATTGATTGTATAATATACACTAATTACAACAGACGATCATAAATTCCATTTCTCTGCCAAGTATAAAAACAAAGATGAAAAAACCTTGATCCGCACGTTTGCATCAAACTATCAGTTCACACTTTAAGTGTTCATCTTCGGGAAAACCATCATGTGCCACGTTTGTCGCCTTATGAGGAGTGTTAATGCATTGTGCCACGTCCCATTAAAGAGACCCTTGCTCACGAGTGACACGAAACGTGTAATTTTCCTTTAATGTGCACCACGAGTTCCATGTTCTGCGATACAGACGGCCATCACATTTCGCAGCACGACTTCAAACCGCGCTACGGTGTCTGGGAATTGTTTGCTCACCAGGGTTCGGAATGGCCTACCTTCTTTCTTTTTAATCTCGGCCCTGAACTGTCACTCCTAGGTATTTTATGATACCTGGTGCCAATAGACCTTTACGGCTGTTTACGGGCAACATGTTACGTGGAAAGTCAACTGTCAGAGCCTGCATTGCTTGCGTCTCCTGCACTTCGCGATAGTCTTCTGGCTTTGCAACCTTTGTATACACAACAGCATCGTTTGCGGACAGTCTTACGGAGTTACCAGCGTTATGCACTTCATAACTGATACAAGCTGTAAACAGTTACGTCCTTATTACACTCCCCTGTGGTACTACCGATTTGTCTTTACATGTTTCGATTTTTTTCCGTTAACAAAACAGTTCTGAGTTCTATCCGCAAAGATGTTAGAAATACTGTTGCAAAATTCGTAATCTCGTGTTGTGTTCATTAAATGACAATGCACCACGGCATCGAATGCTCTTCGCGAGTCATGACGGCAGTATCCTGAGCGCCGTTTCGTGCGCAGTGGAACTTTTTCACAAATAGAACTCTGTTTGTCATATCGATACTTGGTTTTACGGAGCAGATTTTCGTTCCCCAAAAACATCGTTTTTCGTGAGCATAAACATCCCGCAATTCTTCAACAGATAGATAAACGTGAGCCATATCTGTATGTATTTCAACGTCCACCCCCTCCCCCCCCCCCCCCCCGCGTTGTTTCCTGTCTCCTGCGAACGATTTTCTCTGGAACTACTGCAGGCATTTTGATTTTGTTTTCGTTACGAGATACACTGATTGTCTAAAATGCTTTTTGTACATAATTTATTACCACTATGTCATAAATATAGTTTAGCCGTGGATACCTAGAGCTACTAGCGCGAAGCCTGGACAAGACGATTGTATCTCTCTCTCTCTCTCTCTCCGGCGACACTCTTTGCTTGTTGGAATGCTGCTCTACAATCGCTTCCTTCTCTGTCTTCTATGGCAAAAAAATCGTAATAAGCAATTTAAAATGCTTTTTATTATGTAACTTTATCGAATACAGTTTTCTTGATACAAAGCGAAATGAAGGTCTATGTTGACATTCGATAATATTTGTGCAAGTTATTGTACTGAAAGACAATGTATGTGGAAGTGGATAACACATAAAATTTCTTAGCTTTAGTACTTTTCGTCACGGTAACTAGCCTTTGCTGCATGGAAACGGTGTTCGCATATATAAGCGGTTGAGTCGCCATAGTCCAGAACAGCGGTTTTCGCTGTCGGAGGAAAGTATTCTGCAGCGGTCTAGGCAGCGTCTGGATGCAACTTGTTGCTGAGTGCTCGAAGCTGTATTGACGCTTTAGAAGACTGTGAAGCAACATGACACGAATCGATTAAACTAGCCAAGTTAAGGGAAAAAATACTAAAATTGTTGGTAAGTAACAGAAAATATCAGCACACTTAACGGCAGGGAGCGGAAGGAGACAGAGCAACACCCATGATCAGTTGAATTAGACACATGCATAGTATCACGAACTGCACCGTTTGGCGCCGTTAGTATGGTCTGCGTAAAACATCGAACTATCAGGAAGCCAGGCTGATTCAACGTGGTTCAGATTCAAGCAACCACCTGTAGGAAAAGATTTCTCAAAACCCTTATCGTATACTTTGCCAAAGATCTGGTGGCGATCGCACTTATTGTACATACCGACTATGAGATGCTGTGAGAGAACATACAAATACAGTGGATTTCTGCCTCTTTCGCCGAAGGATATGTATAAGGGCGTCATGTAAACATCATCCATACTATCACACAGTAACACTTCAACCACGTGCCTGCAGGGCGTCATGTTGGCAAATTAAAAGAATTAACTTTTGAGGTTTTCGACATATTTGTACCCCGCCAGCAACGTGTGCTAATGTGTACGGCGATTCATCAGTCGACATAATTTCATGAGGATCACATTTTGCGGCTAATCTTTTTATCCTAAGACGTGCGGTAAACAGAGAAACGGTGTCTGTCTCCGGCGAGGAAGTTTTTCTCGATGATTCGGCTGTTCAACGGTTGTCATCGTCCAGGACGGAACTGGCGAGAGATTGGCTACTCTGTGCGTCTCTACTCGTAGCCAAAATCCGGTTGTCATTAAACGTTGTTACCAACAACAGTGATAGCGACGGTGACCACAGTTGAAACACTCTCGACCGCTCCTGGTTGTGGTATCCCGGTACAGCCCTGACAAAAGCTAACTTCAAGTGAGAGTGGTAGACGAAGTACCCATTTCCGCACACCATGAAGTAGCTTACGGAGTATACAAGTAGATTCAGCCCCTGTAAAATGCGTTGATATTTCGTGTCTACTCCAAGCCGCACCTCAGAGTCACTTTTATGGCTAGTGTGTTCTCTGACGACATCTCAACCAATGGCACATGATAGTACTCCAATCTCTTTGCTGGCAGGGACACTCTTTCTGTAGTTCACTTGCTCAAGCGGGCATTTCAGTGACTCAACTAAAGATTCTAAGACGCTAACTCTTCTCTGTACTACAGGAATGAATACACTGTACCGTATTGTACCGGCAGCAAGTAGCGAATTAGATGGAAGGCGTTTCCACCATGTGGCGATGTGGCACTGTTGGCTCGTCAGTCCATCTCTCTGCTTACTGCGATTCATGACGGGGCTGAAGCGCAGTGCTGCCCATCTGTCCACATACTGTTTAACAGCGTGGATTCCGTTAGTGATTGACACAGCATTTACTTTGAAAAATGAAATAAAATTATTACTCTGAAGTTGGACGACATGTACGTGCGCTATGAATTATGTAATGATACTAGTGTCAAAAGAGGAACATAATATAGATATAATAGCATATTCCCTAAACAGAACGTTGTAATTGTCGCAGAATGAGGTGGAATTTATCTACAAGTTCAGTTCATTCTACATCACTGGCAAAGTCATGCAATCACAAATACCTGGAACCAAATATTCCTTACCAAAAAGGTGTTAAGCGGCACCATTCTGAGAAAGGAAGATAATCTACGATTTAGAGATTTGGTTTTAAAGAAGGAAGGTGAAAATTGTATTCACTGATGTGAAATAAGGACGTTTTCCGCAGAATATGCGAGGAAACCACAATAGTGACTACAGTTAATAGTGACAGGATAGGACACGTGTTAAGCCATCACAGAAAATTTCGTGACAATAGATGAAGCCGTATAGGGCAGATGTTGTAACGGAAGAGAAAGATTACAATATGTACAACAAATAACTAAAGCCAGGAAGGAACATTATTGTTTATCGATCTTTCGACAATGAGACCGTTAGAGACGGAGTACCAACTCATACTGAAGAAGAATAGAGAAGGAAATCGGCCGTGGTTTTCTCTAAGAGAGTATCCCGGAATATGACTTGGCGATTTAGGGAAACCACTGAAATCGAAGTCTTTATGACCGAACAGGGACTAGAAACGCAAGTGTCCGTGTCGTACAACTGTGCCTGCTTTGTGAAGCGTTCGTTCTTCCGCCCTGCAGTTTTTCAGTGCAGCTGTTACGTAATATTTACTTTCGTGTACTGGAAACATTGCTGTTTGCGTATTTGAGAAAGACAAATGCGCTGACAGCTTTTAAATGCGCTTGTTACCCATTAATTTTCAACAATAATTTGATTAAAATGTACGTTTATGATTTACGTTCTGCATGATACATGAAACTAGTAAGCATTACGCAAGCGTTTGGGAATCGCTGGTATTACTTCCTCTTAAGTAACAATCAAGTAACAACAATAGCCAATCATGTGGAACTAATGTATGTTTGTGTTGAAAACATCCTCGGGCGCCGTAATATGAAATTCTTTATTTCATACTGCGTAATGTAACTGACATTTCTAATAAAGTGAGACCGCTTATTTACTGAAGTAACAAGCTATTTGGATGCAGTAGTATGATGAATAGTTGCGTTTTGATAATTTCGTCTGAAGCGGTGCAACGAGAAATCCGCTAAACAGAGGGTATTTTAAATAACCAGGGATCATGCACCGATAAAGTGAAGGCAACTTTCTCTTGTCTTCGAATTCCCACGGAACGCATGACACGAGACTAATGCTTTAAACGAGTCAGGTGGGGCCACAGTCTTCTGCACGGTTGCGATAGGACTGCAGAGAGCAGCTGGTGGAACAGCGTCACGTAATAGCCCAAGGTTTGAACACACTGATTGCTCAGCTCCTGTCTACATCTTAAACTTACTTTCGATGTTAATCATTTCTGAAATCTATCGTTTCTTTTCATTTATTTGAAAGTATTTCCTCCTTTATTTCTGACTGATGGAGATCAATACCACTGCTTCTAAAGCAATACAGACAGCGCATCCATTTCCTGACAGTTCAGAGGTCACTAAAGGTTTTGTATTTTATTTTAGAAGTTACCTACATGTACATACACACTCCGCAACCTACCCTACTACTTCTAATCCTTTCATCTTCCACAGGCAAACAGAGTGAGGGAAAATCGACTGTCCATATGCCTGTGTACGAGCCCTAATCTCTCTAATCTTAACTTCCTGGTCCTTACGCGAAATGTACGTTGGCGGCTATTGAATCGTTCTGCAATCTGCCTCAGATTCTGCTCCTCTAAATTTTCTCCATTGCGCTCCTCGAAAGGAATGTCGGCATCCCTCCAGTGATTCCCGTATGAATTCCCGAAACAGCTACGCTCTTGTGTCCTATATGCGGTCTCTTTTACAGATGAACCAAGCTTTCCAAAAAATTCTCCCGATAAACCGAAGTCGGCCACTCGCCTTCCCTACTGCAATCCTCACAAACTCGTTCCATTTCATAAATCTTTGCAGCTTTACGCTTAGATATTTAATCAACGTGACTGTGTCAAGCAGCGCACTACTAATGCTGTATTCGAAAATTATCTTTTCGGTTTTCCTACTCATCTCGATTAACATACACTTTCCTACATTTACAGTTAATTTCCGTTCATTGCACCAACTAGAAATTTTATCTACGTCATCTTGTACCCTCCTATATTCATTCAACGTCGACATCGTCCTGCACACCACAGCCTCATCGGCAAATCGTCGTAGGCTGCTACTCACCCTGTCGGCCAGGTTATTTATGCATACAGAACATAGCAGCGGTCCTATCACACTTGCCTGGAGTACTCCTCACGATGCTCTTGGCTCTGATGAACATTCGCCGTCGAGTGCAACATGTTTTTTTTCTGTTATCTAAGAAGTGTTGGAGCCCTCACATTTCTGGGAACGTATTCTACATGCTTGTACCTTCGTTAACATTCGGGAGTTCGGCAGTGTCTCAAATGCTTCACGGCAAACTACGAATATGGAATCCGCCTGTTTCTAGTCAATAGGTGTACAATCGGCTTCCGCCAAGAGTTATCCGCTAGATGCACTGAATACTGGACATGTAACATTTACTGGAAGTTTAGACTTAGGGGTTTGCACTAGTATTGTTTTTTTAGTTACAACGTTGTTAATACTAACATAAATCTCCTATTGCTGGGGCAGTCCTACTGAGCTTGACTTTAGAATGAGACAGATGTGTACTGATAAACACTGACTAAAAGCTCTATGCCCATTCTTAATAACGGAACCTTTCACTAAAATTGGAACGGTTATCATATCAAATTAATTGCCAGATCACAAAGATGTAATAATACCAATATCAGTGCACATGTGGTTTTGGGCACTAGTCATCTCTCATATAATTATGTCCTACAAATCAAACATATGAACTACACAAAATTCTACGTCTTGCATCCCATTAATCTTTACATACTGACACTCTCATAAGTTGAAGACCTGGGAATTTCGCGCATACACCCACCTCTAACCTGTTCTCTCTCTCAATCGACAAAACATAAAACTTAATATATGCCACATAGTAGTACATCAGAAAATCAAACTACAGTAGCACAGCATCAGTGTGTATTGTTGTATGATCAGGCAAATAATTTAACAGGTACTTATGTAGCTGAACCAGGAAAGGTTTTTAATTAATATTATTGTGCTGCAGAATTCGAATCTGTTGCGGCACCCTTTGACTGTGCTACGTGTGACGAGATAAGGACTGCGAGAAATTAGTTAATTTATTTCTCAACAAGTGTTGAAACAGTAAAGCACGTGTGCATATTAGTGTTGCTTGAAGTGACGAAATGAGTTTAACTGTTTTTAAGTGTTCAGTGCAAAAAATTCCAGTCTTCTAACTGAATGGAGGTTTTTCAATCAGTCCTATGTTCAAAGGACGTTCAGTAGATCTTAAAGTCTCGGTGTCGAATCTGATAAAATTCTTCAAGCTAGCTCTTTTGAAGTTGCTCCGAAAAATTAACAACTACTGTTTATAAACTCTTCTTGTTCTTAATTTCTGTCGTGTGCACGCTACAGTTATTTTAAACAGAGCATTTTATACTGTCTTCGTGGATAACACAGCATCAGGAAGGCTTTTTCAGACAGTTTTCTGGTCTTAAATGCATATTCGATCAATTAATGCGATGCATTTCGTCTCAGTATGTAACTTGCATTTTGTTATGTTTTTTGAATAACTAAGAAGGGAAATATGCGATAGGAAAAGGCCCCTTTTGTATCCCAGTGCGTTCGTTATTACAGACTGGCGAAATAGAAGTTCGGTCTTCCCCAAAAAAGCCGAAAATACATTTTGTTATTTTTGGTGCATTTCCAATGTTTCCTTCTCAAGGCGTCATCAAGAGCTCTTTTCGAGTTGAATTTATGAGAAATCTAAAGTCAAATGACAGAAATAAAACCGTGAGAGGAAAAGTCAACAGCACAACAAAAATTATTGTGTATAAAAGAAAACATTGCTTGAACGAGTCCTCTTACGAATGATATGTGATTCCTTCACACTTTAGATTATAATTCGAATGCTTAGTAAACCTGTAAATGAAGCAAGCTGGCATTTTTCATCAAAACACATCCACTGGAAATTAAAGTTTAGGGCCCCTAACATAATGGGCCCCAGCTTCCAGTCCGTGACATGACGACAACTTCTCGTTACGTATCTCAGCGAGACGTAACTTCACACTGCATCTGTGCTGCGCGTCTGCTGGCTGATGCTAGGTAATATGCTGGACCAAATAAGATGGCGGTCGACCACAACGACGTACTCCATCTTACTATATGACATTTCATAATTAAAAAAAATGAATTAACGAAAAATTGTGTTTGAAGCTAATACTGAATCTCCTCCCAATATATTTAAGGTTTCTCTAGTTACAGGTAACGTGAAACGGGGATTTTTATATTTGAAATTTAGGTAAATCGCTATGTACCTGAGTACAGTGTACACGCTCACTTTAAGTTTATTATTCCAGAACGTGTGCGTTTATTCGAAGTTTGCACTGCTGTTATGTAAAATTCGATAATAGACCTAACAGTTTACTGTTAATCGTTTGTGTTTTCCTTTCTCCTATGCCGGCCTAAAAAGATAAAATCGCCGTTCTTGAAGCGTTTAAACCAGTCACGACACGTTCTTCCACTAACAGCTTCCTTACCGTACGTACCTGAGAGCACTCGATGAGACTCAGCCGCTGTTTTCTTCATATTGAAACAAAACAGTAATACCTGTCTCAAATGACAAGAATTAGGCTCGTAAACTGACATTTTCAATCAACAACAACTTTATGATGCAGACACAAATCGACTAATGTTTGAATGAGGTTATGTTGATCGAGGTCCAAGCTAACTGCCTGACGTCTGCGATCTGTTTCTTTCGACCGCTACTTATCGTTGTCGCCACCTATCAGCAAACGACGGAAGCAAAGTTGTACACATTGTTTATTGCTACATAATTATAAAAAATGATTGAATCTGTTGGAGTAATATATTCACTGATTTCTGAAGTCATTTTATCCAGTGTAATATGATACTCCATTGGTGGAGGGCTATAGCCCCCATAGCCTCCCCCCCCCCCCCCCACCCTTGCCACTACCTCCGATCTTAATTAACATTGTTAAAAATGGAACATTCCGCCGTTTGCTTCACGATTCATCATACGGAGTCGCTTTTCCACTGTCTTCAAATCATGTCCGTTCATTCCAATTCTTCTCTTCTATGCCATTAAAAATAGTTCTTGTCTCCTGCTAAGTTTTGACTTCAAAATCCTGCACAGTCAGTTTGAAATTTCCGAGATTTCCCCTCACTTTTTCACTCCTGTGTTCTCGTGCTAGGGCAGCTACCAACATTTTGTTGCCTAAATAAAGTAACGTTCTGAAACTTCGTGTAAGATTAGAACAAGGTGACGGACCGAGACACGTACTCTGGACCTTTGTCTTGAGAACTGCTTGGGTAGCTTGAATCGCAGAACACTCACCCACGAAAGGCAAAGGTCCCGAGTTCGATTCTCGGTCCGCACACGGTTCTAATCCGTCAGAAAGTTTCATATCAGCGCACACTCCGCTGCAGAATGAATGTTTCATAATGGAAAGTAATGTTCCGCTTTAGTGAAATCACACATGCATTAAATACAGCGGAGATATTTGTTCCGTCATATACAGTATACAATTACAGCAATACTTTATACGAATACAGACAACGTACGTAGGAAAATATTTAGAGTACGTTGCAGAGTTTATACCGACATTGAAATTATTCCACACAGAGAAATGAGAGAGGAAAGTAATGATATACATGCGCAGACAGCACGTTAATTGAACACAAATATGCATAAAATATCATCCTTCATGATATCCCTCGTCTCTGTTTTGGCATCTAATAATTTCGGAGCGATTTGCTCTTTCACTACCCACTATCAATTGGTCTAAACTCTCAGTCAGAACAGGCCTCGGAAGACCCAGAGGTACCGACCGGCCACCCTGTCAGCCACAGCCGGTAGCTGCCACAGGAGGGGCTGGTCAGCACCAGCTCTCGCAGGTGTTGTCAGTTTTCGTGACCGGAGCCACTACTTCTCAGTGAAATAACTCCTCAACTGGCCCCACCAGGGCTGAGTGCACCTCACTTGCCAACAGCACTCGGCAGGCCAGGGATGCCACCAGTCTAATTACTAGCCAAGCCCTACAGCTCTTCACATCGGTGTTTGACGGGAACCGGTGTTACCATTGCGGCAAGGCCTTCGGCTCATCAGTCGGTCTGCTCGATAAGAAGAAGTATAATTGGCATCGTTGACCTGCAAACCTAACCCAAAGTGTGTTTCAGATACAAGCCAGACGTCAACGTTATTTTCTCGTAGGAACTGTCTGAAGTCTTAGAATCAGTTCTACACGATATTGACATTCCAATCTGCCATGAGAGGTAATGATTTTAACTAGGTGTTTCTTCAGACCGAGGTTCCTTATCTTGCAGTCTTTACGCTAATATTGATTTCCTGACACCAAGCGGATTTATTTTGACATTTAGATTACAATAGTGAATTTTACGCATTTGATGCAAAGCAAGCAGATCTCGACAATTGCAGAAATCGGAGCAAACATGGTTGATGTTGTAGGCTCGTTTCATTGCGCAGCGGCAAGCCGCGAAGCTGCCGCCGCTGTGATGGAGCTGGTAAAGCGTGAGGAGATGCAGACGCTGCTGGGACCCGGGGCGACCATACGCCGGCTGATGGGCCTGTGGTGGCCGCGGCGGGGTCGAGGGCGCGCCCGGTCGGCTGTGTGCGCCGCCGTGTCGCTGGTCTCCCTCGCGTGGCTGCCGACTTTCTCCAGCCTCAAGCTCATCATTGACCCCCCACCAGAGCTGGAAGAGATCGCAATGTGCTATCTGCTTGTTTTTGCATGTACTGGATTTCTGTCCAAAGTAGGTATACAAGTACTCGGTACCTTGAAGTGATGAACCTTGTGTTATCCTAGTCCAGTTGTTTCCTTGACACGTCTGTGTTATCGTGCTCTATACAAAACTAAACCAACACATGATGTATTCTGTTTACCACAATTAATACTTGACGAACGAATCCGATTAATGACGATATGTCGCAGTGAATTGTAAGTAAAGCTCGCCCAGGACTCCTAGGCTAGGCTTTTCCAATAAACTGTCTGTGAGATAATCGGTGATAAGAGTCGGAGACTTTGATTGGCTGAGAACAGCTGTCCATATAAAAAATCGCACAAATCGTGAGGACACAAGCGGAGCCACTGTAGTGGGACTTCTTGAGAAATGAAATCTAGCTACCGTCCATACTACAGGCCTGGGCAGATCACAGCGTCTGCTGCTCTTACTTCCCTAAGGCTTCTGTGGGGGCAATCGATATCAGTATCTCATCACTGTATAAACCGTTCTTAGTGGACTTGGTGCTTTTATTTGCTACGAAAATCCAGACACTCGCCAATAATTCTGATGCAAAAAAACCTGAAGAATCACTGTTGTCTTCGTCAGGGAAGCAACTGGCGGTAGATCAAGGAAATGTTTAACCGATAAGAGGTTACATTGACGCCCAAGGCGAAATATCTCTCACAGTGTCGTTGTTTCCTCCACGACGTAGAGTGTGGAACCTATTCACACTTACATAACAAATGCATCCACTAAATTTAATCTTTGTCCTCGACAGCTGATAACATTGTCCGAGGAATAGATTTAATTAGTCTCAGTGACCAATTTCGATCAAAGTTTTCGGGAGGTTTCATCAGAAATCAGATGAATGACGCAAATGGGATTCACCTTCCAGATGTTCCCCACTCGTATGCGCCTGCCGCGCTTCGTGCCTTATAGGATATTTGGCTGTAAAGGATGATAACCCATAAGAGCTAGCTGGATGTCACGAGTCGGAAAACAAAATTACAGTGGAATTTCTCGGTGTTAAGTACCGACCTCCACAATGAACACGATTCCCAACTGATCGAAATTATTTATACTTACTTAAACAGGACCTCAAATGTGCAATTATTCAGAGGAAATATTTGCAAAGCTTAAAGAGGTTATAAATTCCGCTCTGGAGAAGCACGTGAGAGTAACAACATTCGAAAATTGCTGAGGAAGCACAGACTGTTGCTCTCTCTTTTCAAAAAATAACACCCAGAACGAGACATTCGTAAAAATATCGATGCACGCAGCATGTTGTACCTAAGCTCGATTATTTATACCATTATAGCTACGATTTTGAGCTATTTCTACTGGGGACGGGGAATGAGTAAGTTTGTCATACATCTGTCCTTTCAGCTTTTCATAGCTCGGCCGTGACCCGTGTTACAAACCCCATCTCTCTGGAGTGCTTTGACGTAATGCTAGCATTACTGTCCAGAGGCTTACTTGCGTAGCACATCGGCCGCGCTAACCTCTATAGCCTGGCCGAGGCTGGAAGACACTTTGAAAAATTTAAAAACCCTCGTGAGACGCAGTGTTACAATAACTGCTGTTATCAGATCTTAGCAAAAGATAAATATTTTTATATCCAACCTTCTGACTAAAGATTTGTGGAACTTCACCCGTTAACTTACATAATAAAATGAAACACTCGCATCCGTCCTTTGGATGTTCTTTATTATATAGCAAACACTTTCGGTGTCTCAATACAGCATTGAAAGTTAACCCTGGTGGGACTATATAAATGACTGAGAATGTTGGCATAGTTTCAGTGTTCACTAAACAAGTTATTGATCGTGCACTGTAAACAACTAACAGGTCGTTTAAGACTACACTGGACAAGGATCCTCGGTGGCAGAGACAGTTTAACTAGTGTAGTGAGTCAAGTACTCTGGCCCTAAAATGTGGATAATGCAATGTGAACTAATCTGACGCTGAGCAGACTTTGATTGAGCAAATCTACTGTAGTTTCTCTACATAGGTGCAGCTGAGAGCAAGTGGCGATTGAGATCGATACGCCTTGAAAATGCCAGAGCAGGAGTACATTACCCTGTTTACTTTGTGTGGCGATGTAGCTTGCAACCTGGTTTACGACTCCACTGTGTAGACGCGTTCCTTTAGGCCATCACCCCCGCCCAGGCTTCTGCTGGCACCATGGCAGGTATTGCTGCATTGTTCTGCTTGAGTCCCGTCTCAATGAGAGGCTGCTCTGTTTGCCCTGTATGGCTGTGGAACTGTCCGGCCAGATTTACTAAGGGATGGGCTCGCCACAAATTGCTTTCAACTCCCAACATATTGTTTCTACGAGCTAAGAACCATAGAAGTACCTCATGCTTTTAGCGCCCTACTAGGCTCCATCAAAGTCTGCTCAGACTGTTAACTTTCTAGAGTCTCACTCAAAGTGTGTCAGGTTGTAATGAAATCTTTAATAATTTTCTGTATGTGAAAAGTAGGCGAGAGAGTATATTGTCATCTCTCAGCATTTCCAGGGCTTTATACATAAAGAACAATAATAGTATCATCAGCTAGCCAACCATGCAAATGCATGAAAATACAAAGGCCAAATCACAAACAGAATATTATTATGCAAGTGAATGTACAGTAATCATTTGATAGAATCAGCGGGCACCTCCACTGTCATATAACTAAAATGTAAATATATATATAATGTACCATAACGAACTTATACTCTATAAATTGTATAGGTATACCATTTATTAATAAAATCATCAATTAAATATTCCACGATAAAAATCAGCAAATCGAGTGATACACTAAGCAACAAAATCCTGAAGTAACCTAGTAATCTACAAAAATAGCTGTAGAAAGTGACAGATGTATGAAGGAAACTACAATATCAGAAATAAGTAAACCAAATAAGAACACATTTATGTGAGAGTAGCTCTTGCACAACGACGACATCAACAATAGCTGAGTATCAGTATAGGTAAAGGTATAAAAAAGACAATAAAATACTTATGTGTGCCATGTCGAAGCTATAAAATGGAGAGGTGCAGACTGTAGAGGGGCATATTTATATCATTTGCATAAAATGTGTGTTCAAAGCGTGTCAAAAGATGAAATGTAGAAAACCGCCTATATCATAATATATGCAGAATGAATTAAAAAAAAACATAAGAAGCTATTCAGCTTGAACAACATTCATGTGTGAATATGTTCATATATCATGTACTGCCACGAAGCAAATATGAAACAAGAACAATTATCTAACTTGTGTATATGAGAAATTATCAGTATACATCTACGTAACATATATTATCAGTAGACTATATGATATATTGTCAGTAATATTAAATGTGACGAAACTTCATACATATCCAAAGTTGTACCAAAGAATTACGTTGATACCGATGCAAAATTGTATTACACTTAATCATGTGTATGTAATCCATTAATTCTATACATACAAAGCTTTCAACAAACACAAGAAACATGAGTGAATTACGTTGGAAAACAAACCATGGAATGCCTTTACGGAACCTATGTACACTATTGGGTAACGTCGCAAGAAGGAGTAACGGTGTAAGACGAGCACTTACACCAACCCCTGTACACTGGTGCAACCGGGCAGAATACAGTCGGCGATATAATATAATATCAACAAATGTCACAGGCATTTAACTGTTATAGCATCAACTACGAACATGCTGCTAATGCACTCTCATTGGTAATTAGATATTTCATGATACAATTTTTATTAGACATAATATAGGTAACCTGTTTATGCTCAGTTTCACAAGGGATGTAAGGTTTGTGGCGTATTTGGCGGATTTTTCAACTGAGCATCTATGCTTGCTCATACATTACTGTCATTGGCCTTTTGTTACATGATTGGTGGAAGAACTGCGTGAGCTATCCCAAGAATTATCACTAGATATTGTTGAATATTTCCGTCTTTTCGACAAGCAGTTATTTTAGTCGTGTGTGACGCTTTTAGTGCTTCTGCACACTTCTTCAAGTTTACACGGGTTTGCATTTACCCTCGCTCGGGTTCCATTGGACATGACTTACAAAACTGCCTGTGGATTTGGTTGTTTATGTGTATTTATAGTCCACTCACGGATTTCTGTCACATGTCCATAAGCAAACAAACAAGCAGGCCTTGAACAAATGAGGATACGAAGTGGAATGTGGTCAACAAACCGCTCTGCCGGCCGTTGCCAGTTTTCATGACTGGTGTCGCTACTTCTGAGTCAAGTAGCTCCTGGCCACACAAGGGCTGAGCGCACCCCGCTTGCCTACAGCTCTCGGCAGAGTCGGATGGTGACCCGTCCAAGTACTATCCAAGCCCAACAGCGCTTAACTTCGGTGATATGATGGCAACTGTTGTCACCCCTGAGGCAAGGCTTTGGCGTTACGTGTTCATAGGCTTACTTTAAACAGACACATTGTCGCAGTCTTACTTTAAACAGGTAGTTTAGATTTATTTACAGTTTCTTACTGTGTTGTGTCACCTCCTCACTAGTTCGTTAGCATGTGGTTTATCTTTTAGACGACGTGCCTTTTGTTTGAGATTTTGATTACATGGACGTAGTGACTTTTGGTGTTCATGTGATTTAAAAGACTAAGGTGCGTATTGGTTTGACATGACATATTAATATATTTATACTGTCATATTGATTACTTTACTTATACTGACTCAGCCGTGGCGCCATTAATTCAGTAGACCTGTCTGGCGCCACTAGTTCAAGGGCAGAATCGACTATTCCTCTTATGGGCCCGTTGCCAATATCTATGAGGAAGAACTGGTATCTGTGGGTTGTTTCCTTAGAATCTCTTTGCTTGCCGATATATTTACGGGTTTGCTGGCCCGAGAAAGCAGGCACCAAATTTGGGGATTGGCGGTAGTACCGCGACAAGAGGCGGTCACGAGGTCCGAGCTACGGAAGGAGGGCCTGCGCAGGAAAAGGATGCCGGAGTACTTCACCGGGGTCAGCGTCGACTACAAGCAGCAGGCCGCTGGTTGGCAACATTTGTGCCGGACGACCGCTCGTGGCCTGGCTGTCGCCTTCTAACTGAATGTCATCGGCACCATTCAGTAACCGCCGCGACGCACCGTGGACCCATGGAGCTGCTTGCTGATAAAGGGGAGTAACATTCTGTAATCCTCGTGGTGACTGGTGTCATTGTCTACCCGATCTACTAATTATTTCCTGGTTTGTACCCGACCCTCTGAGTTTACTAGGTCGGCTCTTTGGTAGTAAATATAGGCTGTAGTATTGTACTAGACACTAATTGTCGTTTGAAAATTTGTTCTGATATCATACTGCCCTTCCTTTCAAGTCCATACCCGATCATTAATGTTTTATTGAATCAGCTCCTGGCCGGAAATACAGTCGGAACAATTGTACCAAGGAACAGGTGGCCGTTAAGCAAACAGGGATCTTGTGATTAGATTTAGATGCTAACCGGTTCAATTCCTTAACTGTAATTGAATTTGAGATATTCTGAACCACTTGTTGTAGTAAGCTCTGCTTTCCTGTCTTTGAAAGACCGGTTGGTTCAAATGTTTCAAATGGCTCTGAGCACTATGGGACTTAACATATATGGGCGTCAGTCCCCTACAACTTAGAACTACTTAAACCTAACTAACCTAAGGACATCACACAACATCCAGTCATCACGAGGCAGAGAATGAAAGACCGTGTCATTATTGGTGTATTTTTAACTGTATCTTGGCGGAAGCGCGTGACTGCTACGTTCGCAGGTTCGAATCCTGCCTCGGGCATGGATGTGTGTAATGTCCTTAGGTTACTTAGGTTTAAGTAGTTCTAAGTTCTAGGGGACTGATGACCTCAGATGTTAAGTCCCATAGTGCTCAGAGCCATTTAACTGGATCTTGTGGTTCCGCCGAGTGAGTTCTCTTGTAATAAGTGCTCATACGTAATGTTTTAAAATGTTCCTTCAGAGCGACCTTCATAACAGAGAAGCAATTTAACTTTTAACATATAAACAGCCAACTGTCACCAGGGCTCTAGTCAGAATAAGATTGTCAAAAGGGACTGGTTTGGCACCTTGTTGCTGATTGAAATGAAAAGGTTGCTCGCTTTGAATCAAGCCTTATCATTGTCACAAATGTTTCCTAATTTGTTTCACCTTTAAACATAGCTGCGAATCTTAACCCCCAACCTTTCGACATACAGTTTCCAAATAAAATAAATAACGTCATTTATTTGCGTAATTGAGACACTCTTGTCATCAATATTGGGTATATGTTTCCACGTGTTGCAGAAGGGCATTTAATGAGAGTAGCTGTGTCCATTGCGGTAGTAAACACCGCTGTTTCACCCGATAACGAGAGTGCTGCAGGTCCGGGCCCTTGTAATTATTGTCGTGTTGTTCTTGTTTTGATTTCTCTTGTAAGAGCTTATTCATTTCACAAACTTGTTAATTTGTAAAGAAAACGAATTTATCATTATATATTGTTAAATAAACAGGTTGTGTGAAAGATAGTTACGTTGGTGGATCCTCCCTTCCACGATTTCCTTAATGCCAGTAAATAACACGTCTCATTGACACTTACATCTACATCTACATACATACTCCGCAATCCACCATACGGTGGGTGGCGAAGGGTACCTCGTACCACAACTAGCGTCTTCTCTCCCTGTTCCATTCCCAAACAGAACGAGGGAAAAGTGACTGCCTATATGCCTCTGTACGAGCCCTAATCTCTCTTATCATATCTTTGTGGTCTTTCCGCGAACTGTAAGTTGGCGGCAGTAAAACTGTACTGCAGTCGGCCTCAAATGCTGGTTCGCTAAATTTCCTCAGTAGCGATTCACGAAAACAACGCCTCTTATCCTCTAGAGACTCCCACCCGAGTTCCTGAAGCATTTCCGTAACACTCGCGTGATGATCAAACCTACCAGTAACAAATCTAGCAGCCCGCCTCTGAATTGCTTCTATGTCCTCCCTCAATCTGACCTGATATGGATCCCAAACGATCGAGCAGTACTCAAGAATAGGTCGTATTAGTGTTTTGTAAGCGGTCTCTTTTACAGATGAACCACATCTTCCCAAAATTCTACCAATGAACCGAAGACGACTACCCGCCATCCCCAAAACTGCCATTACATGCTTGTCCCAATTCATATCGCTCTGCAATGTTACGCCCAAATATTTAATCAGCGTGACTGTGTCAAGCGCTACACTACTAATGGAGTATTCAAACATTACAGGATACTTTTTCCTATTTATCTATGTTTAGAATTAGCTGCCATTCTTTACACCAATCACAAATCCTGTCCAAGTCATCTTGTATCCTCCTACAGTCACTCAACGACGACACCTTCCGTACACCACAGCATCATCAGCAAACAGCCACACATTGCTATCCATCCTATCCAGAAGTTCATATACGTAGATTGAAAACAGCAGCGGACCTACCACACTTCCCTGGGGCACTCCTGATAATACCCTCACCTCCGATGAACACTTACCATCGAGGACAACGTATTGGGTTCCATTACTTAAGAAGTCTTCGAGCCACTCACATACTTGGGAACCAATCCAATATATTTGTACCTTAGTTAGGAGTCTGCAGTGGGGCAGCGAGTCAAACGTTTTCCGGAAGTCAAGGAATATGGCACCCGTCTGATACCCTTCATCCATGGTTCGCAAGATATCATGTGAAAAAAGGGCGAGTTGCGTTTCGCAGGAGGGACACTTTCTAAGGCCGTGCTGATGCATGGATAGCAAATTCTCTGTCTCAAGGATATTCATTATATTCGAACTGAGAATATGTTCGAGAATCCTGCAACAAACCGATGTTAAGGATATTGCTAGATACTGTTGATGCTGTCCTTTTGCCAGGGCTACTTGTGTAATCCTGAATATTATCTTGGGTTCTGTGTATTCTGTGCGTGGTATGACATAGGTGATTTTCTGAATTTGGTTCTGTGACACGTTTTGGATATTCATTGCATTCATATAACACGAATATGCCCCTCTACAGCTTGCACTTTAGAATCTGATAACTTTGACATCACGTACAGATGATTTTATTGCCATTTTGATAGCTTTACCTAGACTGACAAACAGATATTATTGATGCTCTCTTTGTGGAAGAACTACTACCACATAAATGCATATTTCTTGGGTGTACTTGCTTCTGATGTAGTTTCTTTCACTCAGTTATAATCAGGACTAACACAATAAATTCATCACAGCTCTACATTTTATTAACACAACACTGATAAAAGTAATTCTGTCACCAGGCGCAAGTGGTAGACGAATGCTGTATGTTGGTTATATCAGCGTCCAGAAAGTGCAAGTGTTATGTGGAATTCCGATGAAAATCATAAGTCCGTTTGAAAGGGGACTGTCTTGTTTGCCGTCACAATTTTCAGGTAGTTTTGGCAATAATAGTGAATGAAGTTGAAAATTTGATAAATGTACTCAAGATATTTAGTATCGATTTAACCGTATGCTTTGTAAGTCTGCTCCTCATACTTTTTTTAAGAGAGTAGCAAGTAGAGTGTGTTAGACAGTCTAGCAATGTACTTCGTTTGAGAGGATGAAAGCTGGCCTGCCGAGTAGTGGGGGAGCATTATTTGAAAAGGATTTTATATTAATGTATTCTGAGGAAAAATTTTGTAGAACTGAGATAACATGAATGCAAGAATGTCAAAAGGCAAGTTTTCTAAGGTAATCTAGGTTTTTATATATACGTATTAGTAATTGTGTAGTTTCTTATTGTAAGAACATTGGGTACATTTAAAGTTTACTCTGAGAAGTTTTATAGTGAAGCACATGAATGAAAAGAAACAATTGTCAAGGAAAATAATTGTACACATGGAAATTATTAAGAAATAGTTTGCAAACTTGTCAAGTTGTGAGAACTTCATGAAAGGATGTACTGTTCTGGCTTAATGAAGAATAGTCTCTGTTCTCATTTAGCAGTTGTTAGTTGACTTCCTCGTTTTCCATTCTTTGCCTTCATGAATCTGTTTTGTATACTCGCACTGTATGTTGTAAGTTGTAGTCTGCAGAAGCATTTTTGTAAAAATTGTTGAGATACCATCTTGCATTGCACATCGCAGGTGGGGTAAAGGCAATTTGGCCTTGGACAGTCAGTTCACTATTCGTATTAGCAACTGTTTGCAGGACAAAGGAACATTCCTTGAGCACAGTTAGGTCAACAGATTTAATTATTATCAAAATCCGGGTTCACCATAAGGTATAGTGATTGTCGGAATGTATTAGTTGAAATAGAAGTTCAGAGATTTCAAATGAGAAAAAGATATCAGAAAAGTATTCTCTTGTAAGTTTTCAGGCAGTTTATCATAAAGTGAGATACGTTAATTTATACATTCATTTTCTGTGTGATTACAATAACAATTCTGGTTATAGTGATTGCTTACAAAATTAAGATAAAGAGCGACAATATTATGGGGTAAAATTTTAATCAGAATAACTTTTTTTTGGAGTCACATAGAAAACGTATTGCTTTCTCGCAAGCCAGTTGTTTGATGTATTGGTTATATCGATTTCGCATCTTGTGATGTATGCGTTATATACTTTTGTTGTACATATATCTTTAACACAGTTTTCTTGTCCTGCATCGAGATTTTCATTTCAGATTAAGTTACATACATATAGTCTGATTTAAAGTACTTGTCACTTGACGTTTGCGCTGCGAAGTTGCGGCGTTGTCACGTGAAGCACTGGCTGGAGGCCTCAGCGCATCGCTACCCCTGGCGATAGAAAATCGTTTTAAAGCCTGTATCTTCTACAAAAAGTAAGTAAAAATTTCAAACCCACATATGATGTATATCTCTACAATGTCTCTCAATCTGTCAAATATCTATTCTTAATTTTAATTAGGACAAGAGTTACGTTAATTTGTTTGAAACCATTTAAATTCTCGATTTTGCAAACAGCTTCTAACTTATCACGTCATTACTGAAAAACTATTGGTGTCACAGCAAAATATTTTTTTCCATTCATTAACAAAATAATGCACTCGGCAAAGAACCCTTAAAAGTTTTCGTATTGCATCACGTTTATTGTATATAAATTTCTGAAAACAGCATTTTTAAGCAACCCTATCAGTACTGAACTCGAAACAAGTATGACGTTTAAAATCTCTAGCTCCTATAAATATTATGTAAATATTTTGAAATTTACGTAAAGTATCGGTCTCAGTGGTATCTATAAGCAATCAAATATCTTTTCTTAATTTCAATTAGGGCCGTTGTTACATTAAATATTGAAGTGTGAGAAATTTTCGCGTCCTGAAAAGTTTTCTTCTTTAGATTGCAAATCTCGAAAACTATTACACACATTGAATAACATCTTGGCGTGTATATAAAATGAAATAGAATTAAAATTCAGTCTTACTTACCGTAAGAAGATGACGAGAGCTGGCCAAACAGTATTTCTTAGTCTCACAACAAGAATAAGAATTAATCGAAATAAATTCACAAACACACTATTTAATGGCAGTAAGTACACTACACACTAATCAGACAATGCGAAAACACCGCTTAATTCAGAGTCAGAGTCAGTGGAACTATCAGTCTCGCTGCTCGTATTGACAGATATAATCAAGTCTTCGACACTTTGTTGTAAGATACCTTCATTGTTACATGCGTCCTGTATCATTCCTTTCACGTGATGTACTATCTTCTGCCAGTCTTACGATGTCACAATTTCAACTGCCTCTTTCAAAAGGCGTTCCACTTCGGTTAATGTGAATTTCTTATTTTCTGCAGCAATATGCCGCTTAACCTGAGCCCAAATCAGCTCAATTGCGTTGAAATGGCAGTGGTAAGGAGGCAATCTGAGCACTTTATGCCCGTATTTTTTTGCTGCTTCATCCACAATGTAAATCGGGTTCTTTGGCTTGTGTTGCGATACAAGTTCTAATAATTCTGCCCTTGTAAAATTACTGTGGAACTGCACCTTATGTTTCTGTAACCAGCTAACAATATCGTTTTTCCTCGTTGCCTTTGTGGGTGCTTTGTCTTGTATTACTGAATGATAAGGAGCGTTATCCATAACAATGACAGAGTTTTTTGTTAAGTTCTGGAGCACACAGTCTTCAAACCATTTCACAAAAGTATTGTGGTTCATCTCTTCGTGGTAGTCGGAGGTCTTATTTGAACTGAATAGCAGCAGACAATTTGGAATGAAACCTTTTGAATTTCCGGCATGTGGTACAATTATCCTTTTTCACTGCCGGTCGGAGCTACCATACTTCCGCTGATGGTACCGTCTGTCAGCCTTTTTTTAAACTGTGTCCTGCATTCACTCACGTTTCATCAACCAAACGGTATCATCAAAATTTGTCTCCACAAATTCTCTAGGAAAGCGGCATCGCCAGGCTGCAATATCTTGGCGTTCCATTAGTAACTTTCTGCCAGATATGGATTTATAGCGGAATCCTAACATTATCACGACTCGTTACAAAGACGATTTACTACCATGAAACAGGTCAGCCGCTGTGAGGGTAGCATGTAGTTTTTTGAGTGTTGGATACTCCTTCCTCGACGACGAGTGCCATCTTCCTGAAAAGAGTCAAGTTTTGTGACCCTCTTCTCCAGTCGCCTCTTTTTCCCAGGTGTCTCCAATTTAGATGAGTCACTTGAGCCTTCCTTCATGAATTTCTCCTTGCAGATTCTTATTACTGATCGTTCGCTAACTTGCAGAGCAGCTGCAGTTCGCTCCACCACCTTATCCAAAGGAACGAGAGGCCCTCCTGCACCCCTCTCTCTCTCAAAATACTCCCTTAAGGTTTTTTTTGAAGGTTTCCGAGGAGTGTGCAGCCTCGGCCTCCCTCTCTTGCGACTGCTTTCATCAGACATCGCAAACACGTGAAGCTACAAGTCACTCAAATCTCTCACCCGCACGACTACAACGACTCGCTGAGGACTGGCTGGCACAATGCCTCAGTCAGCTCAGCAGAGCGAAGTGGCAACGCAGTGGCAGCCGACAGCGCCGGCTGCCATTGGTTTATTGGTGGCGGGAGCCCTGCAGCACGTTGCCTGTCAAGTGACAACTACTTTAAATCAGACTATAGTTATCAAGTACTAACTAGACGCTTATGAATTAAGAGATTAGAAGTCTGAACATTGTTTCACGTTGACGTACTAAGCGTAATGAACGCTGAAGTCTAGGTTCCAATACGGCAGCCAGATTCTAAGTCCAGAGTGCAGCCAAGTCAACATCGACGAGCAAGTACACCAGTCCAAGAGACGTAATAGTCCGCCGCAGTGCAGCACTTCCGGGTTGTGATGAAGAACATAGTACCATGAGAACTGGCTTGTAGACATTGGTGACGGCTATGAATAAGACTCCATAGTTAATAGCGCCGGCGCCTGGGATCGCTTTAAACCCTGGGTGGCCAATCGCTGTGTTCTGGGTGGCCAGCTTCAGTGAATTGTAGTGCGCGCGCACGCGCGTGAAGGCGGTCTGCGATGCTAGCAGCGGGCCGCGCACGGGAAGTGCGGCCAACGTTGCGTTTTTCGGCCGCGCGTTGTGGAGCACGCCGCTGCTTGGTGCGGAGATTTAATAGTGGTGGATACCACAATATCATTTTCTAGATTAGTAGATTACTTCAGGATTCTTCAGTTTAGCGTATCATCCAACTGATCAAAATTAATCGTGGAGTATTTAATTAATGATTTTATTAAAAAATAGTACATTTGTACGACGTTTAGAGTGGCAATTCGTTATGCACACAGAGCAGAAATTGGTTTACCGAGCTACCGAAACTGTTCGCTATATAGCAAATAGCATCGTAAGGACGGATGTAGGAATTTCACTTTATTCCGTGCGAAAGAACATCGGTCCGACGTACAGTTTCTAAGCGGGTCAAAGGGTTCTGTTGAGTCATTCATTCACCAGTCTTTGGTAACAGAAGGTAACAAAAGGAATACCGATTTGAAATTTCGCCTTTATGAAATCACTCACGCATGAGGATCGTACAAACATACCGTCGCTCCCCCGTTGTACAGGTTCCCAAATAGAGAACGTAGATATTGGCATTCCTGGCAAAGACTAGTAAAGGCGGGTGTTGTAAACAATAAGTTGGAAAGTCCGCATCTAATCTCACTTCCGTTTTGCAGAGAGTACTCTACGGCATAGGCCCCTTCTTAGCTTGCATTCATCCCCAATCTCTCGCCCTGTACAAAGTCCCAAGCGAGACCGGAAAAGAGTGCGGAAAACTCCAGTACTTAAGTAGGATTGAAGGATGGAGCCGCAAAACTACAGCAACCGCAAAAACATATTCTCAGTTCGAATAAAATGAATTTCTTTGAGACGGGAAAGCTTTTGCCAACAAATCAGCACGGATATAGAAGCATCTGTCGCACAAAATTCTGCTCTCCCTGTTTCTCTCATGGATGAAGGGTGAGAGGCAGATTCCATTTTCCCAAATTTCCGGAAAGAGTGTGACACGGTACTCCACGGCCGACTATCAACGAAGGTGCGTCCATCTGGAATAGGTTCTCACAAATTTGAGTGGCTGGAAGACCAACATATACCAGTACGTTGTTTACGAAAGCGAGAGTTCTTCAGAAACAATGGTATCGTGAAGAATGTACCAGGGAAACGTGATAGGACCGCTCTTATTCTGCATTCGTAAATGATCTGACAGGCAGGATGAGCAGCATGCTGCGGCTGTTAATTGATCACGCTATGGTGTATGGCAAGGGGTATTTCTTATGTGAATGTATAGGGATACAAGACGACGTAGGCAAAATTTGTAGTCGCTGGGATGAATAGCAGCTTGTTCTAAAGGTAGGAAAATGTAAGTTAATCCGGACGACTGCGAAAAAAATCATGTAACGTTCGAGTTCGGCATTAGTAACGTCCTGTTTGACACTGTCACATCAATTAAATATCCTCCTCTAACAAATGTTGATGGTGTAGACTCAGCAACCAGCCACAAAGTTATATTAAGTTCCTTTATTCAAAAGGTACCATTACCGGTTTCGAATCATTACGATTCATCGCCAGACGGCTTTCATTACAACATGAGCTGCGTTTTTTACTGATTAGTTGTCCCAAAATATAAATAATACATACACTACTGGCCATTAAAATTGCTACACCACGAAGATGACGTGCTACAGACGTGAAATTTAACCGACAGGAAGAAGATGCTGTGATATGTAAATGATTAGCTTTTCAGAACATTCACACTAGGTTGGTGCCGGTGGCGACACCTACAACGTGCTGACAAGAGGAAAGTTTCCAACCGATATCTCATACACAAACAGCAGTTGACCGGCGTTGCCTGGTGTAACGTTGTTGTGATGCCTTGTTTAAGGAGGAGAAATGCGTACCATCACGTTTCCGACTTTGATAAAGGTCGTATTGTAGCCTAGTGCGATTGCGGTTTATCGTATCGCGACATCGCTGCTCGAGTTGGTCGAGATCCAATGACTGTTAGCAGAATATTAAATTGGTGAGTTCAGGAGGGTAATACGGAACGCCGTGCTGGATCACAACGGCCTCGTATCACTAGCACTCGAGATGACAGGCATCTTATCCGCATGGCTGTAACGGATCGTGCAGCCACGTCTCGATCTCTGAGTCAACAGATGGGGACGTTTGCAAGACAACAACCATCTGCACGAACAGTTCGACGACGTTTGCAGCAGCATGGACTATCAGCTCGGAGAGTATGGCTGCGGTTACCCTTGACGCTGCATCACAGACAGGAGCGCCTGTGTACTCAACGAACGAACCTGGGTGCACGAATGGGAAAACGTAAATTTTTCCGGATGAATACAGGTTCTGTTTACAGTATCATGATGGTCGCATCCGTGGTTTGGCGACATCGCGGTGAACGCGCATTGGAAGCGTGTATTCGTCATCGCCATTCTGGCGTATCACCCGGCGTGATGGTATGGGGTGCCATTGGTCTCACGTCTCGGTCACGTCTTGTTCGCATTGACGGCACTTTGAACAGTGGACGTTATGTTTCAGATGTGTTACGACCCGTGGCTCTACCCTTCATGCGATCCCTGCGAAACCCTACATTTCAGCAGGATAATGCACTACCGTATGTTTCAGGTGCTGTACGGGCCTTTCTGGATACAGAAAATGTTCGACCGCTGCCCTAGCCAGTACTTTCTCGAGATCTCTCACCAATTGAAAACGTCTGGTCAATGGTGGCCCAGCAACCGGCTCATCACAATACGCAGTCACTACTGTTGATGAACTGTGGTATCGTGTTGAAGCTGCATGGGCAGCTGTACCTGTTCACGCCATCCAACCTCTGTTTGACTCAATGCCCAGGAGTATCAAGGCCGTTATTATGGCCAGAGGTAGTTGTTCTGATTTCTCAGGATCTATGCACCCAAATTGCGTGAAAATGTAGTCACATGTCAGTTCTAGTATCATGTCCAATGATTACCCGTTTATCATCTGCATTTCTTCTTGGTGTAGCAATTTTGATGGCCAGTAGTGTAATTATAAGCAATTCACAAATATAGCTGAATTACGGATTTGAATTGGGATGTGACTCACGTGAGATGTCGTTTTGGAGTACTTGTTTTGTTAGTTTTCATCCAGCAGACAACGTTTGTAGTTTTCGCCGCATTCACATCATTGCACACATAAGCTTGCATAATTGAGCGCTTCAGATTTGTCATTGAGTGCATTTTCACCGCATTTCTATCGTTCCACAAAACACGTTTTTGATATTATCAACTAGTGTGATGCTGTATTATCATAACTGAAGCATATTTTCAGTGTGTCAACGAGACATATGGATGGTTATTTTTCGGGGAAACCTGAGAATCTGAGGATGACAGCTAGTTATTGTCGAAACTGAACATGAAATAAATTATTTCACAGCAAGCAAACTTGGATTCTAATATTATAAATTTTTCTATAGCCTCCGGTGGAAAGAAAGCCGTATTCTGTCCTGGGATTCCCACTCCACTTCCCGCAGCATCTCTGCAATACCCAAGTGTTGATCTCACCTGCCGGCATCAAACCTAGTACACTGTCTGTGAATTGCATCGATGTCTTCCTATAAACCGACCTGATGGGGATCTGAAGCGTTCGAGCAATAAGGTGGGTCGAGCTTGTGTTCTGTACATCGTCTCCTTTACAGATGAATCACACTTCCCTAAAATTTTCTCGATAAACCGCAGTCGACCATCAGCCTCCCCCACTATCGTCTCCCCCCGCAGGACCGGGGGTTAGAACAGGCCCGAGGAATTCCAGCCTGTAGTAAGAGGCGACTAAAAGGAGTCTCACAAGTTTCGGCCTTTATATGATGGACCCCTGTAGGGTTTGAGGTCCATTTTTCAAAATTTTCCCGAAGAGCGAGCCAAGTGGGGAAGGGCGCTTTACATGGTGCATAGTGTCCATCATGCGCTGTGACCTCTCGCATCCGTCGTCGACGTGGACCTACAATTCCGTTCATTCTGCAGCTGTTGGGCGAGGGCACATTCCTCGGTGAGTTTTCAAAAATGGTTTAAATGCCTCTAATCACAATGGGACTTAACATCTGAGGTCATCAGGCCCCTAGAATTGAACTACTTAAACCTAACTAACCTAAGGACATCACACACATCCATGACCGAGGCAGGATTCGAACCTGCGACTGAAGCAGCCGCGCAGTTCCGGAGTGAAGCGCCAGAACCTCTCGGCCACAGCGGCCCGCTCGGTGCGTTTTCCTCCATCCTGTGTGCAGTATCGCTTTCTGCGCTGTCGACGAGCGGTTCTAGGCGCTACAGTCTGAAACCGCGCGACCGCTACGGTCGCAGGTTCGAATCCTGCCTCGGGCATGGATGTGTGTGATGTCCTTTGGTTAGTTAGGTTTAAGTAGTTCTATGTTCTAGGGGACTGATGACCTCAGAAGTTAAGTCCCATAGTGCTCAGAGCCATTTGAACCATTTTTGGTAGTTTCTTATTGTAGTAACGTATATACACATGGTATCGAATAGATCACCTGTTATATTTCTCCAGGAATGTAAAAATCGCACGCTTCTCATTCCACTTTTTATTATGATTTCTTCACCATCACATAAGAGCTCGGGAAGTGCGTCCATCAAAACGCACTTGTCCACGCCTCAAGTACTGTAACATTATCTTCGAGGTCAATATGCATGCGATGCATAAGGAGATGAAGAAAGTTTCAAAATTCTTCACTTAATACTTGTTCTTTAAATTTGGTAAGTAGGCTTTAGTGTGTTAGTTGTAGTCTGTATTCAAGCAATCGCTGGGTCACTTCCTTAGCGTTTGCGTAATGCGGTCCCCTGGGACAAGAAAACATGTTAACGTTTGTGACGCCCTTACTTCTATCCATTCAATATTCCCTTGTAGTGAAAAAGAATTACAGAACCCGGTGAATGGAGTGAACATTCTAATGAGTACAAAATATCGATTGAGATTAAATGGAAGAAAGAGGAAAGTAATGAGAAATAGCAGAAATTCGAGCAGCGGGGAATTTAACATCGCAATTGGTGATCAAGAAGTAGATGATGACTAAAGAATTCTGCTACCTAGGCAGCAAAGTAACCCATGACGGACGGAGTAAGGAGGACATGAAAAGCTGACTAGCATTGAGGAAATGAGCATTCCTTGCCTAGAGATGTCTGCTGGTATCAAACTTAGGTCTCAATTTAAAGAAACAAATTCTAAGATCTCACGCTTGGAGCCCATTATATGGCAGTGGGACATGGGCAATGGGAAAACAGGGACAGAAGAAAAAAGAAGCATTTGAGATGTAGTGCTACAGAAGAATATTGAAAATTAGGTGCACTGGTAAGGTAAGAAACGAGGAGAGACTTCACAGTATCGGCAAGGAAATGAATATATGAAAAAAACCGACAAGAAGGAAGGACAGGATGACAAGACATCTGTTAAGGTATCAGGGAATAGCTTCCATGGTACTAGGAGAGCTGTGTAGGGTAAAAACTGTAGAGTAAGACAAGAATTGGTATACATTTAGCAAATAATTGAGGCCGTATGTTGCAAATGCTAATCTGAGAGGAAAAGATTGCCATACGAGAAAAATTATTTTTTTGGTGGTTCACATTATGTCAGAAGACATGACTAAAAAAGGGGAAGTAAAAAAGACCTACTTGGTATGAGTCCCACATACGTGAGCGATGTTCTGGGGTGGATCGCACGTCTGTTATGTAAGCACTCTCCTTTGAAAACTGACTGCCTTTTCTGAGTATCTTGCCCATCAAGTAAAGTATTTTATCAAGTTTCCTTATCTATAAATCTATTCGGTTTCGTATCCCTACAGACGATTATATGCAGTTTATTTGAATGCGTTGATTGATACCAAGTATGACTTGTTGATAATGAAGGAAGCATACAATGTTTCTTTGTTTTGGAAAGCGTAGTATTTTACATTTATGTACTTTTAGAGTTTCCAGTCGCCACTGTGTAATCTTATGAAAATCTAACTGAATGTTTGTGCGGCATTTTTTGAAACAGTAACTGAGTAAAGATAACTGCGACGCTTCCCTGGAGAACGCATGAAGTTATTTCTGCAACTGTACATTACTCTCTAAGATAGTATGTTACGTCCTGTCTAACCAGAAATGTCCACTCCTAAGTTTCATTTTCTGCCCGATAGCATCGAACTTTTATTAATAAGTGTTATTGTTGTACTAACTCAAGCGTGTTTCATTATTGAAAAAATAGTGCACCTAAGTGATTGCACAGTTTCATGTCTTTCAGGATATCATGGGAGAAAAGACCGAATTGGATTTACGTCTTGGTTGGCATCCAAAAACTCATTCTCATCAGATTAGGTAAAAATTCTGAGTGGATCTGCGACCATGTTGGCACTTAAAATTGTACATTTCTCTTGCTAGTGTAAAATTTCATTGTTTTTAACTTCTCATGCCGTGTTTGGCGTTAGCCGTCGTTAAATCTTTAACATCGATAAACAGTATCTCGTCGTGTCTACCACACCAGTTTGGGCACCAATGCGATAGCGCCATGAGTAGAGCTTGCGAGATACTGAGTACCGACGTTAAAAATCTGATGAAAGTGTAATCCTAGACGCATCAGGAGAAGCTAAGAATAAAGACATTTTTGCCAACAAAGACAAGTGTATTACTATTATCAGTTAATTCTGTTCCAGGTACTTCATAATTTTTGCCCACACAATATATTCCACATTACTCTTTTTCTGTATCAAAGAGACAAACATTAAAAGTAAACTGTACGTTTTGATAAGGAGGTGTTAGCACACAATTGTACTCAGCCGCAGACTTACAATTCAGTTCACAATTTTGCATTGTGTTTGACCGTGTGCGACAGGCAAGTTATTCTTACAGATGCAGCGAACATAACATTCAAAATAATTCACAAATTGAATAAAATGTTCTTGGTTTTCAAGCCCCTTCAACTCACAAATTAAAAGTTACGCTATTAGGAAGATCTTCTAAGTGTTTTCATAGGGATACGTTTCCGCTTAAGAAAGATATCGTTGTTAGGAGCAATGCTGATCTGTCAAAAATATTTTCGTACACTTCCACTCTACATCGTATGCTCCGGGAACTTTATAAGCAGACTTTCTCTCAAAGTCTACTGCGCCCGTGCTACAGATAACGAGCCTGCGACAGGGTTCAGCAGCGGCTTTTGAAACCTAGCAAGATGCTTTCTTTTGTTCTGGGTCCATCACCCGCAATGAGGTCCACGTATCACACGGACAGGAAATGAGAAAATAATTAAAAGGTGTGGCAGAAATGATCAAAAATCAGATTCGTATTCCACAGAAAAAAATACATTATGTGTCAGTGTATTCTTATCTACATTCGTCTACGTATGTGTAAGTAAGTAGTGGGATGGTTACTTCCTCGAATGTTGTCTATAAGTGTGAAGTTAAGGAAATGAATGACATGGAGCGTACTATCATCGTCACACTGTGCGAAACAGTTCACAATACTTAATTTCCTTATCAGATTTTCCTTAATGCGACACTGAGCGCAGCAGTGTCTGGTGATTAAAGAACTACAGATTACCGAAGGGGCGCTGGTTCGTTTGCTGGCCGGGTCAGAGATTTCTCCGCTCGGGGGCTTTGTGTTGTGTTGTCCTTATTTTCATATCGTCGTAACTGATATTAAACTCGACTGCACGGCGTCACATGACAGGTGTAAGCCCACGTGACTTGGTACAAGAGTACGGTTCGACCCTAATGAAAATTCTGATCTGTCGAAGCTCGCTGTCGTACCGTCTTTCCGCTGTTTAGACGGCTGTATAGGCACGTATCGAAAGCCAGTGATAATAATAATACCACCTCTTCTTCAGGTCCCAGCCAAGTAGCGTTGATAAAGTTTTCTCTGCCATCGCGGTTCCAAAATGCCAGTCCTTGGTTGAACGTCACCGTAGGAGGCTACGCTACCAACCTTGGATGGAGGTGTGGATTTATAGATTGAGCTCTTTATTACGAGACTTGAACTCAGCTTCCCAGAGAAGTAGATTTCGTCTTGTAGGTTATTTCTGTTGAACTGCAGAGTTTATTATCAGTTCATCTTTTTTCATTCTGCACGGTAGTTGGTCGTTTTTAAAATTTATTGCTATTGCTATTACCTGATTGCAGGCAGCTTTCTTCATCTACAAAGGCGACACTATGAAGCAACTGCTAGAACTGTTGTCAGACACGAGGAGACGCTATTGTGACGGCGTGACCAGCGAGGTCATCCGGCGCTCTTACCTACAGCAGTCACGTAGAGTTTTTCGCTATATGCAGGTACGGCACACAAACTCCAAGCAAACGTGTCAGTAACATTTCTTGTTTTTTAAATAAAACTATTTCTTCGCTGTGCTACGTATGAAGCTCTTCAGTAAATGAAATGTTTTAATTTAGTTTAAGTAACAGCGATACTAGGTAAGCCTTTGTTTCAAATATTACCTCCGTCTGTTTCTAAACATAATAGCTTTGTAACAGTTGTTACTGTCTCGTGTTACACTGCACCTCATCTGAGACACATACGCACAACACTTGATTTTTCTCAGGGAGCGATTTGCTTGGCGATGGTGTTTTGGGTCTCCACTCCGGTACTCGTCCGTGCTTTTCTCAGTTCCGACGAAGATTCTCCTGAGTCGTATCGTCTCTTTCCTGTGCCACTCTGGTTTCCGGGAAACATTTATCGATCACCCACATATGAAATACTCTACGGTGTTCAATCTTTCAGCGTACTAGTAGCCGCTCAGTCTACGGTTTGTGTAGACAGTTCCTTCATCCACATGATGCTGATGGTTTCAGCTGAACTGGAAGTTTTGAATGAAAACATCCCACTTCTGCAGAAAACAGACGTGAAAGCTAAAAGATATGGAGATCAAGAGTCGAGAATTATCATCGATGGAAAGACTAAAAAACTGACCTTTCGACGAAATGGCCATTTTACAAGAAAGGCGTTGTCAGAAGAGGATTCAGATGAAAAGATGCGCCTGCAGCTGGTGAAGAATATTCATCATCATCAGGTAATCCTCAGGTAGGCAAGATTGGATCTCTTGATACTTGTAACTCATATTTTTGGCTTATTACTCGTTGAGATTACATATTTACTTTTAATCATGTCACAACTGAAATGTGCGAAATTATGCTTTGAGTAATTATGCTTTAAGTAATAATGATTTGAATAATTATGCTTTAAGTATACCACTGAGCAAATCTTGAGATGGTCCCTTACTCTAGATTACAGTCGTTTTACTTCGCAATGATTGCCGTATATAAGCAATTGCTTCACCTCTTATTTACTTCACGTCAAGGGGACGCTTTACCTAGGACGAGGTAGCTCTTAATGTGTACCAGGTGAAGACTCTAATGGACATATTTACGTTTTCTTATTATTGATCTGCCATTTTCAGGATCCGACGAAGTTTCTATTCACCAGTACCTTAGTCTTAATCAAAGACTCAAACGGTATCTATGTCTTGCACAAAGGTTCATTTCACCAACAGCTCACTTTTACTCAAAGCTTTAATGCGTCAAGGCCATATCGGCCAAAGTAGTTTCTTAGGATCTCTCATGTTGGTAATATACTGGATTTAAGTTGCTGTTTATGGCATCTTGCGTAGTAACACACAGTTCCAATACTGATTTTTAATTAACGCTTAATAAATTATTTGAGTAGCAAAACTATATTTTTTGTTACTGTTTCTACCAGTTCGTCGACTGGTCTGTTTAGAGTGACTTGCGCACTTCGTCTCTTAGGCACTTATCAAAGTTTGCCGAGACGCTCATCAGTTGCCATTTCCTCACTTTGAATCAGTATACTCTGCATCGAAGCACTAATACTCCCAGTTATCTGGGAGTTTTCACATGGTATCATAACCTTACAATATCTTTCCCACTCGAAAATTTCACACTCGAAAGTATTGCATCAAAACACACTGATAAGCCAAACCATTAAGACCACCCTCCAAATAGCCCGACTGCCTACCGCTGGAAAGTAATACAGCATGATTATGCGTGCTTGGTAAGTTTCCGGAGGTATGTGGCCCCAGGTGTTTCAGCGTAGGTCCCGAAAGTCCCATAAATAGTGGGCCGGTCGTTCACAGGCACGCAGCTGCCTCCCAGTAGCATTCGAAATGCGCTCCATCGCTTTCAGATGAGGCGAATTTAATGGGCAAGACGACGTGATTTCTCAATGTTGCTCCTCAAATAGCTGTAGGACAATTCCGGACTTGTGACACTGAAAATTATCTTGCTGGAAGATACGGTCTTCCTTGAGGATATGGATGGTCCTCAACAATGTTCACATAGACCACAGCTATGATGGTGCCTTTGGTCACCACTACAGGTCACATGGACATCAGCTTCACCGTCCCCATACCTCATAGCATATAAAACACAGATGGGGGGGGGGGGGGAGGTCCTGGACTGATGAGGGGGAAAAGGGGAGGGAGGAGAGGAAAACAAAAGGGGGAGTCGATGGAGGGAGAAGATGTAGAAAACGAGGGGGGGGCGGGCGGGCAGACGCGAAAAGAAGGAGGGGAGGGCAAGAAGGACTTGGGGGAGACAAGGGAAGCAGAGACGGGATAGGTGGGGAAAAAACAGGATGGGAGGAGGGGGTAAAGGTAGTCTGGGAAAAGGACAGAGGAAGGGAAGGGGAGGTGAGGATCAGAGTTGAGAGGAGGGATAAATGGAGGGAGAGAGGGCACCCATCCAGGATGGGGAGTCGTCGGAAGCCACCTAGGGAAAGGAGACGTCGTCATGTAGGCTTTCCTTAGTTTTATATTGCCCCTGACTCGAAACTTTCTGGACTGATACTTAGCTACGATTATGTACATAGAGATAATCAAAGATTGTGATACGTTAATCGTTATTGTCACCTCTGGGATCCTGTCGTATCTTATAGGGTGCCTATGAAGCTGTATTTTCAGATAGCTAGAAACATGCGTGTCTTCTAGTGCGGATGCGGTTCGCTGGAGCGGCGCTTATATTCTTTTCGGATATAGGCCGCTCCTAGTCAGCGTACTGTCAGCTGACGCCGTCTCACAGCCTTCTCAGCGGTTACGATCCATGCTGACGTGCCGGCGCTTGATGTTACGCCGGAACAACACCCACCTAAACTTCATGTTCTTTCATGTCACGTGGCTGGAGTGTTCACAGGGCTCATAAAAGCTATCAGATTGACTGACATAACTGATTTCTAGGCACACTTTAGAGTTTTTTCTGACATGTTCTGATCGCTAGGTCACTTTAAGTGCAACATGGACAAAGTGAATTAATTTTATCTCCCCTGCACTACTAATTACTGAATTTTTCAATGAATAACACTTAAGAATTATTTGTACATGACATATGCATGCGAAACTGCAGAGCCTGCACCCGTTTGTTGTAAAGGTTTTGGTCTGAAAAATGTCAAGCGATACGGTGTTGGTAAAGAATTACATACAAGGAACTGCATACTTTTGTAAATTTTGTAAAATTGTGGTAAGATCTTATGGGACCAAACTGCTTAGGTCATCGGTCCCTAAGCTTACGCACTACTTAATCTAACTTAAACTTACGCTATGGACGACACACACACCCTTGCCCGAGGGAGGACTCGAACCTCCGACGGGGGAACCCGCACGGACCGTGACAAGACGTCCTAGACTGCGCGGCTACTCCACGCAGTGCATACTTTTGACTATATCAGTTGTAGCTTTTATCTGTAGGTAGTTCCTCGTTTCTACCATTAATAACTGTTACAAGTAGAATGAAGCTATTCCAAATTTTGTTACAGATCTGTCCTCCTGTTGCAGAACATAATGACCGTGTCAATCTTTATCCTTCTTTTCGTTAACATGGTGGATTTGTGTACCTGCATATTCGTTGGTGCTGTGGTGAGTATATTTCGTAGTAATTTGTTAAACTGCTATTTGTCTAACTTGAGTGTTCACAGTTATATGTGATGCTTCTCAAAAAAAAAAAAAAAAAGTGTGTGAAATCTTATGAGACTTACCTGCTAAGGTCACCAATTCCTAAGCTTACACAGTAGTTAACCTAAATTATCCTAAGGTCAAAAACACACCCATGCCCGAGGGAGGACTCGAAACTCCGCCGGGGCCAGCCGCACAGTCCATGACTGCAGCGCCTAGACCCCTCGGCTAATCCCGCGCAGCGATGCTTCTCCGCTGTATCTCAGTTATGTGTTAACCGTTGGCTATTATGCAACAAACAGACCACCAAGTAATGAGAATTAATCTCTTTCAGTACTTCCATTTTCATTAAATCTATAATTAGCGGAACAGGAAATGAAAAAGCTTGGAAGCCAAATCCATCAATCAGCTAGTCGACGTTTTGTTGGATCTCATGTTGTGTAGTACGTATTTAACAGTGTGTGAATGGAGCGAAAAGAGCTGACACTAACATTGGTCAGCCTTGTTGTACACATTGTAAATTTTGTAAATTTTTTACCTTCATTACTACAGCGTGTTTTCTAAATTTGTTATAGCCAGCTGGTCTGGGAATCTATTTTCAACGGCCAAGAAGCAGTAAGTGCTCGTTAGTTCGCGACCTGATACTTCTGGCTGTCGGGAAGCGAGGCAGGGGTGAGGAGGGATAGAGGTAAAGCGGAGGCAGAGTTCTCTTCATCTCCTGTGAAAACGTTCAGCTGCCTGCAGCATGGGACTTCCCTTCAGCACCTTCTGTTAGCACTATAATCTCTTTGGGTTATAATGCATTTGTTTGCTAAATGGGAACCACAATTTTATTCAAAACATTTACTTCTGTGTTCCCAAAGACGGTAAAACATGCCTCGAAAGATGCGATGACGAAAAATTGTGTGCTGGCGTCAGACAGTGCTGGTGTTTAAGTGGTGTGTGTGTGTGTGTGTGTGTCAAGGAATGATGGTGTAACATGCTTGGCTCAGAGTCTGCAGCGTCTGCTGTGACTAAAAAGTCCCACTCGAGAGTGGCAGTCTCTACTGCAGTTTGGACATGTGAAATTTGAGGGACTTGGAACAGAAGCCGCTCTGTCTCTTCGCTTTGTCCTCTTCCTGATTTGTTCCTGTGTGCGTTCGTCCTCTGAGAGCTTGACGCCGTTGCGCACAGTTACTCGCCACTTGACACGGTCATCTGCAATCCTCTCCCAGCGACTTGGATTGATTCTGGTCTTGGTCAGGTCTCTCTTGCACACATCCTCGAAACGAAGATGCGGTCGTCCCACTGGCCTCACACCCTCCTGAAGTTCTCCGTACAGCAGTTGTTTCGGTTGCCGTTCAGGATCCGTGCGCCTGACATGTCCCAACCATCTTAGACGTCGATGACTCAGGAGTGCAAAGATGCTGGTTGTACTTGCACAATGAAAGACTTCGGTGTTGGGTACTCTATCTCTCCAAGAGATCTGAAGGATCTTCCGGAGACAGCGGAGATGGAAGTTGTTGAGTCGAAATTCATGCTTAGAAACAGTTGTCCATGTCTCACAGCTATAGAGAAGGGTGCTTATAACACAAGCCTTGTAGATTTTTAATTTAGTTTTTGTGGTAAGCAGTCCGTTGTTCCATACTCTGTTTTTCAATATAGCCATGGCAGATGATGCCTTTGCGATTCTGTTAGTAGTTTCAGTGTCCATGGGCAAGTTGCTACATATTGTGGATCCCAAGTAGGTAAAGTCATCAGCTACTGATGGATGGAAGGTTGGTAGTGCTCTGGGCCATGATCTTAGTCTTTTGAAGGCTGATGAGTAGACCAAATATTTCACAGGCATGTGATAATTTGTTGATTATATACTGCAGCTCATCTTCTGTGTTCGCTACTAGAGCTGCATCGTCCACATATATCAACTCACGGATAACAACTGTGTTTACTTTGGTCTTGGCCTTGAAGCGAGCAATGTTGAAAAGATTTCCATCAGACCTCGTATGTAGATACACTCCCTCCTCAGAGTCTTCAAAGGCAAATCTAACCAGAAGGGAAAAGAAAATCCCAATTAATGTAGGAGCTAACACACACCCCCGTTTCACACCGCTATTAACAGGGAATGCTTCCGATGTTTTACCGTTGAAGCAGATTGTTTCTTGTGTATTCTCATGGAAAGAGACAATTATTTGTAGTAGTTTAGGTGGGAATCCAATCTTCTGCAACAGTTTCAAATGCCCATTTCTGCTCACTAAATCAAACGCTTTAACAAGGTCAATGAAAGCAATATAAAGTGGTCTCTGCTGCTCACATTTCTCTTGTAGCTGTCTTAAGAAGAAGATCATATCTACGGTTGATCAGCCAGGCCTGAAGCCACACTAAGATTCTGGGTAGATTCTGGAAGCTAAGATTTGTAATCGCATTAGGATGACTCTTGCATAAGCTTTCCCGGCGACACTTAGTAATGAAATGCCTCGGTAATTGTTACAGTCACTTCTGTTCCCTTTCTGTTTATATAGAGTAACTATCTTCGAATTCAGCATACTCATCGGGACATAAGCTTATTCCCACCTCGTTGTGATAAGTGAATATAAATGTTTGATAAGAAGAGACTTGTTATACTTAATAAGCTCTGCACGGATCCCATCTTCACCTGGGGCCTTTCCCACTAGTAAGAGAATCTATTTCTCTACTGAGTTCTTCCATAGTAGGCATTGCATCTAGTTCTTCCATAACTGGCATTTGTTTGACGGTATCACACGCATTTTTTCTAACTTCATTCTCGGCTGCATACAACTCGAGGTAGTGTTCAACCCAGCGTTCCATTTGCTTGCCTTCAACCAGTGATGACTTCACCGTCTTGGACTTCAGAGGAGCTGTTTTTCTGACAGTTGGTCCAATTGCTTTCTTAATACCATCGTACATTGCCTTACCATCCCCAGAATCGGCCGCGTTCTGTATACGTGCACATAAATTCAGCAAGTAGTTATTTGCGCATCTCCTGGATGTTTGCTGTGCCCTGTTCTTTGCTTTTCGTAGGTCATCTCGAGTTCTTTCATTTGGATTTCTTTTGTAAGGAAGCAGGGCTTTCCGTTTAGCCTCAGTGACTGGTTCCACTTCTTCCAAATTTTTCTCGTACCAGTCCTTACTTCTTTTTCCTTTTATTCCATAGACCAATACTGGTGAGGTGTAGATTGCTCCAGAGATTTTTGCCCATTTCTTATCAACATTCCTTTCTGCTTGCACGTTTCCTGGGAAAGCACTTTCAAAATTACTGGCAAAATCCTGCTTTCTTTGTGTGTCATGAACATGATCAGTGTTGACACGGGGATAACCTCTCGGTTTAGCGTGGTGATATTTCTTAGGAGTGAGCCTCAATGTGCACGCCACCAGGGCGTGGTCAGTGTTGCAATCTGCACTATGATAACTTCGTGTCAGTAGCACATTTTTGAGACCAGTACGCCTAGCTGTGACTAAGTCAAGTTGATGTCAGTGATGAGAGCGCCGGTGTCTCCAGGACACCTTGTGCTGATCCTTAAGCTGGAAATATGTGTATGCAATGCAGAGTCCATAAAAGCAGCAAACTTCAAGCAGCCTCTGGCCATTTTCATTCATTTTTCCCACCCCATGATGTCCCAGGCAATTCGGCCATATGTCATTATCTGATCCAACTCTAGCATTAAAGTCCCCTAGAATATACAGTGTCTCGGTGCTAGCTACCTTGGCTATTCTTTCGCTGAGTAAATCACAAAACAGATCCTTCTCTTATATGATGGATGATAAGGTGGGAGCGTATATTTTTAGGATGTTGACAGTGCCTCTTGAGGAGCATATTTTTAAAGCAATAATTCTATCTGTTCCACCGGATGGTGGCACAGTACAGTCCAGGAGGGTGTTTTTAACAGAAAATCCTACGCCATGAAGTCTTGGCTCGTCTTGAGACTTCTCCTGCCAGAATAATGTGTAATTATCCTCCCTGATACAGCGCACGTCTGGAAGCCGCGTCTCCTGCAGTCCCGCGATGTCAACATTCAAACGATGGAGCTCTCTGTCAATTACGGCAGTCTTACGGATGAAATCAACCTCTAGGGCATCGTCAATGTACCTTGGACACATGGTCCTAACATTCCAGGTGGCAATACGAAATAGTGATTTCTTTATTATGTCATTTTTGTTGTTGGTAGGTGTACCATATCAACCCGCTTGTCGAAGATTACTTCTAAGCTCCACACACCCCGTGAAGCAGGCGGATAGTGGCGGGACAGCACCTTATTGGTTGGGGGCTGCTCAGCTTAAGGCGGGCGGTAGCTGTCCATTGAGGTGCAATGTTCTCTCCCACCGTCGGAAGTGGCCCCTGGCACTCGAGTCTTACGCCAATCAGACAGAGCTTATAACCGTGTTGTGCCGACGTCCTTGGACGTCGCTGAGGTGTCCTCTCCAGGATGCTACAAGCCTGAGCGATAAATATGAAGACACGTGAGTTGCCTAATCATCTCTGTCTCCCTCTCGACTTAAATGATAATATCCGGAGGAAAGGCAAGCCAGTACGTCTGGTATCACTTAGGTTTCAGGAGCTGCCGAAAGAGGACGTAGTACGCCTTCTAACCGCATTTGGGGCCCCACTCCAGTTTTTCTTTCAGGGTTTTTTCCCTTAGCCATCATCCCTCCCGAGACCGACCACAAGGCAGTAGTGTGTTAAGGTAATTAGAGAAATAAAAGGAATGATAACTGAGGAGAGGGTAGGGAATAGGGTATATAGGATATAGGATATAAGACGGGTCGTTGTGAAGCACACTTTGTCTGGCTCCTCTGCTGAGACCTGCCCGGCTAGGTTGGACCTGCCAGTAGCTACGCTACTGCCGATATAGCTCTGTTTACTTGGAGCACACAAACTCTCCCGCCCACACAGACAGTGCTACGATAAGGCGGTTATGAAAACAAACGAAAGTGGAAATGAACTAAACTGCTGTACTCGCATGCACTCTAAATGACCACACAGTCACTCTATATCGTACGCGCTCTCAATTGCACTTAAGCCAATTAAGAGGGAAGGGAACTAATCAAGAAATTAAGACACAGAAAAAACAAAAAATAGAAGAAGTAAATGAAAAACGTAGGGAAATGTGACTGCCTGACCACTTACAAGAAACTAGGGTGAGCCAGCCACTATTTGACACATTAAGAACATCTCCCTAATGTTCAAAATGTTCAAATGTGCGTGAATTCCTAAGGGACCAAACTGCTGAGGTCATCGGTCCCTAGACTTACACACTACTTAAACTAATTTAAGCTAAGAACAACACACACACACACACCCATGCCCGAGGGAGGACTCTAACCTCCGGCGGGAGGGGCTGCGCAATCTGTGACATGGCGCCTCAAACCGCTCGACCACTCCGCACGGTAACATCTCCCTCAAATCCTGTTAAAAGCGTTGGACAATTCACAAAACTTTAACACCCTAACCACATTCGTTTGATTATTACATAAAATAGACTGAAGATCCGCCAGCATATCCATCGCAGTCCACTGGCCGGCAAATAAAATGCAGTCCATTAAAATGTGGCGCACCGTGATCTGCACACCAGAAGCACTACACATTGGAGGGTCCTTTCGCCGGAGTAAGAATCCATGTGTCATATGGCTGTGGCATATGTGGAGTCCAGTAAGAATGATGTTGACCCAGTGACGTCCTGGAAGGAAGCGCTCCACGCACAGCGAGTTGTGCATTGATGACACGGAGATTGTTATCGGCCAGTGCCTGCCACTCGTCTTCACATCGACACATGACTTTTTACCTCTACAGCGAGGTAATAGTATGCAGGGGTATAGCACAAAAAAATACCAGAGTATCACGACACGCCTCCTTGGCTGGTTGATCCGCCCTTTCATTCCCTGCAATTCCAACGTGCCCAGGGAACCAGCAGAAAGACACCTCAATTCCCAAGTCGTACTTGTAGGAGGACATCCTGGATATTCTGGGTTACTGTACCTGCGGGGTGAAAACGTTGGAGAGATTAAAGGACGCTCAGAGAATCTGAGCAGACGTGAATCCTAACACAAGGAGAACGTCTCATCTGCTCCAGTGCTAGATAGACCGCATATAATTCTGAGTCTAAGACAGTAAATTCTGGATGCAATCTGACCTTGAAGACACGATCCGGGAAAACGGCAGAGCAACCAACAGAGCCCGCTGCCTAGACCCATCCGTAAAAATAGCTACATGGTCGTGGTACTCAGATAAAATATCAGAGAATATCGCATCAAAAACGGAAGCAGAAGTGCTATCTCTTCTGTACCACGCCAAATCTGAAATCACTTCTGGCCTCTCCAGTAACCAGGGCGGCAGACGGTAACAGCCCTTTATTTGGGGTCTAGCTGGTTCTACACCGAGTGACTCCAGCACAAACTGCACGTGGATCCAAATGGCATCGTGGCTCGTGGACGGTTGGAAATAAGGTGCTCCAAAGGTGGACAAGCAACAGTATAGTGTGCGGTTGAAGCTGGAGCTGCCAGGAACTTACACTCTTGACACACCATGAGGATGTGGCGCCAGATGGAAAGTGGTGGTTACCTCGCCTCAGCACAGATGCTAAGTATGGGTCTAGTCCCATATGTACCCGAGGACATAATGGACAGCGTCAATGGTCCGCAAGTAAAAGGGCCTCGGTGACCCATACACCGTGCAGTCATAGTCCGGCAGTATACACACAAAAGCCCGATAAAACAGGAGGAGGCGCGCCCTGTCCGCTCCCCAAGACCTGTGCCTAAGGAACTTGATGATGTTCAGTTCCTTCAGGGATCTGGCTTTCAGGTCTCGCAGGTGTGGTAACCACGACAGTCGAGAGTCAAAGATGAGGCCCAGAAACTGCACTGTCTCTCTAAATGTAGGATGGTGTCCCCCACAGTCAAGGCAGGCAAATTTAAAGAGAGGATGAGAACGATTAAAATGAACACGCACACACCTATCTTCAGAAAAGAGAAAACTCGTCTTTGCAGCCCACTACTGTAAGCTAAGCACTGTAAGATGCAACTGACTGCTCGTCGTTGCATCACTGGAGGAGAAACAGTAAACAGCAAAATCGTCTACAAAAAAGGACCACCGTACAGGACGCCCCACCGTGGATGTGATACTCTTGATGGTTATGGCGAAGAGGGTAACACTTAAACCACTGCCCTGAGGAACACCAGTCTCCAGCTCAAATAGATCAGACAGCGTGTCACCAACTCAGGTCCTACAAAACCGCTGAGACAGGAAAGACCATATGAAGATATGAAAGTGCCCACGAAAGACCCATTGATGAAGTTATGCGAGAATACAGTGTCTCCAAGTATTATCGTGTACCTTGGTTATTTCGAAGAATATGCCGATACGCTGATGCTTACGGAGGAAACCCTGCTAATTGCCTCCTCAGATTGTCGACAGTGGACCGAAATCTTCGGAATCCATATTGAGAGCGGTAAAGGAGTTGCCTGGTCTCTAACAACCACACCAGACGACGGTTAACTATTTGCTCCAGGATCTTTCCTACACAGCTCGTTAAGGCGATACTCTGATAACTAGTAAGAGATATGCTGTCCTTTCCTGGTTTGAGGAGAGAGATTAGAATTGCCTCCCTCCACGAGTTGGGGAGGGCACCTGTCTGCCACATTAGATTAAAACATTCGAGGAGGGTTTACTATGATGCCGCTGGCAAATGTAGAAGCATGCAAATCCAGATTTCGTCATGGCAGGGTTCAGCGTCACGAATCTCAGTTAGCGCTGATTCGCGCTCTCACATGTAGGCCTCAGAATTGTTGGACCTGAAGTCCAACTTTTCACTCTCTACAGTCGCAAGGTAGCGACGAAACTTCTGATACTCGCTTGCATTGGCAGTAGTTTGTGCAAAACGTTTGGCCAGCGTCTGAGCCATGTCTCTGGGTGTTGTTTGGTGGCAGTTTCAGCACTGCTGCTATCAGTAAATGGATAGCTTCCGATAATTTTATAGAAGAAGTGGAACGACTGATGGAGTCCAGGAGCGCCTGCCATGACCTTTTCTTACTCTCGCTAATGACGCATCGAGGCCCTCGCGACTCGAAAAGCCCTAAGGATATCTGCTGTCGGTCGGCATTTAAAATGTCGAAGAGCCGCAGGCCTTACCCGGATCACGGACCGGCACTCTTCTGTCCACCAAGGTACTGGTCGCCTCCCAAGACGGATGGGAACATCAGCGGCATGATGGATCACTCGTGTGATGCGAGCCACCCATTCTTAGACGCTGTCGCAGTGTTGGAACACAGCCAGCTGGCTGAAATGTGTCCATTTAGCCCTGCTGACCATCCACGTTGGCCGCTTAACTTCATATGGTGAGCCATTTAGTAGGTGAAGGCGGATTGGAAAGTTGTCACTGGAGTGAATGTCATCAACGATCTCCCACTGAACAGAGTCGGCGAGGATGGGAGAGCAGAAAGAGAGGTCAATGGCTGAGAATGACCCAGTAGCAGTAGAGAAATGTGTGTGATTACCCGTGTTGAGGATGCACAGCTCGTGAGATGTCATGAGGCCCTCCAAAACCCGACCTGCAGGGCTTGTACTGGTCGAGCCCCAGGGAGTTAAGATAATATCCGTCAGTTCCTTAGAGTCTGTTCTATCTTGTTGAGGTAAATACAGTGGGAAAACAGTGGTCCTTCGACATGCATGAATTTGAACTGCAACTGCTTGCAGGTCAGCAGCCAAGGGGAGAGCAGAGGAATAATGCGCATTAGTGACAAACACTATGACACCTCCCTTACCCGTTTCCCCCCGATACGTCATCCTTGCGGTATAGCATATATCCCTTTAGCACAGGGACATCTGTCCCTTTAAAATGCGTTTCTTGTAAACAAAAGCACAAGGGATGTGCCCGTGCTACGAGTTTCAGTTCCTTCACATGAGTCCTGTACTCGTTCATGCTCCACTGTAATATGGAAGCCATGGCATCGGTGCGGTTTTAATTTACCCCTATTTTTGCACTGGGAGGTGAAGCACTTGAAGAGCTAGGGCGGGGCGAGGGGGGAGGATGTGTCGAGGGGCTACCTGGATCCGAGGCATCTAACTCCATGATGTCCTGCTCATAAGTCAGACAGAAAAGAATGACGTCTGATGGCGTTTGGGACAGCTTTTGACCTGTACATCGTGGGTCTTTCCCTGCACCCTGTCCCTTCGAGGATGAAGGGGAAAGAGGGCCCTGAGAGGCACTCTGCTTTTCTTGTACCTTCTGGATGATCGCTACGGAACTGTTCTTGGTCATTCCTGGTGCAGATGCCTGGGTCCCTACTCTTTTTGCCTTCACATATACACATGAGTTCCCCACGCACAGGGAATGGACAAAAATATGGCATCACCAAGAGAAATTCAGATACTCTGCACCAGAGCAAGTTTCGCTGTTGTATTTTACCACGACCGGCTCCTGTGTAACGTCCCCAATATGTTGCAAGTGCCAGTCGTAGTCACAACAATGTTCAGTGTAGCTGTGAGTGTATTACGTCGGAGCGAAGTGAATTCTAATGTGGGCCCACTGTTGCCGATCGTATGGTGCTTCTATAAACAAGGGTGTCGAAGTGTTTGGTGTTCCAAGAGGCAACGTATCAACGATTTATACCGCATACAAGGAAAATCGGAAAAGTCTCAACGTTGACGAAAGTGTTTGTACTGAGTGATCGTGACAAACGGTCATTGAAAAGGATTGTGACGAAAAATAAGAGGAAGACAGGTGCAAAAGTCACTACAGAACACTGTAGCATTCGCGAGCCCTGTCAGCGCCCAAACAACAGGAAGGGAGTTTCATGAACAGGGGACTGCAGGGCAAGCTGGAGTTCCAAATATCGGTGATGCAGATGCCCATAATAGGAAAACTTGCTGCCAAAGCCATCAGACCTAAATTATGGAGCAATGGTAGTAAATCATGAATCGATAGTCATGAGTCATGCTGTTAACTTTTTGCACCTTATGGCTGAGTTTATGTACGAAATAAGAAATATGACGGGGATTCGGTGACCATTTGGGCAATCATATCGTGGTATTCCATTGGCCACATGGTTACTCTGCTAGGTCATACTAAAGATTCGGTAACCATTTTAGCTGACCAGGGTCATCCCATGGTACAGTGTTTGTTCCTTAATGGTGATGCTGTTTCCAAATTGAGGAGGCCCCTGTTCACACAGTTCACATAGTGCATATTTATGTGTGATCACTATTCACCTCCATGTTCGTTGCCGGAACTGGCCACTACTTTGCAGGAAGAATGGCGTAGGGTTGCCTTGAAAACTGCACAGGAATTTATTTATCCATTTCGAGACTAGTGGAAGCCGTTTGTAAGCAAAGAATTTCCTTCAGCGCCTTAGGCATGGTAAGGTGTTGTGTTTCTGCTGCTTTCATATTTTGTCCAACCCCTGTATATCTCTTGTAAAGACCAAGAATGTAAACATAGGCTTACCAGCAATCACTCTTCCCTCACATCATATGTAACTGGAAAAGGAAAACTGGCCAATGAAAGTGGTACACACAGTATCTTCCACCATGTGCCGTAAAAAGGTCTTGTAGAGCGCTTAGATTTTGTAAGGACACTTCTTATTGGGAACCTACGTGTAATTTTTTTTTTTTTTGACTTTATGATAATTGTTGACCACTTCACACTTACTAAGAAATTGCCGACTACTCGTCGAAATTAAAAAAAGAATTCCTACAGGGCCATGTACAACATACGTTATAAACCAGGAAAACGTTTTCTGATATAAAAAACTGTCAACCTAGGCTGTAATTTTCTGTCATATGATTTTATTGCAATCGGTGCATTAGAAATTATTACCAATGGAAATATTATACGACTTGCTGAAGCTTTTGATTAATAAACGACGTCATGTTCGTTCAAAAGTTCAGTTATAATGGAATAGCAGACGAAGGAAGTAAATGGTTTTATCTTATCTGAATGATAGAGAACAAGGTATATAATCTAACTGATCCCAAAATTCTGCAAGATATATACTTTATCTAACTGAATAAGAACGTTTCGTTCATTATACTATTATTTTGATGTCCAATCAACTGTTTTTATTATATTTTACCAGCCGGAAGTAGTGAAGAACAATTGGATGTGGTACTCCACAGGATTCTATTGTGGGTCCACTTTTGTTTGCTTTGTCAGAGGGGCGAAGTTTTTATCCATTTAACAGATACAAGATATTACCAACCTCAATATTGAAATGGTTACAATTGTATTAGTAAACATCATTAATAAATGGTTCAACGCAAGGGGATATCATTACATTTTGACATGTTTCAGTAAACACAGTTACTTAGTTACTTGTTCCATGGATCATTTTGCACGCTGTATCGTAATGATGTGCTAAGAGTTACTTTACAATCACATAGCAAATTGAGTTGTACTTATGGTGACATACTCAACATTTTAGCACATAGCCTGTGTACTGACACGCTACGTAAATAGTGAAACACGTTGAGTGCTAAGAGCTAAGGCTTTGAGGCTACAGAGAGATCACAACTGCAACTGGAAAATCCAGTGCCTAGGATTGATGAAGTACCTTAGTTAAGTTAGATTTCCACTAAATATGATTACTGTTATACATCCCTCAAAAATTAAGAAACGAATTTATTCTGAAATACCATTCACTGATAGTTCAGGTATCATTTCAGAGTAGGGAGACGGTGATGAGCTGAAGTTTCTGGGTGATAAACAGCGAGGTCATCATTCTCATATTTTTGGACAAATGTCACGTACAGATAGAGTATTTCTAGAGTGCGGAAGTACGTGGTAAGAATTAAATCTGGTGTTACTGCCAGAACATTCTACATGGATTTCTTCAAAAATCTTGTAGATGTGCCAATTGCTTTACAATATACTTTAATTACTTTTTCAGTAGGAATATTTCTCCTTGTCAAAAATTGTGAAAGACTTAAGTGTGATACTAGGGCTAAAACCAAACTTTAAAAATACCTTTAACATTAGTACATTAAGGAATCAGGTACACATACAAGTGCGCAGCTACCTGCCACAGCATTTAAACATCTTCCAGATCATGTGGTGACGTTTAAGACTAAGTTAAAGAACTTCATTTGGGCAAATCCTTCCACTCCTTTCCATCTGAAGAGCTTTTTGACAAACGCGCTTGGATTTAATATTATTATTTTATAATCAGCATTCGTATTGTAATACAAGACAATACTATGGCATATCACTGTACTGAAGTGAAATGAAATGTAAACCTTGAATAGTTTCTTGATTCCAGACCGTCTTTAAAATAAGTGTACGACTAATATGACATAACGTGACAGTGCAGCTACCAGTTAATGAAACTCCTGTTAATAAGAAGGACAGCATTGGTACGATGTTTTCAAATGTGGAAACAGTCTCACAAATTTAGTGGCACATGTTTCATCACGCATAATTAAGATTAACGCAACAACTCACTTTCCTCAGCCAGTAGGAATGAATCCATTCCTTTTCCATTAACTCGTCTCTAAACTACGCAGACAAATTTATCCTTTCTTTGTGTCCTTCCGTTAGAAATTGTTGAGTCTCATCTACGGGAAAACGCAGTTTGTTATCAGTGTAGTATCATCCACAGCACGGAGATTTACAGATCATTTAACCTCAGCGAGTTACATTTGAACAAGCCAGGACTTTGATTTCCTTGAAATAAATCATATGTAAAATACACTAGCGTTGTTACTTTTTTTATAATTTGAAGAAATTTCTAGGAAGATACCTAAATATTATGAACCGTGTAGCTGTTGCAGAGAGACGGGAACGTGACAAAGGCGTTGAAGCCACTATCGACAGTACCACCTCTCCTCTACGAAACTGGCCTGTTCTGTATCTTTGGTCAGATCTTAACTGATCAGGTAAGACTACATTTATTTATCATTTATTAAACCAATCCGAAGTTCACGACAGGTTGCAGTCAAATGTAAGCTCAACTAGCGTTATAGCTGTTTACTGGAAATATTAAAGTTGCATGTAATTCATTCTAAAAGAAGAAGCTGTATTTGTGAGAACATATTAAATGAAACAGAAGTTTTTCCCTGATAGCGCCAAAAAGCAAACAAGAATATGTGATGACATAAGAAACATACAACGTATTTAGAAAAGGGGCAATCATTACCTAACAGAAGTTGATCGTAATAACGAATTCCAAATTTTAGTAACGACACCAAAACTTGTTCATTCTGCTTTACACATGTGGTGCTTTGCTGAGCAAAACACTATCTGCATTCAACAATCAATGCAGCACATCGGGTCCCTCTTATGTGACAGGACAAAGTAATTTGCGTTAAGTACACCAGTCAGATATTTTGACTGTAGGTCAGATAACATCACTCTCGATGAAGTTTTTACGAATATTTATGGTAGGAATATTAATGTGGGATTTACATTTCGATTTGCTGCAGTAAAATAATGGCCTCTGTCATATGACAGAGAAGACCGCCATTGCAGTTGATTAGAAACCTCCGAGCGGTAGCTCGACGTTTCTGTTCTTCCGTCAGGTTTGATGATAATACTCAAGTTCATAAGAAAAAGTTAGAAGCCACGAAAGCCATCTATGTCGATCTGCTTTAAAGAGATCACTTTTCCAATTTTGAAGAATGTAGTCTTTAAGTAAGCTATTGATCCTTTTAAGAGGCCAAGACGCGTAAAACATAAAGGTCAGAATGAGTGACGACTGGCTGTTATTTGTTAATAAAATAAGGAGATATCAGTAAGTGGAAGAGGTATTCCTCATTACAGGAAATAAAATAGGGAGATACCTGCAAATGGAAGAAGTCATTTTTTATGACAGGAGAGGAAGGCAAAAAGCCATTGTTTTTCATTTTGACAAATTAATCTGTATGCAACAGTTGAGAAAATTTTAATTTCTACGTTTTATCTCTCGAAGAACACAACAGTTACCAGACCAGACCACTGCACAAACATTTCCCGCTATTTTCAAGCACTGGAACTGAAGTACGTCTCCATCAACAAATGGTTGAGGTTACAGTGAGATGGTTCCCGGTATACACAACAACACTTTATGTCAGCAGAAATGTCATCGTCACTGAACAACCATCACACAAAGAATACACCTGAGGGTACCTGCGAGCTCGAAGGACACAATTTCAATGTGTATGCGAGTTGTAAAGATGCAGAATATTCGGTCACCAAGAAATCGGTTTGTCACATGTGGCCCCTTTCAGGATACGTCGATATGGTCAGCTGTGAGAATGAGACTGTACGTAGAGTCACGAACGATGGCGGTTGAGTTACGGTTTGTTCTGCGCACCTACCTCACGCACTCTCCGACAGCCAGTGATCGTTCAGTAGTGTTTTCAGCGCTTTGCTGTGACTGTCTTACGTAATGCGAGCATTAAACATCATCGTTGTGTTATTTAGTAAATTTTTGTTCTGTTTGTAGCGACTTGTCATTGCTGATGGTCGTGGCATGCGACAGATTCTACATGCACTACCCTCCGTAAGTTTGGAAACACCTAGTAACAATAGACAATGGAAAGGAAATACAGCATACAATGGATTTTGTTGTTTTCCAAATGTTTATTAAGCTCAAATAATACACAGGGAGATGCAACAATTAAATTTTCGATTCCTCAGAATAGCCACTCTTACACACAGGAAGCTGCAACAGTTAAATTACACAGCTCTACAAAATAAAATTTTTTTTCGTTGCCAGGGAAGTTTGAACGAAAATGGGATATTGTTATGATACTCATTCCGAGTATATTTGTACTTTTTCCAAATTGGCTCTGGTTTGTGAGATATAGGTTATTTGTGGAAATGAGAGTTTCATGTGGATAATATCGACTGCAGGGTCCATATATGGTGTAATGTATTTGCTACCTGTTTTTTAATTAGTGATATTGTACTATCTTTATTAAACAATTGTGCTCAGGGAGTGCATCTGTGTGGTTGAGGATTACATGATGCAAACATCACACTGTCAGCATGTGTTCAGTCCTGTTGTGCGGTGCGTGTGTTGAAGATATTGAGGGTTGTGCAGATTTGAATTCGGCGGTACTCGACATTCATTTGTTGGCCGAGGTAATCCCCGCAACAGCCGATAGGTAGCGTTCAGTGTAAACAAGAAAAATGGCGATGGTCGAAAGTCACACACATGTGCAGTGCAGCTTCAAGGAGATAGAACCTTTTCATCGTGACGTAGCAAATAAGAGGTGAGTATTCATTTCACACAAAACAATTAATGATGTTTGTTGGATGTGATTGACATGCAAATACAAGAAAGTTCTGCATAATATGTAGTATTTGTGCAATTTTGTTTTAGGAAAACATGAGTTCTTCACGCCGTCTTTGCGTGAACCATCCAGATGAGTTCTGCTACATTTGTGGTGAATACGTTCTTCAAAAGAACAGGAAGAATATCACTCCTTTTGTGAAGGAAGCGTTTCTGGCATATTTCGGAATTAAACTTGGAGATCAAGACAAGGCGTGGGCACCCCATAAAGTTTGTAAATGCTGTGTGGAGTGCTTACGGCAGTGGACAAAACGAAAAAGGAAAAGCTTAAACTTCGGAGTGCCTATGGTATGGCGAGAGCAGAAGAACCATACAGATGATTGCTATTTTTGCATTGTTAATGTGAAAGGTTTTAATAGGTTCAAAAAACGAAAGTGGGAATATCCCGATTTGGAGTCAGCAAGAAGACCGGTGGTGCACAGCAACGATGTTCCTCTACCAACCTTCACAACATTACCCACGCTAACATCATCAGATGACGAGGTGCACGGCGAGGAATGTACAAGTAGTGGTTCGGAATACGAAGGACGTGAGACACAACCCCAGCAGTTCGACCAGAAGGAGCTCAGTGACTAGATACGAGAACTCAATCTTTCAAAGCAAGCATCAGAACTCTTAGCATCCAGGCTTAAGGAAAAGAACTGTCTTCATCCAAGTGTTAAAATAACAGCTTACCGGACGAGAGAAGAAAACCTTCTTCCATACTTCAACCAAGAAGAGGTTATAGTGTATTGCAGCAATATACCTGGACTTTTACTTGAATTGGGGCTGCCGGAATATAGACCAGAGGACTGGCGTGTCTTCATAGACAGTTCCACTAGAAGTTTAAAATGTGTTCTCCTACACAATGGCAATCGTTACGCATATATTCCAATTCCCCACTCAACAAAACTTTGTGAAGCATATGCTAACATCAAGATGGTTCTGCAGAAAATTCAGTATATGCAGCACCAGTGCTTGATTTGTGTTGATTTGAAAATGGTGAACTTCTTGCTTGGACAACAAAGTGGATACACAAAGCACCCATGTTTTATCTGCATGTGGGATAGTAGGGCAAAGCACGAACATTGGAATCAGAAAACATGGCCTCCAAGGGAACATATGGCTGTTGGTGAAGCAAACATCATTAATGAACCTCTGGTTAGTAGGGACAAGATTGTTCTTCCACCATTACATATTAAGTTAGGACTAATGAAGCAATTCACCAAAGCTTTAGACAGAAATGGTAATTGCTTCACATACATCTGCAATACGTTCCCTGGACTCAGTAGTGAAAAACTTAAGGCAGGAATATTTGATGGTCCTCAAATTCGCAGGCTCATCAACGATACCAATTTTACAAGTGTCATGACTGTCACTGAAGCATCGGCCTGCAACAGTTTTGTCGCTGTTGTAAAATGTTTTTTGGGCAATCATAAAGCTCCCAATTACGAGGAACTGGTCAAAAACATGCTCACTAACTTTCAAAACTTAGGAGCTAACATGAGCATAAAATTGCACTTCCTTCACAGCCACTTGGATCGATTTCCTCGTAATCTAGGCGATTTCCGTGAGGAACAAGGAGAGCGGTTCCATCAAGATATGAAAGGAATAGAGGAAAGATATAAAGGAAGATGGGACAGGCATATGATGGCAGATTATTACTGGAATCTGCAACGTGACTGTTCTGAAGAGACCTATAAAAGGAAAGCGTGCAGGAAGCGGTTCGTCATGGACGGAAAATGATATAGAGAAACTTTTCAATTATGTTTTATACGTGGACAAATGCCTATCAGGTTTTCATAGAAGCTATTTATAAAGATTATTTTCTTTTTTCATTGTAGTTTGTAGCGCTCGAGTTCAGTATTAGCAATTTTTTCTAATTTTTTGAATAAATCATGCATTATCTCAAAAACTAGAGCCAAACTGCATAAATGGTTGCTATATTCGTCCTCAGCACCACTAACCCATCCTAAAGCCACTCAAATATCCTTGGCAAGAAAATGAGTGTTGACCAGTCGATAATTATCGACTCCTCAAACTAGCCATCCTTTGCTTTCATCACTGCCTTGTACACTCTTGGCATGCGCTGAGTCACTTTTGCCAATGTTTCAATTGGGATTAATCTCCATTCATGCTGCAGGACCTCCCACAACTGTGACCCACTCATGATGCCCCGTTTTCGGATCCTCCTGTCCAATTCATCCCATAGCAGCTCGACTGGATTTCAGTCAGGGGATCAGGGCAGTAACTCCAAGTTTTTCAATAATTTACGAACCTCTAGAAACTTCACATAGTTCTATCACAAGCGAGACGTATGTTTCAGAATCAGACGCAAACCAGATGTCTCAGCATGTCGCTGGAGAATGGCATGATAATCCTTTTAGTTCATTTTTCCATCTACTTTCACCTAATCTCCGACTTTATTCCCTCCAAAGGATTCTCATACCATCACAGAACCCTGTCCATGCTTTACAGTTGAAGTAACCACTGAGGATTCAAGCATTCATGGGGTAAAGTGCATACAAATTGGCGGCGTTTACTTCCAAATATTTCTAACTTGGATTCATTAGTGAATAAGACTCTTTCCCAATCCCCCGCTGTCCAATGGTGGCGTGTCGTAGCCCACTTAAGCCTTTTCTTCTTGTTAACAGGGCACAACACTGGTTTCCTTGTTGCTACATAACCTCGGATGTTGTTGTTTGTCAGGCGTCGTCTCACTGTTGACTCACTCACCCGTGTATCCCTCGTTGCCTTTAGTTCAGCAGTCAATTCACGGACAGTTTTTAATCTGTTACGTTTACTGGCCACTGCCAAATACTTTTCCTGGCATTCTGATATTTTCCTGGGTGCTCCTGAGCGAGGACGATCTCCATAGGAGCCTGTTTCCCGATGCCAGTGTATGGTTTTGACAACTCCACTGAGGGAAATCATCAGCTTCTTTGCTATTTGTCGGACAATATTGCCTTCGTGGTGCAAAGTGATTATCATTACCCGTGATTCGTGAGGAATCTGGCACTTTGGGGTGATTTTTAATTACTTTCGCAGCGTGTTATACCATTATGCAAACGCATCTACAAGTGAACAGAAATGTAAATAACGTACCTCTACAAAACCATGCGGTCTACTCGCGCCACCTGGTGTGTTTAGTAGAACTGCTTGGGCAGGTAACGTCGGTTTACATAAAACGGAACAATACTAGTATGTTCCAATATGTATGTAAATGTACAATAATTAAGTGTACAATACTGTACGTGTCATTATTAACCGTTATTTGAGCTTGCTATTCGTATTCTAACCAATAACTCACATAGATCGCTTCCATCTTACTCCGTTGTAATAGGCAGCGTGGTGTTTCCAAACTTGTGGCGGGCAGTGTAAGCATCTGTGAGTCATTGTGTGCAGGATAAAGCATGTATTAGCGCGTACCGCAGCAGTCCCTTGGGACCATGAACAACGCAATCATCGCCAATGGCTTTACCTGTGCGAACCGACATCCTTTTGAATCGGACTATAGTACGTAAATGAGTTTCATACACAGCGGATGCGACACCTCGCAGCGACACGACAACGCAAGCTGAACGCCGTCAGGTTCGCATGTCCGTAACACCACCCTCGGTGTCTACAGGTAGACGTCCTCTACTGCGGGCTGGATTGCGGAAGCCACATACTACTTACACTGGAAGGAGGGTGTGAACTCGGTGCCGGGACTGCTCGAGTTTTGCTTCATCGTGCCGTGCAGTGAAGGCTACGTAAGCAACAACGTGACCGCTTTCTGGCAGTTTGATTTGTAAGGTGACGGAATCAACAGTCACCACTGCTGTACAGTGAAAGCAATCTGGACACCATGTGCCGTCTGAAAGAATTTTTATAGTCCAATATAACGACAGTCATTCAAACAACACCTCATGCTGTATTACAGATAACCAAATGTGACTGAAAAGGCACTGCAGTTTCCTCATAAATAAGCTCACTAAATAAAGTATTAGTTGCCTCTATAAAACAGCACATGGGTTCACTGTGAGCGCTGTAGACGGTAATGAACTGGCACCATACGGTTAAGTGGCGCTTCATCGATGGTGTGATGTGATATCACGTGCGTGTCACTTGTACGGAATTAGTACACTGCATCACAAAACGATGCAGAACATCAAGTGAGCCAATTTGCTGAATGCGTGATTAGTAACTGGAGATTTTAGTGTAGACCAGAGGTCGTGAGAGCTTGGGGACATCTCTCGTTGCGTCATATGAATACCACTTTTTCAAATTCTAGGTGACCAGTCATTGCCGTTTCCTCTGTCTCTTCATGATGAGTATGCTCTGGACACTCCCGTTTCCAAAGACGACAAATACCATGTCCATACGACTACATATGTGCGTTCTTGGTTTCTGAACAATAAAGAGCCTTATTATATCCCGTCTGACCCGCTAAACAAAACGACAGCCCCGTAGAGTTTGTCTGGGAGTACTTGGAACTGCGGGTAAGACGTAGAAATCTACGTACCTGAAATCTGGTGGCGCTACAGGATCTGATAATCAGTGAGCGCCTCTTATTTGATGAAACTTAAGTACTCGCCGAATTTAAACCATTGTCTCGGCTAGAGGCGGTGTTACACAATGCTAATGTAACTGCTCCCGTGGGTAACAAATATTTTGTTTGGTGTTTTTTTGTTATTATCACGTCTAAGTACAAGAACATTTCAAACGATCCAATGGGCACACAAATGTCTACTGATAGTGGTGATGATATTCCGCCTCGTAATGTTACATGTTCCTGATTATACATAAACAGTAGGAGAGTATGACGCAACTGTAGGACATTGACAGTGAGTGTCGTCGCTCAAGCCCTTGTAGAAACTACTGCTGTCATTACGTGATGAAAAATATTTCAACAGTTACCAATATGATGCGTACTTTCGGTATGAAGTGTCATTCTTCTGGAAGTTGTCAGATATCAGACTGAAATCCCTACCGTCATTCCAACAAATATGGACCGTTTTACTTGAATAGAATGGCCAAGGTTCATACACAGCTACCTATAATCACTCTCGAAGCGCAATCGCGCAGTCACCCCCATCCCCCATCCGCTCATTGATGTCACGGATTTGCAGTATGCCAAACTCCGTAATAATAATTGTACCAGTGCAATTTGATGGAGCAATACCTAGCGATAAAAAAGAGTATCCTAAAAGAGTAGAGAACTAAAAATGGAATGAGTGATTAAGTCAGTGACAGCAGCAACAGAAGCAGCTGAGGATGCTGATGTAGTTTTCTATTAATGGTAACTACCGGTCATGTGATACTTTTGTCTAAAGTTGGTACAATCCTGCGTAGTGTATTTGAAATTCTTCGATCGAAGGTATTTTCTTTAGCGATAGACATTTAAGATGTAATTCAAATGAATGAATGTACACTGGCAGTACAAAAGGAATTGTAAATCAACTAAAATCAAATAAACGAGATAATGTTTGTAATTGCTGTCTAACAAAACGAATACACGGTGTTCTTTCCAACAGTGTACGATCTGTGTTACAGAGCGAGAAGTTGGCTGACTCCGCATTCAGCTGTGGATGGGTCGACTGCGACGATCGATTCAAGCGGGATTTGCTGTTTCTTCTCATGTCTGCCAGGAAGCCTCTGGAAATCACGGTGGGAAAGATGAGCAAGTTGTCTAAACAGATGTTTGTGCAGGTCAGTAGACAAGAGTTTAGCTCAGATCTGGAAACTGCATATCTTTCCAGAATCACAAGCAGTAAAGTGAACACTTAACATCAAAATACTTCATTTTAACGTAACTCTTGAATAAGAGTTACTGCAACAATCCTTTGATTACGTCCTGAGCAATGTCGTTGTACAGACAGACTTGCATCGCATTCCTGTAGCTTCTGGTGATATTGCAGATGGTATAATTCGTACAGCAAAAAACTGTGGCGAATTCTTGTGAAGCTGCACGTTATGGTAGTGTTGTTAAATACAAGCAAAGGATGAAAGGAAGAGACAGGGAGAAATCCAGAAATCCAGAGCTACCACGGAGCTTAGACCTCTAGGTAAATTCCAGAGAGCAGCTGAGTACCTCCTCTTCCCGACGGATCACCAAACATAGTGTTGTATGTGTTCATTCCATGACACACTTGTCATGACGTGCACAGGACTACGTAAGTAATCTCATTGTCAGTAAGTGTGCACTCCACGCCTTCACAGATGACGTCGAGTAATAATTATTTTCAGCTGCTTTCTTAGTTAGTCGCTATCCAGCAGTATCGAGTATGGAGAGGACTGAGCTCCAGTATCTAAATCTTAATAAAAAGTAATTTGCAGATTTTGGAATGTTGTCTACTTAATTCTGAAGCACTGATAAACTGAGAGACGATAAACATAAATAAATCCGACTTGTGACGTCATTACCAACCTCACTTCCTAACAGTATCGCACACATGACATAACTTGAGAATTCGAGATGGTATTTGTCTTCTGGTTTCATCAGCGAAGTACTAGCATAATTCATAAAGAAGACATAGGACTTTTTCGATCTCATTCTTACCGGTGAATTTACTTCTGTTTTGAGATGTAAATGCTTACTGTTTCCTTGAAATGGTGTATATTGTGCTAATCAGTTTCTCGTCCTCTAGTCTATCCGCCTTTTATATTGCGACCTTCTTCTGCTATCAGCCGTTTTAGTTATTGCTGGGCGTCAGAGCACTGTGACGAGCCAAAGACTGGTAGAAGTGGCAACAGGTTACACGGAAGAAAAGTCGTTAAGGCTAACAGGCCATTTACCTTCATCTTCTGTGCGGATGCACACGAATTGCCCGAACTCTTACGGGACTCGGTAGAATTGTCTGCCGCGAGTAATGAGTGTAGTGGGCACGACTGTAGTGTGTGGACATTAATTTGGGAATGTGGGTCTCACAGGGAGCGTGTAAGGGATAAATCCCTGCAGTCGCACTATACTCTATGCTCTCGGTGGCTCAAATGGATGGAGCGTCTGCCACGTAAGCAGGAAATCCCGGGTTGGAGTCCCGGTCGGGGCACACACTTTCAACTGTCCCCGTTGATGTACATCACCGCCTGTCGACAGCTTAGCGTGTTGATTTAATTATCATTTCATTCTAGAGAGCTGCATGGTCTCTCCTCTTTCGGACATGTCGGAAAAAACAGATACCATCTTCATATCGCGGACTTGAGGTGTCATTTCCACACTCCTAACCATCCCTAGGTCAACTGTTTCCGATGTGATAGTGAAGTGGAAACGTGAAGGGACACGTACAGCACAGAAGCATACAGACCGACCTCGTCTGTTGACTGACGGAGACCGCCGACAGTTGAAGACGGTCGTAATGTGTAATAGGCACACATCTATCCAGACCATCACACAGGAATTCCAAACTGCATCAGGTTCCACTGCAAGTATTATGATAGTTAGGCAGGAGATGAAAGAAACTTGGATTTCATGGGCGGCTGCTCATAAGCCACACATGACACCGGTAAATGCCAAACGACGACTCGCTTGGTGTAAGGAGCGTAAACAATGGACGATTGAACAGTGGAAAAACGTTGTGTGGAGTGACGAATCACGCTACACAATTTGACGATCCGATGGCAGGGTGTAGGTATGTCGAATGCCTGGTGAACGTCATCTGTCAGCGTGTTCAGTGCCAACAGTAAAATTCGGAGACGGTGGTGTTATAATGTGATCGTGTTTTTCATGGAGGGGCCTTGCACCCCTTGTTTTTTCGCGGGGCACTATCACTGCAAAGGCCTACATTGATGTTTTAAGCACCTTCTTGCTTCTCACTCTTGAAGGGCAATTTGGGGATGGCGACTTCATCCTTCAACACGATCGAGCATCTGTTCATAATACACGGCCTGTGGCGGAGTGGTTACATGACAATAACATCCATGTAATGGACTGGCCTGCACAGAGTCCTGCCCTGAATCCTATAGAAAACCTCTGTAATGTTTAGGAACGCCGACTTCGTGCCAGGCCTCACCGACCGATATGCATATGTCTTCTCAGTGCAGCACTCCGTGAAGAATGGGCTGCCATTCCCCAAGAATTCTTCCAACACCTGATTGAACGTGGGCTTGCGAGAGTGGAAGCTGTCATCAAGTCTAAAAGTGAGTCAACACCATATTGAATTCCAGCATTACCAATGGAGGACCCCACGAACTTGTAAGTCATTTTCAGCTAGATGTCCGGATACTTTTGATGACATAGTGTACATCATCACCCAAAAGCGAGGTGGGACTGTTATATTACTTGAAATCAGTCTTCATTCGCACAGTCTTGGAATCTATTTAGGAAATCATGATGAAATGTTTCTATTACTGAAAGATAGTCAGTCATGTCTATTCCACAAAAGCCTGGGTCCAAGGAAATGTTCCATGTAATGAACTGGGAGTTGATTTTTCCATGTCATTAATTATTGTTTTATAGCATCAATCTTATCCGCCATATCTGTTGCCAAATAATTCTCCTTGTGCATCAGAATAATGAATTCAAATAATTGGAGATGACCATTTTCATTACTGCACTCATCAAAAACTTAGTTTTTTCCCTAATTGCCGCCTTCTGTTCAGCCAGCATTCACTTTCGTCTGTCAAAAGCCAAGTGCGTCACAGCGTATTTGTTCGATATTGCAGTGCCTGTTCACAAGTATGATGGATGCCTGCTTGTGCGAAGGAATATTACGTAGTACTTCTAAATAACACAGGCACTGCAGTATCTTATTCAACAGCCGACACCATGCAAGCGATTTTCATTTACAGCGTTTCCACTATACGTGAATATACATAGTGAATATAAGAGTGCAGGTTGTAGACACATGGTTCACAACGTACGGAAGTCTTGGTCTGACAGTGAAGCATGCTCAGATGGGATAATGGGGCGGTGACCGCTCGCGGTAAGCGGGAAACATGGATTAGAGTCCGGTGCGGCATAAATTGTCATTGTCTGCGTTCGTTATGCAGTTGATGTTTGTCCATATTCGCAAATGCAGATAAGTTTCACGTATATCGTCTTTGCTTTGGTGTTTTAATGACTTTTCAGTGTGTGTGCTTCCTGCTCATAAGATTGCGGTGGCATATTAAGCACTTTGCGTGGCCTTCAAAAGGTACGAAAGGTAATGCAATTCAAGTTTCACTTTCAGTGATGTGCCTCCTCCACTTCCTGTCTCTCTCTCTCTCTCTCTCACTCTTTTCTTTCTTTTTTGACGATCGCGTAGGCGTCTTGTTATTACCAAAGTAAAAATGTAAATTTAATCTGAAAAAAAGTAATCTTGCTAGCAAAGTGTTTGGCGTGTGGCAAGGGTAGGGGACTGGCTGGCTGCGGCGCGGTCCGGCTGCAGCCTTGCTTCTCCTCTTTCACCTCATGCGTCACTGGAGACACATTCGCCGGTGCTCGCTCTCGCGGTGCTCTGTTCTGCCAGGCCTGTCTTCGAGTATTAGCAGATGACGTAACACAACGCAGAATATGAGTGAAATTGTATCGTTGACTACATCACAAGGACTTGTCGCTGATGAAAGATCATGTGTTAATTACTCCAGGCCGCTGAACACAATCGTATTTGATGACATAGTACACTTTGTGAAGTTAAGAAATATTTTAGACTGTTGATCGCCGTTTCCCCAGCTTCTGAATGCGCGGCGAGACCGATCGATAGTGAAAGATAAATGTAGGCCCATGAGACACTGCAGTAGGTCACTGATGAGAGATGTCAGAACGATGATAGTAGAGTTCTTTTATGTGAAAACTTTTTTAACTGTTCGGTCACTAGATGTCCGTATTTTCTGGGAAAACAGACTTCTTCCTCTTCTTCCGTTACTCAGACGTAATCTCTTATTCTGCAAGTATTGGAACCTAAACTCCACATCCTAGGTTCTGACTTCCTCGCAGTTTATAAACGAATTTCTTACTCCATTGCAGTACGTCAACTGGTCTCCTCCTAATCAACACCCGGCCGTCATTGGCACCTAGGCAGAACCAGCTTTCATCATAAAACACTACAGACGTCCATCATGCTCTGCAAAGAGGTCTCGCTTTACACCACTGAAGTCGCAATTGGTGGAGGTTTTGCGTCAGTTAGAGGGCGTCTAGCTCGAAGCTGTCCTTGAAGTAAACGGTTTGTAACAGATTTTTGTGTCACTGTGGTGCTGCTCAAATTGCTGCTGAAGATGAAGTACGATGCGCCAGAGCCATAAGCTCAACACGAAGATCTTTCCTCACTGTACTGCCACGTAGCCGTCTGGAGCCCAGTCTACTTGCGAATGTACATTCTTGTGACCACTGCTGCCAGCAGTCATGTGCAACTGCAAAATTCCTACCAAGTCTTTCTGCATTACCGCAGAAGGAACATCCACCTTCTTGTAGCCCTATTACACGACCTCGCTCAGTCTCAGTGAGATGACGATAATGGTGTCTTCGTCTCTTTGGAGGTATTCTACTAACATCAGCTCACCACGCCAAATCTCAGAGGTAATACACTCAGCACTGTTAGACTTTGTATCTAAAACAAACCTGATTTGCACCCTCTTAGTGGCGCTACTAGCGCCAGTCTTGTACGACTGGGGTGAAATTTGAATTTTCGTCATCTTTCAGATGTAGAAACACGATTACAAACTTTCGTTATGTCCCATTACTCCTTCTTGGTGTTTCGATATCCTTCTGTCAGTGTATATGCGGAGTAGCGTACAGGTAACCATGTGAATGCGATGGTAATTGAGATAAGGAAAAATAGTATAATAGAATTTAGTTCATTATTCAGAATATAAAAAACTGAAAAGAAACACAGTATCATAAAGGCTCACATAGATGAATTGTATTTGTAACGGCACATCGAGTAATTAAAAAGTTGTTAAATATCTTGTTCATAGAACATATAGTAGTGCACTACGACTATACTCCTACTGCCTCTCCCATAATCCCCGCATCACTTTCTTATATCACTGGAAGCATTAACGTGGGCGTAACACCAGGAATCTTTGCCTACACATTTAGACGATTTAGGTGCAGCGAAGACTGTCATCGCACAGTCTACTACTGAATTTCCAAAAATTAGGATTTGTGGCTCCCTCTACAGTCGCTGCTGGAGACTAGCATTCGGAATCGGTATCATCTTTCCTGAATATACGCGCATCAGGTCAATTCGTTTTAAATTCATTTGACTCCTCAATAATGACCCACCATTCATCCACGTTTCTTCCAGCTCGTGGAAAGCTTTCATCGCCTGTGACAGGGAGTTTCTTCATTCCGTGTTACCCCACAGTGAGCTCTAGTGAATCTTTTGGCAAAGCCTGTCATCTGCGTAACTTCAGACTTCCTGGAAGCTTCTGCAACATTATGATAATGTGGAGGTTGTTGAGGTGCGTCGCGTCCTTCTTCAGTTGCTTCTAACACAATCGGCATTACGACATTCTCTGGGATCTTCTTCAGCGTCATCATGTCTCCCGTTAACCTAACTTTGTCAAAGGCCAGAGTTGCGATCACTTGTATGAGGATCCTGTAGGGTTCCTAATTAGCTCAATACTCTCATAGTATAACTCAATTCCATAAGCTATCGCGACCGTGGTCATTGACAGCGTTTAGTTACCAGGGAACACCAGGTAAAATCCTTCAGATTTACATATTATGATACTGTTTTCCTGCAACATGGAAACATTATGGGGCAGCTCCTCCCTGCGAAAATTTCGGCAAAATCTCCTTGATTCTCACAACCGCAGGGTTCCCTAGATATTCCCACGGGAGGGAGTTATGGTTTTCATCGTAAATTGTCTTCACTTAAATTCCTGCTGACACACCCACATAAAAAATTTCCTTGAGGTACTGTTCGTATATGGCTCGACAACATTTGTAACACTAACTTTAAGCACCCCTTCTTCCCTATCCTGTACGACATGTTCAGCAAACACATTATTGACAACCTTTGTGGCTGTATCAGTTATTTCTGCTAGTATGGTATCCTCTAGTGTATCATTGTAATAAAATTCATATTAAATCCAACAAGCAGAAGGGCCATTGCTCAAAACCTATTGGTTACTCACTGGGATGGGCACATTCTTATCTAGGGTCCTTCACTTCACACGAAATACAGGAATAAGTTTTTCTCCATGAAAGGGAATTACTTTCATTTCGAAGTTGTCGACCAGTAGTTTACTTTTAGGTACATGTGACAATGACGCCGCTTAAAACCCAGTCACAAGTCTTTCCATCATCTCAATACTGTCCACTTGGACCTTCAAACGAGGACACCCAGCAGTAGCTTTGGTGTCTTTGACATCAATCTTATAATTCACCTGTCTTCTGAGTCCGTAAACATATTAGACAGTGAGCTGCAGTAAACACTGGGAGCTTCGGCCCTTAGACTAGGATGGTTTTCATCTTTGCATTTTAAAACTCGATGTACACGGTATTAATTGCCTCTGTAAAACAGAATCCTTAAATTTCCTCAAATTTTTTCTCATTATGGACATTTGAAGAGTTAAAGATTTGTCCATATTTTCTTTTTTCGCATGACAATGTATTTTGTGTAATAGAACTATTCTTACTTACTCTAATTCCAGTTTTAATATGATAAAGAAAATATACACCTATAACTTTTAGAGTGACTTAAGTGTAAATAGCTGCAACTGCTTTAATATACTTTTTTTTATCTCTGCAGGTGCTGAATGGATCTTATGGACTGCTGAATTTGTTGTATCATTTTCAAAGCATACAGTAAAATGAAACTACATGTAATTTTGAAGCTTATATCTCACTTTATTTACCTACTATAGAATTTTTAATGATATGGCAAAAACCTGAATTTGATGATTTTCGCGTGATGCTCAGACACGCACAGCTAAGGCTAGATTTGTAAAACGAAGGCTAGAATCGATTATAAAATAATAAAGGAAATTCATGCTAGTAGAAGAGTTTCTTTTCATGAGGAAAATTCATCACAGTTCAACAGATTTCATTTTTTCTTATTTTTGAAGAACGTATTTCGTCTTGTGAATAAATCCAGAATTAGACCACAGAGAATTGAAACAAGGAACTGAAACTGCACCAGATAATTCGTTTCAGATCAGTGGTAGTACCCAAGCTAAAATAAGAAATACTGTGTACTTTGGGAATTATGGAAGTATCTTATTGAATGACTTAAGCAGAACAATGTGAATAGCAGTGAATTACAAAAACATTGAATTTAGACACTTCGTCAGGTATTGAAAGTTGTTCATTTCTTTCCATGCCGTACACTAGCATTCCACTATAATTCGACGTCTGCCACATAACCCACAGGATCACTTAAAATATCAAAAGACTGATGGAGCCCCTATCTCTAGGTGTTTATGCGCTGCCGGTTGTAACATTACATAGGGACACTACTTGTACAGTTGAGTGTATCAGTCTAAAATTATATGGTATTTATTTGCAACTACAAATCACAGTGCTTCCTGAAACTGGTTTTGTTTGGAGCAAATGTTGTTACATAACTATGTAGGATAATCATAAACTTATTAAATTAGATATATAAAGTTTCTGCATAATTACAAACTGATTAATAATCAAAGGTTACGTAGCATTATAATGGCTCAAACTTCTGAGTGGAATATCTTCGATTCGCAATGAATGTAAGAACTATTCTCATTGTGAATTTGTAAAGCATGTGGACAACCTATGGAGCACTCCCATGATAACTAGGAAGATCCAAGACGTCTTGGCAGATATTGCAACTGGTAGGCATGAACAAATGTAGAACTGGAGTTTAAATTAACAGGTAGTGGCTATTCTACGTCAACTTATGTGAGACCTAGTTGGAATCGTGTCAGTTTATCTTCAATCAAAAAACAAATCCTATTGAAATATGTAAATTCTTACATTAATGGCGTTGTAAATGGAAGGCAATATATTGCAATCAGTTATTGGACTACCTTGGCAGCTGCTTGAACTGCGCAGTAGTAGTGCAGGCAGGTCTTCTTCTAATGTGAAAAAGTGTCGGAGGCCAGCGGTAGGTACAATTGTCTTAGAGGTATCTCTGCTGTTAATGTCTCTGATGTCATGCTGAACAACTTATTGAACATGTTGGAGGCTTGGTCCCATGTGACTGGTTGGGACTATAACGGCAAGTCGTTTCACCACATTGCTTCATTGAACCAAATTACTTCTAATTCATGTATGTACAATGTGAGTATTTATTTATTAGCCAAATGAATATCGCTCTGACCGAGTGATAGTAGCACCTCTTCTGGTACCATGCAAGCACCACAAGGAATTGAATGCAGATATGATCTCCATCGACCCTGGTGGGTGCAGATCTTGTCCAGATTACGTCTATAGTCTTTTATCACCACATGATCTGTCGACGAAGGCCATATTTCTTTTGTATACAAAGATCACGTTCTCTGGGTTCATTGTCAGTTGATAAGTCATCAAGTGTAAATTTGCTTATCACCAGTCACAACTTTTCCTCACTAGTATTGATACACGTGTGGATTATTGGTAGGGTCCGTGGGAAAAAATGATATAAATCAATTTTTGTGAAACTCTAGAAGAAGATATTGTAATGTTTGAGCTATGATTACAGCAACTTGTAAGTAAGTAAAATAATATTTCTCTCGTAAATTAAACATCTTGGGCGCATCGAATGTGGAAACAGAGTTATTGGGAACCAGTTTCTTTCCAGAATGAAGTAATTTCTCAAAAGGCAGTCAAACGTCACTCTCTTAAGGGAAATAAACAGATAAGTCTAGCACAAGCGACTCACGAAATCCATTACTAATAGCGACTAAACGAAATTCTTGTTGTGGTAACACAGCGATAGTACTCATATCACGTATATTTAGCTGGGATATAGCTGTCTGAGAAACTTCACAATACGAGGATGACAAAACTTCATCAGGCTTTAAAAATCTTCATATTTTAGCTTGGAAACTGATTGAAATCTAGAACAAATAACGGATTAATTCGAATACCTAAGTCAACCAGATAGGAGTAGTTCAATGAACCTATCGACTGGTCGGTATTATGCTGACCTTAGATGCCACTTTTCGTTCCTCTGTGACAAGTCGTTTGGTATTGCAGCATACGACAGTGGCTGGATTCAGATGATATAATCTTAATACCCACATCACAAAATGTTTTGCATTACTCCGGTTCCCAAAACTCCCGAAGATACACGTTCACTGTGGATATTATATCACAGACACAGTCGTTTTGACTGTTCAGAGATGTCACTAAATTCACCCAAAGATGTAAACAACCATGCATGAACAGCGTCTATTAGACGGAGGGGATCTGACAACCTATCAGTTCCAGTCATTCCTCCAAGAAGGAGGTACACGGCTAGTGTTGTCTGTATTTAAACCCAGCCTGGACGGTCAATACCGTGGTTCGATCGCGTCCGGATTGTTACTTTGTGCCAGGAAGTACTCTCAACAAGAGAAGTGTTCAGGCGTCTCGAAGTGAACCAAAGCGATGTTGTTCGGACTTGGAGGAGATACAGAGAGACAGGAACTGTCGATGACATACCTCGCTCAGGCCGCCCAAGGGCTACTACTGCATTGGATGACCACTACCTACGGATCATGGCTCGGAGGAACCCTGACAGCAAAGCCACCATGTTCAATAATTCTTTTCGGGCAGCCACAGAAAGTCGTGTTACGACTCAAACTGTGCGCAATAGGGTGCATGATGCGCAACTTCACTCCAGACGTCTATGGCGAGGTCCATCTTTGCAACCATGGCACCATGCAGCACGGTAACAATGGACCCAATAACATTCTGAATGGACCGCTCAGGATTGGCATCACGTTCTCTTCATCGGTGAGTGTCGCACATGCCTTTAACCACACAGTCGTCGGAGACTTGTTTGGAGGCAACCCTGTCAGGCTAACGCCTTAGATACATTGTCCAGTGAGTGCAGCAAGGTGGAGGTTCTCTGCTATTTTGGGGTGGCATTATGTGTACACGACGAACGCCGCTAGTGGTTATGCAAGGCGCAGTAACGGCCGTACGATACGTGAATACCATCCTCCAACCTATAGTGGAACCATATCGGTAGTATATTGCTGAGGCATTCGTCTTCATGGACGACAATTCGCGCCCCCATCGTGCACATCTAGAGAATGACTTCCTTCAGGATAACGATATTGATCGACTGGAGTGGCCAGCATGTTCTCAAGACATAAACCCTATCGAACATGGGATAGATTGAAAAGGGCTGTTTATGGATGACGTGACCCGCCAACCACTCTTATGGATCTACGCCGACTTGCCGTTGAGGCGAGGAACAATCTGGACCAACAGTGCCTTGATGAACGTATGGATAGTAAGCCACGACGAATACAGCCACGCATCAGTGCAAGAGGATGTGCTACTGGATATTAGAGGTATGTACAGAAATCTGGACCACCACCTCTGAAGGTATCTCTGTATGGTGGTACAACACGCAATGTGAGCTTTTCATGAGATATAAAAAGGGAAGAAATGATGACTATGTCGATCTCTGTTCCAATTTTCGGTACAGGTTCTGGAACTCTCGGAACCGAGGGGATGCAAAACTTTTTTTGATGTGTGTAGATTGCATTTGGCAGCTCATTTTGAGTATAACAGTGTTTTTTATTAACACCGACAACAAAGAAAGAATATGGTTTAAACCCAGACGCATCGGTCACTTTCTTGAAACCTTCGGGTATTACCCTCAGTTCCTATGTGTTCTATAATGTAACATATTTATTGACATACATGGTTCTTTTCCCCTACAGCATATTTTCGGATGCTAATACCTCTGGACTCATTTGGTTGTTTTTTTTTTTCAGTTTTAGCGTATGATCAGTCTGAGTCAAGCTGTCGCTAAAATTCAGTTTCATTGGAAAGTGGCTTATCTGTTTATTTTTGCGCTGACCTTCATTTGTTATTGGGTATTGTCAATAAAAGATGATTTGGCACAGTGATCGGTGAGCGTTCGTAAGTTGACAGCCACAAACATCAAGTTAAGTTTTGAATAAGAAAAGCTGTCGCTGAGATTTTGTCCATCCTCCTAGAAGCTTCAGATAACGCTTCCATTACAGTATATTCATTTCTTGTTAGTAAACTCTTATGCTTCTTTAGTTGTAGACTACAAGTGAACCCCCTCATTTCGCTGAAAACCACAGGTAGTTTCCAGTCGCAAATTGCTTAGAAGTTTCATGACGAATTGTAGTCATACATTTTTTTCATAAGTGACAAAGAACGATTATTAATTCCAAATGGGAGTTAAATATCGAAATAAGTCACCTGCCAAACACAGTAGACGACATTTCTTCATAACTAGTCAGTTCTTAGGGAGAACCAACCATGAAAAAACATTTTCACCTAATATGAACGATGTACAAGACAACGTAATACCTTAAGACTTCAAGAAGAATGTCATAATGCCTGTACCATCTATGAACGGAAGAGTTTAGTAAGTCACGATTGCGAAAGTCTAGCACGAATCATATACAGAAGCATGGTAAGACTGGAAGAAGCCGACATGTGGGAAGATCAGTTTAGATTCCAGATGAATATACAAAAATGTATTTGTTGTTTAACAAAAAGCTTCATAAAATGTTTACGGGTTAGAGATTCATCAGAAATCCTCATGTTATAATGGATAACATGATAAAAGCGAAAGGTTGTCTACAACGTGTGCAGAAACCAGTTGTAGTTATAAGTGTCGTCGGACATCGAAACGAGACAACAGTTCAGAAGAGTGTGAGGCAGGATTGCAGCCTATCCACAATCCCACTCAGTTTGTACGTGGAGCAGGTAGTAGAGAAACGGAAAAATATATTTAAAATGGGAACGAAAGCTCAGGGAGAAGATATACAAACTGTAAGATGTGGTAATGACATTGCTGTTCTGTCAGAGACAGCAATGTATATGGGACATCCGTTGAACGGAACGGATTTTGCTGTGAGAAAAAAAAGTTCTAGAATGAACGCCATTAAAAGTATCACAAGGACAATTATGCCACGTCATAGTGGGCAATTAGATTAGGAAAATAGAGGCTAAAATTACTAACCAAGTTCTGATATTTGAATAACCAAATATCTGATGGAAAGTACTGCAACACCTGTTATAGCTAAACCTGCTACACCAACGACAGTCACACTGTACTCGCAACACAGTCAGGTTATTTAATGGCACAGTGTGCCGGACCTGGGATCTGCTGTTAAGAAACAACCATTCGATTCTTCCTTAATGACTCGCTTCTGCTAACTGATCTTTATCCCTGATGCACATGGCGTCTGGATATTGATAAAAAATAGATTATTTTTTCTGTGGAAGCAGGTAAACCATCCTACGAAAGAAATTGACTTCAAGAAACGGTAATCATCCGTACTGAATTCTGTGCGAGAGTCCATAAAACTTCAGACAGGCGTTAACGTTCTGCTTACAACACGCTGTTATCCGAACCATATTGAATTAGAAATATGATAAATAACACTGTAACTACAAATTGAACTAGACAATTAACATTCGTACTGCTACGGATCAGCACTATCACGCCGAGGTTGGCACCTCACAGAACTGATATCAGAACCGTGTTGACAATGACTGTCTATGGTTCATAAATTACGATTAGATAAATCTCGTTGTCTAGAGAACAGTTTCGATCCTAGTTCATCGTGGTATAAAACTAAACTCTCATCAACAGAATGAGGTTCTGTGTTGATCTAAATTAGTTCAAGACACACTCGGTAACACCGCTAAATCGGATGTGATGCTTCTACCAAAGATATTAATTATACACTCCTGGAAATGGAAAAAAGAACACATTGACACCGGTGTGTCAGACCCACCATACTTGCTCCGGACACTGCGAGAGGGCTGTACAAGCAATGATCACACGCACGGCACAGCGGACACACCAGGAAGCGCGGTGTTGGCCGTCGAATGGCGCTAGCTGCGCAGCATTTGTGCACCGCCGCCGTCAGTGTCAGCCAGTTTGCCGTGGCATACGGAACTCCATCGCAGTCTTTAACTCTGGTAGCATGCCGCGACAGCGTGGACGTGAACCGTATGTGCAGTTGACGGACTTTGAGCGAGGACGTATAGTGGGCATGCGGGAGGCCGGGTGGACGTACCGCCGAATTGCTCAACACGTGGGGCGTGAGGTCTCCACAGTACATCGATGTTGTCGCCAGTGGTCGGCGGAAGGTGCACGTGCCCGTCGACCTGGGACCGGACCGCAGCGACGCACGGATGCACGCCAAGACCGTAGGATCCTACGCAGTGCCGTAGGGGACCGCACCGCCACTTCCCAGCAAATTAGGGACACTGTTGCTCCTGGGGTATCGGCGAGGACCATTCGCAACCGTCTCCATGAAGCTGGGCTACGGTCCCGCACACCGTTAGGCCGTCTTCCGCTCACGCCCCAACATCGTGCAGCCCGCCTCCAGTGGTGTCGCGACAGGCGTGAATGGAGGGACGAATGGAGACGTGTCGTCTTCAGCGATGAGAGTCGCTTCTGCCTTGGTGCCAATGATGGTCGTATGCGTGTTTGGCGCCGTGCATGTGAGCGCCACAATCAGGACTGCATACGACCGAGGCACACAGGGCCAACACCCGGCATCATGGTGTGGGGAGCGATCTCCTACACTGGCCGTACACCACTGGTGATCGTCGAGGGGACACTGAATAGTGCACGGTACATCCAAACCGTCATCGAACCCATCGTTCTACCATTCCTAGACCGGCAAGGGAACTTGCTGTTCCAACAGGACAATGCACGTCCGCATGTATCCCGTGCCACCCAACGTGCTCTAGAAGGTGTAAGTCAACTACCCTGGCCAGCAAGATCTCCGGATCTGTCCCCCATAGAGCATGTTTGGGACTGGATGAAGCGTCGTCTCACGCGGTCTGCACGTCCGGCACGAACGCTGGTCCGACTGAGGCGCCAGGTGGAAATGGCATGGCAAGCCGTTCCACAGGACTACATCCAGCATCTCTACGATCGTCTCCATGGGAGAATAGCAGCCTGCATTGCTGCGAAAGGTGGATATACACTGTACTAGTGCCGACATTGTGCATGCTCTGTTGCCTGTGTCTATGTGCCTGTGGTTCTGTCAGTGTGATCATGTGATGTATCTGACCCCAGGAATGTGTCAATAAAGTTTCCCCTTCCTGGGACAATGAATTCACGGTGTTCTTATTTCAATTTCCAGGAGTGTAGTTCTTTGATGGCAAGGATTTATTGTTGAAGGTTTTGTGTTGTAAAGATGCAGGAAAAGAAGCCGGAGAAACTTTTGGAACGGTAGGCGACAATGGCATCATGTCAGGCCTTTATAAATATGCTGAGCGTGATGACAACATTGACAGTACATGTCGTTGGCCACGAGTTTCGGCAGCTTTCCGTGTGGATGAAATTTTCCACAATTAATAGGCTTTAGGCAGTTGTTAGTTATCATTACAAAAACTGTCGATGCATAGGATGGAAGAGGTGTACTTTTGCAATTTCTGCGTCTTCAGAACCGTAATTAAATGGTTCAAATGGCTCTGAGCACTATGCGCCTTAACTTCTGAGGTCATCAGTCGCCTAGAACTTAGAACTAATTAAACCTAACTAACCTAAGGACATCACACACATCCATGCCCGAGGCAGGATTCGAACCTGCGACCGTAGCGGTCGCTCGGTTCCAGACTGCAGCGCCCAGAACCGCACGGCCACTTCGGCCGGCAACCGTAATTAAGATCACGATTGCTTCGACCACCACACTGGTGTTTTTGGCATAGAATTTTTGGAGGCGGTGTACCCTTTCCCTTCTTAGACCTTTGAATAGACATATCCCTCCAAATAATCGTTAACATAAAGTTTCATGTGGATTCAAAACCGTGATGCAGCTCGGCATTTTATACGTTAAACAAACATTTGCATTGGAAAAAGGAGTGATATCTGCAAAAACAAAACACTGACCTGAGATTGAACCTCAGACCTACATCGCCATGTTTCAACACTTCAACAGTGAGTCGCTTATTTGAAACTAAGAACCATTTATTGTGCTGAAGCACAATGTGCTAGAATGCTGTACAGATGTTGATCCAAAGTTTAATTATTATTACATCGTTGAAATAATTTCATTAAAAGATATAGTTAGTTGAAAATAAACAATGAAGGAAAAATACTAGTGTACATTATATATCAAAGTGAATGTACTTTTTTCTTGTAGAAACTTTTCTCTGTGCTATGTTGTTGCGTTATTTATTTGCATCGCTTCTACATGTAAATTAGCGAAATTAACCATTATCATGGAATATATGTTTCTTTTTCTTAAAATATTACATTGGATATGTATTAAAATAAAGTGAATAAGAGACATTTATGTTAAAACACACACCTTCATACGTGTTTTGTGAGGCAAACATTGCTTTATGAACTTACTTACGTATATATATTTCTGTTCATCAGTATTTATATATTTTACATAGCAGTTGAAGCACATACACAGAAGTGTAAAATTTGATACAAATTGTGTAGTTACCGCTAAGGTTAAGGAGCAGTTGTAAGAGATATTTAATCGTCATTGGCTGCTGACGAACTACGCGCATAGTGCCTGACAAAAAAATTCAAGCATCCAGAGTGGGAGGAGGAAATTATATAATACTTAACGCGTTGAGAGTGTATATGGTATTATATTAGTAAAGGTTCAGACAAATTCACATTTACCAATATGAGATTGCACCTTCTTTGGACTGTATATGAGCATTGATTTGATTGAGAAGGATGTCATAAAGCCGTTGTACGTCTTCTGGGACATGCTGAACCACAACAGTTGTTCTGACATCCTCGGTATCCTGGATACCGGCACTGGGACGGACATGATGTCTGAGTTGGTCCCACACACATTCTATAGAGGACAGATGTGGGGAAATATCTGGTCCGACGGTACCTAAGCAATACACACACAGTTCTTGAAACAAGTGCCATGTGGGGACGACTATTCGCCTGTTGAACGACAATACCGTATATTGTCGCATGACAAGTAACACATGGGGGCGGAGGATGCCTGTGACAAATCGTTGTACCATGAGATTTCCCTCAATCATTGTCATCCGTGACTTGAAGTCATACTCGATTAGATTAGATTCAGTTTTCGTTCCATAGACCCAAAAAATGAAATGATTCTCTTGAGTGTGGAACATGTCAGAAAGTTTAACATGAAAAACATAAAAAATTGGAATATAATACTTACTGGCCTGGTCATTTGTCAGGAGATTGTTAAAATAGGTGAATACATTACAGTAAACTGTAACTGCTAATATTTACAGAATTAATAACGTGTCACAATCAAACACTGTTATGCGTTTTTAATAAATTCATCATACACAAAATACCGAATCCTGACTGTTGTGATCAAGTGCTTTCGAAACTGAAATCTAACACACATATATATTTAAGCTGGTCTAACAGTCCCTGTTAACATATTCATCTACAGAGTAAAAGGAGTTGCCTGTCACAAAAGCTATCAGACTCTGTTTAAACCATGCTTCACTTAAAACCAAGTGTTACAATGGTTTCTGGCAATTTATTGAAAATGTGTGCTCCTCAACACTGGTCCCCTTTTTGGACCCAGGTAGGTAACTTTAAGCCTTTATATAGACTGTTGTTACTCCTAGTGCTGATACTACGTATTTAGATATTGGTTGGAAATAGAGATATATTACTAGCAACAAATTTCATTAAGAAATAAATATGCTGAGAAGCAGTGGTTAGAGTAGGAAGTTCCTTGAATATATTTCTAAATGACGTTCTTTAATTCACACACAAGTGATTCCTACTACACGCTTTTGCATGCTAAAAGCTTCTGCTCGGTTTGATGAGTTACCCCAGAATCCGATCCCATATGATGTAATAGAATGAAAGTAAGCAAAGTATGTAAGTTTTTTAAGTTTATATCTCCCGCATCTAACATCATTCTCAGTCCAAATACAGACTTTGTTCAGAGGCTTAAGATATTCTGTGGTATGGCCTTCCCACCTGAATTTATTACCGAGTTGTAATCCCAGAAATTTAAGACTGTTAATTATATATGAGAAAAATCATCACGTTTCAGATTTTTACTTCAAGTAGCCAATGTGAACACCATGATATTTAATTGACGATCGACACTAGTATTACGTAAAAAGGGGATGTAACAGATGAGACTTCTGCAGTCTTGAGTGAAGCCTCATGAGCTCAAAAATGTGGCATCGCGTGCGTTCATTACCTTGTCAGTGTTTAGGCAGCATCAGGGGGAGGCGGGCGGCGCAGCTCCACACCTCGCCGTCTCAGAAGCAACTCTCTCCTAACTTCTCCTTATTACGATTTACCGAAGTTGTTTTTAGAAAAGCTATCTGGCAATCAGGGTCTCAATGTTCACCTTAAGCTCCGCCTACAAAATTCTGTCTATCCCATGAGAAACGTTATACTTTTCGTGGTGGGGCAATGTTTTTAACGTTTGCAATGTAACAGAAACGCGAAAAAGTCTCACGCTAAAACTTGCAGCTGGTGTGGCACTTTTAGTGTTATCGTAAGATTTATACTGTTCTTCAGGAGGGCTCTATCTTTTAACATGGGCTGGGGGGTGGTCTTGGCGGTCGGCTAGCGACGTGGGTGTCCGTCCCTTATCGTAGGGCCTCCTAGCCTACACGTTTCTGCTCTCGGCTTCTGTTCTCGTTTCTCCCCTCGGAACTGCATCTGTTTCATGGTGGGAAGGTATGACATGCATTTAGGCGTTCTTGTGTTAGTCTGTGGTATTCCAGTTGCTCACTCGTTGATCGTATTACTTTGGTTAATTTAATGTCAGGATTTATTCGGAGCTGTGTGACATACTGCCGGATTTGCTATCATGTCAGGGTTTTCATGGAAGGTGTTAGATTTGCCTGACACCTTACACACTCACGATGCATCCGAAATCGATTCCCCAACATGTGATACATGACTGATAAGGAACATACGTGCAACTCAAACTTCTATAAAAAAACTCTGACAACAGCTTCCCCATACCTGTTACGGGAGACAAATCCTAACCTACTGCTGATGAAACTTGACCGAAGCTAGCCAGTATTTTCAAATTTCATAAAATACCAAGCCATGCGACAGCGGAGAGAAACACTCCAAAAACATTCCCACTTCCAGGAGCGTATAACATAGTAACTAACACTGTGTACGTTTCTTTGCGCATGGCTGAATTCACTATGTGGATGTGATATCACTATTACAGAAATCCCACAGATTTTCAATCAGACTGCGCAATTCAGATAACAACGTACTGCTTACATTACCATGTGTCGGGAATAGACTTTCGAGGACTAGACCTCCAGAAGTTTCGAATGTTTGGCAAACGTAAATACCCCATTACGGGCGGCATGTCACTCTGCAGAATTCTGAAAGTGATCGAAAATCGATATCCCTAGATGTTGTAGGTAAACCACACGCAACGGAGACAGCGCGTTTCAGAAGACGTGGTACATGATTGACTAGGAACACAGACAGACAACATACGCACCACAAAACCATGCAGTCATCAGCTTGCCGGTCCCTACAAGAAAACAATTCTTAATACAGCTAGCAGAAGGTAAGAATTATATCCGATGCTTTTAACATTCGACAAATGAGTAACCACGATCGAATAACTGACTAAAATACTTTAAACACTGCAGCTGATTAGGAGAGTACTAAACAGAATGCAACACCACTCTGCTGCCCATGACGGCGCGACGGAAAGCGTATCACAGCAACGTCTGCGTACATGACTCAACGTCTCGGTGAAACAGCGAGGAGACCCTGTCACGACAGCCGGCAGAGGCGAGTCATACTCCTAGCAAGTTCCGCACTTCTGCACGTAGGGCTGCTGCTGCAAATGTCAGATCACGAAAGCGGCCGCCATGGTGCGTTACTTTGACAAAGAGTGCTGCGAGCAGTAGGTGGCGGGTTTGCTAAGATCTACGTAATGCAGGACCACTCGGCACGTGGTGTCATCAAACAAATAACTTACAGAACTGCTGCATATTGTATGTATTAGTGTTCCGCAGTTTATCTTCCATGGAAATAAGAATGTCTGTGGAAAGGTGTACAAGTAAAACTTCTGGACAATTAATAATCAAAAAAGATTATAAACTATGCTCTTTCTGCCACTGTTTTAATCATTCACTTATTATCTACGTGGAGATGGTAGAACAGATGCCAAAAAGGCGATATAAGTATTATACCGTATATCCACTTCTATCTGATATTTCAAATATGACCAAGTACACTTAAACATATACAATACAAACAGAAAAACTGTATTCTACTTTCATCAGAGTATCCTCCCCTGGAATACCTCACAAATTCGAGGTGTACGCCAAGAAGTTTTCCTAGATATTGTAAGTTTATATATTCCAAACATAGGCATTCCGGAATTTTTTTTTTTTTTTTTTTTTTGCTGAACTTTCGATATACACCTCTCCTCTTTATCCTAGACCACTTAAATATGATTACATTCAAGTCTTTGGGACGGCCACACTAATCGTTCAGTACCTTCTATTTTTCCTTCGATGCAATGTATTTCTTATGGGACAATAACCGATGTTTCGGTCATTATGTTCTAATGTGGACCCTTTCGCTAACTATAAACCGTGCACTGCACTGCACTTTGAATTGCGGAGTATATGTGTCAGATGTAGACTGATGAAAGATGATGCTACGTCTATAGCAGAGCTGCAACATGGGAGGGCTGTAGTGAAATTCGCAGAGAAGAAGTTCGGAGTATCTACGATAGTTGCAGTGCTGGTAATTGACCACGTATGTAGGCGTAAGCGTCTGGGCCGACATAAAGAGAGATCACACAGCACAAATGGTAGGATAATCAGAGGTCAGGCAGAGTCATAGAAAGAATTTTTTAGAAATGTAATATATCCACGAAAGAAATCTCTTACAAAGCAGTTGTAAGACCTATTCTTGTGTGTTGCTCATCGGCCTGGGATTTTTATCGGGTTGGATTAAAAAGAGGTAGAGAAGAACCAATATAGAGAGGCATGCATGCTGTTGTTTAGTCAGTACAAGTTCGTTATGTAGATGTTCAACAAATTCCAGCTATATACGGTACAAAAGAGGCGTTGTGTGCTACAGTGTGGGTTTCCGTTCAAAAAGTATCAGTATATGTTGCAGTTGATGTACTCGTATTACATCCACTCACATGTCTCGCGATATGACTACAATTAGGAAATCCAAGATATTGTAGCTAATATGGAGATTCATCATTTTTTGTACCTGCCATTCAAGATTGGATATACGGTTTTAGGCAGTCGAAGTTCCTTCTGTGAAACGAAATGAAAGTAGTGGATTGGTTATAAAGTAATGTTTTTCTACTGCCTATCAAGATGTTCTTTGTTAAATATAGACTAAAGATCGATGGCCTGCATATCACAAATCAAACTACATAATGCATAGCTCGAACAAATGATGTATGAACATGCTATCAAATAAAGTTATTCGACATGTGAGACAGATGTGACAGCCATTTATATTCCTTAATAGAGGAATGACGAAACATTCTACACTCATCATAACATATGTTGATGGTGCTGAGACGGCAACCAGCCACAAATTTATTTTAGGTTCCTCTATTAAAAAGGTACCGCTACCGGTTTTTAATCATTACAATTCATCATCAGACGGCTTTCATGTTTAATTAGAACATGTGGTACGTTTTGTACTGCTTAGTTGTCCTAAAATATAAATAACACTTAACTATAAGCTCGTCACACAGATGGTTGCATTACAGATTTGCATTGGGATATGACTCACGTGAAATGGCGGTTTGGAGTACTTGTTTCCATAGTTTTCATCCTGTAGACGACTTTCGTAGTTTTCACCACGTTCTCATCATTGCACACATAAACTTGTATAACTGAGTGCTTGAGATTTGTCACTGAGCACATTTCCACCACATTTCTACCGTTGCACACGTAAATTTGTATCACTGGGCATTTCAGATTTGTCACAGAACAGACTTGCTGTCTCAACACCATCAACATTTTGTCTTCAAATAACAGCCACGGTTTCCAACCATGTCATCATACGACAAAATTACGTCATAACATACATTAATTGCAGAGTTGGATCAAAATACTTTACAATATCTATACATCGATTTATAGATAAACCTAGAAAAACCTGTATACAGAGGAAGTAATAGGAATTTGCGACCGTAGCTGTAGGTCTATAATGTAAACACTATATATACATGAGGAAGGCGAGCCCACATGCATATATTCCAATAAAGGAAAGATGACACATTCTAGGGTAATCACAGGAATAACTGCCGAGAACGATGAACTATCAAAAATATTATTATGTGATTGTTGCTGTCCCTATGTGATTATTGTACAAGAGTTTTGTCCCATTAAAATTTACAACCGAAGTATATGTATAACTTTATAAGACAATCTTGCTAGAGATGGTATATCAGGGTGAGGGAATATTCTTAATAATACTTCAGTTACAGAAATGATGCAGTGGTCTAAGAAGTTAGTTGTAAAATTAGAACATTTTTAGCCTAAGACTGGTGGCCCTGCATTCAGTATTCAATCTATATAGCGTCTCTATCTGGCGGCGCGGTGGGTCGAAGAGATACACATCTGTTTGTGGCACAGAGCGGAATGAAAAATTTGTTAACCTTTGTCTGCCCCAGTAGCTCCCAAGTCTTGTGTGCTGCCGCTGGTTGGAATGTTAAAGTCGTTCTACATGGTGTCTCCTGTGCAGCCAAGTGGGGTGGCAGGCAGGTGGGTGCATCGATCTGTTGACAATTAGATGATGGACACAATGGTTGCATATGTCCAGTACACTGGGTGGGTGGCACATGCTTTGTTAGCAGACTGGTGTGATTGACAATGTTTAAACTAAGAAAACGCAACGATTTGGATTCGTATCCTATTGTACATTGAGAACCAAACAGTCTACACTACTCAGTTATACAATTTGACACTTAAGTCAAGTGGTGTAGTTTTCATAACTGCGAAGGTTGGCCAAAGGGCTTCGTTTTAAAGCTAGTGTAACGGATTTTTTAAATACCTGCCCTTCTTACATGTCTGCTAAAACGTCATACTGTTGGACTTATGTTGGGTGGCATCTTTTGATAGTGGTAGCCATACAAGAATCATTAACCCACTTTATTCTACGACTTCAGCTGTCAGTGAGGACGAGTATACTATCCTCACGTTCACATGCACTCCAACAATGGGCCATAGTCATATCCAAAAAAAACCATAACTATGGAGACTGCACGTTACTACCAGCTGGATAAATGGAGACCCAGAATGAGGCCTCTTTCGATTTCTACCATGTGCCAACAATGCTGTCTCACACGAGTATGCGGCATCTTCACGTCTTTCAGAGTGATCACTAAACCAACGACGCAGTTCGTGCTCATTACACACAGTAACAGAGCTGGTAAAAATTCTAAATATGAGAAACACAAATCTAGTCTGCTTGCTGTTCCTCCTGTCACTGAAATTTACAGTTGTAACCATTAAATATCCTGTGATGATGTCTATGAATAAGACGTTTGAACGAATGACAAGCTACAACGACTTAGGTGTGCTTCAATTTTGTTGTCAGGCTGTTTACTTGCAGACACCTCAAGGATTTAGACACACAGACTGCATGTGAATGGAATCTTGCACGAAAAATCTTTCCTACTCGTATTCTTCAATAACATCTGTGTCTTCATACCTTCCACGACAAAATGTGTCAAAAAGGATAAAGTAAAGGAAAACATTATTTCTGCCACGGAAATTTCACAAAATGAATAGGGTAGGAAATGCAGACTAGCAACAGAAAGAAAATATTGTAGTAAAACGAGAGATTTATTAACATCTACCATAAACATGTTAGGAAGTGATTTTTGAAACTATTTCTCCGGACTGGAAAATTAATTGAAAGTAAATTTCAAATATTAAACAACACAGACAGAAAAGAATAGAAACTTCTGATATGGTTTTACACCTTAATTCTGAAAATTATACACATATATGAGATAATCAATAGAGAGCTACTCGGCAGATTCGGATAGGAAAGAGTTTGATGGCACAGCTTGGTTAAAGATATGAGAGGTTCAACAGGTACATCTCGAGATATCAAGGAATAGCTAATGTGGCAGTGGAGGAAGGTGTGAGAAAAATTGTTGAAGTAGACCAAGGCTTGAATATCATAATCCAGTACAAATGGATTTAGGTTACTGCAGGTATGAAGAGATAAAGAGAATTATAAAATATGGAAGTCAGGGGTGGAGATTTGCATCAAACCATTTGGACTTAAGACTAAGACAACATCTGAGACAGTGTGACATAAACCTTCATTTCCTAGATAAAAAGAAAACGTTTACAGTTTGACTCATCGAATGTACCAGTTGTGCTTAACACATCTAAGTTTGCCAGACGAGCAGGACTAAACTGGGAGTAATGTTATTTTTAAACTGGTAGTGAAAATTTATGGGTACGTTTCTCACAACATTCTAGAAATTAGAGCAATTCTGTTTGGCGTAAATGAATTTCCTTTAAATATTTTTCGTGAAAGACATTCGCTATTGGCGATCGGCGTATTTTTCTGCCATGACTGTCATTTTCATAGCAACAGCTGTGCTTTCCGTGTTCAAGATTCGTCGATATCATTTTCGCACGGAACAATGTCAGTCTTGAGGGTGCATTAGACAAAAAAGTAAAGTAACCTGAAAACATCGATGGATATCAATATATCTTCTTACATATACACACCATCGACGGATAAGTAAAGCACCAGGTTTGCAGTCCCCTGTGACAGATTGAATGGCCACCAGAATATATCAGTGTTTTCTATGTTTAGAATTACTACCAGGCCTGGTAGAATGTATAAGGGGCCGAACAGCGTCTATGTTGAGTGGTTGGTTGGTTGTTTCGGGGAAGGAGACCAGAAAGCGAGGTCATCGGTCTCATCGGATTAGGGAAGGACGGGGAAGGAAGTCGACTGTGCCCTTTGAAACGAACCATCCCGGCATTTGCCTGGAGCGATTTAGGGAAATCACGGAAAACCTAAATCAGGATGGCAGGACGCGGGATTGAACCGTCGTCCTCCCGAATGCGAGTCCAGTGTCTAACCACTGCGCCACCTCGCTCGGTTATGTTGAGTGTTCACTGTGAATACTGCGGATAGGCTACATACCTATGTCAGGCAGCTGTTTCAGTACATGAGAGACCTAAGCAGAGGCTCTCTTTGTGGGGTTTCATTTGGATAGCTGATCGAATCTTTCAGTATCCAGATTTGTGGGACATTCGGGTGTAAGTGACCTGTTACTGGGCTGCATAGGAACGTGAGGGCAGGTGTACTCGTCGTCAAGGTTCCGTTGGTTAACGTCTGAGCAGCAACAGGGAAGGATCCTCGTCTTGTATACCAAGCGCGTTGTAACCATTTCACCTTAGTGCCTCCCATCGGAGAACAAGCAACGCACTCTATACGACATTCGAAGTCGTGCGACGCCGCTGGCTAGATACTCGCAGCAGCCAGACTAAGGCATTACTGTCGAAGGCGTGGGCTGCTGTTAACACCAGGACACTAACAACTGTGTCTAGTGTGATTCCAGTAGCAGAGGTAAGTGGGTCTCAGATCAAAAGATGCATTTTTATCTTATGTAAACAAACCGGCCAGTTGCCACAGCCCTCCTTATGTAAACAAACGGCTCACTTGTTTTTTTTTGTTTTGTTTATTTAGGGTAGAACGAATTGAGAATAACAGCCAAGGTAATTACAATTAATGGTCAGTAACCGTCATGTTAATTACTATAATTTGTGGTCAAAGTGGCAGCCAAGTCGGGCACTTCCGTTCATTTTTACCAGGGTGTCCGAATGAAGGCCTATATGCTTAAGTGATAACTGTTATTTTAATAGTGGTAATTTATCATCCAAGTATGACTCCGCTCCCCCACTGTTGCACTGTGCTCCTATTGGTCCTCGTTACACCACCACCACCACATCCCCCCCCCCCCCCAATGTCTCCAGCAGCCTGAGACTGTCACTCCTAGTCTGAACCTCGCTCGAGCTACACCTTGGACCGTCAGAGCTCATCCAACACCTCCAACGGGAATAAAAAGAAGAAAACTGTTTCAATCGAATGTAAATATTAATATGTCCATATATTTTAATTATTATTTTTATTATAACTATTACCGTCATTATTATTTAGACGTTTAGTAATATTTCTTTTCACCTACAGTGCAGTGGACTGTTGATGATAATACAGTCGATAAGCCTGACTCTCGGTAACCATTCGATTTCCCATTATACTTACCTAATTTAATGGACTCCGGCTCCCCACCCCCCGTTTCATTCAATTTCGAGCCTCCAACACAGCAGCAGAAGTGGTCTACTGGCGACATACCACAGACCGATAAAAAGCAATGTTCTTCTATGATCATGAGTTGCCACTATCATCTCGTCTGCATCATTATCCGTGCCGTCACCATGGCATATCACAGGCATTGAAGTTTTTGTAATCACTGTTAGCAGAGTCTAAATGTGAGCACCAGTAAAAGTATAGTTCTGTTCTTGTACTGTGCTCGTTAGTTCAATACTGCAACAGTGTTTAATATTCTTCAATTTACCGGTAAGCATGTCATATTGTCATCGTGCGAATGGTGGCAGTTACGTGAGAATTTCTCAAAGATAGCTTTTATGTTCAGCTATAAAACTTTCGCTCAGTGTGTATCGGCGACTATCAGAAAACAAAATAATCAGTGATGAGGAGTGCATAGATAACACCTTTACAGGGGTTGGCAATGAGGAGCTTGGTGAGGGTCAGTTCTGCAACTCAGTGGGCAGTTAATGGCCATGTTGGCTAGTGGGTTTATGTTTACGCATTTTTCGGAAATGTTTGATAGGGTCTTTCGAAGGCGACTAATGAGAACACTTCTGAAGACGTAATCTGAGAAACTTAGATGTGTGTTGTGAGACTGTGAGGCATGTGTACGGTGTGTCACCAGCATCTCATGTCGCCAAACCAATGCGTAATAATTACATATGTTTATCTTCCCCATAATGTTGCCCGAAAGTAAAAGAAAAAATAAATGACGTGTAAAAATATTCTTTGTACGGTATTTCAAGTAAATATGCAGTGCTACGGCAGGTCGGTCAGTGGAGTCCACATGCACGAAGGGACAAGTGAGTATATCTCCATTACCAGCTGACTATAAGCTATACACACGCTCCGTATTTTTACATGCAGTGGAACTACCAAAAATATATGAAAGTGTAACGTCTCCTTAGAAAAATTATGAATGACTGTGCTGGTAAACTTCTGCGTTATTTGATACAAAGACAGCTGAGTAAAACTGAACGTACTGAGACAGTTCTCCCTTTACTTATTCTGATCATCACTCAACTGACATACAATATTTTTAGCGCAACGCAATCTGATTTTCAAAAATCCCTACAAAAGAATAGCCCTGACTAACAATAACCTGTACCTTTCATGAATCACTTACCTCACAAAAATCTTCCTTACCCGACCTACTGCACTACAGCGAGCGCCTATACTGCCAGCTAAATAAAAGATTCTAATTACTGTGGGCACTAAATACTGACAGGTGTAGTTAGCAAATGAAAAATTTTGATACAGAACAAACAATGTATTGTAGTGTCGTGGAATAGTAAAGAGTTGGAAACGTGGAATATTGTCAAAGTTTCGTTGCCTATGCCGAGACCCAGAGGCAGTACGTTAGCCAAGAGGTAGGAGGATTGCACATATATCGGAATGTGTCGTCACGCAGGGGCAATTGCCTGGTTACATACAACAGGCGAGAGAGAATTGCTTAGCATGCGGGTTTGTGTTAGACGGAGACTTTTGTAGAGTGCAAGACAGAGGTATAGCATCAGCTGTACTGCATTTCACAATTTCGCGTAAGTCTGCCGTAACAACACGTAACTCTGTCGCAAGAACACCTAAGGGGCGAGTACGACACATGAATCAGCAGTATAAGTGGAACGAATGCGTTCATTACAAACGAACATGACGTCAGGACGTCGCTCGTGCGTCCTTTAAATACGCCAGCTTTGATAGCAACAAGGCACTCGCAGTTAGACTTGCAGTGAGATGTGTACTGGGTCGCTGCGTGGCGCTCAGCTCGGTGATCGACATGTTAATCTTTATTAAGGAGATGTAGCAGTAAGGGCGGCCCATCCAGCAGCAGACATGAGGGGACAGTACCAGCTCTGGTCCTCTCTGCTGCCGCTGTCAATCATCAACCCAGGATTAGCAGACATCGCGGCAGACTCGCTCGATGGCAATGCTGACCACATCAGTGAGGCGTTGTCTAGATCGTGTGGGGCCTAGGTCCTGTGCGTCCGCCGTCACAACCATGTGAGCCGACGACGCTGGGGAACTGCAGCCTGTTCCACCCGTCCACTGCGGCCGAGCCACCAGGATGAGCAGGGAAGAAGACGGGGTGGGATAGGGTACACTCCGCACTACGAGAACGCTTCTGGTGCCGATAGCGCTGGGACTCCAACCCAGAACCTCTTGCTGTCCACAGCCGAGCCGACCGGCCAGCTGAGCGTCACCAGCCACACGCGGCCGAAGTACGAAGTAAGGACATTCCTCTGCTACGTCACTACACGCGGCACTGCACTAGCAAGACTGTGCGGCCCGGAGCTGGTGTCATCGCTACGAGTCAGCGAGGACTCGGGGAAGGTCGTTGATATCACCAAGCTACATTGTTCTCGGCAGGAATAAAGGTGCTATGAATTAATAATGTTTCTTTGGCATTTATGACGCAGCCGCAGTCATTTCCTAGCATCCTGACAACTGGAGAGGTCACCGCTCAGCCATCGAGTCCACCGTAGGCGACCGGGACCACCGGGGCGCCTACAATATTTACTTTAATGATGTTGGAAAGTCGTCATATATATATATATATATATATCAATTCATGACACCCATCTTTACAAATTTCCTTTTTCTGGCGGACACACATCCAGACCGTCCACTTATAATAACCTCTCAAAACTCTGGCATTTCTCTCTCCACATCCACCACTGCTGGCGGCTCACCTGCAACTGCACAAGGCTATGCACTGTGCAGTCTGTGGCTGGTTGGACGCATTGTTGGAATATTCGCTATTGGAGTGTGTCCGCCAGAAAATTTGTAAAGATGGATATATGATGACTTTTGGACATTATTAAGGTAAATACATTTGTTCTCTGTCAAAATCCTTCATTTGCTCACAAAGCCTGTCAGTAGTTAGTGCCTTCAGTAGTTAGTATCTCTTATTTAGCTGGCAGTTTTTGTGCTCGCTGTATTGCAGGAGTTCGAGTATCGAAGATATCTTGTAAGGCAAGTGATTCATGAAAGGTATAGGTAATTGCTGGTCAGGGCCATTCTTTCGTAGGGATTTTTGAAAGCCAGATTGCGCTGCGCTAAAAAATATTGTCTGTCAGTTTAGTGATGATCAGAATAAGTAAAGAGAGAACTGTCTGAGTACGTTCAGTTTTACTCAGCTGTCTTTGTATCAAATAACGTAGAAGTTTACTAGCACAGTCACAGTTAATTTTTTCTAAGGGGACATTACAACAGATGTTTTAGTACATAAAAAGCTCAAGTAGGAGCTATGTATTTTATAGTATTTCTGGTTAATTCAATAGATATGTACACTAATTCTTCCGTACAGAGATACAGGCCATTGAGTGGAAACTACAAACATAAATTTTCCTGTGGGAGATGCTACAATAGCTAGAATTTGCCGAGACATACAGCCTTGACTAGATATTACAGAGAGATATTTTTTCCTAATAAGTAAAAATTACAGCGGTAAACTACTCAAATTTCACAGTGGTTTCTTAAATTCTGCATGGATTTCTAAAAAATAGCATTATTCATAAATTTAAAAACATCTTTTCAATGTCACAGTCCGCTACAGTCCTCTGTTTAGTATTAACCTCAATATACGAGGTGCATTAAAGTTCTAAGGCCTCCGATTTTTTTTCTAATTAACTACTCACCCGAAATCGATGAAACTGGCGTTATTTCTCGACGTAATCGCCCTGCAGACGTACACATTTTTCACAACACTGACGCCATGATTCCACTGCACCAGCGAAGGCTTCTTTAGGAGTCTGTTTTGACCACTGGAAAATCGCTGAGGCAATAGCAGCACAGCTGGTGAATGTGCGGCCACGGAGAGTGTCTTTCATTGTTGGAAAAAGCCAAAAGTCACTAGGAGCCACGTCAGGTGAGTAGGGAGCATGAGGAATCACTTCAAAGTTGTTATCACGAAGAAACTGTTGCGTAACGTTAGCTCGATGTGCGGGTCCGTTGTCTTGGTGAAACAGCACACGTGCAGCCCTTCCCAGACGTAATTGTTGCAGTGCAGGAAGGAATTTGTTCTTCAAAACATTTTCGTAGGATGCACCTGTTACCGTAGTGCCCTTTGGAACGCAGTGGGTAAGGATTACGCCCTCGCTGTCCCAGAACATGGACACCATCATTTTTTCAGCACTGGCAGTTACCCGAAATTTTTTGGTGGCGGTGAATCTGTGTGCTTCCATTGAGATGACTGGCGCTTTGTTTCTGGATTGAAAAATGGCATCCACGTCTCATCCATTGTCACAACCGACGAAAAGAAAGTCCCATTCATGCTGTCGTTGCATGTCAACATTGCTTGGCAACATGCCACACGGGCAGCCATGTGGTCGTCTGTCAGCATTCGTGGCACCCACCTGGATGACACTTTTCGCATTTTCAGGTCGTCATGCAGGATTGTGTGCACAGAACCCACAGAAATGCCAACTCTGGAGGCGATCTGTTCAACAGTCATTCGGCGATCCCCCAAAACAATTCTCTCCACTTTCCCGATCATGTCATCAGACCGGCTTGTGCGACCCCGAGGTTGTTTCGGTTTGTTGTCACATGATGTTCTGCCTTCATTAAACTGTCACACCCACAAACGCACTTTCGACACGTCCATAACTCCATCACCACATGTCTCCTTCAACTGTCGATGAATTTCAATTGGTTTCACACCACGCAAATTCAGAAAACAAATGTTTGCAAGCTGTTCAAGTAAGGAAAACGTCGCCATTTTAAGTATTTAAAACAGTTCTCATTCTCGCCGCTGGCGGTAAAATTCCATCTGCCGTATGGTGCTGCCATCTCTGGGACGTATTGACAACGAACGCCTCATTTTAAAACAATGTGCATGTTTCTATCTCTTTCCAGTCCGGAGAAAAAGAATCGGAGGCCTTAGAACTTGAATGCACCTCGTACTTCTTTAGCCAGCGTATATGCTAGAAGGAGATGCTGAGGGTGACTCTAAGCAGTACCAAGCCCAAACGGACGCACTGCTGGATTTTTCTATAGTGCATTATGTATCTCTGTTTTTACCCTCCCCCATCCTCCCAGCACTGTCATCCATTTGGCGGTAGAACCGCTGCATGGGACTAGTTGCTCTGGACATATTGGTAGATCGCTGCGCGTGTCATGCAAACTAGTAGGATACACTACGTCTGTCTCCTCGACATATCCTTCACCAGAATCAGCAGCCAAACCCGCGAAATCAGCCAATCTGCATATGTTCTCATCGGATAGCTATTGAAACTCCCCAACAGGAAAATATTATTGCCTGGGGTAAATTCTTTGAACTCTCCACTATTGGCATGACAGTGCACACATTAGAAAATTGTCCCACAAATCCCAGGTGCAAAAAGCAGCAGAATGTCACCATCAGTCAATAATTGAATGTCGACACGTGTCTTTTTCAACATTGCGTCCCATGAAAGCTCTGAAAGACTGTATTAAAATGCAGGATTCATAGTGTATGTGGTCATACTACAGGCTTTATCAGAGATGTTGAATTTCTGGAAACTATTCATTGTATGCCCATAGTCCACATACACTACAACGGTCCTGAAAGGTAACTGGAGGATGCGGTTACGTCGGGCAGCGTGTTTTCGTTGAGCCTCCCCAGAGAATCGAGGTATTCATAAGGAAAGACTCCTTCTTCGTTGTGAGCTGAAATTTTACATCATCGGGAAATGCAGCTGTAATTAGGTGAGTGTCGTCCTGATGCACGATCTCAGCAAGTTTCTGAAGCAGCGCTTGCGTAAATCGAAGAAGGTCCAGAAACTGTAAGATAATGTTCGCTGTCATCCACATGGAGAACGAAATGTATCTTTCATCGTTGTCGGGTAGGACACTAACGTTATCCACGAGCAAACCGGAATCACACAATTGCTCACTGATGAAATGCGCATCGTACTTGCTCAAAAAGTGTAAAATAATTTGGGTATATCTCAAGTCACTTGGTAGTGTAAGTTGCATATATTGTTTACTGCGCCGTGCAAGTTCCTCATTAGATGCAAGTGGTCTCTATGAGGAGTTTCCACTACTCTGTCTAACGGTACCCACAAATATGTCATTTGACATCTTTATTGTATAAAGCATCATTCTCCTGTGAGTCGCTCATGAGATTGTTGGTGCCATAAACGCAATCAACACGCTGGGCAAGGTTTCCCAACTAAGTGAGCAACCATTTTGCAACATTATCCCCGACATATGATCTAAAACGATGTTTACTTAAGCCATTCGAACATACAACTTTATATGTAGCCACATATGCTACGTTGCACTCTGTGAAGGTTGTATGCGAGACAGTATCGTCTCCCTCAAAGTAAGTAGACATTCGAAATCAGTGTATTCTATGAAGGGACAATGCTCCTGGTAAGGGAAATTCTTGAACTTGTCTTTCTCAGTTGACATTTCCCCACATGTGAGTTCTGTGTGGAGCAATTAATTAGATGCTTCTCTAGATCATTTCTCATAGTAAAAAAGTTGAAGCATTCAGAGCAATAATGACACGCAACTTCGGTTTTACACTTTTAGATGAAAGTAAGTTGATCGTTCTCGCCCCACGCATAGTGCAGTTTGTCACCCTTGTAGAATGATAGCAAATCTACATTTCACTGACTGACCGGCTACTTTGGGTCTGACAACTTTATGCTTAACTTCTTGCATTTCCTGCACATCGTTCTCTTCTGTCTAGCTTTCCTCTTTCTGCAGACCGTAAAGATTCACTGAATAACGAGGTTTCTGCCCCTCAAATTTAGGTTTATTCTGCAGCGTCTTATGTCATCATCGTTTGCATTTTGGCAACCTCATAAGAAAATCTCCAGGTCATTACTATCATTATCAAGCACTCCCTGAAAGAAAGAATCACGCTTTAAGCACTGCATGTAAGTATGACAAATAGTTATTGCACAACAATAAGCATTACCAAAGTATCTGCTCGTGTGTGATGGGACAGATCTATCGCTGCAAGCTATTAGATGAGAATGCGGTCACAGGCTGAGAGACCTTGACCCAACCTCCAGCAGCCTCATTGTCATTCATAACATATAGAAACAAGATGAACGATTCATAAGCATGAACTGTTGTTGAATAAGAATATATATATATTGTATTTAATCCTAACCATTGGCTGCTATAAAGCGGACGGCGTTGGCTATCCAGCATAACGAAATCTAAGACTTGACATAATGGATTTTTGAATTGTGTGCCTTCAAACAAAATTGTACTTTATTATAATTATTATTTGAATTCCATATAGTTTTGCATATAACTTTTTTTACCTGAATCAACGTTTTACATATGGGCAAGAAATAGAGGGTGCTGGCTGTGCAATATAACGTAAAATGTTATCTGTGTAGATTTATACAACAGCCTCAGTAGAACTAATGCTTGTACTTGCCTGAGTTAACTGGAATGTGCATATTTATAATTACATTCAGCCTATGTGACTACTCATAACGGTATGTAATGGTGGAACTGTTGCGTTGTACAATCTTGACATGGCGTTCATAAGTGTCCTGTTTCTTAATTGATTCCTATATTATGCGTATTTGTAGCAGTGATGATAGCTTCATTGTCACTTGAAATCTAGAACTTCAGACCAATAAAAGAGGACGATGATATTACGACCAATACACCTTCTTTCTGTCCTTAATAGTCTGACATAGAGTATTCTACGTTTAAAGCATTTTCTTTCTCGCTGGTGCCCGCAGAGTCTAAGTCCGTTATCAGCGCTTTACGTAACGAAGGTCACGCGTTCTCTATATAAGCGGGCAGTGCATGCCAAAGGAATCATTCCGCTGTGAGCTCTATCTGCAACAGCATTGAAGCACTATGCCTCGTCGACGTGTCTATCGTCATCGCCGCCACCGCATGCCAGTTTACAAACATGTAATTATCTTGGAAAATAAACTTAGAGGAAATGGCACTGCATAATCTATTATTATTAATTGACCTAGTCGAGTTAATTTTTCACTCGATCTACAAGGATATGTGACATCAATATCTCGTGACCAGTTGTGTCATTATCTTGGAACTCTGGAATATACAATAATGTAGTGGAGTTTAATGTGTACTATGCAGCAGAGATAATTTCACCTACACTGAGGGCTTATTTCACAGGCATTAATATTAGCTTATCACACACATTTCAGAAGTGAAAACACATAATAATATGTTCAAATGGCTATAATCACTATGGGACTCAACTTCTGAGGTCATTAGTCCCCTAGAACGTAGAACTAGTTAAACCTAACTAACCTAAGGACATCACACACATCCATGCCCGAGGCAGGATTCGAACCTGCGACCGTAGCGGTCTCGCGGTTCCAGACTGCTGCGCCTAGAAGCTCACGGTCACTTCGGCCGGCATAGCAATATGTGTAATGGAACTACCCCAAGTTATCAACTGTAGAAAAAATAATTTATCATGCTTTATATCATACACATATACGTTTTGTACATACCCATCTTTCTCCCATAAAAACCACTTGCCAAGTGGCAGTGTTTACCAAATTTTGTTTTATGTGGTCTGAATTCATTTTGTATTTAATCCTATCCATTGGCTCCTATAAAGTCAGCCAACTTGGAGCCAATACACAGATGATGCTGCACAATATGTCACACAGTGTTGTCGACCATATTATTTGCATAGTCAAGTAATGAATGTTTCTTGTCGAGCGAGACATATTGCATCACATATCACTCAGATGTTTGTAACACTTCACCATTTTAATAATGTAATGTATGTCGTCACATGATCCAGTAGTTTCATTGCAGCCCCACTGAATACACATACTACTAAAGGACTAAAAAGCTCACTGCTGTTGAATATTTTGATGTCCATGTCGATGTTGTCTGGTGTGAACTCGTTGGTTAATTGACTCCCAACGTACGAAAGTGTATGACACAAGCCACACATTGCATTTGCGTGAAATCAATCTTCCTGTAACGTATCACATTTTCAATTTGTACCATCACCTGCAATAACTCAATGTCGGGTGAGGTACTGACATTGATACACTGCGATCTGCCATTGTTCAAATAAAACAATCTCCTGGACAGCAGCATCATACTAACGGCTAGGTCGGCTGTTAGGTTCATATTAATACATGTAGATCGATTGTTTATTACTGAGCATCAAGTGCTGAAAACCTTATGTGTGTAATGTATTGTACATTAGGTGTGGTAGCGGAGTATTGTTTATTTGAGATGTGATGTTGAGGGTTGAATTATTGCCGGAATTAATTTGGATTCCTTCCATGCAACACCAAAACACACATTTGGGTTGGTTGTGGTACTATAAATATCTGACAATGTTGTAGTTATCTAATTTAAATTAGGCAAATCCCATCGAATGCGAGTTAGCATCTTTGTTTTAGGTGGCTGGGTTATAAATACATCGTAAGGATGTAATGTTTTATTGCTCCAAGCAGTGCGTCTAGAATGGAGTTACTTTCACATTCAACCCGTGGTTCAGTGCTGCATTGTATTTCAACCCATGCAGTGTGAGGCAGTGGGATACTCAACAGTAAATATAGAACATATAAATTGTGGTTGATATCTTTGGATGTTTCGCCATTAGCTATCATGCAGCATTCTAACAAACTAAGCAAGGCTGGATCCTCCTATACCAGAGATGGAAATCAAACTGCATGCTTACAAAATGGTTCAAATGGCTCTGATCACTATGGGACTTAACTTCTGTGGTCATCAGTCCCCTAGAACTTAGAACTACTTAAACCTAACTAACCTAAGGACATCACACACATCCATGCCCGAGGCGGGATTCGAACCTGCGACCGTAGCAGTCCCGCGGTTCCGGACTGCGCGCCTAGAACCACTAGACCACCGCGGCCGGCTGCATGCTTACATGGAAGAGGCTTAAGATGCTGGGAGGAAACACGTGACCTATGGTTTGAGCATTCTGTATGGTTTTCCAAGTACCTGTTCGTAATGGGTGTAATGGATAAAGATTTTCAAATGGTTCAAATGGCTCTAAGCACTATGGGACTTAACATCTGAGATCATCGGTCCCCTAGACTTAGAACTACTTAAACCTAACTGACCTAAGCACATCACACACATCAATGCCCGAGGCAAGATTCGAATGTGCGACCATAGCAGCAGCGCGGTTCCGGACTGAAGAGTCTAGAACCGATCGCCCATAAAGATTTAGTGGCTAATATTAACCAGAAAAGAGATGCGGAAATTACCGTGAGGTATGTGGCTAATATTAAACTTCCATCATACAATGAAATAATGTACTGTAACCCACCAGCTGTACCAACACCAGTTTCACTTGAGGGAGAGCTGGACATTGGTGAAGTACACATACATATCGGTACAGTCGCACTCGAACTGTGTCCTCTCGTCCCGATTTCACTTTCGGATGACTTCCTCTGCTTGGTTTCTCCTCTGGTCGTCCAGCAGCGTTGCTGCCCCGGCACGGCTGGTGGGCCGAATATTCGAGGCGTGTGAGTCTCGTTTGGACAGCAATGGAAGTTGGGGCTTCGAGGTGAAGTGATCGGGACGACGGTTGGCCGATTGTGTGGGAAATGACCAAAGGCTCCGTTCCGCGAGAATCTATTGGTTATCCATCGAAAGTGTGTTGCAGACATCGCCCATTGTGTTGCTTGCCATCGAAGTGAGATCTTGGTAACAAGTTGTCAGTTGGCGATTCACTAGCAATCTCTTCCCTTGTCTATGGTTTCTTCGGGAATGACCGTTGGTTGGTCTATCGGTCGTCTCAGCAGACATTACACATTGAGTCTTTTGGCCGCTTCTGGATTCTGTGTGCCCTGATTACATGCAATTCTTCCCTTTTCCTGCATGGTGGCAGGTTTTATATAGTGTTTGAGTTGCTTCTGGAATTGTTTTTTAATGGGTCTGTGAAGGCGACCAACTACGAGGAGTCCTACTGGGATAGCCTGGGCAATTATTGTGCCGAGTTGGTAAACTCTTTATTTAATTTGTGTTTTAGAATTACACTGGCTATCCAATGTGGTGTCCGTCAGCCCTAGCAACACAGCGAGACGGCTGTCATGTGGTGGACACTGTGGCCTGTCGGTGAATGCCCTATATTGGTAAGGAGCAATATCTGTATGTAGTGTAATTTTTAAATGAGCATTCAAGCTTAATGCTGTCGTAGAACTGGATATGTGGAGGCAACTTGTTATAACCACCTTGGATTAACCTTGTGATTAAATATTACCCTCAAGTTTGAATGTTTGTCAGTATATTTATCTCTTTTCAGAGTTCTGGGTACAAATAATAATTTTATTGCCGTTATCTTTATTTCTTGGGCTTAGCTGTTCTAATCTTATTTAAGTGTTAGTCACTTTTTTTTAAAAAAGAACATGTTTGCAGAGGGTAATACTAATATCCAGTTGTGAGTTTTGCAGGCTGGGCTAGTTATCCACATTGTATGCTGAAGTAGCTCCTGGTTGTCCGGCCAGCCAACAAATTGTTGCGCTGCGACTCACCAGCCGGCTGACTTTACACCAGGAGAGGAAACGGGCGCGGTTCCGGACGGAGGCTGGTACATAGACCTAATTGAGACCGTGCCCAGTTGCGGTTGTGGGTATTCAGTCATTCACATCAAGTTCTTAAGCATACTGCCACGCTCTGTCCCAGAAATATTCTTAATTTTCCGTTCCTCGCTAAATTTTCCCTTGCCTGCCTTCAGCTCCCGGACTAAAGCCTCAAAATTGTCCAAATAGTAAGGTTTCAAGCCATGAGACAGTTAATAAATTTAACCAAGTTAAGCTCTATTGCAAGTTTAGTTCACCACAGGCCTTCTTGCTGTCACTGTTATTACATTTGTTGTGTTCCTGGTAGCCACCACCATGGCCTAACTTTTTTAAAGCAGGGCATTTACTTCCAGAATTTGTTTGGGAAGAATTGTAAAATATCTGAATTTATTTCTGTTAAAGTTTTTTAATTGTTTTAAAGAAAACTCTCAAAGCTTTCTGGGGTTCTATATTGATCTTGACATTGTTGTTATACTTAAAAATTTCAATGGAATTTCTAAGTCTTCTGGTATTCGCTGCTTATTGATTCTGAGTTTGTTTAAACGTTTTAAGAGAAAATTGTAAAGCAAATTCCAAGCCTTCTGGCGTTCTTTGATCACTGATGTTCATCCTGTTCTATTTTTTTAAAGGGATGGATTTCAAAGCAAATTTTTAAGCTCTTCAGAAGCTCTGTGATCATTGGTTTTTTGTTAACTGGCTTTTTGCTACATTCCATTGTAAAGGTAAACTTTACATGTTTTCACGAAACAAATCTAGATATTGCCAAACACAAGTGATGTTCAACCTGGGGCTTAGCGTTTCCGTGAATTCCTCCCGTCACCAATGAAAGATCGTTTCACATCTGTCTTGTCTCACATAATCCATCATATTAAGTGGAAACAGCATCAGAAATCTGTGTGATTTTGGAAGCATTCATCACTACTCACCTGTGTGGTATCTGCTGCCAGGAATAAGTGAGAGTAACGTTCATCCGTTGTAGACATGTTTGTTGTACGAATGAAATGTTGGCCTCTGCTCCCCTCATGTGCTTGTGCCAGAGAACTGTTTCAGCTACAGTGAGGACATTTTTGAGGGAACTATCGTTATTGTATTACATACATTGTAAAGAAACTTGCATCAGTTCCCATGGAGACATAATAATAATCACTTAAATGTCAAGTGAATGCTATGGACTGCAAACAGTCAAATACAAAATTCTCGTGAGTTTATTAGCATACATGTAGCATCATTGTCTTTGAACGTTTTCTGTATACGAAGCTAAATAAATACAATTAATATGAGACATGACACCAAATTATTACTGAAATGTATGTGATCGTCCTGCAACACTAGATTAAATGTTTGATACAACACTGAATGATGTATTTCATCGCAACAGCAGTTAGTGCGTATTTCATATTTATATTGATGGCAAACACGTCACTTGAAAGCTGGTACATCACCTCTTTTTTTAGTAAGAATTAATATTCATTGTATCGTTACAAGTCTGCATACATGTAATGAATGGATTGTGTACATTTCTTCTAACACTCTGATCTATTAGTCATATACACTCCTGGAAATGGAAAAAAGAACACATTGACACCGGTGTGTCAGACCCACCATACTTGCTCCGGACACTGCGAGAGGGCTGTACAAGCAATGATCACACGCACGGCACAGCGGACACACCAGGAACCGCGGTGTTGGCCGTCGAATGGCGCTAGCTGCGCAGCATTTGTGCACCGCCGCCGTCAGTGTCAGCCAGTTTGCCGTGGCATACGGAGCTCCATCGCAGTCTTTAACACTGGTAGCATGCCGCCACAGCGTCGACGTGAACCGTATGTGCAGTTGACGGACTTTGAGCGAGGGCGTACAGTGGGCATGCGGGAGGCCGGGTGGACGTACCGCCGAATTGCTCAACACGTGGGGCGTGAGGTCTCCACAGTACATCGAAGTTGTCGCCAGTGGTCGGCGGAAGGTGCACGTGCCCGTCGACCTGGGACCGGACCGCAGCGACGCACGGATGCACGCCAAGACCGTAGAATCCTACGCAGTGCCGTAGGGGACCGCACCGCCACTTCCCAGCAAATTAGGGACACTGTTGCTCCTGGGGTATCGGCGAGGACCATTCGCAACCGTCTCCATGAAGCTGGGCTACGGTCCCGCACACCGTTAGCCGTCTTCCGCTCACGCCCCAATATCGTGCAGCTCGCCTCCAGTGGTGTCGCGACAGGCGTGAATGGAGGGACGAATGGAGACGTGTCGTCTTCAGCGATGAGAGTCGCTTCTGCCTTGGTGCCAATGATGGTCGTATGCGTGTTTGGCGCCGTGCAGGTGAGCGCCACAATCAGGACTGCATACGACCGAGGCACACAGGGCCAACACCCGGTATCATGGTGTGGGGAGCGATCTCCTACACTGGCCGTACACCACTGGTGATCGTCGAGGGGACACTGAATAGTGCACGGTACGTCCAAACCGTCATCGAACCCATCGTTCTACCATTCCTAGACCGGCAAGGGAACTTGCTGTTCCAACAGGACAATGCACGTCCGCATGTATCCCGTGCCACCCAACGTGCTCTAGAAGGTGTAAGTCAACTACCATGGCCAGCAAGATCCCCGGATCTGTCCCCCATTGAGCATGTTTGGGACTGGATGAAGCGTCGTCTCACGCGGTCTGCACGTCCAGCACGAACGCTGGTCCAACTGAGGCGCCAGGTGGAAATGGCATGGCAAGCCGTTCCACAGGACTACATCCAGCATCTCTACGATCGTCTCCATGGGAGAATAGCAGCCTGCATTGCTGCGAAAGGTGGATATACACTGTACTAGTGCCGACATTGTGCATGCCCTGTTGCCTGTGTCTATGTGCCTGTGGTTCTGTCAGTGTGATCATGTGATGTATCTGACCCCAGGAATGTGTCAATAAAGTTTCCCCTTCCTGGGACAATGAATTCACGGTGTTCTTATTTCAATTTCCAGGAGTGTATATAGGTAGGTGAAGACATTTTGTTATTGGGAGGCTCTCTATTTTTCTTCTTTCAAGTCAGCTGTGTATCATGTTTTAATTTAACTAGGATGCATAACTCGAATGCAACAACAACAACAACAACAAAAAGAACAAGGACGGATTTTTTCTGTCCATCGTACTTCACAAGGATATTGTGGGCACAGAGGTAAATTCTTGTATCTTGCTGTGCACGGAATCCACACATTAAGAATTCGAGAGATGGATGTATATTTTGCAGGGGGTATTGCAGCACATCACTCTCATTCTTTCTCTCTACCTATAGCGTTACTTTGATGATATACACAAAATCATTGTTAAAAGGCAATCGTTATTATACTACGCTGACAGATCTACTCTACATGGGATGGTATTTCGGTCAATGAGACAGTTTTGAGTGAAAATATATTAGTTTTTTGATACTTCCGTGAAACCAAACGTCGAGGGCAGTAATTAATCACCTGTACAAAAAAGTGGTGATGATAGGAACAGTTATACCACTTCATGGCCTGATTCCAGGACCAGAGCTGCCTCCCTCACACATGTACATCTCTTGATTGCTGGGTAACACGAATAAATTGTCATACCATCCCCAATTATAACGTCTCTCCAGTCTTGATGAAGGCGACTGTGAAAACATACCTGTGATGAATGCTTGCAGGAGATACAATTGTTAAGGTCCTCCTGCTCAATTCAAGTGCCTTGTTAATTTGCTATATGTACAAACAGCGAAATAACTGTGTAATTATCTTAACTGTTGTATAACTAACACACCTTTTAAATGCAAAAGGAATGTATATATTTATCTTTGAGCTGCGTAAAGGAAACAAAGTATTATCGTCGTGCGTCTCGCAGCAATGTGCCTTGCGTTTTGAATCACACACACATACACACACACAGACACACAAAAACAAACTCAAACAAACACGCACGCATGCGGGCATCGTGCAAAGCGTCTCATGAACAGCTACAACAGCGTGTTATAACTATGTGAGGAACAAACATTGACACCAAAGTGCATCATTTGAAACAATTCAGGTACTCTGACACATATGTTTTTGAACGATTTTCTTTTTCTCTGGCTCTCTGCAATGCTGCTGTCGGAAAATGGGGTGGCTGATGGATGAGTGGCTCAGATGTCGGTGGCACGGGAATGGCCTAAATAAGGCCATTGTGACTGTGGTGCAGTACACTCATCGTTGGTGCCAATATAGGCCTATCAGCTAAAAACAAAAACTGCTTGATATGTTCCATCATCTATACCTGGTCCGGGAAATCTCTGATTTACGAGATGTACCATGATTTCACGAGTCACGGGAGAGCTGTATGCGCATACACAGATGGCGGTAGTATAACGTATAATAAAAGAACTTTACAACTGAAGCGGTATTTTCAACCTCCGCAATATTATAGGCGGTTCGAGAGAATGATTTGGCTATCCAGATTGCCCGACTTGAGCCCTATCGAACATCTTTGAAATGTAGTGGAGAGGCCAGTTCGTGCACAACATCCTGCACTGGTGACATCTTTAGAACTATGGATGGCTATATACGTGTCATAGGTCAATGTCACTACAGTGAATTTCCAGTGACTTGTTGTGTCATTGCTGTGTCGAGACGCTGCTCTACACTGGGCAGAAAGAGGTCCGACACGATACCTTCTGTTACCTCAGCGTATGTCGAATACATTTGGAAGGACGCCTGACATTTTGTTCATAGAACGCAAACAAATATGGGAACATATTCTTCAATTTGTCACAAATTTTTGAAATAAATATTGATTGATGATTATGACTTCGGTGACGTGACAACTGCTCCGTTAAGAAGATATGATTTCACTACTTCAGCAGGGTTCTACCTCAGGTGCTTATGATCGGCCATGCACTTACAGTACACACTGGCTTTGTGTCATGAATGTGAGTACACTCCTTAATGTTCCAAATCTTATATACCTTAACAGTTTTTCGATAGTCTATCAAACCCTCAGTCTGAGGAACAGGCGACAGTGGGAAATAGCAGAATAGTTTAATAATACAAATCCTTAAATTCAGTCTCCATCTGCTGATAGCGATTGTTAGTGGTCCTACAGGGTAGTTCTAAATATACTTAACATACTTCAGTTAGAATAGACAGGAACTCATTTTACCAAACATTACAGGTATGATGTTCAGACCATTTAGTAAAGTGAAACACTTGCACACAATCAGCATGGGCTGGGGCAAGATGAACACAAGTTAGAGTCATTGAGGGCAAAGTGTTTCCGTGGATGAAAGCAGCAATCTGCACTGACACAGTACATAGACGATTTCACACATCTTGGGATAATATCACTTCAGAGACACTATATCGCGGGTTTTAGAATAAAGCCACAGGGTGAAACTCACGATACTAACGTGTTTACAGACGCTCTTGTTTAAGTTACAGTTGACGGTAAACGTCATTATTTGCTATTAATGTTTGCCTTTTGAAAGTTCCCACTCAACGTAATGGGTAATTCATCTATACGTATTTTGACGGAAATTGTGTTTTTTATTATTACTGATGTAGAATGAATTTGAATACGTAATCCTATACTAGTATCTCTGGCGCTTTAGTGTATGTCGGAGGTCGATTTGAAATTTGGAAATAAGGACAACACACAAGCCCATGCCCGTGGGGTGCCAGCCGAGCGGTTCTAGGCGCTACAGCCTGGAACCGCGTGACCGCTATGGTCGCAGGTTCGAATACTGCCTAGGGCATGGATGTGTGTGATGGCCTTCGGTTGGTTAGATTTAAGTAGTTCTAAGTTCTAGGGGACTGATGACCTCAGAAGTTAAGTCCCATAATGCTCAGAGCCATTTGAAACATTTGAAGCCCGTGGGTGGACTCGAACCTCCGACGGGAGAAGCGGATGGTTTGAATATACATCATCTGTGGGTGTATTTGCACATCATAGGCAGTATTGAGTAGAATGAATTCCGGGAAGAGAGGGGAAGCCGGCCAGGGTGGCCGAGCGCTTCTAGGCGCTTCAGTCTGGAACCACGCGACCGCTACGGTCGCAGGTTAGAATCCTGCCTCGGATATGGATGTGTGTGATGTCCTTAGGTTAGTTAGGTTTAAGTAGTTCTAAGTTCTAGGGGACTGATGACCTCAGATGTTAAGTCCCGTAGTGCTCAGAGCCATTTTTGAACAGTGGGGAAACGTGAGTAGATTGTGTAACAAATACTTCCTTTCATTCATGGGTACCAACTTTATAGGAATAATGTTCAGATTGTCTGCCGTTTTTCCGTTGAGAATGTGTGATATTTACGCAGTGCATTGTAATTAATATGCACACCAGTTTAATTTGTAATTATACATTTTGATTGTAAGGATAAGTTTCTTAATGTCCGTCTCTCCGTGTACGATGGGTGTCAGATGGTACTCACTGGCAGTGCAACGCCAATGACATCGTATCAGAGTGTTTACAAATTTAAGTGTCACCACATCCGGAGAAAAGACCACGACATGTGCATGCGGTGAGGTCAGGGGAAATTTCACAATCGTGGCACAGCAGGCACCGCTACCAGTGCATTCCATATGTGTGCCGCAGACGTGAATGTTGATGCTGGCTTTGCACTGGTACGACGCTGCGGTCGCATTGCCCCTACCATCGATCGAATAATATTTTCAAATCATAATTTCTTTGAAAATTTAATCAAAGAGTCTTCTCACCAGAGAACGCAGAACTCGAATATTTCCTATTGGATGAGAGCAAAGAGTACTCCACGGCATTGTCCCCCTACCTAGCTCGTATTTATCCTGAATCTCTCGCCCAGCACGAAGTCCCAAGCGACTGAAAAAAAGTGTAGGTGACTCCAGTATATAAGAAAGGTAAAAGAACGGGCCCGCGAAATTTCAGACTCATGTCTCTACCCTCTGTTTGCTGCAGAATCCTTGAACACATTCTCATTTAGGATATAATAAACTTTCTTAAGACTGAGTAACTTATGCTCACGAATCAGCATGGTTTTATAAAGCATTGCTCGTGCAAAACTCATCCTGTCCTTGAAGAGATTTTCACTCTGCAGCGGAGTGTGTGCTGATATGAAACTTCCTGGCAGATTAAAACTGTGTGCCGGACCGAGACTCGAGCTCGGGACATTTGCCTTTCGCGGGCAAGTGCTCTACCAACTGAGCTACCCAAGCACGACTCACGCCCCGTCCTCACAGCTTCTGCCAGTATCTCGTCTCCTACCTTCCAAACTTTACAGAAGCTCTCCTCCGAGCCCTGCAGAACTAGCACTCCTGAAAGAAAGGATATAGCGGAGACATTGCTTAGCCACAGCCGTGGGGATGTTTCCAGAATGAGATTTTCACTCTGCAGCGGAGTGTGCGCTGATATGAAACTTCCTGGCAGAAGTAAAGCTGTGAGGACGGGGCGTGAGACGTGCTTGGGTAGCTCAGTTGGTAGAGCACTTGCCCGCGAAAGGCAAAGGTCCCGAGTTCGAGTCTCGGTCCGGCACACAGTTTTAATCTGCCAGGAAGTTTCAGCCTGTCCTTGTCGCCCATGACATACTGAGAGCTAAGGATGAAGGGCAAAAGGCAGATTCCTTTTTTCTAGATTTCCGGAAAGTATTTGACTCGGTTGCCAGCGGCCTTGCCGCAGTGGTAACACCAGTTGCCGTCAGATCACCGAAATTAAGCGCTGTCGGGCTGGGCTCGTACTTGGATGGGTGACCGACCGGTCTGCTGAACGCAGCCGGCCGTTGTGGCAGAGCGGTTCGAGGCGCCTCAGTCTAGAACTGCGCGCCGCTAAGGTCGCAGGTTGGAATCCTGCCTCCAGGGCCGGCTGGTGTGGCCGTGCGGTTCTAGGCGCCTCAGTCTGGAACCGCGTGACCGCTACGGTCGCAGGTTTGAATCCTGCCTCGGGCGTGGGTGTGTGTGATGTCCTTAGGTTAATTAGATTTAAGTAGTTCTAAGTCTAGGGGACTGATGACCTCATAAGTTAAGTCCCATAATGCTCCGATCCATTTGAACCATCTGCCGAGCGCTGCTGGCAAACGGGCTGCACTCAGCCCTTGTGAGGCAAACTGAGGAGCTACTTGATTAAGCAGTAGCGGCTCCGGTCTTGTAAACTGACATACGGCCGGTAGAGCGGTGTTCTGACCACATGCTCCTCCATATCCGTATCCATTGACGCCTGTGTTCTGCGGATGACACGGCTGCCGGTCGGTACCCTTGGGCCTTCATGGCCTGTTCGGAAGGAGTTTAGTTTAGTTTAGGCTGTGAGGGTAAGAGCACATGGAATAAGTTCACAAATATGTGACTCGAAGACTTCATAAATAATAGTAAACAGTGTGTTGTCCTGGACGGCGAGTGTTCATCGGAGACTAGGGTATCGTCAGCATATCCTCGGGGAAGTGCGATAGGACCGCTGTTTTTCTCTATATGTATAAATGATTTGGTGGACAGGGTGGGCAGCAATCTGCGGTTTTTTGCTGATGATGCGGTGGTGTACGGTAAGGTGTCGGAGTTGAGAGACTCTAAGGACATACAAGGCGACTTAGATAAAATATCTAGTTGGTCTGATGAGTGACAGCTAGCCCTAAATGTAGAAAAATGGAAGTTAATGCGGGTGAGTAGGGAGAACAAACCTGTAATGTTCGGATACAGTATTAGTAGTGTCCTATTTGACTCAGTCAGGTCGTTTAAATACCTCGGCGTCACGTTGCAATGCGATACGAAGTGGAACGAGCATGTGATAACTGTGATAGGGAAGGCAATTGGTCGACTTTGATTTATTGGGGGAATTTTAGAAAAATTTGATTCACCTGTACGGGAGACCGCATACAGGACGCTGGTGCGACCTTTTCTTGAGTGTTGTTCGAGTCTTTAGGGTCCCTACCAGGTCGGATTGAAGGAAAACGTCGAAGCAATTCAGAGGCGGGCTGCTACTTCTGTTACCAGTATGCTCAAACAAAACAAGTAAGTGTTATAGGGATTCTTCGCGAACTCAAGTGGATATCCCTGGACGGAAGGTGACGTTCGTTTCGAGAAACACTATTGAGAAAATTTAGAGAGCCAGTGTCTGAAGCTGGCTGCCGAACCGTTTTACTGCTGTCACTATATAAGGTAAGAGATATTAGGGCTCATACGGCGTCGTACAGGCTGTCTTCTTTTCCTCGCTCTATTTGAGCGTGGAGTAGGAGGGGAAACGACAAGTAGTGGTACAGGGTACCCTCGGCCACGCACCGTACGGTAGATCGCCGGGTGTCTGTGTAAATGTAGATGTAGGGAGGGAAGGGAGCTTGATACAGCTTGGATTAGCTCACCCATTGACGCTGTTCCTCCCGTCCCCTCCTTTCCCCTCTCTTGGGAGACATGCGTGCATGTCTGCATAGTTTCTGCATGACATCAAATCTTTCGAAGGTTGTATGTCTCCCAATTCCCCTCTATTAGTGTCGACAGTGAACCTGGCCGAAACTGAGATAATTTTTTGGCACTACATGCAGAAGTTAGTGCCCTACCTACGACGGCACAAGCTGGGCCCTCTATCTACGACATCTTAGTGAAGACATCACAAGCCGCACCTCATTTTCTGTGAGCAAATGACCATTTCACAAGCTTGCACACTTCACATGAGCCGGCCGCGGTGGCCGAGCGGTTCTAGGCCCTACAGTCTGGAACCGCGCGACCGCTACTGTCGCAGGTTAGAATCCTGCCTCGGGCATGGATGTGTGTGATGTCCTTAGGTTAGTTAGGTTTAAGTAGTTCTAAGTTCTAGGGGATTGATGACCTAAGATGTTAAGTCCCATAGTGCTCAGAGCCATTTGAACCATTTTCTGAACTTCACATGACGTTTGCGAGAAATTCAAAATACCAAAGAAATTGTCAATTGCAATGCAATAGTCAACCAGCCATTAAATCGAAGTAACCTGTCGGCATACAGTTACCATTTTTAAAAGAATCTGAATGATCTGAATTTTATGCTCCACGTTCAAGGGTATCTGATTGACTTGTATTATTTGTCAATATATGTAATTTTCACTTACATTGTGTCAATTGGCGTCATGCACAGAAGTATCTGAATGATCAGAAATTTCTACCATATTCGAAAGTTATTAGTTTCTCCACATCTGGATGATGATAAGGCTGATTCCATAACTGATGCTCAATTAACAAAAAAACAGCAGCAGTTACATTTTTAGAACATTGTTTATTTCACACGACCAGTTTCGCCCTTGACATTATGCTATTCCGGAAAACAAGTTATGCTTTACAAAGCAATGTCAAATGATCATTTCACGTTACTTCTCTACAACATAATATCCACGTGGTAATGGCCTAATGTAAAAGCCAAAACCAGTAGGTTAAGCTTAATAGAGCTCTAAGATAGCAACTACAGCATCTTTTCATTAATACTCAAAAATATCTAAGTAACAGAAGTTATTTATCAAAAATGAAACTCATGCATGTATGCCCAGACACCCACTACCCACTTACGCACCCAACCACCCAACTACCCACCCAACCACACACACTCATATACATACTCACACACATTTAGATCTCCGAGCATTTTATAATCGTTTTAAATGAAACAGCTAAACACAGTCCAGTATCTTACCAGCAATTAAAATAAAACACCTAATCACAATTTATCCACAGAGCCTACATCTTAGCTATATACAAAACCCCACATTGATCTCTGTGTTATAATTTATATGAGCTACTTGTCTTATTTGTCAAATCCTGTAAATGTTGTAACGTACATGTTAAGGTGGACTTGTCAATGACATAGCTCGATTTCGGTACCACATTTAGGGTAAGCTGCAATGGACTGTTATTGGAATTGACGCGGCTTGAAAACTGATATAATTTCATTTAGTGTTACTTGTCATAATAACCTACGCATGTAAGCAGACCTGTCTCAATACAGTTGATACATGAATTATAGTTTTAATCACCATGCAAATAGCTGCCTTGCATATTTAAATACCAAACATGAAAACAATCCTCTGCTACACACCTGATGCACTGGCTTAACTGTTTTGCTTTCAAAGGCCACTAATGCGTTCTGGACCACCACAGCTGTTATCGTACAGTTCATTGCCCCAAGAGTCAAGAGCCAATAACTTGTACAATAAACCTTGATGTTCTCGTTTTTACAGTTCTCACCACTGCACCTCAACACGTTTCATTCTTGTCTTTGTTATTGTTAATCTTGTAGAAGAAATATAAAACGTACATGGCCAGTGTCACACAAAAGCAGCATAGCATTACATTACATGAAAAAATGTAGTACAATATTCTCACATATCTGTTCATTTACGTAATCCTTGTCTATGTTATCTGTACTTTCCATTGTTCTGTTACCACTTCAGTCTACTCGTACACAATATTTCAATTTATCCTCAAACACTCCAGCACTAACATTATTCTGTTTATCTCTTAGGGCCATTTTTTCCTACACTACCTCTGTTGCTCCTTTATTCACCAATATTCTCCTGCTTTCGTTTACGATCTCTGGACTTCAGTTGAGTTCGTAAATATATTCCTCACTGTCCCGCATTTTATCATTATGTTCATATAATTTATTCTCATTACAAATAATTTTTCCTAACGCCTTCATTTCAATATTTTCAACCACTTGATACATTAGGTCAATTGCAGTATTTACCCTTCTACAAAACATAGTCAATTCACAGTTCGATATGCCTAAGTCATGTTTAATTCCCCTTTTAGAATTTCACAAGATTTGGTCAACTGATGAATTTGCTCATCACGTTACCTACTAGTTTCGTCCATTTTATTATTAGTTCGTTCACCGATTCACAAATCTCTACACAAATCGTCATTCCACCATTTAATATCACTCACAGAGTATGTGGTGTCACCGCCAGACACCACACTTGCTATGTGGTAGCCTTTAAATCGGCCGCGGTGCGTTAGTATACGTCGGACCCGCGTGTCACCACTATCAGTGATTGCAGACCGACCGCCGCCACACGGCAGGTCTAGAGAGATTTCCTAGCACTCGCCCCAGTTGTACAACCGACTTTGCTAGCGATGGTTCACTGACTAAATACGCTCTCATTTGCCGAGACGATAGTTAGCATAGCCTTCAGCTACGTCATTTGCTACGACCTAGTAAGGCGCCATTTTCAGTTACTATTGATATTGTGAATAATGTACAGTCAAGAGCGGCGTTCACTATTTATAGATTAAAGGTAAGTATTCCACCAGCTACGTCCGTTTTTCTAAATTCTAAATTCCTTGTCCTGTTCCAGACCTCACGCCAGCCTGCGTGAGCTAAAACGCGTGCCTTTCGGCTTCCTCTAGTAACCCGATGTTGGCTCTCCTGCCAACCCACAACAGAGTATACATGAAGATGTAGCCGTTACAAAACGCTTTGATGTAGAGTGTCTAGCCCAAGACGTACTCTACTGTTACTCCTATGGCTAGTATGCTGTGCCATGATATCCCAGTCGACTGACAGTTGAAACTATTCCGTTCTCTGTGCTGTCAGGGCTACTCTCTCACCAATCAATGCACCAGTATTCTCTAATTGAAATGCTCATGACGCTATTTCAACGATACCATGCTAATTCTTCACTGTAGTGTAGAAAGTCAGACTGAGATGAATACAATGGAATCTATTTTGTTGGAGTAAGTAGAGAAGTAGTTGGAAGAAGTTTTCCCGACATGGTACTGCTGAGTCGTCAGGGCGTCTTACAGATTACAGAGACTCATTATGGGTCTCACGAGCAGTTCTGTCGATCTATCCATACACTGTTTCACAATAAAGTAATTAGAAATATTTGAAACCAAATATGTAGTTCGTAAAAACTGGCAGGTGACACCATTAGCAAAAAGAAAGAAAATCTAAACATTACACAAGCTCCTTTACACACCGATGCTGAAAATTACATAGGATGACATGAAAATGAGAGTTTTCGACAGTATGTGGGAGGAATTTACAATATCGAGAATACTGACCAGAAATAGCGACAGAATACACGAGATGTTTACGAGATTATGGAAAAGTCCACGTAAATATATGAAGTCGCAAAGGAAAAATACTGGATACCGAGATTGCAGTACGTGGAACAAATGAAACTGAAGGAAAGAAGGAACATAAAGGTTTATCGACCGATCGACAAGTAGGTCGTTGGAGACGGAGCATAAGCTCAGATTATGGCATGATAGAAAAGGAAATCGGCCGTGTCTTTTTCAATGAAATCATTCAGAAATTTGCTTTAAGTGATTTAATGAAAACATGGAAAGTCTCTTTGCGAAGGCACGCTGGTGGGGCCATCATCTTTCCTCAAGTGTCCAGAGTGTTACCACTGTGCCCGCTATGTCAAGAGTTCTTTCTTTTGTGCCTCAGTTTTTCAGTGAAAAATGGTTCAAATGGCTCTGAGCACTATGGGACTCAACATCTTAGGTCATAAGTCCCCTAGAACTTAGAACTACTTAAACCTAACTAACCTAAGGACATCACACACACCCATGCCCGAGGCAGGATTCGAACCTGCGACCGTAGCAGTCTTTTCAGTGCAACTATTATGTAATATCTACGTTCACTCACTGATGACGTTGCTGTCTGAGCATTTCAGCAAAAGAAACTCACAGATATGTTATGAATTGGCTTGTACATTTAACGAATAAGCGTTACGCAAGCATCTTCCGTCGTAGACACTAGTACAGTCGGTCAACAAGCCGGAATCCCAGACGCTGTTTCCTCCCAAGTGCCTATTACGCAACAATAACAGCCCATCTTGTGGAACTAATATATGTTTGCACCGGAAACATTTTTAGATGCCGAAATATGACATTCATTATTCAATACTGTGTGAAATATCACATTCCTAAGAAAGTGAAACCCATTATTTACTGATGTGCTAGTGTGTTGAATAGCTGCGTTTCGGTAGCGTCATCTGAAGTGAACCAAAGAATTTCCGGTAAACACAGGGTACTCTAAGTTGCCAGGAACGATACTCCAATAAAGTGGAGGCATTTTCCTCGCATCTTCAAGGTCTCACGGAACACGCGATCCGAGACTAATACTTTAACAGAAGCAAGCGAGGCCACAGTCTGCTCCATCGTCGCGATAGGACCGTAGACTGCTGCTGGTGGAACAGCATCACGCAATAACCCGAGGTTTGAATATGCTCAGCTTCTTTCAACCTCTTTAACTTAATTTCGCGTTAACAATTTCTACAATATTCTGTTCATTTCATTTATTCCAAAATACCGTGTTCCTTCTTAGTCACTGACTGAGCTGCCTCAAAAGACATAAGAGACAGTACATCCACTTTCTGACCAGGTAACATCGGATTTTATTTTGTTACATTGCCTATATCATCGTCATATTGTGAGGATTGTGCTACAACACAGTAGTACTGAAGCAGTGAGACATCGCCTTGTTCTGAATAATGCATACTGCACTGACTACTAAAATTTTAAATCTGTTCTCTTATCTGTAAGTCTTTTCAGACAATGAATAAAAATGAATCCTAAAAATTTCAACTATTCACGTCCACCATAATACGGTCTATGTGAACAGTTATCATATGTTCTTTTCTTTATTCCCTCGTTTTCATTTATTTATAAAGTTGCATAATAATCTGATCATCAGCGATGAATAGTTACGTCACACCCCTTACATTGTCTGCATTTATTCGGCACCTTGTTATTAAACTTTCTCTACAAATATTCTCTAATTCACAAGGTTGGGCTTACGTTACACTGTTACGTGAAACTGTGGCTGATATAAGACGTCTGTGGGCTATGGAAGAAGAGAAATGCTTTACATGCCAACAGTTGGTCTACAAATGGGAAGAATTGTATGCATCTGCATTCCTGCATAATGATGGCACGGAAACTAGCAGATGCTTGTAATTGTCTTTTAAGAGAGTCCATGGCATAACTGGAGACTTGACATAATCAGTTTTGTTCAACACCACACCAAGAAACACATCAGTTGTCTGTTTTAGTTTGAAACAGAAATGTAGGTATACTGCCGGATTTAAAGTTTGCAACGCCAAGAAGAATAGCAGCAAACGAAATTTTCCTCATTTTGCATAAAAGAATATATGATTAGGTTCACAGATGTATTCAGGGTTGAAATTTTATATACAGGGCTTTCACATCAGGCAGCAAAATGGACTGTAACTCTGCTGGCTAATAAGTCGAACTGTGCTTGCACTGTACACTTGGGGACGTATCCCACAAGGCTTCAACTCTGTGTTAGATACATGAAACTTAAGTGCTGCCGAATGTAGACCTATTAATCTCTCGGCAACGCGTCACGAGATGCTTACAGCGAGTGTGGAAAATGGGGGCAACACTCAATGCAGACTCTAACATGCAGGCAAGAACAGCGCCCTGTGTTTTAACGTCCAGGAGACCTCTGAGGCAGAGCACAGCCTCCGGCCTTAGCTCGTCAGAAATGTGACGTTTGCTAGCGAAACTGTCGCCTACAAGAATCAGATGTGATCTGTTCTGTATCCAAAAGAGCCCATATCGTCACATGTACTGGGACGATCGCGGATTATGTTTGTCAATATCCGTTCCTCTTGAAGTCCCCACACACGGACACACACACCCTGATGCTATGCGCAGAGCCGGAACTCGTCTGAAATGATGACGTGGAGCCACCCTTGCGGTCACTGCTGTCGTTGGGTCCGTACGCGTCTGCAGCAGCAACGGTCACCATACTGACAGTCCGTGGTATTATAAACGTCTTCGCTGTACCTCTGTGGGTACTTGTCTTGCTTCGAAAATATCCATGTCAAAAATGGTTCAAATGGCTCTGAGCACTATGGGACTCAACATCTTAGGTCATAAGTCCCCTAGAACTTAGAACTACTTAAACCTAACTAACCTAAGGACATCACACACACCCATGCCCGAGGCAGGATTCGAACCTGCGACCGTAGCAGTCCCGCGGTTCCGGACTGCAGCGCCAGAACCGCTAGACCACCGCGGCCGGCCTATCCATGTCCTGACGCAAGGTACGTGATTTAGCGGTATCAAACCTCATATCCGAGCGAGCAGTCACTACGACTCTTGTCTCGGGCGCTAGTCGCGTGGGAGGTTGAGATACTTTCGAAATCCGTCGATTGCATATTCAAGCGACAGCCATGAAGTACCGACCAGCGAGAGTGGCTATGTCGCAGAATGATAAACAGCAGTTACGATGAGCTACCAGCTTTCTGTCGTCGGATTCCTACAAATGACAGACGTTTCTTCTTCTTTGTTTTTTTGAGTCATCAGTCTTTTAACTGGCTTGACGCGGCCTGCAATGAATTTCTCTCCTCTGTCAACTGTTTCATCTCATAGTTGCTCTATCAGCCTATATCCTCAATTATTTGCTACATATGTTCCAGTCTATGTCTTCCTCGAGACTTTTTAACCTCTACAGCTCCCTCTAGTACCACGCAGTTATTCCTTGACGTCTTAAAAGATGTGTATTTCATACATTTCTGACCTAGCCGATTCTCCAAAGAACCTCCTCATTCCTTATCCGATCAGTCCACCTAAGTTTCAACATTCTTCTATACTACCTCGTTTTAAATGCTTCAGTCCTCTTCTGTTCTGCTTTCTCACAGTCCCAGATTCACTACCACACAATGCAGTGATGCAAACGTAATTTCGCAGAAATTTCTCGTCAAATTACGAGATGTGTTTGACACTAATAGACTTTTCTTGCCCGGAAATGCCCTTTTTACCAAGGCTGGTTTGTTTTTTGATGTTTGTCTTGCTTCAGCCGTCGTGGATTATTTTGATGCCCGAAAGCGGACTCCGTGATCACAATCCCGATGTTAAATTTATCGTTGTTCTCATTTCTGCTACATCTCATTACTTTTATCTTACTTCAATTTACCCTCAGTCTATATTCTGTACACAATAGACTGTTCATTCCATTCAACGTATCCTGTAATTATTCACTTTGACTGAGGATAGCAATGTCATCAGTGAATCTTATCATTCATTCACTTTCACATTGATATTTAATCCAACTCTTGAATCTTTCTTTTATTCAGTCAACGATTCTTCGATGTATAAATTGAACAATAGCGGTGAAAGACCACATCCCCGTCTTACACTTTTTTTAATCGCAGCATTTCGGTCTTGTCTTCCACTTCTATTATTCCCTCCTGGTTCTGGAACGTATTGTATGTTACCCGTCACTTCCTGTAGCTCATCCCTATTTACTTCAGAATTTTGGATGTCTTGAACCATTCTGTACTGTCAAACCCTTTCTGTAGGTCGAGAGTTTCTAAAAACGTGTCTAGATTTTTCTTCAGTCTAGCTTGCATTACCAACCACAACGTCAGAATTGCCTCTCTGCTGCCTTTACCTATCCTAAAGCAAACTACTCTTCATATAACACATCCCCAGCTTCCTTTTCCATTCTTCTGTATATTATTCTTGTCAGCAACTTGGATGCGTGAACTGTAAACTTAACATCGCAATATTTCTAGCACTTTCTATGGCCTTGCTATTTTCGAAATTGTGTGGACAATACGTTTTCGGAAGTCTGGAGGTTCGTCGCCAGTTTTATGGACCACTTTAGCGAGAATAGTCGTTTCGTTGCCTCTACCTCCATCCCTTCAGCCTCACTTTATCTTCAGTCATTTTACGTTAGATTCATTTACTGTATTTCCCTGTTTCACACTTGTCGTCTCCTGTTTCTCCTTCTACGCGAGACATAAGACTATTTTCTCCCAAACGACAAACATTCAGATGCGGTTCCCACTGCATAACCTTTCCTTTTAAGCAGAATGTGAGGCTGCGCTGAAATCCTAGTCATTTGCTTGTTCCACTCCTGTTAGATTACTGCTGTCGATTACGGGATCCGTAACAGATAGGACTGATGGAGGATGTCGAAAAAGTTCAAAGAAGGGCAACTAGTTTTCTGTATTATCCCGAAATAGGGGAGAAATTGTCTTGGGTATGATAAGCGAGTTGGGATGGCAAGAATTAAAACAAAGGCGTTTTTCGTTGGGGCGAGATCTTTTCGCGAAATTTTAATCACTTACTTTCTCCTCTGAGTATGAAAATATTTTGTTGTCGCCAATTTACATGCGGAGAAGTGATCATCGTAATAAAATAAGAGAAATCAGAGGACGTACAGAAAGAGTGAAGTGTTCATGTTTCCCACGCGCTGTTAGAGAGTGGAACGGTGGAAAAATACTGTGAACGAGACACTCTGCCTGGCACTTAGGTGTGAATTGCAGATAAGTCTCGGTTTCCGATCCAAGTTTTTGACACAGTATTTAAGTTCAGAATTTTTCACTGTAGCAAAGAAACTCTAATAAGAATTCAAATAAAAAGTCAGTTTTGCAGTTTATCTTAATCACATCTTTATTGTACCGATATCTGATTTCAGTTCGAGAAAGTACGAAAGTTTTACATAGAGTCCTGCGCTTGCTTAGGTCGCAGGGCGTCAGGCCACTGTCGATTACGAACAGGTAGGTAGATGAGGGACTTAATAGTTTGGTTTGTTAAAAGCGAAAGGCAAGGTAGAAAATTACGGGAGAATGTGAACGGACAGGGAAGAAATAAGAATTTTGATATTGACTGGGTACTGAACCGCACTCCTCTTATTGAATAATAATTTACATAATAGCAAAGTTAATACTTGCAGCTATTTTCGGATTTATGATTTTTAAGGAAAAGGGTAGAATCTGCTGCATATTACTATGAACAAGACGCTATGTATAGCGCAATATACAAAAATAACGTAGGCAATTGTACTAGTATTGTCAACAGATATTATTAGCCACTACAGGGGAAGCGGGACGAGTTTCTGACCTGTTGAAAAGAATTTGGAAAGAATGGTTTAAGGCATTGTGCCTTCCCTTGCGATGGATTTCTGATTTACAGTAAACGTGGGACATTGAGCTACAGATACGCTATTTTCCCAGATCTTTCGCATTTTATCGACTGAGTACTAGAAAGCTGTCATGTAATGAACAAGTATATGAATAGCGCTCAAATTTGTCTCCATATCGTGCGTCATTGAATATTTCAGTACTGTTTGTTGCTCACTGTCGATATTTATTAGTATTACTGTTTTGTAACTGTCTTTCCAGATGTCATTGTTATTTGACATCACAATTACGGAACTACAGCCTTATTTCGAAGAGCTTGTGTTTTAGGAAACCTTTCCGATCACTTATTTAGACACTGAAGGGTATAGATAAATTTCTTGGGTGCTGGTGACATTAATTATTACGTTACTATATGTTTCCGCAACGGGCAAAGATTGTTCAGAAACGATATAGCAGATAATTATTTCCGGCTTTGATAAAGGTCGGATTGTAGCCTATCGCGATAGCGGTTTATCGTATCGCGACATTGGTGCTCGCGATGGTCGAGATCCAGTGACTGTCAGCAGAATATGGAATCGGTGGGTTCAGGAGGGTGATTACGAAACGCCATGCTGCATCCCTACGGCCTAGTATCACTAGCAATCGAGATGACAGGCATCTTATCCGCATGGCTGTAACGGATCGTGCAGCCACTTCTCGATCCCAGAGTCAACAGATGGGGACGTTTGGAAGACAACAACCATCTGCACGAACAGTTCGACGACGTTTGCAGCAGCATGCACTATCAGCTCGGAGACCATGGCTGCGGTTACCCTTGAAGCTGCATCACAGACAGGAGCGCCTGCGATGGTGTACTCAGCGACGAACCTGGGTGCACGAATGACAAAACGTCATTTTCTCGAATGAATCCAGGTTCGGTTTACAGCGTCATTATGGTTGCAATCGTGATTGACGACATCACGGTGAACGCACATTGGAAGCGTGTATTCGTCATCGCCATACTGGCGTATCACCCGGCGTGATGGTATGGAGTGCCATTGGTTACACAGTCACCTCTTGTTCGCATTGACGTCACTTCGAACAGTGGACGTTACATTTCAGATGTTACGACCCGTGGTTCTACCCTTCATTCGATCCCTGTGAAACCCTGCATTTCAGCAGGATAATGCAGGACCGCATGCTGCAGGTCTTGTACGGGCCTTTCTGGATACAGAAAATGTTCGACTGCTGCCCTGGCCAACACATTGTGCAGATCTCTCACCAATTGAAAACGTCTGGTCAATGGTGGCCGAGCAACTGGATGGTCACAATACGCCAGTCACTACTCTTGATGAACTGTGGTATCGTGTTGAAGCTGCATGGGCAGCTGTACATGTGCACGCCATCCAAGCTCTGACTCAATGCCCAGGCGTACCAAGGCCGTTATTACGGCCAGAGATGGTTGTTCTGGGTACTGATTTCTCAGGATCTATGCACCCAAACTGCGTGAAAATGTAATCACATGTCAGTTCTAGTATAATATATTTGTCCAATGAATACCCGTTTATCATCTGCATTTCTTCTTGGTGTAGCAATTTTAATGGCCAGTAGTGTAGTTAGTTAGGTGATCCAAAAATTATGTTTACAATAAAATACATGAAATTAAATGCGTTAACTGAACAATACGTGCACGTATTTCTTAGGAAAAGAACACTTTTGTACATAGCTCAGAAATCAAACGAAATGTATCTACTCAATACTGACCATCGGAGACCACTGTGCCAAAATACTAAGAAAATATCCGTAAACAATCTTGTAAGTCTCTATGTGGAGTTCGCGGTCATTCTGTATTTGTGTGTTTCCATATGGCATGAAAGATTTGTTAATGAGGACGTTGGTAATTGAGGTAAACACGTGGAACGGAGACAGGTTTCAAAACTTGTGACAGAGTAGCCCGTCACAGCATAAGCACCTACTTGCCCCACATGGGGTGGGGTTGCCTGTAAAAGGTAACACCGAACTTTGTTCAGAGCAGGCGGCCGCAGTGGCCGCGCGGTTCTAGGCGCTCCAGTCCGGAGCCGCGCTGCTGCTACGGTCGCAGGTTCGAATCCTGTCTCGGGCATGGGTGTGTGTGATGTCCTTATGTTAGTTAGGTTTAAGTAGTTCTAAGTTCTAGGGGACTGATGACCACAGCAGTTGAGTCCCATAGTGCTCAGAGCCATTTGAACCATTTGTTCAGAGCAATTTATAAATATATAAAAGTGATTTAAAAATATTAATAGATATTTAACTATGTAGCCCACATGAGCTTAAATACCAATCTTTTATTGACGTATTTTAAAAGATAAAACGAGATTTCTTTCTCATCTGGAGGTACGCTTTAGGTGGCGAGGGTTTCTCTAGCAGAGTGCTTTGAAAATGATATGGGAAAGGAAACATGAGGGTTGAGAATACACGAACAATTTGTTGGAAATAGATCTCAGACATTGAGCGGAAAATGAGAATTCTCTAAATTTTGAAGCTTTGGTAGTTACCTGGAAGTATTTTGTGGTCAGAGAGGGAGAGGTGTTCGCCGTTTCGTTGGGATGGCGTTTGCAGAGTGTATGGATGAGTGATTAGGGGGATGAGCCATTTCAGTGGCAGCAGTGCTCGAGGATCTGTAATGAGAGATGAAACGATTGACTGGTATGGTTCATATTGAGAAGAGAATGCGAAAGGCGAAGGAGAGGAATTAGTTTGTTCATGCAGAACTGGAGTTGCAGAGAGTAGAAGGATGTAGAACTTAAGCGGATTGCACAGTGTGCCCTCAATGGCTTTTAGCTTTAATTAGCTAGCGCTGTATGACCTGAAGACCACGTAAATCTCTGTGCCAAGCAATATCAGAAGCAACAAATCCGAACAGTCTTCAACTAAGCTTGTTTCGCTCTTTCCCTGACCCGTAATAGTCAGTTGTTTCACTTTTCTTTTATTTATCCACATCTTCTTGCTGGCATTCAAAGCAAAGGCAGTAGAGACATAGTGAAACAATTCTGCTATCTTAATATCCATGAAAGACACTTCTTTCGGTCAGAAGGCATTTTGACGACCCCACCGAAGGGCAATCAACTCAAGCTCAGTCTGTAAACACTTTAGACGTTTAATATCGTCAACAATGGACCTATTTTCTCTCAAATAATTCTTCTCTAAAGTCTGTGGTTTCACTTTATTACCTTTTAGGTATTTAGATATTATCCAGCAGTTCCACAGACTGACGCGTTGCAACGTGCTTCTTCATTCCTGTGTCCGAGTCTGCGTAATAAGTGACTTAAGTAGAACGTAGTGTTACTTTATAGTTTCTAGCCGTTCTCCTGGAACTCTGTGTACACTGGATTTGATATTGGGAATAGTGCCTTGATTTAAATCGGTGGTATTTTCCAGAAATGTCTGCTGACGTGCAGCGGGCAAGGCAAGTGTGGTTCGTCGCTCTCTGGATGTAAGCCCTGTTAATTAGCAGATCGGCTTCAGTGGGCAGTGAACATTTTCACTAATTAGTGGACAGAATCAGTATAGAAATTGTGAGCTCTTCTTCCCCATCATCAGCTGCTGATCAAGTGTCACTCCCTAGTATTTTGCTGTCATTATCCATTCTAGTGAAGTGACAGTTACTCCTATCTCTCCATTTCCTGAAGTTAGTCTTGTTGAGCCGTCGTGCCTGCTATCAAGCGCCATATACTCCCACTCCCCATTTCTTATTCCACTTCTCCAGATATCGACAAGGATCCTATAGTCGGCTTTGAATCACATTTGATGATCGGTTCCTTTTAATTGTGGCAGTGTGCGTATTTGGAGACCCGTGTAAACGTTGAGAAGTCGGAAATGTAGGCACTGTACAAGGCAGTGCATACCAGAACTACGTGGATCACTCTTGTATGATTCTCCCAGTGAGAGGATTAAGTATCGACAACCATACCTCACGTGTGCGCCTAGTGAGGGCGTTCTACAGCAGCTTCAAAGTTGAGCTTCGCATTCCGTGACTCCTGACTATAGAGTCTCTGATCAGAAGCTGTCACAGGCCGGAGTTACGTCTAATAGGATCACGTCAGTTTTCTGCTCTTGAATACCAACGCAGCTTCCACAACAACTCTATGTAGGTGCTACATCGCCCAGTATCACACATGGAACCGAAACCGCTTATCTGTAATGTTGATTTTTTGAATCAATCCTTAGTTCAATCTCTATAAAGGAAGTCGTTCAGATAATTGACTCACAGTTGATAGTAAGCTGACGGACTCTAGGATCGATCGTAATTGCATTCAGAAATATCTGGCAGAGAATTATCTTTGTCCTCCGACAGATATACGTGGCCCCCAAGAGCTGTGTCTTTTGACAGTCTTTATTTCTTCTTAGTAAAGTTGTGCCCTACGTCTCACGATTTCTTAGGGTCACTTTTGTGTCGTCATTAGATAAGGGAAACTTTTGTTTCCCGCCTTACGTCATTTACTCTAGCGTTAGTTTCCAACAACCTAGTTCGGCTCCATCCCTTGCTAAATTTTATCCCTCTTTTGAGAGTTTCCGTGTACAGTGGTTCTTCTCATCTGTTTGTTCTTTGGTATGGTATCCGTAGGGTCGTGATTCTTACATCATCTTTATTTACAGCAGTGAAATGATTGACTGCTTCATGAATTATTTTACTGTCGGTGGCTGGCAGCTAGATTATTTGACTGTTGCTAACTATTACGTGCCTCAATTAGTCTGTCGTATTGCAGGAGACATGGATGGGATGAGTGTGTGTTCAAGGCAAACGCCACACGCAAGTGGTTATAAGAGAGTAGCTGGATAATATCTGCTGAGAGAAATGGAAAGGTGTGTCTGTTTATAACGATGCCTATCACGTCAGGTACACCACTAAGGAGGCAGGCAGTTGTTCCTCTCGTAAACTAATTCGGGCACGTACTTTACTAAGTCAGGAGGGGACGGCCGCGCATTATAATCATTTTGGCTTTTCATCATATGTGCTTTGCGTTGAGGTCATCAGCTACGATGCACTTTCCTCTCGTACTAAGCAGTCCAGAGGTGGCTTCCGCCAGGAGTGGTCCTCTCGAAATACTCTGAATACTGCATATATAACAGATATTCAAACGTTGATCAGTCGGTTTTTGGTAACAATGTTATTTAGATAAAACATTGTTAGTATTAATATGAATCTCCGGTTACTGAGGTAACGCACTTGTCTTTACTGTGGAAAAAATGCTTTCTCATAAACATCCCTGTTTTTAATTGTGGCTTTCTTCACTACGACATGGAAAACCTAGAGGGCGTATTTAGTTACGAGATCATTAGAACGTCATAGCTCCAGTATTAACGTGCGTGTGATCTTGAGCAGTAAATCCCTCTCATTTTATTCTGGAAACCGAACGTATAGAATACAGTGAATTCATAGCCTTTCGTCTAATTACTCTTTAGATACTAACACTCTCATACAAAGGAAACGTGGCAGACATACACACACACACACACACACACACACACACGTAGAAGTTTCAGGAAGCTACACAGATCGTCGCACGTTAACACCATAGTGCGAAAAGAGTGACACAGAAGCGAAAAACGTAGATGCTCCGGGTTTCCTGCAGATATAGTAATGCTTCGGTGCAGATAACGGGTGCAAATAGTGAGCGACTGAAGTGATGCGACAACTGGAAACATAGTCCAAAGCTGAATTATGCGGGAGTGTGCGACAATTGTGAGCAAAAACGTCTAAATTGCACGCAGATTGACCTCGACGTTTTGGAGGCACTCGGACCAGCCGTGGTGAAATGGTGCCAAAAATTTGACCAAGGCCGCACAGACGTGGGTCATACTGATCGGAAAGGGAGGCCATCGACTTAGACCACGGGCGACAGTATTCAGGCAATATTTTATTACAGAATGTGAAAGAACGTCGGGAGGAAAGAAATTTTCCAATGGTGAGGACGTTCACGTAGGGGTCCTCGAATGGCTTCATGATCAAAGAGTGGAGGTCTCTCGTTGAGGGATTAATTGATTGATAGTACGTTCCGACGATTGGTTACAGAAAATTAGTGATTATGATGAAAAACAGCACCATGTATTGTGTAGTGCAATATTGAATAAGATATTTGGCGTGCTATCGTTATGTATAATTTACGTTTTGTAGGCCCCTCGTAGTAGTATATCAGAACAGCAAATTATTTTAAAAACTTTCCGCATGTACTGTATTATGATCAAGTAATTACATTATCTGTTACTCATGTAAATGCCCAGCAACGATTTGTCTTAAAATAATATTATTTTACAATCTATTGCAGCATCCTTTGGCTGCAGTGTATCTGATGTGAATGTAGGTCTTCGAGATATCAATTAATGTAATTACTTCAAACGGTACCTTACTCAAAATTATCAACGATAATAAGTTATTTTAGTTACTACAATGGATGTCTTATTTGAAATTATCAACAAGTGTTCAAACAGGAAGGCAATGAGCGTGTTATTGTTGGATGACAAACGTAATGCAGTGTTCAGTTTTAAATAAATTCTTATAATGCACAAAATATTAGTCTGCTGACTGAATAAAGGTCTTTTAATTAATTCTAGTTTTAAAAAATCTGCATTAGCTGTTAAACATTCCGTCTCATATCTGATAAACTTTGTAAAACTCCCTAATCTCTGAGATGTTATATTCCTGTCAACACAGCTGCGTCCAGAGTTGTGGCGGATCTACATCAACCATACCTTCCTACTCCATTTGTGGTGGGCGTCTGTTCGCAGTTGCTGCGTCATCTGTGGCTTGTACTGTATCGAAGAACATGTCGGTCGATCATAACTGTGTACTCTCCCTTGCTATATTAAATTCAGTTACTTATACAAAATTTTAAGAATTTCCAGCACGTTGGGGTAATGGCAGTGCAGCAACTTGTGTTACTATAAACGACGGAAAAACAGCCAGAATTGCTAATTTCGTTTTTATTTACTTGACGACCCATTTTCAAATCATGCAGATAGTCAAAACGACATTTTCCAAAATACAAGAACCTTGTCACGATAATAAACATACACGTATAACAAAGTGCAAACGAACAGTGACAGAGAATACATTAACAGGTATCTGTAATCTGTTGTTGTTGTGGTCTTCAGTCCTGAGACTGGTTTGATGCAGCTCTCCATGCTACTCTATCCTGTGCAAGCTTCTTCATCTCCCAGTACCTACTGCAGCCTGCATCCTTCTGAATCTGCTTAGTGTATACATCTCTTGGTCTCCCTCTACGAATTTTACCCTCCACGCTGCCCTCCAGTACTAAATTGGTGATCCCTTGATGCCTCAGAACATGTCCTACCAACCGATCCCTTCTTCTGGTCAAGTTGTGCCTCAAACTACTCTTCTGCCCAATTCTATTCAATACCTCCTCATTAGTTATGTGATCTACCCATCTAATCTTCAGCATTCTTCTCTAGCACCACATTTCGAAAGCTTCTATTCTCTTCTTGTCCAAACTATTTATCGTCCATGTTTCACTTCTATACATGGCTACACTCCATACAAATTCCTTCAGAAACGACATCCTCACACTTAAATCTATACTCGATGTTAACAAATTTCTCTTCTTCAGAAACTCTTTCCCTGTCACTGCCAGTCTACATTTTATATCCTCTCTACTTCGACCATCATCAGTTATTTTGCTCCCCATATAGCAAAACTCCTTTACTACTTTAAGTGTCTCATTTCCTAATCTAATTCCCTCAGCAGCACCCGATTTCATTCGATTACATCCCATTATCCTCGTTTTGTCTTTGTTGATGTTCATCTTATACCCTCCTTTCAAGACTATGCATTCCGTTCAACTGCTTTTCCAAGTCCTTTGCTGTCTCTGACAGAATTACAATGTCATCGGCGAACCTCAAAGTTTTTATTTCTTCTCCATGGATTTTAATACCTACTCCGAACTTTTCTTTTGTTTCCTTTACTGCTTGCTCAATATACAGATTGAATAGCATCGGGGAGAGTCTACCACCCTGCCTCACTCCCTTCCCAACTACTGCTTCCCTTTCATGTCCCTCGACTCTTATAACTGCCTTCTGCTTTCTGTACAAATTGTAAATAGCCTTTCGCTCCCTCCAGAATTTGAAAGAGAGTATTCCAGTCAACATTGGCAAAAGCTTTCTCCAAGTCTACAAATGCTAGAAACGTAGGTTTGCCTTTCCTTAATCTTTCTTCTAAGATAAGTCGTAGGGTCAATATTGCCTCACGTGTTCCAATATTTCTACGGAATCCAAACTGATCTTCGCCGAGGTCCGCTTCTACCAGTTTTTCCATTCGTCTGATAAGAATTCGCGTTAGTATTTTGCATCTGTGATTTATTAAAATGATAGTTCGGTAATTTTCACATATGTCAACACCTGCTTTCTTTGCTATTGGAATTATTATATTCTTCTTGAAGTCTGAGGGAATTTTGCCTGTCTCATCCATCTTGCTCACCAGATGGTAGAGTTTTGTCAGGACTGGCTCTCCCAAGGCTGTCAGTAGTTCTAATGGAATGTGGTCTACTGCCGGGGCCTTGTTTCGACTTAGGTCTTTCAGTGCTCTGTCAAACTCTTCACGCAGTATCATATCTCCCATTTCATCTTCATCTACCTCCTCTTCAATTTCCATAATATTGCCCTCAAGAGCATCGCCTTTGTATAGACCCTCTATATACTCCTTCCACCTTTCTGCTTTCCGTTCTTTGCTTAGAACTGTGTTTCCATCTGAGCTCTTGATATTCATGCAAGTGGTTCTGTTTTCTCCAAAGGTCTCTTTAATTCTCCTGTAGGCAGTATCTATCTTACCCCTCATGAGATAAGCCTCTACATCCTTACATTTGTCCTCTAGCCATCCCTGCTTAGCCATTTTGCACTTCCTGTCGATCTCATTTTTGGGACGTTTGTACTCCTTTTCGCCTGCTTCACTTATTGCACTTTTGTATTTTCTCCTTTCATCAATTAAATTCAGTATCTCTTCTGTTACCCAAGGATTTCTACTAACCCTCGTCTTTTTACCTACTTGATCCTCTACTGCCTTCACCACTTCATCCCTCAAAACTGCCCTTTCTTCGTCTACTGTATTTCTTTCCCCCAATTCCTGTCAGTTGTTCCCTTATGCTCTCCCTGAAACTATGTACTACATCTGGTTCTTTCATTTTATCCAGGTCCTATCTTCTTAAATTCCCACCTTTTCGCAGTTTGTTCAGTTTTAATCTACAGTTCATAACCAATAGATTGTGGTCAGAGTCCACATCTGCCCCTGGAAATGTCTTACAATTTAAAACCTAGTTCCTAAATCTCTGTCTTACCATTATATAATTTATCTGAAACCTTCTAGTATCTCCAGGGTTCTTCCATGTATACAACCTTCTTTCATGATTCTTGAACCAAGTGTTAGCTATGATTAAGTTATGCTCTGTGCAAAATTCTAGCAGCCGGCTTTCTCCTGCATTTCTTAGCCCCAATCCATATTCACCTACTACGTTTCCTTCTCTCCCTTACCCTACTGTCAAATTCCAGTCACCCATGAATATTAAATTTTCGTCTCCCTTCACTACCTGAATAATTTCTTTTATCTCATCATACATTTCATCAATTTCATCATCTGCAGAGCTAGTTGGCATATAAACTTGTACTACTGTAGTAGGCGTGGGCTTTGTGTCTATCTTGGCCACAATAATGCGTTCACTATGCTGTTTGTAGTAGCTTCCCCGCACTCCTACTTCTTTCATTCATTATTAAACCTACTCCGGCATTACCTCTATTTGATTTTGTATTTATAACCCTGTATTCACCTGACCTTAAGCCTTGTTCCTCCTGCCACCAAACTTCACCAGTTCCCACTATAACTTCAAGTATATTATACCGGCCCGCGTACTTTTGTTAAAACTCCCGTAAGTAACACGTAAAATTTGCTAACTGCCTTAAATGTTTATTTACAGTGGACCGTTACTACAACCGTGCTTAAAATAATTAGTGGTTTGCGTCATACATTCTCCTAAACCACAGTTTTCAAAATCATAGCATATAGTCGAACACCGTTTAATGATGCTGCACCACAGCTCACATTTTCAGCTGTGGTTTTCCACCTCACATAGTCAATATCCACGATCTAAATAACCACTGTTCTCTTTTAAAATGGAATATTCCGCCATTTGCTTTATGATGTATGGCACTGAAGCACCTTTCCCCTGTCTCCAAGTCGACTCCTTTCATTGAAGTACTTCAAAACTTTTCTCGTCCAAGTCTCTTAAGTTGGTGTATGTCTCGTATTATATCTTGACTTCAAATTCCCTCACAACCAGTTAAATGTTCCCGAAATTAGAGCGCACCGTCTCACTTCTGCGTTCACTTGTCAGTACGTCTATCCAGTCTCCTGTTTTAACGAAGTTGTCTTCTGTCCTAGCAAAATGCCACGGATGTTATTAATGTGTCTGACAGGGCTCCCACGTTACATTAAATACAGCTTTGCATCTTAGACTACATATGATCATAACAGAAGTTTACATGAATACAAACAATATAAAAACCTAAATTTATGCATGTTGTTGTCAATTTTATAACAATATAGATATATTCTGTACAATGAAATGAGAAAACAAAATAATATTTAACACATGCAGCCAACACGTTAATTCAACACAATTTTACCTTCCAATCCTCTTTCATAATATGTCTCTTGCAGGTTCTTCCACTTAGCAAACGTTATGGGTACCTGAGTACTGTCCAGTGTACTCAGTGTAATCTGTGGAGGTCTCACACGAAGTGGTTTGCAGAAATCAGCTGTATAAAATTAAACATCCTCATTGAAAGAAATCTTAAAATGCATTATGAATGGACATTCTTTTTTTACGTGAAACCATCTAATTGACGGCCAGGCAAACGCATTCCCTTCGGTATCTCCTGGAATGGATGACTTGGTCAATAGTTTCATGTTAGCGAGAGCTAACCAATCTGTGTGATTCATTTTGGTAACTGTGAATTGTTTGCTGGACCTTTTAACGACGTATATCCAATTTTGAGGCAGTTACACATCAGTTTAATTCCTCTTGCGTTTCTCAATAAGGCCAAAATCTTGATCACACTCTTTGAACGCGTGCCCAGGTTCTAAGAATTTGTGATGTACTGTTTCAATATGTCTGTGAGAAACCATATACATGCAGTATTTGACAATATTTACATTTATATTTTGCCCAGAACAATAATCTGATTAAGCTATGATGTGCTTAGCATTACAATCCAAAGATTTTACAAATTTCAACAAGCATGTACGGAGTTCCTATGAAGGTCTGGAGCAGTACTTTCATCTCACTTAAATATTTGGCCTTGCCAGACAGTATGTTGTGAATGTCAATATTATAAGTCCACAATTGACGAAAACAGTAAACTTTGTTAGTAGAAAGGCGTCGACATGGCAAAGTTTTCAGTAAATCAAAACGCATCACCGCAACATTATTCTCGTTTCATGCTCTTTCTTTGTCAGATTTCTTTTCTTGTCGTCCACGTCCGGCCTTGCAGTGATGGAGCATTTGTTCTCGCTGCACTTCTTTTGCTTCATCACTATTAGGGTCACAGCCGCGTAACAAATTGTTATACTTGTCACATTTATTGCGTGTATCAGTACTAGAACGATGAGAACACAAATTAAAACGGGTGTTGAAAACATGCCGGTATGTCCAGTCATTCACAGGGCCTTGATTTCTTTCCACATACATATATCAGTAAAGTTCGTACATTACAGAAATATTGAAGCTTTCAGGGAGGTTTTTTTTGTTAGGGTTCTGAATCCTGCTGTAATGTAAGTGGAAAATGACTGAATATGTTCTTCAACAACCTGTACTTTAGTAGCAGGTATTTTGCTTGCTGGTGCACTTTGCCCCTCTGGTCCTTTGGTAATACTTCGCTAATGGATTTATTGGGCACTGCTCTACTGAAGCGAACATTTGATATATAAAATGTCTTTAGAAGAAACTCTTTACAAACGCGTACACCATTAAATTTTATAACAGTAGTAAGTTTCTTTTTGCGACATTTCCCCTTCTTCGCTTTGGTTTTTTCAGTTCAACACAGCCTCCAAGAAAAGCAGTTTGTAAATTCCGTGATCCAAGTGCCCAATATGCAGCAAATAGCTCTTCACGTTTTTGCGGTTACGTTGATATCGTCACTTGTGATTGAATGGTCTTACACATTTCGCTTGATGTTCTATTCCTCCGTGTCCAACATAGGATTACCTAGCATTTCGCAGCCGTTTGTGACCTCACGCCTATGGTTAGCTAAATTTCGTAAACGTTTTCTTCCCCTTCTATTAGAGTTTTCATCATCTGGCGAAGTACCATTAGCAGAAGATCAGGTTTCTTATGACACAAAGGTTATGCTGACAAAATACTTCTAGAATGCACAATATCTGAAGATTCAGATGATGCTGATTTTACGAGTGATTCACCATCTCTATAAATAGATCACAATCCGATGGTATGAAGTCGCTGTCATCGGCAGATAGATGGGAAGAATCGGAACTGGACTCATTTACATTAAAACAAAAACCATTGCCTCTTTTTCATCTTGTACTTAATTACACAATAACTGATGTAATAGTTCGATTCCCGGCGGGGTCATGAATTTTCTCTGCCTCGTGATGACTGGGTGTTGTGTGCTGTCCTTAGGTTAGTTAGGTTTAACTAGTTCTAAGTTTCAGGGGACTGATGACCTCAGATGTTTAAGTCCCATAGTGCTCAGAGTCATTTTCGAACTGCACTCTATTTTAGGAGAAGTACGCGTTTGCTGCATTGGATGCGCAGATGTACACAGTACATCACGAAACATTGTCCAAAATCGAATCATAAACTCACAAATTACCACACCAAACAAACTTGCATCACTGTACCGATTTTCCTAAATATTCACAATCTCTCTACCAAATAACTTCACTCTATAAGACACTAACTTCGTATAATTAAATCAACAATAACTCACCTTCGTTTAATATGGCAAATAAATGCACGAACAGGAACAAGAAGCAACTCAACGAACGTAAACAATGCACTTGTATTACTTTTCCAAAACCTCAGAGCCGAAGTAGAGCATGTATTCGGACACCAGAGTGCAGCTCTGAACGGAACGTCACGTATATTACTTTTCCTCAGAACAGAATTCGTGTTCTAGAACATATATGTGCAATTATCTCATTTTCTTCAAAAATGTCACTTATGTCGCTTTGTTTCTGACCCCCTCATATTGGCATTGCAAATAGAAATTCCACATAGTGGTTTTAACTAGCACGAGGCGTGAATGAAGTTCCTTATTTTGGAGTATTTCAGTTTATGTTATTTTCAAGATTCTATGTCTCAGTACCACATCTCGTATACGGACAAAATATTGACATACTCTGACATGTGGACTACAGTAGTGAATTGTACGTCCTTGATCTGCAGCACTCAACTCTGCAGAACTGGGAGATTCCAGAAACTAGAGGAAGCATGGATAATGTTGTAGGACCTTCTCATCGGGCAGTTGCAAGCAGCGGGGCTGTAGCCGTTGTAATGGCGCTGACGGACAGCGATATGCAGACGCTGCTGGGGCCTGGAGCGTTCATCCGCCGTCTGATGGGCCTGTGGTCGCCCCGCGGGCAGCGAGGACGCCTCCGGTCGGCTGTGTGCGCTGCCGTGACTTTGGTCTCAATGGCGATTCTGGTGGCTTTCTCGTGCCTCAAGCTGATCATCGACCCCCCACCAGAGCTCGAGGAGCTCGTAATGTGCTATCTGCTTATTTTTGGCTGTACTGGAGATCTGTCCAAGGTATGTACTAAAATAGTAATTCGTATCATGTCACTTTTATCATTCTGTTATCTAAATGCATGTGTTTCGTGACAATCGCGTTGTGAATAATAGCAAATTACTAATAACATATTGTATCTGGTTTATGAAACTAAACTCGCAACAATCGTGTGCCAATGATGCATTGATGCAGCTATGAGTAGGAGGGTAGTGGGTAGGTACGTCAAATCACTGACATCAGCGTTTCTGGAATCGCTGACTTAAGCAACGGCATTTCTGGAATTCCCTCCTCCTGCTGCATTTCCCAGTATTCCCTTCCCTTTACCACTTCTCCCTTCACCGTGGCAAATGTCATTACGTATGTGTATCGACGTCATCACACCGTTGGACGAACGCCGTAGGGCCCCAACCACTGACTTTTCAGCCAGTGGCATGCAAGCACAGTATCACGATATAGGTGTATATTTTTATTTTTATAATTATATATTTTATGATTTTGGTTGGGGTGGCTTTAAATATTTTGGGCTAGCATCAGACTTTTAATTAACTTATACTGCAATAACACTCGTACGGACATCGGCTGCCCCGAAGTACGTACGATATAATATTTTTTAAACACAGCGCGCGACTCACCGCCCTCTAATGAACAGTTCGCGTGAGCGCTGCTATTTAGAAAAGAAAATATGCGTATTCTTACGCAAACTGTAATTATTAATATGGGTCTCAGGGTCTACTGATTAATTATGTACCAAATTACATACAGATTAACTGTGATATTGCGGAATGTAATGATTTTCAATATTTCTTGTTCATTATATGCAAGGCAAAAGTGGAGAGAATCTCGTCTGCCGTTAGGCGGCCAAAATGAAACATACTGAACTCATTCAGGCTGTGAATTTTGGTAACTGAAATTAATTTTAACTTCAAAATTAATTAAAGATCAAAATTGAGAAATCTCTCGCATTTACATTTAATAACATGAATCGTCAGCGTAATGGCTAACCAAATCCTGCTAGGGGAGATGAGCTATCTGAACTACGAAGTCCTGTAAAAACTTTGTTAATTAAAATTAATGGTTGCTATCATGAGAGGCGACAACTAAGTCAATCATACACAGGTTCTAATAACAATTTCCATTATATGTTTCAAAAATACAGATAAAAATTACGTTAATTATCAGACAGCACTGCAGTGGCGGCCTACCACTAGACGAAACAAAACAGAAGAGATAGTTCAATCAAAGCATTGTCTCTGATCTTCATGGCCTATGTTACACAGAGATTATACCAAAAAAACTGTGTTTCATTAATTACACCGATATTTGTGTTTTGATAATAATAACTTACGTTCTTTACTATTTGTTATACATCGCGCACACTTACACAGTCTTGAAATAGTTGATATTCACACGTCTCATAACAAAAACTTCCTTTCCCTTTCACCAAATGTCCATTTATGTGACGTACCGTCACAAGAGATTCCATCCCTCTAGCGATTTCAATTTTTATAATGGCATTGTTTGAGCACCATCACTTGCTATCTGCTGTTTAAAGTGAGATGACTATTGTGGAACTTCACCAACAGGAGCAGTCAGCTGGAAAGAAAATGACTGTCTATAAATATTTTCTTCTTCTGATAATAATAATTATTATTATTACATGTATGTACATCATTATACTTAAAGCTTTGATATTACTGTTATAGATGAGGACATGTTAACGTTCCTGCCTGAACCATCACACAACACCAGCAGCAGCAGCAGTGACCCTCCCTTAAATGGTTAAGGATGTGGGGATCAGGGAGTGATAAATTACTGAGCCCAGACTCAGCAGAAAAATTAAACAATTTTATGTCAATACCATAAACATACATGAAGCATTCACTTGTAATCTGAGTATCATTATTAAAGCAACACAATTAATGCATACTAAAAGACCAAGTGAAAATATTACGAAGATGGCAATAAGGAACAATATGAAGTAATCAGTGCGAAAAGTGGCAGTTAATGCGAAAAGTGGAAACTGACCCTGAATGAAGAGAAGTGTGAAGTTATTCACTTGAGAACTAAAAGAAATCTGCTAAATTTAGATTACGCGGTAAGTCACACAAATCCCAAGGCTGTAAATTCAACTAAATACTTAGGGATTACAGTTAAAAGTAACCTAAATTGGACCGATCACATACATAATGTTGTGGGTAGATCAAATCAAAGGCAGAACACTTAGAAGGTGCAACCGATCTACTAAAGAGACTGCTTGCGCCACACTTGTCCGCTCTATTCTGGAATATTGCTGTATGTTGTGGGATCCGCATCCGGTGGGACTGACGGATGACATGACACGTGAATTGGAGTAGTAATCATTGAAACAAAGGCGTTTTCCTTTGCAACTGGACCTTCTTATGAAATTTCAATCACCTGTTTTCTCTTCCGATTGCGAAAACATTCTGTTGGCACCTACGTACATAGGGAAAATGATCATTATGATAAAATAAGAGAAATAAGGGCTCGCACAGAAAAATTTAAGTGCTCGGTAGAGACAGCTTGAAGGTGGTTCATTGATCCCTCTGCCACACACTTCATTGTGAATAGCAGAATAATCACGTAGATGTAGAATCAAATGTGCCCCAAAGTTGCTCAGATCAGTTATCTAAAATTATTTTGAGAACTGGATGCGTCTGTCTGCACAGTAAACAGCGAATTAAAATATAAAATATCCAGCACTTCAACATTTCTTAGTGCATGTTTTGGAGCATCGAAGGCTGTCTGTTGAGAGTTTCCCCACTTTTGTAAGTCTAAGTGGTGCAGCAAATTGTACGTAATTGGGGATAAATTTTTTAAAGATTTCATCATGCCTATGAATTATGCAATGCCCTTCTTGTCACTTGGTGACGGGAATCCGTAAACACCTGAGGTGCAGGCGTCATCTATATTAATTCCCCTGGCTGGCACTATATATCCAACAAAGATTTCACTATGGACTAGATTCACTTTAGACAATTTAATGATCAAGCCCGCTTCCATCATAAGTACAGACACTTGGATGTACACCCAGAAGAAAGGCGCTGCAACCGTGGTTGCAGAAGTAGTTTTATACATAATGACGCGGTACCAAACCCAGAAAACTTTTAAGTCGACTGACTCTGGCCGTGGAAGCCTACGCAATTGAACTTGTAGCTGAATTAGAAGTCAGCAACCCCATGGAAAAGCTCCAAACCAGCAGGTAAAGACCACTGATGATTGCACGAATTAATATATGGCTACCTATCATATTGCCACCTCCAAACAGGGAAACCGATCTCTCTTACTAAGTAACTCTCGCTCTGGTCATGGGCAATCGCGGCGGCTAGCAGATTGCTCTAAATGTACTGCCCCAGCCTTCCTCTTCTCTCTTTCATTTGCGCAGCGTCTGCAGACCAACAATCCAGAAACAGCAGGCTCTCGCGCCGTGCCAAAGAACTCTAAGTTAAAGCGACGCCGTTAGCATAAGCAGAATATATTAACATGAGAGCACCAATCTCCACCACTTAAATTAGAAAGTGAGGTGGGTAGTCCACTTTTTTAATTCTTTATTTACCACCTTCTGCTTCAGCACTACTTAAGTTCATCTGACTCAAATGAGACCTGATTTCCTTACGAGTTTCAAAGTCTTGGAGCAAAAAAGCTGGCATGAAACAAACCATTAAATGAGCTTACAAGGATGGTGAAATTGAGGTAACTTTTTTCTCATAGTCCCCTGCGCATGTGAACAGTTTGAACATTAACCGATTTTAGTACTGCATGAATGCTTGAATTCATTCAGCACCAAAATATGCGTATGAATACGCTATAAGCTTAAAATTTGTAGTAGTGGACTTTACGGAAAGACCTACGCATTATTGACCTTATTACTATTCATGCTTCATTCAACGCACATAGAAAACAATTATTGTGGCACTACTGCAAAACTGAATGATTGTGCACATTTGTGTAAATAAAAAATCTTCTCAGAAACTAACATTTGTTTCCACCCTACCCCAGCAATAATGATAGGATCAGGATCTTTAATAAATAATAAGACTGAGAAAAGTAATTAATTTATAGTTAATCAGCGTTAACAACACATCTTTTGTTTTTCAATTTTTCTTATTTACAACAAGGTTATTTCTCACAACATGGAATGTTTTATGTGCAACATTTACCTTGCAGGGGGACTAGAACCTGCGGGTGAAGAGGAAAGAACCACACACACAAACACACACACACACACACACACAAACACACACACACACACACACACACATACACACACACACACACACACACGAGCGCTCGCGAGCGCGCGCTTCAAATTTCGTGCCAGTCCCATAAAAGCGTCTTTGGTAACGTCACTATGGGGATGCAAATCCTATTTCTTTTAAATACTTGCTGTAACGGCCGTAAGCGTTAGTTACCTTTGAGTTTGGACGTGACGAGTTGATGGTAGTCAAAAACACCTTTAAGGAGATAATGAGGTTATTGTCAGAACGTCACTGAGTTTCAACGTCGTCGTGTAATACAGCTACGAGAAGCTGGATGGTCTTTCTGCTGTAATGCAGAACGAATTGGCAGGAATGTAGCCACTGTGCAGTACTGGTGACAGTGGTTGTCACGAGAATGCACGGTCGCAAGAAGACCGGGCTCCGGACGGCCACGTAGCACTAACGAGAGGGAGGACCATCGTGTTTAGTATAGGGCTCTGGTGCATCGTACTGCATCTGCAGCAGCAGTTTTCAGCAACAGTTGGCATAACACTGACACAACGGTTACAAATCGGTTACTGCAAGGGTAGCTGCGAGAGAGACACCCTACAGCGTGTTGTAGAGTTGTATACCACCGAGGGCTACGGTGTGGACGAAGCCTCTCCGTCGTTTCTAGGTCCCCAGTTCATATATATATATATATATATATATATATATATATATATATATTTATAAGGAACATAGTGTGCACTGTATTATTTGGTATATTTTGCAGCCAAACATAGTGTGCAGCCGCTGACGTGCATACACACACATCGATCTCATTCGCACATATGGAGCGTGTCATCATGGAGCGAAAGGCTGATTTTCAGCCACAATACAGTATATACCTCATGGCACAGCGACCAATAATTCCTTCTCGCACCATATGCAGAAATGCATCACCACCACGTAGACACTCCTTGTAGTCCTCAGTTATCATAGACTGTGAATCCATCTGCTACTCACCAGTAGAATGCCTATGGGTGGCATCTGCGTCTATTTAGTGTGGATAGAATTTGGATCTGAGCACCATACATTCCACAGTTTGCGAGCTATTCGCCTCGTCATTCTTCAGGCTGATAACCGTTTTCTTCTGAGGTGCTGTGCGGTAACCGTTACAGTATTTTACAAATTATAAGGTGATCCTGACTATAAGAAGCACCTTCATTTTATGTAACTTTTTAAAAAAATATTTTTACCTTTTTTATTATTAGACTGCAAAGTTGACTAAAAGAAATTCTCAATCTATAAAACCGAACCGACATCTAAAGTCCCCGAAAATCGTCATCCTAAATTTCTTCTTCTTCTTCCTCTTCGTCGTCATCGTTGTCCTCTTGATACATAAGATAGTCTTCGCTACCATTGAGAGCGTGGCTTATGACGCGCTTCTTGAAAGATATAACAATAATGTCTTATTTCACTGTAGACCACGACTTCTTTATCCACCGACACACTTGTTGAATGTAGGTCGTTTTAAAGCTCCCTTCTCTCCGAAATTCTGATAATACGTAATTTCATACCAGCCTCGTCCACTCAGCCCTTGTCATGAAGGTAAACACCACCACCTGGCGATATTAAAGAATGTTTTGGCATTGTTTTGCCGTTGAAAATGGACATTGGATTGAGTTTAGTACCGTCAGCACAACATGAAAAGACAACAGTACAGTGCCTTTTTTCATGTCCACTTGCCTTTTTAGTTGCAGTTTTAGCACCTTTCATGGCCACAGTTCTGCTACTCGGCACTTCAAATGTTGTTGAATAATATAGGGGTTGAAAGACAATATTTTCTCTTCATACTCTTACGGCATTCTCTAACTTTTTTTTTTTGTTCGTATGCTATGTCCATGGCGCTTCACATCGAAGAAACTGTAGCACCAACCAACTCCACCCTTAAAGTTTGTTAAGTTTCTCTTTTGTGCTAGCTTACGAGCTTGTATTTGAATCATTTTTTGTATTAATTCCAGTACTATTTTGACGGTGTCCTTGATTCCATTTCAATACGTCTTCTTCTAGTTTTGGCCATTTGCAGTCAGTACTCTATTTAGTCTTCCTCAATTTTTTCAGTTCTTCTTCACCAGACTGCCAATTATGAATGGTTTCGTCTGTTGGTGGTGGGCCGAAATGCCGCTCAGCGGCTCTGTTTCCATGTTCTTCTGCATATGAAATTACTTCCAACTTATAGACTACATCATATCAGTACCTTTTAGTTTTTTCGGTTACGAAACTAGCTACTAACAAAAATGTTGTACTGTTACCGATAACACAAATCACCTTCAGTTCGAGTTCACTGCCATTCTAGGCAGCAACGACACATCGTAGGATAGACAGTATTCTGTGTTCGTGATGTTGGGGCGGGCTGTTGGCAAGCTTATGAATCCCCGCAACTCATGTTCATCGCATCGGTGCACTGCTGCTGCCAGTTGAATCGAATGTTGCCAGACAGAGATAGGTTTCCCGCGACATCGCATATGTGACCATTTTTAATCCTGACGGGGATTTTAAATCAAACACTGGACAGTTTTACATTAATTTCAAGTATAATACGCACCTGTATTGCGGAGGCAACTTTTCGAAGAAAAGTTTTATCTGTTTGCAGGCAGCGTTCTTCATTTACAAAGGCGACACAATGAAACAACTGCTCGAGCTGCTGTCAGACACCAGGAGGCTCTACCGTAACGACAAAATTAACGAGGTCGTCCGGAGCTCTTACGAAAAGCAGTCACACCGATTGTATCAATACATGCAGGTATGACTCACAAATGCGAAGCAAATGCACCCGTAAAATCTAAGAAAAATGCTATTGTTTTATATGCTGTGTAACATGTGGAGCTTTTCAGTCAACGAAATTTGTTAAGGTGAAGAATACCTATCATGGTGGCAACTGCATGGAACTGAGCAGTAATAATACTGGTTGACATAAATACAATAATTGCTTTTATTCTCCAGAGGTCTCCGCAAAGCGCAAAGGAGATTTGGCACAATCCTTTAAAAGAGAAATTCAAGTTAATTTAATACAGTCTAATCACAGCAATCTGAACCAACAAGCAGTTGAAATTAAATAAAGAAATAATTTAGGGATCTTGATTATTAAGTATACAGCTTGAACTAAGAAATTACAATTAACAAATTAGTTTTGAAATTAATGGAAGTAACTTACTTTAATCATAACCTTAAACACTTGGCTACTGCCAAGATCGATAGGTTTCAAAAGAGATAACAATAAATTATCAGCTGCTCTCTCGCAGTCATCACACCAAATAGTCCAAGCTCAGTTCAGGTGGTGCTTGTGCCTTACCTGTAACGAAGGGCACTAGCACCAATGAGCCACTTCGGTACAACATGCAGAATGCAAGTTACATGCGTGTCATACGCTTGAGTACATAATAAATATAGCCACTAACGTACATTAAAACATGAAGTGTGTACCAACAATAGTTACTAGTTAAGCTGTGCTTGGCCATACACTTGCCGTAATAATTCGAATGAACAAATACTACCAGTTTATGTAACATCGATGCCTATTTGGCTCGTAATTTACGTTAACAAGCTTCTTGAAATTAACGAGAACAAAAACCGGTTTCACCATAAGAAGAGCAGCGTAAAACGATGTTCAACAGAAATACTTCCAATATTCCCAAAGCGCTGCCAGCGACAGTACAATGAAGACGTGTCTCCGACACAACACCATGTACTTACTCTCATCAACACACGAAGGCTGGACATATCCAACACCGCTAACGCTGCACAGACGAGATAGCCCTAAATCACCAGTGAATATGCCTCAGAAACCTGCAGCCACGTTTAAAACTTGTCTGTCAGAAATATTCAATGCAATCGGCGCTACACGCTGCCGGACGAAAGTGCTCGATAACACTGGTCCTCAAGGTGCACAACAACCCGACATGTAGGCGTAGAACCAGTTCACTGTAATGCATGGCCCCCCAGCACCCTTGCACACCAGGCAGCGTAAGGAACAAGACCAGGTGAGCAAGATCCCCTCTCTCTGCCTCTGCCGTGTGGAGTAAACATCCTCACCTTTTCTTTGCGTGTGCCTGCTATCGGGTCGTGGTGAGCACCACTGCGGAGCGATGCAGCAACACGGTCACTGACCGCTCTAATCAGATGTCGGTAGGAACTGGAGCACGTCTCAAAATTTTGCAATATAGGTTAAATAATATAAGTTCCAGGTATGTCTCAAGCCTTATCTCCATCTGTTTCACATCAAAGCTGATATATAATATTTCTTCCTATCACATGTCACGTTGTACCTTTCTCAGACAAATACATACACCAAATGGGTTTTTGCAGGTAGCGTTTTGGTTGGCAATCGTTTTTTTGGTCTCCTCACCACTACTTGCTAATGCATTCATCAGTTCCGACGATGGTTCGCCGGAATCACACCGCCTATTCCCTATGCCCATCTGGTTTCCAGGAAACTTTTATCTGTCACCCACATACGAAATATTGTATGGTGTTCAATCTTTCAGCGTGCTAGTAGCCGCTCAGTCTTCGTTTTGCATAGACAGTTTCTTCGTCCATACGATGCTTATGGTTGCTGCTGAGCTGCAAGTTCTGAATGAGAACATCGAACTTCTGCAGAAAGTAAAAGTGAAGGATGAACAACACGAAGATCAAGAGTGGAGAATTAACATTAAAGAAAATGCAGAACTGACCTTTCAAAGAAAAGGGCATTCGACTAACATCACTACGTCAGAGGACGTCTCAGATGAAGAGATGTGTCTACTGTTGGTGAAGAACATTCAGCATCATCAGGTAATAATCAGGTAAGCAATAATGGATTTGTGGAGACTTCAAATACATTTTTTTTTCATTCATTCACACATTGAGATTCCACTTAATCTCGGAATTATGCTGTAAAGTTAGAAAACTATATCTGATACAGGTTTTATCAATCATCCGTCAGGATAAGGGTGCTCTATTGATCTGCAGAGAAAATCTCAGTTATCGTCGTGAGTCGTATCGTTATCGGTCGTTGACTGGAACTTCGGTATATTCATCATAAAATCTGTAAATTGTTAACACACATAACGGACTTAAGAAAGACGGGAATTTAAACATCTTTATCAAGGTCTGATTTCCTCCACCCCAATGTTTCTCTCGATGCCATAACCCAAAGTGTCAGTCTGATCGCTATTTTTCGTGCGACGCATACCGACTTCTACGTTTTCACATTTAATAATTGAACTAATTTTCGTTCAAATTCGCGCCCTGGCCATTGTAGTTTGATACGGTATTTCAGTGCCTGTGTTGTTCCGAACTATGACGCAGGGTTCATTCCGACATGCATGCATGTCCGAAGGAACACGCACTGCGACGACCACAGCCGTTATGAAGTTATTCGCAGTTGTGAATATGGACAACTATCAGCTGTATAGTTGAATGAAGACAATGAAAACACGTTTCCAGAAGGTATGAGGCGAGGTACTTGCAGAAGTAAAGCTGTGAGGACGGGGCGTGCTTGGGTAGCTCAGATGGTAGAGCACTAACCCGCGAAAGGCAACGGTACCGAGTTCGAGTCTTGGTCCGGCACACAGTTTTAATCTGCCAGGAAGTTTCAATGAAAACATGTATCGGATAGGGACTCGAAACCGGATTTCCTGCTTGTCGCTAGCCGTCGCCTTACCATTTGGCTACCAGTACACTTACGGACAGACCTAAACTTCTGTACGTACTCGACTATGTGTCTGCAATCGGTACTCGTACATCCGTTATGTATGTTTCTGTACAGGGAAGACATTTTACTTGAAAGTCGTTTGCCCGGCGTTGGCGAATAAATACGACATGGCAGTGACTGTGTTCCTTCGGACATGCTCGCGCTCCCGAAGGAACGTTACATCGTAATTCGGAACATACAGGCACTGCAATATCGTATTTATCCGCCGACACCGCCAAGAGACATTCAAGCAAAAGTGTTTTCTGCTCTACGAGAATATACATAACGGGTGAACGAGCGCAGGTGGTTGACACATTGTTGACGACATGTGGAGGTGTGGGTCTGGCCCGCGCCCTCAGTCGCCCTTCAGCCGCCACACGGCTCGGACGCACGGCGCGCCGAGCACCGCGTCCGCACATGTGTTTGCTTATTCGCTTCTATGTGGTATTGCGATAGTTATTCTGACTTAGTACTCTGACTACATACGGCGTTCTCTTACCGCTAGGCGATCGTGAAACTCATGTTCGAAAAATCCTACGCGCGTCCGAAGGTTTATGAAATCGGGTTCTGATGGACCACATGCATGTCCATCTCCACGAGCTGATAGGCATCCACCTGTCTATAATTTCCTGTTAAGTCTACGTCAATATGAAGAATGAAGTGACGTGTGTCAGTCTAGTCGACGTTCCACCAAAGGCTAATGTTTTCGCCTGGCTGACGGTAGCGTCAACACGGTAACCTTGGACCGTGCTAGTATGTGTGTCAACACTGTGCGCATATTCGGACTGCCATTCGAAGTCCAAGACGAACTAGTCACTGATGAGTTACGGCCATACGAAACGGTCTTAAACTACACGGAAAATAAGTAAAATGGCGTTCTTAATGGCGTCTGACTTGTACGTACAGAACTACGCAAACACAAGACGTCGTACTCGTTCATCAGCAGTTGCTGAGCCATCATTATTTATGTCGGACAACCGAGGATATGTTCCGGTTATGGACAGTAAGGCCAGTCGGAGCTGACTGCCTACAGTGCCACCTTGGCCGGGTGCCACGAGTGCAACCGGCAGAGACAGAGTCGATGACCGCGTTACTGCTTAAGTGAGTGGCCAATCACAGAGACACCGCACCCATGCTGCAGCTTCACGCAAACACGAGCTCAGACGCCGACAACAAAAGACGCCCTTGAAGGACGCGGCGCTCTCCACCACCACAACTGTTTTAATACCAGTGGCATCAATTCCAGACGTCGGTTCAAAAATGGTGCAAATGACTAAGCACTACGGGACTTAAAATCTGAGGTCATCATTCCCCTAGACTTAGAACTACTTAAATCTAACTAACCTAAGAACATCACAAGCATTCATGCCCGAGGCAGCATTCGAACCTGTGACCGTAACAGCAGTGCGGTTCCGAACTGAAGCGCCTAGAACCACTCGGCCACAATGGCCGGCCCAGAAATCGGTCTCACGGCCGTAAGTTATGACCCCATCCCCTCGTCGGCGGTGGACACACGGTCCTGGAAACAACAGTCGCTGAAGTGTCATACGAAACGTCTCCTGTCGACAGATGAGGTGGAGAAAGGAGTAAGCTACCAACATCGTCTCTGACTTGCCGCTGCCAACAGACTCTACCAGTACAGCACCAAGGCAGTCATACAATGCACTTGTTACTTGGAGAGTGCCCTCAGATGCATTCTTAGGAATTTTGTTGGATTCCGTTCTAGCCACATGCCCAGCCCATTGCAGTCTCATACGTTTTAATTTATGGACGATAGTGGGTTGTTTCACTAACTGATAAATTACAGTGTTCTGGAATTAATTTGTGGTTTGTGACATCTTGAGTAATAACCCATATAGTTCCAATGCTTAACGTAATTCACTAAACTCATAATTACAACTATGAGCAACAAATCTAGGATCTTGCTAAGTCATTCTGAGAGGAAAACAATGGGATACTGTCACCACCCGTTCATCGACTGGTCTATTTATATTGATTTGCACACTGTGTCTCTTAGGAACATAACAAAGGTGCCCGAAATCCTTCAGACTATAATTCATTTCGTTATACATCAGGACATAGTACACTAACGTTCCCAGATATATGGAGCTTTTCACATGGTATCATAAACCTAAAGTCTCTCATCCTCGAACTGAACGTTTGAGCTCAGAATCATTCCATCTACGCCAAAAATTCAACACAAAGTGAAGCAAAACGAAACGCCCACGTGCTTAATAGCGTTTCGTTGCGTCACTGGGACGCAATCCACAGCGATTCTGCCTGGCTGATAGGTTTCAGGAGTTATGTGGCCCTACATGTTTCTACACACGTCACGAAATGCGGGTCAATTATGGCCGCTCGTTTGCGGACGTGCCGTTGGCACTCAATAGCATGCTAGTTGTGTTACTGTGCGTTCAAAGCAGGTGAAGTTGGTGGTTAATTAATCAGTGTTATTTCACTGTCTTGCTCCTTAAACCCATTGTAATAGCAGAGGGAAGGCTAGTTTCATAGACACCTCCAGCGGAGTAACAGTTTAGAGAAGAGTTCAACAGCATTAAGTATTCATATAGGTTGTAACAGGGCGTATGCAGTAATGACGTCCTATAGCAAAGATTCCAAGACTCTTCAATAACGAACGTGAACAACCAAAGTAACTGTTTAATACTAAAGACAACTCTAGATGTCCTTGCTGAAATATAGACATATTCGAAATTCGGAAACTTTTTACCTTAAACTGTCGTAATCTTTAATTAGGATGCCTCCGTATAAGCAAGATTTGTATTTGTCAGTGGTTAAAAGTATCGTAGACAAAATAATAATAATAAAAAAGATACATTTAGGTCAAGCCTTAATCTATGTTCGGGTGGAACAGTAGGTTTTCTGAGAAGCGATGATCGGCACATAAGAATACCAGCTTGGTGGACATATTTCATGTGAGGGCTCTTGAGTCCCGCATTCTACAGAACGCATTGTTTTTGGGAAAAGAATAGAAAATGAAAGAAAAAGATGTGTTTTGCACTAAGTGCCATTTTAAAAATACAGACTAAACTCCCAAACACGGAAAAACAATAAGAAGAGCTACCAACTAGAGCAAGATGCATTTCTTAAGTGTTTTAAAGTTTAACATAATCGTTAAGGGTGCCAGTTTTTCAATCTGATAAATAAACTGTGGAGAGAACGTTGTTTCAGAATATGTGTAGGGAACTCACAAAGTTCAGAGACGGCCCGACAATGTAACTTATTTCACTGACGTACAAAGTGTTGCACTTGTCGATTTTTTAAATAACTTTTTGCAATCTTCTGTTCTGTCCTTGACGGAAGTTTGAATCAATTGGCTGTAATCCGTTTCGCCAGTTTTATTACTTTCAGCACCAACAGATACAGAGACTGACTTATCACCAGAGAGTCTGATGCGTCTCAACAATAATTTATATCCAATTACTCTTTAAGTGCAGATAGTATTGACAAAGCATGTTGTCTTCCGTGTAGTACGTTCAAATGGCTCTGAGCACTATGGGACTTAACTGCTGAGGTCATCCAGTCCCCTAGAACTTAGAACTACTTAAACCTAACTAACCTAAGGACATCACACACATCCTTGCCCGAGGCAGGATTCGAACCTGCGACCGTAGCTGTCGCGCGGTTCTGGACTGTAGCGCCTAGAACCGCTCGGCCACCCTGGCCGGCCCCAGTACGTTCAAATGGCTCTGAGCATCATGGGGCTTAACTGCTGAGGTCGTCAGTCCCCTAGAACTTAGAACTACTTAAACCTAACTAACCTAAGGACATCACACACATCCATGCCCGAGGCAGGATTCGAACCTGCGATCGTAGCGGTCGCGCGGTTCTAGACTGTAGCACCTAGAACCGCTCGGCCACCACGGCCGGTCCGTTTAGTACGATTATAAATCTACAGTACGAAAATTACACTCCACATCAATGCATACATTACAGATACTCCTCTAGAAATAGTACCTGTGGGCTCTTGGATCACTTAGTCCTGTTACTCGCGAACAACTGTCACCGATATCCTGCCGTTTACATCGAAGTCTTAACTGCTTGATAAACATATCTCCATTTGAAACATATACTTTTTGGGACTAAAATAACCAATTCAGATATCTGAACTAGGAAGAACATGACTTAATTTCATGTTAAGACAGAAATGGTAATGAGATTACTAGCAAAAAAAAACAGTGCTGTTATATCCCTATTTTACAATCCAGAATGTCCTCACCTAAAACTGTATTCACAGTAATGTGGGCTATATAATATTTTTTTTAAATGTTAGACAATGAAACATTAATATATAGAATTAATACGAGGTGCATTCAAGTTCTAAGGCCTCCGATTTTTTTTCTAATTAACTACTCACCCAAAATCGATGAAACTGGCGTTACTTCTCGACGTAATCACCCTGCAGACGTACACATTTTTCACAACACTGACGCCATGATTCCATGGCAGCGGCGAAGGCTTCTTTAGGAGTCTGTTTTGACCACTGGAAAATCGCTGAGGCAATAGCAGCACGGCTGGTGAATGTGCGGCCACGGAAAGTGTCTTTCATTGTTGGAAAAAGCCAAAAGTCACTAGGAGCCAGGTCAGTTGAGTAGGGAGCATGAGGAATCACTTCAAAGTTGTTATCACGAAGAAACTGTTGCGTAACGTTAGCTCGATTTGCGGGCGTGTTGTCTTGGTGAAACAGCACACGCGCAGCCCTTCCCGGACGTTTTTGGTGCAGTGTAGAAAGGAATTTGTTCTTCAAAACATTTTCGTAGGATGCACCTGTTACCGTAGTGCCCTTTGGAACGCAATGGGTAAGGATTACGCCCTCGCTGTCCCAGAACATGGACACCATCATTTTTTCAGCACCGGCGGTTACCCGAAATTTTTTTGGTGGCGGTGAATCTGTGTGCTTCCATTGAGCTGACTGGCGCTTTGTTTCTGGATTGAAAAATGGTATCCACGTCTCATCCATTGTCACAACCGACGAAAAGAAAGTCCTATTCATGCTGTCGTTGCGTGTCAACATTGCTTGCCAACATGCCACACGGGCAGCCATGTGGTCGTTCGTCAGCATTCGTGGCATCCACCTGAATGACACTTTTCGCATTTTCAGGTCGTCATGCAGGATTGTGTGCACAGAACCCACAGAAATGCCAACTCTGGAGGCGATCTGATCAACAGTCATTCGGCGATCCCGCAAAACAATTCTCTCCACTTTCTCGATCATGTCGTCAGACCGACTTGTGCAAGCCCGAGGTTGTTTTGGTTTGTTGTCACACGATGTTCTGCCTTTATTAAACTGTCGCACCCACGAACGCACTTTCGACACATCCATAATTCCATCACCACATGTCTCCTTCAACTGTCGATGAATTTCAATTGGTTTCACACCACGCAAATTCAGAAAACGAATGACTGCACACTGTTCAAGTAAGGAAAACGTCGCCATTTTAAGTATTTAAAACAGTTCTCATTCTCGCCGCTGGAGGTAAAATTCCATCTGCCGTACGGTGCTGCCATCTCTGGGACGTATTGACAATGAACGCGGCCTCATTTTAAAACAATGCGCATGTTTCTATCTCTTTCCAGTCTGGAGAAAACAAATCGGAGGCCTCAGAACTTGAATGCACCTCGTATAAAGAATATGGTGTTAATAGTGTATCAGTGTACTATCTACCACACTTTACAGTGTATGTCCATGTACCGTTGACGTATATACCTACCACACACATGACGTCACAATTCACATTGCTAAGATGTCATCATGTTGCTCCCCCATTTATGCCACACCCCTTACTCTGAAATAGACCAAAAAGAGAATATTTAAGCTAACACACAAATACGATTAAATCTCCTAAGCACAGCCAGTATTTTACCAGCTATCGTAAGGAAGGAGGCAGTCAGAGTACTTTCTACATCGAGGATGACATTATTGTCATAGACAGTTGTGTAACACGTGCATATGATTGTTGAAGGCTGACTGTCGCAGTTGGGGTCGGAGGTAGCAGAGGGATACTTTGTCAGCGGAACATATGCAGCTACATAGCTAAGTCGGAGTTCGTAGTATCCTGACACACACACAGTAATGTCTGCACCTGTTTCTCGGCACAGTTATCAGTAAAATTTCCGCCTCATTTCTAAATTTCGATCCTTACTATTTTCTTCTCTCTCTCTATCGCATACGTGCCGCACACACACACACACACACACACACACACACACACACAGACATACACACGTTTAGTCTCCCAATCTCAGCCTACTATTTCAGCAGATATTAAAGCAAAGTGGGCAATCAATATGTAGACCCAGAGCCAGCATCTCGACCATGTTAAAAACAATCCCAATATTCTGAATTGTGTAAACTGGCGTCATACTCTAATGCACTTAAACGGCTGTGTTAGTTACCAAAATTACTTAAAGTGATTGTCTATACCGGTGTAAATTGCAGCATTTCCACATCTAAAATATCTGTGTGATTTACCAAAAATATGTAAGCTTACTACGAATTAGATATCTGTCAAAAATATATATAAAATTATTGACATTACTGATGTAACTTACAGTATTTCCACGTCAAGAATGTTTGTATTAATTATCAAAAATATCTAAGCCTTATCCGAAGTTCACAATGTTTCCGTCGTAGTTATTTCCACGCTGAAACAAAAATATGTGAAGATAATGGCAATACTCACAATGTCTCCACATCCAAAATGTCTGTCAAAAACATGCTACAATACTGATGTAAGTTACAGGAAAAACTGCAGTGAACAACGACCAGTCTTCGATGTTTCAACCACACATAGTACAAGACTCAGTGCAGCAGCCAATAAAATATTTTTGTGTTGATGTTCAATAGCTGCTCAAAATACATGTTAGCTAAAGTAATGTGTCAGCTACTGGAAGAGTGAAATTACTGTGCTTCTTATGAGTTAAGATACACTTGACGCCCAAAATATGATAGAGACGCTCAAATTAAGTGCCAAAATTGCTTCTATTATTGTTCTATAGCAGTAGAAAGACATGTGGCTAAAAATAACACCATAAGTAGGTGCTGCTATAATAGTTGACACTTTCGATTAGGCCGCGACATGTACTAGTTGGAGCTACAGTGCCAAGTTTCTCTAAAACAACTTTATAAACTTTATGTCCATAGCCAACTACTACATAAAGCCATGTTCATAGACTAACGTCGAATTTTCTGACACTTTAACGCAGTGAAACGTACTAAAAATTTTTAATGTGTTGTACCACTTACGCACCATACTTTCGTAATATGCAGCTATATCTTAGATTTTCGCAAATAATGCGTATAAACAACGATTAATTCAAAATGATTATGGACAATATTCCACACAGATTTCTGATCGTGAACGAAAATTACACTTTTGCACTCAAACCTCAATGTAGAGAACTACAACAAATAAACCACAAAGACAGAATCTCGGAAAATGCATTTGGTTATTCCCTACATAATCGGGTGGAGGCTTGCTTAACTCCTCTCTTCGAAAGCTGTCCCTATTTTTTCTCCATAGGCCATAGCTCCACACATGCGAACATGCGATTTGAAGAGTGTCTTTTACTACTACAATTCCACAATAAAGTTGTGGTACCTCCTTTATTAATCCAAATCAAAATGGGGAAAATGCTTCGTTGCAATCAACCCTTTATGAGATACAATATGTACTCATTATTGAAGTAAAATTCATCATATCTGTTTGTAGTCTTTCGAGCACCATAACAGTCGCAAAAACAATGCACTGTTAACTGTTACCATGTTTGTTCAGTTCAAGTCATAAAGCCAATCCAAAATTAAACTTTAGGTGACTGACCTGTACGTGTCCTCTGGCAACAAGTCATCTTTACTTAAAGGAAATAACCACTCATAGAGCACATATGTTGTTTGCAAGAAGACTGGTATGAAACTCCCTTAGATAGTGTCTTACTTTCGTCGTTTGTAATTAAGTTTGCCAGTCATTCGTAACAACACATTAAATCTTTAGTCAACCATTGCAGGTCAATTTTAATAAGTCAGGTTGTAATTATAGAGACATTAGTGTGCGTATAATCTCTATTTGTATCAGATTTGCTTCTTAATCATTAAAACATTACTTATTAATACTAAAATTTATGCGTTTTGGCAACAAAACTTCTCTGTTGTAGGTGAAGGATAACTAGTATTTTCTCATCGCTTGCCCATACTCCCAGTCCGTATGGAATGACGACCTGCCACTTGTAGAGTGGGGTACTATCGCCCCACAAAGCTACGGTGTAAGACATAGCCTGCAATGCCGCATCAGGGCTAGACTCCTTCAAGGTGTGTCAAGCTCCTTCTTCATTTAACTTCCTAAACGTCTTTTGTCTCTTGGTTGATATTGTCTGTTTTAATAATTCTTGCATCTGGCTTACGGTTATTGTGTTCCTTCCGTGCAACTGATTTTGTTTTAACATGCCAGTGATGTTCCGAATATTATATTCAGCTCACATTCCACCTTTTCTCTTTTTATTCTTTTTATCCATTACAGTGTATCTCGTTACGTATCGAAGGAATTTCATTTGACATGCTTCTATTCTCTTTCCATCTCTCTTCTTCTGAGCCCAGGTTACATATTCATGGAGCAGAGCAGGTTTGGCGATAACAGCGTAGAACGTCAGTAGCGTATCTCTGTAGATTCTCATTCACAACATTCTGTGGGTACTTCCACATAGATGTAAAATATATCTAACCTATTTTGTATTTCCAAATTTGCGCAGTACATAATATCTCACGCTAGATATTTAAATGTATTCACTTGTTTTATGGTCTACTTTTCAGTTTAGATCTTAACTTGCAAGAGCTATTGCCCTAAAATAGCCACTGGTTTTGTCTTCGTAATTCTATTTGTATTTATATTTGCATTTTGTAATTCATAAGAAAACCCTCTGCAGTTCTTATAAGATAAGTTTCCTCTGTTTCTTAAAATTCCTCAAAGTTTGTTATGATCTGCCTTATCAAATGTCTTTTCGCGGTCAATGGAAGCAAGAAAGGTGGTAAGCTGAATTCACAAATGTTTCTATTAGTAGCGTCATAATGCAGATATAGTCGAAACACTATCTTCCTTTGTGAAATCCATCTACTTACCTGGCAGTGTGGTACACTGATGTGTAGCACAAGTGTGAGGGAATGGAGAGGTACAGATGGCGCACCACACGCCCCCTGTGCCAGCTGCAGTTGTGTGAGGGACCTTCGGAGAAGTAGTTGTGCAAGTGACCTGGGTAAAATGCAACGTCGTCGTGAACTGATGCTGTTCGAACGGGGTATGGCCGTCGGTTCCCGACGGATAGGAATTTAGATTTCGGCCTCACATGTTCAACCAAGTCCAGGGTGTATAGTGAATGGCTGAATGAGGGTGTCACAGTCGGAAACAGACGAACTGCAGGCCGTCGAGCTATCTTCATTGATCCGATGTCACCATCCGAGACAGATCGTCAGTAGTTACAGAAGGCCGGGAGTGCAACAGATCACGGCTCGAGCTACGAGTAACACAGGACGTGCTATACACGTAGGTTCCATGTGGTATGAAAGCCGGCGCCGCACACGCGTCCCAGTACTAACCCGAAGTCATAGGGCTTGGATTTGTCGCCAGTCAGCAGAACGGACGCTGAAACAATGGCACAAAGTGAATAACGATTTCAACTGCACCACATCGATGAGATGCACCGTGAGGTGGCGCAGTGGTTAGGCACTGGACTCGCATTCGGGAGGACGACGGTTCAATCCCGCGTCCGGCCATCCTGATTTAGGTTTTCCGTGATTTCCCTAAATCACTCCAGGCAAATGCCGGGATGGTTCCTCTGAAAGGGCACGGCCGACTTCCTTCCCTAATCCGATGAGACCGATGACCACGCTGTCTGGTCTCCTTCCCCAAACCAACCAACCAACCACCGTGAGTGGCGCAGATCACATGTATCAATGGATCCCACCTGCCACAGTCTATGGTCCAAGGCGGTGGTGTCTCTGTTATGGTCTGAGGTACATTTTACTGGTATGAACTGGGTCCCCTAGTTATTACGGAAGCCACTATGAATAGTCCACAGTACGTTGAGCTGCTCGGTAACCACCTCCACCCATTTTTAGCCGTCCAACACGCTGACGTTTCAGCAGTGTAGCAGATAATAATGCGCCGCCACATCACTCCCACGTCTCCCAGGGATGGTTCCAGGAACATACAAGTGAGGTTGAAAAACTGAGATGGCCACCCTGGAGCCCAGATTTGAACCCCAGCGAGCATACCTGGTATGTCATGGAATCTAGACTCGTGCCATGTATCCTGCGCACACGAACAGACCAGACCAGACCAGACCAGAACCGGCTTCCGTTCTGCAAGCAATTTGGTGTCAGCTGCTTCCATAGGAGGACCAGGGACTTGTAGACTCAATTCCACGGCGTCTCACTGCAGACCACATCGCCAGAGGAGGCGGCACGCAATTTTAGGTGCCTATCCAATGACATTTGCTAAGTCAGTGTAGTATTAACGGTTGGCGACAGCCGGTTTGTTATATTTGTAGTGTCTAGTTTATGAGTATAGAAGGTTAATAGTTCTGTAGGTTTAATAATCATGTCTGTTTCCATTCTTATAAATTGAACATATCTGGGGATATCCTATTCTTCAGGCATATAACCATTCTGCCAGCACATATTCGTAAAACCGAGTATTCTTATTCTTGCAACATCTGGTGCATACGTGATGAATTCCATATTTGCTTTTAATACATTGATGAGTTTCGCTATTCTTGCTAGACGTTGCTGCATCGTTAGTTGGTAAATCTACATTCCAATCTGCGTATCCCGCACATCTGTCAATCCTAATTTCCTTTATTTAAATGCTTCATTGTTTTATTCTTTGTCTTGACTTCCTCTTACATCATGTTCAGTATCTGTTACGTATCAGGATCGGTAAAAAAAGTTTCCATTTGAAGGCCATTCGTTCCCGATTCGGTATGCCAACCGAACTAAGTCGACCTGAGTATTGAGACAATAATCCAACCGAAACACTAATCTAAGATACCGGCTTGGCAAAACACAGTGTTTTAGCTGCGTGAAGAAATCTGTAACTGCCTGTAGCATTTCGTAATCCGCCAGAAATCGTCAACACTTCATCCCCTTTATTAAAGGACAGAAGATGTGATATTCGTATGGGGTGCTATCAGGACTACAGGGTGTTTACTTTAAATGAAGACATTGATATATCTTGGAAACTACACATCGAAAAAAAGTTATAATTTCAGTTTCTTTTTGTCGGAGGGGGTTATGCATTGACTCGCCACCCTACCCTGTGCGTGGGATGGGTGGGGTGGGGTGGAGGGGAACTTTGAAATCCTCTATGGGATCGCTCGGTTTTTATTGTATCGGATTACGATTGTATGGCAGAAACTATATGCATCTTGTCTGAAGCATTTTCTTCGTTTCGTCACAGATGGTACTGTAACCGGAGGAACAGAAATTGGTGCACAACCAAATTTTACGACATGGTACTCAATGGCTGTTGAGCATCCAATGGCACATGGGACCCCACCTCCTTGCTGCGAAGGTAGAACAATGTCAGTATTTCATAATTTCCAGTTCTAAATCCCGTCCGCATCGTTGTATTCCTCCGATGTATCGAACACGGGGACTACTCGATGTGCCACCGTGGCCATGTAGCAAACTACGACGTATCGTAACAGGCAGTATACTGCAAGTGGGTCTCACGTATCGTGGAGAGATAGAACAGATAGCGGCTCTAAACGTTACAGTGCTTGCGCAGTGTTTATTGCGTACATACCTAACTATCAATAGGAGAACACAGCTGCAAGTGGGCGATGAATGTGGCAACAACAGACGAAATACTTTCAATGATCTTCATTTACGGAGATTGTAGGAGAAATACTAAGGTTGCTATTGCCTTGCCAAGCGTTTTCCAGAGAAATTTCGCTCCCTTTCGTTCTTCTACAAGGTTGTGAACGCCTTTATGTCTGATGGCAGCACACAGACCGGCAAAAGGAAACGAACCAGGCGTGTTACACAATAACCTAATGAAATAGCTCTACTAGTGGCAGTGGACACAACCCACGGATAAGCGACCGGGAATTACATCACAATTCCGGTATGTCCGTAGATAGTATTTTCACAATACTGCATCGTCGTAAGTATGATTCATATAATGTGTCACTGCATCAAGAACTTCATGGCAGCGATTTCCATACCTGGGTAGCGTTCTATGAGTGAGCACGTCAATAAATGCAGACGACCCGCACGTTCTTTGTCGAGAAACTGTTTTCCGACGAATCTACGTTCACAAACAGTGGTAGCGGTAATCGGCATAACATTCGTTATTGGAGTGTAGACAATCCCCAAGGACCATCAACGTCCTTGGTCGATTAACGTGAAAAAAAAAAAAAACTCATTGGTTGTATGTTATCGCCGGTACGTTGAATGGACTCAAATATTGTAAGTTTTTGGAATAGGAACTACGGGTACTACTGCAGGATGAGGGCTGCCCAGCGCATTACGCAGTTGAAGCACGGAAGATACTATACTGTGTTTACACTGTCGGTGGATTGGCAGAGGCGGCCCTGTTAATTGGGCCTCTAGGTCATTGGATTTGACATCGCTGGATTACATTCTGTGGGGATATTTAAGGGATATGGTGTACCAGCAACTGCTAACAGGCAGTGAAGACGTAGTCGACCGTATCATAAACGCCGGTGCTGACATTCCCGCAGATATGCTCCTGTCCTGTGTACGGTCATTTGAAAAGCGGTTCTCTAAGTGTAATGGAGTTGGAAGTGCTGCATTTGAACATTTACTCTAATTGGAAAAGTAGAGTAGCCTTCGACTCGAGTCATTACCACTGGACGCATCGAGTGTAGTCTCCTATTCGATATGTTGGAGGAATACAACGTTGCGAATAGGGTTTCCAATTGGAAGTACTGGCTTGTCCCACCCTCACAGCATAGAAGTAGGGTCAAACACGTGCCATTGGATATTCAAGGGCCATTGGGAAGCTTGTTTTAAATTACGATAGTGTACACATTTCTACGCCTATTGCAGCGTCATCTCTGGCGAGACTAAGAAAATCTGCTTCAGACAAAACTTATGTAGATTTTGCTGTCGAATCGCAAAGTACAATAAAAATCGAGGATTCCAGCTGAAGATTTCAAAGTTGCCCCTCGCCATCCATGTGCAGGGTAGGATTGTGGGTCGAGTGTAGTGTCATTGGATTTCGCCCTCCGAGACAAACGTATTTGAGATATTTCAAAGTCTTCCGTTAAAATAAACATCGTGTATATTGTGGGTGCTTGAGTGTCTGCCACTTGGGTCTCCAAGTTGAGGCTAGCTTCCAAGATCGATCGGTACCTTGTGCCGAATTGCGACCAGCCTGTATTTTGGCGCACCATTGCACAGAGGTGATTTCCGACAGACATTCTGCTCCTTCTTCAAAAATTCTTTAATGTGTGTCTACCACTGCTTCTCCTTAGTCAGCCAATGAAAGAATAACAGCGCTTTGTTTCTATCTGGAAACATTTGATAGTAACTTCGCCATACATTTTCGAACACGGCTGTTTTCATCAACCGCATGCTCGTTTCAGTATAAGATTAAACAGCCAACCGGTTGCACATAAACGTTACGTACATTGACCTAGGTTTCGCCACCTACTAGAGGTGTCTTCAACAGAATGAACAGTTGCTAAACCGTATAAAATAATACGTAGAAAATTAGGTGAGACAAAAACACATTAACGAAGACGACAATTTTATTGACGCACAAAGGTTACCAATGTAAAATTACATTGCTAAAAAGCAATAGTCAGAATTCCAAAGTAAAACCAAACGTTGTAGCCTTTGCCACGTGCACTCAGCTGGGAACCACATCAGATTTATCGGCCCAGTTGCTTACATTGCTGCCACGAATACCGTAAGCCTATCAGCCGCGGACAGTAGCACATGCCCATTTGAAACATTATAACAAAAATAATTGAAAGAAACAACAATCAATTTAAAAACATAAATACAAAGAAAGCTTAATGTCTTTCTGAAATTACACGGTAGTCACGCAGATTAAGTACAATAGAGCCCTGTGTTAGGCTTACAGAAATTACTATTACGTGACGGACAAAAAGTTTACAAGAGTTGTACAAACGAGAAAATATTTGCATCAACGTAACTTTAGCAGCACTTATCTTTGAGATTAGAAGAAAATAATTTTTCGAAACCAGAAGAAGAAAAAATGTAGTAAAAAATAGAGGTAACAAACTTCTGTGAGCAGTGAATTGAAACCAATGAAAAACATTTGTTAAGTAGTTGTAACTGTTCATTGAGGCTGAGATCATCGTTCTTAGAAATATGCTTGAAAATCTCTAGCTCTTCGAGTATATGAGCCTATGCCCTTTCCTTTCTCTGTGTCAAATGGGAATTTCGTCATTGCGTTTGGTTTGTGTCCGGAAATTAGCAGATGATTAGCAAAAGTAAAACTCTGTACATTAGCGCCTCTTTTTACCTGAAACCAATAGACCTTCTAGTTTAGCCTATACAATAGACGGGACACATATCACAAGCGATTTTATACACTTCTGAATTTTATATCAGAGCAAATTTGGACTTGAGATTGAGGATGAAATTTTTTTGTGCTATTGTTAATGGAAAAGGCAACTGTGAATTCATAGTTTTTTAATCAGAAGACGACGAATTTTATACGAAATATGGCCTAAATAGGAATCCAGAAAACATTTTTACTCTCGCTAACCGCAGGAAAAGCACTGCTCCCTAAAGTGATCACTTTAGCGTCAGCTTTAACTTTGAAGATCTTGTAAATGGGATCATAGCCATTATTAACTGCAATATTTTTTATTATGCTCATCTCTTCATTAAGCCTGTCAGGTGACAAAGGTATAGGGACTGCACGATGAATGTCTGAAAGAAAAAATGCTTTGTCCTGGGAATGAGGATGCTCTGAAATAGCGGTCACAATTTGATTTGTATTAGTGGCGTTTCGAAAAACACTGAAAGGAAGTCTGTAGTTGCCAATAGTAATACTGAGGTCCAAGCAATTAAGCTCATGGTTGTTATTTTCTAGTTTACACGTGAAGCTAATTTTTTCATGAATGCTGTTAAAAATTTCCAACAAATGGTAAATTGCTTCCAGGGAACCACTGTATATGATCGAAATGTCATTTACGTACCGAGCGTAAGACAAAACACCACGATCAGCAGCTGAAAAATTATTCAAGAATTGCTCTTCCATCGAATTAACGAAAATATCGGCCGAGATGCCAGCCAGTGGGTTATCCATTGCCTGGCAGTCAGGCTAATGGCGTAATAACTGACAATAAAATAGTTGTATTTTACTACTACTGATAGTAAACAAATTAGGTCAGTTATTTGCTCATCGGAATTATCTTTTTTAAACGTACGTAAGTTTTTTTCTACTATGTCAGTGGTTGTTTGAACAGGTACATTAATATGTAGGTTTCTGAAGTCTAATGAAAACAATTTAGTATCCTGGTCGCACTACAGATCTGTGATTTTGCTGACTATATTTTGATTGTCGAGAACAATAATTTCGAAAAACAAAGAATTTTTTTATTTTATCCTGAAGAAACTTTGTTAAGTTATGATATGCCCTGTTCATACTGTTTACAGTTCGACGTATCGGATGATAACTTTTATGTACTTTAAACCAGGAACGCAATTTAGGGGTCTGTAGATTATATTAAAGCTGCTTTTTTTAAAATGGTTTGAGCACATGCGTAGCGCTGGTAACGGCTAGCCTAATTTCTTTTTGTGTCATGGCTTTCGGATCCTCTTCTAGCTCCGAAACATTATTCTCCTCAAAAAATTGTTGTGTTTTAAACACGTATTCGTTTTAAGCAATGATTACATCATTCACTTTATCAGACTGTGTTATAAGGCATTGTTTTCTTTTAGGTTGACTGTAGTATTTTTTAACCAATTTCTTGTCACAAACACATTGGCAGGAATTTTTAGCTGCAATTTTCTCAAAAACACTACATAGATCATGAGCTTCTCTCGTTTGTCGAGAAGACTCTACTTTGACGCTGTCAAGGCCTATTTTAAGATCTACAATCATATTTTCTACTACATTTTATCTGACAGGTTAGAAACTACATTGTGTTTAAGTCCTTTTTCCACCAAGGCAGTCTCTTCTACAGTGAAATCTATTACAGTCCTATTCAGAATTCTGTTGAAAAATCAGTGCTCAGACCTCTGAAACCTACTAACAACAGGCTTCTTTACAGGTGAAATGCTCTTAAGATTAGCTAGTTTCTTCTCATTACTTTTTCAAGTACGATTTTTCAGTTATCTACATTTCTTAACTTATGTAGTTACTATTTTTGAACGTAACAATTCCATGGTCCCCTTGCAGTGGGTCCTCGGTTTCCATTTGACTGACGCTCATAAAACTGTACAGTTTATCAAAATACGCAAAGAATTGTTCTGCAACGGTACAAACACATGAATCGCTACAGATCTAACGTACAGTTATGGTACCTTTTGTGACGACAGGTTGTCACACAATGGAAACTACAGGTCATATTGATGAAATAACTTACTTAATAGCAGTTTTAAATTATGAACTTTACACACATTTGATAGACACGAAATAAGGATTGCCATAGTTTCAACTACCCACTTTTAAATGCTTTTCGTTATAGTGATTCCATGAGTTTGTGTAATTTCTATGCTTTCATTTACCCCCATTTGCCTACTTTTTAAAAATCAGCCAAGCATAAGTGGGTACAAATTTTATTTTGCAGAAAAAAAATTTGCTATCTTTCTGACAGTGACAACTTCCACTGTCAAACAGTGGAGACTACCTGACCGATGAAATAGCTCCATTCACAGTAGTTTTTAACATTTAAATTCAATACATACTCGGTAACATGGGGCATTTTTTGCACTGTCGCAACTACCTCCACTAAGCTGCAACAAACTGCCCCATGTGTCCGCAGCTACAGATCATCATCAACCGAAGGTGTAGCAAATTCCCTCATATGTTACCAGTTACAGATAAACACCAAAGAAAATTGCAAGAAATTGCGCCTTATGTCTCCAAATACAGATAAATATCGGTCGAAATTGTAACAAATTGCCCCAAACAATGAACTTGTATATTCCATTGCACATAGGCAACTAACTAAACTGTATCAAACTGAACAGAATGTCTACATTTTATGTTTGATTACAGATTACCAAACATTACAGTGACTGTAAGGCATAGTACAGAAGATAATTAATCATTTGCTTCTCTGTTTCTGATAAAGTACTTATTATTACAATGCATAAAGTTAAGCCCTACTTTGTATCACATAGTATTTTATTAAGGAGTTTAAGCGCATTATTTTTCAGTTGTTGAATAACACCATGTGTCCAGAGTTGGTTAGTTTGGAGGCAGGGACCAAAATTCGTCCCACCAGATTAGGGAAGGATAGGGAAGGAAATTGGCTATGCCTTTTCTAAGAAACCATCCTGGCATTTGGCTGAAGCAATTTAAGGAAATCAAGGAAAACCTAAGCGAGGATGGCCAGACGCAAGTTTGAATTCTCATCCTCCCAAATGCGAGTCTAGTTTACTAACCATTACGCTACCTTGTTCGGTGCATGCAGGGTAATAGTAATCATAATGATCAGTGTAATGGCAGTCAGCATGTCAACTAACCCCAACTACCCTCAATAGAATCCGTGATGTTTTTACAGTAATAATTGTGTTATTGGCATAGAGGAAATCACAATGTCAGCTGACCCTAAATCCCCAAAGGCACCCACTAAGAATTCTGGCAAATGATTGTCACAATGACAGGGATAATGCCAGTCATCAAATCATTTGGCAACTATTTCAACAATAGTATGCACTAGGGCTTAGGGTAATGGCAATCACGATGTCATGATTTTGATAGTAGCCACCATCTGTTTGTAGGATGGTGATAACCATGACCATGTAATAGAAATCACCCTGTCAACTGACCCTTGTTAGTCCCAGTAATATTCATATTTATGCTATCAAAGATCATCATGCAATCAACTTAAGGAAAACTGCTTTTGAATTTGCTGCTTATCTGTAATTTGAGATGCACACCACAATTTGATAGTTTCATTTGATGCTTATCTGAAACTTGAAATGTGTGGAACAATGTGCTACAATTTCGTTTGATCCTTATCTGTAACTGGTGTTGTATGCGACCATTTATCACAATTTGTTTCAGGCTTATCTTTAACAGCTTAGGTTAGTGTCATTAGCAGAAGGTGAAAAAGTTTTGTACTGCAACATAAAATTTTTGCCATAGCCTGGATCTGTTATAATGTTAGGATCACTTTGAAAGACTGAAAGAAAGTGTTTAGGTGAAATAATGACAACAATCGTTTTTCATCAGTATGATTGTGTATTAAATTAAAACATTAAATTCATATTCATTATGTTACTTCATCATAGGACATGTAATTTCTGTTGTGTGACAGTGTAAGTCAGTCTTTGCCTAGTGTATCATTATCTGTAAGTTGGATCACTAGTTACTCTTGTGTTTGTACTTTTATAGAACAAAGTATTATGTATTTTAGTAAATGTTTGGTTTATATAAAGCATGGTACAAAGATCGAACAATTTTCTTTGACAAGAGCACTTATCTTATAAGATCAGCATTGTCATGAGTATTTTGTATAGGCGAAGAACAAAGATTTAGCTATTTTTATATATAATACAACTTCTGGTTTCTATAAAGTGTAGTACAATGATCAAAACTCTCTCAGTGCAAAGTGCAGCTTCACCTGTAAATAAGATCAGGAGATAAAAGCGTTATGTATTTTTTTCCAACTATATAAGAAATCACCATTCAACTGCAGGTGATGTTCATATTTGCATTCAGTTCTTTTCACTGTTTCCCATGGTGCATGCTGTATTCATGTCAGATATAGTTCGTTTACTGTTTGTACACTGAAAGTAGCTAATTTTCCGTAGAATCTTTCTCTGTTGCTCTGGAACACAGGAAGTCGCTATTTTTCTGTGTAATCTTTTCTGTTGCTTTGGAACATCTTGAATCACATTTTACACGTTTTCAAGTCTCGCCCACACTCTTACACATATCTCTTCACTTCCAAACAATGTTGCAACCATTTTCAGGAGCTTGTGCGATAATCTTACTTCAACCAAAAAGTATCACTACATGTCTCCTGTGTTTATAACATCGAAGGAAATTATCGGATTTCTCAGATTATGTATGTCGAATGACACTGAAAATCATTTATGAATTCCGTTTTTTGTTGCATTTATTTCATGTAATTTATAAAGAAGTATCGAGAAAAATTGTCATTGACTTTATACAGAGACGCTGAAAAAAGCGCCTGCTGTTGGAGGGTTAAGGCACAGCAGTAGTGTCACTAGCGCTTTGTACTATTTTACAAGAAATGTTTACATATTCTTGATAAAGAATACAGACAACTCTAATTTGATGCAAAGATCGAATTTTCGTTTGCGGTCAGATATCTGTGTGGAATATTGCCCATCATTGCCTTTTTATCATTGATGTAAGCAGGGCTTTTATGTCATATGGGATGTATTTCGAAGTGAAACCTGTATACTACAAAAATAAGCAGTTTAGTGATACAACAAACTGACGGTATCATCATAATACACAAATTTTAGTACGGTTTGTTCCGGTAAATTGCCATAAAATGTGACTTCAGTGTGTAAAAGTAGTATTATTCAGTAATTGATTATGGACATGTGTAAACTCATTTAGACTGGCTTGGTACTATAGTTTCGGTAAGCTGTTGCAGCCTTCCTTAAAAGTTAGTATTTTTTTCCACCAGTGGAACGTAACAACAGGTCGGTTCAAGATGAAAACTAATAATAAAAGCCAATAAACCATATTCATTTTGTTTTTTATGTATTTTCGTCTGCCCCCTACAGTGGTTCTTGGTAAGTTCGTTTTTGTACCACCAGTGAGTGTCAAATAATAGTGCATTGCATGTTTTGCATGTAATTTTTGCCATGTGTATTTTTTACTGTTACAAAAGAATAATACAGACATTTCCACTTGAAAAAGGCATTGTGGTACAGAACGTGAGGCACCACTGTCATGTCTGAGGTGCCAGGTCTACCTTAACCTGGAAGTAGTACAGTAATAGCACTTTTCCAGTTATTTTATTTAACATATGTTGTCTAGAGTCGTAGAATAATAACACAAATAATTTAGAAGCGGAAAAAATTTAATTTGGCGGTCTATTGTGCCTCGCACTGGCTGTGGACTGGGTGTGGTAAAAAGGTCAAAATTTGTTCATTTTGCAGTTCACTTTAACCTGTAAGTTACTTCAGAGGTATCACATAATTATATTTCACCATATATGTTGAATTTCGAAATAGTATTAGTAACACAAGTGTTGGCAATATACTTGCATATTTTTCGTTAGACTGTGAAATAACATTGATTTAAACATTATGCTGATGAAGCTTGATAAATAATACAGACGTTTTAAAGCTAAAAATACTGCATATTGAAAAGTAATACAGACGTTTTACATGTGAAAAAACCGTTAGTTACACCAGTACTGTCAATTTTTTAATTTGTTTATAAAAGTCATACACTCCTTTGTTATACTTCCGTTCATGGGGTTATTTTACAAAACTCAGGTTGATTGGATGCTTTTGAACGTTGCTGAGATGGCAGCTCAGAGGGTAAATACTGACTGGCTGTTTTGCTTTAAAGGCTGATAAAATACTGGGCTGTGACTGGGAGATATAAACGTACGCGCGCGCGCGCGCGCGTGTGTGTGTGTGTGTGTGTGTGTGTGTGTGTGTGTGTGTGTTCCCTCTGACTTAGGTGTGGCGTGGATTTGGAGAGAGACTTGACATGATGACATCACGGAATGGGGCATGACTTGTGATGTCATGGGTACACCTAAATATACGTGCACCGTATGCATATATGAAGCCAGAAGTGGACCAGATAGTACATTGCAATACTTCTGATGATCATTAACAAGCATGAATCCATTGCCTGTTCAGTAAGTTGGTATGTGGATCACAGCACATTACCCAAAATCAGGTAGCTTTAATCGGTATAACATGAGTATGGTGCTTGAGTACTCCATAGTCATCCATATTCTCCGTAATTTCTGTTTAATCAGCTATCAGCTACAGTTATGTGTACGAAGATAAGCCGGCCAGAGTGGCCGAGCGGTTCTACGCGTTACTGTTTGGAATCGCGCGACCGCTACGGTCGCTGGTTCTAATCCTGCCTCGGGCATGGATGTGTGTGATGTGCTTAGGTTAGTTAGGTTTAAGTAGTTCTAAGTTCTAGGGGACTGATGACCTCAGAAGTTAAGTCCCATAGTGCTCAGAACCGTGTACGAAGATAAGTCATGCAAAATTTTGAACGTTAATCAACACTTATGTACAGTTGAATTGTACCATTTACAAATTGTATGTATGGAATGCAGTCAGGGTTCATATTAGCAGTTAACTTGACTGGCAGATGATTAGTATTCGGCACGCGTAAGAACTTTCGTCTGAAGTGCATTTGTCACCCCGTCCTCTTAAGTGCAAAATGTAAAAGCCGAATTCCGTTTACCTCTCCTGCACTGCTAAATGCTAAATGTTTCAATAAATGTCACGTAAGAAATATTTGTTCGGTATAACTGTGGGTGAAATTATAGATCCTGCACTTTTTCACCTCCGACTGTAGCTTTCAATTTCACCTGAAATATGTCGAGATCTTAATTAACTTAGCTTGTGAGCAATGGTGAGGTGTTTGGAAGAAACGGCAGTCAATAAAATGCACACATGCTATTGCAGCCATCACAGTTATAGCCGTAAGTAGTAGGACGTTCATTGTTTATAGCACACTGTCACATCACATATGTATAGAAACTAACATACCAAGCTCTTATTTTTATTTCATTGTATGTAAAATTCATTGCATCCGACGGAAGCAGAAGTGTAACTGCTGTGTTTGTATTAATAGAGAATGAAGCTATTTCAAAAATTATTTCAGGTCTGTACTGCTCTTGCAGAACATAATGAGTGAGTCAATTTCCATCCTCCTTTTCGTCAATATGGTTGATCTGTGTGCCTGCATATTCGTCAGTGCTGTGGTGAGTAACTTTCATAGTCTTTGTTACTAGTACTAGTTATTTCTCTGTCATCAGTGGCCGTTATTATAGATAAGCGATGCTTTTCCGCTGCGTCTTCGTCAGGTGTTAACTGCCCGCTATTGTGCAACGAAAGGACACCAAATAACGATATGAATTAACATCTTTCAAGAATTCTATTTTAGTTAAAAGATAAAATTCCTCGACTATAACATCAAGTAGTGTGCAAGCGGAGTATATAAAACGGCTAGTGGATTTTTCATTCGATCTCACTCATTTTGGCATGGACTTAACAGTGAGCAAGCTTATAAAACCTTCGTTCGATCGATATTTGAGTATCGCTTGTCAGTGTAGGACCGGTACCACAGAGCTTTGGTGGAAGAAATATAGAATATCCCAAAAAAACAACACTCGCTCTTACAGGTTCGTTTACCTAGTGAGGAAACGCCACGAAATGCTTGCCCAACACCACTGGCAGACACTACATGGGATGCTATGTGCATTACATTGCGGTCAATTTTTAAAATTCTGTTAGCGTACTTTCCAAGAACAGTCAATCGGTAGATTGCTTACTCTCCAGTATATCTTTGTAAAAGATCGTTAAGGTAAAATTAGAGAGATTCTATCTCAAACTTGGCCGTACGAAGTTTCGCTCCCCATTTCCAGCCGGAACGGGAAGAAAAGGGACGTGACAGTGCACTTAGGTTTTGTACAGTCACTTGTCGTTGGGAGCCTAAATGTGCTGTTTTCACCAGTCGTGAAAACTACGTAAGATTTGTTTCCTACGATGCAAATCACAGTAGTGCAATGTCAAGACATCCTGCTGAAGTAACCACGTTCGATAGAGATTGATTTAAGAAAGTGCTACCCACTGGTTGGAGTTAATTAAGGAATGACGACCACTAGGGGATTTTCTTATGCGTAACGTTGAGTAATGGCATTCATGAGCAAATGCGTTATAGCCTAGAGTGAATCCTAGCAATACAATTCGAATTCATGATACCTGACAGGAGCCAGCACAGGCAACTCTTCTGTAGTTCACTGTGAGGTGAGAGAAAACGCATAATACATGGAAACATTGATCATCATTCTGTATTAAGGTTTTCATTACCGCATGATAGCCTGAACTAATCATTGTGTAGCCATCGTAATGGATATGTTTAACCTCCTTTATTCTAAACTCATGAGAGCTGGACGGGTTGTTGGGAGTTAAAGGAAAAAGCGTAGTATTTGTTTGTGAAATTCATCTACCAAGCACAAAACTATTTTTCAGCTGTTTTCTACATATGTGGTTGTCACTGAATCTTAATGAATTCGTTTTGGACTGGACTCCTAGTTGCAAGTATCTTTGGTTAGTAGTTGAGGTTATCTAAAAGCTCATTCCGGCGATCAGGTTACTCTGTCGTCGAACTTGGCACTGATATTTCTGTTGTACGTCAGTGTAAGCACCATATCAATAACGTTTATCGTTATTATTCTTATTCATATGAGGCAATAGATAGTAAAATAACGAAACTTAATTTTATACTCTGTTCAGTTACTCACGTGATGTATTTTCTCACAGTGGTTCTTTGCGTAACATAATAAAATTTATTTTGTCAACTCACTTAAAAGTAATTAAAACATTACTAATAATTCACTTATTCATAGCATTATTATCAGAAATTTTCAAAAAAATTCGACAGGTTTATGTACATCACACCTTGTAAACATTTATTGCAGAAAACTACTCTCATATTTCCAAAATGTCAACCTAAACTCTATATTTCCGATAGTTGATTAAGTTATCATTAAACCCATACATATCTTCTTACACTATTTGTCTCTTGGACTCTCACTACAATTCCCCCGTCCCTAAATTCAACTCTAGTTGTGTTTCTTGATTTCTTGGTGTCTCAGAATGTGTCCTAACAACCGACCCCTTCCTCTAGACGAGTTTATCACAAATTTCTTTCCTCCACAGTTCTGTTCACCGATTCCTCATTAGTGACGGCATCAACCCGTCTCATTGTCAGCATTCTTATGTACACCACATTTCAGAAGCCTCTATTCCTTTTTTTCTGAACTGTAAATCGTTCACATTTCACTTATGTACAAGGAAAACTTCAGAAAAATAGTTTCAGAAAAGACTATCTAACACTCAAATTAAATTAACACTGTATGTTAAAAAATTTCTCTTCTTTAGATATGTTTTTCTTGCCATTCTTGTTACACGATTAATGTAATGCAATGTAACAATGCAGCTACCTGTTAACGAAATTCCTGTTAATTCGTGGGGCTTGGAGGTCTACAGTACTGGATCGAAGTTCTCAGATTTGAAACCAGTCTCAGAAATTTAATGAAACATGTTTGATCACGCCTAATTACGCTTAACATAACTATTTCCTTTTATATATCAATCGGAGCGAACAAATTTATTTTTCATTTTACTGACACTCAGACTTTCTTGATAAATTTATCTTTTCTCCGTGCCCTTCCCCTCGAAATATTTCAGCCTCACCTATGTGACAACAGGGTTTGTAATCTGAGGACTTATAAGGAATTGTATACGAGCATACTATATTTGTGGAAGTCAGGACTGCTTCAATTGAATTGGAGCAATTAATCATTTGCATAATATACTAGCTCTTTTATTTTCTGTATTTTTATGATATGAAGACGTTCCTGGGGAGATACATAAATATCATGAACTGTGTAGCTGTTGCAGAGAGACGGGAACGTGACAAAGGCGCTGAAGACACTGTCGGTGATACCACCTCTCTTGTTCGAAACAGGCATCTACTGTATCTTCGGTCAGATCTTAACTGATCAGGTAAGTCTACATTTAATTTTCATGTATTAAATCGAAGCAAGGTCCACGACAGGTTACATTAAAATACGTAGCTATATTGGGTTAAACACATTACGTGAAATAGATGTTTTTGCTTCATAGCAGAAATAAAACAAGAATATGTGATGACTTAAGAAACATGAAACTTACTTAGAAAAGAAGCAATTATTACTCAACAAAAGTGCTACTGATCAGTCTGCAAATGATTAAAATCTGTCGGTCTTACTAATGATAACTACGCTGCACAAGGTGGTGCCTGGATTTGTAAAAGAGAAACAATTCTCAAACACCTGCTACACATTTTGTCGCACTTACGTCAACAGAAAATATTATTTGTGTTAGCTGCTTTAATGAGAGCTTTCGGCCGTGAAACAGATAATGCCACAGTTGATCAAGTTCTTAGGAATGGTAATGTTACAATTATACTTAGTTTTACTACAGTATTAAGAGTTCTCTGTGATATGACAGAGAAGACCACAATAGCGGGTCATAAAATGCGTATGAGCTATTGCTGAAAGTTTGTTTTCCTCCGACTTCGTTCATGAAATGCGTGATTCCAAAAGGAAAAAATTAGGAACTTGGAAACATGTTAAATGGTCATGTATTAGAATTAATTTTCCCTTTTGGTGCTAATTGGAACGAAATGCATTGATCTGAACAGAGAGAAAATAATTAGAAAACTCTAAGAGACAACTTACTGCGGAACAAACTGCCTTCACTAGGAAGTAGAAGCTTGGCAGCAGTGGGTGACAGAGGTGCACCACACACCTACCTTCTGGTACTGCACTCTCGAAGTCCATCAGCACGTACTCGACCTGTTCATCTTACCTGCCTTTATATGTATGGCATTTGTGAATAAGCTGCTCCCCAAGAAGTGAAAACCGGTGCCGACTTGTCCAAACACAGCACCACTCTGACCAAGGTTGATAAAACAGCGGATGAAGAGCAAACCAATATGATAAAATCGTAGTATATTGTTGCGACCCAGTGACCTCCAAGTTGGTATGTGTAAATTCACTATAGCTCTTACTCAAAGTTCTAGTGCGGTAATAGGTATTCACATAGCTCACAGGACCGAAACTAGCTCTGATCAATAAGCTAAAACCACCATGACACCACAAACGAAACAATTACTCGCGTGTGGATTTACGATTGCAATCTTCCACGACACTGCTATACTGTGAGGCATACGAAATATGTTTTGTGGCACGTGGGACTTAAAACCACAACGAATGGCTAGTTTTGAATCTATTGGCAGCAAGTAATATGATATTCTCCATGACACGAATCGATTAAAACCCTCTGCCGTAAACAAGGGGGTCATCAGTGACAACAAGGTCACAATACTGAAATAGTAAACAACTAGATAATCCTTATCGCCCCACTTACTGACGTCTGTTTGAGTGATGACATAGTACAGCACGTGAGCTCTGCTCACTGTCTGTCATCGTGTAAGTCTGTGAAGAATGTCACAGTCAAAATATACTTTATCGAAACCAATAAAAATCACTGCCTAGGTGACTCTACTTGATTAGATGTTGGTAGCTCGACAAAGGAAGAAATGAAACTTACTATGCCACTGAAGTGGTGCTGCGATTCGATGCATGTCCGACCTGGTATAGCAGCCGGCATGATTTTTTTTAACAATGGCTCGTCATCGCAACTATTAACTTTCCTGGCTGCAGTGACGTCATACATTACACTTTAGGAATATCAATCCTTCTCATAATATGATGCCCTAACTCAATTACATCAGAGGAGTCACTCTCAGAAGTCCACGTGAAATAATTTCCCCTACCTACTAACTACGGCAATACATAATGTTACGATGGACTATTCTTCGTTTCTGTGCTGCACTGCCTTGGACTGTTCCACATGATCGTAATTGAGAGAGTATCCGCCCCTACACACTACGTAATATCTATTATTATGCCCCTGCTGGTATTCTTGCGCGAACTCTCCAGACATCCCGACGCTGCACTCGGGAACTCCCGCCACGATGGCTCGCGTTTCTTCCACTCATTCTTCTTACTACGCGACAATGGAATCTCATGGCTGAAGCCAGGTACCGTCATTTCTAATCATTATACACAATCCAAAAACAGATATCTGGTGATCCCAAGGTCGGATCACGATGAAGGTTTCACCAATCTCATATTTAAAACATTCCACATCCATCTGTGTGGGTTTCCATCTAATTCCTTACCTTAATCAACTCATGGAAAATGTTGGGGAAGGCAAACCAAAGACTGCATTTTATTGGCAGAACACTCAGAAAATGAAACAGTTCTGCTAAAGAGACTGCCTACACTACTCTTGACCGTCCTCTTTTTGAGGACTGTTGCGCAGCTATAAATACAAATATAGATGCAGATGAATTTTTCTATAAATAACGATTAGTTATCTAGTAGTACGGTGAATAGTTGATTAAAGGCTGCGTAACCTTCTAGAAATTTTTCGAACAAAGATTTTTCTGTAAAGATAGCGCACAAGTAAAGAAGAACTCATCGGTTCTAAATAAAGTGCAGCTACTTATGAAGGTCCAGTTCGGACGGGAATTATCGTATGGCAGCGAAACTTGTTAGATATGCTAAATGCGAAACCGATTTACGCTGGAAAAAATTACCTGGTGCAAAAATTACTGGGTGAAAATCTGGCGATGTACTCTGTTTGTATGACGCTATAACATCCACTCTGTCATTTGACAACCATGACACGAATGAACAGCATGACTATTGAGAGAAGAGACCGTGCTGTTAGTAAAACCGTTTTATTTGAACGCCAGGAATTACAGAGCTGCATTGAGAGAATGTCGCCGACTGTAGTTGTAAGACGTCGTGGTCTCCTGACCTTCACTGCTTACATATTCCGCCCTCACATTCATATTCCGCACACCAAGACGCTTCATTCGAAACCAAACTCGATAAGATAAAGTCAATAATGTATGAATTCATGTAAACGATATGCAAATAACTAATAAATCGCAAGTGCGCACCGTGGTTGAAATACTCGAGACTGACGTACACACATACATTCCAGACACGACGGTCACAGGAGCTTTTAGTTCGAGAGAGGCAACCGCATGCCAGGAGGCCGGTCCCAACCCATCTATGTCGGCCGGTGACCACCCGTAGAGCAGACAGCATTTGCCCGAGTGAAAGGACGACCCCGTGTTCGGCCAGCCTACGCATTCTTTACACACAGCACACAGTTCAGAGATTTTCACAGGGAGACAGCAAACGCCAAACGCCGATACTACAGGTTTCTGGATTGGTCGCCTTAAGCGAAACGTCATTCTCCCGTTTTAGAAGAGCAATGCTGATTGGCAGACGATATTTCTGATGCCTTGAGCTGAAATAGTAATGGAAGAGACCGAAAGATATATCCCTTCAAGTCTGGCGTGGAGAAGGGCCGTTCCGTTGTCGCTCTTGGAGCGAGAACACGTAACGAGAGCGTGCGCGCTCATACGTGTACTCAAAGAGCGAGGAACAAGTCTCTCCTCAGTACTTCACTGGGTGAGCACCTCTGTCGAGAGCGAATCGAAGTGCGACTCTATATTGAGTCCTTGCGATTAAGCGTTGTTCACCGTGTTAGCCGCCATGCTTATTGTGCGGTGTGAATGGACAGAGTAATAGTTAAACGCCTGCAAGCGAATTTTTGAGTGGCATCGCAATGGACTGGTTATCTGACCGGTGTACCACGCCGATAATTAGACTAGGGGCGAATAGGAGTCCTTGACTTCATCAAGGTGTAGGGAGAGTTTGATTGGCGAAGGTCAATCTAGATAGAATGAGAGTTATCTTATTTGTCAGAAGCGAGCGTCGCAGACGGCAGTCATCGCAGCTTACGGTATTGTGCACTAGAGCTCTTGCGAGCCCCATATTTCCTCCACAACAGTAAACTTCACTGCATTTCACACGCGACAGCCTTGACCGTCCCTAGCAACATTCTAACGGATAATTATTCAAGTTGAGTAGGTGCGGCTCTCAGCCATTCTGCCAAGTAAATAACAATCTTAAACTTTGCATAGAAATTTCATTAGCGAATCCTATCCTTGAGAGGTAACTTCACATTCCGATAAGAACCAAGATATAAATTGTTCAATTCGTAATTAAAAGTGCCATTGTGATTTCTCAGAATTTTTGCCAAATAAATAATAATTTTCGTTAGTACCATGTTTTTCATACACTAACTAGCACTACTCCAGTACTCAAGTATCCCACTAGTTACGTAAGAAATTTTGTGAATTTTTGTGTCATTTCCTTACAGCGGACAACTCCAGAAGATATTTATTGCTGAAAGTTTTTCAGGCATTTCTCTGTAGAACGTTAGGAGCGTCTGTCTGAATTCTGTAGTAGTGTGGGGGTGGAAATTGCATCTTGCAGGAGCCACAGGGTAAAGGGTACATCTAAGATCAATCCGACGCTCACATAGTGTCTGAGGAGAGATCCGATGTCTTTGAGTGGTTTAAAGAACACAGTAATGAAAATCTGAAACAGAAGTGAGCTTGGTGTGGTACCTGGTAAAGGAAGGTGTCCTACACCCGTTGGAAGTTGTTGACGAAGTTGCTCTGGCAGCAACTGGCCGTGCAGCACGTGCCTCGGGCTAGTACTAGTGCTCATGCAATGTCACGAGAACTGTCCATCCCAAAGTCAACAGTACGGAAAATTTTGCGATCTTTATTACACCCGTACCCTTTCAAGGTCTCGATGGTACAGCAGTTGAAACATGACCGTGCATTATTCTATGGATTGACAAGGCACATTTTACACTATGGGGTGCAGCGAATACAGAGAACTGCCGTAGTGGGGTACTGTCGAGCAATGTGTTGTGTACGGAGAGCAATTGTTCTCACCGTTTGTGGCTGTGTGGTGTGGATTCAGAAGCACCTTTATTCTCGGTCCCTTCGTCTTTGAAGATAGTACACCCAATGGCCTGTCATGCCTACAGTGAGGTCAGCACGTTAATGTCAACTCCTTGTACAGAATGTCATTCCTGCCTCAGAGGAGAGCTGCTGTGTGGACACCACTGTTTTCATGCAAGATGTTTAATAACAGAGTCATTATGATTTCCTCACTTGTTTGACCTATCCTGCCCAAGTCCCTTTCGTACTTCGAAATGTAAGAAACATTTGTATATCTCTTTCTCGCATTCACAGAGCCAATTTCGCACCTAGTGGCCAAAATTGGAAGTAATTTTTTTTCAGCGTAAATCGGTTCCGCTGTAACGCATTAGAATATCTTCTAGGTTTCTCTGCTCTACAATAAATACAGCTCCATGAGGAGCTGCACTAATTATAAACACTTGGTGCTTCAAACAAATAGGTGTACATTTGTAGTGTAGAAGTAATTATAAACTAATAAAATATTACGGCGATGTGTACTGCATGCAGTATGGAGTAACGGGTAGCGTCAGTGGATAGCGTCCTGCAAGTTGCTTGTTCAAACTCCACCAACAGCAATGGTTTGCTATTCAGTATTTACCATTTCTGGTAAGTTCTGGTACTCGTAATTCTTGGTGTTTGTAATCTTTGTACATTTTGGAATACCTGATGATTGTATACATAGCAGCAGTCTCTCTCTCTCTCTCTCTCTCTCTCCAGGAGTTCAGTTACTTTCTGGCAGTACGTTGCTATTGATAGTAAACGTGCCTTGTACTTCATTAACTACACTGCTTTCGGATTTGGACTTGATTGGGGTACGATATAGCAATATTAAAGGGATGAAACTGTAAACGCTAGCTAACAGTACGAATGTTTCCAGACTTGCCTTTAAGACAGTTAACGATTTGTGTTTCAGAGTGAAAAACTGTCCGACTCTGCCATCAGCTGTGGATGGGTCGACGGCAATGAGCGATTCAAGCGGGATTTTCTGGTTTTCCACATAGCCACTAGGAAGCCTTTGGAAATCACGGTGGGCAAGATGAGCAAGTTGTCCAAACAAATGTTTGTGCAGGTTAGTTGACAAAGTTGGCAGTTCAGCAAACATACCGTTGTAGCCCCCATTCAATGAGTTAGCCCTGAGTGTGCCACAATGTAACCTAGGACTGCGTACACAGCATGGTGATCAAAAAGTATGCAAATTCTCCACACGTCCCTTGTCCAATAGTGAGAATTATTTTCTTCTGGTAATATAGTCGGTACTCAGTGACCGCGGCTGTGGAGATGTCTTACTGTCGTTATCTTAATGCCATTAAATACAGGGTGAAGTTTATGGAAGACTATATACACACTCTGACGAACTGAGAGTTGACCAACATACAAAAATCCCATTTCTAACGTCACTACCAACATGATTTCCTAACAGCGCCAAACGCTTGACATGACTTGAAAGTTCATGTTGCTACTCCGTCTCTGTTTTATAAGAAAACTACTGTCATGATCCATGAATCTCACACACACTATTTCGATCTATTTATTACCAGAGAAAATATTTCCCTTTTGAGATGTAAACTGTAAATTTCCCATGAAAAGGTACGCACTGTGGTGCCTACTTTTTCTCTTTTCAAACTGTCAGGTATAATTTTGTGACTAGACGTGTTAATTATTGCTGGAAGTGGAGGCAAACCAACAACGTTTAGATTTGTAGAACTGTCAACAGACTACATGGAGAGTTTAATAGGGAACCACACACATTAAAACAGATAAATGTTACTGATTTGTATTTTCAATTGGAAAAAGTGTAGGAATTGTTTGCTCTAAGTTATATGTAAAAGAACATTTCAGCTACTGTTAACATTTATGTCAATGTGGAGGTAAAATTTTCTAGGTTCTTAGGCTGCGTCGTGTTCCTCTTCAGTTTCGTCTCACCCAACCGAAGTTTCGACTCCTCTTCTGGCATCTTCTTCAGAATCTTCATGTGTTCTCGATTAACTGCACACTGTCAAAACCAGTGTAGCGATCACTTTTATATGGATCTTGTAGTCTTCGTCGTTAGCTGAAAATTGTCAAAGACAATGTGCCACACTTATTTTTACAAATGAATCTGACATTCATCTTTGACAGCGTCCAGTTTTTCTGGAACACCACAGTAACCAGAGGAAAATCCCAGCTTAGGTGTCGAAACTTTGACTATTTAAGCAGGAATAGAAGAGAAAAACGATGTGCCTAACAACCTACAGGACTATTTTCAATGCCAACTTGTAGGAAAGCTTGCAAACTTACATTTAATGATTATGGGGCAGTCACTTTTTTTTAAAAACTCTCCAAAAAATCTTCGTCCTTCTCATACCCAAACTGAGCCGTAAAGTTCTTAATGGAGACAGTTATCTTTGTCGACATCTTCTACCTTCGTTTTAAAATCCTGCTCCCACGCCTACATGACCATTTCTTTGATGTACTGCTAGTACATGCATCGAAAACATTGTAGCACTAATGTTATGGCCGACGTCTTCACAAGCAATACTACTTCTTCTGCAAAGATATTTTTCATTACCTCTGACGTTATTTCTACTAGTGCCGTTTCCTCTAGTACGTCATTATCTATATATTATCTGTGTATGGTGCAGTTCCAAACTTCAGTAATAGTCTACATCTAATTATTATTGATGGGATTAATTCTCTTTCTCAATAAAATTCACATTGCATCCTATCATCACACGCACTATTCCTCAAAAATTATTGCTTATTCGTCTGAACGGGTACCTGCTTGTCAAGCTTCGTTCGCTTCACAACAAATGTAGAAACCAGTTTTATTCCCTGAACCGGCATTACTACCACTTCGATGTTGTCGGCACTTAACTTGTTTTATTGTGCATGTGACAGTGCTGTCTCTTTGAACACTGTGTCAAGATGTCCCATCATCTCAATACTATGAACTTGTACCATGATATGGGGACAGTTAGCAGTTGCTTTGGTCTCTTGTACGGAAGCATCTACGTTCATATCAGTCTTATCATTCACCATTTCACTGCGTCTGTAGACATGTTGAACAGTGAGCTGCAGTAAACGTTCGAACATTTCGCTCACAAAGTGGGATGGATTTTATCTGTGCACTTTAAAAATCACCCTAAAAGGTATTCGTCTCTTCTGTGAAATTGTATCCATAAAATTTACTCAGATTTGTTTTCATTGAGAAGATTTAAGAGATCCACAATTATTTATTTTCCAAAACAAAGTCTTTTATGTCAAAGTACTATTCGTACTTTTTCTAATTCTAGTTTTAATATAAAAACAAAATATACAATAATAGCTTTGAGACTAATTGTAAAGTACATATCTGTACACGACTTAAAATATTTTTATGTCTGCAGGTGCTGAATGGATCATATGGACTGCTGAATTTGCTCTATCATTTTCAAAGCACTGAGTAACTTGTTACTACACCTAATGTAAAAGCAAACACAGACCAGAGTTTATTTACTGTTATAATATTTTTATAGATTAGAATATCGTTTCAGTTTGACTACATGCACAACCTATGATAGATTTGTTGAACCAAATCTAGCGCCAACTTTAAAATAATAAAGTAACTTCACGATAGTAAAAGGCTTTTTGATTCATGAAAAAACGTCACAAAAAATCAACAGACTGCTATTTTATATTTCGCCATATATATTTCGCCTTTAAAATAAATCATTAAAATAGATTACCGAGAAATGAATCCAGAAGCTGAAAAAATATTAGATAATTCGTATGGGCGTATACAAACCGAAATAAATGGTACATTATACCTAGTGAATTATGAAAATATCTTATTGATTTCTTGTAGCAGAAACATTTTTATCATATATTGAAGGAAATAATACTGAACTACAAAAATGGGTACTTCTAAATATCTTATGAGGCACCGATAGTTGTCCGTTCATTCGATCCCGTATAGTAGACTTTCGTCGTAAATTGATATCTGCCAGATATCGTGCAGGAGGGTTTTTAAAATACCAGAAAACTGACTGAGTAACGAGCTGCAGCTATTGTGTATTGTCAATGGTGACAGTACATACGATATACGAAACATTCTCTTTAAACGTTAGATGACCCATGGATTGTCACCTATGGGGCAAAAATTAGAGGTCAAAATGACATTAGATTTCTTTAATTAACTCCTTCACAGACGTCCGGCACAGTTGACAGCACAAAGAGCGGTGCTGAGCTTGGGATCATCCGAATGCCATAGTCAGCAAAGTCTCTAGCTGTAACCATGATGACAGTGCGGCAGCGTAGCTCATATCATGGAGGTGGCCGTCACATCCCTCCAGTGAGCGGGCGGCTCTCTGCCCCAGCAGCAGCTGCTCTTGAGTCTCAGGGCAGGCTGCCACGTCCTATGGTCGAACAGCAGATCCCGTTCTGCATTCCGGGATGTCGCTCTGGGTGTCACAGGCTCGTGCAGTAGGCTGTTATACTGAGACGAGAATACTTTAATACACAGACGGCTCAGCAATTACGTGGTACGGACTATATTTGTTTAGGGCTTAAGGTATATGCTCTAAACACTTCCGTAGTGGCAGTTGAGGAAAGACTTCCGTCCTTCCGTTAGTGTACTGCAGCGTCAGCTGTTACTTTACTCCACCAAGCTGGCTCTGCTTCGCAAGGCTTGTTAGTCGTGTTTTGCTTCGCAAAGTATAACACTTATGCTTGCTGTGGCTGGTTCTGTTGCAACTGACTTCTGCTCTGATGTACTTTGTGACTTAATATGGTCGATACACCACACTTCACTCCTTTATATCAGGACCTGGTCCCTATAGGTCGACCTAAATAGGTTATCCTTTACGCTACAGTTCCTGGGGCTCACACTTCAGGCTCTGTTTTGCCTCTTAAGACTTATGCTAACAGTTGGTTTCCTTAACCCTAGCACCTAATCTCCTTAACTGAAACACCATGGAACTTACTCCATTACTAGGTTTCTTGCCCAGTACAACAGTGTCTGGCACTATTTCGTTTCGTATATCTCTGAATTAACAATTCTTTAAATTCTTCGAATGTTGTAGGTCCCTTAAGAGCTTCTGGATGCTCTACGTAAGTTTCAGCTTCCCCAGCTTGTCTTAGTTTTCCAGTCAGACCAGAGACTTCAATCTCAGCCATATTTCCGAGGTCTCCCACAAACGTATGCACAACCTAATTTGCCTTACCAGAAAAATGAGCAGTTAACCTTGTGACTGAGAAATCTATATCCCACCGTAATGAATCCGATTCTACTAATCAACGCAGTTCTGTATTATCCGCTGTTAACTGTGCTACCTTTCCTAACAATATGCGTATTTCTTCTGGCTCTGATTCTGTCGAAGCTTTATCCTTGCCAACATTTCGAGGACTAACATTCATAAGCTAAGAAAACAAAATACATTAACTCAATTGTTACTTCTAATTATGGGCCAACTCTACCCCCATTTTGCCTAGCCATATGACCTTAGCTTTGCTTGGATAAGATTTTTTTTTATTGGAACAGGTTCCATATATCGTGCTGAGTGGCCCTCAAGGTTACACTGTTCATATATAATAAACACTAAACAATCGTGACTTCCATTTCTTCTAAAACTAGACCAATTCACTGGTTCTCTACTCACAATAAAATCTACTTTACAAAATACGTGATCGCCAAACCGTTTCTCCATTACCAAAATACAATCAAAATATTTTGTACTCATTGTCCCATAGGCTGTAGGTTCAGACATTGTTCTAAGAAGGCAATGTCAGTTCTATGACATGGTTGGCAGATGATCTAAGGACTGTCACTTGTGGAGAGTGAAATCAGATGTCAGGACGACGGTAGGTTTGTTTAATTAACTTCTTTATTGTAGCCTTTGACTGTAGTACATCAGGAACAGCCGTCTAGTAGCTTCTAATGCAAAAAGCAGACATTTGGCATTTCTGACAGCGCAATGAGAGGGGCCAAGTGTGGCGTCATTCGAATGCTGCTGTCAGCGATGTCTCCAGCTGCGACCATAGTGACAGCGTGGCAAGTTAGCTGACGATACTGGAGAGGCTGCCATGACCTCCCTCCAGAGCGCAGGGGGCTCTCTGCTCCAGCAGCACGGCAGAGTTCACCATACTGTGGTCGAACAGCGGATCCTGTAATGTTTTCTGGGACGTCTCTCCGGGCGTCACAGATCAGTGGTGTAGGCTGTGTTATTAAGAGGAGAATATTTTTGTATGCAAATGGGTGAGTACTTACACGCTCCGGAATATGTTCTTTTAGGGCTTAGTGTACATGCTCTGAACACTTCTGTGGTGGCAAGCGAAGAAGGGCTTTCACCCTACCACCAGCATGCTGCAGCATTAGCTGTTGCTGCGCCCCGCCCAGCTGACTCTGCTTCACAACGCCTGTCAGTTGTGTTTCGTCTCACAATGCTTACCACTCTTGCCTGTCTGTCGCTGGTTGTAATGCATCTCACTTCTGTTCCTGTGGCCGACCTGTTCTAGGCGCTTCAGTCTGGAACCGCGCTGCCGCCTCGGTCAAGGATGTGTGTGAAGTCCTTAGGTTAGTTAGGTTTACGTAGTTCTAAGTTTAGGGGACTGATGACCTCAGATGTTAAGTCCTATAGTGCTTAGAGCCATTTGACCCATTTTTTAACTTCTGCTCTGGCCTACTTTTGGCAAATACGATCGATATGCTGCAAAAGGGCACTGTTTATCAAGTTATGGTTTTCTTTAATCCAAGTCTGGGTGGTATTTATTTACACCCATAAGTCACTGTATTATCTGACATCGACTCTGCTCGCAGTAGCTGTTCTTAGGTATCTGTGAAGGTTAATGACCAGTTAAGTAAGTTTTACAAATAAGCAAGTTACCAAATTGTTAGAAACTAGTTAATAATTAATTAAATGTTCGCATTAAGCTGTGTAACGTTTCCGAATATGATGTCTGTGCGTCGCATTTCATGTGGGAATTACTCACGTTTTGAATACGTAAAAGATGTGGACAACCTTAGGGGCACTTCCATTGTGTTCTAATGAATAACCAGGTAGATACATCATACGTTGTTAAGTAACATAGCTGATGGACACACACAAATATAGAACTTGAGTTTAAATTCATAGGTAACATCTATTTCACTCCTACTTACGTGAGAACTAGCATGATTTCTGTCACTCTCATTTTCCAGCAGAAAACAAATTTTGTGAAATACGCAGACTTTTACTTTAGCGATGTTTGAAAGGGAAGGAAACAAATTATAGTCAGTTGTTGCACTATCTTAGCAACTGCTTCAAGGGATTGTGTGTATGCCACCTAGGTGATTTCTGTGGTATAAGACAGTGTTATCAGATTCTGTGCAAGTTGTCCGATGGGAAGCAGCACATAGAGCAGGTAAGACATGAGACTGTAGCGCACTTTATCACCATTCATGACCAGGACGATGCATGTCGTAATGTATCGAATTAGTTTAGGGGAGGGTCTTCTTGTGAGATAAAAGCAGTGAGAACTGCCGTCTTAGACGTACCTATACTGCTAAGGTCCCTGATGCTGCACTGACCATGTTATTGGACATAATGGGGGTTTAGATGCCTGACGGGTTGTTGGGGTTGTAACAGTATGTAGTCGGACTGCAATGCGCCAGTGTACCACGTTATTTACTATTTGTTTCTCGACAGGCGAAAGCCTGCATAATATCATTGTTTATTTTATTAGTCAAAAGAGTTCAGCTCAGACCATGTAATGTCATTGCACGCATGAAGTGAAACAGCACACCGGTGCAATCTCCATCGTCACTCATAAATGCAGATCACGTGCAGATTATGGCTATAAGTCTTTTATCATCTCATGTTCTATCAGCATAAGCCATACTCATTTGGTGTTCAGGGGTTATATTGGCTGCTCATCTGGAATAACTTCTCCTTGCAGCTACTGATACTTACGTGTGTGGAGTATTCATTATCCATTATTGTCAATGATATCACAAAGTAATTAAGATGGTCTTGCACAGTGATAGGTGAGTATTCATTATTTGATGGTAACAAAACAAGCAAGTAAAGTTTCATAATAACAAAAGCTGCCGCTGAGATCTTATCCCACCTTTTAGAAATTTCGGATGAATATTATATTGTGTGTCCTCGTTTCTAGTTACTGTCATCAAACGAATGCAATTCCTATGCTAAAATCCATTGGTAATCTTTTAGTCACGATCTGCTTCAGATCGTCACCACAAAGTTCGTTCATTAAAATTTATGCCATAGGTAATAACGGATAATTATTATTTTCAAATGGGGATTAAATGTCGAAAAGGCATCTGGAAACTGGAGTAGACAACATTTCCCCTGGAACTGTTAATATCTTCAGGAGAACGAACCAAGGCGAAACTTTTCCTTCTACTATTGAACATATACGAGACTGAAAGCTACGCTCAAGAAGAGTGTCATAATCCCTATACCATCCACGAGCTTAATAACCCCTGCTTACTAAATACTGACACAGATCGTACCCAAACGAAAGGACATACTAGTAATAAGCAGAACGTAGTAAAATCAGTTTGGATTCCAGATAAATATAAGAAAATGCGAGTAGACATTAATCCTATGACGAGTCACAGAGCACAAATTGAAGAAAGGATAGTCCCTATTTATAGTACTCGTATTTGTAGTTTAAGGAAATGTTTTTCAGTAAGTTCTCTGGCATACTCTATTTTGAGATTCTGAAGTTATCCTAGAGACAATATTGGAATCGAAAGCATAATTAAAACTTGTACAGATATTAGTTTGTCACTGCAGGTCTTGTAGGGCCAGGAAACGAGGCAGTACTTAGGAAGAGATTTAGAAGGATTGCAACGAATACACCACCAGATTCAATTTGTACACAAATCAAGTAATAAAGGAACTGACATAGAAATTTGGAAGAGGAAAGAAAACTCATGGAGAAGAAATAAGAAATGTAAGATGTGACATCTGCACTTCCGTCGCAGACAGCAAAAGGAGATGGAAGCTCTGTTAATAAGAATAGAATTTTTTTATGGAAGGCTATAGAATGAACGCCACTCATAGTAAGACAAGTGTAATTATGTCACGTAATGCTTGGAAATTAGATTAGGAAATCAGAGGTTAAAAGTAGTAAATAAGTTCTGATATTTCAACAACAAAATGTCTGATGGCTGAAGTATAGAAATGTCTATTCTAGCTAAGCCTGATACATTGTACGAGCTACGTCGGACGACCCATGGATCGTCCTTAGTGAATTGTTATCTCTAACAGATCTTCACCACATACTACTCGTTGCCGGCTGCATTGTACCCAGAAGCTTGGATACTCAACAAAAATAAAGAGGTAGAATATGTTTTCTATGGACTTGAGTGAACTGTCGTAATAAAGATAGAAATAGATTCCAAAAACTGTAAGTATCCATACATCATCCTGTGTCAGTTTCCATGACAATTTAAACAGTGACGACAACACTCCACCTACAATACATAATACTCCAAACCCTATTGAATAAAAAATACACTTGCCATTGTGACATCTTACTGGTGTGGCATTTAACATTAGTAGTGCTATGAATAACACCTTCATGCTAAGGTTGTCACATCACGCAAGCGGTACTGGAAAAGCGTGTTAACGATGACTGTATACGGACCTTAAAGGCCTATTGTATCTCTGGAGATGAATCTTCATCTTCATTTAGAAAATAAACCCAGATAAAAAATTGGCTATACTGTATGACGTTAATCTTGGACCAAGTAAACGGGGTTTAGTATTGATCTCAGTCAGCTTAGTTCACACTTGGTAATACCACTATATCAGCTGTCACACTTCTACCACCGAAATTAGTCATACAGGTATGTTATGTAGTATTTGGTGTTAACGATTTTCTGTTACAATGATCACGATACTAAGCAAAATAAACTTTTCAAAATGTAGGTGACCATATCGTCGCATCAGGTAGTCAGGCGTTTACTATGACGAATACAAATACGGTACACATCGCTGGCCATGGAATCTGCGTTTTTCGTGTGGATGAAAGTTCCACAGACTTTAAAGCCATTGTTAGTCAAAGCTAAGTAAATTACTGAAGCAGAGAATGGCAGTGGTAAACAGTTGTGTTGTCTACATAAGCTGAGCCACCATCAAGCCGAATGTAGGCTTGACTACCACAATGACAGTGGGCACAGACCTTTTTGACATAATATATCTTTGTCTTCCTTAGACCTCTGTGCACATCCATTCAGATATATGGGAACATAGTGTCTAAAGTGAACTAAAAACCATGACGCAGCTTGGCATTTTAATGGTATGTGCAACAACAATGACAAATGGAACTGACCTTAGATTGAACCTCAGACCTGAGGCACAGTTTTGCATTTAATCACTGGACCACTTTTTTCAAACAAATAAATCATTTATTGCATTGAATACAATCTACTAGAACGCTTAACATTTATTGAAACATTCTTCAAACAGTTTAGATTAAAAAGTAATTAAATAATTAAAAATGAATAAACAAAAAAGCAGAAAACGCCACTGTATTTTCATTATCCGAGGGAATGCTATTTTTTATGAACACATTAAATTGTTTTTAATTTTTTCTTGTAAAAAATTTTCTCTGCGATATGTCGATGTACTGTTTGAAGTGCTTTTAGATGTAAATTACAGAAATTAAACAACCTAATTGCAACAGTTGCCACACAATATATGTTTTTTTCCAATCATAAGTACGTATTTCATGTGTATTACAGTAAACTGAATATGTACTGTTTATGTTAAAACACACACTTTCATAAAGGTATGGGCAAACAAACGTGGCTCTGCTAAATGTATCCGTCAATACATATGTGTCCGTCTTAGGAGTTTAAGCACATGTACGGAAGCTAATAATTGAACATAAATTGTGTATTTAGAGATATTAGAGCCAAAGTACTGTTTTTGTAAGAGACATTCAATCATTATAGGGTACTGTCGGAATACACATACACTGACAGAGAGAAAAGTGAAGCACCCACATGGAGAGCGGGAAACGAAACGAAACTTCACAGTTTGAGACTGTACGCGATATTATTTCACTGATTGGAAAAACTAGTCAAGTTAACGAAGAAGTTGGCAAGGCAATATCAGTCCACTTGTCTATACTAGGTTCTCACCTTTGGCCTGGATGTATATGTAGAGATTCGGCTGGTAAGGGTGGTGTATCCTCCCCTGAAGTAAACTGAGTACTAGTGCAGGACGAGGTGATGTCCGATCTGCTCCCATACATATTCAAATCGGTGACAAATGTGGGTATCTTGCTGGCCACAGGAGAGCCTCAGCGTCATGCACAGGTATCATAGAGACACGTACCATCTATGGACGAGCATTTTCTTTTGAAAGATGGAACCACTATCTTCTCAAATAAGCTGTAACACATTAGGATGCAAGATGTCCCAGATGCAACGCTGTGTCATCCGAGATCCCTCAAACACTATCAACCATGACCTTAAATCATATCCGATGCCTCCCCACACAATACTGCCAAGAGTATCACCATTGTGTTTCTCCAGAGCATTGCAACATGGAAACCTCTCCCCAAATGTAGACCCGGAATGAGCCATCTTTCAGACTTTGTCATGTGCTGATAACGCTATCTCACTCATACTTGCACACGATGAACTTCTGGTGTAGTGCAGAATTGCAGTTCATCTTTAATCATAATGAAACGCCATTCATCAGCAGGCTAATCTTCCCAGTTATGGTACCACTCCAAATTCAAAGGCCACCGTTTGTGTTGTGTTAAAAGATTTTAAACAAATGACCTTTCAAATTTGAATTTAAGACGGCTGATTGCCTTATCTTAAAATATTTCACATAAAGTTCAGGTGAAGGCCATATACTGAACATACAACAACTCAAGGCTTAAGGCCTGGATAACAAATTAAGATAAGAGGACAAGTTTCAGATTTTCAAATGATTTTTCAAATAGTAATTTAAGATGGCTGAAGGCCTTATCTTAAAATATTTCACGGAAGGTTCAGCTGAAGGCCATATCTGAACATTAAAACAAACTAAATTAATACGTGGGTGAAGGCCTCACACAGTACTTGAGACTAAAAGAAAATCGCAATCCAAAACAACATAACAGTGGTGCTCAGAAGTGTTCCAAGGGTCGGCCTGGGGAGGAAACTCTAACATAAGTTTAGGTGAGACAGGCAGCCAAGCATAATACTAAATAATCGGATGAGAACACGACCTAGGGACAGCTGAAGAACCAAACAACAACCTAATCAATTCCCTTCCACCCGACCATCGGCACGACAACTGAAAATATCAGCGAGGATGACGATATCAGCAGCTCTACGTCTTGACAATGGGTGTCTTAATACAGTCAAGGCACAATAACCACTAAAAAAAAATGAACCACACCAAGGCTATCGAACGACATGCCGTGCCGGACATCATCGACACGGCGAGGAAAAAACACTGCCGGAAAACTACACTAACGACGAGGGCAGGTAACCAGAACGTTAACAGCCACAAGGCAGAAGATACCGTTGGTGCACTTCAGTAATAAGTTCCAATGAATTGAATAGTTAAACACCATGCAAAAAGACGGCTGCAAAATTTTGCTGACTTCCGGATGCTTGCGGGAACTGCCCAGGAAGCAACAACCGGCAATGAACGAAGAGATGTCATAGCAGTTGAGGCTTGATAACAGGTTAACTGATTACTCAACTCCAGTATCCAGATTCGGTGGGCGACGAACTTTGCAGCTCTCGCAGCTAGTGCCTCACATGACCGCGTATGCACGTTGCCAGCGGCCCCAGCCTGACCCTGCGCCACAGAGACTTTCTCGCTGCTCTGTCGCAACCGATCGACTGCCTCGCACATACCCGCACACGGAAATATAGCAGTCACACCAAAGATGGTACAGATTTACTAGTACCAATAAGAGCTGCTGCTGCCACTGATGGAGGCAAGTCAGCAACTCGTTATGGTAGTAACTCAGGGAGCAATAAGACGCCACTCGACTATGAAAAAATTGCCGAAGAAGAAACGGCAATAACGCGTGCCAGCCACGGCTCACTCACTGAAAGCTTTCTCCGAAAATTACTTTCCAACAGTTAGTTCAGGAGCCCAATCGAAGTGCGGAAGGTTCACAATAAATAATCCAAAGCAAGTGAGAGATACACAAATTAGTGATCACAAGGTCGTGGCAGCAAGACTGAACATCGTAACATAAGAATTCAACGTAATGTACGCACAATACTTCTATTTTTTAAGAAGAAAAGATATAGGTTCGCTTCATACCTTCATGAGAGACACTCTCCTTCCACACTGACTATATAACTGCAAAGCAGATGTTGCTTGGCTTCAAAGAACTCGTATCGATGGCAGGTGAGAAATACACACCAAACAAATTAATAAGAGTTTGTAACGTCCTACATGGTACACGAAACAGGTCAGAACACTTTGTGGAAACAAAGAAAAAGGACGTAAAGTTTTTAAAAAGGCAAATCTCTAAGACTGGCAATTTTGTACTGAAATACTATATTTATCATTGCCTCCCATGTGAGACGCTTGTAATATCTCCCACAATGAAACGCTATTTAAAAATCTGACGAAAACGCAACAAATACCTTCACTGCATGATAACAATGTTTATATTACCGACAATAGCACCAATAAAGCGGAGGTGCTAAACACAGTTTTCCGAAATTCCTTCACTGGAGAAGATAAAGTAAATACTCCAGAATTATAATCAAGAACCGGTGGCAACAAATTTAACTTAAGATTTCATGTCCTGAAAATAACGAAGTAACTTAAATCACTTAAGGATGGGAAGTACTTCGATCAAAACTGGATACCAAACAGGTTCTTTTCAGAGTATGCTGATAAAATAGCTCCATTCTTAGCAATCATACACAACCGCTATCTCGATGGAAGTTCCGTACTTAAAGACTGGAAGGTGCACTGGTCCCACCAAAACTCAAGAAAGCAGGCAGAACTCATCTGCTGAAATACAGACATACGGTGTTGAGACATTATGAATTACATCAAAGAAAACGATTTATTGATAGTCAATAAAGATTCAGAAAATATCATTTTTCTGAAATAGAATTAGCTCTTTATTCACACGAACCATGGAGTGACATCGACAGGTTATCTCAAATTAATTCCATATTTTTAGATAACGTTCCTCACAAGGGGCTTGTAATCAAATTTCGTGCCTGAAGAGTATCGTCTCGGTTTTCCGACTGGAGTCCTGACTTCCTTTCAGAAAGGTTACAGTTCGTAGTAATTGGTGGAAAGTCATCCAGCGAAACAGAAGTAAGATCTGGCGCTCGGGAAGGAATAGTTACAGGCACTCAGCTGTTCCTAATCTGTACAAACGATTTAAGAGATAAACTAAGCAGCCCTCTTAAATTGCTTGCTGATGGAGCTGAAAGTCCCCACTACATGTTACTGTATGAAATTTAGCCCAAACTTACCTCCCACTCTATAAAACGTCTGTGTATTACCGAAACTATGAACCAACAAACTGCTATCAAATTTCAGCTGGTATGCTAAACAGAATCTAATTTGAATCGAACTGTAACTGATCTGAACACAGCTTATTTTTTATATTAAATCAACTGAAGTTAAACAATTATCTGGCCATAGTCAGAATTTCCGCTTACTTCGCACACTGAAACGTCGTTGCCGATTTCTCCAAAACACAAGCGCAAACAGCAAGTAGACAGCGGCTAATGTAGATTTCTATTTTTAAGTAAAATTTCCAAAAAATATTGAAACTGATGCATATTACATGGTGGCTCTTGGTAATGCGTAGTTACTGATAAACCTTCTTCAGTGAGTGAAATGGGGAGAGTAACTATTCCTATGAAATGATATTCCCAGACAACGATTTTAGAGTGAAGTATGTATTTGAAAACAAAGAGTAAAACTTCGCACGATGTTCACACATAACATTGGTCTGAAAAATACTACGCTTAACAAAGTGAACATTAATTTTAAAGGGGTATAACGTTAACGGAGAATTTCTATAAAAACAAAACAGCTTAATCAGTTATATGTTAATGCATGCCTCAGGACTGAGCATTTCGATATACATCATATTCACCCTTTCTGTCCTTTACAATAATTCTTACTTCAACTAACAGGTACAACAATAGTAAGTCAGTACAGCACTACTGAATACCTCCATCACGTACCACAATGCGCAGAGGCAAAGACTGTGGCACAAGACCAAAAATTGTTTAACAGTAACACAACTTTTCTCTCTCTCTCTCTCTCTCTCTCTCTCTCTCTCTCTCTCTCTGACGTGTACATCGATAACACACAAAAATCAGGCGACATGCCCATCTTACACTACTGTAATTTACCGTCTCATGAAGCCATCAAACGATCAAAACAAATAGCCAAATGATTTAGACTCGATATCTGTATGGTGCAAAAAGTGGCATTTGATTCTACATAATAAATAGTTTGAAGTCACCCACACGAGTACTTTAAGGAATCTGTTAAATTTCGGTAAGACAGTAACTGAAACAAATCTAAAATCTGTGACTTCAGCTAAACATTTAGGGATTACAATTATGAATAACTTAAAGTGGAGCGATTACATAGATAATGTTGTTGAGAAAGTGAAACAAAGACCTGAAATTTTTTGACACAACACTTTGAAGATGCAACAGTTTTACTAAAAGAGCTGCTTACACTATGCTTGTCTGTCCTCGTCTGGAAAACTGTTGCTCAATGTGGGGTCCCTTCAGATAGGAATGACAGAAGTCACCGAAAAAGTTCGAAGAAATCATGAAATTTGGGAGAGAGTGTCATCGATGTGCTACGCGAGTTAGGTGGCAATAATTAAAATAACAGCGTTTGTCGTTGTGCCTGGATATTTTCAGAACGTTCAATCATCAACCTTCTCCTCCGAATGCGAATACATTTTTTGGCGCTGACCTACACTGGGAGAAACGATCGTTGTAATAAACTAAGACAAATCAGAGCTTTCATGGAACGACTTGTGTTCTTCTTTCCCGCCTGCTGTAGGAGAGTGGAACGATAGAGAAAAGAGAAATAGCTTCAAGGTGGTTTAATGACCGCTCTGCCAAGCACTTAACTGTGAGATGCATAGTAGTTATGTAGATGTAGATGTTCGTTGCAGTGGAGAGACGTAGAATCGGATATACGAAAGTTTTTCAAGCGACTGCAGCTGATTTCCTCACACTTACTGGCTAGCGTCACAGAGACTCGTCTTGTGATGCTCATGAGAAATGCAAAAATTTCATTCTCCCCACACCTCTGCAAGGTGGCACTGTGCCCTCCACCCGCAATGAGGACAGACGTCGGCTTTGCCCATGAAAGCACAATGTGTGTTAACAGCTCCACTTCTGCAATAACTGCCCATCACCCTGGGGAGTCTGTTCTCTCCTACTGTGATATGCTCACTGCCTTCTGGCCTCAAACAGGAGCCTATGATCATGCCGGGAGTTCACATACCCAGTGAGAAAAACACAAGCTTTCCTCTGTAGAAAATATGCCCAGTACTCACAGGAAAAGAACCGCAAGATAATTGCAACAAAATGAAACACTATCCGTTATTGATACGTGACAATAACGTCATGTAGTATTAAAAAGAACATTAGTTTAATTCTGCCGGAAAAGGAAAACATATTTCTCCGCCGTGTGCTGGCTTCCATTAGAAAACGAATCCAACTATTTCATAGAAATGGTGATTTAGATTCTAAACTAAATGAAATTTTTAATTATGGTGTAAGGAAGGATGTAATAAAAGAAGTATCCATGTTTGAAGCTAAAATTAACAACTCAAGTTCATAGGCAACCTTACACAAAAATTTGTACAGAATGGGTAGATGGGAAGGCGGTGGGCGTGATTGATTCATCAGGATAATATTTAGACAAAGGCCATTTATTGGCGAAAGCATGATAAAAAGGGGTCACATAGCCAGGCCTATGGACGTGATGGTGAGCCAGAAGAGTGGTGAAGGTTGGTGCCCACGAAAACTAAGTCCACAGTGCCGCAGCACCGGGAGAAGCGGGAAGATCCACAGTGCTACAGGGCGTGCTTCCGACTCACAGGAGAGCAAGAAAACAAGAGCGCGGGCCTGGCAACTGGTGACTGGGTATATTCAAGGCACCATGTGGCACTCTCTGCCTTGATTGGTCAGGACTGAGAAACCCGTAGGGGAGCTCCCACAGAAGACGGCAGGGGCCTTAAACTATGGGTGGGTTTAGAGACTCTAAAGACCACCTAGGGGTCACAAAAGGACTTATGCATGTCAACAATATTATTTGTTTACAAAAACAAATATTATAAAAAATCCAAACAGTTTACATTTGAGACAAGTGAGAAGAAAATACATTTAGAGATAATCATTTGAAATAGGTGAATAAGTGGATTGTCTTTTCTCGTAAAGTAAATTTAAAGAAAAAAACAAATACGTTCATGTCACCACTGGAGTTACACGCAGGGCAAGTGTCATGAGGCGGCGTGGTGCGTTGTCCTTAGCGGGCAGTGTGCAAGCTGCCAGAGGGAAAGGGGCGTGGCCATGGCCAAGCCCCTGCACTGGAACTCAGCGCAGTGGGATATGAGGGGAGGGTTACACGTTTCAAACACATTTAAAAAGGGAGTTAACGCTAAGGGAACACTTCATTGTACTGCACAAGTTTTCACATTGGTAGATAACACAGTAACACTTTTAATACTAAGGGAGGGCACATGCCTGATAGGTTCTTGTTTTCTCTTTTTTTTTAGGTCCACATCAGTACAAAAATAAGAAGAGCAGCGACTGGGGTTACCGTGGCACTGGGTATAATGGTTGTGTATAGTTTAGTAGCTGTTTGCCATTCAGTTAAGTGTGCTAACAGGCTATCATAAGAAATTTGTCCTTGCTCATGTTTTAAAAGGTCATCAATCGACGTTAGGAGGTGATCATTTGATTTATTAGATAAAGCAGGCAAATGAATTGACAAGGGAATCACGAATGAGCTTTCAGGTATAAAAAACGTAGGTAAAGCGGCGCGAATACTGAGTAAGCCATAGTGGCATGAAAGGTTAGAAGTGGTGTTTCAACAGGAACCATTTGCTAACGATCTGCCCGGAGGCTACGTCAGAGTGGCATCTGGCTGCAAGGCTGAATCTCGCACTACGTTAGAAAGGCGGGTGGCAGATAACTTCCAAGGCCAGCGCGGAATCAGAGCTTATGCGGAAGCTGAGACGTGAAGCCGAAGCGGTTGCAACTATCAAAGAAGGCTCAAATTTTGAATGGGGATTTCATCTTACTGGCGGTTTAGCTACGGGCTAGACGCAGTTCGCGACTGATGGTGCCTGATTAGCTATCGTCAGAGAGCACAGAACACTGTTCTCGCGAATTCTTCTTTGACATCAAAATTAAAATCTAACTGTGCTAGTCCACATGAACTGAATAGTTTTGTTTGGGAATACGCCAAGATAATAGACTCCAAAAGGTGTTTTTCTGTTGGAAGTTGACAGATGAAAGTAGGTAGGATGGTCTAGTCTGCGAAACCGAAATGTGAAGGATCGACTTTAGACAGCTAAGGTGGTGCACGGGTGCCAGCCGTGTCACGTAAGGTACGTGCCCTTGCGGGTGTTGCATGGCTCTTCATGTGTTGTACTGTTGATAGTTGAAAGATGAAAGTGGTTAGAACGCACTATGTCACCAAACGGAAAACGGAAGGGGGAGTTGCAGGTGCTGCCCGCGCCAGAGACAAAGGCGACGGGCTGGGGAAGGGGGAACTTCAATGCCCGCTTTCTCTGCAGGCAGGAGGGAGGGAACGGAAGGGGGTCGTGTCGGCAGCTGAACTCGTCACATGTCAACAGCTGTAGACAACAGCGGCGGTATTTACGCGGCTCCTTCCATGGCATTTAACATGCAGTGACACGTATTATCATAAAAACTTACCTTCCTAACTCTCCATTGTCGTCTTATAAAATGTTAAAATAGCTCATCAAGATGATTTCTTCCACTTTTAGTGTAACACATTTGTTGTTTACTTGGACGTACTTATTCTTGTTATTATCGTTACGTGAACATATTCTTGTTATTATCGTTGTGTGATCATTTACCAGAAACATAGATGTAATGGGGCGTATTTCAAATGACAGGTACATGACAGCATGTTGTCAGAGTTCTACTGGCAGCTGCGAACGTGTATTCCTATCATGTTTTTATGGTAAAGTTTCATCAGCTGTGTCAGTTCACTATTCCCTAAATCAACAAGGAAGCGTGAAACCATTTAACATATACAAGAATAACTAATTCTTATCTCTGTGTTTTCTATTGGCAAGGAAAATTGTCCCCGTAATTCCATTACCAGTAAGTATTTCTGTTTTCAGTTCTCGACTGCTACAACATTACTAGAGACATTAATTGGCACAAGACAAAATGATTACAAAGACTTCAATCACTTCCATTAATATGTGAGAACATAAATTCTGTTACCAATGGTTGCCAATTCTTATGTCTACTTATAACTAACATGTACAACTTAAATAAATGTATAGTGACGAAGGTGTTTTCTGTCAATTAATTCTCTTGCTGCATGCAGGTCTTTTCCACCTGTTTACATGCCGCCCTGGACCTTGCGGCGGTGGCCGCACATTTAGTGAGAAAATAGTGACTTTGTGGGGCAAACATTATTGGTATTGCAAATAGTGCGATACGGCGCGCGACAGCACATTGCCATGTGGTTGGGTCTCCCACATCGCTGACAAAATACTTGTTTTGCTCGGACCGGTACTGGGTCCTGCGGACACGGTGCAGCAGCACATAAGTGCAATATATCTTTGCATACTATTGCCAAACGAACAGCTTCAAACAGTGAGGTGGAGGAAGCTGCTTTAACTTCTCCTCTGATGCGGAGGTCAGTACTGCGAACAAACACATCAACTGCATGCGCTTCCGCTTCAGAGCGCAAAATCCTATTTTCACTGGCATTTTCGCCTAGCTTGTAGGTACGACAAGATACAGCTTGTAGACGATCTGCTAAGGTATCAAAATCCTCATTAGGCTTCTGCTTAAGGTTTGATAATTGATCTCTGTAATATCCGGTACCTCTGGTATCGGAATAAAGCATAGTTACTCCGCGAGCCAAAACTTCAAAGTCATGCGTATGACGGAATTCGTCCACTGTTTCTATAAGCATTCAGGCTTCCCCCGTCAGCTTCAATCTGGCTACATTGACCATTAGCTCAGTTGGCCAGGTGCAAGTGAGACCCACATCGTGGATATTCTGTAGGAACACAACCACATTTTCGTGAGACTTCCCAGAAAATGTGGGAATAAAATCAGCCGCAGGAAAATTGCTTACAGTTCAAGTAGCTCTCGATTCTGTGTGAACAGTTGTTGCATCTGAGAATTAATGGCTTCGAGCGGATCTTGCAAGGCTGGTGCCTCTGCGGGAATATCACGTTCCATCGCTCGTGTTCCCATCGACATGCTTACAAACTTTAAGGGATGCTAGTTACCAAAAAAATAATTGTTACAAAAAAGGACAGCCACAAAGTTTCATAATCCAGTGGTGGACGATTGATGAAGTTGATGTTGGAAGCATTGCGGCGACTTACATAGTACTGGAGTTGGAGCAATGCCGTGGTGGAGTGGCGGTGGTGGGCGGTGGCTAGCGGGCGGCAGCGGGCGCCGATGGCATCCGGACCCACGGGCGGCGCTGGCTCACACAGTTCGCGATGTCGGCAGGCCCCTGGCGCATCAGCGACAGCAGCTGGCGATGGTGGACGTCGCGGCGGCGTGCCAGCGGCGGCTGGCGTAGCAACAGATGATGGCAGCCCGGCCGGTCGCACAGCTCAGGCCCCTCGAAGTCAGGCAATGATGGGCAGCACGGTGGCGTCCGGCTCATGTGGCTGACTAGTGTGGGCTGCCTCGCTGAAGCACGAGCCCTGTGCGTGTTTACTGGCGCAGCCACAGCCTGCGTAGAGCAAACGTGGCGACTGGTTGGCGCATTCCATGCGCGAAGTGCACGGCATCTTGCCAGAAAGAATTTAATGTAGTGACAAAGTCGCTACGGGAACGGATCCCACTTCTGACAACGGTTGTACAGGAAGGGTAGAAGTGAAGGCGGTGGGTGTGGTTAATTCATCAGGATAATATTTAGAGAAAGGCCATTTATTGTTGAAAGCATGATAAAAAAGGGTCACATAGCCTGTCCTTGGAGAGGTGAGGGTGAGCCAGACGGTAAAGTATGGCGAAGGTTGGTGGTAATGAAAACTAAGTCCACAGTGCCGGAGCACAGGAAGAAAACTGTGTGCTAGACCACATGGGCAAAAATGGTTAGTATTTGAACTATGTCAGTCCGTGGGTTGAAGGTTAATGTTGGTATCGCTGAGCAATACCACCTATCGAAAAAATGTGCCTGCCGCTATGTTTTTCGCTATAATCCGAAGAAGCAGACGTGCAGAATACCTGCCGACTTATGTGCGAACCGTACCGTTAGATCAGTGAGTTTCGAAGAAAATGGCTCTGAGCACTATGGGACACAACTGCTGAGGTCATTAGTCCCCTAGAACTTAGAACTAGTTAAACCTAACTAACCTAAGGACATCACAAACATCCATGCCTGAGGCAGGATTCGAACCTGCGACCGTAGCGGTCTTGCGGTTCCAGGCTGCAGCGCCTTTAACCGCACGGCCACTTCGGCCGGCGAGTTTCGAAGAGGGCTCATTAATTGCATAAGAGAATGTAATACATATATCCTGGACATTGCTGCTCGTGTGGGACAAAGTTTTTCGGCAGCACACTGGGTTTGTCTGAATGGTTCACGGAAGCCTGTAGAACACGAGAAGACTGGTAGGTTGCAACCCGCTGCAGGCCGCTGTCACTGCCCTCCTTCAGGCAGACTGTGCAATCTCCAAGTACCCGACTGCCGTTCCGTCCCACCCCGGTGTTGTGTCCCTAAAGGCGGAATACAGCCCAGAAAATAGAAATAAAGTACCGGTTTACATAGAATATTTACAAAATCACTGCCAGACTGGCCCCTACAAGCGTAGACCAGCACGGGTCCGACGTGATTCTCGACTGACCTGGCACACCCCTCAAGCTAAAAGTACCTACTTATACTGCTTTACCCCTCGCTTCTGACACAGTGTCAGAGAGAGACAGAAACTGTGGCATGGGTAAATTCCCATGCGTAAGCCATTTACACATTGCCACTCCCGGTTCTGGCCTACTGCCTTGCACCATACATCACAATAACTTAAACCAAAGCTGCAGTTTCCTGCCTAGCTGTTACTTCATTCCAAACAAATCGTACGTGCAACACGCCCCTACAGCTCCGCGCCATGTTTACCGTTTCCGGCCCACTGGCTGCCGATTATTACCACACACTGCCAGAGGCCCGAGACTTCATCGCCAACCCCGCCTTTACTGAACTTTTAACAAAATTCCCCTTTTCTACGACTAAGACTAATACTAGTGCAGCACATTTCCCTCCTTTCAACAAGATTCGTCCCAAATCGAAATATAACCGACGTGGCCTATAGCTGCGTAAACATACCTTGTTCACAAAACTTACATTCTACAGACTAAAAGTAACGAGAATATCAAAACATTAACTCTACACCTACACACTGTTTCCTCTGGGTACCCATGCCGTAGGCAACTGATGTGTTGGCACCTCCTCTACTGGTGCACGTTTCCACATTCTCCACAAAGCTATACTCAAGAAAAACAGAAAAACGGCACACACTGTGGCTGAAATGCTCACTCTCATTATTCTGTAAGTGCGATGCTGTTTTAATATTCGAACATGTTCCAATACTTTATTAACCGTGATAGATCCCTCCTGTGCATCAATAAAGGAATGCAATGTTTCCAAAAACTCTGGGTTTAACGTGGAGTTAAATATGTCATATTATGCATTAGTAATATCTCCAGAACCCCTTACCACTACAAGTCACTACAAAATTGTACTGCATCCTTTAAAAATTCCCGACAGTACACTCTGCCCATCTCGAACTCTCTGAAAATAGTCTCCCCCATACAATGACAAAACGAACACAACAAACAAGAAAAACGCAACTATTATCTGACCCAACGAAACACAAAAAACCCAAATTATCCCTTGATACAAAAACACAAAATGTAAACATGCAATACAATATTACACATATAATAATTTACTCTGTCCGCGACGGTAACGCATACGGAACGTTATGTGCCCGCTGTTGTCCCTCCGCCGCAACCTTGTTCTTCCGTTTGCTTTGCTTAGCTTCCGCAATTGGGTCACTTCCTTGTAATTGAGGTAATCCGTCCACCATTCCTTTAAAATTCTTTACTCTACTTACGTGGATAACTGATGTTTTTGTTGGCAGCTGCACTTTAACATTTACAGGCGGAGTCATCTCCACGGCCTGGTATGGTCCGTGATACTTCGTCAAGAATTTTTTCGTCTTTCTCTTAGGTGTATATGGATTCGTGATCAGTACCCATTGACCGACCCTGTAATGTGGTAAAGGTCCCAACCGCTTATTCTGTTCTTCCCGCCTTTCCAACGCCTTCGTATTGGACTTCTAAACCCTCTTCAAAAATGGTTCAAATGGCTCTGAGCACTATGGGACTTAACATCTATGGTCATCAGTCCCCTAGAACTTAGAACTACTTAAACCTAACTAACCTAAGGACATCACACACATCCATGTCCGAGGCAGGATTCGAACCTGCGACCGTAGCAGTCGCGCTGGAGGTTCCATTGTTATAACTACTTAAACCTGACTAACCTAAGGACGGCACACAACACCCAGTCATCACGAGGCAGAGAAAATCCCTGACCCCGCCGGGAATCGAACCCGGGACCCCGTGCTCGGGAAGCGAGAACGCTACCGCGAGACCAAACCCTCTTCCAGACTTCCCATATTGTCTGTGCAAATTTCCTCACTGCGTCCCGTTTAGCTCCCGATTTCGGACACATAACGTCAAATCTTTCTTCCATACACCACCTCGAACGGTGACATTCCGACCCCCGAATGTATTTTGGTGTTATAACTTGATACCACGTACGGAAGATAAACGTCCCAGTTATCATGGTTTCCATTCACATAATAACTTAGCATTTTTGAAATTGTCTTATGTACTCGCTCCGCTCTCCCATTCACCTGCGGATGAAATGGACTGGTCCGTAATTTTTTAATTCTCAATAACCTATACAACTGTGTTATTAATTGGGACATGAAGTTCGTTACCTGATCTGTAATTCATGTATCAGGCCCTTAAAACGTCAATAACCAGTTATTGACTAAAGCTTGTGCTATCGTACTTGCCTGTTGGTCTGGTATTGCGACCACCGCTAGAAACCGCGAAAAGTGATCCATTATAGTTAAAACGTAACGATTCCCTGCTGGTGTTTTGTTATATGTCCCGCAGATATCTAACCCGATGAACTCGAAAGGTTTCGAAGCTTCTGGTAACCGTTGCAATGGAATTCTTGCGCGGATCACATCCGCTCGCTACGCACGCGGTACACAATTTGCTACGTATTGTTCCACATCCCTTCTCCGAGTGCGCCACCAAATTCCTTCTGCTACTCGTCTTCCCGTTGCTTGTCGACCCCCATCGCCTGAAAGCACATGATCATGGGCCTGCTTTAAGACTTCCTCTCTCTCAAACTGTTTGGTACCAGTACCCGTGGTCCACACCTGGTAACCCTACACAACAAATTTCCCTCCACAATAAAATGTGGTTGAGTTCTAAAACCTTGGCACTCCCCATACTCTGCTTGTGCCCTCTGCCATTCCGCGACACTCTTACCCATTATTTCTAATGCGTCTAGGTTGCGACTTAATGCATCTGCATTCCCGTGTTTCTTCCCTGGCTTACGCTATACTTCAAAGTGAAACTCACTTAATTTTAGAGCCCACCGTGTTAACCAACTAGAAGGATTCTTGAGTCCCCGTAACCATCGCAACGCTGCATGATCTGTCAAGACATGAAACCTCCTACCACAAAGGTAAAAACGACAATACGTTACTTGAACTTTTACAGCCAACATCTCCTTTCCTGTTGTGGAATAATTCCGCTACGTCCTATTTAACTGTCTGGAAGCATACGCCACCGGATGCTCCTGGCCCTTTACCATTTGCCCCAGAACACATCCTACTGCGCCATTTGAAGCTTCACATGGTAAGATGAAGTCTTTTTCAAAATTCGGAAACACCAACACCGGACCAGAAATTAATCTCATTTTTAATTCATCGAAAGCTTGCTGGCATTCCTCTATCCATTGAAATTTAACCCCTTTCTTTAAAAGCTATGTTAACGGCTCGGCTATTTTAGCAAAATCATTAACAAATTTACGATAATATGAACATAACCAAATATGCGATTGTAATTGCTTCGTTGTACGTGGTGTCGGAAACTTTTGAACTGCCTCTATTAATCGAGAATCGGTTTGAACCCCTTGTTCACTGATTACATGACCTAAATATCTGCCGGCCAGTATGGCCGAGCGGTTCTAGGCGCTTCAGTCTAGAACGGCGCGACCGCTACGGTCGCAGGTTCGAATCCTGCCTCGGGCATGGATATGTATGATGCCCTTAAGTTAGTTAGGTGTAAGTAGTTCTAAGTTCTAGGGGACTTATGACCTCAGATGTTAAGTCCCATAGTGCTCAAAGCCATTTGAAACTAAATATCTGATCTGCCTCTGGGCAAAATTCCATGTGTCTAAACTTAATGTTAACCGCGCCGACCGCAATCTTCTAAGGACTTCTCTTAAACGCGATACATGTTCTGATACATCCTTTGAAAATACTATAATGTCATTTAGGTAAAACATACATGTCTTTGGTTTCAGTCCCCTTAAAATCCCATCTAATAATCGCTGAAAAGTTGCCAGTGCGTTCTTCAACCCGAACAGCATACGCATATACTGATAGTGTCCCTCAGTAACAGTAAAAGCTGTCTTTGCCCTATCCTCTGGGGATACTTCCAACTGGTGGTATCCACTCCGTAAATCAATCGTCGTAAAATACTTACATTGTCCCAGATTGTCCAATGTGTCCGTGATATTCGGAATCGGATATGCGTCCGAAATGGTTTTCGCATTCATAAACCTATTTTCAAAACAAAACCTATATTTCCTTGTACCGTCCACCGACTTCTTAAGAACGAGAACTATATTGCTTGAATACGGACTATCGCTATGCTCTGTGATTCCATTCCGTAACTGTTGTTCTATAAACTCCTCTAGTAGCGGTTGCATATAACGTGATACCCTATATGGTTTCCTAAACACTGGTGTATTATCATCCGTTGTTATGTTATTCTTCGTTATCGGCATTGCTGGTAACCTACCCTCCGTTCCGAATAAATTGCTAAATTTCAATAACAATTCCTCCAACGCGACCCTGTCGTTTCCCTGCAAATGCTGTAACTTTCCCCTCAATTGCGCTGCATCGACGTTTTGCTTATGGCTCGCCTCTAAATCCTTCTTGTCGAGATCATCATCAAAATCCCTCAATGTGGCCAATAACAACCCTTTCGACAAGCTAAAATTCGCTCTGCCGAAGTTATCTATACTTACGGGAACCCTATAATCGCCTTCCACATAACTTATGTGAGCTAATCTCCTCCGCTCAAAAAATTGCGCACTATCCAACTCCTCATTATTCGAGAATGGCTCCGAAATAACAACGTCTCCTTTGGTAAGTCCGCATTTATCGAAACCCAAACTACCTTCCGTACCTGCCGGTATGTTATCCTGCTGATCGACCTTTAATGAATCCGTTCGCAGTTTAGCTGGCGTCACCTTAGCGTTGAGTGCGTCTTGCGACATTCGTCCGTTTGCAACCGTTTCCCCCATGCAAAACATTGTTTCACTGAGTTCCACTGTTTGTTGCGAAAGATCTATCTTCGCACTATGTTTTTCAAGGAAGTCCACTCCGAGAATCATCGATTACCCCTCACCCACACTTTGTAACACCTCTACCTGCTCACTAAACCTAGTTCCTGGGATCATAAACTGAAGTGCCGTCATACCCGATGACCCCACTTTATTATCCCCCACCCCACGTAACCTATAACGTGGTGGCCCAAGCCTTCTCCTGCTGACCAGGTTTAGACTAATAACAGACACGTGTGCTCCCGTGTCAACCATAAACCAGAAACCTCTGTTCCCTTCCGTTCACCAAGCCTAATAAGTACCATTCCATCTGTGCACCAATAAGCGCATTACTTAATTTCACTGGGACTGCCCTCCGACGGTTGAAGCAGGTCCGTTCTAGTTTAACGGCTGCTATCGCCGAGGTTTCCCCCTACTTTTACTTCTGCAGCTCACTGCCGGGGACCCATTTTCCCACATGAGTAACACCGCAACTGACGCTGACACTGCCTCCTAGTATGCCCTACCTGGCCACAACCAAAGCACTTAATTTCCGGTGCCAGAACTTATGCTCCACCCTTGGCTTCGTCGCATACTCTACCTCCTCTAAGTATGTGGCAATCCTTACAGCCGCCGCTAGATCACTGGGATTCTCCATTCCTACCCGACGTGATATCTCCGGCGGTACTCTCCGCAAATATACATCTAACGCCCTCTTCTAGGCTTCCTGTAACAGCAATCTATTCGTCTCCCCATTTGGTGGCAGTTACAACGTTTGTGCATTCAGCTTTCGAATCCTGTCTGAGAAAACCTCCACAGTCTCATTTCCCCTCATAACAAAGGCACTTAATTTTTCCCGAAAAATCCTGGTGTTATTCTGTTTTTGGTACCTCTCGTGCAACACAGCCTCAAGCTTTGCAAAAGTCCCCACCTTGTTCAACGCTTCGTGGTACAGTATGTACGACTTGGCATCTCCTATCAGGAGTAACGTCGCCACTCTCAACATTACAACATCTGATCACCCATTGGCCTCAGCCATTGTGATAATGTCATTAAGGAATACTGACATATCCTCCATTGTTTTACCCGAAAAGGGGTTCATCAATGCCGCGATTGCCAGGTCAAACGGTCTATGACACTCCCCGACCTGTAATTTACTTTTACCCAACGTCCCTTCCCCCACTTTCCATGCCTGAAATCCCCCTGCTAATTCGTCGTATTTTTCTTTGTCTCTTATCCTTGTCTCCGACAATACCCGAATTTGCTCATTTAGAGCGGCTACAGCTACCGCTGTAGTCACTGCCGCAGCCTCCTCTGCTTGCCATGTTTCCACCATTTCTGCTTATAGGTCTACTGCTAGTATTAATTCCACTCCGCAACTCCTAAAACTTAGTTTTTGCAGCGAATCATCGCCCATCTACATTCTGTACCACTGCGCGCCAAATGTCCAAATCTGTTACACATAAAACAACTCTTTGGCACCCACTTTGTACACGGTAATCCATGAACTGACAGGTTATGAAAATTACATTGCTCAGGCGCTATGTCGTCATGTCTCCCATTTCCCCTGAATTCAGATAAATTTACAGGCTCTTCAGGCTTTACAAAAGACACCATCAAAAAGTCAATCCTAATTGTCACTTGGCCCCTTAAAACACAATAGAATGAGATATAAGGAATATATCAAACGTCACTCACCCATTCCCATTGTGCTCGTGTGCAGGTGACATTACTGCATTTTCCTCCCTATACTGATATGGACGAACACTTCCCAAACGACGAGACATGACAAAAAGTGTACGACTACCCATCAAAAGCGTAGCTAAACACCTCAATTACCCTTCTACACAGGTACACCTCAATGCTACTTGCTCGACAAAAAATGTGGGAGTGGATATCCGGTACCAGCGTTGTAACCGTCACAACTTCTGACACCATTGTTGCTGGGTGTCGATGGTCGAACCTGGGACTCAGGATGGCTGAGCTGAAGATGGGACCTACCATGCCGTATCTCGTCAGGAGGCCGAGCAAGTTCAATAGCGCCAAGGGGCAGTGCAAAGTGATACAGCGGTATTCGGAAGCATTCCTTTATTCACATAATTTACAGTACTGCGATGGGTGCAGCGTAGTGTCGTCATGCGGCCTGTAGTGCTGTTCCGCGAGTCCAGCCGGCTCAGCAACTCATGGTATGCTGATGCTGCTGCCCTGCCATCAAGGCCGCTCAGCTGAAAGTCAGCCACTCTCGCCCAGTCGCCTCTCGCCGACGCGTCGTGTCTTGTGCCATGATTCAGGAGACTGTTACAGTCCCTGGTCCCCGACACTCTCCGACACGTTTGGCCTGCTCTGTCCAACCATGGGACAAAGGTGGTTGTACTGGTCACCCGTGGGCCTCGACCGCTGCTGCTCCCAGGACAGGACCGGACTCGAACCCGCGCCCCACTGGACGCTGTGCCGCAACTTGCAGCTAGTGGTGCTTGCCGGATGGCAACACCCACCGCTGCCTCCAGTGCTGCTCTAGTGTTGATGCGCCTCCCTCATCGTATGCCTCGCCCGGACCTCGGTACAGCACGTGGGAAGCGAACTGGCCCATACTGGACCCGCTGCAGGCCGCTGTCACTGCCCTCCTTCAGGCAGACCATGCAGTCTCCAACTGCCCAGCTGCTGTTCTGTCCCGCCCTGGTGCTGTCTCCCCGAAGGCGGAATACAACCCGAACAAGTAAATAGAAATAAAGTACAGGTTTACATAGAATATTTACAAAATCGCTGCCCCTACAAGTGTAGACCAGCACAGGTCCGACCTGATTCTCGAATGACCTGGTACACTCCTTAAGCTAAAAGTGCCTATTTTTACTGCTTTTCCCCTCGCTTCTGACATAGTGTCAGAGAGAGACAGAAACTGTGGCAGGGGTAAATTCCCATACGTCAGCCATTTACACATCGCCGCTCCCAGCTCTGGTCTACTGTCTCGCCTCATACATCTCACTAACTTAAAGCAAAGCTGCAGTTTCCTGCCTAGCTGTTACTTCATTCCAAACAAATCATACGTGCACTACGCCGCTACAGCTCCGCGCCGTGTTTACCCTTTCTGGCCCACTGGCTGCCGATTATTACCACACACTGCCAGCGGCCCGAGACTTCATCGCCAACCGCGCCTTTACTGAATTTTTAATACAATTCTCCTTTTCTACGACTAAGACTAATACTAGGGCAGCATATATTTTGTTAATGGTGTCATTAACAAAATATGTTATGAAACGCATACTGTTTGCTACACAGTTCGTTAGAGAATCTTCTGTTTCTTAGACTTGACAAGCGTTTCGGAATCTATTGAAGCAAAGTATAATATTTGTAGCACACATGTCCGTGACTAGCAATCCAAGCGTACAATGTGATATAAACGGACCTAGTAGTAAAAGAAAAATGAAATGGACATTATCCATTGTTGATTATACAAATGTACTACGTCTGACACAAAGGAGTAACGAGCAAATTTCACAGTAAAAGCGCTATGACGTGGATCAACGTGCGCAGTCATCATCAGTCTACAAACTACTCGTGGCTCATTACAGTCACACAAAACTGAAATTAATATACCTATTACTTCAAATCTACATTCTACACAACTTCTAACTATTTATGACACAACCCATAACCCTGCTACTCTAACTAGTTGGTCACTTTTCTCCCTCACGAAATGTTTTTATCTGTTGAACGGATTCTAATCTCAAGCAATTAATACATCTTCACGAAATAAATAAAATACTATCAGAGTCATGCAGATTCTCTTTTAACTTGTTGACAATAATCTCGTGTCATGAACAGTCCACATGCAACTGAATGTTTGGTTAGCAAACATGTTACATGCTATTATCTTTGATGTCCTGCAACATCCCTGTGTCTGTAAATCAGAACCAAACCCTTCCTTCTGTAATGCTCTTTGAAAGAAAAACCATAACAGACTACTCATTGGTAGAAAAGCTAAGATCTATCACATACAATCTAGTGGAGGTAGTACATATATAAACATTCGTGAGTATAGCGAAGAATTACACGGATTAGAAAAAATAAAAGCTTACCAGTAACGAACATTACTCCACTTTCTACATCATTTAGTTATACTATTTTACAGTATCACCCTGTAGCTTATTACTTGGTGTTTCTTTCTTATTCCTCTTCATGCCACATCATTTTACAGGAGCTACACGATTTCTCCACCCATTTTCACATATTTACAACTTATTTTTAACGTCTCGCCTCTCCATGTGGTTTTCCCCAAGTCTTGGCTGACTTGGTGTGGCACTCACTTTATTCATATAATTTTATTCACCTGCAAATATAAAATGACTGGAAACAATCCAGAACACAATGAATTCAACTTAATCCAAGTTTATGATCTCCACGTTTATACTCCCTGTAACACCTCCGGCTACCATACTTGGTGCAGCCGGAAAAACTACAAAAACCCTTGCCAACTTGTTCAAAAACGCGTTTTCAGTGCCATTGTGTTCTCGTTGCTCTGTTTCATGTCCCTAGACTTGATCCAGGTGCCAAACTTTGGAGGAAGGTTTTGTAACATGCGTTAGTATATGCCGCAGGTCTTGAGATTTAGTTTCTGTAATACCAAAATTTAAAACATGCGGTGGATGGTCTTTGTTAACTACAGGTCTGTCTGTAGTTCATGCTGTGTCCCGTGTCAAGACAGTTTTCAGCCACAGAAAACTTTTCTGGCTGACCCAGTCTGGTGCGACGTCTATGTTCGGCGCATCTACAATGCGACACGTCTGGCCAATATATGATTTCCCACACTGGTATGGAATTTTATACATCCCTGGTCATCGTAGACCTAGCTCGTTGTCAAAGCGCTACCGTCCCCATCGTGGGTGTGCTCATTAAATCTTGTCATGAAAATCGTCCTGGTTTGTTTTATACACTCCTGGAAATGGAAAAAAGAACACATTGACACCGGTGTGTCGGACCCACCATACTTGCTCCGGACACTGCGAGAGGGCTGTACAAGCAATGATCACACGCACGGCACAGCGGACACACCAGGAACCGCGGTGTTGGCCGTCGAATGGCGCTAGCTGCGCAGCATTTGTGCACCGCCGCCGTCAGTGTCAGCCAGTTTGCCGTGGCATACGGAGCCCCATCGCAGTCTTTAACACTGGTAGCATGCCGCGACAGCGTGGACGTGAACCGTATGTGCAGTTGACGGACTTTGAGCGAGGGCGTATAGTGGGCATGCGGGAGGCCGGGTGGACGTACCGCCGAATTGCTCAACACGTGGGGCGTGAGGTCTCCACAGTACATCGATGTTGTCGCCAGTGGTCGGCGGAAGGTGCACGTGCCCGTCGACCTGGGACCGGACCGCAGCGACGCACGGATGCACGCCAAGACCGTAGGATCCTGCGCAGTGCCGTAGGGGACCGCACCGCCACTTCCCAGCAAATTAGGGACACTGTTGCTCCTGGGGTATCGGCGAGGACCATTCGCAACCGTCTCCATGAAGCTGGGCTACGGTCCCGCACACCGTTAGGCCGTCTTCCGCTCACGCCCCAACATCGTGCAGCCCGCCTCCAGTGGTGTCGCGACAGGCGTGAATGGAGGGACGAATGGAGACGTGTCGTCTTCAGCGATGAGAGTCGCTTCTGCCTTGGTGCCAATGATGGTCGTATGCGTGTTTGGCGCCGTGCAGGTGAGCGCCACAATCAGGACTGCATACGACCGAGGCACACAGGGCCAACACCCGGCATCATGGTGTGGGGAGCGATCTCCTACACTGGCCGTACACCACTGGTGATCGTCGAGGGGACACTGAATAGTGCACGGTACATCCAAACCGTCATCGAAGCCATCGTTCTACCATTCCTAGACCGGCAAGGGAACTTGCTGTTCCAACAGGACAATGCACGTCCGCATGTATCCCGTGCCACCCAACGTGCTCTAGAAGGTGTAAGTCAACTACCCTGGCCAGCAAGATCTCCGGATCTGTCCCCCATTGAGCATGTTTGGGACTGGATGAAGCGTCGTCTCACGCGGTCTGCACGTCCAGCACGAACGCTGGTCCAACTGAGGCGCCAGGTGGGAATGGCGTGGCAAGCCGTTCCACAGGACTACATCCAGCATCTCTACGATCGTCTCCATGGGAGAATAGCAGCCTGCATTGCCGCGAAAGGTGGATATACACTGTACTAGTTCCGACATTGTGCATGCTCTGTTGCCTGTGTCTATGTGCCTGTGGTTCTGTCAGTGTGATCATGTGATGTATCTGACCCCAGGAATGTGTCAATAAAGTTTCCCCTTCCTGGGACAATGAATTCACGGTGTTCTTATTTCAATTTCCAGGAGTGTATAAAACTTACTACAATCTTTGCAATTTACTTTTGTATGTTCTTAAGTCTTTGTATATACCGTGTTGTTTTCCGATTTTGTGGAGAAACGATATTTTTCAAGTGACCTCTAGTTTCAAAGCGTATAGTGACTTTTGCTTTCTTCAAGCTGTGTGCAGTGCTGTAGCTAAAATTTAGAAGCAACTGAGCATCTGCAAGATACCTGAAAAATATCTTGCAGATGGATATAGTAATAGTAATATTGTCAAGATGTACGAGAAAATTAAATACATAAAAAGTGTTCAACCATGAATACACTGGAATACTAAAAATCACCCAGCGTTAACATTTAATGGGTCGCATTTGGCAGTCTGACTTGAACCTTGAAAATTTCTGAGCCAAAACGCTAGTTGACGTCCGGAGTGGTCATAGGTATCTAATACTGACATTGAATCTTGTTTTGCAAGTTCTAAGTTTGTGGTGAGTGCGATTTGTAAATATTTTTTTTGAATTCAGTTCCCAATATTTTGTAGCTTGCTGTAATATTACAAACGCCTGTGAGACTTTATGTTCCTTCAATCTTAGCTGCAGATGCCGTGATGGCAGTAGCTGAAACTGCTGAATACGAAAATTTATTAAGTGATGTAACGGTTTTAATGTCACATTCATTCACAATGATTGTGAACTCACATAACGAATTTATTTCCTTCATCAAGACGTCGATGACAGGTCAGGCAGAAAAAGTTTTTACATCTACATATACATGGATACTCTGCAAATTACACTTCAGTGCCTCGCAGAGGGCTCATCGAACCACCTTCACAATAATTCTCTGTTATTCAACTCACGAATAGCGCTGTTTCAGTTACCTGCTTTCTCCTCTGCCAGGCACTGAGAGACCAAGAGAGCCGCTGCAGGCGACTTCGTGCTATTAGCAAAGGCATTCGCGTTGGTCGTCTGCTCCCATAGGCCATTAATGTCAAATTTCGCAGAACTATCCTAAAAGATGCGTTCCTCGTACGTCCCACATTGTTCTTAATAAAATAACCTTACAACTGTAGCGATATTTTTAACCTCCGGTCTGGGATAACTATTGTTCCACATAGCAAAAAATCATGGCAATCGTATCGGGAGGAGTTCCTGTTTATATCCTGATTCACGGTACTTCTTTGGATAATGATAGTCATGATTATTTGCTATGTGGAGTTATATTAACTGTGATTGTATAGATGACATGAGAATAGGTTATGCATAAAAACTCAAAATGAGTTTTGGTAAGGTACTAAAAAGAGCTATTTGGCAACTTGCGTTGTTTGGCATATTGAAATAATAATACAAATTGGTAACACTTCAATATACCAGCACGCTGGAAATCCCTTCAGTGCTTTGTTGTACAAAATTGGAATTCAAAGCTAGCAAAAAAATGATCAGGAAAACCGTTCTGTTAGTTCTGTCTTGGCTTTGCAGGGCACCAGAATAAACGACTTACAGTTCGAATAAACGTAAACTACGTTAGATAATTACTGAGAAACGGAGCATCGTAATTAAAGCACCCCTTGGTTTGTTTCGACGAAACGTGGATTCATGCCTATTAAAATGTGAATAAATTCGGGATAAACCGTAATATGCAACAATTATGGTCAAATTAAAATGCTAATCCATGACTAATTGTTGCACTACGCAGGGTGCTGGTGTATAGATGTGTAGCATGTGACGTTGCTTTACTTTTATGAATATTGAAGTTTACGTTATAACACCTCTTCTGCATGTTCCTCAAGAGTCAAATCGACAGTCATGTCACTGTGAATTGGTATTCACCTCACTTTACCAGCTAATATAAGTCGCGTTTCACTGCATGCATTTATCCTGCACAATATAATACCTCAGTCACGTGCAAGCAGAGTGTCATGTTGGCAGGACAGACTTTCACCTTCTGTGGTGTGCGTTACAAGGGTGCTTCAAATTCCTTGCATGAAACGTCTAGGTGTGATAGATCACATCATGGGGAACAACCTTTGTTACAGCAAAAATGTTCGCTGATATTTCCCAGCGGCTATAGAAGTCTCTTTATTTAATTCGCCCGCCCTGGCACGACGAAATTTCACCAAACTAGCAATATTTAGTAACCAGATGCGCTGAAACTGCATGCTAGGTATGTCAGCAAACTGACTGAGTGATTTCCAACAAGAATGAATGTCTCTCAATGGCGAAAGATATAAAAGAGTCTAGATATACCCTTTATCTATCATGGACCAGATGACTGGTGTTTAGGCAACAAGCGTGGGCTGCGCACACCACAGAGTGCCTACACCCTGCCTCTCAGAGAAACAACCGATAATAGAAGACACATGAAATGTACTGGCAGCTGCGAATATGGACAACCATCGTACATATAATGGAATGACGACAGTGAAAATTTGTGCCGAACTGCGTCTCGAACTCAGGCTTCCCGCTTATTGCGAGCTGTCGTCGTAACTACCCGCGCAAGACTCACGGCCAGATCCAGACTTCCATACGTCGTCAAGCAAGTATCCACAGCCTGTACTCGTAGGTCCATTACGTGTATTCCCGCACAGGGGTCACACTACTATTGCAAGTCTCTTGACCGGTATCGGTGTGTTAATAAGATACAGCAGCTGATCGTTGCCCATATTCGAAACTGTGAATACATTTCTTGTGTTTCATGCATGCATGTCCAAAGGAACATTGCATCGTAATTCAAGCAGCACAGTCACTGCAGTATCGTATAGTAGAAGACTCTATCGCCACCGGGAAGCGTCAGCGAACTCTTAACAGAAGTTGCTCCCCATGATGTGAGGTATGATCCCTGGACATTTCATACAAAGACTTCGGAACACTGTACAGAGAGTACTCTACTCAAAAAAGTGGAATCTGATAATGACGGTGTACGAAGTCTGTCAGTACATTTTACTATCAACTGCGTCTTTTACTATTAACCGCACCATTATTGTGTTACCGACGGCAATGAAGCTGAAAGGCTTGCATGTTACTTGACACCACAGTAAGAAGGTTGCCGGAGGGGGTGGGGGGGCGTTGTAAATAATTTTATAATATCTATTTAAGATCAGAAGTTTAAAACCTGCAATAAATAAAGAATTACCTTATCAGCAATATTCGTCGGTTATGATATATAATTCTTTTTCCTTCCAACATTACACTGAAACTCGCTGATGAATTTATCTGTATCTGACCTGCGCTAAAACAGTCCGCAATTCAACTTGTAAATCACGTCTTCGTGAAATTACATTCTGAATTTCAACAAGATACTACACAGAAAAAGTGTGAACACGACTGAGATGTACTGTATCGAAAGACTTCTCTTAGCAGTATTTGAATCACATACTTAATGGAAGCAGTAAGTTCTTCTTTTTCAAATACAGCTTGCGCAACTCTAGAACATGGCGAATCTTGAAGGCCATTTACTGTGATTTATGATCATCCATTCCTCCATTTTCCTTTTTTCGTATTAGTTCTTGGATAATAGTCTATTCGCTTCATGAGTTGCAGTTACTTTTTCATAAAGTTTTCCGTATTTGCAGCAAAAGGTACTAACGGATATGAAAACGAAATTTACAGTAGAAATATACAGGAGACTTATCAACGTGTAAATAGCTAATTCTGAATCATTTCGTATACATTTATTTTCTGTTGCTGAATGTGGCATTCCATCCTTTACACCAACCGATTCGACAACGCTTGTTTGCAACAATGAAATCGATTCAACAGTATCTCGGTACCCGTACGTAGTAAATGTAGTCTCTAACGGCGCCTTCCCTCTGAAGCCTGGATAACAATATTGGACACTTACCTCGCTAAACCAGCCCTGTCGTGGATCGTAGGGATCTACCCAACTAAAAATCGCTAAAACTAAACTACAGTCCTGTGGTGATCTAAAAATTCGTAAATTTCCTTTTCAGGCATTCTTTCTTGCTGACATGTTTAGACGCAATTGTTACTTAACATGTAGCTCCATACGATGAAAGCGTTTGTAATGTGCTTATTTCACAAAAAGAAATACATTGGTACATTTAGAGTTAGCTTGTTTCGTATTGATGACAATTTCCATTAAGTCACTGTTCAAAAAGTATCTTCCACATTCAGTGCCGCACAGGTGGTACATCTACCGAGAAAGCATTACGCAAGCTTTTTAACTCATTGCAGACGGTATTACTGTCGATCAAGAAGTCGGAATCATATATTCACCTATTTGTTTCATCTTAAGTGCCAATCGAGTAACAATAACAGCTTATCTTGAGAAACAAATATATGTTGCATCAGCATCATTTTCAGTGCCCATTAAGAGTGCTCCATCGTTTGACATTACATAATGTAGCACACATTCATAACGAGGTGAAAACTCTCATTTTCTCTTCTAACGAGTTAGAATGATTCATACATCTGTCTCGAAAGTCATATCAGAGCGTTACGAAGGCCCCTTCGGAAAACACAGGGTATGCTTAAGAGGCAAGAATCATGAGCCAATAAAATAGAAGTACCGTTCTTATGCCTTGACATTCCCATGAAACACGCGATCCAAGACTAATCACTTAAACAAGCAGCTGGGGTTACAGTCTCCACTTTCGGATTAGCCCTGCAGAGAGCGACTGGTGAACTGGTGGAACAAAATCGCGGAGTAGCGCAAGGTTTGTACACCGCGGATGCTCAGCATCTCTTAACAATTTCACTTATTTTTTATGTTTTTGAAAACTATTTTCACTTGCACCGGATGCGTCTTCATACTTCCCTTCTGACTGAGGTCAATATACTTATAAAAAAAAAAGGTGGTACATTCTTTTCTCTACAGTAAAGTTTGTATGTAAAGCTTGTTTGTCGTCGTATTATCAAGTTCACCCTAAAAGTTACTGTATTTATGGATAATACATAAAGTATTGTGCACAAAACATTTAAATATGTTCACTTAACTCTAGTTGTTCCCTGGTAATGAAGAATCCTACAATGTCAAGTGTACACACTCTCCACAATGAGCCTCCTTACGTTTTATACTTTCCATTTCCTGAGATACAGTCCTGTAGCATTCAGATAATCGGCAATGAATAAGAACGCCATATTAATACTTAAGCAGAGTTAATAGAGCTACGAGTGTCCTGCGAGTTTCCTGTTTACATTTCTGCGTATACTCTCCACCGTATTACAAAAAATGGTTCAAATGGCTCTGAGCACTATGCGACTTAACTTCTGAGGTCATCAGTCTCCTAGAACTTAGGACTACTTAAACCTATCTAACCTAAGGACATCACACACATCCATGCCCGAGGCAGCATTGGAACCTGCGACCGTAGCGGTCGCGCGGTTCCAGAATGAAGTGCCTAGAACCGCTCCGCCACCACGGCCGGCCACCGTATTACAGATCCCCTTCTTTTTTATACATAATGTTCTTGGATGAATGGTCAGATATGGAGATAAACAGAAACGATTATTCGAAACATAGGTTCTAACACGCGTATCTTCAGAGCTACGAGCGTTTGTTCAGTAGAAGACACGTTTTTCACAGTAGAGAAGACTTAAGGTATGCAGTTTACAACCAATGTTTACTGGTCTTTCTTTTTGTTTCGGTCCGTCGTACTACCTTAAAAAGTACTGAAAGCAAAGAGTCACAGTACTGAAGATCAATAAGTGCTCATAGATCTCAAGGCGTGCATTTTAGATCCCATGTTTACCAGACTTCTTTGCTTCGAATGATAGTTCGTGACGTATCCCTGCTGGGAGACCGTGTATAGTATTACAGTTTTATAATTCATAACTGTAAGCTGAAACTGGATTATTATTTGCAAAGCTGCCATGTATCAGACAAATGTATAGTCAGGGAAAGCGAGAATTGTTCAACACGCCAACAGTAATTCTATACACTAGGCAGATTTATTATTCTGAGCCCTCTACCTCACATACAGTGGCTGAAACAACTATCTACTTGGATTATCGATTCATAAAGTCATACATTTCCAATTCATTTTTAATTTTATTACTGCACGGGATTTGGGAAAAGTGAGTAAGGGTCTGTATTCGCCACGATTCTTACCTAACAAAAAAGCAGTAATGAAAATGTGAATGTTAATGTTCTTCAGCATATACTATGCCCCTTCAGGAAACTGAATGATCAAATGAAATAACCGATATTTTTTCAACAGTGAGATTAGTACATAATTGGAAGTCTGATTCCGTTTGCAACAGTATATAGAGGTACATTTAACCACACCGGAGCTCTGTCCTCTGTAGATTAATCAAAGATGTATTCCGTGTGACGTCCGAATTCATCTTGAAAATTTGAAAAAACAGGGTAATCTCTGGCACAGCGAGCTTCAATTCAAGCTTAGACGAATTTGGAAGATTGATGCTAAACGCTTTGTGATTACGTTCCGCCGTCTATTCACAAGGGCGCTTTAATATAACATAACACAATGAATGGATCACTTTTTCGAAAACCATAATTATTCCCGATCGCGAATGAGGAGTCTGATATTTAGCAGAAAGGTGCCTACGAAACTTGTCTGTAATTATGGGAAAGCATGGCACCCTGCGACGTCGCCCTCGGGCTCGGTTAAGTTTAAAACAGTTAGTTGTCGACATGAGCGAAAAAAATGCTACAGCTCAGAAGTTCAAGGTGCGTTGATGATGCCACGTTGGCAGCACATTATACCACAATGCTGCCAAACGCCGCCAGGTACGTGTTAGACAATGGGAATATCGTTACACCCCCTCTTACATATCACCGCCTCTTTTGACGCTTCCACGACGGGGATTTGAGGTGCGACGCCCAGTGTTAAAATCATGGAGTTTTTTATGTGTGACTGAAGAAACGGCCTGCTCAGAATCGACATAAAAAGGTTTCAGGATGCGGCATGAAACCAACCCTTCCCTTGAGGGTCTGATTCACACTCATTTTGCTATCGAAAACGGCTGTTTACGGTTCGATCAGCAACAAGACGACCACCTCGACAGTCTTTGACACTCCCGATATAGCACGGAAGCTTCAGTCCTTATCTGAAGATGTCGTCGACCAGCAACCCATTAAACATAGACCCACATCTCTGCATGCAGTGCAACTGCGAGGTTTGCTCTGATGTACCGTGTTGAACCACAATGGTCCGTTTAAAACCAGTAGACGAAATTTGAAAGAGATTCGAAGCCTGCTCATGGGTGGCTGCAAGACTGATACTTGTAGGAATAAAACGGCAAAGCGTATCTCTAAGATCCTACAGTTCGGCAACACCCATAGTGCAGACCGACCACCATTGTTGAGAAACGTAAAAATGTATCTTCACTTTACTTCGGTAAAGACAACTGCATCATCTGCTAATAGTATTAAAGAGCATCCAACACTTTCTAAAAGATAATTTACATGTATTGTAAACAGCAACAGTCCTATTACACTTCCCTGTGGTACTCCGGATATTACCCTTACATCTGTCGATTTTGTTCCGTCAAGAGCGACGTGTTGAGTTCTATCTGCAAAAAAATCTTTAATCCAGTCGCAAGTCTGCTCCGATGCTCCGTAAGCTTGTATTTTTTCATTAAACGGCAATGCGGGACGGTGTCAAATGTCTTACTGAAATCAAGGAACACGGCATCAGCCTGAGCACCGTTGTCCACTGCACTATGGATCTAATAGAGGAACAGAGACAGCTGAGTTTCGCGGGATCTCTGTTTGCGGAATCCATGTTGATTTTTATACAGGAGCTGTTCATTTTCCAAGAACGTCATAATTCTTGAGCATGAAGCAGGTTCCATAATTCTACAACAGACTGATCTCAACGATATAGGCCTATAATTGTGTGGATCTGTCTTACGGCCTTTCTTTTTTTCCAGCCGTTAGGTACCTTTCTTTGCTCAAGCGATGCACGATATATTCCTGCAACAAATGGAGTAATATCTTTCACTTAATCTTTCTAGATTCTTATATGTATCTCATCTTGTCCTGGCGCCTTTCCACTGCTAAGCGATTGTAGCTGCTTTTGAATTCCGCTATCGGCTGTCTCAATGTGTGCCATTTCGACGTTCGTACGACGTTTGAGAGGAGGGACAGTGTTACGATCTGGTGCGGTGAAAGAACTTCGGCGGACCTAATTCAGTATTTCGGACTTCTCTCTGCTGTGTTCCGTTTCTGTACCGATATGGTAGCTGAGAGAATGAATAGATGATTTTGACCCATTTACTTATTTTATATATGACCAAACTCTCTTAGGGTTTTACTCAGCTCGATTGACAACGCCTTACTTTCGAAACCATTTAACGCTTCTCTCATTGCTCTCCTTACGCTCATTTTCGCTTCGTTCAGCTTATGTTTGGCAGCTAGATTTTACTTCTCTTGAATCTGAGACTAACTGCTCTTTGTTACGTAGCGCTTTTCAAACACGACTATTAAACCACGATGGATCATTCCCATCCCTTAAAACCTTACTTGCAACATACTTCTCTATGGTATACTGAACGGTGCCTTTGAATTTTTTGCATTTGCTCTCCACATCATCGTCCTCATCACCGAACATTTGGTGTTTACTTATGAGATATTGTGAAATTCGTATCCTGTCACCCTTGATGAGCAAATATATCTTCCTACCTTTCTTAACATTCCTTGTAGGACCCGTCGTCATATATGCTGTCACAGTCCTATGATCACTGACACCTTCCTCTACATTAACTGATTCGATAAGTTCAGGTCTGTTTGTTTTCAGGAGATCAGATGTTACCGTCACGAGTTGGTTTTCCATCTTCTCAAAGTAATTTTCGGCCAAGACATTCAGAACAATGCCACACGAATCCCTGTCCCTGGCACTAGTTTTGATGACATAACACTCCCAATCTATTACTGGCAAGTTGAAGTCATCCCCTATTACAACAGCACGATCAGGAAAATTACTAATGCTGTTCTGCAATTTCCGTCTGAAGCGCTATACAACTACAGATCCTGACCCAGCTGGGCTATAAAAGCATCCGATCACCATTTTTGAACGTTCTTTGATACTCAGTTTCACCCAGATTAATTCATATTCCGAATCCGTGATAACCTCGCTAGATTTTATCAAAATTTTAACTACAATTAACACGCCACCACCGTTGCCGACTAACCTATCCTTACGCTTAACATTCCTATTTGAAGTTAGGATTTCGTTGTCATTGACGTGTGGTTTCAACCAGCTATCTGTTATCAATACCATCTATCCTTAATAACCTTCAGTAAGCGATACTAATTCTGGGACCTTTCTTTGAATGCTCCTGCAGTTTACTAAAATCATATTAATCTTTTCTATCTCTGATCTGGGAGGACCACGATTCTCTGGGGTCATTGTGGCTGATTTAACAGGCAAACCGTCTTTGATCCCAAGGGAGGGGTTCTCTAACCTAAAAAAGCCTCATGTGCACGCCACACGTATCCCGATACCCTAGTATCCACTTTATGTGTGTAGTGCACGCTTGACATATCAAAAAAACCCTACAATTCTGCACCCGATAGCGGAGGTCGAGAAATTCGCATCCGATACTGTAACAGAGTCGTCTTAGTCTCTGGTTTAGACCCTCCACTCTGTTCCAAATCAGAGGACCGCGATCAACCCTGGGTGCTATGATACAAATAGACAGCTTAGCCTGCACCCCACGTGCGTTGCTAGTAGCCTTCACCAATTCAGCTAGCCGCCGAAAGAAGCCAAGGATGACCTCAGAACCCAAGTTGCAGGCGTCGGTTTTGTAACCTCCCCCTCACTTATCGACCTTAATGACAGTGAAAAATTAAACAGCGTGTACCTAATGGAAATTTGGGAAAAGCAATCGTCACCGAGGTTAATTTGCCGGTAAAGAGGGAGGAAAGGGTTACATCTAAATGAAAGGAAAAATGCTAATGAAACTGGTGGAAATTAATTTTGAAATAGGGGTAAAGTTAATAAAGAAAGTAAATGTGTGGCCGTTACATTAACAATCAACTAGCGGTAATTAGATATTTGAGCTTTGGGGGAAATTACGGTCGCCAGTCCTAAGGACAATTACTATGGTAACTGAAAAAGAAAGATTATTACACATATAATTAGCACTAGAAGCGTGGCAACTGAAGGTTGACAAGTGTAGTGTGAAAACTGAAAGTTTGTCAGAAGCAATAAATTTCGCTACACTCTGACTTAATTTAGCAAAAGAATTAATAAAACCGCAAAATCGAAAGTTAATTTAGTGACTGAATTTAGTAGTGAGCTTTCTTTCTGAAGCACATCGAAATTCAGTAAAATACGGTTAGTCTTGGACTACCTCAACAATCATTTCAAAAGCTACTTGAATCTACGCAATTTAGAAATAAGAGATTTAACTTTGAACTTGAAATAAATGATTCTGAACAATTAACAATAGTAAAATTTAGTACGTACCAAGCTGAGCTGCAGTCACAGGTAAGCTAAAATACAGTAACAAAACTCGCGCTCTTAATTTGTGCTAGTGTAATCTAACTATTGTAGCCAGCTATGAATACTTTAACTGAACTTTGAAATTAAAGCAGCGAAATGGAATGATTGGCGTTTGAATTTCAACGACACTCGGGTTCATTCCGGAAAAGGAAGGGACCCTGCTTGGTAATGCAATTGGGACAATGAGCAAGAAACGTTCATGCTACGTTGCTGTAATTTTGTGATGCAACACTTTCAAAAGTTTGAAAAGCTGAGGTCTGCCATACAGTTCTAAAACTTTACGTGCTTCCAGTCTTCCTTGTTGGTTGATTGAAGGTTTGAAGCCGTCGATCGAGGAGGTGGCGACAGTCACTCATTGTCGGCCGTCGCTGTTGCAGAAGCTGGATGTAAGCGCCTTCTTCTCGACACGGGCACCAGGCGAAACGGGCTCTTGATGTGCGCCAGCTAATGCTTCCCGTCCGCGACTCCATGTCAGAAACTATCATCGCAAGTCGAGCGCAATTACATGCTGCCAAACCCCGAAAGCGCGGCAACTCGCGGGAGCTTCACACAACACACCTGCTCCACTCGCTACTCCAGCCAGACTCTCTCTGCCCGCGCTCCACGCGGCAGAGTTAACACTACCAAAGATCCTACACACTTTGGTTCTCCACACGACCTATCGATGTATCCGTTCGATAGCATAGTTTTCCCTAGGCCAGACCCAGCGTATAAATACAAATAATATTTACGAAACAAATCAATTATACATCGACATAAATGCATAAATATATATATACAAATAGTAAAACAATTACAATATGTAAGGACACAGAAATGTCATATATTCAGGTAACAAAAATAAGGAAAACAAATTTATAGTACAATAGATGGAAATAGGAGGATATGCATTTCCGGCGTTACAAGTTGTGCCGACATGCCCCACTATATGCAGCAGGTAGCACCCAGTGCGCTCGATAGCCGCCAGCAGGGACTCCTCCACATCACGGATGAGACCTCCCGGCAAGCATACCGAATGCACAATGGAATTCCTTCCCGCCTTGCCTTCTATCTCGCTGAGGGCCTCCATTACCCGCCTAAATTTGGAGCTCCCAGCGACAAGCATACGCAACCTCTGTACTTGTCCAGACTGGGCAGGAAAGTCGACCGCTGGCCCAATAAAAGAGGGATCCTGTGCTGGCTCAGAGCTATAATCAACACTGGGTAGCACCTAGTACCTGTTGCAAAGACGTGGGGAGCCAGCCGCACGGCCTGCTCCCTCTTTCGCCTTCCGCCCAGTGACCTGCGAACCCACCACTGTCTGCCACCCACTCTGGAGTGAGGATGGACGGGTCAGATGTTGTGTACCAGAAGCCGCAGAGACGTCCGGGTCACCAGGGGATTCCAGTTGCACAAAAGGCGTCGCAGGTCTCGTCACTTCAGTTGTTAGCAGATCAAAATAGGATAAATACTGAAAGTAGACGACAATGCTTTTATTCGGTTTATTATATAACAGCATCGTCATTTTTCGTAGCTATTACTGGATATATCGTTTTGAAAGAAGAGGGTAGATTCTGAAGAAATTATTTAACTTGAAAAAACGTTTCGAAAGAAACGCGTGTACAGCCGGTAGACAATTTCTGAACAGATCGTACTGGGACTTGCAGGAGATGTAGTAGGTACGTCTGACAGCACACACAGTGAGCCGAATAGAGGAGAATAGCAGCGCAGAAGCAAGAAACGATGCCTCCCTGACCAATCGTTGTCAGTGGGAGGACCAATACGCTGAGGTAGCTGAAATTTAGATTTTTCATTTCATCAGAGGTGAAATTTTTCATAAAGACAGTTTCCACAAAAAACAATGAAATTAAAAATAGAAAGTTTTTGCAATTACTTTGTGGCTGTCCTTGAGATGAAATCATATTATTGGCAATAGTTGTATATTTCTGATGCATATAGCTTGGTTTCTCTAAACGCCCAGATTTTTCGTACTGAGTAGTAGGAAGCCGAAATCTAAAGAAAAAGGCATGTGTAATGTCTTTAGACCCGTTTCCATGTTTTCTGACAATAAATATTAATTGTAATACTGCTTTGTTATTAAAATAGTTTTGCCGTGTAGATGATGCGACAGCACCCTTAAATTGCCTGATTAGGTTAGTCTATAAATCATTAGGCTTATATATGAACTGTAACTGATGTTTTACTGGCGTCATCAAATGCTTTCTATACGTCGCTATGGACATTGAATCATTTAAAAGTTTTATTCAGAACTTCGCAGGTCTACAGATAATTTTCTTAGGACGGGTACCTTTTCATGAGACGCAAACTTTGATGGGCTGAGTACCTCAGTAACAGCAGACGAGAACCTTGTACATTTTCGAGGAAAATTTTAAATCAATGAAAGGAGACAGGAACGAGATTCGAAATCACGTTGTCGGGTACAGAAAGAAATATTTCAGAAGCGTTGAATAACCAGTGACTGAGACTGGTTGGCTCATCTACAGCGATGATTCTTTCCTGCAGAGCATTATGTCTTATGTCTGAGCTGAATCATTTCCTTAAACAATGGGAGAAAACTGATGCCTAAGCTTCCATGAGTCACATTTTCATTTAGCTGTCCCTTATTGAACTACATTTACCACCAAATTGTGAATTATTCTTCTCTTACTGTCGAACCGAAGATTATTCCAAATTATCGTATGCAAGCCTTTCATAGTTCCCTTCCCCTTTGCTGTTCTGGAGCAACGAGGGGTGTTTAGTAATTAACGCAACACATTTCTTCTCGGCCCATTTCGGTGCAAAAAAATCGAGACTTTGTTGTGTGACAGCATGGAATATTTCTGCTCCAGGCCCTATAGTTCCATGCTGTCTTAATAGATCCAGACTTCAAAATGGCGTCTGTAACGGAGGTGCGTTCCAAGCAGAGAATTTGTTTTGGGGGAAAGTCGGAGCATCGCATATATTCATAGGCGCTTGGTGAATGTCTTAGAAGATCTGGTAGTGAACAAAAACACGGTGAGTCGTTGGATGAGACGTCTGTCATCATCGCAACAAGGTCGCACAAAGTTGTCCGATCATCCGCGTGTCAGACGTTTAACGAAATCTTTACTGTGTATAAATTTCGTTAAAGAATTTTATTTACTTTTATAAGTTAATTTTCTTTACCTTACTTTCTTTGCGTGCGAACTTTGTTGTAGAACCTCTCTCTTACTTACGTGTGGTAATAAAAATTTTCACTTTCAAAAGAATTACGTACATTTACAAATTACGTGAACTCATATTAACTGATTAAGAATATTTGGTTGAAAATTAAATTCTTTACATCATTCGGCCTTGGCACACATTTTCTAAATGCAGTGGATTTTTTTTGTTAAATATTTTTACTGAATTCTTTCCCGGCGTTAGCTTTTGAACACAAGATTATCACTATTAGCAGAAAATGGTTAATTATTACCAAGACAACATTTAATTATCACTGATCAAACCTACTTCGCTATACATTAAAGTTATTTGAAAGAACCAAAATTGTTAAAGTTCAATGTTAACTATCCGTCTAAGAATGCACAAATGCGTATCTATATTTTTTTAAAATCTCAGTCAGTCTCTGGATCGCTGTAAAAGAAGAACATTCTCTTAGTTCACTGTTAATGTTTATCTATCTGTTCCCGATTTACGGGTTTGGTTGATTTTTCCTTTAGCGGAACAATTTTTTAAATGTGCCGCCGCTGCAAATCGATCGGTCGCGGCACAGCCCAGCAACACCGCTAAAAAAAGGCTGAAAACTCTTTAAAGAAATATTATAGATGACATGGGCAAGCTAATTTACATTAATAATACACACTTTTTATAAATTCTGATATATTTAGATCAAGCAGTAATTCAACTCACATTAGTTCGTAATTTCTCCTTCAATGGCGGCTAAATCTAGATACAGACAAATGACGTCTCCCCAATCACCAAAAAATATCGATACAGCTTCCTACCGCTTTCAGCTCTAAACGAGGAAGACCAAAGAATACATAGTGCATTGTGCTTTTATAGTATTGCTGACTATTAACATTTCTTTGTAATTTCACGACATTATTTCCCTCTGACTGAATTTCACATCTCTTATCTCAGATATTGACACATTTCACAATTCCATATTTAATATAGAAATATTACCATCCTAAATACAGAGAGAATATTACTACAAAAAATATTACAATAATAACAAATGACTTTTACGCAAAATTCAATAATATTTTTTGTTAAATAATTACATTATATACAAATTGCTCAGAGTGGCGTATATGGTAAAAATAAAATTCAGTTTGTTAATGTGTGAGTTTGCCAGGAAACGTTACAGACGGCAGCTGACAGCTGTGACTCTGGCAATGTTGGAACGTGCGCACACTCTCATTCGTGGTGATCAACGAATCACACTCAAACACCTCGCTGCACAACTAGACGTCTCTGTTGGTAGTGGTGACACACTCGTCTTGGGACAGTCAAAGATGTGAGCCCTCTGGGTTCCTCCCCGGTTAATAGAAGCATCTTCCGATTTCCATCTGCTTGGCCCAACGAGGGATGCACTCCGCGGGAAGCAGCACTTCTATGATCGGGAGGCTAGGATGCAGCAAGACGCTGGACCCATCGTCGACCGGTACAGCGGTACCTTGGGGGCATACAGACCGTCCCAGTAAGGTGGCGTAAGGCTGTCGCACTGAACGAATGTTCTGTTTTGTAGCAAAAGGAGTAGGAGTAATATTGTGTATTAGAATCATAAATAAAACCAATCTGCTTTCAGAAAAATAATTGTTGCCTACTTATTGAATGCCCCTCACAAGAACTGGAGTTCTCTATTATTGTCGCCACATATTTTTAACTTCTAGAGGATTTTACCTCTCCTTCCTCTGTGTGAGTTTTCACCAGATTCTATCCCAGACTCATACATTCCGTCTTGTTCAGATTTATTCTCCAGTCACGTTTTGTATACTCTTCCTTAAGGTTTCTCAGGGGGCATTCCATACCCTCTTCATCTTGAGAATCATCCGGACGTAAAAAAGTGTGGAGAGTGTAATCACCTAACTTCACTGTCGTGCCTGACCATTCAGCGAACCAGCCATTCAGTGCCTGATCCAAATAAACGTTAAACAACATAGTGACATTCCACTCCTAATCTTAGATCTTTGTTAACTAATATATTTCGGGTAACCTTTTTATCCATCTGATCACTGGTTTTGTGTTCTTGCATCACATTCTAATCACGCCAAATCAAAGGCTTGGAAACTTTCTTTCAATGGACACGGCTAATTTCCCACGCCATACTTCACCAATCTGAATTTGTGCCTCATCACTGTCTCGACGTCGACGGGACACTAATCTATAATACTTCTTCCCTCACATAACTGAATAGCATCCAAGTTGTTCTACAACGCCTAACCTGAAAGAACTCAGCTGCCACCGAAATTGGAGAAAACGTTGATAATGTTGCAGGTTCGTCTCACTGGACATTAGCTGGCTGTGGAGCTGCGGCTTGTGAGATGAAGCAAACCGAGCACCAGTGTCTGCTGGGCTTTGGAGCCTCCATACGACGTCTGCTGGGACTGTGGTGGTACGAGGGGCGATGGGGGCGCATCTGGTCAGCAGCGTCTGCATCCGTGACGCTATTCTGCCTCGCGCTGCTGCCGACTTTCTCGGCTCTCAAACTTATCATGGATATTCCGCCAGAGCTCGAAGAGATCGCATTATGCTGTTTAGTTATTTTTATCTGCTCCGGATTTCTGATCAAGGTTGGTGCTAAAAAATCTCATATTTTCTGTTTGTAACTATCCTGTTTCCAGTCGTTTTCGAAGCCAGCATTTAATTTTGTTCACGTTACTATATGTTTTCGCTTTCTGATCTCCAGAATTCTATTTTGGTTGTTAATTGAAACAAATGACGTCCGAAGCACTGAAAATTAAATTTCAAATCTTGGCAGCGAACTAAGAAAACATCTTAAGGGCTTCGTCCACTGGTCATATGTGGACCGGAATTATATACTTAGCCGGACGGAGTGACCGAGCGGTTCTAGGTGCTTCAGTCTGGAACCGCGCGACCACTACGGTCGCAGGTTCGAATCCTGCCTCGGGCATGGATGTGTGTGATGTCCTTAGGTTAGTTAGGTTTAAGTAGTTCTAAGTTCTAGGGGACTGATGATCTCAGATGTTAAGTCCCGTAGTGCTCAGAGCCATATTTTATATACTTATCGGCTTTGAAATTTGGTCATTAAAGGAACCACAAACAAACAATGAAGTACTGATAGTGTTGTAGCCATATAGAGGTTTTACATGAGCTGTGGTTTCGATGGTTACCATAAATAGCACAAAGTATCCGTTATATCCACACGGGGCATTGCCTGGAGAATGCTTGTTCTACAGGCAAACAATGGATGTATTTGATGCACCGTAGGTGTAGACCCAACCTTCTAAAACAATAACAAGTGAATAATCAAAAATTAAAAGTCAAGTAATGAGGGGGGAAAACGGCGGGGGTGGGGGGAGACCTGTCAGGCAAGTTTATTAACAAAAAGGCCATCATCTGGCACGCAGTGGTGCCTTTCTCGTGTGATTCTCTTGTCTTTTTGATATGTCACATGATCCCCTTTCAACACGAAAATTGTTACTTTCTTTATTGTGGGTCCTGCACCATACATTATATCACAATAGGACATAATGCAGAGATCTGCAAGACAATATGATGCTTGAAATTTAATTTTAGTGTATTAGCTTACTTCGGCCTTATTGTCTTAATCAGTACATGTCCTAAAATTGTAGATGGACACATGTCAACTTTTAGTAAACCATTATTGCTATCTGTAGTCGTTGGATGAAATACTTTTTTTCAGCGACGTTCCAAAGTTGTTCGATAATTTGCTGTTGCACGCATATTACACTGAAGAGACAAAGAACTGGTACACGTGCCTATCATCGGGTAGGGCCCCTGCGAGAGCGCAGAAGTGCAGCAGTGCGACGTGGCACGGATTCAACGATTGTCTGAAGTAGTGGTGGAGGGTACTGACATCGTGAATCCTACAGGGCTGTCCATAAATCCGTAAGCACGTTGCATGGCATCCCAGATAAACTAAATAATGTTCATGTCTGTGCAGTCTGGTGGCCAGCGGATGAGTTTAAACTGAGAAGAGTATTCCTAGAGCCACTCTTCAGCGATTATGGACTTTTGGGGTGTCGCGTCGCCCAAGTCCGTGTGAATGCACAATGGACATGAATGGACGCAGGTGATCAGAGAGGATACTTAGGTATTTGTCACCTGTCAGAATGGTATCTAAAGGTATCAGTGGTACCATATCTCTACAATTGAACACGCTCCACACCTATACAGAGCCTCCACCAGCTTGAACAGCCCCTTCCTGACATGCAGGATCCACGGATTCATGAGGCTGTCTGGCACTTGTTGATGGCCCAACATTGAAATCTGCTGCAATTTGCGTATAGGTTGCACTTCCATCACTTTGAACGATTCTCTTCAGTTTTCGTTGGTCCCGTTTTTGCAGGATCTTTTTCCGCTCTCAGCGATTTCGGAGATTTGATGTTTTACCGGATTCCTGATATTCACGGTACACTCGTGAAATGGTCTTACGGGAAAACCCCCACCTCATCACTAACTCGGGGACGCTGTGTCCCATCGCTCATGCGCCGACTGTAACACCACCACGCCCGGGTTCCCGGGTTCGATTCCCAGCGGGGACAGGGATTTTCTCTGCCTCTTGATGACTGGGTGTTGTGTGATGTCCTTAGGTTAGTTAGGTTTAAGTAGTTCTAATTTATAAGGGACTGATGACCATAGATGTTAAGTCCCATAGTGCTCAGAGCCATTTGAACCATTTTTTGAACCTACCATTGTAGCAGCAGTAACCGATCTAACAGCTGCGCCAGACACTTATTGTCTTATATAGGCGTTGCCGACCGCAGCGCCGTATTCTGCATGTTTACACATCTCTCTAGTATATTTGAATACGCATACGTATATCAGTTTCTTTGGCGCTTTAGTGTATTATACGCTTATTTTTTTAGCTGACAGTTGCAGAAATTCAAGTTTGAGGAGTAGTTTTGCGTTAGCCAAATCAAGCGTACCACGCTAGTAACGAGACAAAGTTAAAGTCTGAGCAGATGACGGTTGTCCCGTGTATATCTAGAGACATCTTCACCTCCCGATAGCGACACCTGTTCTGGAAGATAGGAGTGGCTGTCAAACTTCGAATTTCTTCAACTGTCAGACAATAAAAAAAAAGTATTATAATATACATGCAACAGCAAATCATTGACCAACTTTAGAACGTCGCTGGAAAAAGTACGTCCAACAGCCACATGTAGCAATAATGGTTTACTCATAGTAGACATATGTCCGTATGGAACGTCAGGACATGTGGTGATGAAGGCAATAAAGCCGAAATAAGTGAATATACTAAAATAACATGTCAAGCAGCATATTGTCTTCCGATTCTCTGCATACCGAAAATTATGACTTGCATTCAAAACAGTGACTTCCAAAATGGCCGTCATGTTAATAAAACATTCTCAAACGATTCTCTCGTACCACCGCTACCCCTTTCACCGTTCCACCCCTGTCACCCACCTCACACTAAGTGATTTTAAAGTTCTGAATATCCATCAGTTTTGTTTTGAATTATGCTCTCACATATACGGATGACGACCCTTTAGTGTGGCAAAAACAGTGCTTTGTATCTTTAACAGCAAATCTGTTAACTTGTTGGATAAAAACTACAGTTATTCGTGTCTGTTGTTCTGCCATGGACATGGGACGTCGGCTGGTTAAGTAATTGTCAATTTCAATGAAGTCCACCAACAGCCGTGCAACTAAAGATGTTATTTTATTTTATTTTGTTTTGAAGGCTACCAGTTTCAAAATTTCGTTATGCCATCTTCAGGTATACGCCCCGATATACACTAAATAGTAGGCTCTTTTATTATGCAGGGGCCTGAAGATAACATAGGGAAATATTAGAACTGGTAGCCTTCAAAACAAAGTAAAACACCATCTTAAGTTACACTGCTATTGGTGAATTTCATTGAGACTGACAGTTACAATCATTTGTAGTCAATTTCTTAATGCTGTATTCCAGTTGTATCTTCCAGGAAAGGTGTCGCTATAGAGAGGTGAAGGAAAGTGCCCGGAACAAAACCAACAAGAAGTTACCTCTGGATGAATATAGGAGACCCGCCGTCTGCTCTGTAACATAGCCTGGTTACTAGCACGGCACGTTTGATTTGGCTGGCACAAAAGTGATGCAGTATAGGAATTCTATGGACTATTTATATTACAAAGACACTGTTCCTGCATCAGTAATGGATCATTAGTTCCACGGCTATTTCACTGTTTGACCTAATGATGAAGACAAGTTCAGCATTGAAACATCTTGCCCAGTTAGAGGACGCAAGAAATTCAGTGAACGGATGTACACAAGACAGAACATGTCACGAAAATACAAATAACACTAGGACAGTACGTATTTAATGTTGTGACTGCCTGCGTTATGGAAGTAACCGAAGTAATTACAACCGTGATGCTACTACATCGGTTTGTTTGCTAGAGTACGACGACATCAAGTCACCAATACAGGAACCATGCAAAGTATTGTGACCCGCCAAGAACACAATTTGCGAATACGACTGACTGCAGCCCTTCATTGCGATAATGAGGATCGAATGCGGGGTGGGTCTTTTTTCACCTTTGGATGAGCCCTGGAAGGCCCATCGTCTTCTCTGACTTACGTTTCGGTCCAATCCACGCACTTCTCCCTAAATTCTTTCTCAGCTCTGGCACCCAGTGTTGCCCAAATTCCCTCGGTCTCACCGCTCGTACAAACTTTCATCATCAGAAGCCGTCCTTCGCGGACGTCACTAGTTCTGAATGGACTATCCCTAGACCGAGGGACTGATGGCCTTGCTGTTTAGCCCCTTACTTCTCAATCAGCCAATCAGCAACGATTAATTACGTCCTGAGACAAGCATAATAACATATTCCGGTAAACTGAGTGGTGTGTTACATGGTGTACAACAAAATCTGTTCCTGCTAAACGCCGGCCGCGGTGGCCGTGCGGTTCTGGCGCTGCAGTCCGGAACCGCGGGACTGCTGCGGTCGCAGGTTCGAATCCTGCCTCGGGCATGGGTGTGTGTGATGTCCTTAGGTTAGTTAGGTTTAAGTAGTTCTAAGTTCTAGAGGACTTATGACCTAAGATGTTGAGTCCCATAGTGCTCAGAGCCATTTGAACCATTTTGTTCCTGCTAAACACCCTTTCAATAACACTTTCATTAAATGAGAAATAAATTAGGTGTCCAAGGACGCTGAGTGCGATGCTGATGATCTGGCCACTTGCTGTTGGTGGAATTCCATATTTTCCTGTGGATTTTGTGGCAATTTCAGTGTTCCATGGCGAGTCAACATTAACTCGTGCTCATAAATTAAGGATAATGCTGAAGCACGGTGAAACAACGCTCTGGTGGGAGGTTTGCGGGTTTAAATCACCTCGGGGTGTGACCATGCGGTGCATTTGATCTGCGAGTCGTCGCACGATGGTTCTGGCAGCAGTCCACATACGCAGAAGTGTGTTCGTGCATGTCAGAGTACGGAGCAGTGAGTAAGTGTGCAGACGTTTTCAGACCTGCTAATGGTGACTGTGCTGAAAATCGCTCAAAGAACATATATTGACGACGTTATGAGGGGTGAATACTAGGGCGACCGGAAGGTGGTCAAATACAGCATGTCGTAGCACGGGCCCTCCGTGTGCCACAAAGTGTGATCTCAAGATTATGGCAACGATTGCAGCAGACAGGAAACGTGTCCAGGCGCTACATTACGGGACGTCCACAATGTACAACACCACAAGAAGACCGATATCTCACCATCAGTGCCCGCAGACGGCCACGGAGTACTGCAGGTAGCTTTGCTGGGGACCTTACTGCAGCCACTGGAACAGTTGTCTCCAGACCCACAGTCTACAGACGACTGAACAGACATGGTTTATTCGCCCGGAGACCTGCAAAGTGCATTCCACTGACCCCTGGTCACAGAACACAGTACATTGTCATTGGAACAGTGGTCCCAGGTTATGGCTCTGAGCACTATGGGACTTAATTTCTGAGGTCATCAGTCCCCTAGAACTTAGAAATACTTAAACCTAACTAACCTAAGGACATCACACACATCCATGCCCGAGGCAGGATTCGAACCTGCGACCGTAGCGGTCACGCGGTTCCAGACTGTAGCGCCTTTAACCGCCTGGCCACACCGGCCGGCTGTCCCAGGTTATGTTCACGGACGAGTCCAGATATAGTCTGAACAGTAATTCTCACCGGGTTTCCATCTGGCGTAAACCAGGAACCAGATACCAACTCCTTAATGTCCTTGAAAGGGACCCGTATTGAGGTCGTGGTTTTTTGGTGTGGGGTGGGATTATAATTGGTGTACGTACGCCCCTGCACGTCTTTGACAGAGGAACTGTAACAGGTCAAGTGTGTCGGGACGTCATTTTGCACCAGTATGTCCGCCTTTGCAGGGGTGCAGTGGGTGTCATCGTCCTCCTGATAGGTGATAACGCACGGCCCCACCGAGCTGCCATCGTGGAGGAGTACCTTGGAACAGAAGATGTCAGGCGAATGGAGTGACCTGCCTGTTCTCCAGACCTAAGCAATATCTAGCACGTCTGCGATGCTTTCGGTCGATGTATCGCTGCACGTCTTCAAACCCCTTCGATACTCCAGGACACTGGTGCAATAATGGGAGGCTATACCCCAGCAGCTGCTCGATCACCTGATCCAGAGTATCCCAACACGTTGTGCGACCTGTGTACGTGTGCATGGTGTTCATATCCCATATTGATGTCGGGGTACATGGGCAGGAAACAGTGGCGTTTTGTAGCACATGTGTTTCGGGACGGTTTTCTCAACTTATCACCAATACCGTGGACTTACAGATCTGTGTCGTGTGTGTTCCCTATGTGCCTATGCTATTAGCGCCAGTTTTGTGTAGTGCCACGTTGTGTGGCACCACATTCTGCAATTATCCTTAATTTATGAGTATGAGTGTATATTCGTAGTCTCTCACTTCCAGTTTTCTAACGGTGAATTAGTGCGTGTAACATGTGTTTAGCACAATCAAAATACACTTGAAACAATGACACTGACAGCGAGGAGACAGCCAAGCCACAGACAGAATACATTACCAAATCCAGCTATAACCAATGTCTACTTTATGAACAATTAAGTAGATATAATCACAGTAAGAGTGGTTTCCTGTTGGCATTATTCTAGTATGTGGCTAAAGTAACAGAAAGAGATCAGCGATTATTTTTATTAGTCATTTCGTCCCCCGGTACCTATACCATCGGCTGATTTACTGTAAAAAACAGTTGTTAAGGTGATGCAGTTGAAGGGTAGCGGGTTAAAAATGTTTTTATTGCTATGGTACAGTGTCCCTTTAGGGTGTACTTAGTATGCCTGTACGTGATTTTAATTACCACCGCCGTATACAAGAGGCTGAAAATTATTTTTGCGAAAGCCAAAAAGTAATGAAGAAACCTGCTGCCAAGAATCCCCAGTCCACAATCAAGTTCGTCAAACAGGAATAAAAAACTTCTAACTGAGCATTTATAGTCGAGAAGAGTGTGGAACTGCAGTGATTAACCAAGTTTTACTGTTTTAAGGAATCAGTGTATTCAAGAAAATTTCACATGGACAGATTAATATTTTTGAATCGCATTATAAATTTCCTATTGGAATCAGCGCTTGATACAGTTCATAACGAGCTCTACGAGAGTTCCAAGCACCGTCCGTTAATCAAGTACAGTTAATTGCTCTGCTTAAAAATGGTGAAAGAGGTGCGCCACTTGGAACGCTGTTTTTCTACAACCCTAACGGAGGCAAACAAAATAAAAACACTGAAACCAAAACAGGCTTCCAGTAAATTATCAGGTCACCTCTACACATTTACACAAAAATGCACGATAACTAATTCGATCGATAAACACTAAAATCAGTCGTCTTCAGTGCCATCCGAGGCTTAGTGTACGCAGTTCCAGCAGACTTAGAGTACATTCTGAAGCGTAGCGACATACATTACTGGCGAATGATGACGATGGAATGAATTCCTACATACTGCTTCGCTTCTGTGGTGCTTTAATACTGCCGCTGCAGTTTCTCGCCGGATAGTAAATAAAATACTTGTAGTTGGAACAATTTAAGCACCTGCAGTAGTGCTTAAATGGCATTCTTTCTGACTATAAGATTCTACATACTGTTAGTTGTACGATGATTTTACAAATCTTAGCACAAAATTCAGTTTTTATTTATCATCATGAAACATAAAAGAAGTAATCTCATAAAAAAAACTCTACGGTATGGTTTTACATGAAACAGGACCTGCATCCAGATTTAAGACTTTCTATTTTTAAATTTCGTAAAAAGTGGATTTTTGAGGAAACTAATCAGCGAATCATGCTGGAACTCAAAATATATAACATTATTATGATTTTACATCACCTGAAAAGGTAGTGTGAGATCATTTAAATATTTAACTACACTTTAATTCACTGCACAACGCTTTGTCTGAATGCTCGTGCACATGTTAAGTGTGACCGGATTGGCCTTAACCGAATGGCGAAGTAGTGCCCATTTCAATCGCTCGCCACCGTTGCTGTGTAGCCGCAGTGCTTCTTTCCCCATACTATAGCTTGTGTTAACAGGATGATGATAACGATGATGATGACGATGTATAGCGTAAGTTTTTGAGGTCAGCTACCAGCAAATGGGATGAAAGGAAGGAGGGAGGAATGAAGAAAAAAGGGATTAAAGAACAACTCTGGTAATTGGATTGCTGCGTTTGGATAAGGGGTATGGTGTTGGACTAACGAATGAAAAAAATATACGAAAGGAAGCTGCAACATGAAGGTCCTAATTTAAGACTATAGATTGCGAGAGGTACTGGAGTTTTCATCTAGGAAAAGGACGGCAGGATGAGTACGTGTCGAGGAGGATTTCAAGGCCTGCAAGAGTGAGTTTCTTTCAACGCAGTGATAGGTTTGTTCTCATCCAAAGCGGCAGCAAACTAACTCCGACAACCACAATTCAGATGTAAATACATACGTCACATGCGGAAGATGAAGGGATAGGGAAAGTATATGAGGATATGGAAAAGGTAATTCTCGCTGATTATAATGTAATAACCTTGGGGTAATCTGCACTGATTAGAGGGGGGAGTAATAAAAGAAAGAGTCATTAGAGCATGTGGACTTCGTAGGATAATGACAGACGAGAAGTAATAACAGTCCCGCGATCCGTAATAAACTGCAATAATATATACAGCTAATCCCTTGTTCGAAAAACGCAAGAAGAGATAAAAACTTGGAGCCCCGGGAAGATAGACATAGATTCGGATTACAGTTAAGCAATGATGAAGACTAGAACGAAGTTTAGAGAGACCCGTCAACCATGGTGCAAACAAGTAGGATGTTGAGGTACTGAGGGATAGTGAGATTCATAACTACACTACATCTACATACAGACCTGCAAGCCATCATGCGGTGTATGACGGACAAAATCTTGTAGCAAAGCTAGCCATTACCTTTCTGTTCCTCTCGCAAGTGGAACTAATTTCTCTGATCTTGTGTTCATTGTCCTTACGCCAGATGTACGTTGGTGGCAACAGAATCGTACTCCAATGAGCCGCAGATGCCGGTTCTCTAAATTTTCTTATTAGCGTTTCACGAAAATACTCTTCCCTCCAGATATTCATATTTGAGTTCACGAAACATCTCCGTAATACTAGTGTGTTGATCGAACTTGCTGGTAACAAATCTAGCAGCACGCCTCTGAATTGCTTCGCTGTTTTTCTGTAATCCGACTTGGCGGAGATCCCAGAAACCCGAGCAGTACTTAAGAATTGGTTCCACCAGTGTTCTGTAGACGGTCTCCTTTTTATATGAGCTTCATTTTCCTACAAATCTCTCAATAAATTGAAGTCGGCCCTACTACCGACTTTCATTTCGTATCACTTTGTAACGTTAAGCCTAGATATGTAACCGACGAGATTGTGCCAAGCAGTACACTGCTCATGCTGTATTCGAACATTATAGTATAGTTTTTCTTGCTAATCGGCATTAACTTTCATTTTCCTACATTTAGAATAAGCCGCCATTGTCACACCAAATTGACATTCCGTTTACGTCATCCTGTATCCTACAATAATTCAATGACGACACTCTTCTGTACACTACAGCTTCAACACCAAACACAGTCACAGATTGCTTCTCGTCCTGTGCGCCGTATCATTTTGCATATAGGGAACAAGAGTGGTCCTACTATACCTCCCAGGGGCAGTCTGACGATACTCTTGTCTGTGACGAATACTCGCCGTCCAGGACCACGTACTAGTTTCTGTAACTTAAGAAGTCACACATATTTATCAAGAAGCGGTGACACTTTCTGCCCAACCAACCCATCATTTTCCACGACAATGCGTGAGCACAAACAGCCCAAGCTATGGCTGCTCCGGTCGGTCGATGGGACTGGGAAGTACTATACCAGCCACCATACTCCCCGGACTTAAGTCCTTGTGACATTGATTTGATTCCGAAGATGAAGGAACCACTTCGTGGCATTCGCTTCAGAACTGTTCCAGAGATTCGATAGGCAGTAGACCGCTCCATTCGCACTATCAACAGAACAGGCTCTCCTAATGGTATACTACGCCTTCCACATCGCTGGCGGTGGGTTCTACACAACGCTGGTGACTACTTTGAAGGACAGTAACAGGTGCAAACATGTAACTGTTTTGTATCTGCTGTGAGAAAATACACTCCTGGAAATTGAAATAAGAACACTGTGAATTCATTGTCCCAGGAAGGGGAAACTTTATTGACACATTCCTGGGGTCAGATACATCACATGATCACACTGACAGAACCACAGGCACATAGACACAGGCAACAGAGCATGCACAATGTCGGCACTAGTACAGTGTATATCCACCTTTCGCAGCAATGCAGGCTGCTATTCTCCCATGGAGACGATCGTAGAGATGCTGGATGTAGTCCTGTGGAACGGCTTGCCATGCCATTTCCACCTGGCGCCTCAGTTGGACCAGCGTTCGTGCTGGACGTGCAGACCGCGTGAGACGACGCTTCATCCAGTCCCAAACATGCTCAATGGGGGACAGATCCGGAGATCTTGCTGGCCAGGGTAGTTGACTTACACCTTCTAGAGCACGTTGGGTGGCACGGGATTCATGCGGACGTGCATTGTCCTGTTGGAACAGCAAGTTCCCTTGCCGGTCTAGGAATGGTAGAACGATGGGTTCGATGACGGTTTGGATGTACCGTGCACTATTCAGTGTCCCCTCGACGATCACCAGTGGTGTACGGCCAGTGTAGGAGATCGCTCCCCACACCATGATGCCGGGTGTTGGCCCTGTGTGCCTCGGTCGTATGCAGTCCTGATTGTGGCGCTCACCTGCACGGCGCCAAACACGCATACGACCATCATTGGTACCAAGGCAGAAGCGACTCTCATCGCTGAAGACGACACGTCTCCATTCGTCCCTACATTCACGCCTGTCGCGACACCACTGGAGGCGGGCTGCACGATGTTGGGGCGTGAGCGGAAGACGGCCTAACGGTGTGCGGGACCATAGCCCAGCGTCATGGAGACGGTTGCGAATGGTCCTCGCCGATACCCCAGGAGCAACAGTGTCCCTAATTTGCTGGGAAGTGGCGGTGCGGTCCCCTACGGCACTGCGTAGGATCCTACGGTCTTGGCGTGCAGCCGTGCGTCGCTGCGGTCCGGTCCCAGGTCGACGGGCACGTGCACCTTCCGCCGACCACTGGCGACAACATCGATGTACTGTGGAGACCTCACGCCCCACGTGTTGAGCAATTCGGCGGTACGTCCACCCGGCCTCCCGCATGCCCACTATACGCCCTCGCTCAAAGTCCGTCAACTGCACATACGGTTCACGTCCACGCTGTCGCGGCATGCTACCAGTGTTAAAGACTGCGATGGAGCTCCGTATGCCACGGCAAACTGGCTGACACTGACGGCGGCGGTGCACAAATGCTGCGCAGCTAGCGCCATTCGACGGCCAACACCGCGGTTCCTGGTGTGTCCGCTGTGCCGTGCGTGTGATCATTGTTTGTACAGCCCTCTCGCAGTGTCCGGAGCAAGTATGGTGGGTCTGACACACCGGTGTCAATGTGTTCTTTTTTCCATTTCCAGGAGTGTAGTTGCCACTATTTAAGTTCCAATCCTCGTATATGTAAGTCAAGTAGGTATGAAATAAATTGGAAGTGCTGGGAAGCCAAGGCGAAATGGCTGCAGGAAAAATGTCAAGAAATTCAGGAAGAAATGATCAACGGAAGGAATGATTGAGCATATAGGTAAGTCAAAAGTACCTACGGTGAAACAAACAGCAAAGGCGTTAACATTAAGAATCCAAGGGAAATTCCTCCGCTTAGTACACAGAAGAGAGGGGATAACTGGAAAGAATACAGTGAAGGCCTCTAGGAGGGGGAAGACTTGCCCGATGACATGACCGACGAATAAATGGGTGTTGCTATGGAAGATGTACAGGATCCAGAGTTTAATAGAGCTGTGGAAGACTTGTGATCAAGTAATGGACAGATACTATACCTTAGTAGTTTGTGAGGTAATTGCGAATATTCAAGTTAGAGAACTTATAAGTCTGGATACATACCGTGAGACAATCGAAAAAATATTATCCCCAGGATCTTGAAGAAAGCAACAGCATTTATGAGTGAGTATAGCACCACAAGCGGCTTAATAGCTCACGCATCTGAGTTGTTGTCAAGAATAACATCCATAAAAATGGAAAGGAAAATTCTGAATCTGTTAGATGACGATCTGTTTGACTAACGGAAAGGTAAGGTCATCAGTGAAGCTTTTCTGATGTTGCTATTTTTAAATATGATAGCAAGAGTAAAAAAAAATGAAGACAGGTTCGTCGGATATGTCGACCTGTAAGAAGCATTCGCCACTGTAAAATTATGCAAGATATTAGAAATTCCCAGCAAAAAAGGAGTATGACCTAGGGGAAGACGGATAACACATAATATGTGCAAGAACCAACAAGGGAAGATAAGGCCACAACGAAGTGTTGGGGTTCAAAACGGTGTAAGACAGGTGACTATTTTCTGGCCCATTCTGTTCATTCTTCGCATCAAAGAAGTAATTACGGAAATAAAGAAAAGTTTCAAGTGTAGGATTACGACTCAGGACGACATGATATTATTGATAAAATTCGCTAATAACACTGATAACCGTAGTGAAAGTGAAGAAGAAGTTCAGGTCATACAGAGTGGAATAAACGGTACGTAGGACTTGGGATGTCGTCACGTAAACGAGACACGCAGATCTGTATTATCTGTTACAAATCTGGTTAGTTCGATACCAATAAAAATAAAATTACAATATTCTAATTACCGGTTTTGGTTGATTAAGATCCACCTTCAGCTTCACGAAAATAAACAAAAAATTGCTTTCCAAAATGGCTCTAACAACTTTGGCACTTAACATCTGAGGTCATCAGTCCACTAGACTTAGAACTACTTAAACCTAACTAATCTAAGGACATCACACACATCCAGGCCCGAGGAAGGATTCGAACCTGCGACCACAGCAGCTGCATGGTTCCGGACTGAAGCGCCTAGAACTGCTCGGCCACAATGGCCGGCGTTGCTTTTCAATTAACTTGGACTTAACCAACTTCAAGAAACATACTTTTGTTTCAAAAGTATTAAAACATAAACATAGTAAAAGACGTACAGTGTTTAATAAAGAATCAGTACCAATGTACAAAGATGCCCACAACACCAGTTGTACGAAATGTAATCCATGGCCGTGCAGTGTGGCCGCGTGGTTTGAGTCGTCATGTCACGGATTGCGTGGCCGCTCCCGCCGGAGGTTCGAGTTCTCCCTCGGGCATGGGTGTGTGTGTTTCTCTTAGCATAAGTTAGTTTAAGTAGTGTGAAAGTCTAGGGACCGATGACCTCATCAGTTTCGTCCCTTAGGAATTCTCACACATTTTTTGTAATTCATGTCTATGGAAATAAACACAATGAACCATGTAATGATTACGGAGAATGAATTGAAAATACTCCGAAGAAAAATTTGTGAGGAGTAGCAGAAATGAGAATAGCGATCAATTTAACATCAAAATTTGAGATCACGCACTAGACGAAGTGAGGTAAATCTGCTTCAGTAGACGCAAAATAATACGTGAAGAACGAAGCAAGGAGGACATAGAGTAGCAAATTAGCATAATGTTAAAAGTTATATATGTACTGATAAGATACAGAAAGAGGTCTTTGTCTGTAGAATCGGTGAAGAAAGAAACACTGACAAGAAGAAGGAAGAGACTGACATGTTATGCGTTAAGGTATCAGTGAGTAGCCTCAGTGGAGGGAGTTGTAGGGGGAGACAAACACTGGAATACATTACATGCAAGTGCTACTCTGAGATAAGGAGTTTCGCACAAGAGAGAAATTCGTGGCTGGCCGCACAGAAACTGTCAGGAGACTCAGTAATAATAACAGGATGGTGGAGCCTACTGAAGATGCATTTGGGTAGGATATGCAAGGCTTGTAAATAAAGACAGCATGGTACTTGGTAGTAAAGGTACAACTGCAGCGTAGAAGGGGATAAATACCCAGCCGTCTTTAGAAGGCAACATAGCGTGGGGAATGCCGCTGTTTAAACAAAAGTTTCTGATTACTGCAGTGTACGGCATCGACGGCATAAAGATTATCATAAAGTTGTGCACTGTCAGCGCTCGCAGCGCTGCGACGGCGAAATCGTCGCTTCCCAATGGAAGACTATCACAGTAGTCGAACTTATAAGTTTCTTACCAGTTGAGATATTGAGTTATGTATGGTAGTTCCTTATTTGTTACAACGTTATTTTGACTACAAGTTTTATTTGGTTGCAGGCAGCGTTCTTCATCTACCAAGGTGACTCTCTGAAACGGCTGCTGAAGCTTCTGTCCGACACCAGAAGAGTCTACAGGAACGACGAAAGCAAAGAGGATATACGACACTCTTACCTGAAGCTGTCACGGCGAGTTTGCCTGCAGATGCAGGTACGATGTATACATGCAAAGCAAATCCAAGAGAATGTTTTAAAAATACATTTCTACGTATCCCGTAGTATGTAAGAAGTTTTTCGTCCAGTATGATTTTAAAATCCAACTGAGATAATACCTATAGGCCTACAGTGTTTTCCTCATTGCCGACATGTGTGAAAGTAAGGATCTGTATGCAGTTTCTTGCAGTGGTACGTCTTGGTATAGTTCTCACGAACGCTTGGTATTTCACAGTTTGCGGTGCTGCCGACACTCGCTGGTTGGGTCTCCACTCCACTACTTGCTCGCGTTTTCCTCAGTTCCGAGGATGATTCGATTGAATCAAATCACCAGTTCCCAGTGCCTCTCTGGTTTCCCGGAAACATGTACCTAACGCCCACCTACGAAATACTCTATGGTATTCAATCTTTCAGCATACTAGTAGCCGCCCAGGTTACGGTTTGCATAGACTGTTTCTTCGTCCACATGATGCTCATGGTTGCAGGTGAGCTACAAGTTTTGAACGAAAACATCTCACTAATGCAGAAATTAAACGTGAAGATCCAAGGATATAAAGATGAAGAATGGAGACTTAAAATTAAAAGAAAAAATGATGGAATGAGTTTTCCAAGAAATGAAAATCCACCAGGTTCTACCCATTCTTGGTCGGAAGATGTCTCAGAAGAAAAAATGTGTTTGCAACTGGTGAAGAATATTCAGCATCATCAGGAGATTATCAAGTAAGTAACGATGGATACCATGAAACGTAAAATATTGTCTCACTATTTACTTCACCTCGATAACGCTATTACTGAGCTTTAATTTGGTCACACAGTTGACTCATGCGAAGTTACACATCTGGTTTAACATATACAGAAATATACATATACAGAACTTCACAACACACTTAGAATTATCACCAATGTCGAACTTCCTATCACAACTTGCTATCACAATTTACGGACAACGAGAACACTTAACCGCCACTTTCCGATTTTTAATCGCCTCCCTCCTGTTTTTTTACTAAATGACAACCCGACACAGATGAACCTAATGGCTGTCCCGTGAGTTACAAATTAAGGTCCAATCTCACTCTCATAACTACAACTATCAGTGATAATTATATGACACAAGTCGATTACAAACCAGCTGATTTGTATGCTAATTTTGTCCTTCAGTACTTCCTCAACAACCGTGACCTTTTGGAGAATATTAACTTTTTTTTCCTATTTACAGATTTTTTCCCAATGTTCTATAATTTATTGAACATAGACCAAAATAATTTCGAATCAGACATGTCTGTTCTGAGAAGTCATTTAAATGCTGAACCATTCAGTTTAAGCTTGACTTTACATATTTTTCCCTCTACGACTGGATGCTGCCTCTGAAAAACCACCGCCAATTTCATAGGAAATACTTGTCCAGTCAGAGCTTATAGCTCGTCTCTGATGATCCCCTCGTTTATGCTGCCTATAACCGTCCTCCCTTTTTCCGCTTTTAACGCGGTACCTCATGTACATCATGAAATGCTAAACATGTGGACATGTGGACCACTGGAAGTATGACGTGTACAATATATGAAAAAATTCGTATTTCAGAGCCGTCAAGAGCTTTCGTAAAAAAACATCCTTCAGTAACAGCAGGTTTCGATCGTCATATCATGTCCGCAGACCTACTGGTCGACATTAATATGCGCTGTGTACATGTGTGTGTACATAGTTCGCCTTTATGGTGGGTTCATCTCTGTTCCCTAACAGAGATGAACTTGCAGTGACGTGTCTGAGTGTCTGTGGAGGAATGACAGCCCGTTCTTCCTCAAGAGCAGAAACCAGAGAAGATGGTGATGTTGAATGATGGAGTGCGCAGTGAAATTGATGATCTAGCTCATCTCAAAGGTATTCCATTCCGTTCAGACCGTAACTCTGCGCAAGTCACTCCATTTCAGGAATGTTATTGCCTTCAAACTATTGTCTTTTCGTAACAGGGAACATTTTCATGATTGTAAAAATAATCATCGCCTCCAAAATGTTCCTTTGCTCTACACAAAACACAATGCCGCAAAATATGTCCATGTCCTTCTACGTTTAGCATTTTCTTCTGTGCAATAAGGCAGGCACAACCTAACTACGCAAAAAACCACATTCCTGAACGCAGCCTCCACCACACTTCACTGTTCCCACTACAAATGATGGCAGGTAACGTTGTCCAGGCATTCACATTATCCAAAACCTTCCACCGGTTTGACTCAGGGTACTGCGTGATTCCCCACTCCAAACAATTAAAAATGGTTCAAATGGCTCTGAGCACTATGCGACTTATCATCTATGGTCAGCAGTCGCCTAGAACTTAGAACTACTTAAACCTAACTAACCTAAGGACATCACACAACACCCAGTCATCACGAGGCAGAGAAAATCCCTGACCCCGCCGGGAATCGAACCCGGGAACTCAGGCGTGGGAAGCAAGAACGCTACCGCACGACCACGAGCTGCGGACCCAAATAATTAATTTCCAGACACCCACTCTCCAGTGCCGTTGCTCCTTGCTTAGCACCGACCACACGAATTTGTGGCTTATGAGGAGCAGCTGGGCAACCGCGCCAACCACACATAATACGAGTAATACATATAAGGTGACTCGACTAACATGCGTAATACGTTCGGAAAGTACAGCAACTGCATCATATTTACTGAGAATGCAGAAGGCTCTCACACCGTTTGCACTGTGACAAACGTCATGAGATAGCGATATGCGCATATACAAAAGGCGTCATTGTCAGGTACACAAGTACAGAAGGGTAGTGCGCGGCGAAGCTGTCATTCGTTCTCAGATGATTCATGTGAAAAGGTTTCCAATGCGATTATGGATGCACGGCAGGAAAAACAGACTTTGAACGGGGAGTGGTAGTTGGAGCCAGATGCGTGGGACGTTCCATTTCGGAATTCGTTACGGAATTCAGTACTCCGAAAGCCACTGTGTGACGGGAATGACGGGAATACCAGATTTCAGGCATTACCTCTCATCATCGACAACGCAGTGGCCGACGGTCTTCACTTAATGACCGAGAGCTCCGGCATTTGCTTAGAGTTGTCAGTCCTAAGACTGTGTGAAATAACCGCAGAAATTCGTATGGGACGTACGACAAACATATCCGTTGGATCGTTGACGACTGGAAAACCATGATCAGGTCAGATTAATCCCGATTCCAGTTGTTAACAGCTGATGGTAGGGTCCGAGCGCGGCGCAAACCCAACAAATTCATGGACCCAGGTTGTCAATAAGGCAATATGCATGTTAGTGGTGGAACTGTAATAGCGTAGGCTGTATTTACATAGAACGCACTGATCAGTGTCTGGAAACGGACGTGTTGGGTTACTTGGAGACCATTTGCAGCCATTCATGGATTGTTATACCCAAACAACGATGAAAGGTTTATGGACGCCAATGCTCCATGTCACTGGGCCAAAATTGTTCCCGATTGGTTTTTAAGAACCTTCTGGACAATTCGAGCGAATGCTTTCGCCACCCAGGTAGTCCAACATGAATGCCATCCAACATTAATAGGATATAATCGAGAGGTCGGTCCGTGCACAAAATTTCACACTGCAAGCACTTTCGGAATTATGGACGGCTATAGAGACATCGTGGCTCCGTATTTCCGCAGGGGCTTCACAAGACTTTTTGAGTCCATGCCACGTCGGGGTGGTGCACTACCCCGTACAAAATGTGTTAAAGCAGTAAACCAACGTTACGGTCGCAGGTTCAAATTCTGCCTCGGGCATGGATGTGTGTGTTGTCCTTAGTTAGGTTTAAGTAGTTCTAAGGTCTAGGCGACTGATGACCTCAGATGTTAAGTCCATAGTGCACAGAGCCATTTGAACCATTTGAACCAGTAAACCAAACATATACAGCCTTTTCTATTTCAGTGTATGTAAAGTGCATTGAATCTGAGAAATATAGAAATTTGTCTCTAAAATTCTTATTAATGTTCAGTATTAGTGTTCTAAATTTTGTTACAGATCTGTTCTCCTCCTGCAGAGCGCAATGAATGTGTCAATCTTCACCCTTCTTTTCGTCAACATGGCGGATTTGTGTTCCTGTATGTTCGTCACAGCCGTGGTGAGTAAATTTCGTAAATATTTGATCACTAGTGAAACTTCAGTTCTCAGTGGCCACAGTTTAATGTGAGTGCATTCAGTCGCACCAAAGAAGTGCAATTTAACAGGCGTATGACTACAGCCTCGCCACTTTGTGTACCCACAGCCGCCATACTATAATCGCACCCTAAGACGTGACACGTGAGAATTAACTCACTGTGTGGCGTCTCTAGCCACATATCTCATTAAACTAATTTATCTTTTATGCTTACGGTAAAACGCCGAGTTTTTATATATTTGTCAAATCAGACGCGTTTATCGAGTCTAACTCCAATAGCGATGAGCCAATAGCTGCCCAGTAAGGCACATCACACACTGCACGCAGCCAGGTTAAAAAAATGGTTCAAATGGCTCTGAGCACTATGCGACTTAACTTCTGAGGTCATCAGTCGACTAGAACTTAGAACTAATTAAACCTAACTAACCTAAGGACATCACACACATCCATGCCCGAGGCAGGATTCTAACCTGCGACCGTAGCGGTCGCCCGGTTCCAGACTGTAGCGCCTAGAACCGCACGGCCACCCCGGCCGGCCGCAGCCAGGTTACATGGCTGGACATTATCCTTCTGTAGCGCTGCCCGAGCCCCACCATTTTCTTCTACCTGCGCCCGCGTGCGTCGTCTCCTCAGGAGCCGTTGATTTTGCGCGGTAACTGGCAGGTTCGCTTTACTGAGTGAAAAGCAAGGCGCTTTAGGCAGCCGACCTGTAATTTTTCTCGGACAGTTGCAAAGAAACTATTCGGTACAAAAATTTGATTCGCGCACATCTCGTAGCTTAATTTCTTAATTTCGCAACAAAGTGCCCACCATTCCGTTAGTGATCGTAGTTATTGTAATATTTCGAGAGTTAATTTATTGTTAACTACTTTAATTTCTTCACTTAAGTATTGACCTCTTTTTATAGCTACATACGGTAACTGAACAGAACCTTCCAGTGGATTAAACGCTCGTTAAATTTCTTTCTTAAGAATAGCTTCACTGCTGTTTCTCCTTAGTGGTCCCATTTCCTTCTTCCCGGCGACGTCAGGTCGAGTAACTATGCAGTACGCGTGTAGCCGTCACAATTCTGTCTACAGTTTCCAGCTTACACACAAAAGGCCATTTAAACACACGAAACCTGGAAGTCGCTTCGCAAAATGCAACGCCATAGTTTAATCTGCATGAGAAAGTCTGTAGTTAAAAGCTTTCTTTTTGATATTTGCAGTAACTCTGGACTTAGGGTAGAGTCGCATTAAGTTTTTAATAATGGAAATGTCTCATCACTTACGAAAACGTAAAGGGCTCCTAAGTTCCGAATCACAGTCGTAAACTAACTGTGGGGAGAGATTTGCAGTGGAAATTGCAGGGCACGCTTTGCGAGTGCTGGGCCACCAATGAGCTGTGCAGTGCCTCTGCTGCACATAGTGTGCGCTGACCTGTTGAAACACTTGCTCTACTGCGAGCAGTGTGCGGCGGGCCTAATAGGCGACACAACACACTTAGTCATCCAGGGCTGAATCTCCAGCGACATGGAGCATCAGTAGATGGTACACACTGTGTAGGAATGCGCCTCCTGCCGTAATCGATTGTTTGGTCGTATTTTTTTCTTTATTGAATGTAAAAAACCTCCGACAAGGCCACCTGGAAAAAATTTGTGAATGCCTTATCCATTAATTGATAACACTTTCATTGAATTTTGTCCTCAGATATTTTTACACAAAAGATGAATTTCGCAGGGATAGCCAAGTGTGTCCAAAAGGACGCGATAAACCGACTGCAAACATTCATGTTCACTAAGCTCTATGGAACATTATTGTCTTTACGCTGTGTTGTTGTGGGGGAGCGGTTATTATCGGTCTTCCTGAAGTACCGAACTACCATTGCTGTTACTCCTTGGTGTCTTCAAACTGTCCTATTATCCTGTCCGTTATTCTTGACAATGTTTACCATGGTTTCCTCTCCTTGCCGATACTGCGTAGAATCGCCTCATTTCTTATCATCTTAATATATCAGTCTGCCTAATTTTCAACATCCTGCTATAGAACTACATCTCAAACGCTTAGATTCTCTTCCGGTGTTCCCACAGTCCACAATAAACTTCGATTGAGCGCTATGCACTGAACGTAAACTCTCGGAAGCTTCTTCCTAAAATTAAGGCCTGTACTTGACAATACTAGATTTCTTTTGGCCTGGAACGCACTCTTTTTACCAATCTGCTTATTACGTCCTTACTGCATTGTCATCACGTGTTATCTTGCTCCCAAGGTAGCACAATTTTCCATGATCTACTTCGCTGTCCTAAGTTTTGATATTAAGTTTATCACTAAACTCATTTCTACTATTCGTCGTCACTTTCGTCTTTCTTTGGTTTACTCTCAATCCATTCTGTGTTCTCAATAGACTATACATTCCATTTAACAGCTTCAGCAATTCTTCCATACTTTCACTGAGGATAACAATCTCATCAGCCAAACTTACGATCGTTACCTTCTCATGCTGAATTAAAATTCTTTCATTTCATTTCATCATGACTTCTCCGATGTATAAAGTGAATAGTGGGAGCGAAAAACAATGTACCTCTCTTATAATGCGAGCGCTTCGTTCTTGCTCTTCCGTTCCTACTTTTCCCTGTTGGGTCGGATATTTATGGTACAGATTCATTGAAAGAATCTCCAAGTAGTGTAGATTTCCGTCCCGCCGACACTTGAATACCATTTGTCAGTCTGAGACCATTACAAGGATGAAACAGAGGAAATCGAAAGAAAAGCAGCATGTGTCTTACCGTTAAAATTCCGAGAAGCTACGGTCCTAGAAGAGTCAAACAATACAGCGCTTCCACATGCATATATTTCGCAAGAGGAAAACGAAGACAAGTTTAGTGAGTTCGAACTTGCAGATAGGCTTACCAACAATCGATCTTTCTGTATTAGTTCTAAATTCTCGAATTTCCTCGTCTGGTCATTTCGCGAGCTGTTTGCGGGGGAAGTAATACATTTTCCGACTCTTCCCGGAAAGAAATCTTCCGAAATTTCAGTAGTAAACCTCTCCGTGTTCCTACTCTCTTGTAACGTCTGCCATTGGAGTTTATTGAGCATCTCTATAGCGTTCACGCGCTGACTAAACGATGCCGTGACTAAATGCACCATCCTTCATTGGATCCACTCAATCTCTTGTATCAGTCCTATATGGTAAGGTCCCCAGATAGAAAAAAATATTTAAGAATCGGTCGAACAAATGCCCTGTATGTTGCCCCCTTCGTGGAAGAGTTACATTTCCTTAATATTCTTCATATGAATCTCAGTCTAGCAACTGCTTTTCGTATTATTCATTCCACTTACGATAGCTATTGGCAGTTACTTCTGGATATTGTACAGTAGATACTGCTTCCAGCAATTTGTCGTCTTTAGTGCACTTGTGAAGCAGTGGATTTGTTTTCTATACATGCTCAACCTATTACATTTATTTACGTTCAGGCTCACCTTCAAGATTCTGCACCATTAATCAGTCCTCTGCAGGCCATTCTGCAAATCGATACTGCCTTCTGGCGTTGCTACTTTCTTTAAGACAACCGCACCATCTGAGAATAGTCTTAAACAGCTTCCAACGCTTTCTAGTATAACATTTTTATACATTATAAAAAGTAAAGATCCCATCACACTACATTGGGATACTCCGGAAATTACATTTACATCTGTCATTTTTGTTCCTTTAAAAGGGACGTATCGAGTTCTATACACTTATATGGGGTGGGACGCTACGAATGTAGTGTATGGACATACAAGGTGAGAATGTGGATCTCGCGGGAGGCGTGCGCGAGATAGTGCCTGCAGTCGCGCTATCCTCTGTGCCCTCGGTGGCTCAGATGGCACATTCCCCAGAGTTGATCGAGGAAGTCTCACGGCTCAACTTCGGTGGTATCCCAGGAGATACGGCGGTTGACTTGATGTCAGAGGTGACTGATGATGAAGTCCGAGATGCGATCCGGGCAGGAACCATCAATCGCTCCCCAGGACCCGACGGTCTTCCCCTCGTATTCTATCGCACATTCCGTGATTTGTTGGAGTCCACCTTCACCTCAATCTGTCGGGAACTGATGTCTCCGGAAGTACCTGTGACGGATGCTTTCCTGTACTTAAACCGCATGGTGGCAACAATATCAATGATTATCGGCCCATCAACCTCCTTAACAGTGATACGAAAATCTTCACTCGCCTTTTGGCGGCAATAGTTAAAAAGGTTGCCCGATATGTTGTGTCGCCAGACCAAGCAGCTTTGGGAGGGGATAATAATATCCGCACGGCTTTATGCCGATACAGGGCTATGATCATCGTTACCCAGGCACAACGCCTCTCTGGGGCACTTGCGTCTTTGGACTTTAGTCAAGCTTTTGATAGGGTTGACCATTCGTTCCTTACGGCCGTCCTCCACCATATGGGTTTCCCAGTCGCCGTTGTCACGGTAGTGATCCGCCTTCTGCGGGGTGCCTCATCCAGGATTATGTACAATGGCAGATTCACTCCTCCGATAACAGTAGGTCGATCTGTACGTCAAAGTTGCCCTCTATCAGCGATTTTGTACGCCTTTTCCTTGGAATCCTTGCTATGTGGACTAAGACAACGTTTGGTAGGGTTGTCCATAGATCGCTACCGATTCTGTTGCACGGCCTATGCTGACGATGTAGTCATCTGTTTACGTAATGCCGACGATGTTCGAGCTGTTCTGACGTGGGTAGCAACTTACTGTGAGGCGTCGGGTAGCTCTTTAAACGTACGTAAGTCACAAGTTATGTTCATTGGCACGGGACTTCCCGTGGAGTGCGTTACACCTCTCACCACCGTTGATACCATTCGCTGTTTGGGAATAGATTTTTCATCTGATCTCCGGCGTTCAGCCACCATCAACTGCCGACGCCTCCTTTTAATGATCAGAGCAGGTCTTATGGACCATCGCCTTCGATCCCTAGATATTCTCCAACGGGCTCGATATGTCAATATATATATCGCATTCCGAGTTCCCCATGTGGCACAAGTTCTACCTTTCCCACTTCCTGTGGCACGTCGCATGTTGGCGGCGATGGCATCTTTCGTCAGCTCTGGGCTGTTGTTTAAAGTTAACTACGCAACCCTTACTCTTCCCCGTGAACGAGGTGGGATAGGTCTGTTTCACGTGCCGGATAGAGCTCGCGCCCTATTTGTCAGCTGCCATATGACGGTATGGACACGTTGCCCAACGAGCCTCACTGGTCTCCTCCTGTCAGCATATACACCGGTCTCACTGTCAGCCCCAGTGATGACCTCGGATGTTCCGCACCAGTTCCATTATATAAGATACTTCTTTCTTCAACTCAGTTATCTACGCTCACCTTACCGAGACAGCTTTTACTCAAGACAAAGACAGTATACAATGTCCTCTACTTAGGTAGTCCACCTACCCCGATTGAACAGAAGTTCTCCCAGGTTGACTGGCGTCAAGTATGGCGCGCGGTGTTCGCCTGTTGACACCAATGTTCAATCTGTCTGGTACCTAACTGTCAATGGTAAGCAAATCAACCAATCTCGCCTTCATCGTATCCACCTCGCCCAATCACCTCTATGTTCCACGTGTGGAGTTGCAGACAATGACGAACATCGATTTGTTTGTGGACCGGCGGCGGGAGTTTGGCAATTGATTCGTCGTATTGTGGCTTTTCTAATGCGGGACATTCCGGATCGGATTACTCCCCTTTCATTATTATTTCCGGAACGTGACTATTTTCCTCGGAAAAAGACCAATGCTGTGAATTGGATTTGCGGACATGCTATTCACTACCTATTTGGACAAACTGTAAACTCTGTACTCGATTTTTGGACATACCTCAATGACCGTCATTATGTCGTTGTCCGTCACCCAAAATACAGACAATTTTTCTCGAACTTCCTTGGGAGTGCTTTCCACGACCCGCCTCGCAGCTGGAATGTGTTAAGCGAAGAGAGAAGAAGGTTTCCTGTTTGAACCAATGAACATTTCTGAACAATTGCACGGAACACATCAATTTCGAGAAGATGTGACTCAACATATTACCAGCGGGGCGCAGAAGGCCTCTGATAAATTACGCAACAAAAATAAACAAAAAAATACAAATGAAAATAAAATTCAGAAAAAGGAAGATTTTGTTTTGTTTGTAAGGATAGCCCTAACCTTGAATTCCCATATTTCCCCTGGTATAGAGGCAGCTCTCTGGGGTAGGTTTAGTCAGCAGCCAACGCCTGAAGTGGACCTGATTTTTTTTTTTTTTGTTATAGGATGAAAAGTGGCGGTGGCACTTAGTTTCTTTTTTTAGTTCCATTTTCCTAAGGGGCTTAAAAAAAGGTAAGCTAAAAAAATAAGATAAAAGAAAAAACAAAAAAATAGATGGATAGAGCGCCTGCCATGTAAGCAGGAGATCCCGCGGTCGGGTACCGGTCGGGGCACACATTTTCACCTGTCCCAGTTGATATATATCAACACCCGTCAGCCGCTGGAGGTATTAATATAATTCTAATGTTTTTGTATTGAGTTCTGTCTGCAAGGAAGTCTTGAATCCAGTTGAAAAATCTGGTCCGATACTCAGGTAGCACTTTTTTTCTCACAAAACGGCTGTGCGGGACGGTGTCCAATGCTTTCGAGAAGTCAAGGAACAGAACATCAACCTGAGCGCCGTTGTCTACAGTGCTACGAATCTCATGGAGGAACAGACCAAGATCAGTTTCGCAAAGTCTCAGTTTGTGGAATCAATGGTGATTTTTAAAGGAGAGATTTTCGTTCTCAACAAACGTCAGAATTTTTGATGATAAAACATATTCCATAATTCTACAACAGAATGGCGTAAACGATATAGGCCTATAATTATGCGCATGTGTGCCCGCATCTCGTGGTCGTGCGGTAGCGTTCTCGCTTCCCACGCCCGGGTTCCCGGGTTCGATTCCCGGCGGGGTCAGGGATTTTCTCTGCCTCGTGATAGCTGGGTGTTGTGTGCTGTCCTTAGGTTAGTTAGGTTTAAGTAGTTCTAAGTTCTAGGGGACTGATGACCATAGCTGTTAAGTCCCATAGTGCTCAGAGCCATTTGAACCATTTATTTTATGCGCATGTGCTCTGCACCCTCTCTTGATAACGGCAATGACCTGAGTCCCTAGGCACCTATAATTCCTCCAGATATCTACGATAAACTGATTCTAGAATGGGACCATGTTCTTTCGCATCATTTTTATAGCATTTTATAGATATCTCACCTCGTGCCTTTGGCTGTCCAATATTAATGGATTGCAGTTGCTTTTCTATCCCATTATCGGTTATCTCATTATCTGCCTCTTCGATGTTTGTACGATGGTTGAAGTGAGGGACTGTGTTACGATCTTCTTCAGTGAAACAATTTCGAAAGACGTAATTCAATATTTCGGCCTTCTCTCTTTTATCTTATGTTTCTGCGCCAATATGATCAGTGAGTGAATGAACAGAGTGTTCCTAACCGTTTATTGATTTTACGTAAGACCAAAATATCTTAGGTTTTCACTCAGACCATTTGACAAACGTTTACTCTCAAAGTCACTGAACGACTGTCTCATTGTTCTCTTTGCGCTCATTTTCGCATCGCTCATAGTTTATTGGTTAGCTAGATTTTGACTTCCCTAGAATCTTTGACAAAGCTATCTCTTGACACAACTTAGACATATACAAAAGTCTTGATCGCACAATTCTTTATCACGCTTACGCATTTCAAAATTTCATCATCTGACTGAAGATGTGGATTAAAGTATAGAAGAAAATTAACGATAGCAAATATGTACATAATAACGTAAGTACTCATCTTAGTATTCTGCATACATAAATTTCAATTTCTTTCGTTCTTACATTGAAAAAAAAACATTAGTACAAAAATGGCGGAAGTGAGCACTTTGACTGAATAGAATACACATCTCATACCATTTAGGCACATGTGACAGTGCCGCTGTCTATTCGAATTGAACCAGTGCCAAACTAAGTGTGGCGATCAAGCTATCAAAGAAGTAAATGCAGGTCAGTAGATAACCATAGAAAGTAAATCAAAGAGAATCCTTACAAACAAGTATTTACTGCAATTGAGAACATATCAGAATGTCAGGACCTCGTGAACAAGTTACGAAAGTTACATTTGCGATACTTTTATGGAGGAGAAACTCGTATACTGACAGCATGAAATATGCGTCGTCAGGTAGCATCGTGAACAACGTGACAGGGATAGTAATCACAACAGAAGACATATTTGCAACAATTAACTGAAGTGATACAATACGATGTAGATAAGAAATAATTGCGATAGATGAACATGTAATAAATAACGTATAACAAAATCATTTAGGTGAGCCCAGACGACTTACAATAAAAAGTAACTACTATACAATAGAAGGAATTTTTGTATATTTGTGGTTAACTTCACGAAAGTTGAGTGTTTGGGTTTCGTTATCAATCCAAAGAGCTTATTTTCTTACCTGTAGTTCTACATTTTCATACTATTATATAAGTCCGCATTGCATTCCGTAGAACCATATGTCCAAACGGAATCCATTAATTCCGAAGTAGTATAACCTCTATTCCAGCCTTACGGTTGCCTAGATATCAGTTTTGTCGACCAATAAACTTAACTCTACATCCTCAACAACGGTATGCTTAAATATTTTCTGAGTGTCCTCACGCTTCTACTTTAAGCTGAGCTGCTATACATTCTGAAATTACATATTTACATTTTTTAGTATAAAATAAAGGAAAAAACTCTAATATTAACTTCTACTTTATTTCATCTTGTTGCCACTCAGCTAGAATTATCTGAATGATTATACTGTGTGTCATCCATTATTACGGATGTTTATACTCACGTAACATTTTACTTTTTGTTGGTTGTAAACTGATAACAGCTGGGAAGTTATATCATCTAATACTATACCATTAAGTTTAATAAATGAAAAAATTTACAAAAATCCCTTTTTGTGCAGTACTTCATTTTTATTTTATGTTTTTTCAACTGATGTGGCCTCACCTAAATGAGTCTGTTATATGTCTTTTATTATATGTTCGTCTATTGTAATGTGACTACATTCGCTGATAGTTATGTAACATTTTATTTAGTGATGGTTGTAAACTTATTCCTTCACAAATTATAATTCACTTCTCCTCTATATTGGTTTTGCATTTATATACACTCCTGGAAATTGAAATAAGAACACCGTGAATTCATTGTCCCAGGAAGGGGAAACTTTATTGACACATTCCTGGGGTCAGATACATCACATGATCACACTGACAGAACCACAGGCACATAGACACAGGCAACAGAGCATGCACAATGTCGGCACTAGTACAGTGTATATCGACCTTTCGCAGCAATGCAGGCTGCTATTCTCCCATGGAGACGATCGTAGAGATGCTGGATGTAGTCCTGTGGAACGGCTTGCCATGCCATTTCCACCAGGCGCCTCAGTTGGACCAGCGTTCGTGCTGGACGTGCAGACCGCGTGAGACGACGCTTCATCCAGTCCCAAACATGCTCAATGGGGGACAGATTCGGAGATCTTGCTGGCCAGGGTAGTTGACTTACACCTTCTAGAGCACGTTGGGTGGCACGGGATACATGCGGACGTGCATTGTCCTGTTGGAACAGCAAGTTCCCTTGCCGGTCTAGGAATAGTAGAACGATGAGTTCGATGACGGTTTGGATGTACCGTGCACTATTCAGTGTCCCCTCGACGATCACCAGTGGTGTACGGCCAGTGTAGGAGATCGCTCCCCACACCATGATGCCGGGTGTTGGCCCTGTGTGCCTCGGTCGTATGCAGTCCTGATTGTGGCGCTCACCTGCACGGCGCCAAACACGCATACGACCATCATTGGCACCAAGGCAGAAGCGACTCTCATCGCTGAAGACCACACGTCTCCATTCGTCCCTCCATTCACGCCTGTCGCGACACCACTGGAGGCGGGCTGCACGATGTTGGGGCGTGAGCGGAAGACGGCCTAACGGTGTGCGGGACCGTAGCCCAGCTTCATGGAGACGGTTGCGAATGGTCCTCGCCGATACCCCAGGAGCAACAGTGTCCCTAATTTGCTGGGAAGTGGCGGTGCGGTCCCCTACGGCACTGCGTAGGATCCTACGGTCTTGGCGTGCATCCGTGCGTCGCTGCGGTCCGGTCCCAGGTCGACGGGCGCGTGCACCTTCCGCCGACCACTGGCGACAACATCGATGTACTGTGGAGACCTCACGCCCCACGTGTTGAGCAATTCGGCGGTACGTCCACCCGGCCTCCCGCATGCCCACTATACGCCCTCGCTCAAAGTCCGTCAACTGCACATACGGTTCACGTCCACGCTGTCGCGGCATGCTACCAGTGTTAAAGACTGCGATGGAGCTCCGTATGCCACGGCAAACTGGCTGACACTGACGGCGGCGGTGCACAAATGCTGCGTAGCTAGCGCCATTCGACGGCCAACACCGCGGTTCCTGGTGTGTCCGCTGTGCCGTGCGTGTGATCATTGCTTGTACAGCCCTCTCGCAGTGTCCGGAGCAAGTATGGTGGGTCTGACACACCGGTGTCAATGTGTTCTTTTTTCCATTTCCAGGAGTGTAGTACCACACCAGTTACTGGTTGCAAGTCTTCTGTTCTGATTATTGACTAACGGCTACCTCTATAACGTTGTTGACGATGCTACTTAACGGTACACATTTCATGCTCCAATATATGAGTTTCTCTTCCACAAAAGCATCATAAATGTGTCATTGTCAAGTTGTTCAGGAGGTCCTGACATGTGTTTAATCGCAGAGCATAGTTGTTTGTGAAGTTACTATTTGCCTTGCTTTCTGTTATTAATGCTACTGACCTCGGTTTACTTCTTTGATAGTTTAATTGCCACACTCAACTAGGCACTGAATCTATTCAAATGGCACTATCAGATATGCCTAAACGAGATGAAATCTGTATTGTGTTCAGTCAATATGCTCAGTTTCATGAGTTTTGTAGTAAAATTTATTTTTAACGTACATACGATAATAATTGAAATTTTTGTACATAGAATACTAAGATGCATATTTATATTACTATGTACACACTTACTACATTAAATTTTCTCGTACACTCTATTCCACAACTTCAGACCAATGACGAAATTTTGAAACGCTTAACACTTAATAAAGAAGTCTGCAATCAAGGTCTTTCTATATTTCAAAGTCGCTTGCCTCTACCATGGACGAATTTCTCCACCAAGTACCAGAAGCTCTCTTTGTTTATGGAGTAGATTTCTAATTCGGTTATTAAGCAACAGTGGGTCTCATCCCTCGAGACCTTGCGTGGAAAGTACTTCTCTAGAGTATATTGAACGATGCTTCACAAATTGTTTTTCCATTTCTGTCCCGCATCTTCATCGTCAGCACGGAATACTGAATGCTCTCTATTCAGTTACTATGCAGCTTGTATCCTGTCACGCTTGCTAAGAAAACATATTTTCCTATCTTTCTTAACATTCCTTTAAAACGTGTTGTAATTGTTGCTATCAAAGAATTTTGATCACTGATATCTTCCTCTAAGTTATCTGATGATGAGTTCAGTTCTCTTTGTTGCTAGGAGGTCTAAGATGTTACCTTAAAGAGTTTTAATTTTCTGCTCGAATTAATTTTCCGACAACGCATTCAGAGTAATGTCGTAAGAATCCCTGTCTCTGCCACCACATTTGATGGCACGACTCTCCAAGTTTATATCTGGCAAGTTTAAGTCACCTCCATTACAACAGAATGGTCGGGAAAATTACTAACGATATTCTGTGAGTTGTCTCTGAAGCACTTAGCTGCTACAGCTCCAGATCCGGACGTTCTATGAGAGAATCCGTTTACCATTTTGACCGACCTTTGATGCTTAACTTCATCCAGATTAATTCACATTCGGGGTCCGGGACAGCTCACTTTACCGCAATGAATACGTCGCTACCATTGGCAATTAAGCTATCCTTACGATAAATATTTCAATCTGAACTTAGGAGCTGGTTGCTAGTCACTTATGATTCCAGTCAATTTTTTGTCCCTAATACTATCTAGGCATTATAACCTGTAATAAGCGATAGTAATTGTGGGACATGTCCTTGGATGCTCTTGCGGTTTACTAATGTCATATTAATCCCTTGTATATGCAATATGCGAAAACAAGTATTCTCGAGAACATTGTAGCTGAAGTAACAATGATTTTGGCAGGCAATTCGTCTCTGATGTCGTGGAACGGTAAAGTGCATTATAAATGGGCCACGATGCTGGCGATGTCGAATTACGACACGTGGTGGTTGACATTCCTTCTCACACTAGGCGTAACACGATCTTCCCACAAACAACATTCAAACGTAGTTTTTTAATGACGAATCAAAGAATACTTTTTTCTATTCTGTACACATTGTAGATGTGTTACTCCCACCTACTCTTTGCGTTTGAGGTGAAATGACCAAAACAGAGCATATGAATTTCTCTGGTTTAGTTATTATCTACATACTACTAAATGTCGCAAAGCGTGAGGCTGTATTCGGCAGTAAACGCCACTTTTTGTCTCTCAGCACTACAACGACACCATTAGGTTCAAGGCTTTAGTGGATTTTGGACAATGAAAGCTTTTCGCTGCGGACGGCCCTTTTCTGTACGTTGGTTCTACACATGCGTTACTGTTGAATAGCTGAAATATTGTAATATGAAAAACATGTTTCTAGCTTTTTAATAGTACTACCTGACTCGAATTCACTCACATGGTGATATTGCGGACTTTGATATCAACTAACCATACTGTTACTCCATTTTAAGTTTCGAGTTTGAGACACTGCTCTTAACTGCCTAAGCTTAGTGTCAAATTGCTCTTCCTGGTCACACAGTAGAAGGTTTTTACTGGGCCTACTTGTACGCATTCTATGTACTATCCTAACCCCTTAATGTTGGTCGACAACAATTTGCTTGGCGTTTGGTTTCCGTCTGGTCATCTCTTTACAGGTAGCAAAACAATGATTTAAAAGGTTGGTAGCCTTACAGACACAGAGTGATTTGTTAAGACAGTCACGGCTGTGCAGAAAACCAAAACTACTCTTATGAGAGTAATAGCTAGTATTTTTCTCTTAAGTAACCCCCAGCCGACAAGAAAGAATGAACAATAAAAATAATCTGGGCTGAATGTATACAGCTTTATAAGTGAAGCCGTTTAATGGAAATAACGTTTATTTTCTTTTATCCAGTACCATGAATTATTGGTGACGATTCTTTAGTTTTTTCCTTATACTACAAGTAAAATCACCTAGACACTCTGTTAAGCCATAGAGAAATGTTTGTAAACAGAGGTTATGTAAGTTCACTTTTAAATATTGTTTAGATTTTACTGCTGCACCACATGAATCTGTCGTTCACTACTGACACCATGTTTTCAAGTTCCAAAAGAGACGGACAGCATCAAAATTTTAACTAGAAGGCTTTTATCTTTGAAAACTCTTATTATTATTTCGAAAATTTCATGGAACTACTTAGTGACGTGTAAAAGCTGAATGATTTTTATTCCTAGTAATATCCTTGTGTTTACACACCACAAAATATCTTCATGCAGTCATTCGATTACCAAAGCTATTTCTCTGTCTCCATGCTGATGCACGTCTTTCAAAAAAAACAGACGTTCATTAATTATTGTTTGTGATAAGTGACAGAACCTCGCTAAAAAATAACAATTAGTTGAATGTTATGATAATTTCTTGTATAAAAGACGACTCTCTCTTCTACTTACGCATATTAAAAATTTTAATACTTGCTTCGATAACAGCACGGATTAAATGTCTTAATAACTGGAAGTAGTGTTCGTTCACTGTAAAAGAATACTTGTAGAGAAATTGCTTCAGAAAGTAACTGTAAAGATCCCTTTCAATTGTATGTGGCATAAAATGGTTGTGTCTAATTCCTTCTACTGTTGAAAGTCTTGGGATAAGGAGAAGACGCCTTGTGGGAAAAAAATTTGGATAATAAACGGGGGCATCCAATCCACATGCAAGTCTTCATGTCATTTCCTTGTATCCTTATCACTGTTATTACTGTTAGCCACGAAATAGATCCTATCAACAACGTCTCCACATGCTATTCTTGTTCACAACAATGAATTAATAGCATCCCTGTTAATCCTGATGACGAGACGTCATGAGGTCCACGAAGAAGGAATACCACAATACACTATCGCCGACAATTTTATGCCCCCAGCTACATACTGATCAGCACCTCAATGATATCGTGAGCTCCTACGTGAGCAAATGCCCTTAACACAAACAACAACTGAGCTGTTTGTATACGGCAGCTGATCACATTCACGTTTAAGGATTTCGATAACATCGTACGTTTTTATGTCGTCGATGACCACCGATTTTTCAAGCCTCCTCTGATTTCTTAGTATTTTCTCTTTGATGGAACATACGAACAGTATACGGAGAGCGGTTGCGAGGAGCAGCCCACTGTCAGCGGTGATGGTCAACTTTCATATGAAGCAGGACAAAAAGGAAACGTTGTGCTCATATGGATATGGTGTCTATTCATTCGTGGGGCTCGCGGAAGGCGTATGTGAGATACTCCATGCAGTTGCAATACCCTCTGTGCTTTCGGTGGCCCAGATGAATAGAGCGTCTGCCATGTAAACAACAGACCCCGGGTTTGAGACCCCGTCACAGCACGCATTTTCACCTGTGCCTGTTGATATATATCATCGCCCGTCAGCAGGTATTAATATATAATTCTAATTACGTTCTAGTTGGCTGCGGGTCATCAATGGTGTCTGTTCTTTCTGCCATGTCCGAAACAACAGACACCATATCCATATAAGTATATAGTTCTGGCAATACCAGCCGTGACTTTCCTCTTCTGTGCGGATGCACATTTATTACCCGAACTCATACGAGTCTTGGTAAGAACGTCTTCCACGAGTAATGAGTGTGTTGGGTAGGGACACTGTGAATGTAGTCCAAATGGTTCAAATAGCTGTGAGCACTGTGGGACTTAACTTCGGAGGTCATCATTCACCTAGAAGTTAGAACTACTTAAAGCTAACTAACCTAAGGACATCACACACAGCCATGCCCGAGGCAGGATTCGAACCTGCGACCGCAGCGGTCGCGTGGTTCCAGACTGTAGCACCTAGAACCGCTCAGCCATTCGACCGGCTAGTGTGTGAACATATAAGGTGAGAATGTGGGTCTGGCGGGATGTGTGCACGAGATAGTCCTTGCAGTGGCACTATCCTCTGTGCCCTCGGTGGCTCAGAAGGATATGTCATCTGCCATATAAGCAGGAGATTCCGGGTTCGAGTCCCGGTCGGGGAACACATTTTCATCAGTCCCCGCTGATATAAATCAAATATCGTCAGCAGCTGAAGGTATTAATGTATAATGGTAACTTCGGACATGTCCAAAAGAACAGACATTATATCCATATAAGTTTATTGTTCTGGCAATACCGGTCATGACATTCCTCTTCTGTGCGGATGCACATACACTCCTGGAAATTGAAATAAGAACACCGTGAATTCATTGTCCCAGGAAGGGGAAACTTTATTGACACATTCCTGGGGTCAGATACATCACATGATCACACTGACAGAACCACAGGCACATAGACACAGGCAACAGAGCATGCACAATGTCGGCACTAGTACAGTGTATATCCACCTTTCGCAGCAATGCAGGCTGCTATTCTCCCATGGAGACGATCGTAGAGATGCTGGATGTAGTCCTGTGGAACGGCTTGCCATGCCATTTCCACCTGGCGCCTCAGTTGGACCAGCGTTCGTGCTGGACGTGCAGACCGCGTGAGACGACGCTTCATCCAGTCCCAAACATGCTCAATGGGGGACAGATCCGGAGATCTTGCTGGCCAGGGTAGTTGACTTACACCTTCTAGAGCACGTTGGGTGGCACGGGATACATGCGGACGTGCATTGTCCTGTTGGAACAGCAAGTTCCCTTGCCGGTCTAGGAATGGTAGAACGATGGGTTCGATGACGGTTTGGATGTACCGTGCACTATTCAGTGTCCCCTCGACGATCACCAGTGGTGTACGGCCAGTGTAGGAGATCGCTCCCCACACCATGATGCCGGGTGTTGGCCCTGTGTGCCTCGGTCGTATGCAGTCCTGATTGTGGCGCTCACCTGCACGGCGCCAAACACGCATACGACCATCATTGGCACCAAGGCAGAAGCGGCTCTCATCGCTGAAGACGACACGTCTCCATTCGTCCCTCCATTCACGCCTGTCGCGACACCACTGGAGGCGGGCTGCACGATGTTGGGGCGTGAGCGGAAGACGGCCTAACGGTGTGCGGGACCGTAGCCCAGCTTCATGGAGACGCTTGCGAATGGTCCTCGCCGATACCCCAAGAGCAACAGTGTCCCTAATTTGCTGGGAAGTGGCGGTGCGGTCCCCTACGGCACTGCGTAGGATCCTACGGTCTTGGCGTGCATCTGTGCGTCGCTGCGGTCCGGTCCCAGGTTGACGGGCACGTGCACCTTCCGCCGACCACTGGCGACAACATCGATGTACTGTGGAGACCTCACGCCCCACGTGTTGAGCAATTCGGCGGTACGTCCACCCGGCCTCCCGCATGCCCACTATACGCCCTCGCTCAAACTCCGTCAGCTGCACATACGGTTCACGTCCACGCTGTCGCGGCATGCTACCAGTGTTAAAGACTGCGATGGAGCTCCGTATGCCACGGCAAACTGGCTGACACTGACGGTGGCGGTGCACAAATGCTGCGCAGCTAGCGCCATTCGACGGCCAACACCGCGGTTCCTGGTGTGTCCGCTGTGCCGTGCGTGTGATCATTGCTTGTACAGCCCTCTCGCAGTGTCCGGAGCAAGTATCGTGGGTCTGACACACCGGTGTCAATGTGTTCTTTTTTCCATTTCCAGGAGTGTATATTACCTTAACACTTACGGGACTTAGTAAGAATGTCTTCCACGAGTAATGAGTGTGTTGGGTAGGGACACTACGAATGTAGTGTGTGGACATGTAAGGTGAGAAAGTGGGTCTGGCGGGAGGTGTGCGCGAGATAGTCCTTGCAGTCGTAGTATCATGTGTGCCCTCGGTGGCTGAGATGTAGCCGGCACGGCAGCTCAGCGTGTTCGGTCAGAGGGCTGTGTACCCTCTGTCTTAAAAAAACTTAGTCAAGGAATGAACGATCAACTTGAATGGATATCTTGTGACGTCCGCCCAGAACAAACGCAACGAACAATACCGAACAAAATGAAAAAAAAAGATAGATAGTGCGTTACCATGTAAACAAAAGATCCTGGGTTCGAGGCCCGGTCGCGGCACACATTTTTCCTTGTCCTCGTTGATATATATATCAACGCCCGTCAGCAGCTGAAGCTATTAATATATAATTCTAATTTTAAACGTTGTGGTTTTCCTACCTAAAAGATGCCTATTTCTTTCTGTATGTCAACGATGCCTTCGAAAGTTTGGCACATAGAAGAGACGAACTGGAAGAATTCCTCACACACCTTATGTCGGCATTCGAACATCATACTGACGCTGAGTTGGAAATGTACGGTGTGATAACTTTTCTAGACTCCTCTTAGCAATGAGGAAGGCGGAACCGACGTTGGGTGACAAAGTATTCTACAGGAAGACTCAAAGGCACGTGTTATCTGCTCGTTCAGAGCTTCCATGATCAAATTCAGGGAAGTATTGAAAATCCATAGTACACAGGCTACCCGAAGAACCTGTACTGTCAATTAGAATACCTCAACGTGCTCTTCAAGAAAAGCGACTGCACTGAGGGTCGTTTTCGACGGGCGCACTACGAACTGTAACTTCGTTACTCCCCTCCGAGACAGCGGAAGCAAAAGAACGGAGCGTTTGCCAATACATTTGTGTTAAACACAAGGGAATTGTCGGAGAAAATAGTACGGATCCAGCGGAAATACCTCACTGATACAGTATCCCACCCACTGACTGAGAAACGAACGTGACTCCGGGATGTCAAGGACGTCTTCTCAAAGTTAGTGTGTATTGCTCACATCCTGTCAATGGCGGTAAACCGTACATCAAATAGACAGTACGCAGTATCAAAGGGAGCTACCGAGAACATCATCGACGTACTCGTTTAATGCAGCCCAACAAATGTACATCGGAAACACATGGCATGAAGTATGACCACGTCACACACCTGGCGCCAATATCTCATCAAAGAACCTATTAAGGTACGAACTAAGGACAAGCTAATCCATTACGACGTTGGCTACAATACATTAAAGTTTTGGGGCACGACCCTTGCTTTAATTAGGACAAAGCAGAGCAAATATGTGGTACTACTATTGGAAATGAAAATTCCTGGCAGATTAAAACTGTGTGCCGGACCGTGACTCGAACTCGGGACCTTTGCCTTTCGCGGGCAAGTGATCTACCATCTGAGCTACCGAAGCACGACTCACGCCCGGTACTCACAGCTTTACTTCTGCCAGTATCTCGTCTCCTACCTTCCAAACTTTACAGAAGGTCTGCAAACATCCCCCAGGCGGTGGCTAAGCCATGTCTCCGTAATATCCTTTCTTTCAGGAGTACTAGTTCTGCAAGGTTCGCAGGAGAGCTTCTGTAAAGTTTCGAAGGTAGGACACGAGGTACTGGCAGAAGTAAAGCTGTTAGGACGTGGCGTGAGTCGTGCTTGGGTAGCTCAGTCGGTAGAGCACTTGCCCGCGAAAGGCAAAGGTCCCAAGTTCGAGTCTCGGTCCGGCACACAGTTTTAATCTGCCAGGAAGTTTCATATCAGCGCACACTCCGCTGTAGAGTGAAAATTTCATTCCACTACTGGAAATGTTGCAGCTGCCCCAGCGACCACGCTGGTGCACAGTGTGGGAAGTCAACTGCGGAAGGCGTGCCAGAATTTGCGGCGATGGGCACATCGGAGTGCTCAGGGATTGGAGCATCAGTCTGGCAGTGGGGGAGAGAGGAGTGGGGGTTGGGGGGCGATGTTGGGGCTACAGACAGCCTCTGAGCCACTGTCATTCCCGTCAGAATAACAAAGGATGGTGAGAGGGTCAACCATCGAAATTTTGTGTCCTTTGGACGCCAACATCCGGCAGTATAACTGAATATTATTTCACAAAACAAAACTAAAAAGCTGATAGGTCAGCTAACGGTATTTCATTTAGCCAAATTTCAAATTACACAAAAACTGTCTCTCATAGACCACTCAGAGTGATTACAACTTTTTGACCTTTTGCCGTCCAAACCAACTAGCCAAACTCCTTTTTCTCATTGCCTCCATTCGAAATTCTTCGGTATCATTTATGTGATAACAACTTTGGAATCAGCAGGGTCTCTTCCAAAAAAAGGGAGAATTAGAAAGACTTTTAATACATCGGTTTATAATGGTACTGTACGTCATCACTCCGCCTTGTTTAAACTTGAGAGTTAATCATTTGCACAATCGATCAACGTAATTTTTTATGTATTTTTATAGCATGATTTGAATGTTTCTTGCACATCGTAATATCATTAAATTTGTAGCTGTTGCAGAGAGACGGGAACATTACAAAAGCTTTGAAGCCAATGCTGACAATTCCACCGCTCCTATACGAAACTGGCATGTACTGCATCTTCGGGCAGATCGTAACTGATCAGGTAAGTGAAGAGTGATACATCTCAATGCAGATCAGTGAAGGATAATGTCCGTAACAAAGGGAAAGAAGTCGGCGGAACCCCACTGAAAACCTGTGGAACTCTGTGGCTTACGTAAACATCTAGCGTCTATACTCTTACTAAGAAGTGATATGAAATGCGGTGAACAGTTAAAACTAGTGGAAGAGAAAGTAGATGGTAGATAAATTTGCTCAAATGGTTCTGGAAAGGACCTGTGCGTCTGTAAAGGAAACCGAATACGATATATTATTGCAAAAAATCTAGAATCTGTTGCAGAATTATGGAACATGTTTTATACTTCAGAACTATGACGTTTTTGGAGAACGAAAATCTCCTCTATAAACATCGATATGGATTCAGGGAACATAGCGCTTTCGAAACTTAGCACACATTATTCCACCACGAGATCCACAGCACGTAAACAACGGCTCTCAGGTTGGTGCCGTGTGCCTTGTCTTCCAGCTAGGCATTTCACACCGTCCCACACACACGAGCTTACCATGTATTTGCACTGAAGATGGTTACCAGCTGATTGAACGAAATTAGATACACAATCCAAAGATAGTACTAGGTTGTTACAGGAAAATAAAAATGTAACGCAGATGCTCAGAGAACATAAAGGGGAATCTCTGAAAGAAATACGACGAGTTCTTCAGTAAATTTTACACGTGCCGTTCGATGAAGTAATACCTAAAGATGAAAAAGACTATCTAAAACGGCGGAAAACTGCAAATATAGCGGCTGAAGAAGCAGTACTAAGAGAAGATGTGGAGATAACTCCAGGTCCTGTTCGAATATTGCGTTAACAGTTACTCCCAATGCACCAATAGTAATATCAAAGGTTAATTACAGGTACGTGACCATGTGTTGCAAGTACCACATGAATTTAAAATTATGTATACAACAGAAGTAAATAGAAAATCGCTTCTAGTTGTATACACTGTTCAAAAACTTTGCCGTGTGAAGTGGCCGCGCGGTTTGAGCTCCATATGACGGATTGCGCAGTCCCTCCCGCCGGAGGTTCGAGCCCTCCCTCGGGCATGGGTATGTGTGATGTTCGTAGTTAATAGGTTGGTTTGTGGGATTGAAGAGACCACGCTACTAGGGCCATCGGTCCCCGCGATGTTCGTAGTACAATTTAGTTTGAGTTAAGTAGAGTGTAAGTGTAGGGACTGATGATTTCAGCAGTTTGGTCCGTTAGGACTTCACACACATTTCAGGAACTTTTGCGCCATCTTTATCATTTGGATAGCCTGTTATTTTTTCCTACATCTTTTTATCTCTTTTTTGCCCATAGAAAAATGCTGTGTACTTCCACGTGTTAGAGCTCTTGTTTAATGGACAGTTTTGGTCCATTTTGCCTCCCCTAAAATTATGCAAACCAAATAGCGTGCACTAAAAGGGATGTGTTTCACAGTACTGAACATGAGAAGGTGCTCATGCATTTTACGATCCATATTTACTAGATTTTTTTGTGCTTTGTCCAATACTGTTTTCTCTGAAAGTTACCTACCGTAAAGTCTTAGCAACAACAGTACCTGGTACACGTATTCCAGATTCAGGGGTACCAGAACGAGATTCGCTTATAATATCCGAATCGGTTGTCTCCGGACCAGTGTCCCTTACCTCAAATTCATACATTTACCCTTCTCCATCAACTCAGAAAGTTCTTAGCAACATCACGGAATCACTCTTCAGGTGCTAAACGCCTCTTATCGCTACCAAGTGTAAATTGTTGCCTGTATATAATCGGGGTAGCATTCCCCAACATATTTTCCAAACCTAAAGTTAACAGTTCGCCGATAGATTTGTCTTTCAAACGATACATACGAGCATCAGACGGCCATTCCGTGAACACCTTCGCCCAATAGGCAGGAATCATGTGAACTGCTTCGCCTGCACTGTCTCCTAACACGAACCCGAGTGACCACCCGGATTCACATATTGGATGAGAACGGGAAATCCTGAGCAAACACGTCCCGATCATCCTGTAGACACCAGTGATATTACAAAACAAGGAAGGCTTCTATTTTACAGATGTGAAAAGTCGTGCACTTTCGATCAAGCTGTGTTAGTTTATGTTTCTCATAGTTTTAAATTTTACAGTAAATTGATTTATTTTGTTCCATTCGAATTATTTCATTACCTGGTCCCTATGAATCTAAGCCACCACACGTTCACAGATATGAAGCTGCTACAATATTTTTTTGATTACATTATCATAGTTTGAAGACGTGTGAAGGTTAGCTCAGAGAAGTGACATTTTGCTGTTCTCACTATTCTTGGTACGACAGTCAGGGCTTCGTGTTTCAGAGTGAAAAGCTGGTGAACTCCGCCATCAGCAGTGGTTGGGTCGATTGCGACGCTCGCTTCAAAGAAGACCTCCTGTTCTTCCTCATGGCCGCTAGCAAGCCTTTGGAGATCACGGTGGGCAAGCTGAGCAAGCTGTCTAGGCAGATGTTAGTGCAGGTTGGTAGACAGGACTTTAGCCCTTTTCTCGACCGTTAAGTGTACCACTAGAAATGTCACGGATAATTCACATTCACTACAATCAAACAAAACTCTGTGTCCAGAATGGGAACGTTCTGAAAGAAAGTTTTTCCAACAGTTATTCCAGCATCTGATAACATCTGAACTGTGGCTAACAATGATAAATGCCTGTGAAGCAGGTTGCTATAGTCGTTTTCTTATGTATAAGTATCGAATGCCAGGCAATGGGAGGGTGACATCCGCAGCCTTCAGGGAGCCTACTTCTCTCGATGAACTCAAGAAGACAGCCGCTTGTATCGCCAACCAAACTGCTTGGTGTGATAGATTAATCCAGATATTATCCAATGTCTGAATATCAGCAAATATGGAACAGAATCTCTCCTCCTGCAGGTATATGCTTTCTTGTATCGCCACATGTTATTTGGATTAATTGGTTGAAATGGCTCTGAGCACTATGGGACTTAACTGCTGAGGTCATCAGTCCCCTACAACTTACAACTACTTAAACCTAACAAGCCTAAGGACATCACACACATCCATGCCCGAGGCAGGATTCGAACCTGCGACCGTAGGGGTCCCGCGGTTCCAGACTGTAGCGACTAGAACCGCTCGGCCACCCCGGCTGGCTTGGATTAATTGACAGCGATCTCGACGACGCAGATGCATTCCAAATAAGAAAGAAACCTAACCTTCTGTAGCCTGGTATCTATAGTTCTGACGTGGTGAAAGCCTACAGTAGCTCACCCAAATGAAAGAAAGCAAAAACAAATTTATCACGCCAGTAGCAATCTGACTTTCTAACAACATTAACACTTGAGGCCTCTCCAGTACCAGCTGAAGGTATCTCTTCACCACTTTTACACAAGTAGGCCAGTAGGGCTCTTGCTCCTCATAAAGAAGAATATGTGGCCAGCCTCTTTCTGCCTTCCGAAAACTTTTTTTATCAATTATCTCACTTCTACTGTGAGATGAAAATACGGACACTTCTTACGCAAGAGGATACTTAAATCAGAGTCGTATGGGTCACCATAGTGAGGACCAACAGTGAAATAGGTACAGCAGAAGAGAGTTGGGGCCTAGGTACCGTCTACACTGCGACCAGCAATATCCCAGATAATTTAGAGCAAGGCAAATACCGGCTACTTATAACAGATTTGACAGATTTATGTAGTACGTTGACGTTAAAGCAGCGCATATTAAAATGAGTTTTGCTGTTGGTGATATTATTATCTCACTCAGTTGTGATAGTAACATGGTTACCCTCTGCCACAATGGTCCTTTGTGCAGCTGACATGCCCCGATATCTGTCTCTGTGCTTTCGTACTTAGTCGGTCCTAAACCCCATCTAAGTGTTTCACTTACCAAATTGAAAATTATATAGAAGACATTTCTCTTGCTAACTCCATAACTGTTAACTGAAGAATGTGTACCAGTGAAAATTCTACAGTTTTGTCAGTAAGAGGGCTAAAACACCTTTACAGGAGTCATGTAACTGGGTGTGTTGCGTTTCGTCACCCATTAAATCTATTAATATTGTTCGCTATGCCAAAAATATATAACCACGTCAGCACCAGTCACTGTTCATACTACAATTCCAACATATGTCCATATGTTATCATCTAAGTTTTCCAGGAACATAGGCTGTCTAAGATCCACAGTAGCCTATTCGCTTCCATTTCATTGCCATATATCTGACGATCGTCATGTACTTAATAACGCTACATAAGTTGGTAACGTTGAAAGAACGTTTTGCAGCAAAACTAAGCATGTTTAGGAGCTACTGTGAGACAGTGGACATTTTAGTCTTGAAGTGACAGTTTACAAACTGATCAGTTGATGACAAAATGGTTCAAATGGCTCTGAGCACTGTGGGAGTTAACATCGGAAGTCATCAGTGCCCTAGAATTTAGAACTACCTAAACCTAACTAACCTAAGGACACACATCAATGCCCGAGGCAGGATTCGAACCTGCGACCGTAGCAGTCGCGCGGTTCCAGACTGAAACGCCTAGAACCGCTAGGCCACCGCGGCCAGCAGTTGATGACAGCTGTCACATTCGTTAATAAAACATTTCCCAAAAATAATCAATGAAATATTTCAATACGTGTGATTCAGTGTGATGAAATGGGAGAGCTCTAGATGGAAAAGCCAATAACGTGTTCTTGTTTGCTAATTTAAAAATATCGCTATTAACTTGAAACAATGGACCATATTCACCACTGATTGGAAGAAACAGTAATGATGTTGCTTGAATTTATGACTTCTAGTATAAATTTTCTTAAAATAGTTACCACTGAGATGTTTCAACATTATCTGTCTGCCACACTGCTCCCCTCTTGTGAGAAAGAAAAGTGAATGAGAGAGGTTGAGTTATGTTAGGCGAGCATTATCTGTGATAGATACAGCTTTGTGGCGGGAGAGTATACTCTGTAACTGATGGGATTTTCGTTTTCCTTATTCGTAAAATTTTCGAAGAAAAGTTTTCTGTTTCTCAAATTGATGCTTGTCAAGGAGTTTTAATAAGACATACCACTCTATCTATCTGCATAGTTACCACTTCAACACTACGCATTGTTTTATTGCTTAGTATGGGGAGCATTTGTTAGTATCTAAATTCTGGTTTGAATAATTGAGAAAAGATATGGACCAATATCTCTGAAACTATTCGGAATATAAATAACTGCAAGTGCTTTAATATGTTTTCTATCTTCACAGGTGCTGAATGGATCGTATGGTTTGCTGAATTTGCTGTATCATTTTCATAGTAACCAGTAAATTGAAGGAAAGGAGAATATTGTAGCAAATGCTAATCACAGTTCAACCACCTACCACAAGATCTATATTCATGAGGCGAACGCTGTAATTGGACGAAATTCACTCTGCACATGGACAAACACAGCCCAGAATATACTTACAAAACGGACTCTACATAAGGCTTGGAATCTAATCAAAACCATAACAACAAGCTAAGAAAAAATGTTTCCATTTGAGATTAAATTTCGTCAAAAGACAAAAGTTTTGTATTTCTTAGATATAACTATTTCACCTCATGTGTAAGTCTTTAAAGCAGATGGTCCGGACTTACTAAAGGTCCACAAACTGGAATGCTGTAAGGACCTTATATGTAGACCTTATATTTAGTAACAGGACAGAAAATTATGAGTAAAATTCAGTCTGAATTTGTAGCTGTGTAAAAATTATCTACTTAGGAAGAGTTAACTGATTGTGTGGATCAGAGAATGGATCTATGAGAAAAATAGCAGTGACTTACAGATGCACTAAAGTTAAAAAATTCGCCGTTTACTGAAACTTATTAATTTCTTCGTCATTTTGCAGCAGACTTGTATTATAAGCACTGGTCTGGCAGATGTACAACAGAGGTCCTTAAAAAGTTAGACAGAAATAGTCAGGTAGTGGCGGAATCGGTACAGTTTTGATATCAAATTGATATGCAAATTGATTAAATTGATCAATTAATTTCCCCCCACACCAAACCACGCCGTCCAATCCCCTGACCACGACCATCCCCACCCACATATGACATCATGTGTTTTTCTCAGAGTGCACATGGTCCCCCCCAATCCCCTCCCCCTCTCCACCCTGCACCTCCCAAAGCCTCACTATTGATGGGAATTTCGAATTTTGGTGGAAATTTCAAATTTTTGTGTGAATTTTGAATTTTGGTGGTAATTTCTGAGCCCAGGGCTGTGCTGACATCACACCCCACACCCCACTCTGAAATTGATGGAAAATTAAAATTGGCGGTATCCTTTGTGGGACTCGAACATTAGTCCTCCTGGATGGAAAGCCCAAGTGCACCTCCCTGGCCGGTCGATGTGGCCGTGCGGTTCTAGGCACTTCAGTCTGGATCCGCGTCACCACTACGGTCGCAGGTTCGAATGCTGCCTCGGGCATGGATGTGTCTGATGTCCTTCAGTTAGTTAGGTTTAAGTAGTTCTAAGTTCTAGGGGACTGATGACCACAGATGTTAAGTCCCATAGTGCTCAGAGCCATTTGAACCATTTTTTTAGCGCCTCCCTAACATAACTGTACCTCCAGATGCGCTTGCAATTGATGTTCAAATGTTCAGACGTGTGTGAATTTCTAACGGGCCAAACTTCTGAGGTCATCGGTCCCTAGACTTACACGTTATTTAAACTAACTTATACTAAGAACAACACACACACCCATGCCCGAGGGAGGACTCGAACCTCCGGTTGGAGGGGTTGGAATTGATGCAAAATTAAAAATGGTGGTGCCCTTTCCAGGACTTGAACCCTGATTCCACTGGAAGGAAAGCCCAGGTGCACCCCTCAACATATAGAAACCGTCCAGATGCAAGAGAGGAAGGTTAGGTTAGAGTACTTTATTTATTTTGGTTGGGAAAATGATGTAGTGATAGGTCCCAATTACATAATTAATCATAAAGTATTGGGCCTAATTACACAACTATATGCGTAGCGCTACACGAGGACGATCTAAAATCGCCATACACCTCAAAAATTGATGATGCTATACAAGTGTTGTTATCCTGCTGGTAAATAATTTCTCAATACCATTCGAAACAATTGACTGACATACTCAAACTTTACCCATTACCTACAAGCTGGCAGGAATAAAGGCTGGGATGGAAGGTATTACCTTTATTCTTTTTGGTGGGATATATGTTTGACTGTCGAGATGCTGGTGTTGGACAGAGAAGATGGTTCAAATGGCTCTGAGCACTATGGGACTCAACTGCTGTGGTCATAAGTCCCCTAGAACTTAGAACTACTTAAACCTAACTAACCTAAGGACAGCACACAACACCCAGCCATCACGAGGCAGAGAAAATCCCTGACCCCGCCGGGAATCGAACCCGGGAACCCGGGCGTGGGAAGCGAGAACGCTACCGCACGACCACGAGATGTGGGCGACAGAATTGCTCTTCAGCAGATGAAGTTTATTGGGCATTCGCCATACCCACACTCTGCCATCGGATCGCCACATTGTGTACCGTGATTCGTCACTCCACACAATGTTTTTCCACTGTTCAGTCGTCCAATGTTTACGCTCCTTGCACCAAGCGATACGTTGCTTGGCATTTATCGGCGTGATGTGTGGCTTATGAGCAGCCGCTAGACCATGAAATCTAAGTTTTCTCACCTCCTGCCTCACTTTCATATTACTTGCAGTGGATCCTGATGCAGATTCGAATTCCTGTGTGATGGTGTGGATAGATGTCTGCTTGTTACACATTACGACCCTCTTCAGCTGTCGGCGGTCTCTGTTCGGCGGTCTCTGTCAGTGTCCTGTCACGTTTAGACTCCACTTTCACATCGGAAACAGTGGACCTAGGGATGTTTAGGAGTTTGAAAATCTCGCATACAGACGTATGAGACAAGTGACACCCAATCACCTGACCACATTTGAAGTCCGTGAGTTACGCGAAGGGCCGCATTCTGCTCTCTCAGGATGTCTAATGACTACTGAGATCGCTGACATGGAGTGCCTGTCAGTAGGTGGCAGCACAACGCACCTACAATTAAAAATGTACATTTTTGGGGATGTTCGGATACTTTTTATCGCATAGTGTATGTGTTTGAACGCAAAAACTTGATTCCAAATCGCAGGCAGCATTTCTACCAGAAAACGTAACACAAACGAACTGACAAACCCGTGTACATTTCTTACGACCTCAATCAAAACACTGTTTACTGTATTTGGCCATTTTCAATCAACCATCACCAATTCCCACCCCCCTCCCCCCTTCCCCCCGCCTCCCATGCTGCGAATAGAAACTAGGCTGTCGCAGTGCTTTTAACTGTGCCTATTTCCTAAGTGTTTGTAATGAGCATCACTGACCTCTTTGTTTTTTATATTTTCTTCGCAACCTCTTCGCCATGTACCAGCATTAAACAGTCACCGTTTTACCATCTCTTTTTATTTTTAAATCTCCTCATTATGGTTGTTAACATTATCTGTCGTCTGCAGAGCGGCGTATTCCGCTGCTACCAGCACTCCCCCGAAAACAGTAAAAGAAGAAATCACCTGTAACCAAGTGGATGTATCGCAGAATCTCAGACGTGGCATCAGCGGCATGAGAGAGTCACAAATACCGGCCTCATACCGCATTCCCTAGCCGAATCACTTTCTAAATTCTGTGATTTTATTACGAACTTACACCATTGGCAACGTGTAACAGCCTTGTTGGTCTGTTAATGCACACCCCGACGATCACCGTCTTTATTCAATGTCGAGATATTTGTGTGTAAAATCCATATATCTGGAGAGAGAGAGAGAGATAGAGAGAGAGAGAGAGAGAGAGAGAGAGAGAGAGACGGTAAAGTTTTATAGGAAGTAATATTACAAGGAATGCTCTAACTGGTTATAGTTTGAAAGAAGATGGTTCTCTCAAAACTACATCGATTTTGCTAGTGCAAGTAATAGGAATAGGCTCTTTCTATTCTCGTCGATTGATGGCCGTTTTTTTTTTTATTATTATCGTCTTGACTGCGTGTATAAAAAAATTGGTGTTATTTCATACTTTATAATCTCTATTATAAAGTGGACGCCAGTTGAATTGTAGTTCATTGTGAAATCTAGAAATGATAGTGGGTTTTCTCCTATATATGAGTAGATTATGTGGAACAGGTTGTAATGATCAAATTGCTTACAAAAGTAGACCACAAAATCTGCTGCTGTATGGCAGCAACTTTACAGACATCTCAGAAGAGGTGAGATATGCATCAACAACGTCAAATGTAAACATGCAGATGGTAACTGGTTTCGATGTAATGGAAGAGACGTGTGGCAAACTCTTACAGGAAGTTCTATTACAAGACAGACTCTCGTGATTTGTTTCACATATGTCTGTATGGTATAGCCAAACAATGGTAAAACGAGACCTGTCATAGTGTACAAAACAGCTACGTCCTCTTGAATTATAGCTTATGCTCGAACATAAAATGATTGTGTTTTTTTTCTGCCATGTAACAGGTGTGAGTGATTCTATTCTCTAGTGTTATTTTACATGTCTGAAATGTTTGTAATACCCACGTGATCATCTGTGATCGGTGGCAGTGCACTTGGTCGGATGTCGCAAAATAATGAGATATTAATTTTATCCTGCAGCTCAACGGAAAAACTATACCTATTTTGCTCATAAAACTAAAGGAATACAGACTGTGCCTATTTTCGTGCGAAGACGACATTTATTATCGTCACAATCGTATTTTCCTTTTTTAATAGTTGCTTTATTATAGGAGTCGCTTTCATGTTAAATACAAATGTTACAGTCCAGTGCTCGGAATGCTGTGGTGGCCAAGCTCCCGAAAAGGTCGCGGCTGTCCCTTTGTACAAACAATCCACAGTCAGGATAGCCCTTATTTATCACGGTTTTGTTCTGAGGGATGCTGGCTTCGTTCTCTGTTATATGCGTAGCTTTTGTTGGTACCGATGACTCTGATCATCGAGCAGCGTGCTCGCCTGAGTGCATTGTACTGAAGACACTGTGGTATTAGGCCGTGAGGCGCTGAGGGCCGCCGCCTCAAGACAAGCCACGTGCGCAGGGCAATGGAAGGCCTGGTGAGACTAGTGGCCAGAGAGAGGTGGCAGTGGAACCGCAGAAAAGCAGCAAAGCGCTTTGAGGATCAGCTACCTGTTTGAGAAAGAAATCTGAAGCGTTCTCCAGAAATGCGTTGTTGTTCCAGAGTGGTCCAGTCTTTCGGAGAAATGCGTTTTATGGACAGTTACGTTGACATTAAATAAAAGTGTTCTCCGTCGCAGAATGACACGGCTATTGGAAGCATTGGGAGCATGCCTAATCTGTTGGTGGTCGCCCCCTGACTATTGCGGCTGCGTGTGGGGGAGGGGCTGCCTTGCAGAATTTTAGACGAATAAGTTGGACTTGGGGCAGCCGTCCTTTTATCTCCTATTTTTTAGTTGGCTACACATGCTATTGTGTTGGCGAGGAACGTCACCTCAAGGTGGTTAGGGACCACACAAAGCACGTCAGAGAAGCTGACTGTTTGAAAAAGCCTGTATCCCCCAGTAGGTGGATGGAGGGAGGGAGGGGATATATGAAGTAAAGGGCCTCGATTTTCTGCTATTTATTCACACCTATTGATGAGAATGCACATTCAGCTACTGCCCCCTCTGCAGTTCTTGGCATGATGATTTTCACCGGTACATGTGTTGCATTATGACCCGTCATTATGAGAGCTGATTTTTCACAACAGTTTCGAAATGTAATCAGAACTGTGACGCATTTTTTCCATCAGTTGTGGTTGTATTGGCTTTGGTTACCTGGGGTGCAGGGTTGTTTTTGAGCAGGTGTCTATAGCGAAACCTGACATCATACAACGATGTTGCTGTCCTCAGCTGTATGGACACAGGTAATATAGTTTTTAAACTCCTCTTGAAACTATTTACTGCCAAAAAGAATAAAGATAGTACCTTACCCCCCTGCCTTTTTCGCGCCAGCTTGTAGGTGAAGGGTAGAGTTTGAGTGTGTCTGTCACTAGTGTCGAATGGTATTCCGATATTTTTTTCCCAGCAGCATAACACAAGTTGTATGATATCGTCAGTTTGTGAGCTGTTTTGCGGTTTTAGGCCGTCTTTTGTAGTGCTATGCATATAGTTGTGTAATTAGGCCCAATCTTCATGAGCAACTGCATAATTAGGACCGGTCTTTACTTCTTTTTACCAAACGAAATAAATGAAGTACCCTAACCTAACCTTCCATTCCTGTATAGACAGTTTCCATGTGTTGGGGGGAGCGCTTGGGCTTTCCATTCAGAAGGACCAGGTTTCGAATCCCAAAAGGGCACTGGCAATTTTAATTTACCGCCAATTCCCAGGTGGAGGGTTGTGGGACGTCAGCACAATCCTGGGATAAATAAATTCTCACCAAACTTCGATATTCCCGCCAATATTCCAAATTCCGGTCAAAATTCGAAATACCTGCCAATAGGGTAGGGAGAGGGAGCGGATGTGGGAGGGCAGGGACGGGGGTGCAATTTTGATGTCAAATTGATATTCAAATTAATTTTACATTGACCAATTGATTCCCCCCTCCCCCCCCCCCCCCTCGCAGACAATGCCCAATGCTGGGGCCCACGTGCAGACTAAAAAAACAATTGATGTCATCTGGGGGTGGGCATTGTCTGCGAGGGGGGGGGGGGAGGGGGGAATCAATTGGTCAATGTAAAATTAATTTGAATATCAATTTGACATCAAAATTGCACCGCCACTACCCTACTACTGACAGTGGTCTTTAAAATGTGAAAGTACAATCTAACACACACAAACATACATTGGAATGTTTCAGTTGTTTTCATTCGGTTGCTCCCGTAGACTGGTTACACTCGAAAGAACGCAAGAATAATTTAGCTGATAAGTAAAACTACATTCGCATTGGTCGAGTGTTTTCCAACAACTGAGTGAATCCATTGTTTTGATTCGTTGTTCCCACCACTACTCCACGTCAGTGCACCCACATGAGATTTGTTTCCCTCTATGAACAATATCGTGACCATAAGAAACAGTGTAAACTTTATTTGGCCTGAACAGATAGTTGCCTCTGAATTTTTTGTCTTAAAATCGTATATGAACTTTCTCTCAGGAGGGAGAAGTCCCTTAATAAGGGCATTATGCTGTGATTTCCTGCTGAGTTTTCCTTTCCTGATCTGGGCTTTACAACTAGCTCTTTTGCTAAAGATAATTGTGGTAGCAATGACTATGATAACAATGACATCGCCTCAACTGAAGTTGGGCCAAATAATGCTTCTACAAGAAAGCAACCGACAGCAGTAATTAGAAAATTTCGGAAGTGTGGAGGGAAGTCACACATCGTGTAATGTCGCTACCCAGTTTTTAGCACAAGTAGTGCCCTACCGATCGATCTGACCGGTGAGTGATGTTTAACGCTTAACAAACAATGTACATTTTACTTTAATTTTTCTTGTACCTTGGTAGTTTATAAATTCTGTTGAAGACAAACTTTTATTACAAAAACTGAATGGGAATTATATAAATTTTTATCATAAAGAACCTCAGCCCGTCATTCGGACGGTGAGATTTTTTATGTTTCATGTCTATAAATGCGCAACTATGGATTTTTTTATCCCCTTAGCTCATTTTGTTTCATTGTTGTGATCTAGTTCCCTCTCTCTCTTTACATTTTACTTTATTTAATGGAAGAGTGAACATACTTTAGTTGATTTTCTCTGTCAACATGCTGCTGTGCTCTACAGACTTTTCGCACACCTCATTATTACTGTGTGCCAGTGTTTTGTTCCGTATGAAGAATTACTGAACTACGTGAACAATTTACCAGAAGAAATTTCTGGAGGAAGAGGTATTTTTGAATGTAATGAGTTGGATGATAAAGAGTACAAACATTATAAATATGAATATCCAGAAGCTCGACAACAACGTACAAACAACCCAGTGCTTACATTTTCGATTCCAATGGCACTACAAATTTGTACTCGCAGCTGAGGAAAACAACGGAGAAAATCGCATCGATCTCAGCATCCGGAAGAGACTGCCGTCGATAGAACACTGTGTACTCGAATTGCACCAGAGCATGCACCTTGAAGATTAGGGTGTCAGAACATGGTGGTAGAAACTCCTGATCCAACGTGTAATGCCAAGAAACTTATAGACGCAGGTAGTTAGCTGAGTTAAGGGCGAGTGTTAACAGACAATAATATTCTAGAAAACATAAAAAACTTTACTGAAATTAGACTCCGAGAACTTCTCCAGGATAACACATGGGTACTTAATAATGCCCCATTAGAAGGTGCCATAGCTATAATGTGTGGACGTGCGGTGTATGGGGTGTATTGAGGAAAGAATTTCCCCCTGAAATTTCTGTGGTCTCAAATGTGGGGACTGGCCTTTTTTCTCACGCTATTGGCAGAAATAAGTTCACAGATGTCATGCGATTTTTAAGATTTGATGGTAAGCACACTCGTTCCGAAAGACTCAACACCGATGGCTTTGCAGCAACTACCCCAGTCTGGAACTCATTTGTAGCTAATTTGTATCCAGAACTATAAAGTACATGCATTTATAACAGTAGATGAGCAGCTCTATCCATACAAAGCTCTTTGCCGCTATAGGCAAGCCATGAATAATAAATCAGACAAATTTGGTTTAAAATTCTGGGTTGAATCAGATGCCAGTAGTAAATACACTGATGACCCAAAGAAACTGGTACACCTGCCTAATATCGTGTAGGGCCCCTGCGAGCACGCAGAAGTGCCGAAACACCACGTGGCATGGATTCGACTAATGTCAGAAGACGTGCTAGAGGGAACTGACACCATGAGACCTGCAGAGCTGTCCAAGAATACGAGGGGGAAGGGGGGGGGGGTAGAGATCTCTTCGGAACATCTCATTGGAAGGCATCACAGATATGCTCAATAATGTTCATGCCTGGGGAGTTTGGTGGCCAGCGGAAGTGTTTAAACTCAGAATAGTGTTCCTGGAGTCACTCTGTACCAAATCTTGATGTGTGGGGTGTCGCATTGTCCTGCTGGAATTGCCCAAGTCCATGGACATGAATGGATACAGGTGATCATACGGGACGTTTACGCACGTGTCACTGCAGGTTCCATGGATTCATGAGGTTGTCACCATACCGGTACAAGTCCATCCTCTCGATATAATTTGAAACGAGACTCATCCGACCAGGTAACATGTATCCATTCATCAACAGCCCAATGTCGGAGTTGACAGGCCCAGGCGAGGCGTAAAGCTTTCCGTCGTGCAGTCATCAAGGGTACACGACTGGGCTTTCGTTCAAAGGTTCGCACGCTGACACTTGTTGCTGGCCAAGTATTGAAATCTGCAACAATTTGAGGAAGGGTTGCACTTCTGTCACGTTGAACGATTCTCTTCAGCAGTCGTCGTCGGTCCGTTCTTGCAGGTTCTTGTTCCGGCGGCAGTTATATCGGACCTGTGATATTTTACCGGATTCCTGATATTGACGGTACTCTCGTGAAGCGCTCGTAAGTGAATATCCTCAACTCATCGTTACCTCGGAGATGCTGTGTCCCATCGCTGGAGAGCCGACTGTAACACCACTTTCACACTCACTTAAAGTAGCAGCAGTAACCAATCTAACAACTGCGCCAGGCACTTTTTGTCTTATACAGGCGTTGTCGACCGCAGCGCTCTATTCTTTCTGTTAACACATCTCTGTATTTGAATATGCGTACCTATACCAGTTTCTTTGGCGCTTCAGTGTATATGGTGAATGGACTTCCTGCTGCAGAGCGTGTTGTTACACGCTTGATATAACCTTAGACTTCGAAAGGAAGAAATATAACATGGGACAATTTCTTCACAACCAAACATCTTCAGAGCAGCTGAAGCGGGAGAACCGCACTGAAGAAAACCCAAAAAGAAGATCCTCCATCAGCGAAGTCCACTGTCGTATCTTTTCATGATCCTATTTTATACAAATCTGGTGACACAACAGTTATTTCTTATCAAGGGGAAACCAGGAAACTGTACTTCTATTTAGCACAATGCCCCAATCGGTTGCAGTGGACGAACAAACACAGAAGAAACTCCCTTGAACTGTAATCTTGTGGAATTCCACTATATTTTGAGTTGACGTACTGGACTAGAAGTCTCGTCTGTACGCAGTCAGGTTTGTGTGCCGCAGATGGCATATGGACGTGTTTTTCAATGTCCTATATCTTGGTAGAATCAACCGCCAGGACCCTTTACGGACAGCAAACAGGAGAAAAAGTTATCTGGTGAATGTTTCTCTTCAAATCAGCAGAAGAACTCTCCTCTGTGTATGTACAATCAAGAAAGGACCTGTTCATACGTTCCTTGCCACCACTGAAATATGTAATGAAGACCTGCCAGATAGGAGTATGCCAAAATTCCAACAAACCTGAAACGCCGTTCGTACAGTGCCAGACATTCGTATGTGGTCCATGTGCTGGAAGTGTTCAGTAAGTGTGTGCAAAGTGATCCGGCAAAGGTGGTTGATTGAAAACATGTCACAGACAGAAAAAAATGTTATTTTCTCTTTATTGCTACAGTAATTTGTGTCCATATTGCTTTATTTTTTTGTACTAAATATATGTTTATCACCTGTTTCGTGCTTTGACTGAGTACAAGCCATACGAATAAAAATATTATTCTATCATTATATGTTTATTTTCATCTGTATTGTAACGTATTCTTTCCATCCATCTTTCTTAATTAAATATACTTTCTGTAGAAATTTTAAGTATAACACATTTGTACGATAAATATAATGCACTGCTGACCTAAAAAGACACCGTAACGCAGTAACTTCAGAAGTAAAACTGAAGACAAAGAAGAAAACCTTCACCAGTCAAAGTGACCGGTAGTGGTCCTTATTGGTAGTTCACTAATGTCAGTCCTCTTAGTGTTAAGCAAGAGTAATAAGAAGTAGTGAGAAAGCTGCCATGAAGTACTGGATTAGCAGCCTCAGGCTGCTAGCCACACAGTGAAGGCATGCGGGTCAGAATAAACATGCACATCAAGGGACTGCAAGAGAAGGCTGGCCACACCCAACGGAAAACTGCACCATGCAACGGTAATAACCATAGTAGACAGATAAATGTCACCACATTTCCTGCTGTTACAGACGTCATAACTAGGTGCCAGGCCTTAATGAAACAAAGGCACCTCGAAGGGATATAAATTTGCCTAAATTTTTAGGCAGAAGCATTCTCATCGTCGGAATACAGTCGCACTACCATCACGCCAGTCCGACGCCGGATATTGAGATGACTGCTCATCGATAGAAGTAGCCATGAGTTCAAGACAAGGCTGCGCGTGTCACTGCCAGCATTAAGTTCGTCACGGGACTTTGGTCCACAGCACCAGCCGCCATCCAGTTCCGGCCAGAGAGCAGCGGTTTGGATCCCACACACAGTATCTGTATCACTGAAGTGAATGTGTATGAAGTCGAGGGGACATTCCAAGCGCCATCGCCAATGGACAATGGAGAAGAAGCACATCGTTGACGTCCGAACTGTGGCCTATAGAGGATGCTGGCATCAGTGGGCCTGCCGTCAGCTACGCAGGGAACGTACAATGCGTTCTCTCTTGTGTGTGAAAACTGCCATCTATACTCCACCACTGGCCACGCTCGACAAAGAAGAGCAGGTTTTGCTATGGTAACGCGTGTACCAAGATTGAATAAAGCCTTATTTATTGTTCTACTAGGCCTTTCGTCCCATCATGGTAACCATTCACCATCCCGACTGCCACTGAACTTTTCAGAGTGATGTCAGAAGTTGGAACTTCGAGCCCATCACCACACTGTTTGGTGATGGCACACCATGGCTACAACTCCCATCCAAGGTTGAAGAAGATAATTCGATGAATGCAGGTAAGAGAAAGTCAGTAGGTTTTACCATCGGCTGAGTGGCACTTGTAAGTTCAGTAGGTGGCAGGTGAACTCAGACGGTATTCTGAGCAGGTGTATGAGTGTTAGTTTTCACCCGGTTGATGTGTTCGATAGGGCAACGTAGCTGTGGCTCTTTTTCTAGTGGTATAAGCTGTTCACCGTTAGTCTTGCTTGAAGAAGAAACATTAAGTTTGGGCGTTGTTTCGATGTGTAGTAGTGATTATGAGCGGCTGCTCAGTGGGAGTAGCTGGGTGAGAGTAGGAAGTTACATGATGGTGTTACTGCTACGTGTTCTCATGATTTGATTTTGTTTCGTGCAGAGCAAGGAACAAGGCTCAGTATTTAAGCATGTAAGGTAGTGAGGAGTTAGGATAGCGGTATGCTGAAGTGGTTTTTTTTCTCGTTTGTGATTGTGTGGTAAATTGATAGAGGTAATCATGTAATGGTCAGTACCACAGGAAGCTGAGTTTTCGATACTACAAGGGGCTACCACAGAGGATGTATTGAGAATTTTAAGAGGCGTTGTACGCAAGTTACTAGCAGAGAAGGTAGAGTAGTCTAAGAGATTACAGATACTTCATACTTAGATGAAGGAAATTGCTTATAACCATACTCCAGGCTACAGGGAGAAATTGCGGAGAGAGCAAGAGGGCTGGTTAATGGAAAAGGAGATCTGAGGAATATGATAATTATGGAGGGAATGAAAAGAAGGGAAAAAGAGGAAACAGAGAGAATGGAGAAAGAGGAACCTGAAAGAAGAGATGTAGGCTGGCGGATAGTTTACTTGTTCGTGCAGTTGAATCTGTCGGTACTGGAAGATTAAATTACTTGTAAATGGTGTCAGAATCCACGTGCCTTACGATTTACGTGAGGCAAAGGATAATTACGTTGTTGAAGTCTAGAGGAATAATGTAGGAGTACCAGCTCAGATATCCAGTGCAACTGTTGAGTCTGAGGTAGCAGAGTGAATGTGGGTTGTATCAAAGTGATTAACTGTGGGTATGGTAACATGAGAGATTTAAGTGAAGTAGTGTCTGCGTCGCTGGATGAAAATGGGAGTTGTGTTGGAGCCAGGCAGCCTGGACCAAATGCACGTGTACGTCTATGTGACGGTAATGTTTCCGTCGTGCAGAGTGGAACTGCACACGCTATTGCTGTTTTAGATAATACTGGATGGAATGTACAATAAGTTCATGCCACTTTGTTGCAGTGTGAAATGAGCAAAAGGAAGAGGAGACGAGTTCGTAGAGTGGATGACCTGATTAATAGGGCTCAATCTGTTAAAGAGTGTAAGCCAGAAACTCAGGGTGTAACACAAATGCAAGTACTGGCCTTGCAGGGCAAGCAACTGACGTGCGTAGCGAGCTATTTACATGGGAATCTGATGTACACAACAAGTATGAAGAGGGCGAAGGGTACACTGTGAACCTGAAAGTATACGTTCCGACTGGACATCATGCCAAAGTTAACCTCTGGGGCTAAAAGCTGTTGCCATGGTAGAGCTCTCACGAGGCGTGTCTACTATACAAACCAGTGGAACCGTGGCCAAAAACACTACGGAGTAATTCGCAAAGTATAGAGCCACCAGGCACCAGGAAGCTATCTTGAGTGAGCAGGAGTATCGAGTATTTCGAGGAGATTTCAGTCTGTAATGAGGGCTACGATAGGGGGATTAAGTGGGATTACTTGTTGGATTGTTGCGAAGTGTAGTGGTGTACGTGATTTTCACGTAAGAGTAGGTTCTGGATTATGATGTCTTGGGAAGCATAAGGAGAACAGCTGTTGCAAGGACAAAGATCCCTGAACAAATGGCTTAAAAACCACCGGATAGACAGATGAGGTGCGAAGCATACGAGTTTAATGAAGGTGTGTCGTTGAAATTGATATGTTAAGGGTAATTTGTTAAGAAAGGAAGTAATTTTAGTTTGTAAGTATGAAATGGAGAGGCAGAAGTTGTGTCTACATAGCAAAAGAAGAAGCTTTGCAGTCAAATATCATTCGTAATACTTGTGTTAATGAGCTGGGCAAGCGAGACCCTTGAGAAATGTTGTGGGATTATGCAGTACGAGTAAAAGACGATAGTAAGATAATGGAGATTTTACAGATTAATATAGTAGTTGTACAGTAGTTAATAATACCCCATGTTGTACTATGTTTTTTGGGGGGGGGGGCAGTGTAGTGTCGCTACCCAGTCTTCAGAAATGGTTGAAATGGCTCTGAGCACTATGGAACTCAACTTCTGAGGTCATCAGTCCCCTAGAACTTAGAACCACTTAAAACTAACTAACCTAGGGACATCACACACATCCATACCTGAGGCAGGATAAGAACCTGCGACTGTTGCAGCAGCGCGGTTCCGGACTGAAGCGCCTAGAAACGCTCGGCCACAGCGGCCAACACCCAGTCTTCAGCGAAAAATAATAGGAAGTGAGAAAGTTGTAGTGAAGTATTGCATTAGCAGCTGCAGGCTGGCAGCCATAGTGTGGTGACCTATGACTCAGGATAAACATGTATGCAAGGGGATTACAAGGTGACGCAAATCTTGCTCAGAAGAAAACTGTCCTGCAGAGGACTAATTACCGCAGCAGACTGGTTGACGGCACCACATCAGGCCACGTCTCTGATTATGAGCGACGAGAATAGATGCCAGCTGTTAGTGAAACAAATGTTCCTCGGAGTGACAGTGAGATGGCTGGGAAGCGCCCGTAGCAGCCCTGGGTTCGAGACAGGGCTTTGTCCGTCGCTGCCAGCACTAACTTCCTCATGGGGCTTAGTGCCACAGCGTTGCCAATCAGCTGTTTGTGCATGCTGGAATTTCCTTCCTGGGTCTTAGTGGCAGGCTGATGTTCGTTGATTCGGGGGATGGGACCAAACAGTGAGGTCATCGGTCCCATCGGATTAGGGATGGAAGTCGGCCGTGCCCTTTCAAAAGGACTCATCCACGCATTTGCCTGAAGCGGTTTAGGAAAATCACGGAAAACCTAAATCAGGATGGCCACATGCGTGTTTGAACATTCGCCCTCCCGAATGCAAGTCCATTTTGATAACCACTGAGTCATCTCGCTCGGTAGGTGTTAGTACCACAATGACAGGCACAGTCCGACTCCTGCCAGAGAACAGAGGCTCAAATTCCCCGCATTGCCATCTCCTCGCCGCCTCAGGGAACATGTGTAGAGCGAGGGCCCGTTCCAGGCGCCATAGTTGATGGATATGTAGCACGCCACTGACGTTGCGATCATGGTCTACAGAGGCCACTGGCCACCCCATGGACCTGGCTTGCCGTCAGCAATGCAGGGCGCCTATGCAGCATCTTTTTATGAGGACAGAAGGCGCCGCCCGTACTTCAGCACTTGTGGGATCACCAAAGTGAGGTGAGTTCAGCCTTTCCCACCCAGGACAGGCGATGTGTCGAGATTGAATAAAGCCTCCTTTATTGTCAGCTGTGCTTCCAGTAAGCCTCATACCCATCATCACCACCAATCACCCCTCTTTGTGCGACTACACTCTTCAGTCTGCAGGATTCATGAATTATGATGAAAATCCTCCATCTGTTACATGCAGAAAAATTTTCCCAAACATCCCTAAGGCTCCAGCTCAATACTATATTATTAGGAATACGTGCACAGCGAGCAACAAGAAAAATTATGTTTTTTTTTTCTATTCAAAAGCTTGCCGACCTCTTAAAATTAAAAACTTTTGTTGTTCAGATCTCGAAAACAGTATAAGTAAATGTATATGAGCTTGTTCGTTACTTGCTCAAAACGATGAAGCCTAGATAATTTCAGATTTTCTAAACCTTCCTCTACAGAGATTGGAAAATGTACATTAGATAAGAAAATCAGCGAAGGAAATTGCTAAAGTAGCACTTTCAAATGGCACGATACCTCAGTACATTAAAAGCTACTAACTAATATAAAGAACTAACTTACTATTCATATCAAACCACTTAGTTGTTCATAACAATTCTACCAATCTAACGATGTAGCTGGCCTCGCAGTATTAACCACAAAAGTTAGGTATCACGCCGAAAATGCGTTACAGGAGAATTTTCTTTTGGGCAAAGCTCTACCAACACATACTACTGGTGTTAAAATATTTGGCATAAATTCTGTAATGATGAAACCAATCCTTAAATGGTATGATTAAGGTCTTTATAAGTTATTAAAAATATTGCCACAATCGGTTTTAGTAGACATTACATCATCCACAAGCAACCTCACGCAGCAAGAAAACACCCCTAGTAATCTGAATGCTCTTACTGAAGTCATCAAAATATTAGCTTCGTAACATCTAGGGCAATAAATAATTGTGCATTGAAATTATATTAACTGACAAAAAAAAAGAAAGACCGAAAGTCGAGAAGGAAGAGAAATGAAAATTTAAGAGTTGAGGGGACATATGATGTTATTTCGGTGATTACGATGTCACAATAATGGTATACTATAATGTGAAAATCTCAAGAGGTTCTCGTAAGTGGTCCACTGGAACTTAAGGTCACTCTCACCTCTGAATGCCTCACAAATAGAGGTACGAAGCGATTCGACTAGATGGCAAAATGGAAATACACAAGTGATGATAACACTGTTCTCACGAGTACGTGACCTCTCGTTGTCCTTTACGTCATACAACATCAAAAGCTGCTCTGGTCCCTTATACACGCTATCAAGCCTGGTAACAACACTAAACATGAGCACCACTAATGTAGTCTGGTTGCTTTAACAGAGAACTCCAATCTACATTATTTATGTACCTGTAGATACTATGTAAATATACAAATTACACTGGCGTCCTACCATGTCTTCTACGTGCTTCACTTTTTTATCTGTCAGTTAACAGTTTGATCACATAATAAGTGTACATACAGCTTCTCTTTTACGTATTGAAATCAGAGGTTATCTCGAGGAAATATACCAACACGTATCTTTGAGCTGAGGAACGAAGTGCGTGCTTTCTTTTTAAAACACAAATTTTATTTGAATGGAAGATTATTTCAAAGAAACTGGTAGTTTCAAGCTGCTTACTCAAGTCACATTTTTACAAATATTTAACCTTCGAGGCAAAAAGTATATACATTTCTCGCGGAAATATTCTCTCAAAAAAAGATATAGTTGTGGCTGATCTGTATGAGCTGCAATAGGTTCATTGCTTCTCAGAAGAGGCAAAAACTGAAATAGGAGGGACAACTATTAAAGGCGCCATTCAGCACATGAATAATTTAGTGGCGCTCTTAATCATAACTTTGCAGAGGAGCAATGGATCAAAATGAAATGTCAGTTGAGAACCCATATTTCTTCAATTGAAGTCCATGTCAGCAGAGAAATACGAAACATTTATTGGACTGACATCTGATCCATTACTGGAAGAAGAATTTAAATTATTGTCATTAGAGGAATTGTGGTGCAGTTTTAAAGATGAATATCCTCCATATCACAAAATGCCGTGTTGGTGCTTTACCTGATGCTACAAGAAGAATGTTCCAGGAGGAATTCTCAGTATTTGGGGATATGACAGCAATGGCCGTTCGAAGCAAAAAAAAAATCTGGTAAAGTAAGGTCCAATATGCATACCTTAAGAACTAAGAGCTATTCTTCATCTTCGATATTGTGAAAGAGACCTCTACTGCAGGCTCTTTGTTTGGCATATTTTGGGAGGAGATAGTAAAGTTTAGGAAACATGGGCTCCAACACGCGTAGCTCATGAACTAAGAGCACTTGTTCATCTTCACCACTGGAGATACATTCTTCTTCTAAACAAATGCCCATAACTTATACTGTATGCATTTTAGAGCCTATTTTTTCTACGTAATTTTTTCTTGTTTTGATCCATATTACCTCCTTCCAAAACAGTGAAAGCAAAGAGCTTGCAGTAGAAGAGATTTGTTTCATAGTGTCGAAGGCGAAAAAGTGCTGATAACTTGTAATGTTTGTTTTTTAGGGCTATGTTTACTAGATATGAAAGCTCTCATACTCCTCAGCATTGATCTTTCATCCTGGGATAACCTGTGTGCAGAGAGAATCATCTGAAACATGACATTGCAGAAATGGAAAGTGCTATTCATGTGCTGTTTTCATAAAAGCCAATCAACCAATTGTAACAATATTTGGAAAGTGTATACACATTTTGAAATGGAATAATGCCTACTAATACTAACAAACTAAACGTATGGTACATTATAATGTCAGTGGTGTTCGTTGCAAACTTATAGTGCGAGTCGCTTACGAGTTACATTAATTAGAAAAATTTCCACACATACAATTGTTTGTGTCATTTTGCTTGGGTAATTGTTAGGTATGTTGTTATTATGTTTGTTTACAGTGTGCTTGTGTTTTCCTTGACTGTATTGCGACTTGCTAGTCAGTTAGTTTGCGATAGTTCAAACAGCAAGTCGTGACTGGACGACGGGATTTACTAATGCAGAATAAGACGTCATGCTTATGGTGCGTGGGGAGCGTAGGAAGAATGGAGTTCGTTCTTGTACTGTGTATGTGGTAAGATATTCCAACAGACGTCAATTGTCTCGGCAATTATTTATTATCTTCAGACATTATGTAAAAGTGATGGCCTAAAACCTAGACAACGTAACGGATGAAAACAAGTGACGACAGAAGAGGGGAAAATTAATGTTGTTGCTGCTGTTGCAGTTGACCTGCATGTTAGATCCCGGGCAATCGCACGAGGAAGTGGCATAATTAAGGCAAGTGTCCTATGCATTCTCCATCGACACAAGTTCCATCCTTAGCTCATATATCTAGTTCAAGAGCTGCATAAAAACGACTATGAGAACCGTGTTAACTTCTGTACATGGGCGTTAAGACAGGATACTCCAGATATATCATGTATCTTGTTTAATAATGAAGTCACATTTAGCCAGGTAAACCACCGAAACATGCACTATTAATCTGTTGACGATTCTCGCTGTCTACGTCAGGTGGAACATCATCATCCGTAGAGTATAAAGGTGCGGAGTGGGATAATAAACCATCAGTTCATAGGCCCGTTTTTCATACACGGAACACTGAATGGGCGTAGGTATCGCAGCCGTCTGAAAAAACTGTTTCACGGATGATAGAAGACCTTGTAACACCACAGCTCTTATGCTGTATGAATTTATTTTGCTTTTGCTTTATTTAATGTTACATTGTTGATCGTCTGTAAATGTGTTTGAATCGATAACATAAAATTGTATACTCTTTTCTTTGTCAAACCTTTGATGTCATGATTTGATTTTATGCAAAGTAGTTTATCTGTAATTTAAAGTTCTTTGTCCCATTTGGAGGGAACAGAACTTATTGTCTGTAATTGTAATTTTGTGTGAATAATTTTTTGTAGAAGTGTCAATATGTAAAAATGTTCTGTTTTATTTAATATATTTGTTTGCTGTTATGTAAATTGCTGATCCTCACTTAGGGTTCTTAGTTAGTTTGTATGTAAATGGTGTAGTGGTTCCCCTCTGGAACGGAACTGTGTAGCGCGCGCAAATTGTGGTTGGCTTAGGTGGAAAAGGTGGAACTGATAGTCAGTCGGAGACGAGCTACGAGTCTGTGCACTGTCATTATAAAGGTGCATATTGTGCTGATTCAGAGAGAGAGGTTTTTCTGCTACTTGCCAATGCTTCGGATGGGTGGATAAACAGAAGGAACTATTCTGGAATTTGTATTTATCATCGCCACCAAGAAATGACTGAGTGCAGCAATCCTACCTGCAATTCCACCTACCAACATGCAGTTGCCACCACATTGCGCAATCACTGTAACGTAATACTATATTGATGTACAGTGAAGGATCAGCCTAATGGATTTGTTAGTGTGCTGAAATATAAGGCAATTCATATCGGAATTTATTTACCTACCTTGATTTTACTCCTCATCATAACACCTCTCAGGGTCCTCTCCGTTTGAAGTAAAGTGATTACCGAGTGTCCTTACTGAAAGTACATTGAAGCCTAGAGCTCTGTTAAATAATGCCTCTTGAACTTATTAAAGAGAAAGTTAAAGTCAATGATAATTGCTGAAAACAATTTTCCTAGTAAAACTGCTTATCAAAGTACTGTTGCTAACGGTAAAATTAAAAGTCCTTAAGTAAAGTAAATGAACACATTGTTGCTTGTAGTAAATTCTAAAAGGAGAGTCAGTTTCTTGCAATTTTGTCAACATTGTGTTTCGTTGTAGTAAAAGTGAGAAAGCTGCAGTTGTGAAACGTTACATTCTCATGTTTGCCAAGTGTTTGTCTCTCTTGTGTATTAGAAGTGCACATTAATAATAATGTCATAAAGACCATTCACTTTGTGTAAACCCTGAAAGTAATAGTGTGTTTCGGTATCTGTTATAATTCTGAAAATAGTTCATGCTGCTCTAACTGTTAGTTTCAATCTTAAAACATATGTGTGTCAGAGTTCATTGCACTCAGGTGTGACTATCTAGGTTGTGTTTGTCCGTTCTGGTTACTTATACCTGCTCTCTTAAACGAGAACGTTAATCTTTCTCGTGCCTAATTAGGCTGGCGACCGTTTCCCTTATTCTAGGAATAGTATAGCTAGGCAAAATTTTGTTTGTCACTATTCCAATATTTACGTAATTCTGACTTTCATATCCGATAAGCCACCTCCGTTAGGAACAACACGGTCAATTTAACAAAATTCCTCTCAGAGGGTAACACTGTTCTGTTGCTTTGTGCCATAGTTGCTTTCACAAAATTGTTTTATGTCGTAATCTGCTTCTAGCGTTGAGGTTATGGTACAATGGTAGCAGAAAGGAGAGTTATACGTGGCTTTTCCGTGACAGGACTATTTGTTCTGTTGGGGCATACTACGTAATAAACTAAATTTGGTAATTGATTACGTAAGCTACGTAAACGCAGTTGTAGTGTTATACGTGGCGCCGCGTGACAGGACGTTGTTCAGTTTGCACCTACAGACGGAAAAAATTATAAGTAGTTAGCATTTTACAAACATTGAGTGAACATAAAACGTCCAGCGGCACGAACCTGTACATTACTTGACAGAACTAGTAGTGAAAGTTCAGATTAAATAAAAAAATAAAAGGTATTAGTACTTAATAATAGCTAAAATGGACAGGAAATTAGAATTAAATATAGACACGCGAGAGCAGAATGCAACCGAGAGCAGTTCAGGCAGCACACCAACAGATGGCATGACGCGCGAGTTAAATTATGTACGTTATCACGCAGAAGTTAATAAACAGATCGAAGCTATGTGTGTAGCGCGTACTAAGCAAGACAGTGTAGGCGATGTTGTCGAAGACAGTGGCTATGCTGATGAATCGAGGGATATGTTTGAATCACCAAAAACTGAAAGGAAAGTAGAACCTGCACACGAAAAGGCAGTAGAATCTCAAAGTGAAAAGACACCAGATGTGACTGATTTGTTAAAAATGTTGTCTGCACAAATTACAGCACTGGGGCAACAAAATGTAGAACAAAGACAGCTAATTGCAGCACAGGGGCAACAAAACGCTGCACAAAATGACAATATCAAGGCACAAATTGCAGCGCAAAATGACAATATTAATGCACAAATCGCAGCACTAGGGCAACAAAATGTAGAACAAAGACAGCTAATTGCAGCACAGGGTAGTGATATTAGTAAACAGATTGAGAAAGTTGATGTAAAAGTAGACATTGCGAGCAATGAAATTAAAAACCTCAAAAGCGAAATTACTGTCATCAATGGCAATATTGCCAATGTACAAGGGCAAATTGATGACATTAACGAAAGATTTGACTCTGAAGTAATTAAAATTCAAGATCAAATTGAACCCTTAGTCTGTACTAAGGTTGACGAAAAGGTATTCGGTATTAAATCCGAAATACAAACCGAATGTAACGCGGAAATTGCACAGATTATACAATCTGTAACAGAAACAAGCAGAGCTCTAACCAAACAGATTCTTACTTGTGAAAAGAAGTGTGAACATAACACTTCACAAATCCAAGGCAAAATGTATGACTTGGAAAGAAAAATACAAACCGGACCTACACATTTTACTGAAAAAATGCCTTTCAGTAAAATATTAGAGGGCGAGGAAAAATTCGAACCAGCAAAGAGACATAACGGATGGCACCCCCTAGACTTTGTAAAGAATTGCGAAAGAAATTTTCCTGAATATTTGTCTGACCAGGAAAAAATTAATGTTGTAATCAGTGCATTAACGGAAGAAGCAAAAAGGTGGGGGTTGAATCTTGATACTAACCAGATGTCTTTTGAAACCTTCAAACAAAAATTTATTGACGAATACTGGTCAGAACAAAAACAATACCAGTTGTGGCGTGAATTTCTAATGGCCAGACTGTATGATGTCAGAGGTAGGCAAACCATGAAAGAGTTTTGCGAATCATGGTACAGAAAACTAATACACTTAAAAGCAAGAAGGACTGAAGCCGAGATCGTTTGGGTTCTTTGGCAGAAACTGCCTGAGGATTCTAAACGGTAGGTTGGGAGTACCCACAGTAGTTTTTCTGCGTTCTTGGAAAGGGTAGAGGATGAAGATCACTGGCGAAGAAATCGCGAGTACCGTCCCCATAATAACAATAATTATTCGCGAGAAAGTAATGACCAAGCTGAACGACAGGAAAACGATAGATTTCGTATAAACACGATTCAAAGAGGTCGTGCGAGAGGTAGAGGAAATTATACGACGCGCGGCAGAGGATACATAGCACGGAATTCCCAAACTAGAGACGAAATGGAAAACTAAAGACCGCGTGTGTTACGGGCCGGATTCACGCGGAAACCGGTTTTGGGCCCAAAGAAAAGATGCCAAATATTAGATTCGAGAAGGAAAGATGTGAACTACGGGGCAGGAAGGTTAAGGGCGCGACTATAGCACACGGGCGCGGAGTGATACATAGTGGCGTTCCCAGTGCGAAGTCACGTGACCGTTCGTGCTCGGGCCAGCGGTTGCTGAAGCAGCGTACATTGCACTTGGCAGCAGACACAAATGGCAGACGTCAGAACAAGATGGCTGCCGTAGAGAGAGACAGAAGAGGCGGGATCGGACACTTCCGATGGCCGGTTTCAGTAGTAGATGAATGTAGAAATGAAAATAAAGTTAATATGTCATACGATAAAGATAACTCGGTATCGGAATCGTGCAAAAAGACTTTATTAAAGAATAAAATGGAGCCAGAAAAGGCGAGTGAAAAGGAGAACATTTGTACTGTTAATGATGTGTATGAGGTAAAAGACGTAGATGTGGGGGAAATTGTGATGAATAAAGAGGAAAGGGAGGTAGAATATGCCACGCAAAAGACGTGTGCACAATTAATAATAGGTAAAAAAGAGGTAGAGGAGGACGTTCGTAATCATGACATTATGAGCAGTGCAGATGAAATTATTGTTGATGGAAAGGTGTTTAATAGTTTTGATGCAGAAGGGTGTAGTAAGAATTTCGCACGATTACCTGAAAATGACAGCATGGAAGAAAATGAAATGAAAGTTATCGAAGTATGTGACGATTATACTAAGTATGAAGTTAAGGCTGAAATCGTTCAAAGTGATATAACAGAAGTGTCTGAGTGTCCAAACGATGTGCATTGTGTAGAAAATGAGTCGGAAAAGGAAGTGACTGAAACATCTAGTGATAATCTGCCTCACTGTTTAAAAGTTGCCTTATTGCTCGAATCTGATGACGAAAATGAAATCAGTGATAGTTCAGATGATGAGGGGTATATGAATACAGATAAGAATGAATATACTAACTTTCTCTGTTGTTCAAAAGTCGAGTACTTAAGTAAATCTGATGGTGAGGAAGAGAGTAGTGATGACTCCAGTGAAGACGAATTCTCAGGTGTAAATGAAAGTGAATATACTTTTACTGAAAGAGGGTATGAGAAAATTAGTGACATTTTTCCAAGGCAAGATACAGAAAGTAAATCTGGGCCAAAACCGAATAAATTATTCAGTAATGTTGCACAGGGGCATAATTTGCAGGAACCTCCAGATGATGCTATACTGGGGCAAGCATTAACAAATGTTTTAAAAGAGTGTGAATTACAGGAACAAAAAGAACCACCTGATAAAAGGATAGCAGAACAGGAAATGTTGTACCTTGCTAAAGACTTTGAAATTCCAAAACCTAAAAAGCCACCTGATGAAACAAAACGTTGGCAAGATCTGAATGGGTTAGTGAAAAATGTAGAAGATAGGAGGCCTAAAAAGCCACCAGATTTAGTAACTGTTTTATGAACCATAAAAGTCTGCCTTGTTAATAAAGTGACTGGGGGCAGGATGTATGTGTATATACTGTTAATTTAATGCATGACTTTATTATTATTATATCTGAGTGATACCTGAAAGTGGATTATTGTTTTGTTGATCTTGAGGCCTGTGGGAGGTTGTTGCTTATTTACTGTAGTGTACTGTTTGAATTTGCTTAGGAAATGTTTATCTTCAATTGAACACTTACTGTTGCCAGTCTAATTATGATGAGAGGGTCATGTAGTGTGAGAAACATGAAAACTTTATGAATGAATATGCTTATGGTAACTTAATGAAAGTGCAAAGAACTCCTCAAGATAATAATTAATTTCTAATATACTTAAAATTCAGAAAGAGCTTATGTTTGCACCATGTTGTGTATTTAAAGGTACATGTCCTCAGATGAGGTTTTTTTAACCCTCAGGGGGCAATGCACTCTTTGCATTGTCAGGTGCCTGACGAGCACCAGGGACCCGAGTTGTTGCCAGCACTACTTCCATTTCTTTTCGTGCTGACAACCTTCCTCTTCATCATTCAGAACTTTTACCATCTTCTTTCCTTCTTCTCTATCAGAATAGAGTGAAAAGTGTAGAAACAATGATGTAAGATATTGTGTATTGTTTGTGGATAAGTAAATAAATAATTACATTGGATACACTAGAAAATGACTAAGAATAGTGAAAGTATGGTGGGTATTGTTAAAGAGAAAATGTAATGAAAAAGTAATTGGAAAGAGAAATATGGATGAGAAAAGGTAAGAATAGGTTACTGAAAACAAAAAAGTAAATGAATGCCATAATATAATTAAATGTAAATGTTTTTGAAAAAAAGGGGGCAAATATGGTGTTGAAAAACTTTTTGTGTTAAAACTGTGGAAATGAACCTGACTAATGTGTGTAAGATAGATATGAGATGTATATGTCTTGTGCCACAAAAAGGTGGCAGAAACCACTTGCAATAGGATATGAAATTATTGTCCTGATCTTGATGTATGTAATGACCTAACAGTGTGTGAAAAAGCAATGACAAATGAGTAGTCAAAATACTTAATCCTGACGTGAGCCCAAGTATGACATTTAAAGTTTTCTCGATTAATGTATATGTTACCTGATTGTGTCATTTGAAAAGAAATGGTTTTGTTACCAGTGTCTAATTGCTGTTTCAAAGTTGCAGGTTTTATGTTTTATACCATTAATGCAAATTTTACCAAAGATGTGACATAATGATGAAAAAGCTTAAAGATGATGACAATAAACTGCTCAAAAATGTGTTGATGGGCAGTACAACAAGACAAAATAATGAAAATGCTGTGATCCTGAAGCTAAGGGCTACCAAATATGCTATGTGAGCAGTAGCCAAAGGACTTGCGACTGTGGGGCAAGAAGTTGATAAGTGGTCATTAACTGCCAAACCTAGAGGATGGGGCAGTGTGTCAATTTAAAAATGTGTTTTTTGTGTATTCTTAATCTAAATTGTGTTTTGTGTCTAAATGTGTATGTAAAAAGACTGCTAAACCAATAATGGGCAGAATGTGTAACATGGACTGCTAGTGCTGAGGCAAGCAGTGAAGTAAGTTAGGTTTTGGTCAATGTGTTATGGACTGACTACTATTGTTGGAGTCAGTGAAAAGTTATTATAAAATGTATAAGGAATCTTATTTAAATGGATGTAGATGTTTTTGATTCTAGGTTTTTTAAATAACTTAAAGTTTTGGACTGCCTTGTTTTAAAACACAGCAGTGATGATTAAAGATAGGCTCTGAATATGTTAGTGTATTTATGTGTAACAAATATTTTGGACCGCTATTAATGAAGAGCAGCTTTAAAGTTAATTAATTTGAAAAAACCTTGCGAAGTTACTTTGGTATTTAAGGAGTCAGTTGGAAAAGGTTTCCATAGCTGTTTGTGTAAATTTTTGTACATATGTGGATGCAAACTGATATTGTCAATATTTCATTAATTGCTGAACCTTGTAAAATGTACTGTGATCATTAATATACTTGTGTGTCTGTGAAATTTTACATTCTTTTAAAATTATTGAGAGACAAACTTCTGTTTTGCTACCTTAGAATGTTCTGTGTTGTTGTATATGTGTATTTTCTTTATTTTATTTGAAGGCTATACCATATTCTACTAATATGCAGATTAATTTTGTACTGATTGCCTATTAATTGAACTGTGTGTGTATGAAATGAACATGCTTAAAAGTATCTTGTGTAATGATGAAAATTAGTATCCTTGAAGCAGTGTGAAAATGAAAATTAGTATAAAGGTCTTATTTTGAAAATCTTTTGGAAGAATGGTATGAAGATCCTTAGTGTATATACTGTATGTTTGTAATGTGTGTATTTTTTTTCTCCCAACTGAAGTTGGATGGAATAATTTTTTTTTTGCAGCCAGCACCACTTAGGTGTTATAGATGTTTCCTTGAAGTATCCCTGACGGGAAACTTCAACGAAACATGGGGCATGTGTAACACCACAGCTCTTATGCTGTATGAATTTATTTTGCTTTTGCTTTATTTAATTTTACATTGTTGATCGTCTGTAAATGTGTTTGAATCGATAACATAAAATTGTATACTCTTTTCTTTGTCAAACCTTTGATGTCATGATTTGGTTCTATGCAAAGTAGTGTATCTGTAATTTAAAGTTCTTTGTCCCATTTGGAGGGAACAGAACTTATTGTATGTAATTGTAATTTTGTGTGAATAATTTTTTGTAGAAGTGTCAATATGTGAAAATGTTCTGTTTTATTTAATGTATTTGTTTGCTGTTATGTAAATTGCTGATCCTCACTTAGGGTTCTTAGTTAGTTTGTATGTAAATGGTGTAGTGGTTCCCCTCTGGAACGGAACTGTGTAGCGCGCGCAAATTGTGGTTGGCTTAGGTGGAAAAGGTGGAACTGATAGTCAGTTGGAGACGAGCTACGAGTCTGTGCACTGTCATTATAAAGGTGCATATTGTGCTGATTCAGAGAGAGAGGCTTTTCTGCTACTTGCCAATGCCTCGGATGGGTGGATAAACAGAAGGAACTATTCTGGAATTTGTATTTATCATCGCCACCAAGAAATGACTGAGTGCAGCAATCCTACCTGCAATTCCACCTACCAACATGCAGTTGCCACCACATTGCGCAATCACTGTAACGTAATACTATATTGATGTACAGTGAAGGATCAGCCTAATGGATTTGTTAGTGTGCTGAAATATAAGGCAATTCATATCGGAATTTATTTACCTACCTTGATTTTACTCCTCATCATAACACCTCTCAGGGTCCTCTCCGTTTGAAGTAAAGTGATTACCGAGTGTCCTTACTGAAAGTACATTGAAGCCTAGAGCTCTGTTAAATAATGCCTCTTGAACTTATTAAAGAGAAAGTTAAAGTCAATGATAATTGCTGAAAACAATTTTCCTAGTAAAACTGCTTATCAAAGTACTGTTGCTAACGGTAAAATTAAAAGTCCTTAAGTAAAGTAAATGAACACATTGTTGCTTGTAGTAAATTCTAAAAGGAGAGTCAGTTTCTTGCAATTTTGTCAACATTGTGTTTCGTTGTAGTAAAAGTGAGAAAGCTGCAGTTGTGAAACATTACATTCTCATGTTTGCCAAGTGTTTGTCTCTCTTGTGTATTAGAAGTGCACATTAATAATAATGTCATAAAGACCATTCACTTTGTGTAAACCCTGAAAGTAATGGTGTGTTTCGGTATCTGTTATAATTCTGAAAATAGTTCATGCTGCTCTAACTGTTAGTTTCAATCTTAAAACATATGTGTGTCAGAGTTCATTGCACTCAGGTGTGACTATCTAGGTTGTGTTTGTCCGTTCTGGTTACTTATACCTGCTCTCTTAAACGAGAACGTTAATCTTTCTCGTGCCTAATTAGGCTGGCGACCGTTTCCCTTATTCTAGGAATAGTATAGCTAGGCAAAATTTTGTTTGTCACTATTCCAATATTTACGTAATTCTGACTTTCATATCCGATAAGCCACCTCCGTTAGGAACAACACGGTCAATTTAACAAAATTCCTCTCAGAGGGTAACACTGTTCTGTTGCTTTGTGCCATAGTTGCTTTCACAAAATTGTTTTATGTCGTAATCTGCTTCTAGCGTTGAGGTAATGGTACAGTGGTAGCAGAAAGGAGAGTTATAACCTTCCTCTGCAGATGTGTTGAAACTGTGGTATCAACAGGATGGGTGTCCAGCTCATAGTGCACAAAGTACTACAACACAAACTGTGATGGTCGTTTGTCTCAGTACTGGTCAGAATCTTCATAACAAATGTGTGCACTTTTGTTGTTCTTTAGTGTGTGCTACCACAGGTATAGGAGCAGTGTCGGTGCGGGAACTTTTCAGAATCTCCTAAACGACTCGCACTAGAATCCTGAAAGCAACCCACTGGCATTCTGCCTTACCCTACTTTTAATCTGTCAATGTCAATCGGCACTGATACATTTTTTCACAATAAATGTATGTTTTCAGAGAAAAATACTTTTTAAGTATTTCTACAAGCTGGTGACTTGCTAACAATGCGAGTCCCTGATTGCCAATCCAGTCTGTGAAAACTGCAAGTAGCACATTCATAGGACATTCCATTTCCGCAATAACTGCAGTGCTAGTTGTGTTTCAACCTGTACATTCAAAAAACGGTCTCAACTTATATGCCGACAAAAATGAGTACGAAACTGCTTGATGGTGAACCTGTCATGGGAAATCAACTTTCAGCCGTAACACCTAATATTAAGCATAACTGCTAAAATAACAACCAGAACTACTGATCTTATTACAGTTTAAAATTGTGTAGTTACATTATTTTAAATTTAATTCAAGAATTTTCAGGTTTTAGTTTACTGCATGAGGCAACGGCATTGCTGCAGTGGATACACCGGTTCCCGTGAGATCATCGAAGTTAAGCGCTGTCGGGCGTAATCGGCACTTGGATGGGTGACCATCCAGGCCGCCATGCGCTGTTGCCATTTCTCGGGGTGCACTCAGCCTCGTGATGGCAATGAGGAGATACTCGACCGAATAGTAGCGGTTTCGGTCAAGAATGCCATCACAACGACCGGGAGTGTGGTGTGCTGACCCCACGCCCCTCCTATCCGCATTCTCCACTGAGGATGACTCAGCGGTCGGATGGTAAGTGGCCTGAAAAGGAAGTGCTTCTTTTTTTAGTTTACTGTATGAATAAAATGATTGTCGTTTGAAATAATTGTCACTTTTGTGACAGATAATTGATTTTCAGAGTGGTGCACGAAAAACATACTGTAGAAACAAACAAAGATTTCCTCGACAAAAAATAGCATGTAGACGTGTAGCATATGACAATGGCCCACTTACAGTTGATTGGATACTGCAGTATACGCAAAGAAAGGTCAAAATATCTCCGCAGCGCGTCCAGTAGGGGAAAGAACACTGGAAGTAGTGGGGGTTCCAGCCTGCATGACCACTGAGCGACAAGGGACGTGGCGTTCGGTAACTGGAACCTACGCAGAACAACATAACTCGTGTAACATGTAATCTACAGCTAACGAGCCTGTAAACGATTATATTAACTGTTTATGTCAATCATACCAATAGTTTGACAGACACATACGTCAAAGTCTCAAAGTCAACTGTTTCTTCCTAAAGCACAGAATAAGAGATAATCGAATAAAGAAAGAGTCAGCCAAAGCAAAACTACGCAAATCACGCACAGCCAGGACGGCGTCTTCTAAAACCAAATAGGGCAAAAAGTGTAGTGCAGGAGACAACGTCAAATACGTGTAGATGTTAAATAAATAAAAGAGGTCACGTGCAAGTTAGGCACCAGTTGAAAGTTATTTGTTTCGATTTGTTTTAATGAGTGAAAAAGAATATTAAAGTGAACCTGAATCTGTATGTAGCTTAACGACAATTGATGGCAGGAAATTTCGAATCCCACAATGCACAGACAAATGTAACTGAAAGTATCTTAAGAAAACCATGCCCTTTCTGAAGCTTATTCTAATCACAAAATCTATGAACTTTGATAAAAATAAACCGATTGTTTTAAAAATAAAGATGATCCCTGTGAAACTTAATTAAAGAAAGGACCTGTTTACACAAGTTTTCTTGCCTGGGTGAAAATGCTCTCGTAGCTGCAGCGCATCTCAATAACAGAGCTGCAAAATGTAACTGCAGGGATACGCAGAGGTGCAATGCGTACTCTAAAAACACTGATATCATTCTTGGTTCACAATTTCTTTGACAATGGTTTTTAAATAACTGAAAATTAATTAATTCTTAAGATGTGGACGATGACACAAGTTTAACTGAACTCAATTACAGTTTCATTTCCTCAGATCTAATAACATTTAATGTAATTTCAAGAATACCTATACTTTTTCTGAAATTAACTAACAATAATCAAATAATTACAAAAATTGAACTTTTTATGTATAATCCCTCCTTAAGCAAAATTCCAAAATCTAACTCTTAAATCCATTTCTCTGTCAATGATCGATAAATCCCAACAAAAAAGGAAAGAAGGAAGATTCTTGATCTCAAATGGACCAGGAATTCTGCATCATCGAACTGCTGCCGCAATGAAAATAATTTTAATCATTACCTGTAATTCCTTCTTCGGAATAACGTTAAAACCAATTTTATTTCTCTGCAGAATATATCTTCCACTAACTCATAATATAATTCCAAAAACCTACGTTGTTTGTCCCTTGCTGCTACTACACAAAAAGTCGATTGTTCAAATCTAGCGCTAAAGCTCAACTGATCGTCTCTTCTCCTCTCCTCGCGATTAATAAATAAATCTGCAGCGCATCTCGCAGTGATCATTTCTGAACCATTTCTGTGCGGCGTAACATTTGTGTCGAGGTTAGTAGCGCATATCTAAGTAATTCAAAAGGTACGAGCCCGATTTCAGATTTCTAGAACAAGAAAAATACCTAACATAGATACAGACACACACACACACACACACACACACACACACACACACACACACACATCTTTCACTATCCCTCGGTCTCTCTGGCCAGAAATTGCAGGATAAGACTAGACTGCAAAATTCGCTAAAATATTTAAAACACAAAGTGCATAAGTAGAAATAAAATAACATAAAATAATGACAACCACAAATAGTACAAAAATATAACAGGCATAGTAATTTACTGACTGTTTTCAACTTTCACGCACAGGCACATTAACTGTTCTTGACAAATTCAATTAAATCGATGTCCAAAGACGCGTAAAGAGTCCATGACAAAATAGTTTCAGTCATCGAGCGTAAGCGCACAAACAGTCCACAAACATTAGCGTGCTGAAAGCATCGGTAAGAAAACAAATGAGCTCAAGTCACAGTTTTTTATCCCATCGCAAAATCTATGCCGTCATTGTTGAATTGCATGTATTCGGTAAACGTCGTCGTTAACTTGAGTATAGCTAAAACACTATTAAAGAAAACTCGTCGAAAGGTGATCGAAGACTCAGTGCAAAAGTATTTACATTATTCTACTGGTTCACTTGAGAAGAGACTAAGAGGAGACTCAGAGGTTCTAGTATTGATCCACAAATATTCCACTCATAACTCAGAGCCAAAGTCTCACAAAACGTTACTATAAAGTGTCACAGTAGTCTACACCTACATCTAGATCTATACTCTGCAAACAACCTTGAAGTCATGGCAGAGGGTACGTCCCATTGAACCAGTTATTAGGGTTTCTTCCTCTTTCATTCACGTTGGGAGCGTCGGAAGGATAATTGTCTGAATACCTCTGTGCATGCGACAATTATCCTAATCTTATGCCTCTTCAACCTCACATAAAGTACAAAAATTACGATCTACAAGCTCACATGATGAACTGGCTTTATGACTTAACTTTTAGAAATATTCACAATAATCCACTCCTCAACGAGAAAATTGCATATATCTCAACGTTACCATGTGAAGAAATGTGTACTAACCACCGAAAACAGTAATGCCCAAAGAATTTCTCTACAAAATCTTTCACATTGGAAATGTGGTGTACAACGAGCGAGTTTTTTTGTGCGCATTGTTTCCACTTCAGTCGCATTCAGGTGAACTGTTCCGTGAATACGGAATGGCCCAGTGTAGATTAAGCAAAATTTTGGAATCTTGTTCTTTGATTTGCATGCTAATTTATGAGAACGAACTAACAGCATCTAACGTATTCTGAAGTCGTTATTGTTGCATCTCATATGTTGTAGCCGTTTTCTCTTCTCCGCTAACTGGTTTACGTTTTTAGTTCGCAGCTCGTGGTCGTGCGGTAGCGTTCTCGCTTCCCGCGCCCGGGTTCCCGGGTTCGATTCCCGGCGGGGTCAGGGATTTTCTCTGCCTCGTGATGACTGGGTCTTGTGTGATGTCCTCAGGTTAGTTAGGTTTAAGTAGTTCTAAGTTCTAGGGGACTGATGACCATAGAAGTTAAGTCCCATAATGCTCAGAGCCATTTGAACCATTTTACGTTTTTAGATCTATTTCAATGATTTCATGATGTCTTAAGAATTGTGACTTTGGGAAGGGTGCTGTTTTTCTAGTTTTGTCAGGCAGTAGTTTATTTTTTAGTACCAAATATGCAGTGAGTAACGCTGAATCATTAAGTAAAGCATAAATGGTGTCCTGAAAGATTTTAATAGACCTTCCCATTCTGTGGGTTTTTTGTGACAGTAAAGTCTGCATAATTTTCTTATTTCTTTCATGATTCTTTCAGAGAGATTGGAAGACGCATGATACCGAGATATGAAACTTGGTGTAATTTTTTTTTTCAATGGACTTATCCAAAGAGCCGAATGAAATTGAGGTCAGTTGTCCGTCATAACTTTGTCGATATGTCCAACAACTCTTAAAAACTCATTGGTAAATGCTGCATAAACGGTTCTAGCAGTCACTATTCGAAGTGGTGTAAAAGGGAAAACTTTGATGTGACTTCTACTGCCACCAAGATACACGAAAACCTTGTCTGGCCATTGGAAGGACTCCATGTAGGTCCGCGGCTGCTAAATGACGTAGTTAAACTGGAATGATGGGAGACAGATGAGAAAAATGTGAAGCTTTTGACACAGTTTACATTTGGACAGAATACGGCGGATGTGTGTTTTCATGTTGAGAAAATAGGATTTCTGACGAAGTATATAATAAGAATTTTTTGCTCCATAGTAAAAGTGAATGTACCAAACTAATGTGTTGACCGAATGTGGAATGCAAACAAGCAACATATCGCTGTAAGTTTGCGATCGTTTGAAGAGAATGTCGTTTGTAACCAAATAATAATGTCGAGTTGTTTGTGTCTCGCCAAAGCTATTTGATTTTCTTCCATATTCGATCTTTTTCTTGCTCTTTCGTAATATCCTTTAAAGCAAAAGGGACATAATTTTCGAAAAGACTGAAAGTAGACTGACAATATTCTGTGGATGAACAGAACTATGAATCACCAAGAGATTTTAAAAGGCATCAGAAACAATATTCTCTTAGCCAGGAATGTGTATAACAGTGAAACGAAATTCCTGTAAGTATAGTGCCCATCTCACCGAGCGATGTTGAGAAACTTTGTTCCTTATAAGAAATTATAACACACGGTTGTCTGTGTATAATTTTATGTGTTCGCCAAATAAAAATTATAGAAATTTTGTAAACGCCCAAACGTCAGCTAATGTCTCAAATTGGGTAATTGAATAATTTCGTTTAGAAGCGAAAAGAGCAACTCATCAAATGTTTCTGTGATTTCCTTAATTACTTTCGTATCTAAAACAATTCTGAGAGAAGCATCCTTTTTTGGAATAACGCCTAACAAACTTATAAGGGCTACTTACTTCTTCAGTTATGCCTTGCTAGAGCATTAATTCTGTTTCCTGTTTTACTTTATCTCTATAAATGAACGAAATATTGTAATATTTAGATGAATAGTATTGTGGGGTTTCACTTGAAATTCTTAAAGCCGCGTTCCAGGAGCATTGTACAAAAAGGCAGACTTAATCGCCAGGACTACCTGAATAGTACGGAGATGGCCGTGTAGGGATACGTTTCATATCACATTAATTAAACTGGTCCGTTAAATACCTCCCAAGATCGGTCCTAATTACGTAATTCATCGTACACATCGGTCCTAATAGACAATTACATTCATAGCGCTGCACAAGGACTGCCTAAAATCGGAATACAGCTCAAAAATAGACGACACCGTATAACTAGTGTTATACTGCTGGGAAAAAAATTCTCGATACCACTCGGAATTAATGTCAGGCATACTCAAACTCAAGCATTCACCTACAAGCTGGCAGAAAAAAGGGTGGCTGTAAGGTACTATCTTTATTTTTTTGTGAGAAATATATTCAACTGACGATATGCCTGTGTGGGACAGAGAGGAGTATAATAAGTTTATTACCTGTATGCATACAGCTCAGAACTGTATCAATCGCTGTTTGAAGTCAGAGATCGCTACAGACGCTTGCTCGACAATCACCTTATAACCCAGGTAATCGAAGCCAATATATGCAACCACAACTGATGGAAAACATACATTACTGTTCTAATTCCCGTTCGAAAATGTCATGATAAAGCCAGCACTCGTAAGTAATGGGTCATAATGCAACAGATGTACTGGGGAAATCATCATCTCAACATTGTAGAGGGCTGGTAGTTGAACGTGCATTCTCCTCCATTTGCAATAACAACTACAGAAATTCGATGCCCTCTTACTTCCCCTCATCCGTCCCCTCCCTCCCTATCTACCACCATTCACCAATGGGCCGGATGGGGGAGGGGAGGGGAGGGGATGTGGACAAGGGCTTTTACAAATGGAACACAGTTATCACCAACTGCTTCATGGTTTTTCTGCAGCCAACAGACATACCCTCGCGTTCTCTGGCCACACACGGCCTTCCGCCACACCCTGCTGACGCTAACCGTACCCAGTCTTTCTTGAGGCGATGGCCAACACAAAAGGGAAATTTACTGGCCCTGCCACACACCCACAGCTATGTCAGGAGACTACACAACATGGACCGTCCCCCACACTGCCGTTCTGCATCGGAGAACAACTGTATTTGAAGTCAACGCATCTCTTATAATCGAGCATCTATTAAAAAGGAGAACACAGCTGCGACGGTAATAAGTGTTCTCTTTCAACGAAAATAGGCACAATGCATTTCCTTTCAGTTTTGTGAACGATATCTGTATAGTTCTTACGTTCGACTGTAGGATACAGTTCGACCTACATATGTCCACCCTGCATAAAATTATTGGGGTGGGGGTGGGGGGTGGGGGGGAGATCTTCCAGTATTTTTCTGAAAAAACTACCGATCACTACAGAATGTTCTCGTTATTTCGAAGCCGTCATCGGAAGAAAGAAAAATCGATAATTTAAACTCTAAAGAAAAGAGTTTAATTTTAGGCAATTTCTTTCAGCCTTATGAATAAATGACATGACCAGAGAGCATCTATCACGTTCAAATAAGAGTCTTTAACTAAACTCTCATGCACATGTGTATTAGAAACATTTAACACACATAAGGAAATATAGTCTACCATGGCATTGGCTCACATGTTGGAAAGAATATATCAGTTTTCCATTCTACAACAACATGCTATAGTTCAAGAGGATGTTGCTGTTTTGTACTGTATGGCAAGTACTGTTATAGTAATGCAAAGCTGTATCACAGAGCCTTTTACGAAACAAATCGTGAGAGCCTGTTTTGTAATAGAACTTCCTATAAGAATCACTCTATCTCTCTCTCTCTTGCGCTACATCGAAGCCAATTACTGTCAGCTTACAGTTGACATCTTTACACCATAACTCTCCTCAACCAACATGTCTGTCAAGTTTCTAATCACACAGCAGATTCTTGATTCTAGTTTTGTAAGCAATTTGATCACCATAGCCTGTTTCACGCACTCGACACACATGTTGGGAAAAAACACTATCATATCTAGGTTCCACAAGGAGCTAAAATTCAGGTGGTGTCTACTTTATAATTAGGTGTTAGGAAGTATGAAGTAACACAGAACTTGCAGTAACACCTGATTTTTAAACATGCAATCGTGACGATAATCATAAAAACAGTCATGATTCCATGAGAATAGATACAGCCGATTTCTATTAGTTCCATGAGCAAAATCGGTGTAGTTTTGAGAGAACTAACTGGATCGAACCTTTAACTATTTGTACCACTCCTTATAACAGTGTCATAATATAGGATTTTACCACATTTCTGTCTTGCGATATATCGGAAAAGCAAATACCATCTGCGTGTTGACATTGGGCATATTACAGATACCTGTGTCGCCCCACTGGAGCAAATGGTCAGCGTTGAAGTCACTTGCACGAGTAATGACAAGTAGCACATAATCATTTTCCATTAAGGCTCTCTCCATCTCAACCAAGTGGTATCAGTCAATCATTATGTGGTAATCAACGTCATATCAGTGGAAGGACGGAATGAGAAATACATTGCTGACAGGGGACAATGTATTGTAATACACACCACACTGATAACACGATCAATTTTAGCGATTTTACCAGTTTTCCATAATTTCAGCGAAGGGCAATGACACAGCAGAATGCTTCCCATTTTTTCCATAATCGCTAAATCACCCCTCCACTACTTTGAAAGTACCATACCCTAGACTGCGAGTACAGCTGGATGACTGTACAGTACATCCATATGACCATACACATCTAAGTATTCCAGTTGTACAGTAGTTTCAGTGCCAGCCAGTGACACAGTAGAATGATTCCCAATTTCTGTATAATTGCTAAATCACCCCTCTACTACTTTCCAGCTACAGTATACTAGATTGCGAATGCAGCTGGATGACTGTGCAGTATATCCACTCGACTATATACACCAAAGAATACCAGATAGCCTCTACATATTTCCAGCGCATCGATCATAGTGCAGAATTTACAATTACAACTGGCCATCACACTGGGCGTCACAGAGTATTCTGGCATTCGTGGGATAAAGCCTGAACTGACAGATCGCTCCCACATTGTCCCTGATCAATGCTCCCTGCAGCATTACTCTTACCCAAGGTACCCATCCAAAAGCAAAAGTTCTCTACATATTAATAGGAATAGAGGTGGGTAGCGCCTCTTATCGATGTATACTATACATGAGAGTGTTCCGGTGATGTAACAGATGATTACGAAGAAATATGTTGTTTATACATGATGGACCTCAAGACAGATGGAGTTTTAAACATTTCATGTAAATCAACTGTGCCATCATATCTGAAGAAATATTCCACTGTCTGGAGACAGTACCAAGAAGGTACCAGCAAGAGAGAAATGATCATAGAGCACAAACACACATTCCTACAGTTACATGGTTCTGCTCCTAAAAAGTGCTTTATTATTAATGGCATACGATTTCTGAGCCGGCCAGAGTGGCCGTGCAGTTCTAGGCGCTACAGTCTGGAACCGAGCGACCGCTACGGTCGCAGGTTCGAACCCTGCCTCGGGCATGGATGTGTGTGATGTCCTTAGGTTAATTAGGTTTAATTAGTTCTAAGTGCTAGGCGACTGATGACCTCAGAAGTTAAATCGCATAGTTCTCAGAGCCATTTGAACCATTTGAACGATTTATGAAGTATTGTTTTGTGGAATGCAACAATATTAATACTCTAATGTAGGATGTATTTGTCGAACATCAGACATACAATCACCCCAAAAGTTTCCTACTTCATTCACTGCGGTGGCAAACTTTAAAATGGTAAAACTACTTCCTTCTACATTAGTCTGGTGTTCTAGGATGGCATTGACAATGTACATCCAAGACTTCAGCTACTTATAAAGCAGCTGCATCTTTTTAAATCCGAAACGCACGTACTCCCCATCACACTTCCCAGGTCAGTCAAAATTGGTTCAAATGGCTCTGAGCACTATGGGACTTAACATCTGAGGTCATTAGTCCCTTAGAACTTAGAACTACTTAAACCTAATTAACCTAACGACATCACACACATCCGTGCCCGAGGCAGGATTCGAACTTGCGACCGCAGCGGTTACGCGGTTCCAGACTGAAGCGTGCCACAGGGGAGTGTGATGGGACCATTGCTTTTCACAATATATATAAATGACCTAGTAGATAGTGTCGGAAGTTCGATGCGGCTTTTCGCGGATGATGCTGTAGTATACAGAGAAGTTGCAGCATTAGAAAATTACCTCGAGCAATTAAACAGAGAACCGACTCGTGGAGATAACATCTTGGACCTACTGATAACAAACAGACATGAACTTTTCGACTCTGTAAGTGCAGAACAGGGAATCAGTCATCATAAGGCTGTTGCAGCATCCATGAATATGGAAGTTAATAGGAATATAAAGAAAGGGAGGAAGATTTATCTGTTTAGCAAGAGTAATAGAAGGCAGATTTCAGACTACCTAACAGATCAAAACGAAAATTTCTGTTCCGACACTGACAATGTTGAGTGTTTATGGAAAAAGTTCAAGGCAATCGTAAAATGCGTTTTAGACAGGTACGTGCCAAGTAAAACTGTGAGGGACGGGAAAAACCCACCGTGGTACAACAACAAAGTTAGGAAAATAGTACGAAAGTAAAGAGAGCTTCACTCCAAGTTTAAACGCAGCCGAAACCTCTCAGACAAACAGAAGCTAAACGATGTCAAAGTTAGCATAAGGAAGGCTATACGTGAAGCGTTCAGTGAATTCGAAAGTAAAATTCTATGTACCGACTTGACAGAAAATCCTAGGAAATTCTGGTCATCAGTAAGTGGCTCGAAACAGCATATCCAGACCCTCCGGAATGATGATGATGGCATTAAAACAGAGGATGATACGCGTAAAGCTGAAATACTAAACACCTTTTTCCAAAGCTGTTTCACAGAGGAAGACCGCACTGCAGTTCCTTCTCTAAACCCTCGCACAAACGAAAAAATGGCTGACATCGAAATAAGTGTCCAAGGAATAGAAAAGCAACTGGAATCACTCAACAGAGAAAAGTCCACTGGACCTGACGGGATACCAATTCGATTATACACAGAGTACGCGAAAGAACTTGCCCCCCTTCTAACAGCCGTGTATCGCAAGTCTCTAGAGGAACGGAAGGCTCCAAATGATTGGAAAAGAGCACAGGTAGTACCAATCTTTAAGAAGGGTCGTCGAGCAGATGCGCAAAACTATAGACCTATATCTCTGACGTCGATCTGTTGTAGAATTTTAGAACATGTTTTTTGCTCGAGTATCATGTTGTTTTTGGAAACCCAGAATCTACTCTGTAGGAATCAACATGGATTCCGGAAACAGCGATCGTGTGAGACCCAACTCGCTTTATTTGCTCATGAGACCCAGAAAATATTAGATACAGGCTCCCAGGTAGATGCTGTTTTCCTTGACTTCCGGAAGGCGTTCGATACAGTTCCGCACTGTCGCCTGATAAACAAAGTAAGAACCTACGGAATATCAAACCAGCTGTGTGGCTGGATTGAAGAGTTTTTAGCAAACAGAACACAGCATGTTGTTATCAATGGAGAGACGTCTACGGACGATAAAGTAACCTCTGGCGTTCCACAGGGGAGTGTTATGGGACCATTGCTTTTCACAATATATACAAATGACCTAGTAGATAGTGTCGGAAGTTCCATGCGGCTTTTCGCGGATGATGCTGTAGTATACAGAGAAGTTGCAGCATTAGAAAATTGTAGCGAAATGCAGGAAGATCTGCAGCGGATAGGCACTTGGTGCAGGGAGTGGCAACTGACCCTTAACATAGACAAATGTAATGTATTGCGAATACATAGAAAGAAGGATCCTTTATTGTATGATTATACGATAGCGGAAAAAACACTGGCAGCAGTTACTTCTGTAAAATATCTGGGAGTATGCGTGCGGAAAGATTTGAAGTGGAATGATCATATAAAATTAATTGTTGGTAAGGCGGGTACCAGGTTGAGATTCATTGGGAGAGTCCTTAGAAAATGTAGTCCATCAACAAAGGAGGTGGCTTACAAAACACTCGTTCGACCTATACTTGAGTATTGCTCGTCAGTGTGGGATCCGTACCAGATCGGGTTGACGGAGGAGATAGAGAAGATCCAAAGAAGAGCGGTGCGTTTCGTCACAGGGTTATTTGGTAACCGTGATAGCGTTACGGAGATGTTTAGCAAACTCAAGTGGCAGACTCTGCAAGAGAGGCGCTCTGCATCGCGGTGTAGCTTGCTCGCCAGGTTTCAAGAAGGTGCGTTTCTGGATGAGGTATCGAATATATTGCTTCCCCCTACTTATACCTCCCGAGGAGATCACGAATGTAAAATTAGAGACATTCGAGCGCGCACGGAGGCTTTCAGACAGTCGTTCCTCCCGCGAGCCATACGCGACTGGAACAGAAAAGGGAGGTAATGACAGTGGCACGTAAAGTGCTCTCCGCCACACACCGTTGGGTGGCTTGCGGAGTATAAATGTAGATGTAGATGTAGAAGCGCCTAGCACCGCTCGGCCACTTCGGCCGGTCCACGTCAGTGATGGTTATAATTAGTAGTATCGGTTCTGACAGATGCAGCTATGACTCATTATGAAATAGAGCGAGCAATAACCAACATGAGTATTTACGATAGACTGATAAAGTAAGGTAACACTCACACCCTGCTGCACGAATGTGCACATGAAGAAGCCACAATTTCTTGCACGGTTGTAAGTACCATGATCAGTATCCAGAGGAAATGTTAAAAGCGTATTGCTGTTTACAGCAAAACTCTGGTAGCATTTCTCTTGCACGAAGAAATCCTGGTCTGATGTTAGGTTGTCATGCTCTTATGTAGGATACTATACCAATATCGTCATAACCCTACATCTCTCGAGTACTTCCCTCGTCTCCTGACACTATTAATGGTGAGGCATGTGACATCGGTCCACTCTCTTACAGAGCACGCTAAGGAATGGCTGAAGTGTGATAACCGCATTGATTCTTCTCCTTACTTACTTTCGCAAGTTTTTTCGCGGTTTTACATGCTTGGTCGTATTTGACTCAATTTTACGTAATTCCCATAAATTTGTCGTAATTCTCCGAGGTTTTTCTCGATTTTTACCAATTTTATGTCGCTTTTTATATTTTTTTGATATTTTTTCCTTATGTATGTGGTCATATTGCCAGCGTACTCATGTTTTGTTTGATTTGTACGAGGACATTTGCGTGTCCTATACAGCAGCCTGCTACGGATGCGTCCAGCTTTCCAGCCAGTTGCCAGAAATTAAAAGAAGTTTAACTCAAAACAGCAGCCACCAACACCAGGCCCGAATAATGTGTTGTTCTGTACTGTACATAAGAATAATACTCACATAGGATTGTCTACATCCGTCCGACAGACATCTAGCACACAAAAAAGTGGAACTGCATTGATGAGAATGGAGGATCTTTAAGAATATAAAAGGCGTGTTTGTTTGTTATTATTACCGGAGATTCTAGACGATGTTGTTACGAAATATCGGGAATGTAACTTGCATCAAAGATCTTATACTCTTTAGCAGGATAAAATTAAATGTGCTTAACCCCCTACAGAATCGTTTTGCGACGAGTTTTCAACTCTTTGTGGGTCTGTAGCACTGTCGAAAGAAACGTATAAGCAGTTGAAATCGAGGGTTCGCGATTGGTAATATGCATGCATAGTCGTACGTGTGCAGAGCTGATAGTGGCGGACTGTTACGGTTCTGATACATAACTGTTCACCTCGAAATTACGTTGTCAGGGATGCGCACCCTGTAGGTACAGGGAAGAGAAACTCACTTAAAAAATGGTTCAAATGGCTCTGAGCACTATGGGACTTAACTGCTGTGGTCATCAGTCCCCTAGAACTTACAACTACTTAAACCTAACTAACCTAAGGACATCTCACACATCCATGCCCGAGGCAGGATTCGAATCTGCGACCGTAGCGGTCGCGCGGTTCCAGACTGTAGCGCCTTTCACCGCTCGGCCACTCCGGCCGGCGAAACTCACTCATTCTAGGATGTTAAGCGCTGTCTACACACTGTCAACACTGTAACTTATTACTAGGATAAAGAAAAATACCCGAAATCTACGATTTGTAAATGTCCTTACACACTTGTGGGGCGTATCAGAGTTCGAAGGCGGAAACAAAGGTAGCGAAGCTCTTTTGGTAAGCAATAAGAGCATAAAAGTATGGGAAAAAATACCAGAGTAGCAGCACAAATCAACTCTTTACACATGTCATCTCCCTATTGCAGACCTCTACACGGCAGAGTGGACGTCAGATGAATGTGTAGAACTATGCCAGGCTTTGAGTTTGCATCATGTGTATCACTACATGAGTCTGCAGACAAGTTTCCTCATGTTCCGTAGCAGTACACAGATTGTTTTCCCGACTACTAGTTTCCGATCTGCACCACTTATTCCTCATCTATGTAAGAGGTAAGTGTTACTATACTTTTCATGATCTTACTATCCAAAATGTATTCATGTAGATCGTCGGTAAGAGAAGGATTCTTGGCACTTTTTAGTCGGTTGTTGTATAGGATAAGCACATGTCCTCGTATAAAATCAAACAACGCTTGAGTATGTCGGCAATATGATCCTATACATAAGGAAAAGTGAAAAAAATACAGAAAAAATTACATAAAACTGGTAAAAATCGAGCAAAATCTGATAGAATTACAACAAATTGATGGGAAATACGTAAAACTGAGTGAAATACGGCGAAATAAGCAAAACCGCAAAAAAAACCTTGCAAAATTATATAAATTGACTGACAATACACTAAATTGCAGAAAAAGTACCACGAAATGCGTGGTGGGTTGGGGGTACCTGGACACTCCACACAGAGGAAAGCTTAAAAACTATGTTCTGGTTGCATTCAATTTTTATCCTCCCCCTTTCCCTGTAAACTATATGGGTTTTCATAACACATACTACAACAAAGGCGATATAAGTATTACACAGAGGTGCTATATTAAAGCAAGTATATGTACGGCAATCCAGAATTGTGTTCTCACACATGCGGTCGAATATAGATATTACCGAATTACGGCAGGTTCTCACAAACAACGTGATTCCTCATGAATTAAGGAGAAGAATAAATGTCTTTATTACACTTAAGCCGTTACCTAGAGTGTTCTCTAGTAGAGCGCACCAATGTCAATTGTATCACCTTTGATAGTGTGAGGAGGCGGGACAGGGGTGTACTCGAGAGATTAATGTTCGGACGAAATTGCTATATTACTCTACACATGAGCAGAACTACCTAACATCAGGCGGCCTATGTGGCCATGCGGTTCTAGGCGCTTCAGTCTGGAACCGCGCGACAGCTACGGTCGCAGGTTCGAATCCTGCCTCGGGCATGGGTGTTTGTGATGTCCTTAGGTTAGTTAGGTTTAAGTAGTTTAGTTCTAGGGGACTGATGACCTCAGATGTTAAGTCCCATAGTGCTCAGAGCCATTTTTTTTGGGAATTAACATCAGACCAGGAGTTTTTTGTGCAAGAGAAATGCTACCAGAGTTTGGTAGTGCTATTGTAAACAGCAATAAGACCGTAACATCTCCTCTGCCTACAAATCATTACGCTTACTCACTTCTTCATGTGCATATTCGCGCAGCGGAATATGATTGGTACTTTAGTGTATCAGCTATCGAAAATATTCATGTTGGTTATTCCTCGAACTATTTCATAGTGACACGTAGCTGCATCTGTCAAAACAGAGACTACTAATTATAAGTACGACCGACGTGAGGAGTGTGATGGACAGTACGTAAGTTTCTGACTTAAAAACATGCACAAAATCCTTTAATTTCCTAAGAGACATAGCAGCAGTCTCCGTACTTGTTTGTAGTTGGTTTACAAGTAGCTGAAGTGCTGGATGTACATTGGCAGTGCCATCCTAGGACATGAGAACAATGTAGAAGGAAATAGTCTTACCGTTTTAAAGTTTGTCACCGCAGTGAATGATGTAGGAAACTGCTACTACCTCACACATGTTGTGAACGCATCTTGCGGTAATGGTCATCAAAGAAACAATAATTATGTACGTGAGTGCTAAATGAGGAAACAATGCTCGTTGAAATGGAACACTGAGACATCTGCAACCCCGTCGCTGTGGAAGATGACATTAACTTTGGATAAGTGTTGAAAACTCTATACACCGCCACAATCGCTTCCAGTTTCCATATGATACGATGTGTTCTGCATTATTGTCGATGAGAAACAGCGCCTCTGTGTTTTATTTCTACTGACCTGTGTGTTGTGGGAGCTGCATAGTTCACACCATGAGATGATAAGCTTTCTGTGAGAGCCAAAGGATGATTTTAGCACCTGACACAGACTTCAAGGTCATTGTAGGAAAACTAACTGTATAGCAGTGTACAGAACTGTAGTTGTATACTGCTTGGAGGTGTTACAGCCAAAAAAACTAATGCACTAATCTGCTTATGAAGGACCAATACAGCAACCCTGTCTTGTGATTGATAGTCTGCTGGATACGGTCTTCATCCAGCACAGTCAACAAAACGTTAAGCAGACTGTGCAAGTGACTTCGAGCACTGGCCATGTGCTTCAGTGGGATGATATGTGTATACGTAATATGCTCTATGCCATCATGTAGACGGTATTGGTTTTTTCGATATATTGGGAAACAGAGACCTTACAAGAGGTTCCATTAAAATTTGCACTATAACTGGTTAGGGTTTGGACGTAGATAGTTCTCTCAAACTACACCGCATTTCCTCATAAAACTAATACAAATCTGTTTTGTCTATTCTCATGTAATCGGGACTGTTTTTATTATTATTGTCATGATTGTATGTTTAAAAATCAGGTGTTACTGCAAGTCCTGTGTTACATCATACTTCCTAACCTCTAATTGTAGGATAGATACCACTTGAATTATAGCTCATTGTTGATCCTAGAAAAGATTTTTCCCAACACGTCTGTAGATTGCGTGAAGCAGGCAGTGGTGATCAAATTGCTTTCAAAACTAGAAGAGAATAATCTCCTGTATTATTGGAAACTTTACAGATATGTTGGTAGAGGGTAGTTAAGGAGCTACAATGTCAAATGTAAGCATGCAGGTGGTAACTGGTTCCCATGTAGTGGAAGAGAGAGAGAGAGATACGGTAATTCTTATAGGAACTTCTATTACGAGACAGGCTCTCCCGTTTTGATTCGTAAATCCTGGTGTGATATAGCTTGGCAGTTGTAAAGTGGGACTTGCCATAGTGTACATAACGGCTGCATCCTCTTGAATTCTAGCATGTTGTTGTAGAATTTAAAAATAATTGTTTCTTTTGACATGTGAGCCAATGGTGTGAATGATTTATTTTATTACGTTATGTGTATGAAATGCATGTATCGCACACGTGCATGACAGTTTATTTACAGACACGTATTTGAACATGAGATATGCTGTCAGGTTGTGTAACTTATGCATCAAGTGGAAAGAAATTGCCTAGCATAGAAGTTTTTCTCTGGAGTTTAAATTCTCGCTTTTTCTTTACTCCAACGACGGTTTCAATATAACGAGGACGTTATATCGTGATCAGTAGTTTTTGCACAAATAGTGGACGTTCCCCCCCCCCCCCCCCCAATTTTATGCAGAGTGTATATGTGTAGGTCGAATTGTATCCTGCAGTAGTTGGTGAAAACCATACCGATTTTGCTCACAAAACTAAAAGAATGTAGTGTGTTCTCCTGTTTAATAGATGCTCGGTTATAAGAGATGGGTTAGTGTTAAATGCAAATATTCTCCTTTGTAGAATGGCAGTGTGCGTTGACGGTCCAGTGTGAGTGTTCTCATGACACAGCTGTGGGGCTGGGACAGGGCCAGTAAATTTCCATTTGTGTTGGCCATCGCCTCAAGACAGACAGGTTGCTGTTAGAGTGTGCAGGGTGTGGCGGAAGGCCGTGTGTGGCCAGCGAACGCGAGGGGATGGCTGTCGGCTGCAGAAAATCCATGAAGCAGTTGGCGATATCAGTTGACCGTTTGAAAAAGCCTGTGTGCCTGCCCCCATCGCCCCAATAGGTAGATGGTGGGAGGGGAGGAGGGATGGTGGGAGGGATGGAGTGAAGGGATGAGGGGATGTAAGTGGGCCTCGAATTTCGGCAGTTTGTAATTGTACATCGAGGAGAAAGGACGTTAAACTACCGACCCTCTGCAGTCTTCTGGGATGACGACTTTCTCCAGTACATTTGTTGCATTATGACCTGTACATTACGAGTGCTGGATTTTTCCCCACAATGTCATAAGTGGAATTAGAACTGTGGTGAATTTTTTCCATCAGTTCTGGTACTATGTATTGGCGTCGATTACCTGGGCTGCATGGCAATTGTCGAGCAGGCATTTACTGATCCCTGACGTCAAACAGAGATAGATACAGTCCTCAGCTACATGTCTACAGGTAATACACTTACTAAATTCCTCTCTTTCCAACACCAACATATCGTCAGTTGAATATGTTTCCCACAAAAAATAAATAAAGACAGTGCCATACACCGCACCCTTTTTGCTGTAAGCTTGTAGGTGTATGCTTGAGTCTGAGTGCGCCTGCTTTTAGTTTCGAGTGGTATTGTGAAATTTTTTCCTCAGCAGTATAACGTCAGTTGTATGGCATAGTCAATTTCTGAGCTGTATTTCGATTTGTGCAGCGCTATGCATATAGCTGTGTATTAGGACCGATCTGTATGACGAATTATGTAATTAGGACCGATCTTTACTTCAGATTCCCAACCAAAATTAATAAAGCAAACTAACATAACCTTCTTCTCCTGTATCTGGGAAGATTCCATGTGTTGAGGAGTGCTCTTGAACTTTCTATCCAGAAGAATCAGAGTTCGACTCCTGGACAGGGCATCCTGGTTTTTAATTTCACTCCAGTTCCAAGCGCTTCTGCTGGTATGATTGTATTAGGGTGATGGACTTGGGCTTTCCATCCAAGAGGTTCGAGTCCCAGAAAGGGCAACGCCATTTTTAATTTCCGTTAATTCCGTGGTTGACTATGGGGTCAGACGTCAGCACAGCCCTGGGGCAAAGGAATTCCCACCAAAATTCGAAATTCCCACTGTTGTTGTTGTTGGTCTGCGTCCAGAGACTGGTTTGATGAAGCTCTCCACGCTACTCTATCCTCTGCAAGCCTTTTCATCTCCCAGTACCTACTGCAACCTACATCCTTCTGAATCTGATTAGTGTATTCATCTCTTGGTCTCCCTCTTTGATTTTTACCCTCCAATAATTGGTGATCCCTTGATGCCTCAGAACATGTCCCACCAATACCTCCTCATTAGTTATGTGATCTACCCATCTAATCTTCAGAATTCTTCTGTAGCACCGCATTTCGAAAACATCTATTCTCTGCTTGTCCAAACTATTTATCGTCCATGTTTCACTTCCATACATGGCTACACTCCATACAAACAATTTCAGAAACGAGTTCCTGACACTTAAATCTACACTCGATGTTAACAAATTTGTCTTCTTCAGAAAGCTTTCCTTGGCATTGCCAGTCTACATTTTATATCCACTCTACTTCCACCATCATCAGTTACTTTGCTCCCCAAACAGCAAAAGTCATTTACTACTTTGTCTCATTTCCTAATCTAATTCCCTCAGCATCACCCGACTTAATTCGACTACATTCCACTAGCCTCGTTTTGCTTTTGTTGATGTTCATCTTATATGTTCCTTTCAAGACAATATCCATTCCGTGCAAGTGCTCTTCTAGGTCCATTGCTGTCTCTGACAGAATTACAATGTCATCAGCGAACGTCAATGTTTTTATTTCTCCATATGGATTTTAATTCCTACTCCGAATTTTTCATTTGTTTCCTTTACTGCTTGCTCAATATACAGATTGAATAACATCAGGGATAGGCTACAACCCTGTCTCACCCCCTTCCCAACCACTGCTCCCCTTCATGCCCCTCGTCTCTTATACCTGCCATCTGGTTTATGTACAAATTTTAAATAGCTTTTCGCTCCCTGTGTTTCATCCATGTCACCTTCAAAATTTGAAAGAGAGTATTCCAGTCCACATCGTCAAAAGTTTTCTTTAAGTCTAAAAATGCTAGAAATGTAGGTTGCCTTTCCTTAATCTATCTTCTAAGGCAAGTCGTAGGGTCAGTATTGCCTCACGTGTTCCAATATTACTACGGAATCCAAACTGATCTTCCCCGGGGTCGGCTTCTACCAGATTTTCCATTCGTCTGTAAAGAACTCGCGTTAGTATTTTGCAGCCGTCACTTATTAAATTGATAGTTCGTTAATTTCCACATCTCTCAACATCTGCTTTCTTTGGGATTGGAATTATTATATTCTTCTTGAAGTCTGATGGTATTTCTCCTGTCTCTTAGATCTTGCTCTCCAGATGGTAGACTTTTGCCAGGGCTGGCTCTCCCAAGGCTATCAGTAGCTCTAATGGAATGTTGTCTATTCCTGGGGACTTGTATCGACTTAGATCTCTCAGTGCTCTGTAAGATTCTTCAAGCGGTATCATATCTCCCATTTCATCTTTAACTACGTCCCCTTCCATTTACATAATATTGCCCTCAAGTGCTTCGCCCTTGTATAGACCCTCTACATACATCCCCCACCTTTCTACTTTCCCTTCTTTGCTTAAAACTGGTTTTCCATCTGAGCTCTTGATATTCATATAAGTGGTTCTCTTTTCTCCCAAGGTCTCTTTTTTATTTTCCTGTAGGCAGTATCTGTCTTACCCCTAGTGATACATGCTTCTTCATCCTTACAATTGCCCTCTAGCCATCCTTGCTTAGCCGTTTTACACTTCCTGTCGATCTCATTTTTGAGACGTTTGTATTCCTTTTTTGCTTGATTCATTTACTGCATTTTTATATTTTCTACTTTCATCAGTTAAATGCAATATTTCTTCTGTTACCCAAGGATTTCTACTAGTCCCCGTCTTTTTACCTATTTGATTCTCCGCTGACTTCACTATTTCATCTCTCAGATGTACTTATTCTTCTTCTACTGTATTTCCTTCCTCTGTTCTTGTCAATCGTTCCCTAAACTCTCTACAACCTCTGGTTCTGTCAGTTTATCCAGGCCCCATCTCCTTAAATTTTCACCTTTTTGCAGTTTCTTCAGTTTTAATCTACCGTTATAACCAGTAGATTGTGGTCAGAGTTTACATCTGCCCCTGGAAATGTTTTACAATTTAAAACCTGGTTCCTAAATCTCTTTCTTACCATTATATAATCTATCTGAAACGTTCCAGTATCTCCAGGCCTCTTCCATGTATACTACCTTCTTATTCCTGTATGTAGCAGCTTCACACTTATCCACTTTTGCATGTATTATTTTATGGAGGTCTGAATTTGGTTCTTCGCTTTCTTTAATAATAGGAAATCATGCCTCAGTCAATAATGACCCGTACCAATCCGCGTTTCTGTTTGACGTGATAAACTGTAGCCTATTAAGGTTCAGTTGAAAATGCAATGTAACGTGTGTATCATTGTTTTGTAGCGAAATGCAATACTGCTTTTTGTCTGTTTAAGAAATCCGTGCCAAGAGCGATCTCTGTTGTTAGTAGTGGAACGATCCACAGGTTTGCAAAAGGCATTGTCGGTAATTTTCATTACCTATGTCTTTTTCTCGGAAGTCTGTTGTCTGTTGCCATGATAGTTGTTACTGTATGGTTGCTGCCCACTCACAGGCAAACTGTTATTCTTTCGTACACAATAGTTCGCAAAACTGTTAAGTTGCTATGGAGGATAGTTCTTGTTTCCCTTTGAATTACGGAAGTTTTACTTGTTGTGGCAAAATTTCGGGTTTTTATTTTTGGTGTACCGTCTACATCTACATATACATAACTACTCTGCAATTCACATTTAAGTGCTTGGCAGAGGGTTCATCGAACCACAATCATACTATCTCCCTACCATTCCACTCCCGAACAGCGCGCGGGAAAAACGAACACCTAAACCTTTCTGTTCGAGTTTGATTTCTCTTATTTTATTTTGATGATCATTCCTACCTATGTAGGTTGGGCTCAAAAAAAAAATGTTCGCATTCGGAAGGGAAAGTTGGTGACTGAAATTTCGTAAATAGATCTCGCCGCGACGAAAAACGTCTTTGCTTTAATGACTTCCATCCCAACTCGCGTATCATATCTGCCACACTCTCTCCCCTATTACGTGATAATACAAAACGAGCTGCCCTTTTTTGCACCCTTTCGATATCCTCCGTCAATCCCACCTGGTAAGGATCCCACACCGCGCAGCAATATTCTAACAGAGGACGAACGAGTGTAGTGTAAGCTGTCTCTTTTGTGGACTTGTTGCATCTTCTAAGTGTCCTGCCAATGAAACGCAACCTTTGGCCGCCTTCCCCACAATATTATCTATGTGGTCTTTCCAACTGAAGTTGTTCGTAATTTTAACACCCAGGTACTCAGTTGAATTGACAGCCTTGAGAATTGTACTATTTATCGAGTAATCGAATTCCAACGGATTTCTTTTGGAACTCATGTGGATCACCTCACACTTTTCGTTATTTAGCGTCAACTGCCATCTGCCACACCATACAGCAATGTTTTCTAAATCGCTTTGCAACTGATACTGGTCTTCGGGTGACCTTACTGGACGGTAAATTACAACTGAAACGACTGGCGCTTTGCAACACTGGGTGGAAGCTCTCAGGACGAGAATACGTATCTGCGCCGGGGCCACGTTATTCAGCGTGAGCTCTGCTATCTCTCTACCTGTTAATTCAGAGTAAAGACGGCAACGCTGGCACCCTGAACAGATCTTCAACTCTATTTGCAGGGGAACGTAAGGAGCATTTCATCCCGTGTAAACAGCCTGCACAACATAACACCTCAATCACTGTCTTACAAGGTGTAATGCTGGCAAGAAACATGCGTTACCTTATGTTATGTATACTATACAGAGTGCTTCAGGAGAAGTAGTAAGCACTTAGCAGGTAGTAGTATAGACCAGTTCGAAGAAAACGTTCCATATTGAAATGTGTCCAGTTTTTATTCGTTACAGAGATATAGTTGTAAGAACAAAACAATTTTTTTTTAAATACTGAGAGTAGGTTTCTGCAGATACATCTTACAGAGAATGGTTAGGGTTAGATGATGTGTCAGCTGAAGTGTCATACCGGACGTAAGTTCTTATCATTGTATGCTAAGGAACTTCTTTCAGTGAGGCTGGAAGATCGATTTCAAGGAAGTCTAGATAAGAGTGTACTGCAGCACGATATGACAACACAAGCCCAATCAAATGATTGTCTGTCACTCCACACCACGCATTTAATGACCAGCTTCATCAGTGAACAATATTAACGGGATCACTCGGCGATTTGCCATTAGCCGAAAAAAATGCAATCGCCATCATTTATCTTCTTCTCTGAGTTGCTGAATCGGCTATGAATGACGACGTTAGAGCATATGCACCTATTATCTACGCCATATTCTTGTATGTGGAACACCGATATATTAGAAATCTTCTGCGTGTTTGTTATAGAATTTATTCTATCAACTGAATAATTTTCTCTACCTCATACAGACACTGTTCATTTTCACATTCAGATGAAATATGAGTGCCGAGCATTGCGTTAATCTCGCCGAGTTTAGCGATAACACGAGTAAACATTCTTGAGCCTGCAACTCTGCGGGTAGCAAATCGTCTCCTTTTTCCTCTACCAGCAGAAGCAGCGTTTCCATCAGGAAGCGTGTTGACAAATAAAGCGTAGCACTTCTAAATACGTGCTTGATCAGTGCAGTAGAACTGGACAAGAAGTCATAATCATAGCTGAAAAATTCACTTAGGTGTTCTCAGAGACAGTTCCACAACCAAACTAAAATGACAATCAATAAATGAACCAATGTAGACTGAAGTACCAACACGCGAAATGAAAACTTAGGTCCGTAAACATCTTTATCTCTTCAACGAATCAAAACTGGGCACATGTTATTGGGATTGCGTTATTGGATATTCTGTAACCCAACCTGAAATTATTTGCTATCCTCGTGAAACAGTCTGTATAGAGTGAATCCTTCAGGGAAGTGCGTAACCTTATGACAGTACACGAAGAAATATTAAATGTGGCAGTACATGTTACTAAGAACTGTGTCACGTATTTCATTGCGGCAGTGATACAGGAAGATGTCTACATCATTTTATGCCTCATTGAAACGGTTGCCATAGACCTGTAAGTGAAACTGATAGTAAGTAGAGAATTATTTTTATCAGCAGCCCTTTGCCACTTTTATGACGACTTTGCCAAGTAATAGTACTTCTAATGCCGCTGAAGAATTTTTTTGCCTTTTACTTGTCTTTAACTTTCGGGAGATTATATCCTGCAGTTCAATTTTCAGACTGTCTTCGTGAAATTACATTCCGTAATTCACTAAGACACTACACAACAAAATCGGAAGCACGACTGAGACACTGCGCATCAAATGAACTCTTTTAGTTATGTTTGAATCACGTGCATAAGGGAAGAAAGGGAGCATTATTTTGCAATACAGCTTGCACAACTCCTGCCTGTGGTGAGTCTTTAACGCTGTTTAGAGTGATTGTTGGAAAACGCTTTTGCTTGTTTTTTCGTCTCCTTAAGTTTGGACAATCGTATAAACCATTAAGTAAATAATTGAGTTTCTTATGTGACAATCTTTCACTTGAGACATTCATGGCATCTTAAAGTGCTATGATGAATAAGGACTCGAATTCGTGCTCATATTTGCTAAGTCTAGTGCTCTAGCCAACTATTGTATCGACTGCTGTCGTCTGAACAATCCTCATTTCCACGAAAGAGGCATGGATAGCTCAGTTCGTGAGACCATTACCTGGAATGGCTGGTCCTCGGGTTCGAGTCCAACTTCGGTAGGTAGTTTTTCTCTATGAAAACCCGCTTACTGCAGTCCAAAGTTCACTTCGGATCCTCTTCCAGTCGCACTTCGAGCTTCTACCGTTCCTGCTTTTACAAAATACTGCAATTTCCTTCTAGGAGTTTATCGTAACAGAGTCATTATCACACTTCATTAGTGCGATGGAAATCGCTGCAGTCTGTACGATTACATATTATCAACTCTAGTGTTCTGTTATGCTTTTAGACTATCCCTATCACTGTTAAGTTGTTCTGTAAAAACTTTACAGTTCGTTGGTCCATTATCTGTAAGACATGTCTCATATTTTGAACAAAGTAACGTTACGCATCAACAAATGAAGTGATCATATTAATAACCTAAAATGACATCTTTAACCATCTAACTTCAGTCAGGACTACGAAACTGAAGTAGTTTCAGATCCTGGTGGGCTAAGAAATCCATTAATCTGCTATTTTAATCTGCAGTTGAAGACTAACGCTCTATCTTCATTTTCAACTACAAAAGGAACTGTTCAACAGTATTAAAGACAGATGTATACAAAATGAACAGCATACTTTATTATGAAATACAAAAATGAAATTGGAAGGGGGAGCAGATAAAAGATACTATCCACTGTGTAAATAGCTATACATGGTCTCATAAGAGCCATTTAACAAAATTTTCAAACTTCCTGGCAGATTAAAACTGCGTGCCGGATCGATACTCGAATTCGGTCCGTCCGGCACATAGTTTTAATCTGTCACGAAGCTTAGTATCAGTCCATACTCTGTGCAGAGTGAACTCTCATAATATTTTGTTTGCTGTTTCCGAACGCATTTTTACAATAACCGTTTCTATCCCGTTCTTTTGCCACAATGAAATCCATTCAGCACTCTTTGATGCCTGCACGTAACAAATGTGGTGCCCATTACGCTTATTCTCCGAAGAAGGGGGAATAGTCTTGAACTACCGAGTAAGCCAAACAAACCCTGTGGTGCAGATTCGGGATCCATCCAACTGAAAACAGTCAAAACAAAACTACAGTTCTATCGCGGTCGAAAAATTCACACTCTGCCAGTATTTCAGTGCAATTCTTACTATCAAATTTCATACGTTGATAATATTTGCGAGTATGTTGACTTCACAAAAAGAAATGCGTTATCACTTTTTGAATTAGACTCTTACTTATTGTCAATAACTTTCAACAACAGCCTCTTTAAACGGCATGATACTGATTGACTGAGACGCTTCCTAGCATATTTACCGAACAAGCATTACGGAAGCGTTTTAAGTCATTGTGGACTGTATTATTCTCGATCAAGAGGGTGGAATTATACATTCGCCTATTTGTTTCCTTTCAACTGTCAATCAAGTAACAATAACAGGTTATCTTGTGGAAGAGTAAATGAGAATCATCTTCAGTACCTGTAATGTCCGATGAATCGTTTGACACTACATAATGTAACAGACATTTATAATGAAGCGAATGCTCTCACTTATTGCTCTAACGAGGTAGTATTATTAATACACATGTCTCGAAAACTCTGTCTCAACCGAGACAGAGACCTCTTCGGAAAACACAGGATACCTTTAAGAGTCAAGTATTACGCTCACTTTAGCTTCTCAGGAACACGCAAACCAAGACTAATTCCATATACGAAGCAAGTGGGACCACAGTCTCCTCCACCTTCGCTTTATGGCCGGAGACATCAGCTGGCGAAGCAGCGTCACGAAGTAACCTAAGGTTTGAACACACAAGGTCCTCAACTTCTTTCAGCCTATTTAACATACGAATTTATTAAGTTAATCATTTTTTGTATTCTAACAGTTCCTTTCCTTTTGCAACAAAAACAAGACTGCCAGTACATCAGTATTATAGGGTTCATGCTAAACAGTTACTGTATTTAAACAGTGAGACATAATTGTTCTGCATAACACATACCGGTATTAGATTTTACCCTAAGGTGCAAATCAATTCTCCTGTCTTCACTCGTTTCCTGGTAACGCACAATCCTATTATGGAAATTATACACACTCACCTAAATAAGTTCCGTATGATCTGTTTCATTATATTTCACACCCTCCATGTTGTGAAATAGAGTCCTGTAATATTCTGGGAATAGACAACGAATATGAACGCCCTGTAAATACTTGACCGGTGCTTTTTCACTAAACCGTGTTCTCCCATTTTTCAGTTTATATTTGAGCTTCAACTTTTCCCCATATTACAATTTTTTTCTTTTTTGTGTGCGGTATTTCAATTTCATAACTAGATTATTAGCTAAAAAGCTGTCAGTTATCAAACTTATAGTGATAGGAGCTCATGATGGTTTAACGTTACAACAGCAGTTCTAGAAACTGGATAAATACAGGGTGTTACAAAAAGGTACGGCCAAATTTCAGGAAACATTCCTCACACACAAAGAAAGAAAATATGTGGACTTGTGTCCGGAAACGCTTACTTTCCATGTTAGAGCTCATTTTATTACTTCTCTTCAAATCACATTAATCATGGAATGGAAACACACAGCAACAGAACGTACCAGCGTGACTTCAAACACTTTGTTCCAGGAAATGTTCAAAATGTCCTCCGTTAGCGAGGATACATGCATCCACCCTCCGTCGCATGGAATCCCTGATGCGCTGATGCACCCCTGGAGAATGGCGTATTGTGTCACAGCCGTCCACAATACGAGCACGAAGAGTCTCTACATTTGGTACCGGGGTTGCGTAGACAAGAGTTTTCAAATGCCCCCATAAATGAAAGTCAAGAGGGTTGAGGTAAGGAGAGCGTGGAGGCCATGGAATTGGCCCGCCTCTACCAATCCATCGGTCACCGAATCTGTTGTTGAGAAGCGTACGAACACTTCGACTGAAATGTGCAGGAGCTCCATCGTGCATGAACCACAAGTTGTGTCGTACTTGTAAAGGCACATGTTCTAGCAGCACAGAAAGAGTATCCCGTATGAAATCATGATAACGTGCTCCATTGAGCGTACGTGGACGAAACTAAAATGAGCTCTAACATGGAAATTAAGCGTTTCCGGACACATGTCCACATAACATCTTTTCTTTATTTGTGTGTGAGGAGTGTTTCCTGAAATTTTGGCCGTTCCTTTTTGTAACACCCTGTATATGACCGTTGTGAGCACAAAGCTGTAAATATTCTGCAAGATTTACATAAATATTCCTGCTCTGTTTCATTTCCGCTTAGGTTTTGTTATCTCCTGATTTTTGTAAACTATTAAAGAACGTAACAAGACTACAGAAATGAACTACAAATAATAAAACAAACAGCTGTCGAGAATGGACACGACACAAACATTATATGCAAACTATATCACAAAGTTACAACAAAAACTGAAGGTACACCTGACACACCAAATCAAACAGATCACCACCAACATACAAACACAGATACACACAGCATAATCACACAGACCGCAATCACGCCAAACAAACACGAAACATTAGCACCCACAACAATTAGCTAAAGTTACACTTTCAATATCAAAACAGTTAACAGGATAGACTACATGTCCACAAAACTAGGGCTAAATATAACTTACAGAACAGATAACTCATTGCAGAGAAAATAAGGTTCGGCAAACACAACGAATCTGCTATTTATCAACTGATGTATTAGGACGACAGTTCAGTTCATATAAGACAGACGAGGAAAAATTTCAACATTATACAACAAAACAAAGAAGTGCACTAAAAAGTAACAGCTGTCATTCTTCATCCGCAGAACATTTTATGGATATTGATCATAGATCAAAGATACAAACACCGACCTAAAAATTTTGAAATAAAGCGACAGCCCCCCCCCCCCCAGCCCCACCCCAATCAACAAAAACTAATAATTGAGGAAAGAATAAACAGCCCTTGGCAAAAGAGCTATGTTTCTGCATTCAAGGAAATGTCAGACAACCCGAACTCATGGACACGTAAACACACACACACACACACACACACACACACACACACACACACACACACACACACACACAGTGTCAGACACACCTTTCAAAGCCTAAGACGAAGAGTAGATCCAAAACTTCCACCAAGAACATACTCAACTGTCCACCATTTCGTTTTCACATCTTTCAGCCAGTGACGCAGCGAAATCCTGTAAGTGTAGTTTCACAGTTAAAGTGATGGAAAGCCAGCAAAATTAAGTTGGAAAATTCTGCATTCACAGACACAAAGCCACCGTCCCTCTCTCCCCTCCCCCGCTACACATACACTCTTCTACGTAGGATAAAACAATGTCAACCATAAAATTTCCAGTTATCAGTTTTCGATGTAAATAACTTACTACATTTTGTTCTCTATGCTTGTAATCACAAAATAGAAATGAAAATAGCTACAGTATAACACCAAATAGAGGAAACCACAAAAACCTAATCATTTGTACATATAAAAAAGCGATCACTTCTCAAATTTGTGAATAAATATATTAAAATCTGAAAATTTCCATATGTAGAGATTTTAAGAGCAATTTTATGTTGTTTCATAAAAAATAAACAGAAAACTTTCTGATGATGCTGTAACTTCAGCGAAATATGTCTGCATAACAAAAAGAAAGAAGGTGCTTGCCCTTGGTGGACCATATCCAGAAACAATTTCATTCGTAAACAGAATGAACTCAAGGGTGACCTTCCACCTAAAACTGAATAGAACAATCAGTGCTATGTGAAACTCAGGAAGCTGACATTGTTGTGCAAAGAGGTTCATATATCACATGTTACACAAGCCTTTTAGAGCATCTTAAATGTTTCCTTTTTTCTGATAAAATCTGTCGTATATGTTAGGACTAAGTTTTGTCTTACATTGCACTTTATAGTGATGTAAAGGTTGTTCTAGGACTCCTGTACATCCTGTTGTTTGTACGGTAGACAATGACTCGTTGTCTACTGCAATAATTTCTTCCAATAAATATAGACTTTTTTCTGTCGTTTGCTACACAACGCAGTTTCCTTTCAAACGCTTTTGGAAACAAGTCAGTCAATGTAGAAGACGAACTTACAAGGGCGATGACTTACGATTGTTTAGGGAAAGCAGTGAATATGAGAGAAACAGCTTGGAATTTTGTCTGGTTGTCTCGTTTTCAAAGGTTATTCATAGCTGCACTTCCTGTCAGATAAAAACTATATTTATTTGGGTAGAAGTTAGCTTTTTACGTGAACTTTCCATTCAAAAGTCACTCGTTCCAGAGAAGTTTAATTAAATTGAAAATGATTAAATTTTCTCATGGTGAGAAATTAGAAGGAGCTATATGTTAGTTGGTAAAAACTATCTGAAACGAAGATCACGCAAATATTTCTTTATTAACAGACAACCCGTTTCGACAGACTTTACTGTCATCTTCAGGTATTCAAAAATTAATGTTATAAAATGTGTTCATTTTGAGTTTGACCTCACATCAAATTGTCATATACGTAAAATCTACTTGACAACTTGGCATGAGGTCCACCTCAAAATGAACGCACTTTTAACATTAATTTCTTGAAAATTACGGTAAAGTCTGTAGAAACTGGTTGTTTGTAAATAAAGAAGTATTTAAGCGATCTTGGCTTTAGAAACTTTTAAACTGAGTATTCGATACAAAGGTATCAACTTAGGTATATTGATCATCATGTTTATGCACAAACATCTTGGTAATCAGCATAAGGACACAAATCAAAACCCAACACTAAAACACAAGGTTGACACAATTATGTTTCTCTGCCACAAGAAATTTGAACCTGGCACAACAGATAATCGACGAACTTAATGCTGTCTCTGTTTTTATCAAAATATTTCCAAATTACATTTCTCATAATTTTTCTTACAATTATCACGTTGTAATCACTAGTAACCTGAAATAACGAAGGTGAAAGTATTGCTACAGATCAAACAGTTAAGTTACTCATGCACTACATCCTTTGCTCACTTCATTCATGAACGACGATGAAGAAATTTCCCTCAAACTGGCCCAAACGTCCGCACCTGACTTCCACTCCCTCACTGAGACCCACACATTATGGCACACTCTGAGCAATGTTCATCCTAATATCCCAATAGCGGGTAACTGGTTACTATGCTTCCAGATCTGCACAAATCAGGTATCTGTCATCTGTTCAAACACATATGCATTTCATTTCTAGTTTAGACCTGTCTTCATATTTTCTGATATTGAGTATAAACTGCAGTACTGCTTTGTTATTGACTTTCAGTATCTCCTCCATTATTGTTCAATGAATGTCCTGTGTATCACCATAGCTAAATTCACGAAATAAAGGTAATTGTAAAACTATTCACATCTTGGAAGTTTTTAACATAATAATTTGATGAACCATTGTGTGAGGATCGTATATTCCACCTATCTGAGCATTAACTTTTTATTCACTTGTTCAAGTTTTCAGGGATACTTTTTAGATACAAAAAATATTACTCTGTGTGCTCTTGTGTGTTTTTGCGACTAGATAGGTGAGTGGAGAATTTATAGTTCCTGTTAGCCTAGGTAATTTTGGCGTGGACAAGGGCAGTCAGATGAATGGCTTGTTTATTAGCAGGTTTTATCTTCTGGATGAAGAAGACATTGATAGATCACGTGATAACCAGAGCTGCAAGCAAACAATCAGTGCATCTGCATTATATATGAAAGCAAATCACGTACAAGGAAGTGAACAACAAGTGATGGAAGCATTATTACTGTTACATTTGTTTAATGCAAACAGTCATTTATCAACGATGCCTGATACACAACATCATGTACCCACAGGTAATAATACTCCAGTCTGTAGGGAATCATACCATGTTCCCAACCATTTGCTGTTAGTGATGGGAGAATTTATTGACCAGCAATTGGTACAGGGAATAACAAAATATAGTGATAGTCCATGGTGTGCAAATGTTGTCATCGTCCCAAGGAAATCTCCCCAGGATACCAAAAAGTACAGATTGTATTGTGATTACACACAACTGAATTCCAAAAACCATTGCTGATGCATATCCTGTCCTGTATATCACCTAGATATTGAAATAGTCTGGGTCAATGCAAGAACTTTTCAACAATGAATCTAAGAAGCAAGTCTTAACAAATAGAAGTGGTTTCAACAGGTAGACTGACATAAGGTCATTACCGGTACTTCAAAATGCCATTGAGACTTAAAATTTCACCGACTATATTTCTTAGGCTGTTGGACAGTGTACTTAATGGTCTGAAATCTGATAACTTTGTGGTGTGGAACATCATTATAATTCAAGAGGTATGGAAGAATACATCAGTCATTTGGAAGAAGTATTTAACAGACTACTGACAGCACATCTGACACTCTGTGTGGATAAATGCTATCTTGCACTAATTGATGTTAAATACCTTGGTCATATAATTAGTACAGAAGTACAGAAACTGACCCCAATTACTTTATCCAATCTACAGCTTTGCAAAATCATAAACAAACAACTTCAGGTATTTCTACACAAATGCAATTGCTATTGCTCATTCAATTAAAATTTTTTTAACCTGCGAAACCATTGAACTAGTTGTTGATAAAATGAGTAAAATTCGAATGGACAACGGATTACCAGATACTATTTGAGGTACGGTAAAAAAATTTACATGACATCCAGTACCGATATTCCCCAATTTCGAAACAGAATTCATCATTGTGTGTGATGTTAGTAATAATGCATAGGAGTTTCTTTTCAGTCAAAATTTAGATCGTAAAGAAAAGGGTGTGGCTTGATTCAACAAGGTACAATAGAAGTATTTCACAACAGAAGACGAAATTTTCGCTGTTATGTGCTTGGCCAAACGTTCAGAGCAGTAACAGATCACACTTTCCTAAAATGATAGTTATGATTAAAGAATCCATGTTGTAGATTAACGAGGTGTGCACTAAAACTGAATAAACTCCCTCATGAAGCATTTCATAAACCAAAAAATGCATACAAATGTGGAAACACTGAGCAGCAAAACAGCAGCATTGTAAACAATAGGTAACGTAACTATAGCTAAATGGTAGAAGCCACAAGCAAGTACCACAGAGTGTTAGGCATTTAAACTGCAACCACAGTTCATGATGCATGATGGTTCACTCTGTGGATGGACAAAGTATAGACCAGCAACATTCAGGGACATAGTTTTGCAATGAGTGTGTGATCACATGTTAGCTGGTCATGGTGGTCAGAGAACTATAGATAACAGAGTTGTAGAAAAATATTGACGGCAAACTAGGAACATCATGAGGAAGAACATCTAAATATTTGTCTACCTTCTACACAAAGGGGTGATCTTAGCCACCAAAAAGTTCGATTGCGAAGATTTGCCAAAAGTAAACAAGCCTTTTGATATACTTGGATTCGGCATCTTAGAATCATTTACGAGTGCTGACTGAAAAGTTCTCAGCGTCACCCAGAGATCGCAGCACTTCTCGCAGGTTATGTTGGTACACATGTTAGTAGATGCCAAGGAAGACTGCAAGTCATTCCAGGCAGCAGTTGGTTTGAAGGTAGACAGTCAGTCAAAATAGTTGTGATGATCGTGGTCGTGGAAATGGAAAAAAAATCGAATTTTGAGCAATGATTAAATTCTGTGTAGAAGAAGATTTAACACCGACCGAAATTCATTTGCAGATTGTAAATGAGTATGGCCCTCAGTTTCGACCGTGATGAAACGGGTAGCCATGTTGAAACATAACTGTGCAGACGTCCAAGAAGATCCATGTGAAGGATGACCAAAAAGTGTAAGTACATTGGAAATCATCGATAAAGTGCTTGATGTGAGTTTGGGAAATTTACATAAAAAGTGCTTGAAATTGATAATGTTCTAGGGATATCAAAGGAATGAATAGATTACGTCTTGAACCCGGAATTGAATATAAAAAGGCTCTGCACAAAATGATACCACGTGTGCTCACTGGGGATCACAAACAGATTTCCAAAAAGTACTTGGTACTTTTGAAGAAAAACAGAAATGACATTTTGCGTGACAATGGATGAAACATGGAGTCACAGCTACACACCTTAATCCAAACAGCAGTCTAAGCAATGGATCGAAGCCTGTTCTCCAATTGCAAAGACGGTAAGGACGGTGCCATTCACGGGAAAGATCATGGCGTCGGTGATTTGGGATGTGAATAGATTATGTTGATTGACTGTCTTAAAAAACGTAAAACCATAACAGCAGAATACTATTCCCAATTTCTAACGGAAGTGGTCATTATCATTTTTTAAGAGAGATCTGGCTTAAAAAAGAAAGAAAAAGATCATCTTCCATCAGTAAGAATCAGCTGTCCTCAAAAGTGTCTTGGCAAAGAGAAAACTGATGGTTTGGCGCTATGATGTGCTTTAAGATTCATCCTGTCCCCAGATTTGGCTCCTGTGAAATTCTATATATTCTCAAAACTGAATAAATTCCTCGCTGAGGAGAGGTTTTTTTATCCAATCAAGAAGCCATTAAGGCTGTAGTGGCACCTTTGAATCACTTCTGAAGGAACACTACGAAGACGGGAGAATGGCACTGGAACACCGCTGGATGGAATTTACTGATCCTAGAGAAGATTATGTTAAAAATATTACTTTTTGATAGCATAAATTATCATTTTCACAGTTTGGCCGAGAACTTTTCAGATGGGTTTCTTAATAGAACTGTTGTGGGTAATGAATAGATATTAAGAATAATAAACCACTTTTCCCGACACACTGAAATTGTATCAATCTCAGGCCAACAAGCTAACATAGTAGCACAAGCTTTAGTAAATTGCTAAATCCTTAAGTTCACGGTACCAATGCCTTAATAAAAAACAAAGTCACAAATTTCACAATTGTTTTAAATGAAACAGTTACGTCATTTGCCTCGCATTCTCAAGTTAAGATCATATCCATTCCATCCAGAAACGAATGAACGAACAGAAAGAGTTCAGAGGACGATTTCCAAAACGTTAAGCCACTATGTTAACAGCGAACACTATAATTGGGGCATACCTAGCATTCACAATTTCGACGTACAGTCCTAAAGTTCGCGTCAGTACCAACTTATCACCATACGATGAGGCATACTGAAGAAAAATGCCATCACGCTGTGACGTGATAAAATTCAAACTTGGAACTGTCAGTAAGTCTGTAACAGAATCCGCAAAACGTTTGCATGAAGTCTGACAAACAGTGAAATGATCCAGTACAAAGCTTTACAACGTCAGGAACAGAAAGGACAACGTATAGAGTAACTTCCGCAGTGCAGAGTTGGTCAGTGGGTAATATTAACTTATTCACACCAAAAGGCAAAAGCCAAATTCTTTTACCAAGTACCAGAGCTCATGTACACTGCTTGTATCTGCTACCCATTTGAATTCGTGATCTTTCATCTAGTAACGATCGAATTTAGGCCATTCTGACAATTCGAACGCCATCCAAACGGTAGGGGATCATGTATTTTAAAAAACCAATGTTAACGAACCGATGTTAAATTAATTACATGTATGCACACGAGGATGCATTTAAATCATCGTGAAACCGGTTGAGTATGGTCCTGTAATAACGGAACTGCTAACAGCTAATGCATCTAACAAAACGTTTCTTAGAAGCTTTTACCAGGTTTTTAAAAAAGACTTAAATATTTTAACATGTACCTAAGCTATTGCTGCCCAAACCTCAAAACCATACAAAGTAATTGAAATGCCTCATCGAGAAATGTTAAGCCGCAGTTGTCAGCAAAAACATCTGTTGTTCACATGAGCAGCGCTAAACCACTCAGAGAGACTGTCAGTTCTTTACAAGTTCCATTTGTCTCGAAAAAGCGTCCTAAGCCTCTAAAAAATAGGTATATAACGACGATCAAGAGATACACAAATTCCAGGAACACAATAACCTATCTCACTCAGATCGAGAAATGAAAAGTTATGAAGAGATTTTTTCCTGTAATGTTAGCTTTTTCTGTACATTCGTTATATTTAAGGGGACACGTCCCTGAACAGGCGGCATTTTTAGCGTTATCGTTACCCTCTAGAGTAACATCTATAAATGAGAGGTATCTCAAAACTCTTACACACAATTAGGGTCATTAGTCAAAGAACTTCCCATAAAATCATTGAGATTTTTATTATATTTTGGTACTGACAACAATATTTATAATAGTATAAAAAACGGAACATTACTTCATTGCGGTACCTTTTTTTTTTTTTTTTTTTTTTTGGAACCACTAACTGCACAGCTTGGAAAAAGAGTCAGAGTACAGACAACATTCACATAAGTGTTTTATGTCTCCAATTTCCTTCCCTGACGCTGATCTATGAAAAAGACAAGTAATTTATTTTACTACAACAAAAATATTTAAAAATGTAGCTCAAATATCATCGTCTTGTTTTCATGAAATAGAAGGTAAGGGAGATAGAGGAGGTCATCCTAAATATCTATAACAATTTTTGTGAGTTTAGCTTGTCGTATAGGAGGAAAGTGTACCTGGATGATAAAAATTCAAGTTTTCGGTAAATCGCAAAAGAAGATGTACAGATTTATTAGCTTACCACTATGCTCGTTTAGAACATTCCAGCTGCATACTCCAGTTATCCTCCTGTTTCCTTATCCTCCATACTCTTTCTCTTCATCCTTGACTCCTTTTTAGCAGCATCTGCAGCTGTCTCTGCTTCGGCTACCCGCCGCTTATCAATAGCAGAGCTGAAGTCACATTCCTTCCCATCTTTATGTTCAATTTCCTCATAACATTGATCCTTGAAATTGCACCATAATTGAATGTTAATATTGCATCCATTACAACAAACTTCAGCACTGTCAGCTCATCAAACAGTTTAGGCTATTCTCTCCCATATACAGCTGTTGAAGCTTTCATTTGCATTCTGAGTGGGACCATGCATACATTTCCCAAGTAGATTTTTATTTGCCACTAGTGCAGCAAGTGGTAAGGAATGCTTGTGGGTACACTGTATGCCTGCAGCATTGCTCAACCAGTACTTGCACCACGAATATTCCTCTTTTGGACACAAACCATGCTGTGAGGTTTCATCTGTTGATACTCTGTGAAACCAAGTTGCCCAAACAGCTCATCTCATGTTCTCCAAATCTCCTACATTTCTCAGTATTGTTAGTCCATAATATTGAGTCAAAGAGTTAAGTCTTTACGTAATATACTCAGCCAAGCTTTTCTGTACATGCACAACACATTCAAGCTTTTCTATCAGAGTGCCCCCATATGGTCTGTCATTAACAACAGTAGAGTGTCCTTTACAGTCTCCACCCACAAGGTAGCCTACATACCTCACACCACGACTGACCTCTGATCTTCTAAAAATCTTTAGAACTCCTTTCGTTTCTATCTTTCCACTTGGGCCTTCAAAATTCTTTACACAAACATGGGTACCAATAAATTTACTTGAACAATCCTGGCAGTGCTTTGTTAGACATTCATAACTTAATATCTTGCCAGTTTCAGTAAATGTGACAGCTAGAACCCCATTCACAGAATATTATCTCTGTTCTGCCAAGGTCCATCAAATGCTGCTATAGTGTCTGTATTCACAGACAAGGCTACTGCTTCTTCTACTGTTCTTTTCACTGAATGTTCACTTACACCACATAAAGCATCATGTATAAATTTATTGTATCTGTCGAACCTCAGTGGAGGTGGAGGTAAAGCCATCACTGCACAAAAAGTCTGAGTTGCTCTGCTTCCCCTTCCAATACATCTCATTGCATATGCAATCTGAATATTTACACTGTAATCTCGACTATCAGTTACTGGTGATGTCACAGTATTACTGTGCATCTTACACGAGTTACAGGCAATCACTAACCGACTTGAAAGATCCTTCCCTGCTGAAATGTCCTCAGAAACGTCAGTACTGTCTTCAAAATTGCAGTACTTACAGTTCAAAGAACTCTTCAAAAGTCTTGACAGCATATTTAGGTTCATAATAACAAATAACATTTCCGCCGTTACTGCTGTTCACAATACTACTAGGATTGTCTTTATTACATTCAGAAAGCGAAAGTTTACGTCTAGAAGCACTGCCTGTAGACACAGTTTCTGCAGGCGACTTTGAAGCCACTGATGTATATTATTCAGTTGTGTGTGGAACTGGTTGCCGCGAAACTTTCGTTTGCGGCTTAATCTTTTTAACTCTCGGCATTTGTGGCACCGGGAGCACACAGACAGAAACAAAACAGCACACAATAACTACAAAACCTCATACGTATGAAATTCCGAAATCATATACTCTCAGATCTTTGCATTCGAACCATAGCTCTCTAGACATGCCTGCACTTTGGTTCTGGGAGTCAGTGCCTTCTAGAACACACCTGTGTTAGCGACTCGTAACTAACGACGGAAAAAACGGGAGAACCAAATAATGCATCACGTATTCTGACACATTTCGGACTCACAGATGGATGTGGCCCCTTGCAACATTACGTTCAACCTCAATTTTAGAATGAACGGAAAATGATAATCTCCATATACTATACATTTTTGAAATCAACATGAAATGCTGTTTTCTATAAACCAAGAATTTTTTTTAAAATTTTTGATCACTTTCACGAGCATGTCCCCTTAAGCGTTATTATGTACTTATTGTCGTGTTGTGAACGAAGCAGGGTAGAGTTAATTTCCTTTTTATTTACGTGTACAACTTTCAGAAAACGAAGGGACTGATAAACCCTTCCTTTCTCTTAGCCGCCGTACCATTAAGGACGTACATTATGTTTATTGTACAGAAGATCAAGCTTCACTTCGTCAAGGAAGGCTTGCCGAATACAGTTTTTAACCAGGTACTCAATTCTGGGATATTGTTCTCCAGACAACGGGCTGTGCTATTGACCAGTCGTCGGTGGACGTTAAGACTAACCTCCGACATTCGGGAAACAGAAGAATGAAGTGCGCAGGTTACAACAGATTTTCATGGTGTTACATGAAGCCCAGAAAGAGAACATATTTGAGGAAATACACTCCCGGAAATTGAAATAAGAACACCGTGAATTCATTGTCCCAGGAAGGGGAAACTTTATTGACACATTCCTGGGGTCAGATACATCACATGATCACACTGACAGAACCACAGCCACATAGACACAGCCAACAGAGCATGCACAATGTCGGCACTAGTACAGTGTACATCCACCTTTCGCAGCAATGCAGGCTGCTATTCTCCCATGGAGACGATCGTAGAGATGCTGGATGTAGTCCTGTGGAACGGCTTGCCATGCCATTTCCACCTGGCGCCTCAGTTGGACCAGCGTTCGTGCTGGACGTGCAGACCGCGTGAGACGACGCTTCATCCAGTCCCAAACATGCTCAATGGGGGACAGATCCGGAGATCTTGCTGGCCAGGGTAGTTGACTTACACCTTCTAGAGCACGTTGGGTGGCACGGGATACATGCGGACGTGCATTGTCCTGTTGGAACAGCAAGTTCCCTTGCCGGTCTAGGAATGGTAGAACGATGGGTTCGATGACCGTTTGGATGTACCGTGTACTATTCAGTGTCCCCTCAACGATCACCAGTGGTGTACGGCCAGTGTAGGAGATCGCTCCCCACACCATGATGCCGGGTGTTGGCCCTGTGTGCCTCGGTCGTATGCAGTCCTGATTGTGGCGCTCACCTGCACGGCGCCAAACACGCATACGACCATCATTGGCACCAAGGCAGAAGCGACTCTCATCGCTGAAGACGACACGTCTCCATTCGTCCCTCCATTCACGCCTGTCGCGACACCACTGGAGGCGGGCTGCACGATGTTGGGGCGTGAGCGGAAGACGGCCTAACGGTGTGCGGGACCGTAGCCCAGCTTCATGGAGACGGTTGCGAATGGTCCTCGCCGATACCCCAGGAGCAACAGTGTCCCTAATTTGCTGGGAAGTGGCGGTGCGGTCCCCTACGGCACTGCGTAGGATCCTACGGTCTTGGCGTGCATCCGTGCGTCGCTGCGGTCCGGTCCCAGGTCGACGGGCACGTGCACCTTCCGCCGACCACTGGCGACAACATCGATGTACTGTGGAGACCTCACGCCCCACGTGTTGAGCAATTCGGCGGTACGTCCACCCGGCCTCCCGCATGCCCACTATACGCCCTCGCTCAAAGTCCGTCAACTGCACATACGGTTCACGTCCACGCTGTCGCGGCATGCTACCAGTGTTAAAGACTGCGATGGAGCTCCGTATGCCACGGCAAACTGGCTGACACTGACGGCGGCGGTGCACAAATGCTGCGCAGCTAGCGCCATCGACGGCCAACACCGCGGTTACCTGGTGTGTCCGCTGTGCCGTGCGTGTGATCATTGCTTGTACAGCCCTCTCGCAGTGTCCGGAGCAAGTATGGTGGGTCTGACACACCGGTGTCAATGTGTTCTTTTTTCCATTTCCAGGAGTGTACAAAACAAATATTACAAGCGAGGAGTTTCATATGAGAAACTGAGGGTACAACTACACCAGTTGACAGAAATAGTGCCACAGACGTTAATTAGGAAGAAAACAGGATGGTTGGATTCAGAAACGAAGTTACTAAAAACCATGGTTGGCACTGCAGAGAGTGTAGGTATACAACATTGCAATAATGCAATAGAAAAAACGCGGAAAATAGCGGATACCACTAGAACTACAGTAGAGCGGTGCACTACGTAGTTGACGAACATGGAACAGAATGTGCTTGATAACACGAGAATGGTGGGAGAATTGAGTATGGAATCGGCGTATTATACGAAAGGTATCGTGCGGACAATGAATAATAACTTGGGAAGAATTCAGACTCGGTCAACTGCTTGAATGACCAAGGTTAGAGGCAACAACACTGTGAAAGCAGTTTACCACGCAGTGCACGGACACCTCTGAGTTCTACACTGCTGCCTCCAACAAAATTCCTAACAGAATTACGCCGGGCATGAAAAGGATTTTCCGCAGAACTGCAACGCTTAGTAATTCTAACTGAAAGAAATCTGGCCTTATTGTACCACACAGTAAGCTCTGAAGTTAGTTCAGACAGAGCCACACTGCATATAGGAATCCAGTGTCCAATACTGGAAATGTTTGAATAATACCAGTGTTTTATCGTCCATCTTTATCCGAAAAAATGTAATACTGTAATCTATTCGCTCCACATGAAAGCACAGGAAGAATTATTAATCTCAGAGCAAAGAGAAGCTTTGATCCTCACGTCATTAATAGAGTTACAAGAATGTATGAGGGAAACCAACACGAATTGCCCTGCCAGAGCGGTACAGGTTAACGTATATGCACATGAATTACAGTTGTTATTACGCAGTGTGAAAGAGGAGTGCTAGCCTAAAAAACGTATTCAGACATAGTGGGTACATTGGTTTTACTCAGTTTGCGCACCGGAAGTTGTCATCGCAAACTGATACCAAAGTGGAAAACGAAAGTAGATAGTAGAACAGCGAAGCAGTGGTATATTAATAAATGGTACAACTTGTGATGTAGCAGAAGCTCAATTTCGTCTTCCGGCTACTATTATGGATACGACCACAGTCCACATCTAGCAACAAACGTTGTAATACCGGAAAAAACCGTTAGAAATGTTACCCTCACAAACCTTAACTTTGCTCAACACCAACTTAAGCCGCCGCATATTGCACTTGCTGATAGAGTCACGGGCCGCACACGGTATCCGTGGGGCCCGAGGCGCCTTGCCACGGTTCACGCGGCTCCCCTGTCGGGGGTTCGAGTCCTCCCTCGGGCAAGGGTATGTGATGTTCTCCTTAGTGTAAGTTAGTTTAAGTTTGATTAAGTAGTGTGTAAGCCTAGGGACCGATGACCTCAGCAGTTTGGTCCCACAGCAACTTACCACCAAAAATTGCTTCAGAAATCGGACGAATTTCGACGGAACAAATGATCCATCATATTCAGAACTTTAGAGATAAACGGTGTAATATCACTACCGTCAGCATTTCCACCACCAGTGCTGCCACGGTTCTGCTAACAGTTTATGCTTTCACTTTTGTTTCAATCTTAAAACCACTCATGAACATGAGTCGCCAATCCATCAAATACCTGCATGTGAATAAATACTGACAAAAGAAATACAAAAGTATAACGTAGAGTAAGATTTTAAAGCTGTATCAGAAAATGAAGACTCATCACAGACAATATAGGATTAAAAACCAAATATCGTTGTGAACAAGCTTTTCAATAGTTTTAGTAACAGAAACGTGTACAGTGTGTAGTTACACGTGCAACATGCATTTCATGAGACTGTTTCAGAAGAAAACTAAGAAATATTCGGGTACATTTTCTTTAAGAAGAAGGGACCTTTACGCAGCAGAAATGTATTATGGGAAAATGCAAAATTTGCTTAAAGCCCTCTCAAGGCAGCATCAAGCCAAAACGACGAATGAGCAGAACGCCGACCTTGCGGAAAGCAGAATAGACCAGGAAGATATTGCCTCACCTCGTACAAGTGACAGGCTTGAATCATGAACTCAGAAAAATGGTCTTAGCGACTAGATGTCACATCATTCTAACAGCACAGTTTGAGGTCGGAAGAGAGAGTAAAAGTTTCACTAGAACACTTATCAACCTGCTGATACGGAGGAATAGCTACAAGCTGAAAGCCTTAAAGCTGTTCTTGCGAAGTATAGGGGTTGTGGAGGCTGCTGATGACCCCAAGACATCAGGTCACATTCGGTCATCGTCGGCCGAGCATTATGTCGTTGCCTCGAACGGGTAATAATAAATACACAGTATTTGCACCATTGACATGCTTTCGTTGCATTACACCAGATATGAGGCTGAAACTGTGATGCACTGCTACAACTTCGAGACTGCTACCTGTCTGGGCTCCTGTACTTGGTCGCTGCGAGCTGCCGACCACGCAACCACTTATGGAAACCGCTGGACATTTCTACCTCCGACTTGCTAATTGGAACTGATGATGAAACTTCCAGACAGATTAAGTCTACGTGTCCGGCCCATACTCGAAATCGGTAACTTCGCCTTTCGCTGGCAAGTACACTACCGACTGAACTATTCACGCATGACTCACGACCAGTCCTCACAGCTTTACTTCCGCCAATACCTTCTCTCCTACCTTCCAAACATCAAAGAAGTTATCCTGCAAATCTGTTTCACAAGAGAACGCCTGTGAAGTTTGGAAGGTAGGAGGCGTTTTTTCGGGACTGTGCTTTCATTTAATAAATTCATAACGGTTGTGGACAGTGGATGAAGATAAATTATACGGAGTGAGGCTTAAGTAAATCTCGGAGGTGATAAACTGAAGCGTGCTGTGTATCTTGATGTGAATTCAGACTGTTCGTGTTGGTTGATGGCAGAGAGATGCGCGTCCCACGTTGTAAGTATTCCATTTCATCTGGGCTGTTTCACGAACCAGGTTCCTTATTTTATTTTGCTCTCGTAGTGCTTCGTTTATTCTTCTGAAACTTCTTCCCATTATCATAAAAGATCCACCGAGTGGTCATAGTTTTAAATTACTTGGGAATCTGTATTTTAACGAGGACATCCAGATTAGGTTCTCCTATCGTTTTACCTGCATCGGTTAAGGGGCTCCGGAAAGGCTCAAAATCATGAAAAGTTCAATTTTTACTTTTTTGCGTTTTCTGAATCTGCAGACTATTACATTTTAATAGATACATAATTTATTCAATTCCGAAGACTACAACTATTTTTAAATTTTTTTTAAATGTGTTCTACATGGGCGTGACCACTGTGGCGCTGTTAAACTGCTGTCAAATGGTGTTATTATTAACGTCCGTGTTCATCAGGTACATTTTAGTGATGTGAGATAAAGTATGTGTTGTGGCTAACCTGTGATGGTTCAATATATATCGCTGGTGTGATTGTCGATCGTTTCATGTTTATTTACTCTGTCGTTATCTCGAAAATATTCGTAATTAATTCTTGAGTCTCTGTTTTGTTGAAGTATAATAATGAGTAAAAGTAAAGTTGCTGTTGCGACTTTCAATGATGGCAACATTGTAAGGTGCAAGGTATTTAGAAATATGGGAATGAAGATAGGTTCTAACATGGTACGAGCGATGCTTGCTTTAGACAAGGAACGCCTTCGGGCTGCAGACAAGGCTGTAAAGAGTCTAGAAATACAAGCAAGAGTAAACAGGAGGAGGAACAAGAGGAAGCTGAAGGAGGAGTTTGCAGAGGATGAAGATAATCCATCCTATGGACCTGGAATGCACTAAAAAGTTAATCCAATCTTTGTCGCTCGATTCCCAAAACTTTTATTTTCTCATACTAATTACATGTTTTCTAAGGATCTTCCAAACATATTTATTTCATACTTTCAGTAAATGTTACACAGTACCTTCTGCATAATTTAACACAGCCTTTTTCCAAAAAACTGTATATTTTTGAATATATAAATAAAAAATTGCAAAAAAATGTTGTGAATTTTCATTACAATTGAAAAAAAATCATCTTTAATAACTGAACTAAAATTTTGTAAAATCCCTGTGTTAAGTTGTAGCCCATATTCCAATAAATAATCTGTAAAAAGTTCAACTTCCTACCTCAAATACTTTGTGAGGAAAGATGTAATTTATAAGCGTTATTTTAACATTGCAAGTATAGGGTGTTCCGGAGCCCCTTAAGCGAAATGCCAGTACGGTTTCTTTGAAATTAAGCGACCAGTATGCCGCCCTTTCCTTCCCCAGTCCGAGTTTGAACACCAAATTTAATGATCTATCACACTGCTTCCTTTACGAAAGTGAATGCCACGCACTTTAGGGCATTTAACCTGAAAGAACTCTAGCACCACAGAAATTGGAGTAATCATGAACAATTTTGCAGGGTCGTCTCTTTGGATGGTAGCAAGACGTGAAGTCGCGGCCGTTGAGATGGAGCATTCGGATGCCGAGTACCAGTCTCTACTGGGCTCCGGAGCTTCCATTCGGCGCCTGATGGGCCTGTGGTGGTCCCAGGGGCGACGGGGTCGCCTCTGCTCAGCAGTGGCCGCCACAGTGACAGTAGGTTCTCTCGCGTTGCTGACGACTTTCTCAGCCCTCAAGCTTATCATGGACACTCCATCTGAGCTCGAAGAGATCACATTGTGCTGTTTCGTTATGTCGATCGCCCCCGGATTCTTCACCAAGGTATTAAATGTAGAACAAAAGCAAACTAGCGCTTTCCATTTATTGTAATGTTGTTCTACCAAGATCCGACTGAAGATTCAGTTAACATTCTAGAATGGTGTCAGCTTGCTAGCTGGCTCTTATTGTTAGCATTTAACGGTCCTATTATTTTATACTGGGCACTACTACGCAATTTCTGCTGTGTGCTGTAACAGAGTCTCAAGTATCTGCAATACATTTCGGAAATAACACACTTAACATACAAAGAATAAAGCAACTATAGGATATTTAGTCGACAGAATAAAAAGAAAATTTTCGCACTACAGCCAGTTAAACTCAGAGTCAACGTACTTGCCTACGTCACACTGTCTTAGGAGTCAAGCATGTTTAGCCTGACGCACAATAAAATCTAAACATATTAATCCATATTACTTACACTACTTCACTGTTTGGTGTCCGAAGTTGGCAATTTTTCGGCCCATTACTGGACTAAGTCAAAAGTTACAGGCTTACTTAGGCAGTGGTACTTTAGGGAGCAACGTCCAGGCCAGTTTCCATGATTTGTATTTCTCCACAGTCACAATTATTGTCATCAGGTTCTAATAGGCCTTCTTTTATCAGATAGATTTTTTTGGGGGGCTACATCAGTTCTAATACGGTTTAGCATTTACCCTGATCTGTAGATCAATGTTCTGAAACAGGGCAGCAGATATGGGGTTCATCCAAGATGCAATTAAGGATCAGAAATCTTGATTTTAGTCTTTTTGATTCATAGAGTCTAGCGTATAATGTATGACGCTCATCATCTGTATTTTGCAGCTGCTCTTTATATTCATGTGCTGCCCTATGAGACATGGGACTGCTGAATTCTGAAACTTCTTAGGGCTTTCACAGTGGGCTTCGTGTATCCCGTGGCCAGCCTACATGATTCGGCCTTCTCTGCATACGCCGATCTAGACCAGACAGGACATGCGTACTCATCTGCGAAAAAGCAGTGTGCTAAAGCGGTAGTTTTAGGCACATTACCTTTGGTGCCCCACTCACTGCCAGAGAGCTTTCTAAGGATATTGCTCCTTACAGCTATCTTATTTCGAGTGTTTTCGTCGTGAGTTTTGTGTGTTAAAGACCTGTCAAGCGTCACGCCAAAGAACGTCGGCTGGTCTGTGTTCTCAAGGGTAGACCCATTCCAGTTAACGTGTAGCTTTCTAATTGCTTGGCGTGGGTGCAGGTGAAAAGCGAGAACTCTAGTTTTCGTGGGATTTGATTTGAGAGTGTTGTCATCGTAATATGTCGACATAGCATCTATAGTATTCTCCATCTTTACCTCTACTTCCTCAAAGGTTCTTCCCTCCACTGTGATACCCAAACTGTCAGAGAAAATGCGTATTTTTTGGTATTGGTTCATCATTAGTGTATAGATATTGAAAGGCGGGAACTGGTACACTTCCTTGAGCAAAGCCCTTCGTCTGATTCCTTCAGAGACTCTTCTCCCCTTCTGGATTGATGCAGAATTGTCCGTTCTGCAGCAAGATTTCTAAAATTTTTAGTAGTTGATGGCCCCTAGTAACTTCATATATTTTGAGTAATAGTTTTCGGTGGTTTATTGCGTTGTAGGTGGCACTTAGACGGACCAGAGCCGCATGGAGTGGTCGCGCAGTTAGAGACGCAATGTCACGGATTGCGCGGCCTCACACGACGGAGGTTCGAGTCCTCCGTCGGGCATAGGTGTGTGTGTGTGTGTGTGTGTGTGTGTGTGTGTGTGTGTGGTGTTCTTAGTTTAAGTAGTGTGTAAGGCTAGGGACCGATGACCTCAGAAGTGTTCACACACATTTGAACATTTGAACCGACCACAGCCAAGCCAATCATTAATTTTTTTCATTTCTCTCCTATCCTTCCTCTACATGCTCTGTGAGTGTCAAGATCTCGCAGTCACAGGTAAGCTAAAATATGGTAACAAAGCTCGCACTCTTCATTTCTGCTTGTGTAATCTAAATATTGTAGCCAGCTATGAATACTTTAACTGAACTTTGAAATTAAAGCAGTGAAATGGAATGATATTACTTTAATGCTGGCGTATGAGTTTCAACGACACTCGGGTTCATTCCAGAAAAGGAAGGGACCCTACTTGGTAATGCAATTGGGACAATGAGCAACAAAGGTTCATGCTAAGTTCCTGTATTTTTGTGATGCAACAGTTTTAAAAAACTGAGGTCTGCCGTACAGTTCTAAAATTTTACGTGCTTCCAGTCTTCCTTGTTGGTTGATTGAAGGTTTGAAGCCGTCGATCGAGGAGGTGGCGACAGTCACTCATTGTCGGCCGTCGCTGTTGCAGAAGCTGGATGTTGGCGCGCCTCCTTCTCGACACGGTCACCAGGCGAAACGGGCTCTTGATGTGCGCCAGCTAATGCTTCCCGTCCGCGACACCGTGTCAGAAACTATCATAGCAAGTCGAGCGCAATTACATGCTGCCAAACCCCGAAAGCGCGGCAACTCGCGGGAGCGTCACACAACACACCTGCTCCACTACACTTCTCCAGCCAGACTCCGCTCTGCCCACGCTCCACGCGGCTGAGTTCACACTACCAAAGATCCTAAACACTTTGGTTCTCCACACGACGTATCGATGTAATAGTTCGATAGCATAGTTTTCCCTAAGCCAGACCCAGCGTAAAAATACAAATAATATTTACAAAACAAACCAATTATACATCGACATAAATGCATAAATATATATATACAAATAGTAAAACAATTACAATATAGAGACAGAAATGTCATATCTTCAGGTGACAAAATAAGGAAAAAAATTATAGTACAATAGATGGAAATAGGAAGATATACATTTTCGGCGTTACAACTTGATGTATTGGTTTGACAGAGGATCAACTTTTCATGCATTTTGAAGAGTTGGCACAGAAGGGATATGGGCCGATAGTTGCTTGGTGATCGTGGCTGATCGGTCAGAGAGAAACGTGAGCTTTGTATATATAGCCATTGGTAACGACGAAACTGACAAAGTAAAATATATGATTGTCAGAATTGGGAAACGAAAAAGAATATTGTTTCTTTATTGTGTGTGCAAGGTTACTAGGAGGTCACTTCATATGGTCATTACTGACAAAACAGTCTCAAAATATTGTAACCATGTTATTTACTGCCCCAGTTAATTTTGTGTAATCATTCTGCTCCATTAGTCCAGTTGTTTTTGAGGAAGACATTTACGTTCGCTGGCATATCTTGTCGCAGGAGACTGGAAATTTTCACGTTCTGTTCGCCAGAAAGAGACTTTGACTCTCAACTGTGAAAAATGACGATCAGTGATTTGAGAGGGAAACCAGCACACATTTAACAAAACAAAAATTTCCCTGCTTTAGTGGCAGGGTGATTAGAAAACATTAATTTCGAAAACTTGTCGGTGAACTAAGGAAACGCATTATAGGCTGACCCATGTGGTGCTTCGATACGAATTGGAACGCGATATGATCTCTGTTTCTGTTTTGCTAAACAACACTCCTAAGAGTCTCAGTAGAGGCCAAACGCGCTCTCCATCGCGCCGACTTTAGGGCTAGCTCTCTTTCTGCGCATGCAAAATAGGCGATTTTCATGATATTTTTGAATTAAAATAAAAATTAATTCTAGCTCTGGTGACGTAGTTTTATTCCTTACATACTTGCCTTCAACACGTCATTTTTGTATCCACATCGGACACTGCCTGTAACGGCAGAACCAGGTGGAAAGACAATTGCACCCCAAACATTGCTCATCGGCGGGAATTTCTGAAGCCCTCCTACTGAAACTGTAACAAAATAATGTGTATAAGCCATTTTCTGTATATTTTCTATCAGCATATATAGACGAACTTTTTTTTAGTTCTAAAAAAATGGTGGCGAAACAATTGTCATTTTCTTCGCCCACAAAATCAAAACAAAAGCGTGGGCCGAAAATAGAATTTTGATGATATTTCTGAACTGCTACTTCCGCTGACAGCATCAAATTGCTACGTACGCTGCTGGCATCAGACTACGATAAAATAGTTTCTACCGTTCTCAGGATTTCCCACGAACTTGAAAAATACGGTTTCGAGGAAAATGTGTCACAGTTTAGGGTTTTAATTTTTCTAGCTAATTAAACATACCTCTAGTCAAGAATCTCTGGACCGTACAGAAATCTTTTCACATCCAAAAGGAGGACCTCTTCCTTCTTCTTCGTGGCTATGGAGGTCCTGCTAGCTTCTGTCATCCATTGCTCTGTTCGCATGATACGTTTTTCGTCCGCTTTTGTGCAGAATTCGTAATAGCCTGGTCCTGTCTCAAGTTCGAACATGTCATAATTTTTGTAACGGCTGTTAGATCGTCGTTGAAGTTAAATGTCGACTATTTTTTCCAGTTTTGAAAGATTTTCGGAGACACTTTTTCACAAATCACCTTGTCAGTCGATAAAGAAGTTTATGGCTAAGTTGGGATGAACACTACGATAAAGAAGATATGTCAGGGCATACTGAATTCCGAAAAGACCGTTTTTTGAAGTATTCGGAGAGCGTTGTGCATGATCTAGTTTTCAGTCGTTTACCTCTGATAACGGCATGATGGCCATAAAACTACTGTCAGTCTCGTGGCACGTGGATGCTACGATCATTTGTCGAAACTTAATATGACTTTGAGCGAGTGCGTGAATCTCTGTTCTACTAACTTACGAATACATGCTTGAAAAGCACCTGGAGTCACAGCAAGTAGCGTGTAGGCGACCATCAACATGAAGTGTTGCTTGCTGTTACTGCATGGCAACATTTGGCTGCAACAGCAGACAGTGTTGACCTCCATTCGTCCAGAGGATTCAGCAATTGGAGGCGAGAAAGCCACATTTCTGGTAGCAGACCACGTTTGGGAGTTGGTTTGGTGCTCGTTCTGGTGCTAGGCTCAGAGTAGCGTTATTGTGGTTTTGAGTCCTTGTGTTGCTTTTGTCAGCAGTGAGTGACGTTTCAGATTTCTGTTGACTGAGAAAAGGAGAGCTGTCATAAGAAGTTGTTATTCGCAGGCAGATCCCTGCCGGTACTATGGGCTGTGTCAACCTAGTAGCTTCGCTCAGTGATGGATCAGACGTTACGATTCACGTTGAGAGAGCACCTAAACAAGTATAAGGAAACTACAACCGAACAGTCAGGTCTGAGATGGAGCAAATTATATGAGTTTTAGAACGTGAAGTAGTCTCCAGAACACAGTTATGGAGATTGTAGGTTATGGTGACTCATTATGTGAGGAGACTGAATGACTCGACAGTTTTAATAAAGGAGGGATTCATTAGTTATGAGTTTAGAAAAACTACAGGTTAGGTTTGTTCATACAGATCTCATTATATTTCATATTTACCTATTTCCACCATCAGAAACTCTAGGAAATATTATTCTTAATTATTCACTGAGTGTGAATTTATTGACATCTATTACCCAATGGTGATGTATGAAATTTTTTTCTGGACGGTGATTCGAACCCTGATTTCCCACTTAACCCTACAGATCGCCTTCACCGTTTTGACTGTCTGTGGATGCTCCCTGGCCCCATCCATGTCACAGTTGGATGATACCGATTGCAGGTGTCATAAAATTCGCATTCAACGAATAATGTGGAATAATATTTCACATGGCAGCTGACCGTCAAATCATATGCTATTGTAGTGACAACTTCTGCCACCAAATGTATCAGGATGACCAAATATATTGGGAAGAGGTAGAAGGCACCGTATTAAGACTCATCCAAGCTTTCCAAATGATTTGTTGTTTCCAACTACAGTGCCCTCATTCCTCTCGATTTGCGTCACTGGCTCCCACAATGCTGAGGACACCACTTTGCTGTCTGCGAAACGGCTTGCAGCGGAATGGCTGCCTCAGGGACCCGTGCATGCACTGCTGTGTGTCGGCCTTTTATTCCAGCGCAGTTGCGACATCGTCAGTATGCCGGCAGTCGACTCAGTGGTCTGCGTCCGTGACGAATCAGCGCCGCACGGTGTGAGCTTCAGGTGGCCAGCTGCATGCTACTTCCCAGCATAGCTAAGGTCGCCGCGACAACAAGCACCCATGATCTGAATCTTTGGCCCTCGCCTCGATATGCCTCCAGCGTGTGTTGGAAGCCAGGACGACTGCCCACAGTAGCAAGCCATGGAGTGGCCTGCCGTTGGCTGGCTAAGTACCCCGCGCCAGCCTCAGAGTGTTGAACCAGTGACCCACCGTGGACTGTAACTCTTGCACCACATCTGCTACTGCGTGTAGCTGGTGGTACGACATGCCACGCCATCCAGGAGAGATGCCACACTTGAATGAATCTCATTAGAAACCCACACCTATTTATACATGGCTGTGCGCCTCTGTTTTGCCATACACTCTGCTTCACATCACATACCCATAACACGCTAGGTTGGCCCCTTCTGCCCGTGATTTGCGACATGTAAAACAGCAACATATACTCTTTCGGCAATATGACGGCTCTGTGGCCTCTATACTACACTCCTGGAAATTGAAATAAGAACACCGTGAATTCATTGTCCCAGGAAGGGGAAACTTTATTGACACATTCCTGGGGTCAGATACATCACATGATCACACTGACAGAACCACAGGCACACAGACACAGGCAACAGAGCATGCACAATGTCGGCACTAGTACAGTGTATATCCACCTTTCGCAGCAATGCAGGCTGCTATTCTCCCATGGAGACGATCGTAGAGATGCTGGATGTAGTCCTGTGGAACGGCTTGCCATGCCATTTCCACCTGGCGCCTCAGTTGGACCAGCGTTTGTGCTGGACGTGCAGACCGCGTGAGACGACGCTTCATCCAGTCCCAAACATGCTCAATGGGGGACAGATCCGGAGATCTTACTGGCCAGGGTAGTTGACTTATACCTTCTAGAGCACGTTGGGTGGCACGGGATACATGCGGACGTGCATTGTCCTGTTGGAACAGCAAGTTCCCTTGCCGGTCTAGGAATGGTAGAACGATGGGTTCGATGACGGTTTGGATGTACCGTGCACTATTCAGTGTCCCCTCGACGATCACCAGTGTAGGAGATCGCTCCCCACACCATGATGCCCGGTGTTGGCCCTGTGTGCCTCGGACGTATGCGGTCCTGATTGTGGCGCTCACCTGCACGGCGCCAAACACGCATACGACCATCATTGGCACCAAGGCAGAAGCGACTCTCATCGCTGAAGACGACACGTCTCCATTCGTCCCTCCATTCACGCCTGTCGCGACACCACTGGAGGCGGGCTGCACGATGTTGGGGCGTGAGCGGAAGACGGCCTAACGGTGTGCGGGACCGTAGCCCAGCTTCATGGAGACGGTTGCGAATGGTCCTCGCCGATACCCCAGGAGCAACAGTGTCCCTAATTTGCTGGGAAGTGGCGGTGCGGTCCCCTACGGCACTGCGTAGGATCCTACGGTCTTGGCGTGCATCCGTGCGTCGCTGCGGTCCGGTCCCAGGTCGACGGGCACGTGCACCTTCCGCCGACCACTGGCGACAACATCGATGTACTGTGGAGACCTCATGCCCCACGTGTTGAGCAATTCGGCGGTACGTCCACCCGGCCTCCCGCATGCCCACTATACGCCCTCGCTCAAAGTCCGTCAACTGCACATACGGTTCACGTCCACGCTGTCGCGGCATGCTACCAGTGTTAAAGACTGCGATGGAGCTCCGTATGCCACGGCAAACTGGCTGACACTGACGGCGGCGGTGCACAAATGCTGCGCAGCTAGCGCCATTCGACGGCCAACACCGCGGTTCCTGGTGTGTCCGCTGTGCCGTGCGTGTGATCATTGCTTGTACAGCCCTCTCGCAGTGTCCGGAGCAAGTATGGTGGGTCTGACACACCGGTGTCAATGTGTTCTGTTTTCCATTTCCAGGAGTGTACTTCGCCACTGTTGTTATGCATAACTCTCTGCAATCCGGCCCGCACCTGGCTGTAACTTGTGCTCAGAATATTGCACAAAACTAACTTTCCCTATCCTAAACGGTGGTGCCGCTACACTATTCATATAACTGGTAGTGTTGGAAAACTAACGCATCAACCTCCCAACGTATTTTACATACTTCCACTCAATAATGCTGTATGTACTAAGTTTCTCTGGTAAGTCACCATTTAATTTTTTATACTGAGCGCATGACCTTGATTGCATAAGAGCGCTGATAACGGACTTAATTTCTGCGAGGGCCGGCGCGGGAGCGTTTTCCCGTACGCATACTGTAGTCGTACTAGCAGCACGCGCATCAGCTGACGTCCCGGCCCAAGCGGGTTGCATCATGCAGCCTCGCAGGCGCTCAGCTGCCAACGCGGCACCATGTTTTAGATTTTTTTCAAATTGTTGCATCCTTGAGCCCCCGTTCACCAGATGTACCTCTAGCGATTGGCGGCTGATGCTACAGATCAGACTTTATTAATAATCATAGAACACGGTTACATCACCAGTTACAGTTACATTCTCAACAAGTACACCAAGTCCTTTCATCCATACATGTATTTTTTTCATCGTTACTAACTTTACGACAGGAGCGGGTATACAATGTAAAAGGCATATTACTATATACATAACTAGGTCTAGATTGGGTCTTAGCATCTATTCCTTAATGCCAGATCTCGTAAGCGATGACATCGGACGAATTTATTGATTGCACAGAGGCGAGCTGTAAGAATAATGTGTGGTGTTCATCCATGGACGTCATGTAGACACTCTTTCAGGAAGGTAGGCATTTTAACTGTGCCGTCACAGTACATATTTTCGTTAATGAAATTCATCACGAGCAGTCCATCATAATTTGAGAACAGTGATGTCAATACCTCCAACACTACAGTTATAGATGGCCGTATTTGCCCATTGTTAACGGCTTCCGTGGCTCAGAGAGAAATTCAATATGCTGCAATAAAATTTTGGATCATTAGCCCAGTAACATAAAATGTCTGACAAGTAGTGAAGCAAGGTTTAAATCCAGTTTAAAATCATTTCTCTTTAACAACTCTTTCTACTCCAAAAACGAATTTCTACTTAAAATCTGGTAGCCAGTACTACATATCTCTTGAATACTGCCTCGTTCCACGTCGTTTCGATAACAGAATCGCTCAAATGACTGACTATTTAAGTATCATAGGCCGCTACAGGGAAACCAACTATAAGAATAGGCTCGATTCCTTGTGGTACTGTCATTCTTTCTGAGCTGGAATCAAATAATGTTACGAGTTTGAAGGGAGACGTACATAAGTCTACAATATAAGGAAGTGAACAGAGACATACGAAGGTTTGTATCAGGCCGGGGACCGTGCATCGATAGCCAGATTGGTTAAAGCGACAGCTAACGATAAGCGGAAATTCTGGGTTCGAGTCCCGGTCCAGCACAAATTTTCATATGGTTAATAAATCTACACGCATTGTAGCTGATGTCATGAAACCTGCATTCAGCTCACAATTTAGAATAATATGTGATATGTTGTTGGTTACATAATTACAGGGATGCTGTGCAGGAGGAAGAGAATAATCAGATGAGGCAAGTAGACACCTCAGGTATTGACTGGGGTAAGCAGTTTGCCAAATTGCTGCATCCTCTATTACGGATAATGATGATTAAGAGACGATCCAAGAAATAGCACAATTTTTGTTCTATCTGATGCAATTGACTGAAAAAATGGAGTATTTTGATTAAACTTTGCAGATGTTATACCCGCATTCAGAAAAAGGAAAGGTGCAGCCTGGTACAGAGAGCTTCTAGAGCAAGTATTGACAAAGAAATCATTTCGAATTTCTGGGAGCAGCTGTACAGAAGGGTGATTCCGTCTGGGGCCTTGAGTAGTTGATAGACTTTTACTACGGGCAAGCTGTAAGACGTTCGTCCTATCGCTGCCCTAGAAGAAGCAAGGGTCTGCCAGGCCACAGTTTCCACTTAAGGTGATTTTTCTCTGTAGGCCTGTTTAGTTACAGGCACCACTTTTGTTATGTTTGTGGGATTGTATTTTTATTTTGTCCGATGGTTTTCACTAGCTCTTGTGAGATGAGCATGGCGCCCAGTTTTGCAGGGGGTCTTTGTACCATGACCAAGCTACTTAACAGCACCGTCCGATTCCCAGCTGTCCGGGCAGTTAGTGCCAGTGCGGGTCGTGAGATCCAGTCGAGTGAAACGGCGTGGGTGTCGGCGAGCCGGCTGTGGTTGTGCGGGAAAGCAGGACGACAGGAACTCAAGAACTGTAGCGACAACTTGAGCAGCGAGAGTGTGCTGGGCTGCCTGCAGTAGCTGACAAGCTTTGCTGCCGTGTAGGGAGCTACTTTTGGTACATCAACTGATATTATTTTTGAGACGACATGGCTGAACCATGGAGCTGCCAGAGTGAACGCAGTTCAGTGTTGCGGAAGTGAACACGTACACGAGGAAGCTCGCGTGTGCCATTTAGAGTCGGAGCTGATACCGTGGAGCCGGCACCGCAGTGAGGCTGCGACACGTCAACATGGGGTGTGCCCTGCGGGTACTGCGAGGCAGCGTTTAACTGGAGCAGCAGACGTTATTCGCTTCTGAACATCCAGAGGATACGGCAGCTGGCAGCCGGAAATAGTTTGTAGAAGGAATATTTACGATACGACGAGTGGAAAGGAGTGTTGACGAGTGGATTGTGCATTTTCGTGTGCTTTTCTTTGAGTCTGCGGAGACGTTAGTGTATTCCCATGGTTATGGACTCATGAAACACGGTAAGTCCGCTACAGAAATTATAATTTTAGGAACACTGCCTTATATAAGTCTATCGTTTTTTCATGAAGCACGTTGAGCCTTTTTGGGGCCTGTGTGATGTAAAGCAGTGAATTATCTGAAGCACTGTATTTTAATGATATTCTTTTAGGGCTTTAAGTTGCCTTTCTATGTGCCCTGATGACTGATGAACGTTTAGTTATTGACTCACTGTAGATCGTGTATATTGTGCGTGTTGTCTGCGTAACGTGTTTGTCGAACTGAAGTGTTCTTGTCCTATAGTGTCGACTGCTTTGTATTATTGTGGGGCCAAGTATTTATATTATATGATGCAAGTGTATAAGGTCAAGATTTTCTGATTTTATATTGATTCGTTCCCCCTTAAAAGCTTCGGTATTATTGTGGGGCGACAGTTTATATTCCTGACTGTTTATATTATTATATAAGCTTTGAAGACATCTGGATAATTGAGTACGAACATCTGGATGGTCTGTCTTATTCCCGCTCTCTGGTAATTGTGTGGGTTATACTGTTAACAAAATTAATGGATCACAGCTGAATAATAGTCTACGCTTGCACAGTACCCAGCCAAATCCCACTCCCACAGAACTCCTGCCCCCAAAATAGTGTAATAAAGGGGTTGATTGTGCAACCATTGACTTTGTTATTAGCAGGCGCTTATAATGAATTACACCGATTTACAGGAGTTAGTCCTCCTCCGTAGCTGAGTGTTCAGTGCAGACGACCGCCATGCGGTAGTGCCTAGTAGATTTCCTTGGTCGGAACACTGATACGGCGAGCACCCGGCCTCGTGATGTCAGCTCAGATAATGCTTGATGTAGAGGTAGCGGCTCGAAGGTCTTGAAAGTCGGTAAAAGGGTCGGGGGAGCAGTACGCTGACCACATGCCCTCCATACCGCATCCGCGTGACGCTGCAAGGCAGAGGATGACAGGGAAGTAAATTTATTTAAAGAAATACGAGAATTATGAGAGACTTCATTCCTACTCTATGGAAAAGCTTATGAGATGTTGTACTACGTCCTGAAAAATTTGTACTCCTCTGTGAATTTCCGAAATTTTTAACAGTATAGCATCCCATATAATCACAATAAGGAGATTAAGTGAGGACAAATCAATTATTTTATCATTGAACTGGACAAAAAATTGGAGGGAGGGGATGGTTTTCATATAAAGAAGTAATATTATTCTGATTTGAATCATGACTAGTGGTGAAAGAATGTACGAGATATTCCTTAAAACTATCTTCCATAGATTTTAATCTGTCAAAGGAACAAGCTGGTTTTAGAAATGGATACAGCACAATGGTTCATTTTCAGATTGTGAACGAAGTACATGATGGTACACTGAGTACAAATTACCATTTTTCCTGAGTTTCATCAGATGAGACAGTTCTTGATTTGGTTTCAACCAAATGTGTACTAACAGTCCTTGAAAAACTAGAAGTTACGGAGGTGCATTTCATGATTCCATAGCGTGTTGCCACATCAAAGACTTCAGAAGAAAAACAACCCTTCTGAGTTTCTTTTTCATATTGGCGTTTGCAGTCATTCCTGGGATTTACGATTTGTTCTGTTCAGATATGGCAGAGACGTCCCTTGTAATGCGTTATTGCAGCTCAAAAATGTGATGGTTCTACAAAAACAGACTTTGTCAAAACAATTTATGCCAGAAACAGCGTTTGTCATTTCACAAGGGCTATTTTTGTTTGAAAGCAACCTTCAATGAAACCTCAATATTCGATGTCGTCTTCGCAGGGCTTTTTGGATTATTTCAGTCAATTATTTGGCAAGTGAAGGTCAAGTGTCCGTGGTCCTGTAATGAATTCTGAAGACAGTGTTCTGTAGTCTAAAGACCAGAAACGTCAAGAAAGAAAGGAATACAAAATAAAACAGAAGAAGCTGATTGGCGAAGAACACATGAATTACGTCGAAAAAGGTTTAGCTTCAGACGTGTTGGAGATGTTTGCAGGTAAGCACTGTTTACATTCTGTATTCCCATCAGTATATTTTATCATCTGCTTTTCTTAATGATTAGGGATATAGGTCACCAGATCTCCGTCCCCTTTGGTTGCAGACGCAAAAGACTGCGGTGCTTTAAAATGACACAGCTGAACAAAGGCAACAGCTTTTGTCGGAGATAAATAGAGTGGACTCAGAAAAATGCACAAGTCTCCTATTTTGTTGGTTCAAATGGCTCTGAGCACTATGGGATTTAACATCTATGGTCATCAGTCCCCTAGAACTTAGAACTACTTAAACCTAACTAACCTACGGACAGCACACAACACCCAGTCATCACGAGGCAGAGAAAATCCCTGACCCCGCCGGGAATCGAACCCGGGTACCTGGGCGTGGGAAGCGAGAACGCTACCGCACGACCACGAACTGCGGACCCTATTTTGTTGGCCTCATCTCTGTTGATTATGTGAAACAAGGTGGCGCGAAGTAGTGCGATATTGATATTACTAACAAACTTTCGATTCAAGAACATTCTCATTAAAATAGAAAACACATAGGTGTCCAAGCACGATGACTGCGATCCTCCAGGCTGCTCAGCTGCTTGCCTGAGATGTTTCATCTGTTCGTGTGGGTTTAATGGTCATTTCAAAAATCCTTGTTCCATGGAGAGCCTACGTGCACTCGTAGCCTCTCGCTGGCCGCGCGGGATTAGCCGAGCGGTCTTAGGCGCTGCAAACATGGACTGTGCGGCTGGTCCCGGCGGAGGTTCGAGTCCTCCTTCGGGCATGGGTGTGTGTGTTTGTCCTTAGGATAATTTCGGTTACGTAGTATGTAAGCTTAGGGACTGATGACCTTAGCCGTTAAGTTCCATAATACGAGGGCTGTTCAGAAAGTAAGCTCCGATTGATCGCGAAATGGGAACCACAGTGAAAATTAGAAATGTTTTATTTTTAACAGTTAGCTACACCATCCAGCTACTTCTCTACGTAGTTGCCGTTCTGACTAAGACATTTGTCGTAGCGTTGTACCAACTTTCCAATACCCTCATCATAAAAGACAGTCGCCAGTGCTTTCCGCCAATTCTCTACGCTGGCCTACAGCTCGTTTTCTGTGCCAAAATGTTGTATTCATAGCCAGCGGATCATGTGAGCAGAAATGAAACGCAGGGGGAGTCAATTACGGGCTGTATTGTGGGTAGTCAAACATTTCCAATTGAAAACGATGCAGGAGCATCTTCATTGCCCCTTCAGAATGCGGCTGAGAATATTGCCTTGTAGAAGAAACTGCACGACAGTTATGTAATGTTGGCTGTATAGCTTCAGGCGAAATTTCTCACCAGGTCCTCGTACTTGGCGGGAGACACTATTCTCTAGACAACTTTACGCGATCACTGTGAGCTCAGAAACGAGAGGAGTGACGTGATGCTATCTAGGGTCATACTAGAGACACTGCCCAACACATCTGTGCAAAGTTTTATCGGATTATCATAGTCGTTTCCATTTCGCGATCAATCGGAGCTTACTTTCTGAACAGCCCTCGTATTTCACACACATTTGAACATTTTTTGAGCCTCTCGCTGCCAGTTCTGTAGTGGTGTGTGTATAACACAGTTTATTTAAAGAAGACAAAATACGCATGAAGCACTGACAGTGATAACCGTAATACAGCCTATCCATCGACAGAATACATTATCGAGTCCAGCCAGAAGGAATGTCAAGTTTATAAACCGTTCTACAGCAACAGTCGTAGCAAGAATTGTTTCATAGTAACAGACACATAGTAATCAGACTACATCAACGGCCCAGAAGATGGGTCGGCCCTAATTCTCATGTTTCTTGTCCACCAAGATCCCTCGGCCTGATGCCTTTAGATTTCTGTCTGTGAGAACAATTAAAATGCCAACTGCACAAAGCAAAAGTAAAAGTGCTAGACGCACTGATTGTAAATGGTGTTGTCGTCATAAAAGGAGGACAAGATGAACTAAGAAGAATCACACGTGGCATTGTCAAAAGAATTCGGAATTTCATTGAAGTCGGTGATGTAATTGATAAAAATCAAATTGAACTTAGTTATTTGCCTTTGTTGAACACATTCTGTGAGTATTTATCTGGGTGACATTCTAACAGCTGTATCTCTGTAAAACAAAAATTGAACGCATGTTATAAGAATGATTTATTGGAATTGGTCACTATTATCACTTAATAAAATATTTATTAAACCTCTTCAAACACACTGTATACACATGTATCTTTTTGCACATGAATAATTAAAATAATACGATGAAAATGCAAGAAGAGTTATCTCTTCTGGTGATATGATGTTGTGGATGGTGCAGAAATGATGATGATGACGCATCTGGCGAGTGCCTCGACGTCAGCTCCACGTAAATGCTGTGTGAGTACGAGAGGAGGAAGGATGGGGAGATGAGGGGCAATAGAATAATACAGACAAATAAATCACTACGTCTTTGACGGGCGGAGGAGGGGAATAATGTTGAGTTTTTAAGTAGGATGTAGAGGCTGGAACAGGAAAGAGCGAGGGTTTGTCAGGAGGTTGGTAGAGGTACCGGAGCACTGGTCGAAGGAAATTACAAGGGGGTTGAAAATATGGAAACACGTCAATGTGCATTTCTGTGTCTGTTGAAGTTGCCTTCGTTGGGGGGGGGGGGGGGGGGAGGGGGGAAGGGAGGGGAGGGGGATATGTAGCATATGGAGGTGACAGAGGTTTTGGGACGTGTTAGTAAAGAGGTGGCAAAAAAGCAGGACTGGCCGTATTTATAGTGCTCTTTAGTTCTAGAGATGGCGCTGCTTTTCTCAAGGTTTCTAGTTCCAGCGAAAATCAACATCTATGATATAAAGTAAGCGGTAAACCTCTGCGCTCGTATTGCTCGAAGTGCCGCAACCGTGAAAGTAGGCACTGTTCAATTGACAGGCGGTCAGAACAACTGCAAAAATTGAACTTCAGAACTTCTTGACAGCAGCGCTTTGCGTTATACCTGATAGTCCTGTAGTTGTTAGTGTCACTGGTAAGACTTATTTTGACTACTGATTTTATCGGTTTGCAGGCAGTGCTCTTTATCTACCAAGGTGATACTCTGAAACACCTGCTGAAGCTTATGTCCGGCATCAGAAGACTGTACAGGAACAACAAAAGAAGCGACGACATTCGACACTCTTACCAAATTCTGTCAGGGCGAGTGTATCTCTACATGCAGGTATGAAGTATAGTCTCGGGTTAAATCCCAGATATAAAAATGCTTTTCCTTATATTCTGTGCTAAATTAGAAGCTTTTGACCCTATTCAGTTTTAAAGTTTAGTCTAAATACTGTATTCGTCGTACTGCGTATATTTCTTATTGCGGTACGCCACATTTTGGTTAGTTCTGATACCTGTAACACTTTGTATTTCACAGGTAGCTGTAGTGCCGGCGTACGCTGGTTGGGTCTCCATTCCGCTACTTGCCCGTTTTTTCTTCAGCTCCGACGATGATTCGATTGAATCAAATCACCAGTTCCCTGTGCCTCTCTGGTTTCCTGGAAACATATATGTAACACCCACATACGAAATATTGTATGGCATTCAGTCTTTCTGCATACTAGTAACAGCTCAGTCTGCGATTTGCATAGACGTTTTCTTCTTCCATGTAATGCTTATGGTTGCAGCTGAGCTACAAGTTCTGAACGAAAACATCTCAGTCATGCAGAAATTAAATGTGAAGATACAAGGATACGAAGACTGCAGATTTAAATTTTACGGAAACAATTACGAACTGACCTTTCCAAGAAATGCTCTTCCCATTAGTCCTATATATTCTCGGTCGGAAGTGGTCTCAGATAAGAAAATGTGTCATCATCTAGTGAAGAATATTCGGCATCATCAGGAGATCATCAGGTAAGCAGTTATTGATCAGAAGATATGTTAACTGTAGTTTCTCATTGCCTCGCCCTGATCAAACTGCTAGTTTAATTTAGTCATATAACTGAAGTATGTGAAATTATTCAACTAAGTTAGAACATTGACGCTGTCAAAAATTGTACAACAAATGTAATTTGAACTTCAGCTACAACTTGTAGTCACAGTTTACAGACGACGGAAGAAAATTAGCCAGAATTTCCTGAGTTTTTCTTGCTTACTTGATGTTTGTCCACTAAATGACATGACCAAACCAAATGTCTGTCACACGAGTTGTAAATTTAAAAACCAAATGTCTGTCACACGAGTTGTAAATTTAAATTCTGATCTCCCATTCATAGATCCAAGCCGGCCGCGGTGGTCTCGCGGTTCTAGGCGCGCAGTCCGGAACCGCGCGACTGCTACGGTCGCAGGTTCGAATCTTGCCTCGGGCATGGATGTGTGTGATGTCCTTAGGTTAGTTAGGTTTAAGTAGTTCTAAGTTCTAGGGGACTGATGACCACAGCTGTTAAGTCCCATTTGAACCATATGACCCATAGATCCAATCACTGTAAATAACCTGAAAACAAGCCGATTATAACCCACCTATCTCGCAATTAGGTTTATCATTCAGATTTTAACATGACTGTGACATCTAGTTAGGCGATTTTCTTTAACATATGTTACAATTACTTATTAAAGTATTGCTTGAGCTTGATACTTTTGATGGGAGTGAAAACTTACTTGATTTCTTGCAAGAAGGTAGTGAGTCTGGAGAGCTCAGCAGAGTACTATTTAGTCAACAGAAGGCTTTCACTGTGTCCTAAAGGCAGACAACAGCAGCCATCTGGGAGCCGTTCAGTCTTTCAGGGCCGAAAATGCAGTATCGTTTCTAAATTACAGGATACATCATTCTAAGCAACAGATTATAATTTTAACGGAACCCAACCATTTTCCTATTTTGATTAAAGGTTTCTTGCATTAACTATGGCAGCTACTCAATCTGGCATTATCAAGCTTACAGTTTTCCAACTACGACCTCTGACTATGATAACATCAGTTTTCCGTCTAGGAAGAGTATGTTAAGTCACTAAAGATGCCATGCCATTCAGTTCAGGAGCCAAATAATTCCTTTTTCTTGTCGACTGTGCTATGTGTCCTCCATCAGAAATTTAACCTTCAAACATTTAATCTTTAAACGACATACTATCATATGATAGGGGGACACATTACACTGGGTGACCGTGACAGGACAATTATTTAATGTAGATTTGTGTACAATATTTTATTGTCATTACTTTGTTACAAATTTTTGTGTCGATTTCATGTAGCACAAAAAGATGGACTACGGAGAAAAGAGGAAGACCCATTTAATTTTGAAAAATAATTATTGTAAAAATAATTATAACTATACCTATGGACATAGCAAATTCTTCTAAGCAATTCTAATGGTTCACTGCACGGATTCTTTCATTATTTGACTGTTTTAAAATTTTTATAAGAATTAATTTTAACAATAATGAAGTTGGTTAGCAAAAGATGGCTGATTTTACATTGCATGTGCACATCATGGTACACCAATCTTCATTCGTCTCAGAATGCTAATGTCGTCTTTGTGGAAGTTGATTTCAGCAACACTGTTATATGTGTGCTGATATCAAAATAAAGATACGTAGTTCTACTCACATGAATTCAGTCACATAACGATGTGGAAGAAATACGAAAGCCACTCAAAATGGGATTTGAAACACATAATGAGATATAATGTAATGCTGGCAAGCGAGTTCGCTGATCCAGCCATCGAAAATACTGAAGCCTCAGCTCAGAAAATTGAATCGAAGGCTAAGATAAAGGAAAGTAATTCAATCGCCAGCCCATAAAAGATCTGTTTAGCGTTTTTTGTCGTAAATTAGACGCGTTAATCAAATCAAGTGTTGAATCAAACAAAATTCAGTTAAATGAAATTCTGCCTACATATTATGAAAAATCATGTAAGCGAAGTGAATAGTTGATTGCGCTGCACGATATGTTGTCTAAACAAGAAACAATGTCCTCTGAGGTCTCGATTATCTATAGCGAAAGAGTAGTTTCAGAAATGCCACATTTAGTACAACAATCTTCCATTGCAGTCTCGTCTCAAAAATGTGGTTCAGAGGAAATAGATAAAATCGAATTAAACTCATCTGCAAATTTATCGGAGTGGTAAGACAATGTCACATCACAGATCAGTAGCGTACAGTAGCAGATATCCACTGTTAAGCAGACAGTACATGGCACGTTGCCCTCCGTTGTTACAATCAGTGGTGAAAATATTAGTCCTACGCCACATGGCAAAATGTATATAACAGGAACAAATCTTTCAGGTCTGTCACCCAACTGTAGATCTTAGGGTAATGGCAGCTTCTTCTTTACTGTTAGTTTTACTAAATGATTATTAGCTGAAAACAAATAATTTCAAGTAATAACAACTAGCATGATTAACAATAACAATCAATATAATGGCACTACTAAATACTCGCCCTCATGCACACCATCTCATTCTCGCGGCACATCAATCCCATGATGCAGCCACAGATGCAGTCGCCACACAATGCTCGGCATGCCAAACATAGTCCACCTAATTTTAATAGGAAGAGAAGACACAATAATAAACATCTTCCTGGTTCCTCCGTTAATGGCACAGGGCACTCGCAGAATACTGACAAGAGAAACAATTGGTGGAATCCCCATATGGGAAACAGAAATCTACCAGACGGGAACGATATTAAAATGCAAGAAGGTTCAGAACAAAACTATACAATTGATGCAAACTGTCTAACACAAAATCCCACAATAAACACTATCAAAAGGGTGTAAGAGCTCCACCCACTATGATAAACTGAACAAACTAATTGGTTACAGGATGGAGTTGCGGTAAAGTAAATATATTGGTGGCGGAAGACTTCCAACATTAGAAGTCACCCAGATTCTTCCAAATGCCTTGTCAAATACGACACAGGAGCGGATAGAGGTTCAGGGGACTCTGTTTCCCTTGTGTAGGAAACTGACCCTCAAAGGTGGAAATATCAGAAATGGCATGAGGATGCAAAAGGCAATGGAAAACATTGTCTTCAAAACTCCTAACATACATCCACAGCAAATGTGTCCTGCAACTGAAAAAGCAAAAATGGTTCAAATGGCTCTGAGCACTATGGGACTTGACATCTGTGGTCATCAGTCCCCTAGAACTTAGAACTACTGAAACCTAACTAACCTAAGGACATCACACACATCCATGCCCGAGGCAGGATTCGAACCTGCGACCGTAGCGGTCACGCGGTTCCAGACTGAAGCGCCTATAACCGCACGGCCACACCGGCCGGCTGAAAAAGCATCATGATGATTTATCCACTGGCAAAACATTCTGGACTAGCCTGCCATTGGAATCTCTCAGAGCTGACTGCCTATGGGAAGATGACAATGAGAAAAAGATCGAATAACCAACGAAAGGGTCACGTTATACGAGTAGGGATGCGGAATGTCTGAAGTTTAATCGTAGTAGGGAAGCTACAAAATCCGAAGAAGGAAATGCTATGACTCAATCTAGATATAGTGAGGGTATGTGAAGTGAAATGGTAAGAAGATACGGATTTGTGGTGAGACGAGTATAGGGTAATATCATTAGCAGCAGAAGGTGGTATAAAGAGAGTAGTATTTTTTGTGAATAGGAAGATAGGATAGAATGGTTCAAATGGCTCTGAGCACTATGGGACTTAACTACTCAGGTCAGCAGTCCCCCAGAACTTAGAACTACTTAAACCTAACTAACCCAAGGACATCACACACATCCATGCCCGAGGCAGGATTCGAACCTGCGACCGTAGCGGTCACGCGGTTCCAAACTGACGCGCTTAGAACCGCACGGCCACACCGGCCGGCAGATAGGATAGACAATGAGTTACTGTGAACAGTTCAGTGATAGTGTTGTTCTCATAAGAGTCAACAACAAACCAACACCAGTAACAATTGTCCAGGTAAAAATGCCAATGTCGCAGGCAGAATATGAAGAGACAGAGAAAGTATGTGACGATACTGAACAGGTAATTCAGTACGTAAAGGGGGAAGAAGTCGTGGAGCATTGGAATGTGTCTGCAGGGAAACGACTGAAAGAAAGGGCTACGGGGGAATATGGGCTTGGTAGCTGAAGGTGACATTCATTGAACTATATGAAACAAAATAGCTATAACTTCTAAACTTTTTGCATTAGGACGTTCAAACTGCACGGTTAGCCCCAGGTCATGAAGGGAATTAGTATGCGCATGCATGGTTTGGTTTAGTGAGGAAGTCCACTTTCATTTTGATGGTTTCGTGAATAAGCAAAACTGGCACATTTTGGGGGACTGAGAATCCACATATCCCTATCGAGAATTCTCTTCACCCTCACTGGGTTACTGCGTGGTGTGCAGTGTCCTGTCACAGAATAATCAGTACATTATTCCTTCATGACACGGCGATTACGGAATGGTAAGAGAAGGTTTTAGAAGATGCTTTCATCCAAAGTGATCCTGATTTCGACAAGACGTGGTTCATGCAAGACAGAGTTCGGCCCTATCGAAGCAGGAGAGGTTTGATGTCCTGGAGGAGCACTTCAGGAGACACATTATGGCCATAGGGTACCCAGAGGCAACTGGCATGGGCCTCGATTGGTCTCCATATTCTCCGGACCAGAACATATGCGACTCCTTTTTGTGGGACTATATTAAAGCCAAGTTGTTCAGCAATAACCCCAAAACCACTGTGCAGCTGAAAACAGACATTCAGGAATTCATCAACAGCATCGATGTTCGACACTTCAGTGGGTCATGCAGAATTTCGCTATTCGTCTGCGTCACATCATCGCCAATGATGGCAGGCATATTGAACATGTCATAACCAAAATCCGAATATCTGTAGTGACGTGTACATATTGAATATAGCGTGTGCTCGCCGTAGTTCGTAGCTAATTTAAGTTTTTTTTCATATACTTCAATAGTTGTCACCCTGTAGCAATGAGAAAGCAGAAAGACTAATTGAGTGCTGCAATAAATTTCAGCTACTAACACCGAATACTCTGTACAAGAATCACAAGATGATGAGGTACAGGAAGATTTCAGTTAAATTACATCATGGTCAGGCAGAGATTCTCAAATAAGATCCTGGATTGAACGGCGTACCAAGGAGCAGATACATACAGATCAGAATTTAGTAGTGATGAAAAGTAGGCTGAAGCTTAAGAGATTTCTCAGGAGGAATCAATGCGCAAAGAATTCGGATACGGAAGAACTGAAGAATGGAGAGATACGTTTGAAGATATCTGAATCTATGGGAACTGTGATAATGAATAGTGGATAGTTCAGTTAGCGAGGAATGGACACTTCTAAAAAGAGGAAATTACAGGAAGCTGGGGAGAAGAAACGTAGGTAGAAGAAAGATAACTGTGAAGGAACCAAGGATATCAGAAGAAATTCTTCAGTTTATTGACATAAGAAGGAAGTACAAAAACGTGCCGGTAAATTCAGGAATACAGATAAACAAGTCGCTTGTAAATGAAATAAATAGGTAGTGCACGGAAACTAAGGTGGCCTGGCTACATGAGAAATGTCCAGAAATCAAGAAAGAAATGACTGTCGGAAACACTGACTCAGCATATCTAAAATTTTAAAGAACTTCCGTCACGTTAAAAGCAAGCGCAATAACATTGAAAGCGCAATGGGAGGTCCACTCTTAAATGCAGAGGAGAGAGCAGATAGGTGGAAACAGGACACTGAGGGTCTCTATGAGGACTTACATGAAGGACGTAATGGAATACGAAACGTGAATCGACAGGGAAGAGATGGGGGATTCATTACTAAAACAAGATTTAAAAGTGCTTCGGAAGACTTAAGATCAGGAAAAGCATAAGGGGTAGATAATACTCAATAAGGATTTCTAAAATTATCGGGGGAAATTGCAACAAAACAACTGTTAACGTTGATATGTAGAATGTATGAGTCTGGCGGTGTATCATCTGACCTTCAGAGAAACGTTATGCACGTAATTGCGAAGACTGCAAGAACCGACAAGTGTGAGAATTATCGCACAATCAGCTTAACAGCTCATGCATCCACATTGCTGACAAGAATAAGACACGGGAGAATGGAGAAGAAAATTGAGATTCTGTTACCTGACGATCAGTTTGGCTTTGCGAAAGGTAAAGCCACCAGAGATGCAATTCTGACGTTTCGGTTGATAATGGAAGCAAGACCAAACAACATCAAGAAACGTTCATAAGATTTGTCAACATGGGAAAAGCGTTCGAAAATCTAGAATGCGGCAAGATGTTCGAAATTTTGAGAAAAATAGGGGTAAACTATAGGGAAAGATGGATAACGTACAATGTGTACAGGAACCTAGAGGGAACAATGAGTGTGAAAGGCCAAGAACGAAGTGCTCGGATTAGAAGGGTGTAAGACAGAAATGCAACCTGTCCAATCTCCACATCAAAAAAGCGATGACGGTAATAAAAGAAAGCTTTAGAAGTGAAAGTGAACTCTCTTGTGAAGGGATAGCAATGATAAAGCTCATTGATAACATTGTTAACCTCAGTGAAAATTAAGGAATATTACAGTATCTGCTGAATGGAATGTACAGCTGAATGACTACATAATATGGACTGAGAGTTAATTGAAGAAGGGCGAAAGTAATGAGAAGTGTAAGAAATTAGAACTGTGAGAAACTTAACATCAGGAACGGTGATCATAAAGTAGATGACGTTAAGGAATTCTGCTACATAGGCATCAAAATAATCCATGACGGCTGAAGGAAGAAGGAGATAAAAAGCAGATTTGTACTGGATAGACGGGCATTCCTGGCCGAGAGAATTCTACTAGTATCTAACATGAGCCTCATGATGAGGAAACAATATCCGATAATATACGTTTGTAGCACAGCATTGTATGGTAGTATGAGACGTGGACAGTGGGAAAACCGGAAAAGAAGAGAAACGAAGTATTTGAGATGGTGCTACAAATATGTGTGTGTGAAATCTCATGGCACTTAACTGCTAAGGTCATCAGTCCCTAAGCTTACATACTACTTAACCTAAATTATCCTAAGGACAATCAGACACCCATGCCCGAGGGAGGACTCGAACCTCCGCCGAGACCAGCCGCACAGTCCACGACTGCAGATGGTGCTAGAGAAGAATGTTGGCTCTGAGCACTATGGGACTGAACTGCTGTGGTCATAAGTCCCCTAGAACTTAGAACTACTTAAACCTAACTAACCTAAGGACAGCACACAACACCCAGCCATCACGAGGCAGAGAAAATCCCTGACCCCGCCGGGAATCGAACCCGGGAACCCGGGCGTGGGAAGCGAGAACGCTACCGCACGACCACGAGATGCGGGCAGAAGAATGTTGAAAATCAGATGGGTTGATAAGATAAGTAATAACGAGGTTCTCTGTAGAATCGGCGAGGAAAGGAAAATGTGGAAAACGCTGCCAAGAAGAAGAATTGGCTGACAAGACATCTGTTAAGAAATCAGAAAATAACTTCCATGGTACTACACGTAGCTCTAAAGGGTAAAAACTATAGAGAAGACATTTGTTACATCCAGCAAGTAATTGAGGATGTAAGTTCCAAGTGTTACTATGAGTTGAAAAGGTTGGCACAGGAGTAAAATTTGTGGTGGGCCACATCAAACCAGTCAGAAGACTGTGGGGTTGGTTGAAAGACAATGTCTACAAAGAAAAAGTAAACACAAGAGCCGATTTGACAGTTCGTATTACGAATAGTGTAGCACTCATGAATGAATGCAAAGACAACCTCAGAAGAGCTACACTAGCTGTTATCAAAAGAAGTCAAAAGGGCATTGAAGTTGGTGAGGGAATTTTTGAAAATCAACTTTGAACGTCCTCATTTACCTTAGCTTTGAGTTTGATTGGGTTATGTACTGACACCTGTATCTCTGCCCTCAATAAAAGTAGAATCATTTATATGGAATTTTGTACGTAATTCGTCTGCACTACCACATGCTAAAATATCTACAGTTCCTCCTGAAACACCCTGTATATGCATGTATGTGTAGTGTCTGTTCTTTCAGACATGTCCGAAAGAAAAGACACCACGAATCCGGGTTCTAACGTGGTCAGGCACAAATTTTCATGTGATGCCGTAGCTGTATTTTAATCCCCTGTGACAGGCAAGATATCCATCCTCTGATATTTAATTGATTAACTAGGTTGTCTGTTTCGAATCGTAGTGTCTGTTCTTTCCGACATGTCCGAAAGAACACACACACACACACACACACACACACACACACACACACACACACACACACGCACACGTGTCTATCTTAAGTGCTGTTCGGGAAGTGTTTGACAACTCAGCGATAGTGACGGATTGAGATGAATTAACCTACTCATTTTACTACATACAGTTGTAATTTTCTGAACAATTCATGTTTAATAAGTGACAGTGATTTGGAAAGTATATGTTTTGCGCGATGGTTTCTTTAGGCGTTAATTACAATGTCTCTCATCGTTTACTTTGTGGAAACCTGCTTCTTTGTGCCCTAGCCTATACGACAGCAATGAGTGAATGCTCACATTCTTAACACCTCACTGGACGTGCTACTGCAACTGTAGCCAAGATTCAAATCCTGCTGGAAAAGTATATTTCGAGTCAGATGTTTTGCTCTTCCCTTACTGTCATTGAAAACAAACACAACGAAATTAAGTATAGGAATCCTACGATACCCTTGAGTTCTTTATACTGTGGTGCTGTTCAGATGAAAAACGTAGTTTTTCACAATTATCAGATGAAAGATGGAGTTTAACAGATTCCACAATTATGACTGAATTATTAATTGTTGGTTCACAGGAGCTTTTATGCCGCTTATTGTAACTATTTCTTGACTGTTAGAACTAGAAGAATAGAAACATCAGATTTTCACCATATGGAATATTCGAATTCATCTTAAATTTTCACGTTTCGAATAACGGCAGAATATCCGTCAGAAAAGCTGACAACAAGAAGCCAGGTTATTCCCGTCTTCTTGTGGGTGTGAAAATGACAGTGATCTCAATAACTATATTGTATAGCAAAGATAAGTTGCCAAATCAGCCACTGGAGAAGCTTCAAAATTGTGAATCGCGTCTGGTGAATACGCTTTCAATGCTAAAGTAGTTTCAAATTCTACGCCTGTAGAAACCTATTGGTTCCAACGATGTCATTAAACCAGTGAAGTTTGAAGAGAATTACCGTCTAAAATAAGTTGCCTTGGCGGTTGATCGATCAGGAAAGGGAAAGGTGAAATTTTAAGGGTATGTGATCAAAGGAACAAATGACTGAGACATGACTTCCCTATCAATCTCCTGGATAGTTTTGTTTCTCAAATCAACAGAATGTTTTATCATGCAGTAGCACACGTGATGTAGTTTTGTAGGTAGATTTTCATGCACTGCGACCGAAAGGTGTCTCAATTGTTGGCAACAAATTCCAGCTGAGGTGGACACATCCTTGGGGAAGAATTCGTAGTGCAAAACACACTTTTGAAGCTATCAGATGGAAAATATTATGCTCACACTACTCTTTGCTCGAGTTTAGGTCTTTTGGTAGAACCCAGCCTTTCATTTCTTATTGGGAAATTAGCGATAAAGGCATCATAGCGCGTCACCAGCAACAGAACTGCAGAGGAATGCTCAATGAGCGATCTGATGACATTCAAGCAAAATTGCAATAATAGTCACTCTGTTGGTTTTTGTTGTTCCAAATTAGACCGTGCAGTAGTGCTACACCAGACTTCTGAACGTTGCCTGTTGAATGCAAATGTCGCATGATGGTTGAGTGGTAATCCATCACTTACATTAGTAGTCGAGATCTCCTTAAAGTGGAAAATCATTCATGCCAGAACGATCTTTGTTAAAACAAGTATATCTTTTCTTCAAGTATTTTTCCCAAAATCACTCGCGCTACTCTCTCTGCATTTATTCCTCTATTATACCAAAAGTAATCAGGGTTGGCCGAAGCGTCCGATCCCACCCGTCGGCTTTGATCCGTGACGTAAGGCTATTGTTGTGTGTGGCGTCACGGCGGCGCGGAATTTAGTTTGTGATAGAGGCGTGTTTGTAGGTGTCGTTTTGATGCGATCGATGGTGTTCTCTGGTGGTGTGTTAGGTGACGTTTTTGGTTTAGTTTGCGAGTGTGGCTCCGTATGTGAATTTTGGTAAACTGATTTTTTTATGTCTGTGGTAGTTATGGATATGACTGACAGGGTCAACAGTTTTCGGTTGTCGGCTATGATGGGGACAGTGCGTTTTCTCTAATAAAATTTCTTCAACTATCCGGATTTTTGGATGAAGTCGTGAAGTGTTCAGTATGTCGTGAAGAAATGAGGCTTATTTAAAGTTCCGGCGTCTCGGACCAGGGACGGCTGTATGTGGAGATGTCGTAAGGATAACAGGTCAAGGGAAGTGTTCGATCCCAATGTGTGGCTGTGAATGTTGGTATTGGTATCGGGAGATGTTTTTGAGCTAAATAGGTCAAGGGAAGTGTTAGGTCTTAATTTATGGGATCGGGTGCTGCTGTTGAGCTATATAGGTCAAGGGAAGTGTCCGATTCCAGATGATATAGTGTTTAGTGGTATTTGGAGAGTTTTGTGATGCCGGTTTTTTTCGTCGTTTTTCGTCGTTTTGTATGGGGGTGGGTGTCTAAATTTGTTTATATTTAGTTTCTCCCCACCCAAAACCCCCTATTTCCCGTGCTTGTCCCGTTAGTGTCATTAGGCTTTTTGTGGAACGTGCGTCTGTTCGTTTTTCAATGTATTTTCGTCCTCATTATGTGTACGTAACGACTTTATATGCGCCATATTGGAATCGTGGTTTATGGTCGTTTCCGCCATATTTGTGACGTCTTGGGTCAAAGCAGACGGGCGGGATCGGACGCTTCCGTATTTCCAGTAATTATTCTATTGCACATTTTCAATTATGAGATCTGAAATCCTTAAGTGCAAGATGTTAACTAGAATATAAAATTCGAAAATGACAGCTGATACACACACTGACAGCGTCGCCCGATTTCAGGCGGCGGGTGGCGTCTGGCCGGTGGCCGGCAGCCGCCGCAGCGCGAGGAAACGCGCGAGCGTAAGCTGTTCTGATCGCGACGCAGCCACAAGCTGTCCTGCGGAATTGTTTCTGGAACTATTTGTTATTACTAGTGGGTACGATATGAATCGAATTATGTTAGATGTTCAATGGGACTCGTAACTTTAGACGAGGGCTGAAATGTAGTTAAAAAGAAAAAAAAGAGAGACAGTCGGACGCGAACACGCGACTATACGTTTAGAATGCACGACGATTACCAATTACCACGGGCTCATACATCACGGCAACATCTCGGAAGTAGTCAACAGTTCCATCTGACACTTCCGCTTCTTACAGTGTTGCCAGATTGTGCAGAAAGCCGGACTTAGCGTCGTCAGGGGCGGTCGGTTTTATTGGCCACCTTAAGTGAACGACTCGCACTTAGACTCTGTGGCGGCCGGCCGGCGGCAAGTTTTTATGTCTAAGACTGTAGATGGAACATTTCGAGGCGGAAGCTCTTCAATCAGCACATCTAAAACACACATGTGTCTTTAGATATGTGGATGATACCTTCGTTATCTGGCCACATGGAAGAGATAAACTGTCAGGCTTCCTCACACATCTCAACTCCAGACACGAGAATATTAAGTTCCCTTTCCTAGATGTTTTGATTAGAAGACGAGATGATGGCACTTTGGGCAACAGCGTGTATAGGAAGAAGACGCACACCGATTTGTACCTACATGCGGATAGCTGCCACCACACGGCACAAAAGAATGGCGTGCTCAAAACTCTTGCTCACAGAGCTCACACCATCTCCGCCAGGGAAAGTCTCCAACAAGAATTGGACCATCTGAAAACCGTGTTTCGCAGGAACGGTTACAAGGAACACCTGCAGCACCGGCGGAAACTGAGGCTGAACCTTAGGAGGAGGCGGCCTTGGCTATTATTCCGTTTTGTGGGGCCTTATCCGGAAAAATTAGACGCATTTTACGTAAACACCAAGTGAAAACCATCTTCTGTCCTCCAAGCAAAACCAAGAGCCTTGTTGGCAGTGACTAGGACAACCTTGGTCTACGTAAATCACAGGTTTCTCAGATACCTTGCCAATGCGGTAGTGTATACATAGGGCAGACCATTCGTACCATTGAGGACCGATGCCGAGAACATCAACGGCACACTAGACTGCAACAGCCCAGTAAGTCGGCAGTCGCTGAGCATTGCCTATCGGAACTCCACGGCATGGATTATGACCAAACCAAAGTCGTGACACAGACTTACAAATACTGAGACAGTGTCATCAAAGAAGCCGTAGAGATCAGAGTAAGGGAGCCACAACTAAATCGTGACAGTGGTTACATCCTTAGCAAGGCGTGGGAACCCGCGATCACCCGGATTAAGAAGGAAAAGGATATTTCCCAGAGTGTGCCGACTTCGGGGGAGGAGGGAAGAATAACGAGAGCGGTGCTGGCAGACCCTCCTGAACGAGAAGACCTAGGACGCAGCTCCCAGGCGGCGGGAGAACGGACGCTGTACCTGGACCAAGCGCGGTGCACGGACCGCATTTACTCATAGGAAGCTCCTGAGGGAGGAGCGGGAGGGGGATTGTCCTAGATATACATGGCACCGGCCCACCGCTGGTCAGTACGTCAGCGCACCTGATGATGGCAACGTGGTCGATTGCCGAAAAATTGTGTCCTATGCAAACTCATACCAGGCTGTTCACCCGAGATTTATTTCGTCATAGTTTTAATCTTATTTTCCGCGTTATTAATTTCTGTCAGAACACATAAGCTTCTCGACTTCTTAATGACTTTCCTTAAAATATTACAGTATCTTTTGTAGTAAGCAAGTAACGTCGGATCTTGACTTATTCTGGCCCGTCCATATATTTCCCTATTCCTCTTACACGACATATTAATTCCCTTAGTAACCCATAGCTTACTTGACTTCGTAATGGCTCTTTTGGATAACGTTTCAGGAAAGCAACTCTCAAATATTGAGACAAATTTACGGTGGAATAAATTGAATTTGGCATCAGCATCATTTTCTGTATATACTTCATCGTATTCTCTCTCTTCTAGGCTGGACGTGAAGCTCTGTATTCTGTTCGCATTAATAAGCCTCCCTGCCTTGTATGAACCTGCCTGAATCCTGTAAGGTGCTATACGTGTTATTTCCATTAACTGTGCATCATGATAAGATAGCCTATTAACAACTGGGTACACATTAAATGTTTCTGCCTGAGCACTGTCTATGAAAATGTTATCGATGAGTGACCTGCTATCCTGCTGCACACGAGTTGGAAAATTTACAACAAATACTAGATTGAAACAAACAAACAAAGATTCTAGCTCATTTCTTTCTATCTGTATCTTTTAAGAAATCTACATTAAAATCACCACAAACCACTAACTTTTTCTCTTTGTCTGACAGGTAGCTCTATAATGCCTCAAGATTTTTCATGAATACCTAAAAGTTACCTTGAGGGGATCTGTACATTGTTACCATTACTATAGTAGCATATTGCAGTAGCAACTCACAAGCATATGCTTGAAGGACATAAACTACACAAAAACTATTTTTTTCAATATTTTTTACTTTGTGTCCAGTTTTTATATTAGTAGCAACTTCAAATTGTTGAAATAGCTCTGAGCACTATGGCACATAACTCCTGAGGTCATCGGTTCCCTAAAACTTAGAACTACTTAAACCTAATTAACTTAAGGACATCACACACATCCATGCCCGAGGCAGGATTCGAACCTGCGACCGTAGCGGTCGAGCGTTTCCAGACTGAAGCGCCTAGAACCGCTCGGCCACTCTGGCCGGCTAAGTAACAACTCCTCGTTTTTCCATGTTGACTCTACATGAATAAGACGCTAATCTGTAATCCCTTAAATTTAAATTCTCCATCCCTGCGGTTACGTGATGTTCAGAGAGACAGAAAACATCTATACCTTCAGAATTTACCCCATTTTCTAGACATACAAGAAGCTCATCTATCTTTTTCTTCAGTCCTCTAATGTTCTGATGAAACTCACATTTTTTTATATACTGCTACAGACATTATGGCATTGTTGGGCTTTAATCTCTTTCAATACTCTCTGTTTATAACCTGACTCTAACCTAAAAATGTTCCCTCTGACTCCAGTAGGCACAGGTATTTTCTCTTGTGTGCATGTGGTCCCCCTTACATTTTCTGCAAGCAGATCAATTAATCTATCATTCCTCCTCCTACTCAGGTGCAGGCCATGACTAGTGTAACCCCACTTCCCAATTGCATCAACAGGCACAGCACAGATATGACATTTAGTTTCTGCCAACAGTAACACCACCCGCCCCCCCCCCACCATCACCACCACCAGCTCTCTGTTAACACGGTTGACAGCCGTATTAACCCACGGCTGGTCATGGTGCTGCAAATATCCTTAAACCCCACCCAAGCGTGAAATGTTTCTGCACCTATTACATCCAGGTCACACGTAATACTATAGTCCAAATTGCTAGCCGTGCTGTTTCGTGCTCCTCCTACTATTAGAATATGGTCCTCGCTATCAAAATTTTGCACAAGGCCCCTACGTTTTCTGTAACCTGGCTAAGCTTAGCACTAGGTTTCACAATGCTTGTGACCTGGTACTCGACTCCTAGCCTATCCTGTAGCAACTGGCCTACATCTCTTCCGTGACTGCTGCTTAACAGTAGGACTCTTTTCTTTCTGCTTGACTTTACGGGTCAACAGAAACATCCGACCTCACGCGTCGACTTTGACCCGTGACGTAAGGGTGTTGTGGTGTGTGACGTCATTACGGCGCGGAGTTTGGTTTGTGAGTGTGGCGTGTTTGTAGATGTTGACTCGTTGACGTTACCTTAGTAGGAGTTTTAGGGCCTGTAATATATAGTTTACCTTTTTACTGTACTTTTTGTTTTAACGTCGTCTATGAGGCTTTTATCAGTTTGCCATTAGATTGTTCAATCTTTATGGTCTATATGTTTTGTCACTACTCGTTATGTCTAATGAATCAATATTGTTTTTTTTCTTTTTTTATTTGTTTCTTTTTGTTATCTTTTGATTGACCTACACATTGATCTGTAGTGTAGCCCTGAATACGAGGTTAGGTTGGGAGTTTTTTTTTGGCGGGGGGGGGGGGGGTCAGGGGGGGCGCAGCCCCCCCCCCCCTGCCTGGCCTTGAGTACCACTTGTTTATTATTATCTTTGTTTGCTATCAATGTTAGCAGATTGTTCTTGTGAAACCTTTGTGTGTGTTGTTTTTCTATGTGTTTTCGTCTTTGTGATACGTATGCAACGTTTTTATATCCGCCATATTGGAATTGTCGTTTATGATCGTTTCCGCAATATTTGTGACGTCATGGGTCAAAGCCGACGGGTTGGATCGGACGCTTCCGTATTTCCGACTTTACTCCCGATCTAGCATTATAATTGTTACTACGAGTCTGTTTCACCCTACTTTGCTCAAAAACTGTTTGAGGCTCTTCTACTTCAGGTAACAAATCAAACTGACTGCTCACTGGAACCTGAAAAGTGATTTCTGAGGTTTTCTCCTTCTGACTACGACTTGTTACCAGTTCCCCGCTCCCATTGTCTCTTTGCCCCTTCAACCTGTCTAATACAACGTACGCCATTTCTAGTTCAGCCTGAAGCGCACAAATCTTTTTTCCCTGTTCAACGATTTTCGTGTTACGGTTACATAATCTACAACTCCATTGGCGAGCCTCGTTTGGCACTATAACAGCTTCCCCGCTACAATCTCCCAATTGAAACACCAACCCACAATCCTGACATTTTATTCCGGTGCTACGACATCCACATTTGTCACACATTACGGCAGATCAAACAATACAAATTACACCACAAACAAACAACACAAATTCAAACAATGCAAATTACACTACAAACAATTCCTCTACACCAATTGATAAATAGCAGAAAGTAACTTAGCTTGCGGTGAGATGAGCAGAGAACTTCTGGACGTCAGGCGCATGTAGCAGCAGGCGAATGTAAACAGCGCGAAGTTAATTGATGGCGTAGGTTATACTGGCGGAAATCACTAAACGAGTAAGAAACTGAAGACGCTCGATATTTTCTAACGACAAATTTGAACAGGCGCTATCACTGAACTATGTATAAATACTCTAATGGAAACAGAAAGACCACTTAACGACTCTACTGCACAATATGGAAAATTAACTGTACGGAAGTACAGAAACACAGAAAACACGAACCGAATGCAAGCTATACACGTACAATACTCTTCACAATAAAGCTACACAGACACTACCCGGAAATTATTGAATAATCACATAACTTACTGCGATCAACAACGAAAACAAACCCACGCCAAAGGCTTGCACTTTTGAACAGTTAACTTTTCACTATAAGTACGCAAGTAAAAGCGACACCTACAATATATGGATAACAATAGGTACTAATTTACTTATTTAAGCTATAATATTGCTTTAATAAATTGATTTCCACAAGAAAACACTTATATTTACGAACGCACTGTGTAAACACACACGCCTGCTCCAAAGAGCTTGGAATACTTCCACCCTTGTCCCGAAAGCCAGTGATGATGCCCTTTTGCCGTCAGATAAACTGCTCCGTTTCCGCATTACGACAACGAGTGCACTGCTTTCCGCGTCCCCCACGACATTACATACCCTTTAGTCATAGTGCTGCTACTTGCTCTCTGTGAGTGATTACCGCAGATCCACCTCGAACATAGACGGTGGTAATATTAATGTGAATGGGCCATGTGTTACTAGGTATGTTGCTGTTAACCCCGGAAAAACTCGAGGTCTGCCGAGTAACTACAACTGTGCCCACTCATAGACTTACTGTTGATACATTATTCCACAGTGCACACACTGGTATGTGCCCGCCTCAACAGCCCTCTGGACTATGCTTACCAATATGGGTGTCACTGTATTTTTTTAAAATTATTTCATGTCTACGAGGTGGTCAGAAAATGTCTGAAAAGTTTGTAAGGTTGTTGGTCACCAAGCGTATCCTTCGGCTGGTTTCCTAAAACTGAACAAGAGAGCGATACAAAAATTGGTTGGAATGGAATGGTAGTAAGGATCGAACCAGTGTCAAAAGTTAGGCAGTCTCGTGATAATTGCACCTGGTTTGCCGCTTGAATTTGCATACAGAACTGTCTGTTTGGCTAACGACAATGCTAATTATCTCTGAAATGCTTTTTCTTAAAAATTATTTCTCAAATTACCTCTGACCACTCTGTATATATGCATATATGTATTTTAAAGTTTCTCTTTTTTATTTTACTATGTGCCTACTGTTCTCTACAGTGCCGGAATCGCTTCTTGTGATTTGTTGACTTTATTTTGATATTCGGAGCGTCCACTTAATCTTATGGACTGACAGTCGGGCGATTTCCTTTTAGGTATTCGATGTGCAACCACATGAAATAAAGTCCGTAAGTTTTGGTCACTTGCAACTGTTTGCACACCGCCGTCTCTCTCCACTTACAAATGAAAATAACTGAAAACGACATAAGCAGTGAAACATGTTTGGAATATGGACCATGAACTTCACTATATTTCGAGCATGTGGTCGTGATGTTGGATGCTAGGGTGCGACGCGGAGTCGATGGTCTAATTAATCCCAAAGGTTTTTCATGTGGTTTAGGTCGGGACAGTCCACCTCAAGGACGATACTGTAAACAAGCTATTGTCTCACAGTTGCTGCTTTATGACATAGTGAACGTTCATGGTCATAAAAACAATGATCGTCGGCATACTATTTTCCTACTGTATCCAGAACACAGTCCGACAAAATTATTTCATATCCTTCTGTATACAGCGTTTTCTTAAGCGTATTAAGTCGACCACACACTCACCTCGAAAAATACTCACATACTGTAACATCACCTCTTCTTTGCTTCACTGTTGGCAATACATATAAGGGCATGGTAATATTCTCCAGACATTCGCCATACACAACTGTTCCACTGGATTGCCACAAGGTAGTGCGTGATTCATAACTCCAATTCACTCGTTTCTAGTTATCCACTGTCCAGTGCCACCGCACTTCACACCAGCTCAAGTTTCACTCGGCAGTGACTACGGGGATTTGTGGCTTGTGAGGAGTAGCTCTAACACTTTAAAACCTATACATAATATAGGCAATGTACACCATGTGATAAAAAGTATCCGGACACCGCCAAAAACATACGTTTTTCATATTAGGTGCATTGTGCTGCCGCCTACTGCCAGGTACTCCATATCAACGACCTCAGTAGAGAGAGGAAAATGGGGTGCTCCGCGGAACTCACGGACTTCGAACGAGGTCAGGTGATTGGATATCATTTGTGTCATACGTCTGTAAGCGAGATTTCCACACTCCTAAACATTCCTAGGGCCACTATTCCCGATGTGATAGTGAGGTGGAAAAGTGAAGGGACACTTACAGCACAAAAGCGTACAGGTCGACCTCGTCTGTTGACTGACAGAGACCGTCGACAGTTGATGAGGAACGTAATGTGTAATAGGCAGACATCTATCCAGACCATCACACAGTAATTCCAAAGCTCATCAGGATCTACTGCAAGTACTATGACAGTTAGGCGTGAGGTGAGAAAACTTGGATTTCATGCTCGAGTGGCTACTCATAAGCCACACATAATGCCAGTAAATGCATGGTGTAAAAACCGTAAACACTGGATGGGGTGAGGTACACGTACACACGTGGTTTCCGTTTTCAATTACGGAGTGGAATAGAGTGTGTCCCGACATGTCAGGCCAATAGATGTTCAATGTGGTGGTCATCATTTGCTGCACACAATTGCAATCTCTGGCATAATGAATGTCGTACACGCCGCAGTACATTTGGAGTAATGTCGCCTCAGGCTGCCACAATACGTTGTTTCATATCCTCTGGGGTTGTAGGCACATCACGGTACACATTCCCCTTTAACGTACCCCACAGAAAGAAGTACAGAGGTGTAAGATCAGGAGAACTGGCTGGCCAATTCATGCGTCCTCCACGTCATGGTAATGTATATGTGCGTCAGTGAAAAAGACCAATAAAAAGGTGTTAGCATGCGGACCTAATGTGCTGTTCCAGTCTCTTCTGTACCTAAGGTCCATCACCGTTCCCTTTGGATCCCTACGTAATTCGGTGCTCTCCGATACACACGATCGAACAGCGGAGGAGTGGTACTCAAGCGTCAACTTTAGGTTACAATATCTCCGGATGTAATTAACATTTTACAATGCAACAAACGGCACTGATTACGTATTTGTTTATATGTTCAGCTGTACTAACAAAACTAACGTGGTTCCATTTAAAAAACGTAGGTTTGTGTTAGAAAACATACTTCCGTGCATTTTTGTATGGTTTGTATTAAACAATTACACTAGCCCCTCTCCTCACGTTCGGTCTGTGGAATCGGTTCGTCAGTGTTTCATGTGCTTTACGAAATATATCCAGCGGTAATGTTAGGTGAAATGGTTCAAATGGCTCTGAGCACTATGGGACTTAACTTCTGAGGTCATCAGTCCCCTAGAACTTAGAACTACTTAAACCTAACTAACCTAAGGACATCACACACATCCATGCCCGAGGCAGGATTCGAACCTGCCACCGTAGCGGTCACGCGGTTCCAAACTGTCCAAACTGAAGCGCTTAGAACCGCACGGCCACACCGGCCGGCAACGTTAGGTGACTCACCCTATATATATATATATATATATATAAGAAATGTAGCCTACGTCTGTCCAAGCGTTCATTAAAGTGTCATGTAAAAATTTGGAGATAATCGGTCTATAACTTTTAGAGATTTTCGGTAACAACGTTTCCCATTTATGAATTAATATGATGTATATATTATACATGTACGTGTTAAACAGATATTTTTGCTATGAAAACCTGTGACGGGAGAACTTTCAAAACGAACGCATTTTTTTTTATATTCGTTTAAAGCGAAGCCAATCGGAGAGCTGTTCTCAGGTGATGATCTTTCATAAGTGATTTTAATTTCCGGCTTCTTCGTTGGATTTTCAAAAATATTTTGTTTCATACGAACCTTGTCTTGACAATAACAAGAAAAAGGAAAGTAAATTGGTCAAGCCGCTCTCGGGCGTTTATGTTTTATACTTGGGGCTATTAATTTTTACTTGCATAGATTACGTAAAATGCTATGAATCTGAGAAGACTATAAATTTGACTCCAAAGCTTCTGTTAATGTTCAATATCGGTATTCTAAACTTTGTTACAGATGTTTCCACGTACTGCAGAGCGTAATGAATGTGTCTATATTCACCTTACTTTTCGTCAATATGGCAGATTTGTGTTCCTGCATGTTCGTTACAGCTGTGGTGAGTACTTCTAGTAGTACTTTGATCAGTAGTGAATCGTAGTCGTCACTGACCACTGTTAAACATGATTGTATTCAGTTGCATGTAAATGAGAGTGGTGTACGGCTACTGCCGTGCGACTTCGGTCTCCACAGCCGCCACACTATTATCGTTATACTTCAACTCTGGGTCAGCCCAAGTGTGCGCATTGTATCACTGCGTGACTTCTCCAGCCACATCGCTCAATATTTAAACTCCTTTACCTCTTATTCTTATTCTAATACGGCTCGTTGGTGCATGTGTTAAATAAGACGATGCAGAAGGCAATGGATGCCACTGCGTTAAGAACACACAATCATTGGCAAACATTTCGGACTAGTCCCACATTCGTATCTCCGAGAGGGGAATTCCAAAGCGGAGGAGGAGGGGAGGGGGAAGGGGTGAAAATCTCCATGACAAAAATATTGAGTTACCAGTGAAAGGGCAACCTTCTACAGCCCTGGGCGTGGAACGTCGGAAGTTTGAACGTGGTAAAGAAGCTAGAAAATCTGAGAATCTACATACTAAGGATCAATCGAAATATAGCGGGGGTCAGTGAAGTGATACGGAATGAAGACTACAATTTCTGATCAGACGATCACGGGATAGTATCTGCAGCAATAGAAAACGCTATAACGTGAGTAGGATTCGTCAGGAACAGGAATGTATAACAGTGAGTGAATTATTGTGATCGTCTCAACAGGATCGACAGCAAACGAACACTGTCAACAGCAATTCAGGTATACATGGAGACGTCTCAAGCAGAAGGTAAAGACATGAGGATAGTGAATGTTTAATGAAATACATAAGGGATGATGAAATTCTAATAGTCACGGGGGATTGGAATGCGGTTGTAAGACAAGGAGTGGAAGAAAGGATTACGCTAGATATGGGATTGGAACGAAGTATGAGTGAGGAGTAAGGCTAACTGAGCTCTGCAATAAAGTTCAGCTAGTAGTATGGAATAAGCTGTTCAACAATCATAAGAGGAGGATGTCTACTTGGAAAATGCCTGGAGATACGGGAAGATTCCTATTACGTCATGTCAAGCAGCCATTTCAAAATCAGATATTGGACTGTTAGGCGTACCAAGGAGCAGATATAGACTCAGACCACAATCTGGTAATGATCAACAACAGGGAAAGCTTAAGAGAGTAATCAGGAAGAATCAGTGCACAAAGAAGTGAGTTACGGAAGTTCTAATGAATGAAGAAATACGCCTGAAGTTCGTTGACGCTATACCTATTCCGATAATGAATAGCTCAATAGGCAGCTCACTTGGAGAAGAATGAACATCTTTAAAATCCAGAGAAGTTGAAAAGAAAACCACAGTTATCACGAAGGTAAGTGCCAAAGAAACCATGGGTATCAGAGGAAATCGATGAAATGTATAGTGAAAACCTTCAGCTGTCTTCTATTTTGCACAGTGCTACTAGTTCCGGATACAGACCATTTTCAAGCTTAGCAGGCAAATGGTAGCACTGTCTAAAATATAAAAAAAAAACAGCTGAAGGTTTTCAGTATGTACTTCAAGGGTTATTTCCAGTTTAATTTGCCCACCTAGATGCACGCACAACGGAACAAATACTTCACTTGATGGACGGAAAAAGGAAGTACACAAGTGTTAAGGGAAATACAGAAAGGAAAGTCACTTTCGAATGAAATAAACTGAAGCTAAGGCGAAATGGCTGCACGTGAAATGTGAAGAAGTCGAAGAAGAGATGATTGACAGATATACTGAATCCACCTTCGGTAAAATTAAAAGCCAGGGAGATAATATTAAGAACGCAGCCGATATTCCACTATCAAATTCAGAGAAGAGAGTGGATAAGTGCAAAGAATGCACTGAAGTCATCTATAAGGCGGAGGAATTGTCTGATGAGGCGATAGCAGAAACAGCAGTCGACAGGGAGAAGATAGGGGATCCAGTATTAGAATGAGAATTTGACAGGTCAAATAAAGGAGGAGGGATAGATAACACACCACCGGAATTTTTACAATCGTTATGGGAAGTGGCAACAAAATGGCTACTCACTGCGGTGTGGTCTGTATAAGGCGATATACCACGAGGATTCCGGGATAACATCATCGAAATAATTCCAAAGATAGCAAGAGTGCACAACTCAGAAAATTATCGCACAATGCTACTAACAGCTCATGCATCCAAACTTGTGACAAGAATGATATACAGAAGATTCGAAAGAAGATTGAGTATCTATTAGATAACTATCAGGTTGTCTTGAGAAAATTCTACAATGTAAAATGGTGCAAGATGTTCAAACAGAGGTTATTTATAGGAAAAGATGGAGGAACCGAGAGGGATCAATAAGATTCAAAGAGCAAGAACGAAGTCCTCGGATCAAAGTTGTGTGTAAGACCAGGATGTAGTCTTTCGCCACTATTGTTCAATCTATACATCGAAGGAACAAGGAAGTTTCAAGACTGGGATAAGAAGTCAAGGTGAAAGCATACCAAGATTCGCTGATGACATTTCTGTCCTCACCGAAAGTGAAGAAGAGTTACAGGATCTGTCGAATTAAATTAACATTCTAATGAGTACAGAATATATATTGAGGGTTAACCGAACACAGGTGAAAGTAAGGAGGAGTATCTGAAATGAGAACAGCCAGAAACTTAACATCAAAATCGGTGATCACATAGTAGATGAAGTTAAAGAATTCTGTTACCTAGGCAGCACCATTACCCATGACATACGGGGAATGAGGACATAAGAAGCAGACTACCACTGGCAAAAAAGGAAATTCCTGGTCAAGAGAAGTCTACTTAGCATCATAAATAGGCCTTAATTTGAGGAAGAAATTTCTGAAAATGTAAATTTGGAACACAGCACTGTAATTTAGTGAAACATGGACTGTGGGAAACCCGGAACAGAAGAGGATCGAAGAGATAAAGCGCTGCAGAATGACGTTGAAAATGACGTGGCTAAATATAAACTACCATCGACAGTTCTACCTGACAAAACTTTTAAATGCCTTACCCACCAACTGAAAATGTTTTTTATTTTATTTTCTCCTCTGATATATTACCCGAAGCTGAATGTCATTGAAAGCTATGCCCTTTTTCTTTTTCTTGTCCTGAGTCTGTTTATCTGAGTACAACACTTGCAATCGTGACCACGATTATTTGTTGGATATATTCCGATCTCTGTCCTCCTCTGAAGTTTTTACTGTCTACAGTCTAGCAAGTAGAATGGGAATTATTCCCTGATGTCTTAAGACACGTTCTCTCATTCTGTCCCTTCTTGTCAGCGTTTACACGTTCCTCTCCGCGCCAATACTGCGAGGAACCATTTAATTTCTTATCAGTCCACCTAACTTCCGACATCCTTCTATAGGACCATATCTCCAGAGCTAATATTCTCTTATTTTCTTGTTGTTACACAGTCCATAATTCACTTCCAAAAAAATCGTTCAAATGGCTCTATGCACTATGGGACTTAACATCTGAGATCATCAGTCCCCTAGAACTTAGAACCTCTTAAACCTAACTAACCTAAGGGAATCACACACTTCCATGCCCGAGGCAGGATTCGAACCTGCGACCGTAGCGATCGTGCGTTTCCAGACTGAAGCGCCTAGAACCGCTCGGCCACTTCGGCCGGCTTAATTTTTCTTTTACCCAAGGTTTCGTCGCAGTAACCTTCCTTGTATCAAGGTTCTCTTTGTACAGCTTTTAGGAACCTCCGCTCCTCTTCAATTGTACTACCGATTGTGGTGTTGACGATAGCAAAATCTACAGCCTCATCATTGCTCAGTATTTCAGTACCCAACTTCCTTCCATATTGAGTCTTTTGGATGTTTCACTTCAAGTTCATTCTGCTGTTCATAGTTATTAAATTGTGATCTGAGTCAATGTCTTTGTACCTGGGTACACCATAAAAGCCAAAATCCGATTTCGTAATCTCTGTCTGACTACGATGTAATCCAGCTGAACCGTGTCACCAGGCCTATAACCAAGTATACCTCCTCCTACTGTGATTTTTAAACAGTGTACTCGTTGTTACTGACTGAAATTTCTTGCAGAACTCAGTTAGTCTTTCTTCCGTCTGCAGCTACGAAGAACCATGTTCTCCCACACCCCACTCTTCAGTACCCTCCCTTACTATAGTGTTTCTTTCGCACATGATTATTAGATATTCTTCTGGTTTTAAATGCCGAACTACAAATTCAGAATTCTCATATACTTTCAATTTTTTTCCATCTTCTGCTTGTAATGTGACTTATTGTTGTTGGCGTTGCTTTGTTGCCCAGTTATGAGCATAATTCCGCCACTGAAATGTTCACAGCAGATGAGTCTCTCCCATAACTTCCTACTGATGAGGAAGTCCTGTCTGCTGGTGTTGATGTTACTTTATCTTTGTCTGGTCATAAATCCTTCTTCTTATTTTACTTCGCTGACACCCACTATATGAAGAGTGAGATATTTTATCTCTCTTTTCAGATTGTATAATTTCCCTGCTACTCTCGGACTTCGGACACTCAGCGTTCAGAGTCGAAGAATGTTACACGTTTGATGATTTTTCTCTGTTTTTCTCATGGTAACCTTCCCGTTCTCCCTGAGGTTCGAATGGGGGACTAACCTGGAGTCTTTTCTCAATAAAAGCGTGACACGTTTTCAGTTGACTGGACGTGTACTGCAAATACCAATTATGTGACTTTAATGTATTGGTTTCCATTCCGTCTACATCGTCACACCACTGATCAATGCAGATTCTTCCATCTTGTAGGGTCACTTTGCCACCTCAAGATCAAGAGAGTGTCGCTCTCTTTGACAAGACCGTTGGCTCAGTGAGTGATGACTCTCACCGTCCTAAATAATACAAAGGGAACCAGGTCTAAGAACGCCAGTTACCAGAAAGTTATGCTACGTAAGTGTGTGCTGAATGAAAATTCACACCGCATAGTACAAAGGTCGGCAAAATTTGATTTTTTGACTGCTAGGAGTGTTATAGACGCTTGTGCTACTACGCTGATGTACGACGTGCGAAACCAATCGCCGACTGAGGCACGAATACTGTGGCAGTCGGCACGTTGATACACCTGAGGGATTGGACAGCTGATGGAACATGAGGCGCAGTGTTGAGAGGGGGGGGGGGGAATATAAGGAGTTGAAATAAAAAATAGTCACTAAAATATTGTGCCCTATGAGCATTAACATTCTGGCAGTACAGCTGTATATTATTTCGCCACCAAATCAGCCGGACAAAACTGAAGAACTATTTCAGTATGCCTAATGTATATTTACGTAAAAACTGATTCTCACGGGCCAATCAGAGGAGATCATTTCGTTTCCGTTCAAACTCTCAAGCCAAAAGCCTTTTCTTCGTTCATTCGAAATACTTTACGGGTTAACAAATTTTGAATCAGCGGAGTCTCTTCTAAAAAAAGGAATACATACAGTGAATTTAAACTTAGCGATTTAACTGGTTCAGCGTGCTAGCGCTTCGCCTGTCTTGAAATGAAAGAGTTAATAATTATCACTGACAACTAATATGTTATCTGTATCTTTATGGTAACCGTTAATTGTTTGCTACTAACCTTAATTTTATAATTTTGTAGCTGTTGCAGAGAGACGGGAACGTTACAAAAGCTTTGAAGCCAATGCTGACAATTCCACCACTCCTATACGAAACTGGCATGTACTGCATCTTCGGGCAGATCATAACTGATCAGGTGAGTAATGAGTGACATACCTCTTTAAAAGTGAATAACTTAAGATAATGATTATAACCACACAGAATCGTACAAAACACTTCTGGGCCTGGTAAACGACCAGGGGTAATACTCGTACTGGGAAGTGATATGATATCTGATATATGTTTAAAAACAGTGAAGAGGAAGTAGACGGAAGAACAACATTTACTGGAAGGGTTGTGGGAATGTGTATCTTTCAAGCAAACTATATACGAAGTGCTAGTGCAAACGATTCTATACTGTTGCACCGATTGGCGTCCTTATCAGGCAGATATCGTAGTAGGTATTTAGCGAAATTAGATATGAAATAATAGGATCGTAACAGTTTGCCACAGGAAAATAAAAAAGTGGATATTTGCGCCTAGGGAATGTGAATTGGAATCTTTGAAAGAAACGAAGCGATTATCTTCAGTATATTTTACAGGTGTGATTCGATGAAGTAATGCTTATTGATGAAAAGAAAACGATCATTAAACGGTGAAGAGCTACAAATAGAATGGCAGATGAAGCAGTACTGACAGAAACAATAGAGACAACTCTTGGTACTGATGGAATATTCCATGAAAGATTACTACCAGTGCGCCAGTAATAGTGCCATAAATGTAAATTAAATGACTCATTTGCAGATTCGTGATGGTAGACTGCAAATACAAAATTAATTTAAAAGTGTGTATACAACTGAAGTAAAGAGAAAACCACTTCTAGTTAAGTAACCTACTCAAACAGAATATTGCACTGTCGTTATGAACTGAAAAGTTTATTTTTTATTGTAAATCTATTCATATCACTCTTGCGCACACGAAAAAGCAACGTACCTATGTTACGCCTCTTTTGTGCAGTTCGTTGGAGCCCGATGTATTTGCAACCATCAGTACTATTTGTGTATGCGTTCAGCTTGTCATTTCAAGTGGATATTGTATACATCACAGCGATGCCATTCGAACACAGATCCGCTATCCGTGATACACGCAACTTTGAATATACAGGGTGATCCAATATATGTTATTATACAAGTAAAACTTAAGAAAAAAGTTCATACACACATCAGAAAACATTTTGCATCACCTCGGATCCCAGAACTCCTGAAGACAGACGTTGACAGTCCCTTTGATTGTTCAGAGATGTCACTAAACCCGTCCAAAGGTGTAAACAACCATGCATGAGCACCGCCTATTACACGGAGGGGGTCCGACAGCCGATCAATTCCAGTCATTCCACCAGGAAGGAGGTACACGGCTCATGTTGTTCAACCATACCTAGACGGTCAATAAGGCGGTTCGATCGCGTCCGCATTTTTACTTTGTGCCAGGAAGGGCTCTCGACAAGGGAAGTGTCCAAGCGCCTCGGAGTGAACCAAAGCGATTTTTTTTTTTCAAACATGGAGGAGATACAGAGAGACAGGAACTGTCGATGACATGCCTCGCTCAGGCCACCCAAGGGCTAATACTGCAATGGATGACCGTTATCTACTGATTATGGCTATGAGGAACCCTGAGAGAAACGCCACCATGTTGAACATTGCGTTTCGTACAGCGACAGGATGCCGGGTTGCGACTCCAACTGTGCGCAATACGCTGCATGATGCGCAACTTCACTCGCGACGTCCATGGCGAGGTGCATCTGTGCAACCATGACACCATGCAGCGCGATACAGATGGGCCCAACAATATGCCGAATGGACCGCTCAGGACTGGCATCATGTTCTCTTCACCGATGAGTGTCGCATATGCCGCAACCAGACGATCGTCGGAGGCAACCAGATCAAGCTGAACACATAAGACACACTGTCCAGCGAGTGCAGCAATGTGGTTCCCTGCTATTTTTGGGTGACATTATGTGGAGCCGATGCACGCCGCTGGTGGTCGTGGATGGCGCCGAACTACCGTACGATACGTGAATGCCATCCTCCGACCGATAGTGCAACCATATCGGCAGCATATTGGCGATGCATTCGTCTTCACGGACGACAATTCGCGCCCCCATCGTGCACTTCTTGTGAATTACTTCCTTCCGGATAATGAAATCGCTCAACTAGAGTGGCCAGCATGTTCTCCAGACATCAACCACATCCAATATGCCTGGGATGGATTGAAAACGGGTTGTTTATGGACAACATGACCCACCAACCACTCTGCGGGATCTACGCCGAATCACCGTTGAGGAGTGCGACAATGTGGACCAACAGTGCGTTGATGAACTTGTGGATAGTATGCCACGACGAATACAGGCATGTATCACTGCAAGAGGACGTGCTACTGGGTATTAGAAGTACCGCTGTGTACAGAAATCTGGACCACCACCTCTGAAGGTCTCGCTGTATGATAGTACAGCATAGAATGTGTGGTTTCATGAGCAACAAAAAGAGCGGAAATGATGTTTATTTTGATCTCTATTAAAATTTTCTGTACAGGTTCCGGAACTCTCAGAACCGAGGTGATGAAATAGTTTTTTTGAAGTCTGTTCAAACATGGGTCCGCATATATTTAGTTACGGAGTTACGTCTAATGAAAAATTTTGCCTGAAGTTTAGCAACTTCCCTATTATGAAGCCATCGCAAAACTGTACGAGGTTAAAGCAAAGCACGATTTCCTTTCATTTTGTTGTGTTGGTCTGGTGAATCTAATAAAACATGTCCCAGACGTGTATCTGCAGTAGTTTTCCAGAACATCCATAGAAGTAAAGAAGTAATTTCGTAAAACTTTTAATTTATTAAATACTTGGCCCAATTTGAGTTTTAAATTTCATACAATTTCCAAAATTTTCAAAAGAAGTTGTAGAGAATTTCATTTTGGAAAAATGGTGGTAATAACGTTAACTGAAATTGCACGAACGTGTCAGATAATCTGCTTCTACTAATACCACAGCACACGTGAATTAATGTTAAACCGGAAAAAACAAAGCCTAGTGCTAAGGAAGTTGTACAGTGTATATACAATTTCACAATAAATTCACAATAAATGTTCAAAAATGTCTCCACCGAGTTCAATGCATTTAGCTGAACAGATTTTGTTGCTCGTTTCAGTTGCACAGTGTTGTTCTTAATTTCGCTATTACATTCATAATGCGAGCAAGTAATGTCTCACGTGTGTTGACTTTGTCCTCATAAACTATGTCTTTCATCCATCCCCAAACACAAAACTCCATTGGTGTTAAATCAGGCGATCTGGGAGGCCACAGACATGTAGCACCACGACCAACCCATTTATGTGGAAAATATTCATTTAAATGTGTAGTAACGGGGTTGGTGAAAGGTGAAGTGGCGGCGTCGTGTTGAAAATACGTTTGCAATCGCGTAGCAAGTGGAACATATTCGAGCAATTCGGGTATTTCTTTTTGAAGGAATTGTAAGTACGTCTCGCCAGTTAGATGTCCTCGGAAAATGAATTGTCCAGTAAAGTGTGAGTTGATTATACCACACCACACATGTGTGCTAAATCACTGCTGGAAATTGCGTTGCACTGTTGCATGTGGGTTTGCTTCAGACCGTACGTGCTCATTATGTAAATTGTTTAAATCACCTCGAGCAAACCGTGCTCATCAGTAAATAAACTGCATTTGTGTTAACTACCGATTAGTATTTAACCAGTTGCACAGCTCCAAGGGAAGGGCAGGATCTCCCGGATGTAAATGATGCACTTCTTGTTTATGGTAAGGATACAGATTATTGTACTTCAGTGTACGTCATGCCTTAGATAGTGAAATGTCTAATCTTTGAGAGATTCGTCGTGTACTGGTACCCGGGCTACGTTGAACAGCATAATTTCTCATTATCGTCTTCACGTATCGAGGGCCAGTACTGATTATGAACGCTACGCAGAGAACCTGTCTCCCGTAACATTCGAAATACTCCGTTAATGGTTCGTGCATTCGGAATACTCCGAGTTGGATAACGTACGCAATATTCGTTAACTGCAACTCTAGCGTTACCATCACATTAGCTATAAATACACACCATATCTGCGTATTCCTCTGAGGTAAATTTGAAAGGCATCCTTATTTCATAAATAGTCTACAAAACAACACTTACTATGTGGTTTCACTTAAATACGCTGTTATTATTATGTTATTTCACTGAACAATACAGGAAACTAACTCGTTTTAAGGTTAGGAAACGGCTGAAACAACTCACTAACGGTGGCCAACAATGGCATAAACCTTTCTACATTCTTAATGGAAAGTAAACAAATTTACTTATAGAATAATATTTGGTTCTCTGGATGTTCTGGAAAACTACTGTAGATACACGTCTGGGACACGTTTTATTAGATTCACCAGCCTAATAACAGCGAAATAAATGGAAATCGTGCTTTACTTTAACCTCCTACAGCTTTGTGATGGCTTCATATTAGCGAAGTTGCTAAATTTCAGGCAAAATCTTGTATTAGCCGTAACTCCGTAACTAAAAATTTTCGGGCCAATGTTTATATGAACTTTTTTCTTTAGTTTTACTTGTACAATAACATATTAAAATATTTTCATATCTTCGTGAATCACCCAGTATGTCTTGTAGTGCACGCCCGCAGTCGAGGATACCAATTTTTCAGTACAATTCACAATTTTTTGGTGGTTGGTACCTCAAAAACAATGCAGAAGAACTTTATGCTGTCTTTCTGAAGACAACTCGGCGCCGATGGTACGAAACCGTCTTAACTGGATCAATTTTATATCTATGTGTCCATTACAAACAGCGTTTCAAACTGCGTAGAATCGTAGTATTTGAAGAAGATAGGCGAGAAAACTCTTGGAATGGAGTTGGAGTCACTGACGTCGAGCTCTTTTCACTGACGGTTGCAAGATTTGCCTGACGACTAATGATGTCCGTACCAGAGTGTGAAAGCAGCCAGGAACCAATTCACATTCTCGGATGTGCCGTCCCACGTGTTTTGCAGGGGATGGGTCAACCATGGTTTTTGACAGTATCGTTTGTATACATGCTGAACGCCTCTTCTCGTTACCGACTGCATTTTGAAACCTGTGTAGTCTCGGGAGTGGCTTCTTCAACCTATTGTGTAGACCAATGGTCAACGTATCGCCGATAATACACGAGAACATCATGCCCACCTCGAACGCACCTTCTTCCTAGAGGTAGTGATAATGATGTGTCCTGCGGTACCTACTAACATGAACCCAAATGAGCACGCCTGAGATCACACGCCTGAGATCACTTGAAACTGCAGTGGATGGGCACAGGAAGCCTCCTCACTCAGTGGATGTCCTGAGGAGCGACATCTTGAGCACTCTGTTGACAGCGCGCGAAGGGACGTTCAGGCACTTTGCAATGCACGGAACGGAGTTACGTGGCACGGACTGTTTCCTAGCCCCACACTTTGTTTTTAGAGATGTGACAACGTGTGCACCTTGGTCGAACCAAGTTTATTTACGTTTGTTATACGGTTTTTATTGTAACAGTGGAGTGATTTCTTTCTGTTCCATTAGATTTTTTCATTGCTTGTTCCCCTTGAATCTAGGACGGCACATGTTCACATATATGCAAGTGGTAAGAAAACATTTTTGAGTAGATCATCAAACTTCGAATATGTGTGAGTGTGCTAATCTTACTGTTGTTGATACGGCAGTCACGGGTTCGTGTTTCAGAGCGAGAAGCTGGTGAACTCCGCCATGAGCAGTGGTTGGGTCGACTGTGACCCTCGCTTCAAACACGACCTCCTGTTCCTCCTCATGGCAGCCAGGAAGCCTCTGGAGATCACGGTGGGCAAGATGAGCAAGTTGTCTAAGCAGATGTTAGTACAGGTCAGTGGACAGCACTTTAGAGATCATTCTTCACACTTAAGAGTACCACTAGAAACGTCACGGATAATTCGCAGTTAATACCGTCATACGAATCTCTCGACTTTGTTTCGAATGGTATCGTACTGAGAAATACGTTTCAAACCGCTGCCCCAATATCAGATCGTAATATTTCTATTGTACGTAACTGTGAGGAATGCTTTGAAGTAGGGTGCTGTAGTTATTTTTTTATGCAAAAGTGCTGAATGCAACGCAATGTGAAGGGGAAATCCAGAGCCCTCAGGGAGCCTACTTCTGATGATGAAGTAAAGAGAACAGCCGACCGTATCTTCGACAACACTGGTTAGTGGCCGGCCGAGGTGGCCGAGCGGTTCTAGGCGCTACAGTCTGGAACCGCGCGACCGCTACGGTCGCCAGTTCGAATCCTGCCTCGGGCATGGATGTGTGTGGTGTCCTTAGGTTAGTTAGATTTAAGTAGTTGTAAGTTCTAGGGGACTGATGACCTCACAAGTTAAATCCCATAGAGCTCAGAGCCATTTTTGAACTGGTTAGTGCAACATACATGAATCCAGAAATTATTCACATTACGAATGACAGTATATATGGTTATTAGGATTATTTTCACCATCTGATACGTGGACAATAAGCTAGTTGTCTCGATCATCAATTATGAACGAAAAGAAACTGAGCGTCTGTAGTCTTGTATCCATAGTTCCGATGTGCTGGAAACTGTAGAGTAGCTCAACCAAATAAAACAGTATGAAACAAATTTCTGACGCCAGTAGCAGTCTTACTGTCAAACAACAAACATACTTGACGCCTCTCCAATACCAGGAGCTGGTATTTCATCGCTACCCTTGCGAAGGTAGGTCAGTATGTCTACTGTTTCGGATCATGAAGAATTAGTTATATGGAGAGTTTCTACCAATTTCCTGAAAATTTTTACCAGCTAACTTACTTCTCTTGTGAGATGAAAATATAAATACTTCTTACACAAGGGAATATACAAAAGCTCATTATAGAGAGAACCAACACTGAAATAGGCACAGTAAATGAGAGTTCAAGTACTATTTAAAGTCCACCGTGTGACCTGCAACATTCCGTATAATTTAGAGAAAGGCAAGAGCCGGCTACATGTAACAGATTTGTGGATCTTATGTGGTACGTTAACGTTAAAGCAGCGAATACTCGAATTAAATTTGTTGTTCGTGGTATTGTTGCCACATCCAGTTGTGGTGGTAACGTAATTCCTCTCTGTCACTATGATCATGGAGTGCGGTACCCTCTGCGGCTGGTATGCACCAGGTGTCTCAGGCGACTTTATGCTTTGGTGCTCAGATGGACCAAGACTTCCTTTGAATTTTTCGCTTATGAAGCTGGGCATTAAGTAGAAGGCATTCTGTCCCTGTCAGTTGAAGAATATGTAAGTACACAGGTCCTCAGCATGTGAAAACTCTACAGTATTGTCACTAAGCGTGATTATAATACCTTATACAGAAATTATGTAACTCGACAAGTCGTTTCGTCACCTATTAACAATGCCTACTGTTCCAAATATGTAACAACGTCAACAGCATTCGTAGCGCATACCACAACTCCAACATAGATTCCTAAAAAATTTAGCTGTTCTGAGATATATAGTAACTTATTTGGCTGCATTTCATTACCTAACTTTCTGACACTCATAACGCCAGATAAGTTGCCAACGCTGAAAGACTGTTTTGCTGCAAAACTAATCATGTTCCTAGGTAGATTGAAAGACTAGACATTCTTGTCTTGAAGTGACAGTCAACTGATTGATGAATGGATAGCGGCTATCACGTTCTTAGGTAATCATGTATCAAAACAAATCCATTAGAAATGTCAACTCACGTCGATGAAACAAGGTGATGAAGAGCTCTAGAAGGTAAAGCTACAAACGAGTACTCGTTTGCTTATTTACAAATATCATTACTGCATTGAAACAATGGACGATATCCAACAATGATATGAAGGACGACAAATGTTCTTGTATGTAGAAGAGTATTTCGTTACTCTGTTGTTAATCGTGAACGATATGGATAATTTTTCCGATAATAAATCATCTAAATTTAAACAAAGTTGTGACTGTAACTCGGATTTCCTTGCAAATTGAAGTCACTGAGGTGTTTAAACGTTAACTGTTTGCCTAATTACTTCCTTTTGCGAGAAACAAAACTGGTTCATACAGTTAATAATTAAGTTTATTGGGTATTTTTATAACGAATAAAACTTATTTGTCGACAGTGTGTTTTATAAATTATGATAATTTTTTTTCTCCTTATTCATGTATTCTATTTCTCAGACTAATGTACATTATTAAGTTTTAGTAAGACATATCCTTAAATTATCTTCTCAATTACTACTATACTACTAAGCCTTATACATTTGTGTGTGACGTGGAAAGCTTACGTGGGTTTCAAATTCTGATTTTAAAGTGGAAAAAAATATAGACCATTGTCTCAATTACTACTAAACCACTATGCTTTCTATATTTGTGGGTGGTGCGGGAAGTATGTACGATATTCAAATTCTGATTTGAGAGTGGAAAAAATATAGACCAATGTCTTATAAAGTATTCGGAATACAAATAATTGTGCTTCAATAGATTTTTTATTTTCACAGGTGCTGAATGGATCCTATGCTTTGCTGAACGTGCTGTATCATTTCCATAGTACGCAGTAAAATGAAATAAGCAGAATTTTGTAGGAAATGCAGATCAGAGTTCAATGACATACCATAAAATCTATATGCAAGTGATAAACGCTGGAATTTGAAGAAATTTACACTGCTGATGGACATGCACATACCAGGACATATTTATTCAACAAACTGATATATGCTAGTGGCTACTTTTTCTGCAACTGTTGCATTATATTACGGCTTCTTCATTGAATCATTGCTATGAATGACGTCTAGCCTAGCGTATGTTTATTTTCATTAAACGCATTTCAAACATAACTAATGATATGTGTGTGGAATTAGTTAAAAACATAGATTATGGTGAACATGGCTGCAGTGAATTAAATTGTATATAACAACAAATTAAAGACACAATCGTAAACAAACCTTGTTTTATTAACTTAATTTGCAAAATAAACCAAAGAAAAAATTTTGAGAAGGAATTAAAAGCTATGAGGTCTTCTGATGACTGTTTCATTCTGCCACAAACAGTAAAGGACATGGAAGAACAGCTATATGGAATGGATAGTATCTTGATTGGAATGTAGAAGATGTACATCAACAAAACTAAAACAGGGGTAATGGAATTCAGTCGAATTAAGTCAATTGACGCCAAGAGAATTCGATTACGAAATCAGATGTTACAAGTGGTAGGTGAGTTAACAATTTTGGCAGTAGAATAACTGGTGAACGTAACAGAGAATATATAATATTTAGACTATCAATGGCAAAAAAGCTTCTGAAGAAGAGAAATTTGTAAACATCAAATATATATTAAAGTATCAGCAAATCTCCTCTGGAGGTACTTGTCTGGAGTGTAGTCTTGTACAGCAGTGAAGCGTGAATGATAAGCAATTTAGTCAAGACGAGAGTACATGCCTTTGAAATGAGGTGGTACAGAAAAATGCTGATGACTAAATGTGTAGGTCTTGTAACTAATGAGTACGCACTGAATATAACCGAGGAAAAAGAAATTTGTAGAACAACTTGACTAAAAGAATGGATTGGTTGACAGGACACATTCTGAGACGCCATGGGATAACCAATTTAGTATTAGGATTAGGGGAAGTGCTGGGAAGCGGGGTGGGGGTGTGAATAAAATTGTACAGGTACACCAAGGGATGAACAAAGTAAGCAAGTTCAGAAAGATGTAGATTGCAGTATTTATTTAGAAATGAAGAACCTTGCACAGGATAGAGCAGCATGGAGAGCTGCTCAAAGCCAGTCTTCAGACGGAAGATCTGGACCAGAACAATAACAACATTCTGACTTTTAAATGTAGGAATTTTATTGTCACTAATGGAGAGAAAAGATAAACCAAAATTGTTTGCAGGTAAGGCTCTCGTTTTTAACGTTACGTATAGCATCATGGAATTAAAATATGTCACAAAATGCCGGCCGTCGTGGCCGAGCGGTTCTAGGCGCTTCAGTCCGGAACCACGCTGCTGCTACGGCCGCAGTTTCGAATCCTGCCTCGGGCATGGATGTGTGTGATGTCCTTAGGTTAGTTAGGTTTACGTAGTTATAAGTTCTAGTTGACTGATGACCTCAGATGTTAAGTCCCATAGCTCCTAGAGCCATTTGAACCATTTGTCACAGAATGGCTGACTAGCACATCAAATAAAAAAATTCACTTTCCCTCCTCTTCTCAGGTAATTATGTTATGCAAGATCTTCCTTTTTTCCTACACATCTATCTACTTGAAAGTTCCACCGAAAGTAGTTGGCAAACCTTTTCGTTTACCTAGTTGTGACGAGTCCTCTAGTTAATTTCGTTATACAGCCACTAAAACTGACGAGTAGCTAAAGAGGGCCCAGAGTGGAAGGAGAATCGGTTATTAAAATATAGAAATGTGTTGTTTGGTTCCACGACGCAAATAATTCATAGCTTGAGATGATGTTTGGAATAGAATTGCTGGTCTGATAACCAGTTTTAAGTTTCACATATGTTCCAGGCTTCACTTTATTTGTTCATTTCGTAATTCACATTTTCTATATTAGTCTGATATTCTTGTACAATCATAAAGTTAATATAATCAACAACTAACTGATTCGTGTGATGAAAGACTACAGGAAAAAACAGTATTGTTGGAAGGTTAGAGATATGTTTCGTGATCAGTTCACTGCACTTCCTCAACTTAAGTCGGTACATAGATGATCATCCTGTCACCTATTGAAAATTCATGTGTCAGTGTCAGATGAGTATGCCTCCATAGCAGATCAGTTAATATTTTTGCTACGGCTTTTGATAACACACGTGTATTTCTTAGTATCGCAAAACACGTGGAAGGATTTGAATGGGATTTGCTCAGCATCCTGGGAAAAATTGATTAACTGCTTGAAGGAACAATAATAGACCAAGCTGATGGTCTGGGAAGTATTATTTTAACCGTATCCGCGTTCCTATAAATGTTAGATGATGCTGAAGTTAGCGGACGACCCACCAGTTAGTTAACAGCATATACCTGATAGTGCCTGATCACTGAGTTATTTATTACGGTAATAAATAAACAATCCAAAATAGTGGCGTTGTAAAAACTCTGACGTACCGAACTTCAAACTTTGGGACAGTAATCAGAATTATATTAATACCTCTCCTGAAAGCCCAATATAGCAACACAGCATCCCTGTATCAAATCACAGAAGCCCTCTGGGAGAACCTTTTATCAGACTTGATGGAAAACGTTTTATGTAATATTCTAGCAGGAGGAACGTGAAACAGCCCGGCGATTATAGCAGGATGTCTGTCTTGCTGGCGATTGTCGTAGGCGAGTATTAGAGTTGTCTCCCTGTCCAGTCTCTTCTTACCCCTGTGGTAGACATGTCTAGAAGAACAGACGCCACGCATTCATATAACTGATAAGCCTAGACAGGCAAAGAATTCACCTCCTTCAGTGCGGATGCACAAATACGTCCGACCTCCTATGGGAATCTCAGAGTGGCGAACTGGGCTATAATAGACAGGGACGGTGGACAGGTGACGGACAAAGGGAATATGATGCGGCCGTCAGGCATACCAAGACTGTCCGCGTCGTTGCGCCATTGCTGTGTCCTGGGTGGCGCAGTAGTTAACGCACCTGCCTCGTATTTGTCCGCTCCCCAGTAGCTGACTGGTCAGCGTGACGCATTGTCACTCCTCTGGCCCCAGGTTCGATTCCCGGCTGGGTCGATATATTTTCTCCGTCCAGGGACTGGGTGTCGTGCTGTCCTCATCATCATCCTGTCATCATCCTCATCAACAGTAGGTCGCCGAAGTGGCATCAAATTGAAAGACCGGCACCAGGCCAACGGCCTGCCCGACGGGGGCCCTAGCCATGCGAATAATAAAGTATCCAAGAAATCCCGGATCTGAATCGCGGTTCGGTACACATTTTCGTTCGTCGACGCTGATTCCGCGTAATGCACATGAGCCGTGGTAAAAAATTTGCTGTTTTGAAGAGCGCGCCGCAGCGCGTAGTGTGAAGCAGTCGCCCTCCGTTTCTGGCGGTGAGGCCGCTGTGTCAATCGCAGCTTTGGTGTCTCCCGCTAGTGCGAAAGGGGAAAGGTTGCCTTTTCACGTGCATTTAAGGGGCGCTATGAGCTCGCCAGTCAATTAGTCTGGGGTCAGTGAGTCAGTCTGGGGTCATTGAGTAAGTTTGGGTGAGTCTGGAGTCAGTCTGGGGTCAGTCTCTCGTCCCCAGCTTGCTAGTGTCTCTCGTCCGAATTTGTGGCGCAGTGAGAGGACTCAACGAGTGATCGCCCAGTCGGGGGCTTAGTTGCTGCATCTGAGTCTGCGCGCTAGGCCGCCAGTCTGCTCGAGCTGCTCAGGCAACGGTCATTGGCGATTGGATCGATCGGTTGGTCGGTCGCGCACTGAGACACAAGATGACTTGTCCGCCATGAGCGTCGGCGCATGTGAGGTCACCACGTGAGTCCAGTGGGCCGCGCCGTATAGCGAGGGGTAGTGGCTTCGCGGCCGACACGAGAGCAACAGGAGTCAACCCACGACATCGGTCTGGCCGGTGCGAGCTGCGACGCCGTGAGTCGGCAGATCGGCGCACCTTCCTGCGTCCGTTGAAGAGGCTGGCAGCGGACGGTTCGGGAGAGCGTTTTGGGGGTGCTGCGCCAGGTCTTCGCCAGAAATCGCAGTTTATTAGAAGTTAAGTGATTGGTGATACGTTGTTTCATTTACTTGTTAAATTCTACTTGTTTCCTTGGCGAGGTCACCAGCCACTTTGTTTTGGGGTCGCTCCACCATTCTTCTCCGTTTGCCCACCCGCGTTTATAATTATATATGGATCACGTAATTAACTAAGGAATCGCATCTTTACATGCTGATGACTCATTCTATGCTTACTTCACCAGGATGACAAATTTTACTTTCAGGAAGGTAGACGATACCGACATTACTGCCAAATATGACAGTGAATTCGACGAGAATGCTCTTTCCTGTGAGTAACTTGTGGACACGGATCGACTCTATGACCGCTGCTACCCACTAAGTACATATTTTTAACTTACTAAAATGCACGGGTTAATGAATATGCAAAATTTTTGTTATAAGAGAAGTGCGTACTATAATTACTTGAAAAAATTCACACGAGAAACGTGCCAATACATTTGAGGAAATACTGAATTTTCTGTTAGAAAGTGTATGGAACCACTGCGCTTACATGGCTATAAAAGACGTCCAGTAATTGAATACTTACTCAGGTAAGGACCGAGAGAATTTTGTATAGGGTGTTTCCATAAGAGCGTGCAAAAATGTAACAGAACATTGAGCATGCTCCACTGAACAATTTGAGGTAGGGAGCCAGCTTAAGGAGATAACAGGAATAAAGTCACATTAGTGTGTACCTTTTTAATTCACATTAGTTAATTGGAAATACCAACACTGACACTATGAACGTACCAAGTGTGCCGTATCTTACAAAAGGTGCTGAAACTGACGGCCATCAACCTCAGTACAAGCATTACGTCAGCGAATAAGATTCTGACAGACCCTGTCAATTATCCCTGGTGTGTTTCGAATGACATCACAGGCAGCTACAATTCTGGCAATTAATTCCACCTCCGTATCCACTGGGGTCCCATACACAAGTGACTTTAGATATCACCGTAGGAAATAATCAAGGGAATTCAGGTCAGGTGACCTCGCAGGTCACGTAATAGAACCTCCCGTTCCCATCCAGCGACCAGAATCACTGTCCGTCACTGAACAGCACTGAGTAAAGAATGGGTCTGTCGTTGATTCATGGAACGTTCTGTCATGGGACAATGCAAATACGACACAACAGAGGCACCGTATGGAATGGCCAAGTAAACAAAACATGCATCATGACGTCCCGGTAATGAAGGTAGTCCTTCTCGTTTCCTTGCAGGAAATAAAGACTACGTTCTGACGGAAACACACTGTATACTACTTTATACTCGGATTTTCCATGTAAAACTACGGAAATATACTAATATGTTTCATTTTTATTTCAACATTTTGCCTTCTTTTGAACTACAGTGACGCAGACTGGATGGTTTAGGTCCACATCAAAATCTTGAGTGGCCTAGTGATCAAGCAGCAAAGCGCGAACCTGGAAACTGAACTTTACTGTCAGCCTTTACCCTAGACTTCACCTCTCAAATATGTGAGCAGCCACCAGGAACCACACGTGGTTTGGTGACCACTTTAAACCGTAGGTCCTCTTCTCTCAGTTATATAACTGTGTCAGATTAGAGACACGGAAGTCGCCAAAGTGGCGTCCAGTCGAAGGCCTTGCACTCGGCTATTGAACAAAATTAAAATCAGGAGGTTTGGCACTGACTCAGTTACCACACATAGTTGTATTTAGCCCAGTACTTCCATTGTCAAAAGAAAAGTGGAAAGAAAAAGCCAATCAACAGCAGTAGCTTGCTACCAATATTAACAATAAATACATAAGCTAATTGTGCATTTTTCTTACAACGAACAACAGCACCGTTAAAGTATATCTATACAGATCGCTGAAATTGTGTTTGCTGACAGTATGGCGCGTCAATGTTATCCAGTTTCATTGTCACCTACATGAACTACAGCTGAACAGTAGACATCAGCCTGTTACAATTCGAGTAATATTTGAGATATCTTGTCACCCACATGAACTACAGCTGAACAGTAGACATCAGTCTGTTACAATTAGAGTAATGTTTGAGATATCACCACCAGTTAAGCAAGCTTTGACAACTGTCTGAATGATGTCGAAATGACAGTAAAACGCATTCTGTGGGCAGACTGTTTGTAATATCAATATTACACACATCTAAAAAAGTTTTGCGTCACCTCGGTTCCGAGAGTTCCGGAACCTGTACAGAATATTGGAATAGAGATCATCATAAACATCTCTTCTCAACTTGTTATTGCTCATGAAAATCACACATTGCATGTTGTACCACCTTACAGCGAGACCTTCAGAGGTGGTGGTCCAGATAACCGCACACACCGGTACCTCTAGTACCCAGTAGCACGTCCTCCTGCATTGATGCATGCCTGTATTCGCCGTGGTATACTATCAACTAGTTCATCAGGGCACTGTCGGCCCAGATTCTTCGATTCGGTGCAGATCCCTCAGAGTGGTTGGTGGGTCACGTCGTACACAAACAGCTCTTTTCAATCTATCCGAAGCATGTTCGATAGTGTTCATGTCTGGAGAAAATGCTGCTCACTATAGTCAAGCGATGTCGTTATCCTGAAGAAAGATTCACAAGACGTGCACGATGGGGCGCGAATTGTCGTCCATGAAGACGAATGCCTCGTCAATTTGCTGCCGATATGGTTGCACTATCGGTCGGAGGATGGCATTCACGTATCGTACAGCCGTTACGGCGCCTTCCATGACCACAAGCGGCGTACGTCGGCCCCACATAATGCCACCCCAAAACAGCAGGGAACCTCTATCTTGCTGCACTCGCTGGACAGTGTGTCTAAGACGTTCAGCCTGACCGGGTTGCCTCCAAACACGTCTCCGACGATTGTCTGGTTGAAGGCATACGCGTCACTCACCTTTGAAGAGAACGTGTTGCCGATCCTGAGCGGTCCATTCGGCACGTTGTTGGGCCCATCTGTATCGCGCTGCATGATGACGTGGTTGCAAAGATGGATCTCGCCATGGACGTCGGGAGTGAAGTTGCGCATCATGCAGCCTATTGCGCACAATTTGAGTCGTAACACGACGTCCTGTGGCTACACAAAAAGCATTATTCAACATGGTGGTGTTGCTGTCAGGGTTCCTCCGAGCCACAATCCGTAGGTAGTCGTCATCCACTGCAGTAGTAGCCCTAGGGGGCCTGAGCGAGGCATGTTATCGACAGTTCCTGTTTCCCTGTATTTCCTCCATGTGCAAACAACATCGCTTTGTTTCACTCAGAGACACCGGGACAATTCCTTCTTGAGAGCCCTTCCTGGCACAAAGTAACGATGTGGACGGCGATCGAACTGCGGTATTGACCGTCTAGGTCTGTTTGCACTACAGACAACACGAGCCGTGTACCTCCTTCCTGGTGGAATGACTGGAACTGATCGGCTGTCGGACCCCCTCCGTGTAATAGGCGCTGCTCATGCATGGTTGTTTACATCTTTGGGTGGGTTTAGTGACATCTCCGAACAGTCAAAGGGACTGTGTCTGTGATACAATATCCACAGTCAACGTCTATCTTCAGGAGTTCTGGGAACTGGGGTGTCGTAAAACTTGTATATTTGAATGTAACCATCTGTCAGTCTGTTACACTAAAACAATCATTTAATTATAATAAACATATTCATATTTATAACACACTTCAGAATCCGTAAAGCAATACCTCTCCATCAACTGTATTGTTTTCACATTCACTTCTGTAAAAACGCTTGAATTGGAACGAAATCCAATGATTTATTTTGTAAGGACTAAATACACTGAACACAGAACCATATCCATTTTCCTTCACAGAGCGAAGGTTAATATCTCTAAGATTCCCGCTGCGTGACATCTCAATAGCAGTAACTGCTATCTTTTTTTTTTTAAGTTATAGTTTTCTACTAGGCACATATAAAAAAAGAGAAACGCTAGTCTGTATCACTATTTTCGGCATCAACAGTTTCAGTGATGCTCACGCTTCCAAAATATATCAAGAGCATGGTGCCACTGTTGAGAAAGTGAAGTTCATCTCCAACGAAAGCCGAGAATCTTGACGGTAGATATATCTTGCTGTCCTCGAAACAGACCAGCACCATCATTCCATATTTTGTTGCCACTCAACTTTCTTCCATGCTGAAAGTCTCTCAGTGCCTACAGCGCTTCCAACATCACCAGGCTGTTGGAGTTCTGCAACATTGTTGCAGAAGAATAGCTGCTTTCTCCAATAATAATAACTGATAACGAAAATACAAGTTTTATTAGTCATAATTATACTTTTTTTATAACTCGATGACGTACATACAGAGAAGAGCAGCAGAAAATCCACTAGCAGTCGCCGGCCGCGGTGGTCTCGCGGTTCTAGGCGCTCAGTTCGGAACCGCGCGACTGCTACGGTCGCAGGTTCGAATCCTGCCTCGGGCATGGATGTATGTGATGTCCTTAGGTTAGTTAGGTTTAAGTAGTTCTAAGTTCTAGGGGACTGATGACCGCATATGTTAAGGCCCATAGTGCTCAGAGCCATTTGAACCACTAGCAGTTACTCCGAATATGTATGTATTTTCCTGATGACGCAGCAGTTGCCAGCAAGTTTCAACAAGCAAAAGAACTGAGAGAGAGAGTCAATACTTCTGCAATCTCCAAGTACTGTATGCTGCAGGTTCGACAAAATGCAGGGTGATACAGAATATCGGCAATGTTGGAAATGAGTACTGGAAGCCATGGGCAGGTGGCAGCACTGCGGGTTCGTGACAGTTAGTGAGTAAACAGATCGCCATTTCAGCGATCATGGATCAGTGGAACGGACAACATCGTGCGTAGCCATAAAAATATTTAATAAAAACTATGATAGTTTGGTAGAGGCGCAGAGCGAGTTTCCACTTTTTTATAAATTAGGACGTCATGATAGCGTTCCGTCTAAATACGCAGTAAACTGTTGGATTAATAACTTCGAAGAGACTGGATCTGCCCTCAAGAAGAAACCAACAGGACGACCAAGAAGTGTGCGTTTCTCCATCGAACATAGATGCTGTACTTGAGTCTGTCATGGCGCCCACGGCGTTCAGTTCGTAAGCAAGCAGCAGTGGTTGAAATGTCCCAGGAGAGCGATCGCAGAATTCTTCATCTTGATTTAAAATTTCATCCGTACAAACTACAGATGTTGCAACAATTGAAGGACAACGATTACCGCTTACGATTTCTGTCAACAAAGGATAACAAAAATAAACAATGACGATGAATTTCTTAACAGGCACATTTTCATCTCGCAGATTATGTAAATAGAACTACCGTTACGGGGCAAACACAAATCCTAACGCCTTCAATGAGCGCCCTTTACACGCTAGTAAAGTGACAATATGATGTGGTGTGGTGTGGTGTTTCATCACATGGGATTACCGGACCGTGTTTTTTCGAAAATGAACAGGGAAACAATAACTGTCAATTCCGATGGTTACGTGGAGATGTTACAAACTTTCGTTCACCTGCATTGAACAACTTTAAAAGAGTTCAAGAAGCCTGGTTTCAAGAGGACGGAACGACATCACACACTGCACAGCAATCAATGGCATATGTGCGAAAATAGTTTGGCAACCGTGTGATTTCACGATTTGGTAACATTCCGTGGCCCCTAGGTCGCCAGATGTATACGTTTGTGATCTTTTCTTTTGGGGCTACGACTCAACCAAGAACCCTGGATTAGTTAAAGCAGAGAATTTGGGAAGCAATTCACAGTATCCCAGCTGAGATGTTGCTGCGATCAATGAGGTATCTCAACAGCAGATTTCACGAATGTATTCGTACAGGAGGACGCCATCTAAAGGACGTAATTTTTAAAAAGTAATAAATGTTATCAGTGTTTCGTAAATCGCAAAGTTGTAAGGTTTCAATTACTATGAATGCAATGTCTTTCCTCCCTCACTTCTAGTTCTATTGGTTTGTGGAAATGTTCCCGTTTTTCTGTGTCACCATGTACATATACGCTTTCCTCAGACTAACTAAGGTTTGCAGAATGCGTAGGCAACGAGTTGGGACTTGGTTATGTCGAATTGGCATGTATGTCAGTTTATACCGAGTTGAGAGTCAAAGGCAATAGTCTCCATCGACTGCTTGCGATCGCTGTTGTAGAGCAGATATGTAATTTTAGAAACAAGAGTCACTTTATTTTTAACAGGCATTTTAATCTTTCAAGCTTGTACACACACACACACACACACACACATATATATATATATATATATATATATATATATATATAATATATATATAGGGTGAGTCACCTAACATTACCGTTGGATATATTTCGTAAACCACATCAAATACTGACGAATCGATTCCACAGACCAAACGTGAGGAGAGGGGCTAGTGTAATTGGTTAATACAAACCAATAACAAATGCACGGAAGTATGTTTTTTAACACAAACCTACGTTTTTTTAAATGGAACCCCGTTAGTTTTGTTAGCACATCTGAACATATAAACAAATACGTAATCAGTGCCGTTTGTTGCATTGTAGAATGTTAATTACATCCGGAGATATTGTAACCTAAAGTTGACGCTTGAGTACCACTCCTCCGCTGTTCGATCGTGTGTATCGGAGAGCACCGAATTACGTAGGGATCCAAAGGGAACGGTGATGGACCTTAGGTACAGAAGAGACTGGAACAACACATTATGTCCACATGCTAACACCTTTTTATTGGTCTTTTTCACTGACGCACATGTACATTACCATGAGGGGTGAGGTACACGTACACACGTGGTTTCCGTTTTCAATTACGGAATGGAATAGAGTGTGTCCCGACATGTCAGGCCAGTAGATGTTCAATGTGGTGGCCATCATTTGCTGCACACAATTGCAATCTCTGGCGTAATGAATGTCGTACACGCCGCAGTACATCTGGTGTAATGTCGCCGCAGGCTGCCATACACAATGTTTCATATCCTCTGGGGTTGTAGGCACATGACGGTACACATTCTCCTTTAACGCACCCCACAGAAAGAAGTCCAGAGGTGTAAGATCAGGAGAACGGGCTGGCCAATTTACGCCCGTGTTTGTTTCAACACGCAACTGAACGTCGGAGGTTTCAAGCGTCAACTTTAGGTTACAATATCTCCGGATGTAATTAACATTTTACAATGTAACAAACGGCACTGGTTACGTATTTGTTTATATGTTCAGATGTGCTAACAAAACTAACATGGTTCAATTTTAAAAAAACGTAGATTTGTGTTAAAAACATACTTCCGTGCATTTTTGTATGGTTTGTATTAAACAATTACACTAGCCCCTCTCCTCGCGTTCGGTCTGTGGAATCGGTTCGTCAGTATTTGATGTGGTTTACGAAATATATCCAGCGGTAACGTTAGGTGACTCACCCTGTATATATATGCATCTGTTGAGCTCTCACCGTCTGTGCGAACAGTCTAAGAGTCTGCCTAATTCGTCTCTCAAATCGAATACGATCTCTCACAAATTGTTCCGAAGTGGCCATGTGGTCTGCTGGACACATGGAATCCCATACAATACTTACAATAAATGTTTCCAAATCTTTTGAATCAACGAAATGTATCTTGTACGGAGGTGTTTCAACTGACGGAAGTTCTCATATGAAAACTTCCATTTTGCAATTGCATCTTTCACTTTACTTCTCGTATTTTCGTCCACCATTGCTGTTAACTTCAAGCAAAAATCGATTCCTCTTTTTTATTTCACTATACGTGAATTACTGCAGAGCCAACGAAGATTTAGCAGCTGTAATAATTTTTAAAAAATCTGACACAGAATGGCGTTTGGTGAGCTACAAATGTTTTAACTTGATCAGCCAGAGCTCCTTCATGTGCGGAGTGAAAGTCATATTTCCCTCCTGAGCGCATGCTCGATTCCTTTCCACTATTTATCTTGATTGGCAGGGTGCCATACGTATATTAAAATTTCCAGCAGCCGTTGTAGTAGATAAACATCCAGCAACAGCTTGTTTCAGCTTTCGATTTTTTCAAATCTTTTGAAGTTCACTTTCTACCCGTCTGAATTAACGTAAAAATAAGATTAAGTAACAGCTTCACAACATTGTTTCATTCGATAACTATGTGATACAAAGCAGGCCTTATCCTTGAATTCAATTCTTTTCCACTCTCTAACCTGATGTGCAGTGTGCTATGATGCATTTTAAAATTTTCAGCATCCTTTGTAATTGACAAACGTGCGACAGTTCTTTGTTTCAACTTTTTCAAATATGCTGCTGCTTGCTCTGTCTCCTTTATTTATTTTCTGCCTATCTGAAACGTAAAGAAGATGTGTACTACGAAGGCACTGGTTAATGAGGGTCACTTTATAGGGTGACCACCATTATCCCAGTCATGGTGACCATCATTACTTCAAAAACATGGTGGATACTATGGCAGCTATAAAGATCAGTTTACCCCAGTCATGTCGAACGCCGTTACTCCAGTTTAGATGTTTATGAAAAGACGCATTGCCCAAAGTCAGTCGACTTCAACAGATCAAGCACTCACTGAAGCCATTATGAGAAATTAGCTACATAGTCAGCACCACATGTGGAAATCACATGCTCTGGCACTCCCCGAAACTGCGCCATTTGGAGACGTTGGGAAACACTTTACTGTGACCTGAAACATACAAGGATAAACACAAAGCAAATAGTTCGAGAAATATCTTATGAATTACCAAATAATCACGTACCACTAAGGCACTCATACACTGGTTTCTGTAATCAGGTACATTCTCTTTACGCTCTAATCACGCAGGTTCTATGTCACTGGTGAACTGTATCTGCTCCACAATTTAAAATCTATACTCGCTTACACATTGACGATATCGGCAACTCTCCATCATCAATGAGAAACTTTTGGTACTTGAAATTAGTATAGCTACAAACATTTGAAAAGCTGACATTCATCAACATACAGTAAACGCAACTTTCTTTGTCTACTGTTAATATGACATATTCTTATGAACTTCTCACTTCAAAATTATCACCTCATCAACACTGTGTCGTCGATTCTCCCTCGATTTTACAGCCTCTAAATGGTTTATTACATTTTAAAAAATGTGTCATGTCTTTGACGTTGCCACAATTACTTATTTGATGCAAGCGAATACTGAACTGCATCGCAGAAAAGACATAGCTCTGCGAGAGAGATCTGTCTGTGCCAAGTGTGCTGTAAGCTACCTACCTTATGCAAAGGTTCGGAATTGTGAGAAAAAATTAGTCAGCTATATGGAAAGACTTGTAACATACAGTGCGTACAAGAAGCAGGAGGCAACAATAAGACTGCAAGACCTAGATGAAAGCAAGTTTTGAGAACATGTCAATCTGGAGGACAGCGGTTGATTTATTATTTAACATCGAATATAAACAGATACAACCGTAATAAACTTTTCTTACATAAAGTTACCGGTTTCGGTCTGTTTTAGACCATCTTCAGATCCACACCATGATGTAGATGGTGGCTGTGAACGAAGCAGGCGCTACACCTCGACGAACGCTAACTGCTGCGGTTGTGACCGTTTGTATTCGATTTTCCTGTTTAGGAAGGGTGTAAGGCAGGGATTCAGTCTTTCCCCCTAATTTTCAATCTATTCATCGAAGAAGCTGTGACGGAAATTACAAGTGGGATGAAATTCATGGTGATAGGAAATTAGTAATAAGTGAGATGATATCACTAATAAGATTCGCTGATGACATTACTATCCTCAGTGAAAGTCAATAAGAATTACAGACAGAGGGTAACGTATTCCTCCATAAAGGTAGGAGACGAGGTACTGGCAGAAGTGAAGCTGTGAGGACTGGTCGTGATTCGTGCTTGGGTAGCTCAGAGGGTACAGCACTTGCCCGCGGAAGGCAAACATCTTGAGTTCGAGTCTCGGTCTGGCACACAGTTTCAATCTGCCAGAAAGTTTCATATCAGCGCACACTCCGCTGCAGAGTGAAAATCTCATCCTGGAAACATCCTCCAGGCTGTGAAAAAGCCATGTCTCCGCTATATCCTTTCTTCAATGAGTGATAGTTCTGCAAGGTTCGCAGGAGAGGTTCTGTGAAGTTTGGAAGGTAGGAGACGAGGTACTGGCAGAAGTGAAGTTGTGAGGACGGGTCGTGAGTCGTGCTTGGGTAGCTCAGATGGTAGAGCACTTGCCCGCGCAAGGCAAAGGTCCTGATTTCGAGTCTCGGTCCGGCAGACAGTTTTAATTTGCCAGGAAGTTTCAGCCATTCTTCTGTTTCTAGAATAGACAAGATTGCCTTTCTCCGAGATTTCTTGTAGGATAGGCTCAAGTACCTAGCTGAAAGCATCGTGTGTGGAAAATAAATGAATCTTGGTTTCTTGCTATGGGGATGAAAACCGTATAATTCAGGCTCGATTATCTTCAAGCTATGTAATCGATGTCACACTTGTCAATAGACATTTTGAACGATACATATATCGAAAGTAACAAACGTCCACAGGCCTTACCATCTTTAGGACGATTATTGCTGCTTGTAGGCACGCAGATTTCCGGAAGATAAAGTTCGATGCAGGATTATTTACACTAGAAGAGATAAGATCGCTGAAAGCCACGTCATGAATCTAATGGAATTTTTGAGTGATGACGTGGAAGCAGCAATCGTCACCCACAAAATAAGAGGTACTAACGTTTGAGACACATTCACAGCCACAGCTATCACACTACAAGTAACTGCAGAAGTATAGAAAAAGCTTGGCAGAAGGACGAAAAGGAAGCACTGAAAAAATGCGCAGTTTGGATGTCTCCATTAGGCATAAGATTGTTCGAATGCGTCAAGTATAGAAGACAGGATCGACAAGTTGAAAGTTTTACGTCGATGTTTTTGTTTCTAAAGAGGGGTTCAACATGCAGGACATCAGCAAGAAAATTATAGGAACAGATGTGGTTGCGAGTTGGCTCTTCACGTATCTATCTACAACGAAGAAAAATGAGTTTTAGTAGGAAAGACTGATGTTTATCTTCTGCTCTTCACATGTATTCAAGCTGCCCCCATTTGGATCACAGGGACGACTGGGCTGAAGAAACAAGCGCACAGTTTCTGGACTCTGGAAGAGAACGTAACTTCATCAGTATGGAACCAGTTAAATGCATGTAATTACAAGTCAGCAGTGTGTCTATGACGATTTTTTGATTGGTATTCAGTTGAGTGCTGAAGACCATTAACGACATTAACGACATACAAATGGCTGTCACGTGCTCCCCATCCACACTCATGGCATCGCAAGTCACACACACTTATCAACATCATTATATTTATCCCTGTATCATGACTAATACAGGGAATAGTGATCACAAGGTCGTTATAGCTAGGCTCAATACCGTTTCTTCCAAATTTTATTTAAAAAAACGGATAAAGTGTCACTAGAAGCCTTCCTAAGAGACAATCTCCATTCCTTCCGAACTGACGATGCAAATGTAGACGAAATGTGGCTCAAATTCAAAGATATAGTAGCAACAGCAATTGAGAGATTCATTCCTCATAAATTGGTAAGAGATGGAACTGATACCCCATGGTACACAAAACAGGTCCGAACGCTGTTGCAGAGGCAACGGAAAAAGCATGCGAAGTTCAGAAGAACGCGAAATCCCGAAGATTGGCTAAAATTTACAGACGCGGCAAATTTGGCACGGACTTCAATGCGAGATGCCTTTAATAGGTTCCACAACGAAACATTGTCTCGAAATTTGGTAGAAAATCCGAAGAAATTCTGGTCGTATGTAAAGTACACAAGCGGCAAGACGCAGTCAACACCTTCGCTGCGCAGTGCCGATGGTACTGTTACCGACGACTGTGCAGCTAAAGCGGAGTTATTGAACGCAGTTTTCCGAAATTCCTTCACCAGGGAAGACGAATGGAATATTCCAGAATTTGAAACACGAACAGCTGCTAGCATGAGTTTCTTAGAAGTAGATACCTTAGGGGTTGCGAAGCAACTCTAATCACTGGATACGGGCAAGTCTTCAGGTCCAGATTGTATACCGATTAGGTTTCTTTCAGATTACGCTGATACAATAGCTCCCTACTTAGCAATCATATACAACCGCTCGCTCACCGATAGATCTGTACCTGCAGATTGGAAAATTGCGCAGGTCGCACCAGTGTTTAAGAAGGGTAGTAGGAGTAATCCATCGAACTACAGACCTCGGTTTGCAGTAGGGTTTTGGAGCATATACTGTATTCAAACATTATGAATCACCTCGAAGGGAACGATCTATTGATACGTAATCAGCATGGTTTCAGAAAACATCGTTCTTGTGCAACGCAGCTAGCTCTTTATTCGCACGAAGTAATGGCTGCTATCGACAGGGGATCTCAAGTTGATTCCGTATTTCTAGATTTCCGGAATGTTTTTGACACCGTTCCTCACAAGCGACTTCTAATCAAGCTGCGGGCCTATGGGGTATCGTCTCAGTTGTGCGACTGGATTCGTGATTTCCTGTCAGGAAGGTCGTAGTTCGTAGTAGTAGACGGCAAATCATCGAGTAAAACTGAAGTCATATCAGGTGTTCCCCAGGGAAGCGTCCTGGGACCTCAGCTGTTCCTGATCTACACTCGTGGAAATGGAAAAAAGAACACATTGACACCGGTGTGTCAGACCCACCATACTTGCTCCGGACACTGCGAGAGGGCTGTACAAGCAATGATCACACGCACGGCACAGCGGACACACCAGGAACCGCGGTGTTGGCCGTCGAATGGCGCTAGCTGCGCAGCATTTGTGCACCGCCGCCGTCAGTGTCAGCCAGTTTGCCGTGGCATACGGAGCTCCATCGCAGTCTTTAACACTGGTAGCATGCCGCGACAGCGTGGACGTGAACCGTATGTGCAGTTGACGGACTTTGAGCGAGGGCGTATAGTGGGCATGCGGGAGGCCGGGTGGACGTACCGCCGAATTGCTCAACACGTGGGGCGTGAGGTCTCCACAGTACATCGATGTTGTCGCCAGTGGTCGGCGGAAGGTGCACGTGCCCGTCGACCTGGGACCGGACCGCAGCGACGCACGGATGCACGCCAAGACCGTAGGATCCTACGCAGTGCCGTAGGGGACCGCACCGCCACTTCCCAGCAAATTAGGGACACTGTTGCTCCTGGGGTATCGGCGAGGACCATTCGCAACCGTCTCCATGAAGTTGGGCTACGGTCCCGCACACCGTTAGGCCGTCTTCCGCTCACGCCCCAACATCGTGCAGCCCGCCTCCAGTGGTGTCGCGACAGGCGTGAATGGAGGGACGAATGGAGACGTGTCGTCTTCAGCGATGAGAGTCGCTTCTGCCTTGGTGCCAATGATGGTCGTATGCGTGTTTGGCGCCGTGCAGGTGAGCGCCACAATCAGGACTGCATACGACCGAGGCACACAGGGCCAACACCCGGCATAATGGTGTGAGGAGCGATCTCCTACACTGGCCGTACACCACTGGTGATCGTCGAGGGGACACTGAATAGTGCACGGTACATCCAAACCGTCATCGAACCCATCGTTCTACCATTCCTAGACCGGCAAGGGAACTTGCTGTTCCAACAGGACAATGCACGTCCGCATGTATCCCGTGCCACCCAACGTGCTCTAGAAAGTGTAAGTCAACTACCCTGGCCAGCAAGATCTCCGGATGTGTCCCCCATTGAGCATGTTTGGGACTGGATGAAGCGTCGTCTCACGCGGTCTGCACGTCCAGCACGAGCGCTGGTCCAACTGAGGCGCCAGGTGGAAATGGCATGGCAAGCCGTTCCACAGGACTACATCCAGCATCTCTACGATCGTCTCCATGGGAGAATAGCAGCCTGCATTGCTGTGAAAGGTGGATATACACTGTACTAGTGCCGACATTGTGCATGCTCTGTTGCCTGTGTCTATGTGTCTGTGGTTCTGTCAGTGTGATCATGTGATGTATCTGACCCCAGGAATGTGTCAGTAAAGTTTCCCCTTCCTGGGACAATGAATTCACGGTGTTCTTATTTCAATTTCCAGGAGTGTATATAAATGACCTGGGAGACAATCTGAACAGTTCTCTTAGATTGTTCGCAGATGATGCTGTAATTTACCGTCTAGTAAGGTCATCCGAAGACCAGTATCAGTTGCAAAGCGATTTAGAGAAGACTGCTGTATGGTGTGGCAGGTGGCAGTTGACGCTAAATAACGTAAAGTGTGAGGTGATCCACGTGAGTCCCAAAAGAAATACGTTGGAATTCGATTACTCGATAAATAGTACAATTCTCAAGTCTGTCAATTCAACTAAGTACCTGGGTGTAAAAATTACGAACAACTTCAGTTGGAAAGACCACATAGATAATATTGTGGGGAAGGCGAGCCAAAGGTTGCGTTTCATTGACAGGACACTTAGAAGATGCAACAAGTCCACTAAAGAGACAGCTTACACTACACTCGTTCGTCCTCTGTTAGAATACTGCTACGTGTAGTGGGATCCTTACCAGGTGGGATTGACGGAGGACATCGAAAGGGTGCAAAAAGGGCAGCTCGTTTTGTATTATCACGTAATAGGGGAGAGAGTGTGGCAGATATGATACGCGAGTTGGGATGGAAGTCATTAAAGCAAAGACGTTTTTCGTCGCGGCAAGATCTATTTACGAAATTTCAGTCACCAACTTTCTCTTCCGAATGCGAAAATATTTTGTTGAGCCCAACCTACATAGGTAGGAATGATCATCAAAATAAAATAAGAGAAATCAGAGCTCGAACAGAAAGGTTTAGGTGTTCGTTTTTCCCGCGCGCTTTCCGGGAGTGGAATGGCAGGGAGATAGTATGATTGTGGTTCGATGAACCCTCTGCCAAGCACTTAAATGTGAATTGCAGAGTAATCACGTAGATGTAGATGTAGATCATCACACATATCAGTGACACCATCATCGCTTAACAAGGTAAGCCCCTCCCTCTCCCTCCCGTTCCTCATACCCCTCCCCTCTCTAGCCAATCACAGAACAAAATATTAGCTGTTAGAAAATGAAGCATACAACGACAGGCCAGTAAAATGATGCCGCCTATTAAGTTAACCGTTCACAATGTGGTTCCCAAGCTATGTTAGGTTCACCTGCATTACCTACAACGGCGGGAAGTTCAAAAAACTAACCTAAGCTTCACTAGATTTGCATAAAATGGCATCATCTTTAAAGAAGTTTGCCCGTGAGTTGCGTAAAATTTCTTCATGTTCGATGATATTTATGAATACTACAAAATTTCCATGTCGAAAAAATGCGTAAGCTTCATATGAATTGGAGCTGTGAAACAGAGAGAGATTACCCATCATGTCAGCAGCGGAGGTATCTGATAACATGACCCGTTGGCTCCTAAGTGGTTATGCATCTCAAATTACTTCTCTCTTTCTCTCTGTAATCTTAAACTTCACGTAGCATAAACAGTATGTTACAGAAAGAATATGGGGAAAAAACTCAAAAAAACACTGTATGTAATAAATCGCAAAGTTTTAACAATATCTTTAAGTTTTTATTTATTTTCATGCACACGCGCACACGCGCACACACACACACACACACACACACACACACACACAAAATAAAACTTTATGTTTTATACCTTTTTCAGGCATGTGTAAGAAAATTAACCAACTTACAGTTTACAAGTAACTATTTGTATTTTTCACACACACACACAGATATGTTATTTTTTTAAACATACACATTTTCAAATGTTTACGTTATTCAGTGAAAACATTCATCATCAGTATCATTTTTCAGGTGTTAGCCACAAGCCAATGTATACATGTCCTCGAAAAGGTAAAACTTTTAATATCTTGTGCAGTTAATCGAAGTCTGTATTGCTTGACAATAGAAACAACATGGTGCCTTGATTGGGCTACTTACTGGACAGTTGTTTTAATCTACAAATCCAATGCACATTGCCCGTACTGATCGATGGTTAACCGATTAACAGAAAATATTGCTTGGAATTTTTAATGGTTAACCGGTGAACAGGTGAAAGTTTTACTCCTTCAAGTCTGTGCACTGTGCGTCCAGACTTGATCACAAGTGCACACGTTTACACCGTTCAGCAAGAACATTATGATCACCTACCTCACAACTGGTACATACACCTTTGCAACATATAATAACGATGATGCGTCTCAGCTTATGACCAATGAGGCCTTGGTAGGTCTTGGGAGGGAGTTGGCGCCACATCTGCACACACGAGTCACCCAATTCTCACAAATTCCAGGGAGGCGGGTGATTAGCTCGGACGCCACATTCAATCACATCCCAGATGTGTTCGACCTGGATGAGATCTGGTGAGTTTGGAACCAGCACATCAACTGGAACTCGCGACTGTGTTCCCCAAACCACTCCATCACACTCCTGGCCTTATGACACAGAGCATTATCTTGTTGAAAAATGCCATTGCTGTTGGGAAACATGATCGTCATGAAGGGATATACTTGGTCTGCAAACAGTGTACAATACTTCTTGGTTGTCATGGTTGCTTGCACGAGCTCCACGGGACCCATGGTTGCCCACATGAATGTTCCGCAGAGCATAATGGAGACACCACCAGCTTGTATTTGTCCTGCAGTACAGCAGTCAAGGAATTGTTCCCCTGGAAAATGTTTTCACGGCCTCTCATCGGCATGATGAAGAAGCTATCGGAATTTTGTCACACCGGGCAACACTCTTCTACTGCATCAACATCCAATGCAGATGGTCGCGTGCCCATTTCAACCATAGTTGCCGATGTCATGCTATTAACATTATTACACGACGAGGTCGTCGGATGTGGAGAGGTCCATCTTTAGGAGTGTGCGATGCACTGTGTGTTCAGACACATTTGTACTCGCCCAGCATTAAAGCCTAACGTTACTTCCGCCACAATTCACCGCCTGTCCTGTTTTGCCAATCTTCCCAGCCTACGACATCTGCCATCCTTAATGAAGGGCGGCCGCCCAACCCCACGACGTCTGGATGTGGTTTCACCTTCGTTTCACCACGTTTTCAAGACACTCATTACAGCACTCTTTGTAGACACGGCAAGTCGTGCAGTTTCCTCCTGTCCATCACAGCCTGCCGTCGGTGGAACTCATCTCGCGCGCCTTCCCCACTCTACATGTCGACAGCACACTCGCTGGGTGCGGGAAGCATATATGAATTTCCACCATAGAGCTTGTCGAGAATGTAGGAAAACGTACAACGTAAAACCGCTAAGCATGTCGAAGGCCTCTATCATAGTTTGAAAGTAGAAGATAGCAAAGGTAATCCGATGTCTTAAATTTCGTGTTTAAGAAATCATTCACGCAAGAGGATTGTAGATATCACACCATTGTTTGACGAACACACGGACTCTTTCTTTTTTTCAATTTTACTTCTGAAATTAATTCAGTACAGTGTCTTTAAAATCACTAATGTGTTAGTCTTACCCTACCTGTGTGCTGTGCACATATTCTTCTGTTGAAGCTATGTTTAATTAAACAAAAAAATATCAAAAAAAGAATACATCATAAATACGATAATCATTGAAACTAAACTTTGATACAAAAGTTACAAATTCAAATAAAAAATTATAAAATAACATTTTTCATGGCTTTTTCCCAATTATCCCCAAAATAGGCCATTAACTTATATTTAGCAAGAAACATCAAGAAAAATGGACATAAATTGCTCTGGTAATTACGAGAAAATAATATTGTTTTTCTCGATGACATGTTTTCAAACAATGTCATCTTTTTTATCAAAACACTATGCACTCATGCACTGAAGGCTTCCAAAATATAGACCACATACGAATTTCTTGCACTGCATACCCATATTTTTACTAACGTTTGAATTTCTGCATCCTCCTCTCTGGCGCGTCTTCTGCACCAGCACCTTGCGATTTCAAAGAACGTGTGAACAGTACTATCCCTTGAGTATACTCATACAGAAGAAACCTACTGCTAATCTGAAAAAGAACATTCGTCAGCTAACGCTTTCTCCTTTACTAACACAGAAATTGAAAATTCAAGCATATCAGAACGTGACCTAGAATCGCGCTCTGAAAGCTATACAGATACTTCAGTTGAAGGTCTTTCACATAGAGCTGAAGTTCACTTACAAAATCCTCCGTGTAATATAATTGTTCAACCCACTGAAGTACCACGTGAAGTAAATGCTGCAGTGAATGATACTTCATGCGAACAAAACGTCCAAATCGTAATCAGCCAGTTGATCAAATTAGACTACTGTTACGAATTTTTCAAGCAATGGAAGAATGTATAAAAAGTCTTAAAACTAAACAACAACGAACTATTACAGCATTTCTATGCAGTTAAAAAACAATTCAATGATTTAACAAAATTGGCCTCCAAGCTTAACATTTTATCAATGCAGCAACAGGTGAAGTTTTACAATGAAAGAGAGGTTATTGTGGTCTTCTGGAGACCATAAATTCTCTGTCTAATGAACAGAAACAATTAAAAGATATTTTAGGAGAGTTAGAAAACAAACTCTATACCTTCACGGAAGAACAGAGGACTAAAATTCAGAAACAATTTGATAATCAGTGCAAGCACGTTGTTAACGAACTTTCATAATGGCTTTCACAGAAGGATGTAGAACTTAATAGTAAACTTGATTCAAAATTTGAACGTATGATCAATGAATCGGTCACAGCCGGTATGTCTGAATGGGCCAATTCAAATTAATCTTTAATGTCAGAACCAACAAAGATAAAAGTTACTTTAAGCAAAGAGACGCAGGATTGGCGTCACTGAGTTACTACGCAAATCACAAAACTGCAATTGATATGGTCTATGGGTAGCGGAATAGTTCAAGTTATCCCAACATTTGCTAATAAAACATGTGAAAGTTACAACAGTCCTGCTGTGCATCATGTGACATACTGTAATGAAATGATTTCCGGTTATCTGCTGTTAAAGCGTCTACCGTATGAAGTAGGAGCTAGACCTTCAATATCCTCTGTCCTACCTGAGGGAAGTTTATGTAAGCGTAGACAATGCCAGGTATTTTTGCCACCTAAACGTACCCCACATTCAGTTGGTTTCATAAATGCTTTCGAAGGCACACTGTCTCAATCCTGGACTGAAAAACAGAAGGTTCGCTTCACAAAGGCTATACATAGGGTGATAACACCCTCTGGACGACATGAACGGCAGAACTCTGCCAAAAGTATGAACTTGAAAGAATATTTTTATCTGAATACTGGTGGGAATGTCTGCAGTAAAGACACGGGAAACAGGCGTTCAGTCGTAAACCATTCCAGGCCAAACATGTTAGTTTCCACAGGTATTTTGAGAAGTACTTAAATAAAAGTCGCTAATTTCTCATAAATTTGTGTTGAGAATTCTGAAGTTGAAGCTTAGATACTTACGAGAAATTATTATATGTACTGAATGATAAGGTAGAATATTTTATATCGTTACTTGACTCCACAGATGTGATACATGAAGACATAAATGTTAAGCACAGTAATAACAACGGCTATAATAGCACGCCATAACCAAATCAGCCACTCAAACAGAATAAAAATTGAGTTTGCCAAATGGCTACCACACTGCCCAAGTTACGTCACCTCCTACATCTCATAATTACTGTGTACAATGTTCTGAAAACCACCCATCAAATCTCTATTATTACAACAGAAGGTACAATAATTGGTATTGTCCTGGTCACTGAGGAAATGAAATGGACAGTTCTATAAAAATAGTAACAGTTACTGGAAATCACATAATGCAAACCAGAACCAGGGGAATATGAACAATACTCACCCAAAAAAAAGAGATGCTAGTTAGTCTACCTGATAACTGCTGGCAAAATCAAGGCCTCTCGGCAAATATTACTGAAGAGACTAATGAGCCACGGCTGGCAACCAACAATAGCGCTGCATCAGACGAATTCTGACTTCATGAAACTTTCCAATTATGGTCGTTTCATGGGTAGGGGCAATAAGTTGACCTTTTAAGATATATTGATGGAATGTATATAAGAGATGAATTAGGTATGGATCAACAAATGTTCTAACAACCTATGAGTGTTATTTCAAAATTCGAATAATGCCATAGTTTAGTTAACACTCAAAATACCTGGGGTTACTTTATGCCCACATTTTGAAGATGTTGTAATCTAGTCAGGTACATTACATTTGAAAATTTTGAAAAAGAAACCTTTATTCTTCATGGTGAATTCATCTACCAGATTCCACATACGTTTTAAATTTTTACTTAAACTTAACACACAAAGTTAAGTCTCAGAACTAAATGTCACTTTCACCAATGAATGTCAGTTCAATATTTCCAGGTTCAGAGCCTTACATACACATCAATATCTCTTTAAAAATGGAATTTTTTTCTGGAAATGAACGTAAAATTATACCTTTCCTTGGGTAAATGCTATTTATGTACCGAGGGAAAAGATATTGTAGCTAGTTTAACACAAACTCCAAGTAGAACATGGCAGATATTACCAAGGTATTAAGATAAAATGTTTGAAAACAGAGAGTGCACTTCAAAATAATTCTTCAGGTCTCCATTATGAGAGTGAGAATAACAAAGCTTATATTCATGATAAAGTAATGGAATCATCCTACCTCAGTAAATTAAGAAACAGACTTGCAAAGTATTTACGTTTGTTTGATGAAAAACCAGGAATAATAGGTACATATGTGTACCAGATGGACATGACACCACATGACTCATTTTGCTGAAAATATTGCTCCATTCTGTGGGTGAAACAGGAGGGTGTTATCTGTAAAATAAAATGAATGCCTCATGGGAATGTCATTGAATCATCTGATTCCCTGCACTGTAGTCCACTACTAGCAGTAGATTCATTTAGTCACAGATTAACAAAATAGTTGTGTCAGTTCATACACAACCAGAAAATTTAGATGCAGTAATGTTATGGTGTACACTTTCAAAATAGCATGGATATGAGAGTTTCCTACTGGCAGGTTCTATTGTCTAATGAATCTGAGAAGAAAAAAACTTTCATCCTTGGTGGAAGAAGTATTGTACAAGTAATGGGAATCATTATTGTTTCTTTGTACATGTGCAGTGTACCAATCGATATTAAATAAAGCTATTATTATTATTATTTCCAGTTTTGTGTATTACCCTTGAGGCTCAATATAAGGTGTGGTGTGTTATTGCTGCGCTACATACAGTTGTGCTACAACTGCGCTACAACCTGACCTGTTAGATAAAATAACATTGTATATGGGTAGCACTTAACTGTTACTGCTATTTGGGGAGAGCATCTTGATTTACTCAATACCACATTGTGTAATATTACACAGACAGCAGTGACAGCCAATGTACAAAAATCGCAATTCAATCACCTTTCAGCTTGTGGAGTGGTTCTGGCATTCCCTTTGTTTTTGAATAAGGACTAAATCCTTCCCCTTTAAGTGTGCTACTTGTTTACAATGTGATGTGAATGATGAATTAGTGTTTCTAAGGCAGTTGTCTTTCGGCGATGACCTGTTAAACAGAGTTATTATCACCTGAGACTGTGACTTCTAGTGGCAGGAAAACTGTGGTGACTGCTAATAAAAAGTATTCTACAGGCAGTCTGGATTATTTCTTTTAAAATGAAAATAAAATTAATTTATAGGACACATTATATCTCCTTCAGGCATAAAACTTATTTCCAGTAATATAAGTGATTTAACGAATTTTCCAGCTCCTATATCAAATTTGCAGCTAAAAGCTTGTATGGTCTAATCGTTTTGTCGTCACATCATACCTAACTAAGTGCTCAATAGCCTAGCACTACTAAATTTGCTACAGAAAAATGCAGCATAGTTCTGCTCAGAGAAATTTCAGTAATATTTTTATGCTATAAAAGAATGCTTTCGTAAATTCTGAAATCCTATGCCATCCTGACATTAAACTGGATTTTTGTATTTTCTAGACATGGACCCTGTCTATTTGAAATGCCTGAGAAGGACAATGGAACTGAAGTTAACATTATTAGTTTTGCAAGTCAAACAGTTTCAGAATGTGAACTTGCGCATTCAGCTACTGAACTGGAAGCTGAGGTCAGAATATGGTATTTCAAGGAATTTAACTTCTACGTTTATCACAACCACATTCAACGTATTTTCTGATCAGGTATTGAGCTTTTTGTTAACCTGCAAGTAACTTCATGCTACAGTTGCAAAGTGGACATCATTCCTTCAGGAATACAGTTTTGAAATAATGCACATGAACAATAAAGACAATGCTATACCAGATACCTTGTCTCATCTAGCACAAGGTCCTACTAATGTTATAGACTTTTTTTAAAAAAAATACTAATTACTGGTAGAAGTAGTGGTTCCCCAGAAAATAAAAACTACTCTTGATGAAAGGCACGCAAGGTACAGATCCTACATGGGAGTAAAGGTATTACTCATACAAAATTCATCTTAGAAACTACAAAGTACAGAATAACATATTGTTGTGTGTGTGTGTGTGTGTGTGTGTACCTAATGCTTGCAGAATTGCAGAAACACTTTAATTTCGAAGATGCATTATGCTTGGGAGCACTATAGTGCACTAAAATCTTTGCAAAGCGAAGTCTTTCTTACCTTCCAAGTAAGGAAAGATCTGTAGAACAGTTGTAGAAAACTTGTCTGATCTATCAAAAAAACAAAACCACCAATGAGAGCTGCCTCACAGAACTACATTCTAGATTGCCAACACAAATTTTAGAAATAGTATTCATCCCTGTTGCTGGTAATGGCCTCTCCATGATACGGAATTAAGTAATAGGTACATTTTATGACCTTTTTCAGAAGTACATCAAACTATATATACAACATTCACAGCACCATCTACCATCATCGTAAGTGTTCTTGGACACCACACACCTACAGTTGGAAAACGTGTCGCACTTCTAACAGATAATATGCCAAACGTCACATGAAACAAATGGAAAGTTTTTACAATACTGTAACATCAGACACATTCTGATATCAAAATTTCATCCACAACGTGAGCCAGTTGTACACATTTCCAAAGAATTCAACTGGTATATGTAAAGGAAGTACACAACATACACGTTGGTTGGAATTTATTGAACCTTTTGAACACATAATAAATAATTTATGTGTAACCATTACACATCTTCAAACCTGGTCATTAACTGTGAAAAAAAAACAGAGACCAGATAGTTAATTGCAATGCAAGTCTAAAGAAGAATCTATGCTGGAGGACAAGGTACTGAAAACACTAATTGCACTCATTGAAGATGCCAGGATTAGAAAGAACACATACAACAAATAGTTAGGATGTGTACAGAAATATTTAGTTGGAGAAACCATATTGCTTAAATCACATCCAAAAATGTCTGTCCTACAGAAAAAAATAGAAATGGCAGCACCTGTAAACAGGACCACATAAAATTATCAGTATTCCATGTCCAGGTTTTTCCAAAAACAAAATATATAGGACTTTATAGTCACCAAGATTTAAAAAAGTTTTGGCATGGGTAGTAGTGACTACTGTAGCCCTTGAATTGAAAAAAATTTACAGTATAAATCCTTGAAAACTGATTCACATGCAAACATACTCTACACAATTTTCATATATGAATGTACACAAAAAAAATGTTGACCAAATTTTTTGTATTGAGTATACTATATTATCAAGTACCAGTACAGACATATTAGAAAGTAAACCGCTATCTGCATAGTTTTGCTTTAGTGTAACAAAATATTTTAAGTACAGTGAATGCTACACAACATTCTGAACTGTCTCAAGAAATACCTATACAAGTGAGTGTTCGTATGTAACAGTTTTTCCAAAAGAGAAAAGATATTAATTTCAAAATGTACCTGTTTATAGCACACTAATAGGTGACACTAATCTACAATTAAGTTGAAGAGGTACTGGTGTACAAAACTAAAATTTTGTGTAGAAGGGTCTCTTACTTTTATTTGATAAACGTTAAAGAAGTAGTTTTCTCTTTGGAGTAATCACCACTTTTCTCACAGCAAAAATTATTATCTAACTATGCATATATTAGTCATTAACTTGTATTGTGCATGATTAATGGTCACTTGACCATGACATTGGAACAAATGGCGTAGGTGTGAGGTATCAAGCAGAGCACAGAGAAAAAACTGTGAATATTTCAAATGAAATTAATACTTTAGATGTAACAGAGCTACATTATTTATATTCGTAAAATAAAGATTTGTGAGTCTAAATGAGGCGAACTTACAGTCCATTAACTTCAAATAGGTATGTAGATGTATTTAAGTAATTGATGAGTATTTTACTGTGAAAGCTGTGTGTGGCAGTGCAAGATAATCCCTAATTGAGCCTATCTTTAAAATTTTCAGCTTTCTATGTGTGTATTTTGCATGTACACGTTGTCATTATTCTACTAAATGCAGATGAAACTATTTTCAGATAACTGACAGAAATCTGCTGTCCAAGTCTTGAGTATTCCTCAGTCTGCGCAGAAACAAATGCTTAAAATGGGAAGTTACAATCACACAATGTATATGTTTCTTTAAATGAGAAGAAATAAAGTAGATATAAATGTAAAGCTAATATTCTTCATGTATAGGTAATGAAAACATTTTATTTTTCATTAAAAATAACGAGATCTGTGTTGTCATGCTTCAAATATGCCTACCTAATATAAATGATGGAACTTTACAGTGAAATCCTGCGGCTATTTCGAACTCTGTGCACACTTCTATGACCGTTTAAACATTTGTGTATTACATAAGTGTACCGGTAGACAGGGTAATGCGAGAATGAAATGTGTTTTGTAACTCGATAATTTCGCCGATCCAGGCACTTCACAAAAGTGAAGCCTTCATTTTCCTAGTTTCAGTCCTGTGAGCAGCTGCTTGTTGTGATCAGTGTGTGGAAGAGGGATGTTCTTAAGCAGCATGTGAACACACTAACGACTACGCTGTATCACTGACTGGCCGTTAACCCTACCAGTGTGTGTACCTGACAACAATCCCAGTTATGCAAGACAAACTTGACTGTCGCAGCTGAGTGACCCATATGTGGCGCTAATGATCAGGTCTCTATCTTAACCAAGATCGTTGGCCAAATCGAAATAAACAACAACTAGCACACTTTTTTTTCAGAACTTCTGTCAGCAAAAATCTTTTCCTATTCTTTGCATACATTGCAGCTTAGGTGGTAAATGGCTGTGTGAACACTCCGAGACAGATCGCTGCGTGTCAGATTGTGTTCAGTGTGGTTGTTGACTTTCTTTATGTTTCCATTTTTATGCGAAATAGTGTTAGCATAATGGAAAGAGCAACCATGTAAGTGAGATCTGTAATACATTTTCTAAGTCGCATTACGAAATTTCTAGAAGTAACTATGATGTCATAATTCTCTTCAGCATTAATTTATGCACCCAGTACCTTCTGTTGCGAAAGTAAGCACTACCTACTCTTGAATATATTTATAAAATCCGTTGAGATAGCGTTATAAATTATTTATTGAGTGAAAAATTTTATGTAGAGAGGGCAATCCAGGTAATTTTTCTGAAGTCGTAATTTCATGTACTCAGAACAATACACAGAAAGAATAGGTGGCTAACGAAGTGTTAATCATTATGTGTACCCAAAAATGCATTTTACCCTCTTTATTGACTTTTTTTCATTTGACACGTAAGTTGTTGGCGTGACCTCGTTTATTGTGAAAAAAGTGTGTGTGAAATCTCATGGGACTTAACTGCTAAGGTCATCAGTCCCTAAGCTTACACACTACTTAACCTAAATTATCCAAGGACAAACACACACACCCATGCCCGATGAAGGACTCGAACGTCCGCCGGGACCAGCCGCACAGTCCATTCCATGACTGCAGCGTCCTTGAACGCTCGGCTAATACCGCGCGGCATCGTTTATGGTATAGAACTGAATTTTGTGTGTTTCCCAAAATTTAGAGGGACTCCATTTTCAGAGAATCTCTTAATAAATCCTTGAGAAACATTAACAATCATTTCTGTTGCTTCATTTGTAATGGGATTTTTCACAAAATTACTAGTCTGTAAAAGGTACCAGTTCTGCTTGATGGCTATTACGTCGGTCATATAACGAATAGGAATGCATATAAATTTAAAACTTCTGAGACTTCCTTCATAATTTATGCTCAGTCACTAAAATTTTCTCTCCTTTCAACAGTGGTATGCATGACACAGACTCAGAAACTCTCCTCCCAAACAGGCTATGAGGGACCAACGGTACTGACCAGTCACCGTGTCATCCTCAGCCCACATGTGTCACTGGATGCGGATATGGAGGAGCAAGTGATCAGCATTCCGCTCTCCAGGCCGTATGAAATCTTACAGTAATACAAAAGGGGTTCGAGAATGCAGTATCTGTAGGGAAGTTGAACGTATGTGTTCTGAGTAACTTGACTCTGCAATGCAGGCTAATCCGATATGACACTTCTTACCTTCGATGTAGACATTAGACTTTCAGATAAACTTCTCGCTACGAGGTACTGCTGATACATTAGGTTTAGCAGCAACATATACCGAGGAGTCAAAGTGACAGAGGGCTAAGGTGTAGTATGACAGTCTAATTATAATACACAAATTATTGGCAACAAAAGCACAAAAAAAGCCGTTTGAACCAATGATACAGTTCTCTATAAGTAAATAACCTTAAAATAAATCTGCAAGCAACTCAGAAGAAAAAGAAATTTCAAGACACATATTCAGGAATAGCACCAAGCGCTAGCGAAATAATGCAAAATAACAAGAACCAGACCTTGAATAACTAAAATCCAAAATGAAATGACACGATTTAGAGAATAATAAGACAATACCAGTAACATTAAAAGTAATAGAAATAGTTTACACTAGGCCAAACCAAAGAATTAGAATTCCCAAAGCTGAAATAAAATTCCATAATAAAAGGTGAATTCAGTGACCATGGTACCAGAACGGTGGCGATCGGGGTGGCCGAGCGGCTCTAGGCGCTTCAGTCTGGAACCGCGCGACCGCTACGGTCTTAGGTTCGAATCCTGCCTCGGGCATGGATGTGTGTGATGTCCTTAGGTTAGTTAGGTTTAAGTATTTCTGAGTTCTAGGGGATTGATGACCTAAGATGTTAAGTCCCATAGTGCTCAGAGCCATTTGAACCATTTTTTAACCAGAGCGGCAAATTTAATTTTGTTTGACCCAAGTGACTAATACGCAGAATATTTCGTCGTGATCACGTGCTGTACAAAATGACAGTCAAATGAGTATCACAATAACAACACGGCTGTCACACATAATTTATCCCCTAAATACTTTTATCTCCAATGATGAAATCACATATACAGGTGATTTTCTTCACTGTGCACAAACTCTAGGGATTGATGGGATGAGAGGATACAAAACGAAAAAGGTCTAATGAACGTATGTCCAGAAATGCATGGTTTCCATTTTGGAGACATTTCTTCAGTCTTTCAGTAACGACTTCCTGACACTTAAATCTATACTCGAAGTTAAAAAATTTCTCTTCCTCAGAAATACTTTCCTTGCCATTGCCAGTCTACATTTTATATCCTCTCTACTTCGACCATCATCAGTTATTTTGCTCCCCAAATAGGAAAAACTCATTTTCTACTTTAAGCGTCTGATTTCCTAATCTAATTCCCTCAGCATCACCCGATTTAATTCCACTACATTTCATTATCCTCTTTTGTCTTTTGTTGATGTTCATCTTATATCCTCCTTTCAAGACACTGCCCATTCCGTTCAGCTGCTCTTCCAGGTGCTTTGCTGCCTCTGACAGAATTACAATGTCATCGGTGAACCTCAAAGTTTTTATTTCTTGTCGATGGATTTTAATACCTACTCCGAATTTTTCTTTTGCTTCCTTTACTGCTTACTGTATCGTGTATGCAGAGCCAATTCCAGATGTGGAGACACTGGAGCAGTATATTCATGCAGCGCTGGAAATTCTTCGTATGCAGCGTGGCAGATGTGAACGGTTAGATAGAACATGCACACACATACATGCGCTGAGGCACATGTGAAACATTTTCAACACATACAGTGACTGTGGCTGCATGATACAGCAAGCATTAGACCGCTGTCTATTTAACAATGTATGTTTGAATAAATCTCTCTGGCATGGGAACTATGGATTTCCGGACGTAAGTTTATTAGACATTTTTGTTGCATGTCCTCTCATCGATCAATCCCTAGAGTTTGTACAAGGTGGAAAAAATCATCCTGTACGTAACCGGTGTCAATTAACACTGTTGCAAAGACTGTGAAATAATGCTACAGCCAAGTATAACAAATCACACAGAAAACCAGATAAAGGCATTGTAGCAACATGGTTAACTTTGAACAGATTTGCTGCCCGTTTATGGTATGTAGCGTTAGTGCACGTTCAATATCCTGTGTCCTGTGACCGCAAGGTCGGGCTCACACCGGGCAGACTTAAAAATAATATTCCCTGGCCCTTGTGAAGGACTGTACGCAAGATACACACACAGCCTAAGACGGCACTCTGTCAGTGCAGTCCAGATACAGCAACTAACCGACTTCAGACATCATGACAACACCAGATGTTTCGTGCTACTGTCCATCAGGATTCCATGCATGTGCTGTCAGCCGCCAAACAGCACTCAGCTCCTCAGCCACCTCTCCTAGTTCCTGATCGTCTGTTACTCAGCCACACACACTCAGACGCCAAGATAACAGCGTCTCGTGCTGCCACTGTGCATATGAAGCCACAATGACAGGTTGCCAGCAGTTAGCCACTCGAGTGGCCAGGGGATACATATCACAAGACTTAATGCACATGTGACGTCATTTTGACGTTACAGCCAGGTATCGAAGACCGCAAGAATTTCTATCGAATTTCGGTAGCGTTCGACGTGGGTTACTTGGGAGATACTTTTGTATCCCGCCTGAAAGGGGGCACGTGGGTCTGTTCCTGAAAACAGAAGGGTTGGCTGAATGAAGGAAGTGAGTAGGAGCAGGAAAAGGTGAAAATCTCTCGGTACTGGAGTGTGAACTAAAATCACCTTTACTTAACTTTACGTACAAGCAGTGGTTCACCCACTGTGAAATAGAAACAATGTGGCTAGGTCGTCTCCTCGGAATCAAATCGATAGAATCTGCAGCGGCGCTCATAGAGCTGCACAGCGCCGGCTAGAGAGCGCTGTCATCGGTGTCTCGTAGTACCAACTTATGAACTCGTACCTACGCCGTGGCATCTTTGCTACCGATACCACAGATACCATGCTCAGTTTCGTAGTTGATAGTTTCCGTATTGTGAGTTTCGTATTATGAAAGTATGTCGATTCAAGGCAACTGTAAAAACACGTCATTGTTGGTACGATTTTTCAAAATTAAACTTCACATAATGACATACCGAAAGTTAAAACCTTCATGGGATCTAGACTGCAGCAGTACAGCTGAAAATCCCCAAGTTCATTCTGATACAGCGTGCTGTTACGTAGTGTAAAATAACTGGATCACGTCCTGCCATATCCATAAATTTTTTTCTGCTCCTGTTTCTGAATAGATGTTTTGCAATGTTCTATGTTATGTACATATACAGGGTGTTTCAAAAATGACCGGTATATTTGAAACGGTAATAAAAACCAAACGAGCAGCGATAGAAATACACCGTTTGTTGCAATATGCTTGGGACAACAGTACATTTTCAGGCAGACAAACTTTCGAAATTACAGTAGTTACAATTGTCAACAACAGATGGCGCTGCGGTCTGGGAAACTCTATAGTACGATATTTTCCACATATCCACCATGCGTAGCAATAATATGGCGTAGTCTCTGAATGAAATTACCCGAAACCTTTGACAACGTGTATGCGGAATGGCTTCACATGCAGATGAGATGTACTGCTTCAGCTGTTCAATTGTTTCTGGATTCTGGCGGTACACCTGGTCTTTCAAGTGTCCCCACAAAAAGAAGTCACAGGGGTTCATGTCTGGCGAATAGGGAGGCCAATCCACGCCGCCTCCTGTATGTTTCGGATAGCCCAAAGCAATCACACGATCATCGAAATATTCATTCAGGAAATTAAAGACGTCGGCCGTGCGATGTGGCCGGGCACCATCTTGCATAAACCACGAGGTGTTCGCAGTGTCGTCCAAGGCAGTTTGTACCGCCACACATTCACGAAGAATGTCCAGATAGCGTGATGCAGTAATCGTTTCGGATCTGAAAAATGGGCCAATGATTCCTTTGGAAGAAATGGCGGCCCAGACCAGTACTTTTTGAGGATGCAGGGACGATGGGACTGCAACATGGGGCTTTTCGGTTCCCCATATGCGCCAGTTCTGTTTATTGACGAAGCCGTCCAGGTAAAAATAAGCTTCGTCAGTAAACCAAATGCTGCCCACATGCATATCGCCGTCATCAATCCTGTGCACTATATCGTTAGCGAATGTCTCTCGTGCAGCAATGGTAGCGGCGCTGAGGGGTTGCCGCGTTTGAATTTTGTATGGATAGACTCTGGCGCATGAGACGATACGTGGACGTTGGCGTCATTTGGACCGCAGCTGCAACACGGCGAACGGAAACCCGAGGCCGCTGTTGGATCACCTTGCGCACTAGCTGCGCGTTGCCCTCTGTGGTTGCCGTACGTGGTCGCCCTACCTTTCCAGCACGTTCATCCGTCACGTTCCCAGTCCGTTGAAATTTTTCAAACAGATCCTTTATTGTATCGCTTTTCGGTCCATTGGTTACATTAAACCTCCGTTGAAAACTTCGTCTTGTTGCAACAACACTGTGTTCTAGGCGGTGGAATTCCAACACCAGAAAAATCCTCTGTTCTAAGGAATAAATCATGTTGTCCACAGCACACTTGCACGTTGTGAACAGCACACGCTTACAGCAGAAAGACGACGTACAGAATGGCGCACCCACAGACTGCGTTGTCTTCTATATCTTTCACATCACCTGCAACGCCATCTGTTGTTGAAAATTGTAACTACTGTCATTTCGAAAGTTTGTCTGCCTGAAAATGTACTGTTGTCCCAAGCATATTGCAGCAAACGGTTTATTTCTATCGCTGCTCGTTTAGTTTTTATTGCCGTTTCAAATATACTGGTCATTTTTGAAACACCCTGTAAAAGTACTCTCCCTCTCTCTCTTTCCAAGGAGTGAGTTTTTACTGTCAGTAATTGACAAATTATGCATGAAACACAAAAAAGCGAATGAATATTGAAAACACTTTCATTATCTCGTAAAACAAACTATCAGTCAGAATGAAGAGCACAGAAAAGACTGAGACATTCGTAAAAGAATTGAAAGACTACTTAGTTGCCATCTTCTATACAGTACAAATGAAAATTTACGCGCTAGTTCTTTTTTCTTTTCCAAACAAGAACATTTTCAAGTTAAGTACAACTTTATCCACCAGTATGTCATTTCACGTCATTATAATTTAACAAATTTAACCAATACCGAAGCGTTTTCGAGAGTTCCTCGATATGCTGGTATTTTGAAACAGCATTTATTCATATGACCCAAGATAAATGACTGTTGCCTTATTTGATCTCCTATAACGGCTATTGAGAATTTCTGACTACAGATCAGCCCTTGAAACTAGTTTTCAGAATTTCTAAAAATGTTGTCGACATACCTTATAAACACTGATTTAGCTCCCCCAACCTAAGTGTTTTATGCAACCCACAACACCTTCAAATACCATGGAAAGATTTTCATATTCTCTAGCTTGCTACATTGCTAATTTAGGAAATTTCCTAATTTAGGAAAGTTAATGTAGTTAAATTTTTGACTTGGATACCTTTTTGGCGTTGGTCATAGTTTTCGAATTATTCAAGAAAAATGTACAAAAGTGACCTTCAAAAGCGTTTTTCTTGAATAACTAGGAAATCTTGGCCTCCAGTGGAAATTTCAACTGCATTAAATTTCCCACAAAAATGTCCTGTCATTTTTTTCTGTAGTACCAACAGTCTGTGCATAGCGAGGGAGAGAATACGAAAATCTCGCTCGTGGTTTTTGAAGGCACTGCAGGCGGCATAAAACCGAAGGTAGGGCAGCTGAATCACTCTGTGTGCATTACTGAATTCAATGCAGGCTCGATTCGGTTCGCTTTTTGCTTAAAAATCAGCATGTCGTGTCATTTTTGGAGTTGATGGAAGCTTATTAGGAAAAAATAGTTACCTGAGTACAAAATTTTCACTCAATTTTGAAATTAATTCTTGAATATGCTTTAATCTCACTGCCCTGTCCACACGGATGCAGAACTTGACACATTCATACACAACGTAACTTGAAGATAACGGATCCTGAAGTAAAAAAAAGCGTACCTCTACTTCTCTCTTCTTGAGATGAATGTATTGAACATCATGTTCCCGTCACGTGTTGTGAACCAAACGATCACGACAGCGACTAGACAGCTCTTTTCGTCTTTGATACAGAGTGTGGCGCCAAAATTGGGTCACAGGTGAACAACGCCACCAGATTGCGAGGCTCTGCTGCTGCCCGACCGACTGTCGGGTCGAACCTCAAGACAACACTGGCTGGCCCCTGCTCCTTGCACACTGGGCTGCTCGCCTGTACTGCCAGCTTGCTGACCACGACTCGTCCCCCAGGCATACGCCCCAAGACCTGGGGGACCTGCTATTCGCCACCCAACCCTGAGTCCAGGCACGCCGAGACGCATACAAAACTGGATGGCAAGCTGTCACACCCCTGACTCTTCATTTCTGTCGCTCTGTCCCGCCCGTAGAGTCCTAGAGGCGCTGTGGTAGCGTTTTGCAGCTTGGCGTAATATTAATTTGTAATATTTTCAGATGTCTAATGTGCCATAATTTGTGTTCACATTTAACATTCGTTGTTCAGTGATGCAATTAGCTATTGATTGGAGTGGCGCAGTACGTATATGAGTCCGAGACATACTTACTAATAAACAGCATTCACAATACTGAAAATAACAAGACCAGGTAAGTGCAATAACTATCACATAATCAGCTTAAAAGCTCATGTACCCGAATTGCTGCTGTTAGAATGCGAAATCAGTGGGGTGACGAAAGGGTTGCCCTTCATACTGGCAACCCGGAATTGGTGGCTGAGTGTCTCTGATCAGGTTGGTCAAATGGGCATCGATGGCACACAGTCAGGCGGCCGCAGCAGCAGCTGGCCAAGCCCGAAGCAGCAACAGGGAAGTAACCGATTTTTTGACTTACGAGTTCCTAACCAGGAGCAAATTGTGCTTTGGTGCTTTAGTTTCCTCAGTTAATTTAATTTAATACATAATAGACACAGTTTCCGTGTTTCCGTTTGCGTCGGAAAGTAAACCGAGTTTGTGGCATATTACAAGTTCCAAATCAGCAGCGAATTATTTAGTCTCACCTGAGTGCTTCAGTAATTGGGTTTTTGAATCTCTGCATATAAATCTAATTTATTAGACACAGTTCTTTCGTTTTCGTCAGGGTGTACAGTAGAGCTCCGCAGCAAGTGACAATAGTCTGAGTAATGAAGTTCTCCACTATCGTTAGTATGGGTAAACTGTGACTGTTGTGTGCAGATGCAAGCCGAGCTGATGACACTCTGCTCTCGGCTCCAGGCTGTGATGGCTTCAGTTACACAGCTTGAAGCTGCAGTGGATGGGCATCACTACTGTGGGTCTGCAGTGGGGCTCCAACAGACGTCCAGCATATCCACGTCCTCTGATCGGTCCTCACTGGTGGCCAGCCTAGTTGACTGATTTCATCAGGGAAGCAAAAACATCGGTCAAGCCTCAGCTGCTCTCACTGAAACAAGATTTATTGTGTGGTACAGTTCCCTGTGTCTCTAATAAAGCCAACCAATGCCCTTTAACAGTGCATGGAGGTTCTCTACCATAAAGCCAAGCAATGCCTTTTAACATTGCAATGAGATTATTTACCAGTGCTTTGCTAGACAAAATTTCTTCAGGTCTGGTTGATCCGAATACTATGTGTCTTTTAATCTCTGATGCCCTGCATTTGAAGATGAAATGTGATGCGGTTTCAGCCAGCCCTGTTACTTCTTGCATTGAAATTGACCTCCACCCATGGCCGAGTGGGAGGTGTAGTGGGACGCGAAATTGAAGCGTCACCCATCCACCAGTGTCAGCCCAGTTTGCAGGTGAATATAAATTTAATTTAGTGTTTTGTTTATGTATTTTTGTAATCTTTGTAATTGTTGTGAATTGTCTAAAGTTTTGTATTTCATTTTTTATGTTTCATGTACGAAGAGGGCGGCGCAACGAACGGAGACAGCATCTTCACTGCCGGGGCCAGAGAGAAAATTGCTGGCCACTGTACGTCGCAGGTCGACAGCCAGAGAGCAACAGAAGATCCTGAAACCGAGTTGTTGCGTCGTGCTTCTAAAAAACTGAAAAAAATAAGATTTTGTAATTTTGTACAACAATGACGTCATAGAAAGTTTAATCATGTTTTAAATGGTCAGTCCTATCTTGTCAAGGCTCAGGTTCACGTCTATATGTAGGAAGATAATAAACTAGTGGATACTGCTAAAGTTCAAATACGTGTTCCGAGAATTTATTTATGAAGAATCATGTGAATGAATTATTAATTTATTTGACAAGATTATTAATTGTGACAACGTTGATCGCGAGTTTGAATCTGGAAAGTTGATTCAATGTGGTTCTAATATTTGTTAAATCAGATAACTTGCATTAATATAATTTCTGAGAAGAAACAAAACGACATCTAAATTGAAAAAAGTTTGCACAAACAAATTGGACTGAGTGACGTAATTCTGCGCATACGACTCAAATGATGATGTTTTACAGTTTCGTTCAAGAACCATTCAGAGACAATTTAAAAAGAATTTAAATAATTTTGAAGTGTGTTGTAACTGACGTAGGTGACGAAGTCTGCACATGGTCATATGTCAAAAGCAAATCATTTATACAAAACTTACGTCGTTACACTACAGAAGTCGCCTTGGGGCGTGGCATGCGGCGAAAGACTTTCTCAAGGGCCACACATAAGGCCTCCCCATGTAGACAGACACACGGGTTCCAAATTCTGTCTGTGGCTAACACTGTCCCTAAGCCAGACGCAGTTGCCTCAATGTTAGGTGCGTTGTGGAGCGCATTACGTACATGGCTGCCAAAGGGTGTGTGTGTGGGGGGGGGGGGGGGGGTGAGAAAGTCAATTTTCACTCTAAGTGCATACCGCGTGGACTCATTCCAGATGTGGGACAGGTCCTTCCAGATGCCCTGAAGAGCATAGGTTGCAGTCAGCTGCGGATGGTGGCACACGTCGGTACCAATGACATGTGTAGCTTTTCATCAGAAGAGATTCTCTCTGGTTTCGAGCAGCTAACAGAAGTGATAACGGCTGACAGACTTGTTTGCAAGATGAAAGCAGAGCTCATCATTTGCAGCATAGTCGACAGGACCGACTGCGGACCTCTAGTACATAGCCGAATGGAGGGTCTGAATCAAAGTCTCAGACTGTTCTACGACTGTGTAGGCTGCAGATTCCTCGACTTACACCATAGTGTGGTTGGGTTTCGAGTTTCACTGAATAGGTCAGGAGTCCACTACACGCAGGAGGTGGCTACACGGGTAGCAGTGGCTGTGTGGCCTGGACTGGGTGGTTTTTTATATTAGAGGGTCTCGGGAGAACACAGGCCTTCATTCTCAAACAGGCCGAAAGCAGGAAGAACGTCGATACAGGTACCCTCAGCATAACATCTATAAAAATTGTCGAAGCTGTGTTGGGAAAGTACCAGAGCTCCAAGCGCTAATACAAAGCACTGATGCTCAACTAGTTATGCGTATTGAAAAGCTGGCTAGAACCGGAGATATGCAGCCGAAATTTTAGCGAAAAATCTAACAGTGCTCCGAAAGAATAGGCTAAACACAGTTACCGGTGACGTGTTTGTTACTATTGGAAGTAGGTTACCTTGCTACGAAATTTAAGTAGATAATTCTTGTGAGTTAATACGTCAGAGGTAATTCTTGGCAACTTGAATAAAATAATAACTTGATCCTTTTGCCGACTTCCCAATTCAGGTGGCACAATTGCTGAAAGGATCAAAGAAAACTTGAGTTCAATTTCAAACACGTACCCGACTCATACAGTTACAGATAGTGGTCATTTTAATTCACCCTCGATATGTTAGCAAATATACATGTTTAAATCGGGAGGTACGCATAAAACATCATCTGAAATTGATCTAAATGCATTCTCTGAAAATTATTTAGAGCCGTTAGTTCATGATCCCACGCGAATAGTTAACGGTTGTGAAAACCCACTTGACCTCTTAGCAACAAACAGTCCTGAGGTAATAACAAGCGTCAAAACGGATACAGGGAGCAGTTAACACAGAGACTGAATATTGTAACCCCCAAATCCTCCAAAAATAAACGAAAAATATACCTATTACAAAAAGCGGATAAAAATTTACTTGACACCTTCCTGAAAGGCAATCTCCACTCCTTCGAAACTGACAATGTAAGTGTAGACTAGATGTGACTCGAATTCAAAGAAATAGTATCGGCAGCAATCGAGAGACTTATACCACATAAACTAACAAAAGACAATGGAGCTGATCCGCTTCTGTGCACAAAACTGGTCAGAACTTTGTTGCAGAAACAACGAAAAAAGTATGCCAAATTTAAACGGACACAAAATCTCCATGATTGGCGCTCTTTTACAGAAGCTAGAAATTTAGCGCGGACTTCAATGCTAGATGCTTTCATATGTTCCACACCGAAACCTTGTCTCGAAATCTGGCAAAAAACCCATAGTGAGTCTGGTTGTATGTGAAGTATGCTAACGGCAAGATACAATCAACACGTACTCTGCGCGATAGCAGTGGAAACACTGTAAACGACAATGCTGCCAAAGCAGAGTTACTAAACACAGCCTTCCGAAATTTTATCGAAGAAGACGAAGTAAATATTCCAGAATTCTAATCAAGAGTAGCTGCCAACAAGAGTGACGTAGAATTAGATATCTTCTGAATAGTGAAGCAACTAAAATCAATTAATATAAGCAATTCTTCCAGTCTAGACTGTATATCAGTTAGGTTCCTTTCAAAGTATGCTGATGCATTAGCTCCATACTTAACAATCATATACAACCGTTCGCTCGACGGAATCTAATGACTGGTTAATTGCACAGATCACACCAATATTCATGAAAGGTAGTAACAGTAATCCACTAAATGACAGGCCTTTATCATTAACGACGATATGCAGCAGGATTTTTGAAAGTATATTGTGTTCGAACGTTATGAATTACCTTAAACAGGACGGTCTATTGACACACAGTCAACACGAATTTAGAAAACATTGTTGTGTTGTGGAATCGCGTGTTTATGGAATATCGTCTTAGTTGTGTGGCTGGATTTGTGATTTCCTGTCAGAGAGGTCACAGTTCGTAGTAACTGACGGAAAGTCATCGAATAAAACTGGTGTGATTTCTGGCGTTCCTCAAGGTAGTGTTATAGGCCCTTTGCTGTTCCTTGTCTATATAAACGATTTAGGTGACAATCCGAACTGCCTTCTTAGGTTGTTTGTAGATGATGCTGATGTTTATAGACTATTAAATTGATCAGAAGATCAAAACAAATTACAAAACGGTTTAGAACAAAGACCTGTATGGTGCAAAAATCGGCAATTGACCGTAAATAACGAAAAGCGTGAGGTCATCCACATGAGTGCTAAAAGGAATTCCTTATACTTCGGTTACTCGATAAACAAATCAAATCTAAAGGCCATAAATTCAGATACCTAGGAATTACAGTTACGAAAAACTTAAACTGGAAGAAACACGTAGAAAATGTGTTGGTGAAGGCTAACCAGAGACTGCTTTTTATTAGCCGGACACTTAGAAAATGTAACAGATCTACTAAAGAGACTGCCTACGCTACACTTGACCATCCTCTTTTAGAATACTGCTGCTCGGTGTGGTTTCCTTACTAGGTAGGACTGACGGAGTACATCGAGAAAGTTCAAAGAAGAGAAGCACGTTTTGTATTATCGCGAAACAGGGGAGAGGGTGTCACTGAAGTGATACAGGATTTGAGGTGGACATCATTAAAACAAAGGCGTTTTTCGTTGCAGCAGAATCTTCTCACGAAATTTCAACCACCTATTTTCTCCTCCGAATGCGATACCATTTTGTTGACGCCGATCTACATCTCGCACGGAAAGACATAAGTGTTCGTTTTGTACGCAGACTGTACGAGACAGGAATTATAGAGAATTATTGTGAAGGTGGTTCGATGAACCCTCTGCCAGGCACTTAAATGTGATTTGCAGAGTATCCATGTAGATGTAGACAGCTGCCGAGCTGAGGGGTCGGTGGAGTCTTCTAGGGACCCTTTGCTATTTAATTCCAGTGCATGTCGATGTTTTGCTCCACTGTGCACAGACCAGAGGAGATCGCGAAACAGGAGGAATCAGAAAGCACAGACACACTTTTCTGCTTTGAACCACGTTCACATTGCGTCGAACGGTTTCGAATGGCCCCTAGTGAACCCGCCCTGTAGACCAGAGCTAACGCTGCAGCCAATGTACACTCCAAAGGAGTCAGATCATGTTCACTCGGGCTGCAGCCCCACGATTCAGGTGTGGGGGGTGACGGCGGTATTAGAGATTGTCAAGAATGTCGTCCTGTTGTGACAAACTGTCATTTTAGGTCGCTAAATATGTGAAAACGAGCGCCCCATGGGAAAGGGTAGTTCCTCAAACGCTCGTTATGATACATCCAGGTGTTTCGCGTCTATTCTGAACGCCAGTGTCTCCGAAACGCTTCCCTCGGCCACACTTAAGACAACCACGTGATTTCAACGCTGGGCGTCGTGGTTCTGCCCGCCTTCACACTGGCGTCACGAAAACGGAAGAGATGTTGGCTGAGGGAAGTTGGGTAATCTTCCAATAGTGTCACTCGTCTACGCTGGCGCTGGGCAGAATTTTGATGAAGTTACACCATTAACCCAACTTATACCGCACGTGAATTTTTGAGCTGTGGATTTGTTTATTTTTTTAGCGTGTCGACACTTTGCTACTTAAGCGTCGCCAAGTCCATGAGTGACATGTGAGGAGCGACACTCTTCCACCATTACAAGAGAGATTGCAGCTACCTTGGAGTAAAATTTCTATCTTCTGCCCCCAAAAGAGAGAAAATGAGGGAGTTTCAAAAAGAAAAAGATCATTTAATTGTGTTGCGCAGTATAAAAAAGTGGTTGACAACGTACAATGATGCCAGATGTTCTAAATTTCTAGCATAATAAGTGTAACCTATAGGAAAAGGCGGGCAACACATTATACAATATTCACAAAAACCATCATCATCATCATCATCATTTAAGACTGATTATGCCTTTCAGCGTTCAGTCTGGAGCATAGCCCCCCTTATACAGTTCCTCCATGAGCCCCTATTCAGTGCTAACATTGGTGCCTCTTCTGATGTTAAACCTATTACTTCAAAATCATTCTTAACCGAATCCAGGTACCTTCTCCTCGGTCTGCCGACTCCTCCTACCCTCTACTGCTGAATCCATGAGTCTCTTGGGTAACCTTGCTTCTCCCATGCGTGTAACATGACCCCACCATCTAAGCCTGTTCGCCCTGACTGCTACAAAAACCAAAAGGAAAAACTAAGAAGTACAAGGTGCCCGGACTAGAAGTGATATAAGACGGGAATGTAGTCTTTGGCCTCTGCTGCTAAATCTACACATAGAAACAATGACGAAAGTACAAAAAAATGTTTCAGGAGTGAGATCAAAATTTATGGTAAAACGTTAAAGCCATAGTGAGCGAGGTGGCGCAGTGGTTAGCACATTGGACTCGTGTTCGGCAGGACGACGGTTCAAAACTACGTCTGGCCATCCACAGCCATAAACCGCTACAGGCAAATGCCGGGTGATTCCACCGAAAGCGCAAGGCCCATTTTCTTCCCCATCTTTGACACGATTGGAGCTTGTGCTCCATCTCTAATGATCTCGATCTCGACGTTAAACTCAATCTCCCTCCCTTTTTTCTTTTAGTTCAAACCGTATGGAATTGTTGACTGGGAGACTCCGAGCGGCAAGCTAAACCACCTAACTGGAATGTTTTTCCTATCCTTCACGCTCAATGGCACCTTTTCTTCACGAAGTATGAGAACTGGTTGGGTGAGAGACCACGAACGACAGGTTTAGCCACCTAATTGCAAAGGTTTTTCTATCCTTCCTTTTCTTCTTGTAAAGTGGGAATTGCGTGTTTAAGTGTATCTGGTAGATGTAGTTGATAGTAATGGTTGTGTACAGCGTGATGCTGTGCTTGCGTAGCCGGCCGGTGTGGCCGAGCGGTTCTAGGCGCTTCAGTCTGGAACCGCGCGACCGCTACGATCGCAGGTTCGAATCCTGCCTCGGGCATGGATGTGTGTGATGTCCTTAGGTTAGTTAGGTTTAAGTAGTTCTAAGTTCTGGGGGACTGATGACCTCAGCTGTTAAGTTCCATAGTGCTCAGAGCCAACAACTGTGCTTGCGGAGGGTGTTGGAGAGATAAGGGAGAGAGTGAAACCCGGTGTCAGCACACGGCTTACTCTTTTCGAATAGCCCCAAGGGGCAGCCGAGATAGCGTGCCCATGCGACTAAGGGATAACCATGAACAGAGTCCCATGCCCTCACGTTGCCGGCCAGTGTGACCAAGCGGTTCTAGGCTCCTGTGAAGGGGAATGCGTTATGCAGGTCTTGGAGTCACTCGCGTCCATCTAGAAAAGATTTTACTGAGTTTAACGAAGGCAATGCTGGCCTGATATATTCGACGATGCCCTTTGGCTGCACTGTCTAAAGGATCGGTCTAAGAAATACCAAATTAAGTTCAACCTGAAGATGCCTAAATAAGGCGTATAAAAAAAACTAAAATTGCAACCAAGACTGTTTTTAACCAATAGTGTCAAGCACTGGTTTGCCGTATGCCACATATGAATTGGAAAAATTTCAATACTATTTACTGATACCACAATTTTTCTTTGTAGTGCTTAAAGATGGAACCAACGATTGCTTCTCATGGACAGATGCCAGAGTAGTTATAATCAACCCTTAATTTTTTTATGGTTCTGAGACACAGTCATGCAACACTTTCTAAAAGAGTAAACCGCCATTTGACTGTGCATTACTATATTTACAGTCTACACTTTTTCTTATCCAAATTTCTGCTTTTATGCCATTATCAAGTACAGTGCTAAAAAGTTAAAAGTAATAATACACAGTCAAATCGCGGTTTACTGCTTTGAAGAAACTCTTAATTAGTTTGGCGATTGTAGGCTCTCATAACATCCAAGCATATTTCAAATTATCGTTAAATGTTGTTTCTGGTTGGTGACTCTGTGGTTATAAGACAAGTGCAGTAGCTGGAAACTAGGAAGCTGGTTTGGCAATGAAGCATGTATCCTATACAAAAGAGAATGTGAAATATCGACTAAAGCTTGTCCATTCGTGAAACATTTCCAGCCTTCTGTTATCAAGATATTATCTTTTGCTCTTGAATACCGCATTTTCATTTTGCATTACCGACCACTGCTTACTTAGCGTTTGAACCTACCTCGGCAATTACTTCAATTTCATTCCTTTGGCACCATGAACTGAATTCCACAGAATGTTAGTACCGTCACGGAATAACTGCGGCGAATCCGTCACCCGCCTCAAACTTACTTGGAAAGCAGTGCCAGTCGCTGTGAAACTCCACACTGCGAAAATCCTAACTGCAGATCTCGCCACGATCTCAAATGACTCAGTCTGATATTTCAAATGTTCATTCTTTCGTATGGCAATTTTCCGTCCTAAATTTTATTATGTAATTCCATACATTACTGAACCTGCTTCTCGTACATTAAACGGTACGTTTCTGATACAGAGCCGTTCTGCATTATACATGTACCGGACAAGTATTATGCAACCGCGTTAGATCAGTTTGGATGGTATCATCGACCATCAACAGGGCGGAATTCCGGATACGCCTGTGTCTTTCTTTTTAACTGCTAATCAACTATCGACAGCAGCCCATCATGTCGAACAAATACTTTTTTCCTTCTGAAACGACTCTAGGACGTATAACGTGCCACATAGCATGACACTAAATTATTTAACTGATATTTCTAATAACGCTATTCTTTGCTGGGTTAACGAACTATTTGTAGATGACAATATGAATAACACAGATGTCTCGGAAGTCCGGTCAGGCTACACAGAGGGCACTTCGGAAAACGGGAGGTTGTTTTAACGGAATGAAATGAGGGTCTGAGAAGGCCGAGGCATCATTCTCGTGTCTTCAAATTGTTTCCAGCACGTGACCCAAGACTAAGGCTTTAAACGTAGCAGGCAGGAACAAACCCTTCTTCATTGCCACGTGAGGTCGGCAGACAGCAACTGGCAGAACACCAACACAGAATAATTCAAGGTCTGCACATACCGAAAGCTCACACTTCTCAATCTCATTCTTTTCTGTACCAGGTCAGTTATTTTCATTCGTATTCTAAATAATAATGAAGTATTCAAGCTAATCAGACGGCCAAGAACAATCTCATCAAATTACTCGTTTATATTTGTATATGTGAGACAACACTAATCGCAAGTATTTAAAAAACACGACAAGGATCAGAGTTACTCTTAAGATAATTTCTTATGAACACTTTATCTGCAGTCTTCTCTCTTTTCAGCATCATATAATATTTTATCCATAGGAAACCACCGCTGTCTCATCTTCTTCACATCTTCGTATGCTTGTACGGTTTCTCTTAGTGATAGTGCTAGATATAAGAGCGCAAATCCAAAAGTTTCCTTTCTGATGGGCCTGTGGCGAGTATTAGGACGAAGAACGACATGTTACATAGATTCTTTCATGTTTTTGAAGCATTTTGTTGCAACTTTATTATTATTCGTTATTCGTTATATATCTACCACGACGAACTCTTTCTGCATCCTTGCTATTTCCAAGTAATCCTACGATAGTGGTTCAATTTTTCTTTAAAATTTACGATTAAATGATGTTGCTTACTCTGTAGTATGATACAAATTATCTGGTTACATGTATGTTAGTAGTTACTTGTTTTACGGCTCAGATGTTATGACATACATTACATGTTGTATCCTGGAGCGTTTTTTAATCGTTTTAGAAGTGTCTGCTCAGATCACGTTTCGACACATCTTGCGAAAGTGCTTGTGAGGTGAAGCAGTGAGCGAACATGTGTGAAAAAAGAATGAAAACAATGCACTAAATAGCAGGTTATCGAGACACCAACCAGAGACACGAAACAGGACGAAAAATTAGGGACCGATGACCATGTAGTTTGGTCCCTTTAAACATCAAACCAACAAACAAAAAATTAGGCAGATAGCATGCTGTAAAAAAAATAAATAAACAAATAAATAAATAAAAAAACGAAATCGAGTACTAAGACCGGTGTATAATAACACAGTTGAGTTGGCGATGTAATTATAAGAAATAAAAAAAATTTGACCCACAGAAGATGACACATAGGTGTCGAAACATGTCTGGGTAATTAAAAAAATAAACTAATTGTGTTTTCATAAGGCTGATTTTCAAAACAACCCCGATTTTTCAGTCGCAAACACGGAATAACATCAAGAGGGGCTTCAAACCTTAGTAAAATGAGTGTCTCTCAGTGCTGTTGGTCATGTTTAAAATAAAATTTCTGTAGCACTTACGTATGTCTAACAGTTTTCTCAAGTGATGCTTAGGGTTAACCGAGGAGAGATGACACAGATTTCAGAAACGTGGTAAATCCTGTAAAAGTGCGTATGTGAAAGTATAAATGCTTCCCAAGTGCTCGTCCACATTACTCGTCTCTGAGAAAAAGACTGCTTCTGTAAATACATCAAGGAAATCGTAATTTTAAACAATATGTAAAAGGGCTGTAATTTTACATTCCTCCCCCCTAGTGTAGGTAGTATGACGTGCCACGGACAGAGAGACGCCTCATGAATCTATTTTGGAAATGATTTCTTTAATTATACAGACAAGTCTAGCCTATCGATTTACTGCTGGTTTAAGGAACGTTTTTACAATTTCCAGTCAGAATAACACTTCACCGTTATAAACGCATGTGGTAACTGACAAACACGTAAAAACTGAATGAAGCTGTTCATAGATAGGTAACTAATCAAACACAGTCGTTACAAGATGGAAAGTGTTATTCTAAATTGTTCAAAAATGTTCAAATGTGTGTGAAATCATATGGGACTTAACTGCTAACGTCATCAGTCCCTAAGCTTACACACTACTTAACCTAAATTATCTTAAGCACAAACACACACACCCATACCAGAGAGAGGACTCGAACCTCCTCCGGGACCAGCCGCAAAGTCCATGACTGCAGTGCCTGAGACCGCTCGGCTAATCCCACGCGGCTCCTAAATTGTATAAGTGTAATTTTTGCACCTTTTTCTTTTCATTTCTTCCACAAAGGGCATACATATTGTAAACTGAACTCACTTCAAAAATGGTTCAAATGGCTCTGAGCACTATGGGACTTAACATCTGAATCAGTCCCCTAGAACTTAGGACTACTTAAACCTACCTAACCGAAGGACATCACACACATCCATGCCCCAGGCAGGATTCGAACCTGCGACCGTAGCGTCTGCGTGGTTCCAGACTGAAGCGCCTAGAACCGCTCTGCCACAGCGGCCGACGAACTCTCCTCATAAAGCACTGTTTGCACACTACGCAACGTAACCAATCACCTTAAGATCCGAATTCAGAGTGAAGTTCTAAACATTACGTACGGTCATATTTACTGGATTTCTCTGAGTGATTACACTGTTGGCTTAATTTCTCAATCCATCTTCACTCAAAGAAACTCGATTCGTTACCCGATTACAGGTATCAGGTATGACGTATCACACCTGGAAGAAAGTGACAGGTGACTTAGACCAACTTTACTACACTGTAAGTCCGGCACTGCCGCACAATCCGTTGCCGCACAATCCATTTATGGTTTGCATCTTCTCTCCTGCTGCATTCATGAGTCAACTGTCCAAAAGCGGTAGCGAAGAAGATGCACATTCTCTTTCCGGTGTAAAAATCTCTGATAGCATTAAACATTCCACACGCCATTATCATTAGACTATCTATCGCTTGCGTCATTCCATTTTTTGTTCATTCCTTTGCATATCCTTTATATGGGGTGGTCAGAACCAGTCTGAAAAACTTGCAAGGGTGTTGCAGGGTAGGTTGTGCTGAGAAGTAATTGTTGACAAAAAATCAATACATTGCGCAGTTCCGAATTAATTAGAATTGAAACTAACCAGTCTGTGCGATGGGGCGAATGCAGGCGGCCCGCCAGAGACGATGTCGCCAGACATTTTGTTCGTTTGGTTTCCTAAGACCGAACAAGAGAGCGGCGCAATAATTGGAGCTGTGACGGTAATAAGGATCGAACCCGAGCCGAAAACTGAGCACTCTCGTGCTGTATCATTTACGCTATGAAAACAACTGACACTAACTGCAGCTTGAATTTGCGCGCGCAACGGCCTGATTGGCTGACTTCAATGCTAGTTATCTTGAAAAGGCACAGGTTATCAGTTTTTTCTGAACAATTATTTCTCAACACAACCTATTGTCCCACACCCTTACAACCTTTTCAGGCTCTGACCACCTCGTATAAAAATATTTCACAACGTTCGTGAAATTTCAGTTAGCTCGGCCATACGGTGAGATAATTTCCCCCGTGAGATTCGCGAATATGCTCGCAGTTTATACAGAATTGTCAGCACGTCTGTCGTCTACCAGTACTAATTTGCTACTAACAGACAGCAGTAGATATCTCGAGAATCTATGGCAGCCCTTACGAAGCTACTTCCTTGTTCCTGTAGCATTACGAGTAACGAGCATGGCTAGTAAGGATTTGGAAATTTGTGGTAAGTTCCTACGGGACCAAACTGCTGAGATAATCGGACTCTAGGCTTACGCACTACCTGATCTAACTTATACTAACTTACGCTAAGGACAACACACACACCCATGCCCGAGGGAGGACTCGAACCCCCGACTGCCGTAGCCACGCGAGCGGTGACCAGGCACCCTAGACTTCGCTGCTACCCCGCGAGGCGCATGGCTAGTGATAGACTATATATACCGATGACGACCTACTTCAGTTTTTACATGGCATTAAGAGCGACTCATCTAAACACATTAGGATGACGTGTAATGTTTGATGGGAGGAATCAAGTAATAAAAGCTTTCTTGATCAGGATGAGCTGAACCTATTTACCGAATAAAGAAACTTTAGTGATCGTGACCTAGAATTTTTTATCCACATATTCTAGTGTTTTTACTCTCACCGAGTGGTCAGCTGGGCACAGGAGCAGCCACATTGATAGCACCCAATTCTGACGCACAAGCTGCAATAGACGTGATCGAGGAGGATACAAAGTATTAACACAGTGGCCGTAGTCACCCAGTTGTTTTATGTCCCGTTAACCTGAAAAGAAAAATAAATATTTTTATTATACCACGGTCTCAATCACAGTAATTTTTCGTTCATAATCACCACTATACTGGTAAAATAATGTGTTGGAGACTGTTATACTATAAAATTATTCTGACACAAGTAATCGCTGGGGCGCTGCCACTATGGCTACTCGAAAATCAAAGCAAGATGGGTATCACCAGGAGGTAAGGTTCACTAGGAATTTGATCCTTTCCTGAGCAAAGACCGCTGACAGATTGCTGTTGCCGGCCGGTGTGGCCGTGCGGTTCTAGGCGCTTCAGTCTGGAACCGCTTGACCGCAACGGTCGCAGGTTGGAATCCTGCCTCGGGCATGGATGTGTGTGATGTCCTTAGGTCAGTTAGGTTTAAGTAGTTCTAAGTTCTATGGGACTGATGACCATAGATGTTAAGTCCCGGTGTTGTGTGATGTCCTTAGGTTAGTTAGGTTTAAGTAGTTCTGAGTCTAGGGGACTGATGACCATAGATGTTCAGTCCCATAGTGCTCAGAGCCATTTTTTTTGTTAAGTCCCATAGTGCTCAGAGCCATTTGAACCATCATTTTTGATTGCTGTTACTTTGGACTTTTAGCTGAGAATGTCTGACGTTCTTTATGTTAACGTTCAAAGCATATACCTCTGTACAGCACGAGTCACAGTATGTAGTGTGAGGGTACTTCATTCTAACACCGTCACTTCCGCCCTTTCATGTTCCAGTCGTGATTTGCTCTCGGAAACAACTACTGTTGGTGAACCTCCCTGTGGGCTAGAATCTCTCTTATTTTATCTCCACAGTCTTTTCACGAAATATACGTAGTAGGAAGCGTACATTCATTGATTCTTCCAGTAGTATACCTTCTTGGAATTTTAACGTTAAACTATACCGTGATGGAGGACTGTTCACTTGCCGTTTCTGGCACTGCAATTGGCTGAGCTTTTCATGGCTAATAAATAAACTGTAACGAAACGGGCTACTCTTCTTTGGATCTTCTAGATTAACTCTATGAATCCTGTCTAGTACGCATTCCAGACTGACAAGCAATATTCGAGTAATAGCCGAACGAGGCGTTTGTAAGTTACCTCATTCGAGAATGGGCCACAACTCTTGCAGATTCTTCCAATTAACGTGAGTTTAACTACCATTAATTTTATGTCATTGTTCTAATCTAAATCGCTCCGCACCCATACTCTTCAACATGTAATAGCTGTGACTGCTGCTACTGACTGATCTGCGGTTGTAAAACCACACAATAATGGGAATTTGTGCGTATTTATACGCAGTACGTTACATTTGTTTATATCTCGAGATCAACTGCCAAAATCTGCATCACTACTTCCGACTCTGTGGGTCTTCCTGCATTTCGGTTCAATTTTATAGGATTGTGACTTTTCTATGTATAACAGCATAGCCCGCTGAAAGCTTCATGGAACTTCGAACTTTATACCGTAAGTCTTTTGTGTTTGTTGGGAAATGCAAAGGTCCTGCAACATTGTCTTGGGGTATGCCCAAAGTTTCTTGTACATCTGAAGACTCATCTCTGTTAAGAATGACAAGCTGTGTTCTGTTGGATTGGAAACTTTCAGTTCAGCTACACAGCGGGACTGTTATTCCGTACGCTCCCATTTTGTTCACTAAACGGCAGTGTTTAACTGTACTGAATTCCTTGTGGAAGTCAAGAAACACGACATCAATCCGGGCATCTACTGCTTTCTGCGTCTCGTGGACGAATAGAGTGAGCTGATTGTCGCATGATCTTTCTCTAGGGAATGTCCGTTGCTTCATACGAAAGAGATTATGGGTTTCCAGAAATATCAAAATGACGTAACACACGAGTATAGACGAGTTTCAGAATTCTGCGACGTATAAACGTCACTGATACAGTCCCATAGCTTGACGCGTCATGTTCGATGACCCTCCTTGGAAACGGGAATGAACTGTGCTTTTTTCCAATCATAAAAAAGCATCGCTCCTGCAGCGACCGATGTTACACTGTTGCTGTAGTAGAGACGGCGTAAATAGATCCCTAACAGCTCGTATTACTTTTGCCAGCTTTCAACTGTAAAGCGCTAAAAGCTGCCGTCCACAAAACTGTGACAACACTAAGGCGTTGCCGTAGAGACATTTGCAAAATCACGATAGGCTCTCGAAGATGCTGCTTCCAGCCCACTGCAACTGTCACGGATCAACTTACGCCGACTCAATTATAGCAAGAGCAATTTTTTCACAAGAAATAATTCTGCGTTTCATCGTCGATAAAAGATAATCATGCAGTATGCCAGATAGTATTTTGATAGGGCTGCGTCGAGAACAGATTACTATATGCTATTTTGGTCAATTTGTGCTCCTCCGTCAACTTTGCTTTTGTATCATTAGACGAAAGCATTCAACTACTTCGCCAGCTCTTTTTTTTTAATAACGCATTAAGAAAGCATCTGGCGATGTCACAGATACCTTTCACTGGTGCAGCCATCAGCGGCGGTTGCCATGGCGCGGACACACAGCGACCTGCGGACACTGCAGGGACCCGGGGCGTCCATCCTGAGGCTGCTGGGCGTCTGGTGGTCCCAGGGCCGGCGCGCCCGCTTCTGGTCCGCCGCCGCCGCCTCCGTGACGCTCAGCACTTTCGCCTGGCTCTCCATTTTCGCTGCCCTCAAGCTGATAAAAGAGACCCAGCAACAACTGGAGGACATCTCATTGTGCTGCTTCGTCATCGTTATATGTTTCGGATACTTTTCCAAGGCAAGTATTAAGAGTTCTTCGCAGTTGCAGGTGACAATACCCTCTGAACCTTGCGTTACTTCAGAATAGCTACTTGCTAAAAGTAACAACTTTGTTCCTCATGACACTATATTGTTTCTGAATATCCATACACAGAATGATGACAGTCTTAGGAATTACTGGGTGTCCCACGGCAAGCCGGCCGGGGTGGCCGAGCGGTTCTAGGCGCTACAGTCTGGAACCGCGTTACCGCTACGGTAGCAGTTTTTTTTCCCACGGCAAGGACTACTTCCTACATTAGGAGTTGTCTGCTGTTGTAGGCCTACTCATAACAGAAGATGAATTCGGTGTCGTTTCGAAGCCATGGGGGATATAATACGAACATTAAAAAAAAAAAACAAGGGCAATGGCACGTAGTCGAATTAAATCAGATGATACAGGCGGAATAAGATTAGGAACTGTGACATTAAAACTAGTATATGAGTTTTGCTATTTGGGCAACAAAATTGCTGAGGATGCCTGAACTAGACATGATACAAAACGCACACCTGCAATAGCAAGAAAAGCATTTCTAGTGTAGAGGATTTGACTTACGTTAATATAAATTCGTTATTAAGCCTTTTCTGAATGCATCTGTCATAGACAGTGTAGTGTTGTACGGAAGCGAAACCTCAAAGATAAACATTTGAGACAAGAATACAGTAGAAGCTTGGTATTACAGTAAGATGCCCAATAGTTAATGAGGGTAGATTGATATGATCCATGCTCAGGTATCAAGAAATCGTCTTTTTGCTAACAAAGGCCAGTGAGGCGGGGGGAGGGGGAGGCAGGAGGTGGGAGGGGGTATAAATTGCATAGGTAAACCAAGCCATGAAAACAATAACCGAGATTAAATGGAAGTAGGCTGCAGTAGAAGAACCCTGCACAGGATGTACTAACCGGGAGAGTTGAATCAAGCACGTCTTTGGACTGAAGACGACAACCATCAACGAGAAAAACAGGAGATTCTGCATTAAGCTCAGAATTTGACAGACATTTCGAATATTTGCCATCAAAGAATGCTGAAAGGACATAAAATTCCTTCAGAATTTTTAAAATCGTTGAACAAATAGCAACCATCCGGTTATTCCAGTTAGTCTGTAAAATCCATGACAAAGTGGACATACCATGAGACTTTCGCAATAATATCAATGTACACAGTCCCAAAAAATGCGAATGAATGAGAGGACTAACGCACCTTAGCCAGACCCTCATGTGTTAATGTTGGTGATCTCTATAATGAAATTCAGGTCCTGTTAAATGACGATGTTTGGATTTATAAAAAGCTACCAGGGAGGCGAGTCTGGCACTACGAGGGATAAAGGACCGGACTTAATAAAGAAAACACTTTCGAAGATTTTGTCGAACTAGAAAAGACGTTCGAGAACGTAAAATATTTCAAGACATGAAATTATCGGAAATGTAGGTACAAGTTATAGGGAAATATGGGTAATGTACGAATAGAAGAGCAAGAAGAAGAGCTCGGATTAAAAAGAGCGTAAGGCAGGCATGCAGTTTTTCTCCTATAATTTTAGCTTGTACACCAATGAAGCAATGACGTACATGAAAACATTGTTCAAAAGCAGTATTACTGTCACGGTGGAAGGATATAAATGATGAAATTCGATACTCAGTGGAGGTACGGCATAAATGCAGGACCTACTGAATGGAATGCAGAGTCTTTTAAGCACAGAATACGGGCTGACAGTACACCAAAAACAGATGAAAGTAGTGATAAAATTAAATGAGTTTGGGGAGAAATTTAAAAATTAAAGCTGGTAACCGTACAGTAGACGAAGCGAAGAAATTCTCCTACTTCGGAAACTAAATAACTCGTGTTGGACGGAGTGAGCATTAAATAAGCAGGCTAGCACCGACAGTGAGCACATATCTACGAGAAAAAAATTCTGAGAATGTTCGTTCTCGTGAAAGAGACTCCGGAATGTGGGAAAACCGGAAAAATCAGATGGTCAAATCGTTTCAGATCTGTTGTAGCTCAAGGATGGTAAAAATTAAGTAAACTGATAACACAAGAAATGCTAATCTTTCCGTTAAGTCGGCATGGTAAGACATGTGTGGAGCATGATAACAGGACATGGGTTAACACCAGGAAGTAACTGTGATGCGTCTAGGGGCAGCCGTAGAGAGAAAAAAACTGTACGAGAAGAAAGAGATGGAGTATATGTCACTGATAATAGAGTACGAGAGGTGTAAGTGATGGAGACAGTGGTCAGACGACAGATGATCCAAACGAAAAAGCAGGAACAGAAATAATAGTGACAGAGAATTAGCTTTGTTGCTATTTGGGGCTCCCTAGTACAATAAATACTGTCCAGGATCCAGTGGGATTCATCGAACGGTTCCGCATAAACGTTATATATTTTGCTTCCATACATGTTTACCGCTCTGAGATGGTGATGCGGACTGTTGATGGAAGGGCGTTAATTGTGGTGAAACAAGAGAAGGCGTATGTGAGAAGGCATCCTGCGGCTTCAGCTCTTTGATAACGTAGCACTGTGCGGAACAACCGTGAAAATCTACAGAAGACGCAAGTTACTGTCGTTTTAGTACTATTTCTGTCTCGTTCTCTCTGTTATCCTAACTTTTCGCAAAGTGAGTGGCGAATTTGACACCTTGGTGAATTTATATTTGATTTTTAATCATGTTTGTAAGTCACCTCAACAGTATTTGAACACACCCACAGAAAGACGCTCTGGTCAATAATCGAGAAATGACGATTCTCTGGGCAACAGGAAAAGAATAGCACACAAGGATAAAATAATAATAAGTAACATAATAACAGAACAATTGCCCATTTCCAGTATCTAGGATGAGATATAATCTTTGAACAAGAGGAAGACATTAGTAATAAATTAACACTTGTTAGAATATTTGTAGCACGATAAGAAGAACATTAAAGGGCAAAGGAAGAACAGAAACTCAAATGAAAATTTATAAAGCCATGGCTTCAACCACAGTACTGTATGGAACAGGAAGTTGGACAGTAATATCAAGAGGCCTAAGGTAAAACTTCAGAAATACTCTTCCTTAGACCAGTGAAAGGTTGCACAAGAAAGGGCAAAATAAGAAATGAAGAAAAAAGTAAAGAACTGGATGCTGCGAAAAATCGGCTTGGAACCTCGTCGGTGAAGGACGTTGCCTAGCCGTTCACTGGCGACCCAGCCAAATGATAAGTGCACTAGCGGAAGCTTCTCTTGTTTTCCCTCTTCTACTATTTAATTTCGGATGGCTTTCGTCGCCTTTCTTATAATATTGTCATAAATGTTGGCACGAAACTTCCGGCGTAGTTCTCTCAGTTCTTCCTTGATTTTATTAGTGTTACTTACCTTGTAGGCACGGGCAGTCAACATGTACGGAACTGGATACTTCTGAATTGAGTGGTGTCCCCCGGGTGCAGGTATTGATCTGTTTGTGTTTGCTTCCTGTACACTTTGTGTCTCAGTGTATCATTCGTAGTTCTGTTCACTTCTACGTCCAAAATTGGTAACACTTCGTTGTTTTCTGTCTCATGGGTGAATTGTTTATTCTTATGCAGGCTGTTTAAATGCTTAGGGAAGCTTCCTGACTCCACCTTCCCGTGTGGCCAGACGACGAATGTATCGTCTACATACCGTAGCCAGCAACGGAAGGATAACGGTGCAGAAACTACGGCCGTTCGCCCATAAACTTGCATGAAGACGTCCGCTGCGAAAGGGAAGGGGGTGGACCAGCTTATCATTTCATGTAATTGTTCGTAATATTTTTCTCACCAAACGAAGTATGTTGATGATAGGCATTACCGCACCAAATCACATATATCATGTGGGACCTGTTCCTACAGGATGCAAATGGTCTCCTGTGTAGGTGTGTTGGTAACGAGAGACTTGACGTCGAAACACCGAACGAGGTAGCGCAGTGGTTAGCTCATTCAGATTTAGGCCTTCCGTGCTTTCCTAAATCGTTTAAGACAAATGTCAGGGTGATCCATTGACAGGGCTCGGCTGATTTCCTTGTCCTTTTCTAATCAAAGCTTCTACTCTCAGTCTCTAATGACCTCGTTATGGACGGGACATTAAACAGTAATCTCCTCCTCCTCCTCCTCCTCCTCCTTCTCCTGCTGATATCGAAACCAAAATAACCTCAGTCGCCTGTGTACGTTGCTCCTTAATTAAATGTAGAAAGTGAGAAAAATCCTTCACATACGAGTCTGTTCGTTCCACAAGACGGTGCAGTTTAGATGCCCGATGTTTGGCTACGTAATAGGTTGGTGAGTCGACTCCGTTCAAGGCAGGCCACAATGGGTAGCCCTCATTATGTGGCATAGGTACTCCACAGATTCTAGGAGGCACGGGAGTTTAGGTGTTAAACCTCTTGGCTGCATCAGGATCAATCCTCGAGTTCTTTACCAGGGCCTTCATGATCTAGACTGTCCTCACCGTCATATCACTCCTTCTTTCTCTGTAAATTGGGTCGCCCATTTTTTTCCGTATTCAGAGGTATTCATTTTTTTTCACAATATGATTCAAATTTCATAAGAAGATCCTGACGTAACGGAAAACGCCTTTGAATTAGTGACTGCCACGCCATTTCGCACATCTGATCCGTGGTGCTCTTTCCCCTATTTCGCGATAATACGAAACAAACTGCCCTTCTCAGAACTTTCTCGAAGTCCTAGATATTGAAGGCTAACGATCAAGATCAATCGCAATTTAAAATTTAGTTCATAATTCCATCTTATCGAGGAAATGAAGTGCTATAACGTGGCAATGTTAGCTTTCTGTGAAAACGGTCAAGATGCTCGAAAATCTGTGATAATGTTTTGATGTATTTGAGAAAAACTATCAAAGTCCGCTCTGTGGTAAGGAAGAATCCATTTTTTACTTGGAGCTTTTTTCTTCTCCTTTTATATTTCATCTTATGAAGCTTTCCAACAATACTAGCCAGGCACTCACACAATGCAGAACGAAGTTCCAACTGTTACATTGCTTAGTAATAATGCAAAGACCGATATAAAATTACGCCACATTGTGCATCCCAAGTAGGCGGGAACAGTAAGTTAAGTTTTCTAGTTAACTTGAGCAGAACACTCATATATTATTATTACCGAGATTGCGCATAAAGTTATTTCTTAAGTGAAATGATGACATCAAAACACCTGACAAGAAAGATGAACATTTTAGTCCTGTGCATAACACAAGGACAAGAAAAGTGTTCTAGAGTATTTCTGATTCTTCAAAAAGATTACGGACTATGGCTCACCTTACAGGTGACGACTGTAAGCACTTGCGACTGAGATGTTTTCAGAATATTCCATTCACAGAGAGGAAAGGATTAATCAGACTCAATCAGTGGCTTCCTATGATACACAAAACTCATCTGCCTGGGTTACCAATGTACGTCCTGTGATGAGAAGAAGACCAAAGAAAAGCCCAGATTAAACTGCATGTCATGATTTTTCCTATGCCTATAACTTCAAACTTTGTGTTCTGCCTTACGGCAGGTCTTGTCATGGGGGAAATCTCGTCAGAGAGGTTCACCGGATGAGCATCCATGGAAGTGATTCCAGCGGTGGTTTCCCGTTGCCTTCCACTGATGATGATGAAATGATAATGAGGACAACACAACACCCAGACTCTGAACGGAGAAAATTTCCGACCCTGCCGGGAATCGAACCTGGGCCCCTTGGCGTGACTATTTCTATAAGGTGCGTGTTAATAGAAATGGACAAATACAGAATGTTTAGGTATGTCAACCATCGTTCTTGACATTACAAAACATCGTTAAAAGGCGTCTTATTACCCTTAAAAAGGCAATGGCTACTCTGAGGAAAGTACATGTGGAGACGAGAGGAAGACATAGCACTGCACCAAATAAACTTAAAGGAGAAACCGTATCTTATATGCTTTACCGTACACAGTCACTAAGGATCACAAATCATTTTCTTTTTTCCTTTCTTTTTTTTTTTAAGTCATCAGTCTTCTGGCTGGTTTGAAGCGGCCCGCTACGAATTCTTCTCCTGTGCTAATCTTTTCATCTCAGCGTAACAATTGCAATCTACGATCTCAGTTATTTTTGGGATGTATTCCAATCCCGGCCAGCCTCTACAGTTTTTGCCCTCTACAGCTCCCTATCGTACCATGGAAGTTGACCCCTGATGTCTTAACAGATGTGCTATCATCCTATCGCTTCTTCTTATCACTTGCCTCGCCGATTCTGCGCTGAACCTTCTCATCTCTTTCCTTACCACTCCATCTAATTTTCAACATTCTTCTGTAGCACCACATCTCAAAGGCTTCGATTCTTTCTGTTCCGGTTAAGCCACAGTTCTTGTCTCACTACCATATAATGCTTTGCTCAAAACGTACATTCTCAAAAATTCCTTCCTCAAATTAAGATCCATGACTGATATTACTAGACCTCTCTTGGTCAGGACTGCACTCTTTGCCAGTACTAGTCCCCTTTTTATGACAGCCTTGCTTCGTTCGTCATAGGTTATTTTGCTGCTTAGGTAGCAGAATTCCTTAGTTTCGTCTGCTTCGTGATCTCTAAGTCTGATGTTAAATTTCTCTCTGTTCTCATTTACGCTACTTCTCATTACTTTCGTACATATTCTATATTACTCTTATATCTTTGTAGCTCAGCCCTTTCTTTTCTCATAATTTCGGACATCTTGCGCCATTTGACATTGCCAAAAGTGTTTTCAGGTCGACAAATCCAATATGTCTTGATTTCTTGATTTTCATTCAGTCTTTCTTCAACTATCAGCAATGAAGTCAGAACTGCCTCTCTGATGCCTTTACCTGTCCTAAAGCCAAACCGATCGTCAGCTAACAGGTTCTCAATTTTCTTTTCCATTCTTATGTATATTATTCTTGTCAGCAACCTGGATGAATGAGCTGTTAAGGTGATTGTGCGATAATTCTCGCACTCATCAGCTCTTCCTATCTTTGGAATTGTGTGGATGATGTTTTTCCGAAAGTCTAATGGTATATCGCCAGTCTCATACATTCTACACACCAACGTGAATAGTCATCTTGAAGTCACTTTCAACAATGATTTTAAAAATTCCGCGGAATGTTATCTGTCAGTTCCACCTTATTTGATCTTAAGTCGTTCATATCTCTTTTAAATTCTGATTCTGGTGCTGTATCTCCTATCTCTTCCCTACCTACGCCTTTTTCTTTTTCTGTCACATCACCAGCCAAGTCCTCCCCCTCGCACAGGCCTTCAGCGTACTCTTACCATCTATCCGCTCTCTGCTCTGCATTTAATGACAAGTTCTCATTCAAATGAGCAGAAAATAGGCAAAGTTTAGAAACTTTATATGGGGCAATGAAAAGACATACGGAGATTCTATTTGAGGATTACGATTGATCAACTTTAGTTTAGATTTTCAATATAAAAAAAACCGGCATACGTAATTGTGGTTTGATCTAGAACCTGCGAGTTTGAAGTACGCAGACTGCGTGCAGTGTAGGTCCTCAGGAGATATCTGAAACCGAAAATGGACATCAGTCGATGCTACATTAAATTTATTGGAGCTTATACCTAACCACAATAAATTAAACTTAAATTTAACTAAATGGTACTAACCCGAAATTTGAGTTCGACTTTTAGGGTTTGTTTCACAGTTTATGATTTTACAAAAAATGTTAATACTTGTAAATTTCGCATATTACAGGGTTAAGCTGCCAAGAAAACTGTTTACTTTTCTGGGGTCAAAGGGTTAATAGGCTGAATCGTTTTATTTTACCAAGTTCAGCCCTGTCGGGCGTGGCCGGCGCTTGGATGGGTGACCAACCTGGCCGTTATTCGCTGTTGCCATTTTTCGGGGTGCACTCAGCCCCGTGAAGCCAATTGACGAGCTACTGCCGGCCGCTGTGGCCGAGTGGTTCTAGGCGCTTCAGTCCGGAAGCGCGTTACCGCTACGGTAGCAGTTTTTTTCCCACGACAAGGACTACTTCCTACATTAGGAGTTGTCTACACATAACAGAAGAAGAATTCGGTGTCGTTTCGAAATCATGGAGGATATAATACGAACATCAAAAAAAATAAAACAAGGGCAATGGCATGTAGTCGAATTAAATCAGATGATGCAGAGGGAATGAGATAAGGAACTATGACATTAAAACTAGTATATGAGTTTTGCTATTTGGGCAACAAAATTGCTGAGGATGCCTGAACTAGACATGATACAAAACGCACACCTGCAATAGCAAGAAAAGCATTTCTAGTATAGAGGATTTGACTTACGTTAATATAAATTCTTTATTAAGCCTTTTCTGAATGCATCTGTCATAGACAATGTAGTCTTGTACGGAAGCGAAACCTCAAAGGTAAACATTTGAGACAAGAATACAGTAGAAGCTTGGTATTACAGTAAGATGCCCAATAGTTAATGAGGATAGATTGATATGATCCATGCTCAGGTTTCAAGAAATCATCTTTTTGCTAACAAAGGCCAGTGAGGCGGGGGGAGGCAGGAGGCAGGAGGGGGGAGGGGGTATAAATTGCATAGGTAAACCAAGCCATGAAAACAATACCGAGATTAAATGGAAGTAGGCAGCAGTAGAAGAACCCTGCACAGGATGTACTAACCGGGAGAGTTGAATCAAGCACGTCTTTGGACTGAAGGCGACAACCATCAACGAGAAAAACAGGAGATTCTGCATTAAGCTCAGAATTTGACAGACATTTCGAATATTTGCCATCAAAGAATGCTGAAAGGACATAAAATTCCTTCAGAATTTTTAAAATCGTTGAACAAATAGCAACCACCCGGTTATTCCACTTAGTCTGTAAAATCCACGACAAAGTGGACATACCATGAGACTTTCGCAATAATATCAATGTACACAGTCCCAAAAAATGCGAATGAATGAGAGAACTAACGCACCTTAGCCAGACCCTCATGTGTTAATGTTGGTGATCTCTATAATGAAATTCAGGTCCTGTTAGATGACGATGTTTGGATTTGTAAAAAGCTACCAGGGAGGCGAGTCTGGCACTACGAGGGATAAAGGACCGGACTTAATAAAGAAAACACTTTCGAAGATTTTGTCGAACTAGAAAAGACGTTCGAGAATGTAAAATATTTCAAGACATGAAATTATCGGAAATGTAGGTACAAGTTATAGGGAAATATGGGTAATGTACGAATAGAAGAGCAAGAAGAAGAGCTCGGATTATAAAGAGCGTAAGGCAGGCATGCAGTTTTTCTCCTATAATTTTAGCTTGTACACCAATGAAGCAATGACGTACATGAAAACATTGTTCAAAAGCAGTATTACTGTCACGGTGGAAGGATATAAATGATGAAATTCGATACTCAGTGGAGGTACGGCATAAATGCAGGACCTACTGAATGGAATGCAGAGTCTTTTAAGCACAGAATACGGGCTGACAGTACACCAAAAACAGATGAAAGTAGTGATAAAATTAAATGAGTTTGGGGAGAAATTTAAAAATTAAAGCTGGTAACCGTACAGTAGACGAAGCGAAGAAATTCTGCTACTTCGGAAACTAAATAACTCGTGTTGGACGGAGCGAGCATTAAATAAGCAGGCTAGCACCGACAGTGAGCACATATCTACGAGAAAAAAATTCTGAGAATGTTCGTTCTCGTGAAAGAGACTCCGGAATGTGGGAAAACCGGAAAAATCAGATGGTCAAATCGTTTCAGATCTGTTGTAGCTCAAGGATGGTAAAAATTAAGTAAACTGATAACACAAGAAATGCTAATCTTTCCGTTAAGTCGGCATGGTAAGACATGTGTGGAGCATGATAACAGGACATGGGTTAACACCAGGAAGTAACTGTGATGGGTCTAGGGGCAGCCGTAGAGAGAAAAAAACTGTACGAGAAGAAAGAGATGGAGTATATGTCACTGATAATAGAGTACGAGAGGTATAAGTGATGGAGACAGTGGTCAGACGACAGATGATCCAAACGAAAAAGCAGAAACAGAAATAATAGTGACAGAGAATTAGCTTTGTTGCTATTTGGGGCTCCCTAGCACAATAAATACTGTCCAGGATCCAGCGGGATTCATCGAACGGTTCCGCAGAAACGTTATATATTTTGCTTCCATACATGTTTACCGCTCTGAGATGGCGATGCGGACTGTTGATGGAAGGGCGTTAATTGTGGTGAAATAAGAGAAGGCGTATGTGAGAAGGCATCCTGCGGCTTCAGCTCTTTGATAACATAGCACTGTGTGGAACAACCGTGAAAATCTACAGAAGACGCAAGTTACTGTCTTTTTAGTACTATTTCTGTCTCGTTCTCTCTGTTATCCTAACTTTTCGCAGAGTGAGTGGCAGATTTGACACCTTGGTTAATTTATATCTTTGATTTTTAATCATGTTTGTAAGTCACCTCAACAGTATTTGAACACACCCACAGAAAGACGCTCCGGTCAATAATCGAGAAATGACGATTCTCTGGGCAACAGGAAAAGTATAGCACACAAGGATAAAATAATAATAAGTAACATAATAACAGAACAATTGCCCATTTCCAGTATCTAGGATGAGATATAATCTTTGAACAAGAGGAAGACATTAGTAATAAATTAACACTTGTTAGAATATTTGTAGCACGATAAGAAGAACATTAAAGGGCAAAGGAAGAACAGAAACTGAAATGAAAATTTATAAAGCCATGGCTTTAACCACAGTACTGTATGGAGCAGGAAGTTGGACAGTAATATCAAGAGGCCTAAGATAAAACTTCAGAAATACTCTTCCTTAGACCAGTGAAAGGCTGCACAAGAGAGGGCAAAATAAGAAATGAAGGAAAAAGTAAAGAATTGGATGCTGCGGAAAATCGGCTTGAAACCTCGTCGGTGAAGGACGTTGCCTAGCCGTTCACTGGCGACCCAGCCAAATGATAAGTGCACTAGCGGAAGCTTCTCTTGTTTTCCCTCTTCTACTATTTAATTTCGGATGGCTTTCGTCGCCTTTCTTATAATATTGTCATAAATGTTGGCACGAAACTTCCGGCGTAGTTCTCTCAGTTCTTCCTTGATTTTATTAGTGTTACTTACCTTGTAGGCACGGGCAGTCAACATGTACGGAACTGGATAGTTCTGAATTGAGTGATGGTGTCCCCCGGGTGCAGGTATTGATCTGTTTGTGTTGGCTTCCTGTACGCTTTGTGTCCCAGTGTATCATTCGTAGTTCTGTTCACTTCTACGTCCAAAATTATTTTCGGTCTCATGGGTGAATTGTTTATTCTTATGCAGGCTGTTTAAATGCTTAGGGAAGCTTGCTGACTCCGCTTTCCCGTGTGGCCATATAACGAATGTATCATCTACATACCGTAGCCAGCAACGGAAGGATAACGGTGCAGAAACTACGGCCGTTCGCCCATAAACTTGCATGAAGACGTCCGCTGCGAAAGGGAAGGGGGTGGACCCGCTTATCATTTCATGTAATTGTTCGTAATATTTTTCTCACCAAACGAAGTATGTTGATGATAGGCATTACCGCACCAAATCACATATATCATGTGGGACCTGTTCCTACAGGATGCAAATGGTCTCCTATATACGTGTGTTGGTAACGAGAGACTTGATGTCGAAACACCGAACGAGGTAGCGCAGTGGTTAGCTCATTCAGATTTAGGCCTTCCGTGTTTTCCTAAATCGTTTAAGACAAATGTCAGGGTGATCCATCGACAGGGCTCGGCTGATTTCCTTCTCCATCCATTCCTAATCAAAGCTTCTACTCAGTCTCTAACGACCTCGTTATGGACGGGACATTAAACAGTAATCTCCTCCTCCTCCTCCTCCTCCTCCTCCTCCTTCTCCTGCTGATATCGAAACCAAAATAACCTCAGTCGCCTGTGTACGTTGCTCCTTAATTAAATGTAGAAAGTGAGAAAAATCCTTCACATACGAGTCTGTTCGTTCCACAAGACGGTGCAGTTTAGATGCCCGATGTTTGGCTACGTAATAGGTGGGTGAGTCGGCTACGTTTAAGGCAGGCCACAATGGGTAACACTCATTCTGGGGCATAGGTACTCCACAGATTCTAGGAGGCACGGGAGTTTAGGTGTTAAGCCTCTTGGCTGCATCAGGATCAATCCTCGAGTTCTTTACCAGGGCCTTCATGATCTAGACTGTCCTCACCGTCATATCACTCCTTCTTTCTCTGTAAATTGGGTCGCCCAGCAGTTCGCCCATTTTCTTTCCGTATTCAGAAGTGTTCATTTTTTTCACAATATGATTCAAATTTCATAAGAAGATCCTGCCGTAACGGAAAACGCCTATGATTTAGTGACTGCCACGCACAACTGATCCGTGGTGCTCTCTCCCCTATTTCGCGATAATACGAAACAAACTGCCCTTTTCAGAACTTTCTCGAAGTCCTAGATATTGAAGGCTAACGATCAAGATCAATCGCAATTTAAAATTTAGTTCATAATTCCATCTTATCGAGGAAATGAAGTGCTATAACGTGGCAATGTTAGCTTTCTGTGAAAACGGTCAAGATGCTCGAAAATCTGTGATAATGTTTTGATGTATTTGAGAAAAACTATCAAAGTCCGCTCTGTGGTAAGGAAGAATCCATTTTTTACTTGGAGCTTTTTTCTTCTCCTTTTATATTTCATCTCATGAAGCTTTCCAACAATACTAGCCAGGCACTCACACATTGCAGAACGAAATTCGAACTGTTACATTGCTTAGTAATAATGCAAAGACCGATATAAAATTACGCCACATTGTGCATCCCAAGTAGGCGGGAACAGTAAGTTTTCTAGTTAACTTGAGCAGAACACTCATATATTATTATTACCGAGATTGCGCATAAAGTTATTTCTTAAGTGAAATGATGACATCAAAACACCTGACAGTAAAGATGAACATTTTAGTCCTGTGCATAACACAAGGACAAGAAAAGTGTTCTAGAGTATTTCTGATTCTTCAAAAAGATTACGGACAATGGCTCACCTTACAGGTGACGACTGTAAGCATTTGCGACTGAGATGTTTTCAGTTATATTCCATTCACTGAGAGGAAAGGATTAATCAGACTCAATCAGTGACTTCCTATGATACCCAAAACTCATCTGCCTGGGTTACCGATGTACGTCCTGTGATGAGAAGAAGACCAAAGAAAATCCCAGATTAAACTGCATGTCATGGTTTTTCCTATGCCTGTAACTTCAAACTTTGTGTTCAGCCTTACGGCAGGTCTTGTCATGGGGGAAATCTCGTCAGAGAGGTCCACCGGATGAGCTTCTAGGTAAGTGATTCCAGTGGTGGTTTCCCGTTGCCTTCCACTGATGATGATGAAAAGATAATGAGGACAACACAACACCCAGACTCTGAACGGAGAAAATTTCCGACCCTGCCGGGAATCGAACCTGGGCCCCTTGGCGTGACTATGTCTATAAGGTGCGTGTTAATAGAAATGGACAAATACAGAATGTTTAGGTATGTCAACCATCGTTCTTGACATTACAAAACATCGTTAAAAGACGTCTTATTATCCTTAAAAAGGCAATGGCTACTCTGAGGAAAGTACATGTGGAGACGAGAGGAAGACATAGCACTGCACCAAATAAACTTAAAACTTAAAGGAGAAACCGTATCTTATATGCTTTAGCGTACACAGTCACTAAAGATCACAAATCATTTTCTTTTTTCCTTTCTTTTTTTTTAAGTCATCAGTCTTCTGGCTGGTTTGAAGCGGCCCGCTACGAATTCTTCTCCTGTGCTAATCTTTTCATCTCAGCGTACAATTGCAATCTACGATCTCAATTATTTTTGGGCTGTATTCCAATCCCGGTCAGCCTCTACAGTTTTTGCCCTCTACAGCTCCCTATCGTACCATGGAAGTTGACCCCTGATGTCTTAACAGATGTGCTATTATCCTATCGCTACTTCTTATCACTTTCCTCGCCGATTCTGCGCTGAACCTTCTCATCTCTTTCCTTACTACTCCATATAATTTTCAACATTCTTCTGTAGCACCACATCTCTACGGCTTCGATTCTTTCTGTTCCGGTTATGCCACAGTTCTTGTCTCACTACCATATAATGCTTTGCTCAAAACGTACATTCTCAAAAATTCCTTCCTCAAATTAAGATCCATGACTGATATTACTAGACCTCTCTTGGTCAGGACTGCACTCTTTGCCAGTACTAGATCGCTTTTTATGACCGCCTTGCTTCGTTCGTCATAGGTTATTTTGCTGCTTAGGTAGCAGAATTCCTTAGTTTCGTCTGCTTCGTGATCTCTAAGTCTGATGTTAAATTTCTCTCTGTTCTCATTTACGCTACTTCTCATTACTTTCGTACATATTCTATATTACTCTTATATCTGTGTAGCTCAGCCCTTTCTTTTCTCATAATTTCGGACATCTTGCGCCATTTGACATTGCCAAAAGTGTTTTCAGGTCGACAAATCCAATGTGTCTTGATTTCTTGATTTTCATTCAGTCTTTCTTCCACTATCAGCAATGAAGTCAGAACTGCCTCTCTGATGCCTTTACCTGTCCTAAAGCCAAACCGATCGTCAGCTAACAGGTTCTCAATTTTCTTTTCCATTCTTATGTATATTATTCTTGTCAGTAACCTGGATGAATGAGCTGTTAAGGTGATTGTGCGATAATTCTCGCACTCATCAGCTCTTCCTATCTTTGGAATTGTGTGGATGATGTTTTCCGAAAGTCTAATGGTATATCGCCAGTCTCATACATTCTTCACACCAACGTGAATAGTCATCTTGTAGCAACTTTCACCCATGATTTTAAAAATTCCGACGGAATGTTATCTGTCCGTTCCACCTTATTTGATCTTAAGTCGTTCATATCTCTTTTAAATTCTGATTCTGGTGCTGTATCTCCTATCTCTTCCCTACCTACGCCTCTTTCTCTTTCTGTCACATCACCAGCCAAGTCCTCCCCCTCGCACAGGCCTTCAGCGTACTCTTTCCACCTATCCGCTCTCTGCTCTGCATTTAATTACAAGTTCTCATTCAAATGAGCAGAAAATAGGCAAAGTTTGGAATCTTTATATGGGGCAATGAAAAGACATACAGAGATTCTATTTCAGGATTACGATTGATCATACTTTGAACTTTAGTTTAGATTTTCAATATAAAAAAAACCGGCATACGTAATTGTGGCGAGTTTGAAGTACGCAGACTGCGTGCAGTGTACGTCCTAAGGAGATATCTGAAATCGAAAATGGACAGCAGTCGATGCTACATTGAATTTATTGGAGGTTATATCTAACCGCAATAAATTAAACTTAAATTTAACTAAATGGTACTAACCCGAAATTTGAGTTCGACTTTTAGGGTTTGTTTCACAGTTTATGATTTTACAAAAAATGTTAATATTTGTAAATTTCGCATACTATAGGGTTAAGCTGCCAAGAAAATTGTTTACTTTTCGGGGGTCAAAGGGTTAATAGGCTGAATCGTTTTATTTTACCAAGTTCAGCGCTGTCGGACGTGGCCGGCGCTTGGATGAGTGACCAACCTGGCCGTTATGCGCTGTTGCCATTTTTCGGGGTGCACTCAGCCCCGTGAAGCCAATTGAGGAGCTACTGCCGGCCGCTGTGGCCGAGTGGTTCTAGGCACTTCAGTCCGGAAGCGCGCTTCTGCTACGGTTGCAGGTTCGAATCCTGCCTCGGGGAGGGATGTGTGTGATGTCCTTACGTTAGTCAGGTTTAAGTAGTTCTAAGTCTAGGGGACTGATGACCTCAGATGTTAAGTCCCATAGTGCTTAGAGCCACTTTGAGGAGCTGCTTGACCGAATAGTAGCGGCTCCGGTCAAAGAAAACCATGAGAACGACTTGGAGACTGGTGTGCTGACCACACGCCCCTCCTATCGGCATCCTCATCTGAGGATGACACGGCTGTCGAATGGTCCCGATGGCTCATTTGTGGCCTGAAGACAGTGTGTTTTTTTATTTTATTTTACGTTGCACGCAGCTTTGAAAGCTCGTTTCTCGAGAAAAACCTTTTTGAAGTGTAGGGAAAACTTTTATATGTATTATTGGTTAATTTACATAAAACCTACATATTATTATATATTTATGATGTCGTTGAACACAAATCTGAAGTTACAGTATATTTTCAAAATTAAAAAAGGCTAATCCTATTTGGTGGACCAAAAATAATGTTTTGACCATTTTTAACAAAAATTGGCAAAACAGAGTGTTTTCGTTGCTTACGTATAGTCTGCAATTCCAGGACCGTGTATCAACCCTTGTATTGTATTGTATTGTATGTTAACCGAGGACCTAGAAACGACGGAGTGGCTCCGAACCCCACCGCAGCAGCAGTGGTCCACAACTCCACGACGACTACCGCAGTCTACTTCACCCCTCCGCCGCCCCACACCGAACCCAGGGTTATTGTGTGGTTCTGCCCCCTGGACCCCCCAGGGAACGTCTCACACCAGACGAGTGTATCCCCGATGTTTGCGTGGTAGAGTAATGGCGGTGTACGCGTAAATGGAGAACTTGGTTGCGCAGCAATCGCCGACATAGTGTAACTGATAATAAGGGGAACCAGCCCGCATTCGCCGAGGCAGATGGAAAACCATCCAAAAACCATCCACAGATGGCCGGTTCACCGGACCTCGACACAAATCCGCCGGGCGCATTCGTGCCGGGGACCAGGCGCTCCTTCCCGCGCGGAAAACCCTGCGTTAGACCGCACGGCCAACCGAGCGAGCCGTATCAACCCTTACTCTGACTTTTCCTGGAGAGTAATTCCTTTGTTCTTCTTGGCGAGAAAAGCCTATCTGGCTGAGCTGGATTAGCTGCAGTTGTCAGCCTGCAAACATTTTTGTCAGCTTTTTCGGGCGAATATGTTTGCATATATATTGCAGTACAAATCATTTTGTGAAAGTTTGTCACGGCATGACGAGTTTTGTACTCGAGCTGGGCGTCTCCGGCTGAGAGCGTCCCACGGCGGCTGTGACACTGTTTCGAACAATAGGCAGCAGAAACTTTTGTAATGCACTGATTGAAAACCTTTACGACCCAACATTCAAGATACATATAACTTCAAAAATTGCTATAAAAAAGAATTTTCGGCTGTTCTGAATGAGGACCTGGTCTTAATAGTGGCATTCCCGTTGCGCTCATAATGTAACTGCCCTTGCTTTTAATTTCACTGAACATTGCTTTGATTTTTCTATATGCTGAATCCGTCCTTCCGACAACCATTTCTTTTTCGATTTCTTCACATTTTTCATACAGCTATTTCGCCTTAGCTTCCCTGCAGATCCTAATTATTTCGTTCCTAACTAAATTGTATTTCTGTCTTCCTGAATTTGCCTCATTAATTTTGGAATTTCTTTCTTTCGTCGACCAACTGAAGTGTTCCTTCTGTCACCCACGGCTTCTGCGCAGTTACCGTCTTGTACCTGCCCTATAGTATACTTTCCAAATTCTGTGATTGTCCTTTTTAGAGATACCTACTGATCTGTTCATCATCGCAGTACCTATAGCCTCAGAGAACTTCAAGCGTATCTCTTCATTCCTTCTACTTCTGTATGCCACTTTCTTGCGCATTGATTTTTTGCCTGCATTTCACGGATGATGTTCTCTCGTATATTTTACAAGTTGTGTGGTGTGTTGCTGTAGATCTCGTCTTTTAGATCACTCCAGAGGAAAATGTCAGATGATGACAAACAAGGTGACTTGTGGCAACAGTCCTTCCGAAATCACTCTTTTGGGGAAAAATTATTCAACCTCAGCCGTTGCCACGCGATGTGTGTGACAAGTGGAGCCATCCTCTTGGTACCAGCGGATGGTAAGTTCTTTATGACAAATTTCCGAAACATTTCGATGTAAACTGCATTTGTCATAGCACACTCGAAAAAAATTGGTCCGATCATGTGGCGCTGTGATATTGCACACCACATGCCAATCTTTTATTAATGCAGAGGTTGCTCAACCAGTGCATATGTAATGTCATTAGACCTCAAACTCGTATTCTGAGAGTTTACGTAGCTGGAGAGGTGGAACCTTGCCTCATCACTAAGCCAAGTGTACTGCAATATTCCTGGCCTGTGAGCGATAAATTGCTGAAACTAAATGCAAAACGTAATGCGTTTGTTTTTGTCATTGACATTCAGTTCCGGAAGAACTGTAAACCTGGATGGATACATGCCCTCTTTCTTAGGAACTCTGTGACATGTGCTCCGCGACATTCCACATTCCTGAGATAAACGTCGAACAGACTTTGCAGGAGAGGGAAACAATAGTTGTTTCACGTCAGTCACTTTTTGTTCCGATAATGGCGACCATCCCCCACCTTGAAGATCCAACGCCGTTACAGTGTTCTCCATCTTGTTCATCAACTTTTGTACACAGCATTTAGACGGTATATGCAGGTCACCAAACCCTTTTACAAACATTCGCTGTTATGTCTTAATGGAACCAGTAATACAATATTGTTTCACAAGAAACACGCGCTCTTCGACAGAATATCGATACACTGTGGCTAAACACTGAACACTGATCTGCAACCACAGCGATGCGCGTAAAGTCACTGTTGCGTCAAAGGATGCCGCAGAGTGCAGTGTTGCCACGTCAAAAGTCGAAAATTACATGATGCAGTTTCAGCGCAATTGTTGGGCATGTTTGTGGGGCCTCTTTCGAGTGGGCACCTTGTATAATTGATGATGGCGAAATATTATATTTACCAGAAGACTACAATGTTTGAAACTCACGCCTATTATTTTCAATGAAAAATCCTCCAAACCTTATCTCTTAAGAACAATATCGACTGATTTCTGTGTCTAACTAAAACATAAGTTTGGGGTTCCACGAAAATGATACATATTCAGTGTGTTACAAATCTAGAGTCAAGTCTTCTAAGCTTGATTTACAGGCAAACAACGAGATCCAATTCAGATATAAACCTTGAATACGTACTAACAACATGTAACGACTTAAAGTGAACTATGCACAAGGAAACTAGACAATACAGTCAGCAAAACAGTAAAGAATATGGAAAACATTTAGCAGTTCAAGAAGCAGTTGAAGAAATTTTTGGTAAGGATTCCAGGTGCGGTCTGTTTGACTGAAGAGGAAGCAAGAATGAAGTAAGAGAAGAGGTCAGCGTCCCGTAAACGTCGACAGCAGTAGAAACGGGGGACCAGATCGGGTTGGACAAGGACAGCTTCGTTTTAGAAACATTGGAGAAAACCGTTAAAAGTCCCTTTACGAGATTAAAAACGCTTATCCAGAAAATCTAAGAGAGCAGCTTCTGTGGATTACCGGAAGAATCTCTCACTTCCTAATATTTCAACCAATGAAGCATATTGCCACAGGCAGATATCACTTTACTTATTCTGTATTCATTTGCTTTCTTGTGGGAAATCTGCATTTTATACATAAAACGGAGCGCTTTCCAGCAAGGACCTTATGAAGTGTGTTCAATATGTGGCAACTCTGTTCGGAAATTTTGCTTGACTCTGTGCCTGTATTCTGTGATTCCTGTTTTGTACAGAAGAAGAACATCTGAATATAATGTTTTGGAGTAACTACGATGGCGCATGTCAACTTAAAGTTTTTGAGCCTCATGACAGTTCCCCTTATTTTTACCTCTATGCCTCCTACATTGTTGACGTCACTGCCTGCTGCGGTGGAGTACTGTGTGATCTGTGTTCCTCTCCCTTCGCAGTAGCACGTCGTTATTAACTGCAAATGACGGCCCTCAGCAACCACTTTAAACAAACAAGATACAGTCCCAATTACTGCTCCCCTACATTTTCACTGTACTGATTTTCATAAATCCACGAATAGTAGTTTACTTACGTTGCAACTGTCACTATCTCAGTTGCCATAGTCTTCGCTTTGCTTGTAATACAGAATACATGTAACATTAGCCAACAAAATTTTACTTTTCTCTGCAACCAATAAGAAAACAGCTAGTGTTTGTGTTTACGTTTGTGCTGATAACGAAACTGCTAATGAAAATGCTAAATTAGCTCTCGTTTTTATGTTATGATAATTTTATGTTGTTGCTTATATAAGCTTGTTTATTTATTTACCTTGATGTGTTTCCTTGGAGGAAGGTCACTGAAGACGCAACCGCTTTGCCTGGCGTTTCTAGTTTTCCGCTGGTGGTTCCCTGGTTAGTGTACAGCAGTAATCGGCTGTTCGCTGGTTAGTGTACAGCAGTAATCGACTCTTCCATGATTATTGTACATCAGTAATCGGCTAATAGTGATATTCTCCTCTTTCCCTGTTATCTAGCTTCCATGTCCGATGTTTGCAGGTGGAAGCGTTCTCCCTTATTGTCGGTTACAGCCCCACAGTGGTTAGGAAATAAGTCCAAGTTGGAATCTAAGGAATGTAGCCTTAGGTACATGTTGCATCCCAGTCTGCTGCAGCAGTGCAGGTTTGCCGTAAGTCGTTACAGTTTTCTGCCCTCTTGCTTTCCATAAATTTGTTGACAAGACGTGGAAATTCCTCGCGCAAATGGAGAAATGCTTCACCAGTTTTGTTCATGACATTAACGAAGTGTTTCATTAGGCCCACCTTTATATGATGAGCGGGAAATAGTGCTCTCGGATGCTTCGTGCATAACAATTTTAAGTTGCTCCCTCAAGTGACTGACACTTACGCCAATCTTCCTTTTTATAATGGAGTACTTTGGCGCGGCTATCCCAGAGACACAGGAAGCAACAGAATATATTGTAACCGTATTGCAGCCCAAGCAATACGACTATGACTTTCAGATTGCCATAAATCTGGCATTTAAACGTGTCATAGCTCTCTCTTAATAACAACTGTGTCATGTTATCATATTTCTCTTTGATGTAAGCTACGTACCCATTCGGAACCGATCGATAACACGTTATCATTATGCAGTAGCGTACAGTTGAGACATAATTTGGAGGAGTCGATGAACAACCTCCAGTGATCGTTTTTACAGTCAACGCTCATAGCTACCATTGGTTCCTGTATATCATACCAAGTACTTTTTAGTTTTTAAAAATGGAAGGAAGAGAAATAGTGGAGCGCAGTCATGTTTACCATCTTATCAAGAAAATTCCACTGTTGTAGAGTTGAGGCCAAAAGTTTAGATTTACCTTTCGGTAATTACAGATCTCTCACTAGATCATTAGGTTCACATTGTGTTATTTCCTGAATATCAGTACTCTCCTCGTTACACGCAAGATCAGGATCTTTCGAATAAATGGATTTTGATGGTGATGGTGCAGCACTAGTTTCACTGCCGATCTCTTCACTACCATAATCAGGTGAGACAGGAACAGGCAGTCCGTCTCCGTGACGCACTGGTCTCATGGCCGACGGTATGTCAGGATATGTCAAGGAAGATTTTCTCTTCTTAGGAATACCATGTGTTAATGGATGCAAAGGTAACAATCATTCCAATGGAGTCATGGTTTTGGCCAGATCTTGGGTATAGAAAAGCCCACGGAAGATATTTTATGATTAAACCACGAATGTAGACTCGAGACCCAAGATATGCAACATACATGAGGAGCCCAGGGCTTGTCCTGCCGCAGCCAGAGTAGTCTTTAAACCTTCCTAATGTGTGGCGTTATTGGCCTCTTTTGCGGCTTCATTGTAGCTTGTTCGCAAATAGAGAAAAAATTTCACTTCTGTTTACTCGTTTGCGAGACATATCAAATGACATGAATTACAATGACTACACGCTCTAACAACATTTCAGTAACACATTCTTCCAGAACACGAACGGAACACAGCTTATACCAGCGAAAATATTACATGAAATATGCTCCACTCCTCCATTCCCCTTCCCCTTTGTCTTATTGTTACGAACTAGGGCTAAAAGTGATAAAACAAACGCAGCTATTGTTGCCTGAAACGTAATAACTCTGTCTACCATCATCGGGTTTTCGAACCCCACACGGGGAAAGAGCGACAATGAATGCTGAAAAAACATATTTATTATTAAATGCACGTCCTTTTTAACTTTGAAACGAGAACTACATGGAGTTTTTCATTGTCTTTTCTCGTTGTCAGCGTGGTCGATATAGTTAACAAACATTTATTTCATCCCAGTCACTTATTCACTTTTGGCTGTTATAATCCTGATTCCAGCATAGCATGTGTATCCATTTACAATAAATAATTTCAAATTTTCATAACAATAACGTTTTCACAAACAACAGTTTTATATAAGAAAGTGCAACTCATGTAATTCGCATCTTTATTAACAGAAATAGGCCAACAGTTATGACGAGAACATACACTCGAAACAAAGAACACTTCATGGATCAGAGTATAACGTCCAATGAGAACAAGAAGACACATTTAAAAGTGTGTGACCTTGCCTTGCAGCACTCCAAGAGCTTTAATAGCCGCTAGGCATCATGTTCGTGGCGAGTTGGGAATCATTGCAGTTTGAGAACTAGAGGAGGAAATGCGTGCATATAACCGAAGTGTAGCTCTTGTCTCGATAGTATCTGAAATTTTCCTAGTGTTCAAACGGGGACTTGTGGCATTCTTGTGTCCCGGTAGGGTTGTTGTTGTTGTGGTCTTCAGTCCTGAGACTGGTTTGATGCAGCTCTCCATGCTACTCTATCTTGTGCAAGCTTCTTCATCTCCCAGTACCTACTGCAACCTACATCCTTCTGAATCTGCTTAGTGTATTCATCTCTTGGTCTCCCCCTACGATTTTTACCCTCCACGCTACCCTCCAATACTAAATTGGTGATCCCTTGATGCCTCAGAACATGTCCTACCAGCCGATCCCTTCTTCTGGTCAAGTTGTGCCACAAACTTCTCTTCTCCCCAATCCTATTCAATACTTCCTCATTAGTTATGTGATCTACCCATATAATCTTCAGCATTCTTCTGTAGCACCACATTTCGAAAGCTTCTATTCTCTTCTTGTCCAAACTGTTTACCGTCCATGTTTCACTTCCATACATGGCTACACTCCATACAAATACTTTCAGAAATGACTTCCTGACACTTAAATCTATACTCGATGTTAACAAATTTCTCTTCTTCAGAAACGCTTTCCTTGCCATTGCCAGTCTACATTTTATATCCTCTCTACTTCGACCATCATCAGTTATTTTGCTCCCCAAATAGCAAAACTCCTTTACTACTTTAAGTGTCTCGTTTCCTAATCTAATTCCCTCAGCATCACCCGACTTAATTCGACTACATTCCATTATCCTCGTTTTGCTTTTGTTGATGTTCATCTTATATCTTCCTTTCAAGACACTATCCATTCCATTCAACTGCTCTTCCAAGTCCTTTGCTGTCTCTGACATAATTACAATGTCATCGGCGAATCTCAAAGTTTTTATTTCTTCTCCATGGATTTTAATACCTACCCCGAATTTTTCTTTTGTTTCCTTTACTGCTTGCTCAATATACAGATTGAATAACATCGGGGAGAGGCTACAACCCTGTCTTACTCCCTTCCCAACAACTGCTTCCCTTTCATGTCCCTCGACTCTTATAACTGCCATCTGGTTTCTGTACAAATTGTAAATAGCCTTTGCTGTATGCGAACTAGTCCAATCTCTAGAAGCTTAACACAAGTATCTGGATTGATTTGAACTTGTGGTTTTTCACCGTTTTGCTAATGGGGAACTCTATTTTAAATGCGTACGCTGAATGAACTTTGATTTTATTTCCGAGATTTTATCGGAGGTTTACGCGATTCTTAACGTGAGTTACAGCTCTGCTTTGTTTTAAGTTCTTGCACAGTTGCAATTAATAACAATAATGCAATAATCCATTATTAAAGGAGCAGTGAATAACCTCAGTTTTGTTAAACAGTAAAATACTGCCTATATTTTTTTATCTTTGCGACACGATTTTCTGGGTGAATTCGACAAATGGTTTGTTTGGTCTCTAGACAGTAGTGCTGTCAAATTATGAAAATTCATCCACGAATTCTAAACCTCAGTTACTTCATTATTTCACTCAATAATTCGTGTAGTCATATGTGAGTTCTCATAGCTAAACAAACAATTTAGAAGCACTATGTTCACAATTTATTTTTTTGTTTACTTTTTGTACCGTCACATACAATCTTACCAATGAAACACAACAGTTGCATGAAGCTCGAATAATCATTCAGTTACTTGTTATCGTCCTAGCTTCTGGAAAAATAGGACGACTTTTTCCTGTAATCATATTGATTGGTTCTACTGAAACAACTATCTCGCCTGGAAGATTCCTTATAAGTTGTAATTCCCGAATTTTATGCACCAGCACAGCTGTTCTGTCATTTTCCTGAGTCGTTATTGCAGGCTGTGGTAAAAGTTCAAGTAATGTGTATTGCAACCTGACAGTTAGCATTTTCTTGTCAGACTGAGTATAGTTATTAGTCCTTGAACTCTTCGAAAACACGTAAGTTATATTGTGATGAGTGATGCTGTCTTTTTTAGGTCGCTTTCTTCATCTACAAAGGTGGCGCCCTGCGAGAGCTGTTGCAGCTGCTGTCTGACGCCAGGGGAAACTACGGCAATGGAAAAAGCAGTCAGAGCATCCGACTCCGAAACCAGAAGCTGGCACACCGCCTGTATATATTCATGCAGGTACTAACCGACGTTAAGCGGAAAAACACAGATGCGAGGGCCATCATGAAAATAATGAGCAATAATTTTTAAAAATGATATTCGGTGCTGATAATATGGGTGATATCAGTGATTATAAAGATCTAGCCGCTAATGCATGCCTTAATTTCCCTCTGTCTCCGTAGTTAATTCCATGTCTTGTATTTGATGCGGTATATCAGCCCGACAGTGATCAGATGAACTTCCTGCTGAGCGATTCGCTGACTCGTCTGACCGTGCAGGGACACACTGCGTCTGCACGGCAAACCCTACGTGCACCCACTCACGTGGCAATTTTCACCATGCCATAACAATAGGTGAAAGGAGGGAGTGTGAGATGGCAAGTAGAGGATGGGACTAGAAAGCAAGGGTGCGCCGGTGCAGTCTACCCACCCAGACCTTGGACACAACCACTATAAAACTGTATACCACAAAGACGAATATTGCGGGACAGACCAGCTCGGCAGTCGAGTTTGGCCAACTGCTCGGTCTGTGAATGGGCACCTTAACGACTAGGTCTCTTGGACAAGGGGCAATAACCTGGACACTAGATGTCAGGTAGTCGTTTACGGGGCACTGCAATGTCCAGCTCAGGACGGGTGGGAAATGAGCAGTCCAGACTACCCAGGTCACAGCCATGTGTGGGGGTCACGGAGTCTGTTTGAAATGACCACTGTTATGAATCCTGTCACGTAAAACTGGAATGCGGCTGGTAGGTTGGGAGACATTCATCTCCGCTTTCTCATGGGGACGTCAGCAGCTGTTCGTTGTTACAAGTCTTTTCTTCTCCACTTGTAGAACTGCGATAGTGGGCAGTTTCTCAGAGAGTTTCTCTCTGTCGCGAGGTGGGAAAACAGCCCATTTTGTGACGTAAAGAAGATATCTGAGAATTAGGAGTTTGGAGCTCGGTTTTCTCAGAATTGTATACGCCAGAAGGCAGTGAACTCGATAACTTGTAAAACATTTGCTAGGTGGAGCACTGGACCAGCGTTTTAAAAAATTATCTCACTAGCCAGTGTTGGTGTTTTTCCTGATGGAGTAGCTTTTTGTGCAGACTATGTGCAAGGGCGAGAGAGAAAAAAAATTTCGACACAATTTTTGGTGGACACATAGAAGCAAACACTCGTGGCTTTAAGACGTGAGAAAGTAGATGTTCTGACCTTGGAGGCCGGACTTACGTTTCTGAATCAGCACATCAGATGGCAACTGATGACTAGTGGCTGCCAGAAGACTCCGCCGTATGCAGAACTCAACGCTCTCACTCATCAACTATGGTGAGACCTTCTGGCAGCCGAGGCCTACAGGGAAGTAGTGCAATTAGGGGTGGGGGGGGGGGGTTGGTCAGTTGCTTCCAAATTTGATAAGGTTGTGTTATTTTTCACCTGGCTAGGGATTCGAATGCTTATCCTCGACCGAGCTGACTTTGTGATATTCATGAGGATATCATGCATACATCTAGCGCAAACAGGTCGACGGCAGTTAGATATCGTCGAGGATGAAATATTGAGAGAATGGTCATTCCTGTCTCACTTGTTACTTGTGTACTTTGGCAACCCAACTGACCTCTCATTCATATGTTTTTCAGTGTTTATAACTGATAATCCCTCTCACTTTGCAGTATATTGCTCTGGTTCATGTGAAAATATTACTTTCTTAATTATAGATGTGCTTATGTGGAACAATTTCACTAAACTCGGATTAAAGTGGGTCAAGAGCATTAATTTAGTTGTTAGACAACCTCCCTCTTATTAATTAAACTCTTAATAGCTTTTTAAGAACTAACACCTGTAATTCCTTTACGAGGATATTGTTCATATCGTTCAGTCCACTGCACGATAGGTTCTTTCCCATACGTGAGTTCATGAGGTGTCTGCAGTTTTCTTACATAGACTGCACAGAGGTCTATGATGTGTCTGGTTACAAAGTTAAAGAATCTCCACCATTTCCCTTTGTACCCTATCAGAAAACGTAGATGAAAGACAATGATCGAAAATTCGGGTTATTTCACAACAGGACGCCGTTCTACACACAGGAAACTTTTATATTCAGTTCAAATGCAGTTTAAATTGTACAGTGTTCTCTGCACCTAAACACGAACTTGCTGTAGAGAAAAATGTAAGCTTTGAAGTGTTTCATCACACAGCATAATTCTACTACCGGGTATTGGAACTGTAGCCCTCCCTTTCGTCTCCACGTTGTTCTCCAAAAGTCTTGCAAACGACAACTTCTGGACCTCAGTTATCGACGAAACGTTGTTTGGGAGTAGAATATTAGCCTAATCAGTCCGTTTGGTGGCAATGACGTAACTGAAAATAATAACTATCTTTAAATCCATCGCGTTTTCGCGTTTCGGTCAGTAAGTTTAGTGTTGTTTGAACTGTTCTGTTTATCAGACGATTTTTTGCCTTAAACTACGAGTGTTTTATTGACATTAGACACGTAAGCTCTGGCGACCCTAAGTAAATACATATACTTAGTGGCCGACGTTATTTACCGCTCAGTGCATGTCTGCTAATAGTGACATGACTGTACATCAACTAAGTAGCTCAAAGCTCATTTACAATAGCTGCTCAGAAGACTTGCAGAAATTTTACAATACAAGACACCATAAAAGAAAACAGAGATTATTTATACTGCATATAAGTGTGGTGTCTGTTCTGTCGGACATCTCCACACAGAGGACACCACACACGTATACATCTGTAGGCATGACTGCCTTGATAAATTCGTTGTGGATGCACTACATGGTCCGAGACTCATGTGGGAACACAGGACTCGCTGCGATCAAGTAAATGAGTAGACTGTGGACGTTATTAACGAGTGAAAAGCTGAGATTTACGTCGGATGGGAAGCGTATCCTGATGGCCGAGGCAGTTACTCGTGTTAAGCGATAGTTCTGGGTTCGAGTGAGTTTTGTGATTTCGGCTTACGTCATGCGGTAGCTGCACATCTGATTTGTGAACCTTCTCCATTGCACGTAAATGCAGCATGATGGTGGAATGATTGCAATTCATCAAAAATTTTTATCTTTAACCGTCTAATTATTTCGATACTGATTGAGGCTGGAGTCGGTCTCTTCTCTCAAACAATTCTCTCCTCAATTTCGGGATATGAGAAACGTGATATTTCAAAACATTAAATCTTCCACATGAATAAAGGTAGAATCTTCTGGTAAATTTTAACTTGTGCATCGAAACTAAAAGTTTACCTTGGCACACGTTGTAAGTCCCCGTTTCATATGATTGCCGGTGGGTGTAACCTTGGTTCAGCTTGCTCGCCCGCTCGCTTACAGGATTCACGTTATTGAACAGCCTCTCAACGAGGCGGAGCATCAGGGAAATGGCAGCTGCTTGTAAGAGCATTTCTTGACAGTGAGCTACCTCAACGAAGGGTCTGCCGTGAGGAGCCTAGGGCCGACACTCTGCACCATTAGCCTCCAAGGTTGCATGATCTCACAGAACATAACATTTTTGTGGGTTTCTGTAGAAGACACCGTTTCCTTCCAAAGGCTTTGCGAAAACTGCGTCGCTTCAAAGCATGAGTAGCGGACAAAATTCCAAACGCGATCGCAAAAGTATGTGACTGGTTTGACTGTCCTTGACGTTTATCGTTTCGCACTGCGTCCTGTTTTAGGGGCACGGCATTGTTGAGACGTAAGTGAAAATTTCGATCGTAAACATATTTACGTGAATGCAACAGTTATCCTCTTGTGCTAGACTTGTGCAGAAGTTCATTGCGGCTTTCCATAAATTTAACAAACACATCAGCTACGTATAAGGAAAAGGTAACTTTTAGATTTCGAGACTGTAGAAACCACGTGATTTTGAGGCGAATAACTCGTCGAGCCCTGTGTGTAAAGGTGAAGATCTGAGGGCGCATGAGCAGGTGAATAAGGTCGGTGAGGAATGATTTCCCAGCCGAACTCCTGCATAATGCTTTTTATCAGTCTAGCAGAATGCGAGCTGGCCGTATCCTGCAGTAACATCACTTCACAAAGTCTTCCTAGTCATTGTTCTTGGATCGCGTGTGCATGGCGTTTCAATTCTTGACAATAAATTTCAGCAGTGATGGTTACACCTTGGACAAGCAATTCGTAGTAAGCCACACTGTCGCTGCTTCACCAGATGCATACTGTATCTTCTGTCGATCCGCGCATCTCTTTGTACAGGGAGTTGCTATGTTTGGGCTCAACCAATCCTTTCTTTTCCTTCTGTTTACATAGAAACTCCATTTCTCGGCACGATTGAAGTTGCAGGATAGAAACGGTCAGTGTCGTTCACGAGCCAATTGATGATAAGCAAGCAGATGTGCATAAGTGGCCAGTCATTGATTTTTGTGATTTTGGCTTACAGCATGTGGTACCCGTACACCCGATTCTTGAACCTTCACCACTGTGCGTAAATATCGCACGACGGTGGAATGATCACAGTTCATCACGTTTGCCAGTTCTCGAGCACAATGGCATGGATAATTGTTGATTAATGCGTTTAAACGATCTTCATCTAGCCCCGACGGACTTCCTCAACGTGCAGAGTCACTAATGTCAAAATGGTCCTCCTTACAGTGAGAAAAACGTTTTCATGCTGTGCTCGGTCCAGTGGCATAATCCTCATACACAGCGTAAATGTTTCTAGGTGTCTCCGCTACTGTCTCCCCTCTACTGAACTCAAACAGAAGAACATGTCGTAAACGTTCCGATTTCTCTACTTGACACTCCGTTTTCTGGCGTCCAAGTGACAACATGTAAACTCAAATACAACAGTGAAACACACATAAAAAATGACAATCGATAAATAAACCCATAGAAAACATGCAAAACGGAAACATTACGAAATTAGGCACCAGACTAATACTATCAATTCCTTATTTTGAAAGTACATTTCTAATTTCAGGGGTCAGTTAAATCCATCCCACATTTTTGTATCCGTTGCAATAGACGCCCTTGTCTTGTGAAATCAGATGGATCTTTCTGAAAGAGCCTTTCTTTATCCCAGGATGTTGTTATTGTTGCGCCCACACTATTAACGGCAGGGTGCAGTGTAGTTCAGCCACAGACGTAGAACATTTGTTTTTCCGCAGGTGGCGCTGCTGCAGGGCCTCGCCGCGTGGTTCTCCACGCCTCTACTGGCGCGCGCATTCCTCACCTCAGATGAGGACTCACTTGAATCTGCTCGCCAGCTCCCAGTGCCCTTCTGGTTTCCTGGAAATATGTACTTGTCACCCACATACGAAATACTCTACATCAGTCAAGCTTTCTGTCAACTAGTAGTGACTCAGTCTGCGACTTGCGTTGACGCATTTTTCATCCACATAATGCTGGTGGTGGCAGCTGAGCTAGAAGTTTTGAACGAAAACATTACAGCTATGCAGAAGCTTCAAGGAATGGAATATCAAGAGCGCAATCTTAGGATTGTAGCTAAACATGAAGAACCAACAGTGTACGTGTCATCAAAGTGCACCCCAGACGAAATATACCTGCAAATGGTGAAGAATATACAGCATCATTACGTAATTCTCAGGTAAGCAATAACAGTTCCAGGCATAATGACATGCACTGCATTCGATAGAATTCATCGCACAAATCTAACTTTCAGTTTACTTTTAATGTTGTCACAACCTATACATCTGCCAGCAGGTATGATATGAGGTATGTTTAGGAAACCTTCATTATTATGAATAACGTAGATTGTGCTTCGAATACTAAGACTATACTAGTATTTCTGTAACACAATAGAGAAACTACATAGTGTTCGTAATTAAAGTTCCAGTTTCAAAACCCTGTAGAATTGCTCAGGGTGAAGTCAGATTTCAACAGCGTATTATTGACGCTGGGGGAAACGTCATGGAAGAAAAAAATACTAACGAAAATCTTACTAACTGATGGCACTGTAAGCGTCGTAACGTAAATGGAGTAGGTACGAAAGACAGATGAAACGCAGTACCATGGCTATATTTAGAACTGCGCATTATACATCCGTACTCTTCAATATGCACGACTGCACAAGTTCGATAGTCAACAGTTGTGCACCGTTAGCTAGGTAAGGCCATCCGTCATGGCAAGGTCGTACCGCACCGGATGGGAAAATTCGCTTTATAATTGTCCTGGGGCAAAATCCGCATAAAAAGCAGACAGACAGCGGTTTCTAAATGTAGTGAGACTGGCACAAAACATATTCGATATGCTGTCCACCGTTTTCAACTACAAGTTATAATTCGCAAACAGCATATTCCACAACAGACAGGAGTGTCTCGGGGGTTACGTTCAGAATGCATTGCGCAATGCATATCTTCATTTCAGATATGTTCTTAACAGGAGCACTGAACACACATCGTCTTTCGGATAATTCCTCAGCCGGAAGTAAGGGGGATTAATATCAGGTTATCTGGATTGGCAGGCTGTAGGAAAATGTAGCACTTTCGAAATGCTTCTGCAGCCGCCGCTTCACTGGCTGTGCAATGAGCGGAGGAGAGCCATGTTGCATAAAAATGATCCTGCCCACACATCGAAAAAGTTGAAGAATTGGAATGACATTTTTGTGAGAAAGACTCCCATAGTGTTTACCAATGATGGAATAGGTAGCAAGTAACAAGCGATACGATAAACGATGCTGTCAACCAGTGCCACTCAGACAACATTGGAGAATGACGTGGTGACGGTTGACGTGCGTGCGGGTTTTCCATTGCCCGCAGTCTGCAAAATGGTTCAAATGGCTCTGAGCACTATGCGACTTAACTTCTCAGGTCATCAGTCGCCTAGAACTTAGAACTAATTAAACCTAACTAACCTAAGGACATCACACACATCCATGCCCGAGGCAGGATTCGAACCTGCGACCGTAGCGGTCACGCGCGCAGTCTGCAATTCTGCATTTTGGCATGTGCCTGGAAATGGGCTTAGTCTTTCCACATAATGTCCCATGGCCGTTCATCGTCCACTACCATGCGAGCAAGAAATACCCGAGCGGACGTCTGTCTTGTTGGCACGTCAACAAGTGCATGAATGATTTTGTGTGGATAGCAATGTAGGATGCTTCGCGTCATTTCATGCACCGTGCTCGCAGCCATATCCAGTGTTCGGGCGGTTTCCCGTGCACTGTGTGTTTGCATCCCACCGCTTGACCCTTCCTGTAACGCTGTGGCCCCATCTTCGGCAGATGTCGGATCAACTACTTTTCTCTCTCTGCCACATTGCACTTCCAAAGAAGTTGTCTTTTCGAATTTCTCCATACCCTTAGCAGACGTTGGACCAATGTTTTTTATTTTTTTTTTATTTTTCACATCCTCGAGTGTGCGGCATTTCTACTGGGCAACTGGCGCACAGTCAACGTTCTCATAAAAGAGTCTTATCAGCAGCGTACTGTCCTTCATGGAGACAGTCACGTTGGGCGCCTCGGACGCAAACTGATGAGCGTCCGTGTGCCGCGAGTCTATTGTTGTGCACATTATGACGCTTAAAGCGCCATCTGCTGACGTCAAATTTTTGCTCAATTTTTTTTTTTTTTTTTTTGTTATGTGACGTTTCCCCTTGCGTCAATAATATGCTGTTCAAATTTGACGTCATTCTCAGCAGTGGTTCTCTGCCTTTGAAACTGGAACTTTAACTATGGATGCCCTGTATAGGAAAAAAAACGAAATTCTTGCAACATAATATCTGTGATGATACCGAAAAGAATCAGTTCATTCAAATGATGTGGTATAAACTGAAATCAATACATTCACATTACAGGTGCAAAACTAACGTTTCGAGCCGTCTATGGTCGCAACGATAAGGAACGAAAATGTTGTTGGGTGGTTTAATACTTTTAAATAAGTGTGTGTTAATCAGAGTGCATTAATGTTGCCTCCTGGAAGATAAACATTAAACTTCATCTCAACGATAAAATGGTTGTTTTATTGTAAGCGTTTTGTTTCAAAGAGAATCACAAAATTTTGGAGAAGACTGCGTCCATGTAGAATTTCTGTTCCAGTTGTATATCGGAAGTGGTTGCTAACTAATTCTTCCGTCGCTTCTTGGAAGAAGAATTTCATAGTCATAAACGAAAAGTATGAAATTGTGAATATTGTGTCAACTAATTTAGGTTCTAATATTATGCCAGAAATCAGACTAACTAATATCATGATGGTCTTGCAAGATGGAAAGTGGTTGACTACATCATATCGTAACCATTATAGATACTCATCGACATTTCAAGTCAGTGATAAGAGTGATAAACTTCTAAAACGTACGTCGTATAATGAAATTGAATTAATAGCTTGTACATGCTGCTGTGTGTGGCGACGGCGAGGGAGGCGGGGGGGGGGAGGGGGGAAGGGGGGCAGCATCGACTCGCGGCTGTGGAATATTATTTCGGCGTGATCTGTGACTGCTATGACGTCAGATATTCTACTGGCCCTCAGTGTGAAAGGCGACCACAAAAGTGGCAAAACATACCGTTTCAGCCCATATGACCAGATTTTTACCGCCATATGAATGCCACACTACGAGGGTGCGCGGTGGGTACCGACACTTCTCGATCCAGTGAGAAACGCAGCTTCCGCGAGGAACAACATGTTGACAATACGGGCTTCAGTCGGCTATCATTGATTACAGTAGCTGGTACATGGACCATAACAAAATATTTAATGCTGACTGATAACAGTCCTGGTTCCACCTATAACATCCCGAATCACCTCCGCGTTACGATTTACTGGAGTCTTTCCCTCCCCCCACTCTACCATCACCACCACCGCTGACACTACGTATGTATCTCTGCTTCCGAAGTTGGAATGAAACTAAAAAGTTGCCTAGACTAACTAGACAAGGTACGTCTTTGTACATCCTGCCATGAGGGTGCTCTTGTGGCCTCCCACGTCAGCTTTCTGTAGTTCCAAAGACCATGACCAGGACGACATCGAGAGGACGACATCGAGGAGTCCGTCTGCCACCATCTTCTCGATGACAGTGCAGTCACGGACCAGAATCGTTCCCCAACGTTTCCTATGTCTCGTGGAACTCATGCAACGATGCGTGTTTATGCTTGTCATCAAGCAGCTACAATTGCTTTCGTGCTGAAATAATCACATGTACGCCCTTTTTTGCCAATAACTGCCAATGTCTAGAAATCTAAACCTCCAAATACACTCGCATATAGCGGCATGGAGGACGAAGAATTATGTATTTGAAAATAATTTCCTCCCTTTTCACGTTACAATCGCAGGTGGTGCACGTCAAGAATGACGGTTGATACTTCAGAGATTTTCTAATTTTACCGCCGTGGTATTATGAAAGATACATTTTAAGCAATAAATGTTTTTTCTTAAATCGCATTGGCACAGGGGATCCCAAATGTTTGAGGAGAAATCTCTACGCGATGACAATATCTTCCGTGGGCCATCTCCTATTGCAGTTTACTGATCACGCAACTGAAGCTTTCGCTATTACTAAACAAATAGTTGGCTACCTACATCTTTTGTTAACCCAGTCATTCAAGATGTGATACCATACACCGCGCGGGATTCTATGTTCGTGGCAAATTACTTCCGTAGTACAAACAAGTCATGAAACACTAATACAAGAAAACATTTTTACATGGATCTCTACAACTAACAACATTTCGTCTACATAAGCGCCCGAATTACAGTAAAACATTTCGTATTTTTTCTGTAAATGATCACTAACTATTAACAATTATATGCCCACTCACTACCTGAGAATCTGTAAAGAAATTCTCTGGAGATGTAACATTTGCAGATAACGCAAATGACTCTCCTGAGGACAGAAATGTTCATACACTACGACACTGAAATTTCCACCCTCTGTTTCATGTTACATCAAGGAAACTTAAATTACACACGAATATGCAAATTAATTTACGTAATATTTTACTCACGCGTTACTTTCTAAGCCCATCGGTCAATCGTCATTCTATATCAAATACTTAAATGTTTTAGGATTATGTGGTCTCTCCTCTAGGACGTTTCCAATCCCGTAGAATGTGATATTTCAAAGCGATCCATACGTGTTGCTGGTAAAGTACTGTCCTGGTAAGCAACAGTATCGTATTCCCTAAAATTGGACTATAACTGAGAATTGTCTCACTTTATTTCAGTCTTTAATCGATATCAGTTTATTGACTTACGAATCAGATTATTTAATTTCACAAAATACCATCAAAGTTAGTTAGCTCGCTGGCGCTACTGTTCTACGGCACGACCTGTTTGTATTTTGAAGACAGAAACAGTCTGGAAAGCTTGTCAGGGTGTTGCAGGGTAGGCTGTGCAGAGAAATAATGGTCGAGTAAAAAGTTTGGTACTCTGCGCCGTTTCCGAACTGATTAGATTTGAAGCTGGCTAATCAGGACGTTGCGGGCGTATTTTCAAGCATCCCGCCAGAGATGGTGCCACCAAATGTGTTCTTCGTCTCGTTTTCGAAAATAAAACAAGAGAATGATAAAAAAATTGGACATTGGACGGTAGTAAGGCTCGAACACGAGTTGAAGGCTGAGCACTCGCGTGCGTTATTATCTACGTTATGAGAACAACTGAAACTAATTTTATCTGGCGGGCCGCTTGAATATGAGCCGACTTCAATGAAAATTAACTCGGAAACGGCGCAAAATATGGACTTTTTTCTTAACAGTTATTTCTCAGCTCAGCCTACCCTGCATTACACTTACAAGCTTTTCAGGCTGTTTCTGACTACCTTGTGTAGTTCATATACAGTGTACCTCGCAATTAAAGAGAAAAATAAAGGTATATTTCTACCGATGCTATAAAATGGCATTCACATGTGAGTTTCTCACCTGTTTCCACTCATAATTCCCTTTGTGATTAATAAATGCGAATTAATTGAAAAACGAGCATTAAAACAAGACAGTACATCTATACAGTGCATCAAATTTCCTTATACTCAATTTTTATACTGCATTTTCACGAGACTCTATACGCGTAGTTTTCCTCAAGAGACAGCTCTTAATCCCTCTACCACGAATAAGTACCATGCAGTAATGAAAATTGGAGAATTTACTTTTGCGAAGCAGAGACCGAATCGAGGCAGCCTCAGTCACATTATAAGAAGAGAGACATTACCCAAAATACCTAGGGTATTTGCACATATAAAATTACTACGATCGCAGTCACAGACTTCCATTGCTGGACGTTCCTCGCGCAAGCGTTTAAAACCGCTTAATTTTTTTGAGTATAAAACAATACACAGTATATGTCAATATACTGTAATTACTATTATCTAGCACGGTTTCAGTTACCATCTTTGATCACTGTTATAAGCACTACTTCCAAGAAAACTGAAATCTTGTAATGTTTTACTTCATAAATAATGGCAGTGTTCTGTATTTTTTTGCAGATCCGTCTCCCTTTTGCAGGGAATAATGAATGTATCGATTTTCATCCTTCTTTTTGTCAACATGGCGGACTTGTGTTCCTGTATATTTGTTTCCGCTGTGGTGAGTAATTCTCTAGTTTCTTGTCCTATTAATACGTGACTGATGTTGTACGCGAACCGTCTAAAACATTTTTGTGGCTTCGAAATTCATTTACAGACTTACCCTGAAAACTATAGTAAGAGGTCGTATAATTAAGAAATGCAAACATTTATACTACGATCTGAATATTGCACAATCATGTTAAAATACATATAGGTTGACAGTTTCTCAACTACGTGAAATAAAATGGTAACTTATGAACGGATTGTATTAGGACGTTCCAACTGCATGGTTAGCCGCAGGGCATGTCGGAAATTAGTATGCGCTATATGGTTTAGTTTAGTGACGAAGCCCACTTTCATTTGGATGGGTTCGTCAATAAGCAAGACTGGCGCATCTGAGGGATTGAGAATCTGCATTCCGCGATCGAGAAGTCTCTTCACCCTCAACGGGTGACTTTGTGGTCCAGTTGAAACGTCCCCTTAGAAGAATTTAAAAATGACTTTGCTGGTAAAATTCTACGTTATTTGATTTTCAAACAGATGAGCAAAACTCAACGTACTCAAACAGTTTTCTCTTTACTTATTCTGATCATCACTGAACTGACACACAATGTTTTTAGCGCAACGCAGTCTGTCTTTAAATAATCCCTACAAAAGAATGGCCCTGACTAACAATAACCTATACCTTTCATGGATCACTTACCTCACAAAAATCTCCGTTACTCGAACTACTGCAATACAGCGAGCGTCAATACTGCCAGCTAAATAAAAGATACTAACTACTGAAGGCAGTAACAATTGATAGGCATAGTTAGAAAATGAACGATTTTGATAGAGAACAATGTATTTACCTTAATAGGTTTCAAAAGTCATAATATATATATATAATTTTGTGACATCCAATTAAACAAATTTCCTTTTTCTGATGGACACACCTCCAGATCGTCCGCTCTCAAAATTCCGCCATCTCTCTCCCGACATCCACCACTGCTGGCGGCTCACCTCCAACTGCCCAACGCTACGTACTGTTCACATCCAGCTGCCCAACACTACACAAGCGAATATTCCAACAATGAGTCCAACCAGCCACAAACTGCACACAGCACAGTCAGTGATTTTCATACAGAGCGCTAAGTGGCGTTACCAACATAAAAACCTAAACAGCCTACTTACACAGTTACGTAATAATCGGTGCGATATTCCTTGATGGCATGGTGACTACCGAACGGTACGTGAAGATTTTGGAAGATAATTTCATCCCCATTATCCAAAGTGACCCTTATTTCGACAATATGTGGTTCATGCAAGACAGAGCTCGACCTCAACGAAGCAGGAGAGTGTTTGACGTCCAGGAGAAGCAGTCTGGAGACCGCATTCTGGCTCTGGGGTACCCAGAGGCTACTGGCATGGACCTCTCCGGATCTGAACACATGCCACTTCTGTTTGTGGAGCTACGTCAAAGACAAGGTGTGCAGCAATAACCCCAAAACCATTACTGAGCTGTAAAAAACCATTCAGGAGGTCATCTAAAGCATCGAGGTTCCGACACTTCAGCGGGTCATGCAGAATTTCGCTATTCGTCTGCACCTCATCATCGCCAATGATGGCAGGTATATCGAACATGTCGTAACCTAAATCCAAATGTCTGTAGTGACCTTTACATGTTGAATAAAGTGTATGCCCGCCATAGTTTGTAAGTAATTTACGTTTTTTCATATAGTTCGATAATTGTCACCCTGTATGCCAACGCAGCTAATAACATGTTCAAATACGTGTGAATTCCTAAGGGACCAAACTGTTGAGGTCATCGGTCCCTAGACTTACACACTACTTAAACTAACTTAAATGAACTTACGCTAAGGACAACACACACAGCCATGCCGGAGGGAGGACTCGAACCTCCGGCAGGAGGGGCCACGCAATTCGTGACTTGGCGCTTCCAACCGCGCGGCCACTCCGTGTAGCACAGCTAATATATCCTCTGGTTGTACACAAGAAAATATTAAACACACACAGTATTACGTATGGTCGAAACTTAAGATGCCGTGATATGCATCACAACCACTTTTGTTGTGTCCGGCTTATGCAAGGATAGGCATTTTCTTCCTGCTAAAACTATTACGCTGTACAGATACACTGTGCCGAATATTTGAGCAACAGCCAGTTCCATGTCTTTTTTTTTGTTTTGTTTTACCTAGAAATTTGTTTCGTTGTTGCGTGACTTTATAAGAGTAATACAAGATTTTCCACTGTAATATTTGTTGGTGAGGCTGGATATTTAACATCGATTGAGTTGATACATGAACAACTGCGAACATCGCTGTGAGAGGTTCGGTGTTCCATGTAATCACAAGCGCCACTGCGCGGGAGCTGTAATTTTGAAAGTTAACTGAGTAAGGGTGTTGACCTTTAAGGAAATAGATGCCACGACCACTTTTTTGTTTACTTTAATTATTTATTCATCCTTAGACCATTCACTCCAACATTATTTGACATGATAGACACGTTACGGAAATAATATATATGAACCTGAAACATACGCAGAAAATAATATAATTAAGCGAGGACTGGGCAGAAAGTCAACGATGGCCTTAACGATGGAATATTCCCTGCATTTACCTTAGAATCTTGGGAAATCAAGGAAAATCCAAGTCAGGATGCCCTTACTGTGCTCAAACCCCATTCCTCCCGAATGCGAGTCCAGTTCATTAACACTGCCTTAACCTCTGCGCTCGGTATATGACTTGAAAAGAAAATCACATGTAACTGGTATACAAGGAGCTTACATCAAGCACAAGAAATATAATCAATGATACAACTAGAACCTGTAACTTCGTTGTATTAAACTTACGAAAAATATAAGAGTATCAAAACATTACATTACACGTTTAAAAATTACAAACCAACGAACAACTGCCAGCACCATATCCCTCACAAGTTTTATTGTAAATTATTCTCTTCTCAGAGGACGTACATTGCACTCTATCTGAAACAGAGGAAACAGGAAACCAACAGCGTAGATGTTACATCTGTTAACAGATTAAAAAGTATTCAACAGTAAACGGTGGCCTATTATTTCTGTAAGCTAACATATTCATTGACCCTATACAAACATTTCTCAGTAAGAAATTATTTTAAATCTGCTCTAAAAGTCGCTTCCTTCTCCAACATCTTCATTTATGTTGGCACAGACAATGCAAAATACGACCAAAGTGGCTATCATTTCTTTGACTACGAGTTGTTTCGCACGCTATACATAGTAGACCCACAGTTGTGAGTGTTATAGCGATGATAATTGATATTAATTTCCAGGTCTCCGAGATTAACCTTTGTCCTTAACACACATTTGTATACCCATAAGGAGGGCACCGAAAACACTCATAGCTCTTTAAATAGGGACTTGCAACGAACCCTTGTACAGTTGTGTCAGGAGATTCTAATAGCACCTTTCTTTAAAGTAAAAATTTCATTTAATCGACAGATAGTTTTACCATAAAAAACTATTCCACAAGCTGCGAAGGACTGGAAGTAACCAAAGTAACCTATTCTAGTGCCTACTGAGGTGCAGACGTTAGAAGTGATTCTCAGAGCAAAATATGCAGAACAGCGGCTCCTGGTGAGTTTCATTACAATGTCTTTCCAGTTTGTCTTCATCAACAAACATACCTTAAGCTTCTGTGCGTCGTACACTTTTTTACCCGTCTCCGCTCAATACCAGTTGGAAATTTATTTTTACAAACTGAATTTTTTTTTCTTCATGTAAGATCCTGCCTGTTGACAGTGAACCATGAATGCAAGGACCCTAGGATTTGGCCAGTTATTGTAACCAGAGATTCCTTACCATCAATCACGATTACACTAGTATCGTATGCAAATAAAATGATCTTAACTGCAGTTTCTCAGGTCTGTATATCTCTTGTATGGGGCCTAACACACTATCCTGTGGTACATCTGTTTCAGCTTTCTTTGTGTGAGATATAAAACTGATTTTATGATTAAAATGAGCTGAAGTAAGTTCAACAACCTATGATCTTAGAAAGCTGTGAATAAACTCCTACAACACTATTGTTGTTATCTAGGTTTCTAATTACTTCATCCATGTAACCCATCGTTGCTGTTACTATACTTCTACCTCTCAGAAAGTAACGTTGGTTACTATTCCGTAGAACATGATCGTTTCAGTAATTAGTGATATATGTCGATAATTTTCAGCCTTATGCTTATTAACACTACTGAATAAAGGTACCACTTTCGAATTTTTTAATTTGTAAAGGAGCACTCCTTCAGTGAATGATAAATTGGCAATGTGTGCCAAGAGTTTTCCAATTTGTGAAGCAGAATGAATTATAAATGGCACTGGTACTTCAAATACACCGGCAGACATTTTGTATTTGAGACTTCTAGTCACCTTAACCGGTTTACAGTACTTAAGTTGATCCAGATCTATGAAATTTAAGCTCAGTGGATGGGAAGAATTTATACAGAAACCATATTTATAATTTTTCAAATCTTGTTTTGCCAATATTAATGTTATCAGCATTTGTAAATGTGTTTCTTGCTCTTCATGACTCTTCCCTCTTACACTTCCTATACAGATTTTCATTTATTTACCAACCGTCTGAATTTGCTATCATTTCCAAGTAGTTTTATCTTTGCAGTTAACTGTTGATATATTTTCTTAGAGGTCTTTACATATTCTATAAACTGGGGAATAGTAGAATTTTTTGAGAACTTAGAGTTTTTAGGGTTATACATGAAAAATGCACATCTGACCTAATTCAGGTACTACAATAAGTGATCTAACATGAATGGACTCCGGTCAATTCCTCCTGAAAAACGTTTCAAAAATATTGTTGAATACTGAAGAAAAAGTATTGTAAGCTTTGTTGGTACCTCACTGTGAAACCACTTCCAACCCCGATTCCTGCTATAAACAAAAAGTAAATTCCGTTCTTTCATAGGTACATCAGGAATTTTAAAAATGAGGGCATTACAGTCAAATAGTTCTCAGTAAGTATTGATAAATTCTATTTATGTGGTGTCCACATTGGGAAACGTGTTGCCTATAAGACGCTTCGTACTCTTTATATGATGAAGCTGTACAAAACGGCATGAAGTAGCTTTTTTGCTGAAAAATCATTGACAGGGTTAATACTCTAGCGCCTCACAGACAATTCTAGCTGCTGTTCCAGTAGACAAAATGTCCAACTGAAATTCCAAATTATTAATGAAAGTGTATTATCCTACTACGTGATCCGTATAATGCTATAATAATTACAGTACCAAGATCTCCCATGCGATAATTTGCAGAGCGGGGCAGGAGAGGGGGGGGGGAGGAATAGACATGGGGGTGTGCCGTATTTTTAATATTTTAGAAGAAGAACAGTAAAAAATTTACAATTCCAACCTTGTTAAGAAGCTACGTAATGCTGTCTTTTCAGTCATTTTCTTGAAGAAAAACCTCTGAATAAATTATACATTTTTTCCTCCCTCTGAGAGCTAGGTCGGTAGCCACGGCTCCCTCTTGGCCAGACTTGGTCGACCTTATGTTTTACCCAGCTCCCCATGCAATTGAACAGCAGGGACTTCAAAACGAAACTCAAAACTTCAGTCTCTCACTTCCTTTTATGTTCAGCATCAGATTTAAGCAAAACACGGAAACCTCGACTTTTGGTATTCTTCCTACAGAAACGACTGGCCAGGCAATTTTGTTTAATGTTAACAATACCTAATTCAAAATCCTTGCACCAGTGCTGCAAAAGGTACATACAGTCAATATTGGTATCGTTAACTGCTTATTCAACACATTTCTTTCTCAACTCTGCATGTTACAAATTAAAAAATGAGAACCTCTAGAATAGAGATTGGTAACACTTGATACTGATTTCTTGAGAGATGTCAAAAATCGTTAAGCACCGTAGGTCTCCAATTCGGCTGCATTGCAATACTCATTGGAGCAGTTACAATTTTTTCGTTCAGCAACTCCCTCTAGTACCATGCAGGCTAGTCCTTCATACTGTAACATTTGTCATATACCCTGTCTCTTCTTCTTCTCAGTATTTTCAATGTGGTCATTTCTTCGTCGTTTGTGCAGAGAACGTCCTAATTGCTTGTCTTATTAGTCCACCTGATTTTCAAAGTTCTTCTGTAGCGCCGCATCTCAGACGCTTCGGTTCTCATCTGTTCTAGTCTGTTCCTTAATTCACTATCATACAATGATGTGCTCCAAACGTACATTCTCAGAAACTTCTTCCTCAAATTAAGGCCTATGTGTGACACCAGTAGACTTCTTTGGGCTAGAAACGCCATCATCGCCTTGCTAGCCTTCTTTTTATGTCCTTTATTCGTTCATAATGGGTTATTTTGATTCCAAGCTACCAGATTTCCTTAACTTCGTAGCCATGTCTGTTTTCTCACTGTTCTAATGTCAGCGACTTCTCAATAATTTTGTCTTTTTCCGCTTTACTCCTCATTCATACTCCTCATTCAGCGGACTGTTCATTCCATTCAACATAACCTGAAATTTTTCTTCACTTTCATCAAGGGTAGCAGTGCAAACAGTGAAACTAATCGTTGATATCCTTTGGTAGACTTCCGTCCTGTATTTTAATCCCACTTTTGAACTTCCCTGTTTTTTCACCATTGATTCTTCGATGTATAGGTATAACAGTATCGGTGCAAGATCGCATCCCTGTCTTACACTTTTCTCTTAATCTGAGCACTTCTTCCTTGGTCTTCCAATCTTACCATTACACTGTTGTCTTTTGGTTCTTGTACATATTGTGTATCGCCTGCCTTTCCCTGTAGCTTACTCCAGTTTTCCACAGAAACTCAAACTCTTACACAGTTTCACAATATCTAAATTCCGAGATAAGTTCAGCAGAAATTTTTGCGAAGAACCTAACAGTGTTCCGAAAGGAAAGTCTAAACACAGTTAGTGGTGGCGTGCTTGTTGCTGTTAGAAGTAGTTCATCCTGTCGTGAAATTAAAGTAGATAGTTCCTGTGGGAGAGTATGGGCAGACGTCATTCTTGGCAACCGGGATAATATAACAACTGGATCCTTTTACTGATCTCCCAATTCAGATGATACAATTGCTGAAAGATTCTCTGAAAATTATTTCGAGCAGTTTTTTCGTGAGCCCACGCGAATAGTAAACGGTTGTGAAAACACACTTGACCTCCTAGCAACAAATAATCCTGAGTTAATAACGAGCATTAAAACGGATACAGGGATTAGTGAACACAGGGTTGTCGTAGCGAGATTGAATACTGTAACCCCCAAATCCTCCAAAAAATAAACGAAAAATATATATATTCAAAAAAGCAGTTAAAATTCACTTGACACCATTCTGAGAGGAAATCTGCACTCCTTCCAAATTAACAGTGTAAGTTAAGACCAGATGTGGCTTGAATTCAATGGAATTGAGAGATTTGTACCAAGTAAAATAACAAACGACGGAACTAATCCCCCATGGTACACAAAACGTGTCAGAGCATTAATACAGAAAAAACTGACGCAAAATTTCAATTTACAAAAGCTCGAAATTTAGCGCGGTCTTCAACGCGAGATGCTTATAATAGTTTCCACACCAAAACTTTGTCTCGAAACCTGGCAGAAAATCCAAAGAGATTCTGGTCATATCAAGCATGCTAGCGGCAAGACACAATCAATGCCTTCTCTGTGCGATATCAATGGAGATACTATCGAAGACAGTGCTGCCAAAGCAGAGTTACTAAACACAGCCTACCGAAATGCATTCACAAAAGAAGACGAACTAATTATTCCATAATATCAATCAAGAGCAGCGGCCAACATGAGTAACATAGAAGTAGATATCCTCGGAGTAGTGAAGCAACTTCAATCACTTAATAACAGCAAGTCCTCTGGTCCAGAGTGTATACCAATTAGGTTCCTTTCAGAGTATGCTGATGCAACAGCTCCATACTTTTAAATAGTATACAACCGGTCGCTCGTCGGATGATCCTTACCCAAAGACTAGAAAGTTGTACAATTCACACCAATATTCAAGAAAGGTAGTAGGAGTAATCCACTAAATTACAAGCCCATATCATTGACGTTGATGTGTAGCAGGATTTTGGTACATATATTGTGTTAGATCATTATGAATTACCTCGAAGAAAATGGTCCATTGAGAAACAGTCAACACGGATTTACAAAACGTCGTTCTTCTGAAACACAACTAGCTCTTTACTCGCACAGAGTGTTGAATGCTGTTAACAAGGTATTTCAAATTGATTCCGTATTTCTGTATTTCCGGACGGCTTTTGGCACTGTGCCATACAAGTATCTTGTAGTGAAATTGCGTGCTTATGGAACAGAGTCTCAGTTACGTGACTGGATTAGTGATTTCCTCCTAGAGAGATCACAGTTTGCAGTAACTGACGGAAAGTAATCGAGTAAAACAGAAGTGATTTCTGGCGTTCCACAGGGTAGTGTAATAGACTCTCTGCTGTTCCTTCTCTGTATAAAGGATGTAGTAGACAATCCGAATTGTCGTCTTAGGTTGTTTGCAGATAATGCTGTCGTTTAACGTTTCGTACAGTCATCAGACGCTCGAAACAAATTGCAAAACGATTTAGAAAAGATATATGTAAGGTGCTAAAATTGGCAAATGACCCTAAATAACGAAAAGTGTGAGGTCATCCACATGAGTTTTAAAAGGTATCCGTTAAACTTCGCTTACACGACAAAACAGGCAAAACTAAAAGTCGTACATTCAACTAAATACCTAGGAATTACAATTAAGAACAACTTAAATTAGAAGGAACACATATAAAATGTTGTGGGGAAGGTTAACCAAAGACTGCGTTTTATGGTCAGGACAATTAGCAACTAAAACGATTGGCTACACTACGCTTATCTACATCTGCACATACATGGATACTCTGAAAATCACATTTAAGTGCCAGGCAGAGGGTTCATCGAACCACCTCCCATAGTTTTCTTTTAGTCCAATCGCCGGCCGCGGTGGTCTAGCGGTTCTGGCGCTGCAGTCCGGAACCGCGGGACTTCTACGGTCGCAGGTTCGAATCCTGCCTCGGGCATGTGTATGTGATGTCCTTAGGTTAGTTATGTTTAAGTAGTTCTAAGTTCTAGGGGACTTATGACCTAAGATGTTGAGTCCCATAGTGCTCAGAGCCATTTGAACCATTTGAATCTTAGTCCAATCTCCTACAGCGCGGTAAAAAACTAACACCTATATATTTCCGTACGATCTCTGATTTCAACGGAAAGTCCTCTTTTAGAATACTGTTGCGCGGTGTGGGATCCTTGCCAGATAGGATTGACGGAGTACATCGAAAAAGTTCAAAGAAGGGCATCACATTTTGTATTATCGCTAAATAAGGGAGAGAGTGTCACTGAAATGATACAGGATTTGGGGTGGACATAATTAAAACAAAGGCGTTTTTCGTTGCGGCGAAATTTTCTCACTAAATTTCAATGACCAATTTTCTTCTCAGAATGCGAACATATTCTATTGAAACCAAACCTAATAGGACGAAACGATCACCATGGTAAAATACAGGAAATCAGAGTTCCTGTGGAAAGATATATAAGTGTTTTTTCTTTCCGCGCGCTATACGAGATTGGAATAACCGAGAATTGTGAAGGTGGTTCAATGAACCGTCTGCCAGGCACTTGAATATGATTTGTAGAGTATCCATATAGATGTAGATGTATCTAATGCGTTTCTAGGTCTACAGATCCTAAGAGTGTATCTTGATTTTTTTTCTTCAGTCTTGTTTCCATTACCAAGTGCAAAGTTAGAATTGCCTCTCTGGTGTCTTTACCTTGATTAAATCCCAAACTATCGTCATCCAACTGAACCTCAGTGTTCTTTTTCATTCTTCTGTATATTGTTCCTGTCAGTAATTGCTATGAACGAGGTGTTAAGCTGACTATGCAATGGTTATCGCACCTATCTTCCCTTGATAACTTCGAAATTGTATATATGCTAGGTTTGCGAATGTCTGATGGCACGTCGGCAGTCGCATACATGTTCATGTCTTATACTTACGACATAATGATTTGTATTTTGTTACGCTTAAGACCATTTGGAGCCATATGAGGCACTCTAAGATAGGAAATCAAAGACAAAATGCAGAGAGTAAGTAAAAGTGATAGCATTTAGGTTACCGAAGCTAAATTTTAACACTAGAGCCCCGCAAATTGCAGAGGGAGAGGTGTCACTTCAGAGAATTATCCGGTAATTGCATCCACTGGCTAGACGCCGTTGTAAGGAATCAGAGCAGAAGACGACCACGAAAAGGCACGCCTTAGTACAGGCATCAAACTTGATACTTGTTCCTGAGAACTGCAACGTCCTTGGGTTTACACAGAATAGTGTGCTACTACAGCAGTCCTCACTCACATAAGTACTGAGAGCTGCAACAAGTGATTTAAAACACTGTCGTTGCTGGTCATAATAAGGGTGGCAGTCACGTTTCGCTCTCAGTTGAATGCTGTTGCTACCAAACTTGGAGTTCATTAATGTAAAGTCCAGAAGCATCCCTACCTACTGCGTGGGAGAAGGGGAGGAAACTAAATGTGGCTGACCAGAGGCGCGCTGGAGGTGCAGAGCAACTCGTAAGATTGGCCACAGCTTGTTAAGCGCCGGCGGATTGGTGCGTGTGCGCCTCCACTACTCCTTAAAATTCATTTTTTTATATTCAGAGAGTTCTCTGTCAGATCGTTGGGGCGCCGACTATACGCTGCTCTCAAGTTTGTACTTAACATGCCGCTAGTGTTCGTGACTTCTGTTAGCCCTCACGCCCGTGGATTCAGACACTGACTATTGTAGTGCAACCAACTGCCTCGTTTGCTTCCTCTAATGTTACGAAGTAGTCTTCAGTGCAGTAGTTAGCCTGATAGCTAATAGATAGTGTTAATCAGACCTCTGAATTCCGTGAGTCTCCTGTTGCAAGCATGCTGTCGAGTCCCAAAATCAGCACCTCTCATAGGTGCCCTGTGACGTGTTTGGCACTGACCCAAGTTATCAGCCAGACTCAGTGGGAATTTGTCTTTCTACATTTGCTCCTCACTGATCAGAAATTGCAGACTGAACTCAAACCTCCTGTCTTCCTTCTATCCTTATATCCCATTGCCCCAATGATTTTAGAAATTATGATACAATGTATTGACATCTTCAACTTTTATAGTCCTGTCTTCCTCAGTTGCGTGAAATATTACGGTATATTGATAATTTTTACTTATGGACCGTCTGACAGCAACTGAATAAAACACTATTTTAGTGCCATACGCGTTTCGCCTTTATTTTCTGCAAGGCATCATCAGTGGCCTGGAATATGTACATATGTTAGCTATTTTATTTACATTTTTGTCATTGTGCCTATAGGTTATAAACAGTTCTGGTGGTTGGTATTTCCTATTAAGTAGTAATGTTTTGAACTGTACTTACAGGTTGCGTGCCTTGCAGAAAATAAAGGCGAAACGCGTATGGCACTAAAATTGTGTTTTATTCAGTTGCTGTCAGACGGTCCATATGTAAAAATTCTCAATATACCGTAATACGTTACAATGTAATCTATACCTTTATTTGATTTCAAAGTTTCGAAAGTATTTTTAAATTCTGATTCTAATACTGGATCACCTATGTCTTCCTTATCGACTCCAGTTGCTTCTTCGATCAAGTCATCAAACAAGTCCTCCCGCTGATAGAGGCTATTAATGTACTCTTTCCACCTGTCTGCTTTCTCCTCTGAGTTTAACAATAGAAGTCCCAATGCACTCTTAGTGTTTGCACCCTCTATTTTCATTTCACCGAAGATTGTCTTGACTATTCTGCATGCTGAGCCAGTACTTCCGACGATCATTTCCTATCGGTTTTTCCACGTCCCTCCTGCGCCTTTCCACAGCTACCCTACACTTCCTGCTCATTTCATTCCTAACGGATTTGTATTGATGTGTTCTTGTCTTTTTCTCAATATTTATGGTTCTCTCTTCTTTTATCGATCAATTTAAATATCTCATCTGTCACTCAAGGTTTCTTCCGCGTTAGTTTTATTATACCTGTGACTAATTGTTGAGCGTCTCTGATGGTTCTTTTTGGAGATTTCCACTGTTTACCAACAAAGCTGCCTATAGTGATATCCCATACGCAGTATCCACATCCTTAGGAACATCAAACGTGTCTCATTACTTCTCGCTACTTCAGTATTCCATTTCTTTCCTCACAGAAATTTTTGCACGGTTCTCTTAGACCTCAGTCCTCTATTCAATATTACTACATCCTATTCATTATTACTACATCATGATAAGAGTCTATGTCTGCTGCTGGGCATGGCTTGCAGTCTAGTATCTGATTTCGGAATCTTTGTGTGACCATAATGTAATCCAGCTAGAACGTTCCCATGTCTCCTGGTCTTTTGCAGGTATACATCCGCCTCTTGTGGTACTTCGCTATAACCAACTGAAACTTATTGCTTAACTCCATTAGTCATTGTCCACTCTTACTCCCATAGGCCTGCCGGTATTCTCCCATAACCCTCTCTCCTATTCATTCCCTTCTAACCCTGTTCCAATTCTCCATGATTATTAGGTTTTCCTTTCCCTTCACATATTAAATTATCAGTTCAACCTCCCTATCCATTCAGCTTCTGCTTGCGACTTCGGCATATATATTTCAGCTAACGTTGTCAGCGTTGATTTGCCGTAGAATCTCGTGAGAACAATCATTCCACGGAAATGTTCTCATTAGCTCACACTCTGCCCTGCTTTCCTACTTTCCTACTCATAACGAATACTACTCCCGTTTTACCATTTTTTGGGGCTTGCACCACTCTTGTTTCTCTAGAAATCATTTTCTTTCCACTGTACTTCACTAATCCTCGCTGTACTTAGATTGAGCCGTCGCATTTCCCTTTTCAGATTTTCCAGCTTTCCTATTACGTTCAGATTTCTGTCATTCCTACCCCAAGGGAAATAGGGTTCCGTGAACCTCTGTCACTTTCTCCGTTCTGTTTGGCAAGGCCGTTGGCGGAGCGAGAGTGACTTCTTATGCCGCCATTACTGATTGTTTTTATTCAGAATTTAAGCAGTCGCAGCATTCAGACGCCGTGTCCATGGTGTTTCTATTGGTAATCACTGACGCGGCCTCTATCATTTTGAAATATGAACTTACTTTTCGGTGTATTTGTCATTTGAATCTTATATATACTATGCTAAACTTACACACTGCAAGAAAAGTCATTTATCTCTTAAATGAGGACCAGTTTTAAGTATTAATCAGTAATGAATCATCTACAAAACATTTATAAAATTAACGCATAAAGAAAGCATATGAAATTTTAGCATAACTTATTTACCTTTTCTTGAGATAACAATTTATCAACTTATAATCTAGTTTTTTGTATTCTATAGGGTCGTTTTTTACAACATGTACAAACTCTAGGGGTTAAAAGATGAGAGGATACGGAACAAAAAAGTCCATGATAGAGACGATTTGTTCAGTCATACATTGTTACAGAGACTGCGCTCTAATAAGCGCTGTACCATGCAGTCACAGTTATAGTATGTCTTCTAAATGGTTTCCACGTGCCTCAATACATGCGCGTACGTGCCATAGCATGTTCTGTCTCACACGTTCACATCAGCTAGGCAGCATCCAAATTGTGTCAAAGGTAGCATGAATACGCTTCTCTAGTGTCTCCACATCTGGGAACGGCTCTGCTTACACGATACTTTTGAAGTGGCCCTATAACCAGAAATCGCTGGGGTTGAGACCCGGTGAACGAGCAGGCCATGCAACTGGATCCCCCCTCCCCCCCCCCCCCCCCGGTCCGTTCCGTCGACGACCAGAGAAGACACGACTGAGATACGTCCGGACGTTAACGGCGAAGTGGGCTGAAGCACTATCGTGTAGCAGCCACATAACCACTCGAATCATCAATGGCACTTCTTTCACCAGGGGAGGCAAATTCACCCCCAAAAAAGAAACGCCGATATTTCCGGCCTGTTAGGTGATGTGGAAGGAAGACTGGTCCCAAAATACGGTCGCCAGCTATACCGGCCACACATTCGGGCTGCATCGATGCTGATGATTCGCTGTCACCATACCGTGGGGGTTCTGCGTACTATCCCACAGATGACTGTCACGAAAGCTGAAGGTACCACTCCGTGTAAAGGTGGCTTCATCTGTTAACAGGACAGATGACACAAATCCCGGAATCATGGTTGCCTGGTGAAGAAACCAATGACAAATACGCTGCCGATGTGGGAAGACTACCGCTAGTAAGCCCCTCACACGCTGTAAGTTATAAGGATTGTTACAATTGTCGTAGAGAATGTTTCACTCGGTCGTCTGGCTTACTCGCTACAGGTGGAAAAACTGCCTGGTACTGACTTGGCGGTCGCTTCCACAGTGTTAATCGCGTTTTCCTCCAAGTCTAGTTTCCGAACATTCCAGTTACGTCCTTCACGATTTCGTGCTTCCTGAAACGACCCTGTCTCTGATAAACGGCGAAACACTGTTGCAAACACTAAATGCTGTGATTGTCATCGGCGGGAATAGGTCTTCTGATGCCATCTTGCTGCCCGCCGCCTGCAGCCGTTTGCCTTTCCATAAATAAACACCATGTCAGCAAGCTCTCGGTTCGAATACGGAACCGCTGTGTACAACGCTGTATCACGTTCATTAAAATGTGAATCAGCAAGAGAAGTTAATTCGCCATAACATTACTAATTACTGGAACGTTAATAGTACGTTTCCGTTGAGTGAGGAACAGTACCATCTTCTAGGAGGAAACCATGCGTACTGTAAGTGTGGCTTCCTGGTACAGCGCGTATTAGACCACTGTCTCTTTAACAAAGTATGATGAATAAATGGTCTCCAGTATGGAAACCATGCATTTCTGGACGTAAGTTCATCAGACCTTTTTTGTTCCGTATCTTCTCATCGATCAATCCCTGGAGTTCGTACACGGTAGAAAAAATGCCCCTGTATAGTTCTCACCATTCAGTACGCTGCAATACTTGCGTAGCCGCAGTGGTAGAGCGCAGCGGAAGAGCTAGGAAGGGCAGCGGTTCCTGCTTGTACACAGGATTTAGTTTAGTCTTTATTCTCAAGTTCATCTGCGAAAGGTGACTAGTATACACGTATTTTTCTGTGTAACCAAATGTACACCAACTTCTTCTTAATTTTCCGTAATTTAGTGCGTTTAATTGTGTGATTTGACACTGATATGTAAAGAAGCAAGAAGTAGCATGGTACCAGTACTTCGATTGCGTCCAGCGACTGCTTGAGTTAATTTTAGACGAATATTGATTCAGATAGATACGGACTGTGCCTGTTCTGTATGAGTGCAAGAGTGTGTACCGTTCCTGAGAAGCTGGAAGCCATGTTGGCCACAGCCGACAGGCTTCGGCTTCTGCCATGGGCTGCAGTGGCATTGGGGCACCCGAGACGAAAGCATTTCCACCTTTGGAGCCCATAAAGTAGCCTGGAATCCCTGATGTCGTAGTGCCTCCGAATTATTCGTCCTGCTGGTCCATGCTTATTTGACAGGGAGTGGCTAATGGTGGTGGTGTCCCTGGACAGAAGGTGAAATTGGATAGCCGATCAACCACTGGCCCTTACGCTTTAATAAGTACATCTGAGCCAACACTGAACTGTTGGAACTGGGGCAGATATTCCCGACAGATCCAGACAAGTGTAGAAGATGGGATTGTTTATCAGAGGGAGCTCCGATACTTGACAGGCGATGGAGCCCCTTAGAGAAATAGCTGGCAGGTCGGTAAGCAAGGCCAGTGTCCACTATTTGCTTGGCGGGGATCACGTCCGAGATGTGGAGAGGCTGTCTGACCAGTGCTGGGTACACTGCTTGCACCTCGCTACAAGTCGTGAGGCGTGGACACGGACTGCTGGTAACTGGCGTTGGGCGGGAGTGCGAGTCGGTCGAGAGGCATGCCGAAATAGTCTACGCATTTGCAAAAGACAGTGAGTCCGGCTAGCGTAGCGGTTAATGCAGCTGCCTAGTAAACAGGAGATCCCAGTTCGAGTCTTGGTGCGACACAGATTTTCATTCATCGCCGCTGATTTCACATAACATCCCCGTGCAGCTGACATCAATAGCCGCTTCCCTTTCCTTCGTTTCTTCCCCTTCCACTTTCTTAGGTACCATAATTCCGATCAGTAAACATTGCGATTTTCCTCGAAAATTCAAATGGTTCAAATGGCTCTGAGCACTATGGGACTCAACTGCTGTGGTCATAAGTCCCCTAGAACTTAGAACTACTTAAACCTAACTAACCTAAGGACATCACACACATCCATGCCCGAGGCAGGATTCGAACCTGCGACCGTAGCGGTCGTGCGGTTCCAGACTGCAGTGCCTTTAACCGCTCGTCCACTCCGGCCGGCCTCGAAAATTCATTTTTGTGCCACCAGTGGGACATAACCTCAAATGGGCCTAACGCATAAATGCCGGCATCTGCAAGTATTTTGAAAATATTACTGACAATTCAGATGTGGGGCGAACATTGTCGCACTTAATTTTAAGATCTAAAGTTGTTTCCATGGTGTCAAGTGTATCTTAACCCGTAATTTACAACAGTGAAAGTAATAAGTGAGCGACATGTATTTTGTACTGTCTTAGAATATTACAGACAGTTCAGACGTCCAAAAAACTGATGTTTAATTTTAGGTCCCATTGTGCATTGCACTAGGTGGGGTACCAATGTCAAACGTTACTTTCTGGGAAGTGGATTACAGAGAACAATAAGATTGGCTGAGGGTTACACAGTAATTGCCTAATTTCTTTTAACGCTCCTTAAAATGGGATCTGATTGGCTGTTCCGTTCTAACACCGAGCTGTGACTGGATGAGTAAGAGATGCGTGTTTCGGCATAGAACCTCTGCGACTGCCCTATTTTCAAGAAATGGGTGTGTCTTGGGAGGAGAAAAGGGGTTGGGAGGGAGAAGGGACTGGTATTAACGGTGTCTTGCGTTTGCCCCTGTGTGTCGGTGAGCCTTTAGTTCAAGGTCGCCTTTGTCCCAGAAAGTACTTTCCATTCCCCAACTCGTCTTAACCGGGGGAAAGAAATGTCATGCAATTTTTTATAGGGCGAGCGGTAATATTCTACTTGTTTAATGTGCAGAAACCTCCGTTATAGGAGACACGCTTTACTAATTTAATTCTTATTCCGTATTAGGTGAGGCTTGTGACACTAACTGTATTTTCATGACAAATTAATATTACATTATGATACTAGTTACTTCAGTTTCCGCTAAACATCAATACATCATCATTGGTAGTGTAACAGTTGTGATACTAAATGTAACTGGGTTTTCTCTTTTGATGCAAGTCAATTGTCAGGATGAGCATTCTGAAGCGTTATGTCAGGGTGAAAATACTAGATAAATTAATTTTTCTCTCTTAACAACATGTGGGCAGGGTGGGTTCTTCCTTGGCTCGGGTATGAGGTAGAATGAAACAGCATTTTTACATCAGATAACTTTTATTGAAAGTTTTGTACAACTGTATCTTACTGGATGTTCTGGTTCGGAGAGCGGCAGCTGTGTCGTTTGCGTAGCCTTCTGCTGCGGCAGAGGCGGCGGCGGCGTCTGATTACGCGTAGCGGTGTATATCTCGTGTCGCCGTCTCGCCCAGCTGACTGGAGACGCGCAGCGCGAGGTGGCCCGTTTAATTATTGCGAGCGAAGTCGTGCATCGGATGGCGATACCTTGGATGTGGCGTCCCAATGTTTCTCTTCTCTAAGCGGCCGCGTGTATTGTGCGTCGGCCAGCGGAGCGGCGCGGCAGGGGAAGGCCAGTGTCCCGGACTCGAACAACGGACTCCCGCTTGCCAGTCTTCGGCTGTCAGATCTTCATCTGAGCTCACAGGTGACTGCTGATGTGAGGCCGTCTCCTTCCCGTCCTCACGAGTCACTCGGGTACGTAAAAATCAGACTTCAAATACCTTTTAACTTCTGTCTTCTGGCGCCGAGGCTGCTGCTTGCTATTCCATTACAGCGGCGGACTTGACGCGTCTGTGCATGATGTAGTCTCTTCTTGCATGACGGTCTTCAGCACCGAAACTGACTAAAAATTACTGCTACGCTTCTTCACTTCTTCGTCTTCTTCGTCTCTCGTCTTCGTCTCTCGGGCCCACTGCGTCGCGCGTATTTATTCACTTCAGTTCACTGGAGGTGAACGACTTCACGGTCATTGCCTCTTCTGTCACGTTGAAAAGCTTCTCGAAGAATCTTCTTAACGTTGGTCATTGGCTCTTGGAATGTAGGCGAGGGCCTTTGCTCACATGCGACAACTGAGAAACACGTGAGCCGGTCGGGCGATGCCCTGACGGCTGAATCGACAGCGCCCGCTTATGTGGAACTTGCTGAATTCACCGTCATTGTCTCTTCTGTTCTGCTGTTTTGCCCGCTGTTTGCCAGTATGTAACTCTCTAAACTAAACCACGTTCTTCATTTATATTCTAATTTCTAGTTCACTTTGATTTCACTAATTTATTTACTTAAGTACCACTCAACAGTAGCGAATAAGTGTTGATACTTCTTTTGATAACTGAGGACAGCGTACTAAGCGACATTACATCAGTATTTACTTCTTTTTGCAGATCAATAATCATAGTCATCACGAGTAGTGTGTTTTAGGTTGAATAGTACCTCCAAGAATACGTGCACAAGGAACTAATTGATGTTTATCTTCCTCTGGGCAGCATGTCAGGTACTGAAGTGTTCACACAAGGATGCAGAACAGACAGTCTATACCAACGAGTCCAGTCCACTTCTCGGCGCAGTTACGGCGGTGCAGCAAGTAGTAGGTAGTAATATATGTGATGTGTTTGCGGGAAGACTATTCGATACGGAGGAAAAACAACAAACTCTCTGAAGAGGGAGTATATTAAAGGTCCAATGGTCACAATATCTGTACCTAGACCCCTAACATCCTGTAAGCCATCATTTAAAAATAGAATATGATAACACAGTAAACTCCTATTATAGGCAAAAATTTGTAAGGTGTTCCATGGCACAAAGCTCTCCCCTACGCTCTCGTGTTGTGGATGGACGAAGGAATCTTTTTAATAAATGTATAGCTTTTATTTATTCAGTAATATATTTAGCCAGTATTTTTATGATATCATGTAGTGGTTTTGCTAGAAACTTTAATATTATCAAATGTGTAGGTGTTGCAGAGAGATGGGAATATCACAAAGGCTTTAAAGCCGCTGATGACGATCCCACCTATCCTATACGAAACTTTTCTATACTGCATTGTTGGGCAGATCTTAACTGATCAGGTAAGTGTAACTATATTACGGATTTTAGTGAGATGTCCACATTATTCATAACAAAATTACTTAGCACATTCTCGTTAATAATATGTTTATTATGAAAATTCCACAACTGTTGTTCGTGGCAGTATGAATATATCATCATCATCAGCAGAAGCAACCATTATGCATCCAGCCTTTGTTTATGGCTTATGGCGTTCGTTAGACCTTTCTATGTATTACGACCTTCAGCTGTGCCCATCCAAGACTTTTCCGTATTTTACTGACGTTACCCATCCTCCTTCCATTGGCGTTGTATTATGAAGTGTTTAAAATACACTACTGGCCATTAAAACTGCTACACCACGATGATGACGTGCTACAGATGCTAAATTTAACCAGCAGGAAGAAGATGCTGTGATATGCTAATGATTAGCTTTTCAGAGCTTTCACACAAGGTTGATGCCGGTGGCGATACCTACAACTGTTGACTTGAGGAAAGTTTCCAACCGATTTCTCATACACAAACAGCAGTTCACCGGCGTTGCCTAGTGAAACGTTGGTTCAAATGGCTCTGAGCACTATGGGACTCAACTGCTGTGGTCATCAGTCCCCTAGAACGTAGAACTACATAAACCTAACTAACCTAAGGACATCACACACATCCATGCTCGAGGCAGGATTCGAACCTGCGACCGTAGCGGTCACGCAGTTGCAGACTGTAGCGCCTAAAGCCACTTGGCCACTCTGGCCGGCGTGAAACGTTGTTGTGATGCCTCGTGTAAGGAGGAGAAATGCGTAACATCACGTTTCCGACTTTGATGAAGGTCGGATTGTAGCCTATTGCGATTGCGGTTTATCGAATCGCGACACTGCTGCTCGCGTTGGTCGAGACCCAATTACTGTTACCAGAATATGGAATCGGTGGGTTCATGAGGGTAAAACGGGACGCCGTGCTGGATCCCAACGGCCTCGTATCACTAGCAGTCGAGATAACAGGCATCATATCCGCATGGATGTAACGGATCATGCAGCCACGTCTCGATCCCTGAGTCACCAGATGGGGACGTTTGTAAGACGACAACCATCTGCACGAACAGTTCGACGACGTTTGGAGCAGCATGGACAATCAGCTCGGAGACCGTGGATGCGGTTACCTTTGACGCTGCATCACAGACAGGAGCGCCTGCGATGGTGTACTCAACGACGAACCTGGGTGCACGAATGGCAAAACGTCATTTTTTCGAATGAATCCAGGTTCTCTTTACAGCATCATGATGGTCGCATCCGTGTCTAGCGACATCGTGGTGAACGCACATTGGAAGCGTGTGTTCGTCAGCGACATACTGGCGTGTCACCCGCCGTAATGGTATGGGGTGCCATTGGTTACACGTCTTGGCCATCTCTTGTTCGCATTGACGGCACTTTGAACAGTGGACGTTATATTTCATATGTTTTACGACCCGTGGCTCTACCGCTCATTCGATCCCTGCAAACCCTACATTTCAGCAGTATAATGCACGACCGCATCTTGCAGGTCCTGTACGGGGCTTTCTGGATACAGAAAATGTTCGACTGCTGCCCTGGCCAGCACATTCTCGAGATCTCTCACCAACTGAAAACGTCTGGTCAATGGTGGCCGATCAACTGGTTCGTCACAATACGCCAGTCATTACTCTTGATGAACTGTGGTATCGTGTTGAAGCTGCATGGGCAGCTGTACCTGTACACGCCATCCAAGCTCTCTGTTTGCCTCAATGCCCAGGCGTATCAAGGCCGTTGGTACGGCCAGAGGTGGTTGTTCTGGGTACTGATTTCTCAGGATGTATGCACCCAAATAGTGTAAAATGTAATCACATGTCAGTTCTAGTATAATATATTTGTCCAATGAATACCAGTTTATTATCTGCATTTCTTCTTGGTATAGCAATTTTAATGGCCAGTAGTGTACTAAAATACAGAACCTTCGTATGTGGACTTTAACTATTGGCTTCAAAGCACTATAAAGCCAACTACAAAACATATCAGAAGATAGTAGTCGGTATTTACAAAAATGCTCCAAATCGATGAATAAGTAACAACAAATTACCGTTTCTGAAAACAATCAAACATTCCATGAAACTGATTTACTTAACTACTTAGGATTCTACATAACCTGTAGCGAAGCTTTGAGTATCTGTAACTACAATTTACTACAATGTAAGAGGAGTAGAGTGATCTGCTTCAAGTGCATCACTAATAAAAAAAAATATTTTGCTTGATTAGAATGTCAATGATGGTCCCTTATTGACACTGTGGACAATATTAGTATTGCAGTTAACGAGAAACGAGTGAGATACAACTAAAAGTGGCCACTAACTCAAGAATCTTAACTAATCATTTGAAAACAGCCCTATTTCAAAATAAACTGAAGCTGCCCGTAACATGGGATATCTGGTATTTCTTAGTGATAAAGTGAGATAAGTGAAGGTATACAGGCCAAAATTAGCTACTACAGGCTGTCAAGTGGGATACGTCAAAGACTAAATCAAATTTGAAACGGACAAAAGCACACTAAAAGAATGTGAAACACTCTTAGAAACAATGCAGTTAAATGAATGCGATCGCCAGAAACTGTATGGAACCGAGGACTGTAGCAGACACTTGTAATACTTTATTGATCAGTACCGAAATAAAGAATGAAAATTGAAGGCACATAAGTAGCTGCTGGTGCATTGAAATTAGAGGAAAGCCAGCACGTGGCAGCAGTTCATCAGGAAGTACCTGTACAATTTGCAATACAGCTATAGAAGAACAGTGTTGCACGTACTGCATTGAAAATTTTGTTGCCACCTACATGCAGTGACCGATCAATGAAGCATGATTAAGCACACAATAGACAGCCAATACAAAAATACAAAATGGTATAATTTGATATGCTATGTAAATAACACGGCTCCTGCAAGTATAAAATGGAGGTTACTTTCTCTAGAACTTTACTCTCACTCTAACAATAACACAGTTTCTGCAAGTGTGCGGTTTTGAGTTATTTTACTTCCTTGGTCTTGCTCCCAAATCACGATAATGTCAAATTTTATGGCACTAATATTTTATAATCAACTCGCAAATATTCACAATCCAAATTTGAAACTTTTTTTTCAGTAAGCAGCTTCACGTGATTTGCATACTACTTCTCCTGCACATGTTATTAATTATTCGCAGTTAAAACAAATGCCCGTAAACACGACAAATTGTTTAGTGGGTGGATTTGGTAATTTGAAATAAAAACCGCAGAAGAGGGTTCGTAGCAGCGCCATTATCAGTAGAGGAAAAAAACAATAGGTACTAGTGGAATCGCTAGAGGCGCAGTAAGGAAACTGGATAACTTCTATTTCGTCCGTCTCAGTCACTTTGATACACATTTTTTCTACAGTGGTTACCGCTTTCAGGCTGACACGCCCATTGTCAAACCACGCACCTTTTTGTTAACCTAACAACTTCGGTTATGTCAGTCGGATGCAACAGTAAACACTAAGGCTAATACCAATAAGAATACTTGTTGCCCACAGTTTATCTTCCTGTACAGAAGCTATCATTGCCTTTTGGCACAATATTGCATTACTACTTATTGATAACAAGGTGTCTAGTTTTAAAACTGGAGTGTCAGCCCAAAACCTGTAACCACTGTAGCAAACACTGTATATAAATGCAACTGAGACGAACGAAATATCCAGTTTCTTTTGCACTGAACAGTTGCGGACCTACTATTCCGTGGCATCACGCGTCGAATGAGCAAGAGGTGTAGTAGTTCACAGAACAGGACACTGGTTGCGATACGCACCTAAATGTTTCGCTAACTACTTTTTTCCATGATAATGTTTGAGTTGTTGTATTAGTTGTACACAGGTAGCTGTATAACTTAAATAACTGGGTACGAAGCTGATGTACGGTGTGAAGACCGTTTTGCTTACATCGTAATTGCTTTTCAGATATTAAGTGCTTTTAAATAAAATCTGTAACGGTGAATACACAGCAGTATCATCATCAGAAGGAAAGCAACCGTGAGTTCAAATGGAATACCTTGTGGTGTAGTACAAAATACTGACTGCGTTACATTCTTAAGTGTTTCGATCACTACTTTTTTCCATGACAGAATGGTACTTTGTGTATTAGCCCCCTTGCAGGTATCAGCGCAACTTAAATAAATGGATATGAAACAGTGCAGTGTGACAACAGTTTTACTTGGACTGTACACGTTTTCTCAGATAATCGACTCCTCAGAGCCCTTGTAGAGATGTGGTCCGTGTTCCAGAGTGAGAAGCTGGTCCATTCGGCCGTCAACTGTGGCTGGGCAGACTGCGACGCACGCTTCAAGAGGAGCCTCCTCGTCTTCATGACGGTGGCCGGGAGGCCTCTGGAGATCACGGTGGGCAAGATGTGCAAGCTGTCCAAGCAGATGCTGGTGCAGGTCAGTAGACAACAGTCTGAAGCATTCTTAGGCAGAAGTAAGATAGACGAGTTTACTCGTTCCCCCTGCTCGACACTCCCTTCCATGGGAAACCGCCTTGTCGAAGACACCTTTAGTGTCAGGTGGGAGGATCTATGGCCTTCAAAGAACCTGGGCGCTATGCCAGCGGTAGTTTAAACACAGACAGATCATTTCACGCCGGACAGGCCTCGGTAGAACAGCCAGGTGAAATGCGTCCCACGTAATGTGGGAAGGAAGGCTTAACAGGCGTAGGGAAGCTACCCTTAGAAAGGCAGTAAACCTTAAAATAGTCAAAATCCTTCCGGACGGGAATTGGGCGTGAGGCCGATAACTCCACACTGTGAAAACGTCATATCACGGGACCACAGCAAGAACCTCAGATGATGGATGGGACATACACAGTACGACTTCGGCAAAGAAACTGTCACACTACGAAAAATGAAAGAAATAGCTGAAGAGATCATGAAGTTTAAGTACAGTATTGTGTCAGAGCAAGAAATGAGATAACAAGGGCAAGGTAGATAGATATCACTCAATGTTCTCTGTTGTATAGTGGACCAGAATGAAGAACTAGTCAGTCTGGAACAGGATTTATAATAAAAAAAGGTATTAAGAAATGTCTTTTGAAAGCTGAACCTATAAACGAATGACACAGCAGACCGAGATAAAAGGGAAAATCAGGAATATAAAGATAACAACAATATGCCAACCAAGAGTGGAAGCAGAAGATGGTAAATATAATAAAGTACAAAACTGTGACCTACTGCTAGTATTGGGAGACTTTAAGGCAAAGATACGCACAGCATGAAGAAAGTAATGAGACTGGAGATATGTTACATTAGTTTCGTGCTAGCAATAGTTTACTCATCAAGGGTATCTACTTTTCACACAAAAGAATATATATTGGAACATGAAAATCAAGTGCAAGTAAAGTAGTTAAACAAAAATCCCTTGTGTTAGTAAAAGTACGATATGCTGTGTCAGTCATAGTCGTAAAAAGTTGTGATTTAGACCACCATACTTAACAAGCCATACTGAGAGTGAAGTTAGATGTAATACATAAACCCGAATTAGAAGAAAAGCGAACTGAAATATATAAAAAAATGTAAAAGTGTACCAGATGAAAATTGAAGACGTCTTGACAGCCAGCGAGGAAAGAATAGGTAAACGAAATAGATGAAAAAGGATCCAAAGAGTAGTGAAAAAGTCAGAAGAAGAAACAATTTTGATAAGAACAAAGGAAAGAAATAAATGGATTGATTACGGATGTAGATTAGCGAGTGAACATAAAACTGCAGCAAGACAGAGAGAGAGAGAGAGAGAGAGAGAGAGAGAGAGAGAGAGCATAAGAAATTTTAAGCTGTATCAAGAATCAAGGTCTAGTTCTCATAGGAAATGTAAGAAAAAGAATAAGAAAAGTCTTAAACCAAAATTTCAAGAGATAAAAGAACTACAGGTACAGAATAAAACAAAAAAATCTGTCATGCAATGAGGAAGACGAGAAGAAATTCTCAACTAACCCAAAATGAATGTTAAAATGGAAATGGTAAGATAATCAGAGAAAATCAGAAAATATTGCAGATGGGGGCAGAATCGTTTGAAGATTAGCTCAATACTAACTCAAACCAGGTACCAAGAGATCAACAAAAACAGGAGGAGCGTATAGAGGCCAGAAAAGATGAAAGTGAAGACGAAAATAGAGGAACACTGCAGGAGATGTATTTGATGATACATAACATGAAAAATAACAGTCCACCTAGTGAAACTGCGATAGTATTAGGACTTATAAAATTCGGCAATTCATGCACTAATAAATAACGTATGGGAAAATGAAGGATTTACTGAGGACTAAAAAACTGGAAAAATATGCCGTACTGTATACATAAAACAAGAAGAAAAGTTAGCTTGTGAAAATTATAGAGCCATAACTTTATTGTATACAGCCTACAAGACAATTTCCAGGATGCTGAATGAAAGAATAAAGAAGGATGTTGAAGATATCTTTGGAGAATACAAATATTATTTTCGGCGAAATAGACACACTGATGACCGATGGTTTGTAATTAGAAAAATAATGGAGACAATTTTATAAATGTGACATGTACCTTCACTCCTCTGCTGAATTTAAACAAGCTTTTGATAGTAATAATAGGCCAGAATTTTATGGTGCACTAAAGGAACTGGGTATCTGTGGCAAACTGAGAAGTGTAGTCAACAATGAAGAACAGAAAGACAAAAGTATAAGTGATCAACAAAACAACCATGATCTTTATTTTTACAGATGGCGTAAAACAGGGTAATGATCTCTCCAAACACCTGTTTAACTTATTAATGAACAGAGTGATACAAAAAATAGACAAGAGATCAACAATAATCATGAAATTCAGTCAGATATGTGAATTTGCAGATGATATTGCAATTGTGGCCGGAGATGTAAACACCCTTAAAGAAATGTACGTAATTGTTGAGTAATAAAGACTCGTACGCCATCTGTTGTGTTGTATTAAGACTGTACATTGTGCTGCCCTCTGCAGCGTATAAATAACTTCTTCACTGTAAATGAACGTTGTGAAAATATATATGTGTGAGCAGAAGCTTCACTGTGTCGATTCGTTGATTTCACTATTGTGTAGCAACATGTTGGTGCCGAAACCTGGGACTACATGAAGATGGAGTGCTACTACACATCAAAGAGGACTCGACGCCGGGGGGAGAAGGTTTTGAGAGACTTCAATCTCAAAATCCGGTCATGTCATGTCACGTTCAGCTCACACAAATAACATGCTGCATTGTTCTGAAACTGTAACAAATAACACTAGCAGGAACAAGAAGCAAGTCGATTCAGAGCTTTAAATTAGCGATAGATTTTTCTTTGCACCTGCGAACTAGTATTGGTTCCCTTGTGTCCAGCTGACTATTGGATAGGACCAGTTTAACGTTAATTACGAAAACAGGTGTTCAAACTCGATACCGTAAAAAGAACTGCGAAATCTATTTTCGCCATTAATGAAGGATAGCAGGGAAAAAACTGTTTTCCATGTTTGCCTCAACAAATATTTTTCGCCTCATTTAACTTAAATTTGTTGAGATTTTTTGTTGCTAAATATCCGAAATGTTCCATTTCAAGCCACTGATCAGTTTTAGCAATGCATTAGATGATTGAGAACACTTCTTTAATATACATGGCAAAATATGCTGCAGAAGTCAATGTGTCACCAGCGGCACAGTGGGCCGAAAGTGGCATCCACTGGTAAGTTGGCTGTACTTTCCTTATACAGAGCTTTATTGAATACTGCATAGCCGTTCCATCTGTTGAGAACTGCAACCATCACTAAGGGTGGGGAGGGGGGGGGGGCTGCTAACGGCTCACACTCCAGGACAGCGCCAACCCTTAACGACAGCATCCAACTGATGGGGATGTCTTGTCCTTGAACGCACTCTCGCGGTAGAAAGCAAAACCACCAACTTGCAGTGACAGAAGCAGTAGCTACGAACTTGGGAAACTGCGGTGGAAGCGGAACACTTTGCGATCGAACGCGACGCGTTTCGTCAGCCGGATAAACGCATTTGATGGTTCTACAGCAGCAGACGAAGTCGAACACTTCCAGGAACGCCTAGAGGAAGAGTTGGCCAGACTCAACGATACAATACATAATTTGCTGGATGACTCTGAATACGAAGCCGACACAAAAGCTTGTGAGGAATATACTGATAAATGCAAACGTGCCCTCCTAAAGACGAAAAGCCTTTTAAGAGAAGCACACTTAGGAGACAGAAACGCGACGTCAGCGGCTTAATAACACGCCTGTAGAGAAATAAAATTGCCTAATATCAAATTACATCCATTCTCAGGTGACATAGAAGCTTGGCATCGATTTTGGAAGCAGTTCACAACTTCCATGGACGAGAATCAGATGGTGTCAACTAGTAACAAGCGTGTATTCCTCCATTGTTACCTTGATGGGAACCTAAGGACTTGGTTGATGGCACTGCTGCTATAGCTGACACATATGAGCAGACTAAGCAAATTTTGAAATCCAAGTATGGGGATGAGAACAGAATTATCTAAAGTCACCTGGATTTCTTGTAGAATCTTGACACTTCGACTTCAGGCAGTCTAGAGGCTCTCAATCCACCAGCATTGAGTGCATCCAAGCACTACGAGCACTAGGGGAAAATGTGGTCTCTTATGGGAGAGTGTAGGCACCCAAACTTCTTCGAGCCCTTCCTAAAGGAATGTGCAAAAATTGGCTTGTGCATGCCCGAAGGCAAAAGAGTGGAAAAGGGGACGTCACCCGCCTCATGGAGTTCCTAAATGAAGAGCTGGAAGAAGCTATCAACATACGCAAAATTCGTGGAAATACTGTTCCACACGAAAATTATGTACCAACAGCATCTGCCTTGCATTTAAAGGTTATAACGGAGACCGGAAGAAGAAACAACAAAATTCAGAGCCCTTCTGTTGTATTGCGACAAAAGAGGGCACTGGGGCCAAGACTGCCAAAAGATTGCAAGCTTATACGCAAGAATAGACGCCATCAAGACAATGAAACGTTGCATCCTATGCCTTAGGCATGGTTGCAACAAAAATCAGTGTTTCAAACTGAGAAAGGCGTTCTGTATGAAATGTAAGGGTGAGCAACGCATTTTCATCTTTAGTAGACGTACCATAACAGTAAATAAAATTGAAACTATAACCTCTAAATTCACATACCTGCAGACTGCTCGTATGAGTATCATAGGAACTGGTAAGAGGGGACACAACCATCCTAGACACAGGGAGTCAGTCGAGTTTCATTCATCATTCACTGATTGAATCTCTCCAGCTGAGTGTCAATGGAAGCACTACTCTGGAGATAACAACTTTTGAATCCACTTACAGTTCATCCCTCTCAAGGAAGAAGGTGCATTTTATTATGTTGAGGTGCTCCACCAATTCCCATGTATCAGTGACAGTCTTTGAAAGCACAAATAATTTTTCACCGCAACCAAAAGTGCCACAGGATGTAGGAGATATGGCCTTGAGGGGTAGTAAACGGCTGGCAGATCCTAAAGGGGACACTGAAGGTCTACCTATTCAGATCCTGATTGTAGCCGATTATTATTAGAGAATCGTGACTTCGGAACAACCAATCAAGGTATCACTATCACTGATTCTTCTCCCAAGAATCTCCGGATATGTTCTCAGTGGAAACAGATCTAGTACCACCGTCAGTAGAGCAACCATCAACTTTATTCAGGATAGCTTCAGTGATATGTCTGATAAGTCACTTCGCCGATTTTGGGATCTGAAGACAATCGGGATAACAGAACATCAAGAGCGAGCATTAACACCCGTGGACCATCCTATTTATCAAGAATTCCGAGAGTCATACTGTGTGGAATATGGCCGCAGAGTTGTGTCCCTGCCTCAAAAGAAGAATATACCATTCTCCTGCAACCGCACAACTGCTGAAGCTCGCCTGCGCTCGTTGCAAAACAAGCTGCAAGGAAACAGAGAGATGAAGGTCATTTACCATGAAACATGCTGAAGTATATTAAGAAGTATCGGGTAGAGAAAGCATCTGAGGACTGTACTGTTGGAAACACATTCTACCTGCCATACCACATCGTGAAGAAACGCAGCAATGGAAGTGTGAAGTACAGAATATTCTTCGATGCATCCTCACATGAGCCGGAGTCTCTATCCCTCAAAAAGGGGCCAAATTTACTTCTGTATATTCTGGCAACCGTATTACGATTCCTCACCTTCCTGGTGGGATTATTGTGTGATGTGGACCAAGATTTCCTGCAGTTAACGTTGAATGAAGAGGACAGGGACCTCACAAGTTTCTTTTGGTATTGTGTCGAACGAGCTGGAAATGGTGCCTATATGACCACAGACGATATGATTACATATCGCTTCAAACGTTTGCCATTTGGACTTGCACCATGCCCATTCCTTTTGTCAGCTGCCACAAGGGAGCTAGCAGCACTAAATAGTGAAAAATATCCAACAACTCAGTATTCAAGGACGATTTCGTAGCGATTATTAGAGACAGTGACACAGCTGAAACTATTTGCCATGAATTGACAGAACTCTTCGAGCAATAAGTCTTTCATTGTCCAAATGGGCGACTAATTCAAATTATCTGAAGGCGATATGGGATGTCAAAGACCTTGGAACAAAGTCCATAACCCAAGTCTTAGGAATTAATTGGAACACGGAAAATGACTTTATCTGCAGTGACTACAAGAAGATAGCTGAAGATCTAACCGACAAACTGGTTACCAAGAGAACTGTTCTTCAAGCGGCCACTCAGTTTTACGACCCCCTTGGTGTGTTCACTCTTGTTGGGATCGTTTCAACGCTAACTTTCCAAGACACATGCCTGAGGGGTCTTGCATGGGAGGAAGTTTTGCCCACAGATCGCATGTCATTGGAATTCATGGGTCTCAAAGCTGCATCACTTGTCATCATTACATATTCCTATATGGATAGGGATGACCGGTATAGATGGCACTGTAGAGGTGCATGTACTATGTGATGCATCTGAAAGAGCCTTTGGAGCTGTTTTGTATATAAGGACAGCTACTGAAACTGAATACACTGTCTGTAGCAAGAACAGACTGGCTCCTATCAAGAAGGTAACTTTACCTAGGTTGGAGCTACTTGTTGCATTGCTCGGATCACGACACCTTTATTACTTTTGCCGGGAAACATGGTTTGATGCCAGCGGAACTATCTTGTGTAGCGACTCAACAGTCACTTTGGAACGGGTACAGAATGATCTGAACAAATGGAAAACCTTTATTTGTAAACGAGTGACAGAGATATTGACATACACAGCACCCAGCCAATGGAAGCACTGTCCAGGAAGCCAAAATCTTGCAGATAATCTCATGTGGAGACTAGAAGCAAATATGCTAGTCATTCTTGATATCCAGTGGTGTGGTCCACCATGGCTTTCAGAAGACAATCAGTTCTGGCCACTAGACATCCCAGCCCCACCTCCATCAATGTCAGAAACCAAAACGAAAGCAAATATCACTCTGATCACCATCACTAAACCACTACTGGACACAGCACGGTTTAGTTCATATTGGCGAGCACTCATATAACTGCCTTTATATCTCTATTTATCAGAGCAACAAGAAATAAAAATAGAACCTCTGGCAGTTTGAGTGCTTTCGAATTACAAAATGCACTCACATACTGGATCAGAAGATTTCAAGAGAACTATTCACTGCTGAACTGTATAACCTGAGTAATTGAGGACAATTGCCCAAGGAATCAAAGATTGCTCAATACAATCACTTTATATCTGATGGCATCCGTCGACTTGGTGCTAGGCTGCCATGTGCTGCACTGTCACACTCGGAGAAACATCCAATTACATTTGCTGGACGTCACCATTTCACTGAGCTTCTCATCAGACACACACATGCAAGACTGCATCATTTCGGTGAGCAGACTGTGTTAGGGGAATTGCGAGAAGAATTTTGGATTCTGTGAGGATGACAAGCTGTTTAGAGAGTTCCACCCTCTTGCCTACCACGCAAGATAATACACAGTCGCTGGTATGGAGAGGAGGCGGCTGGACTACCACTGGACAGAATTGAGCCTTCGAGACCAATTGTAGTAATAGGCATCGATTTTGCTGGACCATTGTATGTCAAATATGGACATCAAACAAAGAAGTCCTACACTGCCCTATTCATATGTGCCACAACACAGGCCATTCATATTGATCTTGCCACTGATATGTCCACTGACCGATTCTTGACAGCAATGCTTTGCAGGATGTAGGAGCCTACCAGTCACTGTCTACTCAGACAATGCTACAACAATCAACACAGCCAAGTCAGAAGTGTCAGGGCTTTTCAAAGCCATGCAGCATACTGACATACAGCTCTACTGTGTCCACCATGGAACCACTTGGAAATTCATACCACCACATGCAGCTTGGTGGGGAGGCTGGTGGGAACACATGATAGGCTCCATCAAGCGATGCTTGAGAAATGTTCTTGGTTGCTCCCGCTGGATGAAGAGAGTTTGAACACCACCTTGATCAGCATAGAATCTGCAATAAACTCATGATCCATCACTCAAGGAGAGAGTGACACTGCATTGGCGCCAGCCCACTTTCTGAAGGGTGGGAAACTAGTAATAATTCCATGTGGGCCAGAGCCAGCAACTAGAAGGGACATTGCAGGCTCTTCAGACGTAGACAAAAGGTCAATGAGGACATTTGGCATAGGTGGAAGACCAAATACGTCCTGCTGCTAAGACAATATCATGAGGTGATGGGATACCCTTCGCAAGGGAAACAGAGAATTGGAAAGGTTGTACTGCTCCAAGAAGACAGCAAACCACGACACTCGTGGAAGAGGGCTGTGGTGGAAGAACTGCGGCATGGCACAGACAATAAAATACGGTGCATCGTCCTCTGCCAACCAGATGGTATCAAGATCTGTCTACCAGTCTAGCTGGTCATGCCCCTGGAGATGGGTCAGGATGGGGAGAATAAACACTCTTACGCCATCTGTTGGTGTTGCGTTAAGGTTGTAGAATGTGCTGCACTCTGCAGCGAATGTATAACTTCTTCACTGTAAATGGACGTTGTGAACATAAATGTGTGTGAGCAGAAGTTTTACTGTGTCGATTCCTTGATTTCACAAGTGTGTAGCAACAGTAATAATGGAAGCAGAAGGAGCAAATGTTGTATTTTCTGTAAACGAAAACTAGACTAAATAAATGGTTACAAGGCTAGAAGAACATCACATGACCTGGAGCTCTCTAATATATGTTTCAAAGCAGTCAGCAGCCTCCATTATTTAGGTGTCCCGTTAATCAGTGACTATGAGCAACATCTTAGAGGAAGGACACTGGATGAAAACAGAGCCTATTATGCATATTTACAGATATTTAAGAATTCTCTAAGTAGAAGAACAATGAAGTTAATAGTACACCACTATTTATTTGTGCGAGAAGCAGTTACAAATAGATCAGAAATGTGGACAATGACTGAAGAAGGTACGAACAATCTAAGGGCATTTCACAGAAAAATCCTGCGACAAATTTGTGGGGCTATGAGAGAGGAAGAGGATTGGAGAGCAAGGTGCAACCATGGAACATAAGACCTTATTCAAGGGAAAGATGTAGTGAAATATAATAAATTTTCAAGAATAGGCTGGTTAGGACATATAGAGAGGATGACAGGATGCTCAAACGAATAAGGAAAGGAAGTTTGTGTTCCATCAGAAGGAGAAACCGACAAAGTGCTAAATGGTTGGATAAAGTGTTGGCTGACCTTACCAAGATGGACATCCGAGGATGGAAGAGAAAAGCAGAGAATGGTGATGTATGGAGAAAAGCCCATCAAGGGCTGTAATTCTAAAGAAGAAGAAGAAGAAGAAGAAGAATGGCTCCTTACTTAATATAGGTATTCCTTGCACAACTGAAGCCCTTTGATGGTCTATTATCCACTCACTTGAACACATTATCTTCCGTAAGTCCCATCACGTTGGGGAACGCTTGGAGAAGCGAAACAATTCATGTTATACGTTAAGAGGTTAGAAGCAGACACAAACAGCCACATATGTGGCTGACTGACCTGAATAAGCAACGTATATGAATAAAGCGTTGTTATTTTGAACTTGGTAAAATCACAGCATATATGCGCCCAATGTTAAAGCAACCTTTTGGAGACAACACTCCAGCTCAGACACTCACTTATGAATTGTATAAGCGTTTCAGAAACGTACAATTCGTTGACTGACATACTTTCTGGTCAACTGGCTTCAGACCATAAAATGACCAGCAAGTCAGGGATGTAATACTGCAAGTTTATGTGCAGACCACCCAAAATCTCTACAACACCTAAGCAAGGAGCACGTGAGTAGTATGGCAGTGGACATTCTGCCAAAAAACGGTGACTCAGCAGCTGTCTGCATTTTTTGTCTGCATTCTCGTATTACCACTGAGATAAATGCACGTGTCATATTTCTCTCACAGCATCCCCAGTACTTCCTTATTTTCAAGACTATTCCATGAACCAAAAGATTCAGCGATGTGCCAAAGCCAAGAAGGGATGGAGAGGGCAGGAGAGGGGAGGTGAGGGGATGCCATGGCCACCCCATGCATCACTGCAATTTCCATAAAACATGCCTCATAATGAATGCCCCTGCTCTGCAACCAATAGTATGCAACTTTAAATTTGCACGTGCATTGTCATATGACACGTAGTATAAAGCATAAACCATCCCACACCTCACACACTCACATGCCCATGCAACCTTGCCCAGCAGCCAAATACGATAACATGTCTGAATGGCCGAAAAATTTGTTAATCATATTTCCATTAATCACTCCCAAAAATTCGTTTGAGGATTGGCTAACCAGTCGCATTGGGAAATTTTATTTGAAGCTGTAAAACATTTGTCATGGACTACTGGAATGAGTAGATAACACATTTCTCCACAAACAATCAAAAACTAACATTGGCTTATAAAACATAAATAACGAATTAGGGATTTGTAATTGTTGAAAATGAGTTTTACCCTACATACTATTCCACTAACCTTGTAAATGTGAAATAGAGGCTAGTATTGTTTCACATCCTGCCTTTTTCTGTCACAAACAGATGACTGCGTTGTCGAAAACGTGTGCTTTCTGCCAGCAGCAAATGGCTGTACTGAAAAATTGAGCAATGTTCACTCTCAATACCGCAGCATCTTACTACGACTAACAAACTGCTGCATTGTTAAAAGAGAAACATAGACGCTAATCAGTTACTTCATAGACCTTAAATGTTGAAAAACTCTAAAACGTCTGCAAAATCAGTGGACAGTGAATTTGGCAATGTCTACACCGAATATCCACGGCCTAGTTGAAGGTAATACATGAAAAAAAAACGCAGTGACACTCATATCAATTAATGAGATGTCACAATAATGCAAAAAAGTCTGCAGAGTATAGAAATATGAGTTACTTTCCACTTATCAAATATTTGCCAAGTTATTGTTTAAAATTCTAAAGCATGTACCTCAATGCTAGATTCAACACCTACTAACAACTGAAATTTGGGAACGTAGGCTGAATAAGTCGCTATTGTGAAATTAACCTGACTAGGCTTAAAAAATGGCTCTGATCACTATGGGACTTAACATCTGAGGTCATCAGTCCCCTAGAACTTAAAACTACTTAAACCTAACTAACCTAAGGACAGCACACACATCCATGCCCGAGGCAGGATTCGAACCTGCGACCGTAGCGGTCGAGCACCCACAACGGCCGGCTGACCAGGCTTATTTGCAGATAAATCCTTGTTACCCAAAATACTGTGCTAAGCGGGCAAATAGACAGTCATAATGCTCCTAATGGCGCCCACTCTTGATGTAAGTCACAACTCAGCCTCAAAGTACATATTTCCGCTTTTCAGTTGTTATCAAACACCATTTTAGGATGCATAGAGATAACGCTTCATGTTATTCACAAAAAAATTGATGATATTTATTGATAATTACTGCTATTATGACTAGGCTTACGGGTGGTTATTTAAATAACAACAATTTTAACTCAAACGGCTCTCAAGAAACCTTACATACTGTATTTGTCCTATATTTTATGCTTACAATATTCTACAAATGTGTCAGGAACGTAGAAAGTGTGCTATTTATCTTGTAGCGTTATCCAAATACGTAAAGTGTGTTTGTAATCTGTGCAGTAGCATTTCTGGAAACTACGGCTCATGAAAATAAAACTTGTAACTAACTACACCACAACACCACAAGACAATCATCTTATTATGGAAGGAAACACAAAGGTGCTTTTATTACCAAATGTCTTCTAAATTGCAAAAGGAGATGGCCTTTTCGTTAGCAAACGACTAAAGATGGTAACTGTGTGAGATAGGACACGTCCAGGGACAATGTGAGAATCAGTATCGCAGAAAGTAAATAAAATTATTTACCATATACGTATTGTGAGGCTTCTCACGCTTTGCTGGCATAGATTAAGTATTGTCACATCTCAGTTGTCTGCGTAATTCATTATAATACATGTATTGAATAATATAAGTAAAATCGCACGAAAATTCGATTTCGTATGCCTTGGAAGCACAGTGAGTCATCAAAATAGCCTAACATTTGATGCAGGAAGTGGGACTATCACCCTCTATTACTATAAATGCTATACATCTGCCACTTCACATATTAAAATGGTGATATTCTCTACCACCTTCAGATATAAAGATGCAGATGTGGAAATTGTCAAGTTCATAAATTTAATAGGTCAGAACAAGAAATGACTTTAGAAATTTTACCAGTCCTTGATGCCACAACAGCTGAAATATATACTTCATATTAAGTCTTCAACAACGTCGTTCATGTTCAGGCTCCATAGACGCGTGCCTATGAAGACGCGTGTCTGGACACTTTACGAAAGCTTAAACAAAATGTCTGTAAATATTACGGGATATAGTGCCTCAACGTTGTCATGTGACAGCAGTACTGTGCCAGTTTGCAGAAATGAATATATCGACGTCGTAAAATACGGAAACAAAGAGGAAATAACATGATAACATCAACAATAGTAATTAGAAATTACCAGTAACCGTCGAAGTGGCGGAATTATAATAGAGTAAAAATTATCGTTTACCTACCTAACCAGTCTTGCACAGGGATCAATCACACAAACCATTCTGTAGTAGTGTACTGCCTGGTAATACCAAGCTCCTTAGCCTAGGAAGCCATTAATGTGTCCCATAGACGCGTGTCTGGACACTTTATGAAATTTTTGAAGTGTTTATTAATAACGTTAAACATACCTGAGCTTGTGATTTGACACATGAACATACTGTATAAGCTTTACTCTACAATTGGAAATCATTCATGTTAAACAGTCAACTCCAACTATCTTATCGTAAACCACAATCATAGTGCTGTTATATATGTGAGATGTCGCCTCCAAGCGTATATTACACTCAACCTAGGAGCTTCACAAAAGGTAAATATTAATTTGCTAACTGATGAGTTTACGTGTTGAAAGGCAAAAATACACTATTTTCTGATACTGACTCAATAATGTTGAATGAATAGCTGTAGATGCTATTCACTCCCAACATGCAACATACGAGGAAATGGAGAGTGCGCATATAACATGGTACAATGTAATGTGTAGTAATGTATCCACATGGATGGAACATAGTATCCACGTCGTTCTGGAAGCAAATTTTAGGTATATGCGCACCCTCAATCACGTGCTATCCAGATGGCGCTGATTTGTTCAGAATAGCTGCGTCAGGTTTAGTATCTGACTCATTGTTTGCTGTAACTGTGGCATTTTTTGTTCCACAAATAGTATCTACAAAGTCAGTGCGCTTGCATGAAACGGAAACACACAGTTGAGAACCAAAGAGCGTGAGCTGGCCATGAATCATCCTTTCCTTGCCAGTGAACCAGTACCACAATGAAACCACACTGTTTAATCGCCATTACCAGTGTAAAAGCACCCCACTCCACTTGGCTCATCGAGTCGCTGGTTAGTAGCAAGACGCCAGTCATTGAATCATGCTAATGTAAACTGCTGAGTGCTGTATGTAGGCCACACTGGTCCCAGAAAGATTTCAACTGATCTGTGTTGAGGATTTGGTTTTGCAAAGGAATTTGTGTGTATTTTGATACTGTGTGGGATGCTGTAGGATCGTCAGCTGGAGATGAATTTTGTGGTGTGTCGGCGGAATTACGTGAAGGTATTTGTATACTGTATCGGCGGAGGTTCACCGAGTTATTGCTAGTGATTTATATAATGTATCGACGAAAGTAATGGATGTTGTAGCTTACGAATGTTACGAATTATCGGTGGATGAAGTCCAGATGAAAGAACTCCACGCAGCCCCACCTCCAACTGTGATGTATGGGCAACTGTGTCCGTCACCTCACATGCGTAGCACAATTTTGCTGAGGGGTGCTGACCACGGGTACTGGCTAAGAGGTCTCTTTGGAGCACTACGGCCTGCTCAAATTAGTAAGATGACAGGCCCTAGCAGTCACAATGCAGTTGAAATACAAAAGAAAGCAGTTTGCAAAAATTCTGGTAAGTGCCTCTTACTACCAAAACACTTTTTCGTTCCTGAATTACCGCTTGGAGCACCTATCATAGTAGTAGCCCGATCCGCTGCTAGGAAATTTAATTCTGCCCTCATGTTTTTAACTGCAGTTCACATTGCACAGCTTCTTTATTTAATCTTGATTCAAAATGTTCTGCATTTTTAAGTACCTCCTTTTTTACGGTCTACTACTCTACCTGACAAATTATTAACAGATATAGTGGTCCCTTCCTAAAGCGCATTTTGCTTCTGCATACAAATTTTCACTTCACCACCCTGTTCATTCTGCATTTTATCCAACCAATCCCCAAAAACTCAATAGAAAACGAAAGAAAATTTTGTCCACCTCGCGACAGAACTAGCTGCGAAAATGAACGAATCTTTTGAGTGTTTTGCAAATGAACAAAAAGTAAAAATGGGAGATAATTTCTAGCGTTTATCAAGCGAACAATCCACTCACATTGCTAGATTGAACACAGGCGTAGAAGAGAAGCACACTTTTTGGCACCTGGATCCCTTGTACTGTACTGCACAGCTTGCCCACGATCGAGAGGGGTTTGTCCGCTCAGAACCCATGCTCGAGTGACCATTTTTTTCTGTTCGTAAATCGTCTGCTACGACTCAATTAGTGGATTTAAAAATCGTACGTAAAAGTTTACCAGAATTGGTAACACAATTAAAGTCAGATGTTAAGGTATTAAAAGACACACAGTGTAAATTACAAAGTACTGTGCAGCACCTAACTAATAAGGGTAGACAAATGGATAATGAATTTGTTAGCTGGCTGCAAGAAAAGTTCGAATGAGTTACTATGTGCCTAACTGCTCAATGTAACAAAATTAATAATTGCTTCGTTAAATGGTTACATGAAACTAACACACTAATCAACGAAGCCTTCAAAAATTAGCAACGAGTTGTAGTATGGAATATATGTGCAGAAGTGGCTGATCATGGGAATGATAGCGAAGAAATAAAAGCTGACCCAGGTCAGCTTAAGTCTGTGCTTACATACTGAAATGTTGCAAAAATGTTATCCCGGCTGAGACACAAGTTGAAAATATGCTCACTATTTTTTATTTACTTAAATTTGCCATATTTCGTGACAGTACCTTTTTCATTAGACGTTTACACGGCGATATAGTCTTGGCTTCAGTTGTCTAAGTATGATTCCACAATGTGTCTTTGTTGGTTGCAGAATTGACGTGGTTCAACGTGTTTCTCTCATTTTGGTGTTTCAAATACAGTTTCTTCAAATGTAGTTTCTTCTTTTTTTTAGTTAATACAAAATAATAGTAACATACTTCAAAATTATTTTTGACGGCGACCTTCACATTGTTCTTCCGACAACACCATGGTCAACACACACCAACAGTTAGCTGCCGACTAAGTACAGTCAAAGACGACTCCAACGTCAAAGATGTTTTACACCACACACAATCTTCCAGTTGTAATCAGTCTCTTTGCTATTCTTCGATACATTTTCTAATAATAATCAATATGCTTTTACTCTCAAAAACAGAAGTAAATTAACATATAATAAGACAAATTATAATAAATCCTGACAAAAAATATAAGAAAACATTTACAATTCGGTATCGACAAATACGGTAAAAAAATTACATCTCCCAGATCCATTACAACTGCTCCCCAGGGCTTTTGTTCTTATGGACATATACAACAAAATCCCGACCACACTCAGTAATGGATCTGTATTACACAATTAGTACATTAATGATGCAGTCTGATAACCTCTTCCAAATTTGGACTCTTTGAATCTGTGGACTTGTTACTGGCTGTTGTTGCAATGATACTTCCCCATCAATCTCATACACAAAAATTCAAGTAAAGAAATTATTTGACATGACAAATATACATGGTATAAAACATACATGAGAAATATTCTATCATACAGCATACAGATTGAAAATAGTAGAAAGGCAAAACTCATTTCCCAGAATAAGATTTAAATTTTTTTAAATAAATATTAATGTTAATTTCATTATACTTACATATTGTACAGTAAAAATGATACTGGACGTATATAGTGTAATGTGTTTTTCTCTATATTTGCCTTATATATATATATTTTTTTAACTTCGGATTTTTTTTATTTTTATATTTTTTATATTAGTCATGGGTTTTTTTTGTTTTTTGTATAATTTTTTTTTGCTTATGATTTTCTTTTTAAAAATTTTTTTTAACTCATGTTTTTTTTAATTTGTTTTTTTTTTCTTGTGATTTTCTTCTTTTAGTACAGTTAAAGATACATCAGTACTATCTAAATTTTTTGCAATTATTTATGTACACTTTCCTCTACTACAATATTGCTACAAATCACATCCTTGTGAAGAGTACTTTTGCTCCCCACAACATCAGTATAAACAACAATAAACTGCTCATATATCATGAGGCTTTATCTAAAATTGGTTTTGAAACTTATACCTTTGCATGCATGTCCTCACATGCATGCCTTCACCCACAGGGAAGACTTAGCTTCCAAAAATTAGAAAAATTCAGAAATGCTCACTATGGAGACTTTTTTTTTGTAAAAAAGTAAAAATAAATCTTTCTCTCATTTTTTTGTTACAACAGTGTTTTTTCATCAGTTTCAATTAACATGTGACTTCAAATTATTACTTTATACATGCAAATATACATACTTGGTTGTACGGGCAGTTTTGTTCTAACAAGCGTATTCCAGTGGAGGACTTTTGTTTTAGATGATAATAGGTTATTTAAATTTTGAATTTTTTTTTTTTTCGAAACCACTACTAGAGGATTATTATATGCACTGATACTCCTTTCTATTATATTACATCCTTCCATCTTTTTCAGCTCTTTCTCAACAGCAGGTCTTTTTGATATTGCAATACTGTATGGTTTTATGAAAAATGGTTCATGAGATTTTACCTGAAGCTCACACTGATAACCGTTTACCCTACCAGGTATGTCACTGAAAACATCACTGTATTCCCATAGCAGATTTTCTAACTGTTGTTTTTGCTCCCCAGATAAATTTTGTGTTTCTGAAATTTTCTAATTTACTAAATTCCCAAATTCAACTTCATCAGTATCGAATCTATGAGTTTCAATATTCTCCAATCTATTTTCTTTTAGTAAATTGATACTGTCAAAATTTCCATTACTCTGATCATCAAGTGTGTTCACAAAATTTGTCTGAATGTATTCCCTATCACTAGTTTCTATCAAAAGTTTTCTTCCAACCCAATCAAATGCTGTATTTACTTTTATTATCCAATTCAAACCCAAAAGAAAATCCTCATTAAATTCCTGAATTACAAAACATCCATGTGTGAACAACTTGCCTTCAATTAAAAATGTCACTAAAGCCTGGCTTTTTACCAATTTACTGCTCTTCCCAGTAGCACCTTTTATCTTTACCCCAACAACTGGCATTTCAACATAATCTTTCCCCACTTTCAATTTCTTGCTTAACCTTTCAGATATTCCCGAGATCTCACTTCCTGTATCAATTAAACATTTACCAATCCATGACCCAATTTGAACTTTTATATAAGGACTACAAAATTGATCACTTTTCTCAGAACCTGTATCCTCATGTAACAAATCACTTTCAATTTCCCCAAACCTATACTTATCAGAATCATATGGTATATCATTACATGTATTATTTGTCACAGTTATAAAATTTGCACAAGATACAAAATTGTCATTAGTACTCTCTATTATCTCAAATAGCCAAGAATTTTCATCCAAATCACATTGTATACTATTGAAGTACTTATCCTTCAGCTTTTCAAAAATAAAATATCTCATCTTTTTCCACCACTCAGGACATACAGTTTCACATACATTAATAAGCATCTTTCTAAAGTTCTTGTCAAAAGAAATAGTTTCACTGTTCAGCCATATATTCATAAGAAATGTGTGTGTATCATTAGTATCTGTAAAAGTTTCACTTTGGTTAGAAGTTATACATGTGTCATCGTTATTTGTGTAGTCAGATTCTTTACCAACAACATCAAAATTCACACTTTCACATACATCCAGCTTGTGAGCTTTATTCATCCTGGTAACATCCCTGGGAATCTCTATAATATTCTCACTATTTAATCCATTTTCAACCATGTGTATACCCAACTCCCTATTTAAACTAATGAAATACCTTTCCTCAACATCATCATCAATATCATCACCATCATTATCAACTTTATCAACAACATCACTATCATTATACATATTCAAGTCATACACATTCAAATTATCCCCCAAAATATTATTTCCCCTTTCTAAAGTTACCAGATCCCTTTCACCAATATTTTCATTCTCACAGCATGCATTCTCTCTTTCATTCACACACATCTCTGAACTACTACAAATTACATCATCTGACAAAGTGTTGTTCTTTTCTGCCCAAGTGTAAAACTCTGTTAAATTAAATGGATCACTATTACTTTTATCTACTGTATGTTCTTGTGTACTGAAAATTTTATTTTTATCAATATTATTTTCCTCTTGAAATTTCTTCAATAAGTAACAACTAATAACCTCATGTGATAGCTTAGGTTTGGAACTGTCATGTTTGGGTTTATGATACTCACATCCATTGGTCCTTTCATCATGCTCACCTTCTGCCTCAACCTTGCGGACCTTCAAGGGGGCATCTACTCGTTTTTTGTTTCCTGAATTACAACTTGTTCCTGTTTGAACTGCTGATTGTGGTTCTGCCAATGTCTCTGATCAACATTTCTGTTCCCATTCCTATGCCAAACATTACCTGATTGTCGGTAGTTTCTATTGTACTGATCTCTATCAAAATTTCTGTGATTTTGATCCCTAAAGTGTTCTCTATTTTGTTGATTATTACCGCGAAAATCATGTTCTTGTTTTGGATAAAAATTATGGTCCTTCTTTTGAAAATTGTTATATCCCCCTAAATTTTGACTAACACCATAATTGTTTTGTTCCCTTTTTTGAAAGTTATCATTTCCCCAATTTTGACCGTTACCTTTCTGAGTAAACCCACTGTGTGTTGTTGTTGTTACCCTATCCAACTTTTCAATATAATTGAGAAACTGCTCTACATTACTATCAGGACAATGAACTAAACTCAACTGCATTGCTGATGGCAATCTTCTCTTTAAGGTATCAATTTTGATCAAGTCATCCAAAGGTTTTGTTAAATGAATAAGTTTTTGAAGTTCACTTTTGCAAAATTGTTTCATGCTCCCATCTGATTCTCTATAGTTTCTCCCATTCAAAAATTCACTTTTGATTCTAGTTTGTTTAAGATCATCCCAAAAATTTTCCAGAAATTTTGATTCAAATTCTGAAAATGTCATCCCCATAGTTACAATCTGGTTTGTCCAAGTCAAAGCTTCCCCTTCCAAGAATTTTTTCACAAATTTAATTTTTATTTCATCTGATGAGTGAGGTAAAAAGCAATCCTTACAATACATCATAAAATCAACGGGATGTAAGGGTCCATCTACCGAAAAGTTTTCACTGGAATATTAGATACAAGATTACATGTGTTGAAATTGTAATTTTTTCTTTGAAATTCAATGTTAAAACTTTCAATTTTTTCGCTAAGTTCTTTGACAGATTTTTTGTTTTCTAAATCATTGCATTCTACTTTTTCTTCTAAAGTAACCAAACGATTGTCAGTTTTTTGTTCTACATTTTTTACTAAAACTTTTGTATTCTCATCCAAATTTTTAATTTCCCCTTTAATGTCATTAAAATCAATTAAATTTAATTCCCTATCTGCCAGTAACTCATTTTTTACAGTAGTAATTTCACCGCTCAATTTAGCATCAATTTCATTTACTTTTGCTTCCACAGATTCAATTTTTTCCTCAGCATTGCCAACTCTGTTCGAAAGATCACCCACTTGGGTATTGACTGCTTGGACTTGCAACAAAATGTTATCAATTTTTTCATCCCAGTAAGTCTTATTGTCGTCAAGTGTTTGTTTAATTTCTTTCGTAAAATTTACAAGAAAACTTTTTAAATCAAACTTATCGGTTCTTTCACTTTCATTTGACCTGTCCTGATGTTCGAAGTCTATTAAATTACTACTTTCTACTTTAGGCACAATACTCTCGAAAATCTCATAAGTCATTGTGAAGAACAAAAATTTATACACAACAATACAGAACAAGATAAAAAGATTGTTTTAACAAAATACGATGGTTTCGTGACTTATCTGGAACACTCTTCTACTGTTGCAAAACCACGTTTTCCATCTATGTGATTGTTGACCAAAATTCTTGAAGTATTTTCTTCTGTCGAAAATTATATTTTTTGCCGAAACATTTCTTCTCCAAAACTTTTACTTCCCGATGAACACAAACACTGTAACACACATTCTGAAGAAACTGGTATTAACACACAAAAATTTTCTTCCTCGTAGCACTGTTGAAAATCTCGTGAACACAATATCCCGGCTGCTGCCCCCAGTTGAAATACGGCAAATGTTATCCCCGACGAGACACAAGGTGAAATACGGCTAACTGTTATCCCGGCTGACGCCCACAATTGAAATACGGCAATCCGACTACAGTCCACAATTGAAATATTATATCCCGGATGAGCCCCCAGTTGAAATGTTGCAAAAATGTTATCCCGGCTGAGACACAAGTTGAAAATATGCTCACTATTTTTTATTTACTTCAATTTGCCATATTTCGTGACAGTACCTTTTTCATTAGACGTTTACACGGCGATATAGTCTTGGCTTCAGTTGTCTAAGTATGATTCCACAATGCGTCTTTGTTGGTTGCAGAATTGATGTGGTTCAACGTGTTTCTCTCATTTTGGTGTTTCAAATACAGTTTCTTCAAATGTAGTTTCTTCTTTTTTTTAGTTAATACAAAAATAATAGTAACATACTTCAAAATTATTTTTGACGGCGACCTTCACATTGTTCTTTCGACAACACCATGGTCAACACACACCAACAGTTAGCTGCCGACTAAGTACAGTCAAAGACGACTCCAACGTCAAAGATGTTTTACACCACACACAATCTTCCAGTTGCAATCAGTCTCTTTGCTATTCTTCGATACATTTTCTAATAGTAATCAATATGCTTTTACTCTCAAAAACAGAAGTAAATTAACATATAATAAGACAAATTATAATAAATCCTGACAAAAAATATAAGAAAACATTTACAATTCGGTATCGACAAATACGGTAAAAAAATTACATCTCCCAGATCCATTACAATACGAACTTCCACAATTGAATGAAAACATGGTAACTCAAGTGAAGAAGCTGTAGCAGGAAACATCCACTGTATGTAATAACGGGGCCGAGACTTCGACTGCTGTTGATGGAGGCCTCGCTGCACCTGATATCATAGATTACTGGAATTCTTATAAACAATTTGGGCGAGTTTTCCTATTTCAATAGACCTCTCCCAGTATTCAAGAACGCCCGAGGTAGGAGTACACAACCCACAACGTTATAACAGTAAAGGGGGGACTTCTACTGCTCTGAAAAATACACTCAAAGAAGAAAAAAAGGGAAGTAGCATGAAGGAATTACCTGACTAGGGCGGAAATGGGTTATATGTGATGGACATGTACAGACAGACGAATTATTACGGTTTCAGAGAAAAATGATCATTTATTCCAGAGAAAAAGCTTCAAAAAATGAGTAACTTAATAATGTGTCAGTCCAATAATGTGTAGTATTCCAAGAAACAGGCATTGAACATTGAACTATACAGATTGCATATAGAACTAGCAAATCACATAAAGTATACAAATTTTCTTGATGAATTAATTCACAGGGTTAGAGCATACACAGATAACTTAATTGGAAGAAAAAGTTCAATACAACAAAAGAAGCTCACCACAATGATAAATCACACAAACGTCTATCAATCACATCACCAATACAACAAGAGCACTTTTTACAAAAGAGAGATCAACAGACATAAATTATCTCAAAAAGGGAGCAGCCTGCTTGAAAGGCGCCCAAACATCTTTTACTGGCACACAGGACAATAGAAAATATCATAACAGAAACCAAACACATCATACAGCAAGAAGAAAATCTAAACGCACCTGAATCCAATGCAAATCTAACAAGAGAACTAGTCGCTGAGGAAATAAGAAACACAATGAAGGAGAACAAAACCATTATAAAAGAAAATACAATGACAACTGAAGAAAAAAACTAAAAAGAAAGAACAGAAAAATTAATGCAAGAAAATGGCATTACCACAAAAACCGACAAGGGTCATTCGATTGTAATCATAAAAAAAAAAACAGAAATACGTTGACAAAACGTTAGAATTCATCGAAACTAAAAATATCAGAGACTTAACAAGTTATTCAACAAACTGATAACAAACAAATTTACAGAACAGTCTGGAAAACATAGAAATAATTTTTGCAGACACATAGATTAAGAGAATGATGCAGAAAAATCCCCACTTCAAAAACATGGCCTAAACTTCACAAACCTTGAATTCCTGGGCATCCATTGATAAACTTTACCAAAGCACTAACATACTACTTAGCCAAACACATACACACTCTACTACAGACAATATACAGTTATTGATTGGTGACACCATAGAGTGATGTGGGCACAACGACCATATAATGAATGAAATTAGAAGGAAGGTCAGCGTTGCCCGTAATTTTGATGATTTATTAACAGCAAAACCGATTTTTGATCACATAACGATCATCTTCAGTGCTGGAAGTTAAAAATTTTCATTATTTTTTCCCTTTATTGTGATTTCATGCCTCAGCTGAGGCGGGCTGGCAGCGGCCTACATACGCCACTCTTCGGCCAAAAGACACAACATAAATACATGGAAGGCATAGAAAACATAAAAAAGATGGTAAACACAAGATGAACACTGCACAAGAAAATCAGAAGTCGTTCGACGGAAGACACTGTAATGAAAGGCGGCACCAGTTGAAAACAGATGAAGATGTCCAGGTGGAGACACGAATGTGGTAGAAAACACTGACAATGACACTGTACACAACCAGAGAGGCACTGATGCACGGAAAACATTGGCAGCGATCTTCGGCAAGGCACTCACACTGACAAAGGGGGAGGGGGCTGCCTCCAGGAGAAGGAGAGGTAGGAGTGGAGGAAGGGGGGGTGGAGCCAGTGGGAGGAAGAAGGGAGAGCAGGGGGAAGAGAGAGTGGGGACTGGAAGCCCGGAAGCCTGGGGAGAGGGGCGGAAGTGGGAGACGTGGGAGAGAGGAGGGGGAAAAGGAAGGTGAAATGAGGGAGCCCTGGGGGAAAAAGAGAGGGGATGGGAGGGGAGAGTCAGAGCTGGTAGGAGGGGTAGATGGACGGGACAAAGACATCATCAGGGAGGGGGAGTTGGCAGAAGCCACTTTGGGAAAGGGGATGGAGGATGTGAAGATGGAGAGTAGGTGGGATGCATGAATACAGGTGTGGCAGTGGGCAGGGATGGGCAAGGATGGGAGAGACAAGTGGGTGTGGGTGATTGAGCTTCCAGGAGGAGTAAAGGATCCGTATCCATTGGAGGAAAAGGAGAAGCTGTGGGAAGGGAATCAAGTCGTATAGGATCCGCATGGAGGATGGGAGATGGATGCGATAGGAGAGGCAGAGAGCATGGTGTTCAAGGATTTGGAGGGACTTCTAGTGGGTGGGAAGGGCAGAGATCCAGGTGGGATGGGCATAGCAGAGGATGGAGTGGATGAGGGATTTATATTGTGTGGAGGATGGTGGAGGGGTCCAGACCCCATGTGCAGCCAGAAAGGAGTTTGAGGAGGCGCAGTTGGGAGCGTGCCTTGGCTTGGATCATCCAGAGATGGGGGTTCAAGGAAAGGTGACGGTCAAGTGTGACACCCAGGTACCTGGGGGTTGGAGGAACCGAACCGAAATTAGAAATTGTCACCACAAACAATAAGAAGATCGTAAGCGATATACACTTGGAATAGTAATTGTACTAATGAAACATTTTTTCAACTGAAACATCGTGGCTCATTATTTGTATCCTAGTGCGATTGCGCTCCAGATACCCACATCCACTGAGATTCCTGACGTTTGGTAGTGCCCATCCTGTATCCTACAGACCATCTTCAACACCTTGGTCTACCATCCATCTTTCTGTACATATTCACATTCGCAACCTACCTGGCAAACTGATGGACCTCCTGTTCACTTCGAAGGATCTACAGAACTTAAGCACATGGCAGTTCTACGTTTAATGTCATGGAACTTGTCTCATTGTGTATAAATGAGAAAACTAAAATTTGTTATGGTAATCGAAATAATGAACAAAGAATATGAATTCCATTTTGTAATGAAAGAAGAGAGTACGAGAGGAATGTAAACTTTATTATCCACGAAAATTTAGCATAAATTCTCCAAACGACTGGTCGTTTTTGAATGTGCTAACAGTTGTTGAATATATGTATTGTTCTAGAACCTCTGTTCACAAAAATCTGATCAAATCATGATAATGTTTTTCTGTAATATATTAAACCCTCATGTAAATGTCAAATGAAACCATAAACGTAAAACGAAGACTGAGGTCCGCCCGTCCTTCTTTGGTTTCGCCTCGTTTTCAAGTGTACAGCGCCTGAATAGATGGACGAACAAAATAATTTGAGTCACAAGTGAGAACACAGACAGCAGTAATAGTCAGCGACGTTAACAGTCACCAGAAGAAAAAAATTCTCGAAATTTTAGACTCTAATTAAATGCAAAGAACCGCAAGCAGTCAATCAATGTATGTCAGAAACGCAATAGAAAGAAAAAAACCTGTATCCAACAGTCTTGATGATAAATTAATATAATGTATCTTGTAATGAAACAGTTTTGAAAATGACCTACATTCACTTCAGGTGAAATGATGTTTTATTGAATGTCGATCTCAGATGCAGGTGTGCGTGCAGTGCTTAACATTCAAGGGTCTTTCACAGTGTCAGCTGTAAGAATTTTCCCCTGCATAAAGAGTAATACTTATCAAATGACAGCGTCTGGTAAGTTTGAGTGAAATAGTATTTTATTTTGTGAAGGTATCTATGTAAAGCTGTGATGCATGTACCTCTGTAACCTTAACAATATAAAAAATTGACATATATCTTACTGTTAACCTATTGTATATACACACATACAAATGTAGAAAACAGTTACTTCTTCTTTGTCTCTATGGCTCCAAGTCTTCACTTATTTAAGTTTATGTGATATCTGATTCATATTTAAAAAAGTAAAAAAAATTTCTGAGTGGAGACAATGTTATTTAAATATCCTTTAAGTGAAAACGATAGTAAAAGTGTTTAATGCAATCAAATTAAGGTGTATAAATACAGTGGCTTTGCGATTGTTTTGCTATAGTTTTAAGTCCCATTTTGTGCTTGATCACAATTTGATTGTTACCTGTGTTACAACATGCTATCTTATTTATTGTATGAAGTTGGACAGCATTTCTAGATAATGTCTTCTGAAGGTTCAACTACAAAAAATTACCAAACGAATCCTTCTCCAAGCTAACTGTGGGATATAGCTATTTTCAGTAGCCATTTAAGTAAAATCAATGGCATTGTAATATGTTATTGGCTCTCGTACAGACAATTACGATGAATCAAAGAGAAATTTCATCTTTTGACCCCAGTCCTCTTTTTAAAACACATCAAATTTCCGATAAGTTCCTTACGTAACTTATTGGTGGACGATTATTTGATTTAATATCTAAAACAATTTTACTTCAAATTGAAGTTGGCAATGTTCTTGTCTGACGCTGAAGTATTTACATATTACCCAATGTATGCAGAAGTATTTACTTATTACCCAATATAAGTATTCCCATTTGCAGGAAAGCATAGCAGCTATTGCAATCTTCCACAAAATTTAATGGACATGTTTGTGGCAAGTAGACTCTTTCTATAACTTAATACCACACTTTAGAGAAAGACACTTGCTATTAGCAACTTTTCTCAATGTTTTTCATTACCTCTTAGACAAATAAGCACTCTTTATGGAAGCTAAGCCCTTTTGTGTTTAAGAATAATCAAAAAAATTGATTAGTGTTCACACATATTCTTTCTTTCTGACAGGTGCTGAATGGAACATATGGCCTGTTGAACTTGCTGTATCATTTTAATAGTACCAAGTGAAATGGAAAAACAGGGAAAGGGCACAATTCAACTGTTCATGTCATAAAAGGTTTAATATGTCAACGGAACTTAGATATCCACAGGCCAAATGTAATATGCAAAATCAAATGTAGAAAAAAATTCAATCTTTCCTGTAGTAAATACCAAAATCACGTTAAGAAAAATGTATGTACATTAGAGAATAAATTTCGTCGAAAAACAAAATGTGTCTTAAGTTTATTTGATGTATATATGTCCTATTACTCATAAATTTATAATGTACTTCATGTAAAAAATAAAGCCACAAACTGAGGGAGTAACTGATGGTTCCTCTTGAGCTGGCCAAAACATATATGTACGAAAAAGTGTGTGCTGTTGCCTTTAATTTACATCATATGGAAAATCTAGTTTTAATCAGTAACTGACTTAAAACACAGCCACAATGCATTAGCTAGCTGACTACATTGATAGGGACCCTCCTATATTACAATGACAGTAATAACAATGACTTCTAGAAAGAACTACTGTTAACATCACGTGATAAACCATTAGGTCGCGCGACACAGTGGAATCATATTGTAAAGTGTAAACATCATAGTGGTAACATTTTTGTCATTTTCCTTCTACATATGCGCTGTTACTTAGGCAACCGAAAGGGCCCATCTGTCTAGTGGCTGTCATTCGTTACATATATAGTACACTCTACAACTCTTATCTCATCATCATTAACCATTCAACAAATACAGCGTCATAAAGGCCTCATATCCACACCTTAAGACCTTGTGCTATGCTCTTCAATGCATGTTCAGAAACTTTTGTTACGTATCCTAGCCACATAATATTACGTCATTATCCGAATCCTTCTTCATCTCTTGCAATCAAGCAAAAAACTTCCTTTGTCCATTTACAATCGAATCGACTCGTCACATAGGCCGCCCATTTTCTTTGCATTTTCATTAATTATTGTTACAAATTCCACTCTATCAGTTTACTTCCACTCTATCAGTTTCCTTCAAAATTTGTTTCTTTTCGTGTCTCTCCTATTGATTCCCAAGACAAAGCTCTCGAATCACAGCTAAGTAAACGTCAGTTCTTGAGTAGTTTTATGTTAAAAGCCCGTATTTCCATAGAATACATAAAAATTGGTAAAACACAGTGTGTTGTAATAGTGCTTCCGTTGCATTTATTTCAACGAAACCTCTAGTTATCATACGACTTCAGTACAGGTTGAGAGTTCGGTATAAAGCATAAACTTCTTGCTGGCCGCGGCTAGGTGGAGAATGAACGCTGTGAAATGCTGAAAGTCTGTGAATAAAACCATAGTTCGACGTGCTGCTACGAAAAATCCAGCCAGAGTCAAACACCAAGTACAGTCCAATGTCACAGTTTAGGTCCTCAACAACAGGGCAGCTAGTGCGGATGATATAAGCATATAGACTGAATACGACACTGGTTTTTGGTCTCAGTGGTTCAAATGGCTCTGAGCACTATGGGACTTAACAGCTGAGTTCATCAGTCCCCAAGAACTACTTAAACCTAACTAACCTAAGGACATCACACACATCCATGCCGGAGGCAGGATTCGAACCTGCGACTGTAGCGGCCGCGCCGTTCCACACTGAAGCGCCTAGAACCGCTCGGCCACAATGGCCGGCTTGGTCTCTGTACAGGGAATTTTATGCTGCTGGAGAAACCATGGGATCCACCACGTCATGTGACTTGGTGAAAGTGGGAAGGTCTCCACTTTAGATATAACATGGAATTTAGGGCTCACTTTCCATAAATTTCGTAAAAAATGTAGAATTTGGGTTAAATTTCCTCGACAATATGACGAAAAACACGTTTTATCCATGTGCTTCAGACGTATCAGTAAATAACAACAAAAAATGGCCAATTAACTTGTTTTCACTAGTTTTCATCTAATTTTCAGATTTTTTTCGAATATTTTCACTACTTTTCAAAGTTTTTCACCTCTTCTTTCGAAACCGTCTTTTAATAACCAATCATTTCCTTATTATTTCGTAAAATTTGTTACCGCTTCCCACGATAGTTATTTACTTTTTTTTAATTTTCTTGTAAACTGAGTCGGAAGATACAAACTACATCTACTTGAAATAAATATTGAGAACAAAAAAATGGAAATACTTCAACCATAAATTAAAAAAGATTTAACAGTATATAACGATTTCTTCATGTTCGCTTCTTTGTTCTTGAAAAACTGAATTAAAAAAAAATCATCAAATTGGTAACAAAAGCTGGACAAAAAGATGACTAACAAGTGGGAAACAAAAAGTGGACCGATAAAGAGAACATCAAACAGACAACGAAGATATGGTAAGAAAAATATGACCATCGAACGGACAGCTAAATAGATTATCAATTGGACCACAAAAAGGATAAAAAAAATGGTAAACAAAAAAAGGACCACAAAACGGATAGCTAGAAATGTACAGCAAAAAACTGGCTATCAAAAGAACAGCAGAAAGTGGAAAACAACAAAAAAGATAATTAAATTGAGGACAAGAAAAGACCACCAAGCAAAATGACAATTAAACTGAAAACAACCATCAAAAAATGGAAAACAACAAGAAAGATAATAAAATTGAGCACAAAAAATGACCACCAAGTAAAATGACATCAGATATGGACAATATAATATGACCATCAAATGGAGAACAGAAAACTGACAAAAATGTGCATCAAATGACAACAAAAACCTGATTACAAAGAAATGACCATCAAATAGACTACAAAAAATGGGCAACAAAAAAGGACTATGAAATAGGTGTCACATAATGCACAATGAAAAACATCATTCGAAAAACATAAATAATAATCATCAAATGGACAACAAGGAATGGATATCAGAAACAGGGACTATCAAAAGGACAACAATTCGTGGACAACAAAACTGTTGCGTAACGTTAGCTCGATGTGCGGGTGCGTTGTCTTGGTGAAACAGCACACGCACAGCCCTTCCCGGACGTTTTTGTTGCAGTGCAGGAAGGAATTTGTTCTTCAAAACATTTTCGTAGGATGCACCTGTTACCGTAGTGCCCTTTGGAACGCAATGGGTAAGGATTACGCCCTCGCTGTCCCAGAACATGGACACCATCATTTTTTCAACACTGGCGGTTACCCGAAATTTTTTTGGTGGCGGTGAATCTGTGTGCTTCCATTGAGCTGACTGGTGCTTTGTTTCTGGATTGAAAAATGGCATTCACGTCTCATCCATTGTCACAACCGGCGAAAAGAAAGTCCCATTCATGCTGTCGTTGCGCGTCAACATTGCTTGGCAACATGACACACGGACAGCCATGTGGTCGTCCGTCAGCATTCGTGGCACCCACCTAGATGACACTTTTCGCATTTTCAGGTCGTCAAGCAGGATTGTGTGCACAGAACCCACAGAAATACCAACTCTGGAGGCGATCTGTTCAACAGTCATTCGACGATCCCCCAAAACAATTCTCTCCACTTTCTCGATCATGTCGTCAGACCGGCTTGTGCGAGCCCGAGGTTGTTTCAGTTTGTTGTCACACGATGTTCTGCCTTCATTAAACTGTCGCACCGACGAACGCACATTCGACACATCCATAACTCCATCACCACATGTCTCCTTCAACTGTCGATGAATTTCAATTGGTTTCACACCACGCAAATTCAGAAAACGAATTATAGCACGCTGTTCAAGCAAGGAAAACGTTGCCATTTTAAGTATTTAAAACAGATCTAATTCTCGCCGCTGGCGGTAAAATTCCATCTGCCGTATGGTGCTGCCATCTCTGGGACGTATTGGCAATGAACGCGGCCTCATTTTAAAACAATGCGCATGTTTCTATCTCTTTCCAGTCCGGAGAAAAAAAATCGGAGGCCTTAGAACTTGAATGCTCCTCGTATATCAATGTCTCCTATTCAGGCCAGTATCACTTATGGTTGTCAATTACAATTCTTTCATGTACCGGCATTAATAACTAGTAATTAACCTAGGGTGACCAATGCAATTAGTACCTAATAAGTTGTTCAAATACCGGAAACATTAGTACTTAGCAACACATGGCATAACAATTGGTTCATCACCGCTGAGATAATAACGTCCCTCCTGCCGAGAGTCGTGGGTTAAGCTAAGCGTGTACGTGCAGTTTGCAAGACCTGGCCTGTATGGTACTCTCTCGCTGACATTAGCGGACATCCGTTGCATTGCAGAATGGCAGCAACCGTAGTCTGGAAATACGTTCACGAAGTGACGTAGCAAGGAAGTACCATGCTTTATTTGCTTTAACAGATTAAACATTTGATGCCATTTGCATGATATAATAAAGCAGAAAGGAAATTATGCCGACAGTTATACACTGAAAACTTAACAAAAATTCATTTATAGTATACAATAAAAATTCCATCTAGCTGACCTGCTGCCTGTGTCTACATATTATGCCGTTACCTGCTTGTAGCACTTGAAAACAGACAAAGTAACATGAAAAATTGAGTCCTTCAACGTCAGTCTTCACCCTTTAGCACATACTATTTGTAATGCCTAAACAGTAACATGGTCCCTAATTAAAAGATGATTTTGGAGTAGTTTCAAAAAATGAGAATCAGTAAGAGACTACTGGTGATTTTTTTGTGGTATTCAACTACTTACCACTTTTCGAGAACAGAAGCATTTTTTGTTTGCCTGTTTAATTTAATATTTTGATTATACATATCTTGAATCTTTGTTCAATTTCTTCGTTTAGTACAGAAAGAAAAGGGGAAAAAACGAAATCGGTTATTTCAGAAACCGATTAGTTTGAGCGGTTTTAACAGTCAGGTTAAACTGAAGTGGAAAAAAAGCGATATAACCGAAAACCGGTTGTTTCAGTGATAACCGCATCCCTCCGTCGATGTAGCGGCGCTGCGATCCTTCCCCGCCGTTGGTCGCCTACGTGCCTGTAGGGTGCGCGCGCGGTTGGTAGCGGGCGATGCAGGCAGGCGTATCCTCACCCATCCAGACTGTCGCCAGCGTCGAACTCGGACAGGTGACAGAAGCCCATCACAGCAGCTCGATGCGTCCCTCCGCCAGCTCGTCTGGAATGCAAATTACAGAGCAACATCAATATTCTTTGGTGGTATTATTTCAGCCGCGCTGGAAAGAGCTGACGCGAGTTAGTACAAGTATTCGCTCTATACTGATATTTCTGTCATTTTTATTTGTTAGCGTCTTAAAGTTATGCGTGGAAGTTCTTTGAACATCGTGCCAATTTATACAGTCACATGGGTGTTGTCTTCGGTTCATAATTTAAGATATTACACCGAACAAAATGAAAGTACTATAGCTTTAATTGTTCGTAAAATACACTTACTGTGTAGCAGCTGTCGGTACATTGATATAGTCCTATAACACCGGTTAAATATCATTGTCTATAACTCGAAAGTTAAGCATGTTTACATTAAATTACGGAATACTTCGCAACACAGGTCCAAGGAAAGCGTATTGTCACTGCACTGCCACTGGCCCAGTCAGTCCGAAAGAACTGAAACATCAGTTGCCCACAATTTTTAGTGCATCACGCTCACTATGTACTGATAAAGTTATTTCTCCGTTTTCATTTATAACGACCACCAACACTCACGTGTTATGTCAATGTACCAGTACTGGTACTGTCATACCCTAACACACTTTATATTAACGTTCGAGTTTGCACGACAGACATATTTATATGCATATACACCACTTATCTGTACAAACTTTACTTACAAGTTTTCGGTTCATACAGAGATTGACATCGATTTTGTTAGATACATAGTTTGCTTACTTAAGCTGATTTCTGTATCTCATCAGTCCTTGTATTTTATGATTAACTGAGCACCTGGGTTTTGCCGGTTCAAGCCTCTCGTCTGTCTTACAAATTTTGTGTCAGTTTTCCTGTAGTGGTTTTTGTGTATGTGTATTCCCATTCGCTATTCATGCCATGGGTCCGGTTCCCAACCTACGAATGAAATAATGACCTCAACGTTCATGACATTTACAAGGCAAATCTGTTATTAAGTCTGGAACGTGAAAAACTTCTTTATGTATATTATGCCCTGGTAATCCATGGCGCATTTGTTTAAATATATTTAGGCCAAACATGTTGACTATATTTACAAAAATTAGTTTTACGCGAAAGTTTACTTAGTCTCTTATACACTCCTGGAAATTGAAATAAGAACACCGTGAATTCATTGTCCCAGGAAGGGGAAACTTTATTGACACATTCCTGGGGTCAGATACATCACATGATCACACTGACAGAACCACAGGCACATAGACACAGGCAACAGAGCATGCACAATGTCGGCACTAGTACAGTGTATATCCACCTTTCGCAGCAATGCAGGCTGCTATTCTCCCATGGAGACGATCGTAGAGATGCTGGATGTAGTCCTGTGGAACGGCTTGCCATGCCATTTCCACCTGGCGCCTCAGTTGGACCAGCGTTCGTGCTGGACGTGCAGACCGCGTGAGACGACGCTTCATCCAGTCCCAAACATGCTCAATGGGGGACAGATCCGGAGATCTTGCTGGCCAGGGTAGTTGACTTACACCTTCTAGAGCACGTTGGGTGGCACGGGATACATGCGGACGTGCATTGTCCTGTTGGAACAGCAAGTTCCCTTGCCGGTCTAGGAATGGTAGAACGATGGGTTCGATGACGGTTTGGATGTACCGTGCACTATTCAGTGTCCCCTCGACGATCACCAGTGGTGTACGGCCAGTGTAGGAGATCGCTCCCCACACCATGATGCCGGGTGTTGGCCCTGTTTGCCTCGGTCGTATGCAGTCCTGATTGTGGCGCTCACCTGCACGGCGCCAAACACGCATACGACCATCATTGGCACCAAGGCAGAAGCGACTCTCATCGCTGAAGACGACACGTCTCCATTCGTCCCTCCATTCACGCCTGTCGCGACACCACTGGAGGCGGGTTGCACGATGTTGGGGCGTGAGCGGAAGACGGCCTAACGGTGTGCGGGACCGTAGCCCAGCTTCATGGAGACGGTTGCGAATGGTCCTCGCCGATGCCCCAGGAGCAACAGTGTCCCTAATTTGCTGGGAAGTGGCGGTGCGGTCCCCTACGGCACTGCGTAGGATCCTACGGTCTTGGCGTGCATCCGTGCGTCACTGCGGTCCGGTCCCAGGTCGACGACCACTGGCGACAACATCGATGTACTGTGGAGACCTCACGCCCCACACGTTGAGCAATTCGGCGGTACGTCCACCCGGCCTCCCGCATGCCCACTATACGCCCTCGCTCAAAGTCCGTCAACTGCACATACGGTTTACGTCCACGCTGTCGCGGCATGCTACCAGTGTTAAAGACTGCGATGGAGCTCCGTATGCCACGGCAAACTGGCTGACACTGACGGCGGCGGTGCACAAATGCTGCGCAGCTAACGCCATTCGACGGCCAACACCGCGGTTCCTGGTGTGCCCGCTGTGCCGTGCGTGTGATCATTGCTTGTACAGCCCTCTCGCAGTGTCCGGAGCAAGTATGGTGGGTCTGACACACCGGTGTCAATGTGTTCTTTTTTCCATTTCCAGGAGCGTATATAGGGTTAAAAAAGTGGGTTCTGTTTCATTGATATTACCTCAAGGTGATCTCTGTCAATATGAGAGTTTTGTCCCTACAAAAAATACTACACTAAACGTACTGACGTTAACTGCCAGCGTCAAATCATAGAAACAAATCACTATTTTACATATAAACAATTACATAAGAAAAGTGTCTGCCGTTAACTCAGGATGAGGATACACTCAAATTATCATTCACACAGTTTTTCAATGGGCTTTGCCCCTTGTGCATTCTGTGCAAAATTTACTTGAAACGAAGTAGGTTGTTGAAACCTTCCATCCAGAAGACATATATCACTTGATGGTAGGACTTAAAAGGTACTTCTTAAATACTAAAACTTAGGTAAACAAACATCGAAATTCAAATAAAAATAGCATTTACAACGTAGAGATACATAAAGCCATGTCCCATGAAATTATTCTACGAGTACATAAATTTTTAAGTCTTCGTATGGATAAAGTCCTTAAATGTTCATGTTTCCTGGATGTGCTAACTTGTAGCTACTCTTGTGTGGAATGTCTACGATTTTATAGGGCCTTGCATACAGCAGATGACATTTTTTATTTTGTTTTCTCACACTAGATACCTTGAGGTGGGCCCAGGTTGAGCGACATTAAGTTTTGTGTAGGTTCACTTCCATGTCATAAACATACCCCTCAATCACAACTAGTTTCTCAGAAAACACTGTTGCATATTTTGTTAATAAATTCGGAAGTTTCAACTGCTGCCGCACGTCCAAACGTGCAGATTCGGCAACATTCTGTCGAATAAATTCCACAACAGGGCGGATTTCAATTTCTTGACTCTCTCTTTAGCTACAGTTCTCCTTCATAGATAAAGTATTACCCATATACAATAACAGTGGTCAGGTATACAACACAGATATGCTGACAATATTTAGCATGTACTTCCTCAGTACCAATCAATTCCAGAACAAATATTGCATCTAAAATATCCAGTGTTCAACCACCACATGAGAGACCGATTATCCCGTTCCTCTCTCTGATGTAAACCCAACCCGTAACACAGGTCACTGATTGTCACTAGGATAGTGCACTTAAAGGCATCACTTTCTATTAATGGTTCAAACTGTACCTGAGTCTAAGCTAAATGCAATTAGGTACCAATAGCACCAACTACCCTATATCCTTAAACTGGGAAAGGCGGTATTTTGTGTACCTGATACAATTCTGTATAAAATGCGTAATTAAGCACACTTGTTGTAGCTCCAGTATCGAGTACCAAGGTAAGTGGTACATCTCCTATTCTTGCATGGACTCCTACTTTTAGTATAAATGTGTCAGTTTTCTGACACGCACTCTGCTCAACGCTTAGTTCCTTGCATGTATCATTACCGTCGTTGTACGTTAACACATTATGTCATGCAATGAGGTGGCTTTGCTTCTATCCTGGACCACTAGTGGAAGGCAAGGTGTGGTCGATTTTATTTTAACTGCATAGATCTGGCCGGTTAGCTCTCACATACGACCTTCGCTATTGTTAGTCGCTGATTCTCATCAAGCCACATTGGTCCTCTTGCTCTTGCAAGTTATCTTTTTCTTGATTAATTATAAACTGATTTTGTGCAGTAGGTGCCCTCTAATTCGAATACGACTGCCCTGCCTGTCGAGCTTTCCAACTGTCAGAAGTAAATCTATTTGCTTTTGATCATTGGAAGCCTTGATTAGGACCACTAGTAGCGTCGCCAAGGCGGGTCCTGTTTCCATTCCACGGATTGTTGTCGTATTGATTTTGGTTTGGAATTGTAGGCATTATTGCCTTGTAATTGCTGAAAACCACGATTTCCATCATCATTCTGTTACTCATCTCTCCTACAACTGCCCTTGCGGTTTCTGTTGTGATTATTTTTGTTATTTCTCCCGTATTGCGGAGGTTAACTGTCACCGTTTCCATTATTTCGCTTCATATACTCGTATATGAGATCAATGATATCTAATATTGCCATAAACTACTCTAAATCAGTATCTGATGTGGTTATTAACTTTTCCGTTACTGAGACAGACAGTTTAGGTTTTAAGTATTCACAATATTTCTCGTGTTGATATTAGCTCGTCCCAGTAACGGGTTTTACTAATATAACTTTCAATATAACGGCGCATACCACCCTAATTTCGGTTGTACTTGTACATCTCTGTATTGTAAGCTTGCTCGCGTAACCTTTCCTGGATGCATACACACCAGCACTTGGTCAGACACATTTCATTAAATTTCTCTAGCGTACGACAGCTGTCTCCTGCTTCCATAGCGTACAGAGCAGCGTCACCAACGATATGATGTGACGAACCGTATCTTTTACTGTTCCGTCCAAACATTAGGCAGAACATGTTTAATACTTCCTCTAAACATCACTGGGTGAGCTAATTTCTTCTCTGCAGAGAAAGTCTGAAAATGTCTATGTTTAATTACACTTTCCAGTAGGTTGATACTTGACCATTTCGGTATAGCCTCAACAGCTATTGCTGTGCTGTCGCGAATAGGATGATAGGTTCGGGTAGAGGCTGGCTCATACCAGAACTCGTTACCGTATGCTGGCCTGCTCGACACCACATTTCGCTCACCATCAGGCACAATAGCTCGATTTTTCTCTGTTCGTGCAATCCTTGATTTGATCTCCAACCTACATTGCCCAAGGTCTACTCTGAAGTCTGAGGAATATGACTTAATAGAGATCTGAATTTAGTAGCATATTCCATGCTTCCGAACGCTGTTTCCATGGCCCCCCCTCTAAACAACCGTTTGAATTTCAGCGTTTAGATGTTCCTTTGTTTCATTGTCCTTCTTTTCTAGCCATTTAGGTACCTCGCCTTCTATTTTCTCTGTCTTAGCTTCATATGCTCCTCCACATGCTCTGTCTGTCTCAGACTAAGCTGATTTAACTTAGTGTTTACCTCAAGTACCTCAGTATTCAGATCATCCTGTGATGCCTGACACTACTGCACATCAGTCGTTAATTTCCTCACAGATTCAGAAAGTTCTCGGTAAGCATCCTTCATCTGAGTTATTTCTTTCTCATAGATCTTCTCGACTATAACTTCGTCTCGTCTTATCAAGACATTGTTTGTTTGACGGGTGAGATTTTCGTCCCGCAGTTTTTGCCTCTGTTCTAATCTCTCTTCACGTTCCTTAAGAGCTAACTGATCCTCAAGTTCATTATCACGAACCTCCTGTTTCTTACTTAGTTTCAGCCACAATGCTTCGTCACGTTCCTTTTCCTTAGATTCCAGTCTGGGAAAGAATTCCGCAAAAATGTCGGTACTGGGCACTGTTGCCGGTGTCGTATTAATTAAACTTACAACCAATGTCGTCTCTGTGGAAGTGGAACCTATGTTTTGCGGGCAACTCACTTCTAGGATAACGTTCTCTGAGTGACTTTCCTTGGACCGAACTGATTCCGTTTCTGAATGAATATCTTGGAAAGAAGTGTACGCTAACTCACTGCCTTCACCTTCCACATCGTGACCTCTTATGTCAAACAAACTGTTTGCTGCGCTTCTCAGTTGTTGACTAGTGGTAATCCAGTTTTTCAAACCGGCTATTCGGCCAGAAAATGTAGTCAGTTAATTAACAAACGCCTGGTCAAACTTCATTCCTGTATCACACATCACTAACAAGTCATGAAATACCACAGTTTTAGCGTACGTCAGATTTTAAGTTCTTTAACACAGCAACTGTACCATAGATTAGCCTAGAACAATTTCCTAACCTTTCGACATAGACAGTAATAACACGGACATCACACCTAATTTACCGCCAAAATAATTTTATCTTCCAAGTGCAGACTCATTCTGAAAGCACATATACGTAATTGGTTTAAATCAATAGTGCTGCTAAGACTGTACGAAATAATGTTGCAACCAGATACAACCAATCACACACAAAATCAGATGAAGGCAGTGTAGGAACATGATTAAATTTCCACAGATATCCTGCCCATATATGCTATGTAGCATTAGTACATGTTCGTATTCTGTAAGTAAAAGTTCGGCCACTTTCTGGAGAGACTTAAAAACAATTTGCACTGGCCCTTATGAAGGACGCCACTGCAATCCATGCTCTTCAGGAACAGCAACTAAAAGACTTTCTGGCTCCAGAACAACAGCGGAAGTCTTGTACTTCTGGCCATCGGGACTTGACGCACATATTGTCAGCCGCCAACCGCCACTCGATTCCTCAAGCGCCTCTCCTGGGCCCTGCTGTTCCGCCACTCCCACACACACCCTCAGGCACAAAGCAGCCACCCCTCCACTATATACGGGGCCGCTGTCACAGGTTACCAGCTGACAGCAGCTTTTCGTGCGCCCAATGGGTAACCTACATTTCACAAGACTTCGTGCTCACATGACGTCATTTTGACTTCACACGAAGTTATCGAAGACTGCTAGAGCTGCTGTCTAATTTCGTTAGAGTTCGATGCTGGCTGCTTGGGAGATACCATATCAAATTCCATAGTTCATAGTTTTCGTGTCGTACTGAGTTTTACGAAAGTATGCCGTTTCAAGGCAACGGCACATCGAAAATTTATAAAAATACGTCGTTCTTGTTATGATTTATTCTAATTAAACGTTACACAATGACATATTGACAATTGACGCCTTGATGAGATCTAAGTTACAGCACTAAAGCTGAAAATTCGCAAGTTCATGGCGCTGCAGTCGTTATAAGCATGCTGTTACGAAGTGTAAAGTAGCTTGTTCACGTCCTGCCACGTCAGAATTATTTTTCTGCCTTCGCGTTTCTAAACAGAAATACGAGTAGACGTATGTTCTGTAGTAGTCGATGCTATGCACATATAAGAGTGATCTCTCGGCTTCTCTCCCCCTCCCCCTCTGCGTCCAAGGAGTGTTTTCACAACACATTGATTACCTGGTGAAAGAAACTACCACTCAGAACAAACTGCATAGAAAACACTGACACATTTTCTAAAGAATTAAAAGATAACTTAGTCTCAGTCCTCTGTAAAGTATAAAAGAAAATTTACAATTTATGATGTCGAACTGATTGGATGGTTGGTTGATTTTGTGGAGGGAACCAAACAGCAAGGTTATCGGTCCCATCGGATTTGGGAAGGATGAGGAAGGAATTCGGCAGTAGCCTTTCAAAGGAACCATCCCGGCATTTGCCAAAAGTGACGTAGGGAAACCACGCAAAACCTAAATCAGGAAGGCCGGTCGCGGGTTTGAACAGTCGTTCTCCCGAACGTCAGTTCAGTGTGCTAACCACTGCGCCACCGTCAATAGGAGCCAGTGTAATACAGACAAGGAATCACGCAACACTCGGGGGAGAGGGGGGGGGGGGGATGGGCATTACAATAAGTGAGCTGCTGCGTTGATTCGTCTGCTGGAATGGCTGCCCAGCATTCCTAATTGGAGACCAACTCCTGAAATTAGTTTTCAGATTTTCTAAAAATAAACTTATGTTGTTGTGTCACGTAAATAAACTCCTGAATACATGCTTTATTGGATTCAATTATGGCTGAATTCAGCTTATTTTTTGCTTGCAAATCAGCAAGACGTCTCACTTTTGTGGTTGATGTATACGTATCAGGAAAAAATTTAACCGTAGTACAGCCTGTTCAGTAAGTTGAGAAACTATCTCTCTTAAACACTTTAATCTCTCTCTTATCCAATGCCCAGCCCATATAAACGCACAGCTCTGCACATTTACAAACAATTGAACTTTGAGGTTAACGTATTCTACAGTATTGAATCGCGTATCTCCTGTTCTGTGTACTTGAGGTGAAAGTTTTGAACGTCATGTTCTCATTATGTGTTATGAATCGAACGATCACGGCAATGGAGAGAAGGCTCTTTTCGTCTTCGATACACGGTATGACGTCAAAATAACGTCTCATGTGCACAAAGTCTTGTAAACCGTAAGACATCCTCGCCCAGGGTCACGCCACCAAGGCTGAGTGGCTCTGACGCCGCCCGACCAACTGCAGGGCTGGACCATAGGACAATACCGGGCTGCTCCAGCTCCTGTACGGGGAGCTGCTGGCCTTTATTGTCAGCTTGCTGACCGCGACTCACCTCCGTAGGCGTACGCCCGAAGACCAGGCTGTCCTGTTCGCCAGCTGTCCTAGGATCTAGGCACTCTGGGACGAACACAACACTAGAGGGGACACCCACCACGCGCCTCACGGGGCCACGATGTGTAGTACATCAGAAGACACCCACGGCCTTCAACTTTGGCTGTACACTGTCACACTCCCGACACTGTATTGTTGTCTTTCTGCCCCACTCTTATAGTAGCAGTGGTAGTTTGTTTCCTTTGTGCAGCATGGGCTTTATTTTTACTTATTGGAACTACTTTCAGGTTTCTAATGTGGCTTCACTTGTGTTCGATTTAACTTCCGTTGTTCAGTGTCGTAGTTAGCTATTGATTTGTGTTGTACAATGCGTATACGAAGTTGGAGACGCACCATCAGACTTTCTGATAAATTACATTCACAATACCGAAGATAGTGAGAGCAGGTAAGTATATCAACTACCACACAATCAGCTTAAAACCTCCTGTATCCAAATTGCTGCTGTTCGAATGCGAAATCTGGGGATCGCGAAGGGGTTGCCTACCACGCTGGCACCCAGGAAATGATGGACGAATATGTCTGCTCCGGGATATTTCTAAAGTATGTGGAAGACTCATATTGTGTTACTGAACTGAGAGAGTGGGAGAAACTTCGCCTTAACGTTCTCGTACGTGTCACTGCGAAACCCCTTTGTGCGTACGCCGCAGGAGAGCGCGAATAAGGGGGGATGAAAAAGCATAAGCACACTTTTCTGCTTCGAATCACATTCAGACCCTAGAATGTTCCCTGGTGAATCCACCCTGTACACCAGAGCTAACACTGCGGTCACGCTACACTGCAAATGGATAATATCACGTTCGATTGGGTTGTAGCCACGTAATTCGCGTTGGGGTTATAAAATAAATAAAATAAAACATTAATTATTAATTATGTATGATAGTGATTGGATGTAATTAATATTTGCTTATCTGGAACGTGGACGTTTAATTATTCGGTATCAGACGCTTGACAATGGCTTTTTCGCTAATGTAATGTTATTCGTAGTTGACCGTGAAATAAGACTCGAATAATCGGACTTCGTATTTAAATCGTTTCCAAAGACTGCTGCGGTAGGTGTGGACTCAAATCTAAATCTCAATATTAGAATAATTTGCCAGCCATGTCAATACGTCGTACAGAGGTGACTGTCTACTAAACATAAAAAGTTTACACAGTTAGTTAAATCAGATATATTCAACGAATAAGCCTACAGTTAAATAATCCTACTTACTTTCATAAATATAAATTCTTTACAGACTCGAGTGCCTAGTAAGATTGCAACTCGCAGTGTTCTTATATAACATCAAATATGGCGGTGTGCCAGTCAATGAAATATACGTGCTTCCCGCTCCAGTTGTACCAGACCTCTCCTTTCTTAATGAAACATAAGAGTATCGTAATTGTGTTTTTGTTTTATCAGCGACACAGCGCTGCAGTTCTGTGCCATAGGCTTTATTTATTTGGCACAGATTAATTATTTAATTAAGATTTCGCGTTTCCGAGGAAACTCACGCACGGCATGCAAATGTGCCTTTGTAGGGTGTCAACACTGTCAAAGGTTGTCTAGAACGTCGTCCTTTTGCACTTAGCACGGCAAACTGTCATATTCGGTAGCGAAATATGCGAAACTTAACGCTCCAAGGGAAAGTGTGGTTCCTTTCACGACCTTTATGACACTTTTCAACGTTCGGCGTCGTGGTTCCGACAGCTTTCACAGAGGCGTCAGGAGAAGAGATGATATGTTCGTTAGAGGAAGCTCAACTACCTGCCAATGGTGCGACACGTCCACCGTGGCGTTGGGCAGAATTGTCCTGAAATATCGAGCCAAATGACAGAATTAACCCCCCTTACACCTCACATGTACATCCGAGCTCCGTATTTCACTTAATTTTTCTTTCTTTTCTACTTTCGATCCAAATTTCGAACTTCTTCATTCAAATGGGAGAAAACTGAGGTATTTAAAAAATGACCTTTTAATTTTGTTGCGCAGCAAAAAAACTAGTTCATATCATACTATGGTGTAAGATGTTCGAAATTTCTATGAAAATATGTTTAAGCTGTGGGCAATGAAGAGTAATATATAATATTCACAATAACCATAAGGAAAAAGTAAGAAGTAGGAAGTGCTCGGATTAGAAACGATATAAGACTGGAAAGTACTCTTTGGTCACTACTGTTCAATCTATGCATGGAAGTACTAATAACGAAAGTAAAAAAAAGGTTCAGGAGCGGAATCAAAATTCAGGGTGAAAAGATAAAGCCACATGGCATTGTAGGTTGGGAGACCACGAACAGCAGGTTTGGCCACCTAACTGCAAAGGTTTTTCCAGCCTTCATGCACTAGGGCAACTTTTCTTCTTGGAGAGAGAGAATTGTGTGTTTAAGGTGACTGTAATGGCCCTGTATAGCGCGGTGCCGCGCTTGTGTAGGGCGATGATGAGAGAAGGGAGAGGGTGAAACCCGGCGCAAGCACACAGCCTACTCCCCTCGAATAGCACCAAGGGGGCCGCCCAGATAACGTGCCCATCCGACTTAAGAGTAACCATCAGCAGTGTCACATACAATCACTTCATTGGTATGGCATAACGTCTGACAATTACTCTTTTCATCGTCCATCGAACGCGGAAACAGAGACAGAACTTTCAACTCCCAAATGAACAAAATTATAACGACAGTAACCTCCCATGAAACACTGACACGCTTCCACATTGCACCCCCGTGCGCGGGCGTAGCTCAGCTGAAATATTTGACAAAATTTACTGCGCTCAACGCAGTGCGCCCAGTCCGCCGTAAGAGCTCTCTAATCCGGACTTGCAGATATGGTCATACACTGAGGTAAACTGAGGCCCTCAGTGACCATAAGGGTGCGCCAGGAGTGTCATATAGCAATTGGACAAGGCGATCTCGTGCGACAATGCAGTTTCCTCCAGTCACGTCTGCTGAATAATGATGATAAGCCCTCTACACGACCTCGCAACCAAGTAGCCGCCCGTGACAACGTCTTCAGCTGCCGGCTATTTCTCTCGGCCATTGAAGGTCCTAACTGCCACTACCCAGACGTACACACAGAACCAGCCGGAACTCCTCGCCACCGCTTCCGAAGATAGGAAGTTTCCCCTTCCACCGCGTCATAAGTCAACCATTCTGAGACCGCCCCAGACATCGGACTATGGAGTACCTACGGAAGTGTACATGTTGCTCCCAGTCGTAGAAGTCCCGTCCTGGCAGGACATAAAGCACCGAAGGCCTCGAGCTCACCAGTTATCATGAAGCCACTGAATCCCCGGCCCATCTTCGTCGCCTCTCCCAGCTCTACCTTGGGCCCTACTGCCCATATGACCTAGTTAAATGGGGGGGGGGGGGGCAGGATGTATTATCTCACCCTGCATCCATATGGTAACGAACGTGTTACTGACATTATTTGTACGGGTAACGTGTCCGCCATTGGCAGACACAAGCCTAGAGGTTGCATAGATGTCAAATGGAGTTGGTATTCGAATTCTACCGGAGATAAAGATCCGGAACGCAGGGAGGATCGATCAGTTCGTATTTAGTTATTGAAACCACCATTACGCATACTTTCGATTACAGCTTGCACCTCACTTTCTGGGTTTGGACTTTGATTTGGAAGTCTGCTGGGCGGTGTGTTTGTTGCGTATGACGACTCCGACTGTCGTTCATTGGTACTCATACGGTCACACTTCATTTTTTTTTCGCAACATTCTATCTCTATTACGTTTTCAGCTCTTAATGTAATGTCCACGCACTAAAGACTTTTCTGGACACTAGAAATCTACTCTGTAGGAATCAGCATGGGTTTCGAAAAAAGCGATCGTGTGAAACCCAGCTCGCGCTATTCGTCCACGAGACTCAGAGGGCCATAGACACGGGTTCCCAGGTAGTTGCCGTGTTTCTTGACTTCCGCAAGGCGTTCGATACAGTTCCCCACAGTCGTTTAATGAACAAAGTAAGAGCATATCGACTATCAGACCAATTGTGTGATTGGTTTGAAGAGTTCCTATATAACAGAACGCAGCATGTCATTCTCAATGGAGAGAAGTCTTCCGAAGTAAGAGTGATTTCAGGTGTGCCGCAGGGAAGTGTCGTAGGACCGTTGCTATTCACAATATACATAAATGACCTTGTGGATGACATAGGAAGTTCAATGAGGCTTTTTGCGGATGATGCTGTGGTATATCGAGAGGTTGTAACATTGGAAAATGGTACTGAAATGCAGGACGATCTGCAGCCAATTGACGCATGGTGCAGGGAATGGCAATTGAATCTCAATGTAGACAAGTGTAATGTGCTGCGAATACATAGAAAGATACATCCCTTATCGTTTAGCTACAATATAACAGGTCAGCAACTGAAAGCAGTTAATTCCATAAATTATCTGGGAGTACGCATTAGGAGTGATTTAAAATGGAATGATCATATAAATTTGATCGTTGGTAAAGCAGATGCCAGACTGAGATTCATTGGAAGAATCCTAAGGAAATACAATCCGAAAACAAAGGAAGTAGGTTACAGTACGGTTGTTCGCCCACTGCTTGAATACTGCTCACCAGTGTGGGATCCGTACCAGATAGGGTTGATAGAAGATATAGAGAAGATCCAACGGAGAGTAGCGCGCTTCGTTACAGGATCATTTAGTAATCGCGAAAGCGTTACGGAGATGATAGATAAACTCCAGTGGAAGAGTCTGCAGGAGAGACGCTCAGTAGGTCGGTACGGGCTTTTGTTGAAGTTTCGAGAACATGCCTTCACCGAAGAGTCAAGCAGTATATTGCTCCCTCCAACGTATATCTCGCGAAGAGATCAGAGAGATTAGAGCCCACACAGAAGCATACCGACAATCCTTCTTTCCACGAACAATACGAGACTGAATTAGAAGGGAGAACCGATAGGGGTACTCAAGGTACCCTCCGCTACACACCGTCATGTGGCTTGCGGAGTATGGATGTAGATGTAGATGTAGATGTAGATGTAGATATACCTGGTACCTGGCAGTGGCCTGTCTAGTTTAGAGTCAGGTTACAACAGCTGGAAACGTTCTGCATCTCGAACGTCCTGGATACGCACTTTAACTTCTGGTGTGACAGCAGCAAGACCTCTCAGTCCTCACGGCATCTTTTGGGGAAGAGGGGCAGCTTCAGAACACTGTAGAACTACAGTTGGACGATAGCAGATCAGTCTTGAAATGCAAAAGCTACTGAGGTACGGAGTGCTCAAAAATGATAGGGAAGAGGGGGGGGGGAGGAATGGTAAGATGTCGGGGATAATTTTTACTGAGCTATTAGCACATAGATTTCATTCGCACATTTTTCTTCTAAATGACAAATGTAAAATTGTTTTGGAAACGTATCTACACATTTCACTGTAAAAACATTTGTTAAATTCAATAGAAAAAACAAATATCCATGAATTTAATAACAGGTATAATCTACATTTCGCCGAACTGATTGTTATTGTTATCGGCGACATTATTAAATAATAAAATTTTTAACTAGCTATACAGTCACTCTCGTTTCAAAACAATAAATGAGATATACTTCTGGCTTATTGGCCTTGGCATAACAAGTCGACTGGTGCCTTCGAATGGTAATAACTAATGGACAGGGTAACAAATAATCGGTTACTGTAACAGACAGTGAGGGACATGAAGAAATAGCATTTAGACTGTTAAAACACCAAGTTAAACACAAATCAAATCTGAAAAATAAAATCACGGCAGACGTACAAACATGTTTGGCTACGATTTTTAAGAAATTAAAGTTACAGCAGAATATAAATCAAATAGCTATTGCTAAGAGTTGTAACCTATATTCTGCTTTTGCACTCCCTAAATCAACATAACTTAAATACAGCAAACAGTAACTATATAAAAATAGGATTCCACAGCTGGGGTGATAGTAAAAAGAAAAGACAATATTCATCCATTATAATGTGACTCAGAGGACTTTCAGTACGTTATATCACTCACAACAAATGTTCAAATCCTCAAATGTGTGTGAAACCTTATGGGACTTAGCTGTTAAAATCATCAGTCCTTAAGCTTACACACTACTTAACCTAAATTACCCTAAGGACGAACACACACACCCATGCCCGAGGGAGGACTCGAACCTTCGCCGGAACCAGCCGCACAGTCCATGACTGCAGCGCCTTAGATTCAGAACAAATGACTGCCCTCAAAACAAACACGAAACACCACCACGGAAAACAACAACAGTTAAAGTATGATGTGAGTCTCCAGTGAGATCCGAAAGAACAATGTTTAACGTAAGGTTCTCACCAAAACATTGTTCCTGTGTAACGATTCTGGAATAAGGAATTCATAACCATCGGCGTAGTGTGCCAGTATTGATGTACTCGGGGTAACTTCCTTCTTAAGGCGCTTCTCGAAGTTAAAATCCCGGCCATGACCTCACGAAATATGCCAGAAACAAACGCCCGAATACGAGAAGCGTGTAATAAGTAAAGTATCACATTCTTTATGAAACTAGGTTGGTTTTATTCAGATCTCCAAACCATCATATTATTTACCACTCTTTTGGCTACAAAATCCTATTTTTCACCTTAATCTCCATTCAGTTCGATGGTCTTACACCGCCTTACTGGGAGGGTCAGTATGCCCGCATGGTACCACTCCAGTGCTCGACGTCGGTGGCCAACATCTTTCAGCATCAGTAACATCCCTATCACCCAATTACTACTTCCCACGGAGTGCTGGGCTAAACAGATGAAATTCGGAAGGTGAGAGATCCCGTCTGTAAGGTGGATGAGGAAGAGCAGTCCAATGAAGTTTTGTGAGGTCCTCTCGGCTGCGCAGACGTGTGTGAGGTCTTGCTTTGTCATGTAACAGGAAAAGTTCGTTTGCGTTTTGTCTGGCAACCAACACCCTGCAGCCATTTCTTCTGAATTGATTGTTGCACTGTGATAGACAACATCAAACAGAATAACCCTCAAGAGCCCCAGAAGACCATCGCCATGATTTTACCGGCTGAGGTGGACTCTGGACTTTTTCTTATGAGAAGAGGTGGCGACACTCCATTGATTTCTGGTTTGTTTCCGGTTCGAAGTGATGAACTAATGTTTCATCGTCTGTAACGATGTTCGTCAAATTGTCACTGTCAGCCCCGTAACGAACAAACAATTCCACAGAGGCGGTGCTTCGTTGCTCGTCAGAGTCTTATGTAAGGCGGCGAGGAACCCAATGGGCACACACGTGTGAGTACCCCAATGGTGAACAGTTGCATCAACTCTGCTAACAGAGACATCCAGTTGAGCAACGTCGATCACCTCCAATGAGAGTGTCCGCACGTTCCAAGACTGCAGGAGTTACAGCTGTGTTGGGCCGGCCGGCACGCAGATCGGACAGGTTTGTGTGACCTTGTTGAGATGATGACAGACGCATTGCCCAGCGACTCACCCTGCTTTTGTTCAGTTCCAGGTCTCCGAGGACATTCTGCATGCGCCTGTGAATATCTGCGATGCTCTGGTTTGCCACCAAAGAAACTCAGTGACAGCTCCCTGCTTGGAACGCAACTCAGTTACAGACGGCATTTTGAAGGACATGTACGGCCCCACCACCGATCGAAACCTCGTGAATCATTAGGGACTGAAGCGAGAATATTCCACGATGTCCCGTAATAAATTCGGCATTCCTTCAATCGAAATTAGACCAGAAAAAAATGTGTTGGTTTATTTACTGAACGCCTTTCGTAGAAGCCTTCCGCTCAGGCACAACAGGGAGCGATACCAATATGTGGAATCTATGAGTGGAGACGCTGTTCGCACTTCTTCCAGCACAAGACGTGATAGCGTTACGGAGATGTTTAACAAACTCAAGTGGCAGACTCTGCAAGAGAGGCGCTCTGCATCGCGGTGTAGCTTGCTCGCCAGGTTTCTAGAGGGTGCGTTTCTGGATGAGGTATCGAATATATTGCTTCCCCCTACTTATACCTCCCGAGGAGATCACGAAAGTAAAATTAGAGAGATTAGAGCGCGCACAGAGGCCTTCAGACAGTCGTTCTTCCCGCGAACCATACGCGACTGGAACAGGAAAGGGAGGTAATGACAGTGGCACGTAAAGTGCCCTCCGCCACACACCGTTGGGTGGCTTGCGGAGTATAAATGTAGATGTAGATGTAGAAGACTGTTCCAAGAACCACGACAGCTCCGCTGAAGTCAGCAGACGCCGTTTGCCCCCTTTGGGCAAGGTAGACACGTATTCGCGAGTGTAGTAAAGATAGTCACACATAGAACATCGATTCCGCGCTCTCGCACGGGTCAGAAAATATGATTATCATATCATCTTGGTAACAGAAAACCTCACTTTAGTACCGTTGGGAGAAGTTCTGGAGAAAGATGGAATAGCACGTAGCTGAACACGATGAACATTTAGGTATTTTTCCAAATCCCAGAAATCAAATTTAACAAGGAAGCAGAGTAGCAATGAAATGAATTGAATAATGAGATTCCTGACATCCGGTAAAAGCATATGCCATTGGTTACTAAAGACAGAATGCCAGTCAACAACGTACAAAAGCAGTTCGCTACTTGAACAGCTTTGATGCAACTCTGCATGTTAGTCTACCCTGTGCAAGCCTCTTCATCTCTTAAAAGCTGCCGCACTTTACATGCACTTGAACCTGCTAATTGTATTCATCCCTTAGTTCCACAATACCATTTTCACCGCCCACGTTTCCCTCAACTATCAAATTGACGATTCCTTGGTGCCTCAGGATGTGTCCTAATCAATTGTTACCATCTTTTAATCGCGTTGTACCATAAATTTATTTTTTCTCTCATTTCGGTTCAGTATCTCTTTATTAGTTACTAAATAAATCCATCTAGTCCTTAGCGTTCTACTGTAGCGCCAAACTTCAAAATCTTCCAGTCTCTTCTAGCGTGAATTAGTTACTTCCAAGTTTCACTTCCATATCAGGTGATACTCCAGACAAATACCTTCAGAAAAGGCCTCGTAACATTTAAATTTATATTAGATGTCCCCTCTTTCAGAAATGCTTTTCTTACTACAGCTAGTCTGTATTTTATATATTTTCTGCTTCGGTCATAATCACTTACTTTTCTGTCCAACTAGCAAAATTTTTCTATTACTATTGGTGTCTTATTACCCTAGTTTCACCTTTGTTCCCGTTCATTATATAACCACTTTTCAACGCATTATCCATTCTATTCATCTGTTCTTCCGCGCTCTTTACTCTCTCTGACGGAATTAAAATGTCATGGGCAAACTGGAATGTTCTTATTTCTTCTCTCTTTAACTCAATTCCAGATTACTACTGTTTGCTTCAGTGCTTTCTCATGGGAAGCAGGCTAAAACCCTGTCTCACTCCCTTCTCAGACACAATTTCCATTCATGTCTTTCGACTCGCATAACTCTGTTCTGGATTCTCTACAACTTGTAAATAATCTTTCTTTCATTGTATTTCGTCCCTGCTATCTAAAGAATTTCAGAGAGTTTGTTACAGTCAGAATGGTCAAAAACGTTCTTTAAATCTACAAAAGCAATAAACCTAGCTTTATCTTTCTCTAACATACCTTCTAAAGAGCGATATAGAGCGAGTACTGCCTTGCGCGTTTCTTCATTTGTCTGGAACGCAAACTGATCTGCCCTGAGGTCCACTTCTACCATTGTTGTCTATTTTTATGTAAACAATGCATGTCAGTTTTTGCCACTACGACTTATTAAACTGATAGTCAGGTCATATTAACACATACCAAAGTATATTCCGAGTACCGATGCTGACACTGCTACTGCTGAAATTTCATTAACACGATAAGTTACGCAAATTTAAAACCTGTATACGCAACTAAGTACTTAGGGGTTACAATTACGAATAACTTAGATTGGAATCATCACATAGATAATGCTGCAGGGAAAGCTAACCAAAGAAAGCGATTTATTGGGGGACCATTTAGAAAATGTAACAGCTCTGCTTACACTACTCTTGGGGTTGCAGTCATTAAAACAAAATGGGGTTTTTCGCTGCGGAAAGTCCTTCTCATGAAATTTCAGTCAGCAATTTCCTCCTCACTGTGTGAAAAATATTTCGTTGGCGCCCACCTACATAGGGAAGAATTATCGTCATAATAAAACAACAGAAACAGAGTCCGCACGGAAAGATGTAGATACAGATGAATCGCAAAAAACGTTTTTCTGGTTGGGTCAGCAGCATTATATTTGTTGTGGCTTCTTTATAACATTTTATTCTTTCATATTACTGTTTACCACCTGGTCGTAGTAAAATCGACGAACGCGTACAAATCTTCCATCCAGTCTCGTGATGTCGCGTTTGGAGTGGAAGATAAAGACAAGAGAAAGCCAAGATATTAAATTCTACACTTGTGAATACATTCACTATTGGGCAATGCTATCAGATTGCAGCACACACTCTTAAGCCGTCAGTCTACTGGTAGCTGCGAGTGTGCAACGTGTACTGGGTTAACCGTTCAGTAATATATAGAGATCTCGGTCCTTCCATGCCTGTACTAACTTCTAAAGTACATACCGCCAAGTTTACAGAACCTGGAACCCCACGATGAGGCTGAGTTCTTCAAATCCGCTAATTTCTGCAGTTCTTCAAAAATTTCACCTCACATGTGCACCATTTCTGCCGCTATTAGCTCCGGGCGTCCTCCGGCTCTGAAGTTGCCCCGTGACTTCAGCAGGGATGCACTCTGCAGCAAGAGTGAGTCTACTGTTTGATGGTAACTGTGGTCGCCTTACAGCAACACGTCGCGGACGACTGACCTGGGCACCGCAGAAGTAACTCCTGACAATGCCAACGGTTATCACACAACTATGTACAACTCAACACATGACCACGTCTTGATCTTCACTCAAATTTATTTCTTTGTGGAAAATCAGTGATATTCTTCTGTTGTCTTGGAATTTAAATCTCTTGCTATTTAATGGTTATCTTCTCGGTTATTTTCTTGTTCCATTCCATTTTGCCCACTGCTCTTTCACACTGGGTGTGAAACGAATGTGCTGCATAACAATATGCTCAGGCATTCCAATCTGTTGCAGTCACCGTTAAGCCGCGGCCCTATTCTGTTCAGAAATGGGAGAGGAGGGGGAAGATCCATTTCTTTTAAGGAAATGTATCATACCCCTCGAGGATAGAATGTACTTCATTTGAAGCCTTTCCCTCACAGATAGACGCGCCGCTCTTTCGTTCCTGTATCCCAGTTCTCGTACCATTCTCGTATTACGCATGAATTGATTCACAGCGATGTGTTTTCGTTTTGCCTAAGAATATCGGCTTGGTAGTAAAACTGAGAGAGGAAGAAGATTAATTGCGTTCTGTAATATATTTTAGATGGTGATAGCGAATATTCGGTTCAAGAATCACAAGAGCACGAGGTGTACTTGCCTTGATTCTACAACGACTTCTCACGTGTCATCGAAAGATTAATTCTTAGACAGACAGCTTGTTCAAACACGACACATTTACCAGAATAGCATACCAGAAGCAACGGTCAGTAGCAAACTCTGGGAAGAGGGAGTGATAAGTCTTCTAACCAGTTCGGTGATTACGGCCACGATTTCCTCCCTGCTATGACCCTTGGTCAGGGGTAACGTCTTTGATTATTAATCAAAACGTTCTCGGCCCAGGGTTCGAGTTCAGTCACTGTTTACATTTTGAACAAAAATCATCAGCAACTGCTGCTGAAAACTTTCGGCATGACTCTGATTCTGACAACGGGCTTAACAAAGAGAGCGGAAGAGTGGACAGAGGTTCAGGGCAGTGTCTTGCCCTTGTAATGGGAAAATGCCCCTAAAAAAAGGCTGAATAATCAGAATTCATCAACAGCATGACAATGCAGAAGACAATGGAAACAACTGCATTAAAGACACGTAACCCGTATCCACAGGGCATGTGACTGTAAGTGAAAAAATGTCATGATGATCTCTCCATTGGCAAAAGATTCCGGACTAGTCCTCTGGTCGGGTGTCCGAGAGGGGACTTCCAAGTGGCAGGTAAGCACGAGAAAAAGATTGCATAGCCAACGAAAGGTTAACGTTCTATGAGCCGAGTCGTAGAATGGTAGAAGTTTGAACGTAGAAAATCTGACAAGGGAAATACTAGGGCTCAGTCTAGATACAGTGGGCGTCATTGTAGTCAAAGGGAAAGAAGACAAGGTTTCCTGGCCAGACGAGTATAGAGTAATATCAAGAGTAGCCGAGAATGGTGTAGCAAGAGTTGGATTCGTTATGAATAAGAATGTAGGGCAGTGGGTGTGTTGCTGTGAACAGTTCAGTGATATGGCTGTTCTCTTTAAAACCGACGGCAAACCAGCACCGACAACAGTAGTTCAAGTAAACACGTCGTCGTCGCAAGCAGAAGATAAAGAGACAGAGAAAATATAGGAGGGTACTGCACTGGTAATTTAGTATGTAAAGGGAGAGGAAAATCTAATAGTCATGGGAGACTGGAATTCTGATACAGAGGAAAGGATAGAAGAAAGGGCTATATAAGAATATCGGCTTGGTAGTAAAAATGAGAGAGGAAGAAGATTAATTGCGTTCTGCAATATATTCCAGATGGTGATAGCAAATATTCTGTTCAAGAATCACAATAGCAGGAGGTGTACATGCAAAAGGTCGAAAAATACAGAAATACTGGCTCTGAGCACTATGGGACTTAACATCTGAGGTCATCAGTCGCCTAGAACTTAGAACTACTTAAATCTAACTAAACTAAGGACATCACACACATCTATGCCCAAGGCAGGATTCGAACCTGCGACCGTAGCGGTCTCGCGGCTCCTAAATGAAGAGCTTAGAACCGCTCGGCCACAGCGGCCGGCTCAGAAAGACTGGAGTTAGATTATGGTCAGGTACAGTTTCCGAAATCAGATATTGTATTGCAAGGCGTAACCAAGGGCAGATAGAGACTCAGATCAGAAGTTGGTAATGGTGAACAGTAGGCTGAAATTTAAGAGAGTAGTCAGTCCGAAGAGAATAGTCAACGCACAAAGAGGTGGGGTACGGAAGTACTAAGTATTGAAAGGACACGCTTGAAGTTCTCTAAGGCTATAGCTACTGCGGTAATGAATAGTTCAGTATTGAAGAGAAGAGGCAGTCTCTAAAAAGGACAATGATTGAAGTTGGAGAGAAAAACGTGGGTACAAGGAAAGTAACTGCGAAGAACCCATGGGTTATAGAAGAAATACTGCAGCTGATTGACGAAAGAAGGAAGTACAAAAATTTTCAGGGATTTTCGTGAATAAAGGGCTACAAGTCGCTTAGGAATTAAATAAATATGTACTGCTGGGAAGATAAATAGCGAAACAGCTATACGAAAAATGTGAAGATATCAAAAAAGAAATGATTGTCGGAAGAACTGACTCAGCATACAGAGAAGTAAAAGCAACCTCGATAACATTAAGGATGCAATTGGAATTCCACTGTTAAATTCGAAGGCGAGAGTGGATAGGTGGAAAGAGTACATTGAATGAGGGAGAGGACTTACCTAATGACATGGTAGAAGAAGAAGCAGAAGTCGATAGGGAAAATATAGGGGATCCAGCGTTCGAATCAGAATTTAGAAAAGCTTTGGAACACTTAAAATCAGAAAAGGCAGAAGGGGTGGGTAACATTCCATTGGAATTTCTAAAATCATTGGGGCAATTGGCACGATGGTGTCTAGAATGTATCGGACTGGCGACATACAACCAGACTTTCACAAAAACATCATCCACAAAATTCCTAAGACCGCCAGATCCGACAAGTGCGTGAATTATCGTGCAGTCAGATCAACAGCTCAGGCATCCAAGTTGCTGATAAGAATGGCAGACAGAAGAATAGAAACGAAAATTGAGGATCTGTTACATGACGATCAGTTGGCTTTAGGAATGTCAGAGGCACCATGGAGGCAGTTCGACGTTGCGGCTGATAATGGAAGCGAGACTGAAGAAATATCGAGAAAAGTCCATACGATTTGTCAATATGGAAAAACCGTTCGACAGTGTAAAATGATGCAAGATGTTCGAAATTGTGAGAAAAATTGGGCTAACCTGTAGGGAAAGACGGTAATGCACATTATGTACAAGAACCAAGAGGGAACAATAGGAGTGGAAGATCAAGAGCGAAATGCACGGGTTAAAAACGGTGTAAGACAGAGGGTTGTTTTTCACCCCCTCTGTTCAAAACGTAGGTGGAAGAAGAAACGACGATTATAAAAGAAAGATTCAAGAGTGGAATTAAAATTCAAGGTGAAAGAATATCATCGTTAAAATTCGCTTATTACATTGCTGTCCTCAGTGAAAGTGAAGAAGAATTACACGATCTGCTGAGTGGAAAGAACAGTCTAATGACTACAGAATATATATTGAAAGTAACTCGAAGAAGGACAAAAGTGATGAGAAGTAGCAGAAATGAGTACAACGAGAAACTTAACATCATAATTAGTGATAATGAAGTAAAGGGAGTTAAGGAATTCTGCTACCTAGTGAGCATAATAACCCATGACGAACGGAGTAAGGAGGGACAAAAAGCAGACTTAGCACTGGCAAATAGACAATTCCTGACCAAGAGAAGTCTATTATTATCAAACGTAGTCTTAATTAGAGCAAGAAATTTTTGACAAAGTGCGTTTGAAGCACAACATTGAGTAGCAATGAGACCTGGACTGTAGGAAAACCGGAACAGAAAAGAAAATGTGTGTGAAATCTTATGGGACTTGACTGCTAAGGTCACCAGTCCCTAAGCCTACACACTACTTAACCTAAATTATCCTAAGGACAAACACACACACCCATGCCCGAGGGAGGACTCGAACCTCCGCCGGGACCGGCCGCACAGTCCATGATGCAGCGCCTTAGACCGCTCGGCTAATCCCGTGCGGCAACAGAAAAGAATAGAAGCATTTGTGATATGTTGCTACAGAAGAATGTTGAAAATCAGGTGGACTGATAAGGTAAGGAATGAAGGGGTATCCGCAGAATCGGAGAAAAATAGAATGTATAGAAAACACTGACAAGAAGAAGGGACAAGATGATAGGACATCTGTTAAGACATCAGGGAATACCTTCCATGGTACTACAAAAGATCTGTAGACAGAATTGGAATACATCCAGCAAATAACTGAGGACGGAGGTTGAAAATGCTGCTCTGAGATGAAAAAGTTGGTACAGGACAGGAATTCGTGATAGGCCGAAACAAACCAGTCAGAAGACTGATGACTAGAAAAAAAAGTGTGGATTCTGTATGAAGCGTTGTACTAGTGTACTAAAAGTATTTCACAGTCCGCTTGTCACAAAGTAGTCTTCCTAAGGAGGCAATATGTTGAAGGCACAGAATTATTAAGTCGGCTGCTATATAACAGAGAGTGTAACCAAGAATTTGTTTTATTATTTAAATATTAGATTCCTAATGAACGTAGAGGACTGCGGCTAACATCAGACACGGGATGCGGGATATCAGTTGCATTAGATTGTAGCCATATCATAGATGCTAGCAGCTATAGAAAACTGATTCCACTTTCACGGGTCTGCATCCCTGCACTTTGGACTGAGGTTTCGATACGTGCAAGACTAGAAATACTAGAAACCGAAAGCTCCTAAATATCAGTCCTGAATAGGGTCGGGACAGTAAAAGGAAGACCAGATTTGTTTCTCACCCTCTGTCTATTTAGTTGACGTCACCACGTCTGGATTGTACGCGCCGGCCGCTGTGGTCGAGCGGTAATAGGCTCTTCAGTCGAGAAGCGCGCGGCTGCTTCGGTCGCAGGTTCGAATCCTGCCTCGGGTATGATTGTGTGTGAAGTCCTTAGGTTAGTTAGGTTTAAGTAGTTCTAAGTTTAGGGGACTGAGGGGACTGATGGCCTCAGATGTTGAGTCCCATAGTGCTTAGAGCCATTTTGAACCATTTTTGATTGTACGCTTTGTAGTGGTATTCGCCAACCTTGAATGCAACCAGAATAGTCTTTAAAATCGGAAGACTAACCTGTGATTGTAGTAGATAGTTCTTAACAACCAGTATCACTTATTTATGTAAATTTTTGTTTTATTAGAGCTTAAATGTAAATGCGAAATCATCCATTGCTTCGTATGTTAAGACGCCGGTCCACGATCATCCCTTAATTTGTTTGGTGATTATAGACTCTCGTAATATCCCAATATACTTAAAATTACCGCTAAATCTTATTTTTTGTTGCTGACTTTGTGCTTACAAAACAATTACAGTACAGGAAAACCAGAAAACTGGTTTGGCAACGGAACCTATATCGTGGACGATAATCGATATGAAACATGGGCAAAAGCGTATTCGTTTGTGAACTACTTCTCGGCTTCTACTTTCAAGAAACTACATTTTGTCACAATACTACATTTCCGTATTCCATTGCTACCTACTGGTGACTTAACTTACGAAGCCGCCTAGATAATTTAGATAATTTGGTTCCATTCCATTCGTCTGGCACTATACAGCAAATACCACAGTATTTGAGAACTGCCACAGAATAATTGCGGTCTCAGATCAAGCATCAGTTTTGACGATGAGGTAACGATACCGCCGAATTCATCTACCGAGCCAGATTTGCCCTCGAGATCGGCAAGAGTAACTGCGAACTGCAGCACTGAGAAAATCCTAACATCAGATCCCGTCGTGGTCTCAAAGGGTTCACCTTGATATATCAGGTGCTCGTTTTTTTTCCTACGGGAATTTCCCAGCCTAAATCTTAATTATTATGTAATGCTATATATTACGAAATCTGCTACTAGCGGATTAAACGGCACGTTTCTGATCCACGACCGCTCTGCACGATACATGTACCGAAGAAGCATTACGCAAATGCTTTAGATCACTTTCGACGGTATTATTGACGATCAACAGGGCGGAATTCGGAAAGGCCTATAACGTTCTTTTTAACTGCTAATCAAGTACCAATAACAGCCCATCATGTGGAGTAAACACTTTTTTTCCTTTGGAAAAGACTCTAGGATATATATCGTATTACGTACCATGACACTACATTACGAAGCTGATACTTCCAATAAGGCCTTTGTTTACTGGGCTAACGAACTATTTGTAGGTGCCAGTATGAATAACACAGATGTCTCGTAAGTCTTGTATCAGGCGATACAGAGAGCACTTCGGTAAACACAGGGTATTTTCAAGAGAATGAAATGATGGTCTGAGAATGCTGAGGCATCCTTCTGTTGTCTTCAAATTGATCCCAGCACGTGACCCGAGACTAATGGTTTAACCGTAGCAGGCAAGCACACACTCTCCTTCATTGCCACGTGAGGTCCGGAGACAGCAACTGGTTGAACAACAACACCGAATAACTCAAGGTCTGCACAAATCAAACGCTCATATTTCTTATCTGTATCACGGCAATTCTTTTTATCAATGCTGTAAATAAAAGTAAAGTATTGTAGTTAATGACACGGTCTAAAACAATTTGACAAATCTTTACATTTCTCTTTCTGTATTGGAGACAATCATTTCACTTACTGCTAGAATTTCAAAATTATGACAAGAATCGGAAATTCTTTCAAGATAATTTCTTACGGGGATATTTTTTGTAGTTTTCATTTTCCCCGCATCAAACGACATTATATCCGTAACAAACCACCGTTGCCTCATCTTCTTCACATATTCATACACCTTCGTGCTTACTTCTGCCACAATGTAGATATATGAGCACATATTCTGACACACTGTGTGTCATTCTCTTCACGTCTATCTCTTTTGTTCTTGATAGGAAGTAATTAATATCTCAGGCGTGTAGACTACAAGCGCCTCAGTAAATGTGTGATGCATGTTCATATAGCGTTCCTTTAATAATAAGTAATATTCATTTTACTACAGCAAAGGTGCTAAAAACTGAATTGAACAAAACTCCCTCTCCGTCCGAGCAGGCTTCGGAAGTCCCAACGGTACCGACCGACCGCTATGACATCCTCAGCCGATAAACGAAACTGGAGGGGCATTTCGTCAGCCTACCGTTCTGGCAGCCGTTGTCAGTTTTCGTACTTCTCGATCAAGTTGCTCGTCAATCAGCCTCACAACAGCTGAGTGCACCTCGCATGGCCACAGCACTCGTCAGATGCGGACGGTGACCTATCCCAGTGCTAGTGAAGCCAGGCAATGCTTAACTTCGGTGATCTGACGGGAACCGGTGGCGAACTGAACAAGCGAAACGATAATAATCATACGACTAAAGGCGACCACTTACTCATCAAATCCGTAAATAAAATCTCCTGAAGCGAACATTATCAGTACTGGAATACAGTCATAATATTCAAAGAGGAGCAGTACATTGCTCGAAAGCTAGAACTTTTTTGCTGAAACCGATGTTTCCAAAATCCCTAAGGATTTGACAACAGACTTCCATTCTATCCTAAAACGCGCTTTCGGACGTGCGTATTTCCTGCTAGCAAACGTTGAGAAGAAACAATGCTGAATTATCAACCCAACTGCGTCTGAATTAAGATCACAGCTAAAAACACGTGAGGACCACCATCGAGTTCGTCTAATAATGAACTGTGGAAACAGCCCAGGGTGTAAGATAGCTAAACTGCTCGGCCAAAGTCTTTTAAAAAAAGGCATGTGTTTTTTGGAACAACTATTCTGTGCGTAATAGTATGTCCCTGTTCCACGAAATTAAGTAGAAACTCGTCACTGACTCTTCCCGATTTCATTGGATATTAAGAATATATGCTCCATTGTTCTGTTTGAAGAAACGGTAGCGTTAGTCACAAGAAATTTCTTTAAATAAAGTAAAATTTCAAGGCAAGAGACAATCTAATTATTTAACTTTTGCAGCTGATTACAAGTTTTAATTATTTCACTTTTAATCATAAGTCTTATATTCATAACAACGGTTTAGCCATGGGGTCCAGCATTTCAGGATCTATGGCTGACATTTTTATCAACAGCCTAGAACATGAAATCTGACCATGCCATTACAGGTAAAACTGCTTGTTACAAGCGTTACGTAGACTATAGTTTGTTGCTTGTTGACGGTTCTGAGGAAGAGACAGAAGTAATAGTGAAAAAGCAAAACAACGACATCTGTAGAAAAACTGAGTTTTCCGTGGAGCGCAAAACTGACTGCAATTTTCGATTCCTCGATTTGAACATTAAAAGTCAGGGCCACAAACACGTATTTACCATTTACAGGAAACCGACAACAACTGTGGTTCCTGATTAACCATGTTATCTACAGGCTTGTACAGAAGTAGTCTTCCGTAGTTCAGTGCACAAGGCAGTCAATATGCCAATTAGCAGGAAGGATAGGGAGACGAAACGAAACGTCTTTAAGAAGATAGCGGTTAACGACTGTTATAGACTAGGTTTGGTTAATATATTGATGTGCGTAAGTAATAAGAACAGAATTGATAAACTTAGTGAAGAAAATATGAAAAGGGTCACTACGTTGTGTTATGGAACAGTTTGGTGAAAGATCGCGAACATTTTTAAACAACAGGTATTTAAATAGGTTTCTAGACGAATAATCGAGTGAGGAATAAGGTGAAGCATGATATCGGTAAAAAGAGAAATAAATCGTACAGGTCAGAAATTTATAAAATTCAATGCACATCCCGTGATGCATGGTATATTCAACACACAGGAAAAACATTCTAGATCAGATACAGGGAATGTGAAAACACATTCAGATTAAGCAATTATGATCAATTAGATGTTGCGAATAATATATACGAAACAGGCTACCCCCTTAAGGGGACAGAAGAAGCCTTGTAAATATTGGGTATAAAAGAGAAGGAGAGGAAACTCGACCGTCATTCATGAAAGGAAAGATTACAATATTCTGAACGCGTAAGTGGAAACCAACGCAACGAGCTTTCTTAAGGGCTTTGTATAATTATTATAAGCTCAGATCCATAATTATCAATTTGCAATACCTCTCTGACGAAATAGCTAGGGGTTGACGATACCACACTTAGGAAATGGAGAAAAAAAGCTGTCAATAGAACATCATCATGGTTGAGCCGGACTTGTCAGTTCACAACCCCGGACCTCCGTAGAAGGGTCAACTCGACACTCTTGTATCCCACAACACATCACCACGGTGCACCCTTGTGGAATGTGCAGTGTCGGCGATTTTAATGTAATACGACGACCCATTTTATTGTAGAAACTTCACAATGGTGTTGGCAGAATTTTTAGTGTTTTAACCTCATGAATTAACTATTTACAATCAGAAGATGAGAGAATTGTATCTTGAAAAGTGTTGTTAAGCTGTATGTGGGGCAGAAACGGTTGAATGTTCCCAATTATTATTGTAAAAACATAACAACTGTTATCTCACTTCCCTAATGGATGCTTTAAACACACCATTTGCATTTTTATTTCATATCACTGAGCATGAAGTGATGCATCGGTCAAACATTCTCGTCATTTACTGAAAATTTACATTCTAAATATTTATATCTACAGTTCGTCGTGGTTTCCTGTTCCACGTTTAGTTACGTCCTTGAACTTCTTCTCGAAACATACTTTCACCCGCTATTTCCTAGGCATCCTTCACGGCGTTTTTCCAACTTCACTGCCAGTTACTCTTCCTCAGTAAAGCGTTAAATATAAAAGCAGAAATCATCAATTTAAAGGCATTGGTCCGAAATGTAAATCAGAACAGTATAGAGACTGTCATATAATGAATGCACTGAGTTCGAAATTAACGTCTTTGTGCTGTCCTGGAGTCGTAATTAAACGGTTTGCGTACTCCAGGGCGGCACATATACGTTAATAAGTTTACAATTCGTAAGTAGAAACAAATAGTAATTTGTCGTCCGAACCTTGCGCTATGAAACGTGGTTTCTCACCTTACAACATAAGAATAACAGTAAACTGCAAAGTAGTAACAAATCTGTAATGATTATGTAATGCAAATACTATGTACAAGACGAAAGGAAGCGAAACACTTATGATACAATAAAAAGAGTCATTCATTTAGTTGCATCAGAAGAACCGCATTCTAAGCATGTTGCTTTTGAGTAGATGTGTCTTCGATACAGATGATGTCGCTACATTTTTCGTCATAATCGTCAGGTTAAGTAATGTGTCATGAAAGAAATGAGATACAACTTTTTGTATTCTCGAAAGGTATGGTAACGACCCCTAACTTGTAACGTCATCACAAAATAAAGTACACTGTGCGACGAAACTGTTTTGTTCAGTTCAGTGTAGCCTTTTGCACTCTCTCAATTAACTCATGGAAAGAGAGATATGGAATAGTTGTTTCATCTGAAGCGTTCCCAAGTGCAGAAGATTATTCTACGTATGACCTGTCTAAGTAAAACTAATTCGTAAACTTTTAGGCAAACAAACATGAACAGGCAACATCATATGCAAGCGAAATTTATGTAGACAAAAAGCGATTACTATTTGCAACAATTATTTAAATTTTAATTTTAGATATCTACTCAATGCCTTATGACACCGGCAATATCTTTGTCTAGTAAATCAAACAAGGGAATACGTTACTCTTGAGTCGTAATATTAACTTTCATTAATGTTGTTATTCTATAGTTTTAAATAAAGGAGGGTGAAGAGTTACAGGGAATTTATTGACAGTGAGGGAGACAGTGACTTCACTGAATAACTTCTCTTGTGGGTAAACATATTCAAAATGAGGCTTTTCTTCCTCTGAGAATTACTGGCAGTATTGTTGTCATGTTTGTTCTATGATGTGTTATTAACAATAAGGATCTTGATGATCACCGTCGTGTTTTATATAATTTGTCGGTTAATAATGTGATTGTCCACTTTGTGAATCTTCAGTAAACCGGTATAGTTGATAGCATTTAGTCGGTCATTGTCGAGCACTAGGAAAAAATAGGCTAGATGTTTGTTCAGTTATTTTTACCTGTTCAACAAGGAATTCCCTGTCTCAATGGTAGGGGATAATTAAAATTAGACGTACTTGTTATTGCTGCAAAGAGCTTGGCTTCACAATAGATCCCATTAAACATTCAAATAATGTAGAGATTTTCTGCATATCTGTCGGTATGCAAAACAATAAATCCACATCTTACAGGAAACAAGGGTTGACACAATCTGAAGATGACATACGAGTCTGAAGAACGAGAAACAAGACCAATATTAGTGCAAAAAAGGAAAACGTGGTTTAGTCTCGTTCATTAGCTATTCATTGCTGCTAATTTATAATTTTTTATTTCTCACATCTAGTATTAAGTCTTGAAGCCGGTTCGGAAGACAAATATCACCACTCATTACCTAAGGCTTGCTATATAAAACAAAGATTATAGATGCAAAGTAAGTTATTTATTTCTTCATGGTTGGTATTTACAGAAAGTGCCACGATCTCAATTTTTCTCTTACAAGGAATTGCCATCTTTGACCACAGAACTGTGTATTCACAGACGAATCTACATGAATTCTTAACGAAACGTTAAGAATCAGTCAACGATTTCAAAGATGGCCCTTAGCGAAGGTTTAAGCCGATTATTCCCTCTATATTCTCTTCGAAAAAAAAGTGCGCAGAATGCAAACATCGCTACGTCAGAGTAGTAACTGAAAAAAACAGTGTGACGACAAATTGGCTGTTTGGCTGCCACAGTTGATTAGAAGGATAGTAACTGAGTAAAGACGGACGGAGTAAAATTTCACTACCTTTTTCTTACTAAATGAGACAGAGATACGGCTGAGTCATTTGTAACAAGTATGCAGCTTAGCAATGCAATGTAATTCAATGCAGCGAATAACAAACAACATCAAAAACAGCACATTCTCTTAACACAGGAACCATCCCGGAATTGTAGCTGAGCTATTTAGGAAAATTAGATAAATTCTAAACGTGGATGACGACACAGAAGTTTTATCTATCTCCAAACGAATGACAGTTCACTGTCTTAAACAGTATGCCATATCGGTAAGCTATCTCGTTCCATAGAACGGAATTGCTGATGCTCTTGCGGAACATAAAGCCTAGGCACAGCGGAGTTTGTGGTCAAACGAGCGTCAGCCAGAAAGCCTGCTGGAGGCGTCCTTGCACCAGCCTTGTCCGTGTACTCACAAGGAACCCATTCAATGCGAGGTCGCAGGTTAAGTCTTATTTGAAAGTCATGTGATAACAGTTATGACACGAGAAATATTAGCTGCCAATGGCTCACTATGTGATCACAGAATAACGAGGTGAACCAAGTAGTACTCCAGAAAGTCGACCAGCGATTTTTTCGGTGGCAGTGGTGTGACGTTTCCAGAAGACATAATGACTCATTGGAGGACTATGCATTATGAAACTGAATGTTCACATCTATGAATTATCGCTGAATGACGAGATGAACCAGATGGTACTGCAGAAAGTACTATAGGATTATGAAACTGAATGTTCACATCTATGAATTATCGCAGAATGACGAGATGAACGAGATGGTACTGCAGAAAGTCGACCAGCGAGTACTCGAAACTTTTCTGAGGGGTTTGGCAACACCGATGTCTAGGAGGGTGTGTATGAGGGAGCCTATAAAGCTCCATGCTGGGCTTAGGTTAGCGCTGGAATACCAGAACATTGATAGAAAGACAGGAGTGAGGGAGCTAAAGCATGTTTTTGCATCGAATATAAAGCTTTTTAACTGTAGACAAACAGGGCATATACATAGACAGAGCTGTCGGGCATAAAGGAGTAATGGAATTAATAACGGTGGCCTGAATTTAGTGGTAATGGTAGCAGGAGTGATGCAGGTCACCGACCATGATATAAGGGTGTTAATAGAGGTGATCCACGAGCAAAGAAGAGTCCATTAAACTTAGGAGGGAACCCCTTCTCCGCTGAAGAAGTTCCCAGCAAAAATAAATGCAGTAAGAAAAAATGGAGAGGTGGAATGTGTGATTGATGGCATTGAATATAAAGTTGGACACAGGGGCATATGTTTCAGTGACCTTAAGAAAGTTAGTGGAAAGGAGACGTTGTAACCCACCACGTTATAATTTTTCTTGTGGTAGGAGGCACCAGGTTTGAACAAAGTGTAGAGATTGTGCCTAATGTAAGTGAGGGGCGCTAGGGTTGGACTTCCTGCAACAACATAATTGACCTTCAGTTAAGTGTAGTGGAACTTAGTGAGAAGACATTCGGGCTAGGGAAAACTGTTATCAGTATTGATCAGCCGCAAGGAATGTATGATGTACAAAATAATTCAGTTACACTATGAGCAATGACATTAAGGCTTGATTCGCATGATTGTGTGTCAAGAGGCACCAAAAAATCGCTATGAGTGAATGTGGGACCTGAATTACCAGTTCGTATGATGTGTAATAGAACCGCCGGAGGTTAGTGAAATATTCGATGCGACATGTTGTACAATGAAAACCAGCATTATACGTGTACGAGAGAGGGACAGAGGGAAATGTGGATAATTTTCACGACACAAAGAAGCTAAATTGTTTAAGAGAATGTTATTGGTTGAACTGAAGAGTCTGGATGAGTAAGATTTCCATACAAGGGATGTTGGCTATATCGAGGCAAAGGATGCAGCTAGAACAGAATTTCGTGAGACATTGCAGCTTTTAAAGGGCACGGATAAGACACAAATAGAGCATCTGTTGCTAGAATTTCAGGATTTGGTTTTTCTGCAAGAGCCGTTGCCTGCTATGCCAGTAACACAACACATAATTCCGATAGAAATTGTGGTTTATAACATGATGTCTAAATTCTGATGAAGTCACTCTTAGAAGTGTTGAAACCTGGTCAATAAGACTAAAAAAAGTGTGACCAAGGGCTCATTTGTTTCATTTTTAATATTTCTTTAATTAGGCTTTTGACCACTCTATTGTAAGTTTAAAAAGAAATTTCTTGGTTAGAAAAATTCTTTATTAATGTGTTTTAATTATAGTTGTCCTTAAGACATGTAGTGTAGGCCTTCAACCGCTAATTGTTTTCAATTGCATGTTTTTTAAAGAACAAAACTTTTTACCTTCTATTTTTAATTGCTTTTGATTTCTAAGCCAGGCCTTCAACTGTTCTAGTTTTGGGCGTGGTTTTGGGCCTTCGGCCCAGAAAGCATCTCAAGTTCTTTAATTAGGCCTTCAGCCGTATTGTTTAGTTGTGATCTTTTAAAGCAATGTGTAAATGAGTGGTTCTTCGAAAAATAAAGTTGTGTGTTTGATTTTGCAACTCACAGTAACTGTTTACGGCCCCATCCACAATCGTAACCTTATCCTGTGCGCTCTCTGAGTAGCTACCAACCTGGTTTCATTATGTGTCCCACGTATCACTTATCAGCTATTGTGACGGGAGTTACTCTACTAAATGTGACATAGCCACAGCTGTGCTGACCAGACGAACCCCTAGTGATGTCGTCCAAACAAAACCTTACTTTCCTTAACAAAACATGGGAACGTTGCCTGGACTACTCCGTCAGCCGAATAATAGCAGCCTGAGAGGGGTGGATTAATCCATAGTGCCCTCGCGCCTCTAATGTCATGTATTTGAAACGGCAAAACATGTGGAAGGCCGACCCAGCGCTCATCCAAGTTCCTTTAGACTGGATACACCACGCGGGAGATGAGAGATAGATTTATAGATATTTAACATCGTAATTAGCGTAGTAGCTGATTTAATGTTGGGTACTAGTTTTACAGATGAAGTGAAGAACTAATTAGAACAGAGAACTGGGCAGGCAGACCCAAGAGACCAGGTCTTCTGTGTAAGGAAGGGGAGTGTAAAGTAGCCACCCAGTTTTTGGTCAAAAAAGTTATTATTCTCTAACAGAAGTAAGGACAAGCAGCATAAAGGCACCATAGAGCGTTGCATTAAGGGTCGTGGATTGGTAGCCGCCACTGTGGTGACAATTGGTTCACAGTAGCACACTGCTGGTAGCCGAGCTCAGCGGTAAACAGTGCAGTAGCCCCGATGCAAGGAAAGCCAGTTTTGTCACACCACGGCAAGTCTCTTGTTATGGAAACGTGATTAGGTGCCGGGTATTACTGAAACAAATGGGCACTGAAGGCATAGAAATAAGTCTGGATTTTAAGGCAGGAATCACTCATCGTCGCCTAAAGCCAGAAGTACCAGCACGACGCCAGAACAGTTCTTAGTAGAAGGGTTGAATGGGCTCTGCCAGTCGCGGCCATGGGTTCGAGACCATGCTGCACCTGCCAGCAGCACTAAGTCCTTCTTAGGACTTGAAGTCTCAGCCCTACCAATATGTCGACCGCTCTGACGACTCCGAAGAAGAGTTTCTCGGCTCCACAACAGCAGCCCCTGCCAACCTCTGTCTGAGGGTAGCAACTTGTATCCTATTGAGGAGCAGTCTCCTCACGCCAACACTGCAGCTGCATGTGGAGCTGAGAGGCCGTGTACCAAGTGTGAGGACATCGCAGCATAACACAATTGCCTCTGATGTCAACAGTCGCGGCCTGCAGAGGTTGCCAGCCTCAGATGCGCGAGGCACCAGCTCGGCAACAGTACCAGATGGAAGTCGCTGCCTGTACAACAGTCCCAGCCAGAGTCAACGAAAAGAGGCGTGCCTACCACACTACGCCACGTATCAAGATCAATTAAGCTCTTTTTACTTGTTAATAATGTATGCACTGTGCCCCATGGCCTGTCAGCACCACTCACTCACCCCCACAGTACGCCTGGCACACTACATCTTGCAGCTTCTGCCAGTGGAACAGGTTCTGTATCTGTAACGCGTTTATGCTTACTGAATCAAATTGTGATGAAATGAGTTACCCTCCTTTCGACCTGCTTCATTGCCGCTATGAGTTCTATGTAACACCTGTTCCAGAATGATGACCAGTGGTCAAGTGCTGGTAGAGCGAGAGATTTGCATGCTACTTCATTTGCAAATGGACTAGTCGACTGCTCTTCTTGAGGATTTTTCCAATAAATCTGTCTGGTACCTTCCTTACCTGCAATTAATTTTATGTGCGTATTCCAATGTATATAGTTGTGTACCCATATCCTTGGGTATGTGAATGATGTGACAGCTGCTTGTGAGTGATTGGAAATATTGTGTACAATATTGTGTATTCATACAATAAACAATGTGATACATTTATTTATGTGGAGAGACAACTACTAAACTCTGCACCAACAGCTGAGCCACTGCAGGTCTTCCTGCATTTCGCTACAATTTTCTAGCTTTGTAACGTTTCTTTGTGACTTATATAACAGCAATGTCCACTAAAAGTTTCGTGCAATTTCCGACGTTACAGCCAAGGTCAATTATGTCTGTTGGGAAAAGTAATGATCCCGTAACATTCTCTTGGGGTATGTCCTAAATTTTTTTACTCTAGAAGATTTCTCTCAGTTGACAGTGAATTGCTGGCTTGTAACTCTTCAGTCCAAGTATACAGCAAATCTATGATGTTCCGTACAATCGCATTTAGTTTATTAGCCGACAGTGTGTAACTGTACTGAATTCCTTCTGGAAATCAAGAAATATGACATCAACCCAGGTGGCGGTATTTACAGCTTTCTGGGCCTCGTAGACGAACAGAGCGAGATAGGTGTCACACGACAATTGTTTGAGAATGCGTGATGCTTCATGCAGAAAAGATTTAGTGATTTGCAGAAATAACATAATACACGAACAAAAACAGGTTCCAAAATTGTACCACATACTAATGTTAGCGATATAGTCTGAGGTGAAAAGAGTCGTGGGATATCTGCTAATATCATGTCGGACCTCTTTTGTCCGGTGAGTGCAGTAACTAGACGTGGCGTGGACTGAACCAGTCGTTGCAAGTAACCTGCAGAAATACTGAGCAATGTTGTCTCTATAACTGTCCATAATTGCGAAATTATGGCCGGCGTAGGATTTCCTGCAAGTACTGGCCCCTCGAATATGTCCCATATATGTTCGATGGGATTCATGTCAGGCGATCTGGATGGTCAAATCATTAACTCTAATTGCCCAGAATGAGTGGGACAGGGCAAAAATGGTTTAATTCATGTTTATCTGGAAGAATGCAGGAGATTGAAATTAACAGAACAGATAGTCTGCAAAAATCAGCAAAGTCGTCTAACTGGGGAGGTATACATAATGGCGTCGCACAGGGTGCAGTCTTGGATCTCTTATTGTTCTGAATACATATTAACGACTTGCCGCTTTATATTCATGAAGACTGAAAGCTAGTTCTTTTTTCTGATGATACAAGTATAGTAAACATACTAAGCAAACAAGAATTACCTGAGGAAGTTCTAAATCACGTATTTCAGAAAATTATTAAGTCGTTCTCTGCAAATGGACTCTCACAAAATTTTAAGAAAACACAGTATATACAGTTCTGTAAAGTAAATGGCATAACGCTATTGATAAATGTAGACTCTGAACAGAAGTCTCTTGTTAAGGCAGAATATTCAAAATGTCTGGGTGTGTGCTTTGATGAGAAATTGAATTGGAAGAAATACATTGCTGATATGCTGAAATGTTTAGGATCAGCGACTTGCAAATTTTGGTGACAAACATATAATTAAATTAGTCTACTATGCCCATTTTCATCCACTGCTTTCGTATGGCATATTTTGGGATAATTCATCATTAAGAGAAAAAGTATTCATTGCACAAAAGCGTTTAATCAGAACAATAGCCCGAGCCCACCCGAGACCACGTTTCAGACATTTATTTAAGGAATTCGGGATATTCGCACTACCTTCGCAATACATATATTCATTTATGAAATTTGTTATTAATAACTCATACCTCAAAACTAATAGCAAAGTGGATAGCTACAACATTAGAACAAAGAAGATCTTTACTATTTTGGGCTAAATCTGACTTCGGCACAAAAAGGGGTGAATTATGCTGCCACAAAAATCTTTGGTCTATTGCAAGTCTAATAGATAGCCTATCAATATTTAAAAACAAAGTAAAAGAAATTCTGGATGACAACTGCGTCTGCCCAGTAGATCACTTTTTAGATACTGAATTATTACCTATAAAAAAATGAAAAAGGGGAATTATATCTTGTAAAGAAAACTTATGTTAAACGGACACGTTCCACATCATTAAGAAAAGTCATATTCTATGGAACAAGGATTAATGTAAAGTTACGATATGCTTAGTCTAATGTGGTCACTGTGCGCAAAGGACAGCACCGACACAGCAAAGCATAACTTGATGGTATACTAGGTTATCTTAATACTAACTAACCAGGAAAGCTTTAGGACAAGTTAAGGATCATGTAATGTTAGTCAAGTCTACTTTTAACACAATCTTATTTACTCTACATCTACATCTACATCTACATGATTACTCTGCAATTCACATTCAAGTGCTTGGCAGAGGGTTCATCGAACCACAATCATACTATCTCCCTGCCATTCCACACCCGAGCAGCGCGCGGGAAAAACGAACACCTAAGCCTTTCTGTTCGAGCTCTGATTTCTCTTATTTTATTTTTATGATCATTCCTACCTATGTAGGTTGGGCTCAACAAAATATTTTCGCATTCGTAAGAGAAAGTTGGTGACTGAAATTTCGTAAATAGATCTTGCCGTGACGAAAAACGTCTTTGCTTTAATGACTTCCATCCCAACTCGCGTATCATATCTGCCACACTCTCTCCCCTATTACGTGATAATAGAAAACGAGCTGCCCTTTTTTGCACCCTTTCGATGTCCTCCGTCAATCCCACCGGATAAGGATCCCACACCGCGCAGCAATTTTCTAACAGAGGACGAACGAGTGTAGTGTAAGCTGTCTCTTTAGTGGACTTGTTGCATCTTCTAAGTATCCTTCCAATGAAACGCAACCTTTGCTCACCTTCCCCAAAATATTATCTATGTGGTCTTTTCAACTGAAGTTGTTCGTAATTTTTACACCCAAGTAATTAGTTGAATTGACAGCCTCTAAACTTGAACAAAAGTAAATCAACGGTTTCTTTGCTTTTAACGTAAAATTATTTACTCTTAACTGAAGCAAAGGTTAATAAAAAGTGAGCAGGAAAACAAAATTAATTGGGGCTCGAATTACGTGAACAATTAGTGAGAGTATCACTGTAGAGGAATACTATGGAAGGAAAACTACTTGAAGACTGTAGCGCCAAGACATCTGTATCTGTGCAGCTCCCGGATGCAAGACTAAAAAACATAAAATTTGTTATTAATAAACAATCCCAATTAAAAAATAATAGCAAAGTGCATAGCTACAACACAAGAAGTATCGATGATCTTCATTTTTCTGGGTTAAATCCGACTTTGGTGCAGAAAGGAGTAAATTATGCTGCCACAAAATTTTTTGATCATTTGCTAAATACCAATAAAAGTCTGACAGATAGCCAAAGAGAATTTAAAATAATTTCTGAATGACAACTCCTTCTACTTAATAGATGAAATTTTAGATATGATGTAGTGACTGTAAAAAAAAAAGAAAGAGTTGTTTAGTATGAGGAAAACTTACGTTACACTGACACGTTCCACATCAATACGAAATGTCGTATTTATAATTCGTGGAACAAGTATTAATGTACCTGTAATGTAGTGTAATGTTCTTCAAATCAATCGCTGAACAATTGTGCTCCGGTTACATGGAGCATTGTCATCCATTAAAGTTCGATCTTTGTTTGGGAATATGGAGTCCATAATTGATGCATATTATTTCGAAATAGCCGAACATAAGCATTTCCCGTCAACGAACGGTTCATTTGGACCAGAGGACCCAGTCCGTTCCATGTGGACACAATCCACACCATTATGGAGCCACCATCATTTTGCACGCTGCCCCGTTGGAAACTTGGGTGCATTGCTTTGTGGGTTCTGTACCACAGTCGAATCCTACCAGCAGCTCCTGCCAACTGAAATCGGGACTCATCTGACGAGGTCACGGTTTTCCAGTCGTCTGGGGTACAACCGTTACGGTCACGAGTGCATGAGAGGCGATGTCGTGCTTTAGCAAAGTCACTCGCGTCTGTCGCGTGCTGCCATAGCCCATTAACGCCAAATTTCGCTGCACTATCCTAACTGTTACGTTCGTAATACGTCTCACACTGATTTCACGCACTGTTGCCTATCTGTTAGCACTGACAACTCTCCGCAAATGCCGCTGCTCTCGGTCGTCAAGTGACGGCTGTCGGTCACTGCTGGTAATCTCGGTGCACACGTCACACTGTGGATCTCGGAATACAGTATTCTCTAACGATTTTCCGAAATGGAATGTCCTATGCTTCTAGCTCCAATTACCATTCTGCGTCCAAAGTCTGTTAATTCCGATAGTGCGGCCATAATCGCGACGGGAACCTTTTCACATGGTTTGTCTGAGTGCAAATGACAGTTCCGCCAATGCAGTGCCCTTTTATATCTTGCGTACGCAATACTACCACTAATATATGGCACATCGCTGTCCCATGACTTCCGTCACCATGTGTAGTCCTATAGTTTTGTAAGTCTGTTCGATGACCTTCCTTGTAAACGGGAATGGCCTGCCTCTTCTTCCTATCACTAGGAACGCTTTGTTCGACCAGTGACCTACGCTGCACTGCTGCGGTAACAGATAATCATGCAGTCTGTCGGACACTGTTTTGATTGGGTTCCTTCTGTATCAGATTATTGTACTTATATAATGTGTGGCTCATTTTGTCCTTCTCCGTTCTTTCTGAAAGTTTGCTTTTGTACCACGAAACTATTTTTATACGGCGATAACATTCAATTACGAGGGACACTCCAAAAGAAATGCACACTGTTTTTGTAAAAATACAGTTTTCATTCTGCATGTGTGAAAGTTTTACAGTGTGTAGATACAGCCTTCCCGCTTGTTTTCAAACTTAGTTCACCCTGTTCCCTTGAGTGACGCCGTCACAGCATGTCTTCAAGATGGCTGCTACACTTGACGTTCGTCAGAAGCAACGTGCTCTCACAGAATTCCTTTGCTGTGAAAACGAGACAGTGCGAAACATCCACAAGAGGTTGAAAAAGGTGTATGGATATGTTGCTGTCGATCGCAGTACAGTTAGTCGGTGGGTAAGCAGGTTACGTGATGAAAGCGGGCACGACAATATTGGGGATTGTCCTCGCAGCGGCAGGTCTCGTACTGCACACACTCCAGACAATGTGCAGAGAGTTAACGAATTGGTGACTGCTGACAGACGCATCACAGTGAACGAATTGTCACGCTACGTTGGGATAGGGGAAGGAAGTGTTTGCAGAATACTGAAAGTGTAGGCGTTAAAAATGTTTGTGCCAGGTGGGTTCCAAGGATATTAACAGTGGCTCACAAAGAAACTAGGAAATCGGTATGCAGCGAACTTTTGAAACAGCACGAGAATGGTGGAGATGAATTTCTTGGAAGAATTGTGACAGGTAATGAAACATGGCTCCATCATTTTTCACCAGAGACGAAGAGGCAATCAATGGCGTAGCATCATGCAAATTCACCCAAGAAAAAAATTCAAAATCACCCCTTCTGCTGTAAAAGTTAAGGCTACGGTGTTTTTCGATTCCGAAGCACTCTTTCTTGTGGACATCATGCCAAAGGGAGTTACCATAAGTTCTGATGCATGTGTGACAACACTGAAGAAACTTCAAGCTCGACTGAGTCGTGTTCGACTACATAGGCAAAAGCAGGATGTTTTGCTGTTGCACGACAATGCACGGCCACATGTCAGTCAAAAAACCATGGAAGCGATCACAAAACTCGGATGGACAACACTGAAACACCCTCCTTACAGCCCTGACCTGGCTCAATATGACTATCATCTCTCTGGGAAACTGAAAGACTCTAGTCGTTGAACAAGGTTTTAAGAGGATGACTCCCTTGTGCACGCTGCCAAACAGTGACTCCAACAGATTGGTCCACAATTTTACCGTGCTGGTGTACAGACGCTGGTTCCAAGATGGCGTAAGGCAGGTGAGAAGGATGAAAATTATGTGGAAAAATGAAAATATTTTTCCTAAAGGATGTATCTACACGCTGTAAAACTTTCAAACATGTAGAATAAAAGATGGATTTTTAAAAAAATAGTGTGCATTTCTTTTGGTGACCCTCGTAGTTTTCCATCTTCTTTTATAGCATACATAGAATGTATCATAACCAAACGCAATGTTTCAGATTCTTCTCAGTGGTGTAGCCATCGGCGGTGGCTGCCATGGCGCTGGCGCACAGTGACCTACGGACGCTGCAGGGCTCCGGAGCGTCCATCCTGCGGCTGTTGGGCGTCTGGTGGTCGCAGGGCCGGCTGGGCCGCCTCCGCTCCGCCGCCTCCGCCATCGTCACGCTCTCTGCTTATATCTGGCTCACCATTTTCGCTGCCCTCAAGCTCATAATAGACCCCCCGGAACAGCTGGAGGACATCTCGCTCTGCTGCTTCGTTATTGTAATCTGTTTCGGCTACTTCATCAAGGCAAGTATTAAAAGTTCTTCACAGTGGACGTTCAGAACACAATTTCACCACAGTACTTCAGAAAAGCAATTTGCGAAAAGTAACACCTATGTTCCCCATGACACTACAACATTTCTGAAAATCCACACACAGCGTAATGATATACGGTGGAATTACTAGTTGTCACATGTCAAGAACTAGGTAGGGATTCGGAAGTCCTACGTTCTATCCTAGGTGTTGTCTGCTGACGTGATGGAAACATTGTTTCGAAAACATAAGGGATTTCAGATCAACATAAAAAGGAAAACAAGGATAATGGCTTGTAGACGAATTAAATCAGATGAAGGAGAGGTAATTAAATTAGGAAATGAGACACTTAAACGGAGTGGACGGGTTTTGCTATGTGGCCGGCAAAATAACTGAGAATGTCTGAAGTAGAGGGGATATAAAATGTAGATTGGCAATGGCAAGAAAAGTATTTCTGAAAAAGAAGAATTCATTCACGACAATATAAATTTAAGTGTCAGGTATTCTGGAAGTATTTGTCTGAAGTCTAGTCTTGTACAGAAGTGAAACATGAACGATAAACAGTTAAAACAACAATACAATAGAATCTTTTGATATGTGGTGTTACAGCAGAATATTCAATAACTGACGAAGAGGAACTGAACTGAACTGCGAAAAATAGGAATTTATGGGACAGCCTGACTAAAAGAAGGGATCGGTTGATAAGGCACATGCTGACGCGTCAATAAAGCCCTAGTTTGGTAAGGAAGGCAAGTGCCGGTAGTAAAGTTGCAGAGGTAGACCAAATCATGAAAACAGTACGCAGCTTCAGATGGACGTAGATTGCCAGTGGCTATACAAAGACGAAGAGACCTGCACAGGACAGACTAGCCTGTACAGCTGCATCAAACAAATCTTAGCAGTGGAAACTGCAATGCAAACAACAACAGTAGGGAATGCTGAATTGAGGTCAAACTTTGACTGGCGTTTTGAACACTTTCGATCAAACAAGACGGAGGAACTGATAACATTCCTTCGGAATTTTTAAAACTGCTGAGGGTATAACAACCAACCAACTATTCAAGTTTGTGTGTAGACTGTATGTGAAAGCAGATGTATCATCAGACTTTCGGGAGATTGTCATTTACACAACAACAGATAAAGGCAGAAAAATACGAGAACAATCGCCCATCAGTCTGAGAGCTCATCCGCCATTGTTCCTGACCTGCAATATGAAACTGAGCGTCTCTTACGCGACTGTGTTTGGCTTTATTAAAAGTTACCGCAGAGGCCTTTCTGGCATTGCGATTGGTAATGAACAAGACTTTCATAGGATGTGTCGAACTAGAATGACTGTGGATCTAAATTGATTCAAGATGTTTGAAATTATCAGAAAATTTGGTATAAGATGTAGGGAAAACGGAAAATGTACAATCAGTACAGGAATCAAGATGTAAAAATAATAACTGAAGGCCAAGAAGAAGTTTTCGAATTAGGAAGGGCGTAACGCAAGCACGCAGTTTTTCTGCTGTAATGTTCAGTCTGTACATCAGAAGAGCAATGACGTAATTAAAGGAATTTAGGTTTAAAGGATTTCAATGTTAATATTCGCTCGTGACATTGCTATCCTTAGCGAAAATGTGCCAGAAATACGGAATCTCTTGGATGGAATGGAGAGTCTAATGAGCACAAAATATACGCTGAGAGTAAATCGATGAAATACGGAAGTAATGAGTAGAAGATGAAATGAGATTGGTGACAAATATCAAAAGGAGTGACAATATAGTAGAGGAAGTAAAGGTTCTGCTACCTTGGAAACTAAATGTTACATGATGGTCGGAGCTAGGATGAAAAGAGAAGCATACTAGCACAATGAGCACATTGTTCTGAAGAAAATATTCTGAGACCATACGTTTGGAGCACAGCATTGTATGGAAGAAAACCGGAAAACAAGATAATCAAAGCGCTTGAGATGCAGTGTCGCTGAACGATTGTAAAAATTAAGTGAACTGTAGGACATTAATGCAGCTGGTCTCTGTTGAATCCGGAAGAAAATAAATATGAGGAGAACAATGTCTCGAAGAAGGTACATGATTAAAGGACATGAGCTGAGACCAGGAGAAACCTGCCGTGGACTTGGAGGGAGAAATAAAGGGCCAAAACTGTATGAGAAGATTGGAATATATGCAACAGGTAATGGACCACGTATGGTGTAAGTCCTATTCTGAGATAGAGACGCTGGAAATACGAGAGCAAACAGTCAGGAGGCTGATGAGCAGACTAAAAAGAAAAAAGATAAATAATAATCGCAAAGGTTTATCTTGGGTGATGATTAGGGTTTTCGCAGCACAATAAATACTGTTGAGCCTCCAACGGGGTCCGTCGTATGGTTCTGCAAAACCTGTGCAACATTTGTCTCCCAACCTGTGTGTCACTGTCATGGGATGATGCACATACTTGAGAAAAAACGGCCTTCAGCTCCAGATTCCTGGTAGCGTAGCAATCAATGAAGAAACGGTAGAAACAGTTTTAGCGTAACAAATTACTGTCGTCCTAGTTCTATTGCTGTCCCATTCTCTGTGGGCTTTGCGTCAGCGCTAGATTTGACACCTTGCTGGCATTGTATCCCTCGTCAGTTAATTTTGTTACTAACTCATCTCAAGAGCAACTGACCACATCCACAGAAAAAAGTTTTGGTCAACAGTGAAGACATTAGGTTTCTCAGGCATCTGATAAGAGTATGTCAAGGTTTATTTAAAAACATCAAAAGAAGAAAAGAAACTGGCAAAGAACTGACACCAGAAACGGAGACAAACGAGGAAGTAAGGCAAGGCTATTATATGTTCAACATCTACCTCGATAACCTGGATACTGAATGCATAAAGGACAGATTACCTCAAGTTATAAGAACTAAAACAAAATTTCTAAATACGATGCTTCTTGCCGACGACCAAGCACTCAAACAGGACAGTGAAGTCAAATTATAAATAGCGGTACACAGATTAATGAATAAAATCCTAAATTATAGCCCGGAGGTGTCAATAACAAAAAAACAATTGCATTTTTAGTAAATACACAGGAATGTATGTAGGATGTGACGCTACTTTGGAAGAAGAGAAAGACATGAACAAGAAAATTGATAGCTATCAACGTATACAATGAAGAGCCAAAGAAATTGGTACACCTATCTAATATCGTGTAGGGCCTCCACGAGCTTTGTGTCGTGCAGTCATCAAGGGCACCCGAGTGGGCCTTCGGCTCCGAAAGCCCATATCGATGATGTTTCGCACGCTGACACTTGTTGGTGGCCCAGCACTGAAATCTGTAGCAATTTGCGGAAGAGCTGCACTTCTGTCAGATTGAACGACTCTCTTCAGCCGTCGCTGGTCTCGTTCTTGCAGGATCTTTTTCCAGCCGCAGATTTGATGTTTTCCCGGAATCCATTCACGGTACACTCGTGAAATGGTCGTACGGGAAAATCCCCACTTCATCGCAATCTCGGAGATGCTGTATCCCATCATTCGTGCTCTGACTATAACACCACGTTCAAACTCACTTACATCTTCAAAACCTGATATCGTAGCAGCAGTAACCAATCTAACAACTGCGCCAGACGCTTGTTGTGTTACACAGGCCCTGACAACCGCAGCGCCGTGTTCTGCCTGTTTACATATCTCTGTATTTGAATTCACATGCCTATACCAATTTCTTTGGCACTTCAGGTTATATGGCACGATAAGAACAATATTAACGGGTAAGATGCGTGGAAAATCGAACTGAAATTTTATAAAATCATGGTACTACTCGCAGTACTAAGAGGTGCAGAAAATTGTACTTTAAGATAAGAAGACCTAAGTCGAAACATCAGAAATGAACTTCCTTATATCAGTGAAAGTCGGCACAAGAAATGATAGAACAAGGCATGAAGAAAGAAGGAAAGAACTGGGGGTACAGCCATTAACTGAAAAAGTGATCAAACGAAATCGGGATTGGAATGAGAATATATTGCGTATGTTACCCCAGAGAATCTCTCGAGAACCGATTGAATACAAACCTATAGGAAGAAAGTGTGTGGAAGGGCCGAGGGAGAGATGGTGAGGCCTGAACAGGCAGTAAGATCTACCCCCTGACTGGCAGAAGAATAATAATAAGAAGTTATCTAAAGAGACAAATGTTAGATGAACGAAGTCCTCTCGGCCGAAAGTAAACTCAGCTATCTCTTTCATCTTTTTCCATACTTCATGTATATGATACATAAGAATTTGCAGGGTAATTCAAATTTAGAGCGAAATCAAATGGTCGTCCTTTCTCACTAAGTTTGTACAGATGGCGGAAGAAAGCGAACACGCAGAAAGACACAACAGCGTTTGAAACAACTTTCGGCCTCATGGCTTCTTTACCATTAATACTTACGTGTACTACAACTGTAGTTTCGGTAACAACAAACAGGTTATTTCGCTACCGGTTTCCTTAATCACATGTACTACCATCGCCACATAGGCTGTCTACTACTAGCCCATCGCTCTGTGTTTTAAAAAGCAGTGTTGTTGGACTTTTTCGTATAAAGACAGTTTGCTTATATTTGGTTCAGAAGGACAGACTTTAATGAGATGGGTTCAAAAAAATCTTCAAATGTGTGTGAATGCTTAAGGGACCAAACTGCTGAGGTCATCGGTCCCTAGACTTCCACAGGACTTAAAGTAATTTAAACTACCTTATGCTAAGGACAACACACACACCCATGCCCGAGGGAGGACTCGAACATCCGGCGGGAAGAGCCGCGCAATTCGTGACATGGCACCTCTAACCACGTGGACACACTGCAAGGAGAGACGTGTTTATGCTCCACATATGTTGAAGTCCTCTTCCTAGTCTCAGAGACACAGTATGTAGTCGGTTTCATACTTCAGCAGCTATAATCGTTAAAAATTACTACATCAGGTCTGAAAAGTCATGGCATTGCCCGGAAAAAGTGCATCTGAGTTTGTTCACTGGTTGTGGATATACGGTGGTGGTCGCCATTAGCTTTCTCAATCCGTATTGTGTTCTTTGACGTCGATGCACAATGCGGCCCTTTATTTTCATGTTTGCAGTTCGTCTGAGAGCTCTTCACTGCATTTCTTCAAGAGAGGTCTGTGTTGTCTTTACCTCCACGCCGTGCATCTGCACGGTAAACTACGTATTGCTGACAAACTGTTTCAGACGTTCTCCGAGCTTGGATCTAATCGGCCATTCTTCTTACAGCTTCTGTTTTCGATAACTTTGACGTACATGGCGCACTTTCATAAAAAAGGATTCTACACATAATCTTGTACATGGCTGCACGTTCAGAGACCGTGAATAGTTACAATTGAAAGAAAATCAGCCCTCGGTCACTATTTTCAACTAATTAACCTGGTTTCGACACTGCTAGGAGTGTCTTCCTCAGAATTGAAAATAAAGAATGGTCTATATTCTATAACATGGTCACAGAATTATGACTAAAAATGTATGATAGAGTATAAGTACGGAATCGTCGTGAAAGAGTGGCAGTACTTATATGCCATTTATAAAATAATAAGTATGCCAAAAGGGCATTAGTCACAAAGATATTTAAGATAAAGAAAACTGTGATGGCGAGCCACTAAGGGCTGCTCGTCACTTGTGTGCTGCAGGTTGCAAAACGGACTGAGGTGCCCGCGTTAACAAATGCAGCCAGGTGAACATGGCACTGCAACGAGCGCGCCATCTAGTAGCCGTAGATACAATTAGGCTACTCCACACTGAAATATAGGCAGAAATGATTATAAATAAGCAGTATTTGGTACATAATGGAAAGCAATGTTTGTTTGATAGTAGCATACAACGTAACATTTTGTCTACACCAAAGCTTACAACAGTAAGACGAAACATGAAAACATCATTATGAAAATGCAGATAGGATGGATGACAACTTTTAGAAAGCAATATTGACGTGAAATGCAGCCAAGAAACATTTGATAATTGAAAAACATAAGACTACTTTAGAAGGAAAAGAACATTTCGGCAGTGTGCACAAAGAGACCATAAGTCAGATATAGAGGAACGGCTTTATACCGTTGAAAATTTTTTTGTTACGTAGCTGTAGCTGTTCGTTAAGGATGAGGCTATCCTTTCGAGCAAAATGCTTGAAAATCTCTAATTCTTCTAGAATATCTAGTCTATGCCCTTTCTTTTCGGTGTGCATAACGTTGCTATCGCAGATGGCTTTAGGTGAATGAGCTGTAATTAGAAGATGGTCGGCATAAGACGAATTTTGGGGGCTAGTGCCATTTTTTCTTAGCAAGTGTTCTTTATATCTGGTAGTGAAGGCACTTCCTGTTTGTCCTATATAGTATGAGGAGCAAGTATCGCAGAAAATTTTGTAGACACCAGAATTTTCTAAAGGACAATGCACAGAATGTAAATGATGAATGAAGTTTTTTTTCAAATTGTTATCAGTAGAAAAAGCAACGTTACAGACGTATTTCTTTCGAAGAATGCTTGGATCTGATAAAAGATAGGCCCCACGAAAGGAACAGAGAAATAATTTTTTGAGTTAGACTCGATAACAGAAGTATCTAGCGTAGTAAGTCTTTTAGCAGTTTTCTTTTTAAGGACGTCATCTACTATGTTAAGTTTATACTCGTTAACTGCTATTGTTTTAAGTAAATTGATTTCGTTGTTGAAACTTTCTTTAGAAAGTGGGATAGAAATGGTTCGGTGAACAGCAGAATGAAAGAAGGGTTTTTTATGCGATTGTGGATGAGTAGAAGATGCAGGAACGATCTGGTCGGTATATGTTACATTATGATAAATATTGGAAGAAATTTTATTTGTTTCTATAGTAAGCGTCAAGTCAAGGAAATTTAATTTACGGGCCTCATTTTCAAATTCGATAGTGAAAGAAATTTTCTCATGAAGATCATTGATTAGGTTAAAGATACGATCAACACCGTCAGTGGGTCCTTTGTAGATGATTAGAATATCATCACCGTATCTGGAATAAGAAATAATATTCTGAGGAAGACATTCCTAGCAGTGTCGAAACCAGGTTAATTTGTTAAAAATAGTGACCGAGGGCTGATTTTCTTTCAATTGATTCTACACATAATTATAATTTGCGACTGTGACTTTACTATTCACAGGCAATTAACACCGGGTATGCTCCTGCAAAAGCAGAAAAATTTCTTCCACAGTTCCGTATGACATGTTATATTCGTCATGTTTTTCTTAATACCGTCTTCTCTGTTTTAAGAGAATCCTAGCTCACTTAACAGCATTCCCCTCTGTAAGCCAGGCACATTTTTAATTATAGAATATCCCGTAAAACCCCAGGAATGGAGACTTGTTTCATACAGACGTTTACAATGACTCAAGAAATACTTAAGGAAATCTTGGGTTCAATAGATCTGCCACACAGTACCTGAGAATGCGAACAAACGTCATGCATGGGAGCAACTGACGACTTCCGCACTAAAACTGCAAAAAGAATTTATTTATCCTCTTTGCTATACCTTTGCCTTTGTATAAACCCACTGGTAACTCTTCTTCAGTAAACGACAGTTCTCGAAGAGACTGCTTCTTCAGTAACCTCTCGTCTTTCGATAGGGAAAATAGTTCTTATGCATTCGCTCAATGTTTAAGTCAACGTTGACTATATTCTGTTACTTTTCTACACACATAAACTTGATGAAATCCAACATTATAAGATCACCAACTCTCTGTTGTAGCACTTCTTACTCTTCTAAATACATAGACTCTACGCAAAAGATCCACATTCTTTTATTCTAACACACGTAAAGTAAAATGGATGAACTTACTATAAAATTTAATTACACGGTAGCGTAGATGTATGCATGACATGTGCACATTCATTCAAACATGCTGCCAAAGCATAGCATAAATTTATGGTAACATTTTATCTTAAGGGAGCACGTGCATCAGATGTAGCTATAAAATGACAAACTGCTGTGTCTGGAGTTAATGGTTTGTGAAGAATTAAGATAACAGAAATAGCAAATTATTCTGATTTACTAAGACGTACACTGTATTGTCAAATTTAGACAGCAAGAGAAAATGTTAGCTTTGATTTCTAATAATCGAATACGAAGATGTGAAAGAGATGCCATTAGCAACTCTCAAAATTCTTCTTAACATATCTGAATTTAATCAGAGTTTTGTCGAGGTTTAACAAAGTTTAGCCTGCGAAAAGGCTTTCTGTTCTCATTGTATGAAACTAAACGTTATGGACACTTAAAGTAGCAGTACCTTTCACTGTTGAATCTCACTTTAAGAGCATAGCCTATTATGTTTATATATTTCTTGTTGCAAATAAATTCCAAATTTCCAACAATTTAATAGCAGCTCTTATTAACGTAACCAAAAACACTGATTTTGTCGGAATTGAGACAATTCGCTCTTCGTAAGTGATGGACTTGCATAATTTTTCTTCTGTGACCGAAGATGTGCTTATAATCATTTCCCACATTGTTCACGTCAATGGTATTGCGGTGGGATGTTGTGTGATCCCTGCTCCTTTCGTAGTCGTTCCTCGTTGTTAACCTGAATTAGCGGCCCTCGGGAATCATTTTAAACAAATTTAATTGGAAGCTGAAACTTCCTGGCAGATTGAAACTGTGTACCGGACCGAGACTCGAACTCGGGACCTTTGCCTTTCACGGGCAAGTGCTCTACCATCTGAGCTACCCAATCACGACTCACGACCCGTCTTCACAACTTCAATTCTGCCAGTACCTCGTCTCCTAACTTCCAAACTTCACAAAAGCTCTTCTGCGAACCTTACAGAACTAGCACTCCTGGAAGTTGTTACTCTGAAAGTCCGAGGCATGATTGTCATTAAATGCTAAATTAAAATTTCGCAAAACACAAAGGAAACTGCTGGAGGAGATATGGTTTGCTTCTTTAGCAAAACGTAGTATTTTATGAGAACAGTACACGCAAAATGGAAATTATCAGTTTAGTTGCGCTCTCATTCGTTAAAAATTTTCGCTTCACTGAACTTAACGCTTCTCCGAAATTGTAATGTCCACATAATGCTTCTTATCTCTCCAAGCAGACAGTTCATTAAATCGCCGAAGTCCACAGATACATCAATTCGTTCCTTAATGTGCTAATTAATGTTCGCAAAATTAATTATACACGCTCCTCCTTCGGTTATGTCCTGACACTGTGTCCATAAGTTACGAAACCTCTCGTAGCTTAACGCACTTGCTGTCCACCATTAACATTTGCACAACGTTAATATCAGATAGGAAAGCACTTCATAACGCTCTGCACGATTATATTCATTAGGTCGCAAACCGTCATTCGGCGTTTTGGGCCATCTCCAGGAGACAACTGACTTTCGCAAAGAAAGATAAAATTGTTTGTACGGAAGACACAAAAATGACTTAGACTGTTTGCATAGAAAATGATTATTATTCTTTTCATGTATAAATGATTACATTAACCAGAAAAGGGAGACAAAGTATTTATGAGGAGGCAGATATATAGAAGTTTACACCAGTCTTTGTAGCTACAGTCATGTATTATCAATCAGGTCAGTGCTATAGCAATTGCTGGAAGTTGTAACGCCGAGATGCATATCCTCCTATTTCCATCTATTGCACTGCAAATTTTTTCCATATTTTGTTACCCGAAGTTATGACGTTTCTGTGTCTTTACATATTGTAATTGTTTTACTATATATATATATATATATATATATATATGCATGTATGTCGATGTATAATTGGTTTGTTTTGTGAATATTATTTGTATTTATACGCTGGGTCTGGCCTAGGGAAAACTATGCTATCGAACGAATACATCGATAGGTCGTGTGGAGAACCAAAGTGTTTAGGATTCTGGCTGGAGTAGTGCAGTGGAGCAGGTGTGTTGTGAGACGCTCCCGCGAGTTGCCGCGCTTTCGGGGTTTGGCAGCGTGTAATTGCGCTCGACTTGCTATGATAGTTTCTGACATGGTGTCGCGGACGGGAACCGTTAGCCGGCACACATCAAGAGCCCGTTTCGGCTGGAGATCGTGTCGAGAAGAAGGCGCGCCAACATCCAGCTTCTGCAACAGCGACGTCCGACAATGAGTGACTTTCGCCACTTCCTCGATCGACGACTTCAAACCTTCAATCAACCAACAAGGAAGACTGGAAGCACGTAAAGTTTTAGAACTGTATGGCAGACCTCAGCTTTTCAAACTGTTCAAATCACAAAATTACAGCAACGTAGCATGAACCTTTCTTGCTCATTGTCCCAATTGCATTACCAAGCAGGGTCCCTTCCTTTTCCGGAATGAACCCGAGTGTCGTTGAAATTCATACGCCAGTATGAAAGTAATATCATTCCATTTCACAGCTTCAATTTCAAAGTTCAGTTAAAGTATTCATAGCTGGCTACAATATTTAGATTACACAAGCACAAATTAAGAGTTCGAGTTTTGTTACCATATTTTAGTTTACCTGTGACTGCAGCTCAGTTTGGTACGTACTAAATTTTACTATTGTTAATTGTTCTGAATCATTTAATTAAGTTCAAAGTTAAATCTCTCATTTCTAAATTGCATAGATTCAAGTAGCTTTCGAAATGATTGTTGAGGTAGCCCAAGACTAACCTTATTTTATTGAATTTCATAGAAACAAAGCTCACTATTAATTTCAGTCACTAAAATAACTTTCAATTTTCCGTTTTTATTAATTCTTTTGCTAAGTTAAGTCAGAGTGTAGAGAAATTTATTACTTCTGACAAACATTCAGTTTTCACACTACACGTGTCAACCTTCAGTTGCCACGCTTCTAGTGCTAATTATATGTGCAATAACCTTTCTTTTTCAGTCACTATAGTAATTGTCCATAGGACTGGCGACTGTAATTTTCCCCAAATCTCAAATATCTAATTACCGCTAGTTAATTGTTAACGTTAACGGCCGCACATTTACTTTCCTTATTAATTTTACCCTTTTCTCAAAATTAATTTCCACCAATTTCATTTGCATTTTTCCTTTCATTTAGATGTAACCCTTTCCTCCCTCTTTACCGACAGATTAACTTCGGTGACGATTGCTTTTCCCAAATTCCCATTAGGTACACGCGGTTTAATTTTTCACTGTCATTAAGGTCGATAAGTGAGGGGGAGATTACAAAGTGACATGTTTGATGGTCTGTACCTCTGATTCAGATAACGTAACACCAATGAGGTGATGTACAATCGAATATGAAGCTTCTCGTTTGTTACTCTGTGGGTGCTGGTAGCTTTTACGGTTTACAACATCTGTAGCATGTTTTCTTTCTCTGTAAACGCTAAACATGTGTCCTCTTGTTCTAATGACTACGCTAAGATCCAAGACAGTTATAGTAGAGCCTCCCAGCTCCATTGTAAACCGAACATATTAATGTTGCACCTTTAAATGTTGTAATAATGTACATAGGTGTCTAGTGGTTCCGGTCCACAAACAAAGAATATCATCCAAATCTCTGAACCAGTACCTCATGTTGCAGTTCCGTGGCTCTTTCCCTAAGAAAATTTGATCGAAATTGTCCGTGAAAATTTAAGGTAATAGAGGACCAAGAGATGAACCCATAACTAGGCCATCAGACCGACTATAATACTTGCCCCGAAACTGGAAGTAATTCTCTTATACATATTTCTGAGTAACGACGATTACGTCAGGACATATGTACCGGTATGTGTATATTGATCAATAAGGCAATTAGGTTATCTGAACTTGTGATAAGCTGAGCATAAAGGAAGGAAGATCCAACTTTTGATGATCCTCTTTTAACAGGAAACCATTCGTATGATGTAGATTTGAAGTTATACAATCTTTTAGCATAAAGGCAGAAAGATATAAACTTCATCAAACGTATGTAAGACATAACCATTATGCTATGACACCACAGCTGTTTTCAACATGTTACAGTATCATTCGAATTCAATTTCACCATTTACTGTATCCTCAGGTACTTCCTTTAACATTTCTTTTTTCAAAACAAAATCCAAGCTACTGCTCCTCCGTGTTTCCACGTTACCGAATGTCACGAAAACGCGAAAACTAGTGTACAACCATTCGAACTCATTCTCAACTGTCAACTGTCATCGTCCTCCTCTTTCGCTTCCAACAGAGATTACATTTAAACATAACTGGTCGTGGCACTTGTATCGATTTACATTATTATATCTCACAAATTTTTATAACAGGAAACAACAGTTGTAAATAACGAAATACGTTTGTGGTATCTGGTAGACTTGGACATTTAGTTCCACATAAAACACTTCTATACAGAGTAGCTTGCGAGTGTGGAAGGCTGTATCTAATGTGTCGAAAAATGTGGGCTTTAGTCAGTCTAGTGCGACTTTGGTAGGCATACCATTTACTCTAATCTGGAATGTGTGGCAATCTCTGCTAATCTCTGGATACGGTCCGTCCTACGGTGCTTGCAACAGCTTGCATACTGCATCATTGAATAAGGAAACGTGCGCGCAGTTCTCAAGATATGCGAACACAAACGAATGTTTCCCAGCCTGGCTTCTGGGCGCCGCTGGTCTAAACTGGCGGATGTGCTCTCGTAATCTAGCAGAAAAGTCTGATGTATCAACTGTATCCTCTCCCATGCTGTTCAAGAATTCCCCTGACAGACGTATCGTTTGCCCGTACACTACCTCTGCTGCTGTAGCTTTTATCGCTTTTGAATGATGCTCGTAGTTCAAGGAGTACAACAGGTAGTGGCTCCATTCAATTTTGCATCGTGTGACATCGTACAGCTGTTTCAGTTGGCAGGCGTTCAACCATACCATTTGATGCAGGATGATAGGCTGTGATGCACATACGCTTCATGCCTAATAATGCTCTGAAAAGGTAGGCTTCGAATTGTCGTCCCTGGTCTTTGGTAAACCTTAGTGATATGCCGAATCGGAGGATCCAACCACGAAACAATGTCTGCGCCTCGGTTTCGACTGTGATATCCTTCATAGAGAATGCTTCAGGCCATCTGGTAAATCGTTCCACAACTCTAAGATTATAATTATAGCCTTCTGAGACTGTGAGCGGGCCTACAAAATACACGTGCACCATGTTAGAAACGTTGATTCGGTGGCAGAAATGAGCCGAGTGGTGATGTGACATATTGTGTAATCTTGTTCCTCTGACACGCAATGCATTACTTAACAAATGTTTTGCAGGAGGCGTGCAATGCAGGCCAGACGAAACTTTGACCAATCTAATAGTGGCTTGTACTCCTGGGTGTCCCAGATTGTGTACCGATTCAATAGCTTGTGTTCGGAAGTGTTACGGCACAAATGGGCGTGCTCTTACTCCAGATAGGTCACAATACAATTCAACATTCGCTCCAGGCATCCGGACACGTTGTAATTTCAGTCGTCCCGTTTGTTTCAACAAATCTTGCAACACATTATCACGCTGCAGGGCCTGTACGAGGGCATCAAAATCAATGGTAGCCGTTACAGCTTCAACAGGCGAACATGTGTCTGCTGTCGCGTTCACAGCCTCTACACGTGATAGCGCATCTGCTGGTATGTTCATCTTCCCTTGTGTTTACACAATGCAGGTGGAGAACTGACTAATGTAATCTAAATGGCGTAGTTCCCTCGGCGAGGGTTTCTCTGTTTTACAGCAAAGGCGTACGTAAGCAGGTTATGATCTGTTAAAATAGTGAACTGCCGGCACTCTAGTAAATGCCTGAATTACTTGACTGCGGCGTAAGCTGCATACTGTTCGCGGTCATAGGTTGCCCAACATTGCTGTGAAGGTGACAAACCCTGACTGAAGAATGCTATGGGCTGCAAACAATGTTAGAGCTGTTGTTGCAGAGCAGTGCCAACGATTGTAGACGAGGCATCAACCATAAGTGCCAGTGGAGCCTGTGCCATGGGGTGTGCAGCTTCTGCAACTGCCGTTTTTACGGCCTGAAAATGGCTATCTGCTTCGTTTGTCCGATGAAACTTGTCTTTTGGCTTTGGTGTGCCCTTGAGAAATTCATTCAGGGCACCGTTATCGTTGCGTAATTGTATACAAATCTTTGGTAAAAATTTATGACCCTAAAAACTGGCGTAGCGAGTGAGGTGAGGATACTTGTTTATGGCTTCCAATTTATCTTGCTGCGGTCGAATACCATGGGCGTCTACCGTGTAACCCAGAAGTTGCACTTCCCTCGTTCCAAAAGTACACTTTGAAGGATTAATTACTAAGCTTTGTAACCGTACACGATTAAATATCTGAGTCAGATGATGTAAATGTTCTTCTTCCGTCGCATACATGACCAAAATATCATCTGTGTAAACATAACATAAATCTAAGCCGCTAGTGATCTCGTCCATGATACGTTGAAACGTCTGTGCACAGACCAAAAGTCATCCTAGTGAACTCGAACAGACCGAAACGTGTTGTCACCGCTGTCCTGGGAATATCTTCTAAGGCAAAGGGGATCTGATAATACGCCCGGACTAGGTCAATAGGCCGCTACGGTCACATGTTCGAATCCTGCCTAGGGCATGGAATTGTGTGTTTAACCGGAGGGAGAGTAGGCGACTTCTGCATGATTTCGGGAAATTCTCTTAGTAATCGTGTGTATGTTGTATCTCCTGCTACCGTACGTACCGTCATCGGAGTGATGCAGCACACCTTTCTTTAGCACGCAGGTTTGTAGTGGAATCAATCAGACGCTTGCGTCGGAGGTCAGGTATCAGATCATAAAAGGATAAAAAATGCGCTCGTATGATAGGCTACGATAATACGCTACAGTGAAGCGCAGCTCAAATCTGCCACGTAGTCCTAGGTTAAGCAACTATGTGACCTGACAGTATGTTTTAATCTTAGAGCTCTTAGCGGCAAACAGGCAAGAATCGCCGCAGTTCCGGCGTGGTACACGAGTTACCAGGTACACGAGTTACCAGGTACACGGACACTGCTGCCCCTGCGTCCACTAGGCATTGTACTTTCGTGTTGCGGTCTGTGGCAAAAAGTCGACATGCATTACCGGTATGAGTAGTTGTTGCTGCAACTTTTCCACTCCATGTTTCCACTTGCATGGTAGTGTACACTTTCACGCGTCGTTGCTGAGTTTCTTTAAGTACCAATACAAATTTTGTGCCGATGGCAAGAGGTTACGACTTCTCGACGACCGGCGGCGCGGTCGATAACGTGTGTGCGTCGTTTGTAATGCGGTTCCTTGCGTGATGAGCTCCGCTATTTGCGACTGGAGTGATGCTGGTGTCACTGAAGACATATTCTCGTGCGTTGATGTCGATGTTGACACGTTTGTTGCGGGATATATCCTGACGATCCTCTCTACTTTTAGCGCTAGTGCATTTAAATCACCCGTGCACACTGTCAGAATTTTTTGAGTGTCCGAAAGTAATCGGGACAACCAAATATTGCGCTGTACGTCGTCGCTCTCTGAGTTGCTTGCCAGCGTGCGCGAACGGCGTAAAAGCTGGGACGCGGTTCGATCGCCGAGCTCCTCAGTCCGTAAAATCTTCTCTAGTGGCTTCGCTTCCGACTGTGATAGGCGCGTCCCTAGCGCGTTCTTAATTCACGCATACCTTTCGGCGTTGAAAGGTGCTGCAAGGATATCTTGTAACTGAGCAGCTGAGTCTTCAGTTAGTGCTGCGACTTCATAGCTATACTTCGTTTCGTCTGCTGATATCTGTCCGGAGACGAACTGGCTTTCAAGCTGCGCGAACCACAACACCGGGTTATGTTGCCAGAACGGCGGCAGTTTAATTGTAACCCTGTTAACTGTGCTGCCTGTAGCTAGCTCTGCGGTGACTGGCGGATTGTCCATTTTCCTGCGAGAACGAGCGCGGCGCGGCTGACGCGGAAGTGAGGAACTTCCACGTTACGATGCGTGATGGTACGCTGAAGCCGATGCTGTCGTGTTGTTGTGTTATCGGCGGGGTCAGCAAATATGTGGTATCTGGTGGAAATGAACATTTATTTCCGCATAAAACACATCTATGCAGAGTAGCATGGAAGGCTGAACAATTAACTGTTAAGACAGGCATGGGATCGTCTATATCACTCTCGCCAAAGAGCAATAATAGTAACAAACACTAGCCACATGGAATGTTTATATACCACTGTACACTCGCGTTTGCGAAGACAGAATGCGATGCTACACGTTATTTCATAATTCACATTTGTATTAAACAGAAACAGGCCAAAAAGTAGAAGAAGAATAAACTTAGCATACTAATAACATACCCCCTTTCTCATAAAAGTTCCAGGACATGTTTTTCACTCCTGACTTTGGAATGTTAAAAAGGAACAAAAGCTGTTCATATGTTACCTGGTATATGTGCGTTCTTGAAATGACCTTGGCCACGTTTCCACGCAAACTCACTAGATACAGGGTTGTGCCTGACAAGAGACTGTTTGGATGCTTGGTGCATTAGTTGTGGTGACACAACAGATGCCGATTGTTAGGAAAGAGTGAACATTAAGATCTGCATTAAGCTCGGGAAAACCCATAGTGAAACATGGCCAATGATTAAGGAAGCTTTGGGCAGGTCAGTATTAGGACATGGGGTATGTCACTTTCTGCTATAGCCCTTTGTATGCTAACAATATCCAAACTCTCCTATTATTAAAAAAATTCCCATTTTAAATGAAGAAAACGGGTTTGAATAATTTACTGTGATATTACAAATCCAGACTACAGCTGCCTCTTCCAACGAGATTTGCTCTTTCTCTTCATGTAATAAATGTTCCAAAGATGTAATTAATCATTTGTAGAATTAGTAATTTCTGGCAACAAGTCATCATACTTTAAACTGAACATGAAAGTGCAGACATGTATCAAGTATGGTTGCTCAGAAATCCTTATCAGAAGGCAAATAATATATTCATTAGAACACTTTTCATTGGCATAACAGTTTCTTATACTAGACAACACCTAATGGCTACTGCTCAGAAGAGTGAAGAAACCGTCAGTAACGATCAACACAAAATCTGTCAGACGAATTTGATCGAAATTGAGTTGACAGGAATAGCGTTTCGGTAATCATAATTCTACGTGTAACACAATTCGAAAATACAAGCAGTGATTAAACACTCTTAAAAATAAATGCCAGGCTTAATTGACTACAGTAATATCTCAAAATAACTAATTAGCAGCCTGCTAACATGAGAAACAGCTTATGCATTCATGAACAGAGACTCGAAATTAAAATTCTCCAAATAATAGTAAGAAGTTATGAGAATCTTAGAATGGTCGGTTTATGGAAAGATTTACGTTAACATCCTTGCACTAAGGGGTCATTTGTTCGACTCTCCGTTACTAGTTAGTATCTTCCTGCGACAACGAAGGAGGAAAATAATGTTGTTAGGGTGACTAAAGAAGGTTAAAATGACAGATAAGAAACACGTAAAGTGAAATAAGAGTTCTTGGCTGCTAGTGGTAGCAGAACAGAGCGCAGTAGTGCGACGACAACATGCGACGCGGTCGACGGGGGAGGGGGGGGGGGGGGGGGCGGGGACAACGAAGGAGGAAAATAATGTTGTTAGGGTGACTAAAGAAGGTTAAAATGACAGATAAGAAACACGTAAAGTGAAATAAGAGTTCTTGGCTGCTAGTGGTAGCAGAACAGAGCGCAGTAGTGCGACGACAACATGCGACGCGGTCGACGGGGGGGGGGGGGGGGGGGGGGACTTTGCAGTTAGCTACGAGTAGTTTGCGAGACAGCACCGAGCTTAAGACGCCGGAAAGCTCGCATGCAGGAACGACATACATACAGAAAATTCAAACTTTGAAAATTCCAATGAGAAACAGTGATTTCAGCCATTTGATGGTCCTGTTTTCTACTCTTTTGGGGAAAACAAGGAACTATACTGCAACACAAATATCAATATTTATCGGTGAACATTCTAACCCTATTCACATAACTAGGCCACATAAAATCATAATGTTGCAAACCTCGCTCTAACTGTGAAACGATTTGGCTCACCACTCTTTAACAGCAACAAAATCTGAAGCCAAATTGTAATGACTTAGAATCTGAATCTCAATAAGTCAGAAAGTTGCAGACTAATATTTGAACATATTCTCTTGTTTCGCAGTGTCTATTACACTTTCTTTTTGGCTTGACACAGTCATATGGAGGTATGAATTGTTAATACGTGGTGCAGAAGTCTCTTTTTTTATTTGTTCCATTGATTCTACGTATTTATATTAACAATAAAGGTTGCAGAAGTGTGTATTCATTATGTATCACATTTACTGAATCTTCTAAAAGATAAAATCAAGCAAAAAAGTTACATTAACAATGCAACATCTGCAGCACGAAAGTTCAATGTTTTACATCTAGACCACAACCACTGACTTCTGATCAGACGAAACAGTTATACTACAGAGACTAGCGATGCTCAATACACAACGCAGAAATATTTATAACTACATATGGATCTTTACATCCAAAGTTAAAACTTACATGTCAGTAATACTTTATAGAAGTTACATTACAAACGCTTTTCAGATTAAGCCACAACTTATGCCAATAATAATAATAGTAATCATAATAACATCCTAATTCTGATAATTTCAAATTTTTGTCCAATATCAAATCAAAATATATTCAACATAACTTTACTGGTTTTTCTCGAGTTTTGAAAGACTTTTGAAAAACGAGGTATTTTAGTGGCAGCAAAACACGTAAGACTAAATTTATTAGTTTCCTTGCATGCTGATTTGTTAGAAAGTAATAATTTCCAAAGTATATTAAGGCATGATCAATTAAATTCTTCATGCTTCTTCCTCCTGTAAGTAATAATTCAGTCTCAAGAAGTTACGAAACTTCTTGAAACATAAAATATATGCTGTCCGTCATTAACATTCCCACAATCCTCAGCTCTTTTTCTCTTGATGGTGAATCTTCACTATGGAAGTATTTCCGTTCACGCTCCAATTTCTGTGTCCTCTAGTCTCGCTTCCTGCAGTATATCGACTGTCCTCATTTACTCGTGAACTTTAACTAAACAGTACCTCGGCACAGAGTCAAACAGTTCTGGAACATCACTATGATGAGCCGAGACCACGGAAATTTTAAATACGCGACGGTTCCTCTCGAGACCCAGTTCACCTTTTACAGGCACATCATTTAACACTCCTTTTTGCGAGACACGCTCCAACTTCCTGTTTCTTCACTTTTCCGCATTACCGAATTTCATAAGATCGCTAACACCGGCCTATGTCCACTGCAGGTCACTCTTAGCTGTCAAGAAGTCGTCATTTCTTCTTCCGCTGTCAGCACAGGTCACTTTTCTAATACCTTCCGCCGCGGAAGTCGAACAGGCGGCAGAACAAATGGACGTGGTCAGCCCATAGAGGGCTCCGCCTCCGCGGCGGCTATTCCGCGCAGCGAGGGCGCCACCGCTAAGCCACATGCGGTCAATAGCCGCTCCCTCCGGTTTCGTATATAGGGACCCACTCTGCCCTAGTCCAGCGGATTCGAGGGTTGAATTCCCTCACTTCCTCATCGAGGACTCGCACTGCCTGGGCTACTCTCAGGGTGTATCTTCGACGTGGAAGAGCCCCAACCGTGCCTGTCGCGTTGTTGCCCGTCTGCACGCCGTCACTGCTGCCCGCCGCCGCCGCCGCCGCCGCCGCCGCCGCCGCCTGGTCCCCGTCTCTCGGTGCTCGCCGCTTCTGCCGCCGCCGCTGCCGCCGTCTCTCGGTATTCGCTGCCGCCTGCAATCATGGACGCCCCAACTACCACCATCGTCTACACCTCCCCTTCACCTGCCCCCATTGTAACGTCATGGAGTGCTTCCTCTGGGATTCACCCGTCTCATGCACCTCCCCTACTCACAGTCTCCTCCCCATCTATCTCCTCTCCATCGCTGTATCCCCACCTGTACGTCACTCCTGCTCCTACCCCTGCTACTGCACCTGCTGCTGCTCCTGCTCCTGCCTCTGTCCCTACTCCCAACCCCCCTCCCGCTCCTGTCGCCTGCCGACACGACTTTCCCCCCCCCCTCCCCCATGCGACTACAACTGATTCCCCTGCCAGAGTCTCCCCCCGCCGCGCCACAGTCGCCGCCACAGAGCGCCCTACCCTCTCATCCGGTGCTACTGCCTCACAGGAGGGCCCTACCTCCCACCACCTCCCCATCCATCCAGTCCCTCATCCCTCCTCCCAGGCAACACCCGCCAAAAACCTTCCAAACGGCCCAGTGGCGATCTCTCCTCTACTCCCTCATCCAAAAAGCCACTGCCCACCCCACCTCCCGCTGACCCCACTATGGATACCACCCCACCTCCCTCCTCTCCAGCCCCCTCCCTGTATACCTTTGTCCTAGCCAACCCTGATCCGAAATTCCTGGATGCCCACACCCTCACCCTTGAAATCCGGAAGTACATCCCCAGTGCACCCATCACCCAACTTATCCCTCGCAGGGACTCTGTTCTCATCAAGTCTCCCTCTCCATCCTTCCATACTGATCTCCTCCGGCGCCTTCCCCACATCACCTTTGGGCCCCATGCATCCCTCACCCCATTCCTTACATCCTCGTCTCCTCGTCAGCCCCAACCACCTCGTCGTCCACTGACCTCACTGCCGTCATCACAAAACTCAGCCCTGTGGTCACAGAGACTGAGGTATTGACGGAACTGAATGCCCACCCCACCCTGGAAGTCCGCTCTGCCCACCGTATTTACAACTCCTCTGGCCCTACTTTCCTCATGCGTATATTTACAGAGTCCGCCTCCTCCACCGACCACCTCCTCACGCAGGGAGCCCTGATTTTCAACTGCCACCACCCTGTTGACCCATCCCGTTCCCCTCCTCAATCCTACCGCTGCCAGCGTTGTCTTCTGTACAATGACCACCTCACCCAAAACTGCAAGAACCCACCCACCTGCCCCCATCGTAAAGCCTCCCACTTCCTCAAACAGTGTCCCAACCTCGCCTTCCCCCCACCCTGCAACACCTACAATGAACCTCACCCCACCTATTAATCCAAATGCAAAGCCAAGACCCCTCCCACCAATCCTGAACTCACTGTCCCCGTTCGCCCCCTACAGCAGAAGACATCATCCGGTTCCTCACCGTCGTCCTGCAGAACATCCACCCCTTCCAGCGCCCCCACACACTCCAGCAGATTTCCCTCGCTGCCCGCTCTGTTTTCCACTTAAACACCTACGCCACATACTCCCACAACCAGGCCCACTTTACCTTCACAGGCTCTACCGCTCCTTCCTCCGCACTCGTGACTGGGATACTCTCACCCGCCACCGGCAACTACAGTGACATATCTGGAACCTCCTTACTGCAAAGAAACGCCGGGACTGGCGCCAGACATGCACACGTCTCAACTCCACCCTCCCTGTCAACTCCTCCAAGTACTAGTCAGCCTTCCACCGCCTTACTGGTAGCCATCCCACCCCGCATTACCCCATCCTCCATGACGATCGACCCTTTCCTGACAACCTCAGTAAGGCTAACCATTTTGCTTCCCACCTATCCGAGGTCTTCTCCATTCCTGACGATCCCCATTTTGATTACTCCCTCTTGCCCACCATCCTTGACTACATTGACACCTCTGTCCCCCCACTCGCCCTAGCTTCCAGTACTTGGATCGGTTACCCCACTAGACATCAACACTCCCATCACCACACAAGACATCACACTCGTCCTTCGCTCCAAACGCAACACTGCCCCTGGTCATGATGGCGTCACCTACCGTCACCTCAAGGAATCCCCTCCATCCTTCCTGTCTGTCCTTGCTACCCTGTACAATGTCCTCCTCTCCATTGGATTTTACCCTGACCTGTGGAAGACTTTCCGTGTCCTGCTGTTCCCTAAGCCTAACAAACCCCCCTCTGCTGCCTCTTCCTATCGTCTAATCTGCCTCACCTCCGTGTTCAGTAAGGTCTTTGAGGCCATCCTCTCTCGCCGTATTCACTGCCACCTTAACCAGCACCGCCTCCTTCCTCTTACCCAATGTGGCTTCTGGCCTTCCTTCTCTGCTGACGACCAGCTCCTTAACCTTACCAATCTTCTTTCCCTCCAACTTAACTCCCATCACTCTGCTATCTTTGTTTCCCTTGATCTCCAGAACGCCTATGACCATGTCTGGCATCTCGGGCTCCTCTTCAAACTCCAGACCTATGCTCTCGCCATCAACTTCGTCTGTCTCGTTGCTTCCTTCCTCTCCCATCGTCCCTCCTATGTGACTATCCACAATTCCAACTCCTGTACATTCTACCCCTCTGTCGGTGTGCCCCAAGGTTCTGTACTTTCCCCTCTCCTCTATCTCCTGTACACTGCTGATATGCACAAACCTTCCCCATCCTGTTCATCTTCTCCAGTTCGCTGATGACACCGCCTTCCTAGCCATTTATCCTACCCTTCAACGGTCCCAACGTACCCTCCAAACCCACCTTGACCAATTCACCGCTTGGTGCAACCAGTGGTTCCTCCATGTTCATCCCTCCAAGACACAGGCGATCATCATAGGCCACACCACCCGCTCCTTCCGCCTCCATGATTTCTACCTCACCATTTATGGCCGTCCTATCCACCTCACTCCTACCCTCAAATACCTTGGCCTCACACTCGACCGCCACCTCACCTGGACTCCCCATACCCTTACCATCCAAAACAAAGCTCACAACCGCCTCCGCCTCCTGAAACTCCTGTCTGGCCAGACGTGGGGTCTGCATCCTTCCAGCATCCTTCACATCTACAAATCCATGATCTGCCCCATCCTTTGTTATGCCAGCGTCGCTTGGATTTTCACCCCTCCCTGGTTCTATAAAGCCCTCCAAATCCTCGAACGCCATGCACTCCGCCTCGCATTCCGCATCCACCTTCCGTCCCCCACGCATATCCTCTACGACTTCATCCTTTTCCTTGAACACATCTGCACACTATATATTGTCCACCGCCTTGCTCCCCCTCACCCCCTGGTGTCTCCCTTCCTCGCCACCCCCAACCAGTTGCTGCGCCTTTACCGTGTGTCCCTCCCTCTCTCCATCTCCACACACTCCATCTCCTTTCCCAACACAACTTCCACCATCTACCCCTCCCAGATGATGAGCTTCGCCCTGACATCTACCCTTCCTACCAACTCTAACCCCCTCTTCCTGCCTCCTCCTCAGGGCTCCCTATTCTCCCCCTCCCTCCTTCTGAGCGGCTTTCCCCTCCTACTCCCCCTCCATCTCTTGTGCCTCCTTTCAGTGTCTCTGCGCTCCCTCCTGCCCTGTCTCCCCTTTTCCTCCCACCCCACGTGTCTCCTGCCTCTTTGTGGACCCACAGGTGCCCCTCCTCTCTTCATCCCACCGCTTCCCCAGCTCCCCATGCTCTCCCCTCCTTTTCCATCCTCTCTGACCTTTCCCTCGTCAGGTCCCACCTGGTAGTTTTCTTCTTCGTCGTGTGTGCTCCAAGTGGGTTTTAAGTGTGTTGTTTTGGAGTGTTTTTAATACTGTGGCCAACTTTTAACCTGTACACACGCATTCAGTGTCTTCTCTGTCTTTTAAGAATCGCTAACTGTGTTTTTTAACTTTCTGGTGATTTTTTTAACTGTCCCCCATGAACGTCTACATGTCAATGTATTTTTACCTCCATTTTCTCCCCTTACTCTGTTTTATGTTCCCCTTTTTTATCTCCTTATGTATGTATCATTCAAATCTTGTTTTAGTTGTCGTGTCACTCGGCTGAAGAGCAGCGGATTGTGCCGCTGACAGCCCTCCCCTGCCCATATGGGGCAAGGGAATGAAATCACAATAAAGAAAAAAAAAAACTAGTCCAGCCAGTCTATCTCGGCAGTACTGCGTTCTGCTCGTTGCTCGTTGATGACATTTGCCTGGCTCTGGTTCCGAGTGGATTTACGTTTGGTGTTTGGTGTTTGGTGGTGTGGTTTCCACAAGCCCCCGTTGTTTATCTCTTCCTTGTTGTGTCGCTCATAGTCGGTCGTGGTCGGTTGTTGTCAGTTGTCGTTGGTCTGTCGTCCGACCCGTCCTGTGTTTACCCGGTGGTGTGTGCTCCACCGCCGGCGGCTTCGCCGCCTGGAGGCTCCGATCCACAGCCCAAGGCGTTCCCGCTGTTGTTTGTGGTTACTACAACTTTTAACCCTAACTGGGCCTGGCACTTGAATCGATTTACAATAAACTACTACATCATAGTAATTTTCATAGCAAGAATGTATTTACAAGCAGGAACTTTAGATATCAAAATACATTCATAGATAATTCACATCTTTAGAAGTAGGCCAATAACTATGAAAAAAAACATACAAAGAACAATTAGTGAATCAGAAAATAACGGCAGGCCAGAATAGACAATTACTTATTAATAAAATGTCCGTCTCATTATCTCATCCATTAATCACAGTACAAGGCTGCCATTATGTGACAGGAAAGATGCAGTCGTATTAGCAGTCCACAACAGACGCAATGGGATCTGCTGATAGGTAATTACGTGCTAGCTCCCTAGCGTCTAGGAAAGTAGAACAACGTTTTCCTGTAGACACAGTGAGTAACTGTATTCCAGTGTAATCTACACACAACACTCCTTCTAGTAAGATGCATTGTTGAGTAATGTCCTATTTGCATTCACTGGCATAGTTGTTCTACCATTTGTTAGAGTCGTTATTGCACGCTTTGGTAAAAGTACTAGCAAAGTGTATTGTAACCTCACTATTAGCTAGCAGTATCGTTTTAGACTTTGTAGGACTATATGAGTTAACCCCTTCGTCGTTGCGACTGTAACCAAGTGTTACTGTGGCAATCGGTGCTATCTGTTTGTAGGTTGCATTCTTCATCTACAAACGTGACGCCCTGCGAGAGCTGCTGCAGATTCTGTCCGACGTCAGGGGAAGTTATGGTAACGGCAAAAGCAGTCATAGGATCCGGAGCCGAAACCAAAAGCTGTCACGCCGCCTGTACATATTCATGCAGGTACTGACCAACACTCAGTGTAAATGTTACAGATATCCAAAAACAACGTTTAAAAATATGATTCGTACAATAATGTTTCAATTTTTAATGTGATGCCAAACAGATGCGACTGTATGAAGGACATCCGTTCATCAGCAAAACTTTTAGCTTTAGGATGTGGCGAGAAGAAGCGCACTGGCTTTGCGTAAGGACTCTATCTCAAGTTTACCGAATTTCTACCATTAAATCATTTGTGCTATTTTTTATAACTGTCTACTGAGCTTGCATATAATAATATGGACACCTTCCCAATATGTCGCGGGAATAGCTCTGCTCCCCGAAACAGGCCTAACTTATCTGAGGATCACATGTAAATCCTGAATAGTGATCAGTGGAATTTTATACTAATTCTTACATAAAAAGTGTTGAAATTCTTGAGAGGTGCTTCAGTATCCCAATACACCCTTAATTTTAAATGGGAACATTTTAGGGTAGGCTTTACCGTGACTGTTATCGACATTAAATGAAACAACAAGTATACTGTTATCAGTCACTGTTTATTTATCTCCACGACGCGTTTCAAAGGTTTAAACCTCCATCAGGTGGATTTACATTTGTTGATGTGACATTTATGTGTGTGTCGTGCTACGTATTTGGAGGAACTTGTGGCACTGTCTCCAGATTCCTTTCACTGTCGTAACACATCACATTTATACGGCCTTATTTTGTAAACAAACCCTTTGAAACGCGTCGTGGAGATAAACAGTGACGGCTAAAAGTATATTTGTTGTTTCATTTAACACCTTTAATTATTTTTTCAGTAGACACTCATGTGTCTCACTTATATCTTGATACGAACGTTTCGACGCTGGGGAGTACGTGTTCCTTCATTCTCATGTTCATCGTGCCTATCTTCTGCTCTGAATGCCATGTGACACGGAGCATTATCACCTCAGACGATGCAGCCATGTGGTTAAAGCTATGCCTATGCTATTGTTTGATTACTGTCACTTAAAAATGACTACTGACCTTATATCCACTTTCAGCACCTTCATCTTCTTTCACAGTATACGCTGAAAAAAATACTATCGTTAAATATATTATTTCTCATTATTCTCCATTAGAAGACCACAGGAAAGCACCTGGTTAAAAGTCAACTTATTTGACAATGGGACATTCCTCTAAACCTAGGTAACTTTTAAATCAAGCGATTTTGAACGTGGAAGCCTAAGCACGAACAACATTCATCATCATTTACAGCGGAAAGAGTACAACACAAATTGTATGGTGTTCTCCACATTTAAATACGAACTTGTCGTAGAAAAAGTGTGACCGTTGACGAGTTCGAGCACATTGTATATCTCCATTGGTCTAAAGCTCAGCAGTCCATTTTCTGGTAACGATCTGATTATAAGCAATAAATACTTTAATATCCCTTGTGATTCTGTCAGTAAGCTAAGCGTTGATTAAACTGTTCTGCTTTTCAGATGAATTTGAGCTATGCGTATTTTCATGAAATTTGATGCATAAGCACATAAGCTCTGGCGCCCCTAATTAGTTACATATACACTCTAAGATACAAAAAAATATTAAAGAAAATGACGCAACACGAAGAAATTATTCGAATGGGACTAAAATCGGTAGTAGTTATGTATATTTGCAGACAAACAAATGATTATGATTTCAGAAAAAATTGATAATTTATTCAAGAGAAAGTGCTTCACAAATTGAGCAAGTCAGTAGTGCGTTCGTGTCCCTGTCGCCACAGTGCAAGCAGTTATTCAACTTGACATTGATTGTCGGAGTTGTTGAATATCCTCCTGATGGATATCGTACCAAATCTGTCCAGTTGGCACGTTAGATCGTCAAAGTGCGCAGCTGGTTGGAGGGCCCTGCCCACAGTTCTCCAGACGTTCTCAGTTGGGGAGGGATCTGGCGACCTTGCTGACGAAGACAGAATTTGGCAAGCATGAAGGCAAGCAGTAGAAATACTCGCCATTTGAGGACGTGCTTTATCTTGCTGAAATGTAAGCCCGAATGATTTGACATGAAGGGCAACCAAACGGGGCGGCAGATATCGTCGACTTACCGCTGAGCTGTAAGGGTACCGCAGATGACGACCCAAGGCATCCTGCTACGAGAGGAAATGGCACCGCAAACAATCACTCCAGGTTGTCGGACCGCATGGCCGACAAAATACAAGTTGATGTCTCATCATTGTCTTTGACGTCTCCAGACACATCTTCACTGGTCGTGGGGGCTCAGTTCCAAGCGGGTCTCATCGCTGAAGACAATTCTACTCCAGTCAATAAGATTCCAGGCCGCAGACCTGTCGGGAGACTTCCCGGAGAGCGATGGGATTTCAACCTGACTGTCGCCCGCCATACGGCCCGACAACCAGGACTGATGCTCTGGGATGCCATTTCATTTCATAGCAGAACTCCTTTGGTTGAGCCTTACAGCACAGCGGCACGACGACGATATTCTACGACTCGTTTCGTTGACCTTCGTAACAAACCATCCTGGGGTTACGCTTAAACAAGATAATGCCCATCCGCACACTGCCAGAGTTTCTGATGCTTGTTTTCGTGCTTGCCAAACAATACATTCGCCAGCAAGGTAGCCAGCCAGATCACTTCCCAACAGAGAACAATTGGAGCATTGGGGTCAGAGCGACCTACCGAGCCTGTTGGACAGAATTTGGCACGATGTCTCTCAGGAGTACAGCCAGCAGCTCTGCCTATCAATTCCAAGCCGAACAACTTGTTGCATGAGGACCAGGGGTGGAAGAACCCGTTGTTGACTTGCTCAGTAAGTGAAACTTTTTCTCTTGAATAAATCATCTGATTTTTCTGAAACTGCAATCATTTGTTCGTCAGTACATGTGCATAACATTTACCCATTTCTATCTGTCCCATTTGGATAGCCGGCCGGGGTGGCCGAGCGGTTCTAGGCGCTACAGTCTGGAACCGCGCGACGGCTGCGGTTGCAGGTTCGAATCCTGCCTCGGGCATGGATGTGTGTGATGTCCTTAGGTTAGTTAGGTTTAAGTAGTTCTAAGTTCTAGGGGACTGATGGCCTCAGAAGTTAAGTCCCATAGTGCTCAGAGCCATTTCAACCATTTACATATATATTTGCACTTGAGAGGACTCGCTGAAATATTACAAGACAACACAGAATACGTAAATTATTTTACATGTAAGTGAGAAACAGCTTCAGAAAATGAGACATACGGATTTTGAAAAAACATCATTTGATTTCACAACACTATGTCTACTACACGAATAGAGATAGAAAGTTCCGGTGCATTTTAATTTATTCAGCGAATCTGAAAGTTCATTTTATGATGAAAACTCCATTTCTCTACGAGCCGTAGCATCACAGAACTGATAGCTGCACTAAGAGCATTTTGCTCACAAACGAATGATGCACCATTGGCCTCCAATTTCATCTCTTCTCGTCGTATGAAATTTTTCATTATCGGTGTCTGTGAAATTTTTCATTTACGTGTCTTCGCTTCCAACGACCTTGGGAAAAATAAGACGCCTCATAACAACGGTAGTCAACACAGTAACCCTAGATGCGCTCGCTAAAAATATGTAACGAGTTTAACTGTCGTTCTGTTGTTTGTTTTTTTTTTTTTTTTTTTTTTGTCATGCGTGTGATGTGGGCCACACTGACATTTGTGAGACTTAAGTAAAATTTTTGATTGTGAAAGTAATTGTAAAAAGTCGCCAAAGGTTTTACGAGGGACGTTCAACAAGTAATGCTACATAGTTCTTTCTTAAAGTAGGTTAGTTTAATGCAAGATTCCAGTACACCATATTTTTCCCCACTCTTTTTACTACAAAATCCCATTTTTAAACATGATCTCCGTTCAATGCTTTGGTTTCCAGCGGGGTGCATTCTTCATTGGGCCAAACAGAAGGAAAATGTTTACTGATTTCTTTTAGGCGACAAGGAACCCAGTGGCACAAACCTCTGAGGGCCCCTACTAGTGGACGAGTATGTCAGCAACAGAGACCTCAAATTGCGCGACGAGCTGTTTAATTGAGAGGCGTCGATCACCTCCAATGAGAGTGTCCGCACGTTCCACGACTGCAGGAGTCACAGCTGTGTTGGGCCGGCCGGCACGCAGGAGATCGGACAGGTCTGTGCGACCTTGTTGCGATGAGGGAAGACACCTCCCCTTTCGATTCACCGAGCTTGTGTTCACTGGCGGGTCTCTGCAAACATTCTACAAGCAGCCTATGAATATCTGCGGTGCTCTGGTTTTCCGCCAAAAGAAACACAATGACAGCTCTTTGCTACGCCGCTACGGTCGTCATTTTAAAGACTACGTATAGCGCCACCCCTATCGCAACTCCATGAAACTATAGCGTCTGTAACGGGAATATTCCACGATGTCCCATACACATTCCACGTCTTTTCTACCGAAACAGATCGAGAAAAAAATGTGTTGCATTATTTATAGAATGCCCCTCGTATGTACGTAGATATGAAATATACAGGATGGTCCATTGATAGTGACCGGGCCAAATATCTCACGAAATAGGCGTCAAACGAAAAAACTACAAAGAACGAAATTTGTCTAGCTTGAAGCGGGAAACCAGATGGCGCTATGGTTGTCACGCTAGATAGCGCTGCCACAGGTCAAACGGATATCAACTGTTTTTTTTTTAAATAGGAACCCCATTTTTATTACATATTCGTGTAGTACGTAAAGAAATATGAATGTTTTAGTTGGACCACTTTTTTCGCTTTGTGATAGATGGCGCTGTAATAGTGACAAACGTATAAGAACGTGGTATCACGTAACATTCCGCCAGTGCGGATATTTGCTTCGTGATACATTACCCGTGTTAGAATGTACTGTTTACCAATTGCGGAAAGGTCGATATCGTGTTGATGTATGGCTGTTGTGATCAAAATGGCCAACGGGTGTGTCCTATGTATGTTGCTCGGTGTCCTGGACGACATCATCCTAGTGTCCGGACCGTTCGCCGGATACTTACGTTATTTAATGAAACAAGAAGTGTTCAGCCACATGTGAAACGTCAACCACGACCTGCAACCAATGATGATACCCAAGTAGGTGTTTTAGCTGCTGTCGGGGCTAATCCGCACATCAGTGGCAACCAAATTGCGCGAGAATCGGGAATCTCAAAAACGTCGGTGTTCAGATTAAACATCGATTGCAGCCGTACCATATCTGTATGCACCAGGAATTGCATGGCGACGACTTTGAACATCGTCTAGTGTTCTGCCACTGGGCACAAGAGAAATTACGGAACGACGACAGATCTTTTGCCCGCGCTCTATTTAGCGACGAAGCGTCATTCACCAACAGCGGTAACGTAAACCGGCGTAATATGCACTATTGGCAACGGAAAAACCACGATGGCTACGACAAGTGGAACATCAGCGACCTTGGCGGGTTAATGTATGGTGAGGCATTATGGAGGAAGGATAAATCGCCCCCATTTTATCGATGGCAATCTAAATGGTGCAATGTGTGCTGATTTCCTACGTAATGTTCTACCGATTACGTAATTACTACAAGATGTTTCACTGCATGACAGAATGGCGATGTGCTTCCAGCATGATGGATATTCGGCACATAGTTCGCGTGCGATTGAAGCGGTATTGAATAGCATATTTCATGACAGGTGGATTGCTCGTCGAAGCACCATACCATGGCCCGCACGTTCACCGGGTTTGACGTCCCCGGATTTCTTTCTGTGGGTAAATTTGAAGGATATTTGCTATCGTGATCCACCGACAACGCCTGACAACATGCATCAGCGCGTTCTCAATGCATGTGCGAACATTACGCAAGGCGAACTACTCGCTGTTGAGAGGAATGTCGTTACATGCATTGCCAAATGCATTGAGGTTGACGGACATCATTTTGAGCATTTATTGCATTGATGTGGTATTTACAGGTAATCACGCTGTAACAGCATGCGTTCTCACAATTGGTAAGTTCACAAAGGTACATGTGTCAAATTGGCACAACCGAAATAAAATGTTCAAAAGTCCCTACGTTCTGTATTTTAATTTAAAAAACCTACCTGTTACCAACAGTTCGTCTAAAATTGTGAGCCATATGTTTGTGACTATTACAGCGCCATCGATCACAAAGCGAAAAAAGAAGTGGTACAACTAAAACATTCATAATGCTTTGTGTACTACACGAATATGTAATAGAAAATGTGGTTCGTATCTAAAAAACGCAGTTGATATCCGTTTGACCTATGGCATCGCTATCTAGCGGGCCCCCATAGCGCCATCTGGTTTCCCCCTTCAAGCTAGATAAGTTTCGTTCTTTGTAGTTTTTTCGTTTGACGCTTATTTCGTGAGATATTTGGCCTGATCACGATCAATGGACCACCCTGTATACTCTTGTAAAATCGATTTCTTCGTTTGAAAAAAAAAGTCTAGACTTATGATAAAGTCCACCCTACACTTTTATCTTCGTTCATGTAGAAGACCTACTCTTGTGAAATCGGAAGAACGTTATAATCACCCTGTATTTATTGCAGAAGTTTGGTGTTAGTGAGGCCAGGCTCTCAGTGTCTGGCTGCAGCGTAGCTCAACCAGAGACGTACAAATCTTGCTTCTTTCCGCAGGTGGCGCTCATCCAGGGTCTCGTCGCGTGGCTTTCCACTCCGCTGCTGGCTCGCGCTTTTCTCGCCTCAGACCAGGAGCCACTTGAATCTGCTCGCCAGTTCCCCGTACCCCTTTGGTTCCCTGAGTATATGTATCTTTCACCCTCGTATGAAATACTCTATGTTGTTCAAGCTTTCTGCCTACTAGTAGGGACGCAGTCTGCTACCTGCGTGGACGCCTTCTTTATTCACATAATGCTGGTGGTGGCAGCTGAGCTAGAAGTTCTGAACGAAAACATTACAGTCATGCAGAAGGATCGCCTTACGGTTCAAGGAACGGAATATCAACAGAGGAATCATCGGACTGTACCTAAACGCGACGGGTCGACCGTTGAAAGCAATGATTATCTTCAAAGTACTGAGCACGTGTCATTAGAGGGCATCGCAAACGATATGTATCCACAACTGGTAAAGAACATTCACCATCATCATGAAATTCTCAGGTAAGCAAAATCACTTCCAAGGATACTGACACGCAACGTATTTGATAAACTTAATCAGATCAATTTACTGTTATTGTTGTTGCTTTAATGTTGTCCCAATTCAAGTTATGGTTAGAAAACCTTACATTTCTATGAATAACATTGATTGTACGTTGAATACGAGGAGTGTAATAGTAATCTTGCTCCTATCGCAGACACGGTCCAATAAGTACCTCAATTCAGCTGTCATTATCAGCTTTCGCGACGACCTAAATTGTGACAATAGCAGCAGCAGTTGAATAGCGTGGATTGCAGCAGCGGGTAGACAGGGCACAAAACAACTTTTAATGCTCATTGACAACAGCTCCGGAGTCCATCCATATCATTCATCCAGAACCATCTTCTAGATAAGATTTAAGTGAATCCTCCCCCCCCCCCCACCCCACCTTCCCCACACATCATCACTGCTACACGCGTGTCTCTGTGGTCGAAGCTCGAATGAAGCTAACTAATCGTCTGTTAGGACAAAGTACGTGTTGATACATCGTAACATGATGCTGTTCGTGTTGGCTCCTACGTTAGCTGATCGTGATTCTAATGAGTATGTTCCGGAAGACACTGAGCGAGCGACGCAGCTGTGACCATCTCATACAGAGGATAGCAATGAGTAAGCGGCAGAGGGTAAGGCCGGATTACGGGAGATTTCAGTCGGCTCGATGACAGACAGAGTCGGATCTGTACCCGAAAGCTTATCCCCGCCCGTATCCGCCCAATTTCATACAAAATATCCGATTCAGACTCATATTATTCTGTGACTGTGTTCTTTGGTCCCATAGTACTTCCCACAATTTTTCCTTCTGTCGACACATCTGTGCTGGCTGAATATCCACATTGTCTCATTGCTGCAATAATTTCCTGAAGGATGGTCATTCTTGCAATTTATGCGTTGTTGGCGAGTGCTCAAGCAAGGGTGAGGTACAAGTTAATTGCCGAATACCATTCCGGAAGTTGCCCCCACGGTGACAGAATCCTGGATGGGTTTAATGAAGCCTCGTCTCTCCACAGCTTGGACTGGACGCACATCAAGTTTCACATATTGTGCATTGGCTTTCTTGAAACGATCGCTCTTGGTTAATGGTACAGATACAAAACTGCAAAAGCAGTGAAGGGTTCAGAATTCTACCGATAATATTCACCGATAAAGTCTCCAACGAAACGCAGCAACATCATGAAAAATAACATGAAGTCCAAGGCAGTATTTATAAATGTTATACATGCTTTCTTTACCTGTTTCTAACATGTTATTATTCTGTTGCTACACGCTTGTTTTAGCGGAATTTTGTGTCCACCCGCATAACCAAATTCCTATTGTCCGATGATGACTTTTGTGATAACATGTGTTTGCATTTCACAAACTCAACACATCCAGGAATAATAGCGCTGACTTTATTATTCACTACGTAAAAATTGTGCCAAACTTTGCTTTTTGCTCTTGGATTTGGTATTAACTCCCACTTCTTAATCTTTGTTTGTTAACGTGGCAGAATTTTATATAAGTGAGGTCCAGTGGATCCCCATGATGTGTTAATGTTGCTGTATACATAGAATATTAATAACTAGGTTATTTAATACAAAATAATGTATAAGAAACCTTATAAATTATGAAATTGAATAAATTAATGCTTGTTTGAAGAAATAACGTATTTCATTACGTTAGGAAACAGGTAATACTTACAGTTACGTTCACACAATATAAACTAAACATTCAGTGATTCAACAGTTTCTACTGATGACTCTTTACAACTACCATTAATACACTGATCACACACAGTAAGGAAATGTTTCATGCATATGGATGTAAATCAGGGTTTTTCATCATTTCTAGGGTAGGTGATGCACCTCCTTTTCGCAACTGACATTTCTTGACAGCAGATGTTGGTCCACTCGTTTTTGCTGTCCTTTGGTGAATTTCTCTGAGTAAGTGATCCATTATTGCCCTCTACTGTAGCTGGTCTTGCACCAAGCCGAATCCAGTTTCCCAAAGAAAATCTTTCCTTGGCATTTTGTTTTCGGGGTTATTGCTGCTAAAAATTGCAATGAGAAAGAATATCATAATAGGCCATCCACTGCACTTCCTTGCAGTTGATTATGTGGTAGACAACTTGCCATCAACCCCGCCCCCTTTCCCCCCACTTATCTTCTCTGTCGTTGTAGAATGTGATTATGTTTTTTTTCTTGTTAACACCGGTGGTAGGGTCTATTGACGTGTCTTCAAGATGCATAAAAGAAATTAAAATTACATTTTTATTCTTCTTTAGGGCATAGGAGTAAGAAGAGAAGTCATTTTGAAAGCCAAACATTGTGGATTTCACATCTCTCTACTTAGCCGCATGTTTGGGAGGAACCTCTCGCTTGATCTTCAGCGTACCGACATACAAGATGACAATAATTGAACTATATGAAAACAACGTAACTTAATTAGAAACTACGGCGTGCACATACCTTTTTGAACATGTAAATGTCGCTACAGATATTCCAATTAAGGTTATGATATGTTCGATACGCCTACCCTCATAGGTGATGGTGTGCCGCAGAAAAATGGCGAATTCTTAATGAGCCGTTGAAGTGTCGGAAAATCGCGGTCTGCGAAGTGCTCCTCCAGGGCATCAAACACTCTTTACTTCGATGTGGTCGAGCTCCGTCTTGTATGAACCGCATCTTATCGAAATCGGGGTCACTTTGGGTAATGAAGCTAAAATCATCACCCAAAACCATCACATACCAATCGGTAGTCACCATGCCAGGAATATCACACCGACTATTCCGTGACTGGACATTGCACTCCACACAGTCACCAGTTGAGGGTGAAGACACTTTTATATCGCGCAATGCGCATTCTCAGTCCCCCAGATGCGGCAATTTAGCTTATTGACGAACCCATACAAATGAAAGTGACCGACAAGAAGGCGCGCGCGCATGCGCATACTAATTCCCATCACGCCCCGCGGCCAACCATGCGGTTTGAACGTCTTGAAGAAACCGTTCAGAAGTTTTGACGATTTTATTTCATGTAGTTCAATAATTATCACCCTGTATGTCAGGCTTTCCTCCAACAATCTTAGGACAAGAGGAACACCAGAAAATCAGTTATCTCCAGTTGTGTTCCTACCTGTGCCACTCAGTGGTTCTACCAGTCTCAAAACCACATCAGCTACAGAGGTGGACGCCTCGAATGGGCCATTATGTTGATTTTCAAGGTAAATCTCCATGGAAATAGTATACCAAGTTTTCGCATCTATTAGAGAGAAGACTTAGAGACCACACTTAGCTGATTTAGACGGCAAATACTGTCGAAAGCTATAGCGACTTCTGAATGGTACAACCTGCTCATCTGCTGTCAGATATTCAGTAGGTATGTAATTGACTCTGCAGTTGCGTATGAAATGTTCAAATGTAAACCGTTATTTACCGTTGTGGTGGGGTATCCGTCATCGAACCGCATGTGCTTCAGAAGAAACTGGAAACAACTCAAGGTGATTGTTGATGGAAAACCTTGAATTCCTATTCATTGTATATTCCACAAGTCGCGCTAGTTTCAGTGACCTGAGCGAATAGATCCTGCTAAAATCAGAAATCCAATGATGGGTTTTACCTCAGTATCATCAGTCAAACAAGCAGTCCTGTCATTTTTATTCTTTTGCTTGTCTTCATCAATTTTTATGTTTGTACTGACTGTACTAACACTAATGAGTGTGGTTTCTATTAGCTCAGAGAAACAATCATTGGGAGATATACAAGTCTTTGCCGATCCCTTACTCCAGGAACATGAGTTATGATATTTCTCATTCTAGCTTTTACTCTCTGATTGGCAGGAATCTTCCTCCATTGCGTACTCTTGTCTTTACCTATGAAAAAATTAGACAGGTCTGAGTCTACACCATCTGAACCACCAGAATACTCACCGGCGGTACTACGCTCATACTCATACAGTAACCTGACACACAGAATGAGGAGCCCATCCATCTACAGAGTTATCTTCATCCGAAATTTCCTCAGTGAAGCAATTGGAAACGTCTTCTTCCATCGTCTGTTACAAGAATGAAATCAATTAATGAGAATTCCAAATGCAGACTTTTAGGAAAGCGTGAGTATGCGAATTTACGCCTACTTGTTCGGCACTATGTTGTAACGGAAGTGTTGACGTGAAGGGGTAGGAACTTCCCAGCCACTAAATACCTGTCAAACACTACCGACAATGAGCAATACAACAGTGAAAAACTGGTGACGGGGAGTAAAAAGATGTGAGACAGGGCTGCTAGACGGCAGGCAGTGTTGCCAACTTTGGTCATATAAATTTAGCTAAACTAAATGTGCTTGGGATCTGTCAGATCCCACGCTAAGAGTTAAAGGTTAATGTTTTTCCTTGTTTCCTCAGCCACTGCTTCTCAGTAGAGTCAACAGTAAAAGCATTCAGAATACAAAATTCCAGTTCACGGCAAATAATTAAGGAATCACCACGAGCAGTATCGAACGACATAAGAATTATCAACTGCTGAACAATGCGTGAAATGCGTCATAAAGCCACTACGGAGCCTGTGTCCTTTAAAGATACGCTCAGATCCGCAAATGCCAGAGATATCCGAATAGTGAAGCAGCATGCACAGTTGTTCGAAACACTGCACTGCACGGCGGCCGAAGTAACAGTCGCCCGACCGTATCCGCTCAGACCCGGTTGTACCCGAGAGACGCGACTCGGCGGCACAGCAGGGCGCACTGTTGTGTCACAACACAGAGACGGACGCGGCGGTCGGCGTAACTAGCGGTACACCCGACCGTACCGGCCCGATATAGACCACTGCTAAGCAGTCCCAGGCAAAATTGGTTCCCCAAACCTCTCTTCGTTTCGCGGAATTCTTGGCTTGATCTGTCATTTTAGCAAAAGAGGTTGCTACGCTATGCTAGATGTGTGTGCTTGTCATCAAACAGTAACATCTACATCTATATGGATACTCTGCAAATCACACTTAAGTGCTCGGCAGAGTGTCCATCGAACCACCTTCACAATGATTCTTTGTTAATCCACTGTCAAACGACGTACAGAGAAAAACGAACACGTATATTTTTCCGTACGAGTTGTGATTTCCCAACCAAGGGAGGTCGAGCAGTGGTTAGGACACTGGACTCTCATTCACGAGGACGACGATTCAAATATGTGCCTGGCCATCTTGATTTTTTTGGTGGTTTTTCTGAATGGCTTCAGATAAATATCGGGATGGTTTATTTGCAAGGGCACAGTCGACTTCCTTCCCCATCCTTTTCTAATACGAGGTTGTGCTCCGTCGTAAGGACCTCGTTGTCGACAGGACCTTCAACACTAATCTCTTCCTCCCTTCCCATTTCCCTTCCTTTATTATGACGATTGTTTTTCCATATGTGGGTCGGCGTCAAGTAATATTTTCGCATTCGGCGGAGAGAGTTGACGATTAAAATTTCGTGAGAAGATCCCACCGCAACGAGAAACGCTTTTGTTTTAATGCTGTCGACCCCAAATCCTGTATCACGTCCGTGATACTCTCTTTCCTATTTCACGATAATACTAAATGTGCTGCCCTTCTCTGAAGTTTCTCGATGTACTCCGTAAATCCTATCTGCTAAGGACCCCACGCCGCGCGGCAGTACTCTAAAAGAGGACGGACAAGCTTAGTATAGGCAATCTGTTGAGAAGATCTGTTCTTCTAAGTGTTCTGCCAATAAAACACAGTCTTGGTTCGCTTTCCCACAACTTTTTCTATGTGTTTTGGAAATTTGTGGTAAGTTCAAGTGGTTCATCGGTCCCGAGGCTTACACACTGCTTAATCTAACTTAAACTAACTTACGCTACGGACAACACGCACACCCATGCCCGAGGGAGGAGTCGAACCTCTGACGGGGGTAGCCTCGCAAACTGTGGCAAGGCGTCTCAGACCACAGACCAAGCAGCTACCCCGCGCTGCTTTCTTAGTGTTCCTTCCAATTTAAGTTGATTCCTAGTATCTAGTTGAATTTACGGCCTCTGGATTTCACTGATTTATAGTGTAACCGAAGTTACTTTCATGCTGAAAAAAATAGAAATGTCTCTACGACTTTTTTTACCTGTAACTATCAGGTTCACTATCTCTAGGCCTCCTTGCACAACAGCACCCCACAACAAATTGTACACTACATAGCGGAGGAAATGGCTCTGAGCACTATGGGACTTAACATCTGTGGTCACCAGTCCCCTAGAACTTAGAACTACTTAAACCTAACTAACCTAAGGACCGTAGCGGTCACGCGGTTCCAGACTGAAGCGCCTAGAACCGCACGGCCACACTGGCCGGCTTAGCGGAGGAAATATTGTGTATTAATGTCATTTTCCTCCCTCTTCTTTTTAGTTCATGGATGCTCCATGGCAAGAATTATTGGTACTTCTGTGCTTTTGTAGTTTTACCGTCATAATCATTATAAGAGACACATTTTGAGCAAAAAATGTTTTTGTTGACTCGCATTCGTTCTTGGGCTTCCAACAACTTTGAGAACAATTTCTGCTCGACGTACATCTTCCGTTTGGCATTTCCTATTGCAGTTTATTGGACATTTAAGCGAAACTTTCACTGTAACTAAACCAACAAGTGACAATGAGTCAAACTTTTCTTTGTTCAGCCTTAGCTGTTCTGTTAACGCAGTAGTTGAATGATGTAGATACAATCAAACAGACGACATTCTGTTTTGGTGGAAGATTATTTCCGCACCCCATAAAGGTTTAAAATATAAGCGACTCACCAGTTACCTACTCATAAAAATATTTTTACGTGGTTCCCTCCAACCAACTAAATTTCAACTGTATCGGTGCATGAATTAGAGTAAAATATTTATTGTTATTTAAGTAAATGTTCACTACTCAACAATAACTATCCACCCACCGACTTCTGATAAACAATAAGGAAATTCTCTGGAGGAGTTAATTGGATTCTTGAGGACAGAAATGTTGAGACACATGCTGAGCTGTCCACCGCTCAGTTTCATTTCAGATCAAGGAACATAAATTCCGGACGAATACGCAGAGTAATCTACGCAATACTTCACCCATTCGCTAGTTGCTAAACCCATCGGGAAATCGACTTTCACTTTCGAACACAAAACTTTTTTTCGGTTATGTGCTCTCTCCGATAGCGCGTTTCTAATCCTTCAGGATGTGATATTTCAAAGCAAATGATGATCCACCGCATCGTGTTCCCTAAAGCCGCAGTATAACTGGGCGTAATATCCTCGTGCAAAAACGAAAAACTAAATTCCAGCATATTTCTTTAAACAACAAATTTTCGTCGGGAACATGCGTATCTTAGAACGTGACCAAACTCACTTGCAAGTTTAAGCGAAAATACCTTCCTGAAAATTCTTTCACATTACATTTACATACATACTCCAAAATCCACCATACGGTGCGTGGCGGAGGGTACGTTTACCACAACTAGCATCTTCTCTCCCTGTTCCACTCCCAAACAGAACGAGGGAAAAATGACTGCCTATATGCCTCTGTACGAGACCTAATCTCTCTTATCTTATCCTTGTGGTCTTTCCGCGAAATATAAGTTGGCGGCAGTAAAATTGTACTGCAGTCAGTCTCAAATGCTGGTTCTCTAAATTTCATCAGTAGCGATTCACGAAAAGAACGCCTCCTTTCCTCTAGAGACTCCCACCCGAGTTCCTGAAGTATTTCCGTAATACTCGCGTGATGATCAAACCTACCAGTAATAAATCTAGCAGCCCGCTTCTGAATTGCTTCTCTGTCCTCCCTCAATCCGACCTGATAGGGATCCCAAACGCTCGAGCAGTACTCAAGAATAGGTCGTATTAGTGTTTTATAAGCGGTCTCCTTTACAGATGAACCACATCTTTGCCCGCATCTCGTGGTCGTGCGGTAGCGTTCTCGCTTCCCACGCCCGGGTTCCCGGGTTCGATTCCCGGCGGGGTCAGGGATTTTCTCTGCCTCGTGATGGCTGGGTGTTGTGTGCTGTCCTTAGGTTAGTTAGGTTTAAGTAGTTCTAAGTTCTAGGGGACTTATGACCGCAGCAGTTGAGTCCCATAGTGCTCAGAGCCATTTTTTTTAACCACATCTTTCCAAAATTCTACCAATGAACCGAAGACGAATATCCGCCCTCCCCACGACTGCCATTACATGCTTGTTCCACTTCACATCGCTCTGCAATGTTACGCCCAAATATTTAATTGACGTGACTGTGTCAAGCGAGTATTTAAACATTACGGGATTCGTTTTCCTATTCATCTGCATTAATTTACATTTTCTATATTTAGAGTTAGCTGCCATTCTTTACACCAATCACAAATCCTGTCCAAGTCGTATCCTCCTACAGTCACTCAAGGACGACACCTTCCCGTACACCACAGCATCATCAGCAAACAGCCGCACATTGCTGTTCACTCTATCCAAAAGATCATTTATGTAGATAGAAATCAACAGCGGGCCTACCACACTTCCCTGGGGCACTCCAGATGATACCTTCACCTTCGATGAACACTCACCATCGAGGACACCGTACTAGGTTCTATTACTTAAGAAGTCTTCGAGCCACTCACATATTTGGGAACCAATCCCATATGCTCGTACCTTAGTTAGGAGTCTGCAGTGGGGCACCGAGTCAAACGCTTTCCGGAAGTCTAGGAATATGGCATCCGTCTGATACCCTTCATCCATGGTTCGCTAGATATCATGTGCAAAAAGGGCGAGTTGCGTTTCGCAGGAGCGATGCTTTCTAAAGCCGTGCTGATACATAGACAGCAGCTTCTCTGTCTCAAGGAAATTCATTATATTCGAACGGAGAATATGTTCGAGAATCCTGCAACAAACCGATGTCAAGGATATTGGTCTGTAATTTTGAGGATCCGTCCTTCACCTGCGCATTTTTCCAGTCGCTCGGGACTTTACGTTGGGCGAGAGATTCGCGATAAATGCAAGCTAAGTAAGGAGCCAATGCAATAGAGTACTCTCTGTAAAACCGAATTGGAATCCCATCAGGACCTGGCGATTTATTTATTTTCAACCCATTCAGCTGCTTCACAACCCAAGGGATGTCTATCACTATGTCCTCGATACGGGAATCTATACGAAACTCGAACGGCGGTATGTTTGTACGATCCTTCCGCCTGAAAGATTTCTCAAATGCTAAATTTAAAATTTCAGCTTTCGTTTTGCTGTCTTCCGTTGCCAGACCAGACTGATCAGTGAGTGACTGGATGGAAGCCTTCGACCCGCTTACCCATTTTACGTAGGACCAGAATTTCCTTAGGTTTCCAGCAAGATTTTTGCTAAGGTATGACGGTGGTAGTGGTTGTATGCTTCGTGCATCGCTCTTTTTACAGCAACACGAATCTCTACTAACTTTTGCATGTCCTCATTCTCCCGATCTTTCTTGAAGCGCGTGTGCAACTGTCTTTGCTTCCTGAGCATTCTCCGAATTGCGCTGTTAAACCACGGTGGGTCTTTTCCGTCCGTAACCCACTTTTTTGGCACATACTTGTCCAATGCGTGATTTACAATGCGTTTAAAATTTGCCCATAATTCTTCCACATCCATCGTACCGGAAGTAAATGAAGTCGATTCATTTACTAAGTGGGATGCTAACAACTGCTCATCTGCTCTTTCTAGTAAGAATGCTCTCCTAGCCTTTTTGACCGTCTTTTTAACTTTCGTAACCATAGTCGTAATGAAAACATCATCCCTGTCTCAACACTGACACCGTCGATGAGGTCTGGTCTGTTCGTGGCTACCAGATCCAAAATATTTCCATTACGCGTTGGCTGCCGATTTAGCTGCTCAAGACAGTTTTTGTATAATGTGTTCAAAAGTAATTCACACGACGGCTTGTCTATACCACCTTTAATGAATCCATAGACATCCCAATCTATACTAGTTAGGTTGAAGTCGCCTCCGACTAACATTATTTCAGTCTTCAATCCACAGCAGTTCATTTATTTACGAATCAAATTACTTCAGTTCGCATATAACAACCGGTGACTGGTGCAAATGTGCTACCGCATAACTCGCCTGTATTTTGAAAACTTCTGTTGCAATGATATAACTTCTTATACAGAGTATTTCACAATTCCAGATTGATAATGGTAAATTTCTACCGATGTTACAAAATGCAATTCACATATTATTATCTCTCCTGTTTCCTCACAATAATTCGCTTCTCGTTTAATAAAAGTGAGTTAATTGAAAATCCCGTATAAAAAACGAAAGTAAATCTACCCTATCAAGTCAAGTTTTCTTGCATTCCGATTACTTTGGTCCATTCCTGTATTTTCACAACACTGTTTATTCGTGTTGTCACTCAAGAGACAATTTTTAATCTATCTGCCACAAGTAAATTCCACAATGTAATAAAAGCTGGAAAATTAGAGACATTGAAAGAAGACGTACATTAACGACAATATATTGACTAATCACAAGCGCAGAAGTCGATTTCTGGATGTTCCTCGGGCAAGAGTTTAAAACTGACAGAGTTTATCTGAGTATAATGCACGTGACGTTCGTCACTTATTTTGTAATTACTATTATGCAGTACGTTAACTCTGTTTCCAGTTTTAACATCGGTAATATGTGCTACTTCCAATAAAACCGAAATGCTAAAACATTTTAATTCATAAATAACGACAGTGTTTTTTGTTATTTCTTGTAATTTTTTTATTTATTTATTTATTTACTTATTTTTTTACAGATCTGTCTCCTTCTTGCAGGGAGTAATGAATGTATCAATCTTCATTCTTCTTTTCGTCAACATGGCGGACTTGTGTTCCTGTATCTTTGTTTCCGCTGTGGTGAGTAATTTCGTACATCTTGTTCCATAAAAGCATATCAGTTAACAGATCTCAAACTTTTTTCTGTAAAATTTATTTATTGATCCGCCTTCTAGACTGTAGTAGCACGTCATTCCAATAATTATTACAAACGTTGTACTGCGGTTTGTGTATTACAAAATCACGTTATAATACTTATGTAGAGCTGAAGACCTAATTGAGACTCTAAAACCTGAATATAACTACGTAACTACTCTGCATATGAATATATATTTTTTTAAATTAAAAAAAAGTAAAGAAAGAGATGCCACACACAACGATCCAAACGCACTCTTGTTAGTCTCTGCTGTAACAATGTATAATGCCAACTGAATGTGTCCAGGCAGCTAATGTTTCTTCTGCTTGTACACATGTAAGTATTCTATATTTATTATTGTATGGTCGAAATCTGTGGGTGCGAAACATGTCACACAAGAACTACAGTTGTCTCCGCCTAAAGAAAGGATAGGTTTCATCCAACTGATAACACTCTAACACAGCGGAATCACACTTCGCACCGCATTTGAACCACGACACGTAACATTTTTACTTTTTTTCTGCTCGGATACTGGTTTCGGTGTTGCGCCAATGTTCCATTTCAGGATAGTAACACAAGATTTTCACCTGTTGGAGAGTCATAAAGATTATCATCGAAAGTACTTGTACATAGGAAGTTATGTGATAAGGGATTCCATGTTATATAAAACAACACGCTCCACGACATCAGAGAGCAAATGTTATAAATAAACTGGAAAGAGTTGTTGACTTGTGGGATAATGGCTGCCACAACTACATCTGCGTCCACAAATATGTACATAATCCCGTTTTAACAGTTTACCGGTATGTGTAAAGAGGTCGAATACTCAGCGACCTTCATCTCGTGAGGTTTCGTTTCCCAGTTCACAAGTGTCCGATTTACAACGCTTTAGCTGGTGTTTCATGCTTATCTTATCGTTAGTCCTCATCTATATCTTGTCTAGATGTTGTCTGCGATGACACTACGTGCCATACCATTAAGTTAATGTGAATTATGACCAGGATTTGGTCGTCAGATAGGCTTCACCGACAATAGGACATACGAGACGTGGTAAAAGCACAACATTAAATTTCGTATTTTGGAAACAATCGTATTTACTCCCCCGTATCCATAGCATCCTCTTCAAAATAGTTCCCATTACATTTTATATAATTACATACCAGTGCTTTTTCCAGTCCCCGAAACACTCCTGGAACTCGATCTTTTGAGATAACTTTTAGCTATCTCAGCATTACTTTGTTATCTCTTCTGCGCTTGTTTTAAAACTATGATTCTTTGCGGTTTTCTTTACAACATGGAGTTATCCTTGGCGAATATGGAGACTGAGGCATCATTACATGACAGCTTTTGGACAGAAATTCACGAACAAGCAAGGAAGTGTGAGCAGGTGTTTATTGTGGTGCAAAAGTCATCAATTGTTCCGCTATATAGCCGGGCACGTTTTTCTGGACTGCTTCATGCAAACGGCGTTAATCTTGTAAACAGTGCTATTTACTGACCGTCAGAACATGTGGCAAGAACCCTTGGTGCATTACGTCGTTAAAATCGAATAATCGAGCGAGCGTAACCTTCGCATCTGACTGCACTTGCCCAGCTTTCTGAGGCTGCGGCAATCCAGAGTCCTCCCACTGGTGCAGAGTGAGCCTTGGTTTTGACATCATGTCCGTGTACTCATGATTCGTTCCCTGTTGAGACTCGTTTTTGTACTTCCCCATTGTTGTTGGCATCATGCATCGACTCCTGAGCATCTTGCGTTGCCACTGGTTTCGGTCGAAATTTACCGAGTATGGAAAACATTTTGCTGCCATATGAACAGAACATCTGAAAAATGGAATGAACCAGTTGATATGCGAACGTCATCAGCAAATCCGCTGATTGTGACTAGCCGATCCAGGGTATTCGTCATCTTCAACGTCTTCATCTCCTTATTCGAATCGCTCATACCACTCAAAAAACATTGCTTTGCTCACAACACCAAAGAATCTACAGCTACATGATTACTCTGCAATTCACATTTAAGTGCTTGGCAGAGGGTTCATCGAACCACAATCATACTATCTCCCTACCATTCCACTCCCGAACAGCGCGCGGGAAAAACGAACACCTAAACCTTTCTGTTCGAGCTCTAATTTCTCTTATTTTGCTTTGATGATCATTCCTACCTATGTAGGTTGGGCTCAACAAAATATTTTCGCATTCCGAAGAGAAAGTTGGTGACTGAAGTTTCGTAAATAGATCTTGCCGCGACGAAAAACGTCTTTGCTTTAATGACTTCCATCCCAACTCGCGTATCATATCTACCATACTCTCTCCCCTATTACGTGATAATACAAAACGAGCTGCCCTTTTTTGCACCCTTTCGATATCCTCCGTCAATCCCACCTTGTAGGGATCCCACACCGCGCAGCAATATTCTAACAGAGGACGAACGAGTGTAGTGTAAGCTGTCTCTTTAGTGGACTTGTTGCATCTTCTAAGTGTCCTGCTAATGAAACGCAACCTTTGGCTCGCCTTCCCCACAATATTATCTATGTGGTCTTTCCAACTGAAGTTGTTCGTAATTTTAACACCCAGGTACTTAGTTGAATTGACAGCCTTGAGAATTGTACTATTTACCGAGTAATCAAATTCCAACTGATTTCTTTTGGAACTCATGTGGATCACCTCACACTTTTCGTTATTTAGCGTCAACTGCCACCTGCCACACCATACAGCAATCTTTTCTAAATCGCTTTGCAACCGATACTGGTCTTCGGATGACCTTACTAGACGGTAAATTACAGCATGATCTGCGTACAACCTAAGAGAACTGCTTAGATTGTCATCCAGGTCATTTATATAGATCAGGAACAGCAGAGGTCCCAGGACGCTTCCCTGGGGAACACCTGATATCACTTCAGTTTTACTCTATGATTTGCCGTCTATTACTACGAACTGCGACCTTCCTGAGAGGAAATCACGAATCCAGTCGCACAACTGAGACGATACCCCATAGGCCCGCAGCTTGATTAGAAGTCGCTTGCAAATTTGCACTAAATCCGTTCTTATAGCAAAATGTAATTAAAATGTTTTAATTTATTTTCACACAAAATAAATGTATGTCGATACTACCCAAACATACGTAATTTATTTGTCAGCTGACAACAGACTACATATCTGCTATAGCTAACACTGTATGGATAATTTTCAAATATTTTTACCAACACAAAAACGAAAAAAGTTGCGTGAAATAATAGAACACGTGTAATTAGAAAATTCCCATATCGTTTTGAATACAACTCATGCAATTTCAGTATATCATACTTCCGTGAAACATTCTTCATTAATTGTGAAGTTCTTATGTAGCAAGTAGATAACAAAAACAGAGTCTGTACTTTTTTATAAGTTCAGCCTCTTAAGCGCTACTTCTACACTCTGCTGTCCGTTTCACCCTTTTCCGCTTATCAACGCACTGCACTGTCTGATGCCTCTGTTACAGGATTTTCAGTAGGCAGAAAGTTCGATAAAACACTGCATCGGCGAACTACTGTAATATGGGTACACTACTATACAGGATGTTCACAATCTTTTACAGCCTTCTGGGGATTATGAAAGGGACATAGTAGACAAAGATTTGACAAGTAAAGCATGTCCGGAAATGTGAGGTTTGGATATAAAATAAGATTAAAAATCCGATCACTTCCAAGTCTTCCACTTCACAGCGCCCTGGAGTTTGAGATCCGAGTGTATGAAAGGATGTGATGGAGACACATCCTGTACAACGAACAGCAGGGGCGATATGTGCACCACCTCCTGTAGAGAACACAAGTCGGGACTTCATTGTGTATACTGTGTGTGTAATGTGAAGAAAGAGACTTAGAGTAATTCTACTACAAAAATGACCAATACTCTACAGTCGGCAGCAGCGCATTTGTTGTGCATACGCGCCACTACTGGTCACATATCTGAAAACAGTACATCCATTTCAGTGTGGAAATGTCCTTTTCCCTTGCTATACTAGTCTCTGACGTAGCGACGAGTTTGCTATTTATGAAAACTAACCTGCCTCACAACATTGCGTTGGCCTTGTTGACATAGTACAGTGACAAGATCTTGCGCTCGCCTTCTGTCAGTGTTGCTGCTATTCACCACCCAGCCTCACACTAATATGCTCATATACTGTAGTTACACTACGTTACTGATGACAAATTGAATCGCTCCTATTCTTTATTTCATTCACAATATGCAATTTCCTGTTACCAGGAAACTTTTCAGTTGTTCTTGTCGCGCAAAGTGCACATTGGAAAGTTGTTTGACAGTATGCTCCGCTTCCGTAAACTGACCACTAAACATGTTCACAATGTCTGTTCCATACAAGGCCATAGCCTGTTCATTCGCTTTGGTTTAGTATCCTAGCTATTAAGAAGCGGCAATATCGTTCGTTTGCCTCAATGTTAAGTTGATAGCCCAGAGAAATAGTGTGTGTGGCTGTGTCCTGTGCAGAATCAGCTGGGGTGTCGTCGTGGGGCTTCCCACGATGCTTCGTCTTCGCAGCGTTCCTCGTGAAGAGATTCGGGTATTAAGACTCCCGTAACGGTCAACAAAATTCTTCGGAGTATGTGACCACATCGCCAGTATGTAAAATTCTCCGACTTTCCGGCCACTGTTGTATATAGCCTGCCGCAGGATGTTTTCATGACTCAGCAAAACACCCTGTGAAAAGACATTTGCAACAGTGGCTGAAACGTCGGAGGATTTTTCATATTGGCAATGCAGTTGCGTACCCTGAAGAATTTTGTCGACGGTGACAACGGCCGCGAAAGCCTATGCTTAGACTCTTGTAGTAGTTTGCTCCTTACGATCATACTCTGTTGTCACCATACCATGACAAATTAGAAAGCACTTCGCATCAACATGTCCGATTAAGTTTCAGTCACCGCCTTCTTTTGCAGTGGTGAAACCACGTTTTACCACAATTTTCTTTGCTCGTTTATGTCGGATCACAGTTATACAGCCAGAATATGTCCGTGGTGAAGAGGCGGCTAAAGACGTCTTCTGGATTGACTGGACACAGATGTAACATTTCTGCTGCTGCCACTGTGTAGGAGAATTTTTTGAATGATCGTAAGCATTCCTAACACCGAGCAGGTGGAGACCTTTGTCATTTTGAAAATGTCGTATAAGATCTTTAAAACTGATCCGTGACTCATTTCTATTTTCCCACTGTCGCACTGACGGGGTACGCCAAACTTCGAGGTCTTCTCTTCTCTTGCGATTCCACGTTCTTCGTAGATAGATGGTTTCCCTGTTTATTCACGCCGTTCAGAGTTGTTTGACCACACTGGAAGCGCCTACACGACTATGGTACATTACTGTCTATACGTCTATCTATTCAACATGGACTGTCACAGCGTTCTTCCCTTCCAAACACTGAAAACAATTTACCGTCCAATATCAGTTAGCTATGCCATTTGTGGTCTCTTCTAGCGGCGTGGTACGGTACTGTGACAGCCGGATTTCAATGCATTCAATGATTCTAACATGCACCTGAAGGCGAATAACAAATTAATTACGTTACATTATTGTTTCGAGCTAATAATTAAAGCTTTCTTAGCATCCCTCGCGCATCCACATCTTATTACGCATCTGATCTATTTTCTAAGGAAATTCATTTCACATTTTGCACGTTTTGCAGATTTCTGAGCATTAATACATTTTTACTCAAATAATACACGTTTTACATAATTTATCCAGTAAATATCGTGAAGCATTGAATTCAAATTTCCTCAATAGCTCATTAATTAGCACTTGCACCCACTCCCAGTTTAATTCGATCGTTCGTAATTCTTACAGTTATCTTACTGAGTAATCAGCAATTCAACAGAGATTAACAATAAAGCAATCCCACGGCTTAGCGCTTGCAGAAAGTCGCTTATCTTGTGTCTGCTCTTATCATTGTCTTTCCTTTTTTTTTTTTCTTTTGACTTTTTTTTTCCAACCCAAGTAGTTATGGCGTGCTGTTATAGAAATGCTGGACTCTTTCAGCCAAATGGCAGCAAACTGAGATTGGTATAAATATGCCCCCACTGGAAATATTTTGCAGACGATTTCGATTTTTTAAAAAACGTTTCATACGCTACCCTAGAGAGTACGGAGCTTGGGGTGGAAGATACTTACTTTCCGTGTCCGGAACTAGACTTCAGACTTTCTCAGAAGTCCGTTCCGGTTGTTGAAGGATTAGCCGCTGATAGATCAACGTTGCCCGGGGTGCGCCCGATTGCAGTTCTCGTTTGTCTCTTTCTGTCGCAATCTTCGGGGAGGCTCCTTCATTGGAAGATGAAAGGAGGCTGTTGCGATTCGGTCGTTTACGGCGTTCAATTTATCCAAGTCACAGGCGAGGTGGTAGTGGGGCAAGGTGCTTCCAATTGTAAATATTTGGTAGATGATTTCCGGTTCCAGCATTTGCCTTATAACTAACGTCTCAGATACTTTGGTCAGTATCGGAGGGTTCTGAGTCGTTTTACTTCTGTCAACATTACGTTGGAGACAAAAACAGGGAGGTCTAGTTCTTTTATGATTCTCTTTTTATGTGTATAAGAGAGTAACGTCGGTGACTGTCCCGCCATGCACTGCTCTGCACCTGATGAGGGATATGGTGGTTAAACTTTTATCTTCGCCAACATTTCATTGTAGGTCATGACTAGATAGGCTCAGGAGTTGTGGGAGTAAGTATGCCATCCTCCGCCTTCCCCTCCTCGCCCTATCGTTCTGATAAGTGCTTTTACATTTCAGCTGTCCCACTCTGTTGATCTAGTACAAGGGACTAGTGTTCTTTAATCTCTCTAGTGTTCTGTAGAGTTGTTTTTCATGTCGTCGCACTCTGTTTTCTGGAACAAAGTCTATTGCTCTCTAATCCACCTGGTTTTCTGTTAAGTGGTTTTTCATGTCACACTCACTCCTGCTTCTCCTGGGTTTCCCAGCTCCGGAATGAAGGGTATTGTCTCCTAAGATCACCCCTCCGACAAAGAACAATTGCCTTAAGTATAAAATGACGGGATATTCAGATTTTGGTGGCAAATTCAAAATGTGGGTTTTTCTCCAACTGCTATGTTGTCACTGTGAAATTAGGACCGTTCTCCTTTGTGGAATTCAAGATGACTGTCCTGTAATACTGACCTACCCTGCACTGTTGCCATATTCCTGGACTCTCCCAAGGAGACAAAACATTTTTGTGTCCTCAAGAGGTCTAAGTCTGTGATTAAAGAGCGAAGGGCAAGGTCACCCACCTACCCCTGTACCAGATCGAGGACTAAAGATTGTTCCTCCTGTGGACACAATCCTGTCTATAAAACAGAGGATGCCAGTCTGTCGACCTAATTGGCATGTTTTCCCTAAGCTATTATTCATCCAGAGGTGTATGGCTATTTTTATGGTCACTTATGGAGTTCCTGCAAAGTGCATCTCTTAACTCCAGTTCCTCTAAGTTTGAATCTTCCCACTTTCACGATGTTTCGGGATGGCCGAGCGGTTCTAGGCGCTACAGTCTGGAACCGAGAGACCGCTACGGTCGCAGGTTCGAATCCTGCTTCGGGCATGGATGTATGTGATGTCCTTAGGTTAGTTAGATTTAAGTAGTTCTAAGTTCTATGGGACTGATGACCTCAGAAGTTAAGTCCCATAGTGCTCAGAGCCATTTGAACCATTTTTCACGATGTTTATATCTTTAAGACCACACCACGAGTGAAAGGAGCCTCCGCATTGTCGTACTTCACCACATCGTACCACCTCAGTAAGCCTTTCCACCACTCTGCACCATTCAGGGAAGCATGGTTGGGTCACTGCCGATGTGAGACAGGACCAGCCACGACAGTCACTGTCCCTGGGCCAAGCAGCAGCTGCTCCAGCTGCAGCTGACTCACCTCCCTATCCATGAGACCCTGACTATCCTAGTATCAAAGCCAACCACTACACCTGCTAATCTCCTTCTGCTGTCGTCCGTGGTCTGCGGGCTTGCCAGCTGACTTCAGGCAGACTCCCCGCACCTCGCTCCCCCTAATGCTGAGCGCCGTGCACTGCACCCAACCATGTGAGATACATTGTCGCTAATGGGCGAAGTTATATTCGTAGCTAAATGTGTTGTTATTGATACGCAGTGCTTGCTCCTGTCTGTAGGTAGAAACATGTCTGTTACACAAATGATGTCATACTAATTTTGTAGTACATTCCAACACAAAAATACACTTAGACTATTTACTGTTTATAGTTAAAATAATGGACGTTTGTGTAAACCCACTGCGTCTTTCCCCATGTTTTTCACTTCCGCCAGTATTATACACAGGTTGTCTCTCCTATGCGCCATCAGGCTTATTTTTGTCTGGTGTTCAGTAGACATTTTCAATTTTTATTTGCAACCAGCAGCTCAAACAAATGCTACTCGTCAAGACTTTGATGTAACGCCTAACGTCGAACGAAAGCATCGGTTTGTTTGCCATTAAAAACAAAATGATTTTTAAAGTCAAATTTTATGTGTCCATTCCATAAAGCGGTCCCAAAATAGTCTATTGCCATATTTGTTTTATCGACGTATATTAATAAGATGAGTAAAACCAGTACTGCAGCAGCGACGTCATCGTCCTGGCCTGTGCTGACTGCTACCGCCATGCAGAAGAGCTGCTCAGTCGCTTCTGGAGTATTGATTATTCTTCGTGTTTTACTGTCACCGTTAACGCATATAGAAAAACCAAACATCGCACTAGACTAACGTGCGACAGCACTATCGAATGGACACACACAATTCCACATCAGAAATTATTTTCTTTGTAATGAAAAACAAACCAAAGTTTTGCTCGACGCTGGTCCCCATTTGAACAATATGATGAGTAGAATTTCTTTGGTCTGACTCCAGCTAGACATTTGAAATAATTTAATTGCAAAGATGTAGGATTCAATGATAACAGACCCAAGAAAATTCACTTCTCAGGGATATAAGGTAATATTCCACATAATGGACGTTTTCTGGGGTCAAAAGAGCGAGACAGTTCGTCAATTAATAATAATAAATCAAACTTCCGATGTGATAATCAAAGAATACATTGATTCAAAGCCAGTAAAATCAGTCAGAGAATAAAGAAGCTTGAAGATGATCATCATAAATTAATACCTAAAAATGATATAAGTCGTATGACCAATGTAGCGCAGTTGGTTTGGTCGCAGTAGTAGGTCCCACATAGAGTTGTTTTAACATGTTCATTCCATAGATCTTCAGACTCGGTAAAGATTCTATCCTCGATGTACAGCTGCAGTACATCGATCAAACAATATTCCTCATGAACTCACCAACACTGCATTGCGAAATTGACATATATACGAACGATCGGTAATGATTTCAGTTAGCAATGTGCAATACATAAGATATCAACATCGTGAAACGTCAAGCTCCACCTGGACGATCAATATCATATAATTCATAATCAGTGTTCATGTGTATATGTGTAGGAGAATGAACTTTGAGTGCATAGTTTAATTCGTCTGATTTTCGTATTGTCAGATTATGTTGTGCATTACCATCTAACGAAAACGTTGCAGCGTAAGTACATATCCATTTTCAATACGTCTTTAACCCTCAGTTCAAAGGGTTGTAAACGTGCCAGCATAGGAACGTTCTCTGATCGGCAATTGAACCCAGCAGTGATTTTTTTAAAACCCATCTTATTCCAATACAAAAGTAATATAACCTGATAGAGTGTTGTAGGCTATGTGACAACTCAATGGCGATTGTAAGTATGTTTACTCGAAGCATTCAAACCCCTGCAGTGATACTGGGTGAATACAAGATCATTTCTTGCGACTTCCCAAGAATAATCAAAATTTTTAACGGAATAGAATCGATTCATATGCAAGAATAGACCTTCAAGAATTTAGGTCAAAAATGGTTAACTTCTGAGGTCATCAGTCCCCTAGAACTGAGAACTACTTAAACCGAACTAACCTAAGGACACCACACACATCCATGCCCGAGGCAGGATTCGAACCTGCGACCGTACCGGTCACGCGGCTCCAGACTGTAGAAGAATTTAGTGTACATCAATATTGCCATACAGCACTCACCAGAGATCGAACTGATAGCCTTTCGTTCATAGTTTCTGCGAAACACTGGGAACCAATTTATAAGAACTTTCTTGGCAAACTCCGAATATCACAGAACAAAATGAAGCTTAGTAATTCAAAGCACATAGCACGTCAGTACATGGAACTATGTATGAGCTTGAAACACTTGATACTAGCATAGAATTGCGATCTTATTTGAGTATGTATATATACCAAGCTACCTACAGAAACAAATGAGGCGTGTGTACGACACCTGTTTTCTTTTGTGCCATGAAACCCCTTTGTAGGCTAGTGTAGTCATGTAGTATGCAATACAAGGAGATAGATGAAATATCGTCTTCACAAGGACTTCGTTCTATCTGATTCATCAGAGAATATTCCGAAAAACTAAATGACAAGAATGGATCTTTATTGCCCAGCAGTATCTTGTCGGTTATCGATGTCTCATCTGACTGTGGGAAGACGAATGTTCTCATGTCTCTACTAACGCATCCAAATGGTGTTTGCTTCGATAATGTATATATATTTTCAAAAACACTGTTTCAGCCTAACTGTCAGCAACTTGAGGAAATACTTTCAGGTATTAGCTATATTAGAAGTAAGACTTTCATCCAAAATAGTGATGTCCTGCCATTTTAAGGTGTAAAATCTAATACAGTATTTATATTCGATAATGAAATAGTGGAAAATACGCAAATACTTCTGCTTCGGTAGTGATAGAGTTCTTGATATCTTTTACCTAAGCCAGATATATCTGAAGATCCCAGTGCAACTGATAAGAGATAATGTGAACCTTATTATTGCCTTCAGACAGTGTAATATGAATTCAAATGACATTTAGCAGGCACGTTTATGAAATGACACTATATTCGATGATTTTACAACTTTATGTAGAGATTTCTGAGATCATTCACAGTATAACATTTTAGCTCTCAATAAAATGACGCAGTTGAATGACGGATAATACCATCCAAACTCCCTGGGTATTTTGAAAAGGTGATACGTTTAAGCAACAGAGTAATTACGTCATTATGCTTCTTAGAGTGGACAAGGTCGTGAAATCATCTACCCATAATCATTCTGAGACAAGCAGGCAGAACAGTCAACAACGTAGGTTTGCCTTTCCTTAATTTATCTTCTAAGATAAGTCGTAGGGTCAGTATTGCCTCACGTGTTCCAACATTTCTAAGGAATCCAAACTGAACTAACGCAAGGTCGGCTTCTAACAGTTTTTCCATTCGTCTGTAAAGAATTCGTGTCAGTATTATGCAGCCGTGACTTATTAAACTGATATTTCGGTAATTTTCACACCTGTCAACACCTGCTTCCTTTCGGATTGGAATTACTATATTCTTTCACCTCTCTCATATATCTTGCTCACCAGATGGTAGAGTTTTCTCATGCCTGGCTCTCCCAAGGCTGTCAGTAGTTCTAATGGCATGTTGACAACTGCTGTGGCTTTGTTTCGACTTAGGTCTTTCAGTGCTCTGTCCAATTCTTCACGTTATATCGTATCTCCCATTTCACATTCATCTAATAGATGACAGAGGGATAGAAAAACAATTGAAATCGCTCAAAAAAAGAAAGGCCGCTGGACCTGATGGGATACCAGTTCTATTTTACGCAGAGTACGCGAAGGAGCTTGCCCCCCTTCTTCCAGCGGTGTACCGTAGGTTACTAGAAGATCGTAGCGTTCCAAAAGATTGGAAAAGGGCACAGGTCATCCCCGTTTCCAAGAAGGGACGTCGAACAGCTGTGAAGAACTGTAGACCTATATCTGTAATGACGATCATTTGTAGAATTTTGGAACACGTATTATGTTCGAGTATAATGACTTTTCTGGAGACTAGAAATCTACTCTGTAGGAATCAGCATGGGTTTCGAAAAGGACGATCGTGTGAAACCCAGCTCGCGCTATTCGTCCACGAGACTCAGAGGGCCAGAGACACGGGTTCCCAGGTAGATTCCGTGTTTCTTGACTTCCGCAAGTCGTTTGATATAGTTCCCCACAGTCGTTTAATGAACAAACTAAGAGCATATGGACTATGAGACCAATTGTGTGATTGGATTGAAGAGTTCCTAGATAACAGAACGCAGCATGTCATTCTCAATGGAGAGAAGTCTTTCGAAGTAAAAGTGATTTCAGGTGTGCCGCAGTGGCGTGTCGTAGGACCGTTGCTGTTCACAATATATGTAAATGACCTTGTGGATAACATCTGAAGTTCACTGAGGCATTTTGCGGATGTTGCTTTAGTATATCGAGAGGTTGTAACAATGAAAAATTTTACTGAAATGCAGGAGGATCTGCAACGAATTGGCGCATGGTGCAGGGAATGGCAATTGAATCTCAATATAGACAAGTGTAATGTGCTGCGAATACAAAGAAAGAAAGATCCTTCATCATTTCGCTACAATATAGCAGGTTAGCAACTGGAAGCAGTTAATTCCATAAATTATCTGGGAGTAGGCATTAGGAGTGATTTAAAATGGAATGGCCATATGAAATTAATCGTCGGTAAAGCAGATGCCAGACTGAGATTCATTGGGAGAATCCTAAGGAAATGCAGTCCGAAAACAAAGGAAGTAGGTTACAGTACACTTGTTTGGCCACTGCTTGAATACTGCTCACCGGTGTGGGATCCGTACCAGATAGGGTTGATAGAAGAGAGAGAGAAGATCCAACGGAGAACAGCGCTCTTCGTCACAGGATCATTTAGTAATCGCGAAAGTGTTACGGAGATGATCGATAAACTCCAGTGGAAAACTCTGCAAGAGAGACGCTCAGTAGCTCGGTACGGGCTTTTGTTGAAATTTCGAGAACATACCTTCACCGAGGAGTCACGCAGTATATTGCTCCCTTTTCTTCAGTTTCAATCTGTTGTTTATAACCAATGAACTGTGGACAGACTCATCAATTAATTTCAGTATTTCTTCTGTTACCCAAGGATTTCTACTAGCCCTCGTCATTTTACCTATTTGATCCTCTGCTGCCTTCACTATTTTATCCCTCAAAGCTACCCATTCTTCTTCTACTGTATTTCTTTCCCCCATTCCTGTAAATTTTTCCCTTATGCTCTCCCTGAAACTCTGTACAACCTCTGGTTCTTTCAGTTTATCCACGTCCCATCTCCTTAAATTCCCATCTTTTTGCAGTTTCTTCAGTTTTAATCTATAGTACATAACCAATAGATTGTGGTCAGAGTCCACATCTGTCCCTGGAAATGTCTTACAATGTAAAACCTTTTCCCTAAATCTCTGTCTTGCCATTGTATAATCTACATGGAACCTACCAGTGTCTCCAGGCAGCTTCCAAGTATATAACCTTCTTTCATGATTTTTAAACCAGGTGTTAGCTATAATTAAGTTATGCTCTGTGCAAAATTCTACCAGGAGGCTTCCTCTTTCATTCCTTAACCCAATGCATATCCACCTACTGCTTTTCCTTGTCTTCCTTTCCCCACTGTCGAATTCCAGTCCCTCATGACTAATAAATTTTCGTCTCCCTTGTAATCTGAATAATTTCTTTTATCGCATCATAGATTTCTTTAATTTGTTTACCATCTGCGGAGCTAGTTGGCATATAAACTTGTACTACTGTGGTAGACGTGGGCTTCGTGTCTATTGTGGCTACAATAATGCGTTCACTATGCTGTTCGTAGAAGCTTATCCGCGTTCCTATTTTTTTATACGTTGTTAAACCTAATCTTGCCTTAGCATTATTTTATTTTGTTTTTATAGCCCTATATTCACCTGACCAAAAGTCTTGTTCCTTCTGCCTTCACTAATTCCCAATACATCTAACTTTAACCTATCCATTTCCCTTATTAAATTTTCTAACCTACCTGCCCGATTAAGGGATCTGACATTCCACGCTCCGATCCACAGAACCTCAGTTTTCTTTCTCCTAATAACGACGTCCTCCTGAGTAGTCCCCGCCCAGAGATCCGAATGACGGACGATTTTACTCCCAGAATATTTTATCCAAGGGAACACTATCATCATTTAAGCGTACAGTAAAACTGTATATTACAGTAACGTAATACATAACTTGTTTTTCCCTTCAGCGCTTTCATCAGGCTGGGGATGGGAACTGTTTTCTGGAACTCGGTGTTCTAGACACAGCAGCAAGTCATTGTGTTCATCACGCAAACTGACAGCGTACGTTAGATCTACTTCTGGAACGTATTTCAACATCGATCGGTTGTTCAGTGTTGACACATGTTTTGTTCAACATAGCATTCCACGAATACCTTTGCATGGTGTCAAAGTTGTCAGGAGCCTGTTCGATTATGTCCAGATCTACATTCTGGTATTGTTCGACAGGATCTGCAATTAAATGCAAATCTGCGTCCATATAAAGTTTTGCATATGCTTTTAATTTAAGGATGTAAAATTCACATCAAGAACTCACCACGTACCAAAACTCTGTATCCGATATGGAAGTGGCTTAATGTTGGCTGGAGAATGCAGTTATGTCGGTAGTGTGGTTTCGTAGGGTCTCTCTTACGAATCGAGATAATGATATGAGATATCGCCCTGCTTCGTTACGAGAAACGCAGCTCGAGTAAACGGTAAGTCCTCCTAACTCATCATTTCAGCAAGTTTGTGTAGTGGTGCCTGCTTGAACCTCAGTGAGTCGATACATCTTAGTGTAGCTTCACTGGTAATTCTCTTTGAAAACAAAATGTTCTCTCATTGGTAAGTGGTAGAACGCTAACCTAATCTCTGTTCTTTCCGTAGTCACGGAAAGGCTCGAGTAGGTAGTGAGCACAGCTCACATTTAATCTGTAGATGAAAACAGGTATGTACTATGTGGTGTTTCTGCTTCTGTATGCGGATCTCATCACTGTTCTCAGACGTTGTTGAAGTTAAAAGGTTGTGTGAGAAGTATTCCTGATAAATGCGTCATTCATTGTACTCGATTGGGGCATTTATGTTGGGTAATGACATTGTTGTTTCACTTTTAGAGCCTAGAGATTTAAGGAATTGACGGTTCTTGGGGGTTAACGCATCGTGTTTTGATTGTAAAGTGAAGCGCTGCTGGCTGTGTGTGCCGGTTTCATACCATATGTCGATACTAACTCAATGAATGCGTATCACGATCTGTTCGTCATATAAACCAATGATACTGTTGCTCTAGTCCACAACCTTCACTGAAGATGATCTAATGACCGAGCAGTCACTGTGAGGTAAATCACATTGCTTGCCATCTCCACAATTTTTTATCCTGGATCTAGTGTAGGGTAGAACCCGTAAATAGTCTGAATCTGTTTGTTGTTCAGAAATGAATTCGTTGCAATATTGTACTCGACTCGAGTTGTACTAACGGACAGTATATCCATTAAATGAGCTGACATGTAAAATCTATTTGGCTCTTTTTGCATAATTCGATCCTTTGAGTAACCTGTAAGTGAGCCTACTGAATTTTCCTGTGTAATATCTATTACATTATCGGTTGTTCTTTTTTTCTGTTTGAAATGTGTTGACATTCACACGTGGCTCCAAATCTGGTACAGTCCATTTTAAATAATCGTTCAGATCATCATCAGTGTCACTTGCGTCATGAGGTAGATGCACAAATTCACTATTTCGCAGATGTATATTGCAGTTTCATGGAATCATATTTGGGATTATGTTCTGTATTTCTAAGCCTATCAGCACAATACTCCAACCTCCTTTGTTCATTTCGATTGGTGAGACGTAATCCGTGCTTAACACCATCGATCGACCATTTAAAGTCAAAGTGGCTAACATCACTCCCCAAGCTCAATTGAAGAACTGGTGTACTAATTACCGTTTTTATATTTTCCTTGCGGCTGTCAGGATCAACATGAGACATAGATCTTGGCAGAGGTATGTACTGAATATTTGGTAATATTGAAAATTGTGAAAAATATGGTTACCAGCAAAGTAGCTGTGTAATTATTCTGGAAGTATTAAATTGCCAAACGAATCTGTTTGGTGCTCTTCTTCTAACATTAGCCATCCACTACGTTCCGGGTCCTCCGACAACTTCTAAATAAGGAATTGCTTATTCATTAGATTTTCGTACATTCTCTAGTAGAGTATTGCTCTTGAACACTCCATGAAATCTTGGGACAGAAAACGTTTTGACGAATTTAAGCAGGCCGACATTTGTAAATGGTCCCTCAAGCAGTATAGCTAATAGTTTATTTTTTAATAAACAATCCAAGCCCTAACCTGCAAGGTTTTAAAACAGTCCTTTCCCAGTAGCTATATATTCCTGGAGTGTATCATGCCTTTTATCTTTGTTAAGCTGCTATTGTGCGTTTTCCGCGTTTTTCACTGTTCTGGCTACTGATGCCACACTTTCTGCTGGGAACCAACTGTTGAAAGTCCAGTCAGCGTTGGAATTAATAACAGGACGATTCCATCTGATGCACTTGGCAGCGGTAGGACCTTGGGCGTTTGAATCAGTTTTTCTTTTGATGTTCTTTCCGCTGCAGCCAGTGAGAAATGTATACATATTCTCAAATACCATGGCGTGCTCTTCTTCTTCTTGTTCTTCAGCAGTGTCACCTTTGGTTAAACAGTTATTCATAACAAAATGTTAATGTCAAAACATATTATCCACGCTATATGTATGCGCAATCAAAAAACTTGTCCCTTGCAGGATCTGATGCGCGAGCAACTTGCTGCTCAGCAAACTGTGTGACTTAAAAAAAAGAAAAAAAAAGAATATGCTACCAGATTTGAGAGTATAGGAGAAGCACAACTGACTCATCTACTTAAATAAAAATTTTTACACGACCGAGCAGTGAATTACAATTACAAAATGTGCCAGGAAATGGAGTACATAGTTTCACTAATGTTTGCAATATCCCTTGCACAGGATAGATCGTAACTGTTTTTTATGTGTATGGAGAGCTCTGGCTCTGAGCACTATGGGACCCAACATCTATGGTCATCAGTCCCCTAGAACTTAGAACTACGTAAACCTAACTAACCTAAGGACATCACACAACACCCAGCCATCACGAGGCAGAGAAAATCCCTGACCCCACCGGGAATCGAACCCGGGAACCCCGGCGTGGGAAGCGAGAACGCTACCGCACGACCACGAGATGCGGGCTATGGAGAGCCAGAAATCTACTGCAATATGTGCCAGCAAACAACGTTCACAGACTTCTTGTTCCTTCGATATGGTTAGAAGTTTCTGGCTCTCGATACACATGAGCAGCCAGTGCAGGGCTACCGGTGGGAAAAATATGGCGTGCCTGAACAGATACCTGCCACTTTCAAGTTTTGTTCTTGAATCTTATTTACAGTGATCGAGAATGCCACTTTTAAGAGAAACTGCAACCGCTTGAACTGGAAAGGTCACTTCCTTGGGATGATTTGAATTCATGGTATCAACACCGTCTATCCTTTGGCTCCGCTGGCGATAATGGTAGCCAGCATGATATGCTTCCTCATCTCTGCGATGTATAACCTGGTGCCACTGCACAATCTTGAGGCATACAGGCTGTGCATCAGTAAGACAGACACGCCCACCTTTAGCAGCAAGTGGAATTGGGGACAGTACCTCCGACAACTACAATGAGTTTAGAAACTCTACGGTGTATGCAACAGTGTCATCACTGAATCAACTAATGTGTAGGTGGTCACCTCACCAGGTACTTAATCAATAATTGTTTTAGTGACATTTTCCACTGATTCATTCTTGGGAACCAATATCTGCATGCTAAATTTAGTGCATACACTTCATAGTTAACTTTATGGATGACTTTTTAGTCACGTTACCCATCCTACAGGAACAGCAGTGACACTGACCACGCCATGGTAACAGTGTTCTTTTTGGAATAATAGGTAGCCTATGTGTTAACTCAGCTTGTAAATTAATACACTTCCAAATTTCACCCAAATTCATACAGCTGCTTCATCAAAAACAAGTAAGACACATGCTCACACACAAAAATTCACATTTTTAATATATATATATATATATATATATATATATATATATATATATATATATATATATATATAGTAATGTGAAGTGATTTATCTAACATGTAGAACGTATTTTTGTAAGGAAAAACAAATAAATGTCTTCCTTAAATTATAGTCATTTTTTCTTTTATTCTAACCTGTCATATATAGGGGAACTCGGGGCAGAACGGGATAGCGGGGCACAATGGGAAATTGCTCTTTTCTAGGCTGGACAGTGTTGCAACCTGTTGTATGGGCGTGTAACTATTTCTCCGAATGGAAGGGAAGTGAGGGCAGCCATTTTGATTTAGTTTGAAGTGCGAGATCTAAGTGAATTGTTGTCCGTCACGTTACCGCTTGCGTTGTTCTAACGTTTGGTGAATTTCAACGCCAGGTAAGCTGTTAATTGTTAATTGTATACCCTAAAATGACACATACCCTTAAAGTGCATGGCATTTGTTACACTTTAGTTATTTAATGCGTTTAAATACGTCAGTTATAACACTCCATAAAAGTAGTTAACCTCAAAAGTGCTCTTGGGGCGGAACGGGACGGGGTAGAATGGGATAGTGTCCCGCTCTGCCCCGTCATATTTTGATGCAAGTAGAAAGCAAACCCAGCCTGGATGTTAATGGATGCCAGACTCTCCCAACCAGCTATGTTCACCGAACAACTCAGCTTCCAGATATCGCCCGAGGCTGTCATTCCTATCCCACTTATATGTCAAAATACTCAGCGGACTACAAGACGAAAAGGAAAAATCGTCGTATTAATATATTTTCCTTATAAAAAGGAACTGCAGAATGCTGTCGCACGTAAAGTAGGCCTACAGAAACGAGGACGGTGCACAAATGTAAACAACGTCAGGACAGAGATGTCAGGTGCAATGCAACTTAAGGCAAAAATATCAAACTGTAAATCCAAAAAACCAAAACAGAGGACATCAACGACCTTAAGAAAAATAAAAGGAAGAAAATGATGTAGAAGAGAGAATCAGAGAGAGAGGATGCTGAGTGTCTCTACTGTGGGGACTTCTACTCCGTTTCTATTGAGGGCTGGGTCGCATGCCAGAGTGGGCACACAATTCATGTGCTGGCATAGACAGTGAAGATGAAGAGGAAATACTGATTTGTAACTATTGTCTAAAGAGGTAGTAGTTAGTGGTTTGGTGGTGATTAGGCATTGTACATTTTTCAGAATGACATTCAAGTATTTTCTTATTTTGAAGAATGACTTTTCAGTTGTTTAAATTACACATTCCTTAGTCTGAATTGCCTGTTATTCAACATTTTGTCACAGTTTAATACGATATTCGTAATTCAAAAAATGGATCAAATGGCTCTAAGCACTATGGGACTCAACAGCTTAGGTCATAAGTCCCCTAGAACTTAGAACTACTTAAACCTAACTAACCTAAGGACATCACACACACCCATGCCCGAGGCAGGATTCGAACCTGCGACCGTAGCAGTCCCGCAGTTCCGGACTGCAGCGCCAGAACCGCGAGACCACCGCGGCCGGCTATTCGTAATTCAAATTCAACGTTTATGCAATAATTTAACAAAAAAATACCCTTATCCCATTCTGCCCCGTGAGTGGAGCGGAATATGCAAGACTTTCTTTGAAAAATTGTAAAAATTGCAAAATGTATTGTTTTAAGCGATTTTAAGATAAGGTACATTAGGCTACAGTACAAGGTGTTTTTGTATCACTTTAAGAAGTGTTTCCTTGTGTTCCCTTATTTTATAGAAATTGTTAAACATTAAGTATCCCGTTCCGCCCCGAGTTCCTCAACAAACAAAATTGTTTTCAATGTGCAGTTACATTTGCTTTGCACGAATCTTTTTCTATAAGAATGGGTGTGTTTACACTTTATTTTTTGTCACTGTACACAGATGTGTACACATCGACATAAAGTGTTCCTTTTTTTACGATGGACTTACGACAGACTTCTGCATTGCCTACACTTTTCTGTATGAAGGCGGTCATTTACACTTCTCTAGAAGTGCGTTGAAATATGGACTTCTGCACTTGAACATCAAATGCACACTGCATTTAAATCGGCTGTGGCCACAATGACTGCTGCCTGAAGAGGAGTGCTGCAGCAGTAGCGACAGCCAAGGTTGCCTCACATCAACAGCAACCCAGCCCTGCTCTCCTGTATGGTGCAGAGTGACATGGAGGCTCATGGGGGTGGTGTGATGTGGTGGGGGTGGTGAGGGTAGTGGCATGGAGGGACCTCTTCCTCCTAGTGTTATGTGAAAGATATAAAAAGAGTGCAAGTGGAATGATCACAGCTTACAGGAACTGTAGTTTGGAGAAGCAGTACAAAGCAATTATAGAAGTGACAATAAAATATCCATCCATCTCTGAGTGAACAATAACTTGGAGAAAAAATGTTAAATATGGGATGAGACTGCCATCTCTTGCGTCATGGATAGCATTGGACTTCAAGGAAGAAGAAACACACTCTTTTCCTATGACTAACAAAGGGAGAGAGAGGTGACCTTGTCCTTTGTCCCAGAACCACAGCGTTGGACCAATAGGGGAAACAATCATCCTTTGTCTCAGGAGGAACACCAGGAGGTGTGGCTACAATGCAGGCTGCACCAGTATTCCAGGTCAGCAATCTTGAATTCCAGCATGGCCATGTGCCATCTCGGATGTTTTCACTGCCAGTTTAGAATAATAGCCCTACTTCCACAATAACAACATAGGTGTGGGAGGAAAATCCTGTAGCGGAATTGGGCTAATACTGAATTTCACATAATTTTTTTAAAATTATCCACCAAAATATGATTTTTCCGTCATTTTATACATAGTTCAATTGGCCTTTGTCACAGGGGTGACCTCGGGAAAGAATACCCGTTGTTTCAGAGCTGAGAAGCACAGGAGGCTGGGGAGAGCTATGATGTGAAAAACCACTTAACTGAATAATAAGGGTATTAGGCAGAAATAGACCTGTGTTTCCGCACAAAGATGAGAAGGACATGGAAAAAGTCATTACAGAACACAAGGGGATTATAGAACAATATCCCTTTGTTCCAAAAAAATAAAAGGGACACCGGTGAGATATGAAAAACCACTTAACATAACTACAGGGTGTTACAAAAATGTACGGCCAAACTTTCAAGAAACGTTCCTCACACACAAATTAAGAAAAGATGTTATGTGGACATGTGTCCGGAAACGCTCATTTTAGTTTCGTCAGTATGTACTGTACGTTATCATGATTTCATACGGGATACTCTACCTGTGCTGCTAGAACATGTGCCTTTACAAGTACGACACAACATGTGGTTCATGCACGATGGAACTCCTGCACATTTCAGTCGAAGTGTTCGTACGCTTCTCAACAACAGATTCGGTGACCGATGGATTGGTAGAGGCGGACCAATTCCATGGCCTCCACACTCTCCTGACCTCAACCCTCTTGACTTTCATTTATGGGGGCATTTGAAAGCTTTTGTCGTCGGCCGAAGTGGCCGAGCGGTTCTAGGCGCTACAGTCTGGAACCGCGTGACCGCTACGGTCGCAGGTTCGAATCCTGCATGGATGTGTGTGATGTCCTTAGGTTAGTTAGGTTTAAGTAGTTCTAAGTTCTAGGGGACTGATGACCTCAGAAGTTAAGTCCCGTAGTGCTCAGAGCCATTTTTGAAAGCTTTTGTCCACGCAACCCCGGTACCAAATGTAGAGACTCTTCGTGCTCGTATTGTGGACGGCTGTGATACAATACGCCATTCTCCAGGGCTGCATCAGCGCATCAGGGATTCCATGCGACGGAGGGTGGATGCACGTACCCTCGCTAACGGAGGACAGTTTTAACATTTCCTGTAACAAAGTGTTTGAAGTCACGCTGGTACGTTCCGTTGCTTGTTATTTCCATTCCATGATTAATGTGATTTGAAGAGAAGTAATAAAATGAGCTCCAACATGGAAAGTAAGCGTTTCCGGACACATGTCCACATAACATATTTTCTTTCTTTGTGTGTGAGGAATGTTTCCTGAAAGTTTGGCCGTAACTTTTTCTAACACCCTGTATAGAGGCGAGAGGGGGTTTGGATCAGCTGTCCTAGAACAGCCCTTGTGCACCTACTGCCGTCTCATTCTTACTGGGAAAAAGAAAACACATTTAAAGTGCTATTGGAAGATCATGTTTCAATTTTTATACATATTTTGCTGATATGCTTAAAGTGTAACAGTCTCCTTGTGTAATGTTTTCGCTCTGATTAGAAAACGCAGCTACAGGAGAAATATTTTTGTAATTTAATTTTATTTTCGTGGTGGTTAGTACTTGTAACTCCAATCGTAGTTTCATTAAAAAATTAATATTTATTATGATAATGAATACTGCACTTCCCACTATATGTCAAGACTAAATTATAAGTACAGTGTGTCCAGAAGAAAGGTTGCAATATTTATAGAAGATACAATATGCACAAGAAAGGAGAAAAGTTCCTACAGACATTAGTTTTAAATCTCTTATTTTCGGAGCTATTGTCTACTGTCACTACTGTCAAGCATTACCATGTCTCTGCACTACTCTCCACAACATTTTCTCGATGTGACTGTCAACCATTGCCACGCGGCCTTCCACCCTACACCTCATGGAGCCACGCATTCGGTGAAACACCACTGATTGATGCCGGATTGCATCCCACGCATAGTACGCTTCCATCTGCTTTCTTGTAGATGAAGGCCATATCTGCCATCTCCCGTGTTGAACTGGGAGCTATAGGTCCAGTAACGGGCACAGTAAGAAACTTCGATAGTGCACTGTTGTGTCACAACGAACGACGCGCCGTATGAACACTACGGGTACACCAGGTGAAATTAACACATCTGATAGATACACTACATGGGTATGGGTTTGATACCAAAGCAACCACGGTGTACTCCATAAAACTCTAGTACCTATGTGTTTCCTCATTTGCCCATGACAAAGAGCTCCGTGTGTAGTCTATGCTTCTTGCACAAATGCAGATCATAGCTCCGAAGATACAAGGCTTACAGCAAATGTTCATAGGAATATTTTTTCTTCCCTTGATTCATGTTACATCCTCTGTAAATATTGGAACCTTTTTTCCGGACACCCTGAATATTTCCGCTCGATATTTGCATTTTAGACAGGTCTAAATCGAGTATGTCTTTTATAACTTTACATACATAGTACAGAACTCTGATGTAAACAAAGTAGCTTCAATGTAACAAGGATATAGCTGTCCAGCAGTAAAAATTACTTCATTAACACACCGGATATTGGAATGATAACCTAAGTGACTCTAATTTTTCTTGCTAATACCTTAGCGCTCCAGGAATCTCAGTACTCCAGATACTTCAGTGCAATGTGAAATATATTTAGAACAGACATATGCTCCGAATCCGTCAGCGGGAGTGCAGCTAGAACACTGCGGTGTATATGTGTGTGCTGGCACGCATTTTATGGCGGAACACTGGCAGGGGTGGACATGTCGACTTCCCTCTCGCTGGAAAATAATTTTAATCAAACTATACTAGGGGAGAATTTTGTATCTAGAAGGTAGTGTAACTAGGAACGCATAATGTTTTTATTCGGTACTTCAGTCTAGTGACTGATTTAAGAATCATATGAAGAGGTGCGCCATAGAATTCGACATAAGCCTTTTCCACCATTTTCTACAATTTTTTTGTTGCTAGACTTGAGGTTGTCTTTTGCGCAGTATATGTAAATGTTTCTAGTTCTACATAATGAAGTGCTGTATAAAATATCAGAATCATTGGGAATACATTGTTAATTCTTCGGTTACAGAATTTCATTGCAAGTAAAATTCTACAGCATATATTTTTGAAACTTAGATATATAACCTGGCGACAACTAAGTCATAGTTTGTCGGTCATGCATCATCCTGAACCGTGACACGGAAGAAGGTATTCTACACCGGAAAACGTGATATTTCTGCATTTTAACTTGGTGTCGTAACATCTTAACAATTTACCTGTCTTGAAAATGGAAATTTGTGTTGGTTCCCAATCACTTCACTTTGAAAATCGATTTAATTTGAAACTCACTTTTGCTAATACTTCCGGTTACATCGATTTCACTTACTAATTACTGCAAACCACGTAACAGATAGATGACTAAATACAGTACTGACAAGATTATCTTGATCGCAACGCTTTCAATTTGAAGTTGCAAATTTGTTGCTAAGTACTTGATCATGTTGTATCTTGGCTATTTTTTTTAATTTGCAGAAGCCTTAATTTTCTGGTGTAATTTTTTTAATTTCAGAAATGAATGCAGCAAGTAAAATGTGAATGCATTCATTTGAAAATGGAGTAAGAAAATACATTAAACTTCTGTTATGGGTCTGGCTAGAGGCGAAAGTTAACTGATGAAGGATCTTTTTTCATTAATCTACAGTTTTATTCATTCCATATTTTATTTAGTCAGTACCCTTGTAGTATTATTTAGTGCTTTGCTAGAAATTTTAATGTTATCAGCCCTGTAGGTGTTGCAGAGAGACGGGCATATCACAAAGGCGCTGAAGCCACTGATGACGATCCCTCCTATACTGTATGAAACCGGCCTGTACTGCATTGCCGGGCAGATGTTAACTGATCAGGTGAGTGCCACTACTGCATGGATTCTGCGTAATGCACACATTATTCGCAGCAAAATTGTCTAATACATTTCCATTAGTAATATAATTACTCTGAAGATGACATGGTAATTGTTTATGGGAACTGAGTATTCACCACCATCGTCATCATCATCGTCAGCCGTTAGACGATCAGCACTGCGCAAAGGCCTCCTCCACACCTTTCTACGTGTTGTGGTCTTCAGCTGTGCTCATCCATGTTTCTGCCACACATTTTCTACTGTCATCCATCTACCTTCCATTAGTGTTAGTATTACGAACTGTTAATTAAAAAGCTAAAAGTAGTTTCCCAAAACTCAGTACTTGAGGTATAGCTTTTAGCTACAGAACAGCAGAAACCCACCTACAAAATACAAGGCTTGTCCAGAAAGGAAGTTCGGATCAGTCGCGAAATGGGAACTACACTGAAAATCAGAAATGATTTATTTGCGACAGTTGGCTCCACCTTCCAGCTACTCCTCTACATAGTCGCCGCTCCAGCTAGGACATCTGTGGCACCATTATAACAACTTTCCAATAACCTCGTCATAGAAGGCAACCGCCCGTGCTTCCCGCCAATTCCCTGAGCTCATCTATAGCTCGTTGTCTGTGCGAAAATGTTGTCTTCATAGCCAGTATTTAACGTGAGCAGAGCTGAAACACAGAGGGAGCCAATTACCGGCTGCAGTGCGGGTGATCAAACACTTCTCATCGAAAACACAGCAGGAGCATTTTCATTGCCCCTGCAGATTGCGACCTAGAATTGTCACGAAGTATGAACCGTATGACAGTCCTGTAATGTGGGCTGCATAACATGAGGCGAAATCTCTCACCAGGACCTCATAATTGGCGGGAGACATTATCTTCCACGCATCTTTATGTGCTCACCATGCGCTCAGAACTGAAAAGACGGAAGTGATTCAACCGAGAGGGATACTAGATACACTGTCCAACACATATTTGCAAAGCTTTATTAGATTTTCACAGTGGTTTCCATTCGTTGACCGACGGGAACTTACTTTCCGAATATCCCTCGTATGTATGAAGACTGGACTCAGAATTTACGTTTGAAATCGATGAACAAGCAAAAATCATAATGCCACTTTTGAAAACAGTGAAACACTGCGTGCAACTAATTCATTTAATCACTTAGGTTCATGCACAGTGGGATGAGAAGATCTGACTCCAACTCAAAATCTTGCAGGCTTTTTTGTCATTATAGGACTAGAGAAATCTGCAATAAATGTGTCAGTAAGATTTTTCGATATCATTAGTTTGAATCAGTTTACAAGGAATGACGATCATGATTAAAAATTGCATTTTGTTTGAGTACAGTGTCTGCGATTTCCGCTATCGAGACTATGGAGGAGATCAGCATTGTAGTTATTAAGAAACATGTGAGAAATAAGAGAAATCGTAATTGATCCTTTCAAAGCAGTTCTGTTTCAAAACACATTGAAAAGTGAGTGCGGCGTACTAGATACTGATATTTATTAATGATAATCTGATCTGAATTCAGGTATACACGCAGAAATTGACTGCTACACGCTGTGAAGGAGGGTTACACCGAATATTAAATCAAATTTACAGCAGAAAAAAGCTTTTATCGAAAGTTTTAACAATCATAAAAAGAATTCACTAAACTGTATGTGATCAGTTAAGAAGGTGTATGGTAACGAAAATTACGTAAGGATCTTACAATACTAATAGATCAGCACAGAAAGAAAGAACGACAGAAACAGCTGTTTTGTGCGTCGACATTAGAAAAAAACCAGCGTGTGCAACTGTTTATAGCGGGAATACCCATACATTTTGGTATATGAAAAGATTGCGTTGCATGCATTTCATTTGAAATTTTGTTCCCAGCTAGACGCCGTGATGACTGAACCAAGTATTATTGCGCACAGAAAAGACTGTCAATAAAATACAGTGTATTTTGATACTTTTGCGTAAATGACACGTGCTTTCACCAGAATTTGCTTCCAAGTAACAATGATATATTTTCAGCAAGTGTGCTGTTTTCCGTTATTATTAGGTATTTACTTCTTTCGTTTTGCGCTCAATTTACGAAAATATCAAATTTTATACTAATAATAATTTATAGTTTTTAGTTTTAAATATTTACACATCAAATTTTATACGGAATTTTATGTTCTTTGCGTTAGTTTATGCACTTTGCGTACTGCTGCTCCCATACATCCCATTAGTTATTCTTAGTTGAAACAAATACACGTGAACACAATAAAATTTAATGGGCACATCTGCTGCTTTTAAATAAAATACGTAACGATGAATACATAGCAGCGTCGTCATCAGTACGAAAAAAAGCACGGGTGCTAATGGAGTATCTCGTGGTGTAGTAGTTCGCAGTGCAAAATATTGATTACGTTACATTTTTAAATCTTCCGCTAATACATTTTCTTTTTCATGACAGTATGTAACTTCGTGAATTAAATGACTGCAAGTAGTGGCGTAACTTACATGAATTGATGTGACACTGATATACAGTGTGACAATAGTTTTACTTACGATGTAATTGTTTGTCAATAAGCTAACTTGGATGCCCTTTATAAAGATGTACGTGTTCCAGAGTGAGAAGCTAGTCAACTCGGCTGCCAGCTGTGGCTGGGCAGACGGCGACGCCCGCTTCAAGAGGAGCCTCCTCGTCTTCATGACGGTGGCCGGGAGGCCTCTGGAGATCACGGTCGGCAAGACGAGCAAGCTGTCTAAGGAGATGCTAGTACAGGTCAGTAGACAACAGTCTGAAGTATTCTTGCGCAAAAGTAAGCTTGTCAGGCGACTTTACAAGCGCGGTACTCAAGATTTCCGCTCCTTGCACAATTGAATAGTTTAATGGTCAGTCATTCCTTTGCCTTTACACCACACGTTCCATAAATCTCACCATGAAGGCGAACCTTCAAGGATGTAGAACAAACCTCGTTACATATTAAAAGGTTATTGTCAGGCACTAACAATAAATCGGAATTAATGTTGTCTACTCACTTTCATGCTTATAGGAATATACAGGCCGTAAAGGGTATACCTGTACATATTTTTATATGTAGTACCTCAATATGTACACACGTGAGTGTGTTGGTTGTTTTTTCTCTGCAACTACATCTGCATAATTACTCTGCAATTCACATTCAAGTGCTTGGCAGAGGGTTCATCGAACCACAACCATACTATCTCTCTACCATTCCACTCCCGAACAGAGCGCGGGAAAAACCAACACCTAAACCTTTCTGATTATTTTATTTTGATAATCATTCCTACCTATGTAGGTTGGGCTCAACAAAATATTTTCGCATTCGGAAGAGAAAATTGGTGACTGAAATTTCGTAAATATATCTCACCGCGACGAAAAACGTCTTTGCTTTAATAACTTCCATCCCAACTCGCCTATCATATCTGCCATACCCTCTCCCCTATTACGTGATAATACAAAACGAGCTGCCCTTTTTTGCACCCTTTCGATGTCCTCCGCCAATCCCACCTGGTAAGGATCCCACACCGCGCAGCAATATTCTAACAGAGGACGAACGAGTGTAGTGTAAGCTGTCTCTTTAGTGAACTTGTTGCATCTTCTAAGTGTCCTGCCAATGAAACGCAACCTTTGGCTCGCCTTCCCCACAATATTATCTATGTGGTCTTTCCAACTGAAGCTGTTCGTAATTTTAACACCCAGGTACTTAGTTGAATTGACAGCCTTCAGAATTGCACAATTTATCGAGTAATCGAATTCCAACGGATTTGTTTTGGAACTCATGTGGATCACCTCACACTTTTCGTTATTTAGCGTCAACTGCCACCTGCCACACCATACAACAATCTTTTCTAAATCGCTTTGTGACTGATACTGGTCTACGGATGACCTTACTAGACGGTAAATTACAGCATCATCTGCGAACAACCTAAGAGGCTCAGATTGTCGCCCAGGTCATTTATATAGATCAGGAACAGCAGAGATCCCCGGACGCTTCTCTTGGGAACACCTGATATCACTTCAGTTTTACTCTATGATTTGTCGTCTATTACTACGAACTGCGACCTTCCTGACAGGAAATCACGAATCCAGTCGCACAACTGAGACGACACCCCATAGGCCCGCAGCTTGATTAGAAGTCAGTTGTTAGGAACGGTGTCAAAAGCTTTCCGGAAATCTAGAAATACGGAATCAACTTGAGATCCCCTGTCAATAGCGGCCTTTACTTCGTGTGAATAAAGAGCTAGCTGAGCTGCACAAGAACGGTGTTTTCTGAAACCATGCTGATTACGTATCAATAGATCGTTCCCTTCGAGGTGATTCATAATGTTTGAATACAGTATATGCTCCAAAACCCTACTGCAAACCGACGTCAATGATATAGGTCTGTAGTTCGATGGATTACTCCTACTACGCTTCTTAAACACTGGTGCGACCTGCGCAATTTTCCAATCTGTAGGAACAGATCTATCGGTGAGCGAGCGGTTGTATATGAGTGCTAAGTAGGGAGCTATTGTATCAGCGTAATCTGAAAGGAACCTAATCGGTATACAATCTGGACCTGAAGACTTGCCCGTATCAAGCGATTAGAATTTCTTCGCAACCCCTAAGGTATCTACTTCTAAGAAACTCATGCTAGCAGCTGTTCGTGTTTCAAATTCTGGAATATTCCATTCGTCTTCCCTGGTGAAGGAATTTCGGAAAACTGCGTTCAATAACTCCGCTTTAGCGGCACAGTCGTCGGTAACAGTACCATCGGCACTGGGCAGCGAAGGTATTGACTGCGTCTTGCCGCTTGTGTACTTTACATACGACCAGAATTTCTTCGGATTTTCTACCAAATTTCGAGACAATGTTTCGTTGTGGAACCTATCAAAGGCATATCGCATTGAAGTCCGTGCCAAATTTCGCGCGTCTGTAAATTTTAGTCAATCTTCGGGATTTCGCGTTCTTCTGAACTTCGCATGCTTTTTCCGTTGCCTTTGCAACAGCGTTCGGACCTGTTTTGTGTACCATGGGGGATCAGTTCTATCTCTTACTAATTTATGAGGTATGAATCTCTCAGTTGCTGTTGCTACTATATCTTTGAATTTGAGCCACATCTCGTCTACATTTGCATAGTCGGTTCGGAAGGAATGGAGATTGTCTTTTAGGAAGGCTTCTAGTGACACTTTATCCGCTTTGTTAAATAAAATTATTTTGCGTTTGTTTCTGGGGATTTGGAAGAAACTGTATTGAGCCTAGCTACAACGACCTTGTGATCACTAATCCCTGTATCAGTCATGATGCTCTCTGTTAGCTCTGGATTGTTTGTGGCTAAGAGGTCAAGTGTGTTTTCGCAACCATTTAAAATTCGCGTGGGTTCGTGGACTAACTGCTCGAAATAATTTTCGGAGAAAGCATTTAGGACAATCTCGCAAGATGTTTTCTGCCTACCACCGGTTTTGAACAAGTATTTTTGCCAACATATCGACGGAATGTTGAAGTCCCCACCAACTATAACCGTATGAGTGGGGTATTTATTTGTTACGAGACTCAGATTTTCTCTGAACTGTTCAGCAACTATATCATCGGAGTCTGGGGGTCGGTAGAAGGAGCCAATTATTAACTTAGTTCGGCTGTTAAGTATAACCTCCACCCATACCAATTCGCACGGAGTATCTACTTCGACTTCACTACAAGATAAACCACTACTGACAGACACAAACACTCCACCACCAATTCTGCCTAATCTATCTTTCCTGAACACCGTCTGAGACTTCGTAAAAATTTCTGCAGAACTTATTTCAGGCTTTAGCGAGCTTTCTGTACCTATAACGATTTCAGCTTCTGTGCTTTCTATTAGCGCTTGAAGATCAGGGACTTTCCCAGCACAACTACAGTTCCGACTGTTCCTTGATCCAAGCACGTCCTGTATTTGCCATGCACCCTTTGAGATTGCAGCCCACCCCGTACTTTCCCGAGGCCTTCTAACCTAAAAAACCGCCCAGTCCACGCCACACAGCCTCTGCTACCCGTGTAGCCGCCAGCTGAGTGTAGTGCACCAAACAGAGTTCCCATATAATTTACTAACTGATGTTTTGTCCATGGGCATGGCTACAAGACAAAGTGAACTAAGCCTTCAGCATGGATCAACCTTTTCCTTTCAGGTGACCACACTTCTGCACCTGACATGTTGCAAAATGGAAAATAAGCATTAACGGCTTCCTCCTGCCACACGTTCTTGATGGTACTAACCAACCTAAAACCATACTACTCCTAATAAATATACTTATTCGTCTGCAAATGACGTAAATATTGCTATAATATTGTACAGTACATCATCGTCAGTCACCAATAGATATCTACACTTATACCTATTGGAGCCTATGTACAGAATGGTTGTAATTTAACTTCTTGAGCCAGTGAAATGGGAAACTATTTACTGTACGAGTATCCAAATTTATAGGAATGATGTTCAGACTGTGCGCTGTAGGATTTGTGTTGTTGGTAGTGTTAGTGTCATGACCTGCAGTCAGGGGCAGGTACAGACTGAGCGAAGCGGAAGAAACTCGGACCGCAAGGACCAAGGACATACAACGTGAATGGCATACGTCTGTTATCTGCTTCGCCAAGATGTGATCCCTGCTGTACGTGGTTTTGACTGATCTGTTTTGATGCACGATGGGGCTCCCCATCTCGCATTGCTCGTGAAGTCACTCGGTTACTCGGTAGCACGTTTGGAGAAAATTGAATCATTGGCCAATCGTTCCAAACAGTATGGCCAACAAGATCACCACATTCGAAACAGTGTGATTTCTGACTGTGGGCTTACCCGAAGGACAGAGTTTATCAGCGGGACACTAATACGCTTTGGAGGTTGAAGATGAGTGTAGCGAGGGAAGTAGCCAACAACCCACATGACATGTTTCGGATGGCAGTAGAGCAATGTCTCATGCAGTTTCATGCTGTCGTTAATGCAGATGGTCTTTATGAGCAACGCTTCCATTCTCGAACGTAAACATGGTGCGCTATTAGCAAATGTTAACCTCTTATGTGGAAAGTGACCAGTGTTTCTCTCAATGATTTATTCGTCGTTTGTCATTTGCGTGTTCTTATACTCGTAAATGTTTCCACAAAATTTCATTTCCTACGATCACTCGTTTTTCATGGGGCCCCTTTAAGAAGCGAAAGTTCAATTATAAGACCCTATACTCATATATATGAGGTAGTACGCTGACTTGAATGAGTTGCTTGCCTGTGTAAAGTTTTGTTGTTTTAAACTTGAAATGAACACAGGAGATATGCACCAAAAGTTGAAGCAAGTGCTTGAACTTAGTATTTTAGCTCACACGCTGTGTGACGACTGGTATAATCACTTCAAAATCTGGCCAACAGTGACAGGCGATGAGGGCCTTTCAGCTGTCGCCAGACGGAGAGCAAAGAAAGCGAGGTATTTGATTCTGCAAGACCAAAGACAGATCATCCAAGACCTCTGAAGCATCTTGCCAATAAGTTACGGAATATGCTCATCGAGTTCTAGTGGCAGACGCTACAAGTGAGGTGTTGTGCACCACTGTGCGGTTTACTATCTGTTTCTGAGAGCGCGTGTTCCCAGAAAAGTAAACGAATATACTGCCTCCTGCTACGTACATCTAGCGAAAAAACCACTAAAGCAAAATTAGAGAGATTTGAGCTCATACAGAGGCTTACCAACAAACTTTCGTCTAGAGTATTTGCGACTGGAACAGAAAAACAGGGAGAAGGAAATGATGTGTAGACTGTAAATACAGTCACAGAAACTAAACATGGGAGGGACTGTGTCGAAATATGTGTCACGACTCTGCAGGGAACTTGAAGAACTGCCTCATGATGATCCAGATTTTTATAATATCTTAGGCTTCCGTGGGCAGAGTCACTTGACATGAAAGTTTTCTGGGTACGGTAAAGCGTTATATTGTAAGTAATTATCACTGACGATACAATTTTTACTGTGGAGTTTTTACACTACGACGCAGTACCGTAACCAGAAAATTTTAATGATAACCACTCAAACTTTATTTCAAATGTTATGGAAGGTGACGAGCATTGCACTTGTGGCTATGACTCTAGAACTATGCTCCCATCGTCACAATGGTAAGTCCTTCTTCAGTTAGCTAAAGAAAGCTCAAAGTGTCGGACCACTAACATTGCAAAATCCATTTTACCAGTCATATCCCGTTAAGACATAGAATAAGGCCAGGAAATATATGTTTGTGTTGTGTGTGTGTGAGGGGGGGGGAGGGGGGGGATGGGTGTGTGCGCATGTGTATATGTGTGTGTGTGTGTGTGTGTGTGTGTGTGTGTGTGTGTGTGTGTTCAAATAGCTCTGAACACTATGGGACTTAACATCTATGGTCATCAGTCCCCTAGAACTTAGAACTACTTAAACCTAACTAACCTAAGGACATCACACAACACCCAGTCATCACGAGGCAGAGAAAATCCCTGACCCCGCCGGGAATCGAACCCGGGAACCCGGGCGTGGGGAGCGAGAACGCTACCGCACGACCACGAGCTGCGGACGTGTGTGTGTGTGTGTGTGTGTGTGTGTGTGTGTGTGTGTGTGTGTGTGTGTGATTACAGCTGTGTAGGTGACTGGGTGTCTGTCTATGGGTATGCGGGTGGATGTCCAAGAAGCTGCCATGAAAAAAAAAGCCACTGCTCTTACTCTTACACGATACTCAGCTACTGTTTTTAACTATAAGGAGAAAATCAAAAACTTTCCGTACGAAGGCCGTACAGTCGAGAATCGGTATGGTAATCTGGCAAAGTGTCCGTCGGCCTCGAGGCAATCATCCCACCGACGCACCAGTTTGAAGATACCCGTTCGATTAAACACCGTATCCTGCTTTGAGAAGAAGTCCGCAAGTACCTGCTGCACAGGTATCGCTGACACTTCAAGGGCTTTTTAGTGGGGCTGAAGGCGCGAAAATTGTATGGGTGTGAGAGCAGCACTATCTCGACTACCTCATACTTTAGTTGGTGTAACTTCTGCTTGCAACATTTGCGATGAGGGGACTTCCGTTATCATGAACCACCAGCACTCCTTGTTGAAGCTGGTTTGCTACAGACAAACTGTCCAGTACACATTCCTCAGTCTACGATGGATGTCTAACGGTGTTTGTCCTCCAGAAGAGTGGCAGCTCGTTAGTCCTGTCTGGACCCATTTGGTAATAACGTCGCCATAGTTCTCATTTCCGAATGTACAACAAGCACGTCGGAAAGACACAAATACCAGACTAATCTCTTGCCTAGATGTAGGAGCTTATACAACCGCTTCGGAGTCTCACTACGCTGCATGTAAGCTGCAGGAACGCCCTGAAATCGAAACTTTTTGATTGCCCCTTGTACTATTTCTTAATAAGCGTTTAAGGGGCAGCGACCTTGATTAGTAATCAAAAAGTCCTCGGTCCCGAGTTCTAAACCCGCTACCGCTTAAATTTTGGTTAATAATCAGCACTGACGGCCGAAGGCTTCGACATAAGAAGACACCCTCATTCTGCCAACGGACTTGTCAAAGACGGCGGATGAGCGGACAATGGGTCAGGGCACTTCTTGTCCTTGGGGTGGGAAACTTCACCTAAAGGAAGAAGAATCAGCAATAATCAACGGCAGGAGGAAGCGGAAGACACACAAAGTGTATCTACACGACATGTCGATCCGCAGGGCATAGAGTTGTTTTTATCATAATCGACCTCAAACCAACACCGACCAAAATAGTTCAGGTATACATGCCGACGTCGTAAGCTGAAGATGAAGAGATAGAGAAAGTGTATGAGGATACTGAAAGGGTAATACAGTACGTAAAGGGAGATGAAAATCTAGTAGTCATGGGTAACTGGAATGCAGCTGTAGGGGAGGGAGTAAAAGAAAAGGTTACAGGAGAGTATTGGCTTGTGACAAGACAAGAAATGAGGGAGTAGAAAGACTAATTGAGTTCTGTAACAAGTTTCAGCTAGTAACAGCGAATACTTCGTTCAAGAATCACAAGAAGAGGAGGTATACACGGAAAAGACCGGGTGATACGGGAAGATTTCAGTTAGATTACATCATTGTCACACATAGATTCCGAAATCAGATACTGGATTGTAAGGAGTACCCAGGAGACGATACAGACTCAGTTCACAATACAGTAGAGATGAAAAATAGGCTGAATTTTAAGAGATTAGTCAGGAAGAATCAATACGCAAAGAAGTGGGATAGAGGACTACAAAAGAATGAAGAGAAACGCTTCAAGTGCGCTAAGACTGTAGACACAGTAATAACGAACAGCTCAGTAGGCATAACAGTTGAAGAGGAATGGATATCTACTAAAAGCAAATTTGATAAACTGGAAAGAAAAACATTGGTACAAAGAAAGTAACTGTGAAGAAACCGTGGATAACAGAAGAAATACTTCTGTTAATTGATGAAAGACGAAAGTACAAAAATGTTCAGAGAAATTCGGGAATACAGAAATACAAGTCGCTGAAGAATGAAATGAATAGGAAGTGCAGGCATCAAAGCCAAAATGGCTGTATGAAAAACGTGAAGAAATCGAAAAAGAATTGATTGTCGTAAGGACTGTCTCAACATGTAGGAAAGTCAAAACGACCGTCAATGAAATTAAAGGCAAGGGTGGTCAAATTAAGAGTGCAACGGAAATTCCACTGTTAAATGTAGAGGAGAGAGCGGATAGGTGGAAAAAGTACATTGAAGGCCTTTATGAGCGACAATATTAGTCTGATGTGATAGAAGAAAAAACAGGAATTGATTTAGAAGAGGTAGGAGATCTAGTATTACAATCAGAATTTAAAAGAGCTTTGGAGGACTTAAGATCAAATAAAGTAGAAGTGATTTATAACATTAGATCAGAATTTCTTAAGTCATTGGGGGATGTGGCAACAAAACGACTATTCACGTTGGTGTGTAGAATGTATGATTCCGGCGACATAGCATCTAACTTTCGGAAACGTATCATCCACACAATTCCGGAGACTGCAAGAGCTGACAAGTGCGAGAATTATCGCACAATCAGCTTCACAGCTCATGCATCGAAGTCGCTTACAAGGGTAATATATAGAAGAATGGAAAAGGAAACTAATAGTGTATTAGATGACGATCAATTCGGCTTTAGGGAAGGTAAAGGCTCGAGAGAAGCAATTCTGACGTAGAAGTTGATAATGGAAGCAAGACTAAAGTAAAATCAAGAACGATCATAGATTTGTTGACTTGGAGAAAGACTTCGACAAAGAGGAAAATGTGCAAGATGTTCGAAATTCTGAGAAAAATTGGGGTAAGCTTTTGGGAGAGATAGGTAATATACAATATGTACTAGAGCCAAGAGGGAATAATAACGAAGTGCTCGGATTAAAAAGGATGTAAGACAGGGATATAGTACTTCGCTCCTATTGTTCAATCTGTACACTGAAGAAGCAATGATGGAAATAAAAGAAAGCTTCAGGATTGGAATCAAAATTCAAGGTGAAAGTATATCAATGACACGATTCACTCATGACATTGCTGTCCTGAGTGAAAGTGAAGAAGAATTACGGAGCTGCTGAATGGAATGAACAATCTGATGAGTACAGAAAATGGATTGAGAGTAAATCGAAGAAAGACGAAAGTAATGTGATGTAGCAGAAATGATAACTGGGAGAAACTTAACATCACCATTGGTGGTCACGAAATATATGAAGTTAAGGGATTCTGATACCTAGGCAGCAAAATAATCAGCGATGGACGAAGCAAGGCAAAAGCAGACTAGCACTGGAAAAAGAGCATTTCTGGCCAAGAGAAGTCTATTAGTATCAAACATAGCCCTTAATTTGAGGAAGAAATTCCTGATAATATACGTTTGGAGCACAGCATTGTATGGTAGTGAAACATAGACTGTGGGAACCCGAATTTGAGATGTGGCGTTACACAGTGATGTTGAAAATTAGGTGGACTGGTAAGGTAAGGACTGAGGAGGTTCTGCGCAGAATCGGAGAGGAGAGAAATATGTGGAAAAAACTGACAAGGAGAAGGGACAAGATGATAGGACCTCTGTTAAGACATCAGGGAATAACTTCCATGGTACTAGAGGGAGCTATAGAGGGCAAAAACTATAGAGGAAAGCAGAGATTATAATACATCCAGTAAATAATTGAGGACGTAGATTACAAGTGCTACTCTGAGATGAGAAGGTTGGCACAAAAGAGTAATTGTTGGCGGACTGCGTCAAACCAGTCAGAAGATTGATAACTCAAAAATCAATTAAAAATTAAGCACTATTGGACTTAACTTCTGAGGTTATCAGTCCTCTAGAACTTAGAACTACTTAAACCTAACTAACCTAAGGACATAACACATCCATGCCCGAGGCAGTATTCGAACCTGCGTCCGTAGCGGTCGCGCGGTTCCAGACTGAAGTGCCTAGAGCGGCTCGGCCACTCCGGCCGGCAAAAAACAATTAAGAATTTACGTAACCTTATTCATTTCAGAGATCATTATCAACTATCTACATACAGGGTGAGTTACAAATCTGTATAATAGTAACTTTACTCCTAAATTATATTTTCCAATTAATCTGATAAATAATTGATAGAATGGTTAGGCCACATAAGTTTTAGCCTATCTAGGAATTTCCAGTGTAAACCGTACCTCTGTCAGCAACTGCACCAGAATATAAAACTCTATCCTGAATCCTAGACAAGAATCCGTAGTACTGATCTGGTACACAAAAAGTTTGGCAGTAGCATCTATAATGGTACTTCGCACCGTTCATATGCCTTGCAGCTGTTTTTATTGACACTTTGTACTCTAGCTGCATATTAATTTCACCATTTACCTCACGGTAAAGTTTTAATGCCCTACCTTCTGTAAGTTTCTCTTCCCCTATTACGGTTAGTATGTGAAATTTTCCCATGTGTTTCCTTGAGGCAAAGTAGAGCGGTAGATCAAGATTTTGGGTGATTGCTGTACCTGAAGGATAATACACCTGGTCGGTGTTCCAGTCTGATCACTGCTTTTAGAATCACATGAAGTAACGTGCTCCAAAAACTGGCATAACCAATTTCCGGCATTTTCTACTTTTTGTTGGTGTAAGATAGGAGGGTGATCTATGTGAAGTGTTTCTGAATATAATGAGTTCTATTTAAGTACTACATAACCTTTCACAATATCTTGGATACTGTCGTTAATTCTTCAGTTACAGAGTTTGTGGTAACTAAAACTATGTATGCATGTTGGTTGGTTGGTTGGTTGTTTGGTGAAGGAGACCAGACATCGTGGTCATCGGTCTCATCGGATTAGGGAAGGAAGTCGGCCGTGCCCTTTCAGAGGAACCATCCCGACATTTGCCTGGAGTGATTTAGGGAAATCACGGAAAACCTAAATCAGGATGGCCGGACCCGGGATTGAACCGTCGTCCTCCCGAATGCGAGTCCAGTGTCTAACCACTGCGCCACCTCGCTCGGTTATGTATGCATGTAAAACTAGTTACACGACGTGTGGATAGGTGAGCTTTACTTCCTCGGTCGTATACGATCTTATATCACGAATTGGAAAATCTTCCGCGATGGAACACGTGAGACTTTCAAATGAAAAGAGTTTGTTAAATGTCTTAAAATCTTTTTTCTATGTTGAAAATGGAAATCTGTAATATCTGACAATTGCTTCTACTTCAAAATGTTTCTAACTTGTAAGTCTTTTGATAATACTTCCTCTTAATTTGGTTTCATTTGTTGATTATTGGTATGTAGTAGAGTAATTTTCTATATTGCGACACTTTTAAATGTGATTAAAACAACAGTTGTTAGGTACATAACCATTTCGTGCTTTGGAACAGTTTTTCAGTTCATTTGCAAAACTCACATGTTCCCTTTCAGAAGACGATACTTTTAAAAATACGAGATGGAGCATGACCGACAAAGTATGGCTCAATGTCCCACACGCTATGTACAGCTAGCTGAACGCCACACCACACTCTCTACGACGACATCTAACGAATGTATCATCACCTCGCGCCCAACTATACGATTGTGTTGCAACTCTACCATTCTATAGAAAATCAGAAATTTTTATTTAAGGCTGTTTCTTCTTATGTTAGATTTATGGCCCAGTGATCGTATACACTAAACAATATGTATAACATGTAAATGTCTTCATTCGCGTGGGACTGTATCTTCAAGGAGTTTTTCTCATTTAAGATTTTACTATTTGTCCACATCCTACAAGTAACACGCATCTTCCGTACCACAGAAATTTTCATGCAGAGAACCATAGTAATTATTTCTAGTGAGAAGCCGCATGAATTTATTTTAATGTACTGAAATCGATTAATTATATCTTTGTCGACGAACACTTCCTTGTCTCTTTGACTGACTTGTCTTTTATCTCCGCTTTGAACCTCTAACTGTGACATATTCATTTCCAGGTCGATACTGTGAAAGCTTTCATTAGATATGTAGATATGTATAAGCAGGACCTTACTGAACACAGAATTTGTTGAACTTTAAGGTTTATTTCCCAACTAATTATTTAAATTTTGTTCAGCGTTACGTTGATTCTTCGGACTACTGTAAAATACAGTACCCTTGTGCAGCATATGTGAGTGCGAGAGCGCAGATTTTTACAAACACTGTGTTAATCTTCTATTGCAGCGACCCGCTGAAATGAAGCATAACTGTAGCTTTCCTAAAGTAAGAAATGTGAAAATATTCAAGTTTAATTATAGCAGGAAAAGCAACGACAATCTCTAACTAAATTTTGTTGTATTACTTTCAATTATAGTGGCTTCCTTGCAAATCCATATTCAGATTGTTAGAATTTTGTAAACAACGGTGTTTAGATATTGGTCACACAAGGTCAAGAAAAATAAATATGAAATAGCCCAACTCAGTGAAATGTTATCTTGAGTCTCTAAAGTACAATCTTGTACCTAACATCAAATTAAGCAGAAATAGAGTTACGAGTGTCAATAAGCATATTCATTGTCGTGACTGACACTGCACTCTTTTCGTATTAACGAACGTGTGTATTCCCATTCGCGAGCAAGAATAGCGCTATCAAATGTTCCCTAACATTCCCTTACCAAGTACTCTCTTTCTGTACTGATTCGATAAACGAGATAAACTCACCTGCTACTTGTAACTTTTCTTCATAAGTGTTGTCAGTTACAAAAACTGATGTTCATTACACGAAGTGAAGATACACCAGTCAGATTGTTTCGACGACTATTTTGTTACCTCAAGTGATTGTGGTGTATTCATCACAGGCACTCTAAAAGTATAAAATACAATATATTTAAGAATAATAGAAGAATAAACAAGGATTTTGCTACTAAAGTGTCCTTTTTTCACCACAGGTGCTGAATGGAACATACGGCCTGTTGAACTTGCTGTATCATTTTCATGGTACTCAGTGAAATGACATAAAACGGACAAGATATGAAATCCATACCACTGTAGAAATGCCATGCATGAAATGTAATTTCATGTCACCAAAGCTTTGATATATCGACGGAAATCAGATATGCAGAGCCCAAACCAAATTTTCAAAATCAAATGTAGAAAAATTCCCTATTTTTTCTGTAATAAAACAGCAGCATAACATTCAGGGAAAAGTATGTATATCTGAGAATAAATTTCGTCGAAAGGCAAAATGTATCTTAAGATTATTTCACATCTATATCTCTTACCTTGTATGTGAATTCATAGTACACATTAGACAAAAAAATAAGACCATAAACTAAGAAACAGCACATGATTCCCTAGACCTTGGCCGAAGTATATGTGAACTAAAAAAAAGTGTGTTACTAATGTAAGTTTACAACATCATATGGAAAATCTAGTTTTAATCTAAAACTGTGTAAAAACACTGTAGCTTTACATTAACTAGCTGAGTATGACGAACAGAAATCACGTATACAAAATTATAATAGTATTACTGGTTTACATAAAGTATGACGAGGCGATAAACAAGCAAGTCGACCCAGCACAGTGGAGTTGCGTTGCAATGTCAGATCAGTCTGTCAGATCAGTCTGTCAGATCAGGACCAGGAGGATTCTTGTAATGGTGTGAACACCGTTGTTGTGACCGAAGCAGACAGATACAAACAATCACTTTTTTAAGTCATTTTGCATACAGTTAACCACAATACAAGAGTTAGTTCAGACACAATTCCACATAACTAAAACTGATTCACTTAGTAGATAAATATTCTCACGCAGAGTTCAAAAGCAGAAACAAACCTGCACATATCAGTTAAGTACAAATGTATATTTAATTAAACACTGCCACATTAAATCAACTACAAAATTTATCACCAATGCTAAATTCAGGAAGGTCTTTATGGAGAGGCTAAGTCCACTTAAAAGTCTACTGTCCGTTACAGGCGGAGTCCAACAAGGAATTGGTAAATGGCGGGAGCAACAGCTGCAACTTGGTTATTCATTGAACACACTGTAGTCGAGAGTATTCAGTACTGCTCCGCAATTGGTACTGGCTGGCTAGGTGTGGTACAGTCTCTTAAACATGCACTGCACGAAAGGTCACTTGGCCCATTCCCAGGCGAGCACAATACCTCTCTCTCACAGGCCCTGTAGACCACGCGCTGCATCAACGATCTGCTTCCACCGCCTTCTATCTCTCGCAGCCTCTCTCCACCCCGTGGAAATTCCTAATGCTGCGATATCCTTTTCTCTCTGTCATCTTTCCACCTTGTACGGGGTCGGCCCATTGGTCTTGTTGCCTGGAGAGTTCCTTCAAATGCTTTCTTGGTGACTCTGTTGTTTTCCATTCTAGCCACATGTCCAGCCCATTGCAGTTTCCTACTTTTTAATTTCTGGATGATATTGGGTTGCTTCATTAACTGATAAATTCTATTGTTCTCTCGAATTCCTCATACACCATTCTCCAACACAGGTCCCCAGATTTTTCTCATTACTTTTCTTTCAGAAACATTCAGTTTTTCTCTTTTATTCTTTGCAAGCGACCAGCTTTCTGAACCGTACAGTACTATGCGGCAGATAATAGTGTTGTAGATCTTCATCTTTGTGGTGATAGACAAAGCTTTACTTTTGAATGAGCTGCTTAGTGAGTACAGACATCTGAGGCTATTCTTTCATTTATATCCACTGTTATGGTATTTTTACTGTTGAAACGTGATCCAAGGTATTTAAACTGGAGAACTTTTCTGAATTTAGAATACAGGTCAATTTCAGAGTAAGCATTTGGGTTTATGACTCTACCTATTTCCGTATATTCGGTTTTCTCTTGGTTAATCAAAAGCCTCATTTTGCTGGCACTGTGCCTGAGAGATCTGCACATGTCTTTCAGTTCTTCAGTTTCACTGAGCAACACTATATCATCTGCATAAGCCAGCAGTTTTACTGCACTGTGTTCCAATCGGAGACCGTTTTATAGGTGTAAAAACTCTCGCGAACCACTTTATCTAATGCAAGGTTGAAGAGGACACATGAAAAAGCGTCTCCCTCCCGTAAGCCTGTTTTAATTGTAATGGTGGGGGATGTGGATCCTCTGAACTTCACTGCTGCCTGGGAGCCATCCATGCACAGTTGTATCATCCTAACAATTTTGCTGGATATAGTAAATTCTCGTAAAGGGTTGTAGAGGCTACTTCTGTGGATGCTGTCGTAGGCTCGCTGGAAGTCAATGAAGAGACATTGGATGTTTTTATTCAATTCCCAGTATTTCTCAAATATTTGTCGTATAGTAAACAGATTATCAGTTGTGGAACGGTTTGTTCGAAATCCAGCGTGGTACTCCGGTTTAGTGAAACAGTCGACTGACTGTAGTCCCACCAGTCGCAACGCACGGTCTGGGGAAGAGACGCTGGCACTGCGAGTTTGTGCAGCTCTCCTCTCAGCGCAGCCATTAAGCATGTTGTATACATCAGTGGTGGACGCCGACCAGTTTTATTGCAATAGGTACCAGCCAGTGTTATTATTCATAGGGAGATGTGGCTGTGTTGTGGTGCAGCTGAACTCCTATGACACTGTAACCATAGACGCCACCTGTTGCTTACTTTACGCGATCACATTTACGTGATCACCGACTACATTCAATGCCAACGTGCAAAATGGGGCGAAATCGTGCTATACGGGACTGGTGCCGAAACAACTGTGGTACACCAAAGGCCATAGATGACAAGGATCAATGTGTCCAGGCGAATAAATTTGCAACAAATGAGCAACTGACTGCCCAGATGAACCAAATGGTTCAAATGGCTCTGAGCACTATGGGACTTAACATCTGAGGTCATCAGTTCCCTAGAATTTAGAAGTACTTAAACCTAACTAACCTAAGGACATCACACACATCCATGCCCGAGGCAGGATTCGAACCTGCGACCGTAGCGGTCGCGCGGTTCCAGACGGAAGCACCTAGAACCACCTGGCCACACCTGCCGGCCATATGAATCAAGGTCAGTGGTTTGTTACAAGTCTGCATCTACCTAGGGGATCTTGTCCTTCCCTACATGCAGTTTGTTTTCCCTCAGCACAATGGCATCTACCAGCAGACAGTGAAGAGTGTCACACAGCTCGCACTTTACGTGTGTGATTCGAATAGCACCAGGATGAGTTTACCGTACTTCCCTGGCCATCAGACTCCCCAAGTTTAAACCCAGTCGAGTATCCGTGAGACCAACTCGATCGAGATGTACGCGCCGTTCTTCAGCGGAGAAACGTAGAGCAGCTGGCCACGGCCCTGGAGTCGGCATGGCTCCAGATCCCTGTCGATACCTTCCAGAACTTCACTGACTCTCTTCCTATACGTCTCGCAACGGTCCGTGCTAAAGAAAGGGATTATTCCGCCTTTGACAGGAGATCACATTAGTGAGACTGGACGGTTTGCATTCACGTATATGGTACTACTTAGTGAAATGGAATGATTCATCAGTGTATCAGGTGTCTTTCATGCGTTAAACGGAATGTGCAGCAATTGTTAAATCATCGTTATTATCCATCACGAAGAACAGCAGGATAAGTGCCTCATTTACGGTTTTTCCACACAAGATGGTCTTCATCTATGCTCATCCGTTCTGTTCCATGATCTTCCCTAATGCATTCTGTCCACTTAATACTGTGTCATGCTCGTGCTGATTCCTCGTATCTTGTAATCCATCAAAGAACTTCGTTTATTCATTTACCACCCATTTGGCTGATTACAAATCCTGCCCAACTGAAAAACATTTTCATTACAGTTATTGTTACATCTTCCACTCAGTCAGTTTCCATGGTCCATTTGTGCGTCTTCGTGTCTCTCTTAGTTATTCCCAAGGCGCAGCTCCCCATTCGAAGATGTGTAAACCACAGTTCTCTATCTCCGTGGCATACATTATAATTGGTAAAAAGACACTGTGTATTAATGGTGCTTCCGCTCCTTTTGTTTGAACAAAAACACTTATTGACCTACGTACAACTTCAGTAGAGGTTAATAGTTCGGTGCACAACACAAACTTCTGTTGCCTGCAGTTTTGCAAAGAGTAAACACTGTAAAATACAGCAAGTCTGTGAATAAAACAACAATCCGTAGTACTCCCATGCAAATTCTCAGCCACAGTCAAGCACCAAACATAGTCCAAGCACAAAGCTCAATTCGTCAGCAAGAGGGCAGTCAACACGAATGTTGTAAGCATGTAGATCATTGTCCGTCAAACTGCTGCTCGTGAATCAATTATTCGTGCAGCAGCCCGCGTTTGTCAGCTGTATTTTATAATAATATGTATACAGCAACTAGCAGCGCAATCCAAAATCCTTCGGAACTTCTTGAGAGTGTTCAGTAACAAACAAAAATACGTACAGACACATTAATACATAAAAATGTGCTGCTTATAATGGACGTTGGTGAATTTCGCCATGAGCTAAGTAAAGTTGGCCACTTACCTCAGGAGCAGAGGGGAAAGAACTGCGGCCCTAGTTGCGTTAGAGGATGAGAACAGGTCGAATGTTACATTGTTTGTCCTCCAGGACTGACAACTCACCGATTATGTGCCTCGTACCCATCAGGTGCTACAGTAAAAGTTTCAAATGGAAATTACTTAGAATGTACGTTATACAGTCGGTCATCATCAAATGCGGTACATAGTTATACCAAGGAATATTAAATTAAATTAACGCTGTTCTAATTGAATGAAATGACTAGAAGTTAAATGACATTCAGATCATTTATTAAACACTTTTCATGGTGTCTCAGATTTAGATCCATTATACAATACAAATACAAATACTGGTATTAGCCAGTTAATCATCCGGTCAATCAGACAACGCAAAAACACTTAGTTAGGCAATTACGGTCTCATATCTTTTGAATTGCTGAGGATGGTAGCAATCTGAAATGGAGAGCAGTCGAAACGATGTCTTCCGAAGGGTGCTGACTTTTAAGGATTAGTACTTGGGGGCCGGCAGCCAAGTCTTCCCACCCTTGTTGCAGGTAGTCTATTGGTGGCTCACAACGTGGTAATACTGTATATGTGGGTAACCAACTAATGATAAGATCGGTAGGTATGCGGCACGGGGTAGGTGCAGTCTCAGTACTGGCTCCTGAACAAAAATTTTCGACGACTGCTAATGTAGACGGAGTACGACAGTGAGCTGTGGTCGCAGAGTGGGCAGCTTTATGCAGCCGAGGAGACCTTGGACTCGCCGCCTGCTGAATGTATGTGGCTCCTGCAGTTGTGGGAGCGAGCAAATAGTCTTGCTCTCTGAGCCACAGGCTGCGTGACACGGACTGCAAACTTTCTGTTGGAAGCATTTCGATAACTGAGTTTTGGAAAACCTTTCCAGATTAAGAGAAGTATATCTAATCATCTTTACTTGTTTGTGTATTTATCTCCCTCTCCTTACAGTCTTTGCCTTCAACTGTCCTAAATACAAAAAAAATATCGACTGCTTTGTGACAATATTTAATTAGTACCAACTTATTTTCGATTAGTCAGTTTTACTTTACTGTAGTCTTGTTCGAATCACTTTCAGACCCACATGAAAACTTGCTTTGCTTTTGTTGACACTTATTACAGTCAAACAGGACAAATGTTTCCATTTAAGGATCTGGAATCTATTGTAGTTAAGAAATGTTTTGATGACGACTTCTGTCAATATCCTGATGAACTCTAATGTAAGCATTTACGTACATGTTCCACATTCTAGTCACGTAAGTTTCTTTCCCTTGTTTTCTAGGTCTCTTAGTAGAGATTTAATCTGTGAATTCTAGGCAAATAGATCATTTACACATGTAACGATTTAGAGTTTCGTTCATAACATGTAAGTGGACTCTTACGCTACATCCATTTTTAAATTGTGACTGTTTCTAGGCTTGATTAAATTCCAGTCTTTGTTATATGCAGGTGATGAGAATTTTAGTCACTGTCTTGTACATTACGGAAATTATGTTCATAGGTCAGCAGTTTTTATGTGTTTTGGACTTCCTTTCTTGTGAGTTTAAATTTTAAATAACTAAAGAAATGCAAAAGATCACTACTGAAATGTAGCTAATGTTATATCTCAGTTATAATTAGTCATTGTTTTTGCTTTGAATATATCTTTTATTTCTATTAAGAATCTGTAATGTGTCTTCCAGGGCACTGAATTACATTCTCAGGCTTCTCCCGTCTTGCACTGGCGACTAAAAAAGCCCTTGGATGTTCACAATCAGGAATGTTGAAGCCAAGAATGCAGCTGGACCCTTTCCAGATCCGAGACGCATCGACTGCATAGATTTCTTTTAACATTATTTCTCAAAACAAAATAATAGCTTCGAATTATTCTAAATTTTGTTCTGTATGTTTTTACGACACTGTGCGTTAACAAAGTAGCTCAGCTAAAGCACAGTAATGATAAGAAGAGTGAGACATAGAAATTATCACGGAGACGGCACACCTTTCGCTTCGTTGACTATAAGAGTTTATTGTACCGTGCGGCTGCCATTTTATAGTAGGAAAGTCGCTAACAGTAACTGTACAGTTAATCAATACGAGATACCTGTCACAAGGCACACTGTGCCGAAGTGGCACGATTTTACTCTGAAACTCTAGACCTGGATCACTCGTAACAAACAGATAGATCAGGGATGCCCTAAAAGCTGTTCTGAATGATCTCAGCAGTTTTTCATGCGAGTTACCAGTAGCAGGGTTAACATACGTTCAGACAGCGTCTAACAATAGCTTCCTGAAGACTTCAGACTGCCTGCCAATTTCTGCGCGAGTTTGGCGAGGAAACTACAGCAGCTAAACTACTCCTTCATCACAATCTTTCTATCATGGATAACTGCCCAGAAAGGTATTGAAAAGAATTTCTGTCTACTGAAGAAGACCGGCTGGGAAGTTTTGACGACTGCTGATACAAAGTGGGATCCAAGAGTGGCTTAGACAGATACACACTCATACACCTGTGATGGCCACCACCAACGCCCCCGTCCATCCCTTTTTCTCCCACTCCCACCCGTATAGTAATTGTCAGAGATCGGATGCGGATTCTGATGTTTCAATTAGTTTACTTAGTTACGTCCGTGACTATCTAGCATAGATTAAAAGCAATACCGTAGTGTCAGTTCATCTTTCCAATACAGTTCCACTCGTATTCCCGTAGCTTTCGGACCTCCTCAGAGCAAGCAGTAGAGCCACGTTATTGTCCCCTTGTAATCGAAGCCTGATCCTATCCTCACTTAGATGCCATCTTCGTTTAGTTTCTTGTTTGGATACCGCATCGTTCGTTACCCCTGTCTCATGATCTCACAATCTGGGTGCTACCAAAATAATTTAAGAACTGAATTGTAGCTAAGAAAATTACGAATTAAATTTACATAAACTATCCAGTGGTCCCTATTAAACTAAATTTATACAATTACGTTATGGAAGGTATTCGTATTTACAAATTACAATAAGCTATATACTCTTTTATAAACAAAAGCTATATATACAGAGGTACATTATAAAACTAATGTACGACCTCATTCGGTGGGAGGATATTCTGGATTATGGTGACGACCAGATATCATTTTCAATATTTTACATATTCAGCCTCGTTGTCAAGCATACAAGTACTGCACCTTCCTTCCCTAAACTGCAGGGGGACAATACACTGCATCACACTCATCCACGTGGATCGTTGCCCTCATTAATCTATTTAGGAAGATAATTTCTTCCGTATGTAATACTGTAATGATGAATGGAATGCCAAGGAGTGCTTCAAAGTAGTGAACATAATTCCATGATTATCACTGCTCCCGCTTGTATTACTTTCGTCCTCTTTCCTGCAGCATTTTGTCATTAGAATTTTACATACGGAAGAAATGTTCTTGCCAGATAGATTAATGTTGCCAAATAGATTAATGAGGGCAACGATTCATGTAGGTTAGAGAAGGAAGGTGCAATACTTGTAGACTTGGCAACGCAGCTGAATATGTAAAATACTGAAAATGACATCTGGTCGTCTCCACAATCCAGAATATCCTCCCACCGAATGAGGTGCTACATTAATTACGGCACTACACACGAGATCGTGAAGACCATTGTCCAAGTAAGCGTTAGGACATCGTGATTTTTTTTCCCTAAATACTTTAAGATGGGTGTTGAGGCAGCTCTCTCTCTCCACTTTTGTCAGTTCGAATCTGGGGTCTTCTAGCGCTTTTCACTTACTATTAATGATGTCTTAGATGTATTAGTAGATTGACCGGTCTCTCTAACATTGCTCTGTACGCTTACACGGTTATTAATGCTTACGTCAAGATCGCATTAGAACTACATTCATCGCATTGCGAATTATTAGGTTAGTGCATAAATTTGTTGTGTTTTTATTTTGCATGTCGGTAATCCGGTTGCTATGGGTTTATTTCTCCACTGTCATTTTTTATTTGTAGTTCACTATTGCCTTTTGAATTAACATATCGCCATTTTTTCATTTGGAGATAGTGAGTGGAGCTATGCACCTTAACAAATGGATCGACAAGTGCAGAAATCGGAACATTTCCGACAAATTCTTCTGATTCAGCTCAACAGATGCCTGACAGCAGTGGATGCAGCCAGCAACATTTGTGCCTCGTATGGGGATAATGCCACTGGATAGAGCATGTCAGGAAAATGGTTCCCTCGTTTTAAGAAGGATCGTTTTGGCATTAGTAACTCACCACGTTCAGGAAAACATTCGGGGTTTGATGCAAATCGTTTAAACGGATTAATCCACAGTGATCCTCGAATGTGTACTTGAGAATTGGAAAATGTGATGAAATGTGATCATATCACAATCGTGCGATATCTGCACGAAATTGCGAAGGTTCAAACATCTGGTGTATAGGTACTGCTCGCTCTAAACCAAAACCATAAAAATCAGCGTGTGGTTATGTATACATCATGGCTTGATCGTCGTCAACTGGCTCGTGAACAATACCGACCATTCCTAGCCTCTATCGTTATATGGTGTCTTAACGCTAACGTAAGGAAAAGAAAGGAGTGACTGAAGCCAATCAAAACAACAACTTGCCGTACAAAGGCCTTAGCCCAATCGCGAAAGATAATGTTATGCATCTGGTGGCACAACGATACGAATTGCTTTCCCGAGCTGTAACCATCACTGGTGACATTATTTTACTGTCGACAACAGAGGCGTCTTGCAAACGAAAGTTAGGAACAACGACCAGAAAAACTGCATGAAGTGATGCTACTCCACGATGACGCCCTCCCACATTCTAATAGACCAACAGAAAACGCTGTAGAGGGATTGGGTTTAGAAGTCATTCCACCCCCCACATCCCCGCCCCCTTATTCATCTAGTCTCGTTCCCACAGTTTTTCACGTTTTCCGCATTTCCTTTCCGAGTGAAAATGCGAACGTGGTTCGAAGAGTTCTTGGCCTCGAAACACGTGATTTCCACTGTAGCAGAATCGAAAAGTTACCCCAGGTTTGGCAGATTGTTGTAAATTCTGAAGGACAATATATTATTTATTACATAAGTCTGTGTTATATGTTGTGTTTGTTAAGCTTACGGGAAAGCGGCACGAATTTATGCACCAACCCAACGTAAGTTGAACCTGACGCAATAAATAACAGTTTTACGTATATTCATAAGGTCACATACTTGTATTCTGCCATTACCGATATTAAAAATGGTTCAAATGGCTCTAAGCACTATAGGACTTAACATCTGAGGTCATTAGTCCCCTAGACTTAGAACTACTTAAACCTAACTAACAGCAGCCGCGTGGTTCCGGACTGAAGCGCCTAGAACCGCTCGGCCACATACCGATCTTAAAAAACAGGTAATCAATTGTCATTTAAATTATTGCTTTTCTTGTTTAAATTTTTTTGTTTGTTGGTGAGTTCCTCAGCTATCTCACCTTGAAGCTCTGGTATTTCGTTTCGATCCTGACTTGCTTTATTCGTATTGCATGAAACAGTTTCTCCAGTTACTAACGGATATCCTTTTTCACTTGTTTGCCTCTTTGGTTCTGTTTCTGAAGTTTCTTTCCTGCACTTCTTCCTGTTCCTGCTAAACTTTCATCACTGTCCGTCATGCAATTGCATTATAGTTTCACCTTGGCGTCGCTAATTGCTTTGTTGTGGTCGTGGCTGAACTACCCGTTTCATACATTGGCTTCCTCCACAAACTTTGAATTCGCCACAATTACCACAACATTTCTACCCTCTCCTTTGATGTCACTTTAGAAGTAAGGCTGTACAGGCTTCTGTCCCTGTTTTTTAATGTCACGTTGGAAGTAAGGTCACACAGCTCCTGACCCCCGGTTTTTAAAGTTACCGGCCGGCTGCGGTGGCCGTGCGGTTCTAGGCGCTCCAGTCCGGAGCCGCGCTGTTGCTACGGTCGCAGGTTCGAATGATACCTCGGGCATGGGTGTATGTGATGTCCTTAGGTTAGTTAGGTTTAAGTAGTTCTAAGTTCTAGGGGACTGATGACCACAGCAGTTGAGTCCCATAGTGCTCAGAGCCATTTGAACCATTTTTTTTTAAAGTTACCATCGTACTGTTCTTTGTACTGCAACAGTGATGTCATGTGCCTCTCGGCCATCTGACACCACTGCATCTTGTGATGTAATCGAGTCTGACACACATTTTGAACCCTTCAGTACCAATGGGTATCGATAATTTCGTTTATAAATATAAAAACTTGTTAAATAAAATTCGTTATTTCATGCATAGCTATTTTTATTTTCTGCGACTCGGATGAATGCAAAATTTTAACATAAAAATGTGAAATTATTTCTACTAAGCGTTGCTAAAATCCAATTAATTGACGTCGTTGTTGTATTCATGTAACACAATAAGCTAAAAGTTGCTTTAAATGTAATCTTTGGTCTTTCTTGTTGTTTGCACTTGGTGGGAAGCTGTTGTGTAATGGAGTCAAATGATGCCTGTCATTACGTAGAAACCAGATACGTTTAGTTGGAAGTAGTGGCTCAGGGGTGTGAATGGATGTTAAATTTTGTCAACCTGATGTTTAAAGAGTTGAAAGGACAAAGGGTTGAAGATGTAGATATATTATTTAATTTTGTAATTAATGATTCATCAAACATCCACAGTCATGGAAACATTTCTTCGTTCAATCAAGACTTGTGAACGTTGTCAGTCCTCTGAAAAGAAGGCAGCGAGGTCCACTTCAATGTAATCAGTGGAGTAAGTAAAAAGTTATTTGTAGTAAAGGGAACATGCTTTTCCATAACACATCTCATCACAATAATAATGAAAGTTCGGTAAGTAAACACATTATTGTACAGACGTTTTGTTTTACAAGCTACAGTAAATGTTGCAAATGGGAGTTGATACGTAGACACACACACACACACAGACACAGAAACGCCCGCGCGCGTCTGCATAGGCACATGAGTATGCGCATACAACAAGTTACATCTTCGTCAGCTCATACTTACTACTGTTTCTGCAACAAGTATCATCTTCCTAACTATTTTACCACAGAACTGTTTTTCTTTCTCGAGTATTCCATACGTTAACCAATAACCGATTTTTGTTTTGCTATATCTGAAAGTAAATGTGATTCAGATATAAAAGTGACTGTGTACTTATTATATACTACAATTTTGTGCTACTAATACACTATGTTTCTTTTTAATTGCACTTATATTTGGTAACAATGCTATCTTTGTTATGTGAGCTGCATCATTTACTCAAAGTAAGGTTCAAGGAGCGTTGGGTACATCATAAAGTCTCTCTCCAGCTGACACTGTTAGGCGTTTTTCAGTAATGGTTCACTTAACAAAACACTGTTTTAGGGACGAAGATTATAATTCATCACATTACACTACATAAATATACCTGACGTTACTGTCTGGTTAATATAGCTTCAAATTATTTTATTATTTTAGGTCTACTTTAAATTATGTTCCACTGTGACATTTATCCGATTTAAGTGACAGACATAATTGAAGTAAAAAGTGATGAAGAATGGCTGTAGATATTCAAAACATTATTGCTCCCTGCCAATTATTTCCATCTCAGACCCACAACACACACAAGAAGACCGTCACCCAACTCCACAGGACAAGATTCTCAAGCAGTATGCAAAGCTAGATTCGTGGATACATCTTGGTCACATAACACTTGGTAACATTGTGCAAAAAAAATATAAACCAAACAAAAAAACTTTACAGTTTCTGCCAGCACACAGCAACCTGTCCGCCTCAGTAGTTGAGTAGCCAGCATATATGGCTGGCATGCAGAGGACCTGTACTCGATTTGGGGTGCTACCAAACTATGTTGCATGATGGGAATATTGGTGCAGGGTCCACTCAACCTCGTGATGCTAATAGAGTAGCTACTTGTGCGAAAAGTAGCGGCTACAAGATCTGCAAAATGTCCAGGAAAGCGGTGTGCTGATCACATGCCCATCCAGTCTACATACACACAGCGCTGCAACACTAGGGATGGCGAGAGGTTAGTAGAACTCCCTTGGATCTTTATGCTCTGGATGAGGATCCCACTATACATAGCAACTTACCGAAGTCCTATGGCACTCAATGATCATGAGGGAACAACTGCAGTGGAACACATATACATAACCATATATCAAGACTTCCTACACAAACTTTACCCAGGAGTTATCAATCTCGCTGCTATATCACAACAAAAAATCATATTTACAAACTAAATTTTGATCCCAAACCTAGACGTCAAAAAGTTACAAGAATACAGAAACAAAGTATTGTATAAAAACAACTCAGTAACTATAGCACTCAGGCACCAGACGAAAATACATGAAGACAGTATCCTCATGTAACCATTTATCAATTTCTAGAACGCTTTGACTTACCACACAGCGAAGTTTACACGCTGACACTTAGCTGTACAGTGCAAAGACGACCCACAAGAAAATACAAACAGTTTACATGTACAGATGTGTAACATACAACACTACATTCAGTTCATATTACCAACAACAGACACCTGTAGCAGGTTCAGAATTTAAACAGCTACAGACATCAAACCACCCACATTATCAAAAAACAGTAGCTATCAGGCATACGGTATACAGGCAACATAAAACGCCTTGAACGAACACAACTACTGAGAAGTGCTAAGCGAGTTCGTGAACATAGCATAAGAAATGAACAAAGGAGCATTATAGTACGCAAGCTACACAACACAGTTAAAATAAGATGCCAATGGAGGACATCATAAAAAAGAACAGTCAAGATATACTAATTCAAAACAGTAACACATATGAACACACAAACCAGAAAACCCATACCGCAACACAAACAAGACAAGTTACACAGTACAAAGGAAGAGAAAAATAAATATGGTGTAGTACCACAGAAAAAAAGAAAGAAAGAGGAACAGAATGAGTGGATCTTGAGGGGGTAGGAAGGAAAATAGTCAGGAAGAGACACAGATATTGGGAAGTGGAACATACTGGATGGTTACTGGTTGTCAATAAAAAACTTTTAAACACATTTTATATCACACTTATCTACCAATAAAAATACAAAATTGTGGACCTGTTATGAATGGTGAGGTTCCTAGCAGTTCTAGTATCCTATCTCTGTGGTCTTAAAGTTAACAAGGTGTATAATAATGAGACCCAAATTTCAGAGCAGCTGTTAAAGCCAATTTTCATTATTATTAAAACTAGTGCAACAATTCTTTGTCAGGTCGGTCACACTTGAACAGACACAGCACTATAATACAGTCCTATTATGTTCTTCAACGAAAACAGTTCCTACTGGTGTGAAATATCACATAACCGATACATTTGCTTTAAATCTTCACAACGTCTTTTGAAGATTGTCAAGGTTAACACACTGTGTCCTTATGCAAAGTAGTTGATCGCCAGCTTCAATGTTCATCATTCATGGTGGATGCATTCCAAATTCATGCACAACAATGTAGGTCTGTGGCACTGGTACCAACAGACAGGGCTGCCATCACAATATTGCCATCTCGCCTCCAGAGTTCACACTCTGGCCTCTGTCTGTGTGTGCTGAGGGACAGCTATTCTCACAATGGCACTTTCTTTAGTGGTGGTCACAGGTACTTCCAAATCTTCACTTCATACTGCCTATCCACTTCTATTTCACTCTGTAACTGTCCTCTTCCACTTACTCTATCCAGTGGTTATATGTATGCACCACGCTGTACACGTCTTCGATAACAGCCAAATGACAGCCCATTGACAAGTTAGCATAATCGATAATTATAATGTAAGATGACTGAGGCAAATAAAAAGGATTTTATGATTATACCAGCATATATATATATATATATATATATATATATATATATATATATATATATATATGAATATAACTGTGAAATACTGAACGCCTAACTGACTGTCTACAGTTCAAATAAGTTAACAATACAGTTCCCAATAAGAAGAATAAATGTGTAAAGTTTATGTCCACATTACATGTTGTTATTCTATCTCCAGTGCATATGTTTTTAGTCTTAGTCCAACAAATTCAGTTGTAGGTTCTCCATGCAACTCGTCTTCCTTTAATCCTGTTGTTGCACAGGAGAATATGTTTACTGCACATGTTCAAATTTTTTGAAGTTTCTATGTGGTGAGTTCCAAACAGAGAAGGTTAGCTGCAGGCTAGTAAGCCAGTCAGTATGTCAACAAGAAATATCACTAATTTAAACAGACATCAGGGCAAAAGGCGCCCATTGTCACACAACCTGACAGCACATAAAGCGTTGCCATACTACATAACAAGATACCATGACATAACACTATGTTACTTCCACATCCATGTGCCACTATAAAATCGAATGAAGGCAGAAAGATTCGAGCTCTCTGTCAGAAATTAATTACTGAGTTATCATAAGGAGGCAAGGAGCAATGATAACTCTGATAAAATAAGTGTGCATACCACATCCAGAGCCTCTGCGTCAGAGGCAGAAGCTTAGCTATACAAATAACGAGGCTTTCAGAACTCAGAGACACAATCACTCATGCTGCCTTCTCCCAGTGTCACTGGAACCAGAGAGAATAAATCTTATGAGTTTCAGTGAAACAACGACAAGTTGCTCGATAAACGGTCTGCCTGCTATTTGCTTGCTCACTTAAGCACTGAGATTCAGCCAACCTGATGCATACCACAGCCATGGACTGATGCTGCTGTGCAGTGGTTCATCATGGTGAGACAACTGGTGTGCAGGCAGCCCTCCTCCATACCAGGTCATTGTGGATGACCTGAAAGCTGCCATTTCCACCTGACCAGACTTGGCACAATTGTGCAGCCTCATAGCCGAGTGTCTGCTCTAGTCTTGGTCGATCCATGGTGGAAGACCAGGATCTAGTCTTCAACACAACTGACATCCTGGACCACAGTCTGTCCTCACCTGAATGTGCAACAGGCTATCTACGGCAATGCTGAGGTGGGAACCACATTGTATCACAGAATGTTTAGGCAGGCAACGCCTCGTCCCTACAGTTCTGCCAGCACAGTTTGTGGCCATGGCACTGACCTGCAGGATGACGTTACGACCAATGACAATGTATCAGAACTTCTTCGTTGCATGCATGTTTACACCTTGCTGCCAGTTGTTATTCTGAAGTCACTTATAACTCTGTACACTCTGTGTGATAAATAATGTTATTGCAGGGATCACTGTGTCATTGTCGTCTCCAGGCATGAACTGGACCACTCATCTACACTCCATGATCGGCGTCCTGTCCACAAGCAGAGACCAGCTCCCTAGATCACAACAATATTTTTCATTTACAAGAAAAATGTTATATTTGCTATTTTTTATGAAACCTTAAATATCAAAACAGGTATTTATGTCCACCCATTAGACTCATTTACACTTAACTGAAATGCATAAGGTAGAACTCTTACGCATCACATGGGAAGCATTGTTGTGCAAAGAGAAAGAAAACTCTTTATAATTACTTAGCTGAACCCACACTTCATGGCCTCCCTGCTAAGAGGCCATATTTCATTTCTTCCCGTGACTATTGGAATCGCTGTGTCGATGAATTTTGTGAGATGCAGAGTGTACTCTGTGCTTCGAGATGCATTTCAGTGTTTCCATAAAATTCATTTCTTGTTTTGGTTAGAAATGCATATCAATATACTCAATCAAAAAAATCTAGACTACTGTCAAATAAGTTTCATTAATAAAAACTAAATCCAAAAGTTGGGACCATTCTGTCATTAAGGACACTTTATTAAAGACCATAACTGTGAGAGAAAAACCAAATTCTATCCCTAGAACAGGAATGATGAAGATTAATCATTTAGTTGGAGAGAAACAGCTTGAATTGCTAGAGGGCAATGAATGTAGGTGTGCTACAGTTAGTCCTGGCAAAGGTCGCAACCAGCATATTGTGTTCTCATTGCAGAACAGACTATTCACGTAATCCACAGGAAATGAAGGCAACGAAGAAAGATAATTAAAATTTTTATATTTCGGTATGAAAGATGACTGTGACATAAAAAGTGAAGACCAATCCAGTAAGTAATCAAGCCTAGAATCGTTCATGTTCCGCACGAAGTAGAATTCTCATGTCCCAGAGAAACAGTTTGCAAACGCTACTTGGTCCGTGCAGGTGAATGTATATAGTCACACACACAAGTAATTTCATAACTCAGCACAAAAATAAATATTGTTGCATAGCTTATACTTGAATATGGCAGACAGAGCACTGATTCATAAAGAACTGTAAATACGAAAATTTGCTATAGCTGTTTGGCTTATAGCACCCACCGGAGCTGGATTTGTAAACCATCTTACTCAAAGGTAATTCAGAAGCGTCGCTTTTATGTAGTATAAAAATTATATGTTAGAAATCTATCTGTATGACAAACAATTGAAAAGCAAGTGGAGGAACAGCTACCGTTATCCTAACTTGACTGTATCTGAAACCTAATAGTACTCAAACAAAAATCGCTTACTACCAATGTTTTGTGAGTTCAGAATTCAGTAAATTATTTCCGATATACCCTAACTGATTGTGGATCCCAAATTGCTCCACAAGGTTTACCAAGATAGCGCCTGTGCAACATGTCGCACTAGAGCAGCCTTAAACAAAGAATGATATGTGTATGTTTTGCAAAGTAACAGAAAGAAGTAGATTGAGTAAAAGTTCATTTTGACGGAACAGATGAAAATAATTTTACAACCCAACAGGAATACTCAAAGCTAAGGGTACAAGAATTAGAGTATGACAAGCAATAATTGCATCACATTATCATCTCACAGTACTTGAAATAAATAAACACTACTTTATACTTTTAGGAGATGAGACATCTTTGAATTTACAGCACGGGGGACTGAAATAATAATATACGAGACTTTAATCCTCTTATTCAACTAAGTATAAGCAGCCTATAAGCTTACATTTTTCAGTGCATAATCATGTCTCTCGATTTCTACTCCGAGAGTGATCGGAACCAGGTAAAGTCAGTGTAACCCCATCATAACAACTAAGCTTCGCCACAGCTATTAAACTGAAATGGTCTCACGCAGTTCGTCATTTACTGGACAGTCTCCACAACAGCCTGGACCTCCACCAAAAAAAAGGCAGACTTCTCTGCAAACACAACTCCACCAACTAGCATTCTACCAAAGCCAGAACAGCACACAGGCTGGAATGTAAAGCAAAGGCACCTTAGGCCCACAAAGTATTTCCATAGCTCAAAGTAAACTGATGCCTCGAAGATGTAAAATTACGTCAGTGAGCAAGCAAACAGTTTGTTACAGTGCATCATAGCTGATTGTAGTAGACTCGTGTTAAGTATATCAAGGGTAAATATCACGATCTACCAGGAGCAGAGTATAATGAAGAGAAATGACCATGAAAATGAACAGTCACCTTTCAAGACGAAAATAAATTTTCTTGTATTTTGATACGTTATTCAGCAAACGAGCAAGAAGGTGTTAGGAGATAACAAAAAGCAATATTGAAAACTTGCACACAATGTTATTTTATCAGAGAATTTTCCTAAACACTAGCGTGTGCTGAAACGCAAAGCATTTGAATATTTTATGAGAAAAGTCTTAAAACTTTAAGAAAACACATTATTGACATTCTACATCATCATTCTTTATGCCTACGTACAAGTAATTGCAGCCCTCTGCTGCCAGAGTGTTCTGAATTGTAGCGTGTGGCACGGTAGTGTGTAACGCAACTATGTAATTGTGTGAGAAACAGTGTGCTGCACTCGACTTTGCAATTCGAAGAGTTCGTCCACACATGGCACCTTCTCCAGTAACATGACAATGCCAGACCAAACACAAGCGCTGCGACATCTACAACAACACCAAAACTTTCGGTTCACTGTCATTGATCATCCTCCATACAGTCCTTATGTGTGTACATTCAATTTTCGTCTGCTTCCAAAACTTAAAGAACACCTTCGAGAACCTCACATTGATAGTCATGAAGCGGTGCGAACAAAGGTGACTATATACTACAGTGACGCTGTTAACAACCTGCTCTCTTATTGGGAGAAATGCGTTAGTTATTGGGGCGCCTATATTGATAAATGAAAAGGTAAATATGAAGCATAAATATGTAGAATGTTAATAACTTTTGTTTTATTTCAAGAGCCTTAAGAGTTTCTACATAAAAAATTTAGAGGTTTTACTTTTCAGCAATCGGTAAACACAATACAAACATAATTAGTCATTTTCGTATGTGGAGACGCAGGGTAACTTAGTCCATTTTTTTTTACATGGAGCTCAATAAATCATGTGATATAAACTGAAGTTTCAACTGAGTGCCTGACAGCTTGCATCAGGTGCTGGCACTTTCTGCCATTCAGCCATGCTTTTGCCCAGTACTCCGATTTTCCTGCTTAAAGTACACACATTCGTATGCTTCCTACCTCGTTTATGCACTTCATAGTCGAATTCACTCACTTCTAATGCCCATCTCGTCCACCTGCCCGAAGATCCTCTTAATTCTAACAAACATTTTAGTGATACATGATCTGTTACTGACTTAACATTCTGACCATACAAATAGCGTAAAAGGTAGCTGATCCCAAAACTAATGGCTATCGTCTCCTTTTATGTAGTGGATAGCTGCATTCTCCCCATGTCTATTGACTTAAAATACAGCCAACCACTACATTGCTGGTATCACACAATAAGAGAACTCTTTCTCTAAGTCAGGAAATATCAGTACAGGATCTGATAACAAATCTTTATTCAGCACTTCAAATTCTGATTGGCTCTCCGTCGACAACTCAAATTTTTCACCTTTACTTAATAAACGATTCATTGACTTCGCGAATTCTGCAAAATTTATGACACTTCATCCCTTTTAATAGTCACATAGACTAGAAACGATGATAACTGCTTCATTGGTCGTGGTGTCGATATTTCAAAGACTGCTGACGTAATCAGGATTAGTTTTTAAATCGTTTCCACTAATTACATGTCTGAGAAAGTTCACCTCTGTCTTTGCAAAATGGCTTTAATTAACGACGACCACTAGCTACACTGTTCATAGTGTATCAACTAACTCTGACACGAATGTTGTGTGTTCTTCCATATCTTTCGAGCTGTCAGCCAAGAATACCGTACACATCTTTGGCTTTAATCAAGGAAGTACTCGGTATAACAGTCTCTGAAATGTAGCTGTTGCATTCTCGAGTCCAAATGGCATTCTACAATATTGTTAGTAGCCACATGATATTGTGAAAGCAGTTTATAATCCGTCTTCCGGGACTGCTTTTAGTTGGTGATATCTGCTCCTCAGGTCGATCAATGAAAAGCAACTGAATTGGTCTACGTTGTCCAAACACTCGGTGGTATTAAGGATGAGATGTACGTCAGTGACAGTTTTTTCGTTCAGATGTAGGTAGTCACAACAGAATCTATATTTTGCAGTGCTGTCTGCTGATTTTTTGGGAATGGTAACGATTGCCACTGCACCCTACGGAGTATCACGATGTTTTGTTGTTCCCTCTGCTCGTTGCTTATTAATGAATTTTTCCATTAATCTCTGCAGATGCCATTTGTACTAAACAAAACTATGAATCATAGCAGTACAACTTGCATCGTTTGTTGATCACAACCTGGTAAGTGATTCACATTTTTACAGTAATTAAACTCCTTGCTAGACTAACCTCATCCATGCCAAAATTATGTAGGCTAACAGGAAAAATTAACTCATCAACTATATTGCTAATGACACTAGTGAAGTGGTCGGGTGGCAGCAAATGGCGGTGACAGGCTGTGGGGCCCAGGGCAAACACTATTAACAGTTACAAAGAAATTTTATAGATTTCGATACATGGCACAGTAAGGCACGCATGCCTCTCTGCCTGTTGTTGATGTGCTGGAGTCCAGCGCTGCTAATGCCAGAGGCCTATTTAGGCCACGACCATTGACTACAGCTGCACACCCTGTTGTGCCGCGACGGTGTCCCACTCAGGAGACAGCCACTCAGCTCTGCATGTGGTCATGGTGTCAGTATGTGGAGTCTGCTATGCACGAGTTTCAGCCCACTATGTCAACCAAAAGACACTCAGTGGTTGGCATGGGCGGCAGGCATAGGTAGCAGGTTGGCAGGGCAGTTACGTCAGGTCTCGTTAGGGACTTAGTGTAGATAGTAGGTTCAGCACGGTCTCAAACCCATAGATGCAACTGGTAAGGCCCAGTCATCTCAATGTGCAGTGGCGCCCTGGCATTGTGGTGGTACTGCAGACTTCCAGCGATGACAGTTCATCCCTGCCCTAAAATTCAGAGTTAGTCATTTGCCTCCAGTGCCCATGTGATTCACTAGAACATGGGTCCTAGCCCTGTTGCCACAAGAGACTCGCCCTGTTGTGGTGACACATCCATGCCTGCTACGGTTACCGCTGCATGCCGCCTTTCACTACTGAGCTCAGCTATCCTCATTGCGCAATCCACTGCTGTGTCTGTTTTTGTGACCCCCATGTTGTCACACTGGCGGCTATCCATCCGCCGCTGTTAACGTAATGCTCTATGGCGCTTCCATGCTACTTCTCCTTACTCTTGTTAAAGAAGAAGAATTTTCTGACCAAAGATTGGATCACATCGCCATAGTGCACACCCCTATGAAGAATACCCAGTCCGGGTCTTAAAGTGGCTTAGACCTCTGTTGTGATTACTTCTACCTGTTGTTGTGGTCTTCAGTCATGAGACCGGTTTGATGCAGCTCTCCATGCTACTCTATCCTATGCAAGCTTCTTCATCTTCCAGTACCTACTGCAGCCTACATCCTTCTGAATCTGCTTAGTGTATTCATCTCTTGGTCTCCCTCTACGATTTTTACCCTCCACGCTGCCCTCCAATACTAAATTGGTGATCCCTCCATGTCTCAGAACATGTCCTACCAACTGATCCCTTCTTCTAGTCAAGTTGTGCCACAAGCTCCTCTTCTCCCCAATTCTATTCAATACCTCCTCATTAGTTATGTGATCTACCATCTAGTCTTCAGCATTCTTCTGTAGCACCACATTTCTAAAGCTTCTATTCTCTTCTTGTCTAAGCTATTTATCGTCCACGTTTCACTCCCATACATAGCTACACTCCATACAAATACTTTCAGAAACGACTTCCTGACATTTAAATCTATATTCGAAGTTAACAAATTTTTCTTCTTCAGAAACGCTTTCCTTGCCATTGCCTGTCTACATTTTATATCCTCTCTACTTCGACCACCATCAGTTATTTTGCTCCCCAAATAGCAAAACTCCTTTACTACTTTAAGTGTCTCATTTCCTAATCTAATTCCCTCAGCATCACCCGACTTAGTTCGACTACATTCCATTATCCCCGTTTTGCTTTTGTTGATGTTCATCTTATTTCCTCCTTTCAAGACACTGTCCATTCCGTTCAACTGCTCTTCCAAGTCCTTTGCTGTCTCTGAAAGAATTACAGTGTCGTCGGCGAACCTCAAAGTTTTTATTTCTTCTCAATGGATTTTAATACCTACTCCGAACTTTTCTTTTGTTTCCTTTATTGCTTGCTCAATATACAGATTGAATAACATCTGGGATAGGCTACAACCCTGCCTCACTCCCTTCCCAACCACTGCTTCCGTTTCGTGACCCTCGACTCTTATAACTGCCATCTGGTTTCTGTACAAATTGTAAATACCCTTTCGCTCTCTGTATTTTACCCCTGCCACCTTCAGAATTTGAAAGAGAGTATTCCAATCAACATTGTCAAAAGCTTTCTCTAAGTCTACAAATGCTAGAAACGTAGGTTTGCTTTTCTTTAACCTTTCTTCTAAGATAAGTCGTAGGGTCAGTATTGCCTCACGTGTTCCAACATTTCTACGGAATCCAAACTGATCTTCCCCGAGGTCGGCTTCCATCAGTTTTTCCATTCGTCTGTAAAGAATTCGCGTTAGTATTTTGCAGCTGTGACTTATTAAACTGATAGTTCGGTAATTTTCACATCTGTCAACACCTGCTTTCTTTGGGATTGGGATTATTATATTCTTCTTGAAGTCTGAGGGTATTTCGCCTGTCTCATACATCTTGCTCACCAGATGATAGAGTTTTGTCAGGACTGGCTCTCCCAAGGCTGTCAGTAGTTCTAATTGAGTGTTGTCTACTACGGGGGCCTTGTTTCGACTCAGGTCTTTCAGTGATCTGTCAAACTCTTCACGCAATATCATATCTCCCATTTCATCTTCATCTACATCCTCTTCCATTTCCATAATATTGTCCTCAAGTACATCACCCTTGTATAGACCCTCTATATACTCCTTCCACCTTTCTGCTTTCCCTTCTTTGCTTAGCGCTGGGTTTCCATCAAAGCTCTTGATGTTCATGCAAGTGGTTCTCCTTTCTCCAGAGGTCTCTTTATTTTTCCTGTAGGCAATATCTATCTTACCCCTAGTGAGATAAGCCTCTACATCCTTACATTTGCCCTCTAGCCATCTCTGCTTAGCCATTTTGCACTTTCTGTCGATCTCATTTTTCAGACGTTTGTATTCCATTTTGCCTGCTTCATTTACTGCATTTTTACATTTTCTTTCATCAATTAAATTCAATATTTCTTCTGTTACCCAAGGGTTTCTACTAGCCCTCGTCTTTTTACCTATTTGATCCTCTGCTGCCTTCACTATTTTGTCTCTCAAAGCTACCCATTCTTCTTCTACTATATTCCTTTCCCCCATTCCTGTCAGTTGTTCCCTTATGCTCTCCCTGAAACTCTCTACAACCTCTGGTTCTTTCAGTTTATCCAGGTCCCATCTCCTTAAATTCCCACCTTTTTGCAGTTTCTTCAGTTTTAATCTACAGTTTATAACCAATAGATTATGGTCAGAGTCCACATCTGCCCCTGGAAATGTCTTACAATTTAAAACCTGATTCCTAAATCTCTGTCTTACCATTATATAATCTATCTGATGCCTACTAGTATCTCCAGGGTTCTTCCATGTATACAACCTTCTTTCATGATTCTTAAACCAAGTGTTTGCTATGACTATGTTATGCTCTCCGCAGAATTCTACCAGGCGGCTTCCTCTTTCATTTCTTAGCCCCAAGCCAAACTCACCTACTATGTTTCCTTCTTTCCCTTTTCCTACTCTCGAATTCCAGTCACCCATCACTATTAAATTTTCATCTCCCTTCACTACCTGAATAATTTCTTTTATCTCATCGTACATTTCATCAATTTCTTCGTCATCTGCAGAGCTAGTTGGCATATAAACTTGTACTACTGTAGTAGGTGTGGGCTTCGTGTCTATCTTGGCCACAATAATGCGTTCACTATGCTGTTTGTAGCAGCTTACCCGCACTCCTATTTTTTTATTCATTATTAAACCTACTCCTGCATTACCCCTATTTGATTTTGTGTTTATAACCCTGTATTCACCTGACCAGTAGTCTTGTTCCTCCTGCCACCGAACTTCACTAATTCCCACTATATCTAACTTTAACCTATCCATTTCCCTTTTTAAATTTTCTAACCTACCTGCCCGATTAAGGGATCTGACATTCCACGCTCCGATCCGTAGAACGTCAGTTTTCTTTCTCCTGATAACAACGTCCTCTTGAGTAGTCCCCGCCCGGAGATCCGAATGGGGGTCTATTTTACCTCTGGAATATTTTACCCAAGAGGACGCCATCATCATTTAATCATACAGTAAAGCTGCATGCCCTCGGGAAAAATTACGGCTGTAGTTTCCCCTTGCTTTCAGCCGTTCGCAGTACCAGAACAGCAAGGCCATTTCGGTTAGTGTTACAAGGCCAGATCAGTCAATCATCTAGACTGTTGCCCCTGCAACTACTGAAAAGGCTGCTGCCCCTCTTCAGGAACCACACGTTTGTCTGGCCTCTCAACAGATACCCCTCCGTTGTGGTTGCACCTACGGTACGGCTATTTGTATCGTTGTGGCACGCAAGCCTCCCCACCAACGTCAAGGTCCATGGTTCATAGGGGGAAGACTTCTACCTATACTCCATAAAACAAATACCCGATACTAAATCGACTATTCTTAACCACTACACGAATTAATGCATTAGCCCCTAGCTCTGTAAATTTATCATTCATCCCTCGCTCACATTGGTTAATCTCACATCTATCAAGGGTCCCTTGCTCTACTCATTAACCTAAATACTCCGAAACATATTTCACTGCTTAGGCTTTTCCCATACTAAAACACAAAAACTAAAAATAAAACTGTTTCTTTCTTAGTAAACTATACTTAACTTTCAACAAAACCTTGTCTGGTTTCATTAAATTCTTGTGCTTGGCATCTCATATGTCCATCTGGCGGTTTCTTATCCCTTTATTTGGAGCAATTTTGGAACTTATTTCTCCCACTGTAGCACTCTTCGCAGGTTGAATTCTCCTCAAAATGCTTGTATTCCTGCTCACCCAATACAACTTCCTGGTGTGCATCATGAAAATTACGCTACAATGTATTTGATTACGCTTTAACTAAAAAAATGGCTTTGAGCACTATGGGACTTCTGAGGTCACTAGTCCCGTAGAACTTAGAACTACTTAAACCTAACTAATCTAAGGACATCACACACATCCATGCCCGAGGCAGGATTCGAACCTGCGACCGTAGCGGTCTCGCGGTTCCAGACTGTAATGCCTAGAACCGCTCGGCCACCCTGGCCGTCTTACGCTTTAACTGGTTTTTCTTGTACACTATACTCAGCTCATGACAACCCTACATGGGCAACAGCATTCTCTCGCCGAGGCGTAGCTTTGGCACGATATTCAGTCAGAACCTTTGCTTCTGGTTCTTTCCCCTTCGCCCATTTCATACTCGTTTTATACATCAGACTTTGTCGTGCTGTAAACAGCTCGCTGCGCATGTCACCAGTTTTCCCTGCAAGGTTGTGACGCAGTACTTGCATTCGCGCTAAATTCTGAACCTCTGGCGTACTCTCTTTAACAGATTCAGCTCTCTGTCTACTTGAGTAAGCATTTGCCTAGCTCGCCTCCTCTTCCTTTTCCTCTGTTCCTCCTGCTTTCCAAGATGGATATGTGCCTGTACCGATTCATCCACAGCATCTGAAACATAGCTATCAACAAATTCTTCTGAATTCCTTGTAGTATCTAAAACAACAAATCGTCTGCAGTTCCACTCTGCACGACGCAAAAACCACCAGCACTTGCACTTCCCTGTGCATCCAGTTCAGACGACATGGCCTCCAGAGAACAGCTATTGTCAACAAATGGGGCAGATACTATTGCACTGCAATTACCCATGTCGCAACCACCACACTGAATAGCTTTGGTGCCACCCACACACATTCTGTTTGGCACTACAGTCATTTTAGACCTCAGAGTTCCATGGCATTGGAGCTGGTACTTCTACACAACTCTCCTTCATTTCTATAACGTAATTATTCTTTGCCTTAATTGAAGTTTCCGGAACTCATACTTCAACACCATCTACAGTCAATTTAATCTTCCCATTTAAAAAAGTCGTCAAATAAATGGAACATCCTGTCCTACTCCTCCCAGGTTCTTCAGGTTTAACTTCATCAACAGTATTAGGATGTTCTGCAGTAGTGGGTAAACCATCCACGGCTCCTCTTCGTTTTAGCTTCCTCCTCCTGCTTTCTCTCTGCTTCCTCTTCTTTCGTTCTTTCTATCCTATCAAAAATTAACCTATTCTTCACATCCAGAAGCCCACTTACCATTATGCATTCCTCCTACTATATTCCCTATACTCTGGAGGTCCTCCTATCAGTTACACAACGATGAAGAGAGAGAGAAAGAAACAAACACTAAAACATACTACTATCCAAATACTCCTTACTAACATACATGCTAAAATACTGTGTCATACTCGTTGCTTCACACCAAATAAATAAATAAATAAAATTACAAGGATACCTAACCGTAACACTAACATATTACTCCTCACGACAACTTAATTAATCTCATCTGCGTGGCTGCTCGTACTCCCTATTGTTATACACTGGAACAATGATTTAATTCAGCCTCACCTCTAAAATCACTACTCATGGTTAGCAGCCTATATACTAGTAGACACTGTGCCATACCTCTCGCTCATGACAACATTTGTCTTTAGCCTCCTCCCTATACTTTAGGCAACTCCCAGTCACCCACGCAACTTGCAATAACAACTAATCCCATGGCAAAACCCAATCCTTTTCCCTGAGACTCGTAGTAAAAAAAAAAAAAAGAAAAAACAAAGAGACTGCACTTATCACACAACGAAGGCGTTATTGCGTCACCAAAACGGCGTGTTGATGGTCATGAAGATCTCACTTCTGACGTCAGATGAAGTGGTCAGTTGGCAGTGAGTAGTGACTCCCAGAACCCTATCGTCTCCCTGTCCGGCAGCACCCTTCCGTCATTGTGGTACTATATGCTTTCAGCAATGACAAGTGATCCCTGTCACAAAATCCAAATTTACTTATATGGCTCCTGTGTCGATTTGCTTCTTTAAAGCCGGCGCTTAGTCACAGAGCCCTAACAAGAGACTCCTCCTCGTGTGGTGACACCTCCCTGCTTCGTACATAGTTACCAATGCATGGTGCCATTTACCGCTACACTTGGTTATCCTCACCGCCGAAATTACTGGAGAGCCTGATATTGTGATCCACTTGTCGTCACACTGGCGGACAGTGACCTGCGGCTGTTGACACGAAGCTCTATGGCGCTTCCATGCTAATTTTGTTAAAGACCAATAATTTTCTGGCCAAAGACTGTTGCGGCACTACACAATTCTTCTGTGCACACGACAATGCACTTTACCCAATTCCTCATTATTCTCTAGTATTTCTGCGTCAAACTTCTTGTGCTAAATACCTCTTGTAGGGACCGCCCTCTGCTGGGTTGGAAATTCCTACTTAATTATCAGGATGCACATCAAGGACCTGTGCAGTGCCATCAAACACAATAAAACAATATTCATAATCATTACATTTATTGTTGAAAATACAAGTAGTTGCTGCTTCTCCTGCTCCAACTGGAGCCTACATAATCCGGAGAAGAATCCACTGAATCCAGCCAGTAGCGGACTCGCTGGTGTCAAGAACTCTGTGTCAGCATGGTGCGGAAGCCAGTGTCTCTCTGATGCAGTGGTTTTGACGACCGCTAGCGAGAAAGACATGCCCTGTCGGTAGCCATTTGTGATGGCAGTGACGAAGATGCGTGTCTTTTGGTTCACACGCCATTTTGGCGAGTTCTCGGTCCCTTCCATATCACAACCCACATTGCATCTTCAGGTGAACCGCAATGTCGGATGTCATGTCGCCGTGCTGAGTAGAGAATCTGGGCAGCCGGTACGGAAGGCTATCAGACTCATTTGAAGCTGGAACGTAGAGCATGTACTTTAGTGATCTTAGTATATCATCAGCGCTGGATACTATGCTGTAGTCAGTACTAGACGCTGGACTCCGACTGGCAGCTACGTCATCCAGAGAAGAATCTGTTGGCAGTAGAGACATCGCTGCTGCGAAAACCGCGCCGGCCGAAGTGGCCGCGCGGTTCTGGCGCTGCAGTCTGGAACCGCGAGACCGCTACGGTCGCAGGTTCGAATCCTGCCTCGGGCATGGATGTGTGTGATGTCCTTAGGTTAGTTAGGTTTAACTAGTTCTAAGTTCTAGGGGACTAATGACCTCAGCAGTTGAGTCCCATAGTGCTCAGAGCCATTTGAACCATTTTTTTTTTTTTTTTTTTTTTTTTTTTTGCGAAAACCGCTGTGCCAGTATGGAGCGGAAGCTGATGACTCACTGCTGCAGCCACTGGCGATGAAGACACACCCTGACGGGAGCTCTGCTTTGGGAGAGGGCAGAGACCACGTGTGTTTTGATTCATACGCCGTTTTGCGAAGTTCTCGATTCCTCCCAGGTCACTGCTCACATTGATACCTCCGGTGGACCAGAATTTCGGATATCGGTATAGTGGGCAGCAAGTTCAGGATCAACACTAGAACAATCTCACACGCAAAATGTTACTATACTGTAACCAGAGAATCGAGTGCGAACGACATGACCGCCATCTATCGTACTGATAGAGTGTCAAAAGCTAATCGGGTGGGGTATTTATGTCGCCAGAAAGACACTGTGCTCTATGGCGTCATTTTTGACGACCAAATTCATTCTGTTCTCCGAGTCGTCATCGATCTTTAGTTCCGTTACATTTGCTTAACGAGTTTGTTAGACGGTCTTTACTAATTAAATCTTCGCTAGGCGTTGTCGCGTACTACCTGATGTTTCTTGCATAACGTTACGTAAGTAAAGAACGCACTTCTGTTTGCACTGTTCTAACAATTTTCTGCCGGACTACACGACTAACCATTAAAATTGCTACACCACGAAGGTGACGTGCTACAGACGCGAAATTTAACCGACAGGAAGAAGATGCTGTGATATGCAAATAATTAGCTTTTCAGAGCATTCACACAAGCTTGGCGCCGGTGGCGACACCTACAACATGCTGACATGAGGAAAGTTTCTAACCGATTTCTCATACACAAACAGCAGTTGAACGGCGTGAAACGTTGTTGTGATGCCTAGTGTAAGGAGGAGAAATGCGTACCATCACCTTTCCGACTTTGATAAATGTCGGATTGTAGCCTATCGCTATTCAGGTTTATCGTATCACGACATTGCTGCTCGCGTTGGTCGAGATCCAATTACTGTAAGCAGAATATGGAATCGGTGGGTTCAGGAGGGTAATACGGACGGCCGTGCTGGATCCCAACAGTCTCCTATCACTAGCATTCGAGATGACAGGCATCTTATCCGCATGGCTGTAACGGATCGTGCAGCCACGTCTCAATCCCTGAGTCAACAGATGGCGGCGTTTGCAAGACAACAACCATCTGCACGAACAGTTCGACGACATTTGTAGCAGCATGGATTATCAGCTCTGAGACCATTGCTGCGGTTACCCTTGACGCTGCATCACAGACAGGAGTGCCTGCGATGGTGTACTCAACGAATGGCAAAACGTCATTTTTTCGGATGAATCCAGGTTCTGTTTACAGCATCATGATGGTCGCATCCGTGTTTGGCGACATCGCGGTAAACGCACATTGGAAGAATGTATTCGTCATCACCATAATGGCGTATCACCCGGCGTGATGGTATGGGGTGTCATTGGTTACACGTCTCGGTCACCTCTTGTTCGCACTGACTGCACTTTGTACAGTGGACGTTACATTTCAGATGTGTTACGACCCGTGTCTCTACCCTTCATTCGATCCCTGCGAAACCCTACATTTCAGCAGGATAATCCACGACCGCATGTTGCAGGTCCTGTACGGGCCTTTCTGGAGACAGAAAATGTTCGACTGCTGCCCTGGCCAGAACATTCTCCAGATCTCTCACCAATTGAAAACGTCTGGTCAATGGTAGCTGAGCAACTGGCTCGTCACAACAATCCAGTCACTACTCTTGATGAACTGTGGTATCGTGTTGAACCTGCATGGGCAGCTGTACCTGTACACGCCATCCAAGCTCTGTTTGACTCAATGCGCAGGCATATCAAGGCCGTTATTACGGCCAGAAGTGGCTGTTCTGGGTACTGATTTCTCAGGATCTATGCATCCAAATTGCGTGAAAATGTTATCACATGTCAGTTCTAGTATAATATATTTGTCCAATGAATACCCGTTTATCATCTGCATTTCTTCTTGGTGTAGCAATTTTAATGGCCAGTAGTGTACTTACAGTCTCTCTTAAGGGTGGCAAGGCAGCTGTTCTGCCTGATACAGTAACAGTGTCGAAATGTTTATGCTTCTCGACTTGCGCGTGGCTACAATCTCTAGTGGACGAGTAACGCCAGCCGTTCGAAACTTTTCATTCTCACGTTCCCTTACTAACTTTGTTCACGTAACGGTACTCACAGTAACGCAAACTAATCCGTTTCTGATGGAAAGTAGTCATGTGAACCAGTATTTAGGGCACATGTTCGGAGATCAGTTGGCAACACTTTGATCATCAGTGCACCTTGCGCATTGTTTTGCATGGCATTGTTGCTGCCAGGGGAAATAAAGTTCTGCCGACTTCAACTGTGGTTCGCAAAAGATAGAGTTTACCGTGATGTTTGTCTAGTAAGTGAGTCTGATAGCCGGCCGGAGTGGCCGATTTGTTCTAGGCGCTACAGTCTGGAACCGCAAGACCGTTACGGTCACAGGTTCGAATCCTGCCTCGGGCATGGATGTGTGTGATGTCCTTAGGTTAGTTATGTTTAAGTAGTTCAAAGTTCTAGGGGACTGATGACCTCAGCAGTTAAGTCCCACAGTGCTCAGAAACATTTGAACCATTTGAAGTCTGATAACTGCAAAATAACCCCCACCAACACATCCATGTGTTTATGAAAACGCTTAGATCCAATGGTTAACATGAGCAGTGATATCCCTAACTACTTTACGACATTTTCACCTACGCTGGGCACCTGTAATTTGGAGACCTGTGTATCTGTCTATCTAAGAGGTCCAGATATTGGCTCTGAGCACTATGGGACTTAACATCTCAGGTCATCAGTCCCCTAGAACTTAGAACTACTTAAACCTAACTAACCTAAGGACATCACACACATCCATGCCCGAGGTAGGATTCGAAACTGCCACCGTAGCGGTCGCGCGGTTCCAGACGGAAGCGCCTAGAACCGGTCGGCCACCAAAGGCCGGCAGTCCAGATTAATCACCGACACGTGCACACCCGTGTCTACTAAATCTTTATGTTGCTTACCATGTACGAAGCCTAGGAAACATATGTCTGTGCAGTATTACGTGTTACTGAGAATGCATTTTCACGGGCGACGCGTTCCTGCTTGTGTGCAACGGACGCTTCCGCCGATGCTACACTCCTGGAAATTGAAATAAGAACACCGTGAATTCATTTTCCCAGGAAGGGGAAACTTTATTGACACATTCCTGGGGTCAGATACATCACATGATCACACTGACAGAACCACAGGCACATAGACACAGGCAACAGAGCACGCACAATGTCGGAACTAGTACAGTGTATATCCACCTTTCGCAGCAATGCAGGCTGCTATTCTCCCATGGAGACGATCGTAGAGATGCTGGATGTAGTCCTGTGGAACGGCTTGCCATGCCATTTCCACCTGGCGTCTCAGTTGGACCAGCGTTCGTGCTGGACGTGCAGACCGCGTGAGACGACGCTTCATCCAGTCCCAAACATGCTCAATGGGGGACAGATCCGGAGATCTTGCTGGCCAGGGTAGTTGACTTACACCTTCTAGAGCACGTTGGGTGGCACGGGATACATGCGGACGTGCGTTGTCCTGTTGGAACAGCAAGTTCCCTTGTCGGTCTAGGAATGGTAGAACGATGGGTTCGATGACGGTTTGGATGTACCGTGCACTATTCAGTGTCCCCTCGACGATCACCAGTGGTGTACGGCCAGTGTAGGAGATCGCTCCCCACACCATGATGCCGGGTGTTGGCCCTGTGTGCCTCGGTCGTATGCAGTCCTGATTGTGGCGCTCACCTGCACGGCGCCAAACACGCATACGACCATCATTGGCACCAAGGCAGAAGCGACTCTCATCGCTGAAGACGACACGTCTCCATTCGTCCCTCCATTCACGCCTGTCGCGACACCACTGGAGGCGGGCTGCACGATGTTGGGGCGTGAGCGGAAGACGGACTAACGGTGTGCGGGACCGTAGCCCAGCTTCATGGAGACGGTTGCGAATGGTCCTCGCCGATACCCCAGGAGCAACAGTGTCCCTAATTTGCTGGGAAGTGGCGGTGCGGTCCCCTACGGCACTGCGTAGGATCCTACGGTCTTGGCGTGCATCGGTGCGTCGCTGCGGTCCGGTCCCAGGTCGACGGGCACGTGCACTTTCCGCCGACCACTGGCGACAACATCGATGTACTGTGGAGACCTCACGCCCCACGTGTTGAGCAATTCGGCGGTACGTCCACCCGGCCTCCCGCATGCCCACTATACGCCCTCGCTCAAAGTCCGTCAACTGCACATACGGTTCACGTCCACGCTGTCGCGGCATGCTACCAGTGTTAAAGACTGCGATGGAGCTCCGTTGCACAAATGCTGCGCAGCTAGCGCCATTCGACGGCCAACACCTGGTGTGTCCGCTGTGCCGTGCGTGTGATCATTGCTTGTACAGCCCTCTCGCAGTGTCCGGAGCAAGTATGGTGGGTCTGACACACCGGTGTCAATGTGGTTTTTTTTCCATTTCCAGGAGTGTATTTTTCCTATTCCTTATATCTGTGCTGCCGTGCTTCATGTTTCACTTGTCCAGAGTCTTAACACTGCGGCTGACGCCAGTGCTTCTATAGATGGCCCTGACGTCCAAATCAGTAACATTTTACTCCAGAGGCGGGAATTGAGAGTCATTACACCCTTTAGAAGCAATATCAATTTCCTCTAACTGTATGGAATTCCAATAGCCGCAAATACATCAGACGGATTCCCCATTCTAATTCTGTATGACATGGTAGCAGGCATTCCCAATACAAAAACATCATGAGCCCTAATTTCAGCTCCATGCAGGATGGCTCTGTTAGCCTCTGCACCAGTGCATACTTTTGCGCATTGGTGTTCCGGGTTCTATCCGAGAACGACTCAATGACTCCACTGATTCATTGTGTTTTCTGTGTCAGACCCCTAAGATTTTCCCTAAGACTGTCGTGCTATTATGCCTCACCAATTGTTCTATCGGCGATAGCTATAATGTCGTTAATAAACACAGTTACTGAACGTGGGACTTAGGGGCTGCAGTTACCGCTGGTTGCACAGAAAAACACATATACTTTATTTATAAAAAACAAAACTCTCAACAATCATTTTTAAAAGGATTTTACCACATTGGTGGCTGAAAGCCTTATTAGAAGAATTGCAAGTTTTAGTCCGCTGCAAGCCACAAGCAATGTTACACACAATCAACGGCTGAACGCCTGATTAAGAATGTTCAAAATTATTCGTCTTCTGAAGGCCAAAAGCAATTTCAAAAATACACAACGGCTGAAGTCCTGAATTACCAATAAGGTGCACAATTGCACCTTAAGTGGTTCAAATGGCTCTGAGCCCTATGGGACTCAACATCTTAGGTCATAAGTCCCCTAGAACTCAGAACTACTTAAACCTAACTAACCTAAGGACATCACACACACCCATGCCCGAGGCAGGATTCGAACCTGCGACCGTAGCAGTCCCGCGGTTCTGGACTGCAGCACCGCTAGACCACCGCGGCCGGTTAATTGCACCTTAAAAATTCCAAAAACCCTTTTAACAATCTTAATAACTGTAACAAGCTGTAGTGACGGCTGAAGGCCTCACTAAAACAGGATTCAAAATTAATTGTCAGCTGAAGGCCACAAGTAATATTTGAAACAATTAATGGCTGAAGTCCTGATTAAGAAAGGATTCAAAATTATTGGGGGCTGAAGACCACAAGCAGTTTTCAGAATACTCAACGGCTGAAGGCCTGAATTACAAGTAAGGAAGGCAGTTGCAGGTTAAAATACTAAATCTTTTTAAAACAATCTTAACGAACTTGTAAGTAGGCTGTTTAGGTTCTTATATGTAGGCTGTTTAGGTTCTTATATTGGTAACGCCGCCGCCATGTAGCGCTCTCTGTATGAAAATCACTGGCTGTGCTGTGTGCAGTCTGTGGCTAGTTTGCATTGTTGTCTGCCATTGTAGTGTTGGGCAGCTGGACGTGAACAGCACGTAGTGTTGCGCAGTTGGAGGTGAGCCACCAGCAGTGGTGGATGTGGAGAGAGGGATGGCGGAGTTTTGAAATTTGTAAGACTGGATGTCATGAACTGCTATATATATTATGACTATTAAGTTAAATACATTGTTTGTTCTCTATTAAAATCTTTCATTTGCTAACTATCCCTATCAGTAGTTAGTGCCTTCCGTAGTTTGAACCCTTTATTTAGCTGGCAGTAGTGACGCTCGCTGTATTGCCGTAGTTCGAGTAATGAAGATTTTTGTGAGATAAGTGATTTGTGAAAGGTATAGGTTAATGTTAGTCAGGGCCATTCTTTTGTAGGGATTTTTGAAAGTCAGATTGCGTTGCACTAAAAATATTGTGTGTCAGTTTAAGCACAGTCGTGTATAATTGTTCAAAGGGGACGTTTCATATGGCGACCCTGCCAGGATACCTCACTGGAATCTTCTGATTTTTTCTTGTAGTTTGTGTAATTAGTGTAGCTATTGTTTATTGCTAGTGTGTAATTGTAGAGAGAATCTCCTTAGTAGTTGAAGTCTTTCATTGTTGTACAGTAAAACAGTTGTGGCATGCATGTAGATTTGCACCAAGTATTTCGATACTGCGCTTGCAATTAACTACACATTATTTTCAGTGCTATGTTAATGTGTTCTCTTATTTTTGCTCTTCAAATTGTGCTTTTCTGTGTTATCGTGTGAAATATTGTGAAAATAATGGCGTGTGAAAAATGTAACACTAGGCTTCAAAGTAAACTGAGAAATAATAGTGACGAAGAGCGTAGCTTATCGGCACCACTGTGAATTAACAGACATTCGAAGTAGTAATGTGGTAATTGTGCATAGGGAAATGGAGCGGGCGGCAAATAATGGTGTAGACAGTGAAACAGGTAGTGAACAAGGAAGCATTATCGATCGATCGGTCGGCAACAGCTCGCCTCAGGAATCCGAAATGACAGAACACAATATTGCAAATACTGTGGACTTAGGTTTAGGGTCCTCACCGTTTTCTCAAATGAGTCAAGACACATTTTCTGCTTGTCAAAATGTGAATGTTGCCGGTGAAAATGCACTGCCAAAAAGCATAGAGAAACAGATTCCAGACACTAATACATTATTATTGCAATTAATGCAACAAATGGAACAAAATCAGAGACAAATGGGATAAAGGCTTCAAAAGTTAGACAAAATGGAACAACACCAGAAACAAACACAGCAACAGTTAGACACAATGGAACAAAATCTTCAAAAGTTAGACACAATGGAACAACACCAGAGACAAACACAGCAACAGTTAGACACAATGGAACAAAATCTTTGGAAGTTAGACACCACACTTGAACAAACACGTGAAGATTTAACTACTGAGTTACATAACATTGAATCGAAATGTCAAAAAGTCTGTAATGACGTAAAAACACAAATTTGTGAGCATTTTCAACCTATTTTTTCGCGGCATGAAAATGCATTACAGAATCACGAAGCAGCCATAAAAGAACTGCAAACCATTGTTCACGAAAATCATGAGACCTTGTGGGCTAAAATTGACTCAGTTGCATCTACCGATTCGGTTACGCAACTTGCAAAAACTCAGGAAAACTTAAAGGACACAGTAGATTCGATTTCAACACAAATGGACACTCTGAAACTTGGTTCAGAAAAACACCCTGAGGAAATGTGTTCACTATCAGAGAAAATAGCCGAACTTTCGGATCAGGTCACTAACTTATCTACAAAGGTAGATGATGATCTGAATGACACAAGACCCATAGCCTTCACTGACACAGAAGTGTATGAACAAATTAGAAAATTCAAACAAAATCAAAATCAAATCAATACGCAGTACAAAAGAGAAATCCGGGAAGTACAAGATCAGTTGACGCAGGTAATACAAGAATTACATATTTCAGAGGACACTCGCGCTCCAGTACGGGAAGAGGGACATAGAAATACGGGACAACCACAAAATAATAATACAGGACACTTCGCAAATTATGAAAGAAATTGGCAAGGCGCATTGGATCTTGAGATGGAACCGCCGAAACGAAGTAACAATGAGCGATGTGCGACTCGCCGACACGATGATTTCGACTATAAGCTGTTCATTACTACACGTAAATTCAAAACATTTAAGAATTCTGACAACGACATTCATCCACAAGCATGGCTTCATAAATTTTCTCATTGTTTTCCTCCCAACTGGTCATTGGAGCACAGGTTAGAATTTATGTGTGGCTACTTGGAGAATGAACCAGCTGTAAGAATGCGATCGGTCATTCACGATTGTCACAATGAAGGAGAATTTTATCATGCCTTCCTCTCAGCGTATTGGTCGCAAGCTACACAAGACTGAGTAAAACATAGCATCATAATGATGAAACGTTTCGAACAATCTGAATTTTCCAGTCTTATGAAATATTTTGAAGACATGTTGCATAAGAATCAGTATCTTTCAAACCCATACAGCCCCTCAGAACTCATCCGCATTTGCTTAATCAAACTGCCTGAACATTTACGACATATCATTTTAGCAGGACGTTGCAATGACGACATTGAAGCTTTTCAGGGACTGTTACAAGAATTAGAAATTGACACAGACACTCGCGGGATGCAAAAACAAGAAAACAATCACTACAGGTCACATCCGTCACAATTCCGTGACGACTGAAACAATAACTGACCACGACAAGTCTATTCTTACAACGCAAATCGTTACCAAAACAGACACCACCCATATGACAACCACTGGCAGAGTAATAATACACTCCTGGAAATGGAAAAAAGAACACATTGACACCGGTGTGTCAGACCCACCATACTTGCTCCGGACACTGCGAGAGGGCTGTACAAGCAATGATCACACGCACGGCACAGTGGACACACCAGGAACCGCGGTGGTGGCCGTCGAATGGCGCTAGCTGCGCAGCATTTGTGCACCGCCGCCGTCAGTGTCAGCCAGTTTGCCGTGGCATACGGAGCTCCATCGCAGTCTTTAACACTGGTAGCATGCCGCGACAGCGTGGACGTGAACCGTATGTGCAGTTGACGGACTTTGAGCGAGGGCGTATAGTGGGCATGCGGGAGGCCGGGTGGACGTACCGCCGAATTGCTCAACACGTGGGGCGTGAGGTCTCCACAGTACATCGATGTTGTCGCCAGTGGTCGGCGGAAGGTGCACGTGCCCGTCGACCTGGGACCGGACCGCAGCGACGCACGGATGCACGCCAAGACCGTAGGATCCTACGCAGTGCCGTAGGGGACCGCACCGCCACTTCCCAGCAAATTAGGGACACTGTTGCTCCTGGGGTATCGGCGAGGACCATTCGCAACCGTCTCCATGAAGCTGGGCTACGGTCCCGCACACCGTTAGGCCGTTTTCCGCTCACGCCCCAACATCGTGCAGCCCGCCCCCAGTGGTGTCGCGACAGGCGTGAATGGAGGGACGAATGGAGACGTGTCGTCTTCAGCGATGAGAGTCGCTTCTGCCTTGGTGCCAATGATGGTCGTATGCGTGTTTGGCGCCGTGCAGGTGAGCGCCACAATCAGGACTGCATACGACCGAGGCACACAGGGCCAACACCCGGCATCATGGTGTGGGGAGCAATCTCCTACACTGGCCGTACACCACTGGTGATCGTCGAGGGGACACTGAATAGTGCACGGTACATCCAAACCGTCATCGAACCCATCGTTCTACCATTCCTAGACCGGCAAGGGAACTTGCTGTTCCAACAGGGCAATGCACGTCCGCATGTATCCCGTGCCACCCAACGTGCTCTAGAAGGTGTAAGTCAACTACCCTGGCCAGCAAGATCTCCGGATCTGTCCCCCATTGAGCATGTTTGGGACTGGATGAAGCGTCGTCTCACGCGGTCTGCACGTCCAGCACGAACGCTGGTCCAACTGAGGCGCCAGGTGGAAATGGCATGGCAAGCCGTTCCACAGGACTACATCCAGCATCTCTACGATCGTCTCCATGGGAGAATAGCAGCCTGCATTGCTGCGAAAGGTGGATATACACTGTACTAGTTCCGACATTGTGCATGCTCTGTTGCCTGTGTCTATGTGCCTGTGGTTCTGTCAGTGTGATCATGTGATGTATCTGACCCCAGGAATGTGTCAATAAAGTTTCCCCTTCCTGGGACAATGAATTCACGGTGTTCTTATTTCAATTTCCAGGAGTGTAGTTACAGAGAAACATCGCATTTCCGTAGTAATGAATATGACAGAGATTACCTTAGAAACAGACAATATGGGAACCAAAACAATTATTATCAAGGGAGACAGAATAACTTCAGACGCAACGGTCCACCGTGCAGTGATAATTCAGGGAGAAATTCTCCACCACTTAACCGACAAGAAAGAAAGTACAGGAACTACCGACATGACGACAGACGATATAATCATAACGACAGACCTGAATTTCATCAGAACTGGCGGGATTCAAACAGAGCAGGGCACTCTCGACGACGTGAATTTGTGGAAGTTAGGTCTCCTCTTCCCAATAACGACGCGCGCCAACAAAGAGATAGCAGACAATGACTCACACTGCAGGCAGCCACGTGCACTGGCTGGCTCAGAGGAAAATAACAGACGCTAACTTTGAGAAAATTTTAGCATTCCTTACCAATGTATACAACATGATAATTGCTTTGAAGTTGAAACTCTGTGCACTAGAAAGGGTAAAGGACTGCACCACATTTCACATGTAAAACCATTTATTGAAAGATAATCTGCTTTTTAACTTAGTCTTTGCCACAAAACTTTTCACTTCACATTACTAGTACAATTTGCCACACTGAGAATCTGTTAACATGCAACCATGTTTGAAGTTAAATATCCAGTCAAGAACCAAGAGAACTTATTTAAACAGAAATTACGAATGCATTGGTATTGCGAATAGACGACACAGTGTTATTGTGTGTGTACATTCTTGCTTGTTAGTTGCACGATTACGTAATGACTATAAGGCTCACATACTTAGTACATATACTGGTACTGCTAATGAGATTCTAATGCAACATTTTGGTTTACTTGAAAATACATTCTGGATTTAAGGTACTTTCTGTGAGATACCAGATGAGACAGTGGTTAGTTTATGTGACAGCTACACGATTTTATCACGACGCTACTAATGAGTGACAATTTACAATGTTGCTTTTGCGGTGTTTCTGTTTCATATCTGCACAGTTTTTCTGTATTATTCTGGAAAGTAAAACATGTTTTAGTAGTAACTTTTGTGGTATAGCTACAATGAGACAACCTTTTCCGTAGCACAACAATACGTTACAGCACAGTAATTTCTTCATCACAACAATAAGCGTAATAACTAAGATATCTATACGCAAAGCATTTCACTTTTGTTTATCATGAGGTAAGTACATTGACTTCCGCAGAACTTAGCTTTTGGAGGACAATAACTACGACACTTCCACAGAGATTATCTTACAACAAGACGCACAGTTTACCGCTACAGTACACGTATCTGCGTGATTAATTTTGTACTTGAAACATTTATTTTTAAAGATATTTGAAGTACAATGATACAAAGGTTTTCCGTGATACATTTCATTCCATTGCTGTAATCTGTAACACCTGAGGGTATAATTACATTTATCCTCAGGGGGGTACACGCTTACTTTGTGTATCATGTGTTTGGCAAGCACAAGGAGCCCTAGCTAATATGGTATTTGCTTACACAACGTTACACATCGGTACCATATTTCTCTAACACGTAATTACACAGCTATCTGATCATTTAACTGAGAGAGACAAACTTTTTTATTACGTCAGTGACACATGTTTATGCAATTACAGAGTTGGATAACTTCACACTTATGAAATTGTATTTCGTCTGTACTTTGTGAAATGTTCTTATTTTTTCGGAACCATTGTGATATTATGAGAGCTTTGAATGATATATTTGGTATGGGATCATGATTTTTAAAGTACGTTTGAGGCAGATGATACTTTTGACATGAGCAGAGAATTTTTTTACGTTTTGAAATTATTGCAGAAAGCTAGGACGTTTATGAGATTTGACTGAGGTGTTATGATGTTATTATTACAACGACGATGTGTATTATGCTGCTGAGGTATGTTTATGATTAATAAGCTGATGCTATATGTGTTATTTGATTATGCTACATATCTGTTATGATGAAATATTGAAGAAGTGTCGACGAATATGTATATGTGTAATAAGGTAAGGAATAATGAGTAGTGGTTAGGGACGCTGATTTGTGAAAAAGGTTGTTGGAAACCAAGAATCGTACTTTAAGAGTTATGAAATGTATGTAAATGCATGAATGTATCACAATGCCAACGAAACTTTTTGGACACTGTTATATCAATAGGATTTTGTTTCTACACATTTGTAACGCAAATTCTCAACTTGTGGAATTTTTTTTATATGAGACTGCCACTGTAGCAGAAACTGCTGTCATAAATATTTCAGTAAGAAAGGTGAGTGACCTTGACATAATGCGTTTTGGGCACCCAGCTGAGAGGTAGTCGTCTGACAAAAGAAAGCCATTAGCTGGAGAAAAAAAAAGAGGCCATTATCCTCGCCATTGACATTCCTTTAGCGAAAACATCGCAAATACGACACGCTCATTACTTGGAAAGATACTTGCATCTGCACACCTGATTATGACAAGCGTCTTTCTATGAGAATTGAGAGAATTTCTACTAACTTATGAAATGTCACATGACTATTGACTGATATTTTTATGCTTTGCTTTTCATAATTGCTCATTTTGTTTCATATCTAGTTTCTAGCTGCAGCAGCATTGGTTAAAATAAAATTTAATAGATGTACTAAGATAAATATTTTATGCCTACAGATCCAGTAAAAAATAACTTTATAATGGATGTACTCCAAAAAAAATGAGGGAGCACAAAAAGACGTTTCCCTTTACAGGAATTGCATAAATAAATTTTTTACGATTTGGTAACTTATCTGCTAGCGTAAGTTTTTGTGATGCATCACTCTAGTGTTAAGATGTGACATAGGTATTAAACATGGCCGTTTTTACTGTAATATTTTTTCTGCTTGAGCTTTCTCATGTTTAGATATAAGTTATTGCACTTGCTAGTGCTGTTTGCCAGGCATAGTGCTGCTGAATTTTAATTTGTGTTACTCTTCTAAGCCAGTTTACTACTGATTTATTTTTCTTGTTTGCTGCACATTGCCTTATATTAGTTGTAATATTGCAATTGCTTTGCTAATTTCTATAATGCTGCTTGCTTCGCAAATCTGCATTTTTTTCATTGCTGTTTGCGTTAATTGTTTTGTGCTGCTGCATTGCCTCGTCCCTTAATTTAGCATTTGAGCTCAGTAGATTTAAGTTAGCTTAAGAGGGGGTAGCCTATAAGAGAATGAGTTGCGATGAATTTGAAGAAATGCACTGAGAGGTTATACGAGAAAAATACAGAAAGCATGCTTGGATAGGATTTTTTTTTTTTTTGGCTGGAGCAAATATCGAAATAAGACGAAAGATCTATGGAATGAAGTTTTGGGTTGGACTGCAGTACCAAATGTTACACTGAAAACGAACCCTGTCCTTTCCTTTTGCGTTATCCCACTATGTGTTTATGTACCCTTGTTTATTTGTCTTTTTCCTGTCTTTATGTGTTTAGCTGATGAGAGCTATGTTGTAGAATTTTTCTGATAATATGTTATTTTCTTTGTAAATATGCTTAGACATTATTTATTCTGTTTTGTTTTAATGCTCTTGTGTGAAGTTGATGTTTCGAAAGTTATTCTGATCTTTTATGTATGTATTCATGTCATAATTCCTGTAACACTGATGTATATGTTATTTCTATTCTTTTGTAAAGCCTGTATTACTACAAATGTTATCTGTATTGTTATGTTTTTAATGATGTATTTTGTACCTTTGTAATTGTATTCTCATGTTATATTATTGTAATTGACACCACTTCATCAAATTAAGTAACTTGTAAGCATTCATTTCACTGCACACATTTCTGCTGGTCATAGTAATGCACAATATGTGAGAAGTTGGGACTGTTAGTGTTTGCACGTGTGTTACTAATTCAGCAAGGGACTGGATAACAGCATTGCTGGTTCTAAGGACAATTCCAAAAACTTTGTGCGTGCGCAAGTGGTGGTTTATGGACTTGCTATCTTCTCTGCAAGACTCTTCGATGGTGATTGTGCACCTGCACAGTCGCAGCAGATGGCTGCTGGCCATCTCTACAAGGACTACAGTGGGTCTACACCTTTGATGACCCACCAATACCATTATTTCTACAAGGACTACAGTGGGTCTGCACCTTTGATGACCCACCAATACCATTATTTCTACAAGGACTACAGTGGGTCTACACCTTTGATGACCCATCAATCCCATTATTTCTACAAGGACTGCAGTGGGTCTGCACCTCTGGTGGCCCACCAATACCACAATCTCTACCAGGACTACAGTTGGTCTACTCTGTGATGACCTACCTGCCAATATTCATCAACTTCGACTGACTCTGCGGTGGGTTTGCTCTGTTGTGGCCCATTACCTGTCTGCATGTCAAGAGTCAGCACTGTCTTTCCGTTGGAAGGACAACACTACTTCTTCAAGACTGCATGGAAATCCACTACTTCTGTGTGCAATTTCTTTTACTAATGAGACTTTGTGAAAAAGAAACTGTAATTACTATTATGATGAATGATCAGGACTATCTTTATGGACTGTGAGAAAATTTTAGCTTTTGACCAACATTGTATCAATAAAAGTGTGCATTTGATTTCTTTGTTATTGTAATTACGATTATGAAAAATTTTAACACATATGTATTGCCCAGTGCCCAAAACAATTTGTAAAATTTTTGGTGGGGAGCATGGGGGCTATGTAAGTAGGCTGTTTAGGTTCTTATATGTAGGCTGTTTAGGTTCTTATATTGGTAACGCCGCCGCCACGTAGCGCTCTCTGTATGAAAATCACTGGCTGTGCTGTGTGCAGTCTGTGGCTAGTTTGCATTGTTGTCTGCCATTGTAGTGTTGGGCAGCTGGACGTGAACAGCGCGTAGCGTTGCGCAGTTGGAGGTGAGCCGCCAGCAGTGGTGGATGTGGGGAGAGAGATGGCGGAGTTTTGAAATTTGTAAGACTGGATGTCATGAACTGCTATATATATTATGACTATTAAGTTAAATACATTGTTTTTTCTCTATTAAAATCTTTCATTTGCTAACTATCCCTATCAGTAGTTAGTGCCTTCCGTAGTTTGAACCCTTTATTTAGCTGGCAGTAGTGGCTCTCGCTGTATTGCCGTAGTTCGAGTAATGAAGATTTTTGTGAGGTAAGTGATTTGTGAAAGGTATAGGTTAATATTAGTCAGGGCCATTCTTTTGTAGGGATTTTTGAAAGTCAGATTGCGTTGCGCTAAAAATATTGTGTGTCAGTTTAAGCACAGTCGTGTAGAATTGTTCAAAGGGGACGTTTCAAACTGTAACAGGCTATAGTGACGGCTGCAGGCCTTATTAACAGAAAATTGAAAATAATTTGTCGGCTGGACGCCACAAGCGCCGGCCGGTGTGGCCGTGCGGTTCTAGGCGCTTCAGTCTGGAATAGCGTGACCGCTAAGGTCGCAGGTTCGAATCCTGCCTAGGGCATGGATGTGTGTGATGTCATTAGGTTAGTTAGGTTTAAGTAGTTCTAAGTTCTATGGGACTGATGACCACAGATGTTAGTGCTCAGAGCCATTTGAACCATCTTTTTTTTTAATTCCACAAGCAATGTTACAAACAATTAACGACTGAAGGCCGGAATTACAAGTGAGAAAGTCAATAACATGTTAAGACATTAGGGTAAATTTTAAACAATTGTGATAACTTGCCCGAAGAGGACGGAGTGATCCACAGAAAGTGCTCCCTGGATCGACCTAAGGAAGGTGACCACAGCTGTGTAAGAGGTGAGACAGGCAGCCAAGAGTTGTACTCAAGTAACAGGATGGCAACTCACACTAGGGGTAGCTTAAACGCCGACCGACCGACTAACCAATCCTCCTAACGTCCGATCACCGGTACAACGATGGAATATATTTAGGCAAGGGCGAAGAGTCGGACAGCATCAAGTCTTCAGAAACACACCCAAGGCCGAAGGAAATACTAGAGCCAAGGTAGACCTCCAAAAAACGTATGCACAGTACAATTCAAGAGGCTGTCGTATGCCTGTCGAACTACACGCCGTGTCGGACAGCATGAACACAACGAGGAAAGGTACACTGCCGGTAACGTACGCTAAGCTCCAGGGCAGGTAACTGGGGCGTTAGCGACCACAAGGCAGAAAATACCGTTGGTTGCATTTCTCTAATAAGAATAATACTAAATTCAAGCCGGCCGGAGTGGCCGAGCGGTTCTAGGCGCTAAAGTCTGGAGCCGCGCGACCACTACAGTCGCAGGTTCGAATACTGCCTCGGGCATGGATGTGGGTAATGTCCTTAGGTTAGTTAGGTTAAAGTAGTTCTAAGTTCTAGGGGACTGATGACCTTAGAAGTTAAGTCCCATAGTGCTCAGAGCCATTTGAACCATTTGAACTAAATTCAAACTAACATCAAGGAGCAGAAGGCGGCTAATAGCTTCCGCCAACCTGACAAACTCCACTTGTTGTGGTTGGTCTTACCGAACCTGGGAGCAGCAACACGCAAACCACAGCGAGATATTAAACGGTGGAGGTTTCAGTACTGGACACAATTCACTCAACTTCAAACGTCCTGGGTTCGGTCGTCGGCTACAGCCCTCGGTCCGACAGTGCCTGCACGTCACCAGCGGTCCCGGCTGCCCTAGCGCTGCGGGCCTCCTCGCTGCTCCATCCCAAGCCGAACTGCTGTCCGTTCGCAACCGTTCACTAAATCCAGTATGTAGACAGCATTAAAATAACCGCTCATTCAAAACCACAAGATACACACGGATCTAGGAAAACAATTCCACCAACAACTCACCTTACTAAAACCAGTCACTGTGAAATAACGCGGACGAATTATCAGTCGGCACAAACACAGAGAAGCCAGAAGCGGTCGGAAGACAAAATGCACGTCGTCCGCTGCGACGACTGACCGAACGACCAACCAACGGTCGCCCCCACTGAAGTCAGTCACCGTTCACCCTCGCGACCACGTCTTTCCGCCGGACAGTGCATGTGTGTCGCCAGCGGTCGGGCGAGTACTGGCTGTCCGGACGTCTCTGCTGGTCTATCCAAACACCACTGGTTCGACACACAACGACCCGGAAATACTAGGGGCCACTCCAAAGATGATACCATAATACGCGCTATCTATAAGCTTTGGTGCTGCTACTCACGGACAGGCAAGGTGAGCAAAGGTAGTGGCGCCGGTGAACATACTAAGAAAACGAGACGCAACTATCGCATTTACAAGGTGCCAAGCTATAAATGGCATCAACTCGAGCCGCACACGGCTCACTTACATACTGCGACGTTTTCCTGGGAAAAGACGTTATCAGAATGGTTCAAATGGTTCTACGCACTATGGGACTTAACATCTGAGGTCATCCGTCCCCTAGACTTAGAACTACTTAAACCTAACTAACCTAAGAACATCACACACATCCATGCCCGAGGCAGGATTCGAACCTGCGACCGTAGCAGCAGTGCAGTTCCGGACTGAAGCGCCTAGAACCGCTCGGCCAAAGCGGCCGGCAAAGACGTTATCATCTTGGCTGCTAATGGATCCACAGAAGGAAGGAGTAGAGTCAACACTTTGCTTGCTCTGATCCTGATTGTATCAGATGGTGAAAAGCATACGTTACTTCCACCTGCCAATGTATTTCCTCATTCTATTCATTATACTAACCGTAAGAATTAATTTTCAGAAACCTAGTTCAGTTCCGTTAAAGATTCAACAGTCTCGCCCCATAGTAGCTGCACATGTATCCGGCATTTTGTGTATTCCACAACTGCCGTACCAGCAAAAGACGAAATGAGAAAAATTGCACTACCAGTACACAGCAAAAAATAAATTAATGAGTATTTATGGCTTATGATGGCTCGGTGGGACTCGAAACAGTCCTGTGCAATAGGATCAAATCATCTACAAATTCCACATGTGACGTGTAGGAGGATGGTTGGGTTGTTTAGTCTGAATATGTTCTAATTGGCTCTGTTATATGACATGAATTAACTAGACACCCTCCAAAACAGAGAATTAGGAATTCAATGACTACTAAATGACACAAGAATTGTAAGGTGTCAGGCAAATCCAGTACCTAGACACCCTCCAAAACAGAGAATTAGGAATTCAATGACTACTAAATGACACAAGAATTGTAAGGTGTCAGGCAAATCCAGTACCTTCCATGAAAACTCTGACATGATAAGCAAATCCAGTAGTATGTCACATAGCTTCGAATAAACCATGACATTAAATTAACCAAAGTAATACAAGTAACGAGTGAGCAAATGGAATACCACAGACTTAACACAAGAATGCCTAAATGCATGTCATACCTTCCCACCATGAGACAGACGCAGTTCCGAGGGGAGAAACGAGAACAGAAGCCGAGAGCAGAACCGTATTAAGCTGGAAGGCCCTACGATAAGGGACGGACGGACACCCACGTCGCCAGCTAACCGCTAGGACCCCACCACCAGCAAGTTTTAGCGTGAGAATTTTTCGCGTCTCTCTTACGTCAGGACCACCCCCAGCCCATGTTAAAAGCTAGAGCCCTCCAGAAGAACAGTATAGATCTTACGATAACACAAAAAGGGCCACACCACCCGCAAGTTTTAGCGTGAGACTTTTTCGCGTCTCTGTTACGTCGCAAACTTTAAAAACATTGCCCCACCACGAAAAGCATAACGTTTCTCATTGGATAGACAGAATTTTTGTAGGCGGAGCTTAAGGTTAACATTGAGACCCTGATTGGTCAGATGAAAACACAGCCAGATAGTTTTTTTTTTAAACCAACTTCGGTAAATTGCAGTAAGGAGAAGTTAGGAGAAGAGTTGCTTCCAAGACGGCGAGGTGAGCGGAGCTGCGCCGACCGCCGCCCCCTGACGAACACCGACAAGGTAATGAATGCACACGATGCCGCATTTTTGAACGCATAAGGCTTCACTCAAAACTGCAGAAGTCTCATCTGTTACATCCCCTTTTTACGTAATACTAGTGTTGATCGTCAATTAAAGCTCATGGTGTTCACATTTGCCACTTGAAGTAAAAATCTGAAACTCGATGATTTTTCTGTTATATAGTTATTGAGAAGCCACATCAGCCACTGTAATTTACGACAAGTTAGATAAGTAATTAAAGATAATTGAGGCTCACTGTAGACCATTTTGATAGTTTTCTCTCTTGTGAAACTTAATTTAAACCTAGATTATAGATGTGATATGGCATAGGTCATCCTTCGATCCATTGTAGAACTTGGAAACCCACTCAGGGAATATTCGTTCACATTTTTGTTGAACACAGTGGGTTTTAACCATCCTGTATTAAAACATTTCCTTTTATCAATAGTGCAATTTATAAACAATGTTTTGTGAGTAGAATAAAATTTCCAATGGTAAACTTAACTGCTTTTTCGACGTTATTTTACCAGCTAACTAAAAATAGGAAAGCCTTGAACCCCTTCCACTAAATTTAGTTAGTATTAAGATTCTTTTACAGGGAGTGCAGTGGAGCTGACGCTGAAATCATTAAGTATTTGGTTATATCATCGCTAGTCTCACTGAACTCTTCTGAATTCTACATGTCATGTGTGGTCTGGCGTCTCCTTACCAGCAACAGGTCCCAGGTTCAAACTAGTCAATTTCCTAAAAAACACGCTCAAAGCGTCGTTGCGCGAAAGTGGTTGGGAGACACGATATAGAACAAACAGACACCACGCAGAATGTTAGAGAATCATAATTAATGCGGTTTATTACGTTAAAGTGACTTATAAACAATCTGACAAACAATGATAGTTGTCGTGATGTTAGTATAAAAGACAGATTGTGTTAGAAAAGGGGATGTGTTACATTTATTGCCGGATTTGGAAGCAAATTGATCATTCCTATTCGGAAGAAAGTCTTCAGAGTGAAGCTTGAGATTAATGAAATTCTATAAAAATTGCTTTACTGTTCCCAGTAAAGTGCGAACTGCGAGAAATAAACGAAGAGACATATATTATAAGTCCATTACTGCTCATGAAACATGAACTTCTCATTGATGAATAATAAGTACGGTAAGATTAATGAACGAGACAACTAGCAAAAATTTGGTCACCATGTTATGTGCTGCGAACTGTATGGTAGTCCTATCTATGGTTCAAATTCAAATGGCTCTGAGCCCTATGGGACTTGACATCTGAGGTCATCAGTCCCCTAGAACTTAGAACTACTTAAACCTAACTAACCTAAGGACATCACACACATCCAAGCCCGAGGCAGCATTCGAATCTGCGACCTAGTAGTCGCGCGGTTCCAGACTGAAGCGCCCAGAATCGCTCGGTCACAACGGCTGGCCGTCCTATGTTCAGAGGCAGTGAATAAGATAAACCTTTTAGAAGTAAGCAGAAGTATCATAATAATAACAACCGAAAGATATAGTCATGCTTACTGTAATAGTATAATTAGATAGGAAACTCAACAGCACCACGTATTTGCAGAAATCTGTTCTGTGTATGAAGATGGAATCTGTAATTCATTACGATTGGAGTCAGGCCAGCCTCATGTAGTACCTCCAACGTTTCTGTAATCACCATACTTAATAAGAAAGTGGCTCCTTCAAACATCCATGACAAATTGCTTACCTGGGCGTTCATCTTCGTACAGCTAAGTACGCGTTGTTTTTTCTAATCACTCAGATGGAGAGCCCTGGAATCATTAGGCCTAAATAAATGTAAAAGCAGCCCTCGAATCACTTCGTACACGCCCACGAGAAGGCAGTCCGATACGATAGTCTTATGATGTTATCGTTTCCCACCGCTGCTTCTAGGAAGAAATGAGCATCTTCGTGGAATATCTGAAAGCTACCGTGATTTCAGATTGATTTATCTATCGCTTGTTGTACATTAGGAGCCGGTACACAGAAATTAACGAATGTCATATTTATTTTGTATTATAAGTAATACTACAATTTTATTTGGTAATTATCTGAAAGATAATCCCCGTGATTCATTGTTTACTAACGTAACATTACTTACTGACTAAAGTTATTACGAAGTTAGCTACTCTCTTACTACTAACTAAGATTTCCGTGGTTCTTAACTGCACTTACTTGAGAAACAGACAATGCCACATTTAGCGCCTCGGGCCCTAGCGTAGTGTTTCTGGAATAAGGTCAGGACCGGACTGAATAGTAGAAATCGGTAACTTCTGGAGTTCTCTAAAAATTTCCACTGACAGGTGTACCTACTTGTGCAGCTATAAGGTCCGGCTCTGAATTTGCCCGTGACTCCTGTAAGAAAGCTCGCTACAAAAACGAAGAGTGCCGAGTTTTTTAAATTTACTTTGGTCGCAGCACAGTGACATGTCACGGACGTATACCCTGTGGCTACAGAAATAACTCCTGGGGTTCCCCAGTTGTTATTACACTCCTACATGCAACCCAACACATGTCTACGTCTTCAAGTTCACTAAAATTTGGTTCTTTATGGAGAACCATTGTTGTTCGTGTCCTGTCTTGGAATACAGATCTCCCGCTACGTCCTCGATATCTTCTCTGCTGTTCTGTTCTGCCACTTCGTTTCATTTCATACTGTGTGTGTCTTTTCACCACCTATCGTCGCTTTTTTATACTGGGTGATATCTCTGAAACTAATGTGGTGCTGATCGATATGGTCAGGCGTTCCAATTTGTCACAATCACAGATACGGGGGTTAAGTTCCTCACTCCACAATTCATCAAAAGGTTAGAGCCTTTTACTTGTGACAACTTTTTATATTATCAAAACGAAACACTAGTGGCATGTGGCAGAGGAAATAGTATTTCCAACTTTATTATTAAGTGCGCAACAGACGTACATCAGAATAATATGTTACAAGCAAAGATTAGTATCATATTTCGTCTGTGTGTGGGGGGGGGGGGCGGGGGAAGGGGGAGAAGGGGTAAGAGGGTGGAGAGCAAAACACTCTTCTAAATGGTTAAATATGCCCCGGCAAAATTTATTCCCTCCTACTAATCTGTTCATCTTAGAGAAGCACTTACTCTCTACCTTCTCAGTTATTTTCCGTATATTTTCCAATGTCTCTATATCTCCCTGTAATTTTGATGTCTACAGATTCCTGAGGGATGTTATTTCCTGATGTAACATACATTCTGTGGTGGACATCATTATTTCTTATCGTATCAGTGTGCTTAATTTTCAGCGTGCATCACTACTGTCATGTCACATGCTCTTAATTCATCACATTTTCTGGTTTTCAGAGTAAATAAATACGGAATATGTAAACTGAAAGCTGCTGAGATACTAAATACTGCTTACATATAAATAAGATAATGTATATTCTCCATTACTCGACAACAATTACATCACTTTTTTTTGAGTTCTTGATGAATCGTTGTAAATTATTAGTAAAAACATATAATTGTGAGTATTTCATAATACTATTTCCTAAAAAGCGCGGTATTTTGAAGGTAAAAAGTTATTGAGTAGGCTACTATACTAAAGAGTGTGAAGTCAAGAATTTGTTTGTTAATAAAGATATACGGCCACCAATAAACATATAGGGTGTACCTAATATCGCTTGCAGGGAGTGTTGCTAAAATCAAAAATGAGTTACAGGATATCAGTCTGTATTAGACTGTAACCACGTCATATACGCGACAACTATTGAAAACTGACTCCACTTTCACGAAGCATTGTTTAGAGACGAGAGATAAATACATTACATTAACTAAAATGCTACACTTTAAACTGCGGTTTCCATATATAAGAAACTAGAAATACTAGAGACTAAAATCACCTAAATATCCGTCACTAACAATCCAGAAACTGTTAAAGAAAGACCTGGTTCACTCCTGCTACTCAGTTTATTTATTTTATGTTAACCTTTCCGGTTATTACGCTTTCTGGTAATACTTGCCAAAGTTAAATGCGACTGGAATGGTCAATAAAACCTCAAAACACTCTTGTGTTTGTAGTAAATGTTACTCAATAATTAACACTGTGTAATGATGCCACCATTTATTTTCTTAATGCTTAAGTGAAACAGGTAACATCCATTCTATAAAATGCTTACAGCAGTGTAAAAGTAGAAAATGGATTTGGCAACGGAATATAGACCGAGTGAAATAAGCATGTGTGAAACATCGGCAAAAGTGTGTTCTTTCGTGAAATACTTCTCAGGTTCAGTACTCACGGAAGTATCTATTGGGTCAACATTGCACTTCCCTTTTCCATTACGTACTACTGCTGACTTTATAACTGTACCTATCTGGATAATTACAGAAAATTTGCTTTCGTTTCATTCGTTTGACACTATAGAATGAATTCCACAAAATTTCAATAATGTCAGAGAGCATCTGTGGGCTCTGACCATGCATCTCTTTTGACAACAAGATAACGTTGCTGACGAACTCAGCGAACGAACCAAAATTGCTCTGCAGAGCAATACCAGTAACTGTGAAACTCCACACTGTGAAAATCGCATCGGCAGACCTCGTCGCAATCTCTAACGACTCAGTCTTATATTTCAAACATTCTTTCTTTTATACAGCAATTTCTCGTACCAAATCTTAGTTATTACGTAATTTCATACATTACAAAAGCTGTCGCTTGCGCATTAAACGGTACGCTTCTGATCCACAGCCGCTGTGCATGATACATGTACTAAACAAGCATTACGCAACCGTTTAGTACACTTTGGACGGCATTATTGACGATCAACAGGGCGGAATTCCGGATACGCCATTGTCGTCCTTTTTAACTGCCAATCAAGCATCAATAACAGCCCATCGTGTGGAAAAAATACAGTTTGCCTCGGAAACGACTCGAGGACATGTAACGAGTCACGTGCCGTGACACTAAATTGTGTAGCTGATATTTCTAATAAGGCTTTTGTTTACTAGGTTAACGAACTATTTGTAGGCGCCAGTATGAATAACTCAAATGTCTCGAAAGCCTTGTATCAGGCGATACAGAGAGCACTTCGGAAAACGCTGGGTATTTTTAAGAGTATGAAATGACGGCCTGAGAAGGCTGGGGCATCCTTCTCTTCAAATAGCATCCAGCACGTGACTGAAGACTAATCCTTTAAACGAAGCAGGCAAGACCACTCTCTCCTCCATTGCCACGTGAGGGCCGGAGACAGCGGCTGGTGGAGCAGTGACACGGACTGACTCAAGGTCTGCACACATCGAACGTTCACATTTCTTATTCTTATTCATTTCTGTATTGGGCCGGTTCTTTTCACTCATATTCTAAATAAGAATAAAGTATTCCAGCTAATCAGACGGTCAGGAACGATTTGTAAATTTACAGATTTCTATTTCTTTATTTGAGATAACTATATCACTTATAGCAAGTCTTTCAAAACCAGGACAAGAATCAGTGTTACTTTAAGATAATTTCTTGCAGAAATTTTATTTCCAGCCTTCTCCCTTTACCACGCCAAAAAAGTCCTATCGATGCCTTGCCTCCCCTTCTTCACATGTCACTACACTTTAATGTTTACTTCTGATGTATGGGAGCACGTTCTTAAACACCATTTACTATTCTACTCATGTCAAGCTACTGTTTTTTGTTAACAAGAAACGTCTCAGGGCTAGAGAGTTCAAGAGCCTCAATAAATATGTCATTAGCGTCCATTTAGTGCTCTTTTAGTGATAAGTAAAAGTGATTTACATCTGAGCTTGAAGTGCACGGTCGGTCGCACATGCTCGTCATTTACTGAAAAAGTAAGGTGCTAACAATCAAAGCTCGAGATGTCAGACACTCAGATCGATAGCAAATGCTGTACGTCGCTAGAGTATCAACCAGAACGCCGATTTGGTTCATGCTGTGTGCTGCTGTCCAGTAGAACACGCGTAAACTGTAAGCAGAAGTATCACCAGAACTACGGAGACAGGAAAATATTATCTGTGGGTGCTTGTTTTCTAGATATCTCGCGGGTGAGTTGGAAGAGCTTGAAGTCATCGCAACTAAAGGTCCCCCGTTCAAACCCCAATGATAAAAATGTTTTTTTTAATTGTTTAGGCATGAAACCGTTACATGGGGGAACATTTTCCTGACATTTAAAAGGACTTTTCGGAATTTGTAGCAACTTTCTTTTGGCGGTCTGCTTGCGCTACGTTAGTTGAAAGTAGCAAACCTCTAAGAATATATGTATAGATAGGCGTGGTGTTGAGTCGTATTTGTCCGTCAGAACTCCACACCTGTCTCTACAGATATACTCTATAGTATATGATGAAGCGAAAGCAGACTGCCAAAAGAACATTGCTAAAAACTCCTAAAAGTCCTTTTAAATATTAGGAAAATGTTGTCCCATATAACACTTTCACGCGTAAACATTTTAAAAAAAAACTGTAAGTATGGTGCTGGGGAGTTTGAACTCGGGACCCTTTCCGCGACGACCTCACGCTCAGTCAATTCACCCACGTGAGACCTTGCCTCAGAGAAACGTTTTCCCTCTGCTCCGTAGTTCTGGTGTTACTTTTAATTGCGGATTACGCACCTTCTACTGGACGAGAGCACGTAGCACAAACTAAATCGGTGCTTTCTTTGATACTATCTCAATATACAACAACTGGTAGCGATCTTATTGCCTGACATCTGGAACTTTGGCTATTCATGTCAACAGATCGTCCTGAAATTCTCCTTCCAGTGTCAAATATGTCCGCGAGCTGTCTTCTTCAAACGTATTTTCAAACGCCTGTATCGGAGTTTCACGGCGTATTCCGAACTTTACTGTCAGTTCCTCTTTTTCTGTGAAGCGTTTAACATAGAAGCAGGAATGATCAATTCAAAGCCACTGGCGCAAAACGTAAGTCAGAACAGAATAGAGCCAGTCATATAACGAACTTTCACTGATTTCTAAATTCAATTACTGATCTTACGTAACCCTCTTCAACATCTCCTAAAAATTTCCTAGGCTTTACCACATTAATAACGGCATCTCTTGAATGAAGTATTGAACAGATTAATGTAGCATCAAATTTATTTTCAGCTACATCGTTTAGTATATATACGTCATCGATACTCATATTTTGCAATAGTTTTCGTCATAATCGTGAAATTAAACAATGCCCTTTGACAGAAATGATATACAACTTTTTTGTGTTCCCGAAAACTACCTAAGGATTCGAACTCGTAACGTCATTAAATTCCTGCGGAGAGACAGATAATATAGTTATTTTATTTGAAGCTCGTCCACCTATTTTCAATTGCAGAACATTATCTATTACGTGAGAAAGCAATACCGTTTCCTAAAATTTGGGCAAATAACAATGTATAAGTAACAATATCTGAAAGCCAAATTTAAGTACAGGAATAAATAAAATTTGCATTAATTCTAAGAACTGTAATTTTATATACCAGTTCCGTGACGGCATTATTATTGTCCAAAACTCCACACAAAAAAAGATATTATTCTTGAGCATTGATGTTATCGGGTATTATTATTATTATTATTATATCTTACATATTAAAGAAAGAAATGAAGTTACAGTATTTTTTTAACATTGAGGGAGACAGTGAGGGAGACATAACTTTTATCGTTGGTACAGAAATTCAAAATAAATACTTCATTTCTCTGAGAATTAATGGCAGCACTGTTTCCATTTGGCATTTAAAACGGTACTCACTTTTACTTTCTCGTAATTAGTAGTCTTCAGTATATTTTTAATTATATAACTTTTTATTTCATACTATGATATTAACAGTAAGGGTCTTGATAGCTGCAGTCATATTCCGAAAACTTTTTGTTTTCATTATATGATTATCCATGTTACGAATCTTACGTAAACCTCTTAGTTGATAGCATTTAGTCATTCGTTGACGGGTATTGGGAAAATATAGATCACAGATCTGTTTAGTTATTGCATTTTTACATTTTAGAAAACAATGCAGCATCTCGACGGTAGGGGAATTAAAACGAGATGTAACTGCAAAACGTCCGAACTTACTTGGTTCTTGTATTGCTATTTGTTGTCTGACAACTACGTATCCGTATTGCATTCGTTAATATTTCCACAAAATTTTTATTAAGCTTTCAGATCGTTCACATAAAACAAAAATCTCCTGTTACAGTTGACGAGTATAAAGGAGTTCAGTACTCTCGACTCGCTGCCTATAATCCAGCGATAGTAACCGTCACATATTCGTAGCACCTTACATCACAACGTGGCCACAACTAAACCTTCCTGACCAAAATTGATTCGCAGCCCACGCCCGTTTCCCAGATTCAGCTTAGCCAGATAATGCTTTACATCAGAATGTACATGCTTGTGAAATCGTCGTGTGGCCAGCTTTCCTCATACTTCTGTCGGCTATGGGCAAAGCAACTCTCTCACGCACTTTTTGCATTATTACAAAATAACGAATACCTATATATCCATACACATATATCAGAAAGTCTATTCTGTTGATAAGTACTAAAACGTGAACTGTTTGATATTGACAACCACTATGTGGTTAAGTTTATTAGTTACGTTTGTCGTGGTGTCATCCAAACAGCAAGTGAATAGATGTAAACTACTGATATTTATTGGCTGTTTGGTATTGTGTGAGATACTGATATTGAATGTGAATAACAGAATACTGACAACTGAAAATGTTGCTTTCATATGTATGCACAGTACTTAACATGAGACAGATTATTGTTTTATGGAATGACACTTAACACACCGAATGACAAAAGGACTTCCGATAAACTCTTCAGATCAAAGGTGCTGGAAAGTGGACATTATATGTCTAAGGAAATTTCTGTAATATTTCACCTTGTCAATCCTTTCCGTTGATAACTCACAAACATACAAGTACAATACGATAATTCATACACAAGTCACAATGTTTACACAGTTCTGGTTACATGGTATGCCTCCAAAGCCGAATGGTTAGAGAGAGTTCTTTGTTGCTAATGTAACTGATATGAAACGAAATTATATCTCTTTGGGAACGCTAACAACGTTCTTCTACCTTTGTCCAAGTTTACTTAATGGTTTGTCGAAGTTCTGCTTTCACTCGATACAAAACAGATGGTAGCTGAAACACTCTTGAAATAAATCTTCTCTTTTGCAATTCTTCTTTTCATCAAGCTTCTTCAACTCTTGAGAAATCTTCTTCTGTGTTGAGCTTCAGCATAGTTGTTCTTCTCGAAATGTTAGTAAGCCGCTGCAAGAATGACGAACCAATTGTGTTCTAGGAAGTTCTGAAATCTTATTGCCTCTTCACACTATAATCGCATCTTCTGTCTCCGTACAATGTGCTTATGGTCTTAAATTCTTTTATTTCAATCGCTACGGAAACTGTTCCAACTTCATCAAAATAATTAATTCTCCATTCATTAACTCCGTGCTTGCTCCTATCTGTTAACATACATCTGAATCACTCTGTGGACTAGACTCCACTTCAACACTTCGAATTGTCTTCACCACATTTCATCTTCCACTCGTTAATACGTAGAAACCAGCTCCTTCACACAAAATTAACTGATATTCCACCAGTAATCACACAAGCCATATCCGTCCATTCTAGCATACTCGAGCGCAGCGGTGAACTGACTGCACATCCGTACTTCAAAATACTTCGCACGTCCCTCACTGCACGGAAAACACCTTCCTCTTGCCATCTATAACGAATTTTCCACTAATAATTCAACATGCCATCTTCACCCATCCCATCACTTCCACGTTCCACCATAAACTGATTCTACTTCATCTGTTACTTCTATGCTGGCAATTTTTACATAGATAACCTGTTCTCTACCGGACCAAAGTTTCAAAATACAATAGGATAATTAATAAATATAATGCCAGAATAATATTATAAATTCATATAATATTTTTTTCTTTTTACATTAATATGTGCATTTATATAACGGATGTATAAAAGGATAGCAAAAACACGAACTCACTTTACGTACCTGCTAGGTACCAGCTGGTAAGGGGCTGTTGTGTAATCACAGAAGAGGGCTGAAAATATGGCTGTTATAGTTGTTACTACTGAATACACCTTAGTTGCTCAATGAATCCCACAAACCTTTCGAATAATCCGATTTCAGAATTTCAGCATGTCTGCATCTTCATGTTTTCGCGACACAAGGACTGTTTCTAAAATAGTGACCTCAGGTCACTCACAAGATGGCTGGACGGTATTCGGCCAAAATATTAGAAGAAGAAGTTTCAGCATGTCTGTTGGTACTCAAAAATAAGAAAGCTATGTCTTACAGAAAATGTTTGTTGACGCAGCGCCTTAAGATAACATACTAGTTTGAGAAATGAGAAATAAGACAAATATTAGTAAACACAGAAAAACATTATTTAGATTTGAATGTAAATAAATAAAACTATAACCAGTCACTATTTTTGAATAATTATTTATTATTCAATAAAGCGGTGGAGGTTTCTGGAGGTTACATCATTATTTCTAGCAGAATGCCGGGTGCTGGCTCTGTGAGAAGAGGCTGGAACACGCTTTAATGTATGTATAATCATGACTATTGTTTATTTTTCGATATGGATGTAAATTTAGTTTCTTACTTGCTGCGACAGTACAGGCGGCTTTTTTCGTTAGTGTCTGTCTGTCTTTTACAGAATCTATATTGAGTTACACTGTGACAGTGAAACTTTGCAAGCTGGCAACCGTCGCAGTAAGCAAAAAACTAAATTTATATCCATATCGACAAACAATGTCATGGAGATACATTAAAGCGTTTGCATCTTCTTGTCACAGAACCAGCATCCAGGATTACGCTAAAAATAATTATGTAACTTCCAGAAAACATCTGAAAATGAACCTAAAAAGATTCGAAAACCTGTTCATGGAATAATAAATAATTATTCAAAATCAGTGACTGGTTCCAGTTTTATGTATTTACATTCAGTTAACAGTCACGGTTTCTAAAATGTCCGTAATGGATAAGCTTAATCAATTATTTAGATTAGCTGAATAGAAAGTCACTGAGGATGGTTCGGCATTGTAGAACTCTCACTTTATCATAAATAGTATTACACAGTGCAGGTAATTTCGAAGAATAAAAATCGCTACATTACGAATGGCATACTAGATGAAACTAAAAACATGGACAAAATGGTTCAAATGGCTCTGAGCACTATGGGACTTAACTTCTGAGGTCATCAGTCCCCAAGAACTTAGAACTACTTAAACCTAACTAACCTAAGGACATCACACATATCCATGCCCGAGGCAGGATTCGAACCTGCGACCGTAGCGTTCGCGCGGTTCTAGACTGTAGCGCCTAGAACCGCTTGGCCACTCTGGCCGGCAAAAACATGGACAGAAAATACGTTACTGTTATCTTTTGGAATGTTATTAATGGGAATTCCACGGTCAAAATTTCTATCTTACAGGGAAAACTGCACAGAAATACGAATTCACAGAATAGTCTTTATGAATTCGTCACAAAACATTTGACAAAAACACTCAACAATTTTGAGGATGCCGTGTTATTGAAGATCTAAACCGAATATTCTCTTGACCTTCACTTCGCAAGAAATGTACACAGAACGCAAACATAGTTACGTCAATAGAATGCTTACACTTTTTATCCATAGACCACACAGAAGTAACCAGCTTAGCGATAAATGGGCTTTGTGGCTAATACAGTTGATTTCCAGGGTATTAATGGAGTAAAGACGGATGGAGTAAAATCTCACTTCCTATTTACACTCCTGGAAATTGAAATAAGAACACCGTGAATTCATTGTCCCAGGAAGGGGAAACTTTATTGACACATTCCTGGGGTCAGATACATCACATGATCACACTGACAGAACCACAGGCACATAGACACAGGCAACAGAGCATGCACAATGTCGGCACTAGTACAGTGTATATCCGCCTTTCGCAGCAATGCAGGCTGCTATTCTCCCATGGAGACGATCGTAGAGATGCTGGATGTAGTCCTGTGGAACGGCTTGCCATGCCATTTCCACCTGGCGCCTCAGTTGGACCAGCGTTCGTGCTGGACGTGCAGACCGCGTGAGACGACGCTTCATCCAGTCCCAAACATGCTCAATGGGGGACAGATCCGGAGATCTTGCTGGCCAGGGTAGTTGACTTACACCTTCTAGAGCACGTTGGGTGGCACGGGATACATGCGGACGTGCATTGTCCTGTTGGAACAGCAAGTTCCCTTGCCGGTCTAGGAATGGTAGAACGATGGGTTCGATGACGGTTTGGATGTACCGTGCACTATTCAGTGTCCCCTCGACGATCACCAGTGGTGTACGGCCAGTGTAGGAGATCGCTCCCCACACCATGATGCCGGGTGTTGGCTCTGTGTGCCTCGGTCGTATGCAGTCCTGATTGTGGCGCTCACCTGCACGGCGCCAAACACGCATACGACCATCATTGGCACCAAGGCAGAAGCGACTCTCATCGCTGAAGACGACACGTCTCCATTCGTCCCTCCATTCACGCCTGTCGCGACACCACTGGAGGCGGGCTGCACGATGTTGGGGCGTGAGCGGAAGACGGCCTAACGGTGTGCGGGATCGTAGCCCAGCTTCATGGAGACGGTTGCGAATGGTCCTCGCCGATACCCCAGGAGCAAGAGTGTCCCTTATTTGCTGGGAAGTGGCGGTGCGGTCCCCTACGGCACTGCGTAGGATCCTACGGTCTTGGCGTGCATCCGTGCGTCGCTGCGGTCCGGTCCCAGGTCGACGGGCACGTGCACCTTCCGCCGACCACTGGCTACAACATCGATGTACTGTGGAGACCTCACGCCCCACGTGTTGAGCAATTCGGCGGTACGTCCACCCGGCCTCCCGCATGCCCACTATACGCCCTCGCTCAAAGTCCTTCAACTGCACATACGGTTCACGTCCACGCTGTCGCGGCATGCTACCAGTGTTAAAGACTGCGATGGAGCTCCGTATGCCACGGCAAACTGGCTGACACTGACGGCGGCAGTGCACAAATGCTGCGCAGCTAGCGCCATTCGACGGCCAACACCGCGGTTCCTGGTGTGTCCGCTGTGCCGTGCGTGTGATCATTGCTTGTACAGCCCTCTCGCAGTGTCCGGAGCAAGTATGGTGGGTCTGACACACCGGTGTCAATGTGTTCTTTTTTCCATTTCCAGGAGTGTATTATGAGACAGAGATTCGATGGAGTGATTTGCAATACGTATGCAACTTAGTAACACAATGTAAAAAAAATGGTTCAAATGGCTCTGAGCACTATGGGACTTAACATCTATGGTCATCAGTCCCCTAGAACTTAGAACTACTTAAACCTAACTAACCTAAGGACAGCACACAACACCCAGCCAACACGAGGCAGAGAAAATGCCTGACCCCGCCGGGAATCGAACCCGGGAACCCGGGCGTGGGAAGCGAGAACGCTACCGCAACACAATGTAGTTTAATGTAACAACCTGTAGATGAGTTCACTAGTTCGAGATTCCGATATCAAGTGGATAGCTTTTAGATGACGAAGAAGCACAAATTCAGAGAAATACAACAAACAGCCGCAAGACATTGGCGACAATGGCTTTTCAAGGGAACCATTTCAAAATTTTCCCTAAGCGATTTAGCAAAATTATGAAAAAGGTAAATGTGCACCACAGCAAAGGGATTTTTATTTATCTCAAAACGAATAATAGTCCACTCCTTAAACATTGTGTATCGGGAGGCTATCTCGTTCCATAAACGTTATCTGCGGCGGATATTCACTTGGTGCAGGGAGTGGGGACTGACCCTTAACATAGACAAATGAAATGTATTGCGAATACATTGAAAGAAGGGTCCTTTATTGTATGATTATATGATAGCGGAACAAACACTAGTAGCAGTTACTTCTGTAAAATATCTGGGAGTATGAGTACGGAACGATTTGATTTGTGATCATATAAAATTAATTGTTGGTAAGGTGGGTGCCAGGTTGAGATTCATTGGGAAAGTCCTTAGAAAATGTAGTCCATCAACAAAGGAGTTGGCGTACAAAACACTCGTTCAACCTATACTTGAGTATTGCTCATCAGTGTGGGATCCGTACCAGGTCGGGTTGACTGAGGAGATAAAGAAGATCCAAAGAAGAGCGGCGTTTTTCGTCACAGGGTTATTTGGTAAGCTTGATAGCGTTACGGAGATGTTTAGCAAACTCAAGTGGCAGACTCTGCAAGAGAGGCGCTCTGCACTGCGGTGTAGCTTGCTGTCCAGGTTTCGAGAGGGTGCGTTTCTGGATGAGGTAACGAATATATTGCTTCCCCCTACTTATACCTCCCGAGGAGATCACATATGTAAAATTAGAGAGATTCGAGCGCGCACGGAGGCTTTCCGGCAGTCATTCTTCCCGCGATCCATAAGCGACTGGAACAGGAAAGGGAGGTAATGACAGTGGCACGTAAAGTGCCCTCCGCCACACACCAATGGGTGGCTTGCGGAGTATAAATGTAGATGTAGATGCTGATGCCCCTGCTGAACATAGAGCCTCGGTAGATATTACTAAAGCCTCGGCACCGAGGAGACTGTGGTCAAACGAACGGCAGCGATCATTCTGCTGGAGACGTCTCTGGACCACGGTTGTCCGTGTATGCAACAGGCGCTGTGCGAGCCGCTAACTACAGCCTCCTCCAACAGCTTCTGCCAAGCTGCATGCTGAATAAAATTTCAGTCCAGGACTACTTAGGTCTCATAATCCTCTCAGATTATAGTCGAGTCATACTACCAAGACGACAACATTCCCAGTTTGCGTGGATGACCGTAAAAGCAACTTCATGCAATAGGCACCCCAATGTTGTTTTTGGTTGCTTTTCTCGGATGGTCGTTATATCCAGCAATCTTTCGCAAGTCCACGGTAATCTGCAATGAGCTCAAAAACTCGTTCTTTTCCAACGGTATATGAAGAGCCTTTTGATTGTTTCCTATCACATACCAAGTGGTACGCACAGTGAAGTGTAGATTCTCCTGACGGTACGCAAGCTGCTGAAACTGCGGTTCAAACACCGCAGTCGTCTCACCTAAAGATACCACCAGGTCTCTTTCCAGGTATTCTGGAGATAATGTGATTCGATATGCAGCAATATTTGTGCGACTATTCAGCACCTGCGTTAAGAATTACTGTACCGTATCATTGTGCAGCAGCTTCCTCTTTTGTCACCAACTGACGAACTGAAATTATTATTACATTGCACTCGTATTCGCGAAGATAGGCATTAAAATTACGCTTCAGAAATTTTTACTTTTTGTTTCCTTCAATATTTTAAAGCGAACAGCCGACTAGTTTCTTCTATAAGGCCAAAAATTGATTGATGTTGCTACTTTCGCCCATCTGAGTTAGAGTTCGTTCTCTGATGATGTCGATGTTGACCGGAAATTAGACTTTTTGTTCTGTTTCCCTTTAATTGTTTCTATCGGCAGTATTTAAATGAATACTGACAGGCTGGACAACGGAGCAACCACAAGGGTAGCTCTGTGGGGACACTCCGTTCACTATATCCAATTTTGAGGTACAAGCAGTGACGGAATTATACGAGGAGGAACTACCGATTGAATGGTCGCAATTAACCAATTTCTGGAGCCCTATCATGAAAGTAAAACTAAATAGTTTTATTATATCACAGTTTCAGTAACACTAATTTTCCGCTCATACAAATTGTTAGAATGATAACACATTGTGCCCTTCTCTGCGCCAGTAGTCAAAACTCTGCGGGTCTTCCTGCATTTCGCTACAATTTCATACCGCTCCAAAATTTTTGTGTATATAACAGCACCAATCGCGGAAAGCCTAATGGAACTTCCGACGCAATCCACTAGGTTATTTCTGTGACGGAAAAGGAGAACACCGGTGGTCTACGGGTAGTGTCCTTGGCTAACAACCAAAAATAGTCCTCAGTCCAGGGTTCGAAGCTCACCGCTGCTCAGACTTCGAATAAGAATCTTCAGCAATGTCGACCGGAGAAGTCATTCTCATTCTGCCAATGGCATTATCAGGCAGAGCGGAGCAGCGGAGAGAGGTTTAGGGCACTCTCTGCAGAAGAATCAGCTATGATCAATGGCTTCAGGATGCAGAAGCCCATGGAAACCATTACATTAAGGACACATAATGTTTATCTACAGCACATGTGGCCTGCAATTGGAAAAGTGTCATGATGATCTCTCCTTTGGCAAAAGATTCTGGACTAGTCCCTCGTTCGGATTTGCGGGAAGGGATTGCCAAGTAAGAGGTGACCATGAGAAAAAAAAATTTAAAAATCAAGACAAGAATGCGCTCTACGAGTCAAAGCATGGAATGCCAGAAGTTTGGACGTAGTAGGGAAGCCAGAAAATCTGAAAAGGGAATACAAGGTTCAATCTAGGTACAGTGGGTCTCAATGAAATTAAATGGAGAGAACACAAGGAATTCCCGTCAGATGAGTATAGGATAATATCAAATGCAGCAGAAAACGGTATAAAAGGAGAAGAAATCGTTATGATTTGGACGGTAGGCAGAGAGTGAGTCAATGGAAACTATTTACTGATAAAACTGTTCTCATTAGAATCGACAGCAAACCAACACCGACAACAATAGTTCAGGTATACATGCCGACATCGCAACCATGATATGAAGTGATACAAAATGTATATGAGGATACTGAATGGGTAATACAGTACGTAAAGGAAGATGAAAATCTAATAGATATGGGTGACTGGAATGCGGTTGTAGGGGAAGAAGTAGCAGAAAGGGTTGCGGGATAATAGTTGGAGTGACAGAGGAGACAGAATAAACGAATTCTTAAATTGAACTTCACCTGTTAACGGCGAATACTCAGTTCAAGAATCACAAGAGATGGAGGTATACTTGGAAAAGGCCGGTAGATACGGGAAGATTCCAATAAGTTACATCATTCTCTGGCAAAGATTCCGAAACCAGATATTGGTTTGTAAGGAGCAACCAGGAGCAGATACAGACCTAGATCACAATTTAATGTTGATGAAGAATAAGCTGAAGTTGAAGAGACTAGTCTGGAAGAATCAGTACCCAAAGAAGTGGTAATAAGAGATACGCTTGAAGTTCTCTGAACCTGTAGTACTGCGATAGTGAATAGCTCAGCAAGCATTTTAATTGAAGAGGAATTGACATCTCTAAAAAGTGGAATCACAGACGTTGGAAGAAAAATATAGGTACAAGGAAGATAACTGCAGATACACCATGGTTAACAGAAGAAATGCTTCAGTTAGCAGACTTGAAATAAATAAGCAGTGTAGGGAAGCGAAGGCGACATTGTTGCATGAAAAATGTGAAGCAGTCGAGTAAGAAATGACTGTGGCAAGGACATACAGAATAGTTAAAACACTTTTTGGCAAAATTAAGAGCAAAGGTGGTAACTTTAACTGTTCAATGGGAATTCCAATCTTAAATGCAGAAGAGAGAGCGGGTAAGTGGAAAGAGTACTCCGAAGGCCTCTGTGAAGGTGGAGTTGTCTGATGACATGATAGAAGAAGAAACGGGAGTCGATACGGTAGAGATAGGGCATCCAGTATTACAATCACAACTTCAAAGAGCTTTGGAAGACTTATCAGATAAAGCAGAAGGGATAGAACACATTTTCATCGAAATTTCTAAAACCATTGTGGAAAGTACCCTCAAAACGACTATTCACGTTGGGCTGTAGAATGTCTGAGACAGGCGATATACCATCAGACTTCTGGAAAAACATGATCCACACAGTTCCGAGAAGATTGGAATATAAAACTGATCATGTGTTAGACTACGATCAGTTCAGCTTTAGGAAAAGTAAAGGTAACACAGATACACTCCTGACTTTGAGCTTGATAATGTAACCAAGTCTCAAGAAACATCAAGACACGTTCATAGGATTTGTCGACCTAGAAAAAGCGTTCTACAGTGTCGAATGTTTGAAATTATGAAAAAATAGCAATAAGCTATAGGGAAAAAAATGGTTCAAATGGCTCTGAGCACTATGGGACTTAACTGCTAAGGTCATCAGTTCCATATGACTTAGAACTACTTAAACCTAACTAACCTAAGGACATCACCCATGCCCGAGGCAGGATTCGAACCTGCGACCGTAGCGGTCACGCGGTTCCAGACTGTAGCGCCTAGAACCGCTCGGCCACTCCGGCCGGCCTATAGGGAGAGACGGGTAATGTATAATATATGCAACAACCAAGAGACAACAATTAAAATGGAAGACAAAGAACGAATTGCTTGAATTAATAAGAGTGTAAATCGTGCATGTAGTCTTTTGCCCCTATTGTTCAATCTATACATCGAAATGCAATGACGGAAGTAAAAGAGAGGTGCAAGAATGGGATTAAAATTCAAGGTGATATAATCCACTGATGACATTGCTATCCTCAGTGAAAGTGAAGACTTACAGGACAAGAATACGGATTGAGGGTGAATTGAAGAAAGACGAAAATAATGAGAAGTAGCAGGAATGGGAACAACGAGAAATTTAACGTCAGCGTTGGTGCACACGAAGTAGATGAAGTACTGTGCATAGTTTTAACGGTGAACTGGAGGATAAACATAGCCTCACGTACAGTGCCATGTAATGGCCTAAAAAAAGTCATGCTGTATAAAAAAAAATTATATTATATTATGTAATCAAGTAATGCTGAATGTGTCATTTTAATGGTGTAATGCCCTAGTCTGATATTTCGCCTTGTAAATTCCGATCGAGTAAGTAAATAAATAGAGAAGAATGTTTCAGTTTCGAGAAATGTCATAATGCGGGAACATAAAATGCCTTCCAAAATTATGATACAGTGTGACATCAGCAATATAGACTACTGCTTGGCCGTCTATTCGACGACAGTCCTTGAAAATGCCAATGCGGTTTTCTTTCGAATTTCTAGGATTCGCTCCTCGCGCGATCTATAGGAAAGCAGAAACTTCTTTCACAACAAAGCAATTGGCCGTCCATAGAAATTACCAATGCTGACTGCCGGATATTGTTTTGATTGGTTACTTCGGGACCAGATTACCTTCTACTAAACTCCTTTCCGAAAGTTACGTTCATGGATTTGGTTCGAGGATGTGCCGGACTCAGTTTCTTAACGCCATCGTTTCCTGCGCTGAGTTACGTTTCTTACAACTTTGGGTATATAGTGTGTAGCTGTTTTTTATTACAAATATTTACTTCATATACACTGACAGGAAGAAGTCGCAACACCATAAAGTAATTAGAGTAATGAAGTTTCGGAAATACATTTGTCTAGGTAACATACTGAAGTGTCTGACACTAAAGTGACACAGGTTAATGTAAGCTCGAAGTTATCCGTTGGAAACGTGAAATGCTGGTAGGTATAAGAGCCAGAATGCTAAATGCGAGCATGCGAACGAGCGTGCATTGTGTTCTACGGCTGCCGGATGTTAGTTGATGGAACGGAGTTCCACGTCTGTTACGCTTAGTCGGTCAATACAGGAACGGTTAATGCTGTTTGTGGATGACGCTGGAGTTCTCGTCCGATGATGCCAAATATGCAGTCGGTTGGAGACAGATCTGGTAATCGAGCAGGCCAAGGCAACATGTTGGATTACAACAGCAATTTGGGGGCGAGCCTTAACCTGCTAGAAAACACCCCTGGAGTGCTGTTCATGAACAGCAGCACAACAGGTCGAATCACCAGTCTGACGTACAAATTTGCAGTCAGGGTGCGTGGAATAACCACGAGATTGCTCCTGCAGTCATACGAAATCGCACGCCAGACCATAACACGGGGTATACGTCGAGTGTGTCTAGGACGAAGATAGGTTGGTTGCAGGTTCTCGATTGACTAATCAACACACCGCCATCACTGGCGCCAAGTCAGAATCAGCTTTAGTCAGAAAATTAATTAGTGAGCTCTCGCTTGACACCACTGAAGACGCAGATAGCGGTGGGTTACAGTCAGTGGAACGCATGATGGCTCGGAGCGGTCCCTGAAGTAACCGATTTATAACAGTTCATTGTGTCACTGCCGTGCCAACTACTGCTGAGATTGCTGTTGGACGTACAGTACGTGGCGCCAGGGCCACACGCCGAACACAGTGGTCTTCCCTCTCCGGTAGTGCAACATATACGTCTGGAGTTTGGTCTTCTTGCGACCGTACCTTCCTTGACCACTGCTGCTAGCTATCATGTACAGCGACTATACTCCGGACAAGTCTACCTACATAATCGAAGAAGGAACATCCAGCTTCCCGTAGCTCTATTGCGTGATCTCGTTCAAACCCAGATGTTGATAAAGGCGTCTCTGTCGCTTTAATGGCATTCTTTACTAGCATCAGCTCAGCACGTCCAGTCTCAAAGGTACCTAATGTTCACGACCATTACAGTGTATACTTAAAGCAAACGTCCTCATAGTGGCGTTACTGGTGCCATTCTTATGCAACTGGAGCAAAATCTGAATAGACATCATCTTTCAGATGCGGGAGCACGCCTACAAACTTTCGTTTATGACGCACAACGCCTTCTAGATGCTGCAATTTGTTTTTGTCAGTGTATTTTAAGCTCATTTTAATACATTTTTTCTTAATCTGCTATCTGAGGAATTTCATCTCTGATGCCATTATACGATTCTTGTTTGCTATCCAAGCTTAGATCAGTAAAGTAACAATGTAACGGATGGTATTTTATACAATTTCTGTTGTGTTTCTTTAGCTGTCGTTTTGTTTAATGTCCTTTTTGTATTGCTCCACGGATACCCAGAAATTTTGCGGCCCTATTCTGCATCTACATCTACATGATTTGTCTACAATTCACAGTTAGGTGCCCGGCAGAGGGTTCATCGAACCACCTTAAAGATATTTCTCTATCGTTACACTCTCGCGGATAAAACGAGCACTAAAATCTTTCTAAACGAGCTCTCATTTCTCTTATTTCATTATGATGATTTCTCCCTATGTAGGCGGTCACCAATAATATAGTCTCGCAATAGGAGGAAAGAATGGAAATGGGCGTTTGGCGTCATTGGCCGGGAGGCCCCTTGCGGGGCAGGTCTGGCTGCCTTGGTGCAGGTCTTATTACATTCGACACCACATTGGGCGACCTGCGCACCGGATGGAGATGAAGACAATACAACACCCAGTCCCTGACCTGAGAAAATCTCCGACCCAGCAGGGAGAGAATCGAACCCGGGCCCATAAGACGGCAATCCGTTACGCTGACCACTCAGCTATCGGGGCGGAGGCAATAGGGGGAGAGGGTTGTTGAGTGAAATCCTGCAGCTGCCATAAATGCCTTTGTTGTCACCTTATTTCACGTTACGCATCCGTGGCCCTTTCTTCGCTATTTCGCGATAGTACAAAACAATCTTCTTTGAACATTTTCAACGTCTTCCGCACTCCCAACTTATCCGGGTCCCACATTACTCGAGAAGAGGGCTGACTAGCGTGGTGTAAGGATTCTCATTACTAAATCTGGTGCACTTTCAAAGAGTTCTGCCAAAGTTCTGCCAATAAATCAGAGTCTTTGGTTTGCTTTTTCCACTGAATTACCTATGTGATCATTCCATTTTAAGTTATTTGTTATTTTAATCGTAAGTATTTACCTGAATCTACAGACTTCACATTTGTGTGATTTATTGTGTAACCCAGAACGCATCACAACCAGACGCCAGACAACGTTGCAGAGTCTTCTGCCTGGTGTAGCCACCAACAGCGACTGCCATGGAACGGGCGGACAGCGACCTGCAGGCGCTTCTGGGTCCCGGAGCGTCCATCCGGCGTCTGATGGGCGTCTGGTGGTCCCAGGGCCGGTGCGGCCGTGTCTGCTCCGCCGCCTCAGCCTCCGTCACGCTCAGCTCTTTCGTCTGGCTGTCCACATTCACTGGACTCAAGCTGGTACTGGATCCACCGCAACAGCTCGAGGACATCGCACTCTGCTGTTTCGTTATTGTTCTCTGTTCCGGATTTCTTGCCAAGGCAAGTGTTAAGACTTGTCCATAGTGGCAGGTGATATTACCTTTGATGACCCAACAGTTACTTGCGAAATGAAGAAAATCTGTGTTCCTCATGCTCCTTATATGGTAAAGAAATAGATTTTTTTTTTCATCGAACAGCTATTATGAATCAAGATACAAAGAAATGGCTGGCATTAGCTGCCAGAGGGCATTGATTTAAATCATTCGGGAAAGTTGAAAATTTGTGCTCGTCGGGATTCGAGCCTCGGTCTCCTGCTTGCTAGGCAGATTCGCTGACCACTGTGCCATCTGGACAGTGACATCCCACCGGCACAGACTTTCCTAGCATGCCTCCCATTAAACCCAAATTCTCAACTACTGATGTAGATCCTTTGCCCATTATCCACAGTACTCACGGCATTTCCCCGATTTCCGTAAAGGTTCGAGAGTGGTGTGAATCTGTGATTGTCTTCACGTTAATTATGTATGTATTACAAGGATCGCTACATCAGTGATATGTGGATAAGTTGAGAATTTTGGTCTGGTGGGAGATGTGCTTGGGAAGCCCAAGCAGTTGTAATGCGTCCAGATGGTACAGTGGCCAGTACATCTGCCTGACAAGCAATAGACCTGGATTCCGGTCCTTGTCCGACACAAGTTTTCAACTTTACCCATTGATTTAAATCAGTGCCAACTAGTAGCTAATGTCGGTCATTTCTTTGTGTCTTGATTCACAATCGCTGTGGGATCAAAGATGTGCCTGTATTTTTGAACAACTCCAAAAGAACAGACATCACATACAAATTTATGTTTCTCTACAGGGTGGAAAGGCTCGACAACAACATCTCTTGTCGCATGTAGTATGCAGGCAATTTGACATTCCATACTCCCATTATCTTCTGTCATTCGTGGAACTTTCTGTTTGGTTTTTCTTCTTGGCACCATACTGTCTTTAAGGTTTTGACAAAGTGCCTGCCGGTGTGGCCGTGCGGTTCCAGGCGCTTCAGTCTGGAACCGCGTGACCGCTACGGTCGTAGGTTCGAATCCTGCCTCGGGCATGGATGTGTGTCATGTCCTTAGGTTAGTTAGGTTTAAGTAGTTGTAAGTTCTAGGGGACTGATGACCTCAGAAGTTAAGTCCCATAGTGCTCAGAGCCATTTGAACCATTTTGACAAAGTTCCGGAGTGACACGCCGTTTTCCCTCACCCTGTGTTTCCCTATCTCAAATGTTGGTGACATCTTCTGCCCATACACTACGTTGTAATAATGCCATACTTCCGCGAAATTTTGAATTGTAGCTTGCCACAAAGTAAGTTGTGCATCCCAGTCATTGTGGTGACTGTTGACTTAGTGACTCAACATTCTCCCTATCGTCCAGTGAATCTGTTCCAGTCTGCCTTTTGCTTGCGGCTGTAATATGCTTCTTCTTAATTCAGGAATTAGTAACAGCTGACAAAGCCCCTTTATCAGTTCTGATATGAAGTTAGTGCCTTATTCCATAATCAGCATTTCTGACATTTGAAGTGCCAAACATAAATGACCAATTACTGACCGTGGCTTGTGCAATTGTGTTGGCTTGTTGACTTGGAATAGCTATAAACTAAGCTGACAAAATTCATGGGACACCTCCTAATATCGTTTCGGACCTCCTTTTGCCTGGTTTAGTGCAGCAGCTCGACGTGGCATGGACTCAACAACTCGTTGCAAGTCCCTGCAGAAATACTGAGAAATATTAAGGCATGCTGCTCTCTATAGCCGTTCATAATTGCGAAAGTGTTACTGGTGCAGGATGTTATGCCCAAACCAAACTCTCAATTATGTCCCATGAATGTTTGATGGAATTCGTGTTGGGCAATGTAGGTCGCAAAATCATTCCCTCGAATTGTCCAAAATGACCTTCAAACAAATAATTTACCACTGTGGCCAGGTGGCATGACATCATTGTTGGGAAAAATAAAGTCCATGAACGGCTGCGAACGGTTTTCAAGTAGCCGAACATAGCCACTTACAGTCAATAATCGGTTCTTTAGGACCAGAGCACGGAGTCCATTGCCTTTAAACATACACCACACCATTATGAAATCACCACCAGTTTGCACAGTGCCTTGTTGCAACATGAGTCCATGGCTTCCTGGGGTCTGCGCCACACTCGAACCCTGCCACCAGCTCTTACCAACTGAAATCGGTACTCGTCTGACAAGGCCACGGTTTTCCAAATGTCTAGGGTCCAACCGATACGGTCACAAGCCCAGGAGAGGCGCTGCGCGCGGTATCGTGCTGTTAGCAAAGGCACTCGTGTCAGCCGTCTGCTGCCATAGCCCATTAACGCCACATTTCGCCACACTATCCTAACAGATCGCTCGTCGTACGTCCCGCATTGATTTCCGCGATTGTCTAACGCAGTGTTGCTTGACTGTCAGCACGACAACTGTACGCAAACGCCGCTGCTCTCCGTCGTCAAGTGATGACAGTCGGCCACTGCGTCGTCCATGTTGAGAGGTAATACCTGCAATTTGGTATTCTCGGCATACTCTTGACACTTTGGACCTCGGAATATTGAATTCCCTAACGATCCGAAATGGAATCTCCCATGTGTCCCAGTTACCACTCATATTTCAAAGTCAGTTAATTCCTCTCGTGCTGCCATTAACACGTCCAAAACAATCTCACATAAATCACCTGAATACAAATGACAGCTCCGCCAATGCTCTGACCTCTTATATCTTGTGTCTTGTCTATGTGATAGTACCGCCATTTGGGTATGTGCATGTCGCTATACCACAAATTTGGTCATATGAGTTTATTTCTATAGACCTCATAAAGTGACCTATTATCATTAGCCTGTAACTATTCCCTGTTCAAAATGACTTAAGATGTCCAAATCGATCATCTCAAATGGTTTTCTGGCTTCCAGTAAACTCTGGTTTGGAATACGTACCGTAAGTGGAATGACCTCATGACACAGATAGTGGGAAAAGCAGACACAAGACTCAGATTCACAGGACGAATCTTAAGGAAATTCACGAAAGAAGTGGCTTATAAGGCACTTGTTAGCCCGATTCTTGAGTATTGTTCACCTATCTGGAATTCCTATCAGGTAGGACTGATAGAGGAGATAGAGAAGATCAAACGAAGAACGTCGCATTTCGTCACGGGATCTTTTAGCTGGTGAGAGAGCGTTACGGAGATGCTAATTGAGTACTTTCGGCATCACTGTCTGATCCCTCCAACCCTCTTCCACTCACGAATAGTGCATGGGAAGAATGATTGACGGTAAGCCTTTGTATTGGCTCTAATTTCTAGGATTTCTCCTCGTGGTCAGTACGCGAGATGTATGTGAGGGTAAGTAATATGTTGTCTGATTCCTCCTGAAAAGTGCTGTCCCGAAATTTCAATACTAAATCTCTCCCTGATGTACAACATCTGTCTTGTAACGTCTGCCAGTGGAGTTTGTTTAGCATCTCCGTAACGCTCTCTCACCAGCTAAAAGATCCCGTGACGAAATGCGACGTTCTTTGTTGGATCTTCTATATCTCCTCTATCAGTCCTACCTGATAGGAATTCCAGATAGGTGAACAATACTCATGAATCGGGCTAACAAGTGCCTTATAAGCCACTTCTTTCGTGAATTTCCTTAAGATTCGTCCTGTGAATCTGAGTCTTGTGTCTGCTTTTCCCACTATCTGTTTCATGTGGTCATTCCACTTACGGTCGCTCTGGATAGTTAAGCCTAGATTTTTACGGCAGACGCTGTCTCCGGCTATTTGTCATCAATAATGTAGCTGTACAGTAGTGGATTTCTTTTCCTATGTATGCGCAATATGTTAGATTTATTAATGTTCAGGGTCAACTGCCAGGGTCTGCACCATTCATCAATTCTCTGCAGGTCGTTCTGCAAATTCTTACTATCTTCTGGCGTTGCTAGTTGGTACAAACATCTGCATCATCTGCGAATAGCCTTAAAGGGCATCAGATGCTTTCTTCTAGATCATATATATATATATATATATATATATATATATATATATATATATATATATATATATATATATATATATATATATTGTGAGCAGCAACGGTCCTATCACACTTCCCTGTGGTACACCGGATATTACCTTTACCTCTGTCGATCTAGTTCCGTTAAGAGCGACATATTGAGTTCTGTTTGTAAGAAAGTCCAATCGCTCGTATTTTTTTTCTTTCATTAAACGGCAATGAGGGCCGGTATCAAATGCCTTACTGAAGTCAAGCAACACGGCATCAGCCTGAGCGCCGTTGTCCACTGCGCTGTGGATGAGGAACATAGCGAGCTGAGTTTGGCAAGATCTCTGTTTGCGCAATCAGTGTTGATTTTTGTAGAGGAGCTGTTCATTTTACAAAAAATGTCATAGTTATTGAGCGTAAAACACGTTCCATGATTCAACAACAGATTGACGTCAACGATATAGGTCTATAATTGTGTGTCTTACAGCCTTCCTTAAAAACGGGAATGACCTGCGCTTTTTTTCCAGTCATTAGATACCTTTCGTTGCTCAAGCGATCTAACATAATTTACTGCTAGGAAGGGAGCAACTTCTTTTAAGCAAGTTCTCTCTTTATAGCATCTTATAGGTATCCGATCTGGTCCTAAAGCCTTTCCACTAGTAATCGATCGTAGCTGCTTTTCAGTTCCGAAATCAGTTATTTCAATATCTGCCATTTCGACGATCGCACGACGATTGAAAGGAGGGATAGTGTTACGATCATCCGTGGTGAAACCATTTCGGAAGACCGAATTCAGTATTTCGGCCTTCTCTCTGTTGACTTCCGTTTCGGAGCCGGTGTGGTCGCTGAGAGAATGAATAGATGAGTTTGACCCACTTACTGATTTTACATACGACCAAAATCTCTTAGGGGTTTTGCTCAGGTCGGTTGACAACGTCTTACTTTCGAGATTATTGAACGCTTCTGTCATTGCTCTCTTTGCGCTCATTTTCGCTTCGTTCAGATTTTGGTTGTTATCTAAGTTTTTACTTCTCTTGAATCTGAGATGAAGTGCCCCTTGTTTACGTAGGTCTTTCCTGACACGGCTATGAAACCATGATGGAGCTTTCCTATCCCTTAAAACCTTGCTTGGAACATATTTGTCTAGGGCATATTGAACGACGCGTTTGAATTTTTTCCATTTGTTCTCCAAATCTTCGTCCTCATCACCGAATATTTGATGCTGACTGCTGCGATATTTTGAAATTTGTATCCTGTCACCCTTGCTGAGCAAACATATCTTCCTACCTTTCTTAACATTCCTTGTAGGACCGGTCGTCATAGATGCTGTCACAGCCTTATGATTACTGATTCGTTCCTCTACATAAACTGATTCGATAATTTCAGGTCTGTTTGTTACCAGGATGTCTAAGAACTTACCCTATCGAATTGGTTCTCTAACTATCTCCTAAAGGTAATTTTCGGACAAGACATCCAGAAGAATGCCACACGACTCCCTGCCGGTGGCACCAGTTTTGATGGCATAACACTCCCAATCTATACCTAGCAAGCTGAAGTCACCCATTATTACAGCGGCATGATCAGGAAAATTACTAATGATATTCTGCAAGATCTGTCCGAAGCGCTATACAACTGCAAATCCTAACCCAGATGGCCTATAAAAGCATCCGATCATCATTTTTGACCGTTTCTTGATACTCAATTTCACCCAGATTAATTCACATTCGGAATCCGTGATAACCTCGCCAGATTTTATCGATTTTCTTACTGCAATAAACATTCCTCCACCATTGGCGAGCCGGCAGCGGTGGCCGAGCGGTTCTAGGCGCTTCAGTCCGGAACCGCGTGACTGCTACAGTCGCAGTTTCGCATCCTGCCTCGGGCATGGATGTGTGTGATGTCCTTAGGTTAATTAGGTTTAAATAGTCCTAAGTTCTAGGGGACTGATGACCTCCGATGTTAAGTCCCATAGTGCTCAGAGCCATTTGGACCATTGGCGACTAACCCATCCTTACGATAAACATTCCAGACTGAACTTAGGATTTCGTTGTCATTGGCGTCTGGCTTAAACCAGTTTTCTGTTCTCAATACTATCTGTTCATCAAACCTTCAATAAGCGATACTAATTCTGGGACCTTTCCTTGGATGCTCCTGCAGTTTACTAAAATCGTATTAACCCTTTCTATCTCTGATCTGCGAGGACCAAGATTCTCCGAGGTCGCTGTGGCTGGTTTAACAGGCTAATCGTGTTTGCTTCCAAGGGAGGGGTCCCCTAACTTAAAAAAGCCCCATGTGCACGCCACACATACCCTAGTAGCCGCTTCCTGAGTGTAGTGCACTCCTGATCTATAAAGGGGAACCCTACAGTTCTGCACCCTATAGCGGAGGTCGAGAAATTTGCATCCGACACCATCGCAGAGACGTCTGAGCCTCTGGTTTAGATCTTCCCCGTCTGCTCCAAACCAGAGGACCGCAATCAACTCTGGATACGATGCTACAAATAGACAGCTTAGCCAGCACCCGGCGTACTTTGGTAGTTGCCTTCACCAAATCAGCCAGCCGCCGAAAAGCGCTGAGGATGGCCTCAGAACCTAAGCGGCAGGCGTCATTCTTGCCGACATTTGCCACTACTTGCAGCGGATTGCACCCAGTGCGCTCGATAGCCGCCGGCAGTGCCTTCTCCACATCACGGATGAGACCTCCCGACGAACATACCGAATGCACACTGAAATTCTTTCCCGCCTGGCCTGCTCTCCATCAGGAACTCCATCACCCGCGTATCACTGGAGCTCCCAATAACTAGCATTCAGCCTCTGTACTTGTCCGGACTGGGCAGGAAAATCGACCGCTGGCCCAACAGGAGAGGCATCCAGAGCTGGCTCAGAGTTGTCATCAACACTGGGAAGCACCTCGTACCTGTTGTTAAGACGTAGGGAGCCAGCCGCACGGCCTGCTCTCTCTTCCGCCTTCCGCCCAGTGACACGCTAACCCACCACTGTCTGCCACCCACTCTGGAGTGAAGATGGACCGGTCAGATGTTGCGTGTCGGAAACCACAGCGACGCCCGGGCCACAGGGGGATTTCAGTCACACCAAAGGTGTCGCAGGTCTTGTCACTGGCGCCCCGACGCCACCGCAACTTCGAGCATTAGTTAGAAGCTTGTCGACGGTAGCAAGCGCCGCTTCTAGTTGTTTAGGGACAGCACCCAACTCTCCTTGTGTCTGCTCACAACAAGCACAGTCACTAGCAATATCTTTTTTTTTGTTTTTGTTTTTTTTTTTGTTATCAGTCTGCTGACTGGTTTGATGCGGCCCGCCACAAATTCCTTTCCTGTGCTAACCTCTTCATCTCAGAGTAGCACTTGCAACCTACGTCCTCAATTATTTGCTTGACGTATTCCAATCTCTGTCTTCCTCTACAGTTTTTGCCCTCTACAGCTCCCTCTAGTACCATGGAAGTCATTCCCTCATGTCGTAGCATATGTCCTATCATCCTGTCCCTTCTCCGTATCAGTGTTTTCCACATATTCCTTTCCTCTACGATCCTGCGTAGAACCTCCTCATTCCTTACCTTATCGTACTGTGTATAAAATAGATATAAAGTGTCAAATAGCACTACTGAGTTTGAAAATATACCAAATGAGAAGAAAGTAACACTAAGAGTTAGTGTGCAGATTTCACACTGAACTCTGAGACCGAAAGTTATCAAACACCGAAATAAGTTCCTTACACAGAAAATTTACACTAGGAAGCCGCCCTACGCAAGGATATTCTCAAGACTTACGCAAAAACAAAAACTACGTTTAATTTTCTAACCACTAGTCTACACAGTAAAACACACACGTACGGTTCACTTCTTTGCAGAAGCACGGGAACAAAGACTAAATTAATTTACTGTTTATCACACAAGTGCTGCTGCAGCTCTAATGCGCGTCCTCTCGGCTCGGCTCCTGTGTAGTTGTTCTATCATTTATTCGAGTCATTATTGCACGCTTTCGTTACGAATAAGCAATCTGTACCATAAGCTGGCTTTTAGTTTTCAATTTAGTTTTAGATTGTGTATGGCTGCGAGTCCCTTCCTCTCTCCAAATGTCAGTAAGGTTTATTGTGACAAGTGGAGCTACGTGTTTGTAGGTCGTGTTCTTCATCTATAAAAGTGACGCCCTGCGAGAGCTGCTGCAGCTGCTGTCCGACGCCAGGAGAAACTACGGGGACGGCAAAAGCAGTCGGAGCATCCGCCGCCGATACCAGAAGCTGTCACGGCGCCTATATCTCTGCATGCAGGTAGTCGCCTACACTCAACGAAAACTCCGCGCATATCCAAAAGTAATGTTTTAAAATTATGTTTCATATAATAATGTTCAAATTTCTTAATACGATAAAAACTGGGATTATTCAGTGAGATACATCCGTACTCCAGCAAAATTTTTAGCTTTAGGCTACTGTGATAAGTAGAGCGCAGATGTTGAACAATAACTCATTTTCAAGCTTACCTAATCCTTTCAATAAAGCAGCCATGTTATGTTCTGTAACTGTGTACTAGGATTACGCAGAGTAATATGAACACGTACCTAATATATGGCAGGAACATCTTGTTACCCAAAACAGTTTAAATTTTTGTGGCGATTACATTACATATATACTGAACTGTGGTCCATGGAATCTTGTATCTTTTCTTAAAGTAAAGCTGTCAAAATTCTTGAGAGAGGCTTTACTCTCGTAAGAGACCTTTAATTATCTTTTTAATACGCGTTAAATGCCTCACTCATATCAACATAGACTTTTGGAGGACAGTAATGACATCTGCATCTACATCTACATAGATACTCTGCAAATCACATTTAAGTGCCTGGCAAAGGGTTCATCGAACCACCTTCACAATTCTCTATTATTCCAATCCCGTACGAGCTCTGATTTCGCTTATTTTATCGTCGTGATCGTTCCGCCCTATTTAGATTGGTGTCAACAAAATATTTTCGCTTTCGGAGGAGAAAGTTGATGATTGGATTTTCGTGAGAAGATTCCGTCGGAACGAAAAACGCCATTCTTCTAATGATTTCCAGCCCAAATCCTGTATCATTTCTGTGACACTCTCTCCCATATTTGGCGATGACTTTATTAGTCGATAAACGACAGCGTCATCTACAAACAACCGAAGACGGCTGCACAGATTGTCTCCTAAGGTGTCAGGCAAATCCAACACCTTCCATGAAAACCCTGACATGTAGCAAATCCGGCAGTCATTGTGGCAGTCAAATGTCACATAGCTCCGAATAAGTCCTGAAATTAAATTAACCAAAGTAATACGATCAACGAGTGAGCAAATGGGATACCACAGACTAACACAAGAACGCCTAAATGCATGTCATACCTTCCCACGGTGAAACAGACGCAGTTCCGAGGGAAGAAACGAGAACAGAAGCCGAGAGCAGAGTCGTGTACGCTAGAAGGCCCTACGATAAGGGACGGACACCCACGACGCCAGCCGACCGACAGGACCACCCCCCAGCCCATGTTAAAAGATAGAGCCCTCCAGAAGAACAGTAAAGATCTTACGATAACACTAAAAGGACCACACCAGCTGAAAGTTTTAACATGAGACTATACGCGTCTCTATTACGTTGCAAACGTTAAAAACATTGCCCCACCACGAAAAGTATAACATTTCTCATTGGATAGACCGAATTTTTGTAGGCGGAGCGTAAGGTTAACATTGAGACCCTGATTGGTCAGCCAGACACCTTTTTTTTAAACCAACTTCGGTAAATTGTAGTAAGGAGAAGATAAGAAGGAGTTGCTTCCGAGACGGCGAGGTGCGTGGAGCTGCGCCGCCCGCCGCCCCCTGACGCTGCCTAAACACTGACAAGGTAATGAACGCACGCGGTGCCACCATAAGGCTTCATTCAGAACTTCAGAAGTCGCATCTGTTACATCCCCTTTTTGCGTAATACTAGTGTCGATCGTCAATTAAACTTCGTGGTATTCACATTTTCTACTAGAAGTTAAAATCTGAAACTCGATGATTTTTCTGTTATATAATTATTGAGAAGCCACATCAGCCACTGTAATTTACGACAAGTTAGATAAGTAATTAAAGATAATTGAGGGTCACTGTAGACCATTTTGATAGTGTTCTCTCTTGTGAAAATTAATTTAAACCTAGATTATAGATGTGATATGGCATAGGTCATCCTTTGATCCAGTGTAGAACTTGGAAACCCACTCAGGGAATATTCGATCACATTTTTGTTGAACGCAGTTGGTTTTTACCATCCTGTATTAAAACATTTCCTTTTATCAATAGCGCAATTTATAAACAATGTTTTGTGAGTAGAATAAAATTTCCCATGGTAAACTTAACTGCTTTCTCGACGTTATTTTACCAGCTAACTAAAAATAGGAAAGCCTTGAACCCCTTCCACTAAATTTAGTTAGCATTAAGATTCTTTTACAGGGAGTTCAGTGGAGCTGACGCTGAATCATTAAGTATTTGGTTATATCATCGCTAGTCTCACTGAACTCTTCTGAATTCTACATGTCATGTGTGGTCTGGCGTCTCCTTACCAGCAACAGGTCCCAGGTTCAAACTAGTCAATTCCCTAAAAAACACCCTCAGAGCGTCTTTGCGCGAAAGTGGTAAGGAGACACGACTTAGAACAAACAGACACCACGTAGAATGTTAGAGTCTCCCAAATCATTTTTATAGATAAGGAACAGCAAAGGGCCTATAACACTACCTTGAGGAACGCCTGAAATCACTTCTGTTTTACTCGATGACTTTCCGTCAATTACTATGAACTGTGACCTCTCTGACAGGAAATCGCAAATCCAGGCCATAACTGAGACGATATTCCATAAGCACGCAGTTTTACTACGAGCCGCTTGTGTGGTACAGTGTCAAAAGCCGTCCGGAAATCCTGGAATACGGAAATCTGAAATCCCTTGTCAATAGCACTCAGCACTTCATGTGACTAAAGAGCTAGTTGTGTTTCACAGGAACGATGTTTTCTAAACCCATGTTGACTGTGTGTCAATAGACCGTTTCATCGAGGTAATTCATAATATTCGAACACAATATATGTTCTAAAATCCTGCTGCATATCGACGTTAATGATATGGGCCTGTAATTTAGTGGATTACTCCTACTACCTTTCTTGAATATTGGTATGATCTATGCAACTTTCCAGTATTTGGGTACGGATCTTTCGTCGAGCGAACGGTTGTATATGATTGTTAAGCATGGAGCTAATGCATCAGCATACTCCGAAAGGAACCTAATTGGTATGCAGCCTGGACCAGAAGACTTGCTTTTGTTAAGTGATTTGAGTAGCTTCACTATTCCGAGGATATTTACTTCTACGTTACTCATGTTGGCAGCTGTTCTCAATTCGAATTCTGGAATATTTACTTCGTCTTCTTTTGTGAAGGCATTTTGGAAGTTTGTGTTTTTAGTAAATCTGCTTTGGCAGCACTGTCTTCGATAGTATCTCCCTTGCTATCGCGCAGAGAAGGCATTGATTGTTTCTTGCCGCTAACATACTTCACATACGACCAGAATCTCTTTGGATTTTCTGCCTGGTTTCGAGACAAAGTTTCGTTGTGTAAACTGTTATAGACGTTCTCGCATTGAACTCCGCGCTAAGTTTCGAGCTTCTGTAAAGGATCGCCAATGTTGGGGATTTTGCGTCTGTTTAAATGTGGCATGTTTGTTTCGTTGTTCCTGAAACACTGTTCTAACCCGTTTTGTGTACCAAGGAGGATCAGCTCTGTCGTTTGGTAGTTTATTTGGTATAAACATCTCAATTGCTGCCGATACTATTTCTTTGAATTTAAGCCACATCTGACCTACACTTATCTTATTAATTTGGAATGAGTGGAGATTCTCTCTCAGGTAGGCGTCAAGTGAATTTTCATCTGCTTTTTGAACAGGTATATTTTTCGCTTATTTTTCGAGGATTTGGGGATTACAACACTCAATCTCGCTACGATAACCCTGTGTTCACTAATCCCTTATTTCATTCATATGCTCATGAAGCCCATCTTGCACGGTCATAGTCCTCTGATGCAGAGCATTTAGCCTCAGAAGATGCAGTTGCTACGATGTTCGTGTCCCACGATTGGTTTTTGACACCTAAATGTGATTTCCTTGTCCTTACGTCTGTTTTCAGTGTCTTCAGTCTTCTTTCACAGATCTCACTGTAAACTACGATATAATTGGTTACGTCGTTAAAGAGCATTTCATGCTGAAGTTTACACCATTAGTGTACCCAGAGGAAAGTCACTGGTCGAAAAGTAGGATTATTTCACTACAGGACGCCACGCTACAACGAGAAAACTTTCATATAAGTGATTTAGATCGTGGAAGAGTACACACTTACAACCTTCACCATCATTTACATTTGAGAGGAGAAAGCTTTAATTGTATGGCGTTCTCCACATTTAAATACAAACTTACGATAGAGAAAAGTGTAGACACTGACTCGTTGGATCTCATTACATATTCCTACTGCGCGGTAGTGGAATTGTAAACTTTTGTCTCCACGTTGTTCTTCCATATGACTGACAAACGCACCAGCTTTCTGAACATGGTTCTCGATGAAACTTAGTTTGCGAATGGAGCACTATGCTCTTCGGTCTGTTTTCGTGGCAATAATCTAATTATAGATAACAAATGCCTTCACATCCCTCGTGATTCTGTCAGTAAGTTTAGTGTTGCTTAAACTGTTGTGTTTATCAGATGATTTCTTCGCTTGTACTATGCGTGTTTTCATGACATTCGACATATAATCTCTGACTGCTATAAGTGGAAACATTTATTTAGTGGCCGATGTCAGTATTCCCTCGTTACATGTCTTCTGAATGTGACCTGACGGTACAACAACAAAGCAGCTCAAACCTTACATACACACTAACAGCTCAAATGACTTTCAGAAATATTACAAACCTACGTAATTTATTTACTGCTAAGAAAAAACATATTAGGAAAATCAAATATACACTATTTCTTAAAAGTTCATCCGATTTCAATAACCTTACACGAATAAAGATAGAAACTGCGCGTGAATTTTAACTAGTGCATCGAAAGTGAAAATTACCTTGGCACTAGGTGTAAATTCCAGCTTCACATGGTTATCAATAGATGTCTCCTGGTGTACTCGGCCGCTGGCTCCACTAATCACTTTACTGGACACGCTGGAGACTTCACTTTCAACACAGTTGTGAGAACATGCTGAAAATACCATTTCTCAACGGGGGCGAAACATCACAGAACTTATAGCTGCACTACTAGCATTTTGCTCACAATGAGCTGCCTCAACGAAGGGTCTGCGGCGAGGAGAGTAGGGATCTCGCACAGCATCACTGGTATCGAAGGTCGCCTCATCATCTCACGGCATGCAATTTTTTTTTTATAGTGGGGATTTGTGAAAGATTTAGATAACGTGCATTCCCCTCGAACATCTCTTGGTAAACTGCAAGCCCCGTAGCGACAGCATTGAACTCAATAGCTCCAGACAAGTTCGCAAAAGTATGTGATAAGTCTGACTGGTTCTTTGTCTTGCTTACGATGGAATGCACATTGACACTCGTGAATTGTAAATGAAAACATTGATTCCAAACGTAATTCTATAAAGTACCCAATTATTGTACGTCCTTGCATGTAAAATACATACTCTTGTAAAATCGCTTTGTTCCTTAGAAAATAAAAGCTTTCAAATTCCGAGGAGTGTGTTAAGTTCACGCTAAGTATTTATCTTCAGTCCCTGTACAAGAACTAGTCTTGTGAAATTGGATGAACTTTTGGAAACACCCTGTGTTTATCCCCGAATTTTGTTATTATTTCGCCCAGACTCTTAATGTCAGGCTACAGCGTAGTCCAACCATAGACGTAAAACACTTGCCTTTTTTTCCACAGGTGGCTGTGCTGCAAGGACTCGCCGCGTGGGTTTCCACGCCTGTGTTGGTGCGCGTCTTTCTCAGCTCTGACCAGAACTCGCTTGAATCTGCTCGCCAGTTCCCCGTACCCCTGTGGTTCCCTGGAAATATGTACTCGTCACCAACGTATGAAATACTCTACATTCTTCAAGCTTTCAGTCAGCTGGCAGCGACTCAGTCTTCGCTTTGCGTAGACGCCTTTTTCATCCACATGGTTCTGATGATAGCAGCCGAACTAGAAGTTCTGAACGAAAATATCTCAACTATGCAAAAGATTCATCTTACGTTTCAAGGAACGGAATATCAAGACCATTGGACTATAACTAAATATGAAGAACGGACCATAGAAGATGGCTACCTTCATACAACTGCGTACGTATTATCAGAGGACTTCTCAGGCGAAATGTACCTACAGTTGGTCAAGAACATTCAGCATCATCACGTAATTCTCAGGTAAGCAACAGCAGTTCCTGGGATGCCGACGTACGTTGTATTTGATAGTTTTCATCAGACCAATTGAATTTTAGTATTGTCACAAATCAAATATATATCATCAGGTATGATATTAATGTAGCTAGAAAACTTTCATAACTGTGAATAGCGTTGATTCTACATTGAATGCGACGAGTGCAAAATCATCGCGTGACAGTAACGCTGCTACGGCACGGAGAAATTGTACAAAAAGTACCAAATTCTGACGACGTATGATCTGCGTTGATACAAATAAAATCATTTCATTCAGGTGATCTTTCACGGTACAAATGAAAATGAATATATTCACATTACAGGTAAAAAAATTGTACTGTCAGGGGTCAAAATCACTGTAAATGTTTTTCGTACAAAGAATGGTACAGATACCGTGGAGTTTGTGTTCCAGTTTTGTATCGAAAGAAGTCGTCTAAAATCGTATCAATTGATTCTTCCGTCGTTGCGTAGTAGAAAAACTCCAGAATTGTAAGCGATAAGTACAAAATTTTCGATGTTACTGTAATCCCGACGTACGTTGTATTTGATAGTTTTCATCCGACCAATTGAATTTCAATATTGTCACAAATCAAATATACTATATCATTAGGCACGATATAAATGTAGCTATAAAACTTTCATAACTGTGAATGACGTTGCTGAGTTTTAGTTCTGTGCATTTTTTCGTATGTTAGTTAAGACTCCATTTCTGTATCTTTTACCAGAAAACGGTTGTGTATTCACACCTCACATCAGTCAGTACAATTACGCTTACCCATCGACGCTCCAAATCAGTGATAAATTATGGGTATACATGTCATATAATGAAATGGTATTATAAAACTGTATTGTCATGAGAAACTGAATTAGTTGTTGTGTTGGAGAGAAGGCTTTGGAGAAGGGGGGATGGCTTCCACTGTAGGCGCAGTTCCATTTTACTAACACACATACAAGTAGGTAAAAAGACGAGGGCTAGTAGAAATCCTTGGGTAACAGAAGAAATACTGAATTTAATTGATGAAAGGAGAAAATATAAAAATGCAGTAAAAGAAGCAGGCAAAAAGGAATACAAACGTCTCAAAAATAGGATCGACAGGAAGTGCAAAATGGCTAAGCAGGAATGGCTAGAGGACAAATGTAAGGCTGCAGAGGCTTATCTTACAAGGGGTAAGATAGATACTGCCTATAGGAAAATTAAAGTGACCTTTGGAGAAAAGAGAACCACCTGTATGAATATCAAGAGCTCAGATGGAAACCCAGTTCTAAGCACAGAAGGGAAAGCAGAAAGATGGAAGGAGTATATAGAGGGTCTATACAAAGGCGATGTACTTGAGGACAATATTATGGAAATGGAAGAGGATGTAGATGAAGATGAAATGGGAGATACGATACTGCGTGAAGAGTTTGACAGAGCACTGAAAAACCTGAGTCGAAACAAGGCCCCGGCAGTGGACAACATTCCATTAGAACTACTGACGGCCTTAGGAGAGCCAGTCCTGACAAAACTCTACCATCTGGTGAGCAAGATGTATGAGACAGGCGAAATACCCTCAGACTTCAAGAAGAATATAATAATTCCAATTCAAAGAAAGCAGGTGTTGACAGATGTGAAAATTACCGAACTATCAGTTTAATAGGTCACGGCTGCAAAATACTAACGCGAATTCTTTACAAACGAATGGAAAAACTGGTAAAAGCCGACCTCGGGGAAGATCAGCTTGGATTCCGTAGAAATATTGGAACACGTGAGACAATACTGACTCTACCACTTATCTTAGAAGAAAGATTAAGGAAAGGCAAACCTACATTTCTAGCATTTGTAGACTTAGAGAAAGCTTTTGACAATGTTGACTGGAATACTCTCTTTCAAATTCTAAAGGTGGCAATGGTAAAATACAGGGAGCGAAAGGCTATTTACAATTTGTACAGAAACCAGATGGCAGTTATAAGAAACGAGGGGCATGTAAAAGAAGCAGTGGTTGAGAAGGGAGTGAGACAGGGTTGTAGCCTCTCCCCGATGTTATTCAATCCGTATATTGAGCAAGCAGTAAAGGAAACAAAAGAAAAATTCGGAGTAGGTATTAGAACCCATGGAGAAGAAATAAAAACTTTGAGGTTCGCCGATGACATTGTAATTCTGTCAGAGATAGCAAAGGACATGGAAGAGCAGTTGAATGGAATGGACAGTGTCTTGAAAGGAGGATATAAGATGAACATCAACAAAAGCAAAACGAGGATAATGGAATGTAGTCGAATTAAATCGGGTGATGCTGAGGGAATTAGCTTAGGAAATGAGACGCTTAAAATAGTAAAGGAGTTTTGCTATTTGGGGAGCAAAATAACTGATGATGGTCGAAGTAGAGAGGATATAAAATGTAGACTGGCAATGGCAAGGAATGCCTTTCCGAAGAAGACAATTTGTTAACATCGAGTATAGATTTAAGTGTCAGGAAATCGTTTTTGAAAGTATTTGCATGGAGTGTAGCCATGTATGGATGTGAAACATGGACGATAAATAGTTTGGCCAAGAAGAGAATAGAACCTTTCGAAATGTGGTGCTACAGAATAATGCTGAAGATTAGATGGGTAGATCACATAACTAATGAGGAGGTAATGAATAGAATTGAGGAGAAGAGGAGTTTGTGGCACAACTTGACAAGAAGAAGGGACCGGTTGGTAGGACATGTTCTGAGGCATCAAAGGATCACAAATTTAGCATTGGAGGGCAGCGTGGAGGATACAAATCGTAGAGGGAGACGAAGAGATGAATACACTAAGCAGATTCAGAAGGATGTAGGTTGCAGTAAGTACTGGGAAATGAAGAACCTTGCACAGGATAGAGTAGCATGGAGAGCTGAATCAGACCAGTCTCAGGACTGAAGACCACAAAAACAACATAGGTAAATAGCTATTCACTTTCGAAGACTTAACTTTTTTTATATGCTCCTCCCTCTAAGGCCTTTCTAAGCCTGTAAAATATGATGTTTCAGCGTGAATGAAGGATCTGTACATATTAATTGAACAGTACTGTAGTGAGAGGCAGTGTTGTCATTTTCCCTAAGCACACATTGTAACTCGACTTGATATCCTCGTGCATAAAACAAAAGCTGATACCTCTTCAAATAAAAGAGTTTTATTGTAAGATGCATAATGCAGATAATGATACCACAACAATTGTAAGTTTAAGTGAAAGAACTTTCCTGAGTACTGTCTCACTTTATTTTAATCTTTAATCGGTACACGTTTAGTGATTTACGAATCAGGTTACTTCCGTTCAGATAACACCACCAATGCTAATTGGCTTACTCGTCCAAATGCACTAACACACATCTATATTTATTTCAAAATTTACTGTTGTAACTGTAATTGCTTGTACAGGCACACACAGCTCAAGACTTTTACCACAGAAAGTTAAAGCAGTTACTACCTTTTGTACAAAATTTAATTCTAAAGTAATTTATTGGTCTGATTCTGCACCGTAACTCAGTCCCTGTTTAACAAATATGAGTTCATTTAATATCCTGTGTTTCATCATGACAGTTCCTTCACACAGTTTCTTTACACTCTTATTACTTTGGCCCATATTCCTGCATTTTCACCCTACTATACTGGGTGTAAATTTTAAGCTGACAAACCAGAATAAGTCGAAAAATTAGCTTCACACAAAAAAATGTGTAGAAACCAAAGTTGATTATTTTCGAGGGGGACATATGTTGGTGCTAAAATAACCCCTCCACCCCAGCCCCCTGGAGGTTGGGCGGGAGGTAACTTTAAAATTTCAAATGGGGACCCCCATTTTTTATTGCGGAATCAGATACTACATAAAAAACTACGTACATTTTGTCTTAAACCTTTGTTTTGATTCTTGATAGTTGGTGCTGTAATTAAAGAAAATCCACGCTCTCATTTTTGCGTGGAAAATGGTTAAAGATGAAAAGATACTTATTTCCTTCGTAAATTTTGATTCGCTAAAACTAAAACTCTCCCTCTCTCCCAATAGGGTGGGGTTTGAGAGAGAGGAATTAGAGTTTTACAAATGTTGACCCAAATATTAATTTTTCCGTAGATTCGGATAAGTCAACATTTGTAAAATTCTAATTCCTTAATTCCTCTCTCTCAAATCCCACGATTGCAATCGCAGAGTTCCAGTGGTGGACGTTTCTAGAGCAAGGGCTTGAAACTGGTCGAATTCATTTGAATACAACCCAGTTGACATTTATGTCATTGAGCCTGTAAAAAAGTATTATTATTCAACACTTCAATTTAATTACCAATTTTTATCGTAGTAATATGTGCAATTTTTGCGGTATTTCAGTTCATGAATAATGGTAGTGTTGTATATTTTGTTACAGATGTGTCTCCCTTTTGCAGAGAGTAATGACTATATCAATCTTCATCCTTCTTTTCGTCAACATGGCGGACTTGTGTTCGTGTATATTTGTTACCGCTGTGGTGAGTGATTCCTCATTTCCTTGTCCTATAAAGAAATACAAGTAATCAGTGACTGCTGTTGTACATGATCTGTCACAAACCTCTCTCTGACCCTCTCTTTTTTCCTTACTGAAAAATTTACTTGCTTATTAGTCCTCAAGATTATAATAGCAGATCATACAAATAATTATTGGAAACATTGTACTAAGTTTCGTGTACTAAAGAACAAAGTTAAAATACTTATCTATGGGTGTAAATTGATTTCAGGCTAAAATAGCTGAATGTAACTACAAAACTACCCTCCATGTAAATATAATTTGAGGAAAGTTTTTGAAGAAATGAAACGTAAAAAATAAAAAAAAATTAAGAAGTGGAAGACACGATGGTCCATACAAATCCTAGTGTTTTTCTGCTTGATCCTATTTGTACTGCTGGTATTTGTATTACTCCATGTTCAATTACTTCTGTACTTTAATTCCAAATGCGTATCCTCAGGTAGTTAACGTTTCCTCTGACTGTACACATGTAAACGTTGTACAAAATGAGGTCGAAAGTAATGGTGCCTGACATCACACATTGTCCACACACTATTTGATTCACGACATGCAAAGGTTTTTTTTCTTTTTTTTTTTTTTTTTCAGGCACTCATATGGTTCACTTCACGTTACTTAACTGAGCATCCTTGTCTTGTTCCTCTTTTGAGGCACCGATCAACGTACGTATGTAGCCCAGGACTGGAGAAACACACACATTTCCTGGTTAATTTGCGGGGTCTCAATAACTTCCGAGCTATGCTGGGGCATGCCACTAACAGCCTGTGCCATATAACGTTTTAGGACAATGTATGGCTGAGTTTTATTTAGTGACAGGCGGTTGACGTGAATATTCCTTCTATTTTAGACTTCAATGGTAAGCTAGTCGGCTTATGTCTTCTGGGCGTCTGTTTCTTGCCTCCTGGTTGCTGTTGGTCAGTAATGGTGTTACTGCAGAGGTGGAAAGCAACCAGACACGAGAAACAGTTCTCTTCGAAACAGAGATCAGCATAAATGACATGGCCTTTCTAATGGGCGTACTTCTTACGGCAAGGGCGCAGCTTTGGCAGATGGCAAAAACTTAAATATCACATAGCACCATAAAACAGAAATCCCTCGGGTATTAACGTTCGGGTAACTTCACCCCAACATCAACAACGTTTTGCTACACTACTACGCAAATACTATTTGTTCTATAGCGCACTTAACATACTTCTTAGCTTAACACTAAGTATCTAAACAGACACTACCAACATTTAACACTAAATTCCCCTCGGACTACTGGCCATTAACCCTTTTATTGTGAGGTAGCACTAGCCTGCCATACAACTATTGGGATCAGCCTCACGCTTCCCACACATATATTAGTGTAGGCCAACTAATTCCTAAAGCACAAAAACAGTTGAAACTAGCCGGTGGTCAGCGTACTAACACTTTTTGCCACGGACAAATCGTTTGTGCTACAGCGCCTGTTGGTTAAGATCCAATAGGAAGTAAGCTTGAAAAGTATACTGCTCTAAATTATATATTCTGTACGTAACAACCAACCTACACATATTTATAAAATTTCAACGAAGGAGTGAATGACTGCAATAAACCAAGCAGACGCATCCACACAACTACAACATTTTTCTTCCGAACACAGATGCGCGGTCACTCACAATATTTCCCACCACAAAGAAATGTAGATAAAACAAATCGAGGCAGCAACTCAAGATACATGAAACGAAATCCGAACAACTTCACGTGCCTCAGACGTAGCATTCGCAGTTAATATTACACCATACCTCTACTTGCTTACTTCAATTCCCTCTATACATCAAGACAATATATATACACACTGGTGCGCAAAACTTAAAGGACGAAAGTAGCTTTCGCATGATGAATCACTGTCAAGTAACACAGCTTGCTGAAATATGAGTCATATATAGAGACAATTGCTACAGTATAGCACAGAAGGTAACTGAAAGAAATAGCCAGAGAGACGAAAAGAAATGACACTTTCACTGACCGAGATTCATTATGGTCTCCTAGACGTTACAGACGGAGGGAAACGGTTCTTAATAGAGTGTCTGATCACCATGAACGGCAGTGCGAGCTCTGCTATTTGTTCCCACTCTGGTAACAAGGTCGGTAAGGAGTTCTTGTGGAAAGACATTCCGTTGCTCCACCAACACTGTTACAAACTCTATGGGGGTCGTTGGTGCTTGTGGACATGCTGCAGTGCATCTTCACATCGCATCGCACATGGCGTCGATGGCATTTAATACTCAGGAATGGACAGCCCAGTCCATGTGCCTAACATCCTAGCGTTTCATGAGCTCCTCCATCAGCGCTCTTCGATGCGGTCGGGCTTTGGCGCCGGCCGGGGTGGTCGAGCGGTTCTAGGCGCTACAGTCTGTAACCACGCGACCGCTACGGTCGCAGATTCGAATCCTGCCTCGGGCATGGATGTGTGTGATGTCCGTAGGTTAGTTAGGTTCAAATGGTTCAAATGGCTCTGAGCACTATGGGACTCTACATCTTAGGTCATAAGTCCCCTAGAACTTAGAACTACTTAAACCTAACTAACCTAAGGACATCACACACACCCATGCCCGAGGCAGGATTCGAACCTGCGACCGTAGCAGTCCCGCGGTTCCGGACTGCAGCGCCAGAACCGCTAGACCACCGCGGCCGGCGGTTAGTTAGGTTTATGTAGTTCTACGTTCTAGGGGACTCATGACCTGAGAAGTTAAGTTGGTTGGTTGGTTGGTTGGTTTGGGGAAAGCGACCAGACAGCGTGGTCATCGGTCTCATCGGATTAGGGAAGGATGGGGAAGAAAGTCGGCCGTGCCCTTTCAGAGGAACCATCCCGGCATTTGCCTGGAGTGATTTAGGGAAATCACGGAAAACCTAAATCAGGATGGCCGAACGCGGGATTGAACCGTCATCCTTCCGAATGCGAGTCCAGTGTCTAACCACTGCGCCACCTCGCTCGGTCAGAAGTCAAGTCCCATAGTGCTCAGAGCCATTTGAAACATTTAAATCGGGCTTTGGCATCCATAAAAATGAAGTCAGAGCCGAATGTATAGTATGGTTCGTTATCGATACTGCCACAGCTGGCGCCTGGAAAATCCCTGCAGATGCCGCGAGCGGCGCTTCGGCCATCATCACCAACGAAGAACATCCAGACTGCTGACCAATGAAGACCACCTAGACGGTGTTATAAACTGCACCCGCCTGTTCTTCCGTATAATTTGAGTTCAATGTATGTACTCATACCGCATTTGCGTCAACTAACCTTTTGCCAGATTCCTAAGGCGACGGATCCTTTGGCCACCGTCCACCCATCTGTCATCAGCAACGAGGGCACAACGGTTGCCGACAGCAGAATGCACCGCTGAGAAAACGCACGTGGACCAGGAGTATAGTGTTGCATTTTAGTTGACCGATGAGTGTACCTTGTTTAAAAATTTGTTGATCAGTATATCCAGCTAAAATTATGCTTCCCCACAGCATAAAACCTGGAAAGTTATTTTCATCCTTACGTTTTACACACCAGTGTATGTATTTCATCTTGATATTTGCCCTTGTGTAAGGTCGGGGTCAGGTAGTCCTTTTATGGCTTTATATACATAACATAGAACCCTAAGAAAAGTAAACAAAATAGCGTCTGAATAACATACACTCCTGGAAATGGAAAAAAGAACACATTGACACCGGTGTGTCAGACCCACCATACTTGCTCCGGACACTGCGAGAGGGCTGTACAAGCAATGATCACACGCACGGCACAGCGGACACACCAGGAACCGCGGTGTTGGCCGTCGAATGGCGCTAGCTGCGCAGCATTTGTGCACCGCCGCCGTCAGTGTCAGCCAGTTTGCCGTGGCATACGGAGCTCCATCGCAGTCTTTAACACTGGTAGCATGCCGCGACAGCGTGGACGTGAACCGTATGTGCAGTTGACGGACTTTGAGTGAGGGCGTATAGTGGGCATGCGGGAGGCCGGGTGGACGTACCGCCGAATTGCTCAACACGTGGGGCGTGAGGTCTCCACAGTACATCGATGTTGTCGCCAGTGGTCGGCGGAAGGTGCACGTGCCCGTCGACCTGGGACCGGACCGCAGCGACGCACGGATGCACGCCAAGACCGTAGGATCCTACGCAGTGCCGTAGGGGACCGCACCGCCACTTCCCAGCAAATTAGGGACACTGTTGCTCCTGGGGTATCGGCGAGGACCATTCGCAACCGTCTCCATGAAGCTGGGCTACGGTCCCGCACACCGTTAGGCCGTCTTCCGCTCACGCCCCAACATCGTGCAGCCCGCCTCCAGTGGTGTCGCGACAGGCGTGAATGGAGGGACGAATGGAGACGTGTCGTCTTCAGCGATGAGAGTCGCTTCTGCCTTGGTGCCAATGATGGTCGTATGCGTGTTTGGCGCCGTGCAGGTGAGCGCCACAATCAGGACTGCATACGACCGAGGCACACAGCGCCAACACCCGGCATCATGGTGTGGGGAGCGATCTCCTACACTGGCCGTACACCACTGGTGATCGTCGAGGGGACACTGAATAGTGCACGGTACATCCAAACCGTCATCGAACCCATCGTTCTACCATTCCTAGACCGGCAAGGGAACTTGCTGTTCCAACAGGACAATGCACGTCCGCATGTATCCCGTGCCACCCAACGTGCTCTAGAAGGTGTAAGTCAACTACCCTGGCCAGCAAGATCTCCGGATCTGTCCCCCATTGAGCATGTTTGGGACTGGATGAAGCGTCGTCTCACGCGGTCTGCACGTCCAGCACGAACGCTGGTCCAACTGAGGCGCCAGGTGGAAATGGCATGGCAAGCCGTTCCACAGGACTACATCCAGCATCTCTACGATCGTCTCCATGGGAGAATAGCAGCCTGCATTGCTGCGAAAGGTGGATATACACTGTACTAGTGCCGACATTGTGCATGCTCTGTTGCCTATGTCTATGTGCCTGTGGTTCTGTCAGTGTGATCATGTGATGTATCTGACCCCAGGAATGTGTCAATAAAGTTTCCCCTTCCTGGCACAATGAATTCACGGTCTTCTTATTTCAATTTCCAGGAGTGTAGATATAACTATCAAACATCAAAAATTTTCTCCATAAGCGCTGAATGAAAACCGAATATTGCTATTATTAGCTAACCGACGCATATATTCGCTGACAATACCTTAAAACAATGTGTTGGCTGTGGAGCTCCAGGTATCTCAGTATTACGTGAGGTAAACTGAAACTGACGGTCGATCTGATTCCGTCAGCGGCAGTGGAGCTCGAATACTACAGTAAGACGGGTGAGCCGGTGGTTGGTGGTGGAACCAGGGTCACTTCAATGGCAAAGCAACAGAAGCCGATGCTTGGTGCGCAAAGCTGAGAATGGCGCGAATTATGGGTGCCAAGTTGAGAGGGGCGTCGGGGTCGTGCAATTGCAAGATTTGTATACAGCGTGTATCACATTCAACAGCGAAAGACGACACGGGTAAAAAGTACGAGAGTAATGGGAAAAGGCGGTTGGCACGCTAAATCATAAGTCAGTTGTGTGGAAAAAATGTTCTCGAACAGACCCTTAACACTGACAGCGACGTACAATCTCTGTATGTCACCTTCAGCTCTGAATGGAGGATCTCGGAAGTTGGAATAAACAGATTTATCACACCATAGTACTCTAGCAAGCTGCAAACGGAGGGAGAAACCGTTTTTTCGTGAATCTATAGCGTTTATTCATTCATTACTTTATTTTGTCAGTATTTTTATAGTATCATTTAGTGATTTGTTAGAAACTTTAATACTATCAACTCCGTAGGTGTTGCAGAGAGACGGGAATATTACAAAGGCATTGAAGCCATTGTTGACGATTCCACCACTCCTGTACGAAACAGGCATGTACTGCATTTTTGGGCAGATCTTAACTGATCAGGTAAGTGCCACTACAGTACGGATTCTGGGCAACATGTATATTACATTCAAAAAAAATTCCCTAGTAAATTTCGCTTAATAATATGTTTACTGCGAAAATGACATAATAACAATTGAAGGGTTATGATGGTAAAGGATGTAGGAGCATCTTTTGCATAAATTGAGTTTTTACTTCGTTAGATTTTGTATGACCAGAGCTTTTACACACCAAAAGGGCTATCTCCAATGATGGCTGATGTAGGTGTTACTAATGCCAGAAGATAGCATGACAGGTAATTCCTAGGAGTTTTCCGTGCTAAATGCAGTAAGTGTAAACTGTGTTACAGGAGTTGTCTGTTCTGGACGTAGAGATTATGCACTTGCGCTTTCTCCTCCCGTTTCGTAGCCTATCACTTGCATGTTTCATTCGCAGTACAATGGATAGTGAAAATCATATGAACAGAAAAGCTGATAACTCTAAAAGAAATCATGATGATGAACTGGTGACCAGTAGACCCAGAAGAAGGCCACTGCAACCGTGGCCGAAACGTTGGTTTTTCTCCAGCAGCAGTAGTCTTATACATTATGACGCGGTACCACACCCAGAAAACTCTTATGTCGTCTGACTCTGGCCGCGGAAGCCTACGTAATTATATCAGCAGCCTGTATGGACAGGAAACACACAGTAACATCCGCAAACTGGAGACGTTCAGGAAGAAGAAAGAGAAACTTCTCAACGATCTTATCCACTTGAAGAGGTGTCGGGATCATGACATTGTACCTACATTTCTTCACTTTAAATTTAACATCGACACTCACAAAGCAAGAAGCATCTACAGGCGAGCCAGTAAATCTCTTCTGAAGGAGCTTATTCAGTAGGTGCGAAGAGAACTTGACTTTCTACAACAATCAGTTGCTGCAAATACATCTTCTGCTATCATCTACGTTATCGCCTACCGACTGGAATAACGTCGACAGACTCACTCACCGCCATTCGCCAGAAGAAGAAATTTGAACAGCTAGCAAAAACGGCAAAGGACACTACGCCTCGACTGGATACATCTCAAACAGTGGTGAACCTTTCGTCTCATCCCATCAGCAACGCAGCCACAGAAGCATCAGCTAAGGGACTAAACTTTGTAGTCACACCTGAGCGGATTGTCACAGAAGATATTATCGAATCCGTAGACACAGCACTCCAGCACACATCTGCGATAGAGGCTGAGAAAATTAGGCAGGAAACCGTTCGAGATCTACTACGTGCCAAGCCGCCGAAACAACGTTAGCCGAGAGGAACGGGCAGCTATCAAGGAACTGAAGAACAACGACGAAACTGTGATATTAACAGCAGACAAAGGCAATGCTACTGTCATCTTAGACACCGCGCAGTACCAAGAAACGATGAAAGAATTATTAAATGATCCCATCTACAAAGAACTAAGGGCGGACCCTACGGCGAAGATAATTCGAAAGACGCAGGCCTCGATTAAGGACTCGAGAATTGACGCTGACACAGCCAAGGGTTTTATTCCCAGAGTACCTGTCTCTTCTAGAATTTACGACGTTCCAAAGATACATAAGGAAAGTTATCCTTTGAGGCCAATAGTGAATGGAATCAATTCGCCTACTTACAATTTGGCAAAGTATCTAGCGTGCAAATTCAGACGTCTAGTTGGCAAGACGGAGTCTTATGTGAAGAACTCGTCGCACTTTATAGACCGCCTAACAATTTTACCTACGGACATCATGGTCAGCTTTGACGTGAAGTCACTGTTTACGAACGTGCCAGTAGATGAAACTATCAGCATCCTTCAGGAGCATGTCAGACATATGAGACCTGAGAGTTATGCCTGACTTCACCGTACTTCAAATGGCAAGTAAAATACTACGAGCAGACAGACGGCGTAACAATGGCGTCTCCCCTATCTCCGCTGGCAGCCGACGTATTCATGGAAGCCTTTGAAGCAACGGTCCTTGGTTCAGCACCTTTACGCCCACGTTGCTAGTTCAGATACGTTCGCTATATGGCCTCATGGTGAAACGGAGATACGCAAGTTTCACGAATATTTGAACAACATGCACAGGAAGATGTAGTTCACTCTCGAAGTAGAGAAGAATGGTGCAATTCCAACTCTAGACGTCGAAGTATACAGGACAACGGAGGGAACACTGGGGCACAGAGTATATCGCAAGCCTACACATACAGAAAGGTATCTGCACGCCCAATCCTACCACCACCCAGCGCAGAAGAACTCAGCCATCCGTTCTTTGGCAATCCGTGCGCAGTGCCTAAGTGATGCTCAAAACATAACACCTGAGCTTCAAATGCTACGCACAACGTTTCTAGCCAATGGCTACAGCCGAAAGTCGATCAACACAGCCTTGTCGACGAACACAAGTAACAAAGAGAAGTAAGAAATAGACAAACTGCAGCCAACAGAGAGCTTACGTTTTATGAAAAATGTTACTGACCGAATAGGCAAACACCTTCGCTGGGTTGGGGTGCAGCCTTTCTACAGTGGTCGCAGGATCCAGGACGTGGTAGGCTCCACTAAGGACAAAGTGTATGCATTACACATTGCAGGAGTGTACATAGTGGAATGCGAATGTGGAGGGGCATACATCGGCGAGACTGGCAGGCCAATAGCAACGCGCATTCGGGAACACGAGTGGTATACTCGTCTAGAGAAACATAATAAATCTGCAGTGGCAGAACATCAGCAAGACTGCGGAAAAGAAATAAAATTTAGCAAAGCCTGTATGTTAACCAAGCAGCCAGTTATGACGAAACGCAAAATGAGAGAGGGCGTCTAAATAATTAAACACCCTAGTAACGTGAATAGAGAGGATGGACTCAGGCTTGCCCCATATTAGCTGCCAGCAATCATAGCTAGGCCACACTGTCAACAACAGGCACGAGCACTACCGGCTAGTAACAGCCGCCGCGCGGCCGATGTCCAGCATTGGGTAAACAGCAGCCAACTTCTCAGTCGACGGTGACCACCAAACCACCAGTCATGGCACATAACAAAGGAGCCAATAGAGAGGTGAGGTTACGTTCTCCCTCCACAACAATATACTATTAAAATAAAGTTCTCTCTCCCTTTTCCTTAAGTGACCAGTGAAACGAACTATCTTCTTAAAATTATGACGTAATGGTATGCGCAGTGAGCAGTAACAACAACATGTATGGGACACTGCATTGCTAGAACGCACCAGTAGACCCAGAAGAAGGCAGCTGGAACAGTGGCCGAAACGTTGGTTTTTCTCCAGCAGCAGTAGTTTTATGCATTATGAGCGGTACCATACCCACAAAACTTTTTTGTCGACTGGCTCTGGCCGCGGAAGCCTACGCAATTACATAAGTGTATTGGTCCATTGGAGCAGGTGGAAAGTGATCGAAGCTGCTTGCACAGACCAGTGTAAATTTTTATCGCCCGTTCTGTAGGAGGATCGTATCTCACAGACTATTAGCCGCAAGGAGAGGGTAGTTGTATTGTTGTTGATTCATATACAGTTTGATACACTGTATTTTGCTATAACACTTGAAATCCCTGTATGACTACAGGAATACATTTTCTATTTCTACCATGAAGAGGGGCAGCAGCCTTTTCAGTAGTTGCAGGGGCAACAGTCTGAATGATTGACTGATCTGGCATTGTAACCCTCACCAAAACGGCCTTGCTGTGCTGGTACTGCGAAAGGCTGAAAGCAAGGGGAAACTACAGCCGTAATTTTTCCCGAGGGCATGCGCTTTACTGTATGGTTAAATGATGATGGCGTCCTCTTGGGTAAAATATTCCGGAGATAAAATAGTCCCCCATTCGGATCTCCGGGCGGGGACTACTCAAGAGGACATCGTTATCAGGAGAAAGAAAACTGACGTTCTGCGGATCGGAGCGTGGAATGTCAGATCCCTTAATCGGGCAGGTAGGTTAGAAAATTTAAAAAGGGAAATGGATAGGTTAAAGTTAGATATAGTGGGAATTAGGGAAGTTCGGTGGCAGGAGGAACAAGACTTTTGGTCAGGTGAATACAGGGTTACAAATACAAAATCAAATTGGGGTAATGCAGGAGTAGGTTTAATAATGAATAAAAAATGGGAGTGCGGGTAAGCTACTACAAACAGCATAGTGAACACATTATTGTGGCCAAGATAGACACGAAGCCCACACCTACTACAATAGTACAAGTTTATATGCCAACTAGCTCTGCAGATGATGAATAAATTGATGAAATGTATGATGAGATAAAAGAAATTATTCAGGTAGTGAACGGAGACGAAAATGTAATAGTCATGGGTGACTGGAATTCGAGAGTAGGAAAAGAGAGAGAAGGAAACATAGTAGGTGAATATAGATTGGTGGAAAGAAATGAAAGAGAAAGCCGTCTGGCAGAATTTTGCACAGAGCATGACTTAATCATAGCTAACACTTGGTTCAAGAATCACAAAAGAAGGTTGTACACATGGAAGAATCCTGGAAATACTAGAAGGTTTCAGATAGATTATATAATGGAAAGACAGAGGTTTAGGAACCAGGTTTTAAATCGTAAGACATTTCCAGGGGCAGATGTGGACTCTGACCATAATCTATTGGTTATGAACTGTAGATTAAAACTGAAGAATCTGCAAAAAGGTGGCAATTTAAGGACATGGGATCTGGACAAACTGAAAGAACAAGAGGATGTACAGAGTTTCAGGGAGGGCATAAGAGAACAATTTTCACAAATGGGGGAAAGAAATACAGTAGAAGAAAAATGGGTAGCTCTGAGGGATGTAGTAGCGAAGGCAGCAGAGGATGAAGTAGGTAAAAAGAAGAGGGCTCGTAGAAATCCTTGGGTAACAGAAGAAATATTGAATTTAATTGATGAAAGGAGAAAATATAAAAATGCAGTAAATGAAGCAGGTAAAAATGAATACAAACGTCTCAAAAATGAGATCGACAGGAAGTGCAAAATGGCTAAGCAGGGATGGCTAGAGGACAAATGTAAGGATGTAGAGGCTTATCTCACTAGGGGTAAGATAGATACAGCTTACAGGAAAATTAAAGACACCTTTGGAGAAAAGAGAACCACTTGCATGAATATCAAGAGCTCAAATGGAAACCCAGTTCTAAGCAAAGAAGGGAAAGCAGATAGGTGGAAGGAGTATATTGAGGGTCTATACAAAGGCGACGTACTTGAGGACAATATTCTGGAAATGGAAGAGAATGTAGATGAAGACGAAATGGGAGATACAATACTGCGTGAAGAGTTTGACAGAGCACTGAAAGATCTGAGTCGAAACAAAGCCCCAGGAGTAGACAACATTCAATTAGAACTACTGACGGCCTTAGGAGAGCTAGTCCTGACAAAACTCTACCATCTGGTGAGCAAGATGTATGAGACAGGTGAAATACACTCAGACTTCAAGAAGAATATAATAATTCCAATCCCAAAGAAAGCAGGTGTTGACAGATGTGAAAATTACCGAACAATCAGTCTAATAAGCCACAGCTGCAAAATACTAACACGAATTCTTTACAGACGAATGGAAAAACTAGTAGAAGCCAATCTTGGGGAAGATCACTTTGGATTCCGTAGAAATATTGGAACACTTGAGGCAATACTGACCTTACGACTTGTCTTAGAAGAAAGATTAAGGAAAGGCAAACCTACGTTTTTAGCATTTGTCGACTTAGAGAAAGCTTTTGACAATGTTGACTGGAACACTCTCTTCCACATTCTAAAGCTGGCAGGGGTAAAATACAGGGAGGGAAAGGCTATTTACAATTTGTACAGAAACCAGATGGCAGTTATAAGAGTCGAGGTACATGAAAGGGAAGCAGCGGTTGGGAAGGGAGTGAGACAGGATTGTAGCCTCTCCCCGATGTTATTCAATCTGTATATTGAGCAAGCAGTAAAGGAAACAAAAGAAAAATTCGGAGTAGGTATTAAAATCCATGGAGAAGAAATAAAAACTTTGAGGTTCGCCGATGATATTGTGATTCTGTCAGAGACAGCAAAGGACTTGGAAGAGCAGTTGAATGGAATGGACAGTGTCTTGAAAGGAGGATATAAGATGAACATCAACAAAAGCAAAACGAGGATAATGGAATGTAGTCGAATTAAATCGGGTGATGCTGTGGGAATTAGATTAGGAAATGAGACACTTAAAGTAGTAAAGGAGTTTTGCAATTTGGGGAGCAAAATAACTGATGATGGTCGAAGCAGAGAGGATAGAAAATGTAGACTGGCAATGGCAAGAAATGCGTTTCTAAAGAAGAGAAATTTGTTAACATCGAGTATAGATTTAAGTCTCAGGAAGTCGTTTCTGAAAGTATTTGTATGGAGTGTAGCCATGTATGGAAGTGAAACGTGGACGATAAATAGTTTGGACAAGAAGAGGATAGAACCTTTCGAAATGTGGTGCTACAGAAGAATGCTGAAGATTTGATGGGTAGATCACATAACTAATGAGGAGGTATTGAATAGAATTGGGGAGAAGAGGAGTTTGTGGCACAACTTGACAAGAAGAAGGGACCGGTTGGTAGGACGTGTTCTGAGGCATCAAGGGATCACAAATTTAGCCTTGGAGGGCAGTGTGGAAGGTAAAAATCATAGAGGGAGACCAAGAGATGAATACACTAAGCAGATTCAGAAGGACGTAGGTTGCAGTAAGTACTGGGAGATGAAGAAGCTTGCACAGGATAGAGTAGCATGGAGAGCTGCATCAAACCAGTCTCAGGACTGAAGACTACAACAACAACAACCATGACTTTGAGGTCTGTGTCAGATGCTAAACCGATAATAACATGTTTCGATCCGTTGGCTCTCACTGGAAGCTGGACGTTGCATGGCATAAACAATGCTGCTCCCACGATATACAGATTGGTTGAAATAAAAGGCACGGTCGGTGTCTCTTATTGACAAATTTAATCTCATCTTCCATAGTGAAGAAGTAGTAGATGTCTCAGTGTTCCATTTTGAAGAGACTAAGAACATTGATTCTTCATATTGCCGCCATGCACGCGATCCCCGTTTCGGTGCTGGACATCCCTGGCAGGTGTTTCTACCACCAAGACCTTCTCTGTCTCAAACACGTGGTGTCAATCAATCATTACGTCGTAAGCAGCGGCGTACCAGTGGACGAATGGGATGGAATAGACACCGTCGATATGGGACGATGTACTGTAATAACCACCACCGTAAATAATGCGATTAATTTTTAGCAGTTTTACCAGTTTTTTCGTACGTTCAACGCCAATCAATGACACCGCAGCATGCTTAACAGTTTCTGTATCATCGCTAAATCACCCCTCCATTATTTCTCAAGCAACGTGTACTAGATTGCGGATGTAGGTAGATGACTGTGAAGTATGTCCATTCATTGATAATTCTCAGATATATACACCAAATTATAAAAGACAGCGTCCTACACCGATGCAGTTAGATTCTGTACACATTTATAGCACTTTGACCATAGTGTGGAATTTACGATTACTATTGGCCATCTTTCCATATGTGTATAGGAGTCAGACAGTTTTTTCGCATTTGTAGGATAAAGCTGGAGTTTTAAAAATCTCCCTCCATTGACTTCAACCAACTCTCCCTCCAACACTGTCGCTGATTGAATTTCCAACTGACCAGGAGGATACTATACCAAATACATTCCATGTCTCGTAAAGAAACAGCGGTAGCTGCGTCCATAATTGATGTTCAGAGAAGACTGTTCCACACCAGTTTCATTCACGCGCCCATTCAATTGCACAAAATCTCTCCAGATGCGTGCACAACGAGAATATTAGCAACCCCTTATTGGTGTATAGTATATATGAAAGTGTTGTGTTGATATAACAAACGCTTGAGAAGAAATGTGTGGTTTATGCACAATGGAACTCCAAATGGATGGAGTCTGAAGCCTTTTACATAAATCAACTGTGCTATCAGTTGTGAAGTATTGTTCTGCTGTCTGGGTTCATTACCAAGAAGGTAGTGGCAAGAGAGAAATGACCGTAGAATATAAACACAAGCACTCTTAAAGCTACACGGTTCTGAACTACAACACGCTATAATGTTAAAGCCATGTGCTTCCCAAAATGTTAGTCATGTGGAGTGCAATGCTCTTAATACTCTAACGCAGCGCATGTATATCCAACATCTGATATACATCCCCCAGGCAAGTTTACTACCCCACTCATCATGGTGACAAACTTTAAGATGATAAAACTGCTTCCTTCTACACCAGAGAAAAATATAGATTCTTTGTAATACATGCAAAATATAGCTCTCTAGAGACTGTAGCACACAGTGCTCACATCCGATTACAGTTCAGGAATTACGCTGTGCTTGCATCAGTCCTATAAAATGATCGCCAGCCTTGGAAAACGCAGCTTATCAGGAAACAGACATATGCATAGCAGCGGTTTTTGACATGTGAAATTACACTCTATGCAGTACTAACTCTGTAACCAGGACTACTGTCAAGAAAATGTAACGTTCCGACATGTGCCGGGAAAATGATTAAGTTCGGTCGTAAGGGAGATATACTGTAGATTTGACGTGGCAAACTGATGAAAGTTTTTACGTGGGAAATTATGTCCAGTCGCAAGGATGGTATAGATACTGATATTTCCACAGCCACAGTCGTCAGATAGAGGTATTTCCGATTTGTTAAATATCAACAGATTGCTGTTGCAGTCGTAACATTTAATTGGCTCAAATGGCTCTGAGCACTATGGGACTTAACAGCTATGGTCATCAGTCCCCTAGAACTTAGAACTACTTAAACCTAACTAACCTAAGGACAGCACACAACACCCAGCCATCACGAGGCAGAGAAAATCCCTGACCCCGCCAGGGAATCGAACCCGGGAACCCGGGCGTGGGAAGCGAGAACGCTACCGCACGACCACGAGATGCGGGCGTAACATTTAATTGCAATTACACTCATAAATAGGTGGCTAGTTTACTAGGACGATTCTGCATGGTGTGTGGGTGCATGGCTGAAGGTAGCCAGTGACTGGAACGAATTGATATTTCCGCCGTAGGATGCTAGTTGCTGATGAGAGTCCCAAACCGGTCTGGCGAGGAACGGGGATGCAGCTAACTTAACCATGTCGCCCTCTGGCCAGGTGAACTGCGAACTAATACCCATTATGTGTTGGGTGGCCTTGGTGATCGAGTGTATTGCGAGTAGCCTCCGATTTTTATATGGAAATTTGAAAAGATTCAATATGCGACTGTTCAAGCAAGACATATTGACAGCATCTGAATTCCAACCACTCTGGTCACTCATGACCTGGTGGTCCTCTGCAATGGGCCGGTTTCAGATGCAGATTGAGTACTGATATGCACTTACACAGCGTGAACTAGCGGCGCACGACATCTGGCCTGGGGGAGGGGTGGGGATGGGGGGGGGGCTGCATGTGGACATCGGGACATGAGTGCATAGGATGCACGAGTGTTTCAGCATTCTCTATTATCTACTCATGACAATTATTACTGCAGACTGGGTCATGGTTTAGCATGTCTTGTTCAGTGCTTCTCAGTACATCATAGTGGACTCTATCTTGCAGTGGTATTTGTTATTGTACCCATCCTATCACAGAATAGATACTTCCTACTTTTTCTGAATGTAGTGGAGAGAACCAACCTAAGAATTCTATAATGCTTTAAAAACCCAACTGCAACATCAAATGTCTGAGTGATCAATTTATTGTTTCTGACAGTGGTATTTTGAGCACATATTTGTCCAGTCTCTCCTGAAAAATGTTTAAGGACATACCATGCAATTAAGCTGAAATTTGAAATTTTCAGCTACCTCCAACGTAATGGACTTTCAACCAAATGACCTAACTGTGCCAGTATTCACCCATAGGAGGCAATAGAGAAATAGTCTAGAAGAGGAAGAGTGGGATTTGGAAACTGTGTAGTTGTGTAATCAAATCCCACCAAATATCCAGTCCTATTAACCATCAATATAATCCAAGGAAAAACTGACTGCACACAAAGGGTATCGATTTAATTAGATTTAATTAATTGGTCAATCAGATAGATTGAGGGAGTATTTCCAAGACATCTACAACTGGGAATTGCCATGTATCTGCAACTTTGTTCGGGCAAAGCAGTGGTTGGTGTGGCACATGACAGATGCTCTCTGGGCAGGAAGTAGTCATCTGAGAGAGAAAGAGAGAGCGAGAGAGAGAGAGAGACCATATGTTTCAAAGGGAAATCCCAAGCATCAATATGAAAGTGTTGCCACAGCTCGTATCAAAGGGTGGCCACCAACTGATACTTTGTCCAACTGGAAGTAACTGGAGGGTTGAGGGGGAGGAGAGGAGGAAATTGGAGGGAGGAGAGGTGTGGGGGTTGCTTCTCGCAGTATCCTCAGCCAGTGGTATACAGAATAACTCAATCAGGATCTGCGTAGCAGGGCGACCACATAGAGCAGCTGCTTCCACTGCCCTGGTATGGAGGTGTTTGTTTAGGAACAGATTGTACAGGTGCTGCAAACAGAAGTAGCTACGTGAGGTGGCGAAGGACACTACGGTGAACAAAGGGGACTGCTGTTCGGCGGGAGACCTGGCTGCTTGGCTGCTGGAAGGAGGGATTACCTCCAGGGGGTCATAAATCAACCCTCAGAGGGTCTTAATCACTAGCAGAACAATAGGTTAAGGTCATAAATCAGTCAGCTGTCACAACTTAATTAATTTGTGTATCAATTTGATATCAGACCACTGTTCCCTATTACCTACTGCTAGTGCATCATTACTATTGTCTGTCGTGGGGTATTATATAACCTGTGGACACAAAAGAGTAAAAGGCAGCAATATTCGAAACTTTGTTGCTGTCTACGTCCTTGATTCATTATCCAAGGCTGATTCCCCACAGAATACATAGTTAATATGCAACTGTATAGTTTAAATGTTTTTTTTTCGTAAGTAGTAGGATTCCTGTAGAAATAAAATGTACTTCCTCTAGAAAGGTACAGTTTTGAATTATTGGTACGTACTTACTTGCCTTATGTTGTGTTCAGATTATGGTTACATCAAAGGTTGCAGCAACTACATTTTACAATATTGTATAAATAATCTCATATCAAATTTTATATAGATTTTTAGATTTGGTACACAAGTTTTAGCCATTTGTGTTTCTTGTCTCTGTTGTTAACTATTCTAAGTTAACACAAATACTCGTGAACAGAGTAAAACATTTAATGGGCAGATTAGTTTCTTACAAATTAAATACTTACATTAGTACTTAATATACAACAGCATCTCTGTCACTAACAAAAAAGTAGATTTTATGGCATAGTTTCTGGTGTAGTAGTTCAAAGTATAAAATACTGGTCGCGCAACATTTTTGATTGTTTTGCTTAATTTAACTTAATGTAATAGTTGCTAACAAGTAATGGCATAACTTAAACAAATGTGTATGAAACTAATGTACAGTATAAAAACAGTTATGCTTGAATTGTAATTGTTTTCTTAGATAAGCGAGTTAGGAAAGCACTCATAAACAAGTTGTCTGTTTTTCAGAGTGAGAAGCTGGTCGACTCGGCTGTCAGCTGTGGCTGGGCCGACTGTGACGCTCGTTTCAAGAGGAGCCTCCTCGTCTTCATGACGGTGGCCGCGAAGCCTCTGGATATCACGGTGGGCAAGATGTGCAAGCTGTCCAAGCAGATGCTGTTGCAGGTCAGTGGAAATGACCCTGACTCATAACTCGTTCCCATTGGTCGGTATTCAAGGCTGTGTTTTTGCTCAACCATTCCTTACACGTACACACCTAATTTCGTAAATACCTTGGAGGACGAGAACAAGTCATATATATATATGATGTCCCAGACTTCTAGGGCAAGTGGGTAACATTATATTGACTGAAAATTGGATAATAACCCATGGCTGTCCAGGGGTAAGTGGTCGATCTTCGACAGCAAAAAGTTGATCTCTGTCCGTATTCCGCATCCGGTACACAATTGTCGTAGAGAAACAGTCCTCCTATGGTGTACAAAGAGCAGCGTTGGGCAGGAGTCGACGGCGAGCTTTGGTACGCGGAGTTGCTCGTCAAGTGATTGGCCGCTTGGGAGGCGTGGTAGCCTCTGCTGTTATTGTCTCCCTTGGACGTGGTCGAGGTGAAGAACCGTTGGTGTTGGGCCTCTCCTATGGCGGAAAGTTCACCTTCTTGCTGCTTTGGGGCGGAGGGGGGATGATGCTTACAGGTGGAGTTAATGGCTATGACAGTTTGCCGCCTACTAAGTTGCAATGACCTTCTTCCCAATGGTCCGCAGGCATAATAAATAACGGATTTAACCTCTGAATTACCGGCGGTGTGTTTACGCAAATGTGAAAAAGACATTTGGAAATTTGTATTTAATGTTCAGCAACTTTGAATTTAATTGAGAGACATGTTTCATTTGTGGTTTGTACCTTGTGTAATGTGTTGTTTTAAACTGTTTGGTTATTGTCTGTGGGCCCAGCGAGTGGCGTGATACTCCTGTCTCCTGCTCACCTCCTTTGTACTCACGTTATCTTGTGTTTCAGTAACCAATACGCAGTACTGTAAATTACATTGCCTTTCCCCTAGAGCCTGTTTAGTCTTTCTATATTCAGATCAGGCTTCATACTTTGGTGACGTAATTAAAATCTGTTGGTGTTTTAGAATTTTATTCTTTCAAGAATGCAGGTTTAGCTATTCTGAACTATTCTGGTGAGGCTCCAGTTTATGCAGCGGGTTTCCTAACGTGAAGCACTTGGATGGGTCACCGTTTGATCCTGCCCAGTACTGTTTGCAAGCAGGGTGCCGAGAAGCTAGCTGATTCACAAGTAGTGACACCGGTGACGAAAACTGACAACGGCTGGGAGAGCATTGTGCTGAACAGGTGCCCCTCCGTATCCGCCTCCGGTGATGCCTAGGGTCTGAGGATGATGCGGCTGGCGGTCGATATCGTTGGGCCTTCAACTTTGAAGGCCTCTGTGGCTGATTACTCCGGACTGAAAATCTTACGAGCCTGATGTCAACGCATTTTACTTGGCTTAGGGAGCTTTTTGTTTCTGGAAATTTATATTAAATGTGCACCCTGCAAATTCTTAACACTTAATATTAATTGGGCTGATTATTCATTATCTTCAAATTTCTGTGAAACTGACGTTAACAAGCTTGAGTTGTGTAAAGAACTTTGTGTTGAAAATTTACTCTGGAGGTCTGCTCCACAGCTTTTCACAGTCTGATTATTGCTATGGCTGCTTATTCATTAGTTTAAAATTTCTGAAAAATTGAATTTAACAAGTTTGGAATTGTGTAAAGAGCTTCCATTAATTGTTCTTTGGGATGATTATTCATTTTTGGAATTTGTAAAACTGAATTTAACAAAATATGAATTATGTAACTAACTTCCTCTTGTTGAAAATTTAATCGAAAATCCCGTTTTACGGATCCTTTGGTTTTATATTAACTGGGCTTATTGTGTCCTTTGTATATTGTAAAATCTTAAAATTGTTTGGAGAAACTGTATGTACCTTGAGAAATTGAAGACGTGAAAGTTATTGTAAATAAAGCCGAATTCGGGACCCAGTCCTTCCATCTCGGTTTTCCTTAAATTTGGTTAAGGGACTGGTGAGGCGTCTCAGGTGCTGGAAGAGGTCCAAGATCAGAAAGGAAACAAGAAAGAAATTCGTTTGTGACATTTAGTGTACGTAATGACTGCACATGGTGTACGACAAAAATATAACTCTAATGCTACAACAGACGCTGAAAGTTTGCACCATCAGAGGTCACGTACGCCTGACACCGACAGAGCATTGACTGCCGGACACACTCGAAAACTCCGGGAGTTTCTTTGAGTGTAACAGCTCCGTAGACGGTTCTTTTAACGAGATCTATTTCTGATCCCACGGGATCGCGATACTTGAGAGATTTCATGGCTCCCTGCCACGGAACGACCTGTTCAAATGCCTATGAACAACCAGTCCCAACTAAGTAGGCGCCCCATCATGCTGCGCCTCGCTATGGTAGAACATCTTCAAGCAATTCGGGAAGAACTTATTCCAGAGAGGTCCGATAATTCACGTCGGTCAATGGGGATGGCATATTAAGCAGCTACCAGCCAAGCCCGCCCACACATTAACTGTGAAGCGCTGTTGTGCCGCATGGTGCCGCACACGGAGGGACGGGGGAGGGACTGTAGGGGGGGGAAGGGGGGACTGGGGCTCTGGTGCCCACAAATGCTCATTGTGGTGACTCCCCGCCTCCCTAGTGAGTGTGGTCTCAACAGTGAACAACACATACGGTGGAAAACGCACTTCTCGGCCTCTTTGTTACAGAAACCTCTGTGCAAAACGTGCTCTCGCAGGATGGTCATAGGGGTGCAATGACAGCATCCTTTGCAGACGAAAAGAGTGTCCGGACTCAGCGTTCAAAATACACTTGGCACTGCTACAAGACATTCTTAAGTCCAAGGGACCGAATGTGTGCTGGTGCTTGTATTTATTTCCAAAGCACCCAACGCACTTTCTTCTCCGACGACTATACGCGCCAGTTGTGGTCTGCCGTCACTAGCCCTGTCCCTTCTTAATAACCCGTACTCACACAAATTTCGATGTAGTCATGCAAACAAACTGTGGCACGGTTGATGTCCGGCAGGGAAGCGAAGTCGATAAACGTGTTAGCGCCTCAAACTTTATGAAGTGCTCCACCTCCCCTTGAAGGGTGGACAGAAACAATCTGAAAAGCTTGTAAGGATGTCACAGGGGAGCTTCTGCTGTGCAAAATCCGTTAAGAAAAAAATCGATATCTTCTACCATTTCCGAATTATTTAGCACTGAAGACAGCCCATAAGGTCGTCGCGAGCCAAAATTCAAGTAGTCTGACCAAAGCGGTGTTGCCAAACATGTTCTTCGTTTGGTTTGCTCAAATGGAACAAGAGAGCAAAAATTAGACAACTGACGGTACACGAATGGAACTTGAGCCTTCTGCTAGGGAGTCTCATCACTACCATCTACACTCTGAGAAGAACTGACTTGAATGGTATCTGCTAGTCACTCGATCATCCTCGGAAATCGTGCTGACGCAGTCGATCGTTGTTGGAAGTGTTCATATAGTTTCGAGTGTACACGGCAAGACGTGCGATGGGAAAACAACGGACACACACATCCACAGTTGTGAACATAGCGGTACCGTGGCACGCTGTCCGTATTCCTTCGACGAATACGTTGATACGTTTTCAGCATATAGCTTTGCGGGTCAGAATACACCACAAGCCTGCATAGTTTACAACGCAAATTCGTATGAATCCGTTGAAAGACGCTTAAAGGATGCCAGAAGGTTTGTTGTGAACGAAGTCGACACTGTACGACAACGCAACGTGCGGACATTTCAGTTTCAAGAAAACATCCTTGATGTGGCTGTTGAAAATCCTACAAGCTGGAGGACCATTGGTAGTTCGTAGGGAGTAAGTAAAGTTAATCCGATGTTCTTAAATTATGCCTGAAAACTACACATTGTAAAATGTATCCACTTACAGTACTTGTCACTACAGGTTCTCATGCTGTAGTATTGGATGTCCTACACGACGAAAACCTAATTCCGTACCACCTACGGGTTGTGCAGGATTTGGTGGAAGAGGACTAACCATCCTGAAATCAGCACTTCCTATGGTACTTAAATCAATGGGTCGAAATTCCAAATTTCGAAAGGAGAGTGTCGTAGACAGATGAGGCACGTTTCACATTGATTCTCTGCTTTTTTTTAATCCCGAATTGAACTGACTTTATTTCGTTTCCCTACGTCCTCACAATTTTTTCCAGAACCGTGTTAAAAAGAAGGGGGCAAAGACCATCTCTTTGGCTAACATCACTACGAAAATGAAATGCTTTTGACGTTTGTCCCAAGACATGAACTTTGGAGGTTGTACCTGTTAATGTCTGTTGGATAACTTTTAATATTCTTTTTTAATGAAAACGTAACCATTACGTTGAATGAATGTCTGAACTGTGGAATGGATACAAAACTTGCCTTATCGTGTAGCGTGATGTAACTTCAAGTGGTGTGCTTAGCAAAATTTTATACGAACTAAATGAGTAATGCAACTCACAATACCAATAAAAAAAATACAGTCACTGCAAAATACATTCAGCCCCTTAGGCACTGAATCCTCCGACTCTGTTCAAAACTCATAACTCTGGTACCTGTGCACATAAAGATAGATTCAATAGTCTTACCTCCTGAGCAGCCACGGTAGAACGCGATATATTCAGGTCTCTCATAAAAAAATTTAAATATCCTACTACAGGCTCAGCAGTGTGCAACGCTGGCCATAATACTTTGAATTGCACATAGAATTCTTTTGGCTGATAAACGAGAACATTTAACAAAATCCAACTTCTTTGAAAAATATATGACCTAGACAGGCAGGAGGCACTGATTGTGGTGCATTGCTAACACTGAGTTTTTTGAGCAAAATTATATTGCAAGTTAAGTTTGTCTTTTCAAAAACATCAGACAGCTGAAGTTACATTACTCACAATTGATTCACAAATAATGACATCTTAACAGCAAGTATTATCTAACTTCACTAATCCAACATAAATGCAAATCACCAAATTACATATAGCTCTGTTAACAAATCATAGAAATACAAAATTGTTAAGGCTTTCGTGGCCAGTTTTGACAAACTGCTATTTGCTTCTGTCTCGGGTTCTTCGGCCTACGTTCGTCTGATGATTTTACTGACGTTTCGCCAGCACTACTGGCTGGCATTGTCAAAGCTTCACCCTCCATTGCCGGTGGTGAACTGGAGCCGAGCTCGCGGCCGCAGACTATATGTACCTGGCACGCCAACGTCCGAGGGCTTCTCCGCGGTCATTTCCGATGCGGCTCTCCTCTTACTACCTGCGACGGTCGTTCGGTGCAGTACGGGAATCCAGGATCCGTTTACCTTAAGACTTTCCTCTTTCTTGTTGAAGCTGTTTCCGTGTTTGTGTATTTCTACAGCTTCTCTAAACAAACGGGTGTGATAATGCTTCTCTACAGCCAGAACTTCCGTGTCGAAGAATTTTATTACATGGTCGGTCTCACTCAGCGCGTGCTCTGCCACGGGCGATTTCTCCACCTGCCCCAACCTGCAATATCGCTTATGTTCTTTGATCCTGGTGTTGATTGATCGTCCAGGGACGTCGAAAACCTGAGACATAGCATGTACCGAACACCGACACACAAGGACCGATACCTGCACAAACTATCAAACCACCACCCGAGCCAGAAATGAGGCATGATTCATACGCTCGTAACGCGAGCAGGACGAATATGTGAGCTGCAGCACCTCAAACGCGAAATGCAACATCTGGAAAGTGTTCTGAGGAGCAATGGGTACTCCACAAATTATATTAGAAGTGTAACAGAGCCAAACACTCGGCGAAGTAATTAACCAGGAAAAGAAATGTCGGGTACGGCCTTACTGCCATACATTCCCAGAGTAACGGACAGAATCGGCTGTATATCGCACAAACACGGAGTAAAGACAATTTTCAAACCGACAAGGAAGATCAAAGAATGTCTTAGATCGGCAAAGGATAAAAGAAATCATAGAAACATTACAAAAGTGAAATATCCAGCTAGCCTTTTTATCAAAACAATTTACGTACATTCTAGGATTACTCAACAATTACAAATCATCAGCTAACTCATCTATACTAATGCGCTGGCAAAACAAAACTCATAATTATTTAACATCTTTACATTGCTTGACTGAACACTTCTTCTTCCAAGTCCAACAATACTGACATGCTTACATTAATCTGACACTTGGTAGCTTCATACAGCACACCACGAAAACTGCCTACTCCATCGCCTTTCGCTCACATACAGAAACCTATAACTGTGCCAAGCGCTCTCTTACTCTAACACTGTAATAATCTCAGACCAGAAGCAGTATCTCTGGGTCTGTGGTTTTACACTGTCAGCGATATAAGGCCTATCAAAATATATTCAGGTGCCACATACAAATATGCCCTAGTAGAATCCTTTCAAACTGATCTCGTTTTCCTGTCAATCTTGAATTCCTCTAAAGTGTGGGTTAATGTTTACCTATCTATTGAATCATAAGTCTTTTTAAAGAAGTCAAAAGTTACCACGGTATTTCTACACCTTCTCATTTGCAAGATTGTCTTTAGGTCCCATATCTGTTCAATCCAAGATCGACCTATGCGAAACCCTGACGGATACTCTCCAATTAAAAGGTTCTCCTGTTCTTCTAGTCGACTTAATAGGGCTTTTGAAAGAATTTGGATACTACAGACAGCAGTGAAATTCCCCCGTAATTATTTGGATAGATTTTCGTTCCTTTTTTGGATAGGATGAATGAATGCACATTTCCACTCTGCGGGTATTTGTTCAGTTTCCCAAACGTTTCATATAATTCTGTGTGTTGCTTGTATATGATTACTGCCATTTAATTTCCGTATTTTTGCTATTACCTTCGTCTTTCTCCGAGACGAAGGTAATGAGAAGTGGTAGAAATGTGAACAGCGAGAAACTTAACATCAGGATTGATGGTCACGAAGTCAGTGAAGCTAAGGAATTCTGCTACCTAGGCAGTAAAATAACCAATGACGGACGGAGCAAGGAGGACATCAAAAGCAGACTCGCTATGGCAAAAGAGGCATTTCTGGCCAAGAGAAGTCTACTAATATCAAATACCGGTCTTAATTTCAGGAAGAAATTTCTGAGGATGTACGTCTGGAGTACAGCATTCTATGGTAGTGAAACATGGGCTGTGGGAAAACCGGAACAGAAGAGAATCGAAGCATTTGAGATGTGGTGCTATAGACGAATGATGAAAATTAGGTGGACTGATAAGGTAAGGAATGAGGAGGTTCTACGCAGAATCGGTGAGGAAAGGAATATGTGGAAAACACTGATAAGGAGAAGGGACAGGATGATAGGACACCTGCTAAGACATGAGGGAATGGCTTCCATGGTACTAGAGGGAGCTGTAGAGGGCAAAAACTGTAGAGGAAGACAGAGATTGGAATACGTCAAGCAAATAATTGAGGACGTAGCTTGCAAGTGCTACTCTGAGATGAAGAGGTTAGCACAGCAAAGGAATTCGTGGCGGCCCGCATCAAACCAGTCAGTAGACTGATGACCAAAAAAAAAATTTTTTTGCTATTATTCCGTCTTCCCTGGGAGACTTGTTGTTCTCCAAAGAGTTTATTATTTCCTTTACTTCTTTAAGAGATGGTGGTTTTGAATAAGGATTGGATGGGGTTTTTTCAAAACCTAGTTGTTCTGTCGGAAGCTCACATTTGAGACGTGAGTGAAAATATTTAGCTAAAATTTGAGTTATTCCTTGTGCTGGTTTCCAGTGAGCTGTCAGGCCGGCGAAAGCACAGATTAGGTGGTTGATATCCTGTCAGATTTTCTCGGAAAATTTTGTAAAAATTTCTGCTCTTATTCTTGACAAACTCTTGTTCAATTTCTTTAAGCTAGTTTATACCATATCTACGTTTTTCTCTTCGTATTGCCTGAGTTGAACTTCTTTGCATTCTTAAAAATTTCTGCCATTTAATCTGGAGTTTTGTTGCTACTGAAAGTTTTCCATGCTTGTAATCTCTCTTCTATTACTTGATCAGATGCACTGTTCCAACACCTGTGCTTTCTCTTTCTTGCGGGTTTGCCTAATCTCATACTGTTTTACAGTACATCTGCAAGTTCCTTCCAATTCGTGGTGTTTGATAGCGTTATTTCCTAAAGAATTTCCGTCTTGTTGAGTTGGAGGTATCTGGATCAATTCTGAAAGTTTTATTCGTGTGGTTTTTTCCTGTTAGGCTGAAATCTATCTTTATTTTCAGTTAACGATGGTCTTGCTCAAAAAAACCCTTTCTTGTTCATACGTTGAATATTTATTTGGTATTATTATCTAACTGAAGCTCACCCGAAATCGAGTTTGGTGAGTAACATGTTGTAAATTTGTATGCAGGTTTAAGGAAATGTGTGAACGCGATTTCATGATCAAAATTTTCGCAGACGTTGATTAGTCTCACTCCGTTCTTTATTTTTCCTTTTGTGAACTGTGTGAATTCATGTTGTTTTCCTAATCTTTTCCTCTTCGCCGAGTTGTCCACTGAAATCTCATAACACAATTTTCACATAATGTACAGGGATTTTATTTGACGTTTCCTCCAATAGCTCCTAGAAGTCATCTGTTACTTGTGGACCTCTTCTACTATAGTCATTTGTGGGAGACTGTGCACTTATCAGTGTGCACGCCTTGTTTCCAAATGTTACTCAGATCGTGGAAATTCTCTATAATGTTTAGTGGAAGTTTATTGCTGAATCTATAACTGATTTGCGCGCAACAAAAGCTATGCCAAATCGTTTGGGTCCCTTGTTTAGCTGGACTGCAGGTTTTCCTTTGTAGATTCCAAAATTTCGTGAATCGCATTGATTTTCATTGGTAAAGTGTTTCTTAAATCGCAAGGATTTTTATGTGGTATTTTTCCGTGCTGTTTCTGAGTTGAGTTTAGCCGATTTCGAGATTTTCGTTGAGAGTTCCTATGAAGTTTTTTCGTTTTGGTCTTAGAGGTTTTGAGAAGCTCCAACTTTGCAGCGCATAATGTTCCATGTCCCCCTGAATCCGATGACCGGGAAAATTCAATCTAGAGACTGATGCTTGGGATAGTGGAATTCTTTCTTTTTGTTCCACTGTACCTCTTCAGGTATTAGTCGCACCAACTAGGTGAACAGACGCTGACTACTGACCACTGGATTCCTGAACAAACGCTAGTGGACTGCCTCTTCCGCGATTTCCACCGTACTGATGTACTTCATCTCCGCCTTCACTGTCGTTGAGGTCTTCACTGTTACCCTGGAAAGGAGCTCTCACGAGGTACTACAACCTGGACCAGATGAACCAAGATTTTTTAACGAGTTGTTACTACTCCCCCTCCTCTTCTCTCAACCGTGCTTGGGACCGGATATATATATGGGTTGTTGGTACCCCCATCGGGCGCCTCCCCGGGTGGCGGATGGGGGAAAGCTTCCTAGATATAGGTGGTACTGGGGAAATGAAATACCCTGGCGGACCAAAAATCAATAAACCCAGTGGTGTCTGTTCAGCATCTGGCGGCCAGTGGCCAGCGTCTGTTCCTCTAGTTGAGGCGGCTGCACAAAATCTTCTCGAACTCAAAAATCGAGTCGTATACCTGTGGTCTCAACAGAGATCACCACAAAAACTAAAATTCAACTTGAACGCATGATGGAAAAGACGACCACAGAGTCACTACCCCAGGCACCAGTCGGTAGACAGGATTCACCTGATCATCGGATTCTGGGGGATCAGGGACACCATGCGGGGAAGAATCGGAGCTTCTCAAAAACTCCTCACACTCTCAAAACGAAACGTAAAAATTTTATTGGTACAATTAATGTGAACACCCTCACTAAAACAGGCAAATTAAAGCAACTTACCGATGTAATGGGAAAATTTAACCTGAAAATCACTGCACTGCAAGAGACAAGATTCACAGATGAAGGACACTTTAACACAGAGAATTACAGGATGTACAAGGGCAAACCTGCCATAAAAGTAAGAGACAAACTACTACTTTTCGGAACAGGATTCGCCGTACACACTTCCGTACTCGACTCAGTTATTGACTTCGCGTCTCCCAATAAAAGAGTCTCCCTGTTATCAGTAAAAGCAGCTAAAAAAGCATACGCTCTGATCAATGTGCACGCCCCCACAAATCACCACAATAAAATCTACACTGAAACAGTGGACGATTTCTGGGAAACACTAGAAGAAACAACAAATAAAGTACATAGGCACCATGTGAAAATTTTAGTAGGCGATTTTAACGCACAACTAGGGAAGGAAAAAAAAATCAGAGATACCACTGGTCCCCACACCAAACACAAACGTACCTACAAGAATGGTGAAAAACTAATCGACTTCTGCAGAAACTTCGGACTTAAAATAATGAGTACCCAGTTTCAAAAACCTGCACATAAATTAACCACATGGAGATCACCCAGTCTAAGACAAGGTGAATACCAAATAGACCATGTCGCAATCTCCAAAGAAAACAAAAAAGAAATTCAAAACATCAGAACCCGAAAAGGTGTCTTTGAATCAGAACATCATCTTCTCCAAATAAAAACAAAATTCCAACCCAATAGAATGCTAAAAAGGCCACCCAAAAGTACCAAACCAGATCCGGAATATCTGCAACTCAACAAAGAAAAAATCATCATGCAAATTAATCAGGAAAAATCAACACACTGGAAGAAACTAACAGAGAACATTCAGGAAGCCCTCAAATTAGGACAACCCCCTCGCAACAGGAAACATCGCTGGTGGAATGCAACCTGTGATGAGGCAGTCGACAACCGAATAACTGCATGGAAAAAATTTAGCAGTCACAAAACTGAAGAAAACTGGGAGAACTTTCTTAAAACTCAAAAACAGACCTCAAAAATAATTAGAAAAGAAAAACGGGTATATGACAACAACAGACTCTCTGAAATCCAGCAGGATTTCATCAGAAGTAATACAAGAAATTTTTATAAGACTTTCAGAGAAAACTTACAGGGATACCAAGCGCCTAGCTTGTGCTTCAAGAAACCCGATGGCTCTTTGGAAACCAACACGAAAAATAACTGCGAAATCTTAGCCCAATATTTCAGTTCCCTCCTCAACTGCGAACCACCCCAAGAAAAACTTGTCTTCTCTTCTCCAGTATTCACACACCCAGACTCACATGCCCCGGATCTTGAAGAAATTATGGAGATAGTCAAGCAGTTGAAAAATAACAAAGCACCAGGAGAAGATGGGATCATTGCTGAGTTCTGGAAACTAAACGATCCTATACTTATGCAGAAATTACACCATATAATGTCAGACATATGGATAACGGAGCAGATACCAGAGGACTGGAAATGCGCCCTAATTCACCCGCTACACAAAAAGGGCGACAAGACAGACATGAACAATTACAGAGGAATTTCCCTGCTCCCAGTCGCTTACAAAATCCTTTCCAAAGCGCTTTTAAAGAGGATAGAATCCCAAGCGGATACACTAATTGGTGAATACCAGGCCGGATTCAGAAAAGGACGCTCATGTGCGGAACGGATCTGGTGCTTAAAGACAATATTACAAATGAGGAAATGCAGAAACACAGTAGTTACATTCATCGACTTCAGGATAGCATATGATTCAGTGGACCATGGAACCCTGTTTAAAATCATGGAAGGTTTTGGGATCGAGCGAAAGACACGAAAAATCACACAACAGACACAGGAACAACGGCCAAAGTGAAATTCATGGGCGAAGTATCAGAACCCTTCGAAATCAAATCTGGAGTCCGACAGGGGGACGGACTATCCCCAATCCTTTTCAATATTGTTCTAGAAAAGATAATCAGGGAATGGGAACCTCACGTAAATGGTATCCAAATTGGTATCAAGAAAGAGAACCGAATTAAAGTCAAGTGCCTTGCTTTCGCTGACGATATTGCAATTATCACCAATAACAGAACAGAAGCGATTCACGCAGTGGAAAAACTACATGAAATTTCACAAAAAACCGGACTACAGATATATTATGAAAAAACCCAATATATAGAAAGGCAGCCAGAAAATAAATCCCCTCTAATAAGAAAATATGGTAAAATTGCACAAGTCTGCCATTTTAAATACCTCGGTGAAACTATGCAGTCCTCAGGATTAAACCGAATTGCCAATGAACAAAGAATCACCAAGCTCCAGAAGGCCTACAAGCTAACATGGACGCATTACAACAAGAAGTGCATTTCGACAGGCGCAAAATTAAGGCACTATACAACAGTGATCCTTCCAGAGGCAATCTATGCAGCTGAAACAATGGTGATTGATGGTCATTCAAAAATTAAGGAAATAGAAAAGCAGGAAAGAAAAATTCTCAGGAAGATTTACGGTCCAATCAACAAAAATGTCATTTGGATGAAGAGACCACAAAACTAACTCTATAGAAAGATCAAATAATAACAGATGAAATCAGAAAGCGCCGAGCTAAATTTTATACACACATCTACAGGATGGAAGACTCCAGAACAGCAAAGAAATTATTCAATATTATAACAAGGAGTAAATGTGGCACAGAATGGCTGAAAGAAGTCCAGAGGGATCTACAGCAGATCAACATAAAGAATCTCGAAGATCGCACCGAGTGCCGGCATAAAATCACAAGTGTGAAGTTTGGGGAAAGAACATAGCGTCAGCCTGGTAAAAAACGGACAGAGGAACGGAAGAAGGAGCATTCTGAGAAGATGAGGAGATTTTGGGAACCAAAGAAGAAAAACATCCGAAGATGAAATTATGAATTCAAGTTCAATCGCTCTCCTAAAGGGGAATAATCGTTATAATATATATATATATATATATATATATATATATATATATATATATATATATATACACTAAGCATTTATGTGACTACTGATTTCAGAGAGACCAATTACCAACAACGTGTACACTGAATGAGTTACAAACCACTATAACAGAAACCTTACCGTTAACTGGAATTTTCGCCGCTGAGTTCAAGTATTTCAATAAATTATAGTAAGAATGGTTAATAAGTTTTAGAATCTAGGGCTTTCAGTTTCCTGCCTGTTTTGACCTGGCAACCCGTAATAGATAGTATATTTGCAGGAACGTCAGTGTGTAATATGAAAACTAGTCCCAAAATGTTCTGTTTGTACCAGGAAGCTCATAATACACTAGAGAACACTATAAACTTAGCGCTCCTAAGGATTTGACGCAGAAAGACTCTTACTGTAAGAGGCATTGTTACGGGGCAGTATAGACAGGGGTTCAAAACGCGGCAGGGTCGTGTACTGAATGAAAGAACACAAGCATATTCCTTGCAGTTACCTGAGTTAGGGTCACTGTTTCCTAGGACAGCATCCGTGGCCTTTATCATCGTCTTGGTGCACAACTACAGCGCTGTATTTGCTGCCAGATCTGTCTACAGGATAGTCTGAAATTATTATGTTACGTGTGTGGATCGGTCTTAAGGTCATATACACTTTACAGTCTGTATAACATGTGAATATACTTCATACATGTGGGACTGAGCTGCAAGGACCTCGTTTCTCATTTCAAACATTTCTGTTTCTCCAAATTATACACTTAGCTCGCGTCTTCTGTTCCCCCGAAATTGCACACAAAGACGCGTAATAATAGACTCAAGTGAGAAGCTGCATACATTCATTTTAGCTTAATGAAAGAGATGAATCATATCTTTGTCTATGAACACTTCCTCATCTCTCTGACTCACTTGGCTTTACTTTTCAGCTCCAACCATTGCATTTTTATCTCCAAGTCCAATACTGTGGAAGTTTGTACTACATTTGTAAAAGCAGAACAATCCTTAACCGAATGTATTTGAAATTAGAAAGTTATTAACCAACTAATTATTCAAGATTTCCTTGGCATTGTGATGGTTCTTCCCACTACTGGAAAGAATAGTATCCATGTGCAGTACATGTTAGTGTAAAAATGAAGACTTCCACAAAGATTGTACAAATTTCCTCTTGTAGCGAATCGAAGACATTAACCGTAATCTCTAACATACCTACGTTCAAAAATGTTAAAATGTTCCATTTTAAATATTACTATAACACGACAGTTGCTGACTAAATCCGTTATACAACTTTTAATTACAGCGTTTTCGTTATAAATCGGTATTCAACTTATTGGAAATTTGTAAGTAATCCTGTTTTGATCTCACTCTTTATAGTTCTCAACAATCATTGTCATTGTTGTGACTGCCGCTTTGTTACCTACTAACTGACATTAGCACTCAGATTTGTGAGGGAGAATAGTAACTATTACCATTTACCATAAAATTTATTGAGCATTTTCTGTGACAAGTAGCCTCTCTCTAAACTGTAATAGCATAGAAATTAGGACCACATTTGCTATTTGTCGCTTTTCCAAAGAAATGATTTACTTTTCTGAACGTTATATTCTTTGTGCATCGTAAACGTTCACCATTCATTTTGTTCCGACGAATACTGTGTCACAAAAAGAGCTTGCCATAGACGCATATGTAGTCCGCACAAGCATTGAAAAATAATACATCATAATGTCTTTAAGAATAATCAAAAACTAAATTAGAGTATTTCTACTAACAAATTCTTCTTCATCCACAGGTGCTGAATGGGACATATGGCCTGTTGAACTTGCTGTTATCATTTTCGTAGCACTCAGTAAGTTGAAAATACGGGGAAAAGATACAAAATACAGACCACAGTTCTAATGTCAGCTATAAAATAAAAGCTCATGCACAAAAGCGTTAATTTTTTGACAGTAATCAGATATGCACTGCCCATACCTAATATCTAGAATCAAATAAAGAAAAAGATTTGGAAGTTTACGCAGTGAAATAGCAAGAAAATGAAAGGGTAACAACTATTGAAATACATGAAAGAAAAACGTAAATTAGTTACAAACTACGGCGTGCAGACACATTATTCAACATGCAAACGGATGTAGGGTATGACATGTTCGATACGCCTGCCATCATTGGCCATGATGTGGCGCAGACGAATAGCGAAATTCTGCATGACCCGCTGAAATGTCGTAACATGGATGCTGTCGATGACTTCCTGAATGGCTGGTTTCAGCTGAGCAATGGTTTTGGGGTTATTGCTGTACACCTTGTCTTTAATGTAGCCCCACAAAAAGGAGTCGCATGAGTTCTGATCCGGAGAATATGGCGGCCAATCGAGATCCATGTCAGTGGCTTCGGGTACCCCAGAGCCAGAATGCGGTCCCCAAAGAGCTCCTCCAGGACATCAAACACTCTCCTGCTTCAATGGAGTCGATCTCCTTCTTGCATGAACCACGTCTTGTTAAATTAGAGTCACTTCGCATAATGGGGATGAAGTCATCTTCCAAAATCTTCTCGTACCGTTCGGTAACCACCATGCCATCAAGAATATCGCACTGATTATTCCGTAACTGGACGAGACAGTCACCCGTTGAGGGTGAAGAGATTTCGCGATCGTGAAATGCCGATTCTCAGTCGCCCAAATGCGCTAATTTTGCTTATTGACAAACCCATACAAATGAACGTGACCGACAACGACAAGGCGAGTCGGCAAGCGCTTACTAATTCCCATCAGGCCCCGCGGCCAACCGCGCAGTTTGAACGTCCTGAAACAAATCGTACAGAAGTTGTGACGATACAATTTCATGTAGTTCAATAATTGTCACCCTGTATGTGTATGTGAAAATAAATTTCGCCAGAAGGCAAAAACTGTTTTTTTATGTATGTATACTTTCTAACGAAAGAACTAAAAGACCCAGAATGAGAAGGTGTCTCCATGTCTTTCATAGTGACCACTCAACATGTGACTTGGTTCACACCTGTTATATACCCTATCAGGTCTGGTAACAATACTAAACACGTGCAGCATAAATGCACACTGCTGGCCGTTCTACTGTCACAGAGAACTGCAGCACTAATCATTTACATACCCTTGAATGCTGTGCTCATGTACAAGGTTACATCCACATCGGACTACATATTTTGAGCACTTCCTTGTCTCTCACTTTCTTATAAAATAACATCATAAACTCAAGGAGTAGTAGATGATTTCCTTGGAGTTCACCTAAAGGTATATGAACTAAAAAAGCTGTGTTGATAACACTAGTTTACAACATCATATGGAAAATCCAATCTCACTCTGTAACGGTGTAAAAACACTGCATCTATGGACTAATTAGCATTCTACGTTGACTAGAATCCATCCACTCGTATAATAAAAGAAGAAGCAACACTGTCTTACAGAAAGTGTTACAGATAACATGACGCGATAAACCAACAGGTCGAACCAGCACAGAAGAGCCATGTTATAAAGTGAGGGCTACCAAATTAATACCAAGACGGATCTTTGAAAAGTGTAAACACCGTAGAGACCATTTTATACTTATTTCAATTTTACATATACTAGGGTTGGAACTTTAATAGTGGCAACTATTTGTTTACAGCTCGTACAAAATAGATAGGTGATTCAAAGTTTTACTGACCTTCAAAGTGGTCACCAGCATTTTATATAACCCGTTGCCAGCGATGTGGAAGTCGTAGGGTACCCTTAGCAGTGCCAGTTGTGTTGACAGTTCAAGCGGCGCTGTCTGTTGCCCGACGAATTTGTAGCAGTTCTGAAGCAAATGCCGTGAAGTGTTTCCTTCATTTAGAAATCGAGTTGAACTCATGAGGGCTTAAGTCAGGGGAGTGCAGTAGGTAGAGCAGTACTTAGCAGCTCCATCACTCAAACAAATCGGTAACAGCCTGCATTGTATGTGCTTGAGCATTGTCCTGCAAAATGATGGTCAGGTCCTGCAGAAAGTGTCATCACTTCTGTCTCTAAGCTGGTCGTAGGTTGTGTTCCAAAAATGAACAGCGTAGATACAGAAGCGATGACAATTTCTGCAGGACCTGACCATCATTTTGCAGGGTAATGTTCAAGCACGTACAGTGCAAGCTGTTACTGGTTTGTTTGACTGATGGGGCTGCTAAGTGCTATACCACCTACTGCACTCCCCTGACTTAAGCCCTCGTGAGTTCAACTCGATTTCTAAACACTTCACGGCATTCGCTTCAGAACTGCTACAAATTCGTCGGGAAATAGACCGCGCCGCTAGAACTGTCAACACAACTGGCACTGCTATGAGTATCCTACGACTTCCACATCGCTAGCAACGGGTTATACACAATGCTGGTGACTACTTCGAAGGTCAGTAAAACTTTGAAACACGTTTCTATTTTGTATGAGCTGTAAATAAATAACTGCCACTATTAAAGTTCCAACCCTTATACGTTATTACACAGCCAACTGAAATGGCCCTTGTGTACAGCAGCTGTCATTCCTTCTTTGTACTAAAGTTAGAAAAAGGTCTCGCTTACACTTCTTCCACGTATTGTGGTCTTCCGAGATGGTCATGTATACCGACCCTAGATCTCTCTTAACGTCTTCTGATACGCTTACATTGTGTCGTCGTCCCAGCTTTCCTCGCCTCTTGCATATCAACAAAAATCTTTCTTTATGCATTCACAAGCCAAATTTGCTGGATGCCCGGCCCTTCCTCCTCCATAAAATTTTCGGTACAATCCTCGTTTGATCTTCCATTCTAGTAGTTCGACTGATTCATTTTCTTATTTAATATCATCACCACCAGCCATTGAAATGGATGCAGAGAAACTAATGTGGGTATCGCAGTGGAATGGTACAGGACACGGCGCTTGGGCAGAGCCCCTAGCACACGTGTTTACCTGCCAGCGGCAGGAGGGGAGGCCGTTCAATCGCTGATTTCAAAGCCCGGCGGACCAAGCCTCGGACTCAAGCAGTGCACTCTCTCGTGTGCTGTTTTCAGCAACTCCCGCTAGTCGCCTGTGACGTTTGCCTGCGAGCTCGTTCCCGGCGAGTGGTCGGACTCTCTGCTCCCGGCAGACTGACTCGCACGTCGAATTTCATTCTTTACTGCGGGACTGATCTTCGTCGGCCAGCCTAGTTACATGCGGGTCGATAGTGACGATTCCACTGCGTTTTCACGCCGGGCCGATACTTAACTTTTTCATATCTCTCGTAATTCTCAGGAAGCGGCTCTTCGTTTGAAGCTGAGTAAACCTCAGTTATTGGTTTTCCTGTTAAAAAATTCGCATTTCTAAAGCACACATGGAACATGCTAAAACACACTGTGTCGGAACAGTGCTTCCACTCTCTTTGTATGAACTAACGCACTAGTTGCAGTCCAACTTCAGTACAGCTTGAGAGTTCAGCATACAATAGAAAGTTCTGGGTGGCTGCGATTACACAAAGAATAAACGTTGTGAAATACTCCAAGTCCGTAAATAAATCCCCAGTCGGTCGTACTGCAATGAAAAATCTAGCAAAAGTCAAACACCAAATGTAGTTCAAGGTCACAGCTTGAATCGTCAACGAGAGGTCGATCAACAAACATGTTGTAAGCATGTCTGCTTACGACACTGGCTTGTGGCTGCCGTGCGGGCAGATTTATGCGCTCTGGAGACCATGGATGTGACGGGACGTGGCGAACGGGGGCGTGTCTACAGCCCGCTGCTGCGTGTTCACTCTGAGCTGCTAGCAGCGATCATGCAGTATGTGATCAAAAGTATCCGGAAACCCCAAAAACATACGTTTTTCATATTAGGTGTATTGTGCTACCATCTACTGCCAGGTATTCCACATCAGCGACATTAGTAGTCATTAGACATCGTAAGAGAGCAGAATGGGGCGCTCTGCGGAACTCACGGACTTCGAACGTGGTCAGGTGATTGGGTGTCACTTGTGTCATACGTCTGTACGTGAGATATCCACACTCCTAAACATGCATGGGCCCACTGTTTCGGATGTGATAGTGAAGTAGAAATGTGAAGGGGTACGTACAGCACAAAAGCGTACAGATCGACCTCGTCTGTTGACTGACAGAGACCGCCGAAGTTGAAGAGGGTCGTATTTTGTAATAGGCAGACATCTGTCCAGATCATCACACAGGCATTCCAGACTGCATCCGGATCCACTGACTGCAAGTACTATGACAGTTAGGCGGGAGGTGAGAAAACTTGGATTTCACGGTCGAGCGGCTGCTCATAAGCCACACATCACGCCGGTAAATGCCAAACGACGCCTCGCTTGGTGTAAGGAGCGTAAACACTGGACGACTGCAGAGAGGAAAAACGTTGTGTGGAGTGACAAATCACGGTACACGATGTGGCGATCAGGTGGCAGGATGTGGGTATGGCGAATGCCAGCGCGTGTAGTGCCAACAGTAAAATTCGGAGAGGGTGGTGTTACGGTGTGGTCGTGTTTCTCATGGAGGGGTCTTGCACCCCTTATTGTTTTGCGTGGTACAATCACACCATAGGCCTACACTGATGTTCTAAGCACCTTCTTGCTCTCCACTGTTGAAGTGCAATTCGAGGATGTCGATTCCGTCTTTCAACATGATCGAGCACCTGTTCATAATGCACGGTCTGTGGCGGAGTGGTTACACGACAATAACATCCCTGTAATGGACTGGCCTGCATAGAGTCCTGACCTGAATCCTATAGATCACCTTTGGGATGTTTTGAAACGCCAGGCCTCACCATCCGACATCGATACCTCCCCTCAGTGCAGCACTCCGTGAAGAATGGGCTGCCATTCTCCAAGAAACCTTCCAGCACCTGGCTAAACGTATGCCTGCGAGAGTGGAAGCTGTCATCAATGTTAAGTGTGGGCCAACACCATACTGAATTCCAGCATTACCGATGGAGGGCGCCATGAACTTTAAGTCATTTTGGCCAGGTGTCTGGAAACTTTTGATCACGTAGTGTACGTTTTGTCAAATCATTTATCTAAAATAGATTAGACAAACATTCGACACCTCATTTGTGTTACATGATTTCGAGTAGCTTCAAAGGCACAGCGTGGGAGCGAGTGAACAGTCTCACTCTCCGAGTCTCTGGCCATATCACAGTGCCTGCAAAATTACTGTTTCGATCTCGTCGTTATTTAGGTCAATGTTTGAGCGGAACGAAAACAAAACTCACCGTAATTTCAGCTATGAATTTGTGTCTGAATGTTCATAGCCAAACTGTAAGTAGGTTGTTTAGGTTTTTATGTTGGTAACGCCACGTAGCGCTCTGTATGAAAATCACTGACTGTGCTGTGTGCAGTCTGTGTCTGGTTGGACTCATTGTTGGAATATTCACTAGTGTAGTATTGGGCAGTTGGATGTGAACAGCCCGTAGCGTTGGGCAGTTGGAGGTGAGCCGCCAGGAGTGGTGGATGTGAAGAGAGAGATGCCAGAGTTCTGAGAACGAACGATCTGGACGTGTGACCGTCAGAAAGAGGAAATTTTTAAAGATGGATGTCATGAATTGATAGATATATATATTATGACTTTTGAAAGATATTAAGGTAAATACATTGTTTGTTCTCTATAAAAATCTTTCATTTGCTAACTATGCCTATCAGTAGTTAGTACCTTCAGTAGTTAGAATTATTTAGCTGGCAGTATTGGCGCTCGCTATATTGCAGTAGTTCGAGTAACGAAGATTTTTGTGAGGTAAGTGATTCATGAAAGGTATAGTTTATTGTTAGTCAGGGCCATTCTTTTGTAGGGATTATTGAAAGTCAGATTGTATTGTGCTAAAAATATATCGTGTGTCAGTTGAGTGATGATCAGAATAAGTAAAGAGAGAACTGTCTGAGTACGTTCAGTTTTACTCAGTTGTCTTTGTATCAAATAACGTTGAAGTTTACTAGCACAGTCATTCATAATTTTTCTGATAGGACGTTACAAAACTAAAACTAGGTAATGGACAAATGGGATATCAAACTGGCCTTCTTCGGGTTTGTTTTTACAGGAAAAGGTTTCATTGTTTGAATGTAATCTGGGTAGGTAAGGAAAACTTAATTACGATATGGGGCAAAATTTTTTTACGAATTTTGATAGCCTAAGGAAGAGTGGGAAATGGACAAATGGGATATTAAAGTGACCAGGGAGAGCTGCATCAAACCAATCTCAGGACTGAAGACCACAACAACAACAACAGGGTGAGGATTGGTTTTTCAAATAAAAAATATTGAATTGCTTGAAAGTCATCAGAGTATTTAAAACTTAATTAATGCTTCCAGGAAAAATTAAAATAGTTCACGAACAGCTGCTGCTAGGTATATAAAGGCCGAGTTATATTGCATGTAAAAGGTACACTGATGTAGAAGTTATAGAATTCTTTATTTCATATAAACTCCTGGAAATGGAAAAAAGAACACATTGACACCGGTGTGTCAGACCCACCATACTTGCTCCGGACACTGCGAGAGGGCTGTACAAGCAATGATCACACGCACGGCACAGCGGACACACCAGGAACCGCGGTGTTGGCCGTCGAATGGCGCTAGCTGCGCAGCATTTGTGCACCGCCGCCGTCAGTGTCAGCCAGTTTGCCGTGGCATACGGAGCTCCATCGCAGTCTTTAACACTGGTAACATGCCGCGACAGCGTGGACGTGAACCGTATGTGCAGTTGACGGACTTTGAGCGAGGGCGTATAGTGGGCATGCGGGAGGCCGGGTGGACGTACCGCCGAATTGCTCAACACGTGGGGCGTGAGGTCTCCACAGTACATCGATGTTGTCGCCAGTGGTCGGCGGAAGGTGCACGTGCCCGTCGACCTGGGACCGGACCGCAGCGACGCACGGATGCACGCCAAGACCGTAGGATCCTACGCAGTGCCGTAGGGGACCGCACCGCCCCTTCCCAGCAAATTAGGGACACTGTTGCTCCTGGGGTATCGGCGAGGACCATTCGCAACCGTCTCCATGAAGCTAGGCTACGGTCCCGCACACCGTTAGGCCGTCTTCCACTCACGCCCCAACATCGTGCAGCCCGCCTCCAGTGGTGTCGCGACAGGCGTGAATGGAGGGACGAATGGAGACGTGTCGTCTTCAGCGATGAGAGTCGCTTCTGCCTTGGTGCCAATGATGGTCGTATGCGTGTTTGGCGCCGTGCAGGTGAGCGCCACAATCAGGACTGCATACGACCGAGGCACACAGGGCCAACACCCGGCATCATGGTGTGGGGAGCGATCTCCTACACTGGCCGTACACCACTGGTGATCGTCGAGGGGACACTGAATAGTGCACGGTACATCCAAACCGTCATCGAACCCATCGTTCTACCATTCCTAGACCGGCAAGGGAACTTGCTGTTCCAACAGGACAATGCACGTCCGCATGTATCCCGTGCCACCCAACGTGCTCTAGAAGGTGTAAGTCAACTACCCTGGCCAGCAAGATCTCCGGATCTGTCCCCCATTGAGCATGTTTGGGACTGGATGAAGCGTCGTCTCACGCGGTCTACACGTCCAGCACGAACGCTGGTCCAACTGAGGCGCCAGGTGGAAATGGCATGGCAAGCCGTTCCACAGGACTACATCCAGCATCTCTACGATCGTCTCCATGGGAGAATAGCAGCCTGCATTGCTGCGAAAGGTGGATATACACTGTACTAGTGCCGACATTGTGCATGCTGTTGCCTGTGTCTATGTGCCTGTGGTTCTGTCAGTGTGATCATGTGATGTATCTGACCCCAGGAATGTGTCAATAAAGTTTCCCCTTCCTGGGACAATGAATTCACGGTGCTCTTATTTCAATTTCCAGGAGTGTAGAAAAAAATTAAGTAAGTTTCAAATTACAGCATAAATTGATACTTCTTTACCTTGCCTTGATCTACCAACTTCTAATAATAATATAATAGCTATTGATATTTAAATATATTACATTCACTGCTTTCTGAGCAAAACCTTAAAATAAAAAAATTGAAAGAAGCGATCATATGTTTTGAGAACTCATTTATCTAAAAATAGATTAGAGGAACATTCGAGACACCTTATTTGCGGCACATGATTTCGAGTATCTTCAAAGGTTCATGAGATGTTTCTCTAATGTATTTTAGTTCTTACTTTTAGACAAATCTTTTCATAAAACATTTGACCGCATTTTTTCTACCTGTTCGTTTGTCTCTGTTTCTGTGCATGCAGTCGTCGAGTCTTCAGCGGTGCTAAATGCAACACTCGTCAGTTTTGTGACTACAATTTGTGACTCCATGATTGATCAGATCTGTTTAGTTTTCAATTAGTCAGTTGTACATTATTTTAGTCTCATTCGAAGCCATTGTCAGATGCAGTTCAAAACTTGCTTTGTTATGTTTATCATTTCTTGTTGATATTTATCAGTATTAGAGTCGTACAGTACAATGTGTCTTGGCTTAAGGATCCCAAACCTATAGCAGTTAAGATTAGTATTGATGACATGCCTTAACCTGGAATGACTCTTCTTTCAGTTCTAAATTTCTCAGTACCCTGATGAGTTTTAGCGGACGCATTGACTTTCATATTCTTCAGTATAATCACATAGGTTGCTTTGATTAGTTTTCGAGGATTGTTAGTACAGACTTAGTTGAAATCGAGTCAAAAAGAGTTCACAAAATCTGTGAATCCCAGACAAAGTGGTGACTCACATTCATAGCGGTCTACAATTCGTTCATAACCTGCAAGCCTTCCATTATACTAAATTCCTTTTTAAGGTTTGCTTATTTCTTTATTCGCTTAAAATCAAATGTTGCTTGTATACTGTGGATGAGAACTTTTGTCAATACCTTGCACATTATGCAAAGAATAATTTTTTCTACGTTATCTGCTTCTTTTCTTCTTTAAGTCTAAATTCTAAATTACTAAAGAAATGTAAAAGATCATTACTAAAGAATAGTTTATATGATACGTCAGTTTGCTTTATTCGCCTGTGTTGCTTCCAACATTTGTGTTTTTTTCTCTGAATATATGTCATTTCTCGTTACGAATTTGTTAAAGCCTTTCCAGGGCATGGAGATTCGTTCTTAGTGTTCTAGAGCCAGCTTGTCACTCCCGTATTTCGACGGCTCCTAAAAAAGAGCGTGGAGGATCACAAATACGGTTCTGAAGCCGAGAGTGTTGATGGCGCCCTTTCCCATTTCACTAACACGTCGACTGGAGAAATTTCTTATCTTCGAAATGCTCTTCACATTATTCTAGCTGTTTCTTTAAATCTTTGTGCAATAATGAAGTACGAAATGTAATACAATTATGAGAAGAAGAGACAGACATAGTGATGATCTTAGAGAGAGTGTAAGTGTTGCTTTGTTGAACACAATTCTACAAAATGGCAGTGTTATTATAATATGAAAATCACGCACAGAAGCAGTAGAAGTTGGTTTAATAAACAGTAATTTATCTTATTTCCCATTTTTCACTTGAGATAGAACTTGTTCTTCTGCTCCATTGCTTTCCTTCAAGGTACTCTGTGTTTTTTACTATCAGTGACACTCTGGTCATCTTCATATTTTAGTTCAGCTACGGAGAGCATCAGGTGGGTGGATGAATATGATTGGATTTCTTTATTTGTTCTATGGAACACATCCTTTTCCCATCAGTATTATGTTGCTAACAATCATGACGTGAGTATGTTGGTTGTGTTTACGTGAGCAGAGCATCTGTAGTGCCGAGATACATGTTTTACTTGGGCCTTGGTGACACCCTAATACTTGGGCTGAACAGACAAAGATGCACCTGTGCTGGCAGAATCTTCAAGATTGGTAGAAGTCTCCTCCCCTCCTCCTCAGAGATGAACAGGATGGCCGTTAGCTGGCGCTCCACCGTTTTTCATTCTTCTGTCTCCTTCTGGCTTAGAGGATGTGTGAACTGTGTGCATGTCTCCATCACGTTGAATGATAAATTCAGAATATGAAGTATTAATTAAAAAAACTAATTCGTTCCTTTTTAGCAACACCTTAGTCTGTGTTATGTTGCCACCACTTTTTGTAATTATTTTCCAAGTACATTCGTTGGTTAGGACTTAGGTTTGGGTACGAGGAAATGGTGTTCATTTCAGTCCAGCGGTATGAAGTCAACCCTCTGATGCATTTAGCATATTTAATGTTTATTGAATTTATATTATACTTAACTTACGTTTATTCATCTTCCATAAATTATTTGAGAGTATTTAAAGGTTTTTCTTTGTGAAATGGAGCTCACCTATTGTGTATTTACATTTAATGTATTCGCAATTGTGAATCAGCTGTAGAATGGAATGACGGCAATGAAAATTTGTGTCGGACCAGGCTTCGAACACGGTTTTCCGCTTATCACGGGAGATAGCCTTACCATCTGGCTGCAATTGCGAATACATTAAATGTATTTCACAACGGTTGTAGTGTCCACAGTCACAACCTAACAGTGAGTTAGTTTGAAGATGTGGTATGAAGTACATTTGATTTATATGTGTTTTATGTCGCAAATTTTTGTCTGCTCCATTCCCTCTTATCGTCAAATGATATCTTGTGCTTACGTCTCACGGTTCTCACCAAGTCTATTCAGAATGCCATAGCCACGTTGCGTGCTTAATTTCTAGGAAGAATGGGCGCCTACCAGTGTTCGAGTAGTACGAGAAGCACCTTAATCCCACTAGCAACCTATTTTTTATCTAAATCTTGTGCATGCTAAATTACGAAACCGCTTAGATGTAGATGCTGAGTTCCTCAGAGCGTGAAGTATGTTGTACGTGTTTTGTTCACTTCTGAGACTGGGGCAGAGTCCCTTAATAAATTGTATCTTCAAATAAGAAATACCTTCGTATTATTCACGCTAGTAGTTTCAGTCACTTACCCCACCTGATAATGCAACCCTAAACAGTTTCATCCTCTGAAATAACATTGACTGAGTCAGTAATTAAATTAGAATCCACGTGCACATTTATCGTGTGAAACTATGCTGCAGACGGTCTCATTCAGTTGTCTCTTTTTGTTGCTTCTTCCGTCTCTTTTGCGCTATCGGTTGTGCTTTTTCCAAGTTCAATATTAAAGTAACCAATTAATTGAAGAAATATTCAGGCCGACCCCTCTTAATTAACAGGAAGCACTTAATGAAAGAAGGTAACAGCATCGTAAGCAATTATAGAACCTCTGATGTGCACCATCAGGCAACGACGAACAAGAATATTCGGTAATTGATTTATTGAACCAAAGAAAAAAGAGAGAATGGATGAAAGCAAGAGTTAAAGAAATGGAGCTCATGAGAAGCAAAAATGAAATAAGAAAATTCTATTGAGACGTGAATGCGGCACGGAAGCTTTTTGGTAGCAAAACAAGCTTAATGAAAGATGTGACAATGTAGATAATAAGTGAGGGGAAGTGAATATGCGCAAGATGGCGCAGGTATTTTGATAGTCTCCTCAACCCTAGAATAACTATACCAGAGAACCCAACAGACACGAATGGGGAAGAGGACCCAGACAACAACACTAACCCTCCATATATAGAAGAAGTGAAAACTGCCATGAAGAAACTGAAAATCAACAAGGCGGCAGGGGCAGATGGTATTCGAGCAGAACTTTTTAAGCAAGGAGGCAGAAAACTGGAACAAAGCCTTCTGAAAATGATCACCGGAACATGAGAAGAGGAGAAAATGCCCCAACAATGGAAAGAGGGTATCATATGTCCCATATATAAGAAAGGAGATAAGATGGAGTGTGGCAATTACAGAGGGATCACACTACTTAATTTGGGATACAAAATACTCTCTAATATACTATTCGATAGAATACTCCCGATCATACAGAGGGAGACGGGGCCATACCAATGCGGATTCCTTCCTGGGAAGTCAACTATAGAACAAATATTCACCTTAAGACAAATCCTGGAAAAAACAAAGGAATACGGAGTTGGCACGCATCACCTCTTTATAGATTTGAAAGTAGCTTATGATAGCATAAACAGAGAGCAGTTATATCAAGCTCTAGATGAACTGGGAATCTCTAGATAGTTGGTAAGGCTGGTGAGAATGAGCGAAACACAAGGTAGTGTAAGAATAGGAGGAATGATGTCCAATACATTAAGTATTAAAAATGGAGTGCGACAAGGGGATGCATTGGCATGCCTTCTCTTTAATGCCGCCCTGGAGAAGGTGATGAGAAACGCTAACCTTCTAAATTGGGGAACGGTCTTCTATAAATCAGTGCAGATACTGGCCTACGCAGATGACATAGATATAATAGCAAGAACCCAACAAGCAATGGAAGAGACATTTTCAGCTCTTGAACAGGCCAGTAGGAACATGCGGTTAATTATTAATGAACAAAAAACAAAATACGAGGGCTGTCCAGAAAGTAAGTTACGATCGGTCGCGAAATGGAAACGACTATGAAAATCCGATAAAGCTTTGCAAAGATGTGTTGGGCAGTGTCTCTAATACGACTCTAGGTAGAATTATGTCGCTCTTTTCATTCCTGAGCTCTTAGTGAGCGCGTAGAGATGTTATAGAAAATAGTGTCTCCCGCCAAGTACGAGGGCCTGGTGAGAATTTTCCCCTGAAGCTATGCAACCAACATTACATAACTGTCGTGCGGTTTCTTCTTCAAGACAATTCTCAGCCTCATTCTGCAGGGGCAATGAAGATGTTCCTGCATCGTTTCAATTGGAAATCTTTGGTTACCCACAATACAGCCCGTAATTGTCTCCCACTGAGTTTCATCTCAGCTCAAACGAACCGCTGGCTATGAAGACAACATTTTCGCACAGACAACGAGATTTAGGCCAGCGTAGAGAATTGGCGGAAAGCACTGGCGGCTGCCTTCTATGATGAGGGTATTGGAACGTTGGTACAACGCTACGACGAATGTCTGAGTCAGAACGGCGACTACGTAGAGAAGTAGCTGAAAGTTGTAGCTAACTGTTACAAATGAAACATTTCTGATTTTCACTGTGATTTTCATTTCGCGATCAATCGTAACTTACTTTCTGGACAGCCCTCGTATATGGCAGTCGGAAAAGCATATAGAGAAAATATGCCAAATGCAATAACAATGGGAAATTATACATTTGAGAGAGTTGAACATTTCAAGTATCTGGGCTTGACAGTTACACATCTAAATGATATCTCCTATGACATTAAGCAGAGATTAATACTAGCCAACATAGCCTATTTTGCCCTAACGAGACTGCTATCTCCAAGGCTCCTGACTCGTACCACGAAATTAACTATCTGTAAACTACCAGTGCTTACATATGCCTCTGAAGCCTGGACATTAACAACTAAAGATATTGAAACACTGGATGCATTTGAAAGAAAGGTACTTAGAGGAATTATCGGCCCAATCTGTGAAAGAGGAAAATGGAGGAGGAGATACAACCATGAGTTGAATATCACATACAAAGACCAACCCATCAGAAGGATAGTGAAATCATCCAGACTGAGGTGAGCGGGGCATGTGGCTCGCATGAATGATACAGAAGTACCAAAAAGAATATTACGAGGAAAGCCAGGAGGCCAGAGAGGACGTGGTCGACCAAGAGCCAGATGGGAAGATGGAGTAATCGGAGATCTTAGGAAGATGGGCTATAGAAACTGGAGAGTATTGGCAAAGGACCGGGGGAAATGGAAGGAAATTGTATAAGAGGTCAACGCCCATCATGAGCTGTAGAGCCAAGAAAGAAAGAAGAAGAACAGCATCGTAAGCAATTATAGAACCTCTGATGTGCACGATCAGGCAACGACCAACAAGAATATTCGGTAATTCATTTATTGAATTTTGTTCAGTATAATACGAGGATAAACAACACAGGGCAGTATTCCAACATTTTCTGCGAAGAAGTGGATTGTATCTCTGGGATTTATTGAGTAGACTGGTGTTTAAAAAGTACGTTTTTCTTGTGTAAACTGCATTATCTTTGTGTGAGCCCACATTAAAAGGTATTGTAAACTAGCGAAAGTACAGCAACAGAACTTAGATTACACCGAGAGACTTCTCAGTTTAATGTTACAATACTTATTTTATAGAAAAAAATTAATTGAAGATGGATGGGAACTGTGTCTGTTGCGTACAGGAGCATGGAGGAATTGGTAACTGGCGGTAGACAGCTGGAAGCTTCAGGCTCCTGTTGTGGGTTGCGCGATAAAGACGAATGCTTTGACTTTTTTCTCTTTTTAGTCATCAGCCTTTTGACTGGTTTAATGCGACCCATCACGAATTTCTGTCCTGTGCCAACCTCTTCGTCTCAGAGTATCAGTTGCAATCTACGTCATCAATTACTTGGTTGATGTATTCTGCCTTCCTTTATAGTTTTTCCCCCTAGTACCACGTGTTATTCCAGATGTCTTAACAGATGTCCTATCATCCTGTCCCTTCTCATTATCAGTATTTTCCACATATTCCTTTCCTCTCCCATTCTGCGCAGAACCTCCTCATTTGTTTACCTTAACAGTTCACCTTATTTTCAACATTCGTCTGTAGTACCACACCTCAAATGCTTCGATTCTCTTCTATTTTGGTTTTCCAACAGTCCATGATTCACATCCATACAATACTCTGCTCCAAAATAATATTCTCAGAAATTTCTTCCTCAAATCAAGGACTATTTTTGATATTGGTAAACTTCTCCTGCCAGGAATACCCCTTTTTTTCAGTGCTAGACTGCTTTTGATGTCCTCCTTGCTCCGTCCGTTACTGGTTATTTTGTTACCTAGGAAGCAGAATTCCTTAACTTCATCTACTTCGTGGCCATCAATCCTGATGTTAAGTTTTTCACTGTTCTCATTTCTGCTACTTCTCATTACCTTCGTCTTTTTTCGATTTACTCTCAATCCACTTTCTGTATTCATTAGATCGTCATTCCATTCAGCAGATCCTGCAATTCTTCTTCACTTTTGCTCAGGATAGCAATGTCATCAGCGAATCCTGTCATTAATATCCTTTCACCCTGAAATTTTGCTTCCACTCCTGAAGCTTTCTTTTATTTCCATCATTGCTTCTTCAATGTACAGATATTTTGTGGGTCTATGGAACGAATAATTGATCTAATCTAATCGAACTGTAGGGGTGAAAGACTATATCACTGTCTTACACCCTTTTTAATCCGAGCACTTCGTTCTTGGCCGCCCACTCTTATTATTCCTTTTTGGCTCTTGTACATATTGTATATTACCCGTCTCTCCCTATAGCTTATCCCTATTTTGGTCAGAATTTCGAACATCTTGCACCATTTTACATTGCCGAATGCTTTTTCCAGATGGACAAATCGTGTGAACAGGTCTTGATTTTTCTTTAGCCTTGCTTCCATTATCGACTACAACGTCAGAATTGCCTCTGTGTTGCCTTTACCTTTTCTAAAGCCAAACTGGTCGTCGTCTAACACACTCCGTTTCCTTCTCAATTCTTCTATATATTACTCCTGCAATCGACTTGGATGCATGACCTGTTAAGCTGATGGTGCGATAATTGTCACACTTGTCAACTCTTGCAGTCTTTGGAATTGTGTGGATGACATTTTTCCGAAAGTCAGATGGTATTTCGCTAGACTCATACTTTCTATACACCAACGTGATTAGTCGTTTTGTTGGCACTTCCCCAATGATTTTGGGAATTCTGATGGAGTGTTATCAATCTCTTTAATCTTAATTGATCTTAAGTCTTCCAAAACTCTCTTAAATTCTGATTTTAGTACTGGATCCCCTATCTCTTCTAAATCGACTCCTGTTACGTCTTCTTCTATCACACTAGACAAATCCTTCATAGAGTCTTTCAACGTATCCTTTCCACCTATCCGCTCTCTGCTCTGCATTTTTTGGTGGAATTCCCTTTTCACTCTTAACGTTGCCACACTTGCTTTTAATTACGTCGAAGGTTGTTCTGACTTTTCTATGAGGTGAGTTAGTCCTTCTGACAATAATTTCTTTTCCGTTTTCTTCATTTTTTTCATGCAGCCGTTTCGTGTTATCTTTTCTGTACTTCCTATTTCTTTCTGTCGTCAGCGACTTGTATTTCTGTAATCCTGCTTGTTCACTGTTCCTGCCGGAACATTTTTGTACTTCCTCCATTCATCGATCAGTTCAAGTATTTCTTCTGTTACCATGGTTTTCCGCAGTTACCTTCTTTGTACCCATGTTTTCCTCCCAACTTCTCTGATGACCCTTTTCAGATATGTCCATTTTTCTTCAACTGTACTGCCTACTGAGCTATTCCTTATTGCTGTATCTGTAGCCTTAGAGAACTTCAACCGTATCTCGTCATTTCTTAGTACTTCCGTATCCCATTTCTTTGTGTATTGATTCTTCCTGACTAATGTTTTAAACTTCATCCTACTCTTCATCACTACTATACTGTGATCTGATTCTATATCTGCTCCTGGGTGCACCTTACAATCCACTATCTGATCTCGGCATCTTTGTCTGACAGTGATGTAATCTAAATGAAATCTTCCCGTATCACCCGGCCTTTCCAAGTATACCTCCTCCTCTTGTGATTTTTGAACAGAGTATTAGCTATTACTAGCTGAAACATTCTACAGAACTAAGTCTTTCTCCTCTCTCATTCCTTGTCGCAAGCCCATATTCTCCTGTAACCTTTTCGTCCGCTCCTTCCCCTACAACTGCAGCCCAGTTCCCCATGACTATTACCCTTTCAATATCCTCTCGCACTTTCTCTATCTCTTCCTCTTCAACTTGCAGCGTCGGCATGTATACCTGAACTGTCGTTGTCGGTGTTGGTTTACTGTCGATCTGATAAGAATAACCCTGTCACTGAGCTGTTCACAGTAACACACTCTCTGCCCTACCTTCTGTTCATAACGAATCCTACTCCCGTTATACAATTTTCTGCTGCTATTGATATTACCCTGTACTCATCTGACTAGAAATCCTTGTCTTTTTTCCAAATCACTTCACTGACCCCTACCATACCTACACTACTGGCCATTAAAATTGCTACACCAAGAAGAAATGCAGAAGATAAACGAGTATTCATTCGACAAATACATTATACTAGAACTCAAGTGTGATTAAATTTTCACGCAATTTGTGTGCATAGATTCGGAGAAATCCGTATCCAGAACAACCACCTCTGGCTGTAATAACAGTCCTGATATGCCTGGGCATTGAGTCAAACAGAGCTTGGATGGCGTGTACAGGTACAGCTGCCCAAGCAGCTTCAACACGATACCACAGTTCATCAAGAGTAGTGACTGGCGTATTGTGACGAGCCAGTTGCGCGGCCATCATTGACCAGACGTTTTCAGTTGGTGAGAGATCTGGAGAATGTGCTGGCCAGGGCAGCAGTCGAACATTTTCTGTATCCAGTAAGGCCCGTACAGGACCTGCAACATGCGATCGTGCATTATCCTGTTGAAATGTAGGGTTTCGCAGGGATCGAATGAAGGTTAGAGCCACGGGTCGTAACACATCAGAAATGTAACGTCCACTGTTCAAAGTGCCGTCAATGCGATCAAGAGGTGACCGAGACGTGTAACCAATGGCACCCCATACCATCACGCCGGGTGATACGCCAGTATGGCGATGACGAATACACGCTTCCAATGTGGGTTCACCGAGATGTCGCCAAACTCGGATGCGACCATCATGATGCTGTAAACAGAACCTTGATTCATCCGAAAAAATGACGTTTTGCCATTCGTGCACCCAGGTTCGTCGTTGAGTACACCATCGCACGCGCTCCTGTCTGTGATACAGCGTCAAGGGTAACCGCAGCCATGGTCTTCGAGCTGATTGTCCATGCTGCTGCAAACGTCGTCGAACTGTTCGTGCAGATGGCTGTTGTCTTGCAAATGTCCCCATCTGTTTACTCAGGGATCGAGACGTGGCTGCACGATCCGTTACAGCCATGCGGATAAGATGCCTGTCATTTCGACTGCTAGTGATACGAGGCCGTTGGGATTCCGTGTTACCCTCATGAACCCACCGATTCCATATTCTGCTAACAGTCATTGGATCTCGACCAACGCGAGCGGCAATGTAGCGATACGATAAACCGCAATCGCGATATGCTACAATCCGACCTTTATCAAAGTCGGAAAGGTGATGGTACGCATTTCTCCTCCTTACACGAGGCATCACAACAACGTTTCACCAGGCAACGCCGGTCAACTGTTGTTTGTATATGAGAAATCGGTTGGAAACTTTTCTCAGCACGTCGTAGGTGTCGCCACCGGCGCCAACCTTGTGTGAATGCTCATTTGCATATCACAGCATCTTCTTCCTGTCGGTTAAATTTCGGGTCTGTAGCACGTCATCTTCGTGGTGTTGCAATTTTAATGGCCAGTAGTGTAGATTTAGCCTTTGCATTTCCCTTTTCAGATTTTCTAGTTTCCCTACCACGTTCAAGCTTCTGACATTTACGTGATGGTGAATGGCGAACAGTCTTGGGGTAGAGTATATTTGGGCGGAAAGCCAAAGTGGGTGCAGGCTGCACGGCTATCCCCTTATGCCTCAAAATATATACGAGATATGGCCCGCTGCTGAAAGTAGTCTTGCTGGGACTGTGACTGATGTTCAATAGAGGTCTGGACAAGTTCAAAGGATGGGACTGCTTATCACTGGGGGCTCCAATTTTGGAAGACTGATGGAACCTCTCAGGGAAGTAGTGGACAGGTTGGGAAATAAGGTCTCTGTCCACTCTGTCTAACTGCAGGAGAGTCTCGTCTGATATGTGAAGGAATCTCTGTAGGCAGCAATTCAGAGCAGTGGATGCACACAGCTTCATGTGGGCACGAATGACGTTTTCCGCCCGGGTTCAGATACCATCCTCCTTTCCTAAAGGCGGCGGGCTGGATGTAGACAGCTTGCCTCGCTCATAGAATTGAAGCAGAGGTATCGGTCTGTAGGACTGTTGCCAGAAACAGTAGGCTTCCTCTGGTTTGGAGCAGAATTAAAGGTTTAAACCATAGGCTTTGACGACTCCGTGACGTCTTGGATGCTGATTTCTCGGCCCCCGCTATCAAAAAAATGTTCATATGTGTGTGGAATCTTATGGGACTTAACTGCTAAGGTCATTAGTCCCTAAGCGTACACACTACTTAACCTAAATTGTCCTAAGGACAAACACACACACCCATGCCCGAGGGAGGACTCCGCCCCTCTGCTATCAGATGGAGAAATGGTGTACCCGCTTTCATTGGTCAACCGTGTACTACACACAGGAAGCGGCTACTAGTGTAGCGGAGTAAATATGGCGTCCACAGGTGTGTCCTTTAGGACAAAGAAATCCCTTGGGATCAGAACGCATGCTGAATCCAGATGTAAATTGCAATGACATTCTAAACTCTGATTAGAATGCATATAGCAATGACTGGCGTAACGATGGTATTGGAGGTGTGTTTGTAGCAAAAATACACGATAACATCTAGTAAGATTAGTACAAGCATTTACATATTTACTCACAAAATTTTACGAACACTAAATAATAAAGGCAGCACCACTTGATATTTTCTGAGAGAGAGTTTAGTCACACACATTCACAGAAACGTAACTTGAGTGAGATCACTTAAATTATTCGTGAATGAAGATGCTTACATGTCACGATGGATGGCCATATGGAGATTCAGAATAGCCACTGAATGACACAACATAACCATGCACTCGGTAATCGGACGCTCACCATAATTTCTTGGAGATCTAAGCGTAGGTTGAGAACTGCTCGGCCAAGGACTACCATCAAGTAGGTGTTATGATGAGTTTCCTATGCATCAGGAACCAGCGGATGCTATCCTCCAGATTCACCTGCACCCAGTTCTGGAAACTGTAAGACGGGAGCCCAGCCCAGAATCACGATGAACATAGTCTTCTTGGAAATTCAGATGCCGAGAAGAAGTCGGGTTTTGTGCGTGGCACAGAGATAGCTTTTTGAGTTATCCATGTTCACATCCCCTGTCGACACTCGATACCACAACAGTGACCAAAAATGCAACTTTTAGCGCCGGGTCAAGGATACTGTTGGCCACGGTTATGGCGATTTCTGCAACCGCTGTCAAACACACCGCTTAACCGCCCGTCATCTCGAGAACGCCTCCTGGCCGCGGCAGCGCTTAAATGCCGGCCCACAGCCCTGCTAACTGCGAGCAACAAACCGCTGGAGAAGCTGTTGCGGCCGGAGAGGCTAAAAGCGAGCAGGAACTATCGATATCCCAATGTGCCCGCATGGCACAGGTCTTCCGTCTAATATACAACAAGCAGAATCAGTTCTTTTTGCAGACGACGGCAGTATTGTAATCAAACCAATCATATACACAAAAATAGATGCAGTAGTAAACAATGTCCATAAATAAGATTGTTATTGTTATTACAGAAGTTTATTTACACAGAGCGTACAAAAGTACAGAATGATTACTAGTTTCAGCGAGGTTAAATCGCCATCTTCCGACCATTTCTACAGAAAAAATTTTTACAGGGCCGATCCATTTCGTCGACTGTTCACATTAATCATGTAAGGAGGCTGTTTAGGTTCTTATATTGGTAATGCCACCGCCATGTAGCGCTCTGTATGAAAATCACTGGCTGTGCTGTGTGCAGTCTGTGGCTGGTTTGCATTGTTGTTGGACATTGTAGTGTTGGGCAGTTGGCTGTTAACAGCGGGTAGCGTTGCGCAGTTAGAGGTGAGACGCCAGCAGTGGTGGATGCGGGGAGAGAAATTGCGGAGTTTTGAAATTTGTAAGATTGGATGTCATGAACTGCTATGTATATTATGATTTTTCAACACTAATAAGGTAAATACATTGTTTTTTCTCTATTAAAATCTTTCATTTGCTAACTATGCCTATCAGTAGTTAGTTCCTTCCGTAGCTTGAATCTTTTATTTAGCTGGCAGTAGTGGCGCTCGCTGTATCGCAGTAGTTCGAGTAACGAAGATTTTTGTGAGGTAAGTGATTTGTGAAACGTATAGGTTAATGTTAGTCAGGGCCATTCTTTTGTAGGGATTTTTGAAAGTCAGATTGCGTTGCGCCAAAAATATTGTGTGTCAGTTTAGTGTTGAAAGAGGATGTAAACAGAATACAGAAAGCATGCTTGGATAGGAATTTATTTTTATTATTACTATGTTTTTTTTTTTTTTTTTTTTTTTTTTTTTTTTTTTTTTTTTTTTTTTTTTTTTGCTGGAGCAAATGTCGAAATAATAGGAACGACCTATAGAATGAAGTTCTGGGTTGGACTGCAGTACCAAATGTTACACTGAAACCAAACCCTGTCCTCTCCTTTTGTGTTATCCCACTATGTGTTTGTGTACCCTTGTGTATTTGTTTTCTTCCTGTCTCTGTGTAGTTTCATAGAATTTTTTTCTCTTCTAATACTAAGCTATATTCACTATGATGAGGAATACTGTTGTCCTCAAATATAATTGGCATTAATAATATGTTATTTACCTTGTAAATATGCTTAGACATGATTTATTCTGTTTTGTTTTAATGCTCATGTGTAAAGTTGATGTTTCAAAAGTTATCCTGATCTTTTATGTATTTACTTGTGTCATAATTCCTGTAACACTGATGTATACGTTTATATCTATTCTTTTGTAAAGCCCATATTACTACAAATGTTATCTGTATTGTTATGTTCTTTAATGATGTATTTTGCACCTTTGTTATTGTATTCTTATGTTATAAAATTGTAATTGACACCAGATCATCAAATTAAGTAACTTGTAAGTTACATTTCACTGCACACATTTCTGTTGGTCAAAGTATATAGAAGTAGGTACTGTTAGTGTTTGCACATATGTTGATAATTCAGCAAGGGACTGGTTAACAGCATTGCTGGTTCTAAGGACAATTACAAAAACTTTGTGCGTGCACAAGTGGTGGTTGATGGACTTGCTATCTTCTCCACAAGACTCTTCAATAGTGATTGTGCACCTGCACAGTCGCAACAGATGGCTGCTGGCCGTCTCTACTAGGACTGAAGTGGGTCTGCACCTTTGATGATCCACCAATACCATACTCTCTACCAAGACTATAGTGGGTCTGCTCTGTGATGACCTACCTACCAATATTCTTCAAACCTTCGAATGACTCTGCTGTGAGTTTTCTCTGTTGTGGCCCATTACCTGTCTGCATGTCAAGTGTCAGCACTGTCTTTCTGTTGGAAGGACAACACTCCTTCTTCAAGACTGCATGGAAATCCATTACTTCCGTGTGCATTTTCTTTTACTGCTCAGACTTTGAGAAAAACTGCAATTTTACTGTGATGAATGATCAGGACTGTCTTTATGGACTTTGAGAAAATTTTAGCTTTTGACCAACCATGTATCAATAAGTGTGTGCATATGATTTCTTTGTTATTGTAATTGTGAAAAAAATTTTAACAAATATGTATTGGCCAGTGCCCAAAACAATTTGTAAAAATTTTTGTGGGGAGCATGGGGGCTATGTAAGTAGGCTGTGTAGGTTCTTATATTGGTAATGCCACCGCCATGTAGCGCTCTGTGTGAAAATCACTGGCTGTGCTGTGTGCAGTCTGTGGCTGGCTGTGCTGTGTGCAGTCTGTGGCTGGTTTGCAATGTTGTTGGCCATTGTAGTGTTGGGCAGTTGGGCAGTTGCCTGTTAACAGCGGCTAGTGTTGCGCAGTTAGAGGTGAGACGCCAGCAGTGGTGGATGCGGGGAGAGAAATTGCGGAGTTTTGAAATTTGTGAGACTGGATGTCATGAACTGCTATGTATATTATGATTTTTCAACACTATTAAGGCAAATACATTGTTTGTTCTCTATTAAAATCTTTCATTTGCTAACTATGCCTATCAGTAGTTAGTGCCTTCCGTAGTTTGAATCTTTTATTTAGCTGGGAGTAGTGGCGCTCGCTGTATTGCCGTAGTTCGAGTAACGAAGATGTTTGTGAGGTAAGTGACTTGTGAAACGTATAGGTTAATTTTAGTCAGGGCCATTCTTTTGTAGGAATTTTTGAAAGTCAGATTGCATTGCGCCAAAAGTATTGTGTGTCAGTTTAGTGTTGATCCGAATAGGTAACCAAATAATGTAAGAGGTTTATCAGCACAGTAATTAATTAATTTTGCTAAGGGGACGTTTCAATCAGACACAATCGTAATGTATATAAAGGTACAATTATGGAAAATGCTAACGTCAAACCAACATATATTGCACACAAATTCAAATGTCGTCTCTAAAAGCTACGTTAACTTTCTAGAGACGACATTCCACAGTACTGTCTCCCATCATTCAATAAAAATATATATTTCTGTATAACGAGAGATGGTGCTAATATTTCTGTATGACGAGAGATGGTGCTATGAACAACAAACTTTCTACCCTTTCCTTTGACATCGTGTTAGTAGTAAGGCTATCGAGCTTCTGGCCCATGGTTTATATGTATAGTACTCAGTACCATTCCTTTGACATAACACGCCTGTTGGCTACCTGCCAGTGCTGCAGCTACAGTGGCTGGTACAGATGGGAGTTGTCACACACACACAACACACACACACACACACACATGCGCGTACAAAGCACACATGTATGTGTGCGTACACACGTACACAGCTAGTTATAACCTCATAAGCTCAAACTTATTATTGTTTCTGCCAAGTGATTCAACAGTTGTGATCAATGCTAAATTCTCACTGTTTTACCAAAGCTTTACTTTTTTCTGGTGTATTCCTCACCAAAATTATTGACTTATTTTTGTTTTCCTATATTTCGAAGCATTTATGAGCGAAATTTAAAGCAATTTGCTTACTTACTATATATTGCATTTTTACATTATTAAGACTCTACATTACAAGTAAAACATATTAAACCTTTATGATAGCTTGCATTGTAGGTGCTGCATCTGTTGCTGCAGGTTGTGATCAGTTATGAGAAGGTACAATAAATAATCCATCGTTACCTGTCATTTTAAGACTTATTCAGTAATGGTTCAGTCCACCAAACAATATTCATGAGAAAAAGATGATAATGCATATGTTTTGCACTAGAGAAATATAAATGACGTTTTAATGGCTTTTATAGCGTTTTATTACTTTATATTTTACTTCTTCTTGATGTTACGATCCACTTGATGATTCAATAACCACCCTACGGTTATCTAACATTTTTAAATAATTTTCAGTAATGGTTCATTTCACCAAAATTAGTTTAGGGAGGAAGATGATTATGCTTCATTTTATGCAACAGAAAAATGTATTTGATCTTATTGTCTAGGTAATAGAAGTTTTAAATATTTTTTTTTAATTTTGTTTTTTTCTACATGATAGATATCATTGAAGTAGGAAGTGATGAAGTACAATTTCCTATATAGACATTATTATTACAGCCGTCAAGCGTTTCCATCAGAGACCTACGACACATACCACAAGACCCTCATCCAACTCCATAGTAAAGCGTTAGGTGATCATAGTGTGGTTATTGTACCAACAAGTGGATCTTAAAATCAAACAGACCTAAAAACCTAAAGTAATGAAAAGCTATAACAGGCAGCAAAACGTCAATAATATTTTTCTAGTGTAGAATACATGAATTATTATTTTTTTCTCTTAAATATTGTTTAGTGGATTGAACCATTACAGATCAAGTCCAAAAATGACCGGTACCGAGATGTCGTTTATTGTACCGATTGTTCCTTGGTCATCACTTGCAATAACATATGCTGCCCTTGATACACAAACAGCACAGATATCAATTTTAGTACATTTCAGTTGGAATATGGTGTCTTAATAGTGCTAAACTGCAGGCATTCTCTGCTCGACTCATTGCAGCGCGCGTCGTTGCTGCTATCGCTCGTCTTGCTCGCCTACAGATAGCCGACATGTCTAGAGGGAGGCAAAGTGGTTGTGGCGGTTAAGTTCCTATTCAGGACGGCCGGGAACGACCGAGGAGGCAATAAGAAGAATACAAAAGCAGAGCAGTGCTGTCGTTATCAACAACTTGGCGATGTCAGCAACTACCGCAGCAATGTTATTGTGTGCTTGAAGTACCTAAAAGCACAGGACACAAGCAACTGCACCAAGACACACGACAAAATTGCGTCGTTTTTCAACAGCGTTGCCCCACACGAAGCAAATCATTGTGGCTGCATTTATACCACGAAGTAGAGCCATGACAACATAAAGAAGAGGAGGAGAGGCTCCATCATGGCAGTAAAAGGAGAGGCTGCGGTGCCCTATATCACCCAGCAAAAGGCGCCGGTAGTCGCCCTGTTCCATCCCCCCCACCCCTCACCACCCATTACCACTGGGCAAAGAGGGGAAAGCGGGCCACGCTAACATTAAGCTACTTCTGCTGCACAACGTTGCGAAAAGTCACCTATGACGCAGTTGCCGTTCTCAAATCCGTCATGGTGGAGGACAGTGTGACCCTGATGGCAGATTTGGTTTTCGTTTTGTTTTGCTTTAGGGCGCAACAAACAACTGGGGTCATACGCGCCAGTGTCAAAACTATAGATCATGAAGACAGAGAGGAGTTAAAGAACGACTATACGTCTCTCTCAATTGACATAACAGAAGACAGCTAAAGGAGAAAGGGCTAAAAAAGATACCATACAGAAACGGAGGTCCAAAACTAAAAATTAAATAGCCTTCGCCATATTGCTTTGGCGGATAAAAAGTTAAACGCGGTCTACAGCTTGCGCGTCATTTGCTAAAACGGCCAATAGCCCAGACGGTAAATCCAAGCGGGAGCGTATACGGTTAAAAAACTGGCATTCCATCAGGAAGTGGTGGACAGTTAAAACTTGGGCCCAATGTGTACAAAGTGCTGGGGTAGCACCACTAATCAAATGACTATGGCTAAGAAGGCAGGGCCCAATATGCAGCCAAGTTAAAATGACCTCCTCCAGGCGGGAGGGCCGACAGGAGGTCGGCCAAGCCGCTGGGAGCTTATTCCCGCGAATGGAGGACCATTGACGATGCCAAAGGGACACCACCTCCTGAAAGACAACAACACAGAGATGATCGGAGGAGAAATGGGAACTAGCGGGCTGAGGTACAAGGACTGCAGCCTTGGCAGCCACGTCAGCAGCCTCCTTTACTGGCAGAACGACATGACCAGGAACCCACATAAACATCACAGTGGCTCCACCAAGAGCGAGCAAATAGCAGCTTTCCTGGACCCGTTGCACGAAGGGGTAGACTCTGTTCAGCGGACACAGACTTTGAAGGGCGCCGAGTGAGTCTGAGCAGAGGACACAATTGCGTCGCTGCATACACTTCATGGGCTGATAGAGGGCGAAGAGCTCTGTTGTAAATACTGAGCAGTGTGCCGGAAGCCGATATCGAAAGACACGAATGCCAATGACGAAGACACACCTGACCTCACGCTCAGTCCGAGAGCCATCAGTGTTTATGAAGATACTATCGCGAAGTTCCATGCGAAGTTCGTGGAACTGAAGGCGATAGAGAGAGGTAGCAGTAGTGTCCTTAGGAAGCGAATGAAGCCCAAGATTAACATGGGCCACTTCACGAAGCCAAGGTGGTAAAGGGTTCACATCCACCGGGAAAGTGGCAGGTAGTGTGAAGTTAAGCCGCCATAGCAAGTTCCGAAAGCGGACTCCAGGAGGTAACAGAGAAGAGGGACACGCCCCTTACAGGCAGTCAAAGGAATAATTGAAGAAGGAGGCATAGGATGGCTGGCCACGCATGGCAGACAAACGATATGTGTACCCGCTGAGGAGATATTCACGACGATAGGACAGTGGTAGTTCGGCATACAGACTCTCCACTGGGCTATTGTAAAAGGCGACAGTGGCCAAACAGATGCCACGACGGTAGATAGCCGGCCGGTGTGGCCAAGCAGTTCTAGGCGTTTCAGTCTGGAACCGCGCGACTACTACAGTCGCAGGTTTGAACCCTGCCTCGAGCATGGATATGTGTGATGTCCTTCGGTTGGAAAATGGAAATGAAGTCCCATGCTTCTTTACAGAGCGTAGGGGAACGATGCGGGAGACCCACACCGCCTTACTAGGCAAGGTCCTGATGGAGGTGGTTTTCCGTTGCCTTCCTCCGACCGTAATAGGGATGAATGATGACGATGAAGACGACACAACAACACCCAGTCATCTCGAGGCAGGAAAAATCCCTGACCCCGCCGGGAATCGAACCCGGGACCCCGTGCTCGGGAAGCGAGAACGCTACCGCGAGACCACGAGGGGCGGACGACCTTAGGTTAGTTAGGTTTAAGTAGTTCTAAGTTATAGGGGACTGATGACCTCAGATGTTAAGTCCCATAGTGCTCAGAGCCACTTGATCCATTTGATGGTAGATAGTGTTGAAATGACGTAAGAGGGATGGACCAGCAGATGCTAAACAAAATGCCCATAGTCGAGTTTGGAACGGACGAGGGACCGGTACAAACGGAGGAGGGTGGTTTGGTCGACACCCCAGGAAGTACCATTGAGGACACGCAGGACATTGAGGAACCACGTGCTGTGGGCTGCCAGGTAAGACACATGGGAGGACCAAGAGAGTTTTCTATCGAGCATGAGCCCCAGTAATATAGTAGTTTCAATGAACGGAAGGGCAATAGGGCCAAGATGTAAAGATGGTGGGAGAAACCAATTGCGTCGCCAGAAATTCACTGTCGATGCTCCAGCAGTAAAGACGAGCAAGACATCCTGAAGACCCCGCTGAGTGAGACAGGTCTGTGGAGAACTGCAACAGATGGCAAAATCGTCAACAAAAAGGGAGCCAGAGTTGGCCAGTGGGAGACAGGCCATTACAAGGTTAATGGCGATAGCAAATAGGACGACTCTCAGGTTGGAACCCTGAGCACACCATTTTCCTGGATAAAGGTATCCGACAAGACAGAAATCCAGACACACCTTGAAAACTCGATGTATTAAAATTTCCTGAAGGAAACAGGGCTGGCGGCCACGGAAGCTCCACATGTAAAGAGTACAGAGGATACCAGTTCTCCAGCAGGTGTCGTAGGCCTCCTCCAAATCGAAAAACACAGCCACAGTCTGGGATTTTCACAGAAAACTATTCTTGACATGGGTGGACAAAGTAACGAGATGGTCAACTGCAGAACGCCGGGCTCGCAATCCACACGGTGCATTCGTCAGTAAATTGTGACACCTGGGCCACCATACCGGCTGGGCATGATTCATACATTCCATCTCCTTGCAAATGCAGTTGCAGCTGGTGAGAGAGATGGGGCGGTAGCTAGAAGGAAAGTTTTTGTTCTTACTGGGCTTAGGTATGGATATGACGGTGGCTTCACTCCAACGTCCTTGAAATGTGCCCTCTGCCCAGATGCAGTTGTACGTGTTAAGCAGAAAGTGCTTGCCCACAAGACGAAAGTGCTACAACATTTGAATGTGGACGGCGTCTGGCTCTGGGGCGGAGGATCGGGATGTACTGAGAGCATGATCCAGCTCTCTCATAGTAAAGGCTTCATTGTAGCAGTCACTAGTCGGAAAAGAGCAAGCTATCGCCTGAGCCTCCTCCGCTCGTTTCTGATGGAAGAAGGCAGGATTACAGTGGGAAAAGCTCGAAAGGCCCGCAAAACGGCGGCCCAAGGTGTTGGAGATAGTAATAGGGTCCACCATGACATTGTCTGCTACTGTCAGTCCCAGAGAGCCATTGGAGGTTGGCCCACACGACAGAGGAAGTGGTGGAGCTGTTAAAAGAACTAGTGAATGAAATCCTGCGCTTCTCCTGCACGTCTCTGTGCACCAAGGGACTGGACACGAGGTGGTAAAGAGAAATTGCTAGGAATGGAACGTTCTGCAGCACTAAGGATAACTTTTATGAGATATTCCACCTGGTCTTCACAACTGGGGAAATCTTGTTCTTCAAAGGTCGCCAGGGAGGAGTAAAGCTGCCAGTCAGCCTCAGTAAGCTGCCATTTGGGTGTGCACACAGCTGGGATTGTGGTCAGGAAACGGATAGTACACAGGAAACGGTCGCTCGAGTAGGTGTCAGAAAGAACGGACCAGTCAAGACGATGGGCAAGCTGGGCAGGTCCAAATTGGAATAGATGTACGAGGAGTCAGGGAAGTGGGTGCCCCAGTGTTAAGGAAGAAGAGGATAAGTTGGGTAAGAAGGTCAGCCAAGAGGGCACCTCTCTGACAGGTCCTGGGAGAATCCGAAAGTGAGGATGCGCATTAAAGTCACAGCCAGGTGGCAGAGTTGGACAAGGCTACATGTGGCACCTAATTGAAGCTCTTGCTGGTGTAACTCACACAAGATGAAGTCCTTGTCCCCACCAAAATGAAGGCAGGCACGGAAACCCCCACGGTTACCAACTTGAGTGGTATGGAAACACAGGCAGTGAAGGAAGTGGTCACGGAATTGAAGCATCTGCCCCATGGACGCTGTAGCCTCACTGGTCCCTAAACAGATGCAGGAGGCTGAGGAGGTGGCCATGGATGTGGAACCCCAGCATCACATGCCCTCTTTCTTTAAGCAGGGGTGACAGAGCCCAAATATGAAGAATACAAGCCTCTTTCATGTGCCTGCTCCTTTCATACAGGGACCATGAGGGTCGTGCTGAACAAGAATGTCATATCTCCACATGATAGCTCTTATCCCTACCACAACTATCACTATGCTGGCAACATTCCTGAAATCCCACGCCAACCTTCCACCTTCCACTGTGGGAGTGAACCCTTGAATTGGGAATTCAAGAATCAGAAGTTTATCCTGAAGCAACACCTCTAACTCATCAATACACATTCACATCTTCAGCCCCAGCAATTGGACTTACATGACTGAGGAAGCAGTCAAGTACATTCAAAGGAAAACACCACTGAATCCAAGTAGCAGCGAGATTTCCATACCATAGTGCCAAAGTACAAGAATAAGGAAAAGAAGAAAATGATGATGATGATGATGAAAAAGGAAGACCAAGGTCGTCCTCCAAATCATTATTACTGACGCGAGTATGTCTGGCACCCATGTTTCTGACGTTTCTTGTTTTTTTCAGTTCATTGTCAACCAACTCAATCCATTACGAAAGGTCTATATCGCCACAAAACCACCAGGAACTGCAGGATTTGTACTCTAGTGCTTAAACTGCAACCCTATCGGACCAATGCAAAGTCCGTCTGTCAGAATCAGCATCCACAGCACAGCATTCTCAATTAGTATGTACAGCTGCTCTACATACATGAGTAAACAGATATATATATATACACTCCTGGAAATTGAAATAAGAACACCGTGAATTCATTGTCCCAGGAAGGGGAAACTTTATTGACACATTCCTGGGGTCAGATACATCACATGATCACACTGACAGAACCACAGGCACATAGACACAGGCAACAGCATGCACAATGTCGGCACTAGTACAGTGTATATCCACCTTTCGCAGCAATGCAGGCTGCTATTCTCCCATGGAGACGATCGTAGAGATGCTGGATGTAGTCCTGTGGAACGGCTTGCCATGCCATTTCCACCTGGCGCCTCAGTTGGACCAGCGTTCGTGCTGGACGTGCAGACCGCGTGAGACGACGCTTCATCCAGTCCCAAACATGCTCAATGGGGGACAGATCCGGAGATCTTGCTGGCCAGGGTAGTTGACTTACACCTTCTAGAGCACGTTGGGTGGCACGGGATACATGCGGACGTGCATTGTCCTGTTGTAACAGCAAGTTCCCTTGCCGGTCTAGGAATGGTAGAACGATGGGTTCGATGACGGTTTGGATGTACCGTGCACTATTCAGTGTCCCCTCGACGATCACCAGTGGTGTACGGCCAGTGTAGGAGATCGCTCCCCACACCATGATGCCGGGTGTTGGCCCTGTGTGCCTCGGTCGTATGCAGTCCTGATTGTGGCGCTCACCTGCACGGCGCCAAACACGCATACGACCATCATTGGCACCAAGGCAGAAGCGACTCTCATCGCTGAAGACGACACGTCTCCATTCGTCCCTCCATTCACGCCTGTCGCGACACCACTGGAGGCGGGCTGCACGATGTTGGGGCGTGAGCGGAAGACGGCCTAACGGTGTGCGGGACCGTAGCCCAGCTTCATGGAGACGGTTGCGAATGGTCCTCGCCGATACCCCAGGAGCAACAGTGTCCCTAATTTGCTGGGAAGTGGCGGTGCGGTCCCCTACGGCACTGCGTAGGATCCTACAGTCTTGGCGTGCATCCGTGCGTCGCTGCGGTCCGGTCCCAGGTCGACGGGCACGTGCACCTTCCGCCGACCACTGGCGACAACATCGATGTACTGTGGAGACCTCACGCCCCACGTGTTGAGCAATTCGGCGGTACGTCCACCCGGCCTCCCGCATGCCCACTATACGCCCTCGCTCAAAGTCCGTCAACTGCACATACGGTTCACGTCCACGCTGTCGCGGCATGCTACCAGTGTTAAAGACTGCGATGGAGCTCCGTATGCCACGGCAAACTGGCTGACACTGACGGCGGCGGTGCACAAATGCTGCGCAGCTAGCGCCATTCGACGACCAACACCGCGGTTCCTGGTGTGTCCGCTGTGCCGTGCGTATGATCATTGCTTGTACAGCCCTCTCGCAGTGTCCGGAGCAAGTATGGTGGGTCTGACACACCGGTGTCAATGTGTTCTTTTTTCCATTTCCAGGAGTGTATATCCCAGAACCGAACCTACAATTACAGCAGTACTGCTCGGTTTGCCTAGAGGATGATTATTTTTACACTTACTGTAATTTTAATAATAAGTAGATGAATTTCTTTAACTACCTCTAATGTACTAAACAGATTTTCAAAAAAAGGTAAGTTTATCACAGATGCGGCAATTCCCTAACTCACATGAAGTACAGGTAGTTAATGTTCAATAAACAATGTTTGTTCTTAAAACACGCTGATACTCTGATATGAAATTAAGTGATCTGAAAATAGTTGAAGCCCTCAGTACATAAAAATAAAATATCTTGAAAAATCAAACGGTGTATACAGCTAAGTTGTTTGTTCAAATGGCTCTGAGCACTATGGGACGTAACATCTGAGGTCATCAGTCCCCTAGAATTTAGAACTACTTAAACCTAACTAACCTAAGGACATCACACACATCCATGGCCGAGGCAGGATTGGAACCTGCGACCGTAACAGTCGCGCGGTTCCGGACTAAAGTGCCTAGAACCGCTCGGCCACCGCGGCCGGCCCCTAAGTTGTTTGTAGTTAAATTCACTATAACTCAAATTAATACAATTCTGACCGACACATTATGTAAGTATTGTAAGTGCCACTCAGTCATGAGAACTAATCAAAGTCCTCATTAACAAACTGGGTAAAATTCAGTCTCACTGCAGATACTTCTAAGCCCTCATTGACCGTTAGCGAAATATTGTAAAGTATTTTGAATACTGTCACTGGAAAACTTCTAAGTCATAAATTGCATGGCTACACTACTGCCCAAACTAACACATTTCTTGCCTCTGCAACTCCATCCAGAACAATGCGAATGAACAAGGCGGCCACTGTCCTTTTATCGTCTTGGTGGCCCCCAAAAAGTCGTACTCCTACATCATTTTATGGATTAAAGCTATCACCTGCCACTCTCATAACTTTTTATATAAATTTAATGTTTAACAAATCTAAATTTTTGTTGCAGTGTTCAGTAGCAGGTCATCAATTCTGTGCCTTCAGTGGTTACTGCGCAGACACGTGTGGTACCTCTATCTCATAGAAATTGTCTTCCTGTTCTCACTGCTTCTATCAGAATTAACGTATATAGATGCTATCATTCTTAATTATGTTCAAAACTGTGCAAATTAATAAACAATTAATTAAAAATTGTAATCTAGCCATGTTTTTGCTTTCTTGGGACACTTAACAGATATGTAAGTTATGGGGTAGGATCACGATGTTATGCAAACCACATCGAACTGGGTTTACATTTAATTTGCACAAGGCGTATAACGCAGTATTATAATGGCCCTGATATAAGTCCTAAGTGTGGTAGCTAGCCTCTCATATAATTCATTCTTTAAAAGAACTGATCAAAGTTGCGCTTCAGAAATGATGATGAGGAACGATTCTGGTGAGTGAGACTGTTTTATAGATAAATGCCAACCTAAAAAATTACAACTAAATTTATTTTGCTTATATGGAACGCAAATTTGATCATGAATTTGTACAAGGAACGATCGTGTGTATTAATTAAACCAAACATATAAATGGTCCTCACCTGATAGAGGTGTTGGCAAGAACCTAGTATAAACGAAACTGCCTCCGCCAGGACTTTCTGCGGGGGGGAGCTTTCTGGCGATAGGTGCGAATGGTATATAGCAACTTTGGTACCACATGTGGCGCCGTTCTGTCAGCTGTCCCGTGGAGCTCGGAACCATTTCTCCGAAACGTCCCAAACAGTTCCATTGCAGTGACCCTGAGCTGGTGCATTCTTTCCCAAACCGCGAGGCTTTCAGAAGCCTGTCACCAGCCACAGTAGAAACAACGGACGTTAGTCGCTCTGGTTCTTCAGACCCAACATCAAGAGACAAAGCCGCCAGCCACAGGGCGGGACTCCGTCCGCAATTCACAGTAATTGAATGTGCCCTTCACCTGCTATTCGCTGCTATTGTGAGCGGTTGGCCTCCCTACAGCCCAAAAGTTCCCACTTGTCTCCAGCGTGAAAAGAACAGAATTATAATATGCATTAATCCCACTGTCAATCATGTGCATACTGATACACAGCTCCCATTTACCCACTTTGCATGACAGTGTAATACTGTACTGAAGTGACATTAACTTGCATGTATGCAAATCAAGATACAGGAAATGCAAGACAGGCTTGTTTGATGGCTCTTATTAAGTGTATGAAGATGCCAGGGGGCCTTCCGTCTCGCTAAATAAAACTTAAAATTATATATATTACACACAAAATGTAACTGGTGTTTATTCATATCTGTTAATACATCATGTCTCGCTATTAGTTGTTTTAGATTAAAAGAATATGCTGATTTCAATTATATGTTCAATTAAAACGTCTCCCACAGGTTGATTGAATTAAGTAGTGAAACATGTCGATTTTATTGACTATCTCTAGCATTTGATCTATAGGTCGATCTCTTTTTTGCAATTAAAACAATAATACTTATTAATTACTTATTAGTTTTCCATTAACTAATCTTTGTTTCAACACTACTCATCTCCAAGCATATCTACATATCCACGCAATTGTCTTTCACTCTCCTTTAACGTATCGAACTTCGCAGCTGCTCATAACATATGACCACCACACCTACCCACCACATATCAGAATGTCTGACCACAATCAGACATTAATTCTCAGGTACACAGAACATTTATGTGCATGCATGCATGTGTGTGTGTGTGTGTGTGTGTGTGTGTGTGTGTGTGTCGCTTTCCACCTGTACTGGCCACTGTAGCTCAAATGCTGGCAGAGGGTCAAGAGGTGTATGATGGCAATAGTACTAAAGATTCTATGGTATTAAGTTTATAAAACGTGATCCAGAAGCCCCATGTTGACTGAGACTATGTTTATATGTTTATCTGTTCTGTTCAAATGGTTCAGATGGCTCTAAGGACTATCGGACTTAACATATGAGGTCATCATTCCCCTAGACTTTGAACTATTTAAATCTAACTAACCTAAGGACAGCACACACATCTATGCCCGAGGCAGGATTCGAACCTGCGATCTTAGCAGCAGCGCGGTTCCCGACTGAAGCACCTAGAATCGCTCGGCCACAGCGGCCGACTATCTATTCTGTCACCTTGAGTATAATGTTTACTACTGGTTAACTTGTAGTCTATTAGTCCTCACCTTCAGCACTAACATAATATTATAACCACAAAGTGTTTCAATCTCAGCAGTCACATACCATTCTTCATTGATTCGTAGTTCTTGTACTCCGATGGTGACCTCAGCTGACAGTATCATTGTTCTGTGTTATATTTGCACTTATGAACTCCTAGAGGTAACTACTGACCCTCACATTTGTTGTAAAAAAAATGGTTCAAATGGCTCTGAGCACTATGGGACTCAACTGCTGTGGTCATAAGTCCCCTAGAACTTAGAACTACTTAAACCTAACTGACCTAAGGACAGCACACAACACCCAGCCATCACGAGGCAGAGAAAATCCCTGACCCCGCCGGGAATCGAACCCGGGAACCCGGGCGTGGGAAGCGAGAACGCTACCGCACGACCACGAGATGCGGGCAGTTGTAAAAGTGAAGTCGAATGTTGATTTGGGTTCTCAGTTAATCTACCTCACAGTTTTAAAATTTCAATTTATTAACAAATCGTATTGTTATGACTCTAAGGAACTGACATAGACTCTGAAAATCGTTGTATAGAAACATGCACCAAGCAGAACAGAAACTGTACTGTCAGGTTTTAATCTAAGTTGTTTGCATATACGTCCGTGTTAGGTCTCTTATGCTTCACATCTTCCACTGTTTACCAAAAGGAAACCGCTCCTTGATAGTATAGCCACTTCGCTGACTGCAGCCAGCATTCTCCGCCCTCAGAAACCTTAATCAGCCACCTTCAAATGACTTGTCCGCCGTATTACTCGCAACTCCGGTACCGGCCTTAATAGGCCAGGAAGGCAGTCAGGAGAGACGTTGTAGGGACAGGAAGGTAGGAACGAGGTGGTGGCAACTCTAGCCGTGAAATGGGACTAGATGGCTCAGTCAATAACAGCATTCCCAGGAAAGGCAGAAACCTAGATACGAACTCCAGTAACACAATAAGAGTCAATTCGTCAGGAACTTGTCATCAGCAGTTTTTGAGTACTGTTATATGCACTTCTGTGTAATATTACAGTATTTATAATAAACTTACTTCAAGAATATAACGCTGCGCAGTAAAATATTATTAGTTATGTCGCAAAACAGACATTTGACTTTTTATAACCCAAAAGGATGTAAAAATTGTTCATTGGTTGTATAGGATGATTTCAGTGTTTTCTTCACATTCATAGTTGAGGTGATTCACAGAGTCTGTTAATGGTTTATGAAATCATTAGACATAATGAGCATCATTTGTCTCATTTGAACCATCTCTGTTACGTATACAGCTATCGTGAATTCCATATCAACTGGAACATCAGATTCCTTTGGATGAAACAGTATGGTGTAGATCAGTAAGCAAGCATATTGTAGAATCGTTTACCCCAAAACTACCTCTTAACACCAATACGAAGCCATTCCCAAATTTAGAGAAAATTCCATTACTGGTACATAACAACGGTGGTATCAAACGTCCATCATTATTTGGCGGGCAAAGGGAGGAGAGAGGCGGTGGCGTAAAGCTCCTAATCAGCAACACACTTTGCGCCAGTGTCTTCGATTAAATTCCTAACACCTCCGCAGTGCCGCACGTGATACTGTTGATGGCGACACGTCCATCCGAACGCTACGACAGGACCTGCGGTGTCCCTGGTGCTGTTCAAGAAGCGTTGGCTATCTCCTAGCACTGGGTGTCAACCTCTTCTTTCTCTCATTACCATGCAACACAAACATGACACTGCGCTATATGCATACCCGTTATTCATTTACGCTTGAGAGATACACTTAAGATACATCACTTACATGCCACATGGAAAGGGAATTGTGGGAGGAGGAAGGAAACTAGTTCCGTAGATGGACCCACACTTAGAGTTCTCCGAGCTCATAATAACATACGACTCTCATTTCTTGCGATGATCGTTGGAATCGCTATCTAGATGTATTTTCTGAGAAGCAGCATGTACCCAATACATTGTATCTTGACTGAGGTATGATATTACCAGTAGTATTACTCATTTCTAGAAACAATTCACCGTTTCTATAAAACTGATTTCCGATGTTGCTTAGGACCATATGTTAAACAGGCAACCAAACATTACACACCACTCCCAAATAGCAATAGGTTTCATTTAAAAAAGTTGAAAAGAAATTTTCTCTCTCTCTCTCTCTCTCTCTCTCTCTCTCTCTCTCTCTCTCTCTCTCGCTCACACACACATTTATATACTACCATACTTGAGCGCAACTTAAAATAAATAGGACACGTATATCTTATACTAAAATATCATAGAGTACTGATTCGTAAGAGACAATGAATAAAATGAAACATATGTTAGTATTTTACATATAGCATCCAGGGTGCGATAATGTAATTCATGATTATAATTTTAACGTTGCATAAAAATAATGAGTGTGAAATCTGTCTGTAAAATTTATAACCAAACAGCAACCAGCCGAAAAGCTCCCTTTCATCTACCTTGAGACTGGACCTGATAACCTAATGCTATGCAAAGAAATACCGCTTTTATAACGAACGTTAAATATGGGTTTGTTGCACCAGCAGCGACATGTGAGCGTGTTTGAACTAGAAATAATATGACGAAGAGTTCATTGCTGACTGGTAATCGAACCCCACACATATCGTTGTTGGCTACATACAAAGAGAGGTCAGCTACCAAATTTTTCTCCACCAACAGCTCGGAATAACATCCTGGAACTCACAGTTATCTCGCAAATAGTTCTGTGTCTCACTGGGAGTAAAAAACGTCAGATATCGTTGGTGTTGACAACTAATGAAACTACATTAAAAATCAAAGTCATTAACCACCAGCAGATAGGCGTTCTCATGCTAGAGCTTGATAATACATTATGAAAACTTTAGTGCCGGGCCTGGATTTTAACCCATTCACGAGCAATAGGTGGAGCCGTTGAGGAATGTGCAGTTTTGAACAAACAACAAATTGTAGTCGCACTGTATTGTCATGAAGGGATCAAATTTCGCGTTAAGGGTGGTCTGAGTAGCATTCCCAGTTCAGAACCAATTTTTTAGACACACAGAAGTTCAAATAAAATATGAAATAATTGTCCTGCAACCCTACATAGCGTTTGTTTCGTCACTAGAAATAAATAACTAGTATAAGAAAGGTTACTGGTGATACAGTTTCGACATGTCGCCACTCCTGACTGTATTGTGGTTCAGTCCAACGTCTACTTGGTAGAGAAGGAATATCATGTTAAATGTGAATTTCAGACCACAATGCCATTATACCTTCTTCCCTTGCCGTAGCTAAAAGAGAATATAATCTGTCTCTCCCTATCAAAAATCATCAGTAGAAGTTGGAATTGAACCAAGACCGTAAGTGCACGACACTAGCATCAAACCAACAGACAACCAAATCCCCTGGTCTGTGACTAATTTTTCTTTCGTAATGCACCACACTGGATGAGAATTCTGACGCAGAGGCTCCCTGTAGTGGTTTGGGGCATGTTAAGTACATTAATTTACTTGGTTGACCGAATCGCCATGAACTAGCTGCCTAGGCTACACACTGCGTGCATTCGGCTCAATTTTGTAATCACCGAAATAAAATCACGTAATTGCCACCTACACAAAACTGCCAACAGCGTAGGATGCACAAATTTAAATAGGAAGTGTTCCTTTCCACTTGAGCAACTCCATTGCGCTATCTGTTTACTGAAAACGATGTTCAGTATCAAAGAAAAGCTGTAACTGTCTGTCTCTCAGAAGTCTAGAGCCAGCCATACGCATTATCTCACAGCACTGTAGAATGCGGAAGTTATGGAGGAACTATTGTTGACTTCTGGTGGTGCTGCAGCTGCATGTTAGCTAGTAGTGTAACGGTAAGCATTGCGCATCGTACATAAAACGTCGAGAGTTCGAGTATATTTACTTCAACATTTTTTAAAATGCAATTCTGCTGTCTGTTGAAGTTACAATCTAATGGGACTTTGAACATAATTCCCTTCACTTCCCAACCCAAATTAGTAGCATGTGGAAAAAGGGCTAACTTCTGTGACATTTTGTTGTTTTCAGGTTTAATAGATGCCCAGCCAGCAGATGCATCTGGAAACTTTTGTATTATGTATGGGGAAAACGCATCGTGCCAAAATGCATCAGAAAAGTATTTTCTACATTAACTGTCGTGTGATAGTGGCATTTTATTCTTCCTTAAACCTTACTTAACAGTTTTAACTCAGTACTAGTTTTCTACATGCATGTTATCAATAAACTGCAAGTGCATTGACAGACTGTTATAGATAACATCAAAGAATTCGCATATGTCGTTGATGTTTAATTTCTCTCTCATGTCTACTATTGTTTTAACAACATTAAAGGAGACCCTGCGAAAATTGTGCACTGTATTATAAGAAATGAAATAAAACTACCCACCATAACCTTATGACAAAAGGCTGTTTTAATAAAACTGAGAATATGTACACAAGGGTGCCTCTATTGGCACAAATTAGTAAAATACTACTCGCTTAGATTTCGATTGGGTCAGTGTTTCATTGGTATGCTTTGTCATACTCAAGAGGTATGCAAATTTGGGATTTCATAAATAAAGTTATGTGTTCCTGGAAACCCAAAATTTGCTTGTCAGCATCGGAAAGAGGTGTTACCTCTAGTGCAGCATTGTAAGTTTTTCACAATTGCACTATGAACCGAAAGTATTTTCTTGCAATTTCCTTATCGATGTCTGATGTGACAGCTTGTAGATCTTTCACAGGAGGGATAAAAAGCTACAGTGAGCGAGACGGGAACCAGAACAGACACTTTTTCACAGGTCAGCATGTTACGACTGAGTTAGCGAGGAGGTATACGGCTTGCTTTCCTCTTATGAGGCCAATAGTGACTAGAACACATAAACCGCTATTTAAAGGATGAGATTAGTTGCGACTTTCGTGGGCTGAAAACCGTAAATTTACAACTTTTGTTACACCTCAAGCGGTAATAACTCAGATTATTGATTGGAAATGATAGGAAAAATCAAGTGAACTTTGAGGCTTACTTCCGTGCACACCAGAAAGTAACTTGTCGATCACAGAGTTGCCAAACGTACCTCGCCTTGTTGCCAAATATCAGTTACAGTACCAGCAGGAATAAGACGAACCAATGTGTTCCTACAGCGGGCTGGGAAGTGACCAAAGCTGGCATCTCAAAGACGTGGCTGCCACGTTCGCGTTCCTGTAACTGGGTTCAGAGACTGGAGCTTACTTACTAATAATACTCGGAACTGACTGCAAACTAAGCATCATAAATCAGTAACTCTCATAGTTTTTTATATTTGTTTCATAAGAGTACTCAAAACTAAGAAACTCATTCATAGACGTTTTCGTGACTGGCCGATAGTCGAGCACAACAAACAAATAAAAATAAAAAAAGAGTGTGTGTGTGTGTGTGTATTTGTGTGTGTGTGAGAGAGAGAGAAAGAGAGAGAGAGAAGAGAGAAAGAGAGAGAGAGAGAGAAAGAGATAAATATAAAAAAGAATGAGGGAGGGAGAATAAAAAATTGTTGTAAAGAAATTCAGTCATGATATGTAATGAAATCTTTCACTAAAATGACATGTTCTGCATCATTACGAAATGTCGTATTCATGAACTATGGAACAAGTATTAATCTAATCAAATCCAATCTAATATAATCTAATCATATTTTTGACTAGCCATGAAGAGTCATGAATTACCGAAATTTTCGCCAATATCAGTAAGCAAATCTAAGCTTGAAAATCAAAGACGAAAGTTTTTGTAATAAACCGGGACTCCTATCAAGACCATTTCGTCCCTGTTAACTGACCACGAAAGATGTCTGATTTCCCACCATTCAGAAGTAACATAGTGTGTATGCATTTAAAGATGAAGCACATGATGTGAAGTTCTGCGACGCAGATACAAACCCAACACGTAATCGGATTGTTAAGTAAGTAAAATCAAATGTTACATATCAGTTTTTCTCACCAGCTGCTAGGTGTTTGAATCTAAAATAAGGATACAAATTTTTGTGCCTGAGCGACAATCGAACCGCACACCTACCATCTTTCTTTGTCATCCACGACTATAACTTAAGTATCAATTGCTTACTCACCAACAGTAAGATGTATGCATGTTTGACCAGAAATAACGACACCCACTGCGATTGTTGGCAACACATGAACAGACATTAAAAATGCACTTTAATTTTCACTATTAGGCCAGTGTGGGCATGATAGGGCTTGAAATGAAATTATGAATATTTTTGTACTGGTTCAGGATTCGGACCCAAATATTTACCTTTGGAGGAGACCTAGGGAAGACTGCAGTCTTGGGAAAAGGAAAGAAAGGATTGAACTATACTGTTCCGAGAGATTCAGATCCTCGAAAGAGGAGATACGAATTCAAATCACGGTCCAGCACCAAATTTTTCAACGTCTCTAGCTCAATCAAGTACAAGTAAAATACGAGCCCTGTTCCATTAAATGGTTATCAGTTCATCAAATGAAATAAAATTTTCTGATGTAAGTAAGCTTACTGGCGACAGTATTCCTGTTTACCATGATTCCGCCTATGTCATTTCCCAATGTAAACCAGTTCTATGCAGTTGGTAACGAAGGAACATGATGTTTAATGCGGATTCTCGATTATAAAGTCTCTTTAGGTTACCAGAGGTAAAGTAAATCTGTCTGTACCTCTTAAAAGTAAATCCTAGAACCCACGCGTTGCACCTGTGATAGTTCGTTCCACCAGACCATTGTGGCCAATTTGCGCAGCCCCAGGAGTGTGCTGTAACGGATGATGTGGTTAGCTTACAAAATTAGTCACGGTGGAAACTTAGTTCAAGAAAATCCACTGTGAAGTGTGAAGTTACAGGATAATTCGATTATTACCGTCATTATTACTATCATTTTCTTCATACCGCTGCTGGAACACATGTGCCTGAAGATCATTTAATGCCTTTTGGTCATTATAGAAGTAGTTGCCCAAGAAGAGGTTCTTTCCCTGTCTACGGAATCCTTTTCATGTTAATATCAAACATCAGGAACTACTCGTAGATTACATTAAAACTATAGTAATTGATGAAGACGTTACTTGATAACAAAAACGCGCTACCTTTCTTCATTTACTTGCGCCTAGAAATGGCTGTCGAATACTGCCAAACCAAAAGCCAAGGGATCTTACTGCCTTCTGATGTACGTCGCTGTCGGTTCTTCCATACGATTTTGTCGACGTGACCTCTTTCAAGTTGTGTATAACAGAGAATGTTTTAGAAAATCAATTTTTTTCCCTTGCAGTAAACAGAAAGAATTTCATTCTAAGCTATCAAAATTCAAAGTTTTCGCAATGTTATTTCAAATTTAATATTCGCTTCTATCATGTATTAAAGTATTTCACGGTTACAAAACCCGTATCAGACTCATTGAGCTTACACTTAGTCGCTAACCATAAATTCTAGCTCAGAGTGACGTCAGTTTAAGTAACCTAATGTAGCGAAGACTGTTTGCCAGTGCTCTTTCTCACCGGAAAATACGCAATTCACTCATTGGGCTCCATAAGTACACTGGAACAGTAATTTCTTTATGAATGCAATGCATACGGATTGTATAATTTAGTGGAGCTCTCTCTTTCACTTCTGTATACAATATGCCTGACCTATATGGGCCCTATATCATTACAGGCTCTGGACAGTGCAACATCATACTGACAAAAATAATGTGCTTATACTGACAACCTCACTGTTCGTTTTACCTGATTTTGTAATCATTTAAATAAAACAATATGACCTTCCAGTGGGAGACATTTCGTCCCTCTTTTCCTTCTGTGAAATTTGTCACTAAGGTTTTTGCCTTCCAACCAGCGAAATGCGACAGAGAGCGACCAGTAAACGATTCACAAACCACGATTTAGTGCCGTTAAGACGATTCCTTTAATCATTGTCGTAGCTGAAGGAATTTAGTGTCTTCTTAAATCGTCTTATGCAGCAAATATCTCAAATAGGAAAAGCTCTTTATCCAGGTACGAAGGTTGTAAAGCAAACGCCCACAGTTTGTGTCATGTTGATCTTTTCGTCAGATAGCACTGCGTAAGTATTTTATCTAAGAGGTATCACAAGTAGTGTTCCCGTAGCTGTGGGAATCATTGGTTGAAAACGAGTTTAAAACCCATGGGTACAGTACTGCTAAATGTTCAAAATGATTATCAACCTAACACTGAGTTCATCCACAAACTGAGGCGTATTTATAATATTGAAGCCAGACTGTGCATCCATGTCTTCTATGAGTGGGCATCGGGAGGCGTTTACACACACGTATACAATGCTATGAATACTTCGAACGCTACTGTTAACGTTGCTCTCATAAACTAACTTTCTTTTTCTAATTCTTCTGGGTCTTCAGCGTACAATTTGTGTTGTAGACACAGCCTTAGACAAAAAAAATTGACCTCCGAGCCGCTCACGTAAGGTGGACAATACGGTCGTGCCCTCGTCAGAATTCTATGTCCAGGAGTATGCTCGATCTGGCAACATCGTAGACTGCGGCACTTCCCGGAGGAAGTCTTCACTGCAGACTGCAAATTTTGGGTTTCCAGGAATACATAACTTTATTTATGAAATGACACATTTGCATACATCTTGAGTATGACACAACATACAAATTATACACTGACCCATTCGAAATCTAACTGAGGAGTATTTTACTATTTCGTGCCGATCGAGGCACAATTGTGTACAGATACTCAGTTTTATTAAAACAGACTTTCGTCATAAGGTTATCGTGGGTAATTTTACTTCATTTCTTATAATACAGTGCAGCGATATACGCGAATTCTCTGATGATATCCATAACAGTCTGACAATGCGCATGCAGTTTATTGAGTATATGCATGTAGAAAACTTGTACTGGGTTAAAGCAGTCAAACAGCTAATGTAGAAAATACTTTTCTGAAGCATTTTGGCACGATATGCTCTCCCCATACATAATATGGCTCTGAGCACTATGGGACTCAACATCTCAGGTCATAAGTCCCCCAGAACTTAGAACTACTTAAACCTAACTAACCTAAGGACATCACACACACCCATGCCCGAGGCAGGATTCGAACCTGCGACCGTAGCAGTCCCGCGGTTCCGGACTGCAGCGCCAGAACCGCTAACCCACCGCGACCGGCCCCATACATAATACAAAAGGTTTGTGGTGCACCTGCTGCCTGGCCATCTATTATACTCAAAAGAAAAAGATGCCGCAGAAGTTAGCCCTTTTTCCACATGCTACTATTTTGGGTTGAGAAGTGAAGCGAATTATGTTGAAAGTTCCATTAGATTGATAACTTCAGCAGACAGCAGAATTGCGTTTTAAAAAATGTAGAAGTAAATATACTCGAACTCTCGACGTTTTATGTACGATACGCAATGCTTACCGTTACACTACTAGCTGACATGCAGCTGCAGCACCACTAGAAGTCAACAATAGTTCCTCCATAACTTCCGCATTCCACAGTGCTGTGAGATAATGCATATGGCTGGCTCTAGACTGCTGAGAGACAGACAGTTACAGCTTTTCTTTTGCACTGCACGACGTTTTCAATACACAGATAGTGCTATGGAGTAGCTCAATTGGAAAGGAACACTCCCTATTTAAATTTCTGCATCCTACGCTGTTGGCAGTTTTATGTAGGTGACAATCACGTGATTTTATTTCGGTGATTACAAAATTGAGTCGAATGTATGCAGTGGATAGCCGAGGCATCTAGTTCATGGCGATTCGGTCAACCAAGTAAATTAATGTACTTAACATGCCGCAAACCACTACAGGGAGCCTGTGCGTCAGAATTCTCATCCAGTGTGGTGCAACGTCGTTACGAAAGAAAAAGGAGTCACAGACCAAGGGATTTGATTGTCTGTTGCTTTAATGCTAGTGTCGTACACTTACGGTCTTGGTTCAATTCCAACTTCTACTGATGATTTTTGATAGAGAGAGACAGATTCTATTCTCTTTTAGCTACGGCAAGGGAAGAAGGTATAATGGCATTGTGGTCTGAAATTCACATTTGACATGATATTCCTTCTCTACCAAGTAGACGTTGGATTGAACCACAGTACAGTCAGGAGGGGCGACATGTAGAAACTCTATCACCAGTAACCTTTCTTATACTAGTTATTTATTTCTAGTGACGAAACAAACGCTATGTAGGGTTACAGGACAATTATTTAGTACACTCCTGGAAATTGAAATAAGAACACCGTGAATTCATTGTCCCAGGAAGGGGAAACTTTATTGACACATTCCTGGGGTCAGATACATCACATGATCACACTGACAGAACCACAGGTACATAGACACAGGCAACAGCGCATGCACAATGTCGGCACTAGTACAGTGTATATCCACCTTTCGCAGCAATGCAGGCTGCTATTCTCCCATGGAGACGATCGTAGAGATGCTGGATGTAGTCCTGTGGAACGGCTTGCCATGCCATTTCCACCTGGCGCCTCAGTTGGACCAGCGTTCGTGCTGGACGTGCAGACCGCGTGAGACGACGCTTCATCCAGTCCCAAACATGCTCAATGGGGGACAGATCCGGAGATCTTGCTGGCCAGGGTAGTTGACTTACACCTTCTAGAGCACGTTGGGTGGCACGGGATGCATGCGGACGTGCATTGTCCTGTTGGAACAGCAAGTTCACTTACCGGTCTAGGAATGGTAGAACGATGGGTTCGATGACGGTTTGGATGTACCGTGCACTATTCAGTGTCCCCTCGACGATCACCAGTGGTGTACGGCCAGTGTAGGAGATCGCTCCCCACACCATGATGCCGGGTATTGGCCCTGTGTGCCTTGGTCGTATGCAGTCCTGATTGTGGCGCTCACCTGCACGGCGCCAAACACGCATACGACCATCATTGGCACCAAGGCAGAAGCGACTCTCATCGCTGAAGACGACACGTCTCCATTCGTCCCTCCATTCACGCCTGTCGCGACACCACTGGAGGCGGGCTGCACGATGTTGGGGCGTGAGCGGAAGACGGCCTAACGGTGTGCGGGACCGTAGCCCAGCTTCATGGAGACGGTTGCGAATGGTCCTCGCCGATACCCCAGGAGCAACAGTGTCCCTAATTTGCTGGGAAGTGGCGGTGCGGTCCCCTACGGCACTGCGTAGGATCCTACGGTCTTGGCGTGCATCCGTGCGTCGCTGCGGTCCGGTCCCAGGTCGACGGGCACGTGCACCTTCCGCCGACCACTGGCGACAACATCGATGTACTGTGGAGACCTCACGCCCCACGTGTTGAGCAATTCGGCGGTACGTCCACCCGGCTTCCCGCATGCCCACTATACGCCCTCGCTCAAAGTCCGTCAACTGCACATACGGTTCACGTCCACGCTGTTGCGGCATGCTACCAGTGTTAAAGACTGCGATGGAGCTCCGTACGCCACAGCAAACTGGCTGACACTGACGGCGGCGGTGCACAAATGCTGCGCAGCTAGCGCCATTCGACGGCCAACACCGCGGTTCCTGGTGTGTCCGCTGTGCCGTGCGTGTGATCATTGCTTGTACAGCCCTCTCGCAGTGTCCGGAGCAAGTATGGTGTGTCTGACACACCGGTGTCAATGTGTTCTTTTTTCCATTTCCAGGAGTGTATTTTATTTGAACTTCTGTATGTCGAAAAAATTGGTTCTGAACTGGGAATGCTACTCAGACCGCCCTTAACGCGGAACTTGATCCCTTCGTGACAATACAGTTCGACTACAGTTCCTCAACAGCTCCACATATTGCGCGTGAATGGGTTCGAATCCGGGCACGGCACTAAAGTTTTCATTATGTATTATCAAGCTGTAGCATGAGAACACCTATCTGCTGGTGGTTAATAATTTTGATTTTTAATGTAGTTTCGTTCGTTGTCAACACTAACGATATCTGACGTTTTGTTTACTCCCAGTGACACAAATAACTATTTGCGAGATCACTGTGAGTGCCAGGATGTTATTCCGAGGTGCTGGTGGAGAAAAATTTGGTAGTTGACGTCTCTTTGTGTGTAGCCAACAACGATATGTGTGGGGTTCGGTTACCAGTCAGCACTGAACTCTTCCTCATCTTATTTCTAGTTCATACATGCTCACATGTCACTGTTGGTGCAACAAACCCATATTTAACGTTCGTTTTCTCTAGAATATAAGAGCGACAGGTGCCGGGTTTGAGTCTTTGGAAGGAAAAAATTAATGTTACGTCTCGTCATTTCAGTTAAAACATCTAACTACTGCCGAGAAAATTCGGTGTGTCACAGTTGATTGTGCTGCGATAACAATCCGATTAGGTTCTGGGTTCGATCCCTGTCCAACACAAAGCTTTACCTCACGGCATTTCAAGTAAATTACTTGTGAAGAAGCAGTATTTAACATCTCTCGTAGTTCGTTAACAGGGACAATAGATGCTGGGTAGGAATTCGCATTCGTTAAAAATGTTTAAGTTATGTAATTTAAAGTTGATATTTGCTAACTGATACTGTCTAAAATCGAGGTATATCACTCTCTGTACGCCTAGTCAGGAATGACTGTTAGCTTCCGTCCGCAACGTCTGCAATTCAATGTGGACAATTGTAACATCATATACATAAATAAATAATAGAATAAGAACTAGAGACATATTCTATGCTTCTCAAACTGTAAATATAGGATGTAGATGCCTACTTTCCCTTCTTCTGTGTAATTACTCATCGACAGTGCCAGTAAATATTTCTTCCGTTCCGTTTTATAACCAGTACATAGCAGTCGAGATTTGAAATCATGATTCGTATCAGAAGAAACGCTACATTTCTGGAATGTGTGTACTAACACAAACTTCCTCAGAGAGGTAAGGTGAATAATTTGTGACAGTAAGCAGTGAAAATCGACACTGCAAATCTGCCCCAGCATGGTGAGTCCCACTTTGAGTCTTTGGGTATTCCCACATTCGTTCGTTTAATGTGCAGTTTTCCACCCCAACTCTTATTTACAGAAATACATTGGACCGATTGTGTACCTGACAGCGTTTCCTGAAATGTTACGTTTCTGATCAACAGTCGCACTGCATGATGCATGTACCAGATAAGCAAAAAAAAAATAGTGTATGAATTCCTAAGAGACCAAACTTCTGGGGTCTTCGGCCCCTATACTTACACACTACTTAACCAACCTTAAACTAACTTATGCTAAGAACAACATGCACACCACGCGCGAGGGAGGACTCGAACCTCCGTCGGCAGGGGCCGCACAATCCGTAGCATGGCACCTTTTTTTTTATTTTGTTCGTTATGGTTCGTTGTATTTCGTCGTAGTGGACGTCACATGACATCCGTTGAAGTTCGTTTTGATCTTTTCACTCAGTATACACACACACACACACACACACACACACACACACACACACACATATATATATATATATATATATATATATATATATATATATATATATATTACACAGGCCAGCCAGCTCTCTGAGCTACCGTGCCGGCGTCTGAGACCACATGGCCACTCTGCGCGGCGCCAGATAAGCATTACGCAACCGTTTTAAGTCATTGTGGACGATGTTATTGACGATCAACAGGACGTAATGCCGGATACGCCTACATCTTTCTTTTCAAGTGCCATTTACTAACAATAACAGCTTATCATGTCTAACGAATATAGGTTTGCGTCGGAAACATTTTGACGTCGCGTAATGTGCTGTGTTTCGTAAGGTACTCCATTATGCAGCAGACGTATCTAGTAACGCTAAAGCTTTTGTGTACTGTGTGAACGAACTGATCGTAGGTGCAAATATGAATTAGAACCGCATCTTGAAAGTGTTGTTTAAACCGATACAAAGAGCGCTTTGGATAATGCAGGCTTAAGAAAGTAGAATGACGTACTGAGAAAATTGAGGTATCCTTTTCGTGTATGAAAATTACCACCGGCACGTGACCCAAGACTTGTCCCTTAAACTAAACAGGCGGGATCACAGTCTCCTCCACTGCTGCCTGAGGTCCGGGGAGAACAGCTGGTGGAACAGCAGCACGGAGTAACTCAAGGTCTGCGCACGTCTAACATTCACGTTATCTGTCACTGACTTAAGCTTGTTATCTCTTACTAGCTTCTGTCACTCTATAGCTCTGTCGAATCCCATGAGAACTGTATCCTCTTCCTCACTCTCATACCATCTACGACTTGTCAACTTTATAAGCTTTGAGGTCCTCACATTCTTGTTAGACTTTCAGAAAGTGTCACGATTCATAGTGGCCTTTAAGACTTATCCCGTTATCGAAATTTTAGTTGTAGCGTTCACCGCGTTCATTTCCTGAATACCACAATTCAGTATGTGGGATGCCGCAGTACAAGACTGCACCCCAGATACTCTCCCTCTATCTTAATCATTTTCCATCCATATTTCTTCTAATATATGCTTACCAAACGAGCTGGTTCCTTTTGCTTCTTTCTTTCATAGCTGTGAAGGATATATGAGCATAGGACCGATATTTCCGTTCTTTAACTTCTTTTCGTCATGTCCATCTCTAGAATTTGCCGTTGATTCTGTTAATTCTAGGCTGACATGCAAAACTGAGAACTGAGTACACAGCTCCGTCAACTTTTGTGTTACTACATTACTATTCATTTGTTGAACTTAACTCTGTCTCCGATCAACTCAGTGTTGTAAGCACCTGATTTGGCATTCATTTTTACCATGAGAAACAAATATCTGTATTTAATTTCTTTTAAATTTCACAAACACTTTATCTTCAACTTTTAATACTGAACGCTTGCTCCTAAAAAGTGTAGCCTCTATTCTTGTTGCCATTGTTTCCTTTCCATCTAAGTATCACCAATTTTTAAAACAAAATCTCATTTCAAAGCACATTCATGTCAACAGACGAAGTTCCAACGCAACCACAGCTACGTGGAATGAAAATACTGGCACATCTTTTTATAGTACTTCTAGCAGACGTCTCCTGCAACCGTCTTTTAAATCTTTCAAATTTTATTCGTTAACGGAAGTATTGAAATTCTTCAGCAAGAGTTATCGCACTGCACAGTCTGTAAAACTTGATATATGGTACAATGCAAATTTCGATAGATTTGATCTTATACTGAAATAGAAGTATTGAAACGGAGATAAAACAAAAGTTATCCTCCAGAGCAAGGCAAGCACCATGAAATTCTCGTTGATTGGTGCTACAAACTATAATAATTTCTAAAGCCGAGTAATGCATGTTTCTCCGTCAGTCTTATATTAATCTTGAAATATTTATCGCTTCAACGAGACAACAAATAAATATTATAAAAATATCATTATAATATTAATATTACTCTAGTTTGTGTGTACCTGTCTTTACATCAGATTCACGGCTTCCTCATGTCAGATAAATTTCTTTCTGCTCGTTGTTAAATTCTGGAAAGAACAACACGGGGCGGAGGGAAAGGCATAATTAGACTTCAATAAGCAGTCATTGTGACACTTTTTACACAGAGTAACTTCTTGTTTCTTTTTTAATTATTATTTTTAATTTAGTGATACCTAAGCACATTTCAGTCAGTCTAAAGAAAAAAGGTTTGTTGATTGGCTTGTAAAAGAGGATCGTTCAAACTTTTTCAATAAAAATTGTAAAAAATCAATAGTTTCCTGGGAGTCACACATCAGGCTGTCTACACTGTTTTGTAGGAACTTGTGTCCAAAAAATGGAATTTGTTGTGCCGAATTAAAGGAGTCCGAATTACGCTTGAGAATTACTCTCTGTACATACATAAATGACTACGACATATATTAAGAATACACAGCACTTCTCTGGTTGCATCCACCGTAACCGAGCATATGAGGACCTAGGGAGAACAAGTAACGAAACGTTACACACTTCATTTACGCTAGCCTTCAAGGTTTGCTCGATTCGTGTGACTTTATCAACAATGTCGCAGTCTTCAATTACATCACAAGGCATGAGAAGTAGGATGTACATGTTATGGTAGTTTGTCTTGCCCAATTTGATGTTTAACCAGATCTGTGCCAAGATCTTTTACTGTTTGATAAGATAGATAAGGCGTATCATCAAGGAACAAGCGAGAAACAGTTTCATAAGGATAGTCACTGACCAAGCTGGGGTTTGATGTGAGGATCAACTCTGATTTCTTACGATTTAGTTTCCGGCTTAAGATTTGGGCTGATCTTATAATTGAACAAAGGCAGTAATTCATGCCTCATTTGGCAGAAACGACTTTCTTAGGACTGGCATATAGGTACAGATCGATGTCATCACGGTACAAGTGACAGGTGAGAAATGATAATTACATTAGTAAACAAAACTAATGGACAAAGATCTGAACCCCAAAGGATGCCTGACTTCTTCATTCCACAGATGACTCATTGATACATGTTGTTCCTGAGAGATCCGTCAAGGCTCACCATTAACTTTTTGTTTTGTTTTGACTTATTAAAATGTTCCTTCACATCTATCCACATCTCTTCTGACATCATCAGTCACCCATATTGATGCAGTAATTGTGCTGCGATGTTATCAAAATCCCGAACGATATTTGTAGCAGGTTTTATGAATTTTAAGTCAGTTCACTATTTGATGGTATATGATGATCTCTAAAGCTACGAATAGTGTGCAGTTTAATTCACACACGTGTTACACTTTGGACTACCTTCATATCATATAAGGATTTATATGCACTCTGTAGTAGTAGTAGTAGTAGTAGTAGTATACATCCTTACCGGTACTGAAATTGAAGCTATCTGCGGCCAGCGGAATAATGGCTTCGGCAGCGTTTTCAATCACGTCTACACTCGCTACATCCTAGCCCATCACCTCAAAAGAGGTTCTCAACTTGACTTTCATTCGTTGATACGTGTTATGAGACCAAGGCGTCTGATACATAATTGGTATGACCGATAAATTTATGATGAGTAAGAGTTATCTTTGTTATGATATTCACACTTATTTATCAGAGTGATCTGAAAGTCCATTCCATTGTAAGCTCGACAAGCAAAGTATTAGCACCAACTTAAAAGAGGACACTAGTCGCTTTGGAGATCAGCTACTAGGCGATCATCTGACGCTCCACCGGTGGCGTAAGTCACAGCAGTTACGTGGTGTGTATGTGTTGGCTGGTTGTATGAAATCTGTGCAGTAAGATGGGTCGACGTGTAGACGTGATAGAATGGCTGGAAGGAGCTATGGTGTTTGTACATCTCTGTCACCACACCGCGAATGAAACTGCCTGATTTGTTGGTGTATCAATGTGCACTGCCAAACGTATATTTAAGGAATGGCAGTCATTTGCAACCATGTAAGACGGCGAAAGAACGGTGGTCGTAAAAAAAAGCCTAACCGACAGGGACTGGAGACGAGAGTACGCCTTCTCAATGACAATCGGTTTCAAACCCTACGGAAATTGCTCCTGTTAATAAATGTAGGTTCGTCTCAATCAGTTTTCGAGCAACATTGTGAAGGGAACCGTGTTAGAGACCTGTACCTCCAACACGGTCTTTCCTCACAGCGTCACATGAAGCTGCATGTGTTTAGTAGTATGGATGGCGTACTTCAGACTGGAGTGGGTTCTGTGATATTTGGGTGGTGTTATTCATACCGTGACTAGGGTCCACTCGTTCAGGTTGACATGAACATGAAGCAGGGTGTTTATCTCAAGATTTTCGCTGACCAAGCGTTGCCCTCCCTTCTACATCCCGATAATGAGTATTCTGCAGACCCTCCCGCCTTCCAAGACGACATACGTTTCTAGTTTGACGAACACTCACGCATCTTACTGTATCACCACTGGCCCTTGAAATCACTCTGTCTTATTCCCACAGAAAAGGTCTGGAAGTATTTGGAATGTCGGATGGAATGCCGGAGTCAACATTCCCTCAACTGCGTAGCTCTATGAGATTTATAGCAATCGATTTCTTCAACTGGATATGGCATACCAGAAGAAACTTATGGGTTGTCTCCCTCACCGAATTGAGGCAATTATGAAGGGGAGAGGTGGCGTTATGCGGTATAAGAATGGTTTCTGCTGGGTATAGGTAATATCTTGTCCAGTGTCCTTACTTGTCATTCTGACTGATCCTCTTGTCGTTTGAAAGTTCATAAAATACCCTGAATAATACACTGGGTGAACATTAATAAAACCGACAAACTGCAGGGACGGATTTCTGACTGGATATGGAGGGAAAACGCTCGTATCAACATGTGTCCGGAAAACTCTGTCTAGGTTAATGCATATGTGATCGTTTCCCTATTCATCTCAGTTCTTTTTTCTAAAATCATTCGTAGTCATTTTGGATAATCGCGGTGATCCGCCTCGTACTTACACGATATTTAGATTGCGAGTTACGCGATCGAAGTATCATAGAAACAGTAAACCTTATTTTCCAAGATGACAACGTTCAGCCGGAGAAACACGAAAACCTACCAGTTTAGATATCTTGCTTGGTTTCTTTTTCATACAACCAAATTTGTCTTCTCCTAATGTTGGTTATTCAGTGTATCCATATTTTTCTTTCTACTTTTCACGACACGGGTTGCATGTAAGTACAGGATGGTTACAACATCACCCACGCTATTTGAGCCAGTTTAGAAGGAAAGTATTTACTGTGTGGGCACTCAACTTTATAGGAATGATGTTCGTACTTTACGCCACAGTATTTTCGTTGTCAGTTTTGTTAGTGTCGCGAGTGGCCGTTAGGCGCCGGTGCTGGTACGGCGACGTATGGTTGAAATACAAGCGTCCGTGTGAATGACGGCTGCAAACAGTCAACATGAGTCTGGACGAGGTGAGCAGAGCTTTATTCGTATTTTCGTCTCATTAAAACATTAGCAATAGTGCTGCTACTCTTCGAGAGTATCGACGCATTGAAAGAATACTTAGAGGTCCTCTTTCAGCGGCAGATCACCGGATTTGGCCCCGTATTGTGTCCGGCTGTGGAGTAATCTGAAGGACAGGGTTTTTCAGCGGGACAGTAACGCACGTTGGTGGTGTAACATAAGCATAGCGTGAGAGCTAGCCAACATTGCATCTGAGATGTCTCGTGCAGGAGTAGAGCAATCTCTTTTGCACTGCCGGCCGGAGTGGCCGTGCGGTTCTGGGCGCTACAGTATGGAACCGAGCGACCGCTACGGTCGCAGGTTCGAATCCTGCCTCTGGCATGGATGTGGGTGATGTCCTTAGGTTAGTTAGGTTTAATTAGTTCTAAGTTCTAGGCGACTGATGACCTCAGCAGTTAAGTCGCATAGTGCTCAGAGCCATTTGAACCATTTTTCTTTTGCACTTCCAGGCTGTCGTGGATGGTTCAAATGGCTCTGAGCACTATGGGACCTAACAGCTGTGGTCATCAGTCCCCTAGAACGTAGAACTACTTAAACCGAACTAACCTAAGGACATCACACGCATCCATGCCCGAGGCAGGATTCGAACCTGCGACCATAGCAGTCGCACGGTTCCAGACTGCGCGCCTAGAACCGCGAGACCACCGCGGCCGGCTGTCGTGGATGTGTATGGCCGACACCTTGAGTGACGTTCGTAACCTAGAATGTAAACATGGTACGCCATAAACAAATTTTATGTTCTCAAGGCGAAATTAGTGTTTCTTCCACTGGTTTATTCGTTATTTTCCTTCCGTACGTCCTTACAAATGTTTACACAACGTTTCATTGTCCTACGATCACTCGTTCATAGGGGCCCTCTCAAGCAGCAAAAATTTAATTGTAACCATCCTAAAGATTCAAAGATGATCAAAGGATTTGTGTTTGTATCTGACAGCTTGATGAAGGAGGCGGGAAGTGCAGAGCGCGCGCTGCTGGGTTCTGGAGCGTCCCTGCGCCGGCTGCTGGGCCTGTGGTGGCCCCAGAGGGGGCGTGGCCGCTTCCGGGCCGCCGTCTCCGCCTCCTTCTCGATGCTCGTTGTCGCCTGGCTGCCGTCTTTCACCGCCCTAAAGCTCATCATGGACACCTCACAGGAGCTGGACGAGATCGCACTCTGTTCTCTCGTCATTTTCGTCTCTTTCGGATTTGTGACCAAGGTAGGCATCAAGTTTTTGTAAGAGCTGGTCCACAGATACGTCCATCTGTATGTGGTCACCTGCAACCGTCTTCCGACAACCCAGACTTGTGCCAGCGTACTGAAGGAGCGTGGCTGCGCAGGCAGAGGTCTGGGTGAGCATGTAGCTGTCCGCTGGTAGAATTGACAGTCAGAACCATCTACATCAACATCTACATCTACATCCATACTCCGCTAGCCACCTGACGGTGTGTGGCGGAGGGTGCCTTGAGTACCATTATCGGTTCTCCCTTCTATTCCAGTCTCGTATTGTTCATGGAAAGAAGGATTGTCGGTATGCCTCTGTATGGAGTCTAATCTCTCTGATTTTATCCTCATGGTCTCTTCGCGAGATATACGTAGGGCAATATACTGTTTGACTCCTCGGTGAAGGTATGTTCTCGAAACTTTAACAAAAGCCCGTACCGAGCTACTGAGCGTCTCTCCTGCAGAGTCTTCCACTGGACTTTATCTATCATCTCCATAACGCTTTCGCGATTACTAAATGATCCTGTAACGAAGCGCGCTGCTCTGCGTTGGATCTTCTCTATCTCTTCTATCAAACCTATCTGGTACGCATCCCACATCGGTGAGCAGTATTCAAGCAGTGGGCGAACAAGCGTACTGCAACCTACTTCCTTTGTTTTCGGATTGCATTTCCTTAGGATTCTTCCAATGAATCCCAGTCTGGCATCTGCATTACCGACGATCAACTTTATATGATCATTCCATTTTAAATCACTCCTAATGCGTAATCCCAGATAATTTATCGAATTAACTGCTTCCAGTTGCTGACCTGCTATATTGTAGCTAAATGATAAGGGATGTTTCTTTCTATGTATTCGCAGCACATTACACTTGTCTACACTGAGATTCAATTGCCATTCCCTGCACCATGCGTCAATTCGCTGCAGATCCTCCTGCATTTCAGTACAATTTTCCATTGTTACAACCTCTCGATATACCACAGAATCATCCGCAAAAAGCCTCAGTGAACATCCGATGTCACCCACAAGGTCATTTATGTATATTGTGAAAAGCAACGGTCCTCCGACACTCCCCTGCGGCATACCTGAAATCACTCTTACTTCGGAAGACTTCTCTCCATTGAGAATGACATGCTGCGTTCTGTTATCTAGGAACTCTTCAATCCAATCACACAATTGGTCTGATAGACCATATGCTCTTACTTTGTTTATCAAACGACTGTGGGGAACTGTATCGAACGCCTTGCGGAAGTCAAGAAACACTGCCTGTGAACCCGTGTCTATGGCCCTCTGAGTCTCGCGGACGAATAGCGCGAGCTGAGTTTCACACGATCGTCTTTTTCGAAACCCATGCTGATTCCTACAGAGTAGATTTCTAGTCTCCAGAAAAGTCATTATACTCGAACACAATACGTGTTCCAAAATTCTACAACTGATCGACGTTAGAGATATAGGTCTATAGTTCTGCACATCTGTTCGACGTCCCTTCTTGAAAACGGGGATGACCTGTGCCCTTTTCCAATCCTTTGGAACGCTACGCTCTTCTAGAGACCTACGGTACACCGCGGCAAGAAGGGGGCCAATAACGGCAGACCTGTCCGCCAGACAGGTACGCGGAGCGATCTCCCTGTGAACATGGGCCTTAACCCGTTAGCTACCATGATCCCCATTGGGGAATCGTCTAAAATATATCGAGTACTTCAAGGTCCGAGCTGTCTAAGGCGCTGCAGTCACGGACTGTGCGACTGGTCCCGGCGGAGATTTGAGTCCTCCCTCGGGCATGGGTGTGTGTGTGTTTGTCCTTAGGATAATTTAGGTTAAGTAGTGTGTAAGCTTAGGGACTGATGACCTTAGTATTTAAGTCCCATAAGGTTTCACACACATTTGAACATTTTGAACTTCAAGATCATTCCATTTCTTTTTTATTATTTTACATTCATTTTCCAGTCTCCATATCAATCAGGTAACCCAAAAACAAATGTACGTTGAAGAACAATAATTTGGCAGTTCATGGATTAAGGGCACATAACGTTAATTTCAGTCTACGTGATATCTTTAGTAAACTGAAAATTAATTTTGTGTGAAAACTTATACTATGGTGGTATTTTTTCATGAGACGTGACGTGATTATTGCGTGCCTTGCATATTGGTCGCGCGACCTCGTTTTACGTCGTGAGAGACCGTATTTCAAAGCCCAAATGCATGACCTTGAGTTGAGTAATAATCCAGCTACTCGCTCACTTTGGTCAGCGTACAATCCGCTCAAGGCACCTAATCTGCTTTGCTGTTTGTCTCATGCACGATGTGCCCGCAGTAATTACAAGTAGCGCATGGATCTCCACCAAGGAAGTGGACAGTGACAGGACGTTCCAAACAAAAAGCAAGATGCCTTTTAAAACTGTTTAATCACAACTTCTAATGGTTGATTGGTTGGTTGGTTTGGGGGAGGGGGCCAAACAGCAAGTTCATCGGTCCCATCGAATCACGGAAGGAAGTCGGCCATGCCCTTTCGAAGGAAAGGCATTTGCCTCAAGCGATTTAAAGAAATAATGGAAAAGCTAAGACAGGATGGCTGGACACGGGTTTGAATTGTCGTCCTCCCGAATGCGAGTTCAGTGTGCTAACCACTGCGTCACCTCGCTCGGTCTAATGGTTGTTGCTTACTTATTAATGTTTCTGTCACATGAATTAGCTTTTCGGGTGCCATATTTCATATTTCTCTTATTACGTGGATCAGTTTCGACTTAATGAGACTTTTTGTAGTCATTTGTCTTGTGTTTGGTTTCATGTAACATGCTGTGGTTTCTTCTCCTCTGGCAACCTATATCTGAAAGCAGCACTTATTCTTACAGCCCTACATAATTAGTTGTATAAATTTCGATCTCTGTCTTCCCCTACTAATTTTGCTCTCTACAGACCTCTCAAATTATCTGATACTTACTCTTCTAAAATGTATTGGCTAATTGTGAATTCCATAAAATCAGCTGTGTAGCTACATATCTACTATCCAGTAGTGACAAATGAAAATTTGTGCCGGACTGGACCTCGAAACCGGATTTCCAGCTTGCCGCATGCGAGCGCCTTAACCACTTCGGAATTCCAGTAGTGCACAGGTAGCCGAAATGGTTAAGCTGACAGCTCGGGTTCGAGTCCCGACCCAACACAAATTTTCATATGTCACACTCGGATAGTAGATATGTACCTAAACAGCTGACGTTATCGAATTCGTAGTCAGCGAATACATACAGTGTCTGTTCTTTCAGACATGCACGAAAGAAACTAATTCCCTGTTGTCTTAACGCATGTCCTGCCATCCTGTCGCTTCTTCAAGTTTGTGACTCCCATGTATTCCTTTCTTCACTAGTTCTGATTTCTTATTTTATCAGTCCATTCAATTTTCAGCGTACTTCTCTCGAACCACATTTCAAACTCTTCTGTTCTACTCCATTTTGTTTTTCCACAGCCCATATTTTACTTCGATACAATACTGTGCCTCAGGAGCACGTTCTCATCAATTTCTTCAACAACTTAAGAACTATGTTACATACAAATAGACTTCCTTCAACTAGAGTGCTCCCTTCGTTTGAGCTAGATTACTTCTTACATCTTCTTTCCTTCATCTTTCACGTGTTACTTGCTTACAAGGCAGCGCAATTCCTCGACATAGTCTGTTACGTCACCCCCAGTTTTGATGTAAGTTTGTCGCTAGACTCATTTCTGTTGCTCCTCAGTACTTTCATTTTCTTTAGTTTGCTCTCAGTCCACATTGAGTAAGAATAGACTGTGTATTTAAGTGAACAGGTTCTGCAATTCTTCCTCATTTTCACAGAGAACAGCACTGTCATCAGCAAATTTTATAATTAATATGTTTTCACCCCGATTTTTAAACCGATTTCTAAAGTTTTCTTGTGTTCCCTTGATTACTTATTCGATATACATGTTAAACAGTAAAGGATAAATATTGTACCCCAGCCTTTTTAATCTGAGCACATATTTCTTGGTCTCCTGTTCTTATTACGGTCTTCTTGCTTGAACATGTTATGTGATACCCGCTTTGCCCTGCAGCATAAGCCTATTTTTCAGAAGATTTTGAACATCATACTTCACTTTACGTTGTCGAATGCTGTTCTTTCTCCATTTTTTCACCGATAGTCTTCCAAAGCTGTGTCAAACTCTTACCCTAATACCCGTCCACATATCGTCCAAGTTGACACACAATTCTCTTTCCAGGTTTTTAGCAGACACTTCCGACCACTTGTAGGTCATTTGTCTGGTCTCTCCTCTGCACTTAACAAAGAAATTTTTATGCAGTCTTAATGCTGACTGTTTCATGAGACATTAGTAAGAAAATACTGTTTAACCTCCTTGCGAAATAAAAGAAATACTATCAGCGTGGGTTAGGTGCCCTTCTATAATCTCTATGACCTACCATCTCGAATGTTAGAACAGACTATGGGAACTAAAATTTTGTTGTGCTAAAGCTCGACTGGAACTCTGAACACAAAGTAGCTTGAAACTTAGGATGTGTGAGACTTTGCTTTTCTCAGTTAACGGTCTTTATTATTATTTATTCAGACTTTAAGGAAGGTGAAAATTTAATAGTGATGAAGGACTGGAATCTGATAGCAGGACAAACAGGAGAAGGGAATACAGAAGAAAAATGTAGACTGGAGGCAAGGAACGAAAGATAAGCTGTTTGTCAGAACTTTGTACAGAGCACAAATTAATCATTACAACAGTCGGTTTAAGAATCATAGAAGACGCTGGAGGCAACGAAGAAAGCATTAAATAATGACGATCACCACGACGAAGATTACGTCTCTGATGATGCAGCAACAACAACAAGTTTCCGACATCTCATCACGCTCATTCAACAAGTTCCGACAGGCAAAAGATGTGATTAATAAGCACTAGCCAGCAAGTTCTATCTTACTGACGAAGCATCGCATTTCAGTTTTCCACATTCGTAAGGTACATCGTCTCAGAATTATGCAAGCTTCGAGATAGGCATAATCAAAGATACTCAATCTCTAAAGTGCGTGTTGTATCTCTGCATTTCAAAATTAGAGGAAAAAGATATGCATGTTGCAGGAACTAAAATGTTTTCTCTGCATCTCTGTGTTGTGGCTGACCACAGTTTTGCAGTAAGGCGAATTATTGATATACTGCTATTTAAAGAGTACAAGGTAATGCAAGCAAGCATGTCTCACATATCATATCGGTTATCAGTGATCGCTAGCCTCCTCGGAGATAGAACATAACTCCAGCTGGGTGCTACTATAGACGCTGCACTCTATTACATACCGAGGTGCTAGATGTAATACTGCCTATGTTTTTAGATCTCCTTTGAAATCAAATACAATCTCTCGTATCTGTTCCCAAAATCCAATACTTGGTGTCGATGCTGATAATGGTCTGCATTAAGCTGAAATTGATGAAGACATTGACGAACAGGCACTCACGTTAAACTGAGGAATATATTAATGAAATAATTAGACAGCCGCCTAGACGTTAGAGAGAACATTTGCTTTAGAGCAAAGAAATCCTTTCTTTATTTTACGAAGATTAAATTGAACAATTAATGAAATTATTAGACTAATGTAAAGTTCTGTGTAATAAAACTTTTTATCGAAAGTATTTTTCTTTGGAAGATTTGTTTATTATTACTAAAGTTGATGCAATTCAAAAGGATAGTTTATTACCACAAAAACTCAACAACTATGCTCTATTACACTAACCCCATGAATATGAGGTGTGATTCTATCCTCATACCACATGTGCCGTTCCTACACTCCTGGAAATTGAAATAAGAACACCGTGAATTCATTGTCCCAGGAAGGGGAAACTTTATTGACACATTCCTGGGGTCAGATACATCACATGATCACACAGACAGAACCACAGGCACATAGACACAGGCAACAGAGCATGCACAATGTCGGCACTAGTACAGTGCATAGCCACCTTTCGCAGCTGCTATTCTCCCATGGAGACGATCGTAGAGATGCTGGATGTAGTCCTGTGGAACGGCTTGCCATGCCATTTCCACCTGGCGCCTCAGCTGGACCATCGTTCGTGCTGGACGTGCAGACCGCGTGAGACGACGCTTCATCCAGTCCCAAACATGCTCAATGGGGGACAGATCCGGAGATCTTGCTTGCCAGGGTAGTTGACTTACACCTTCTAGAGCACGTTGGGTGGCACGGGATACATGCGGACGTGCATTGTCCTGTTGGAACAGCAAGTTCCCTTGCCGGTCTAGGAATGGTAGAACGATGGGTTCGATGACGGTTTGGATGTACCGTGCACTATTCAGTGTCCCCTCGACGATCACCAGTGGTGTACGGCCAGTGTAGGAGATCGCTCCCCACACCATGTTGCCGGGTGTTGGCCCTGTGTGCCTCGGTCGTATGCAGTCCTGATTGTGGCGCTCACCTGCACGGCGCCAAACACGCATACGACCATCATTGGCACCAAGGCAGAAGCGACTCTCATCGCTGAAGACGACACGTCTCAATTCGTCCCTCCATTCACGCCTGTCGCGACACCACTGGAGGCGGGCTGCACGATGTTGGGGCGTGAGCGGAAGACGGCCTAACGGTGTGCGGGACCGTAGCCCAGCTTCATGGAGACGGTTGCGAATGGTCCTCGCCGATACCCCAGGAGCAACAGTGTCCCTAATTTGCTGGGAAGTGGCGGTGCGGTCCCCTACGGCACTGCGTAGGATCCTACGGTCTTGGCGTGCATCCGTGCGTCGCTGCGGTCCGGTCCCAGGTCGACGGGCACGTGCACCTTCCGCCGACCACTGGCGACAACATCGATGTACTGTGGAGACCTCACGCCCCACGTGTTGAGCAATTCGGCGGTACGTCCACCCGGCCTCCCGCATGCCCACTATACGCCCTCGCTCAAAGTCCGTCAACTGCACATACGGTTCACGTCCACGCTGTCGCGGCATGCTACCAGTGTTAAAGACTGCGATGGAGCTCCGTATGCCACGGCAAACTGGCTGACACTGACGGCGGCGGTGCACAAATGCTGCGCAGCTAGCGCCATTCGACGGCCAACACCGCGGTTCCTGGTGTGTCCGCTGTGCCGTGCGTGTGATCATTGCTTGTACAGCCCTCTCGCAGTGTCCGGAGCAAGTATGGTGGGTCTGACACACCGGTGTCAATGTGTTCTTTTTTCCATTTCCAGGAGTGTAGTTTAATGGTACAATGCATCTCAATTCCATTTTTAAAAATGAATCGTTAGCAAATAACTCCTGAACTATTGCATGCAATTAAGAAATACAAAGAGAAAGAGAGAAATGGAATCTGACGTAAGATTAGCAGAGTTGATAAGTGTCGTGTCTCTTAGTAGGCCAGTCGCGGTCTTACCAGACACTCCCACTGCAGATATGTGAAGATCCTCCTTAAAGTCACTGTCTCTCTCCCCCCCCCCCCCCTCCTTTCTCTCTCTCTCTCTCTCTCTTTTCTAGGCCAAACAGCAAGTGGTTGCACGTACGTTAGTAGTATATCAATACAGAGCGTATGCGTGTGTGTGTGTGTGTGTGTGTGTGTGTGTGTGTGTGCGGGTGTGTGTGTCTTAAATTTAATGACCAGAGAGGGCAGTACATACAGAGGACAAGCATTATTGTGCAGTGTGTGTGTGTGTGTGTGTGTGTGTGTGTGTGTTTGTGTACGGTCTTTGAAAATGACGCTAGTTCAAGCGTAGCTCATGTAAGTTTTCCGAAATACTGCATATCTTCTAACTTGGTGCTATTTCTATACAATTCAACTGACTGACCATCTTACTTTAACACTAGACTGAGATTCACGGGTGCGGGGAGGAGAGAGTTGGAAAGGGGAAGAGGAGGGCATGGAGTACAATACACAACTCGGCTAGTTCTACAATGTCGCCATTTTTATATTTCCCACCATCATTGTGTTCTTGTATTTGATTAATTTACCACCACTGTAACCCCTCATTTTTCAATTTCATCTTGCATTTTTAAATTTCCCATCACCATTGTAGTATTTTCTTTAAATTTCCTGCCAGCAGCATCTCGAACTATTTTACTTTCTCACTGCTACAATCTTTGATTTTTTCGGCGACTGCTGCGTCAGTTACTGGCAGAAACCTGATCTATGAGTCAGAAAATATAGATATACTGCTGATCAAAACGAAGTTTTCTTGATTTCCCTAAATCTTTCCAGGTGAATGGCAGGACGGTGCCTTTGAAAGGCTCTGCCGATTTTCTTCGCTGTCCTTGGCGCAATCTGCGTTTATGCTCAATCTCTAATGACCTAGATATCGACGGGACGTTAAACCGAATCTTTCTTCCTTCTTCTTCAAAAATACATTGTCAACTTTTACCTGCAGTCTCTCCCTGTAGCTAACCAACTTCTACCCTACCGACGACGACTTACAACCAACTCAAAAATCACCAACACGTGCAAAATGCCCTGTCGTTACTCACGTCTGTTATCGTAACTGACTCGTCTAGTAACGGTCTTACTTATTTTCCAGCAGTAATACTTTAAAGTGATATTCCAGTCCTTTATATGGGCAACACTCTCTTCAGGATTTAGCAGAGTACTGAGTAATTTACTCTCTACTTTTCTCCTATTTGTCCTAAATTACAGAATATACTACAAATACGGGCAGTCTGCATTACGATCAGTAAGTTCACTACTACTCGCGATTTGGACTGGATATGAAAGTTGATTATGTTTGCAATCAGTCTACAAGTAAGTACTATTATAGCTGTTGGTATTATCTGTTGGCAGGCCTCGTTCTTCATCTATCAGAGTAATACTCTGCACCAGCTGCTGCAAGTGCTGCATGAATCGAGGCGTTTCAACAGCGGCCGAAAAGACAGTGAGGAAATCCGGCGCCGATACCAAAAGCTGTCACGCCGCATGTATATCTTCATGCAGGTCTGGACCCACAGATTTCTATTTGGCAAATTATATTACACGTGACACATTTCCGCGCATGGATAGGTTTTCTCTAATTAGTAATGACAGTTGATATTTTACATTAGATGAACGAAGAGAAGCAGACTTCTGTAATGACAACTATGCCTCTAACTTAACTTCTTTGCTTGAACTAGTCAGCTAAGTGATGGTTTTTACAGAAGTTGAGCAAATTAATGTGAATATGGTGGAAGGCCGCCGTTTCACATCGATATAGCGAAACATCTCCTGGGGATCGATTCATATATATCCTGAATGATGTTCAACCGATTCTGCATCATTCTTTGCAAATATTCAGTTCCATTCCCTTGAGAAATTGTGAAAGAGATTAAGGACCCCTAACTTACGTTTCCAAATATAATTAATACTGAAATTTAATTCTTATGGACGTCAGCAGATAAATGTCTCTACATAAACAATGTGAATAAAATGAAACATAGCTAAAATGTGACACGACCCATCCATGTTTTGGGTGGAGCAGTCTGTGGACACTATAAGCTTGATCTTCCAATAGCTGCCATAGTCCTCACGTTCACACTCATGAAATTCCGTTTTGTGACATTCCAGTTGCCGAATTTGCAGCTTTTTGCTCAAGATGGCCTGCGAATGCAATACCAGTGACTTACTAGCAACTCCTGCATCTCCAGTACTTCCAAAAAGAAATACAATTACTCACTTGTGTAACAGGCAATCAGTTTTTGATTACCAAAAGTCGTATGAGGAAGATATGATGATCTCAGAAGATGCAGTCACCTGCCGAAAATAATGACTGCGCCACTGGCTGATCATTGTCATCTAAAAAAACGTTTACGCCTTAAAAGTTATATTTCCTTAGAGTGTTAGCAGAAGACCGCAGAACATCACAATATGACAACCCAAATTATATGAGAACCTCTATCGAACTTCGCGATATGAATTAGAGGCTTCCAGTGATTTCGCCAAATGTTAACGCGTTCTGCGGCGGAGAACAGCGTAAAAGTCAACTCGACGAATCACATAAAACGTTCCCTTCGGTCATCAGCCGCGGTTTCTCTTCTATTGCACCACTGAAACCTCTTCTGGTTTATAGTAATCTTGGCGTTTCGACTCTATGCAGTACCGGCAACACTGTTTCCGTTGACAGTTTTATGAAGAAGTAGGTTTAGTGTTTTTCTTTTTCCCTGTATTTAGAGCAAAACACGAATTATCCATTATCTCTACCACATATGCGATTCCTGTTACAGATGCCACGATTAAACAGGCATGGATGTGGGTGATGTCCTTAGGTTAGTTAAGTTTAATTAGTTCTAAGTTCTAAGCGACTGATGACCTCAGCAGTTAAGTCCCATAGTGCTCAGAGCCATTTGAACCATTTGCAAATGTGTGAGGGATCATTAACAGAGAGAACAGACGTGGCTTTGGGTCTTGTCCACTCGTCTGGTATAGGGTGCCTAATGGATGCCGCGTTCTTGGAATGCTATACAACAATTCCAGAAAATAACATTAGTAGTTTTATTTCTATAAAGCAAGTTGACAGCACTTAACTTTAATGTACAAAGCGATTGGCGACATGCAACATAAATCCGAGTCCAGTCTATAGACAATGTTGCTGCAAGTTGACACACGTCACTGATAACGGTTCTCGTAACACTCTGTGCAAGGCCGTGCTAATACTCCGTGAATACTTTCCACTAATGTCCGGGCGAGGCTCGCAGGAGTCGCGCTTATATTCGCTACTTGCAGGTGTCGCTCCTGTCGTGGCGCGGTCGGCGGTCGTAATCAAGCACCCCAGGCCGACGTAGTTTCACCGCCTGGTCTTGCCTTCTTCGTCTTCGTTTCGGCGCTTGTGGTTATGCCAGACCGCTTGGTATGAAACCTGTCCGGGTTTCCTAAAACAAAAGCGTGACTCCTATCTTTAGAGAACATTAAAGTCATCAGTTGTTCGAATTAACCGAATCGGTTGCTCTGAACGGATAACAATTCATACTATTTACTTCGTTTATTCATTTCATAAGTAACAAAGCTCATACCAGTGGTTAGAGCCAAACAAACGCATTTTCTCCTAGTTGTCAGTCTTCTGGCTGGTTTTATGCGGTGCTCCTGAGCCAACCTCTTCATCTCACGGTATATGCTCAGTTACGTGTTGGGTGCATACGAATACCTGTTTTCCCCTTCAGTTTTTACCCTCTACAACCCCCTCTAGTACCATGAAAGTAATTCTCTGATGTCGTAAATCATGTCCTACCGTCCTGACCCTTCTTCTTGTCAGTGATTTCCGTATGTTCCCTTCTCCACCGATCCTATGAAAAACCTCCTCATTCCTTATCAATCTACTTACGAGGGCTGTTCAATAAAGAATGATCATAGTTTTCTATGGTCATAATTTCTCGCGCTAAAATTTAATCTTATGATATTCTGTTAGCTTCATGTACAACAAACACGCTATAATAGTTTCATTGTTGGAACTCCTGGTACCCGCCTGCGAGAGGCAGGCATGGTCAGACATACTATATAGTATCGCCTATCGCTGCAATGGAAGTAACACTCGAGGAACAATATGCGGCTTCGGAATTCTGCTTTCGTCTCAACAAATCTTCAGCTGAGGCCTATGCAATGTTGCAGGAGGCCTATAGAGAGTCTGTTCTTCCCTACAGCACAGCTCGAAGGTGGTTTAAATGTTTAAAGAGGGGAGACAATCAATTTCAAAGGTAGATGGACCCTATGCTCTAATTACTACTCTTACAGAAGGAAACATCAACTCTGCTGCTGTCATTGTGAGAGTGGATAGACGAATTACCTTAATATCACTTTCTGAAATACTGAACATTTCATTGGGTGCCACCCACACGTTGGTGACAGAAAAATTACACATGACACCTGCTTGTGCGCAATGGGTTCCAATACTGTTGATTCCCGAACAAAAGGACGTTCACGTGCAGATTTGCATGCAATTAAAGCTAATGTTAGAAGAAGATCCGGAGTTTCTTTCAAATATAATCACTGCTGATAAAACTTGGCTACATCATTTTGATCCTGAGAGCAAACAGTGTGGAAATGTCATTCATCTCCAACCCCCAAAAAAGCAAAAGTGGATGCGTCCGCTGGGAAAGTTACGTTCATCTCATTCTTTGATATTCATGGAATGGTTTATCAGCATAATGTACATACACACACATCAGCAACTGGACAATACAACAGGGATGCCCTGAAAAAATTGCCCATATCAGGTGCAAAAGACCACATTCCCGTGAAGCAGGTCGGATGCTGCACCACGATAGTGCGCTGCCGCATATTGCGAATGTTGTTGCTGAATATGTTTCAAAACCCAACTTGAAGTGCATCCCTCACCCTTCCTATAGTCCGGATTTAGCTCCATGTGACTTTTTTCTATTTCCTGACATGAAGAAACGACTTCGTGGGAGGCTTTATCAATCATCAGAAGGAGTGGTGAAGGCTGCGGAGGCGATTTTGAAAGACCTCTCAAAATTGGTCTCCAGCATGTATTTGAAGACTGGCAGAAACTCTGGGACAAGTGCATCGTATTCATGGGAGACTAGTTTGAGAAGGACCATCAAATTGATGAGGATGAGTAAAAGTATGTTGTCAAAAAAAATTATGATCATTCTTTATTGAACAACCCTCGTACATTCAGATGGACGTAGGCTTTATATTTTAAATAGGTAACTATTTACCCAATATGCAAATAGGAAACTTTACCAAAAATCTAGAAAAGTTCTTGCCCAATTTACGTCAAATTTTTATACGATACTCTAATGTAGAATGATATGGACATAACACATTTATTTTTTAATGTATGTGCTGTATACATATATATGTAACGTACAAAGGGGAAACATTGTTACCAAAAATCTCGAAAAGTTCTTGACCAGTTTATCTAAACTAGTTACAAGATGCTCTAATGAACGTTCGGACATAGGCTACGTACAGTTTAATGTATACAAAATATAAATATATATGCAATGTATAAAGGGGAACTATCATTACCACAAATGTCGAAAATTTCTGCACCGATTTACTGCAGTTTGTACACGATAGTCTCATGAACAGTCGGACAAACATATGCCATATAAACAAGTGGATGATATTTCTCCGAAAGTCTGATAGTATGTCGCCAACCCATAGATACTACACACCAACTTGAACACTGTATGCTTGCCTTCCCCCCCCCCCCCGCCCTCCCCCCCCCCCCCCCATGGTTTCAGAAATTCAGGTGCAATGTTATCAATTCCTTCTGCCTCATTTGACCTCATGTCTTCCAGAGTTCTATTAAATTTGTCTGTAATACTGATACGTCTTCCATATCAGATCCAATTTATTGTTTTGTCGCTTCATAATGACAAGTGCTCCCAGTACTAGGGACCCTCAGTGTACTCTTTCCATCTACATCCTCTCTCCTCTGATTTCAACAGCGGAATTCCCGTTGCACTATTAATGTTACCACAGTTACTTTTAATTTCACTCGTCGTTTTGACCTTTATATACGATGTCAGTCCTCCAGACGGCCATTTCCTTTTCGATTTCTTCACATCTTTTCTACACCCATTTCAGCCTGACTGCCCTGTACTTCTTATCTATTTAATTCCTAAGTGATTTATTTTCCTGTGTTCCCGTCTTGTCCGCAACACTTTTGTAACATCCTTCTTTCGTCGATCAATTTAAGTATTTCTTTTGGTACCAAAAGTTTCTATGGAGTTATCTTCCTGTATCTATGTTGTCCAAAATCTGGGATTGCCCTTATAAGCAGTTAAATAAAATTTGACTATCACAATGAAGTTTCCATTGTTGTTTTCAGTCTCCATACTGAAACATCACACTATAACAGTTCTCGGTAGCCTCATAATTGTTTATACAAGAATGTAGTTCGCCGACTGCTGCTACTAACTAAGAATGACGATATTGATTTGTCAGCTGAGTTGTAATTACGCGCATTATCGGCAAATAAACCAGTTAATCATTCAATGCTGCCCTACCGTTTGACGGAAAACTTCCAAACTCATATTTGATCAACATCTGCAAACTGTTCAAGGTTTATACTACACATAATCTGAACAATGATACTTTCACCCCACATAAAGGCGTTGGTGGTACTTGAATTAGATTGCAAGATATGTCTCGTACAGGAGAAGGTGCGCTTAGCTCCCAAAATTCCAGAGAACCGGCGATGCATAATGGATCACATTGATCTACTCCAAAATGAAGAGGTGGCACAGGAGAAGAATTTGTGGCGGGCCGCAGCAAACCAGACAGAAGACTGATGACACAAAAGAAGCAATACCTGTTAGGAAGTTTGCTAATACCAAAATAACGATGCAACAATGTAATTATCGCAGACGTACTAATGTGCAGACCAGTTTCAAAGATGATACCACTTTTGTGTCGTCACTTCCTCTCCTGTCCCAGCTTCTTCGTCTCAGAGTAGCACTTGCACCCTATATCCTCAATTATTTGTTGAATATGTTCCAGTGTGTCTCTTCCTCTATAACTTTGACCCCCCACACCTCCATCTACTACCATGGAAGATATTCCCTGAAGTCTTAACAGATGTCCTATCATCCTGTCTCATCTTCTTGTCAGTAATCATCCCGTCCTTTCTTCTTGTCAGTATTTCCATATGTTACTTTATTCGCCGATTTTACGGAGAACCTCCCTTCCTTATCTTATCAGTCCACCAAATTTTGAACATTCTCCTATAGCTCCACACATCAAACACTTTGATTCTCTTCTGTTTTGGTTTTCCTACAGAACTTACATAAGCGAAAGGTCGACCAAAAGTGCAATGAATTACTGATAAGTTCCTAAACAAGCTCCTGATATAGGATGTGTATTCCTGGTTGTTCATGTTATTTCGTTCAGCCCTTGAATGATAGCGTATGCCACTGTTCTGTCGTGAACGTACCAGTTATTTTTTCTTTATGTTTTTTCAGGTGACCTCGTTACAGGCGCTCGCCGGTTGGGTCTCTGCTCCACTACTGGTACGCGCTTTCCGGACCTCTGACGAGGATTCAGTTGAATCCTATCGCCAGTTTCCGGTTCCTCTCTGGTTCCCGGGGAATATATATTCGTCACCAACATACGAAATACTTTATCTAGTTCAGTTTCTATGTATAATAGTAGCACCTCAAACATCCACTTGTATAAATATCTTCTTCATACACATGATGCTGATGGTTGCAGCAGAACTAGAAGTTTTGAATGTCAACATCTCATCTATTCGGAAAGTTCACCTAAGGCTTGAAGGGTCTGAAGATCAAGAGCAGAGACGTCGGAATAAAGAAAAGTATGAAGAATTCGACATTAAAAGTAATGCATTTGTTCATAACACAGGCGATTCGTCGACGGAAGATGTCTCAGATGAAAATACAAATCTGCTGCTGGTGAAGAACATTCAGCACCATCAGGTAATCCTCAGGTAAGCAACAACGGCTTCTGTGATAATTGGACACATATTTCAGATTGTAGCTGCCACTCTACGGCAAACAGTAAGTCGTGTTGTAACTTCATGAAATATTAGAGCTGTATATTGGACTGGAGATGTTTTCAAAGACCGTGACATGTAGAGAGAAGTACGGATAGCTTGAAGATTTGTAAGAGAAATGAGGCATAAGGCGTAGCTCAGCAGCTAATTCAGGAAGATCATTTCCTTCAACGGTGACGGTCGGATTTCGCTTACGGTCTAATTAAGCTTTTCTCATGTGGCTTGTCGCGACACATTGGTGTGTCGCCATTACGTCCCAGATGTGTCGAGTGATTTTTAATGTCTTCTCTTCGGCTGATAAAATATCTAGAACATAGGAAATTGGTGCCAAATTGTTTCTTAGAGTTACTCAAATTGCAAGAAATCGCCTATATTATAAGTGATTATAGGCACTTAAACATGTATCATATCATGGTAATTGGGATTTTTTTTTGTATTCAGCTCTAAAGCGAACCATCCCGCATTCCATGGGTAATTTTCACCCAAGAGTACCGTTTTCGGTGGCGTGCAGCATCCATTGATCTATTTCCCGAACGGTCTCCATTATCTTTTTCGGCATTTTCGGTTGACTCAGTACAAAATGTCGGTGGATACTCAAAGTGGATTTCTGGATATACTGGATTATTTTTTGTCTATCATTTCACTCAAGAGCCAAAGAAACTGGTACATCTGCCTAATATGTGTTGGGCCCCACGATCACGCAGAAGTGCCGTAACACGACGTGGCATGGACTCGACGAATGTCTAAAGTAGTGCTGGAGGGAACTGACACAACGAATCCTGCAGGTCTGTCCACAAATTCGTAAGAGTACAATGGGGTGGAGATCTGGTCTGAACAGCACTTCGTAAGGTATCCCAGGAATGGTCAATAATGTTCATCTCTGGGGAGTTTGCTGGCCAGCGGAAGTGTTTCAGAGGAATGTTCCTGGAGTCACTCTGTAGCAATTCTGGACGTGTGGGGTGTCGCACTGTCATGCTGGAATTGTCGGAATGCACTTCATACGTGTCACCTGTCAGAGTCGTATCTAGGCGTATCAGGGGTCGCATATCACTCCACGCCCCACAACATTACAGAGCCTCCACCAGCTTGAACAGTCGTCTGCTTACATGCACGGTCCATGGATTCAAGAGGTTGTCTCCATAGCCATACACGTTCGTCCACTCGACGCAATTTGAAATGAGACTCGCCCGACCACGCAACATGGTTCTAGTCATCAGCAGTCCAATATCGGTGTTGACGGGCCCAGGACAGGCATATAGCTTTGTGTCGAGCAGTCATCGAATGTACATGGGTGGCCCTTCGGCCCATATCGATGACGTTTCGTTGAATGGTTCGCACGCTGACACTTTTTGACGGCCCAGCATTGAAATCTGTAGCATTTTTCGGAAGGGTTGCACTTCTGTCAGGTGGAACGATTCTCTTCAGTCGTTTTTGGTCCCGTTCTTTTAAGATCTTCTTTCTACCGCAGTGATGTCAGAGATTTGATGTTTTAAGGGATTCCTGATTTCCACGGGACACTCGTGAAATGGTCATATGGGAAAATCCCCACTCATGACTCTCGGAGATGCTGTGTCCCATAGTTCGAGCGCCGACTGTAACACCATGTTCAGCCTCACTTAAATCATGATAACCTGCCGTTGTAGCAGCAGTAACCGATGTGACAATTGCGCCACACACTTGTTGTTTTATATATGCGTTGTCAACCGCAGCGCCGTATTGAGCCTGTTTACATAGCTCCGTATTTGAATACGTATGCCTATACCAGTTTCTTTGGCGTTTCAGTTTATAACAGGGCCGGCGTCAATTTCTCAGTATTTTATTTTTGGGTAATCAATCGTCATTTGTTTCGTTGCTCGGGCCAGTTTATCTACGAATTTCAATAGTTTTCGTGCCTTTGCTAGTTCCTTGTGAGGTTGATTTGTAATAGGAAAGCAAAAAGAAAGCCTTAGACATCAACAGCTCTTCTATGTTTGGGGAGAGTGGAGATGAATACAGAGTTACTAACATTAGAAACAGACCATAATTTGAGCCGTCTCTGGCATCAACTCTCTATAACAACATAAAACCAGGATCAATCAAGGTCCAACATAACGGCCTCTGTAGAGAAGAATGTGTAAGTTTCGGGTTCACGTGCACAGGCGACGAGGGCAATCCTGCAGTGAAACGTTTAGTGTGCGGCACGATTTTGTCAAATGAAAGTGTGGTACTTTACACGCTGGAAACGTTTTCAGAAAGATTTCAGAAAGAAACCACCCCCCCGTCTCTCAAAAATGTCGATAGCATTTTCAGTGTCTGTATGTTTCCACTCAAGCATCTTCAGTCGTGATGGGAAAACAAGTAAAGCTCTCAGGTGAAGCCCATTTGGCAATATTCAAAATGTCTGTAATTATTTGCAAGAAACAGAAAACCCATAACAACGACGAAAAGCTTGTTTCACGAGCACGTAAAGAAATTGTTGCTAGTATGTTGGGACCGGAAGGAGTTGGTCAGATTTCAAAAGTACCTCTGTCAAATCATACAGTTCATCGGCTCATTATGGATATGTCGGTTGATATTCAAAGTAATGTTATAGAAAATTTAGCAAACACGCAGTTCGTCCCCAGTTACATGAAAGCACAGACATTTCCGAAAAAGCTCAATTATTATCTTTTGTAAGGTCTGTTTGCGTATCCGAAATTACTGAGCAATACTTGTTTTGTCAAGAACTGGAAACGGCAATCATTGGAGCTGATATATTTCTGCTGTTGGGAGTTGCTTTCAACAAAACGGATTCACATTGACGGACTGCATTGAAGTATGTACTTGTGGCAGTGCTGCAACGATAGAAAATATAAAAGGGTTGCTAACTTTTGTGCTGAATAAAAAATCATCAGTAATAACTACTGATTTCTTTCTACATAGAGAAGCTTTATTAGTGAAGACTATGGATGGAAATCGTTTGGGCGACGTTATTCAAACGATTGTTTCAGTTACCAAAAAACTAAAAGTTCCTCCTGTAAAATCGCGTGTGTTTGAGAAACTATGTAAAGTGATGGGTACAGATCATAAACTGTTGTTATTCCGCAGGAAAATCTGTCGGCTTTCCAAATGAAAAATACTTACCAGAGTCTTAGAACTTCAAGACGAGTTGCTTGCATATTTTGAAACTAATGATAATCGTAAGTTTGATCACTCTCATTGTCTTAAAAGCCTCGTCTGGTGAGTCGAGGTGTTGCACCTTTCCGCTATTTTCAACAAATTTCATGCTTTGAATTCAAGTGTGCATGACGGCATGAAATGATCATATTATCAGCGTATTTTCTAAGAAGCTCAACCTTTGATCTCAGCTGTAAGGGGGAACGATCAATCCTCTTTTCCAGCAACGGCTACTGCCTTAAGTTAGCTGAATACAGAAGAAAAAATCAGATAAGAAACATATGAAAGGGCACCTGTCTGAGTTACAAGAAGGGATTTTTCCCCATCTCGAGTAGTGGCTGGAAGTGTTCGATTGCACCTCACGAGGAAAATATATTCAAAGCAGAATTAAACAGGTTCGAAAAACAGAAACTTAATGGAATATCATCTAAAGCAGTCCATAGATCGAAACTTAAAGTAAATGTTCCCCATGTTTAATGGATCTCACACAAAAATGAATATCCGGATAACGCGAACAAACCAATATCCATTACATTGTCCTTCTCAAAACCCTACATGTGCGAGGCTGCATTCTCTACATTGAAGTTTATGACGAATATTAAACACGACTACAAGTCTCGTGGATGGTTAGATGATTGTTTGATTTGTCAAGAGATCGTCCAGGCATGGGCCCACTTTGAAAAATTGCAAGTCTCTCACTAGTTTATGTCTTTTTGTATTTCTGATGTTACTGTTTATTTTTATATTCCTGCTTAAGAGTCGTAAGTTCCTTTTATGTTCATATGTTTCTACTCATGAATCTTATGTAATTATATTGTGAAATTCGTATCTCACAATCTTCCCATGAAAACAAAATATGTGTTCTATGTACTTTATGTGTTTTCGTTTTTTCTTTTATTCCTGTTTAAGAGGTATAAGTATCTGATTTGAATAATGAAACCTGCATCAGTTGCTTATTTTTTCAAGCTTAGCACAAAACACTTGGAAATTTTTTTCTCAAGTGCGTCTGTTTACATGAGTATCTTTGGTCATGTCTGCGTGCGCGATTTTCTGCGTCTCACGCGTCTGTTTGAGGATATACTGCTATCGTAAGATCGAAAAAAAGAGTCTTTGAGTGTTCTTAAATACTAATGCTAGAAATGGTATTTTGTTTGTCTGATTATCGGTGTTGTGCCTGCTCCATTTTACAGAATATCGCACACACACAAATCATCAGTTACACTGTTTGTTTTAATAATCAGAACATGCTACCAAAATATTACGATACTATGGTTTCACAAAGAGTTTGTACACAGTCAGAAGTATTACAGTGTTTTTGGATAACATTATTTCTATAAGGCTGTCAATTGCAAAATGTATTTCTGGCAGTACTGACTACCGAATTACAGATTAAGTTTTTAGAAAACTGAGAATATGAACATATTTATGAAAACTGCTGCAGCTATCTTATGCAAGAGAAACATTTATAGAAATTAACTGATTCACTATCTAGTCCGGTTCATGAAAATCTCTGTTATTGGGCCAAATCTAGATGAGCGCATGACCTCATGTGTTCGCTGATAAATGTTATCACTGAATGCAAAGTAATTCTATTTGAGAATTTTTTTAGTAACTCTATAAATTCAATAATAACAACTTGCGAACACTTTTTTGGTTTAGAAAGGTGTTCTTTGTTACTGCAATGGCATCTTTAACAGGGATATTGGAATATAGTTTTCGTGATACGAATATATGTTTCGTGATATGTGTGCAATACTGTAAAAAACCGAACCATATTAGTCAGGAAAATGAAAGAAATAAACTTTCCAGGAAGTGCACATTTTACAGCACTAGACATCACAAACTTACATTCCAATATCCATGTTACAGAAGGCATTGCTGTAATAAAGAACAACTTATTAAATCACAAGATGAGTTCACTAGCTGAAATTACTGAATTTATAGAGTTACTAGAAATAATCATCAACTACAACTACTTTACATTCAATGGTAACACTTGTCAGTAACCAAATGGGATAGCCATGGGATCAGCCATATCTGCACAGTAGCAGACATTTTCATAAAACACCTAGAACGGATAATATTCAAGGAACCCTGCTTAAAAAACGTAGTATTCTAAAAAAGATATGTAGATGATACCTTAATTTCTCTCAAAGAGAACAGCATAGACATCAATAAGATCATAAATTTGTTTAATTAAGTAATAAGTAAAAAAAACTTCACAGCTGAATAATAAAACAATAATAGCATTAATTTTCTGGACGTGTGAGCAGAAAACAGAAACAACAGGCACAATTTCAAAATATACGAAAAGAGACAACTTCCAGAAACACAATCCATGCCACATCATGTTACCCACGTGTACAGAAGAGAGCAGAACACTTAACGACGGTACACGGAGCAAACAAAATCCCAATGAACAAAGTTACAGGGAAAAAGAGTGTGACATCATTAGACAAACTGCCGAGGCCAGTGACTTCCTCAGGCTAATGACAGACAGTATGCAGAGAAAATAACAAAAAAATGTAATCCAAACACACTGTAACACCTCTGATAGTGTACAAAGTCTTTGTGAAACCATAGTATCGTAATATTTTTGTAGGTTGTTTTGATTACTAAAACTAACAGTGTAAGTGATGATTTGCGTGTAATTGAATTTCTGTATAAAGGAGCAGGCCCAATACCTGTAAGTAGACAAACAAAAATACTATTTTCCTTTGCGGCTTACTTTTTGCCTAACATACAATCATCAAAATCATGGATGATTTGCACAGTGATGAATTGAAGCAAATTTTGTCTCTAATCTTTGATTATTACTTCCCAGTAACTCCTACTATGCTGTGTAAGGATCTTTAATTAAAAAATAATAGTAACTGATGTCAGTATATATACTGTAAACACGCACAAGTCCACATCCGGAAACGGTGTCGTCAGTGAAATACAATACATTCGCATTGAAAGCAAATTTGTTACGAACACCAATTTGTAGCCAGAAGACAACTGACTTCCTGGGTGGAAATTGCAGCTGTTTATTCAAACATCGAATATTGCAGAACATACAAATATTAGAGTCATTAGATATGTTAAGAACCTTCTAGTAATGATAAATATTAAATAACAAATAATTACTGATGGTCTGATTTGAAGCTGCGACCCAAGTACGCCAATTAGCGATAGTAACTACTACGCCATACTGCATACACCACAGCCATTGACACTGCTCTCTCTCCAAGAAACACAGTGACCCGCTGTTTCAGAACTAAAAAAAAAAAAAAAAAGTGAACAAGGTTAGAGTGTAGCGTCCCGTCGACAGTGAGGTCGTTAGAGACGGAGTACAACCTCGCGTTATCGAAAGGCTGGGGATGGAATTTGTCCATGTCCTTTTCAAAGGAAGGATCCCGGCATTTTCTTGGAGCGATTTGGGAAATCACGGTAAACCCAAATCTGGGTGGCCACATGGTATTTGAAACGCCGTCCTCCTGAATGGGAGTCTATTGTGTTAACCGTTGCACCACCTCTCTCGATCAGAAGTTCTTAGTGGAGTCGACTACAACACCCTGGAGCTAAATCTAATCCTTCTCTCCTTAGGAATTAACGTACCTTTCATCAACGATCTCAAGACTGACCAGAAATTACCTCATAGCATCAACACAAGAAAACCACTACAACACAGAGGTGTATCCAAAGCTAAATGTTTGGGCTGAAGGAGAATCCTATATTTCTGCGGGTTTCAAATAAAACTGCTCTTCCTTTCATGATACTTTGTTTCGGTGAATAGATTTCACGAGCACTATAATGGAAAGTCTACAAAATACCAACAAAGAACTTCTGTAACTTCTTCATTGGACTTTCTCAGCCACTGAAAGTTTCCTGTTCATTCCACTGAAAGTTACCTGTTCATTCAGCACATTTGTTTCTTCCCATTATATTTTGCTTTTAATATATTGCGACAATTATCTTTGGCGTATTTTCCGTGTATCTGCTATGATCAGCTTTGGTTAACCGATATAAGCACTCTGAGCAACCTTTTCGCTTGGTTGCTGTATATGAATTTTTGGGGAGTCAGTTCGTTTCGGCCAATGGGCTACATTCGCAGTTTGTACTTCACATAGCTCACATCCTTTCGAATGGGCATTCTCTGTTCCTATTCGTATTCCTGTTTCTGTTCTATTACGTGTTCTGATGACGAGGAGTCGGGTTTTGTATTCCGACTTGTAAGACAGACTGTCTTGCATTGGTGGCGATCTGTGCTGGTGTGAACCTTCTACAGAGACGGAAGAACTGGATGAAATCATTTCAGTTATTTGTAGTGGTGAAGCTTAGATAAAGTGGACACACTGTTTCTGGATAGCTTGATCACGAGTACTTCACCATTAGGGAGGCAGCAATGTTGTAGCGTATAGTAAAATAGGAACCCGTAGGTCGCTAATACCTTACCGAATGGAAGCTGAATATAGCGTCGTTATTATCTCTTCGATTCGCGGTGTTGTCAGACTGGTCCCCCTTTCCGTATTATGAAATAGCTGTTACCTTCCTCAGTGTCGTGGAATGGGTACGTGATTTTCCGATCCCTTGTCGTGAATTTGAATTTTGTATCTATTGCTTGTAATTTAAATGGTTCAAATGGCTCTGAGCACTATGGGACTTAACATCTATGGTCATCAGTCCCCTAGAACTTAGAACTACTTAAACCTAACTAACCTAAGGACATCACACAACACCCAGTCATCACGAGGCAGAGAAAATCTGTGACCCCGCCGGGAATCGAACCCGGGAGCTTGTAATTTATTTACTGTGCTTAACAACACTGTATAGTCTTGTCAGTCTATTTCTTCCTGAATTATTTCGATTTAAAATGCATCATTCCTCGTTACAGGTGCATGCCACAATTCATAAATATTGTGAGGTACCGAAAACCACATACTGAGCTACAGTCACGAAACATTAGTAATAGCAGCATTTGTTTGCATGTTATCATGTTTTACATGCATACAAGGTAGGTCGATGGATGCAGTTTCGACGATTGCTGATAGCTAAATATTGAGCTGAGCGATTTCGCTCATTTTTATCACGTAACATGAGAAAGACATTTTGTTCATCCAGTCGTATCCGAAGGCTAGACAATATTTTCCATTTATGTTTTTACTCTAGCCAAGGTAATAAGTTAGAGGAATCTTCTTCGCATATTTCTAGCGGATGCATACGACACCGCCTGTTTTGAAATATGACCATCACTTGCTTTGACTGCTGATTCTTTTCTAGTGCCTAGCCGTTCCCCCAAAGGCAACACATCAGTGGAGGATAGTTTTCAAGAGAAGATAATTCAATCATCCATTCATTAAATGTCGAAAAAACGGGACAGCTTGCTTATAAAACTTTGCTTAACAGATTTGAATAAATTTCCATTGTAGTTCTCCAGTTTATCCATTTCATTGTAATATACTCACCATGACTACTTTAAAAAAGCTTTCAAACACATCTGTCTACAGTTCAAGTTGACACATAACTTACGGTGCGACATAACAAAAGGAAATTTCATTGTGTCATCCCAGCAATAGCAATTATCTCAAAACTTCCTGACATGTTAAAATGTTAGATAACCCAAGTTTCTCAACCGTTTTTGCTTTGGGGCACACCCAAGTACGTTTCAAACTTTCTTGACACTCTTATGTGCGATTTTTTCCCTAAGTGCAAGAAACCAAACATACAAAGTACATACAATAATTTTTTTGTAATCAAACGATTATTAGATAAAACTCTTCAACAGGCACATATGAACACAGATATAAGGCATGCAGTAAAATAAACTCATTACTTAATTTTGTTCGGCGTATTCGGTGTTTCTCAACCACTGACAGGTTTAATAATGAGTATCAGAGGTCATTTTTTACATTTAATGTTGTACCTGTATATATTAATTTTCAAATAAGAATGAATATTGTGAAGCAATGATGAGATCATAGAAGATGACTGTGGGTGATTATCGAATATTATTCTTAATGCTTGCTTTGGTGCAATCGATACTTTTTTATGTGATAACCCCAGAAAGTTGTGCGATAAAGCACCATTGAGTAGAAATATGAAATTATTTAAGATATTGATTCATTTAGCTTTGAATCTTGCTATTTTACCAAGATATACAGTTTTGCAATTTGTTGAGTAAATTTCTAATTTATTTTTTCAAGGTCGATTTCCAATAAATCTGCATCCTCAGATACATACATTATTCTACAATATTCACTGGCTCTAGTATATGCCCTGCATTAAGTGTTAGAGGCAACCTGCAAAAAGTTCATTAACAATTCTTTGTTAAACGTTATTAACAGTTTCTTCTGCTGCTGCTTCTCTAACATAATTAATGTTGTAACACTTGTATGATCTGTAAACATTTCAAACTGTGCATGTCATGTGTTTGTGTTTGTGTGTGTGTGTGTGTGTGTGTGAGAGAGAGAGAGAGAGAGAGAGAGAGAGAGACTCCATTTGTGATTTATTCACAATCACAATATATTTTTCTTCTTCCAGTATTCTCTGAATTCTTTAATGCGACTTATTGCATCAGTTCTGGTGTGTATAATTCAGATCAGTCGTTTGTAACTCCACGAATCCCATAAATTATATATATTTCTGAAAGAGAACATGGGCATACTTAATTAATTGTTGTGTGCAGATTACAAAAATTATTAGTTAATGATGTATTGTTGTTTATAGTATGTAATATTAGCTCATTAAATGTGAAAGTTGAGTTGTCAGTTGATCAAAGCTTCTCGAAATCAAAGTTGTGATGTAGGTAAATTATTTCTCCTTGTGTGTAACACAAGGCTTGAATACATTCCTTTCTCGAATACTCTGAATAAAGATTGCAGGAAAAGGATAATATCCAAGTCCCTTATCACAAAAAGATTTGTTGTTGTTGTTGTCTTCAGTTCTGAGACTGGTTTGATGCAGCTCTCCATGCTACTCTATCCTGTGCAAGCTTCTGTGCAGTACCTACTGCAACCCACATCCTTCTGAATCTGCTTAGTGTATTGATCTCTTGGTCTCCCTCTACGATTTTTACCCTCCACGCTGCCCTCCAATGCTAAATTTGTGATCCCTCGATGCCTCAGAACATGTCCTACCAACCGATCCCTTCTTCTAGTCAAGTTGTGCCACAAACTTCTCTTCTCCCCAATCCTATTCAATACCTCCTCATTAGTTACGTGATCTACCCACCTTATCTTCAGCATTCTTCTGTAGCACCACATTTCGAAAGCTTCTATTCTCTTCTTGTCCAAACTAGTTATCGTCCATGTCTCACTTCCATACATGGCTACACTCCATACAAATACTTTCAGAAACGACTTCCTGACACCTAAATCAATATTCGATGTTAACAAATTTCTCTTCTTGAGAAACGCTTTCCTTGCCATTGCCAGTCTACATTTTATATCCTCTCTACTACGACCATCATCGGTTATTTTACTCCCTAAATAGCAAAACTCCTTTACTACTTTAAGTGTCTCATTTCCTAATCTAATTCCCTCAGCATCACCCGACTTAATTTGACTACATTCCATTATCCTCGTTTTGCTTTTGTTGATGTTCATCTTATATCCTCCTTTCAAGACACTGTCCATTCCGTTCAACTGCTCTTCCAAGTCCTTTGCTGTCTCTGACAGAATTACTATGTCATCGGCGAACCTCAAAGTTTTTACTACTTCTCCATGAATTTTAATACCTACTCCGAATTTTTCTTTTGTTTCCTTTACTGCTTGCTCAATATACAGATTGAATAACATCGGGGAGAGGCTACAACCCTGTCTCACTCCTTTCCCAACCACTGCTTCCCTTTCATGCCCCTCGACTCTTATAACTGCCATCTGGTTTCTGTACAAATTGTAAATAGCCTTTCGCTCCCTGCATTTTACCCCTGCCACCTTCAGAATTTGAAAGAGAGTATTCCAGTCAACATTGTCAAAAGCTTTCTCTAAGTCTACAAATGCTAGAAATGTAGGTTTGCCTTTTCTTAATCTTTCTTCCAAGATAAGTCGTAAGGTCAGTATTGCCTCACGTGTTCCAACATTTCTACGGAATCCAAACTGATCTTCCCCGAGGTCGGCTTCTACCAGTTTTTCCATTCGTCTGTAAAGAATTCGCGTTAGTATTTTGCAGCTGTGACTTATTAAACTGATAGTTCGGTAACTTTCACATCTGTCAACACCTGCTTTCTTTGGGATTGGAATTATTATATTCTTCTTAAAGTCTGAGGGTATTTCGCCTGTTTCATACATCGTGCTCACCAGATGGTAGAGTTTTGTCATGACTGGCTCTCCTGAGGCCATCAGTAGTTCTAATGGAATGTTGTCTACTCCCGGGGCCTTGTTTTGACTCAGGCCTTTCAGTGCTCTGTCAAACTCTTCACGCAGTATCTTATCTCCCATTTCATCTTCATCTACATCCTCTTCCATTTCCATAATATTGTCCTCAAGTACATCGCCCTTGTATAAACCCTCTATATACTCCTTCCACCTTTCTGCTTTCCCTTCTTTGCTTAGAACTGGGTTGCCATCTGAGCTCTTGATATTCATACAAGTGGTTCTCTTCTCTCCAAAGGTCTCTTTAATTTTCCTGTAGGCAGTATCTATCTTACCCCTAGTGAGACAAGCCTCTACATCCTTACATTTGTCCTCTAGCCATCCCTGCTTAGCCATTTTGCACTTCCTGTCGATTTCATTTTTGAGACGTTTGTATTCCTTTTTGCCTGCTTCATTTACTGCATTTTTATATTTTCTCCTTTCATCAATTAAATTCAATATTTCTTCTGTTACCCAAGGATTTCTATTAGCCCGCATCTTTTTACCTACTTGATCGTCTGCTGCCTTCACCACTTCATCCCTCAGAGCTACCCATTCTTCCTCTACTGTATTTCTTTCCCCCATTCCTGTCAATTGTTCCCTAATGCTCTCCCTGAAACTCTCTACAACCTCTGGTTCTTTCAGTTTATCCAGGTCCCATCTCCTTAAATTCCCACCTTTTTGCAGTTTCTTCAGTTTCAATCTGCAGTTCATAACCAATAGATTGTGGTCAGAATCTACATCTGCCCCAGGAAATGTCTTACAATTTAAAACCTGGTTCCTAAATCTCTGTCTTACCATTATATAATCTATCTGAAACCTGTCAGTATCTCCAGGCTTCTTCCATGTATACAGCCTCCTTTCATGATTCTTGAACCAAGTGTTAGCTATGATTAAGTTATGCTCTGTGCAAAATTCTACAAGGCGGCTTCCTCTTTCATTCCTTCCTCCCAATCCATATTCACCTACTATGTTTCCTTCTCTCCCTTTTCCTACTGACGAATTCCAGTCACCCATCACTATTAAATTTTCGTCTCCCTTCACTACCTGAATAATTTCTTTTATCTCGTCATACATTTCATCTATTTCTTCATCATCTGCAGAGCTAGTTGGCATATAAACTTGTACTACTGTAGTAGGCATGGGCTTTGTGTCTATCTTGGCCACAATAATGCGTTCACTATGCTGTTTGTAGTAGCTAACCCGCACTCCTATTTTTTTATTCATTATTAAACCTACTCCTGCATTACCCCTATTTGATTTTGTATTTATAACCCTGTAATCACCTGACCAAAAGTCTTGTTCCTCCTGCCACCGAACTTCACTAATTCCCACTATATCTAACTTTAACCTATCCATCTCCCTTTTTAAATTTTCTAACCTACCTGCCCGATTAATTGATCTGACATTCCACGCTCCGATCCGTAGAACGCCAGTTTTCTTTCTCCTGATAACGACGTCCTCTTGAGTAGTCCCCGCCCGGAGATCCGAATGGGGGACTATTTTACCTCCGGAATATTTTACCCAAGAGGACGCCATCATCATTTAATCATACAGTAGAGCTGCATGTCCTCGGGAAAAATTACGGCTGTAGTTTCCCCTTGCTTTCAGCCGTTCGCAGTACCAGCACAGCAAGGCCGTTTTGGTTAATGTTACAAGGCCAGATCAGTCAATCATCCAGACTGTTGCCCCTGCAACTACTGAAAAGGCTGCTCCCCCTCTTCAGGAACCACATGTTTGTCTGGCCTCTCAACAGATACCCCTCCGTTGTGGTTGCACCTACGGTACGGCCATCTGTATCGCTGAGGCACGCAAGCCTCCCCACCAACGGCAAGGTCCATGGTTCATGGTTCATTTAACAATAATGTATTTTAACTGTCTAGAAATATTTCGTGTTTCACTCATATAACAACTATATACATTAATCAAAACATTAGTTATATATCAGAGCTAAACTTCATCGTTATGTTTATATTTCTATCGACAGCATTTAATTTTTTGGTTTTTGGAAACTTCTATAACACTATTAATTTCATTAAAGATTGTTCATACTACTTCTTGTTGACTATCTTTTTAATGATATCTTTAAAGTACGTTATCTTCTTTCTCTTTAGACGAAACTATTTGACTTCTTTTTTTCTCCTAAATTTGGAACGTGATTATTCAAATTAATTGGAAGTTGTCAGTAGGAGCATAACCATTAAGTTTAATTGAGCAGCTGTTGTGTGTTCTGTCTCTCATTTAACTGTATATAATGCAATTTGAGTACTGTTATCAGTATAATTAATTTCTGAAACGAATTTTCAGTGTCTCATTGTAAACTAAGACAAATACTGCATGCTTTTGTAAGTGAAATAAAAGAACTTACGTTTCTACGTTGACAGAAGCCACAGGTCTCGATAATGTGTCTCAATATATCGATTCATTAATTTTTTTGAAAACAATGTTCGATGCCTTTACGTTAGTAAATTAAATTTGTTTTAAATTGTAAATATTATGCAGCTTCTTCATCATCTGTACAGAAGTATGACATACATCCGTTCAGTCCATTAATTCAGTGAGGCAAACCTAAACTTCTTTGTTTCATGCTAGAATTTAATGTCAGTACTGTAACTTTTGTTGCAGATCTGTCTACCTCTTGCAGAGAGTGATGAATGTATCAATCTTCATCCTTCTTTTCGTCAATATGACTGGGTTATGTTCCTGTCTGTTCGTTACAGCTGTGGTAAGTAAATTATCCAATTTTTTGATGTGTATAACACGTCAGTCAACTACAAGCAATGTTACATTCAATTCTTGTCTTTGTTCGTAAGATATTCGGCGTTAATTACAATTTTTTCCACAGTACGCAGAAGTTCGAAAACGAGATAGAAATCGCCTGCAACTTCTCCTTATCCTTTGTTTGTTTCCATAGCCACAATTAGTAGCGACCACAGTCCATATTAAAAGACAATGTCTGTTATCTGTCCCGCAGCCAGCTTATACAGCAGCTAAAAGGCACAGTTATATTTAACACAAACAAGAGATCGAGCAACCAGATCTTCCACCTGGGTATTATATGTACTTCATTTATAAGCTGATCAATAAGCATACAGACTCGCTCATTATCACTTATTTTCATACATTCAAATCGATTTTTCTTTAACTTGGTTAAGTACCTGGTCACAGCTCATAATCTTGGACGAATCTGTGATACTAATTAGCATACTGTAGAAATGACAGTGTCTCCTACGCATCTTTAGGTACAGGAAAATTATCAGCTACTTCTGCAAGTTTCACAGAAATTGCACATAAGATTCCAAAAAGAGTTCTTTTTCTTCTTCCGTCTGAACCTATAATGTAGCTCATATACAGCACTTAAGATTCCGCAGAAAAACATTTTTCTAACTTCAGTCTCAAGTTTGGCCCCTTGTAGGCCTGAAGGTACACTTTTTAGTTATTCGACATGTTCCTCTATTGTCCACGAAAGGCAATGATATCATCAAGTTATAATATACACATTGTCGATTTCTGCACCTATAATAACAGATCCCCAAACCATTGGAATGTAGTGGGTGCATTTCTCAAACCTAAAGACATTCTAAGAAATTCCAGAAAGGGCAAAAAAGCCGTTTGAGGCCTGTTCTGAGGCACAATAGCAATCTGATGAAAGCTTTAATTCATATTAAGAAGAGTGAAATACTTACTGTTTGCTAATCCGTCAAGTGTCTCGTGCACGTGAGGCACCAGATACGTATCAGGGGTGGTTAGCCGGGTGTGACAATGTGACATCTTTGCCCTCTGTTCATTTATAAGGAGTGGCCCGATTGTGCACACGTCTCATTGGCAATGACCTTTGCTTTGATCTAATCTGAAATGGCACTCCTACTATTCATCATGAGGTGTCTTTTGTAAGCTGGCCAGCACTGTTAAGCATGGAATTTCAACATCTCTTCTTCCACAATTATTTAAAGAAACACAGAGAATTTCCCCCTCTGCATTTTCAGTTTCACAGATGACTCGTTTGGCACGAATCTGAAGACGATCTATAGCTTCATTCTAGCTGAGCGGCTCAATCAGAAAGGTTGTCGTGTTAAGCCCTTAGATGTTGACTGGCACCCATAGACCTCACCCCACGTTCCCACATAAGATTTCAGGTGTGCTGGCGCTTAACATAAAGACACACAGTCCAGCGGAATCTTAGGGTATAGAAGTTTTTCCCTCAGTTCGTTGGAGGGAAGCATAGCTCCGGGTCATTTCCCTGCCCAAGCCTTCCGTTGCCTCTGTAGCTTTCAAACCTTTTCTGGCTTCGCTTCGCTGCATGCCACGTCTGACGACACTCAACACCTAGATGGCCAGTCTCCCTAGAATTAGGGCTGCAAGGAGCCCGACACCTGTCAGCTGTGTGACCCGCCCACTAGCATCACCTACAGTTTGTCCCATTGGTGGAAACACTGCGGGGGTCATTATTGTGTGAAGGTAACGAAACAAAACGTTCTACATTTTGTCATGATAGTGCAAGACAAACTGCCTCGTGCAAGGAAGAGAGCGATGTAACGTTTAGTTCGCCTCCAATTTTTGTATTCCTCTGGTAAGTACATCAACAACTGCGCCGCTGCTTCCTCTAGCAACACTTCGTTCCTCGTTTTATCCAACCCCAGGATATAAGTCTGGCACGAAATTGCACGGATACGATCGAAAAATCCTTCAAACTCTTCTCCCAACCTCTGTCTAAGAATGGATAGCTTTTCCTTATAGTAACTAAGTAACTTACGCTCCTTTTGTTTGAATCTCGCTCTGATAATCTTTTAGCCAGCACCTCGAAGCTATAGACATTTTTCTTGATTCTACGTACGCTCACACGCCTCCCGGCAAATTCAACAGTGCCATGTTCAACTGAAACCCATCCGGCCACGAACAAATATGATGGCATCTCTTATATTCAGTAAAAACGTAGAGGCTACACCGTGGCACAAATGCAGGTATGTGGGCATCCAAGGAATTTGTCAATTAAGACAAAGTAGATAAAATTCCATATATTTTCCTTATGGGATATAAAGGGTACACTCTAGAGACAGCGTACTAGCCACCATACATTCGGAGGAGCCATTGTGGCTGATCTGTCATGGACCAAAGTACAAACGTAGCAGAGGAGTCGGAAGGAGGAGTGCATGCTGTCACTTTTAGAGCTGGTAGCAGGGAGATCATGGCGTCTTCAACCACGTGCTGTTCCCGTCACCAGTCCCTCACGTGACACTTCTCCTACTCGCCCCGTTGCCTGTCACAGATACCACTCAGAAAACTGCCGCCTGTCAGCAGCCTTACTGAAATAAATTGCTTCTGACCGGAACTACTGGTTGACTCAGTCACGTATACCACATGAAAAAGTGTCGAGTACGGACTGTAAATCCAAACGTGAACATTTTCTTTAAATTTTTAATAAACTACTCTAGGTAGCATCCCACAGGTATGGTGGCGTGGACATTAGTTAATTATCAAATACTTCGCTAAAATGTCACAGTTTCTTGGTTATTAAGTGCTATTTTTCCATTCTGGTCTTTGAGCCAAAAGTTTGGGTGAGAATATTTACTTAAGTTTATTTTAAAAGTCTCATAGAACTTAATACTATTGAACATTTTGAAGTCATTGTCTCTGTTTTGTAAACGGTTTTTATCATCTGAGTAGTCATGGTCACTTTGGCTGTTTCAACGAATCTTACCGGTTTTCCGTGTTCTTATCTTTATTGCAGTTTTTCCACGCATTTAATCTTCTTATAAGTGCTGCGTCACATTGCAAATTCCATCACATCTACCTTTGGATTTCGGTATAGAGAATTATTTCTTTTGCTGTTCTCAATTTCCTAGAGTTTTTGTTTCTAGTTTACTGCATAAGTTTTTCCATGTTTGCGTCTGCCACTCATATACTGCAGAATCATTGGTTTGGCTTGTCTCTTGGTATTTCATTTGGGATAGACAGTGGTCACAATCTAAATCAGTATTTCTTATTAACTTAACATTCTGGCTCTCTTGGGAGGATTCGCAGGATGTTCCAACGTAGCATACTTCAAATTTACCTATATTGAGATTTGAAGAATTCCACGTTTTCTGTTTTCTGGGGAAATGCTTAAAGTCGGCAGATTTCGTTACTAGTTTGGTTACTCTGCAGAGTTCTATTAGTCATTCGTTGTTCCTGCTTGTTCCTAAATTTTTTCCCTGTGCAGTTATGCATTAATATCTTGCAGCAATATGTAGTATACTTATTTGGAATTTTTGTCATAATTTCTTCAAGTTCTTGAGTATTATTGTGTGGTGTGAGATCAGCATCATTTGGTACTGACGGAGAACATCGGAAAAGTTCAAAGAAAGGCAGCTTGTTTTCTATTATCCCGAAATAGGAGCGAGAGAGAGCCACGGACATGATACATGAAATGGAGTGTCAATCATTAAAACAAAGGCGTTTTTTGTTGCGGCGGGGTCTTCTGGTGAAATTTCCATCATCAACGTTCTCCACCGATTGCGAAAATAGTTTGCTGGTGCCCACCCACATAGACAGAAATGATCGTCATGATAAAACATGAGAAACCAGTTATCCCAGAGAAAGATTTAAGTGCGCGTTTTCCCGCACGACCTTTCCGTAAGGCGTGGCCAAATATTTGTTGGGAAGTAGTTCTGTAGTATAGTAGTGCCAACCTTACTCCTGGCTAGGGGATCAGAGAGACAGCGCAGCCAGGTAAAAGTCAAAGACTTTCCAGTGTCACAAGATTTGGGGTGGAGAGGTTGGTCACGGCCAAGTGGTTCGACCACCCCCTCCATCGGGGCCCAGGAAGACCTCCGGGTTCCCGCCATATTCGTGGAGTGTTACAGAAGACGGGTAAGTGAGCAGACGTGCCCTCAGTGCGTCTGTCTCAATGTTCACGCATGGAAGAGAGGTATCTGAATATTTGTACTAATTCTTTTATTTCCAGCTTCGGATTGTGTAAGGAAATGAATGATCTCGTTAATTTAGGAAATTTGACCCCCTGTGTTAATGTATCTGGTTCCCAGTTTGCCCGTTATCCTCCTCACATAGTGGATGTCCTATGTAAAATGTCGGGAGACTTTGCTGATATACATTTGGCCAACGCAATTCCGTCTTACCTGTAGAAACGTGCGTGCGGATTAGTGTATAATATACCCGAGCTGTAAGTTGAAAATTTGTAATATCTGTAAACTGAAACAATTGCTGCTGTTGGTGTAAAGTCGTGTGATAATGCTTAAAATAAATAGGAAATCGACTGTCATCAATCTTTTAACATACTTAAAAATCACAAAGAAGTCAAGTTAAGGGAATTTATTTAAAATAAAAGCTATAGAATGCAGGGACCCACACATCAGCGTGTGAGCCCTCCACCCCAGCCCCTTGCCTAGTAACGTACAGAAAGAACACGCTCTCTAGGTAGCGCCCTTAAGCTCGTCTCCCCAGTTATCCGTTGCGCAATTTTGATTCAGGGCTTGACATCAACTTTCGTCTGGCGTCCCTAGGCAAGGAGGTAAGACGGTAAACTTTCAAGCTAGAGAGACAGCTTGAATGTGGTTCGATGAACCCTCTGCCAGCCACTTAATTGTGAATTGCATAATAATCATGTAAATGTAGATGTTGAAGCTTTTCACAAGATTTATATATTTCTTCTCTGTTTGTTTTAATTCGCCTAGTTAATTGTGCATTGAGTGGACCTTATTTGTGCCATTAGGCGACTGGAAATCGATTGTGGATTAGAAAACTTTTCAGCTGACAACGAAGATTGTTTTTAAATGTGGGACATTTTTCTTAACCCTTTACCCTACTTTTCGTTTGAAAATTGAATAGCCGTCTAATTCAAAGGCCTGCTCGTCCGCAAATCTTGTTCCTTATACTCCTGTTGTGAGCATATTGCATTTAATAAGAGCATTTGTCATCTATTAAATTTCCCGTTTTCAGAAGTAAATTCACGTTAACTGCTACAGAAAAATTATCCTGTTTCTGCATTATTTTGTTATGCCTGTTTCCAAGGAACTTCAATTTTTCCCATCATGTTAGTACAGGTTCTCCAGAATCTGATGACTCGCTCGTGCTGTCCTTGGACTGGATACCACCTGCAGCAGTTTTTCGTATTTGACTTTCCGTCAGGCTTTCTGTTTGAAAAATTGTGTCTTTATGAGATTAACGGTTTCAGCGAAATCAAATACAGGAGGTCTACTGCGTTGTTCTTAATTGGTTCTTCCCGCTTTAGGGACTATTTCTCATCCCACCGACAACAGAGTTCCCTGTGCCTCTGCCCGTTCTTCCGCCCTTAAAGGCCCGTGGCACTTGGTAGAGGATGACTCCTTATCCCGTAAGTCACTTGGCACCTACCCAAGTTCGCCACCAGTGCGTTACCTGCTTTCCGCCATTAGAAGGTATGCGTTGGGTTTTTCCCTTCTCCGAGTGTGAAACTTTAAGACTAGTCTCATTTCTTTTCGGAACTTTCGGAGAGCATTGCTGTAGTGTAAACTATAAAATATTACTGCAGTGTTACATAATTTCAGATATTCCAGCGCTCTATGTTGCTCCAAACTGACCATGAAACCATTCTGGCCGTTCAGTACTGTTGTTAACTGTAATTCTTTTAAAGTATATGTCAGTGAATCTCATACTGTGAACTGATAGCTGTTGCAGAGAGACGGGAGTCTGGCAAAGGCGTTGAAGTCACTGTTAAGCATACTACCTCTCCTGTACGAAACTGGCTTGTACTGCATCTTCGGGCAGATTTTAACGGATCAGGTAAGAGACACACTGAGATGGGAAGTAATGTTCACATCTCACACATAAGGCAAGTTCACTGTGGGCAGTACTCGTTTGAAGGGTCAGGGGATTGAACCAGATCAGTCTCTTTTTGTCGAAATTGAGATATTGCTACATTTCGATTCAGACTGCTCATACGCATCTGCTGAAGGGTTAAAACTGGAAAAAAACCACATGAGTTCAGAGAAATTAGCATTCAAAGTTTTCTGTACAGGGAAAGAATGAGGCAAGTCAGTACCGACTCACTCGGCCACAAGAGAGTAGAGCAGAGTTCTTCTGCAACCTTTCCCCCATCCCACTCCCCAGTGGATTGGATGCAAGGAAAGATAATAATAAGGTGGCTGTCTGCATAGACTTCCCAAAGAAATGTATCTCTATCATACACTGCAATCAATGAGTTTGCTTTAAGCGGCAACTTTCGATGTATTCGTTTCATGTCCATGTTTTTGCAACAGGACAATCCTTTTTATGTTTATATTGAATGCATTGCGGAGAAGGACGCAAATGAGGTTATGTCATTCCTTTTCCACTTCATCACTTCAGTCTTGGATGAGGACACTGGGGAGCTGTATACAGGGTGTCACGGGATGAATGGTCAAAATTCAGCGATGTGACGGGAACCATCATTCAAAACAAAAAATCTCTGCTAAACATGGAGTCTAAATTGCATACTTTAAGAGCAATGAGCACTTCTTCAGCTTCGAGACTGTGAAATAAATCTCCCATACTGCAAGCTGTTTGCTTTCTATAGTTTATGATTAAATAATATTGACCAAACCTCGAAAAATTAACTTAATAAACATAGGTTCTAAATTGCATATCTTATGAGCTATGACCACTTGTTCAGCAGAAGACATTCGTTTCACAAAAGCAAAGATGAACAATTGCTCATAGCTCTTCAGAAATGCACTTTACAGGCCATTTTTATTTGACTTACGGCTTCGAGTGATCGTTTCTGTCATATCCCTGAATACCGACCATTCCTCCTAGGACATCCTGTATATTTTGTGATTGTGTTGGTGATCAAAATAAAAAATTCATTTTCCCCTGCATTCATTACATAACTCTCAATCAAATTAGTGGCCGGAAGAACAGAAAAATTACAATCCCTGTGCATGGCCATGGAAAAACAAGATTTCAGGGAAATCCAGATGCAGGCCATCTTCTTTGACTGTGGTCAGAGTTAATCAAGAAATGTAAAATACTGTTTGACTCAAATACTGTTTGATTCGAAGTGCGCTGAAAAATAGCCTTTCAAAATTAAGCCTATTGAGATTAATATCATCTGAATCCAGCCACTGCCGTATATTGAAATATCAGACGACTTATCACGGAGGAATCCAAAATGGCATCATGAGGACACCATGATAATGTCAACCAATGGGTAGCTTGTTTGAACTGCCCATATCTTACAACTGTCTAACTTTAGAATTTCTTACTGGTCCAGTACGCAGTTATCTTTTGTTCAGTGTAACCTAACTCGAACAATTCCGTTCTCCTTCCAGTTTCGGGTTAAAATATAAAGATTTATATAGCGTGATTAAGTTTTTCCGCCATGATACGACGAAGTTCTTCTGTTACGTGCCCCACATACATATGCGGTATGAGTACTATCACTGTATTATCACAACCAAAATTCGTATACTGTTAATTATAATGGAATTATTGCTCCTGTTTTGCTTGACTTACCTTTTAGAGTGACGTATGAATGCATTTTGGGAAATTACTTCATTCGTGAACACACCGTATGCCAATAACGCTATTTCCACATTCGGCGCACCCATTATGCTTAATCTGTGAAATAAAAAGTATTGTATGTGCTTATATACTGATGTAAGCACAGTTCAATCACTGAAATCGATTTTTCTCAAGTTTCACAAAAATCGACTTACCTGCTTCTTTCTCCTGGTCCTTCATCTGTGGAGCCCATCGTAGCTGAGAAGGTATGAAAACTCAAGCGAATTGTGATAGGAGTGACTGAAGCAGCAGCATAAGCATCAGCAGTAGAAGCAACTGTAGTGACTGACAGAATTTTCCGTTAATGGGCGTAAGACGTCATGTGGTAAGTGCTTAGCATAAGTTGATTAGATTTCTCTTCACACCACGAAGATTGACTGACGAATGGAAAGCAACACCAATGAAATGTATTAAAGATTTGATTGGCATGTGGATGGCATCCATTTTTTCTGCAAATAATCATCACAGTGGATTAAAAGTACAGCTACCATATCGATCGAGGGTAGACCAGACTAACGGAGTGCTGAGCCTGAGAAATCATTATGACTACCTTCAGTGGAAGCTGACCAAAAAATTTGTGGTTTGTGAGGCAATAGGGAGTCACGTCATGAGAGCAGTACGCAGAAATTCAGTGCCCTGTGTTGTTCGGTGTGACCCACCAGTCAGTATTTGCAATTGCTATTTACTCCAGACGTCAAGAGCTAGGAGCACTTCTTCATCTTAGATACTATGAAACGAATCTCTTATACTGTGAGCCCTTTGCTTTTATTATTTGAGAAGAGGTAGTATGGACCATAAAAGAAAAAAATTGTCCAGTATATATGGGCTCTAAAATGGGTAGCTTAAGAGCTACGATCGTTTGTTTAAAGAAACGAGTTCCACAGCAGCGAATGTGAACAAGTGGGCATAGCTCTTAAGCCAAGCATTTTAGAGCCCATGTTTACTAGACTGTTTTGCTTCAAATGATCGTTCATGCCATATCGCCGATTATTGAGCATCTCTCCTGGGACACCCTGATATTTACGCTCATAACGCAGCCACTGTCTACAATATACTGAAATGAAATATATCTGTTATACCGCTTCGCATCATTTATCTGTCAACATCAGTGGTACAGACTTGCCGAAAGAGTTGTCTCTGATATGCCTTAGTCCCAACAAACTATTTATGTCCTCAGGTTAGTTAATGGTAAATGGCTGCATAATACGTATCAATTATTGTGATGTTAAGTGGATGTAAACAAGAGGGACAGTTTCGCTTACACAAAGTAAATGATCACATAAAGTAGCTGTAGGTGTGCAGGACGGTTATAATTAAACTTTCGCTACTCTGGCCAGTACAGATGGAAACCTATTTATCGTATGGATGCCCATCTTTATAGGAATGATGTTCAGATTGTGGGCTGCAGGATTTGCATTGTCAGTAGGATTATTGTCGTGACTTGCGTTAGGCTCCGCTACTGCTAATCCGAGGTAGGGATGAAACACAAGCTTGAGTGTGGATTATAGTAGCAGGCAGACAACATGGTTCTGGACGTTCTGAACATGGTGAGCAGGACTTTTCTCGTGAAGTTATTCTACCGAAACAACATAAATAGTTCTGCTGCTGTTCACGAGTATCGATGCATTAAAAGAAGACGAAGAGGTTCTCTTTCAGCACCGGGGTTGATGAACATGAAACGGCGTGGCTACCAAGCTCACCGGATTTGAACCTAACACAGACTAGAAGCTGAAATGGGTATAGCGAGGTTGGTAACCCACATCCTACGTAAGACGATTCGGACAGCAATCGAGCAGCCTCCATAGCGGTTCCTGGCTATCGTGGATGTGGTTGGTCGTCACACTGAGCAACATTTGTAGCCTGAAACATAAACATAGTACGCAATTAACAAATGTTACTTTCACAAATATAAATTAAAATGTGTTTCTTGCGACGTTTTATTTGTTATATGTCCTTAAAATGTTTACAAAAAGTCTCATTGTCCTATGATCAGCGGTTTTTCATGGGGGTTCTCAAGTAGCGAAAGATTAATTATGACTACCCTCTATACATTGAAGCGATAAAAGTCATAGGACACCTCCTAATATCGTGTCGGACTAGCTTTTGTCAAGCATAGTGCAGCAGCTCGACGTGCCATTGGACTCAATAAGGTGTTGGAAATCCTCTACAGAAAAACTGAGCCATGCTGCCTCTATAGCCATCCATAGCTGCGAAAGCGTTGCCGATGCAGTGAACGAACTGACCTGTCGATCTTACCACATAAATGTTCGATGGGCTTCATGTTGGGTGATTTGGGTGGCCAAATCATTCACTCGAATTGTCCGAAATGTTCTTCAAACCAACTACGACCAGTTGTGGTCCAGTGACGTGACGCGTTGTAATCTATAAAAATTCCATCCTTGCTTTGGAAGATGAAGTCCATGAATGGCTGAAAATGGTCTCCAAGTTGCCGAACACAAACATTTAAAGTCAGTGATCGGTTCCATTGGACTCGAGGACCCAGTCCACTCCATGTAAACACAGCCTACACAATCATGGAGCCACCACCAGCTTACACAGTGCCTTGTTCGATAATTTGGCTCCATTGCTTCGTGGAGTCTGCGCCACACTCTAACTTTTCCATTAGCTCTTTCCAACTGAAATCGACACTCATCTGACTAGGCTACGGTTTTCCTATCGTCTACGGTCCAGCCGATATGGTTACGAGCCCAGGAGAGGCGTTGAGGGCGAACTCATGCTGTTAGCAAAGACATATGGGTCAGTCATCTGCTGCAGTAGCCGTTCGACGCCATGTTTCGCGGCACTGTCCAACGAATACGTTCGTCTCAAGTCCCCTATCGATTTCTGCGGTTATTTCACGCACTGTTGCTTTTCTCTTAGCACTGACAGCCCTACAGAAACCTCGCTGCTTACGTGTGGTTAAATGAACGCAGTTGGCCACCACGCTGTTGATTCTGAGAGGTAATGCCTGAAATGTGGAATTCTCGGCTCACTGTTGACACTATGGATCTCGGAATACTGAATATCCCGATCATTTCTGAAATGGAATGTTCCATGGGTCTAGCCCCAACTACCATTCTCCGTTTAAGAGTCTGTTAATTCCGGTCGTGCGGCCACAATCTCGTCAGATACCTTTCGATATGTATCACGTGAGTACAAATGACAGCGCCGCCAATGCACTGCCTTTTATATCTTGTGAACGCGGTACTGCAGCCATCTGTATGTGTGCACATCGCTATCTCATGGCTTTTGTCAAATCATAAGATGTAAGGTGCCTAATTTCAGAATGCCTTTTAATGTTGTTCCATGAAGTATTCCTATGAGGATCGTTAAGGTAGGCACGTACGCGTGTTTCAGAGTGAAAAGCTAGTCAACTCGGCCGTCAGCTGTGGCTGGGCAGACTGCGACACCCGCTTCAAGAGGAGCCTCCTGGTTTTCCTGACGGTGGCTGGGCGGCCTTTGGAAATCATTGTGGGCAAGAGGAGCAAGCTGTCCAAAGAGACGTTGGTTCAGGTCAGTGAAAAAGAGTCTAACGTTTTCCATCAGGGCTCTGGAAGTCCGTATACGATCAGAATCGCTATGTATTACTCACGTGAACAATTCAGAGCACAACTGTCCATCTAAACCTCAGAATACGTAACATTCTCACTCGTAAACTGAGAAAGTGAGAGATCCCAAACCAATGTTCCGAGCATCGTCACGATTCATGGTGTCTCTTTCTCTCCAATAGCTAAAGGGTGCCTTCGAGTTATTCTCATCCCACTTGTGGCTCATCATCATATGACTTCATATCGCATGACACTGTTAAGTGTGCTACGAATACAGAAGAAGGAAGTTCCTCTCCTTTTTGACCAGTACCTGATATGGTGAGTTATTTCCCCCGTATGGAATCAAAATCGAGTCAGCTACGTCCTCCTGGAAGGTCCGTCGTCTAACAGTAAGTAGGAGTCCACACTTCAAGGTAAACAGAATTAAAGCTGATGTGTGCAGGCGTCAAGCGGTGACAGTTTGAAAAGAAACTACCCTCCATGTTGTGTCATCACCCCTCTGGTTTCCAGCTTCCCACAACTAATTCCTCACCTGTGCCGATCTCTTCACGTCGGAGCAGCAATTTCACCTAACGTCCTCAATTATTTGTTGAATTTATTGCAGTCTCTTTCTTCCTATATTCTTTTACCCTCTCCAGCGCCCTCTAGTACAATGCTTACCACTCCCTGGTGTCTTGGCTTGTGTCGCGTCATTGTATTCCTCCTTCGCGTCAGTGCTTTCCACACATTTCTTTCCTCACCCATTCTATGAAGAACTTCCTCATCTCTTATCAGTCCGTACTTCTGTAGCGCTACATCTCAAAGACTTCGATTCTCTTATTTTCCGGTTTCCTCACAGTCCATGTCTGATTTTCACACAATGCTTTGTTTCAAACGTACATTCTCAGAAACTTCTTCCTCAAAGTAAGACCTATGTTTTTTCATTAGTATACTTCTTTTTGGCAGGAATCCTCTCTTTTCCCTCATTAGTATGCTATTTATACCCCCCTTTGCTTCGTCCATCATGTGCTACTTCGTAGCAGAATGCCTTCATTTAGTCCACTTCGTGGTCCTATAATCTTGTTGTAGCTACTCATCATTGTTTTTATCTTTCTTCGAATTACTTTTCACTTCACACTTTTTGCCCATACGACTGTTTATTCCATTCAGTATAGACTTTCTTGCATTCACTGATGATAGCAAAGTCGTCAGCGAATCTCACCTCTATATCCCTTCTCCTTGAATTTTAATCCGCCTCCTGAACCTATCTTTTATTTCCTTAATTGTTTCTTCGATGAACAGCGTGATTAACAGGTGAGAAAATCTGCATCCCTGTCTTAGAATATATTTCATTCGAGCACTTCGTTCTGGCCTTCTTCCTTGGTTATTATACATGCGGTATACCATCCGCCATTAAATGTAGCTTACATTTGTTTTTCTGAGAATTTAAAATATCTTGTGCCCTTATCCTTAAGTTTATTGAAATCAAAAGCTCCAGTTGCTCATTATACTGTAGTCAATTTTCATACCCGATTACGAACTCATAACAACTTATTAAGTATCTTTATAGCAAGGATAGCATAGTAGTCTAGAAGTAACGTCTTTGATTAGTAATCAGACCGTCCTCGGATAAAACTCACTCGACTCTGCCACTTTTAAACCGACAGTATTTTGGCGGTACGTTGACGACACTTTTATAGTGTGGCCTCATGGTCTGGACCGTCTCCAAGAATTTTTACGTCACGTGAACTCCGTACAAGAAAACATAAAATTTACCATGGAGATAGAGAGAGATGGTTGTCTGCCATTTTTAGACGTCTTGGTGCGACGGAAGAGTGATGGCACACTTGGTCACTCGGTGTACAGAAAGCCCACTCATACAGACCTGTATCTACAAGCCACTAGTTGCCACCATCCAGCACAAACAATGGGCGTTCTCAAAACCTTGGTCCACCATGCCCACACTATCTCTGACGCCGACAGTCTACAAGCGGAACTGGAACACCTGCAAAAAGTATTTTTGAAGAATGGCTTTTCACCTAGGCAAGTGAACAAAGTGATGAAGACCTACAAACGACGGAACAAGGAAGAGGAAGAGGCCTTTAGGTCGACTGTTTATCTACCATTTATTGGGAATATTTCTTCACAGATAGGCAGAATATTGAGAAAGTGTCAAGTGAGAGTCATCTTTCGCCCTCCTTCCAAAATTTCATCACTGGTGGGATCCGTTAAAGACAACCTGGGCCTGCGTAAACCAGGTGTTTACAAAATTCCGTGTGAATGCGGCAAATCTTATATAGGGCAAACAACACGAACTGTGCAGGAACGCATTGTGGAACACCAACGGCATACTCGCCTTCTCCAACCCACCAAGTCCGCAATCGCCGAACATTGTATTTCCACAGACCATTCCATGAATTAAAACGACACAAAAATTTTGGCCCATACATCAAACTTTTGGAGCTCGATTATCAATGAATCTGTGGAAATAAGATTGCCTGACAACGAGACTCTCATCAATCGAGATAGCGGTTATCAGCTGAACTCCGCTTGGAATCCTGTTATAGAGAAACTTCGTAGTCGACGTAGTTACCTGCATAAAGATGGAAATCGACCTGACACCGATACGCCAGGCTTTCGCAGTGGAGGGCGCGAGGCGCAGCGCACGGAGCCTTTATGAACGCGCACGCTGAGCAGCGCATGCGCAATGTCACCTCAGAAGGCTTTAAATAGCGGAGCTCAGCACGTACTCGCCAGTACTACTACAGTGGCAATCACCTGAAGATGGCCAGAAGACTCTGCGCCGAAATATCGTGGCAGGAAGTTACTGATATCCGGCAGTTCTCCCGTGTTTTTATGGAACAAAAATCATCAGCATTGGCGGCCGAAGACTTCCGGCATAAGAAGTCACCCTCATTCGCCCAACGGCCTTGTCAAAGACGGCGGAGGAGCGGACCGAGATTCAGAGCACTCTCTCACCCTTTGGGTGGGAAACTGCACCTAAAGGCGGAATTATCAGCAATGATTAATGGCATGAGAATCCAGAAAGCAATGGAAACCATTGCATTAAAGACACATAAAGTGTATCCATGGGACATGTAGCCTGTAACTCAATAACTGTCATGATGATCTCTCCATTGGCAACAAATTCCAGGTATTCCCCCATTGGGATCTCCGTGGGAGGGGGGGGGGGGGGAGGTAAATTGCCAAGAGGGAGATAATCACGAGAAAAACGTGAATAACCAACGAAAGGATAATTTTCAAAATAGTAGGGAACCGAGAAAATCTGAAAATGTAAATGCAAACACTCAGTCTAGGTATAGTGGGAGTCAGTGAAGTGAAGTGGAAAAAAGACAAGGATTTCTGGTCAGATGAGTATAGGGTAAAATCAACAGCATCAAAAAACGGCATATCGAGATTAGGATTATTTATAAATAGAAAAGTAGAGGAGAGAATGTGTTACCGTGAACAGTTCAGTGATAGGGTTGTTCTCATCAGAACAGACAGCAAACCAAAAGTGACAACAAAAGTTCAGTCGATGTTGCAAGCTGAAAATGAAGAGGTAGAGAAAGCATATAAGGATATTGAAAGGGTATTACAGTGCGTGAAGAGAGATGAAAATCTAATAGCCATGGGGGACTGGAATGCAGTTGTAGGGGAAGGAGTAGAAGACAGGGTTACGGGAGAATATGGGCGTGGGCCATTGAGCGTGAGAAGAAAGAGACTAATTGAGTTCTGTCATAAATTTTAGTTAGTAATAGCGAATATTCTGTTCAAGAATCAAAAGATGAGGAGGTATTCTTGGAAAAGGCCTGGTGATACGAGAAGATTTCAATTAGAATACATTGTGGTCAGACCTAGATTCCGAAATGAAGGCTTACCCAGGAGCAGATATAGACTCAGATCACAGTGTAGTAGTGATGAAGAGTAGGCTGAAGTTGAAGAAATTATTCAGGAAGAATCAATACCCAAGGAAGTAGGATACGGAAGTACTAAGGAATGATGAAATACGCTTGAAGTTCTCTGAGGTTAGAGATACAGCAGTAAGGAATATCTCAGTAGGCAGTAAGACTGAAGAGGAATGGACGTGTCTAAAAAGGGAAATCACAGAAGTTGGGAAGAAAAACAAAGGTGACGGCGAAGAAACCATGGGTAACAGAAGAAATACTTCTGTTGGTCAATGAAAGGTGGACGTAAAAGAATGTTCAGGGAAATTCAGGAGTACAGAAATACAAGTCGGTGAGGAATGAAATAAATAGGAAGTGCAGAGAAGCTTAGGCGAAATGGCTGCAAGAAAAATGTTAAGACATCGATAAAAAATGATTTTCGGAAGGACAGACTCAGGATACAGGAAAGTCAAAACAACCTTCGTTGACATTAAAAGCAAGGGTGGTAACATTAAGAGTGCAACGGGAATTCCACTGTTAAATGCAGAGGAGAGAGCGGATAGGTGGAAAGAATAGGTTGAAACCCTCTATGGGGGGGAGGGGGGCGGGGGGGCTGGGGAAGATTTGTCTGATGTGATAGAAGAAGAAACAGGAGTCGATTTAGAAAAGATAGGGGATCCAATATCAGAATTAGAATTTAAAAGAGCTTTGGAGGATTTAAGATCAAATAAGGCAGAAGGGAATTGATAACATTCCATCAGAATTTCTAAAATCATTACGGGAAGTGGCAACAAAACGACTAATCACGTTTGTGTGTAGAACGTTTGAGTCTGGTGGCATACCATCTGACTTTCGGAAAAGTATCATCCACACAATTCCGAAGACGGCAAGAGCTGACAAGTGCGAGAATTATCGCACAGTCAGCTTAACAGCTCACGCATCCTAGTTGCTTACGAGAATGATATACAGAAGAATGGAAGAGAAAATTGAGAATATGTTAGATGGTGATCAGTTTGGCTTTGGGAAAGATAAAGGCACCAGAGAGGTAGTTCAGATGTTGCGGTTGATAATGGAAGCAAGAGTAAAGAAAATCAAGACAGTTCATAGGAAAAAGCGTACGACAGTGTCAAATGGAGCAAGAGGTTCGAAATTCGAAGAAAAATAACGAATTGCTCAGATTAGAATGGGTGTAAGACAGTGACGTAGTCTTTCGCCCCTACTGTTCAATCTATACATCGACGAAGCAATGGTGGAAATAAAGAAAGGTTCAAGAGTGGAGTTAAAGTTCAGGGTGAAAGAAAATCAGTTATAAGATTCGCTGGTGATATTGCTATCCAAAGTAAAAGTGAAGAAGAATTACAGGATCCTCTGGATCGAATGAACAGTCCAATGAGCACAGAATGTGGGTTGAGAGTAAGCCAAAGAAAGACTAAATTAACGAGAAGTAGCAGAAATTACAACAGCGACTAGTAGTAGAGGTCAAGGAATTCTGCTACCTAGGCAGCAAATTGTTGAAAGTTAGGCAGACCGGTAAGGAAAGGAATGAGGAGGTTCTCGACAATATCGACGAGGAAAGGAATATGTTTGATCATAGTCACATAATAAAATGAATTTGTCGTTGTCAGCTGATCTAAAAATTGTCCTCAATTCGATGTCAGTATCAACAAGAGTTTCTAACAGTTTTCATTAGACACCGTTTTGTTTCTCTGAGACAGTATTCGTTGGTTGTGCTCAGAGAAACTTAGACACTGTCGGCTGACAACCTGAAGTTTCCCGCAGAGGAATGAACGCCTTACGGAATGGATCTCACTCTGCACTTCCTCCACTGACCAAAAGTATCGTGAACCATTCCTCGTAGGATATATTGGGCACAGAAGATAGGCGTGAAATGGAATATTTGACGTCTGCTGAGATTTCATCTCATACTAAAAGTGAATGCTAGGCCGAAACAAATAAGAAGTTTTTTCTCTTTTTCTATAAAACGTAATAGCAGTGAGGGATTAGGATAAGCCTCAATGTCTGGATAATTACGTATGTCTCGCAGTTCCTCTTTCCCAAGACTACCAGCTCATCAGTTTCCTAAACTGAATTGCGAAGCCATTTCGACGCCACATGAAACTAAGGAAAAATTATCCCACTCATGGATAGATACCGTCTTTGGAAATGTGACCAATTGCTATGTGGACGACGTTGCTTTGCTGCCGGCTAATACGTGATTTGGTTCACTTACAGTCCACCTTCCAGTTTCTTGGTACTCTGATTTTCGTAATAGTTCATTGTTTTATAGGACCTTTAATCCGGCAGTAACAGTGTCCTCCTAAACAGTAGTTACAAAGTTCGACACATCGTATGTCACGTGAAGCTGCTAAACCTCGCCGGCCGGTGTGGCCGTGCGGTTAAACGCGCTTCAGTCTGGAACCGCGTGACCGCTACGGTCGCAGGTTCGAATCCTGCCTCGGGCATGGATGTGTGTGATGTGCTTAGGTTAATTAGGTTTAATTAGTTCTAAGTTCTAGGCGACTGATGACCTCAGAAGTTAAGTCGCATAGTGCTCAGTGCCATTTGAACCATTTTTTTGCTAAATCTCAGATTCGAGCTTCCACATTTGCAAAACCTTCATAGACCCGTTACTGATTTTCAGCGACCAGTTTCCATACCCATTATACACTTACGTTCAAATGTTAATCATGATATGGAAGCGAGAGAATATTTCCTCAACATGTTAGAAGGATGCCAGAGGTAATTGAAAACTAATCACAAGGCATCTTGCATGCAACGAAGTTCAGAAAAGGTAATTATAAAGTTATGAAATCTATGATGAAAATTTCCAATCAAAGTTACGAATCCAGAAAATCACCATTATAACAGCAACAAATAAGACAATTGAGAGCAGGTATTTTTATAGCTAGCTGCCACACATGCTTGGCAACGACGTGCAAGTTGTCTTTGAGGTCATTAAAAAGCACTGTTGTCAGGTAATTACATTCCTGAGAAAGAGTTGTGCAGAGTTCTGTATGTACATAGGGTGCCGGCTGATGGACTACAGTTCCAGAACCGCCTCCCTAGCCGAGGCGGCTAACTCACGCTCCAGCGGTGGCGCTCTACTCGGATGTATTACGGTTCGAAACCTGACTTAAAATTTTCACCGGCAACGTTTGATCTGCCAGGGCAAGAGAGGTGGTGGCCGGTCTTAGAGTCAGTGTCCAGATTAAACGCCATACATCTCTGTAGTGTCTCATGAAGCCCAGGTATGTGACATTGTTGAGCCGGTCTCTGTGGCCGAGTGGTTCTAGGCGCTTCAGTCTGGAACTGCGCTGCTGCTATGATCGCAAGTTCGAATCCTGCATCGGGCATGGATGTGAGTGTTGTCCTTAGGTTAGTTAGGTTTAAGTAGTTCTAAGTCTAGGGGACTGATGACCTTAGATGTTAAGTCCCATGGTGCTCAGAGTCATTTGAACCATTTGACATTGTTGATGGCGATCCGTCCATCGGGTAGGGACGTTAAAAATCGAAACGCCCTAGCAAACTATTACACTAACAAGACAAATAAAATGAAGAGATTCTCCCAGGTACTATTAACATACCACATGAATGAAACTTGTCAAAAGATTATAACCTGAAAATTAAAATCTCAAGCAAAATACACAGAAAAATTCTTTCATAACTCGTACATTATATACTTGGCACATCGTTATGTTTCAAGATTTTGGTACACTCTCCCATAAAACACACACACACAAAATGGCTCTGAGCACTATGGGACTTAACTTCTTAGGTCATCAGTCCCCTCACACATACACACACACACACATACACGCACACACACACGCACACACACATACACACACACATAGCGATTGTGAAAAAGCGCCTACTATGCCCAAACCAAACATTTCAAATCTCCTCACTACAATGGACCAATTCAGCCCACTGTGCAGGTGGTGCACTGTTCTTCAGATAGTCCAAATGGCTCTGAGCACTATGGGACTTAACTTCTAAGGTCATCAGTCCCCTAGAACTTAGAACTACTTAAACCTAACTAACCTAAGGACATCACACACATCCATGCCCGAGGCAGGATTCGAAGCTGCGACCACAGCGGTCGCGCGGTTCCAGACTGAAGCGCCTAGAACCGCCCCGCTACTCCGGCCGGCCACACACATTGTCAATCTGTTCCATATGGTCACCCATAGTAGTTCCCCTGTACCTTTCAGTACTCCGACTTAATCCTTAGTGGGCAAGCACACATTTAACTGGTTCATCTTTCATGAGAGATGAACGTTGTGAAGTGTGGGTCCGTCAGCAATTTTACCCAGATGAAACTATGTGCCATCGCGTTCTACTGCACACTATTCAAGGTCAATTTTAGCGTGATGTTCACATAGGAAATGTAACTCTAAGACAGAATAATAACCATCATCTACATGAAGCAAAATTTCCATAAATCCCCTGAAATGTTTTCCCCCATCAATATCGCTGATCCGAATGAACACGTATCACTACCCTTCCACTCCACACAACTTGTCTCACGGTGATCTTAACCACCTTCTTCCTACTAATCTTCGTACATCCATATTTAAATTGGATGATAGTGGGACATCAGCTGGTACCATTTTTATTAAAAACGAAACTCCTCCAGCTGTACTTAAGATTTCATATTTATTTGGCTACTGGTTTCGACGTTCCGTCAACGCCATCTTCAGGCCATATATAACACACCACACATAAAACAAACAATGTGAGACATCAGCAGTCTGTGAGCTATTGTAAAAAATAAATATATTGTAAACATATTGTATACAGGATGACTTCATTAAAAGTAGTTACATTTCGTTCATTTGCATTAAGATGCAATTTGCCTTGACATTAGCCATTTATATTGTACAAACAAGTACAAATGAGGTTACGTACAGGGTGAGTCACCTAACATTACTGCTGGATATATTCCGTAAACCACATCAAATACTGACGAATCGATTCCACAGACCGAACATGAGGAGGGGGGCTAGTGTAATTGGTTAATACAAACCATACAAAAATGCACGGAAGTATGTTTTTTAACACAAACCTACGTTTTTTTAAATGGAACCCCGTTAGATTTGTTAGCACATCTGAACATATAAACAAATACGAAATCAGTGCCGTTTGTTGCATTGTAAAATGTTAATTACATCCGGAGATATTGTAACCTAAAGTTGACGCTTGAGTACGACTCCTCCGGTGTTCGATCGTGTGTATCGGAGAGCACCGAATTACGTAGGGATCCAAAGGGAACTGTGATGGACCTTAGGTACAGAAGAGACTGGAACAGCACATTACGTCCACATGCTAACACCTTTTTATTGGTCTTTTTCACCGACGCACATGTACATTACCATGAAGGGTGATGTACACGTACACACGTGGTTTCCGTTTTCAGTTACGGAGTGGAATAGAGTGTGTCCCGACATGTCAGGCCAATAGATGTTCAATGTGGTGGCTATCATTTGCTGCACACAATTGCAATCTCTGGCGTAATGAATGTCGTACACGCCGCAGTACATCTGGTGTAATGTCGCCGCAGGCTGCCACAATACGTTGTTTCATATTCTCTGGGGTTGTAGGCACATCACGGTACACATTCTCCTTTAACGTACCCCACAGAAAGAAGTCCAGAGGTGTAAGATCAGGAGAACGGGCTGGCCAATTTATGCGTCCTCCACGTCCTATGAAACGCCCGTCGGACATCTTGTCAAGGGTCAGCCTAGTGTTAATTGCGGAATGTGCAGGTGCACCATCATGCTGATACCACATACGTCGACGCGTTTCCAGTGGGACGTTTTCGAGCAACGTTGGCAGATCATACTGTAAAAACGCGATGTATGTTGCAGCTGCTTGGGCCCCTGCAATGAAGTGAGGACCAATGAGGTGGTCGCCAATGATTCCGCCCCATACATTTACAGTCCACGGTCGCTGTCGCTCTACCTGTCTGAGCCAGCGAGGATTGTCCACGGACCAGTAATGCATGTTCGTAGATTCACTGCCCCGTGGTGTGTGAATCCGCTTCATCGGTAAACAGGTAGAACTGCAACGCATTCTCTGTTAATGCCCATTGACAGAATTGCACTCGGTGATTAAAGTCATCACTATGTAATTGCTGATGTGGCGACACATGAAACGGGTGAAAGCGGTGACGATGCAGTATGCGCATGACACTACTTTGACTCAGTCCACTGGCTGTCGCAATGTCCCGTGTACTCATGTGTGGGTTCATGGCAACGGCAGCTAACACACCAACTGCACCAGCTTCTCCTGTGGCGGGCCTGTTACGGACCCGTTTGCGTGCTACGACCATACCTGTTGCATACAGTTGGGTAGATGTTTTGCAATGTGCGGCACGTTGGATGCTCTCTGTCCGGGTATCGTTCTGCATACACCCTGCAGGCTTCAGCTGCATTTCGTCGACACTCGCCATAGATGAGTATCATCTCCGCCTTTTCAGAGTTCGAATACACCATGGTCACAGTTCCTACAACACTACACTATCACAGACGTCTGGTAACACGGTGTACTACAGTTGGTCTGCGTGCGGAGACGAATGCAGGATAACAATAGCAGCAAGCGCTACATGCGGACACTGCGACAGCTAGACCAAACCTACAACAGTGCACTACAGCCACACTCGTAAACACGGTCGTCATCGTAAACATGTCCCTGCAGATGCTGCTCGCCGACCGTGACCCGTGTTTGTTACAACACGCAACTGAACGTCGGAGGTTTCAAGCGTCAACTTTAGGTTACAATATCTCCGGATGTAATTAACATTTTACAATGCAACAAACGGCGCTGATTACGTATTTGTTTATACGTTCAGATGTGCTAACAAAACTAACGTGGTTCCATTTAAAAAATGTAGGTTTGTGTTAAAAAACATACTTCCGTGCATTTTTGTATGGTTTGTATTAATCAATTACACTAGCCCCTCTCCTCACGTTCGGTCTGTGGAATCGGTTCGTCAGTATTTGATGTGGTTTACGAAATATATCCAGCGGTAACGTCAGGTGACTCACCCTGTATACACGGTTATTTGCATTACAGATCAATACCAGACATTTGAATAAAATGGGGGTATATATATTTGTAGGTGACAAACCGTTACTCTTAAAGATAATAATATAGGCATGAAACAGTACTAAAATTGTGTTAAAAGCGAATAATACTGCCCTAAACCCTTCTTTGTATGCACAATTTAACTAACAGGAAGGAAAATATGCACTGCCAATCAGACATATGTAATGTATGATTCCATTGGTTATAAATAGTGAAAGGTGGGAAAGGTGGAAAGGAGTTAACGTTTGCATAACAGTGTATCGTCATCACTATACAGTAACAAAGTGAAATAGGTTACTTAAACAACATCATTCATAACGATACGACACACATGTGAACTGGAAGAATGGTATGGCACCCAGTTAATAAATTAAAAGGTAGTCAATGGTGTAAAATAAATACACGTGAGTCAATTCATAAATCTACTCGGTCCAACAAGAGAAATGTAAGCTAACATGCCACCATAATGTACCATTTCAGTATCGATGCCCCATTTATGGCCGTAACCCAGGTGTAAAATAATATAATTCTAATAGGCCTGCACTAGTAAAAGAACGATCAGGTACATAACAGTGCTCCAAATAGAAGTAAACAGGGTGTTGTCAGTCAAAACAGTTCGTCACATTTGTAAAATACTCGTAGTTTCTCTAGTAACTAATTACTAAAGAAGAGTACACAGTAAGATATACAAAGTATAACTCTCGTATTGTTATACATAATCTAGTCAAGGGTTGACATAAGTCAGCAACAATCATTCAACGCTTAATCACCCACTTACTTGGACGACTAAAGTCTAACTTTTATATCGTCTCTACACCATAAGTACTCACTCATTTCTCCTATGCTTATAAACCTGCTCTTGCATAAAATTACTAGTTTAAGTATATTGACTATCCACTCATTTACGAGAACGATCATGAGAGTGGGGGGTAAAATTATTCTGAATAAAAGGCCCATCAAATGATTAGGATAAAACTGGATTATAGCACTGACTCCTATAAACGAAACATGATATGTGTCAAGTATAGATTCTGTCTAAGGGAGACTTGTTCTTTCATCGTAGTGACAACATGGTGACCTCCGTAGTACATATAAACGAGTACAGAAACGAACTACTTGTCTTGTAGTCAATACTAAACGAAAAATTCTTCACACCAGGGGAATCAATCCAAATATACGAGGTTCGACACAATCTAGAGTCAAATTCCCATATATAAAACGGATAACCATAAAAATCCTTCTTAACGATTCGTATAATGGTTACCAGACGTCCGGTAACCATTAACAGAAGGACATATCTCGCGATAATGCATCCTGTGATCCTACTGGGTCCAAACTTGCCAAAGACACAGGCGTTATTTGTCCAATAAAAACTTACGTTTCCTACCGTCTACTAGGTCAGTTAAGCAAAATTCCTCCTCTGCGCACGTTTCAGTTGTCCTAAAATTTAGTGGGTGCGCCGCTCGCAGCCTTGGTGGCACTACTGCCGTTTAATAACAGGTGACCATTCGCATTGCGTGCTTTTCCGCTGTGCCCCCTATTCTGTCTTCAATCGTCTTCCCAGTGTCTTGTTTTGCTACATTAGCAACACTGCAGCTGATAGCAGTTTCGCCCGGTTGACCATATGACGCATATTTATGAGCAAGGATAACCGTAGAAGGATGCAGACGCCAGATTCGGTCTTTAATAGTTTTAGTAGTTTCAGTCGGTTTTGGGATTTTTGTTGGATGGTAAGGAGATGTGTATCCCGTGTTAGTTTTCTGTCGAGAGTTAGTTCCAAATACTCGACTGCGTTAGTCAGAGAGATAGGTTGGTCGTAGATGCAGAAGTGGAAATCTGGGCTACACAAACGCTGAATCGTGGAACCAAAGATAGTCCACTGGCTGTTTTGCGGTTTTTCTTGAAGTTTCCACTATCATTCATCATAATGATTCGAGTATTGTCGGCCCCGTAAAGAGTCGGGATGCCATCGCAGAATGGTTGACTGGGTAGCAGGCACAAGAAACTAGCTCGACAGCTACCATGAAATCGCTGATTAATCGGTAATAACTACATACTTATTTATTTATTAGTAGAATTCATACAGTCAATGTAGACATCGTCCCAGGGGCACATGCAGACTCTGGGCAACCGTTTTGACCACAGCAAAACAAGGCAGCATGTGGAGAAGCGGTAGCAGCTTTGCTCAGTATCACATGGCAGCGCGTAGTTCTTGTGTGGTAAACACGTCCCTTAAATGATCGGGTGCTGATACTGCACAGTCAACAAGCAGTGTTAAGCGTTGGCGGTCGTAGCCCGGTGCCCCAGCAGCAGTGTGGAGTTACGATACACTGCACCCTCAGTCTGGGACCTCAGGGTAGGATACAGTGTCAGCAGCCCGCAGACGCAGGTCTCTGTGATCAGGGAAGACAGAAGTTAGTTAGATCCGGATGATATATACCTCAGACTGTATGTCAAGGATTCCCAGAAGACACCGTGAACGTGAAGGTGCATCAGCCGGGAGTAGGCCTCAGCTGGAAGGCACCCGTTCAGCTGCTGGCCGTCTCAGGGCTAGACGTGGCCCGTAGACCAGCAGCTAGCGGAGACAGTAACTAGTTGCAGTTGAGACTTGGTGATCAACATCGGATCGATGGCTGGCATGGAGTTCTTCTCAATTTATACGACAGATACAGCATAACTGGAACAGCTTTCATTTACATTAGCCTGATCTGGTCTTTATGGCATCGTCTCCAATCACGTGCAGGTGCATGGAGATCTTGAGATAACCCATCACCTCACTATGTCAGGCTGCTGGCTTGTATCATGCCATCTGAGTAGTATTGTGGCCCTGCCAGCGGAATTCGAATGCTGCGTATTCGCTTGCCAGCTTTAAGGTCGTGGGGAATGCTAGGGCAAGTTGCTAGTGCGACATTTCTCCAATCTTTAGAAGATCCGGTCCAACAGATCGTCTGTTGGTTTACCCCTGAAAACCACTTAAACATTGCATTTTATACGTCCTTCTTTACATTTGTGTACACTTCTCGTTCCAACTGCCATTTTACTAAAGCAGTCCAGTTTAAAATGTCCTCCACACCATCGGCAAGCGCGCGTAAGAGCCTTGCCACAGGCAACTGGGTATCCATCCATTAGGGCTAACGGAGCCCGTATTATACTCTAATTCTGGTTTTGCAGAATTGATTGCCGTTTTGATATAACTGACTAGCCCTGCCAGTAAACCCCGCAGCATTCTAGTATTATTCAGTGCTTTCTGTTCCAGATTTGTTAGCTGCATTTCGTTCCATGGTTCTGATGGTTTCTGGCGGCTTTCTGTACGTGTCCTTGAGCCCCGCACGAAGTTCACGGCTTGCACCAGTTGGTCCTGGAGGCGCTCGTACGGGATACGTAGCAATTGGTACTCCCCTTCTGCCTCACTTAACAACCCTTTCTCCCCAGCTTCCAGGTTTAATTCCAAGAAGACGTCGTCTTGCTTTCATACCTCTCGTTTCTTACCCCTCCCCCCTGCCCCGCTACCCTGCGCATTGTCGGTCAGTCTCAACATCCACTTTTTGTTGGGCAAGACGATGTCTTCCTGCCTGCGGAAAACCACCCCTCCCTTCAGAGGTCATCCCTGCAAGATGTTCACCCCCTTACCCCTGTAATGGTGCAGCACAGTCACTAATATGATACACCCGCCGGTCATCTTCGTTGGTGATGTCGCCTGAAGGAACGAAGCCGTAATCACTTTCTCTTCCTAGTTTAAGTGTCCCCGCTCAATAAACAAACATCATCGATGTCATCCAACGTTCCTGTGCAAACACAACAAATCCTCCAAGTACTACAACAATATGGCCAATCGATCCTAGTGAATGAGGTATACAGCATTCCCCAGCACAGTCGTTAAGCTGTGAGTGCAGGCTTTCTCTGCGAATTTCATATATGAAGTCTTCACGGGTTGTCAGCCGAGTAGCGTCGTCGTCTCGTAGCAACGTTTCGATGGAATGTGTCTCCATCATCTTCCACCGAAACGTTGCTACGAGACGAAGACGCTACTCGGCAGACAACCCGTGAAGACTTCATATAAGTCGTTAATCTGTCACAATATGAAATCCACCCTCATATTATTATACGCAAATAATATCTCCAAATACCAAAAAACTTTCTTCATTATTTGTACAAAATTGACATATCTTTGTGAACATGATACATTACACAAAAACCACACTCAATAAAACACCAAACTCTTAAAATGCTATCAGTTGTGCGACCTCAACGCATACGGTAACGTGCGAGTAGCTTGCGCGGGCCCCCTACCCCTTTTTCCCGATGCAGCTGCTGCCGGCAGCAATAAATCTTGCGCGTATCGTAAAGGACATATATTTTTGGCGTATACGAACTTAGTATTCGCTGCTCATGCAGAATGCCCGTGATGAGATTGTGAACAGCAAACGAAAAGAAAAAACCACAGCTAAACCACGACCACACAGACAGCGGACAGAGACCGTCAAGCATTGCAGAGGGTGGTTGTAAAATGTTTCATGAAATCAGCGAAATGAATAATTCGTGAGTTCCAAAGTGCTACCAACAGACCAGCCAGCACAATGAGGATGCGTAGGGAGGTAAAGGATGAGTTACAATGATCAAGCAGCTACTCATAAGCCACATATTTCTGTAGTCAACGCTAATCTACGATTGAGGTGGGGTAAAGAGCGACGCCCTTGGACATTGAATGACAGGAAAAGAGTGATTTGGAGTGTTGAATCTTGCTATACCCTGTGACAATATGATGGAAGGTTCTAGATTTGTCGAAAGCCTGGGAAACGTTACCAGCCCGCCATGTGTAGTGCCAAGAGTGAAATACAGAGGAGGTGGCGTTGCAATATGGGGATGTTTTTCACGGTTAAAGTATGGCCACCACATTGCTCTTAAAAAAACATTAAATGCGGAGGTATATAAACGCTTTTTAGAGCATTGTGGACGGTGCACAGTAGAGGAACAGTTCGGGGACGATGACACTTTGTACCAGCACGACAACAGACTCTGCCATAAGGCAGATAGTTTGTGAAGTGAATTGGCCGGCCAAGAGTACCGAGGTGAATCGAATGAAACACCTCTGGGATGAGTTAGAACGTTTACCCCAGTTTTCAACATTACTACCTATTCTGGTTTCGGCTGTCGAGGAATTATGGGCTGCCGTTCACCGACAGACGCTCAGACACCTCACTGAAAGTGTGCCCAGAACAGATAAAACTGTCATAAAGGCGAAGGGCGGACACATTACACTTTAATGTTCACCAACTGGTGTCCGCATACTTTTGTTGCTACCGGCTCTCAAACAAACTAGAGTACTTTTTAAACCAAGTGTGAAATTTCGTCCCGTCCGACTTACATAATTTTTTTTTCATCCATCACAGTTAATTTTGAAAATTCCCGCCGTGCAATATGTGTAGCGCATCAACCTATTCACTGTATACTCAGTATAGAAAGTGCTGGCGTTTTACGAACTGGTGCGTGTAATATTTACGTTTGGTACGTTGGTAGGGGAACTCGAGAATCTAAACGAGAAATGAAGACTGTAAAGTTAGACTTGGCAAGAATTAGTAAATTGAAATGGGTATAGAACATATTTCTGTTCGTACGACCTAACGGTAATAAGAACAGTATCAGTGAACGGTGTAAGAGGTGGTAGCATCTTTATGTATAGAAAGGTAGGTGACAGAGTGAGTTACTATCATGCAGAGCCCGAATTATTCTCCACTGAAACTAAGCCAGCACCAGCCACCACAGCAAAAATTTCGATTAAACGATACGTGATATTTAGAGATTTAGCGAAAATAATATCCACAGCAACATAACGCAGTAACGAGTGATGTTTGACGGCTGAAACAGCTTGCATTGCGCTAGAACTGAGACCGTTTGCGAATGTGATTTTGCTCTATATATTTCTAGCAAAGAAACTTCCCAAATGGTCAACCGATACCAAAGACAGTAAATAGATATTTAATCCTTACCTATTACATACGACAAAGCTCCAGTCACGTTTCATATCTACGGGTTTCGATGCCCAAAAAGGTGTATTATTTCATCTTCATAATCTTCAAAACATACTTAAAATGCCTAAACAAGTACACCTTGCAACTGAGAGACAACTACACTGAAGAGACAAAGAAACTGGTACGCCTGCCTAATATCGTGTAGAGCCCCCGCGAGCACGCAGAAGTTCCGCAACACGACGTGGCATGGACTCGACGAATGTCTGAAGTACTGCTGGAGGTAATAGACACCATGAATCCTGCATGGCTGTGCATAAATCCGTAAGGGTACGAGGGGGTGGAGCTCTCTTCTCAACAGCACGTTGCAAGGCATCCCAGATATATTCGATAATGTTCATGTCTGCCGAGTTTGGTGGGCAGCGAAAGTGTTTAAACTCAGAAGAATGTTCCTGTAGCCACTCTGTAGCAATGCTGGACGTGTGAGGTGTGGCATTTTCCTGCTGTAATTGCCCAGTCCGCAGATGCAGGTGATCAGACAGTATGCTTACGTACCTGTCACCTGTCGGAGTCGTGTCTAGCCGTATCAGGGTTCCCATATCACTCCACTGCATACGCCCCACACAATCACAGAGCCTCCACCAGCTTGAACAATCGCCTGCTGACATGCAGGGTCCATGGATTCATGAGGTTGTCTCCATATCCTTACACGTCTATCCGCTCGATACAATTTGAAACGAGACTCATCCTACCAGGCAACGTGCTTCCAGTCATCAACAGTTCACTGTCGGTGTTGACTGGCTTTGTGTCATGCAGTCATCAAAGGTACACGAGTGGGCCTTCCGCTCCGAAAGCCCCTGTCGCTGTTGTTTCGTTAAATGGTTGGCACGCTGACATTTGTTGATGGCCCAGCATAGAACCCTGCAGCAATCTGCAGAAGGGTTGCACTTCTATCATGTTGAACGATTCTCTTCAGGCATCGTTGGTCCCGTTCTTGCATGATCTTTTTCCGGCCGCAGCGATGTCGGAGATGTTTTACCGGATTCCTGGTGTCACGGTACGCTTATGAAATGGTCGTACTGGAAAATCCCCACTTCATCGCTTCCTCAGAGATGCTGTGTCCATCGCTCGCGCGCCGACTATAACACCACGTTCAAAGTCGCTTGAATCTTGATAACCTTCCAGTGTAGAAGCAGTAACCCATCTAACAACTGCGCCAGACACTTGTTTTATAGAGGCGTTGCCGAACGCAGCGCCGTATTCTGCCTGTTTTCATATCTTTGTATTTGAATACGCATTCCTATACCAGTTTCTTTAGTGCTTCAGTGCAAAACAAGATGGGAATTCACCCTTAGCTTCTTGCTCTATGTTTCTATTTAGCTATTAGTAGTCTACTATTATTTTTCTTACTGAGTGAACTATATAATAATGAATTATCGCTAAATAACTGTGGCTACCTCTTTAAAATCTCACGTATTACGCTATTAATTTGTCGAAACAGAAGGTCATGCGCAGTTTACTTGAAATACTGATATTACAACACACTAATTAAAGGTTATCTTGAGGAGTTTACGCAACGTATTTATGTAATATCAGATTATGTCAGTTGAAACTGACTAGTGTTTACGACCAGCAATTTGCGATCATGTTACAGCATCTAGCCTCTTGCGCATTTGCATTTGTGAGACACAATAGTAATTTATATAGTCTAGTCTTCCACTAACAATTTCCTGTGGATGGCACTGTCTACTTCTAGGAGGAAATGTAAATCTTACAAAATACACCGTTTTTCCTTGTGACTTATGACTTCTACAATACTTCCTCCATTTCAACAAAAATTTCACTTGAGTCGCAGAAGAATTCATGATCTAACTTTGTCTTCCTACATGATAAATACTTATTTAGTTAAAAGTAATTAAAATGTAATTAGTAGTCAGTGCATTAACATTGTTTTTTTCACAGGTGCTGAATGGATCGTATGGATTGCTGAACTTGCTGTATCATTTTCATAACACTCAGTGAAATTAAAGAATACCGAAAGTGTTGTGAAACCCGAACTACAGAAACGCAACGTAGAATATTTTTTCTTGGAACAAATTTTTATACAGAAGAAGGTTGCACAGCTCAACGTTGTTCATAAAACACAGTGTATGAGAAACTTGGACTAAATCTAAAACAAAATAACTTCACATTTAGTAAAATATTCTTGACACAAGAACACATTTCTTCAGACTGCAAACGTATCTTTATTTTATTATATGTGTGCCTATTCAATCACTTTGTACGTTAATTCTTAATTCAGATAAGGGTATTTCTCATTCAGCGTAGTGCTTATTATTATTGTATGATTATAAGATACGTCGACACCACTTGCAGCTACATCGGTGCAATTTCTTTTATATTTTAACAGTCAGCAACGGCAAATAAGAGAGTAAGCGAGAATTCGCAAAGAGAAAAGTTAAGATCGCGCTAGTTGTTAATACTGCTTCCAGATATAATTACATGGGCACTGTATGGATTTCTTTCAAATTCCTCTCTCTGGAACAGAATGCTCGCGAAATACGTTTTTTCATGCACATACACAGGGTCTCTTTTTCTTGCTGATGTGTAATGTGTGAAATTGTTGGGCAAACGAACTGAACGCAACAGCCATATTGTTGTACCCTTCGCCTTCTCGACATTCAAATTTCACCGTACCACGTGACTGCGATGTTATCTGACTCTGCACTGGCCTTCGGAGTGAAAGTTACATACGGGAGGAAGAAGACTAGTACTTTATCACTGAGACGTCAGAGTGACGCAACCAGTCGAAGTTTTGCGAACTCTGAACCTTTTCACGGAGCACAGTATCAAGAGCCTGTTGTTGAGTTCAACATTTCGAGTGAAACCGCTGCTACCAGTCATAGTTATGCATGGCCGGGGACCCATTGAATTACTGGGGCTACAACTTTGCTTCCGCCGTTTTTTGTGGAAGTTCGAGGCTTTATTGGGAGCATTACAAAAAATTTATGTTTCAAAGTATTGGCCATCGCTGGTCACTACTTTCTTCCATCTTTTATGCAGCATACAAATCCCGCGGCGGAAGAACTGGGCGTCTTTCGAGAAGATCCATGCATCAATCCAATTTTGCAATTGTTCATATGACACGAAGCGCTGGGCAGATAGGTCGTATGCCATTGAACTAAAAAGCTGCAGCACCAAAGAAACTGGTGTAGGCATGCGTATTCAAATACAAAGATATGAAAACAGGCAGAATACGGCGCTGCGTTCGGCAACGCCTCTATAAAACAAATGTCTGAAGAAAATGGCGGGTGGGGTAGGACTTCCCTTTTCAACCTCACCAGGTATGTTTTGGAGGGTTTTGCGACATGGGGTCGAGTACTGTCATGCTACAAAATCACCTTTTCGTGTCTATCGCTGTATTGTGGCTGTTTGCCTTTCAGTGATCGGCTCAAACACATCAATCGCTTTCGATAACCATCTCCTGTGATTGTTACCGTCGGTTGCAGTAGCATCGAAAGCTTTCTCTCTTTCACAACCATGCCGGTCTTCAACGTCAAAATCACAGTTCTTGAAGCATAGAAACCATTTTCTGCAAAGTTCTGTCACTAACAGGCGTCTCATCATAGGTCTTACCCAGCTTTTTATGAGCCTCAGCCGCAGTTTTCTTCATATCAAAGCAGGTAATTAAAACCTCCCTCAGATGACGAGAGCTGACCTCGCAAGTTGACGTATTCGGCAGAGAATAACTTTAAGGTGCAATCAAAAATCGACTAATACTTTGATGGCGTTATGTTCTCAAATGCCTACGCTTACTGCATGACACTTACTACCTACGGCATGCGCCACTACTTCCCACTAATGCCATCTACTGCAAAACGGCGGAAGCAAAGTTGTATACCTAATAGATCGGATTGTAACTACACATAGACGGGCCAGCTTTTAAAAACGTGAAATATTAGGCGAAAAGAGAAGCAACTGAGAAAAGTCTCGTTAAATTTTTTGTCTGGAGCGTAATACTATAGACTGTAATAATGAATATTTACAGTCACATATTAAGGGGAAAAATACTTCAAAACTTTTGAAATCTGTTTGTAGAAAACTACGTTTGATGTGGAACAGACTGACAGAATGAGGTATGAAGAAGTGTTTCTAAGAACAGAAGACGAAAGAAGACTTGTAGAAATGGTTTGTAAAGCGAACAAGCAGGAAAACCTTTTGGCTGCAGCATAAACTGTATGCCCAAAAGTTTCCATACATCTTTCGGTACTGCATAATTGACAACTAGATGTCACAAGGGTATAAAACAACACTTCGTCGGGTTGTCAATAGAGAAACAGTAACTACAGATGTGTTGGTTAGAAGAGCCCAGTCACTTCGAACGTGTATTAGTCATTGGGTGTCACCTGAGTGAAAGATGTGATTGTGAAATGTAAACCGAAGGGAACAAGGACCAGGCAAAACTCATGTGGTAACGGTCATGAACCATCGAACACTGAGAAGGTTAGCTGCAAAAATTGAAAGAAATCAGCGTAAGGTATTAGTCGTCAATTCCAGACTGCTTCCAGCAGTCCAACTAGTACCAAGACCATGCGTAAGGAATTAAAAATGTGGGTTACAAGGGTCGAGCTGCTCCTCGTAAGCAACACGTCGCTGACGTGGTGTAAAGAGCGAAGCCATTTTACAGTGTACGACAAGAAACGAGTGATCTGGAATGATGAATCATGCTATATAACCTGAGACATAATGATTGAAGGATTTGGGTTTGGCGAAAGCCTGGAGAACGCTACCTGACACGGTGTGTAGCGCCAGCAATGAACTACACGCAGATGGTGCTACTTACTGTACGGGTATATTTTTCGTGGTTAGGCTGTTGACCCGTTATTGCACTCAATAAAACGCTAAGTGCAGATGGATCTGAACGCATTTTAGAGCATTGTGTACGGCGTACAGTAGAGGAACAGTTCGGAGATGATGATACTTTGTGCCAGCGTGACAATACATCCTCTCAGAAAGCAACGTCTAAGAGGCATTCCGGCCTGCCCCGAGTTCAGAGATGAAACCAATGAATATGAGTTAGAACATCGACCTCACTCCAGGCCCCAGTCTCAAACGTAAATGGCTTTATCGTTTCGGCTACTGAGGCTGCCATTCTTCCATAGACATTCAGACACATAATTAAAAGTGCTCCCAACAGAATTCAAGTCGTCACGAGGGCGAAGGGTGGACACATTCCATATGAATGTCCGCTAACATATGTCCGAATACTTTTGGTAAGGTAGTGTATCAGAGAAACCTTTACCATAGAAGTACCTCTTCGTTCTAATAGAAAGACAGCCAGAAATGTCAGAGAACATTCCGTTAAAAATGGTTCAAATGGCTCTGAGCACTAAGGGACCTAACTGCTGTGGTCATCAGTCCCCTAGAACTTAGAACTACTTAAACCTAAGTAACCTAAGCACATCACACACATCCATGCCTGAGGCAGGATTCGAACCTGCGACCGTAGCGGTCACGCGGTTCCAGACTGTAGCGCCTAGAACCGCACGACCACACCGGCCGGCGAACATTCCGTTAGAGACGCGGAAAAATCTGTGTACGTGGTGCTATTATACATCCACCAGTATTGGTGGGAAAAATGGGCAGAAATGTGATGTGAAATTCCTGACCAGCAGGCTTCGCGATGTTCTGGATTAAATTCGAAATCTCTGTACAGTGTCTTGGTATTAGGGCTTCTGAAACTGTTGATGGTGGTCGGTGAGTTGGAAGGTTCACGTTAAGCCTTCAGTCCCCTTATTGCAGTTCAAGAGCAGTGAGCTATGTCCTGGAACTGGGTGTCAGTCTCTCCCTTCTCTCATCATCATAAAACACAAACGTGACACTACACTATACGTACATCCATTATAGTCATTTACACTTAAGACACAACTCCCATACACAGCGTGGGAAAGGAGGGAGGAAAAAATTTCCAATTATGCGGCTGAACCCATCCCTTGTGGTCTCCTAGCCAACAATATCATACAACTCACCCATTTCTTTACCTTATTGTTGAAATTTCTATGCAGATGTATTTTCCGAACCGCAGTGCATACTTGATGTATTGCATCTTCGATTGAGTTATGACAGAACTAGTAGTGCGACTCAGGTTTTCCAGCAATCATTCTTCCCACGCACCATTCGAGAGTGGAAGAGGGTAGGTACGACTTAGTGGTACCAGAAGTACCCTCCTCTGCACACCACTAGGTAGTTTCTGAAGCATGATGTAAATGTAGAAACAGATTACCAGAAAACTGATTTCTGATTTTCGTTGAGATTGTGTATCATACAGACAACCAAAAAATTAAGACTACCGTGAAACCGGTTTCAATAGGTAAAACTACACCAAAAAGTTAGAGATATGATATCATTCAAGTCACTTTACCGATGAGCATTGCCGTGAGAGAATAGAAAAAGCCCATCCTTGGGAACATGGTTGATAAACGTTAATCAGTTGGTAACTGTACTACAGTTAAGAAGAACTTTAAATGCATTTTGGTGTGTTATTTGGAAAACTAACAAAAATAATTTGGAAGAAAACAAATAGCAACGATTAAAATCTATAACTAATGTTGTAATACAACGAAGAGTCATGTCGTCACAGAATTGTTTCATATACTTTATTTCCCCAAATAGTAAACATAGCACAAATATAGTTGAAGTTATTATCGTTATCAACAAGGATCATGACATTCAAGACTGTCGACAGGTATATGCAGTCTAGATTGAAGATATTGTCAGCCTGTCCACACATGGCAGCTCAAAAATGTCTCCAGTGCAATCAGTCCAACACGAGAGAATACAGATACAGTATGATCCGGTAGACACAGCGAAGGTCCTAGCTGACCGTGGCATATTGACTTACATGCTGCCCCATCAGCTGAAACTCAACTCAGAGAGCGGTGTGTGACGTTGTTCTATCCTGTTAGCTTGTTGCTTAGTTGAAGCTCCGCCAGCACTGGAGTCGATGGTGCAAATGTGTGCTCTGTTGAATTAACTCATTACGATTTTATTTAATTTTCGAACAAGATTACAGTATACTTACTCCGTTTCTGTGACCACTTCTACTATGTACTGATCTGTTTTCTGGGCAGATTCATTATATATCTACTGTATGCTTTATATTGATATTGTGACCAGTAGCTCTATAATGCCTTTAAAAAATTAAAGAATAAGAAAATGGTCTGCCTTTTGATAGCCTTAGTGCCACTGCAGGTTCATCTTCATATGGTGGTTATTTAAAGAAACTTTGTATTGCATACAAGGTTAGGCAGAGTAGTGCAATTGGTGAAAACGGTTGTAATTATTTTACTTATGAGTTTAATGCTCGTAAGTAAATGATTGCTGTGTTATTTTATTACTTAGAAGTTATGGAGCTCAAGACGTTTGTAAGTGGGACGCTCTAACACTAGACACTACATATCAGTGTGAGCAAAATGACGCTTAGATGCGCTTGTTGTTGGCATTAGGTTTATAGTAAATAAATGTGTAGGTAGGTTGTTTGGGTTTTTATGTTGGTAACGCCACGTAGCGCACTGTATGAAAATCGCTGACTGTGCTGTGTGCAGTCTGTGGCTGGTTTGCATTGTTGGAATTTTTGCTATTGTAGTGTTGGGCAGCTGGATGTGAACAGCGCGTAGCGTTGCGCATTTGAAGGTGAGCCGCCAGCAGTGGTGGATGTGGGGAGAGAGATGGCAGAATTTTAAGAACGCACGATCTGGACGTGTGTCCATCAGAAAGAGTAAATTTGTAATACTGTATATATTAAGGTAAATACATTGTTTGGTCTCCATCAAAATCTTTCATTTGCTAACTATACCTATCAGTAGTTAGTGCCTTCAGTAGTTAGAATTTTTTATTTAGCTGGCAGTATTGGCTCTCGCTGTATTTCAGTAGTTTGAGTAACGAAGATTTTTGTGAGGTAAGTGATTCATGAAAGGTATAGGTTATTGTTAGTCAGGTCCATTCTTTTACAGGGATTATTGAAAGTCAGATTGCGTTGCACTAAAAAAAAATATTGTGTGTCAGTTTAGTGTTGATCAGAATAAGTAAAGAGAGAAATGTCTGAGTACGTTCAGTTTTGCTCAGCTGTTTGAAAGTCAAATAACGTAGAATTTTTCTATGGGGCTGTTTCAAATGTACATGCAGTGTTGAAGCAAAGAACACGAAGGACATAACGAAATTCTATGGTAAGTTTCTGGGTGAACTCATAACTATTATTGTGTTAGGTTCTGTTAAATTTTGAGAGAAGTACCTTTGTTGTGATATTGCTAAAACATTTGGATTGTTTCCACTTTGAAAACATAATCCCATCCAAAACATCAGGTTCTGCAAATAATTTTTTTCAGACGTTAACGGTGTAACATATCACACATTTGATGACAGCATCAAAAGACCTGAGTGATGATACACTTCATTGTCACATTCAGACAAGACAATAAACTTTATGTCCACCTATGAAGTCTCTACAACATTGAAATGTCTTCCAATGAATTTGGAAGACTGCTGAAATCCAATAAAATATGATTCCATAGTTACCATCAAAACTGAGAATTTTCCTAGTTACTAGTGCACACGCACCATCAAAAATTTTACGGACACAGATACACTGCCTTACAAAAAAAGTGAAGCACTCAGAAGACATGGCCGAATGTCGGTGTAACTTCATACACATACACAGCCTTGCCGTGTATGTAAGTGATTATAGAGTGAATAGTGGAACAGTCAACAGAGAGCGTTATTGTTGTTCGTGTTTAGTGTTGTTAACGGACCTGGGAGGGTGTATAAGGACCTTAACTGCCTCACATTTTGAGTGATCATTGACAAGAACACGGAGATATCTTGTTCTCGTTTGAGACAGCGTTATTAGTCCCTGACTTAGGAAGGGGCCTCACTGTGGGTCTAAATTTCGCCACTGGGCCGAATCGTACTATAATCTGATTTATGGGGCTTTCCGACGTGACAGTGGGCTGATGTTGGAGAGAATGGGAATGTGAAGGCAGATACACCTGTCATCAAGTTTTCTGTTGAACAGCTGAGCTACCATAAGGGAGGGTCGCCATATTGTGCGCCAAGCACATCATAACCCTTTCACAACTGTACCTGCCTCCTGAGAACAAGTAACAGATTCCCCGCAACATTCTTTATTATTCCACATAACTGTTCGGATACTAACACCAGTCATAATAGGGACCTATTGTCCTGTGGGTAGATTGCTGCTAACACCGCAACACATATATTTGGAGTGGTGCTATGACAGGGAGGCATACTTGCAGATGAATGGTGTCGTACTGTGTTCAGCAATGAATCATGCTCCTACACTACCCCGCATCACCAATTCACCATCGTAGGTCGATAGGAACAGCAGTGGCGGTGTTTTGGAGGGGGACGTGTTGGGGGGGGGGAGGGGGGTGCCGTTGGGTATGACTTCTTCAGGTCAAGCTGGAAGTGACTGATGAAACTCTGACAGCATAACAGTACGTCAAGGAGATCTTGTGTTACCACTTATGTGAGAGTGTCTTTGTGCCATTTTTTCAACAGTATAATGCTTGCCTACATGTAGCATGGGTGTTCATGTTTTTGAGGTGCTCCTGAGGCCAGAACTATCCACTTTTCCATCCACGATGTGACATTTCTGAGACCAGTTTGGACGTCAACTCCATCCAGACTATCAAGTGCCAGTTAGAACAGTTGTGAGCCAGCCTACCTCATGAAAGAGTACAACTGCTTTATGACACTCTTCTCAACCGAATCAGTGCACGCACGCATCCAGAGAAGGTGCAATGTTCTTTGTAAACTTGACCGAATTTTATAGTCACTGAAATAGTACCACAAATCCTCCTGACCAATGAAGTTTCATTTAATTTCCTCCTACCCTTCTGGATGCGTATATAGCTCTTTATGAAACGCTTTTGTCCACTAGAGGTGTGCATGTAACGTATGCTAGAGACTAACAGAGCCTGTATAGTATTGGCAACCAGTAATGGAAAGGCACAACACAGCACCACCAGTCAACTTATAATATCAGCGGAGGTTCCTTTCCACGTATATATTTATCTTTTCGATATACGTCTATGAGAAAAACGACAATTTACCGATATAGGAATGCCGTGACAACTAGCAATGACATAGCAGACCAATACACACACGCACACACACATACACACACACACACACACACACACACACACACACACACACACACACACACATGTTGGTGATAATGAGCGAGACACACAGTGTGTCCACACAGCCTACTGCACACATCGTGTTGTGTTCCCTCCTCTTACTGCTGGCTGTGCTTCAGACATGTGGTCGGCAGAGCGTTTGTGTGGTCCTCACTCTCCACAAAGTGTCCTTATCGTTAAGCAAGGCGATTACACTTCGTGAATCATAATATCGCCACAGACCCACGGCATTTAGGAGAAGTTTGGCGAGCTTTCAATTTCGTCTAAAGATGTTCATTCAGCGAAACAGGTTATGATGTAATAAAAGCACCTAACTGCATCAATTGCGCGCGGGGTAGTCATGAGGTCTACGGCGCCTTGGCTCTGTTCGCGCGACTCCCCCCGTCGGAGGTTCGAGTCCTCCCTCGGGCATGGGTGTGTGTGTTGTCCTTGGCGCAAGTTAGTTTAAGTTAGATTAAGTAGTGCGTAAGCCTAGGGACCGATGACCTCAGCAGTTTGGTCCCATAAGACCATACCACTAATTTCCAAATTTTCCAAAATTTTCGAAGTGCATCGGTGGTGGTTCTTATTAACAGTAAAATATTAATAGTATTCATAGACCGAATTCCAGCTTTTAATATCGATCTATTCATGCGCCGACTTTAATCTTTAAATAGAATGACCTAATACAGAGTGAAAACTGTAATTTAAATTTTCTAGTGAGAAGCTCATCTAAACCGCTATAGTTTTCGCATCTTCAGGTGGTACTTACTTATTTCCTCTGGCAATACAAGTATAGTAATTCTGTGGATTGGAATACATGTATTAGGTTCTTACATCTGTTTAAATTACATATATATCTATTCGACCTCATATTTGGTGTAAAGTGGATAAATGGGAACAGAAAAAACAAAACGTAATCTAAAGGCACCATACAATAGACATAAAAGCAGTGTAAACTGTTGCAGTAACTTATTTCATATATTCCAAATTCATGGAATACCTGCCATTGTACATTAAAGGAAGTAAATAATCACACAAGTCTGGCTGAATAAACAATAGTAAAAACTTATTTTTCATCATTGCATGGCGATAGTAAGGTAATCGGAGTTGGTCTACCAAATACATAATAAAACGCAAAATGTAAGGTAGGGAATTAAAATATATAAGAGGCATAGCTACATTTATGGAATATTCCATCGGAACTCGTAAGAAAAAAAGATATATTAAAAACTGAATATACAGTATTGATGTTCAACAACAATATTTATTTCATAGTTCACTATGAACCGTGTTCGAGGTTTCTAGGCCATCCTCAGACGAATTAAAACTAAACAGACAGTCCATTTACTTCCTGAAATGTTCATGGATAATTTCGAAAAAAAATATTTAAATTAACAGTGTTCGAGTTCTAAAATATACCATTAGACCAGCTATGTGGGCGACGTACAGAGCTTGTGGACTGTTACTACCAGACAGTTTAGCAAATTCTTCCAGCATTTAAATTCACTTCCCAATAAAATTAAGTACGCAATGGAATTGGGAGGAGGCTAAATCAAATTCTTAGACCTTATTACTGACATTAGCAAGCAAAATCATTTGTTTAAGATGTACAGGAAAGTAACATCAACATAGACAGTAGTACCTAGCAATTTCCGTTTGAAAATGGCTCTGAGCACTATGGGACTTAACATCTGTGGTCATCAGTCCCCTAGAACTTACAACTACTTAAACCTAACTAACCTAAGGACAGCACACAACACCCAGCCATCACGAGGCAGAGAAAATCCCTGACACCGCCGGGAATCGAACCCGGGAACCCGGGCGTGGGAAGCGAGAACGCTACCGCACGACCACGAGATGCGGGCCAATTTCCGTTTGAAAGTCGTTTGTTAGAACATCAGCTTATACATTATTCACTGTTCTGCGGGTTCCCACTCGCAAGTATGTTGTAAAGATGTACTTAGTGCCTGATGTAGTACAGTCTTTGATTAATCGAGTGAAGGCATGTCCTCTTGCACATACTTCGGAAGCAGCGTGTAGGAGCCAGTCACAGCACTGCACGGGCCGAGCAGCGTGTTTGTAAGCCCCGATGAACGAGGGACAAAGCATTCTGGTTCTCGTTCTGGTTTCCATTGAGCTCTTTGCTTGCTGACTCTGTTTTTGGTGGCTTTTTTGGCTATTGGCTTGTCTCAATACTTCCACATCTTTGCTACGAATGACTGTTTGCTCGGGAGGTTACCTTCGATGGGCGCTCTCATGCAACTAGCTACGTTAAGTATAGTGAGGTTGCGTTATGCATTTTGCACTTTGACGTAATATTCGTCTGCAGTATTTTCAGGTGCTTAAATGTACCTCCACCTATACTAAAACCTAACTGCCACTCTTCAGAGGTGTACAGGAAAGTCGATGCACATGGTACAGTTTAGGTATTTCCCTCGTTTATCCATACAATAGCCCTTTGCTGATGTGTCTAGAAGTTTTCTTTGTTCAGCTTGTCCATATATTGTGACCCTGTATACCAAGCAGTCTATCAGTAGTGTTCCATATGTTATTGCTTTTGATATGAATCACAACAACGAAAAATGTGATTAAAACCAATAACCTTACGGTTTACAATAAGCATCAGTTCGAATAATACCCTGGATGTTCCCGATATCGTAGGACTGAAGAGCTGGATTATTAATTGCCGAGGCTGGAATGGAAACAATCAGTTTAATTTCTTTAAATGGGCTTAAACAGTTAAAAATCGAGCTCTCGCAGATGGGATGTTCAACACCCGTCATCCGCTGTATGATGATATGATGGCAAGAAGCGAACGAACGCCATCTCGATCCTGACGAAGCTCTGGATCCTGACCGACCCCACGAACACGCGATGGTAAGGTCTAAAACAACAGTGATTCGATACACATCGTGCCATCACATTTGTAATGTGATTTTCTAGAGGGAAACCCATATTCATCCACAGCATATTTTTATTGAATTGAATATTTCTCTCACGGTTATCTGCCAGTAACGAAAGATACGTTAAAACAGCGCTTCTATAGCCTCCTCAGAAGGCACTAAATTGCATTCGTTACAAATAGGGGCCCCCTACCCCCATCTCACACGTAGATAGGAATCCTCAGGTACCTGCCAGGAAACTAAAATCCAGAAAATATACACCACCTTTCTATAGTAGAAATACTGTTGCCTGCATTCTGTTCAACGATAAAGAGAAGATTCCAACTTCAAAATAGAAAGGACTTCACAGGAAATTACTTGAAACATTGATCACAAAATCCTAACTTAATCATTAATGACCAAATGCAGTTCCTTTATTATTTTTCTCATCATAAGATAACATGTATGCTGTAAGCAGGATAACTGTCTGCCACTCACATTTCATTGCCACCTTGCTTCGCCAGTTTTTTGTCCATATATCGCTAAACCTTAAAATTCCTCTATCCACATTCCCATGACACCTGCCTCCTGTTCCCCCTCCCCCCCCCCTCAATCCTCCAACCGTCTTTTTGTTCATACCGCCAAACCTTCTTTACTTTCTGGATGGACCTCGTATTACATACTTGCTGACTTAGTACTTCTGCTTGTCAAAACTTGTTCACAGTCGCTGAGTCAGCGGGAAAATATGTATAAAATGAGGCGACTGCAAGTAGAAGTAAGTCACTGGTTTTCTGTTCCTGGTGCTGCTGTTGTTGCTGTCCTGTGTACATGCATCATCATATTAGAAAAAATAAAAGTATAATCTGCACAACTACTACTGCTACTAAACATCACATTTATATTTTGATTTCAAGTTATCTACCATATGTAAGAAAGCAGGAATTCTTCTGTTTCCGTGTTCTAAAACTTGAAGCATCTGAAAGATTATTGTATTGGGTAATGGCAGCAGTAACCATTCTTGAAGGCAATAAGTGTCAGCGCCAAATATGGAGTGGCTGTGCTGGTCTATCTGGAGGTCTGCAAGATATATCTTCCATCAAGATTCTCGGATATCAGCGAAAATGAACTTAACTTTCTCAACTTTGGTACCATGAGCATGATATATTTTGGAAGGACTAATAACACAGTTTATCTAGAGAACAGTGATGTTAACTATCAACCTAATAGAAAACAGAGTATAAAAATGTCAGTGCCTTTTCTTAGGTATCAGGCAGTGAGAGCATTTTTAGTGTGGAAAAAGGAACAAATTAGACTCTGAATATTCCTTAGATTTACATGCTCACTGTCAACTAAGTGTTCATCTGACTTTCTTTAGAACATAATAAATTTTACACTAAAAGTATTTTTGTGTTTGAGGTTTTTTTCTCCTTTTTGCCATTACCCTGTAACGTATTAAAAAGGCAGAGATGAAGTTAACTGATGATGAGGCAGTACAGTATTGACACAAAATAGACTGATTATGAGGTAGTACAGTATTTTGACATAACATCAGTGAAGTATGACAACAGAGAGAGAGAGAGAGAGAGAGAGTGAGGGAAATGAAGTCTGGCATAAACATTTTCATTGAAGTACAATACAGAACGATGAAATTTACTGATGAAGCGATACAGTATTTGGCATAAACCATTTTGTTAGTGGAGTGATAAAGAATTTGGCATAAACCATTTTGTTAGTGGAGTGTAAAACAGATGACAGAGAGAAATTAACTGACACAGTACAATTTTTGGTAAATAACACAGTTGTGGAAATACAATAACTTTTAATTTTGATACTGTGTGTGCCGATTTCTATTTTTGATACTGTGTGTGTGTGTGTGTGTGTGTGTGTGTGTGTGTGTGTGTACGTAAGTACTTAGTGTGATTGGTTGAAACAATTCAATTTTTTAAAAAAATTGTTACCAAATTTCGTACATTTATTTCTTGATCCATCATACAAACGTGTGCCAAGGCCAAAGGTCATTGACCATGCTATTACGCGTTGGGAACCCGACTAAGACTTGCTCTATTCAAGGTGAAGTAGACGCCATCTTGTATTTTGATGTCACTGGTATCGAACACTTCAGCGCCTCAGTGTGCCAAGATCGCCATAGCTATATTACAACCGTTAAATTGGCAAGAAATGAACTGCATGCACCGATATGGAAATTATCGTCATTTTAGCTCAAGCACACAAAGCAGATGGGATTAATGCTATGCACTTTATTTGTGTAAGGAAAGATTACCTTGTAGATTTGTCATTCAGAGATCACTCTTGAATGTTGATTGACTGTGCTATCATGTTATTCCTCATGGAAAGAAGGCAAACGTTTACCTGTACGTGTCGTAATGCTACAGGGACAGGACTACTTCTTACCATCTCATCATACTGCTGCTGGCGTTGATCGGGATCCCACGATTATCATGTGAGAATGGAATCTATGGGTTCAGGTGAGCCATCCTCAGCTCCACGCAGGATATCAACGATCCTATACGAGTAGCACCCAAGATGACAGATATATTGTCCAGTCAGCCATGCAGGATTTTACAGCCACGTCACGCATCTTTGGTCAGGAAATGGGCTTGTCTACAGCAAGACAGGTATCAACGAGACAGTGTGAGGATTTCTGGAGAACCACCAACAGTCAGTATGGAGACTACCTACCGCTGAGGCTTCCATTCACCCAGTAGCAGAGAAGGCCGCACAGACTGTAGTGCAGCAATCAATAACAGCAGAGACCAAGTCATCTTTCCCTGCCGTTCCCACTCTACGTACAGTATCACTGGTAGGGGGGAGGGGTTGTTAGGAAATGGTAAGACATGGGATATGATTTCAACCAGGATATTAGCACAACGTTTTTATTCAACTATATAACAAATAGAAAATTCTTTTGCAAACATATTTGTTGTATTGAATAGTAAAAATAAATACCCATGAAATTAACAAGCACAATCCCTAGCTATATGAATTAACAACAGTTACTTCAAGATTATCAGTGAGATTATCAAACTCTAAAAACTTTAACTAGTTGTATTACTTAACGACTCTTGTTACAAAACAATAAATTAAGTACACTTCTAGAATGAGATTTTCACTCTGCAGCGGAGTGTGCGCTGATGTGAAACTTCCTGGCAGATTAAAACTGTGTGCCCGACCGAGACTCGAACTCGGGACCTTTCCCTTTCGCGGGCAAGTGCTCTACCAACTGAGCTACCGAAGCATGACTCACGCCCGATACTCACAGCTTTACTTCTGGTAGAGCACTTGCCCGCGAAAGGCAAAGGTCCCGAGTTCGAGTCTCGGTCGGGCACACAGTTTTAATCTGCCAGGAAGTTTCAAGTACACTTCTAATTCACTGGTGCTGGCACAACCACCCGACTGGCGCCTTGGAATGGTAATAACAAATGAACATGATAACAAAATAATGAATTGCGATAAAATACAAAAAGCAACAGAATTAAAAACAACATTTATTCCGTTAGAAAGTCAATTTAAACACGAATCGTATCTGGCGTACGGGAGATGTACAATCTGAAAATATTTCTGGTTTAATTTTAAGCTATCTGTTATATATAAGAAACCAGTGGTTCTTCTGACCCCACGTTACAAAACTTGAGGCATCTAAAAGACTGTCAGGATTGGCAAACAGCGAGCAGTACCAATACTCGAAGGGAAGATGTGTCAGCACCAAATACTGTGTGATTGTACTGGTCTATCTGAAGGACTGTGGTATATATCTACCATCTAGATTCTCGGCTATCAGCGAAAATGAACTTCACTTTCTCAACTGTGGTACCACTTTAAAAGATTTAAAACTGCAGCAGAATGTAAACAAAGATTCTTGTGATTAAAACTATTAAGTTATATTCTGCTTCGGCACTCCCGAAATCAACATAGCTGAAGAACGACAACAACAGCTGTGTTAAAAAATGAATACACAAATGAGGTAATAATAAAAGTATCACAATATTCAAATCATACGGCTCTGAGGCATATCTGTACGTGTTATCTCGCAGAATAAATGACACTGGTGAGCATAAACACAAAACGCCTACCGTGGCCAGCAAAAATAGCTCAAGCTCTAGTAGTCTCCGGTGAGACTGGATAGGACAACGTTTAATATGAGGTTCTCACCAAAATAGAGCACCTCAGCAACTATCCTGGAAAACCGATTTCATAGCCGGCCGTCTCCCGTGCGAATGTCAATGCACTCGGTCTCAGTCCCTCCTTAAGCTACTTCTCAAATTAACAGCCCGATCATGGACCAGAATCAAAGGCCCGGCTAGAAACCTTTCGATCGGCCACAACATGGAGGGATATGTCAAACTAGCACATCAAACCTGCGACCGGAGGCACTGCCTGCACTTGCTCCAACACACGACTGTCTTGGGTGAGCACGAATGCTCCGCTTGAATCGGCATACGGCGGTTGCCCCTTCCGGGCGAGCAAGGTAAACACGTACTCCCGATTCTAGCAACGATACCGTCACATACATTTATCGATCCCGCGCACTAACACGCCTCAGTTTCGACAGACATACACTCCTGGAAATTGAAATAAGAACACCGTGAATTCATTGTCCCAGGAAGAGGAAACTTTATTGACACATTCCTGGGGTCAGATACATCACATGATCACACTGACAGAACCACAGGCACATAGACACAGGCAACAGAGCATGCACAATGTCGGCACTAGTACAGTGTATATCCACCTTTCGCAGCAATGCAGGCTGCTATTCTCCCATGGAGACGTAGAGATGCTGAATGTAGTCCTGTGGAACGGCTTGCCATGCCATTTCCACCTGGCACCTCAGTTGGACCAGCGTTCGTGCTGGACGTGCAGACCGCGTGAGACGACGCTTCATCCAGTCCCAAACATGCTCAATGGGGGACAGATCCGGAGATCTTGCTGGCCAGGGTAGTTGACTTACACCTTCTAGAGCACGTTGGGTGGCACGGGATACATGCGGACGTGCATTGTCCTGTTGGAACAGCAAGTTCCCTTGCCGGTCTAGGAATGGTAGAACGATGGGTTCGATGACGGTTTGGATGTACCGTGCACTATTCAGTGTCCCCTCGACGATCACCAGTGGTGTACGGCCAGTGTAGGAGATCGCTCCCCACACCATGATGCCGGGTGTTGGCCCTGTGTGCCTCGGTCGTATGCAGTCCTGATTGTGGCGCTCACCTGCACGGCGCCAAACACGCATACGACCATCATTGGCACCAAGGCAGAAGCGACTCTCATCGCTGAAGACGACACGTCTCCATTCGTCCCTCCATTCACGCCTGTCGCGACACCACTGGAGGCGGGCTGCACGATGTTGGGGCGTGAGCGGAAGACGGCCTAACGGTGTGCGGGACCGTAGCCCAGCTTCATGGAGACGGTTGCGAATGGTCCTCGCCGATACCCCAGGAGCAACAGTGTCCCTAATTTGCTGGGAAGTGGCGGTGCGTCCCCTACGGCACTGCGTAGGATCCTACGGTCTTGGCGTGCATCCGTGCGTCGCTGCGGTCCGGTCCCAGGTCGACGGGCACGTGCACCTTCCGCCGACCACTGGCGACAACATCGATGTACTGTGGAGACCTCACGCCCCACGTGTTGAGCAATTCGGCGGTACGTCCACCCGGCCTCCCGCATGCCCACTATACGCCCTCGCTCAAAGTCCGTCAACTGCACATACGGTTCACGTCCACGCTGTCGCGGCATGCTACCAGTGTTAAAGACTGCGATGGAGCTCTGTATGCCACGGCAAACTGTCTGAAACTGACGGCGGCGGTGCACAAATGCTGCGCAGCTAGCGCCATTCGACGGCCAACACCGCGGTTCCTGGTGTGTCCGCTGTGCCGTGCGTGTGATCATTGCTTGTACAGCCCTCTCGCAGTGTCCGGAGCAAGTATGGTGGGTCTGACACACCGGTGTCAATGTGTTCTTTTTTCCATTTCCAGGAGTGTATCTGTGTATGGAGGCACCGAAGAGAATGAAATAGGCCAGACTGTGCCCGTCGTCGTCGTCTAGCTTTGGTTACTATTGAGTACGCATGATTACTTCTCATTCGCATAGGCGGTAATTTGGACTGCACGTACTAAGCCCTGAACCTATGCCCTCTCTTCGACGCCTTTGTGATGTTATCTTTCGACAAAAAGCAAGACCGTATGTTGCTCACGTTGTCTAGACGTACTCGGTAACAAAGTGTGTTCGACTGTTTCCCTTGTGAGTACATTCTCTAGATCGCTTACCCATTAAAAACATCTGGCAATGGGTTCGAAGAGACCGGTACGCCACCACTCGCTACTCACAAAGACTAAAGAGCTCTGCTACACAGGTGGAGCAGCAGGGATTGACGTACTAGTGTCAATTATCCAAGCCTAATTCCATTCAATGCTCAGAAATATTAGAGCGGTCGGCTTTAAATTTAATCTTACATATTTGCTGCTCTATTGAATAACCGCAATAAACATTTGCAATTTCTCCTTACGTTGTAATTTTAACGACTCGGAATGTAATTCAGATCTGTATAGCTTCTTATTCTCAAACTTACTTATGGCTCTCACTTTAGCCATTGCACACATTCCACACTCTCATGTACTATATGTTGTGATGGTTATTCCATTCTCAATAAATATTCATTATCCGCCGAATGTTGGACAACACGACAGTTTTAGGTCCAATGTTCAAAATAGGCTTGAGTGCAAAGCAGCGAACAGAATTACACTTTAAATGACACTCATTTGGATTTCACTGGCTCAAAAGTAGATTATCGCTGTTAGCTCGTAATCGTTATCCACGTTTACTGCATCATTTTGTGCTGCGGGAGATGACACAGTGGAAAGACAATGGACTCGTATGCGGAAGGGCGGCAGCTGAAGTCCTTGTCCCGCCATCTAGATTAGAAGAATCCACTGAAATTGCATGGACCTCGCGTTGACCCACATAATCACCCATAAGCAGACGCCGTAAAACAAGGGACCCAGGGATATGTGACTGGTTAACCACTTACAAAAGAACTTGGGTGAGCCAGTCATCCTGTTAACACATTAAGAACGTCTCCCTAAAATGTCTGGAAACAAGTTGGACAGATCACAAAACCTTACAAGTCTAATCACATTCGTTTCAGTGTAACCTAAAATAGAGAGCAGATCTGTCGGTTGATCTGTCGCTGCCCACTTTTCCGAAAACAGAAGACACTATTGTAAAATGTGGCGTGCAGTGACCTGTAAGCCACAAGAACCACACATTGGAGGGTCCTCTCGTCACAGCATGACGACATGCGCCCGAAAACCCTCGCCTATGCGAAGACGAAGGAGGACCTCGTCCCATCTTTCTGGCTGAGAGGACGTACGCCACAGTCGCGTATTGGGCTTTACTAGACGCAGCTTACTATCTGTCACTTCGAGCCGCATTTCTTCCCGTCGTATGACACGGTACCTCAACAGCGAGGCGATAGCATGATGCAGAGATATGGCACATTAAAATAACTGAGAATCACGACATGCCTCCTTGACTGCTACATCCGCCATTTCGTTCCCCCCAATATCCACGTGACCTGTTACCCTGCAGAAAGACAACTCCTTCCCCAGCCGTTTTAATTGGAAAAGGGCGTCCTGTATCTTCTGATCTACTGTATCTGCTGGGCACAAGCGTTTTAGAGTTTGTAGAGTACTGAGATAATCGGAACAGGCAAGGAATTTGCATCTCGAATCACGTCTCATGTGCTACAGTGCGCGCAAGGTGTCGTATAATTCCGCTTCGAAGACAGAAGACAGTAAAGTCGGACCTTCAGGACACTATAATGGAAACAACGGAGCAACCATGGGGGTCCCCCTGTTTCGACCATCTGTAAAGACAGCTGTGGGGTTTTGGTGCTCAGTTAAATTGCCATAAAATAATGTATTAAAACATGTGCAGGAGGGAAATCTCTCCTCTACTGCACCAAATCTGAAGTTACTCTGGGCGTCTGCAGTAAACCTGGTGGCAGGCGGTTAAAATCCTAGATTTGGAGTTGTACTTGCTCCACGCCAAGTAACTCCAGCACACGTTACCCGCAGATCCCAAATGGCATCGTTGCTCGAGGACAATTGGAGAAAAGGCCTTCAAGAGGTGGACGAGCAACAGTATGATATGCACGTGAAGTCGAAACTACCAGGAACTTAAGATGCCTGACGCGCTATGAGAAGTTGCTGCCGGTTGGTGAGTAGCCGTTCCCCAGCCTCAGCAAGGAGACGGGGTATGGGGTTGATCCCGTAAGCACCGTGGCTAGACTAGTCCCCTCATGATTGATTGTGCCAATAAGCTTCAGGTAAAAAGACCCCGCTGACCTGTACACTGTGAACCCACAGACTAACCATGAACGCATGAAAGCCATCTAAAACTGGAGCAGACGCGCCCAGTCTGCTACCAAGACTTGCGGCTAGGGAGCGTTAGGATATTCAGTGTCTTCTGGGCTCTGGGCTCTGTCTTTCATATCTCTGGGGTGTGGTAATCACGATAGGTTAAGAGTCAAAAATAGGCCCAGAAATCTCATTGAGTCTTTAAGATGCAGAATGGTATCACTCATATGCAACCCAAGTTAAATAAAAATATCACAAGAACGATTAAAATGAACACGCACACACACTTATTTGCACAAAACTGAAAGCTTGTCTTTACAGCCCACTCCTCTAACCTCCGCACTGAAAGCTGCAACTAATAAGCTGCTGTTGCAACAGTGGAGGAGGAATAGGGAACAGCAAATTCGTCCACACATAAGGAGTATCGTATGGGATTCCTTACTGTAGACTTTAAACACCGCCCTTAGGGACACCATTCTACTGCTCAAAACGATCGGACAGCGTGTCACAAAAGCAGGACCTAAAAATTCGCCTATACGGGAAAGACGGTATGAAGATGGAGATACGGTCACGAAAGCCCCATTGATACAGTTGCACGAGAATACCGACTCTCCTGCTGAATAGTTGCCTGTAGTAGTGTCAGGTTGTCAACAGTGGACGTAAATCTCCGGAATCAAGACTTCAAGCGGCTCAGGAGTTGCCTGGTATCTAACAACCAAATAAGGCGACGGTTAACCATTCCGTACAGGGTCTTTCCTACATAGCTCGTTAAGGCGACTGTCAGGTAACTACTGGGAAATGTGCGATGCTTTCTTGGTTTGGAGGGAGGTATCAACATTGCCTCTCTTCACGAGTTGGGAAAGTGACTTATCTGTCATATCAAATTAAAACATTCGAGGAGGATTTCCTTTGACGCTGCTGGCAAATGTCGAAACATGCAGTACGGGATTTGTCGTTATCACGTGGAGTATCACGAGTCTCACACTGTGCCATTTCCAACTCCCACATGGAGAAAGGGCAGTTGTAGGTCGCAGAATTGTAGAATCTGAAATCCATCTTGCCCAACTCTCCAATGGCGCGGTAGTGGCGAAGCGCCGGATCCTGGCTGGCATTAGCAACATTCCTTACAAAATGCTCTGCCTTCGTCTGGGCGAAGTCTCTGGGCGTTGTTTGAAGACATTCCTATTTCAGCACTGTTGCAGTGTCTACCGGAAATCCTTCTGGTGGCTTCGCACACTTTTGTGGAACAAGTGGAACACTTGACAGAATCTAGGAACGCTTGTCACGACCTCATCTTGCTCTCCCTAATGATGAGTCGAGTCTTGGCTCTCGCGACTCGAAACGTTGTGAGGGCTTCTGCCATTGGGTGGTATTTAAGCCGTCAAAGATCCGCACGCCTTAAGACATGAAGACTTTGTGATGGATAAGTCAGCAGAATGATGGTTCACTTGTATGACGTGGTGAACCCATTCCGGGACGCTGTTGTGTCTTTCAAACACAGTAAGTTGGTCGAACAGCGTCCAGTTAACCCTGCTGACCATCCACTTTGGTCGCTTCAGTTCAGGTAATCCTCTGTCCAGTAGGTGGATCCATAGTGGGAAGAGATCACTGGAATGAAGGTAATCGGTTCCTTCCTACTGTGCTCAGTGTGGAATGGTTGGAGAGTGAAAGAGAGGTCGATGGCTGAGGACGACCAGGTAGCAGCGGAAAAATTAGTGGGCCCTGCCTTTGTTGAGGATGCAGACCTCCTGAGACATCATGAGGTTCTCCACTATTCGATCCCTGGGGCAGGTATAGTTTGAGCCCCATAACACATTATGGGCACTGAACTCACCCACTAGGAAAAGTGGGCTGGACAGTTCTTCAGTTGGCTTGTGAGAGCCTCAGAGTCTATCGTATCCTGCACAGGTAACAACAGGGAGCAGATATTGAAGTTCTGACCCACACGAACAGCAACATCTACTGCTTGCAGGCAGTAAAGAAGAGAGCAGAGGAGAGTTATTGAAAAACACTGCAAGCCCTTAATTGGCTCTTTCTCCAGTTAGGTGATCCTTTCGTCTGAGGGTGTAGCCCCATTGGACAGGGGTTTCAGTGGCTTTAAAATGTGTTTCCTGTAAACACAAGCACAGGTTTTGTGCCTATGCCATCAGTTTCAGTTCCTCCACATGAGTGTTGAAACCATTCATGTTCCATTGTAGTATGAGGACCCTTTACCACTGTCTTTCTGCATGGACAATGAGCCCACAACTGGTGGAGGTCAGCCTAGGGGCAAGATTGTTGCCGCTGCCTGACTTCGCATTCCATTGGCCCTGAAGCAGAAGCACTAGAACTATCACGTCGAATGAAATCGACATGGTCTGACAGTCTACCACCTGTTTTCGCCTTTGCTTTTTTTGCCTGAGTTGGCTTTCTAGGAACTACCACACCAGCAGTAGATGCAGTGCTGAATTTTTTACCAGACTTTGCCTTTGGAGGTAGCAAGAGCTCCGAAATGGTGGCAACTGTGGGGCTGTGGGCTCTTAAACGACTACAACTTGACATGCGCACTGACAAACGTAGGTACTAGTGTCGACACTAACAACCTCCGTTTGTGTAGAAGTATTAGCTGTCGAAATAGGCTTTTTAAGGGTGAAAGAAAATATGTAGTGAATGTGGAAGGCTGCATGGTCTTATAGATCTTCTTGGTCTCACCATACAAGACGCGTTTCGATGTTTTAATCTCCTGTATCTTCCTTCCTTCAATAAATACACTTCAGTCCCTAGTCCAGACGGGGTGATCTCCATAGGAATTTACACACTTCGGAGGAGAGGAGAGGAACAACCAACTCCTTCATGGACACCCTTGCCACATTTTCTCAAGTGGTTTACCCCTACATCCTAAGGGGTCGTGCCCAAAGCGCATTTATGGTACAACAACACATTGGGTTAGAGCCATAGGCCTTACAATTAGGCGAAGGAAATCTTGATATGATCCAGGAGTTTCGTTTACTGAACGTATGGATTATGGAGTCTGATTTTTCTTGGCCTCTTTCTGCCTTTCTCAATATATTTTGCTCATCGACAGTCCTTTCTAGAGCCCACTTATCTTTCAGTTTCTCCTTGGGAATGTCGGCCAGATCTCTACATGACACAATACCTTTGCTGTAGTGCGAGATGATGCGGAGCTCCGTTTCTATGGCATACCACCCAAGACATTTAGCTTTGCTGAGGTTTGTTGTTTGTTGAAAACTTGCAGTTTTAACCAATAGTGCTCCATACCAAATTGGCTAACTTATTTCAGTGTAACAACAACGCCCTCTAAATCCTGCTGGTGGGTGGGTCATATGGTTATGGAGCCATGTTTTAAAATTTGCTTACCATCCCTCACTGGTGAAGGGAGAGTATGGTGTCCACATTTAAGCACCAAATGTTGAAAGTGGTGAGTACTTTCACCACCATAGCATAGCATGGCGGAACTCCTCCACGGGCAGCTATCATGTATTCTCCTCCACCTCATGCCCCCATAGGCGAAGGAAACTCGATTTCAGTGTGTCCAGCACTTTCTGCTTGGCAAAGCTGTGTGGGCTACCATCCTTGCCCATACCCGTGGGTGCTTCAGTATGACTGGAACATAGTGTCGCATATAACGTGAACCATACATTGTTGAAAAACAAGAGATAGAAGAAACTAGAAGTGACGCCACGGAAGGACCATAGATAAGCTGAGATTTCAAAAAGAACTACACCCTTTATAAATTCTACTTTATCGAATACACTACCACTGAAGAGCACTATCTGGTTTTAAAATAGATGTACAATTTTTTTACTAAATTCGGTATAACAATTAATAGTTCATGAAACATTAGAAGCATCCCTAGTGATAACAAACGCCAACTTACATTCTAGAGGCCGTATGTTTGAATCTTCAGTATCCAATACGGACACCAAAATGAGTTCTAATATACTGGTTCTGTTCTCAATATGCGTATCTATTTATTTAAAAATGCAGGAGACCTATTTTTGAGTCATAAAGGGAAATCAACGATAATAATTGTCTCCTAATTCGTGTGTGAACACTTCTAAATGCCTCATTTCTTCATGTTCATATAGCTTTATGCAATGAGATTACCATTCACCGTTGAAGGGCAGCATACTACTGCCTGCAGAGGTGATAGTGCTGTTAACTACATCCGCCTAGCAAATACAACGATATTCAAGTCACAGGAGTGCTCCACAAACAGCCTCAGAATGATATCCTCCCCTTTTTGTAAGATACGAACAAACTGAGCTCTATGGGATGGTAAGTTTCACCCCACTAAATTGAAGAATCGGCGGTGTCATCATATTCACTAAGAAAACCTCGGGTTTTATGCAATTTGTAGTGTTTACTGATATGTGGCGTGAACCATACTTAATAAAAAGAGTGCAAAAGTTTGTACAAAACAATTAAAACAATGCTAAAAGGTGAAAAAAATTACCAACTTTAGAGAAATAACTAAGGAAGTTCAACAGCACCTCATTTTGGGATCAATTTTATTCCTTATACATATGAATGCCATTGCAGTTAGCATACATGAAGAGGAATTGTTACTTTTGGCAGATGGCATAAGCTTTATAATTAATCTTTTTGAGAGAAAGTAACTCAAGGAATTGTTAAAAACGTTTCGGAATCAATCTTTAATTGGTGTTCTCAAAATGGACATTCTGTTAATTAAAAAAAAAGAAACACCGTTATCTGTTCTGCACAATAAACTGATTAAGACTAACAGTTGAGAGGGTGTCAGTAAATAGGGTGGAATGATCTATATTCAGTCATGTTATAGATGCCAAATAAAGGCGTAAGAAATTAACTGCACATACCCAGCTGCCTATTCATACCCAGCTGCCTATTCACTGATTCACAATAATACTTTACAATCTGAGAAGAGCAGCTATATCCATAGAAAGAAAGTGTACCTGTACTTCCAATTACTAAAACTGCAAGTCAGTCAGAAAGGAGATAAACATTCAGCCACAAAAATTTGTATCATTTTCCCATTAAAGAAAATGTATGACAGATAGCAATTTTATTCAAGCATAAAATCATTTCAGCTGGACAGCCAACCCGTTTTAATACATACATGAACTTTTTATTAAAATCTGGTAGCATGTCTAGCTAAAAAGAAAAAGAAAACAAAATTTAGGTGTATCACTAGGTACAAGAGCAACAAACTTTAGGTGTATTACTAGGTACAAGAGCAGTATTAAAGACTAGTATCTTCATACTTATTAAATTAATGCTATTGAACTATTTAATAACTCCTAAATGGACAGCAATTAGACGTACAAATAAATTATGTATGTAAAGCCTATAAACTGTTTCGTTCTATATTCTTTCGATAACAACAGTGCAAATGATGCACAGAACATAAAACTCACTACTAAGAGTCTCGTTTCTGCACCTTCAAGCTATGAATGGTTTCGTATTCCTTCCTTGGTAAGCCTCACCCACAAATAAAGGATTCTTTCGCGCAGCACAACTGCTGTGAATGTAAATATAGCTAATACTATTTTAAACACTTTATCCTGACTATCATGCTACTCATTAGCGCAAAAATTCATGCAAATTATATGATCATAAAACTGAATCCTTACGACTCATTCGTAATCGACGTGCAAGTAGGTCGATCTGACACAGACCGTTCATCAGAAATCATTTGTTTTCTTTCGAGGGGGAAATGTAATGTAACATCGCGATATATTCTTGGAGATGAGACTCTCGTTAGTATCTATGGCTCTCAATTCAAAGTGTGGTAGTGAAAGACAGTAACAATTGCTAGCTCTTTGGAAACAGTGTGTTGAAGAGAGTGTTACAGTGGCGTTACACTGACTATGACAAAGAAACAGCGCTGTATTTTACTGATTATTGAAAGGAACATCAGTCTCACGTCATGGATTCCACCATCACCATCTTGAATTGTGATGTCGTGTGGTCAAGACCAGTGATCTGCATGATCTGTCATGATGAAGTGGCGCGGTGTGTGATGTCTTGGATAGGATACTGACCCGTGCACGTCACCTGACCCAAGTAGCTAACACCCCAGTAGCTAACGATCCCCATACTAATACTCCCATAAGGTGTTGCTTCAAATGGCTCTGAGCACTATGGGACTTAAAATCTGAGGTCATCAGTCCCCTAGAACTTAGAACTACTTAAACCCTAACTAGCCTAAGGACATCCCACACATCCATGCCCGAGGCAGGATTCGAACCTGCGACCGTAGCGGTCGCGCGGTTCCAGACTGAAGCGCCTAGGACCGCTCGGACACACCGACCAGCAGAGGGTGTTGGAATAGGTACTATCTCAGTTCTGAATGCCTGTTTGTATGTGTCAACTGACACTGCCTTGCCTATTTCAAGGAAGGTATAATTTATTTCAGCAGTGCAACAACAGAGCTGTGTATACTACAATGAGTAGTAAAGACAATTTAAACGTGGAAATGTACAACTTTTCGTACAGGATTAGAGACCTGTAATTACACTCACATGTTATGATATGCAATCTCTGTCTGTGTGTGTGTGTGTGTGTGTGTGTGTGTGTGTGTGTGTGTGTGTGTGTGTGTACAAAATCGTTAATTATTTTAATAAATAATTTTATTTTTGTGATAAAGGTTGTATTTTCGAGATATCGAGCTCTCACCTGTGTCGTGGTATAAATTGTCTATGGCTATGTTTCATTTCCATCTTGTTCCATCACAGTCTTTGGCCATGTTGTGTTGACTGTAAACAGTTTTTTATTTCATGGGATTATGAAGTTCCTCGCATGTTACAAAAATGTGTAGCTGAAGTGATATAAAATATTACGACTTCGTCAAAACGCATAATTTGCAGTACTGTGTCTTGTGCTAAAGCATCAGAAAATGTGGCATCGGTAAAGAATCTTGCTACCACAGGTATCTATCATATAATTTGCAGTTGTTACAAATTCTAAGAGCTACACAATATTGTTTACGTGTCTACATTGCAAACAAAATGTTGCTGCATGACGATGAATATTTTTTGGATCGTGTAGTCTTCAGTGATGAATCAACACTTCATCTAAATAGGAATGTGAACACACACAATGTGCCTGACTTTAGAAGAACGTTATTGGAACAATTACCTCCAACAAACTGAACGAGGTTTGGGGAAAACTAGTCTGTCGACTCGATGAGTGACGAATGGTGTTCATATTGAACACAATTTTTTACTTACAAGAAAAAACGTTTGAGTTGCTCGTTCTTTTGAAATAGCAGTTATGGCTCTAAGCTGAATGCTATAGTCTTAAAACCTGTATATTCAGTTTGAAACACAGTGTATTATTTTGGTGTAGTGCAAAATGCGTTATCTAATTTCCCCTTAAAATGGTGTACGGTGGCGTGATGAAGGTTCTTTTTGAGCTATCAGTAACATGGCCTCATTTAGATCCTGTTCGGCGGCGCGGTTTCTTTCGTCCATTACCTGCAACTACCTACAAACTCTCTGCAGCATATCGCCGGTAGGAAAGCCGAGCAGAAACCTATCGTACTGCAACTCGCACCAGGCTGCATATAACGTATCTATTCTATGAATCGGGAAAAAGTCTTAATTTTGATTGAAAGCCGGAAATACTGGCAAAACTTCGGTATATTCTGAATCTCGAGATATACACGTTCACTACCAAGCCCGTGGTAATCTTAACGCAGTCCTGCAGAAACCCGTTCATTCACGTTAGCAAGTTTATGGTAACGTATTTTCCGAAATCTGAACAGTTACTAAGCAAATTTGCTGTGGAGCTGGCAGCAGTAGCTTCCTTACAGCCAGACTTGTGGTTCCATAGACGATCGGGGACAGGTAATCGTGCTGAGGGCCCACCTCCACTGCCTCCGCTCCCACTAGATAGCAGTAACTGACCCAAGTGCCGAGACACCACACTGGGCAGTTGGCAATCAGCACTCATCAATCAGACACTTTTTAAGAAAGGTGGCGCTTCCTGCGCGCTTTGCAGCGATAGGGGTGGCTACACCATGTGCCCTTATTTTTTCTTGCTGTCACTTCACCTAGTGCTTCACGCTTTCGTCTTCCTTACGAATCCTTTTTCACTAGTATGACGGTATCTCTCGCCTTCCATGATGTCATTATACTTTGCTTGTAGACTTGGCCACTCGGTCGTTTTCTCATGCGGCAATAGCTTCCTTGATTACTTCAAATCGTTCAGCATTTCTCCCCAAGCTGGCAGCATTGACACAGGCGGTTCCCCTTCTGGTAGATGCCAAGGTGTAGAACTTGGACGAATTTTTAGTGTCCGCCAGGGATACTGTCTTGAGACGTAACAGTACAATTCGGTTTGCGCACATATTGACTAATTTCACATCCACTTATTCTTTCCCCTATCGACATATATTCATTAAGACACAGTCGACCACTGTTTAATTTTTACACTGACGCAAAAATTACATATTAAATTCAAATTATTCGAATTTAAAGTAGAGATAAGGTGGAAACGACAATTTCTCCCAAAACTTCTCTTCCTTTAAGTTAATGTGTATTTCACTTCTATTGTCCATTAATTTCATCACTTCGTTTGCTAACTTTTACTGGTAGTCGCAAGATCATCGATAATTTCGCCATTCAGTCCTAATAAGGAAGAGAGATTACGATAACGTTCGGTCGACGGTGGGGTCGCTACAGACGAAGGACGGCCATGGATTGCGGGAGCAGACGGAAGGAAATCTGTTGTGCCCATTTTGAAGAATTGCCCTCGTATTTGCCTCAATCGGCTTAGAAAAATGACAGGAAACTTTAATCTGCATGAACGGACGGGGAACTGAACCACTGTCCTTCAGACAGATACTTACTTTACTTTCCCGTCATTTTATTGCTGCGATATGGAAAGCTGTCTACATTTCTTTAAACCCACTTGCTATATCATGTTGCTGTTCCTCGATTCTACCTTTCTCATTTGCAAAAGAAAATAAAATACATGTGTAATGTCTAGAAAACACCTCGGCTTTAGGAATATGTCCCACTGAAAGTAACAGTACCATTGCACAAACGATTTAATTGTGTGAACGAGTCAGAATTATGCTATCATTAATCTTTTATTAACGATATTCTTCAAGTAAGACCTACCTACGCAAGCACTTACGGTTCGGAATTTCTGCACTTGAGTATGAAAAAACCTGACACTAAATACTAAGACAAATATAAAATTCGAAGTAGAGAAATATTTATGCTTTTCACAACTTAAAAATGTGATTCTAGATGTTTACTTTCCCTCCTGTACTGTAAGTATAAGTACTTTCTGACATAGCCAGTAAATAATTTCTCGTGCTACTTTTGATAACTTGTACGTAATAGATGTGCTTTAAAATCATGATTTGTATCTAACGAGTGTGTTTTTGCTGACACGAAATCGTTCAGCTGAGCTGCGAGAAAAATATGCAACAATACACATTGATAATCGACACTGCAGATCTGCCACAGTGTAACGTGCCCCATTCTGCGTATTTCAGCGTTCGTGCAGTTTTCTATCCCACATCTTATTTACTGGAATACATTAGACACGTTGCGTATCTGAAATGTTACGTTTCTTATCCACAGTCACACTGCATAATGTACGTATTAGATAAGCATTACGCAACCATTTTAAATCATTATGCACGATGCTATTGATGATCAATAGGACGTAATTCCAGATACACCTACAGCTTTCTTTCCAAGTGCCAGTTAAATAACAATAACAGCCTATCACGTGGAACAAACAAACGTTTGCCTCCGAAACATCTTAAGGTAGCGTAATTCGTCTACCGTCAGGCAATGCATTATGAAGCAGACACTTACAGTAATGCCGAAGCTTTTGTGTCTGTGTGAACGAACTACTTACGGGTGCAATTACGAATTATAAATATGTCTCGAAAGTCTTGTATCACGCTTTGGAAAACTCAGGGTTCATGTAAGAGAGCAGAACGATGTACTGAGAAAATTAAGGCACTCTTTTCGTGACTTTAAATTATCACCAGCACGTGACCAAAGACTAACCATTTAAACTAAGCAGGCGGTTCACATTTTCCTCCACTGTCGCATTGGGTCCGGAGACTCCAACTGGTGGAACAGCAACACGGAGTAACTCAAGGTTTGCACACGCCTAAAGTTCACATTTATCACAGACTTAGAGTCGTTGTCTCTTACTCGCTTCTGCAGCTGCATAACACTATCGAAAACAGTGTCTTCATCCTTAACCTAATACCATCAACGATTAGCAAACTTTATAAGCCTTGAGACTTTCAGAATGTGCCAAGATTCAGAAAAGCGTTAAGATTTACCTCATTATCGGGATTTTAGCTGTAGCTTTCGCTGCGTTCGTGTTTTGAATACCACAATTAAGCGTATGGAATATCGCAGTACAAGACTGTTTACCAAATACTCTTCCTCTCTCCTAACCGTTTTTCATCCAAATTTCTTCTAATTTACGCGAATCAAGCGAGCCATTTCTTTTGCTCTCCTCTATGACTGCGTACGATATATTAGCACATGCCCGACATTTCCATACTGTAACTTCTTTTCGTCACGCCCATTTCTAGAATTCGTGGTTTATTTTGTTTATTCTTGGTAGACACCCACAGTTCAGAACTGTATACAACAATTTCCTCAGTTCTCCTGTTATAACATTCCCTCTCATTTGTCGAATTTCACTCTGTCTCTGATGAAAAACCTGTTCTAAGTACCTCAACGGCATTCATCACCTCCCTGAGAAAAGTAGATAGCAGATATTTAATTTCATTAGATTTCATTCATAGCTTCTCTTCTACTTTTAATTCTGCACGTTAGCCCCCAAAAGCGTACAGTCTCACTTCTTGTTGTCGTTTTCTCCTTTTCCATGAAATGACAGGAATTTGAGAATACAATCTCCATTCAAACTATATTTATGTAAACAGTACCACCGCAGCCGGTGCTACATGAAATCAACAATGCCTTGGCACTCCTTTTCGTAGTAAACTCTTGCAATTGCCTTTTTAATTTTTTTTTCTTCGTTACCGAAAATATTAAAAACATCCAATAAGAAGTATCACACCAAGTAGTTTCTACTAATTTATACATGTTACAATGCAGGTTACAACGTCCCATTTATTTTAATAACAATCCATAAACGCATTGTACTGAAACAAAAATAAAACAAAAGTTAGTATCTAGGGTAAAGCACATGCTACGAAAGTGTGTCTCATTGATGCTAAAAGTTACAAATAACTTCTAAATTCGAGGAGCGTTTGGTTTTCTGTCTCTCTCATATTAATGCCGAAATATTTTACTCTTCAGCGGCACAACAAAAACATGTTAGAAGAAATATCATTAGGATATAAATGCAACACTGTTTATTGATGTACCTGCTTTTACCTTATTTTGACGACTTTATAAGCTGATATAAGTCACTATAGCAATGTCCTTTTGGCCTGATGATTGCTTCAGGAGACAACAGCTCAGGGGAGAGGGGAGAGTGTAAAGTGTAATTACATATAAATTAACAATGATCTGAATACTTTTTACACAGAGGAGCTTCTAGAATCTAGAATTTTATCATTTAGAGTAAAATTTTTCAGTTTTTATATAATAACTTGATTCCTTAGTCTGTCTTCTAAACTGTGATCTTTAACTGTTCTCAATAGTTTCATTTCTTGTGTCTGGAAGCGGCTGTTTTGGTTTTTGTTAATCAACCAAGTCTCGCTTCCATAGAGTAGTGTATAGATTGCAATACATGTGTAGAACTTAATTTGAGTCTCTTTCCAAGTTTTGCTTTTAAGGTTTGTGTCAATTGTTTCACAAACCCGGCTGAATTTATTACGCTTAATTTCTATCCTTATTGTAGCCATATACTAGATGCTTCTCGTTCTGAAATCTTATGACCTACGACTGTTTTGCTTCCATTGCGTTCTTTTACTATGAAGACCATTGTCTTAGTTTTTTGTTGAGATGTTGAGATCTTCAAGTCACACGTCATACTTGTTTCAGCAAATAAATTCCTTTCTGTAGGTCCGTTCTTTATCTGCTAGTTATACCCCTTTTAGAAATTCTGTTTCCCATATCTAAGTTTCATGTATGTAAATGTTGAACAAAGTTAGGGAGCTACAGCAACCTTGTCGTACTTCTTTTATCAGTTGGTGTCTCGTTAGCCATTTTTATGTTGACACTTACAATAATAGTCGCGTTCTGATACAAACTTTTTATCGCATTGTCTAGATGTTTCGGGTATCCGCAATTCTTCATTACCTTCCAGAGTTTCTGTCTACTGACACTGTCTAAATGATAAAAGTCTTGATTACGGAAGGAAATAGGACAAACACGGAGAAAAAATGGAGAGTAAGAGACTATCCTTAAAGACTAGAAGAGACGCAGAAAGACCACAGCAAAGATGGGTTCCCTGACAAGCAATTTAGAATAATACCTAACAAGAAGAAGAAGAAGAAGAAACTTCTTGTTTTCAATTACTTTTTTAATTAGGTGACATCTGCGAACATGTAAAGGATTAAGGTTTATTGTCTGGCTTGTAATAACGGATTATTAGAACTTTTATTATAAAAACCGTAAAAAACTAATAGTTTACTGGAAATCACACAACAGTTTTTTGTGCTCTGAGAAAACTCATGGGCCAAAAATGACATTCATTTTGTCGAGTTCATGTAGACAGAGTCTTACGCTCAGTTAGCAAATAAATGACTAGACAACCTCTGAGGAAGACCACCATAACATGACTAACTAACAAGAACAGACAATCAGACTTAGTAGACGATTAAATCGATTCATTTGGACTCAGTTACATTGATGCCGGCTTGAACGACGTCACAGGGTGGGTCTAATAATTTGATTAGTACCTGTTTTACTTCAGGTAAAAGCGCGTAAAAACACAGACGCATGTTACGATAATTTATCTTTCTTATCTGTCTCTGGTTTGACGTTCATCCATGTCTATGCCAAGATCTTTTACTGTTTCATTATGTGAGGAGTACCACCTAGGAGTAAGGGGGTAACAGATACATCCGAACATTCACTTAAAACGTAAGCTTGTGATGTGAGGACTAACTGGGATATCTTAGTGTTTAGTTTGAGACTCAGGTTTTATGCCCGTCTTAGTATTGAACAAAGATCGTAATTCATGCCTGAAATGGCATAAACGTTTTTTTAGGGCTGAGCCATAGACACAGGAGGACGTCGTCACCATACAAGTGATGTTGAAATAAAAAAAGAATAATAATGGACGAAGGTCTGAGCTCTGAAGAGATGCCTAAAAGCACACTATGACTTCTCCATTCCACAGATACTCACTGATACATGTTCGTCTGGTAGGCGTCAAAGCACGCCAGAGCACTGAGAATCTTAACCTTTTTTTCCAAAGGCAGTATATTGACTTCAACAATATCAACTGCCTTCTCAAAATCGAGTTAAATCGTTCACTTTACGCCTATTCGAATCTCTTATAATATAATCAATCACTCGTATAAGTGCTATTATTGTGTTGTGGTGCTCTAGAAATTCCGATTGACATTGATCGTAAAAGTTATGAATTTTAAGTCAATCTGTTAGTTGATGATAAATTACGTTCTCCAAATCTACGGCTAATATTAGAACAGTTCTCAATCGTGAATTGCTTTGGACTGTCTTTATAGTATATAGGCCGAACTAAGTTTTATATCAACTCAGTAGAACACATATCGTTACAGTAAGACAAACTGAAGATATCTATAACTCTTTTGCAAATAAAAATCACTTTTTTTTATTTACAAATCGAATATTTCTTTGCTTACTGCGGATGATGACCACACAGACAAACTTGTTATATCTATAACCGACGGAATAAAGATTTCAGCAGCATTTTTAATCATTCCTCTGTTCACTACATCCTAATCCACCACCTATGAAAGGACCCTCAACCTAAATAGTTCGTTGAAACATGTTTTAAGACCAAGACGTTTGACGCTTAATTTCTATAGCTGATAGATTTGTAATGAGTGTCTTTATCTTCCGTTTTTATTAGAGGGAACTGAAAGTTCATTACAAGGTAAACTCACCATACGAAGTATTACTACCGCCTTAAAAGAGGACACTAGTCGCTTTGGAAAACTGCACCAGTCACATAAGTCACGGCAGTGACATGTTGTATGTGTGTGTGTGTGTGTGTGTGTGTGTGTGTGTGTGTGTGTGTGTGCATGTGTGCGTACCAGTCGATTAATGGAAGCAGCGCAGTAAGATCCGTCGAATTGCAGACGTGACAGAATGAGAAAAATGAATTATCGTGTTCGAACATTCCTGTCACCACACACCATGAATGACCTGATTTATTGGTGTAGAAGAGTCGTTTATCAAGTGCACTAAAAGCCAAAAAAACTTCTCTAGATAGCCTCCATTGAGGAATACACATCGAGTTCAGCGATGGTCCAGCTTCCTCACCCCATCCGGAAAGTAAGTTCTGTCAGGCTCTGCAAAATACTCGTTGAATGCCACTATCACTTCCTCATTTGATGAAAACGTTTTCCCTGCAAGACGAACATTCAAGTTATGGAACAAGAAGAGGTCACTTGTAGCTTATACTGGTGAATATTGTGAATGAGGAACCAACTTAAGACCCAGTTCATGCACCTCAGCTATTGTTATGGCTGATGTGTGTGATGGTGCCTTATTCTGCTGAAAGAGCACCTTTTGCACGCCAACTTCGGCCTTTTTTCAACCAATGCATCTCAACAATGAAGCATAATGGAGTCTAGTTATGATTCAGCATTGGGAATTCCAAAACGCAGTGACCAACACCTTACCAGTTGATAAAATGGTCTTTGCCTTCTTCGGTGCACTTTCAGCAGCATATGCCAGTTGTTTTGACTGCCGTTTAGACTGTGGTGTTACGATGGATCCAGATTACATCAACAGTCACAAATCGCTCGAAAAATTCTTGTAGATTGCAATTAAACGTCGCCATGCATTTTGTTGAAAAATTGGGCCAGATGCTGTTTTGGTCGACAGTGAACAGTCACGGCACCCAGCGCACACACAGCTTCTTCATGCCCTGTTCTCTGCGCAGGATATTATGCACTCACTCAGTTGAGATGCGTACCGCGTCAGTAATCTCAAGGCTGTCTTCCATTACCATATCATGGATTTCGTCAATGGTTTACTTTGAGGCGACCTCTAATGGACGGCTTGTCGGGCTTGTCCGACCACATTTAAATTCATTAAACGAAAAAAAAGATCTTCAATCATGGTGCAGAGTCCGTGTAAACCTCATCTAATTTATCTCATTCCCTTTAGATTTGTGTAGCAGTCCAACACTTCAAATGAAAATGTTTATTAATAGCACAAAACTAGGTTTTCTCTACTTTTAGTCAAAGTAGATACACTGACCAATTCTGACACTTGTCAGAATTGTAGGCTGCACATTGTTGAAATTCTTTATATGATCCTTGGAATAATCAAGCTAAGCAACCATGAAGGTAAAAAGAATATTCCATTCTATTTGGAAATTTACCAGACTTTTCAGGCCACACTCGTATCACTGCGGACTACCCAACACAACAGGACCGTACGGAAAGGTGTACCATTCGCAGTCACGCTATAGGACGTAAGAACAGAGAGTGGTCGTAAAAAGACTCTATCCGACAGTAAGTGAAGACAAGTGTGATGCTTTGTCAGCGACGATCCGTTTAAAACCCTACTGGAATTACTGCTGTCAGTGAATGTAGATCCATCTCTAACAGTTTCCGGGCAAGAATGTGAAGGATACTGAGTTGGAGTGAGATACCTTGAAGACGGCGCCACATGAAGCTGCACATCTTCAGTAGGCCAAACGTCACAGAACGTGGACGGCAGCTGACTGGCGGGGTGTAGTGTGGTGCGTCGACACGCCTTTTTGCGTCTCTTCCAGTGATGCAAAGTATCGAGAGCAACAACAGCCCAATTAGGCGTTTAATCTCAGTTTGTCGACGGTGCGATTCAGTTTGGAGGATGTTCTGTGACATTTTGGTGGTGTTTTCCGTACCATTACAGGAGCCCAGTCCTTGAGGTTTCCGTGAACATGAACCAGAATGTTTATTTCTACATTCTCGCTGACCAAGCGTTGCCCTTCCTTCTGCATGCGGATGATGAATATTCTGCGACCATTCCTGTCTTCCAAGATAACAATACGTTCTTGGTTTGAAGAACACTCAGGCACTCTATCACATCTTCACTGGCGCTCTAAATCATTCTATCTTACTGCCACAGAAAATGTCTGGGAATATTTGGAAACTCGGATGGAACGCAGCAATCAACATTCCCGCAACTGCGTTGCTCTACAGTTTCTAATATCAGTCTATCGCTTCAACTGGATATGGCATACCTGGAGAAACTTTTAGAAACTCTACCTCACCAAACTGAGGCCGTTATAAGGGCTAGAGGTGCCGTTATGGGGTATCAGAATGATATGTCCTGGGGATGAGTACTGTCTTGTCCATTGTGCCTACGTGTCATGCGCACTGATCCTCCTGTTGTTTAAAAACATATAAAATACTGTGACTAATATACAAATTGTCGCATGAACGTAACAAGGAGAACTCCAACTCGACAAGCTCTGAGGAAACTGTGCATAAACTTAGCTACGCCGCTTTTTGCAGATTCGCTGGTCTGTAGCGAGGTTGATACATTCCACACTAAGTACAATAATAATCATGCTGCTACTCTACCATGGCAGCTCAAAGCTTGATAATGCTTACGGGGAAATGTATTAAAAATTTAAAAAGTTCTGCAGGTTTGAAATAAAGACAGCAAAGCCAAAGCAAATGACATACAATCGCTCACCCATCCAATAAATGCAAAGTGATGATATAAAGTGCACCAGACCTCAATTAAACCTAACATTCTAAATGCACATTTCGTCAGTCCTCACTCTCGTGAGGCGTGTGAGTAAGTGAGAGGTACTTCTCCAGAAATAAACAGTAAATTAACGGACAGATACCGCAACACTCGTATAAAGGGGAAGGTAGACAGTCAAGCAATAGTTAACGTCAGTAAGAAGATTACTATAGCCCCTCATATTATACATACTGCCTGGCAATGTAATTTAAGCACACAGGAGGCATGGTCAGATGACAATGTAACTTCGTACACGTCCACATCATCGGCGGATATGTAAATGTAATACTCTGTGTTCATTAGAACGACCACCAGATAGAATCAGTGTTCTTCGTGATCAGTATTGTTACCAGGCCTGGAAGGATATACGAAGGTTGTCCAGAAAGTAAATTCCGATCGGTCGCGAAATGGAAACCACTGGGAAAATCCAATAAAGCTTTGCACGGATGTGTTGGGCAGTGTCTCTAGTATGCCCATCGATCGTGTCGCGTAGCTCTTTTCAGTTCTGAGTGAGCACGTAAAGATGCGTAGGGAATAGCGTCTGCCACCAAGTATGAGGGCCTGGTATGAGATTTCGCCTGCGTCATGCAGCCCATATAACACAACCGTCGAGCAGTTCCTTCTTCATGTCAATTCTCGGCCGCACACTGCAGGGGCAATGAAGATGCTCCTGCAGAGTTTCCGATGAGAAGTGTTTGATCACATACAGTACAGTCCGTAATTGGCTTCCCATGAGTCTCATCTCTGCTCACTAGAACCGCTGGCTATGAAGACTAAATTTTTCCACAGACAACGAGCTGCAGACCAGTGCAGATAACTGGCCGAAAGCACAGGTGGCTGCTTTCTACGACGAGGATATTGCAAAGTTGATACAACACTACGACAACACTCGAAGTTGGAGCGGCGACTATGTAGAGAAGTACTGTACGTGGAAGGTGTACCTAACTGTTGCGATTAAAACGTTTCTGGGTTTCACTGTGGTTTCCATTTAGCGACCGATTGGAACTTACTTTCTGGACAACCCTCGTGTAACGGGCGTGACCAGCGTCAGGTGTTGAGTGATGACTGAAAAACACGAAGATCTCGCATACTCTTGTGAGACAGCATTATCAGTATCTGACAGAATGCATTTTGCAAATGACACAACCCTCTTCAAATTTGATACTAACCTCGAAATATGCAATACAACGTGGCAGTAGCAATTGAGAGATGAAGTGCTTGGTTCAAGATAAATGTATTGCAAAAAAATGACAGTAAAACTGAAGATATTGTATCCAGTGTGAATGCTGCTGGTCGTGATAACAAAGCAGTCAAATAATTGTGATTTCAAATAAACCCAATGTTCAGCTTGAATACCAACCCATGAAAATTATGTGACATACCAGCACATATCATCTATCTGCTCCACAAAATTAGAAGCAGTGTCAGTTAATAACTTGTACTACATGCATATTTTGCATTCTTCGAAGTCCACCTGTTTCAGAGAATACTACCAAAGGGCACTTTTTATTGCTCAAAATTGATGTTTAAATGGTGGAAAAAGGTACAATATGCATTGAAAAACTTAGCCCAGGTCAATCGAGTACAGATTATTTTAAACCACTAAATGTTATGACACTACTTACCCTCTAAAATCTACAAGTGCCTTGTCGTTGTTCGAGAAAACCCGAGAAAGTTTGACCTATGGGCGACGATCCAAAACTGCAACACAAGAAGTGGGAATACAACTAATGTGCCAAATTCTAGGCTGAAAAAGACACATAACAGCTGCAAATATCTTGATGTTCTTACTTCAACAAATTACCTCAAAATTCCTAAACAGTTCCAATAAATAAATTTAAAACTAGCATTACAAAATGGTTGAAAATTGATAGGTTTTACTCTTGTCGCGAGTTTCTTGAGTTTGTGACAAATGACGTACATTTCCTATGATAACTAACTGTAACCAAGCAACAGACTTTATTTTATAACCATATATGCCATGCTCTGTCAATAACTTGTTATTGTCTTGAACTTATCATCATTTGCCTGACATATTGATTATTCTCTTTGCCATACAATTAGCTATCTAGTGCATTTATCTCGTAAATGTTCTATTATGTAATTATTTATTGTTATTGTCATTTGCTAAATTATGTAATGTCATCATCATCAGACATCAGAAGCAAGAGCACTGTTTATTGGACTGATGACCTCAGATGTTAAGTCCCATAGTGCTCAGAGCCATTTGAGAGCCAATGTTTATTGATGTAGTCACTCTTCTCTGTTTCTCGATATCTGTACCTTTTGGTAGTATCTTCTGCAGCTCATTCCACGGGTAACAGTCTTAGTATGGATGTTCTGGGACTGCCCCTTGTTTCTTTCCCCTGGATTTTTCCTTCCAAGATATTTTTTGTGAAAATATTATGTGGCATTAGTTGTCCAGTAGGTTCAGGTTTTCTTCTCTGCATCATGTTAATCAATGTTATTTTCTCTTTAATTTTTTTTGTAATTGTTCATTTCAGTTTATTTCAGTCCAGGATGTCTTTGTGGCTCCTCTCCGTGTTCATATGTCTGTTGCTTCTAATATTTTCTATTCTTGTTTCCCCAGAGTCCACCGTTCACAACCACAGCTTAAAATGCTCTAATTAAATAACTTACTGAGTTTCTTTCTTGTTTCTATGTTAAGGTAGTTGTCTTTTAATAAATTGCTCTCGTTTCTGAATGCTGGTTCAGTCATTATAATTCTTATTTTAATTTCCATTATATTTCTATTATCATCCGTTATTGTACTTTCCAAATAGCAAAATTTATTTACTTGCATTTACATTTTTATTTCTTGTCTTAATATTTGGCCTTGGTTTGCTGTTCATTTAATCCAGGACCAATATTTTAACCTTACTTCTATTTGTTTTCAATTCTTGACTATCTAAGGCATCTGACAAAGTTTTTAACTTTAGTTCGTGTTCATTTCAGAATCTTCTAAAACTACTATATCATCAGCAAACCGAACGCAATGCATTTGTTTACCTTTAATTTTGATCTATTTCGCGCTACTTTTCACTGTTTCTATTGCTCTTTCTGTAAATCAATTAAATAAACTTGGAAGAGAGGGCGACCTTCTCAGACACCTCTTATTATCTTGCCTCTATCTTAGTGCCATTTAATTTTGATCTGTTTAACGTTTCTTCTCACTTTTGTCAAGCATTTTCTGTAATACGAGTACATTAAATAAATATGGAGAGAGAGAAGGGCCTTAAATCTCTTATTTTCCTGATCTCTTTCTTAGTGTCATTGATTTTTATTCATGAACTCTGGTCTTTGTACAGTTTGAGAATCAATCATTTATCTATCCGGTTTACTTCAATTTTCGAGATAGTATCTTCCCATCCACTCCAGCATGAGTTTATTCTAGGTCAACGAATACGGCATTCATTTTTGCGTTCATCTCAGCCCTTCTTTCTAAGATCTTTTTAGTATCAATATAGTTTCCCTGTTTCCTTTTTCGTTCCCGTGTTCAAATGTTGGTTACGCAGGGTGTCTATCTTAAAAAAAGAAAAATCTTTTGATGACACCAGTGTCAGATAAAGGTGTCCAAGGGTTAATAAAGCATTTGTATTTCTATTTGACAGCAGTCATGGAAGAGGAGGGAAGTGAAATGCGTGTGCTGTTGGGTTCTGGAGCGTCCCTGCGCCGGCTGCTGGGCCTGTGGTGGCCCCAGACGGGTCGTGGCCGTTCCTGGGCTGCCGCCTCCGCCTCTGTGACGCTGCTCTTTCTCGCCTGGCTGCCGTCTTTCACCGCCCTCAAGCTCATCATGGACACCTCACAGGAGCTGGACGAGATAGCACTCTGCTGCCTCGTCATTTTCGTCTCTTTCGGATTTGTGACCAAGGTATGAATCAGTTCTTTGTAAGAACTGGTCCGTGGACCTGTCCAGTTGTATACGGTCACCAATGACAGTCTGAGAGACTCTCTGAACTGCCATCCACTCAGTCACCTGGTAGCGTTTTGAGGGCACATGCGTTTTCAGGAAAAGGTGTGGGTAAGCAGGAACCGGTCCGCTGGTGAAACCGACAGTCCTAGGCCTCGGACCCCATCTGGGCAGACCTAACCGTCGGACAGGAACAAGCACCAGTCCGCCTGTGAACGAGGGCCTTAAGAACAGATTACTTGTGTCTGCGTGGTATCTTTAGTAGAGTTTAAAACAGTTTTGTATTAGAACTTATACTGTGGTGGTCTTTTATCATGGCACTACGTCACGTCCTCATTGTATACTTTGGTTATTACATGCGGAAGCTTGTGTAATATCGAAGCCTTATTTTACATCCACTAGACACATCCTCATGATGAGCAATAAATCAGCAGCTCATTCTCTTTACTTAGCTAACAATCCGCCCCACACACATAACCTCCGTTGCTGTTTGCCTCGCGCACAGTGCCCATGTAGCAATTACAAGCTGTTAACGGCTATTTGTGAAGGAAGAGGTCAGTGGTAGAGAGCAGTATGCCTTTAAAATCACTGTTTATCTATAACTTGTAACAGTTGCTACTTTTTTACTTACATTACTCTCACAATACCTTAGCTTTAATAGGCATTAGATTAATGTTGTGACATGGATCAGTTTCGGGTTAATGAGACTATTTTGCCATCATGACTCTAGCGACTGGTTTGGTGCAGCCTACCGCGATTTTCTCTCGTCTTCCAACCTCTTTTCTCACAGCAGCACTTACATAGGTAGTCCTCAACATATTCATTCCAATTTCTCTCTTCCACTATAATTTTTGTTTCTATGGTTGCCTCACTTAGTCTGAACTTGTTCCCTAATCTCTTAACGTAAGAACTACCAACCTGTCCCTTCTTCTAGTGTGCCTATTCTAGATATACCTTTCTTCACTGACTCTCATTTCTTATCTTTTCGGCCAATTTAATTTTCGCTTACTTCTTTTACACTAAATCTCAGATTCATAAATTCCATTCCTTTCTGCGTCCCCCACAGCTCATAATTCACCTCCACACATTGCTGTGCTCCAGGTGCCCGTTCTCATAAATTTCTTGCACAAATTAAGGTCTGTGTTACTACTAGTAGATTTCCTTTTGCGAAGAATGTTTCCTTCATTTGCGCTAGGCTACTTCTTACATCCTCTTTCCTTCACCTTCCATGCGTTATTTTGCTTGCAAGGCAACATAATTCCTCCACATTGTCCGCTACGTCGTCCCCAATTGTGATGTAAGTTTGCCGCTAATCTCATTTCTGTTGCTCCTCACTACTTTTATTTTCTTTGGTGTACTCTCAGTCCACATTATTTCCGAACTGTTTATTCGATTCAGTTGGTCCTGAAATTCCTCATTTGCACAGACGATAGCAATATTGACGAATCTTACCACCTTCTCCTTGGCTTTTATTATTCTTTTATTTCCTTCGTTGCTTTTCCAATATACAGGCTGAAAAGCAAAGGAGAAATACATCGTCCTTTCCTTTCACAGTTTTTGGTCTGATCACTTCTTTCTTGATCGTCCATTCTTATTGCGTGTTCTTGGTGCTTGAAAGTGTTGTATGCTCCCATCTTCCCCTTTAGCATATATCTATTTTTCTAAGGATTCCGAACATCATGCACCACTTTACGTTGTCGAACGCTTTTCCTTCTCCATTTTCTTACTGTAAGGTTTCCAAAGTCCTGTCAAACTCTGATTCGAATACTGGGTCCCCCATAACCTTCAAGTCTGCATAAATTTCTTCCTCTATCATATCAACAGTCAGTTCCGACGGCTTGTAGATCATCTCTGCATTGAACACATAAACCTTTTGTGGAGTCTTGACGTTGGCAACTTCATGATATATTAGTAAGAAAATATTCTGGAACCTCCTGAAATATTATCAGCATTGGTTGAGTGTACTTTCTCTAATCTGTTTGATATACCATCCGCGATGTTAAATCAGACTATTAGAATTAACACTTTTTAATGCTGAAACCGAACTAAGTCGGTGTAATTCTACCAGAGCATTCTCTGTGCTGAACAGTCAAGGCAACTTGAAACTTATTGCGCGCAGGACTTAATTTTTGCTGGCGTTGCTCTATCACTTGAGCCATCTCGGCGTGTCTCCGGAATCCAATCACATGTATAAGCTTCCACTACCACGGTTTCGTTTCTATTCTGTGCAAACATTAACTATTCAAGACTGTCAATTGGGAGTAACGTATATAGTGGAGAGTGTTATCTTTATATGTAAGTTCTACGATATCCCGTAGATCTGAAGTTCATAGTATTTTTTCTTCGATTGTACACTTAAATAAATAAATGTCCAGAGGAATATTGTAGACCTTAGATACAAAGATAACATCCATCGTAGTGGTACAGATTTACATGTCTGTTCGCTCTGCAGGTGATTAAGAGTTTGAAAGAATGTGTGACGACATACAATAAATTACTCAGATTTTAAATGAAGACGAAAACTTAATAGTGATGTGGGACAAGAATTCGATAATAGGAAAAGGAGGAAAAGGAAATACATTTGGAATATTTGGACTGGAGGAAAGGAACGGAAGAGTAATCGATAGGCAGAATTTTATATGGAGCGCAATTTAATCATTGCAACGCTTCGTTAAGAGTTATGTAAGATGGTTGTATGTCCAGGGGAAATAAGGAGATATCACAAGGCTTCGGACAGATTATCCAATTTTAATACAGACACTTAGAAACGAGATTTTAAACTGCAAAACAATTAATGAACTGTAGATGAAAACTGAAGTAATTGTAGAGAGATAAGATTTAAGAAAACGAGATTTCAGCAAATTGAAAACCCATACGTTTTTGAGAGTTTCAAAGGGAGTATTAGGCAAGTATAGACTAAATCATGGGAGATGAACAGTTATATGACCAATGGGTATTCGATTATTTACCAAAATGCATGTGTATCTTCTCATTAGGGACTTAATTTTTAGATTAAGCAGCCTTTGTGAGTGACATAGTTCAGTTCTGTATCATACTTGGTGTAAGGAATAACAGACCCTCAAATTAAACATTTTCACATTTAAATTGTTATACAAAGTACAATACTTGTCAGGTGTCATCATGTTAATTCAAGTTTAATAAGTTTACGTCAACATGTCGGCAAAATAAAAATGCAGAGTTTACATCAAGTGGCACAACGTTATTTCCATGTACACATACAGACATACCTCTCAAAACTGATGTCTAAAATATGACGGTGACCTCTCTATTGCGCCCTCCCCCCCATGCTATTTCCACATATGAATTCCTACAAAACACATGTGGCTACAGCATAACATCCTAAGCAATTAGCTGATTTCCATTTTAATACGTAAATGAGACGATGTACCAAAACGGATCTGACCTACCCAATACCTTCTCAGAACACACTCTGATTAAAATAATATGCTTAGCTGGTAAGTATACAAATAAATAAGCAGTCTGATTATCGTCAGTTACCGGCAGAAAGCATTTAATGTGTAATGCCTACAGCTTGACCCTGAAATCTCAAATCATTTACGACAATGCTAATTCGATATCTTAGTTCTTCTGCAAAACACATGATGCTTGTGAAGTTTCATAATGTTAAATCAGTTTCTAAAAAAGTATGCAAAATTAAGTCAATGATACAAAAATGCTGCGTTTATGTCAATTTTCACAATGTTATCTGTACATACCGGGTGATCAAAAAATCAGTATAAATTTGAAAACTGAATAAATCACGGAATAATGTAGATAGATAGGTACAAATTGCCACACATGCTTGGAATGACATGGAGTTTTATTAGAACCAAAAAATACAAAAGTTCAAAAAATGTCCGACAGATGGCGCTCTATCTGATCAGAATAGCAATAATTAGCATAACAATGTAAGACAAAGCAAAGATGATGTTCTTTATAGGAAATGCTCAATATGTCCACCATCATTCCTCAACAATAGCTGTAGTCGAGGAATAATGTTGTGAACAGCACTGTAAAGCATGTCCGGAGATACGGTGAGGCATTGGCGTCGGATGTTGTCTTTCAGCATCCCTAGAGATGTCGGTCGATCACGATACACTTGCGACTTCAGGTAACCCCAAAGCCAATAATCGCAAGGACTGAGGTCTGGGGACCTGGGAGGCCAAGCATGGCGAAAGTGGCGGCTGAACACACGATCATCACCAAGATCTTTCACGCGTCTAGCAATATGGGGGGGGGGGGGCGCCATCCTGCATAAAACATCTTACGTTCCAGCAGGTGTTTATCAGCCAGGCTGAGGATGATGCGATTCTGTAACCCGTCACGGTAGCACTGACGTTTTGCTGTCCAGCGGCATCTGTCGGACATTTTGTGAACTTTGTGTTTTGTTTTTTTTGTTCTAATAAAACCCCATGTCATTCCAAGCATGTGTGTCAATTTTTACCTCTCTATCTACATTATTCCGTGGTTTATTAAGTTTTCAAATTTATACTGACTTTTTGATCACCCGGTATATCATATGGGTCAAAATTTATGCCAAAAACATGCCTGTGATCTCTAAAACTACCCCCCTGCTATTTCTCTATCTAAAATATTACTAAAAATAGGTGCCTAAACAAATGGCATCCTAAGCATGTAATTCAAATTCCATTTTAGTTTTAAATGTGGAGATATGCCAAAACAAGCCTGAACACGCCTGTAACTGCATAAAAAACATATCCCCAAAAATGCTATGCTAAGCAGACAAACTCACAGACAAATAGGCAGTCTGAAATACTGTCAACTACGGTAAGAAAGCCGTTAATGTGTGTCCTTCAAACTATGATGGTGCACTCTCCATTTAATTGTCACATTGGTAATTCCATATATAAGTTCTTCCATAACTGTACAAAACACAAATAGCATGCTAATCAGGAAGTTAACTTTTCATCCTGACTAAAAACAATCCTGAAAAGACACAGTTTCAGAGGGATAGAATACCATGCTCTACAGTAGTAAAATACCTAATGGATGTTGTTAACTTCCTAAAACAGTTCTTGTAATTACTTTTTGATCTGTGACCTACATGCCGTTATTTTTCCAATAGTGTTAAATACACCAATGTCATATTTTCTGGCACTCTACCACGACAAAGGGCACTAGAAATTACACATTTTGAAAAGACGTTTAATAATGGTATTTCGATCGTATGCTTATTTGTTCTATATTAGTTGTGGTGCAAAGAACGAACTATGAGCACCTGACGTCTTTGAAGTATTTCAGTAATACATCATCTCGCCAATATGGGAGGGGGGGGGGGAGGAAGAAGATAACGAACCAGGTTCTACACTACAAAAGTATAATCGATTGTAATGACTGACCAACACGCCTCTTTGTCTGCATTTGAGCTAGGCCTACTCGAGCTTATATATAAAACAAACTTTTGAGGAAGGCTGAGATATTTACCGATCGGAACTATGGTGACACAGCTCTCTAAACATTTACAGACTGTATTTCCATAATAAACTACTAAATAACATCATAATCAACATGTAAACACACAACGTAGGAAAAATAATAGAAATTACGAAGCACCATTTTAAGAGAGAAGGCGTTTTGACAAGATATTTATTGTTTTGTAATATTTACACTATATGATTTCTTAATATTTGGCAAGATATTTATTGTTTTGTAATATTTACTCTGTATAATTTCATAATACACAAGGAGAATTTCATAATGCACGCAATCCAAATGTTGCAAATATAAACATGGCCAAATACAATGGTGGATATAGGTTCCAAGCATAGAGATGAAACTTCTATAGCTATCTGCACATAGATTTCCGATAGGAAACAAAAATACGATCTTTGAGTGAAAATGAAATTATTTTTCAAAATAACTAAAAGATATGGGTTCAAAACCACACACACATGATGCTTATCGTAACACACAAGTGTAATTACACATTTCTGATCACGATCGAAAATTCAAACTTTGCAAAATTAACATATTAAATTAACCACATTAAATTAACCAAATTGGTTCCAGACGGTATTTCAAAATTACAGCTTAAAAAGGTGCGCCTGACAATGAAAGTTATCGAAGTAAACAAGATTTTGAACACAAAATACACACGTTACTACTGTCATAACTTAACTTTTCTATAAGATTAGAAATAAATACACATGGCTTGCATGGTGGCACTAGTCATTACTTGTAGGATAAGCACTACCTCTTGGCCACTACTGAAATAATTTATGGGCTAGTCTACAAGCATAGTTCGATCTTTTCAGTACACATTAAATTAACCAAATTTAACACATTAAATTAACCAAATTGGTTCCAGACGGTATTTCAAAACTACACCAACAAACTTCTAGGTGATGAAGAAGGTGTCTCCAAAGACGATACAGAGCGTCGAATTGATAGATTGTGGCGCCCATGTATGTACACTCCTGGAAATGGAAAAAAGAACACATCGACACCGGTGTGTCAGACCCACCATACTTGCTCCGGACACTGCGAGAGGGCTGTACAAGCAATGATCACACGCACGGCACAGCGGACACACCAGGAACCGCGGTGTTGGCCGGCGAATGGCGCTAGCTGCGCAGCATTTGTGCACCGCCGCCGTCAGTGTCAGCCAGTTTGCCGTGGCATACGGAGCTCCATCGCAGTCTTTAACACTGGTAGCATGCCGCGACAGCGTGGACGTGAACCGTATGTGCAGTTGACGGACTTTGAGCGAGGGCGTATAGTGGGCATGCGGGAGGCCGGGTGGACGTACCGCCGAATTGCTCAACACGTGGGGCGTGAGGTCTCCACAGTACATCGATGTTGTCGCCAGTGGTCGGCGGAAGGTGCACGTGCCCGTCGACCTGGGCCCGGACCGCAGCGACGCACGGATGCACGCCAAGACCGTAGGATCCTACGCAGTGCCGTAGGGGACCGCACCGCCACTTCCCAGCAAATTAGGGACACTGTTGCTCCTGGGGTATCGGCGAGGACCATTCGCAACCGTCTCCATGAAGCTGGGCTACGGTCCAGCACACCGTTAGGCCGTCTTCCGCTCAGGCCCCAACATCGTGCAGCCCGCCTCCAGTGGTGTCGCGACAGGCGTGAATGGAGGGACGACTGGAGACGTGTCGTCTTCAGCGATGAGAGTCGCTTCTGCCTTGGTGCCAATGATGGTCGTATGCGTGTTTGGCGCCGTGCAGGTGAGCGCCACAATCAGGACTGCTTACGACCGAGGCACACAGGGCCAACACCCGGCATCATGGTGTGGGGAGCGATCTCCTACACTGGCCGTACACCACTGGTGATCGTCGAGGGGACACTGAATAGTGCACGGTACATCCAAACCGTCATCGAACCCATCGTTCTACCATTCCTAGACCGGCAAGGGAACTTGCTGTTCCAACAGGACAATGCACGTCCGCATGTATCCCGTGCCACCCAACGTGCTCTAGAAGGTGTAAGTCAACTGCACTGGCCAGCAAGATCTCCGGATCTGTCCCCCATTGAGCATGTTTGGGACTGGATGAAGCGTCGTCTCACGAGGTCTGCACGTCCAGCACGAACGCTGGTCCAACTGAGGCGCCAGGTGGAAATGGCATGGCAAGCCGTTCCACAGGACTACATCCAGCATCTCTACGATCGTCTCCATGGGAGAATAGCAGCCTGCATTGCTGCGAAAGGTGGATATACACTGTACTAGTGCCGACATTGTGCATGCTCTGTTGCCTGTGTCTATGTGCCTGTGGTTCTGTCAGTGTGATCATGTGATGTATCTGACCCCAGGAATGTGTCAATAAAGTTTCCCCTTCCTGGGACAATGAATTCACGGTGTTCTTATTTCAATTTCCAGGAGTGTATGTATATACATGGTGATTCCGTGACGATGTTACAAACTTTCAGAGATAATGGAGAAGGATAAATGTACCAATCTACGGTACGGGACTCTGGTCCGGAAACTAACATGTAGGAAGCTATAATCGAAAATCTTTCTGATACCTCTGACAGAGGAATACATGTACCGATAATGTTGTTTGCTAAGATTGTAGAGCAGGGAACCCGTTCGTCTCCTGACCAGGGTCCTATACCTCAAACTGACACATTTACCTTTCTCCATCATAACTGAAAGTGAGTAACACCATGAGGGAATCATCATGTATTACTACACACATATATAGGAGCATGCGACTGAAATATCAACGTTCTGTAGCGTCATTGGATGATGTTTCTGGATACAAGTTTCTAGCCTCATTTTGCTCCTCAAGACACTCCTCAATACGCAATCTACTTTCTCTAGTAGTTTGCTTGTGTAGTTTTGAAATACACTGTATTACATTTAAATTTACACATGACAACTACTGATGATCTAAATTGCAGCTTAAGGTGAACCTGACAATGAAAGTTATCGAAGTAAACAATATTACTCCCACGTCTAAATGTTTCAGAAACTTGTCTATAAACAAGATATCAAAGTCAGCTAAATATTATAGTGAACCTATGCAGGGGTATTAACTTCATCTTGCAGTTCGAAATTTGTGTCATCTTCTGCTGTCACAACATCGAAACTACCTGCCAAATCCGTGAAATAATATGCTGAACACCTGTAATACACTTTCACATACGTAATAAACGAGGTTGGCTATACTTTCAATCTCCCAAACATTATAGCGACTCCACGCCAGGATACTAACTTCATCTTCTGGTACCAAAGGTTTGCCATCTTCCGCTGATAATGCCTGACATTACAGTAACACTCACACTAGCGTCTTAGCTGATCTTGCAGTGCAAAACGTTCGTCTTCTTCTGCTAATAAAGCTAACATGTGCCCTCACACAGTGGAGACTTCATGACTCTTTGATTAAATGGCATACTGAACAGCAGTGTATATGAGGATTGCTATTTTTTAAAGTTTCCGAAATGTTGTGGTTAGTCCATGCTAGGGTACTCATTTTATCTTGCAGTACAAATAGTTTGTCGTATTACACAAATCATGCTAAGCAGACAAGGTAGTGATAGTTGACACAAACAATAGGCACTCAGAACGGAAATAGTATTCTAAGAACAGAAGTTGATAGTATATGTGTCGTAACTTTACAGCGTATTTGACGTAACTTGACAGCGGGTGTCAGCTGCTAGATCTTAAAACTCCTGTCACTTTGACGTAACTGGACAACGGGTGTCAGCTGCTCGATCTTAAAATTCTTGTTACTCGCCTCTTTAGTCGTATCTGATACATCTAGGAACGATCTTAATCCTTTTCCAGTAGTAATAGTTTAGAGTGGTAGTCGAGTCACTCAGACGCACAATACTGTCTTGAGCGTATAACAGAGCATTAGTAATCCACTAACTATTTTGTCCAGATTACACTGTTGAGTCAAAACGTTATGACCACTGCCCACCGACACGCTGGATGCAGTCTGGTGGCATTGCGGCCGCAAGACTCGGGAACAGAAACATGTACAGGGTGTTTCAAAAATGACCGGTATATTTGAAACGGCAATAAAAACTAAACGAGCAGCGATAGAAATACACCGTTTGTTGCAATATTCTTGGGACAACAGTACATTTTCAGGCGGACAAACTTTCGAAATTACAGTAGTTACAATTTTCAACAACAGATGGCTCTGCAAGTGATGTGAAAGATATAGAAGACAACGCAGTCTGTGGGTGCGCCATTCTGTACGTCGTCTTTCTGCTGTAAGCGTGTGCTGTTCACAACGTGCAAGTGTGCTGTAGCCAACATGGTTTATTCCTTAGAACAGAGGATTTTTCTGGTGTTGGAATTCCACCGCCTAGAACACAGTGTTGTTGCAACAAGACGAAGTTTTCAACGGAGGTTTAATGTAACCAAAGGACCGAAAAGCGATACAATAAAGGATCTAGAATGAGATTTTCACTCTGCAGCGGAGTGTGCGCTTATATGAAACTTCCTGGCAGATTAATACTGTGTGCCCGACCGAGACTCGAACTCGGGACCTTTGCCTTTCGCGGGCAAGTGCTCTACCATCTGAGCTACCGAAGCACGACTCACGCCCGGTACTCACAGCTTTACTTCTGCCAGTATCTCGTCTCCTACCTTCCAAACTTTACAGAAGCTCTCCTGCGAAACTTGCAGAACTAGCACTCCTGAAAGAAAGGATATAGCGGAGACATGGCTTAGCCACAGCCTGGGGGATGTTTCCAGAATGAGATTTTCACTCTGCAGCGGAGTGTGCGCTGATATGAAACTTCCTGGCAGATTAAAACTGTGTGCCCGACCGAGACTCGAACTCGGGACCTTTGCCTTTCGCGGGCAAGTGCTCTACCATCTGAGCTACCGAAGCACGACTCACGCCCGGTACTCACAGCTTTACTTCTTTCAGGAGTGCTAGTTCTGCAAGTTTCGCAGGAGAGCTTCTGTAAAGTTTGGAAGGTAGGAGACGAGATACTGGCAGAAGTAAAGCTGTGAGTACCGGGCGTGAGTCGTGCTTCGGTAGCTCAGATGGTAGAGCACTTGCCCGCGAAAGGCAAAGGTCCCGAGTTCGAGTCTCGGTCGGGCACACAGTTTTAATCTGCCAGGAAGTTTCATATCAGCGCACACTCCGCTGCAGAGTGAAAATCTCATTCTGGAAACATCCCCCAGGCTGTGGCTAAGCCATGTCTCCGCTATATCCTTTCTTTCAGGAGTGCTAGTTCTGCAAGTTTCGCAGGAGAGCTTCTGTAAAGTTTGGAAGGTAGGAGACGAGATACTGGCAGAAGTAAAGCTGTGAGTACCGGGCGTGAGTCGTGCTTCGGTAGCTCAGATGGTAGAGCACTTGCCCGCGAAAGGCAAAGGTCCCGAGTTCGAGTCTCGGTCGGGCACACAGTTTTAATCTGCCAGGAAGTTTCATATCAGCGCACACTCCGCTGCAGAGTGAAAATCTCATTCTGGAAACATCCCCCAGGCTGTGGCTAAGCCATGTCTCCGCTATATCCTTTCTTTCAGGAGTGCTAGTTCTGCAAGTTTCGCAGGAGAGCTTCTGTAAAGTTTGGAAGGTAGGAGACGAGATACTGGCAGAAGTAAAGCTGTGAGTACCGGGCGTGAGTCGTGCTTCGGTAGCTCAGATGGTAGAGCACTTGCCCGCGAAAGGCAAAGGTCCCGAGTTCGAGTCTCGGTCGGGCACACAGTTTTAATCTGCCAGGAAGTTTCATATCAGCGCACACTCCGCTGCAGAGTGAAAATCTCATTCTGGAAACATCCCCCAGGCTGTGGCTAAGCCATGTCTCCGCTATATCCTTTCTTTCAGGAGTGCTAGTTCTGCAAGTTTCGCAGGAGAGCTTCTGTAAAGTTTGGAAGGTAGGAGACGAGATACTGGCAGAAGTAAAGCTGTGAGTACCGGGCGTGAGTCGTGCTTCGGTAGCTCAGATGGTAGAGCACTTGCCCGCGAAAGGCAAAGGTCCCGAGTTCGAGTCTCGGTCGGGCACACAGTTTTAATCTGCCAGGAAGTTTCATATCAGCGCACACTCCGCTGCAGAGTGAAAATCTCATTCTGGAAACATCCCCCAGGCTGTGGCTAAGCCATGTCTCCGCTATATCCTTTCTTTCAGGAGTGCTAGTTCTGCAAGTTTCGCAGGAGAGCTTCTGTAAAGTTTGGAAGGTAGGAGACGAGATACTGGCAGAAGTAAAGCTGTGAGTACCGGGCGTGAGTCGTGCTTCGGTAGCTCAGATGGTAGAGCACTTGCCCGCGAAAGGCAAAGGTCCCGAGTTCGAGTCTCGGTCGGGCACACAGTTTTAATCTGCCAGGAAGTTTCAATAAAGGATCTGTTTGAAAAATTTCAACGGACTGGGAACGTGACGGATGAACGTGCTGGAAAGGTAGGGCGACCGCGTACGGCAACCACAGAGGGCAACGCGCAGCTAGTGCAGCAGGTGATCCAACAGCGGCCTCGGGTTTCCGTTCGCCGTGTTGCAGCTGCGGTCCAAATGACGCCAACGTCCACGTATCGTCTCATGCGCCAGAGTTTACACCTCTATCCATACAAAATTCAAACGTGGCAACCTCTCAGCGCCGCTACCATTGCTGCACGAGAGACATTCGCTAACGATATAGTGCACAGGATTGATGACGGCGATATGCATGTGGGCAGCATTTGGTTTACTGACAAAGCTTATTTTTACCTGGACGGCTTCGTCAATAAACAGAACTGGCGCATATGGGGAACCGAAAAGCCCCATGTTGCGGTCCCATCGTCCCTGCATCCTCAAAAAGTACTGGTCTGGGCCGCCATTTCTTCCAAAGGAATCATTGGCCCATTTTTCAGATCCGAAACGATTACTGCATCACGCTATCTGGACATTTCGTGAATTTGTGGCGGTACAAACTGCCTTAGACGACAATGCGAACACCTCGTGGTTTATGCAAGATGGTGCCCGGCCACATCGCACGGCCGATGTCTTTAATTTCCTGAATGAATATTCGATGATCGTGTGATTGCTTTGGGCTATCCGAAACATACAGGAGGCGGCGTGGATTGGCCTCCCTATTCGCCAGACATGAACCCCTGTGACTTCTTTCTGTGGGGACACTTGAAAGACCAGGTGTACCACCAGAATCCAGAAACAATTGAACAGCTGAAGCAGTACATCTCATCTGCATGTGAAGCCATTCCGCCAGACACGTTGTCAAAGGTTTCGGGTAATTTCATTCAGAGACTACACCATATTATTGCTACGCATGGTGGATATGTGGAAAATATCGTACTATAGAGTTTCCCAGACCGCAGCGCCATCTGTTTTTGAAAATTGTAACTACTGTAATTTCGAAAGTTTGTCTGCCTGAAAATGTACTGTTGTCCCAAGCATATTGCAACAAACGGTGTATTTCTATCGCTGCTCGTTTAGTTTTTATTGCCGTTTCAAATATACCGGTCATTTTTGAAACACCCTGTAAGTGGAGCAGACACGGACAAGAAATCAACCTAGCGAAGATAAGTCCAGAAAATGGGGAAATCCACTGAGATAAGCGAAAAAGGTCACATTATTACCACGCATAGCCTGTGAACGAGTATCTCGAGAACGGCGAAGGTGGTCGAACGTTCGCATACTAAGGTCGTATTCACGTAAAGGACAGTGAAACTACCACTAGGCGCTACATGGCTGTACGTCCACGACTCTTCACATAACGTGGGGTTCGGATGTTTGTCTGCTCTGTAAAGTAGGATAGACGATGATATGGTGCATCTCTGTCGAAATGCAAATGTAGGCCCAACGACATCGTCATTTAAGATTGCAGTGGGCACGCGACCATCGGGATTCGACCGTCGATCAATGGAAACGTGTCGGCTCTTCCGGCCCTTCGGGTGAATCACATTTTTGCTGCTCTAGGTTGATGGTCGTCTCCACAAAGCTGTCACTGAGATGAAGGGCGCTTCAAAACGTGAGGCACGGACGCAGGCTGTTGGGAGCAGTATTATGCTACGGGAAACAGTCTCCTGCGAACGCATGGGACGTGTGGTAGTAATCGAAGACACGCTGACAGCTGCGAACTACTTGCATTCTTTCATGCTTGATGTCATCTCTGACAGCGATATCATCTTTCAGCAGTGTAAGTGTCCAGAACCGTGCTACAGTGGTTTGAGGAGCATTATAGTGAACTCACGTTGATGTCTCGGCGACCAAATTCGTCTGCTGTAAATCCAATGAAAACCATCTGGATCACTATCGGGCGCCATCACAGCGTACGCAATTCAGTGGCCCGTTATTTACGCGAATTACATGACCGGTGTGTAGACATATAACGTCACATACGTCCACAAACCTAGCAACAAACTTCTGATCCCTGATACGCAGAATCAGGTTCAAATGGTTCAAATGGCTCTGAGCATTATGGGACTTAACATCTGAGGTCATCAGTCCCCTAGAACTTAGAACTACTTAAACCTAACTAACCTAAGGACATCACCCAAACCCATGCCCGAGGCAGGATTCTAAACTGCGAGCGTAGCGGTCACGCGGTTCCAGACTGAAGCGCCTAGAACCGCGCGGCCACAGCGGCCGGCTGCAGAATCAGGGATTTCGTTTCAAAAACGGACAAATAAGCTATTACGCAAGTGGTCTTAAAGTTGGGGCTCATCAATGTATTTCTTCTGCTATTCGTCGATGTTATAAAGTACACAGTGTGGTACAAATACAGGTAGTCCGAAATGTGACCAATGACTTTCCTGCTATTTGAGTTTTAGACTGGATATGTAAGTCGGTTACTTGTTCAGGCAGTCTACAACTGAACATTATTATAGCGATTGGTATTGTCTGTTTGCAGGTATCGTTCTTTATTTACGAGAGTAATACTCTACACCATCTGCTGCGAGTGCTGTATGAAGCCAGGAGTTTCAAGAGGCACGGGAAACACAGTGAGGGCATCCGCCTCCATTACCAAAGGCTATCACACCGCATGTTCATCTTCATGGAGGTCAGGACGCAAAGATTCCTATATGATGTATTCTACTGCACGTGACACGTTCCCACTCATGAAAACGTTTCCATCTTATTAGTAATTACAATTGGGCCAAATACTTACATAGGCGAAAGACATTTTATATTAGATTGATGATGACGAACTTGAGTTCTGATTTTATAACTCCTTAGCAGAGTAAACATGTTTATTTCAACGAGGGAGGTAAGTGATGTTTGTTACAGTAGTTGAACAAACTAATGTGAATTCACTGGTAATATGGTGGAAGGCCAGAGCTTGACACCCATAAAGTGGAAAATCTCCTGGAGATCATTGCACATAAATCCTGAATAACATTCTTTGCCCTTCCCTTGACAGCATCTGAAAGAAGTAAAGGACGCTTAACTTATTTTTCAAAATATAATTAATACCGAAATTTGATTGCCGAGGTAGCAAATAAATGTCACTACGTAAATAATATGAGTAAAATACAAGTAAACAGTGACAAGATCCACCCAACATTTCTGGTGTAGTTGTTCATGGATGACATGGCCATTGGTCTAGTTCCTACTGTCCATAAGTTCACACAAGCGAAATTACGCTTTGGGACATTCCAGTTGAAAATTTTGCAGCTTTTTCGTTGAAGCTGACAAGTTTCTACAGTACTAACGACTCGCAATCAACTCTTACATCCAAATAACTTCTAAAAATCATCCAAATAGTCGCGTATGTAAATGACAATCAATATTTGAAATATAAAAGACGTATTAGTGGGGATACTATGGTCTTAGAAGTTGCAGTCACCCGCTGGAAATAATGACTGTGCCTCTGACTAATTGTAGTCATGATAGACTTAGCAGTATCAAGGCTAGTAGGAATACTTTGTTTATGCAATTCCGGTCGCAGCCTTCTCCGTAACAGTTTCATCTATAAGTAAATTTACTGTGTTTTTTTTCCCCTGAATTTAGAGTAAAACGCAATTTTTTCAGTATCGATAGCAGATGTGCGACTGTTGTCATAGATGCAATAATTAAACATTAAGGCAATGCATCCTACTGTAAAAGGCGAGTTCATCTCCAATGTTCCAAAATATCAGCGACTGACTACGTCATATTTAGATAGCAATGCCCCTTACCGACAGAACGATACAACATAATGATCGCGGTCATACTAATGTGCAGCGCACTTTCAAATACGATACTTATACATGAGGAAATGAAATAACTGGTGTAGTGAATACTGGTAGATTATAAAATAAGCTCCGGATATGAGATAGCAAAGTCGTTTATATGTCAACACTATTTCGTTCACCCAATGAATAACAGACTATGACACAGTTCAGTCGTAGACGTACAAAATGTTATTTTCTTTTTTTTTCAGGTGTCCATGATACAGGCGCTCGCCGGCTGGGTCTCCACACCTCTACTGGTCCGCGCTTTTCTGACATCCGAAGACGATTCAGTTGAGTCCTCTCGCCAGTTCCCTGTGCCTCTATGGTTCCCTGGAAATATATACTTGTCACCAACATACGAAATACTCTATATTGTTCAGTTCCTCTGTATAATAGTGGCACCTCAAACTTCGATTTGTATAGATGTTTTCTTCATACACATGATGTTGATGGTTGCAGCGGAGCTAGAGGTTTTGAATGGCAACATTTCTGCTATGAAGAAAGTTCAACTAAGGTTTCAAGGTTCTGAATATCAGGAGCAGAGACAATGGAATAAAGAAAAGCATCAAGAAGTGGACATTAAAGGTCACGCTCTAGTTTCTAACACTGGCAATTCATCGACGGAGGACGTCTTAGACGAAAATATGAATCGGCTACTGATGAAGAACATTCAGCACCACCAAGTGATCCTCGGGTAAGCAAGAACACATCCTGTTTGGACGCACATTTCAGATTATAACTGCCACTCTCCGGTAAGCAGTGTGCTGTACTGTAACTTCGTGACACTTTAGAACTTTGCACCGGACTGAGAGATCTTTTTCGATATCGTCTGTAGAGTTCATGGGCAATTATAAAGAGTTTGAAGCTTTGTATGAGAGAGGAAACACAACAAACACCTAACAGCTCAGTCACGACGAACATTTCCCGCAAGAGAGACGTTCGGATTCGCCCGTGGTCTAATTAACAAGTTTTGGTATGTCTTGAAGTTTTGACGTAAAAACGATTCGTTTTGTTACGTCACACCATAATTTACAAAACAATTTGATCTATGGATTTTTAAAGTACTTCTGTTGACTATGGTTCAACCAAACTTATAAACTGGCAAACTGTCAAGGGAAATTCGTTTAGAGTTGTCAAGTTTTGTAAAGAACCTGTTCCCTCCGTTCATCATTTGACAAATGGACTATTAAAACATTTTCTCTTGAAAATTATGGCCATGACGATCCACCAAAAACGAAAGGACAGTCAAGGCAACTGATGATGATACACCAAAAAAGCCGATGTCTTTTGCATCTGTCTAAAACAAGCAAAGGAGGTTCATCTTACTGATTATCTTGACAACAGTAAAACGTAAATGGAAAATATTATGCAAGCCCTCAGAACGGATTAGATGAGAAAACAGGTAAGATGAGTCCTGGAACACTGAAAAAGAGATAACTGAGAAATCTAAAGAACAAATTGTTCGAACGTCCAGCCTCTTCAACAAAAGTGTAGTGTGAGACCACGGCCATGTACAAGACCTTCAGTTGGACGTCACATCGGCCATTTGCGTGTCCTTGAAACCTCTTGAATATGTCTGGCTATTTGTGACCACCTGTAATGCAAGCAACGCAAATTCATGAATGGAAAAGGTCAACATGCGTATTTTGTAGAAGATCCACTCCAAGGATGTGATCTGCTCACTACAAGTGCCGTTCTTAAAAGACATCGATCTAAAACGGTTTCATGTGAGAAAATAAATAAAGGAAAAGTAATTTTATTCAAAGCACAGACAAATCATATTGCTGTAACCATTTACATTTATTATTCTCGTAGAAAACTTTGCACCAGCTCAAACGTACAGTATTAGATATTCTCGTATAGAGAAGTTAGTTTCTTGCGTTGCTGTCGTGAGGTTATTTTTGCCCAAGCTTTTTGTTAATGGTGAACATGTCAATGTTTTTGCTTTTAAAAGCATCAGCTATTTGATGTGAAATATTACCCAGAAAGGAGTTTTTGGTAACTTCATGTTATTGAGTGTTTCAGTGCATCCACTGTGCAGCTGTGTTAACCATTCAATTTGTCTCTTTCTTTTATCCTTTGTATTTATTGTTTAAATTTAGCTGCAGAGAATGGTATTTGGACCGCTCTGTTAGCCATATGCCAGAATTCTTTCACAATATGGGCCATGGGGTGACAAGAAAAGTTGTGGGTGGTAATATGTTGTTTCCAATAAACTTCAGCTGGAATACGTCGTTCATTATTCTGATGATCAGGTGTAGAAAGTTCATAGTGTCACTGAATTGGTGTCAATAGATTGCCTTGGAGTCGGTGACGTTAGCGGCGCACACTCGCACTGGTTGTCATTGAAGCAGTCGTCATGTAGTAACAAGGTGTCCCTCTCAAAGTCTCTACTCTGAAGTCAAACAGAAAAATGCAACACTAGGAACATCTCTCATGGTGTTCTGTCAATTTCTCTATTGGCTCTTTTTCTCACCAATCAAATAATTTTAGAACAGATTTCATAGCTGTTGTTTAATGACCTCTTCTTCCAGGCAAAAAGACCCAAGAAACTTTTCCTTTGAAAGCATTCCTTCGCTACGGCAAGTGGTGATGCCTCTGCTATCTGCAAACATGTTATACCTGATCCACATGTCCTTTTGTTAGCCCCCCCCCCCCCCCCCCCATTGTCATGCCATTTTTCTTAGTTCATAATTAAGGATTCGTTCACAGTATAGTAGGAATTGATGATAAGTGACATTTTAAGATTCTAGTAAAAATTTGGTTTTAATTAATTTTATGTTACTGGATAAGTCACCCAACGTTTTGTATGAGTATGCTGGGCACTTTTCTGAGCCACTGACGGGTTTAGTAATGAGAAACAGAGGCATTTATTTCTTTCAATATTGTAACCTTATACTGTATGTGAAGCGGTTAACGTGACAAATGTAGATACAAAACAATAAACATGAAGCCGTTCACGCTGGACGAGAAAAAACACTACCACTTGTGGACACGGCACACATAACATGGATGACGGCGACGGCACACGTGAACCGTGTTGGCGTGACAGCGAAAAACGCTAAACACAAAACGAAGGCACACACACGAAACACTGATGGCGATGATCTCCGGCGTGCGAATGTTCACTGAGCGTGTGCGAGTCTGGGGACCTGCCAAGAGAGGAGGAGGAGGAAGGGGAGTGGGACAGGGAGAGGGGAGAGCAGAGATGCCATGGGCAGGGGAGGGAGGAAGGGGGAGGGGAAGCCCAGGGGAAGAGGGGCGGAGGAAGGGGGATGGGGGAAAAGGAAAGAGAAGGGAGGAAGGGTGCCTAAAGGAAAGGACACAGGAAGTGGGGGGAGAGGATCAAAGTTGATAGGATGGGTAGTTGGAGGGGAGGAGGATATCATCAGGGAGGGGGAGCTGGCGGAAGCCACCTTGGGAGAGGGTAAGGAGGGTGGAGAGATGGAGACCGGGTGGGACGTGGGAACACAGGCGTGGCAGCGGGCGGGGGTGGGAGAGGAGGGGTGAGACAAGCGGGTGAGGAGGATCGAGTTTGCGGGAGGTGTACAGGATCTGTATCCTTTCAAGGAAAAGGAGGAGGTGGGGGAAGGGGATGAGATCGTACAGGATCCGCGTGGTGGAGGGGAGACGGATGCAATAGGCGAGGCGGAGGGCATGGTGTTCAAGGATTTGGAGGGATTTATAAAAGGTGGGGGGGGGGGGGGCGGAGATCCAAGCCGGATGGGCGTAACAAAGGATAGGGAGGATGAGGGATTTATAGGTGTGGAGGATGGTGGAGGGGTCCAGACCCCACGTACGGCCGGAAAGGAGCTTGAGGAGACGGAGTCGGGAGCGTGCCTTGGCTTGGATTATCCGGAGATGGTGAGTCCAGGAGAGGCGACGGTTGAGGTTGAGGCCAAGGTACTTAGGGGTGGGAGTAAGGGCGATAGGACGGCCATAGATGGTTAGATAGAAATCAAGGAGGCGGAAGGAAGGGGTGGGATGCCTACAAGATGATAATGCGTGAACATCACGTATTATTCCATATCCGTTTCTAGCTGTTGAAATAATCACAGAAAATTATTTCATAAGACATCAGTACGCTGAAACATGAAACCGCTTAAGACAGTCACTAATTTGTTTTTGAATAGTGTACTGCACACGTACATCTACATCTACATACATACTCCGCAATCCACCATGCGGTGCGTAGCGGAGGGTACCTCGTACCACAACTAGCATCTTCTCTCCCTGTTCCACTCTCAAACAGAACGAGGGAAAAATGTCTGCCTATATGCCTCTGTACGAGCCCTAATCTCTCTTATCTTATCTTTGTGGTCTTTCCGCGAAATATAAGTTGGCGGCAGTAAAATTGTACTGCAGTCAGCCTCAAATGCTGGTTCTCCTATTTTCTCAGTAGCGATTCACGAACAAAATGCCTCCTTTCCTAGAGACTCCCACCCGAGTTCCTGAAGCATTTCCGTAACACTCGCGTGATGATCAAACTTACCAGTAACAAATCTAGCAGCCCGCCTCCGAATTGCTTCTATGTCCTCCCTCAATCCGACCTGATAGGGATCCCAAACGCTCGAGCAGTACTCAAGAATAGGTCGTATTAGTGTTTTATAAGCGGTCTCCTTTACAGATGAACCACATCTTCCCAAAATTCTACCAATGAACCGAAGACGACTATCCGCATTCCCCACAACCGCCATTACATGCTTGTCCCACTTCATATCGCTCTCCAATGTTACGCCCAAATATTTAATCGATGTGACTGTGTCAAACGCTACACTACTAATGGCGTATTCAAACATTACGGGATTCTTTTTCCTATTCATCTGCATTAATTTACATTTATCTATATTTAGAGTTAACTGCCATTCTTTACACCAATCACAAATCCTGTCCAAGTCATCTTGTATCCTCCTATAGTCACTCAACGATGACACCTTCCCGTACACCACAGCATCATCAGCAAACAGCCGCACATTGCTATCCACCCTATCCAAAAGATCGTTTATGTATATAGAAAACAACAGCGGACATACCACACTTCCCTGGGGCACTCCAGATGATACCCTCACCTCCGATGAACACTCACCATCGAGGACAACGTACTGGGTTCTATTACTTAAGAAATCTTCGAGCTACTCACATACTTGGGAACCAGTCCCATATGCTCGTACCTTAGAGAAAGTTGCTGCAATTTGATGTTCAAAATCGTCACAAATCTGTTTTTTCAAGTTCTAACTTCAATAAACACGTATACTCAAAAAGATAGGTTACTCTGTCATATTCGCTGCTTTTTGTGTAAATAAATTTTTAGTTTAGTTCTGGTTGTGGCACAGAACTGAATGTGCTAAATTTTTTAAAAAATTTAGGAAGAAGCCATTTGTAGAAAATCTATTAACAATCCATTGACAGACGTTATTAACGAATTCTTCTGTTTCTGGTGCTCAAAGATGATAAATTATAACACTTGCCTCATCAGTAAAACAGTTTCATATGTGCTCGAAGTACTTCGTTTAAGGTCATGTATAGGATGAGTTAGCTGCTCTTACCTATGGGTCTTACCCAACATGTCTTGCCTTCAAATACAGGTGCAAGATTTTCATACTCTCTTGCTTCTAAGCACAATCTGTTAGTGCTACAGAAGAAATGAACAGGGCCTTTCTCTAGGTAATCTGATGTTGTCAAACTTTGTAATGGAATACATTTTCGCTTTGAATTATTAAAAAAAAAAACAGAACTTACAAAAGTGGCCTTCAAACAGTTCTTTCTTGAAGAACTTGATATCCTGGCCTCCAGCGAAAACGCATCCCAGTACAAAATTTTATTAGGTTATTTTTTCTAGAGAAACTTCCGCTCGGTTTGTACGTAACAAACGAGTGAACGGAAACATCTCCCCCATGGTTTTTGAAGGTTTTGCGGGCTGCGTAAAACCTATGGGTATGGGTAGCTTATTACCTTGTTTGTAAACAGATTGAGTCACGACGACAGGTACACGTATTGAGGATTGATACTATTAGTGATTCTGAACAATAAACATCTTATCGACTTTTGCACTGTTTTTAACAGTTTCCAAGGAATCTAATGAGAACCATGAGGAACAGGACATATGCCGGTGAAAATAAATTAAACATTGTGATAAAATGTTTTCGTTAATTGTATGCAATTTCTCGCAAAATATGTGCAAAATGTTCGCCGTCAACTGCAACGCATTTTGCAGCTTTGTTAGACAGCACCAGTGTTGATGATCTGAGCTCATACAGTCCTTTACTCGAGCACACGTATGTAGAATAGGAGAGGGAAGGTCTTCCTTTCTGCCCAACCTGCGCTTGTTGACATCGCTCTTAAGCCAATCCTACAAAGAGTGATCTAATGGACTAATATCTGGTGACCTTGGTGGGCAAGAAATGACTCTATGGCGATCGATCCAATGCCCAGTATAAACAACGTGTACACTTGCATAACGTGTCGCCCCACCATGCGCAAGTGAAGTGCACACTGAAATTAACAGTAAAGTCATCACTGCCTACCCTAATGTAGCTTTGGTTCCATTCACACATAAGCACTGGTAATGAGGGACATGCAACTGACGCCACTACTTTTCAAACAGTTGTATATCGGATGTGGTTAAGAAAAGGTCATAGGTTCATTTGAAGACAGAATGTGGGAAATAGTTCGTGCAACCTTAATTTTGAACAGTGGTAGGAGTGAATGCCGTGAACAACACACTAGAAATCCTCGCCAGTGGAGGTTGAGAGTGGGAGTGTGGGTGCCTTTGAAGGTCCTGTTCATTTTCTCTGTAGAACTAAGAGTTTGCGTGTAGCAAGCGAGAGGTTATGAGACTCTCGCGCATTATTTTTCAAGGTCAAATATATCAATGTGCGTTATATAAAACGACGTCGTAGGGATAAATAAATCATTATATATATATATATAGTGAGTCAGGAGGAAAAGTGTACACTTTGGGGTGTGATAGTATTAGTGATTCTGAACAAAAAAACTCATATGGACGTATGCAATATTCCCAATGGTTTCAGAGATGGAACACATTTAATATCACTTTTGTACGTTTTTCTTGGATAACTCGAAAACCGCACCCTCCAGCGAAAACTTGTCGCAGTACAATATTAAACTATATTAAATTTCCTACAAAAAAGATCCTATTCATTTTTTTTTTTCTCGAGAACTAATGGTTTGTGCTAAAAGGGTGCGAGAATGTTGAAAAACTCGCTCGATGCGCTTGCGCTGTAGCTTACGTAGTTTTTGTAGGCCAATTCGAGGTAATTTCCCGACATGATAAACCACAAGTGTCACGTATCAAACTGTTCGTCTCATCTTGCTACCTCAATATGCTTCCTCAAATTGGCCTACAAAACCTCAGAAACCATAAAACATAAAAATTTGCAAGAGACGATTTTTATTTACATAGTAGAATTCTTCGTACAGATCACAAAAATTATCAGTTAATGATATTTTGTTATTTAAGGTATGTAATATTTGGCTGGTAAATCTGCAAGTGGCATTATTAATTCAGCAACGCTTCTGGAAACCAAACTGTTATGAACTAAGCAAATTATTTCTCGTTATGTGTAACACGTTCTCGAATATTTTGGATGAAGAAGTTAGTAAGGAAAGTGATAATTTCTCATTCCTTTGTTTTAGGAAGACTTAGTAATGACATATTTTTATCTGTTTGGGAAAATTTCCTGTCACAGACTAATGCATTACATAGATCACTCAAAACATTAATTATGAAGTCAGAACCACTCTTTACCATTTTGTTTATAATACTGTCACAATAATCCAACTTTATCTGTTTCGTGACTTTTATATTTCATTTTATTTAAGTGAAGATTAACTAAACTACTTCTAGATGTTTTATTTTTTAATGAAATCATAGAAAGTGCCTATCAAAACCGTTTGGAACTTGTCAGTCACAGTATAGCCACTTAAGTTAATACTGCACCTGTTGGTTATTCTGTCTCTCATTTCACTATATAACATACAATTTGAATTCTGTTATCAGCACTATTAATTTCTGAAATGAATCTTCACCTTCACATCGCAATCTAGGATAAATATTGCACAACTTATGTAGAAAGAACTCGTGAACTTAATGGTTCTAAATCGATAGGAGCTGCAAATCCAGTTACACTTCTAGTGATTCGATTTACTAACTTTTTAATAATATTTGTCGCCTTTAGATTAGATTAACTAAATTTGCTTTAGCCGTAAATGCTACACAGCTACTTCATTATGTGTACAGAAAAGCAATATGTTGCCATCCACTGAGTTAATTCGGTGAAGTAAACCTAAACTCATTTATTTTAGATTATTTTATGTCAATGCATTTTAGAAATAACTGTCTACAATGATTTTGCTAGAATATAATGTTGGTATTGTAAATGGTGTTTCAGATCTGTGTCCCTCTTGCAGAGAGTGATGAATGTATCAATCTTCATACTTCTTTTCGTCAACATGACTGGCTTATGTTCCTGCCTGTTTGTTACCGCTGTGGTAAGTAAATCCTTCAAATTCTTTATTTTCTTGGCCTATTGAAAGATATCGGTCAACATCGAGCAATGTTACATGCTGTTCGTGTCTATTGTAACAAACATCTATGTGACTAGCTTACTGTATTGGTGCCTAAGTCTTCCTCTACACGTTTTATCCCCCACACTTCCCTCCATTATGTAACCGACTGTTGTTTGTGGCCTCAGGGGGTGTTCTATCAACCAGTCTCTTCTCTTAGTCAAGTTGTGCCATAAACTTCTTTCTCCCCAATTCAGATCAGTACCTCCTTACTAGTGATGAAAAAAATCATAGAAAGTGATTTTAAAAGTGTTTGGAACGAGTCAGTCACTGTATAGCCATTTAGATTAATAATTCACCTGTTGGTTGTTCTGTCTCTCATTTCATTATCCCTTCTAATTTTCATCACATGTCAAAAGCTTCTATCCTCTTCTTTTCTGAAATGCTGGTCGTCCACTTTTCATTTCGGGTCCAGAGAAATACACGCAAAAAGGACTTCCTAACACTTAAATCTGTATCACAGGTTAAGAAAACTTATGGGCTTTTTAAAACTGAATTACTATGGAGTACTAGCAGCATTTTTTATTTACTAATTTGTTTCACGCGATTTTATTCCGCTGTGTTCAATAATCTTGCTTTATGTGTGTTGGTATTCGTATTACTATCCGTCCCATTCAGCTGTTCTTCCAGGCTCTTTGCTGTCTTTGACAGAATTACAAACACATCGGCAAACTCAAAGTTCTTTTTTTTTCCTCTAAATTTTAACTCTCGCAAATTTTCATTGATTTCGCTTATTGTTTGCTCATTGTGCAAATTGAATAACATTGAGGATGGACTGCAACCTGTCTCACTCTCTTCTGACCCACTAAATCCCTCTCTTGTCCTACTACTCTTATATCTGTAGTTTGGTTTCTGCACAAGCTGTAAATAACTTTTTGCTTCCTGGATTTTATTCTGACTACACTCTAAGAAGGAAAAACGACGCCCCATGAAGGACTTATCCGAAAGGGATGGAAGTAGGTGGATGTGATGTTCTGGGTGGTTATAATTAAACTTTCCCTATTTAACACGTTATGACACAGAATCACTGTACGAGTACCAAACATGGCAGCATTAATTTACAGAATATGGGGTGCATGATTTCCATGTGTCACAGTGCTACCATCCAGTTCCAACAATGGCCACCAGGTGCTGTGATCAGTCAGCGCTAGACAACAATTTTTTTCCTTTGTTGTATTTGCAATTCCCCATCAGGGACGGGCTGGCGAGAGACATTACAAGTAGACAGAAAGACATTTAAAACAATATAAAGAAGAAAACATCGCGGATCATAGAAAAAGAGGCGGACTTAAGAGAAGAAAGCATACAAAAAGCGGCGACTTTAAAACGGAGGTAAAAATCTAAAAAAAGTATTTTACAGAAAAAAACGCTGTAAGGATTAAAAGCAAAGTATGGCTGGAGCATAAAAAGTTGTACACGATTTAAACAGCCACGTGACGGATGGTGTAGCATGGAACAATCATGGACTAGATACTGTACGACCACACAATTATAACCACATCACTTGATGACATAGGATAATGGCACCAAACACAACACTAACACAGCACACTTGAGAATGAATAAAAACCTGGGAGGATCTGCCAGGGGTGGAGGACACGGGAGAATGGAAAAGGAGGTAAGAAGGAAGGGAGAGAAAGGGAGATGAGGTGGGGGGCGCGCAGAGGGGGGCGGGGGGTCGAGAAAGGAAGGGACAGGAGAAGAGAAAAGCTGAAGAATGAGTGCAGGGATTCAGGAGTGGAAAGAGGAAAATCCGCTCTGGGAGAAGGAGGGAAAAGGTTGGCCTGGGGAGGGGGGAACAATGCCAGGCTACAGTTGGGAGGAAGGGTAGATGTCACAGTGAGGTTCAACATACGGGAGGGGAGGGACTGGAAATTGCCCTGATGAAGGAGATGGAGGGTGTGGAGGTGGAGAGAGGGAGGGATTCAACAATGGAGGTGCAGCAATGGGCGAGGGGTGGAGAGGAAGGAGGAAACCAGGGGGTGGTGGGGATCAAGCATGCAGACAGTGTAAAGGATGCAGAGATGTTGGAGGAAAAGGAGGAGGTGGGGCAAGGGGATGAGGTCATACAGGAGTCGTGTGGGAGAAGGAAGGAGGGCACAGAAGGCAAGGCAGAGCACATGGTGTTCCAGGATTTGGAGGGCCTTATAACAGCAAAGGGGGGGGGGGGTCAGAGATCCAGGCAACAATGGCATAACAGAGTTTAGGATGGATGAGGGATTTGTAGGTGTGGAAGATGTGGAAGGATGCTGTCCCCATGTCCAGCCAGACAGGAGTTTCAGAAGGCAGAGGCAGGACGGGCTTTCTGCTGGATGGTCAGGAGATGAGGGGTCCAGGTGAGGTGACAGTCAAGGGTGAGGCCAAGGTATCTCAGGGTGGGGGTGAGCTGGATGGGGTGACCATAAATGGTTAGGTAGAAATCATGGATATGGAAGGAGTGGGTGGTGCAGCCTATAGTGATTGCCTGGGTTTTTGAGGAGTTCATACGAAGGAATCACTGGTTACACCAAGTGGTGAACAAGTCTAGGTGGGTTTGGAGGGTGCATTGGGACCGTTGAAGGGTAGGATAAAGAGCCAGGAAGATGGTGTCATCAGCATATTGGCGGAGGTGGACAGGTGGGGGTGGCTTGGGCATATCAATGGTGTACAGGAGATAGAGGAGAGGGAAGAGGATTGAGCCCTGGGAGATGACAGCAGTGGGGTAAGAGATATGGGAGTTGGAATCATGGAGGGTGACATGGGAAGGACGGCATGAGAGGAAGGAAGAGACCAGATGGACGAAATTGATAGGCAGGGTGTAGGTTTGGAGTTTAAAGAGGAGACCGGGATGCCATATGTGGTCATAGGCATTTTGGTGGTCGAGGGAAACAAAAATGGCGAAGCAACAGGAGCCAAGTTGGAGGGAGAGAAGGTGGACAATATTAAGGAGTTGGCCTTTGGTGGAGAAGAATGGTCGGAAGCCACTCTGGATAAGAGGGCAGAGGTGGTGTTGATAGAGGTGGTGATGGATATGATGGCAGAGGATGGATTCGAAGATCATACTGAAGATGGAGGTGAGGCAGATGGGACGATATGAAGAGGTGATGGAAGGGAGTTTGTTGAGTTTGCGGAATAAGAGGACGTGGGAAGTCTTCCACAGGTCAGGGTAGAAGCTGATAGAGAGGATGACATACCATAAATTGGTAAGAAAGTCAGGAAGTAGAAGGCGTGTTCTCTGAGGTGGTGGTAGGTGACACAGTCGTGACCGGGGGCCATGTTGTGTTTTGACCAGAGGAGTGCTGATGTTGAGTGGGGGTGGAGGGCAACTGTCCCAACTACCGGAGACTGGGAGCAAGTGGAGTGACTCAGGTATTGGCACATTCCATGATGGTGGGGAAAAGAGAATAATCGAAGTTGGGATCATCAGGGATGGAGACGACCTTGGAAAGGTGGGTAGCAAAGTGATTGGCCTTACTGAGGTTGGCAGGAAGGGGGTGGCAATTATGGAGAAGGACGTAATGGCCTGTAGAATCAGAACCAGTAAAGCGATGGAAGGCTGACCAGTACTTGGAGGTATTTATAGGGCGGGTGGCATTGAGTCGTGTACAGGTCTGGCGCCAGTCCCAGCGTTTCTTTGCTGTAATCAGATTCCAAACGTGTTGCTTTATTTGTCGGTGGCATTGGAATGTATCCCTGTCTCAAGTGCACAGGAAGGAGCAATAGAGGTGGCAGGATTCACGGAGGAGAACAGCCTGCGGAGGGAGAGTGGGATGATGGAGGTTGATGGTTTTAGTGGGGACATGGGCCTCCACAGCATCAGTAGTGGCCTTCTGAAGGAAGGAAGAGGCAGAGATGATGTCATCAGGATGGTGATAGGTAAAAGGGTGCCTTTCATCATGGGTGGTGGTGGATTCCCGATAGGCATCCCAGTTGGCACTATGGTAGTTACGGACTACCTAGGGAGGGAGTGCAGGGTGGAGACCCGGAGGGAGGTGGTGAGCAGATGTTATTGTGAGAAGGATGGGAGATAATTGGTACCTGTGGGGTCAAGGATGTCGATAGTGATACACCCCAGGTGGTTAGCGGAGGCAATGACAATATTGGGGATAGTGTTGCTTTCAGGACGGGTGTGCTGGGGAAAGGGAACAGGGTCATCTTGGATCATGAGAAGGAACTGAGCCACCACCAAAGGGCAGTAGGGGAGCAGCTATGAATGCTGATGTTGGCAGCGTTCATATAGGTAGACAAGGTGCATTCAGCATGGAAGAATTAAATCATAGGGAATAGGAGCAGTGGAGTGGACATACATGGTGGTGCAGGTAACGGTGAGGGAGGGGATGGAGACACTGAGGATAAGGTGTTTGGTGGGTCATTGAGGAGGGGTTGTAGCTGAATGGGGATGTGCTTAAAGTGTCCGATGGAATCTCCACCCTAAGCTTGAGGACCAGGAGCATCTGTTTCGTGGATGATATAGGGAGAGGTGTGGCTAGTATGGTAGGGCTGGAGAAAGGTTTCATTCAGGAGAAAGGTGTCAACCTGGTGGTTGGAGAGGGTGTTCATGAGTAGGTATTTGTTGGTGCAGAAGGAGCAGATGTTCAGGAAGAGGATGCGACTGATGTGACGTGCCATGATAGGAAGAGAGGGGGTCAAGAGAGGGGAGGGAAGAGGCTTTAACTGGGATATCGAGGCTGGCAAAGGAGTGGTTGTGGGAGTAAGTAGCAAAGGTGTTGAGGTGAAAGACAGAGTGGACGGCGAGGGAGATTTCTTGGAGGGTGTGGGGGTGTTGGAAAGGGTGACTATTTTGGAGGACTATGGTGAAGAATCAGATGATGTCTTCAGCCATGGGGAGGGGGGTGGACAGAGGGAATTGTTGGGGTGGACAGGGGGTCGATGGGACAGACAGGGACAGTAAGCTCAGAGGTGGCAAGACAGGGCTTTGCTTTAAACTTGTGGGAGGAGGCGGGACGGGGCCAGTGCAGATGTTACAGGAAGGAGGGGTGGCGAGGTTGGGACAGGTTTTGAGAAAATGGGAGGTCTTGCTATGCGAACAGGTGGGGAGGGGGTTGCAGTTGGGGGTCAGGTAGTCATTGTACATGAGGCAGCATTGTCAGTAGTAGGATTTGGGAGGGGATTTGGAGGATTCAACAGGGTGGCAGTGGCAGAAAATCAGGGCACCGTATGTGAGATGGTGGTCGCTGGAGAAGGGGGACTCCAAAAAGATCTGCATGAGATAAGTGGGACTGGAGGCATTGAGGAAACAGCGGGCAGAGTGGATTTCCTGGTCAGGGTGGGAGTTCAGTTCAGCCAACATCTCATCCTCCAGGATCACTGGGCTGAGCTTGGTGATCATGGTGGTGTAGGTAGGGGGATAACGTGGAGGCTGGGGCTGATGAGGAGAGGAAGAGGAGAGGAAGGTTGTCAAGGACATGTGGGGGCCAAACATGATGCACATGAGTTTACATGAGTGATCCTTATGAAAGGAGGGGGAGGGGGACTTTATGACCCTGTGGGGAATCACTTGGGAGATTGAAGCATCTCCATGGTGAGAGTATGGGCATAAAGGAACTTGAGGTCCAGAGTGGACAGGACAAAGGTGTGGAGGCTGGGGGCTTGGGTATGGGTGACAGGAGGAGGGGTGGTATCCATGGAGACAATGGAGGGAGTAGGAAGAAGCATTGACTTTTTGTGGGAAGTGGTTGGAACAGAGCCAGCATTGATACACTTCTGGGGTTTTTTGGAGAGAGTATGCTGGGAGGAAGGGAGAGTGATGGGGATGGAGAGGGAGGTGGCAGGCAGCAGATCCTGTAGGTGTGGTGGAGGTGCTGGGAGATGCGGCCAGTTCAGTGGTGGCAATTGTGGCCTAGCATGACATGAAGGTGGTGGGGGAGGCAGATGATGAAGTGACGTGGGGAGGTGAGAGAGGGGAAGCCGACCACCTGAAAGGTGACAGCAGAGGTGGCAGCAGAGGCATATGTGAGGGCAGGAGGGCAGGGGCAGGAGTAGGAGCTGTTGTGGGAGTGGAGACTAGGGGAAGGGTGTAGATGTGGGGGGTAAACAGCAGGGACGGAGATGGGGTAGATGGGTGAGATGGAGGGAGGGGAGGTGAGGTATAGGGGGGAGGTCAGGAGTGGCACTCCAGGAAGTTACAGTGGAAGTGGGGAAGGGGAATGTGTAGATGGCAGTGGAGACGGGAAAGCTTATGATGAACAGATGGCGAGGGACGGATGGACGGCGATGGATGGACGCACGGAGGGCGACGTTTGTAGGCGGCTGACGGCGGTACACGGACGACGACGGACGGACGACAGGTGGCGGAGGCGAACACCGGATGGCGGCGGCGATCTCCGGGCGGCGGCGAACAGACAGACGGGCAGGCAGGCGGGCAGGCAGGCAGGCGAAAGGACGGGCAGATGACAACAGTGACAGGTGGTGGCGAGCATCAGGCGGCGGCGACAGCGGACGGACGACAGTGGCCAGCCAGCAGGCAGGCAGACACACAGCAACAGACAGGGGCTCTTTCAAAGCGTAGATTGCACCCTGAGGGTAGCCCAGGCAGTGGAATCCGTCGTCTTGGAATAGAGGGGCTCCAATCCTGGAGATAGAGACAACACTTCAAGCAATTCTTATTAATAGAGTTTATTATAGTAAGTTAAACTGCCAAAACTTGGCGTTTCTATAAAGATGGGTCACAAGCAAATGGCGGCATGCAAATAACCAGAGTCATTCGATACACACAATTTCCATGCAAGCAAATCACACAAGTTCATAAGTCACTGCTATAGAGATTATATCACAGCTCGTCCTCTAATGCACCTGAGGCTAGCTGGAGCAGCGCTTATATTCTCTTCCTATAGTTGCCTCTCCTGTTGTGGTGCGGTCCTAGTCAGTGTACTACTGGCTGATGTCGTCTCACAGCCTTCTCTGCTGTGACATTCCAGGCTCACGTGCCATCGCTCTGTCGCTTGATGTTACACAAGAACAGTTCGCGATTTATTTAAAGAACGTTCTGGAGAATTCGAGCATTTGGCCACCCAGGTCCCCCGACATGAGTCACATCGGACATTTGTGGGATATCATCGTGAGGTCAATTCGTGCACAACATCCTACACGGATGCGATTATGGATTGCAATAGAGGCAGCATGACTGAGTATTTCCGAAAGTGACTTCTAACGACTTGTGTTCATGCCATATCGAGTTGCTGCACTACACCGGACAAAAGAAAATCTGACACAATATTACGAGCTATCCCATGACCTTTGTCACCTCAGTACATATCGTCTTGGCCGACCCTTGTTTTGCTACAGCATCGGCTTTTGTCACGTATGCCACAACAAATTCGTGGTTTAGGTTTGAAGTAATCAGCCTGCGCAGACCGGTGGGTTTTTGTCTTTCTGCGGTGTCGATATTGTTCACGATTCTGGTCCCTCAGCTTGGCGACAACTTGAGGTAACTACCTAGACGCTTCGGCAGCAGTGCTTGCTATGTCATTAGGCAGCTTGTGTAACTATGCCCAGCCATATGTCTTGACCTGCTTCCCTGGCTTCTTGTGTTAACTGTGGAAGGTGTCTTAATTTTTACTCAGCTACTCAAAGTAAATTATGTGCATTGCAACAGTACGATCAAATCAACAATGCCAATAGGTTTCTCTAAATATACAAAGGCTACTAACTTAGGTTTGCCTTTCTTTAACCTATCTTCTAAGTCGTAGGGTCAGTATTGCCACAGCTGCCCTTACATTTCTTCGAAACCCAAACTTATCTTTCCTGTGGCCATTTTCTAACAATTTTTCCATTCTTCTCTAATAATTCATGTCAGTACTTTAGAAGACTGTTTTCCTAAACTAATAGTTTGTTGATATTTACACCTGTCAGCGTATGCATTTTTGTGATAAGGACTACTACGTTCTTCTTGTAGTCAGAGGGTATTCAGCCTGCCTCGCATGTGTTGCACACGGGTGACTATATTTTACATCGCTGGCTCTCTCTAGGATCTCAATCATTCTGAGGGACTGTCTTCTACTCCAGACGCCATGTTCCGTCTTGCGCAGTGCTCTGTCAAATTCTTCTCTCACAAAGTCTCATCTGACCTACCTTATACACTTACATTTAGGCTTGTCCGTTCCACCATTCTTCAGCTACAGTTTTTAGCAACGACTAAAATCGTAATATGTAGCCAAACAATCTCTCTCTTCTTGACTGTACAGATGGGAAAGCAAAACAAGGGCTCAACGTGTCTAGAGTTCTGTAGTATTCTGCAGCAAAGCCTGGTTCATCATTGTTAACAATGCAGACTTATCAGTGAGTGAAGAACAAGTTGCATTAAGAAAGGGGCGTGGCACTCCTTGTTTTTCTCTGTTTTGAAAGGGAAGAACGGCATTATAATTTTTATCCTTACCACGTCTGTATATGTATCGCACTGGACTCTCTTGTCATTTTGCCTCTTTATCATACTTCTTGTATCGTTGAGTCGTGTATTGTTGATTGCACTGTTCACATCTATAATTAGCAATATTCTTATTGCCTTCATATTGTAACGAAGTAAAATTATGTTACAGCTTTTTAAAAAAACGATTTCTAATCGGAAGCATGAGTGCAAATCAAGTTCATATACTGACCATTGCTTGTTCAATTGAGCTATCACTTGGTATGCAACGCATCACTTGGTGGTGGGGATACAGAATCTCTTCCCCCCTTAACAAGCCCATCGGGGCCCTTGCTCCATGGACTAGGGATGTGGAGGATGGAAATGGGTATCACTACAGAATGATAATAACACGGATACACTCATCTCCAAAACGTCATCGACTTCACTGTGTATAAGAAGAGACATATTGCCTGTGAATTAAACTAAAACTTGAGCCCATCCATCATTTCTGACAAAGGTTTGTGGGATGTTTTCTTTTATTGTAATATAATCGCTGCAACTGGAAATAACTTCCCAAATATTCCCAACTGGAAACACGTCTTGCTCCACGCCACATCGCCCAGTATTTAGCTCAAAAGACCCAGATTCTACAATGGACCATTGCTGGAACATCCTGTTCTTACTAAAGGATGAGAAATAGTTACCACAGCCAGGAGCTATATGTGGTCAGTAGGTATAGTTCAGGACTCACAGGCACTGGATGGCAAGGACAGGAGCTCTCTGATGATGGTTGAAATGGTCAAAACCCAGGTCTTGGTGGTGACTGATGACAGTAGCTGAGATCTGTGGCTGTGGCTCAATGGCAACAGGTAGTCAGTTTCAAGAACGGGGCCGGCATGTGGCAGAGGCAAATGACAAGTTGTAGTGAGTGACATGGGACAGGAACTGGGAGCAGCACATGGCAGAGTAGCTGTGGGATATAATATCTGGAACTCAAGGCTCATAAGTGGCAGCAGCTGTAGCTCAGAGGCGACATGTGACTTGGGCCAAGCTCAGAGGTAATGAGTGGCCTTATAACCTGCAGGTGGCAGGGTAAGTGTTCCAAAAGTCACAGGTGGCAGGAGCCACGAAAAATAAGGGACATGGGTTGAGATACAGGGGCAGTGACTGGCAAGGGTCGAGGCTAGGCGGCAGCTAGCGACAGGAGCAGGCACGTGAGTGGAGTGATGGCATGGACCAAGCCTCAGAGGCATCTCATGTAACTTTCCTACTGCTTTTATTGAGACTGGTTGTGTTTTGTCAACATTTCCCCCTCTCTCCTTATTAAAATATTAAATGAGTAGTATAGCTGTGTGCATTTTGGAACAGTGTCCATTGTTGCCAGACTTTCGATGTTGTCATTGTCAGATTACTCAGTCTGGCCCTCTAACATTAGAAGCCATGTGTATAAAAAGGCGGGGAGTTCAAAAATTGTGCAGAAATTCAAAAAATTAATGGTTTTCCTCCAACCCTCTAACGTCACATCTCAAAGACCTATTGATGTATAAAATTCAAGAGGGTGGACTTCAGTATGGCCTCCACAATAATTCTAAGTATGGACCTAGGGCAGTGGTCTTAAATATACAATCCATTATGGCTGACCTGAGGATACCGAAATGGCCTGCATGGTTGCAAAATTTCCTCAGCCTTGTGACACCAAAATCTAATATGGTATACTTAGTGAATACTGAGATAATGTGTGTGATTGCCAGGTTACCTGTCTTAAAGCAGCAAATTCTATGTAAAAAATAGTAAAAAAATATATAATAAATCGTTTTCACAGTTCCTATGATGCTACAGTCTACATGTGCTATGCTCATATTTAATGTTTAAACTATTTCAAATCCCTCTGACGTCACTATTGAAGAACTGACTTCTGCTTAGTTTAAAAATGCATATAGCAGGAATAAGACAGGAACAATTACATCTATATTTACAACAAAAAATACAGGGAGAGTTCCCTTCCACACAGTCAGAGCATCCACATGGGCCCCCATCCCATATGCTCCTGTGTCCAGCTGTGTATTTTGTGTGTGCCAATTCAGCCACCACCCAGGTTGGGCAGAGCATGACCAAGCACCAACAGACAACTCCACCACCAGTATAGGCTAAATACATGTGTGCTTGGTGTGTGTCAACAACAGATCATCACCAGCCAGCAAAAACGTGGACTGGCCACCACATATTGCTGGTTAGGAGGACCAGTGTTGGATGACTGTCAGTATAAAGCTTCAGCCAGCACTCCACATGGCATCACAAACTTAGTGCAATATGCTTCAAGACTAACAGTTGAGGAATTTCATGCCATACAGTTGGAATGTGAGCAGATGCCAGTCAGCTGTGGTATGCAATGAGTGATGTGACCCCACCACAGCTGACAGTATTAGATCTGATACACAGATTTCAGACATTTCTAGAACTACAGGTCATTTGGAATATTAGATTAGATTAATTATTCATTCCATAGACCCACAAAAGAGGGGATCCTCCTGGGTGTGGAACATGTAACCTAGCACATTACAAAAATGTAATTAGAAAATCTTGAGTTTCATTAATTTTAATGATACTCAGTCAATAAACAGTAAAATTATGTACATGAATTAAAATTAAACTTCTAATATTTACAGGTTTAATACTTACATCTGCTTTCATTAAATCTATCATTCATACAGCAGCTAGTTACTTGGATATTACAACCAAGTATTGTCAAAATTAAAGTAAATTATTCGTCTCAATGATCTCAGTTAAGAACAGTCAAATTGTGTTCAAGATTTAAAATTAAACTTTCGCTATTTACAGACTTAAGTCTTACATCTGCTTTCCATACATCCATCATTCACACAGTAGGTAGTTACTTGTCTTTTACAACCAAGTATTGTCAAAATTAAGGTATAATAAATTTTCAATAAAATGGTCTACTGCACTTGCTAAGTAATTCATGGATGGAATAGGAGATGGCCACCAAAAATTCTTTTAAATTATGTTTAAATTGTGCCTTGTCTGAAACTAAACTCTTAATGGTTGCTAGTAACTTATTGAAAATATGTGTTGCTGAATACTGGACTCCTTTCTGGGCAAGAGTAAGTGATTTTAAATCTTTATGTATATTCTTATTATTCCTAGAATTGGTACTGTGTACTAAGCAATTAGTTGTAAAAAGAGGTATATTATGTACAACAAATTTCATTAAGGAATAAATATACTGAGAAGCTTAGTGGTTAGTATGCCCAATTCTTTGAATAGGTTTCAACATGATGTTCTTGGATATACACTAAAAGTTACTCTTATTATATGCTTCTGTACTCTAAAAATTTTTTCTGGGTTTGTGGTGTTACCCGAAAATATGATACCATATGACATAATGGAGTCAAAATAAGCAAAATATGCCAATTTTTTTATTTATATCTCCTATATCTGACATTATTCGCATTGCAAACATAGACTTGTTTAGGCACTTTAGCAGTTCGTTAGCATGTTGCTCCCAAATGAATTTATTATCAAGTCTTAATCCCAAGAATTTTACACTCTCGACTTCTCATATTTCCATGTCATCATGTTTTATACACACACTAGAAGGAAATCTCTTGGAAGTTCTGAACTGCATATAGTAGGTCTTTTCAAAGTTTAATAACAGTGAATTTGCTATGAAAAACTTATTGACGTCAGTAAACATTCGATTAGCTGCCATTTTTATATTTGATTTACTATTTATTGCAATGTTTGTATCATCTGCAAATAAGACAAACTTAGCATCTGGTAATGTAACAGATGACAGGTCATTAATATACACAAGAAAGAGTAGTGGACCTAGTATGGAACCTTGGAGAACATCACATGTAATTTCTTCCCAGAGAGATGATGTCTGATTGCCTACTACTGAAGTGTTACATAATGACACCCCTTGTTTTCTATTAGTATGATATGACTGAAACCACTTTACAGCACTACCAGTGATGCCATAATATTTTAACTTACTTATAAGAACGCTGTGATTCACACAGTCAAAAGTCTTTGATAGGTCACAGTTGCCTCTAATTTGTTGTCTAATGAATTAAGAACATTTTCACTGCAAGTGTAAATAGCCTTCTCAATAACAGAACCCTGAAGAAACCTGAACTGTGACTTTGACAGTATGTTATTTTCACTAAGGTGCTTAAGTAAATGCTTGAATATAACCATTTCAAATATTTTTGAAAAAACTGGCAAAAGTTAGATCGGTCAGTAATTTGATGGCATTTCTTTGTCCTCTTTCTTGTGGAGAGGTATAATTTCAGCATATTTAAGCCAGGCTGGGAATGTTCCTGTTATAAGTGATCTATTACACAGATAACTTAAGATATGACTAAGCCGACATGAACACTCTTTTATTAACTTCGTTGATATGTTACCATAACCACTAGAATGCTTTGATTTCAAGGACTTTATGATGGATACTATTTCTTTGGGTGAAGTAAGTGTCAATTCCATTTTACTGAGATTGCTTGTGTGCACTGGTCTCTGATATTCCATTGCATTATTTACTGAACCTGACAACCCCATTGCATCAGTAACTCTTATTTTGCGAAGCACAGCGTAAATTTTAACTTCCAATATCTGTAAACTTTTCACATACGGTAGTAGCTTTGTTTACATACAGTTGCGACTAGGCCTAATTTTTTTAAACGTGTTTTTCTTCTTTTTTTCGGTACTCTAACTTATTGTCACTAAAGTAAGTTAGTTTACATATGATTCGGACTGGACCTAATCTTTTGTAAACGTGTTTTCTTGTTTTTCGGTAATTTAATTTGACTTATTCTCGCTAAAGTAAAATTTTTACCATGAGTGAAAAGTGCCTGATGTGTCATAGAATTGTTAGCTGTGGGGTGTGGTGTGATGGCTGGAGTAGTGTTTTTCATTGGGGTGACTGTAGTGCCGTGGGAAATGGGGAAGTGGATCAGACTCTTCAGTGGTTCTGTAGGATATGCAGTAGAGATAGGAAAATAGTGGAACAGGAGGGGAAAATTGCTGCCCTTCAGGCACAGTTAGAGCAGGCTAGGGAAGATCTGAAAAAATTAAGGAGGGAGAAGGGTAAAGAGAGGTGGAAATGGCAACAGGTAACTGGAGGAACAGACCTAGAACTTCGTCAGACAGCTTCGTGGTGAATGTGAAGAATAAGTTTGACCTGTTGTTTCAGTTAGAAACTGATGAGCCTCAGACAGAGGTAGGCATGGAGAGAGCACAACAAACCTTCAGTAGAAAATTGAATAAGAATGTAGGGAAGTCAACAAAGAGAAAAAAAGTTTTGTTGATAGGTAGTTTACATGTCAGAGGTGTAGGCCAACTTTTTACAGGATCGCAATACCAGGTCACAATTTTTTTTTTAAACTTAGTGCTGGTCTGGATCAGGTGACACAGGATTTAGGTTCACTCTGTAAAGATTTTAACAAGGAAGACACCATGGTTATTGTGGATGTGCTGGGCAATACTATTGACAGATATCCTGGGTACAATGTAGAGTGTGACCTGGCAAAGATTGCATCAGCAACGAGACAATCAGTGTTGAGTCGGTGTCTGTTCTGAGACGCCATGACCGACCTCATTTAAACTCTTCTGTCGGGAGAGTTAATTTGGAGTTGGAACCACTACTTTGGTCGGGTGTGGGGTCACATATTGGTTTGGTTCCTGTGATTCTCTCAGTAGGTGGGATTATGCTAGACATGGCCTACACTTCAACAGTAAAGGGAAGAGTAAACTGGCTGGGCTAATAGCAGGAAATGTGAGGGGGGGAGGCACTGCCATGAGTGGTAATATATCAGTGGTCGTAGGTGTTGGAGCAGCGCCTTTTTTAGGATAGATAGGAGAGAACGAATTCAAGTTCTGACAGAAGTAAAGATTGAAACAAACCTTCAGTTTGAGAAAGAGATCAAACAGCATAATCTTGGCACATTGGATTAGCGAACACAGCTGTTGGTTAAAAATTTACAGCAATCAGGAGAAATTTTATTTCCACCCAATTTCATCTCAGTAAATGTGAAAAGCCAACTATCTTTAGTGTATCAAAATATTCGAGGGCTTAGAAGTAAAATTAATGAACTACTTAGGTGCATTGATGAATTAGAGTCACAAGCCCAGTTGATACAATCTGCCTCTCTGAACATCATGTGACCACTGGCATAGATATGTTAAACGTTACAGAATTTAAGTTAGCCTTTTAGTTCTGTAGACAAAATATGGAGAAAGAAGGAGTTGCCACATTTGTTAAAATCATTTTTAAATTTAAGAATATTGACATCAATAAATTTTGCTTCGAGCAGCACTTACAAGCATGTGCAACAGAGATAGAATTTCATAATAGGTCCTTTATAATAGTAGGCATATACAGAGCACCTTCAGGAAATTTCAACCTGTTTATAAACGGTCTTGAAGATTTATTATCTCGTCTAAAATTAAAAAAACAAAGAACTAGTGGTTGCTGCTGATTTTAATATAGATGTCCTGAAAAACACTGTCAGTGAACAGTTACTGAAATTAGTTACATTGTCATTCAATTTAATTTCTGCTGTAAATTTCACAACCATGTTATACAAACGTTCTAAGACTGCCATTGATAATATCTTTATAGGCAATTCTAGGCACCTAAACCACATTATAAAACCAGTAGTAAATGGGCTACCTGACAATGATATGCAACACCTAACATTAAATTTTGAAAATTGTCAGGGTAAAACATCTATCAGAACTGAGTACAGAAGGCCAATAAAACAGTCAAAAACTGAGAAATTTAGGAGATCGCTCAAAGAAATTAATTGGATGGATGTTTACAGCATCCAACACAAAAATTGAAAATACAAAACATTCATTATTAAAGTTATCACCTTATTTGAAAATTGTTTTCCCTTGAAGATAACTCAAATTAAGCAAACGTCTAACAAGAAATCATGGATTACACAAGAGATAATGATATCATCTGAGACAAAAAGTAAATTCTATCTCATATGTTGGGACAACTTTGATACTAGCATTATAGCTCATTACAAAAATTACTGCAAAATATTGAAGAAGGTTATCCAGAAATCTAAACACCTGCATTATGAGAAGATAAATGCATCCAGCAATAAAATAAAAACAATGTGGGATATAGTTAAGCCAGAGACAGGTAGGACCAGAAAGGGAGGTGGAACAAATATCTCAAAAAATAAATGAAATTCTGGTAATAAACGCATGTTGTGTTGCAAACCATTTAAACAAGAATTTTGTCACTGTTTACAGAAATATTACACTAAGCAACTAGTGTGCGTGTGTGTGTGTGTGTGTGTGTGTGTGTGTGTGTGTGTGTGTTTATTTTCCACATCAGTTGCCGTCCGATAGCTAAAACTTTAGCAATATGTTAAGTTTAACTAAATATCCTGAAGGAGACCTTACCAATTGCACAGTTGAATCTCTTGTAGCAGGACCTACAAGCCAGTAATGAAATGAATTATGACAATGAACTATTGTATTTTGTTGTATTACTGAAAATAAGCACAGGGGTGAATGGAACTACTACACCCAGCCAATAATAACCCTGTATGAAAGAGATAGACTTGTTCCCACAGTTTATAAGAAATTAAGACAAGAACCATTACTAGTGCTACACTACTTAAAATTACTGTGTCAACTTTTATCTGGATGCTCCTTATTCAACAGAAGAAAATATGTAACTGGATATCACCAGAGCAAAGACTTCGTCTGAGGTAAATAAAATGCTTAATTTTTTAATACATTTGTAAAGAAAACTCTCTAAGAGGTTATATGTGGTTGCATAATTTGTTCAGACTCATATAACTATAGTAAAATAAAGTAAGTATTTAATATTTGAGCAAAAGTGAAACTAAACTGGTTAACACTGATGAATCAGAAATGTGTTATGCAAGTGAAAGAATAGCTTTCTGATTTGAAACCTTTAGCCTGGTATGGCTGTACAAACAATGAGTTGATCAGAATATACTGGTATCTCCAAAAGGAATGGAACATTAGTTTCCTGATAAACTGTAACTCGTTATATATTTCCTCAGAATTGGCAATATTCCGAATTTAGTGACAGCTTCCGATATTACGGCACAGATTTTTAATCATTATTATTTGGTGACAGGAAATACTTTTGGGTGCTATCCACCATACTACCCTGTTGTCCATATTCTACTTAGGTATGGGGCATTTGGTCGTTCCTGTCAATGTGCGCTGACCAAGTGCAGTACCACTGCGTAAATTATGGCCGCATCGCAACGAATAAGTTGTTTGCCCACCCCTGCCCACCTGTGCCCGTGGTTGGGTGCTGCTTACATACGGGCACTTAGCCTGAACAGCCGCCTTAAGGTACTGCTTGTTACATAGAGAACCAGGCCCATTCGTATGAGCGATTCGTGACACTAAACAACCATTGTGAAAGCAGGCTAACGCGTTATGCTTTGTACCGAGCAACATCTTATGGGATGCAGAGTGTTCCAAACCATACCTTCCTCCATGTGCCAAACACACGCACCTTAATCTCCTTGTAAATCACCTTATTGGTTGTGCTGTAAACTGGTAAATAACACAATCACCTTATTCTAATTTATTTCCCAAACCAAAATTTTATTTCCCACAAGAGTGATAAGATGGGGTGGTCGAAATGGTGAATGCGTGAGGGAGTACTTTAAGTTGAGCCGCAACATACGAAGTACAGCTACTGGCAGGAATATTAGGGTTTAACTTCCCCGACAGAAGTTCGAGTCCTCCCTCGGGCATGGGTGTGTGTGTTTGTCCTTAGGATAATTTAGGTTAAGTAGTGGGTAAGCTTAGGCACTAATGACCTTAGCAGTTAAGTCCCATAAGATTTCGCACACATTTTAACTTCCCGCCGACGACAACCTCGATAAAGATGACCCCCAAGTTGAGACTGTGTAATGTTATAAAGATAAGCACCAGTATCCTTCCCGAATAACGACACTTGCTTTCGCTTTAAGCGATTCACGGAAACCATGGACATCCTAGGACTGGCGGTCCAGTATAAATGCGGCGGATGTTGTGACAAAATTGGTGACAGTCTCCGAGAGTGATATCAGAATGTCATCAAGGATTTGGGAAAGCTAAAGATCAGTTTAGTCTTGACGCCACACTAATTGATTAACGAGTGAAACGTGACACAAATCTAAGCTATTGAAGATTTCACTGACATATGTAGGTGGCATTCATTTTTTCTGCTGCTGATCATTAAAACTCCTGCTACCACAGGTCCAGAGCAGAGCAAACCTCCATCATGCGCACTAGACACTGCACACCATATGTTACTGATGTCTACATCATGCAGCTGAGTTACATCAATGCTCCAATCGAACCGAAACGAACTCTTCACTGATAGTTTCCAGCAGCTTTAAAAACATTGCAAAAACTGTTATGTGGTGGACGGAACTTATTTTTAAGGCTATTGAGATATTTGAGTTCTTGGAAGAGCGGAGCTTACGGGCGCCTTTTATTTTCTTAGCTTGCGTCATATTACTGCAGTGTATCATAATTTAAGTTTTCTAGTGGACTATGTTGCTCCAAAATGATCAAGAAAACATTTCAGTTATTCAGTAGTGTTGTCAATTAAAACACTTTTAACGAATATGTGAACTGCTAGCTGTTGCAGAGAGACGGGAGTCTGGCAAAGGCGCTGAAGTCACTACTGACGATACTACCTCTCCTGTACGAAACTGGCTTGTACTGCATCTTCGGGCAGATCTTAACTGATCAGGTAAGCATATTACATACAACCCAAGTTCGTTACAGACTACACTCATTTTTTGGGTTAAAGGAGGTTTACGTCACATGAAAACACAAGAGAATTGTTGTAGAATGACTGAAGCGGTAGTATAGGCGTCAGCAGGAGAAATAACTGCAGTTACTGGCAGAATTTTCCGCTAATGGTTATCAGATGTTACGTTGTAATAGCGCATAGGATAAGTTGAAGATCAGATTCTTTTTTGTAGCATACAGATTTTACAACGAGTGGAGAGCGACACTGGTGAAAACTATTGAAGATTTAATTGGCATATTGTACTGTTTCTTAATGGACCTTCTGCTGTGTAGTAGATTCTCTAATGAACAGTCCATATGAGCAAACCAACTGTGATTTGAAGTTGCTTGCACCTTAGTAATTTGGCTGTACATGACTCTGTTTAAGAAGGATAGCTCGATTATGTTGTAACGACGAGCCGCACACGTCTGCTTTCCAGATAATAATCTGTAGCTGTGATCCTGAAGTCAAATAGTCTATGCATTGCCTAGAATTGTGACTTTATAAAATAAACGGAATAATTAAATAAAAGATAAATGAAGAATTAATAAAGAAATATTCTATTTTAACGTCTGTAGTTGATGTGGATGACGCCAGAGAATTATGTTGAATTACGTTTATTCAAGAATGTAGACCTCAAACAAATGTAAAGTGATCCTGTGATAACGAGTTACAACAAAAAAAAGGTGGCCTTACAAAATGCATTAAAGTTGCGTTGAGAGCATTACGAGAATGGTAACAGAATCATCAAGCTAAACAGTCATCAAAGACGTCCCAAAAATGAAGTCCATCTCGTGATGACAATACATAAAATATTTTCCAGCTCACAATAATTCAGAGTTCAGCATGATGATTTATACATTAATACACGAGAGATAACAAGTAGAATCTCGTACCCTATCTATTCCAAATTTCGTAATGCATGTGAAAAAGTTAAAATTTTGTACTGGAGCACGTTTAAAACTCACAGAAGTTAGCTTCCCTTCAAAAGTTAAAATATTCTAGCAGCCATCCACCGTCCAGAATCAATCACCCACACAATCGAATCTTACACGTTCCTCAGGCATGTCTGACTTTTTTCCAGCCCAAAACGTAAAAGCGTCCAGAATTTCTCCTTGAGTGCACCACACAAACAGTGCATGTCTCCATTTGACTCCAGCGGTATTCTGCCACAGTCTAACTCTCATTGACTGAATATTTAAATTAAAGAAATGTTATAAACATGCTGTCACACTCAGCTCATTTACTGCAGATTTAAATGAAGATTTGTTCATAAATAAATAAGCCAGCATTCTTGCTCAAGTGCGATCACTTTAAATGAGAACAAATTGTTATAAAATATTGTTTAAACAGTTATTTACGTCTGCTAGATAGAAGCATCATTTGGCACTCTTTTCAGTAGTGTTACAGCTAAAATATATGATTGACCACTTTTTAAATTACCATCGTTTTTTATATCAATTATAGTTGTATTTAAATAAAGTTACTGACACAAATATTAGAATGTTCCTTAAATGATGACAGTAATATGAGAAGACATGAGGTATTCATGCTGCATTCAGTTACTACTATAATGTGGAGGATGAGATATTTTGACAGACATTTGCATAATGTAAGATATAAAATATCATTAATCAATAAATAAAACAGTTACAGGTACATAGCTTTCAGGGATAATATATACAATGCTATGTTTTCATCTGAGATATGGTTTGTTGAAATCCCATAAAGTATTTAGAAGTTGTTAATTCAAAGTTTTATAGTGAAGATATTTAGTTATTGTAAAATATTAATTTCTACACCATTTAAGTTATTGAAAATATCATTGTTCCATTGGATGCGCCTCATTTTTATGAGATCGTAGACATATTCAAGTTGATTTTATTATGTAACTATGTTTTACTATAGGATTTCTAATAGCTGTAAGCAGGCATGTTTCAGTCTTACACTCTGCCATTTCTGGTGCATTGTCTGTCCTCCAGCTAAACAAGCAATCCTTGTCTAAATTCTATGTACTGAATTTTACCATTTTCCAGCCACACCGTTTGCCTTTGTACCGGGTGTGACGATTACCCTCTGCTGCAGCTACACCACTCACAATTATTGCGTTGGACCTCATACAAATTCTAAGTAGTCGAATAACTCCCCTACAAACATGTAACATTCCAGTATGTGGGTAGCATCCATCTTTTCTGTGGATAATCATCACAGTGGACTAAACTCTCGCTACCATATCATTCAGATCATATAACAGATTAATGGAGTGCGTATTAGATAACCAGTCAAAGAAATCATTATGAGTGGCATCAGTGAGAAATAACAAAAAATTAGCGGTTAGTGAGGCAGCAGGGGAATCACGTGATGAGAGAAATACACAGAGCCTCAGTGTCCTGCAATTCTCTATGTGACTTACCAGAATCAGAAGTTACTAGAAAATTGCTGTTTAGTGCAAACTTTAAGTTCTTTTTACAATCTTCCATCAGAACGATTACGGTGCTAGTGGCCTACGTGCACACTATATTTAGTCTGATGCCATAGCCAGTATCTGCAATATTTTAAATTAAATGTATCTATGACGCCATTCGCGTCACGTATCTGTCAACATTAGTGGTAAAGACCAACCAAAAACCGAGCCAGGCGGCTCAGTGGTTAGCACACTGGACTCACATTCAAGAGGACGACGGTTCAAACTCAAGTCTGGCCATCCTGATTTTGGTTTTCCGTGATTTCCCCAAATCGCTTCAGGCAAATACCGGGATGGTTCTTTTGAAAGGGCATCCTTCCCTAATCCGACGGGACCGATGACATCCCGGTTTGGTCCTCTCCCCCAAATCAGCCAACCAATCAAACAACTGGCCAAAAGAACTTTCTGATGAACCTTAGTCGTAGCATGATCTTCATGTCCTGAGGTTAGTTAATCGCAGATAGCGGCGTAACATATAACAATGAACGTGATGTGAAGTAGATGTAAAAAATAAAAATCAGTTTAGCGTATATGGTAAAGGGTAAGTAGATGTAGGTGTATAAGTCGCCAGTTTCGGAAAGCTTGTGAATGTTGATCCACAAAATGTAGCGTCCTTTTGAGAATCGTTAAGGTAGACACATACGCATGTTTCAGAGTGAGAAGCTGAGCAACTCGGCCGTCAGCTGTGACTGGACAGACTGCGACACCCACTTCAAGAGAAGCCTCCTCGTCTTCTTGACAGTAGCTGGGCGGCCTCTGGAGATCATAGTGGGCAAGACGAGCAAACTGTCGAAGGAGACGCTGGTGCAGGTCAGTAGACACGACTCTAATCTGTTTGCATAGACAATCAGGGCCTAAGAAGTTCTGTATTCGGCCAAAATCGCCGTGTACTACTGACATGAACGATTCAGAGCACAATAGTTCAGCTTAACATGCAGAATATCTGATTTCCACACTCACGGATACAGAAAGTGAGGAATCCCACGCTGATGTTCTGAACATCGTCCTTGTTCACAGAGTTCTGCATCACATTCCTGCAACGTGCGGTCATATCTCAGACAAATGTACCACTACATGTGAAGTTGAACGCTATAACTGTGTTGTTATGTAGAAGCTTCGACAGAAACAAAGGGGGAGCGTGAATTGCAGAGCTACTGAGGAGTCTTTTTCTGTCCAAAAGATGAAGAGAGCTTCTGAGTTTATATTAATCCGATGAAGTAAGAACAAGGCTACGTGCCAACTTCTCTAACATAAAAACCGGGCTAAGTCTATCACTTATATCTGTAAATAAATGGGTATGGGAAGGATAATAATAATAATAATTTTACTGTTATAAAAGTCTGGAAGCTACTGTTTACAGTTTTTCTATAATAACTGTATTATTACGAAATACAGTTAGGCCTACAGAAGTGCTGTGTTAGTAAACAAACTAGTTAAAGAACAAAACAAAATCAAGCACGTTACTGTGTTCTTACAACTTTTATTTCAAAATAAACGCCTTTTACAAAGTTTAAAAAGTTACCTTTTGTATTAATTTACCACTATTTTATAACAAAAATTTTTCAGTGTTACCGTCTATGAACAGCTGCTGTGTTTACTCAGCCAGATTTTGGTAAAACAGTTTGTTTTCTTGTTTGAGATAAGGTGTCATCTTTTTTAAGTCCTCCTTCTTCTCAGTTTTCAATCTGGCTGTTAATTCAAGCTGGGGTAGATCTAGGCCTTTTATGGTTTCCACCTTCACACCTTTATATAATACACTCCTGGAAATTGAAATGAGAACACCGTGAATTCATTGTCCCAGGAAGGGGAAATTTAATTGACACATTCCTAGGGTCAGATACATCACATGATCACACTGACAGAACCACAGGCACATAGACACAGGCAACAGAGCATGCACAATGTCGGCACTAGTACAGTGTATATCCACCTTTCGCAGCAATGCAGGCTGCTATTCTCCCATGGAGACGATCGTAGAGATGCTGGATGTAGTCCTGTGGAACGGCTTGCCATGCCATTTCCACCTGGCGCCTCAGTTGGACCAGCGTTCGTGCTGGACGTGCAGACCGCGTGAGACGACGCTTCATCCAGTCCCAAACATGCTCAATGGGGGACAGATCCGGAGATCTTGCTGGCCAGGGTAGTTGACTTACACCTTCTAGAGCACGTTGGGTGGCACGGGATACATGCGGACGTGCATTGTCCTGTTGGAACAGCAAGTTCCCTTGCCGGTCTAGGAATGGTAGAACGATGGGTTCGATGACGGTTTGGATGTACCGTGCACTATTCAGTGTCCCCTCGACGATCACCAGTGGTGTACGGCCAGTGTAGGAGATCGCTCCCCACACCATGATGCCGGGTGTTGGCCCTGTGTGCCTCGGTCGTATGCAGTCCTGATTGTGGCGCTCACCTGCACGGCGCCAAACACGCATACGACCATCATTGGCACCAAGGCAGAAGCGACTCTCATCGCTGAAGACGACACGTCTCCATTCGTCCCTCCATTCACGCCTGTCGCGACACCACTGGAGGCGGGCTGCACGATGTTGGGGCGTGAGCGGAAGACGGCCTAACGGTGTGCGGGACCGTAGCCCAGCTTCATGGAGACGGTTGCAAATGGTCCTCGCCGATACCCCAGGAGCAACAGTGTCCCTAATTTGCTGGGAAGTGGCGGTGCGGTCCCATACGGCACTGCGTAGGATCCTACGGTCTTGGCGTGCATCCGTGCGTCGCTGCGGTCCGGTCCCAGGTCGACGGGCACGTGCACCTTCCGCCGACCACTGGCGACAACATCGATGTACTGTGGAGACCTCACGCCCCACGTGTTGAGTAATTCGGCGGTACGTCCACCCGGCCTCCCGCATGCCCACTATACGCCCTCGCTCAAAGTCCGTCAACTGCACATACGGTTCACGTCCACACTGTCGCGGCATGCTATCAGTGTTAAAGACTGTGATGGAGCTCCGTATGCCACGGCAAACTGGCTGACACTGACGGCGGCGGTGCACAAATGCTGCGCAGCTAGCGCCATTCGACGGCCAACACCGCGGTTCCTGGTGTGTCCGCTGTGCCTTGCGTGTGATCATTGCTTGTACAGCCCTCTCGCAGTGTCCGGAGCAAGTATGGTGGGTCTGACACACCGGTGTCAATGTGTTCTTCTTTCCATTTCCAGGAGTGTACATTCGTTTGCGTCTACGTTTCAACTTCTATGCATTTTTTTTTTTTTTTTTTTTTTTTATAAACGATATTCGGGATCTGGTTTTGGAAAGTTTGAGCCAATGGCCTAGGAAATTTCTAACTTTTTTGTGATGAGAAATTCTTTTGTTACTTTGGAGAAGTCATAAAAATCATCAAAAATCATCATCGTTCACCATAGTGGATAGAAAAGAAGTTTTACTACTGGCATTACACAAAGCTCTCACAAGATCCAAAGGAACTTCACATCTTTCTACGCTTTTTCTTTTTTCAATTAGAGCAAGGTCTCGGTCACAGGTTAAGTATGAGTGTCCAGACGACATCCTTGTGGTGAACTTCGTCAAAGGAATCATTACAGACCAAGTATATCCGTAGGAACAATACCGTTTGATTTTTGTTTTTGGCTGCAGCTGTTGTCAGAGCACACTATTAACTTTTTTATGGTTAATTTTACTTTTAATCCGCCTTAACACACAGCTCGCTATTTCATTGCCTCCCCTGCCACTCATGCCCTCGTCCCAAAGAAACACAAAACCTTTATTATTATCTGTCATATGCAATACCAAATTGTAACAAGAAATTTGACGTACATAATACATTTGGCAGTCTGACGATGTTGGCAGAGAGAAAACCTATTTTAAATCTATGGATACTCTGCATGTATCACATGTAGGAGTGGTAGAATATACATGACCACGCTTCATCTCTTCTCTAGCTTTTTCAGCGGGTCTGTGATGAAATTCCAGTGAAGTACGAAGTACAGCTCTATTGGTTGTGTCATCCGACATTTTAATTTCAAGCAGATCACATGTGTTACAGGTATCTTTCCTTCAGCGGTGAAATCTCAGTTTGGGAAAGTGTTCATTCAGTACTTTTTTGTCGTATAAATATCTAATGTGTGCGTTTGGATAAAGCGTAACAAAAGCTTCATACGTTCTGCTGTAATTTAAATCTTGGCTTAAAAAAAAGAGAGCTTTTAGCCCTTGTGTAATGGTTTTCGTCCTTGGGGAAACTTTTGATGAGTTCAACAATGCGTTTTACATCAGCAGCTGTATATTTCATTTCTTTGTTTTTATTTCCCCTACATTCAATGTAGGTAACATCACGACTCTTTTTTGCTTTTACCAAGGTTTCCACTCTTCGCCTGGTAATTTTGTGTATTTCCAGAAAGATGTTTTTGCAAACTGGAAAATGTCTTCCTTCGTCATCAGGAACTGTATAGAAAACACTAGCCTGTCTGTGACTCTCCTCCAGTTCCTCATAAGAACCATGACACCTTCTTCAAACATTGCATACACTTACGTTTCCTATCTAATAACAGTTTTGCTTAACATTATCACCTAGTTCGTAGAACTGATTGAATATGTTTAATATGTGTTCCAATGCAATGTCTCTACACTGATAGCAGCACTGGCATGAAACCTACAACAAACACGGAAATTAGAGGCATTAAATAATTTATGATTGCCACAAATAACCTGTTTGTTTGTTACTTTGCACAGTTAGTAGGTCTACTGTAGTCCAGGAACCAAGTCAAACATAACCTAAAGTGGTTAGCTTAAAACCCCACAGAAAAATCATAATCAGGCGAAGTTCTTCAAAAAAGCCTTAATCCTAAGGCGTTAAAGTCATCATATACACTTACCTCATCAGGTGGAGGTTGTGTTTGAGGTACAGTAACTTTCTTATTGTTCTCATATGGTTTTTCCTCGGATCTTAGCTTCTTATTTGGGAAACACTACCTTCACCCCTTTTCCGACGTTTTCTTGTTTCATCTGTCACATAAACCACAATAGTAAACGCAACAGACAAGAGTAGTCACTGCAACTTGAACACAATCGAACTTCAAACAAAAAACAACAGCAAGGGCACATAGACCGGATTTTGTCCCAGAACAAGTGGCACGTAGCACCTGGCGCATTCTGGTGGCAATGTTTTAAACCACTTTTACACTGATTACTAGACAGCCCGGTTTTTACTGATGAAGGTTAGGCACATAGCCCATATTTTGACAATGAAACGATTTTTTTTTATTTTTGGCACTTAGACCGGATTTTATAATTAGACGACAAGTGTGTTAGGAAGTAAGGAAGAACAACACCCTTCTCCTTTCTGAGCAATGTCTGATAAAGAACTATTCCCCCCATCTGGAATCAAGATCGACTACCGCCAACCTCCTCACTGAGAGCCTTTTATCTTGAGAGTCCACATTTCGGGAGAAACAGATTTAAAGCTGCTGTGTGCAGTCACGATTTGGGAAATAATTATCCTTTTTCTTTTTTGTATCATCAGTCCTCTGATTTGATGCGGTTCGACACGACATTCTCTCCAGAGCCAACGTCCGCAGCTCTGACTAGCACCTGCACACAGTATCCTCAATTATTATTTTTTTATTTTTCCATTCTCTGTCTTTCTCTAGTTTTATTTACCCCTACAGCTCCCCATAGGACAATGGATGCTATTACCTGATCTGTTAGCCTACGTGCTATCGTGCTATTCCCTCTCCCTGTCAGTATTTCCACATATTTCATTCCTCCGAGATTCTGCGAAGAACTTCCTGATTTGCTATCTTATCAGACTATCATTCTCTAGCTCCGCATTTCAAACGCTTCGCTTGTCTTATTTTCTGGTTTTCCCACATTTCATTATCCACCTCCACGTATAACTGCGCTCCTAATGTATGCACTCAGAAATTTCTCGATCACATTAAGTTCGATGTTTGATAGTAACAGTCTTATTTTGGATAGGAATGCTCTCCTCTCCTGTTCTGCTCTGCTCTGTATGTCCTCTTTGGTTCCTATATCAAATGTCATTTTGTAGCAGAAAATCTTCACATCGTCTACTTTGTGGTGCCAAGTTTTAAAGTAAGGTTTATCATTAATCTCATTTCTGCTACTCCTTGATGCTTTCACCTTTCTTTTGTTACTTTCAATCCATACCTTGTACCTAGTAATCTGTGCGATTCATTTTATTGTGTTGGCAGAAGAGCCAACACCGTGTTACTAGAGGAGGCCGAAATGCACGCGTTTTAGCTCACGCAGGCTCGCGTGAGGAGGGAAGAACTATACTGACGTGAGGTCTGGAACATGACAAGGAATGAGAATTCAGAAAGCGGACGTAATTAGTTTCATACTTAACTTTAATCCATTAATGATGAACGCCGCTCTTGACGGTACATGATTCACAATATTATCTGTTCAGATTATAGTAACTGAATATGGCGCCATGCTAGGTCGTAGCAAATGACGTAGCTAAAGGCTATGCTAAACGGTCGTCTCTGCAAATGAGAGCGTATGTAGACAGTGAACCATCGCTAGCAAAGTCGGCTGTACAACTGGGGCGAGTGCTAGGGAGTCTCTCTAGACTAGACCTGCCGTGTGGCGGCGCTCGGTCTGCTATCACTGATAGTGGCGACACGAGGGTCCAACGCATACTAACGGACTGCAGCCGATTTAATTTGCTACCTCCTAGCAAGTGTGGTGTCTGGCGGTTACACCACATTCCTCCCCTGCAAATCGGCGTACGGTCGTGGTATAAGGCCTCCGCCCGCCGTGGGGAGGACCCCATGTTGACGTATGCGACGAGGTGGGGAGCTTAACAACAGGCGAGGCTGTGCCACCCGCACCCTGCCATTGGGACCGCGGGGAGCTAAGGAACGCCTGAAAACCTACTCCAGGTTTCACGCCAACATGCGGTGTATGCGCCTGTAGAGAGACAGGAGGGGACGAAGGGTCGACCTCCATCGAGCCAGGGCACCCGACGGGCAAAGACGACGTATGGTCTGGAGCGGGCAAGAGTTCCATGTCGGAGGACAACTGGTCACGTGGAGCGAGAGGCGGCGCGTGACCCAGGGGGACGCCCGGCGGCTGCAGCGACGCGTCCACTGCGGGCGTCGCCGGCGGGAGAACAGGCGGCGGCGGCGGCGGCGAGTCGCCATGGGGCAAAATGGAAGGCAGCGTCGGTAACACCTGGGGCTGAGGCGAGCCAGTAGATGGGTCCCCGGGGCACTGACCGGACGGCACCGTCGCTGAAAGCAGACGGGGAGCGGCAGATCCTGTGCGACGACAGAGGCGCAGCTGATTGAGATGCCGGCACACCTCACCAGAGGCCCCCAAAACCAGATACATAGCGTGTTCGAGGCAGCGAAGAATGCGCCCTTCGCCGGTTGAAATCGACGCTGCTTTCCAATACTTGCCTTACGCCATTCGATCCCCGGAAGCCCCTTTTGTTGATGGTGGATGCATCGGATTTCGGGATCGGTGCTGTGCTTGCGCACAAAGATGGCTCGCACGATCGCCCTATTGCCTTTGCGTCCCAATTGCACTCGTCTGTGCAAAGAAATTATTCACAGACCGAGAACGAAGCATTGTCTCTCGTATTTGGTGTTACAAAGTTTAATGACTTCTTGTATGGTCGTCACTTTACCATAATCACAGACCACAAACCTTTGACATCGCTTTTTCATCTTCACAAGCCTGTACCTCCACAAACAGCGCAGAAATTCATTCGCTGGTGTATTTTCCTCTCGGAGTACCGCTACCATATCTTGTATCGGCCCACTGCTAAACACGGAAACGCCGCTGCGTTGTCCCGTTTGCCTGTTGCTGAGGATAGAGCATTCGATTCATCCGAACTTGCTTGCATGTTCATTGATTTGGAAACCGATGACGTGGTCGAATCGTTTCCGATTGATTTTCGTCGTGTGGCTACAGCCACAACTGCCGACCCTTGTTACTACGCAATGGCCCTTGTCAAAGTCACGGATCGGGGACCCGTTGGTTCGCCGATTTTTTGCTCACAAGGAGAGACTTTTTGTTCGACGTGGTGTTTTGCTTTTGCGTTCTGATAATGATGAGTCCAGGGTCGTGGTCCCACGTTCGTTACAGTCCTCAGTCTTAAAGCTTCTCCACCAAGGACATTGGGGAATAGTGAGAACGAAGCAACTTGCTCGTCAGCACTGTACTCGGTTCAGAATCGATGCCGCGATTACGAGTATGTGCTCTTCTTGCATGGTGTGTGCCGAACAACAATCAGCACCACCGCGGAAATTCTTTTCATGGCCAAAAGCCACTTTTCCTTGGCAACGCTTACACATCGATTTTGCTGGTCCATCCTGGAATGCTCGATGGTTGGTTGTGATAGACTAATTCAGTAATTTTCCTTTTGTTGGCCGGATGTCTTCCACATCGTCTGCCACCATCCAAGCATTATCTGCTATCTTTTGAATTGAATGTCTTCCGCAGACAATTATTTCCGACAATGGCCCACAATTCATGTCCGCAGAATTTCAGTCATTCTGCAAGGCCAATGGTATTCAACATCTGGCGTCCACGCCGTTTTCGCCACAGTCAAACGGTGCTGCTGAACGACTGGTCAGGACTTTAAAGTCACAGATGTTGAAGTTGAAAGAGTCGCATTCTCGGGAGGACGCGTTATTGCTCTTTTTGTCCTCGTATCGCTCTCAGCCCCTAGATAGTCGCTCGTCAGTTGAGTTGCTCCACGGTCGCCATCATCGATGTCTTTGTTACATCCGCCGCATCCGGTTCCTGTGCAGCGGCAGACACCTGCTTTTGCCCCAGGCCACGTTGTCTACTACCGCCATTATCGAGGTTCACGGTGTTGGCTCTTCTGCCAACACAACACATTTAGGGTGCCCTGTAATCCTTCCCCTCATTTACTGAGGATAGTAAAGCCATCGGCGACACTTATCATTGAAACTCTTTCACTATGAAATTTAATACCTGTCCTGAACCTATTTTATATTTCCATGGCTGCCTCTTCAATGTGCAGGCTGAACGGGAGGGGACAAAGACAGTGTCGCTGTCGTACACACTGTTTAATACGAGCACTTCGTACTTGACCTTACAGTCCTATTGATCCCTCTTGATTCTTCTACATATTGTGTATTAGCCTTCTTTCCCTATAGTTTACACCTATTCTCCTGTAGATTTCGAACATCGTGCACAAAAATCGTTACATTTATTGGAATGAAATTCCAGTTGGCATTTTATATTTAGATAATTTACACATCCTGTTACTACCTCGTTACGAGTCATTCTCAAGTGTCTTCATGCCAAGGATAGCACAGTCAAACAATAAAATGTATAAGATCTAAAGACAATCGTCGTTGTCAGCAGAAGTAAAAATTATGCTCTTCTCCATGTCAGTAGCGATAAGAGTTTCTAACAGTGTAGGTTCACTTGACAATTGACACTTGGACAGTTTCGCCAGACGACCTGAAGTTTCCCGCAGAGAGATGACCGCCCTACCCAAGGAATCTCACTCTCCGCTTCCTTCACTGACTTTAAAAGAGTCATCAAACAAATTTGATATGATATATTGCGCTTAGAAGAGGTTAAGAATTTTTTTATAAGCTCTACACACAAGAGGGTATACTTGACGTCTTCTAAAAACTCCTGCCATATTTAAACTGGGTGCTGGAACTGAATATGAAAGCGTTTTTTTTTTTTCCTTGTTGTGTAAAAAGGAATACCAACGAACCATTGCAGGAAGTATCATTGCGTGACCAGGGGCATCTCCCTCACAGTTTCTCTTTTGCAAGATTGTCAGCCAACCAATTTTCTAAGCTGACTCTGGGAAGCCATTTGAATCTGTAAGGAGTCCTCAGCCCCTTACATAAAGGTAAAGGTAGTGTTGGCTCCACAGGTCGAGGTAGGCTAGACACCGATAGTTGAGCGCCACAAGCGCCCATCAGGTACGGCAGTGGTTAGGAAATAGAGTGCAGGCAGCGTGCAGGGGAGTACCGCCGAGAGAGCTCTAAGCGAGCAGCACGTGGTGTAATGGCGGATCGCCGCCCTTAGTGCGTATTGTCGACTGGGCGGGCCCCCGACACCGCGGGTTGACCCTCAGTAATTTACCAATCGTGACAAAAGAGTTTACTTTGAAGTGTTTTACTAAGTATCTACATTGTACCGTGATCACGCATTTCGGGTCAGCGCGCCGGACACCTACAATTTGACTGCAGTGGGGACTGTGATGTGTTTGTCCTAATTAATGCAATTGTGTGTGAACTATCAAAGAGTGACTTGTCATGAGTATAACCATCATTAAAATGTAAGACGAAGGAAGTAACTGCCTACATTTGTGTAAAATCAAGAATATAAAATTTAATTACCATAGTGATTATTGTAGCACTAGAACATTATTGATTGTGTTAATTCATTATTCAGCAGCCGAAACACTGATACGCAACAACTCCCACAGCAGTATTAGCCGATCAGCCCCTTATCCTTAGGACACGGTCAGTAAAACTCATTTTTTAGGCTACTGTTCGGTGATTAATAATATCCAAACCATCTGAGAGTGTTTCAAATGCCATATGAAGCTAGGAAAAAAGATTCCACTAAGGAGTAGCTGGAATCTTTGGAAACCTGACAAGTGTAGGGCCGATGGTGTTGCGCTGCAGCAATCCAACATATGCCTTGGTTCAGCTACAATTCGATTTCTAGGTTCTTGACTCTGCACTTCATGGGGTCTTTAATCCAGCAGTGCGAGGCATTGTACGGCTCGTGGGGCTAGGCGACCTTAGGTTCGAGATCCCATATTTACAACACTACAGCACATTCATTATTGATACAAAGCCTTCAACGACATTAGGCGTTTCCATTGTACACCGACGTTCAAATGTTACGCATAATCTGGAAACGAGAGCATTTTTCCTGAACATGTATCAAAAAAAGTAAGTAATAATTAATGATCAATCACAAGACACTGCGTACAACAAAGTCCAAAACTGGTAATTATAAAGTTCTGAGATCTATGATAATTTCCAAAGAAAGTTGCGAAACCATAAAATCAAAATATTAACAATAATACAGTTAACAGTAGATGTTGTTGTTGTTGTGGTCTTCAGTCCTGAGACTGGTTTGATGCAACTCTCCATGCTACTCTATCCTGTGCCAGCTTCTTCATCTCCCAGTACTTACTGCAACCTACATCCTTCTGAATCTGCTTAGTGTATTGATCTCTTGGTCTCCCTCTACGATTTTTACCCTCCACGCTGCCCTCCAATGCTAAATTTGTGATCCCTCGATGCCTCAGAACATGTCCTACCAACCGATCCCTTCTTCTAGTCAAGTTGTGCCACAAACTTCTCTTCTCCCCAATCCTATTCAATACCTCCTCATTAGTTACGTGATCTACCCACCTTATCTTCAGCATTCTTCTGTAGCACCACATTTCGAAAGCTTCTATTCTCTTCTTGTCCAAACTAGTTATCGTCCATGTCTCACTTCCATACATGGCTACACTCCATACAAATACTTTCAGAAACGACTTCCTGACACCTAAATCTATATTCGATGTTAACAAATTTCTCTTCTTGAGAAACGCTTTCCTTGCCATTGCCAGTCTACATTTTATATCCTCTCTACTTCGACCATCATCGGTTATTTTACTCCCTAAATAGCAAAACTCCTTTACTACTTTAAGTGTCTCATTTCCTAATCTAATTCCCTCAGCATCACCCGACTTAAATTGACTACATTCCATTATCCTCGTTTTGCTTTTGTTGATGTTCATCTTATATCCTCCTTTCAAGACACTGTCCATTCCGTTCAACTGCTCTTCCAAGTCCTTTGCTGTCTCTGACAGAATTACAATGTCATCGGCAAACCTCAAAGTTTTTACTTCTTCTCCATGAATTTTAATACCTACTCCGAATTTTTCTTTTGTTTCCTTTACTGCTTGCTCAATATACAGATTGAATAACATCGGGGAGAGGCTACAACCCTGTCTCACTCCTTTCCCAACAACTGCTTCCCTTTCATGCCCCTCGACTCTTATAACTGCCATCTGGTTTCTGTACAAATTGTAAATAGTCTTTCGCTCCCTGTATTTTACCCCTGCCACCTTCAGAATTTGGAAGAGAGTATTCCAGTCAACATTGTCAAAAGCTTTCTCTAAGTCTACAAATGCTAGAAACGTAGGTTTGCCTTTTCTTAATCTTTCTTCCAAGATAAGTCGTAAGGTCAGTATTGCCTCACGTGTTCCAACATTTCTACGGAATCCAAACTGATCTTCCCCGAGGTCGGCTTCTACCAGTTTTTCCATTCGTCTGTAAAGAATTCGCGTTAGTATTTTGCAGCTGTGACTTATTAAACTGATAGTTCGGTAACTTTCACATCTGTCAACACCTGCTTTCTTTGGGATTGGAATTATTATATTCTTCTTAAAGTCTGAGGGTATTTCGCCTGTCTCATACATCGTGCTCACCAGATGGTAGAGTTTTGTCATGACTGGCTCTCCTGAGGCCATCAGTAGTTCTAATGGAATGTTGTCTACTCCCGGGGCCTTGTTTTGACTCAGGTCTTTCAGTGCTCTGTCAAACTCTTCACGCAGTATCTTATCTCCCATTTCATCTTCATCTACATCCTCTTCCATTTCCATAATATTGTCCTCAAGTACATCGCCCTTGTATAAACCCTCTATATACTCCTTCCACCTTTCTGCTTTCCCTTCTTTGCTTAGAACTGGGTTGCCATCTGAGCTCTTGATATTCATACAAGTGGTTCTCTTCTCTCCAAAGGTCTCTTTAATTTTCCTGTATGCAGTATCTATCTTACCCCTAGTGAGACAAGCCTCTACATCCTTACATTTGTCCTCTAGCCATCCCTGCTTAGCCATTTTGCACTTCCTGTCGATTTCATTTTTGAGACGTTTATATTCCTTTTTGCCTGCTTCATTTACTGCATTTTTATATTTTCTCCTTTCATCAATTAAATTCAATATTTCTTCTGTTACCCAAGGATTTCTATTAGCCCGCGTCTTTTTACCTACTTGATCGTCTGCTGCCTTCACCACTTCATCCCTCAGAGCTACCCATTCTTCTTCTACTGTATTTCTTTCCCCCATTCCTGTCAATTGTTCCCTAATGCTCTCCCTGAAACTCTCTACAACCTCTGGTTCTTTCAGTTTATCCAGGTCCCATCTCCTTAAATTCCCACCTTTTTGCAGTTTCTTCAGTTTCAATCTGCAGTTCATAACCAATAGATTGTGGTCAGAATCTACATCTGCCCCAGGAAATGTCTTACAATTTAATACCTGGTTCCTAAATCTCTGTCTTACCATTATATAATCTATCTGAAACCTGTCAGTATCTCCAGGCTTCTTCCATGTATACAGCCTCCTTTCATGATTCTTGAACCAAGTGTTAGCTATGATTAAGTTATGCTCTGTGCAAAATTCTACAAGGCGGCTTCCTCTTTCATTCCTTCCCCCCAATCCATATTCACCTACTATGTTTCCTTCTCTCCCTTTTCCTACTGACGAATTCCAGTCACCCATCACTATTAAATTTTCGTCTCCCTTCACTACCTGAATAATTTCTTTTATCTCGTCATACATTTCATCTATTTCATCATCATCTGCAGAGCTAGTTGGCATATAAACTTGTACTACTGTAGTAGGCATGGGCTTTGTGTCTATCTTGGCCACAATAATGCGTTCACTATGCTGTTTGTAGTAGCTAACCCGCACTCCTATTTTTTTATTCATTATTAAACCTACTCCTGCATTACCCCTATTTGATTTTGTATTTATAACCCTGTAATCACCTGACCAAAAGTCTTGTTCCTCCTGCCACCGAACTTCACTAATTCCCACTATATCTAACTTTAACCTATCCATCTCCCTTTTTAAATTTTCTAACCTACCTGCCCGATTAAGGGATCTGACATTCCACGCTCCGATCCGTAGAACGCCAGTTTTCTTTCTCCTGATAACGACGTCCTCTTGAGTAGTCCCCGCCCGGAGATCCGAATGGGGGACTATTTTACCTCCGGAATATTTTACCCAAGAGGACGCCATCATCATTTAATCATACAGTAGAGCTGCATGTCCTCGGGAAAAATTACGGCTGTAGTTTCCCCTTGCTTTCAGCCGTTCGCAGTACCAGCACAGCAAGGCCGTTTTGGTTAATGTTACAAGGCCAGATCAGTCAATCATCCAGACTGTTGCACCTGCAACTACTGAAAAGGCTGCTGCCCCTCTTCAGGAACCACATGTTTGTCTGGCCTCTCAACAGATACCCCTCCGTTGTGGTTGCACCTACGGTACGGCCATCTGTATCGCTGAGGCACGCAAGCCTCCCCACCAACGGCAAGGTCCATGGTTCATGGGGGGAGGAACAGTAGATAGTGTCAGCTAATTATATTCCTGAGAAGCGCTGTGCGGAACTCTGTGAACTCGTGTGGTGCTGGCTAACGAGTTACAGTTCATCTCTCCCAGTCGCCAGGCATAGATAGGACACAAATACAGACCTTCCTGGACAGTCCATGTGGTGGATATTTTCACCTGAGAGCAGTTCATTCATCAAAGCCGCTCAATGAGAATGGGTAGTACTGTCCACGAAAAGCAGTTTCTGCAATATCTCGTTTCTGTATCTCTGCGACTTAACTTTAATCCTTAGCCCACCAACGATGATGTGGAGCCCTTCCAATATGGTGCCTTCCCGCCCAGCACCGCATCACCACCATACTCTTTTTTCTTTCTTTACTGTATATTTGGTATTATGCAAATTTCAACGTCTTATGCAGGGTGTTTCAAAAATAGAGGGCACAATTTCATGTACGTATTCCTCATAAGTACATACGATTAAAAAAAAATTACTTACAACATGTGTCCGGAAACTCTTAGTTTCCGATTTGTGTCCTTCAAAACAGCTATATTGACGGGAACGTTTTTCTTCCCACTGTTAGTTGCCTCTGTAGAAGACATTCAAAACATTCACCCGCTGCTTGAACTGTGCTGCTTGCGTGAATAACACTTCGACAGGAAAGTTCGGATTTGCAGCAGATGCTGCAAGAACCTCAGACAGAACTTAAACTGTGCAAGGTAATCTGCTGGTGGCGGAGAGTGTACACGTTGCAAATGACCAGAGTGCAGTATTCAGACAGTAGTATGAAGAAAATTCTCTTGCAATGCTAACCTTCGTGTGCTGACAGTTGTGTGCACATAATCCAGAATCTGTTTCTCTACATCTGGAGTTGTAGATCTTGGACGTCCCCTCTCCAAAGCAGTATACGCAAACTTCCCATGAACGCTCACACGGCGACGGGGAAGTTCAAATATCTTTCGATGTGGACAGCTTCGCTGTGGGTATCTCTTCTGGTACAACAGAAGAGCCAACGCCGTTTGACTGTCCTCCTTACCGTACATCAAGTGCGCTTCTGCCAGTCCCTGATTCCGATTAACTGTTCTATTAATATCTTCTGCCACAGCAACTACCTGAGGGAAGAAAAACTTTTCGGTGAATATCATCGTTCTGAAGGAGACAACTCGGAAACCAAACATTTCCGAAGACATACAGTAATAGACTTATTCGACTGTCTTCACAGAACACATGCCTGAAATTACCAGTGAAAGACATATGCCTTCATTCATCGTCTGATTTCGATCGATGTTATACATTCCTCAAGAAACAGTTGTCTCTCTACAGTGTTGCGTGAGGGACATATACTGCCAGACATCTGGCAATCAACTGTCCGCAGAGAGTTTCTTAGAAAACTGTGGTGCCTTAGGCAGTTTCAAACTATGCAGACAATTGTTATGCAGAAATCGCTGGACCCTGTCGTACGCAAAAGGCCACATATAAGTACTCTTCTGCAGTAACTCTTCTTGGTATATTTGTAGGCCTATTTGCCTGCGGCAAATAGTTACTGTGTCTCAGGAATTATTGATATGATACTTCATACCTCCTGAAACTATGGTCTGTGTCTATGCTGCATCCATGTGTCAGAAGAGTGTATGTTTCAAAGTTGTAGTGTATCTATCTATTGGAGGTTCAGAGACAAAGCGTAGAATGCTTCTCGCCAGATAAAGATACCCCTGCTCATTCCAGCTGTGGGAGGGACCCCAAGCTGTTGTCGGTCTGCAAAGAGGGTGATTAAGCAGTGGACGGCCCAAATATTCTGCTGGTGGAGCCCTTTTTTGTCTTGGGCGACATTTTTATGATATTTATAATTAAGCTGATACGTTTTTAAGATATTCACAATTAAGCTGATCTTGTACTCAGCTTTACTTTGTTGTTGGGGATTATTACTGATGAAAGTCTCTAATTAATAAGGCAACGCATTGTCTGTAAGACACTGGTGTCATTCTGCATTTTGAACCTTGCAAAATTAATTTTATATTTTGAAAATAATTCATCACAGTGAAATCCAAGTTTCGACTCTCTCAAGGTTACAAAATTTTATTTGTTCAACGGTTAAACTCCCAATTTTGAGCAAACAAGACAAGCTGGCATAAATCTTTTCATTATTGGCTGTAATAATTCTTTTTCATATAGAGTATTTTTGAGTTAGCAGAACAGCCAACACCGTGTTACGAGTGGAGGCCGAAATGCACGCGTTTTAGCTCACGCAGGTTAGCGTGAGGAGGGAAGAACTATACTGACGTGAAGTCTGGAACATGACAAGGAATGAGAATTCAGAAAACGGACGTAATTAGTTTCATACTTAACTTTAATCCATTAATGATGAACATCGCTTTTGACGGTACATGAGTCACAATATTATCTGTTCAGAATACATTCATGAAGATATGGCGCCTTGCTAGGTCGTAGCAAATGAAGGCTATGCTAAACTGTCGTCTCTGCAAATGAGAGCGTATGTAGACAGTGAACCATCGCTAGCAAAGTCGGCTGTACAACTGGGGCGAGTGCTAGGGAGTCTCTCTAGACTAGACCTGCCGTGTGGCGGCGCTCGGTCTGCAATCACTGATAGTGGCGACACGCGGGTCCGACGTATACTAACGGACCGCGGCCGATTTAAATGCTACCATCTAGCAAGTGTGGTGTCTGGCGGTGACACCACAGGTATCACATCCATAAACACATAAAAGAGAATTCTGTTTTCTACCGTGCCCATGTTAAAATCACAGTCATGTATTTTCCCCTCCAAAATCAAATCTAAGAATTTCATTGTGAGTTGCAGAAGTAGCTATAATCTAAGTATGTCATCGTAAATGATACACACTAATTTATTTAAAGTATAACTAATAGTCAGTACATTAATGCTGTTTTCTTCACAGGTTCTGAATGGATCATATGGGCTGCTGAACTTGCTATATCACTTTCACAGCACTCAGTAAAATGAAACACCGAAAATGGTATGAAATCAGATTAAAAATCGAAGTACACAACATGGAATATTTTTCATATACAGTTATTTAATGTTAAGAAACTCTCCCAGCTCAAAGCTGACTCATTAGACACAATGTACGAGTTGCTTGTATTAAATCTAAAGTAAGATAGCTTTCACAATTTGAAAAACATTTCTTGACTCAAGAATACATTTCTTCAAATGACGAATATATATTTTATTATACGTGTGCATTCCACTTCATCATCAACGGTTAAAGAACGAGAATTCAAGGAGAGCTAAAAATTCATTTGACTTTAGTAAAAGCAAATGAAGTGAAATGCAGATAAGAGCAGATTATAAAAAACACAGTGTGAATTTGTAACTGTTTAAGAATTTTGTAGTTGTACAAGAATTAGCCGGTTTTGTTGCTGCGCAATACGTCACGTTAGCTACATTGAAAAAGGCAGCACTGAATTACAGGGGATGTTATGTTTTGGCGTGGGATACACGGACAATTGTTGATGATGTCGTCGACATACGATATGGTGCTAATATACTAAACATGTGTCAGCCAGCTGAAGTCGAGGAAGGCCTCAGTAACGACCGTCTTCACTTCTACTAGTGGTAACACCGTTTATGTCGCATTCATTTTGAAGCTTCAAAGTACACCTGTACCCTAATTTTAGTTATAGCACATCTGATTCACATTCTCCATAATGTTTATTTTTGCTGTTCATTTATAAGGCACATCGACACCACTTGCTGCTACATCGGTACACTTTCTTTGATATTCTACAGGCGGCGTTGGTGAATAAGACCGTAAACGAGAATTTACGAGAGAACTTCAGAGCGTGCTAGTTGGCAATATTATTTCCACATGTGCTAACATTCTTCCACATTTTTGGAGGGGGGGGAGGGGAGAGAATATAATGCTTTCGAGGCCAGCCGGTGTGGCCGTGCAGTTCAAGGCGCTTCAGTCTGGAACCGCGTGACCGCTACGGTTGCAGGTTCGAATCCTGTCTCGGGCATGGATGTGTGTGATGTCCTTAGGTTAGTTAGGTTTAAGTAGTTCTAAGTTCTAGGGTGCTGATGACCACAGATGTTAAGTCCCATAGTGCTCAGAGCCATTTGAACCATTTTTTGAATGCTTTCGATATATTTAACGTTTTATGCACACTTTATCAGGGCAAAGAGTGAAATAAGTGTTGAGGAATGAAGTAGGGCGCAGCAGCCATCTTGGACCGAGCGAGGTGGTGCAGTGGTTAGCACACTGGACTCGCTTTCGAGAGGACGACGGTTCAAACCCGCGTCCGGCCATCCTGATTTAGGTTTTCCGTAATTTCTCAAAATCACTTCAGGGAAGCGCCAGGTTGATTCCTTTGAAAGGGCACAGCCGAGTTGCTTCCTCATATTTCCCTAATCCGATGGGGCTGATGACCTCGTTGTTTGGACCCTTCCCTCAAATCAACCAACCAACCAATCAAGCAACCACCTTGGGGTATTGTAACATCACTTTCAAGATTTCGCTGTACCAAGTGATTGCAATGTCATCAAATTCTGCATCGACAACGTACGGGAGGAACAAGACTCGTACTTTATCACTGACACGCCAGGTAAGTGATACATTTCATTGACGTTTTGCAACTCCTAGGCTTTTCACGGGTACTGTTTCAAGGGCTTTTAGTGAGATCAACATTCCGGGTGAAACTCCGCTACGAGGGTCAGCTACGCATGGCTCGGGTCATTGTGAGCTAGATCAAGAAGTAACTGCATGCAGATATGCAATGTTTTAAAAATTTAAAGGTTTATGTACGTCGAAAAGCGTTTCCAAAGAACTAAGAAAGAATTCCAGAATGAGATTTTCACTCTGCAGCGGAGTGTGCGCTGATATGAAACTTCCTGGCAGATTAAAACTGTGTGCCCGACCGAGACTCGAACTCGGGACCTTTGCCTTTCGCGGGCAAGTGCTCTACCATTTTTTTTTAATCTAATGAACCACTGCAGGAGCAGGACGACGGGTAGGGCAGGGGTCGACACCCGAAGCCTGGCCATCCCGCCGCCACGCCCAAGCAACGTGTTCGAGTTCGAGGATCGAAGGATCAGGAAGAGGATGTAGTGGGTTTGTCGATGTTGTTTTATTTATTTATTTCTTTAATTTTTATAACATTTTTTTATAGATTTATTTTTGTTTCATTACAAAGAAAGATCCTACAACTGCCGTAGCCGTGCGTCCGAGTCGTCTTCTCGTCTGTTGGGAGGGGTTCCCCCCTATTCCGTCCGTAGAGGATCAATATGCTCCAGGATTCTTCTTCATTTTCAGCGTCTCATACCCGGAACGCCCCAGTGAGCAGGAGGATCCGCAAATAATGAACCTAAATAATTTGCGAAATGAGTTCTGTACTTCGGGTGGCGGCTGAAAGCTGCATGTTTCGTCATCAATAGGGACCAAAAGTCGAGTGTGCCTTTGGGAGCATCGCAAAATATGTAGTAAACGGCCATGCCTTTTAGCCAGTTAACGGCGTTCGTTCTGGTTGATGGAAAGTATACGCTGTCGGGACGCAATACTTCATCAGGGGTGATAGACTCCGGCAATCGCTGCAAGAGTAACGCCAGCATGCGCTGCGTCAGTAGCCAGCACTCGCTGGTCGCGGCACACGTCAGACGGTGTGCGTCCGAGTCAGCGACTGAGCATGTCGGACACGAGGGGTCGTCCGTCAGATGTATGGAATGTAGCCTCTGACGGGTAGCGAACTTCCCATTCACAACCACGTACCACAATGAACGCACCGTCGTAGGTAGAAAAGGCGTGTGTACCGCTCGCCACACCGTGTTCCAGGCAACTTCAGGATGTCTGTGGGTGACCGTATTTACAGGTTGCTGCTGTTGATAGAGGCGATAATAGTCTTTTGTGCTGGGCTTCCGTGTCGTCGGAAGTTCTGACCGTAAGTAGCTGAAGTCAATCAAGAACTCTCTGATGTGGGTGAGTGCCGGTGAAATGTGTCCTACAGAAACCGGGGGATGCAGAGAGTGTGGTGCCACTTCCGCTATCAGGGTGCCCGTCAGAGTGGCGTGGGCAGAGGTCCACTTGCGACGCATAGTATTGAGATAAAGCGATCGCGCACGGTTATATACATGAATTAAACCGATACCGCCCGCCCGCTGCGGCAGCATCAGGGTGGCGTATCGGACTTCAAAAACCAGACCGGTGCTTACGAAATGTCCATATGCTGCTTGAAATCTGTCGGCCATCGTAGCCGTCAAGGGAAGGATATGCGCAAAATAGTTCAGTTTTGAGACAAGATAGGTGTTGACATAACGTGTTCTGAGAAGCATATCCAAGCGACGCAGTTTGTTGTCCTGCAGCAGAGCACGTGTCTGGTGTAGGAGACGGCGGTACGTAGCCGCCGCCGTGCGGCGGACATTGCTACAGAGTTGCACTCCTAAACACTTGAGTACGGGCACCTTGTCAAAGGGCAGCGCCGTTGTGTGGGAAAGCCCCCCTCCGACATCCATGTATTTTGTCTTCTTCACGTTGATGACGCTCCCAGCGACCGCCCCGTACTGGCGTAGCCACTGTAGCGCCAGATGCATTTCATCCTCTGATCTGGCCAGGAACACCACGTCATCGGCGAATGCACCACAACTAAAGGTATCGTCCCGCAAGGAGATACCAGTTAATCGCTGTCGTAGACCATGTAAAGCTGGTTCAAGCGCTGCAGCAAATAATACACCCGACAGGGGGCACCCTTGTCGCACTGACCGTCCAACAACAATGTGACCAGACTGATAACCGTTGACCATCATGCGGGAGCGCGCTCCGTGGACCAGTCGAAGGACCACCTGTGCAGACTCCGGAGAGAGGCCCATGCGTTGCAAAACTGCGCGTAAGAAGCCGTGGTCGACGCGGTCGAATGCGTGGTCAAAATCTACGGCGACAAGGGCGCCTCGTATTTTGCAGGCCGCCGTCAAAGCAATTACGTCGCGGTATGCTCCTAACGCCGTATGAATGTTGCTGACACCACCTAAACATGTTTGATCGGTGTGGATGGCTTTCCCGATAGCGGTGTGGAGACGCGCGCGGAGGATACGGGCGAAGATCTTGTAGTCGTTGTTGAGGAGTGTGAGTGGGCGAAAGTCCTGCCACCTACAATCACCATTCGGTTTCGGTACTGGGATCAAGATGCCTTCTGTGAATTCTGAGGGGACAGTGAAATCAGGGCGGATCAGGTCTTGAAACATTTGGAGCCACTTGTCACCCATAAGGTGGTAAAAAGTGCGGTAGAATTCCAGGGGTAAACCGTCCGGTCCAGGCGACTTGTTCGGTGCTCCACGTGCCAAGGCCGACGTCAGCTCGTCGGGTGTAATGGGCAACAGCAGACTATCATCGGGTGCCACGTCCCGAGGGGCGGGAAAATCGTGCAACAGCTCGTCATAATCACGTACATTTCGCGGATCTTCCATGTACAAGGTCCCATAGTGTCTGGCGAACGTGTTCGTGATGTCCGTTTGTGTCACTGCGCGGCCGTCCTCCTCCGTGTTTACCGCCGTAATGAGCTGACGTTTGCGATGGCGCCTCTCGCGCACAATGTGATACACTGACGCTGTTTCGTTGGGGATACAGTCTTGTACTCGCGCACGGATGCGGACACCTTCGAGCTGCTCGGTCCTGATGCGAAGTAGACGAGCTTTGATGCGTTGTACGGACATCTGACGTTCTGGAGACGGCGGTTGCGTCGCCAACTCACGTAACGCTGTATAGTAAAATTCCGATGTTGCCCTTTGCCAGTTCGATCTGTCACGCTCGTAGGCCATCAAGGTCTTTCGGAGTGCAGGTTTGACACATCCCAGCCACCACAGCAACGTGGAAGCATACATGGGTAGGCGCCTGATACATCGACGCCACGTATCAGTGACTGCTCGCCGACACGCTTCCTCGCGAAGGAGGGAGACGTTCAGCGTCCACGGGCGCCTGCTGCGTCTTGTGAGTTGTCGGGGTAAGGTGACAGTGCAGATGTACGCGAGATGGTCCGTGAAGGCCGTCGGCCAGAGTTCTGCATCACGGGTTGCTGTGCGGAGCGCACGCGAGACGTATATCCGGTCCAGACGACTGGCAGAATGGCTGGTAAAGTGCGTATATCCACTCTGGGTCCCATGATGTAAGAGCCATGTGACGTGGAGCGCGAGGTCACGTATCAATGCTTGTAGAGCGGGGCATGGGACGTAATGCGGTATCTGGTCCTCGGGCCGCAGAACACTGTTAAAATCGCCGCCCACTATGTAATGGTCCATATTTCCTTGCAAAAGTGGGGCTACCTCCTCCGAATAGAAGACATGCCTGTCACCACGGTGCGAATTACCGGAGGGAGCGTAGACCTTAATGAGGCGGACTGCGCCAAGTGTGAGTGCGATGCCTCGCCCGTTCGGCAAGTACGTCGCGTCCGTAGCGTCTATGCCATCTCGGAGAAGGATGGCCGTTCCTCCTGCACCATCACCTACGGGTAGGCTGTAGGTGGTGTAGCCATATAGGTCTAAACGCAGCTCGGGACGGACCTCCTGGAGAAGGGCAATGTCCAAGTCTGCCGCTCTGATCATGTCGTGTAACATGCGGGTCTTGACAGTGGAGTGGATACCATTTACATTGACTGTTCCCACACGGTATGACTGAGACATATCAGGTGGCGGAGGCAGTGTGCCGGTGCAAGCCCATAGCGATCTCACACACCACACAGCCATCCATCTGCATGCTGTGCATTACTGTGCCGTATGAGTCCCTGACTGGCAGAGCCCTCCGGGCTCAATGTCAGCCATGGGCTCTGGTGGAGATATCAATGTTATGCTGTGCATCATCTGCCTCCATATCGTCTGCCCAATCACCAAGAGACGATTGTGATGTCATTGGGGGCTGGTCGGTTTCACAGGAGCCCACATTTTGGGAGCCGACGCAATGCGCCTCGTTTTCTGGGCCACCAGATTTAGGAGAGTGTTCCTTGTCTTCAGGCACCTTCTGGTGAATGATGCCACTGGAGGCCGTTGCAGTTGTGGACGATTCAACGAAGTCGATGTCTTCCGCCGGCTTCACATCCCTGTCCTGTTCTTCAGCTGACAATCGCCTCTTCTTGTGTCGCTTGGGTGATTTTTGCTTTCGGGTCCGAGATTCGACATCCACTAAAGGGCGGGGCTCGACACAGTCTCGGTCGCTAGGAACCCCTATGTCCGATTCCGACAGTGACGGTGGCTGGGTGCCCACGACGCTGCGGTGGGCAGAGGCTGTAGGAACCTCTGCACCGTTGGGCTGCGGCGTCGTCGACGGCGCTGACTCTCCAACGGAGCTGGCAGCGGCTTGAGGAGGTAGCAGTTTTTGATCATCCATCACATCATGTCGTGCCGCCTCCACGTATGTTAGCGGGAGAGAGGTCATAGTGGATCGTTGGGGAAGTTCATTGCGGGGCACCTGAACGAGGCGGCGCTGCAGACACTCAGTTCTAACATGGCCTTCCTGGCCGCAGCCCGAGCAGGTCCTCGGTTGTCCATCATATATAACAATTGCGCGGCAGCCACCAACGAAAACATATGATGGAACGTGCTTCTTTAGTTCTATGCGCACTTGTCGTACCCCGTTAAGGACAGGGTACGTTTCGAATGTGTTCCATTTCTCCTCTGTGTGGCTCAGAACTGTGCCGTATGGCCGCAGCGCATCAACGACTAGGTTGGCAGGAACTTCGAACGGTAGTTCAAAGATGCGCACGGTACGCACCCCCAGACCAGCATGGTCAACTCCTACCACGCTCACGTTACCGTCTGCGTGACAGAAGCGAAAGCCGTTTGCAGATCGTTGGAGTAACATGTCGCAGGCCCCTTCGTCAATCAGTTTGAGGTACCATGTGCTGGTTACAATAGACAGATGAATTCCTATCAGTTCTTGTGGTTCTATGTGCATGATGTCTCGTAGAAACCGTTCAATTTCATGGGCCTTCGGTCTCCTGTACGATGCGTTGAACGTTAGTTTGATTGTAGCTTTTCGATATGAGAACGCCATGTTGGGTCGGTACAGGTACTATACGGCAATACAACGACGCGACCGCGCGCTAGCGGGTAAACAGCAACACCTGCGGACCACTGCCCGGCGCGCCGAGCCCGTCCGCACGGTATCACGGCTGAAAGCCGACTGCGAACCTTCGCAGGAGAGCTTCTGTAAAGTTTGGAAGGTAGGAGACGAGATACTGGCAGAAGTAAAGCTGTGAGTGCCGGGCGTGATTCGTGCTTCGATAGCTCAGATGCGCCGGCACGGTAGCTCAGCGTGTTCGGTCAGAGGGTTAGCTGCCCTCTGTAATAAAAAAAAAACTGAGTTCACCGATCAACAACGAACGAAAACGGGTGTCTTACGACGTCCGCCCCGAGCAGATACAACGAACGAAAGAGAGCAAAATGAGTTAAAAAAAAAAAAAAAGATGGTAGAGCACTTGCCCGCGAAAGGCAAAGGTCCCGAGTTCGAGTCTCGGTCGGGCACACAGTTTTAATCTGCCAGGAAGTTTCAAGAAAGAATTCGTTAAATGTTTTGTCTGGATAGTAGTATTACACTGCAATGAATCATTTACAATCAAGAATTGAGAGAAAATACATTTGGAGAGTTCTGATATACTTTTGTAGAGAAATGCGCTTAACGTTGGAATAAACTGACAGAATGGGGAATGAAAAAAAATCTTCTAAGAATAGGAGAGGAAAGAAAACTTGTGAAAATGGTAAGAATGAGGAAAAACTCTTTATGGAATGTACATCAATTGATCAAAACTATCCAGTCACCCTTTATTATCCTGAATAACCACTAGGTGTCGCGACAGGTGGACCCACCAGTATAAACGGTGGAGTGAAGTATTGCGTTGTCAATGGAGAAGTGACAATGGGTTCGTCGGGAGAGCTCAGTGACTTCAAACATAAAATACTCATTGGATGTCACATTAGTAACAAATCAATCAGCAACGTATCAGTCCTTCAAAGCCTGCAGAAAACCTTATAGACCACCATCTTCTGGATTAAGAAGCCGCTTCAGCTGTATTCAATATTTTGATTCTCACCAGTCAGATCACAACAGGTTTTGCGGTACTGGAAACCATATCCTCAGGATGTAATTTTCAGTGCCACGAAACCGGATGCGATCCGATAACAAAGATATTATTGATCCTCAAGGCCTTCAAAAGCTATCCAAGCCGACGATTGGCGATGTAATTGTGAAGGGGAAACGCGAAGGAACTAACACACCTAAAGCAAGAACAGGCAGGCCTCATGTCCTGGCGAAAAAGGACCGTCCAACATTGCAAAGAATGGTTGCAAAAACTCACATAAATCAGCGAAAGGAGTAACTTATGAGTTCGAAAATACTACCAGCAGTCCAGCTACTACAGTGACTGTGTGTAGGGAGTAAACAAAAATACTGGGGCACGATGGTCGTGCAGCTCCTCATGAGCCTCAAGTCACTGTAGTCAATGCTAAGCGACGGTTGAATGTGGAAGTCCCATGGAAAATTTTACGTCTGGCGAATGCCTGCAGAACGCCACGTGCTATCGTGTGTAGAGCCAACAGTTGTGCCACATAACGTAGTTGCGAATGGGGGGCTGAATTTTATTAACTGGTAGTCGGCTGAGCTGAATGTTTCTTTCATTTAAATGTGAAGTGTCGGCAGAAGTGCCAACACTGTTTTGTTTGAGGAGACCGAAATGCACGCTAAAAGCTCACGCAGGCTGGCGTGAGGTCTGAAACAGGATACGTAATGAAGGCTATAAAGAAAAGTACGTAGCTTCTGGAATACTTAACTTTAATCCACATTTGTAGAACATCGCTATTGATGATACAATTAGAATCTCAATATCTATACTGATAATGGCGCCTTGCTAGGTCGTAGCAAATGTAGCTGAAGGCTATGCTAACTATCGTCTCGGCAAATGAGAGCGTAATTCTCAGTGAACCATGGCTAGCAACGTCGGCTGTACAACTGGGGCGAGTGCTAGTACGTCTCTCTAGACCTGCCGTGTGGTGGCGATCGGTCTGCAATTACTGACAGTGGCGACACGCGGTTCCGTCGTATACTAGCGGACCGCGGCCGATTTAAAAGCTACCACCTAGCAAGTGTGGTGTCTGGCGGTGACACCACAAAATGATTAATAGAAAATAAGCCCGCCTGTATCTTTAGAACGTCTTCTTCCTCGTCGCTGGGGACAGCGACGACACAGCTGCAGAGTGTCTTCGGGTCGAAACAGTTTACTCTGCAACGAAGAAGTTTATAAATAATATGGCCTTCTCTAACTGACACACTTCTTACGGCAACGTTGCAGACTTGGAAAGAGAAAATACTCAGAGGTACCATTTTAACAATTAATTATAATTTTCTATATCCTTTAAAATAGGCTTATTTTACTAAACAGAAAAACGACTACCTTCAGTAACACAGTTCATATCTTTGATAGACGGCGTCCTTAAAGCCGTAATAAGGAACTTGTGAACCCTCAAAATCTGCCGATTGGCACGCATCGCTACACAAAAACAAACATACCTAACACAAGGCAGCAAAAACGGATAATCAACACAAGTAACTATTGGTCAAAACGTCAACACCACGGCTGGTTATGGTTCAAATGGCTCTGAGCACTATGGGACTTAATTTCTGAAGTCATCAGTCCCCTAGAACTTTGAACTACTTAAACCTAACTAACCTAAGGACATCACACACATCCATGCCCGAGGCAGGATTCGAAACTGCGACCGTAGCAGTCGCGCGTTTCCAAACTGAAGCGCCTAGAACCGCTCGCCCACCGCGGCCGGCACGGCTGGTTAGATCACACACAATAACTCTACTGTGTCTCCGGTTATTAAAGTTACTGGTGACGTAACCCCACTACCACATCCATTTGCTACACTATGATATAGCTAGTACATATTCTATGGCGCGTATTAGATAATTCTTAAGTTAGTAACCATTAATATTACGTTTCACTTAAGCTACCGACGCTATTCCGTTTATTCTGAGACGGCGTCATAAAGGCGAATGGCGAACACACCCCATATTGCTGGTCACTAATAAGTATCCCAGTACTTTGATCAGATAGTGTCTGACAGTATGGTTTATCACAAAAAAAATGCTGATAGAGAGCCTCCCACAAGTTTTAGAGGACATTCCGTTATACACACGGTACATATATACATTGTACTTTTAAACATCCACCATAGTGATCCGTCCGTATGAAGTGCAAGTCAAGCCCAGCGGTCGTCTGGGTGTCGAGGGTGTCGAAAGCGATAGGCTATGCGTCGACAGTGGGTGTCAACTGTCAACCTCTTTCTTTTCTCATCACCGTACGACACCGTACGACACAAACATGCCACTACTCTACATGGGAAGGGAGTAAGACAGGGTTGTAGCCTATCCCCGATGTTATTCAATCTGTATATTGAGCAAGCAGTAAAGGAAACAAAAGAAAAATTCGGAGTAGGTATTAAAATCCATGGAGAAGAAATAAAAACTTTGAGGTTCGCCGATGACATTGTAATTCTATCAGAGACAGCAAAGGACTTGGAAGAGCAGTTGAACGGAATGGATGGTGTCTTGAAGGGAGGATATAAGATGAACATCAATAAAAGCAAAACGAGGATAATGGAATGTATTCGATTTAAGTCGGGTGATGTTGAGGGTATTAGATTAGGAAATGAGACACTTGAAGTAGTAAAGGAGTTTTGCTATTTGGGGAGCAAAATAACTGATGATGGTCGAAGTAGAGAGGATATAAAATGTAGACTGGCAATGGCAAGGAAAGCGTTTCTGAAGAAGAGAAATTTGCTAACATCGTGTATAGATTTAAGTGTCAGGAAGTCGTTTCTGAAAGTATTTGTATGGAGTGTAGCCATGTATGGAAGTGAAACATGGACGGTAAATAGTTTGGACAAGAAGAGAATAGAAGCTTTCGAAATGTGGTGCTACAGAAGAATGCTGAAGATTACATGGGTAGACCACATAACTAATGAGGAAGTATTGAATAGGATTGGGGAGAAGAGAAGTTTGTGGCACAACTTGACCAGAAGAAGCGATCGGTTGGTAGGACATGTCCTGAGGCATCAAGGGATCACCAGTTTAGTATTGGAGGGCAGCGTGGAGGGTAAAAATCGTAGGGGGAGACCAAGAGATGAATACACTAAGCAGATTCAGAAGGATGTAGGTTGCAGTAGGTACTGGGAGATGAAGAATCTTGCACAGGATAGAATAGCATGGAGAGCTGCATCAAACCAGTCTCAGGACTGAAGACCACAACAACAACAACATATAGGTTCCCCCGTTTATTGCCCACAAATTGGTTTGTCTGTTAGATGTTATGTAACTCCTGAGATGCAAGCACGACACTTTAAAACTATCCATTATACATCAGTGCGAAAAACAAAGCTCTTAGATGCAGTAGTTATTAGCACAATATGTATGGTAAATTGATATGTGTTCAGTGCTGAATCCAAGACACAAAGGATACTATGAGAACCTAAGGTGAATTTATAACTGAATTCATAACTATTATTACGGCAGGTACATTAAATTCTGAGAAAAGTATCTTTGCTAAGATACTTGAAACATTTGGATTGATTGCATTTTGTAAAACATCGCCCCAATCAAAATACGAGAAGCTGCTCCAAATATTTTTGTGAAATGTTGATGATGTACCATATTACACATTTAATGACAATAAATACTCCGTCTTTATATTCGATGATGTAAACATGAATAACAAGTACAGGTAACAAATTATTTCTGATTCAGTAAGCTTAAGAAATTTGCGTAATTCTCGAATCAGACGTATAGCCTTGAGTACAAAAAGAGCTGGTCCGTGATAGGCTTCATCGTCGCATTCAAACAAGATAAAAAAATTGACACATTCATATGAAACCCTTAGACTACAGACATATCTGTCATTCAATTTAAAGGGCTATTGAAATACATTTAGATATGGTTTCATAGTTACCGACGAAATACAGAATTTAAATGATTACAGCTACACATGTAGCTTCAACATGCTGTATATACCCAAATACACTACCTGACCAAAAAAGGTCAAGCAGACAGAAGACATAGACATACGTCAATGTAACTACGTACGCGCACACATCATTGGGTGGTACGTAAGTGATTAGAGTTGCAATTCTCTGTGACAGGTAAAATGACCAGAAGACTGCATTAGCGTTCTCCACGTTTAGTGTTGGTACCGGACCTTGTAGGGTATATAAGAGGCATGAACTGCGTCGAAGGTCTAGTAATCGCTGTGAAGGACACAGAAATATTGCCTACTCGTGCGAGACAGCACTATCCGCGCCCAACGAAGTTTGAAAGGAGCCTCACTGTGAATCATCTAGATTTGTGGGTCATTTGGGTGTGACACTGCCCCGATGTTGGATTGCATGGAAGCGTGAGGGCGGTAACACTCGTCATCACGATCTCAATTGACCATGTGTGGCCACTGCAAGGGAATATCGTCGTGCATGAAGCACATCGTAACTCCTTGATTATCTGCACCTGCAAGCCGAGAACAAATGTCTGTTTATCTCTCATGACTCTTCCTTACCTCACAGATTGACCAAATTTTTCGTCCTTTCGGCTTTGTCGGTGGTGGCCGAATTTACAGAGCCACCCATTGAGACATCGCCATTCGCTACCACGCCTCCTGGTGCTGGTTGGAAAATTCCCTTCTCGCACGGGCTGGTACGTCACTCAAGAATTTGCTTTTTTCCCACATGTTCTATATCGGGACCGTTCCCAAGCTTGGCTACGAACAATCCAGCATATTTTTCTGACGTTTCGCTGTATTCCCGAATTGTTGTGAAAGCAGCCTGTGAGGTAACGGGCGAGTTTTGGCGCCCTGAAAATATTCTAAGTTCGGAGTTGGCGTGGCCGCGTGGGGCGCTCGGCAAGCTGACCGTGTGGTGTTGGACAAAATGGGTAGCCCCAGCACGTGGTCCAGTGACCGCGTGGCTGGGAAATTCCGTGGTGACGCTGTGTCAATGAAGGAGACATGCCGGGAGTGCCAAAGATGGCGGACTTCGTGAGACCATAATGGCAGACATTTCACAGTTCATATAGAAATCAATAGTGGCCAGAGGAATCATGATACCTCAAAAAGAAACATGTACATTACCATTATTTGCACGACGATTCTGATGGTGTAATCAAATTTTCAATATCTTTATTACTTTAAAGATTAGTATCTGACTGTAAATTATACAAGTAACACCCTGCAACGAATTTCCAAAATCTAAACGGTTCATCCGATTTTGTCAATCGACGTGTCTTTAGAAAGCTATTAATGTAAACCTAAATTGGTATAAATTACAGGCAGGTAACTTGAATAGTACATGAGTGATTGGAAGTCAAAGTGGCCAAATAGTATTAATCACGTCTGGCCATAAGTACTCCACAGTTACAGGAAAAACCGGTAGCAGCATGCTTATAAATATGTTTACTCATCTTTGTCTTTTTTTGTATCTGATGTATACTATTCATGAAGAAATTGGCCAATTATTTACTGTGTTTTAGAAAGCACAGAGACATTAGACTACTGGCTTACTTCTGTTCTATTCCGTTGATATTTGTTTATTTAATTTGTTTATGTATTTAATAATGTGTGTTAGAGCGTGTTTATGGTCCAGCCGTAGGGATATTTATTTTATTTCAATTTACCTAAATGTAAATCCAGTATTTCGAATGTGTTTCATTATGTTTGTGAGTGTTCGATGGCTTGGAGACAGGGCGGGAGCACTCTGGCCAATCACAGCGATCATTCCAAAAAGGACACATGGAGAGACTGTATGAAGGTGGGGGAGGAGCATGATTTCGAGAGAGGGCAGAGGAGTTCTGGAGAGTACGGTAGAGGACACGGGAGAGTTCTGAACAGTACGGCGCGACGGACACACTGTAACGGGAAAGACTTGGAGAATGGAGTAGTTTGCCTGTGGTCGCGAGAGATAGAAATATTTCGTAATGCCAACTTGTGCACTTGTGAGATTTCCGTGGCTTCTGCAGTGAAGACATAGTATACGTTTAGAAGTGAATATCTCTTGTTGCTCATAACTAATTACGTATAGTAGAAATCTATTGTTTCCCTGTTATTCAACTTATATTTTATTTAATTGCTGGACCATCGACACCAATAAGTGTTTTGCAGTAATAAACAGCATTTTAAAATGTACTTCTACTATTGTGCTCATCGTTTAAAGTCGTTAAGATAGTACCTTCAGATTTTATTTAATTGCAATCTTTCATTTATAAATTTCTATATAACATTCATAATTCGCAATTGCCGAGTCATAGGAACCTTCGACCATTCGATTCTTGTGTGTATTCATATTGTATACTGTAGACTCAGGAGTATTTGGCTTGTAATGTGACAACTACATATCCCAGCCACTAGACAATGAAACCAGCCAAAACTTTCAATATTTCAACTCTGAGTCGGAGGATACGTAGTTGAGGGCCACCATACCACCATCATTTCATTATTAATTTGAAAGCCCGCAAGCCCCTCAACAGATTCACTTGTTTGTAAAGGCCGTCTATGAACGAGGCCCGGACATTCTAACAGCACAGTTTCGTCCAATAATCTGTTGGTTTTCGTGATGTATAAACATCTTTCTTATTGTCCGTCAAACATTTTTACGCAAATCATTTATTAGTCAGCAAGCCAAACATTTCACATGCTGTCCCTACGTGCATACAGGGCACTCTTGTGTCTGTACATCATCGTCCCAATGTCTGCAGACCGTCTAAAAATCTCCCGTCTTGATGTGCCCAGCGACGTGAGGTCTTTCAATATCAAGGAATACAAATATGACAACAGCTCCCGTATTGGCTTATCCAGATGTCTCGAAACCTTTCATCCTAGCAACTGATGCTAGTAATTTCGCTGTCGGAGCGGTACTTTCGCAGGAAATTGACGGAGAAGAGCATCCAATTTTATTTGCTTCTCGTCTTTTGAACAAGGCAGAGTGCAATTATTCGACAACAGAAAAGGAGTTATGTGCCCTTGTCTATGGCATAAACTACAACCGATGTTTTTTAGTGGGCCGAGAATTCACGGCAGTGACGTATCATGTAGCACTGAAGTGGCTACTCAACCTAAAAGACCCCAGCAGTCGATTAGCTCGATGGGCTTTACGGTTAAGTGAGTATCAATTCAAGGTAGTCCATCGCACTGGGAAACTGCACAGCAATGCGGACGGATTGAGTAGGAAAGTCAGAACATGTTTCACCATCGGCCGGGGAGAGGAAATAATAAATGCGCAAGATGCTGACACGCAGTGTCAATCATGGAAACATGATCCTAAATTTGAAGTTGTTGATGGGATACTGTACAAGATGACTGAAAAAGGGAACCACATTGTCGTACCTGAAGCACTATGGGAACAAGTGTTAAAAGAATGTCATGACAGCCCATTGGCAGGACATAGTGGCAAAAGGGCAACTAACCTACGAATAGCACAACTCTATTGGTGGCCAAATCGTAAAACTGATGCATACAGCTACGTTTCACGTTGTGACTCATGCAATAAACGGAATGATGTGGGCAAAACCAAAGCACCTCTGCAAGAACTTCCAGAAACGAGCACTCCTTTTGAACGAGTAGGGCTCGACATTGTAGGACCCCTACCGAAAACAAAAGGTGGGAATCGCAATATTTTGTCTATTTTGAATCATTTCTCGAGATATCTATTAATGACACCAATTCCGGACCAAAGTGCTGAGACTGTGGCGCGAGTGGATATTGAAATATGGCTCACCCTCATTCATAATAACTGATCAAGGTTCCAATTTTACTTCCGATTTACTACAGCAAGTCTGCAAGTTACTGAAGATTGACAAACTAAGGACAACGCCAGCTCATCCAGAGGGGAATGGCCGAGTGAAACGGGTTCATTGAACTCTCATGAAAATGGTAAGTCATTATGTGGGCAGAAAACATGATTCGTGGGACACCTACATTCCATTCGTACTGAGTGCTTACAACACGAAGGTGCATACCAGCACGCAGCTCAGCCCTTACGAAATCGTCTATGGCAGGCGAATAACCTCGCCGTTCGACTTCACAGCATCAGCAAGAGGCAGCAGCAATGAACACGTCAGGGACATAGCCAGCAAAATGCAGGAAGTATGGAAGCATGTAAAGGCTCGGAACCATCAGTCCTTTTTGCAGCAGGCCGCGCAACCCGATCGCGGAGCAGTCGTACCTAAGTATTGCGTTGGAGACTTAGTCTATTTGAGTAACCCCGTGTTGAAGAAGGGTCACGTTAAGAAATTTAAATTGCATTGGAAAGGGCCATATAAGGTCCTTGAAATTATCTCCCCGGTCACATTAAAAGTCCAATTGCCGTTTCGCTCTATCATAGTGCACGTGAACCGTGTAAAGCCATATTTGAGCAATCCAGCGCCGGAACCAGCTGATGAACCGGAAGAACGACCCCGAGGCAGACCCCGGAAGCTGCTGAGACATCCGCAGAGCACTCCCGACGGTAACCAGCCGGTGGTATCTGCTACGGCCGAGACAACGCTAAGCGTGTGCTAAGTGCGTATACGTCGTGTACAGCAGTGTGCAGTGTCTAATTGCGTATGTGCAGAAGTGGAAGTGTGTTATTCTGGTAACAACCAACTGAGTCAGTGTTAACATTGTTCTTATTGCAGAGGACTAACTTCTTGCCTTCATTATGTTAAATTTAAGGATAATGATTGTTTTTGCTTTGATCACTTGCTTTTATTTTAGGTTTTGTTTGTCGTTTAGAATCCTTCCGCATCAATCTGGTGTTCTTTTCGAAACACACACTAGTATGGTAGTAGCTAGTGGTAATTTTAAGATTATTTTGAAGTATAACCTAAGTGAGGTAGAAGAGCAGTTTCAGAACGTAAGTGAACTCATGAACCTTATTGAGGCAATTCTAGTCACCCATACGATACGGGATCCAGCACTGTCATGGTATCATAGTTGGGTTTTGGCTAAAAACCAAGTCAAGATAGCCTTTACCGCATATAGAAGGGAAATTGATTGCTTTTTAAATCTTTTACCCCACAATAATCTTGTTAGACGTAAGCGGGCTTGGTCTGAATTTGGTGGCAATATACTCAGAACTGTCTTTGGAACATTAACTAACAGGAACTCGGTTGACGTGAGTAACAAGTTAGAGCAGCTAGGGAAAGAAGTACATTCCAATGCTAAAGAACTCTCTGAACATTTAGTGATACTACGCGATATGCAGCATACAATTACTAATAATATCGTGTTCATTGATAAGGTTGTTAAGCAGTTCATAGCTCATTTTAGGGATCTGTACAATGAGACTACAAGAGTCCAAAGGGAATTACGGAACGAAGTCAATATCTTGAATGCCCATGTAGAATTAAATACTTTGTTGTTTAGGATTACCGATAGTTTGGCAAATGCACGACTAGATGCTTCTAATCTGAGGCAGGCCATTGAAACTAGCTCAGCTAATCATTTGAGCAGTGTTTTGCTGCATCCTAAAGATTTTTTGGCATTGCTAATAGCTATGGAAAGGAAACTAACTAATCCTGCGACTATGATCCTACCTGTCAATGTGCAAAACTTGTACTTCTATTACCAATTGAGTGATGTAGATGCAATCATGATGGACAATGAATTGGCTCTAATTGTCACCATTCCCTTAGCTGACTCCAGACATCACTTTGAAGTTTACCACGTATATAACTGTCCAATATTTTGGGCGCCCCTTCATACCTATGTTCAGTACCATCTGCAGGAGTACTGTTTAATTAGTCAGGACCGAAGATATTCCTTAGCTTTATCTCAGAGCACGACGCGCGAATGTGAGCAAACGTAAAAAACGTTTGTCCTTCGAATATCATATTTTTCGACAGTCGTGTATACAGCTGCGAGAGAGATCTTTTCATGAATGTTCAACCCCGGAACTACTGTCCCAGGAACCTGAAAACACTCACTCAACTCTTCCTACAACGGTTCGCAGAAGGTATCATCTACTCTTTCAACTCAACAATTGACCTGACCTTCATGTGTAAAAAGTCCTTCTCCCCCTTTACCCAAAAGATACAAGGTAGTGGTTTTGTGGTAGACATAGAAAACTGTGAGCTGTCAAGTGACTTTTTCCATGTATCCCAAATATCCCAAGGCACCTTGTACGTAGAAGGCAAGTTATCTGTAACCCCCATTTCTACTGTATTTCACAATAATACTTACTTATTTGAGTCAATGAATTCATTCAACTTTAATTTAAGTGGGACAGTCGAACTGTACAACCAATTAGATCAATAAATAAGTGCTAGTGACAACGATTTGAATTTGATTCATGCTTTTAACAGTATTAACCAGTATCAACAAGCTACTCAGAGTACCATTACTTTAAAGCTTTTCATTGGACTAACTACAACTTTTGCAATAATTTTGTTATGTTTGATCACCTTTGGTTTTTATGTATTAAAACGGTCAAGGCCCTCTGCACCTGCTGAGCTCAAACGTGTTACTGCCAGTGACATTGTAGTTGACTTGGCACCTATTGTGAATGAAGCCTAAGGTTATTAGAAGTTATTTGGTAGAGGATTGTTAATGAGCCACCAGGGAACGGTTGAAGTAGGCAAGCGATCGTTCACCCTCCAGCGCGGTGCACATATTTCCGTCACCACCGATTCCGCATTGCCGGGTCGCTGCCCGCGCGAGTCAGCTAGCAACGCAGAATAAAAGAGGGTCTTTCTGTCGGCCGGGCGGCTGTTGTCATCAGACACCCTGCTGCGTCGTCAGACACCGGGCTTCCACGTCGCGTTCGGGTCGGTAGTCTGCGAGGACACTGACCGCTTCTGAGTATGTATGTAACGAGTTTTTAATAAAAGTTAAAGTAAATTATTCGACCGTGTTCAAATGCTGATCACCTACTAGCCCTAAGACCCTCACGCCCACCCGCCATCATCCTGACCAGTCAAATACCTTATATATCATTTATTTAGTTAATGGAAGATGAAGAGGGCCAGATAAAGAAATTCGTTGTCTATGGAATACTGCAGTTCAGACGAAGGCCACATTTGGTGTTGGGTATGGGCAGGATTGTTGCAAGGTGTTGATTTATTCGTAGAGTAAGGATGGTTTCAAAGATTTTACTGTAAACTGATATGAGGCTGGTAGATCGATATGATGAGGTCCGTGATGGTTGTTCATCAGGTGTCAAGAACAGCAGGCCTTTAGATGTTTTCGACTGCTCTGGGTAATAACCTTGCGGAGATTAGTATTGTAAGGAATGGCAAGGGTTACATGGTAGACTTTGGAACATACCTTGAGATGGGTAATTATATCATGATCGAGAGCAATGTATTGCTTTCTACCAAGTGTTTGTGTTATATCTTCAGCTGTTATCGGCATGTTCTCTTTTGCTCGTGGGCTGTTGCGTAACTACTGCAAATTAGGTGCGAGATGCACCGTACATCTGTCCTTCAAATATATAACTGGTGACACAATAGGTTCTAAAGAGATAAAAGTTTCATAGCTATGCTTCAATCATTTGGTAAACACCGAAGCAGGAAAGTGTAGATATCGTCGCTTACAAGTCAGTCGCGCAATGAGCTGGCTTTCTGCCAGGCCCATGCAGTAGGATTGTATGATGATGGGGATTTATACAGATCATGTTTCCCAAAATACATTTACTCTACACAATTCAGTAAATGAACAGCTGACAAGTAAGATCTGTCGGATGTTAACAGAAGATAACGATCCATACCATTCACAATAAGATATTTAATATTAGATAAAGAAATAAAGCATTCTCGAGACGCACAGTTACTACACAGTAATGAAATAAAGTGTTCACAAGTTCCAAAGTTAATATCATGTAATGAAATAAAGTGTTCATGTGTCATGCTGTTTATAGTTTATTGACACATCCCACCGCGGAAGTATGAAAGGCACTTGATTTGATCTCGATGCCGGACGTGGCAGAGGCACTGAGACTACATGAAGTGTCTAAACTTATGCGAGTACGACGTCGTCACGACTCGAACAGGGATTCCAGCACTGAGACAGACAAGCCCAACAGTACGGAGATAACGTTTGGGGCTCAATGGGAAACTACACGAAAACCATCATGAAAGTCGATGTGGACTGAACGCCCAACGCAGCAAATACACCGGGTCATGAATGTGGATCCAGGAACTGGGATGAAAAAGCAGCTGGTAAAGCGGGAGGCAATGTCCAGAGCTCGACTGTTGATGATTAGCTGACACTGTGGCTTGCTGGAGATAGGGTCTCTATAGCAGGTGGTGTCTGGTGCATCAGATTCTAGCGCGTATGGTGGTTGGCGTGCATTCAGAGTACGCCACGCAGTGAAATATTTTTTGATAAAGCACAGGTGTTTATCAGATGCTGTGGTCGTCACAGGCAACTTGGTTTGCTGGTAGCTATGGTAGGGTTGGTCCAGGTTCCTGTGGTAGATGTGGTCCAGTTTTCTGTATTGGCTAGCTGTGTGAAGTAGGGTGAGACTGGGGCATGTATGGTGGCGCAATGACATCAAGCGGCATCTGTCAATCATTAGCGGCTCTATATGACCAGTGATGGAGGAAGTGTCATCCACTGACAGATCTTCCACTGGTTTGAAGAACTGAACAGCAGCCACAATGGTCAAGATGTAAGCCAGCTTGGCTCAGTTCACTGATGCTTTGGTTGGCTTGCAGTTATAGTTATTGTTGAGGGTTCTTTCAGAGCGTGTGTTCACATGGTGTAGCCTGGAAGATAGGTAAAGAAATGGTGGCTGTACCACATCAGTGTGCAATATGATGTGTGTACAGTGCTGTAGGCTGATGTGTACAAACACTTTGCCAGTGCCATGCCATGTCTATACATGTGGCCAGAGGCCAGCCCTGATGGTGCACAAATGTTTTGCCACTAGGCCCAAGTTATCATGAGGTGACGTATATTCTCCGTGAAATCATCAGGAACCACGAGAGCAAATCAGGTGACATGTATGAACAGCGCACAGTTAAACTGGCGACCACAGTCTGTTGCAGCATGCTACACAGGTGTTCACAAAGGGTTTTTTTTTGTTATTTTTTTTTGTTATTTGGCCTTTGAGTGTGTACTCAATTTAGCCATCGGCAACACAATGACAATGTACACATAATTGAATAAACGAATACAGAAATGCATATTTACAAGAATAAAAAGCTTAACTGTTACATTTTTGTACTTAATGTTTTAAAAATTGAATTGAATTGAAAAATAATTAAAAGTGTCTTGGAGTACAATTCACACCAATTCTGAAAGATCTTCATCAGCAAGACATATTTATAATTGACGTACACCATTAAAACCTACAGATTGTGACCAGTACTTTTGATGAAGTTAACGATCACTTTATATAGACGAACGTCTTTAGTACACAAAAAAGAAGAAGCTGATTGAGGAAGATGGTAGCCCATACTCAGCAATATCTTCAAAAAGACCAACCGTTCACGGTCAAATTTGGGGCACATAAATAAGATGTGGTTGACATCAGCTTCCGACTCAGGATCACACTCACATGCTGGTGAACTGTAAACGTTGATCCGATGTAGATGCTGTGGGAAAGAGGCATGATTGAAGCGGAGTCTTATGATGGTAGAAATCGTGGATCGGTCCAGATGTGTCCTCATGAACCACGGCTGTGAAGGGATCCGAGGTTGTAGCACTGCGTAATAACCGCCTTTTGTCTGTTGAGAAACGTTCCACATTTCCTGCCATTGTTGTCTTGCGTGATCCTTGACTGCACGTAAGTAGTCTGTATAAGGAAGCTGCAGATCCAGGACGGTGCCTGACGTTGCCGCTCGTTTGGCTAATGCATCGACTTCATCATTATAGACGATACCAGAGTGGGAAGGTACCCACAACAAATGGATCGTCCGGCCCGTGCGTGTGCTGCGAATATATTCAGATATCACATCCAAGATATAACTGTTGGTCGTTTTGTTCCATCGACTGTACTGAATGTTTTTAAGAACGCTTTGCGAGTCAGATACTATCAATATCTTGGGGAAGGAACTGCTAGAGACAAACTTAAGTGCTTCCAAAACTGCCACTGTCTCCGCCGTAAAAATAGAAGTGCTCGTAGGCAGTTTGAACGTTTTGCGGATCTGGATCTGAGGGCAGAAAAATGCGCATCCTGTACACTCTTCTTGCGGAATTTTGGAGCCATCAGTATATACACAGAGAAAACCCGGCCATTGTGCTTGAACGAGACGATTGAAGCCAACGTTGACATTAGTACTGTCCAGCCAGGTCGTACTTAAATAATGGACTGGGATCTGAGAGCAGAGCGTTTGAAGATCATATTCAAAAACAGGTAGATGCGCTGAACGCCGTATAGAATGTATGACAGGTGACCAAGTGTCAAAGCTGGCACAAACGGCTGGCACTTTATTCCTTCTGTGTGATGCAATCCACAGTCGATAAATGCAGTCTCTACTTTGATAGACGGAACTGTCCATAATGGCCATGTCTTGAATGTAGAATTTGTCCGATAACATTTGGCGCCTAATGCTCAAGGGCATCTCCCCTGCTTCTATTAAAAGGGCGTTGGTGGGCGTCGATTGCATGGCTCCAAGACAGGTACGAATGGCTCTATATTGAAGAGTATCTAATTTGGAGAGATGAATCTTTGACGCAGTGTGGTAGAATTGACAGCCATAGTCTAATCGAGATCGAATTATCCCTCGGTACATGGTGAGTAAAACACTCTGGTGCGCTCCCCACCAGACACGAGTGAGTGATCTGATTACATTTAAACCTTCTTCACACTTGGTAACGGTGGATCGGATGTGGGGCGCCCAGCTTAACCGAGAGTCAAAAATCATCCCCAGAAATCGAACGAGAGATTTTATTTGGAAGGTGTACTTGCCACAGGTAATGTGATCTTCAGTGCGAGCTTACGTCGACTTGGAGAAGGGAACGACTGCTGTTTTCTCAGCCGAGATCTCCAGCCCATTGATAGAGAGCCACTCATCGATGTGTTCGATGGTTGTGGTTAATGCCGTTTTGGCCTGAAGATATGAAGCAGCAGTAGAATAAACACATATATCATCAGCATACTGTAGGATTTTTGTGGGGGGAGTAAGTATGCGTTCTAGGTCGTGCGTATATGGAGTATACAGGAGAGGACTTAAAATTGCACCTTGCGGCAAGCCCTGGGAGACATAAAAAGGTCCGATCATGGTACCTTTGAAACGGACGTAGATCGTTCTTTGAGTAATCAGGGTACTGATACCGTAGATCATCCGTGAAGGAATTCCGAATCCTGCCAGCTTGTCCAAGAGTATCGGTATTTGTACGTGATCATATGCATCCTTAACGTCAAGAAAAGCTGCCACTACTGTCTCTTTCGTTTGAAAGGCTGACGTGATATTTATATTAAGAAAAAACAGGTTATCCATGGTCCCTTTGCCTTTTCTGAAGCCGTATTGACTCCGAGGCAACAAATTACTTTTTTCAAGCCACCATTCTAGTCTCCTTTTTACCATTCGTTCCAGTGTTTTTGCAACGCACGACGACAAGGCAATAGGTCTATAATTAGTACCGACATTTGGATCTTTACCATGTTTGAGAATTGGAATTATTACTTGCGTCGTCCATGTTGATATGAGGTCTTTCTTCATCCAGTACTGATTAAAAATGTTCAAGAGAAAGTCTTTCGCTTCTATAGGCAGATGTGCAAGCATAGAGTAATGTATATGATCAGCGCCAGGGCAACTGTCGCTCGATACTTTAATAGCTTCGTTGAGTTCTTCTATAGAGAAAGGACGAAGGAGAACATGATAGCGGTCTTCTTCAGCAGGGAACCGATGGTTTAAAAATGGCACCGTGGGAGGAGCGATTGTATCTATGAATTCCTCTAACCAGGCCGTGGTAGCAGGAGGGGAGGAAGACAGTCTTCTTGTTCTAAAAGCTTTTATTTTATGCCAGATGCTTGCCATACTGGTTTCATTATTTAAGGACAGGCAAAATTGTTTCCAACTGTCCTTCTTGGTTTTCTTCAGGAATTTGGTAACTCGCTCATTCACTTTTTGTACAGCCAAGAAGTTGTCCAATGAAGGATTCTGACGATAGGTTTTCAAGGCGAGTCGTCGCTTCGTAACTTCCCGAGAGCATTCCGAATTCCACCAAGGAGGAGAACGGTGCTTCATTACTGTAAATTCTTTTTCTTAGGGATACTGATGCCAGCTGCGACGTTCATAGCACTGAGTAAAACTGGGTATGCATCGTCGTCCCGTAAGTCACGTCTCGTATTTGCGAGTGCCCGGCGAACCGTTTCCTTATAAGAGGCCCAATTGGCTTCCTTGATTTTCCACGTACTATTAGAGTAACAGATGTGCGTAGTATCGACGTTGATGTTAATATGAAACTCTATTGGGAGATGATCGGATCCCATTGAATCCTTTTTAACGCACCAATTAAATATTTCAGTAAAGCAGGGGGTGCAAAGAGTTACATCAACTGCAGAGGGTCTACGGAGAGGTGAAGTTATCATAGTAGGAGAGCCATCGTTGAGTATCACTAGGTTATTACCTTCGATAACGCTTATCAAGGTCCTGCCGTTCCTGTCTGTCACGTCTCCTCCCCAGGCTACATGGTGGGCATTCACGTCTCCAGCTACGATAAAGGGAGGACGAAGCTGACTTATTAACTGTCTCCAGTCATCTTCCACGATACTGTGGTGGGGAGCGTTATACAACGAGACAACTGTAAAGGTTTTGTGGGCAGTTCGTATCTCCACAGCAACTAATTCAAGGTTGGTGACAGGTACGTGTAACGTGTGTGGTCGATGCGGCAGCGAAGTTTTTACCAGTATAGCTACGCCGCCCCACCCATCGAGACGGTCTTCCCTTACTATAGAATAATTTTGAAAGCGAACAGTTCGTTCGAATTTGAACCAAGTTTCACATAACAGAACGATATCAGGCTGACTTACGAACAGTTCTCGTTGCAAGCTTTTTCTATTAGAATTAGCCGATCTCGCATTCCACTGCAATACTTTTAAAGCCGCCATAATTTAGGGAGAGAGAGATTGAAATATGCCAGTAACGAAGTGTCGGATATCGGAATTGTTCATAGCACTATTTTGTCTCATGTTTTGCATGACAATATCAATCACATTTATTATCTTATCTATAAGTTCAGCATGACCTTGAGGCTGTCGTTGATTCGGCGCTTGTGGGGTTGCTAATCTGTGAGCAGCAGGCTGGTATGGATTTTGGCTGATAGGAGTGAATGAATGTTGCATGGGATATAACAGGCTGCGGTACTGAGACCACTCACGAACGTTACTTGGGTTGTTTACTTGCGCCTGCCGCCGGGGAGGCCGGTAAGCGACGTGTGTCTGCTGGGGCACAGTTGCACACTGAGTTGCGTCCCCACTTCCGCGTTGTTGACTCTGCATGCTTGCGGCGGGCAGCGGCGGGAAGAGTTGTGGGTTTTGAAAGTCCGGAGAACTCAAATTTGTTGGAGCGGGAATGATCGGAGCCGGCAAGTGATGTTGTTGAACCCCGGTGACGGATGCGTAGGTTGGCATACGAGCAATAGACAGCGCATCCCTGAAGTCAATGTTATTGAACGTAGCTAATTCTTGAGCTCGTCGCCGTATATGGTGTTCCGGGCAGGAATGGTCCGTGGATGCGTGTTGTCCCCGCAATGAGCGCAAATAGTGATAGATGAGACACAGGATTCAACATTATGTGGACCACTACATTTAATGCAACTCATCTGAGATCGACATTGTTTGCTGATGTGCCCGTAACGAAGACAATTAAAGCACTGCCTGACAGTTGGTACATAAAGGTCTACGGGACATCTTGTTCCGTGAATAGACACGGCTTCCGGTAAGGTTTGAGAGGCGAAGGTTAACAAACAGGTCTGCAATTTAACGATTTGGTCTTTACCATATCTCTTCGTAAACCTCCGAACGCCTACAACAGGGAAGGGAGATTGTACGACTTCCAAAATCTCCGCTTCTTCAAGGTTGGTGTCTACTTTCCTGATTACTCCCAGCTTATGGACAACAAAGGAAGGAATGTAAACTTCTATATTTTTTGACTTTAATACCTCACTGGTAACTAGGAAATTAGCCTTGTCTGGGGTTTTCAGTTCCACCTTAACTTTTGTTTTTCCTGCTGAAGAGATGTTAAGGGTAGAATTCTTCACTTCTGGCAAGGAAATATGCAATAATTTCCCTAGTGCCATAGGGTGCAAGCGGCCTAAGTTTTTGTCCAAACATTCCATATAAACTACGAATGGTCCCCTATCTGTACGTTTGTAAAAGTTGAGAGACCTCGGTGTAGGTGCAGGTCCCACAGGAGGGGTGTTAGTTGCAGCATGTTGGTTAGGAGTGAGCCCAGAAGCAGTTGCTACAGGGGGGTCAGCTACATTTGAAACGTCAGTTACAGGTAAGGGTTGATTAGCGTCTGCTATGAAGGTTTTGGAATTTCTTAAATCCAGACTGACCTCACTTTGTCGCTTGTTTCTTGTAGCGGAGAAGCTGGAGGAATCCTGTTCCGATAAATCCATATGCTCTTCTGCCGGCTGTATTCCACATTCTCCCCGAACAACTGCTAACGAGTGGCTGATCACAGCCGTCGTGTTGTCCAGTGTAGTTCCTGGAGGAGCTGGTAAGGGTGCTGCATCTGGATGTAGCCGCTGGGCAGGTGGTTGTTGTTGATGTTGTCCCATAGGGGCGTCTAAGTCACCACCCCCTTCTCCATACACCCCACCATACGTGGCGGGGCTTGCCGTCACCGATAGTAATGTCAGGTGTTAATGTGCCTAACAGAAAACCGTACCAAACGAAAGCTGTTACGCGCGTGCACTAGTAGGTAAACACAAGCGTCACACGGAAGAGCGACCGCGTAGCACGTCTTAACACTTCCGCTTCTGCAAGCGAACTGCCGTTCACAAAGGTTGTGGCTATGGTCTGCACAATGATTGGTACCAGCCAGCAGGTGAAGTGGCCCACCATTGTCAGCATGTAATGGTTGCCTTGGGACTGAGGGAGCTGACCTACTGTATCCACACAGACTCACGGCAAACTGTGTGGCCTGTTGGGTAAGAAGGCATCACATCTAAATCTACATCATATTCCGCAAGCTTCCTAATGGTGTGTGGCAGAGGGTAATTTCGATACCACTATCTGATCCCTCCAACCCTGTTCCACCCACGAATAGAGCGTGGGAAGAATGATTGTTGATAAGCCTCTGTATTGGCTCTAATTTCTCGAATTTTCTCCTCGTGGTCAATACGCGAGATGTATGTGGGGGGAAATAATATGTTGTCTGACTCCTCCTGAAAAGTGATGTCTTGAAATTTCAGTAGCAAATCTCTCCGTGATGCACAACGCCTCTCTTGTAACGACTGCCAGTGGAGTTTGTTTAGCATCTCCATAACGCTCTCTCGTCAGCTAAACGATCCCGTGACGAAACGCGCCGCTCTTCGTTGGATCTTCTCTCTCTCCTCTATCAGATAGATAAATAATACTCAAGAATCGGGCGAACAAGTGCCTTATAAGCATTTCTTTCGTGGATGAGTTACATTTGTTAAGATTATTCCGACGAATCTGAGTCTGGTGTCTGCTTTTTCCACTATCTGTTTTATATGGTCATTCCACTTAAGGTCGCTCTGGTTAATTACACCTAGATATTTTACGGCAGACATTGTCTCCAGCTGTTTGTCATCAATAGTGTAGCTGTACAGTAGTAGATTTCTTTTCCTATTATGCGCAATATGTTAGACTTACTTACGTTCAGAGTCAACTGCCAGAGCCTGCACCATTCATCAGTTCTCTGCAAATCGTTCTGCAAATTCTTACTGTCTTCTGGCTTTGCTACTTTGGTATAACCAATTGCTTCATCTGCGAATAGCCTTAAGGAACATCCGACGCTTTCTACTGGATCTTTTATATATATTGTGAACAGCAACGGTCCTATCACACTTCCCTGCGGTACTCCGCATATTACCTCTATATCTGTCGATTTTTTTCCGTTAAGAGCGACGTGTTGAGTTCTATCTGCAAGAAAGTCTTGGATCCAACCGCAGGTCTGCTCCGACACTCCGTAAGCTCGTATTTTCTTCATCAAACGTCAATGCGGAACGGTGTCAAATGCCTTACTGAAATCAAGGAACACGGCATGAACGTCAGCGCCGTTGTCCACTGCTCTGTGGATCTCATGGAGGAACAGAGCGAGCGGGGTTTCGCAGGATCTCTGTTTGCGGTATCCATGTTGATTTTTATAAAGGAGCTGTTCATTTTCCAAGAACGTCATATTTCTTGAACATAAAACGTGTTCCATAATTCGTCAACAGATTGACGTCAACGATATAGGTCTATAATTGTGTAGATCTGCCTTAAGGCCTTTCTTAAATATAGAAATGACCTGCACTTTTCCCAGTCGTTAGGTACTTTTAGTTGCTCAAGAGATCTACGATAAACTGATGCTAGAAGGGGAGCAAGTTCTTTCGCATAATCGTTATAGAATCTTGTAGGTATCTCATCTGGTGCTGGCACCTTTCCACTACTAAGCGATTGTAGCTGCTTTTCAATTCCGCGATCCGTTATCTCAATATCTGCCATTTCGTCGCTCGCACGACGATTGAAAGGAAGGATCTCTGTTGCCTTCCGTTTCGGTGCCGGTGTGGTCGCTGAGAAAATGAATAGATGATTTTGACCCACTTACTGATTTTACATACGACCAAAATCTCTTAGGGTTTTTACTCAGGTCGGTTGACAACGTCTTACTTTCGAAATCATTGAACGCGTCTCTCATTACTCTCCTTACGGTCAATTTTGCTTAGTTCAACTTTTTTTTGTCAGCTACGTTTTTACTTCTCTTCAATCTGAGCTGAATTGCTCATTGCTCACGTAGCGCTTTTCTAAAACGACTATTAAACCATGGTGGATCTTTCCCTTCCCTTAAAACCTTACTCGGAACACACTTGTCTATGGTATATTGAACGATGCCTTTGAATTTTTTTTTCCATTTGCATACACGCACAGGTACAAGTATGTGCCTATCAACTTTGGCATTCTGTCAGGCAGTGCAGTTTTTCCAGAGTCCTGGCCAGACGAAGTGTGCAACCAGAACTGACACTATGGTGATGAAGCTGGGGTGTAACAGTCGAAATCACTGAACCGGATTTTCTCTCGAAGTAATGATTGGTGTGTGTCCATTTAAACATCACATTAAACTTGTGGGTAGAGCTAATTCTAGCTGTCGTCCTCTGAAGGTGCCATGGTGGAGGATTTCCAGTTGTTTGAGAACCTCCTGTTCACATTGTCAAAGTTTACAAGAGGAGAGATAGTGGCATATGCTCAGGACAAGCACTTGGCGATGATATTGTCTATTCCAAAGATATGCCAGATTTCTGTGGAGAACTGCAACACATACTTCAACTGCTGGAACTGGCGCAGCAAACACTTCGTGTGGTTGTTTCAAAATGTATGGGTGATGAGCTTGTGGTCAGTGAAATCAATACATGGAGAGGCTACCATAGATGGACAGAAGTATTTCGCTACCTCACATACTGCAAGCAACTCATGGTCGGAAGCACTAAAGTGAATTCAGTTCCGATAGCTTACATGAGATGAATCTGAATGGCTGCCACATGCTGCCGAAGTGTTGCTTTAGCACTGCGGCTATGGTGGTCTGGCTGGCACCCATGACCACGGCTATTCCAGTGTCACGCACTGGGTGAGAGAGCAGCATCGCTTCTGTGAGGTTCAATTTGGTCTCTGTGAAGCTACCTACCCTGACATACAAACCACGACACTATTCAGACACACACAAATATACTACATTCATGTTCCTCCCAGAGGACACACATTCCATTAAGACTGGGAGCACTCACAAATAATTTAGTCCACAAAAAAGTTACAGCGAATAAATTGACTCCCATCAAATCCAAATGACAGGGTACCCCACAGAATACAATCCGAAATCTATAACAAAAACACTGTACCAAATAAATAGAAGGCACACACAAATAATTAATCCTATAAAATCAGTTACAATGAATAAAGGACCCCCACACATCAAAGTCAAATTACTGGTAGTCCCAAATTCGTAGATGCCGTAGAACTTCTAACGCAGAAAGTGAATCTAATTTCACGCAGCTAGTGTTGGTAGCAAACTCTTGGCGTATGAGAAGGCGAAGTCCTTAATCTGGCTGTATCCGCCTGGAGCTTTGCTTTTCCTTTCCTTCCTCATGCCTCAGCCTTGCTAGCCGCTGCGGTCATAGCTAGGTAGGGACGTGGCCCGAACGCTCGCACCTGCGGAGCCCTGTTTGCCCAGGTCTGAGTTGGGATATCTGAAAATGTGACGTGTGACGAGAAAACATTAATAGAGAGGGTAATAGCGTAGCATACAGGAGAAGAAGCCACTGACTGTTCTGAGAACAAAAAGGTTTGCACCCCATTTATTGGACATAGATTTCCAAGAACATTATTTCTTAAATTAATGTCGTGCATGTGGGACTGTGATCTGATACTTTTTAGCAGTACCCTCCCGATGAAACATTAAATTTTTCTTGTGCCAATATTGCATGTACTTAGAAGACAAATACTACAGTCTTTGTAAGACTTGGTTTAACAGTCAGTACATTATCCCTGCGATATGTTGACATAGCATACAGAACTTTGGTAATTTTTATCTTCCACCTGTTTAAACATTGGATGCTATACGGCGAGTGCAAGACCTTCTGCCAAAAGAAAATGTCTTGACCATTATATTACACTGAAGAGCCAAAGAAAATGACACACCTGTGTAATATCGCGTAGGGCCCCCTCAAGTACGCAGAAGTGCAGCAACACGACGTGGCATGGACTCGACGAATGTCTGGAGTAGTGGTGGACGAAACTGACACCATGAATCCTGCAGGGCTGTCCATAAATCAGTAAGAATACCATAGGTGGAGATCTCTTCTGAACAGCACTTTGCAAGGCATTCCAGATATGTTCAATAATATTCATGTCTGGGGAGTTTGGTGGGCAGCGGAAGTGTTTAATCTGAGAAGAGTGTTCCTGGAGCCACTACGTAGAAATTCTGAACGTATGGGGTGCCGCATTGTCCTGCTGGAATTGCCCAAGACCGTCGGAATGCACAATGGACATGAATGAATGCAGGTGATCAGAGAGGATGATTACATACGTGTCACCTGTCAGACCCGTACCTAGATATATCAGGGGTGCCATATTACTCCTACTGCACACGCCCCACACCATTATAGAACCGCCACCAGTTAGAAGAGTCACTGCAGACATGCAAGGTCCACGGATTCATGTGATTGTCTCCATACTCGTACACGTCCATCCCCTCTATACAATCTGAAACGAGACTCGTCCGACCAGGCAACAAGTTTCCAATCATCGACAGTCCAGCGTCAGTGTTGACGGGCCCAGACGAGGCATAAAGCTTTGTGTCGTGCAGTAATCAAGGGTATACGAGTGGGCTTGCGGCTTGCGGAGTATGGATGTAGATGTAGATGTAGACCTTCCGCTCTGAAAGCCCATATCGATGATGTTTCGTTGAACGGTTCGCACGCTGTCACTTGTTGATGGCCCACCATTGAAATCTGCAGCAATTTGCGGAAGGGTTGCGCTTCTGTCACGTTGAACGATTCTCTTTAGCCGTCTTTGGTTCCGTTGTCAGAATCTTTCTCCTTCCGCAGCGATATCGGAGATCTGATGTTTTACCGGACTGTTAATATTCATGATATAGCCGTGAAATGGTCGTACGGGAAGGTCCCCAGTTCATCGCTGCCTCGAAGATGCTGTGTCCCATCGCTCGTGCGCCGACTATAACACCACGTTCAAACTCACTTGAATCTTGATAATCTGCCATTGTAGCAGCTGTAACCGATCTTACAACTGCGCTAGACACTTGTCTTGTATAAGCGTTGCCAACCGCAGCGCCGTATTCTACCTGTTTGTCTCTGTATTTGAATACGCATGCCTATACCAGTTTCTTTGGCGCTTCAGTGCATTTGTATGCATGCTGAACAGTGTTGGTGCTTGCATACTACCAACTTCATTCCTTTGAAGCAGTGGCGGCCCTAGGCGAAAACTGAAAGTCGGCGACGAACCACCTTTGCGAGGCCCCTTTCAAACTCCAGTCAGAAAGAAAATTTTAAATTAAACGGTAATTATATGGTAATAATAATTAAACACAGATTTTATTATTATAATATACAGTGATTACTACAATGACAAAAATTGCATTAAACAAACACATTAAAATAAATGAAACTTCCGGCTTTTCACCTCACTGAATTTTTTTAAGATTACGTCGTAGTTAACACCAGCCGCTATTTCCGCTTCAGATGGTAGTATTGACAACGCAGATAGTCTTTCTTGACTCATCGTGCTTCTTAAGTATGTCTTAATCAGTTTTAACTTTGAGAAACTTCTCTCAGCAAAAGCTGTACTGAGCGAAACTGTGAGCATTATTCTGATTGTTATGTAAAGATTTGAATATACTTCTTCGAAATTAATTTGTAATATGTACTGAATAAGTTGTTTTGCGTCTTTGATTCAGTCCTGTAGTTTGGATTTTAAAAGTTGGGAGTTCTTCATAAAGTTCGATAGGCTGTTATGTTGCCATTTTCAGCTTCTCGAAGTACTGTACCTAAATCATTACAATGTTTGCTAAGGTCGTCCTTGGATAACGATTTCAAATAATACGTACCGTAAATAAATGTTAAATTCAAATATTCGTTGAGCGCTTCGAAGCGACATTGTGTCGACTATCACAGCGTCTATCATTATGTTAAAAAAGCTATCTCTGTACTGAACTTCAGCAGATTGTATATGTTCATCAATTTGTTCATAACCGAATATTCGTTTTTTCTGTGCTGTTCTTTCTTTTTAACTGTGACTCAATTTCGTAACTACTTTTTTCTACAAACAATCGAGCGTCTGCAACGCTTGTTTCAAATCCTGTGTTAAGGAATCCTTGAATGTAGTTACGCAATGGACGTAAAGTACCAACAGCGATTTACAAGTTCACTTGAACCGATTGCCATAGTTTACTCACACTGTTGACATGTAGTAAAATCTCATACCACACGTGTATTGCAACAATAAACTCAAAAGTTAACATTTCCTTCAAGACTGCATAACAGTCGCTAAGAGTTTCGGAATCATCAGTTCTATTTTTGAGCTCACTCACACTTTCGATGACATCATCAACTTGCAAAAATACATCTACGATTCTATTTCAGACAGAGGCTTAAATGTCAATTTCAAATTAGTTTTTATAAGCTTCCAACGTTTGCTTGATTTTGTAAAAAGCACATACATTTTATTGGTGAAGCCGGAAAGCGTTTAAGCAGTTGGAGAAGCGATCGCAGCATCTAGCAAAGGCAAATTCCTCACGGCGTGAACGAAGCTCGTGGATTAATATCATAGAGTAGAAATATCTCTGGAGTGAGCATTCAGAAGCGCAGAATTGATTTTGTGTTGTCAACATACGTTGTCACAATGGTCACGTAATCTCGGGACGCCGTAGATTTGTCCGACATTTGTCCTATAAATTTTGAATGTTGTCATATCGCTTGTAAATACAGATTCCCTTCATAAGTGCTGTGGATTTAGTATAGACGTTTTGCAGGCACCATAGCAGTTTACGTCTGATATTTGAAGTAACTTGAGCTCTTAGCTTTGAAGAGCAAAATGAGCGAGCATGACGTCACAGAAGCTTCGCGTCAGCATGTATTTACAATGTCAAAAAAATGGTTCAAATGGCTCTGAGCACTATGAGACTCAACTGCTGTGGTCATAAGTCCCCTAGAACTTAGAACTACTTAAACCTAACTAACCTAAGGACATCACACACATCCATGCCCGAGGTAGGATTCGAACCTGCGACCGTAGCGGTCGTGCGGTTCCAGACTGTAGCGCCTTTAACCGCTTTTTTTTTTTTTTAATCTCATTTTGTTCGCTTTTGTTCGTTGCATCTGCTCGGGGCGGACGTCGTAAGACATCCGTTTTAAGTTCGTTGTTAATCGATTAACTCAGTTTTTTTATTACAGAGGGCAACTAACCCTCTGACCGAACACGCTGAGCTACCGTGCCGGCACCGCTCGGCCACTCCGGCCGGCATTTAAAATGTCTTTCATGTCACATCTCGTCAAGTCGCTTAACACTGTACCGAACGGCAAAATTGGGGTTTTGAGTCATCATCCCTAATATGCATAAAATGTTAGAGTATAGTATCAGAACTGAGGAGCTAACAACGACAAAGTTTGTCAATGGCTGAAGTAAACTTTATAACCTATGTTCTTAAGCAGTTATGTTTGGTAAATTACTTAGAAGTGAGACAACGTTTCAAAACATCGACAATTATTTGCTAGGGAAAATATGTACATTCATACACATCAAAGAAAGCTTCAAACGAATTAATGAAGCCTGTTAAACTTATCCATTATGTTTTTTTCTTACGTAATTAATAACGTCATAAACAACTGTATTTTACTCCTTCATTAAAGCTGACTTGTTTGCTTAAAATGTCATATGGTGGAATTTGCTTCGTCTACTTATGTTCTTATACTTATACATTGTGGGCGTCAGCGCTGTTGTGTTATCGTAAAACCTAAATAACTTTTCGCCTTCAGATATACGACCTCGGTTGTGTAAGAAAGTGGAAAAAATATCCCAGTCGTCATGGAACATCTCCAATTTGTCACTAAAACAAAGCGCTATTATAAAATAAAGATTATGAAGATACAACAGTACAAAATCCACTATTATAAGGAGAATGAGCGCGGCGAAAATAGGTTAACTTAAGATGCTAAGTGACTGGTACCGCCAAAATTTTCTTCCCGAGAAACCTTGACGTAACGTGAAATGACGTGACGTTCCGTTGACGACCTGTGCGAATGTCTCCATTCGAAAGGTATTGTAGAATGTTTTGATGTTATGTGACAAGACGTGACGTCACCTGATGGCGGACGTGAATTGGCATTAAACAATCGACGTCGTCCCTAGATCACGTGGCAATTTCAGTTTAATGTTGACAACATGCGCAGGACGCAATGCTCACTCCAGAGACATTTCTGCTCTATGATTAATATTGAGTGTTCTTGTTCTAACATCTTTATAATGCCAACCGTATTGGTACCGTTGTCATATCCCTGTCCTCGACAGTTCTGAATGTCTTGGCCATTATCTTCTGGTTCGTTTAAAATAGCATTTGTCAAATATTCTTCCGTTGTTTCTGCGAGTGCAATAAACACAACGAAATATTCCTCCATCTCTCCAGTTTTGTAATTACAAAATCGCAATATTATTGATATTTGTTCCTCACGCTTCGAATCCCTGATACAATCGAGAATGAAAGCATAATATTTTGCCGGTTTTACTCTGTCCATAATTTGTTGATAACAGATTTGGACATTAATGTAATTAATTCATTGTGTATGTCGTGGCTCAGATAATGCTCACAAAGCTGCTTTTCGTTAATATGTTGCAGGTGCTCTTTTAGTGTTAGATCATCTTTGGATAACTATTTAAATAGTTCTATAAAATGTCCACTATTTCCGCTATCGTTCAGGTTAAAATCTAAACGCCAGATTTTGGTAAGTATTTTGTAATATCGATCAATCATTATACCACCACTTCGGTGATTCCCTAATCAGACGCTCGTTTTCCTTATCCATTGTTTTTCCCTATTATTTCCGTTACAGAATTCCATCAATCTAATCATGCGCTCAATGTGTCCTTGACTTTGTTCATGTCTTTGCAAAGTCCTACTCAGATCTTTCCAATCACAACATCCTTCTTTTACCATCTGTTTCTGCAAACGTGAAAAAAAGTCGACATGGAGAGCAAGAAACTTTATCTTGAGATATGGAGTAAGCTAACCACTTGCGATATTGCTTTTCGCCGTTATAAATTTTCTAGTAAAATTAAATTTAATAAAATGTCTTTTATTTGCATCTTTGGAGTAACTTTCATCAGGTGTCTCTACGTCTTGTTGGGGACCATTCTGAATTCAATCATGACGCTGCGAGTCTGTTACTTGAAATACCCACTTTCCCTTAACTGATTCTATAAATGACTCTCTTATATGAACGGTTTGCTCTTGATTATCACCTTTGAAGTCTTTATCTCGGATCACAACAGTTTCACCCAACTCTGATGCTGTAACACACAAGGTAACAGATTCATTCGACCGTGAAGCTGGTTCTGTTTCAGAAACTAAACACACTTGGATAAGAGCTTCAACGGAAGCCTCTGGAGCAGTTACACCTGAAGTTTTCTTAGGAAAGTTCATCATATTCGAACTCATAGCTTGGTTGGATATAATCTCCTGAGCCTTTCTTTTTCTTTTTGATGCATCAGATTCCCGTTTTCTCCTTAGGTCTCTGTCTCTTGAGGGTCCTCCAGACATGATGATCTAAAAAAGATTTTGTGCTAAGTACTTTGATAAGTACAGTAGGGTACTTAAAGTACTCAGTGTCATAGTATAGAGCGAATAGGCTGTGTCATTATCATACATGGCAGATTTAAAAAAAAAAAAAATCTGTCATGTATGATAACAGCCAAATAAATACGCCAGGAAATGTATTTGTATACTGACTTACCATAGGATAGGCTGTCTTTAGTATGTATGGCTGAAACTGGTACGACCACGCCTTCAGAGATAAAAAATTTGTTCACTTGTACCAGTTCAGTAACTTGAAAAAAGAGTGAAGTGCATTGGCCAAGACAAGGCTCCTGCCTGTATTGCCTCTTCCATAGAGCATTGCTGCATTTGCTTGTTGTTGGATCGAAGTGTCAATTAGGAAAACACTGTGCTTTCCAATCGGGCTGTGAATATGGTATAAAGAAAAGTAAGCGTATTTTCCGTTTAACATGCATGTTTCTTTAATACGGCGATCAGCTTCCTCTCTAGGTATATAATTTAATATTTTATTTTACAATTTTTTTTAGTCTTTATGTACGACTTTTTAACAGCATTTTCTCCTTGGAGTTCAATGCGTTACTGTCGTCTGGTGTGCATGCGCTAATTCGCGACAGGTAAATCCCGGCGAATCGTGTAATGTAATAGGCCTACCAGCACCAGGCTGCAGTCCCAAACTTGTACGCTTGGCGCGCTACCGCATAGGTGTACATATTAGATGAATCTTGTTATGGGGCTTAACTGTCGTAATGTTGCCAGACGACCCTAGATAAATACTTAAATACTACTACATTCATACGGAAATAGAGACGGACAACTAAGTATCTAAAATTTTAACAACTTTTCTGAGAGGCCCCCACAGGTGCGAGGCCGTCAGCGGTCGCTGACGCCATTGCTTTGAAGTCTTCACTCGCTTTTACTGTCACCAAACCAGACACACAGCCGTATGTTAGAAAGTACAGATTGAATGCTTAGAACAAAATGATAGTCTAAGAAATTTCTGTTTAGCTTTGCAAGATAACAATTTGTGGTTATAGTGGCACATCCCGCCTTCACGTCTTTTGCAGAAATAATTTACGATAAACCCTGAATTCACTTAGAAAACTTAAAAATACCGGTACTGAGTTTTTAAGCAACTTCTCAGTGTTGTTGTTTTGCACCTATTACATTTTAAAACATTCGACACTGCTATTTAAATACCATTTGCAATGCAAGTTACACGTGTACTGGACAACACAATCAGAAAATTTTTTTAGATAGGGGATATTCTACTTTTGAATGTTGTGTTCTCAGATTGATTAAGCCCTCAAATTGAACTATATGTTAATCTTTATTATGGTTATGTCATTCGGCAGTTCACACTGCACATTTACAGCACGTTTTATGTCGAGGTTAAAGTCAAATTACGCATTCTGTTATGTTTATACTGAAACGGAATTAACATTGACGAACATGAGAAGTGCTATTGGTATGCGATCCTTGCAGTATGAGAATTTGCTCCACCATGGAATTTTCCACAAAAATGTCTCGAGTATTCTTTGCAAGCATTGACTAAAACGTTGTTAAGTAAGGCCGGCCGTGGAACAGATTGACTCGCGTCCTTAGCAATGTAAAAATATCGGCATTTTTAAGTTTTTGTTTTTCAGTTATCAGTATAAAATAAATAACTTGATTACGGTTGGTGGGTGAACAATTATTTACTGTTGTATACTGAACAGAATGAGCCAAAACGGGCATGTAAAAGACGCTGTGAATTCTTTGAGATTATTTCGATGTATTGTGAGAGAAGAGTATCAACGTTCCGCTTGAAGAAAAATTTTAGGCAAAACAATCCGCATCGGCATTGCAGGTATGTATGTGATATTTCAAATTACGTACCGCTACAGCTTTAGCTCAATGTTGCGACATTGATTATGGGAGTCCAATTTAGCGATTAGTTAAAGTATATTTTGCGATATTAGCTTCGATTGCTTTACGGATATTTTTTTGTGTTTGTGTGACCATTACAACTGTAGAGTCTTTTTTTTTTTCCAAGCCGGTTGATTCGTTTTCACTCCGATAAACAAAGTTCTTGTGATACCGGGAACTTGATCTATATACCACTTATATAGACGAATATTCATAGCTGTGTATCACGATTTCCATATGAGGCATTTAGCTAAAGTGTATTTTGTGAAACTAGTTTCGAGTGACTTAAAGTTTTTGTTTCTGTTCGTACTGTGTATCGCGGGAGCCACCACAATTATAAAGCATTCTTTGAAAAATTTTATTGGTTTTCTTTCCGAAAAGTGGTTTAAGTCCTTCTCGAGATAACGATCTCGGTTTACTCAACTGCTTACATTGCTGCAGACCATACTGTGCGGGTACTCAACTCGTTTTTTTCCGATAAATGATTAATGATTTATGACTGAGCATCGTAGCTGTAATATTTATATACCTGACGCAATACTGACTGTTTAATTGTATTTCTTAGTATAACCAAGGGTAAGTTATCTTAGATGCCATCTTCTTTGTGTCTGACGCATATTCACAAATGATAATGGCTGGAAAGAAATTACGGTATACAGCAATCACTTTCCAAATTTACCATGATTGAGAAGTACGCTATAACTTTCACAGGTAGCCGGTTTAAACAGTTCTTCGTCGACAGATACTAATGTTTGAGGCCGGCGATTCTTTTATATTCGAGTTATAAACAAAAGCGTAATTTTAAAGGAACCATCGTGGCATTTGCTCGAGGCGATTTGGGGACAGCACGGAACACCTAAATCAGGATGGTTGAACACGGGTTGCAACCGTCGTCCTCCCAAATGCGAGTGAAGTGTGCTACCAACTGCGCCACCTCGCTCGGTGGGAATGTGATATAACATTGTAAATAGTCACGTTTTTTTTTTTTTTAATTAAGTTCGTGGGAGAAGGTGAGTGGATCTGTTTCATTTAATAACGTCATGGGAGAAGGTAGCCGGACCCAAGTTTACTAATATATCGAACGTGCGACTCCATTATCAAGACCCCGTTTATCCACCTTCCTTCTCTCATGATTTAATTAAATAGTAATTTTTACAGCTGGGCGCTCGATAATAGCGCTCACAGTGATACCCAAGACTTCTTGGAAATTACAAACAAAAGTTTTTGACTTTTTGTATCACTGTAGGCCGACTGTAAAGATTGAGAAGACGCAGCGGCTTTTTAATTGAACTATCCAAGTTTAAATTAAGACTACTGACTTTTTCTGTAGCGTCAGTGATGTGGTTCGTATAGATGTGTGTTAAGAATAGCGATCAAAATAATTGCCTCATAGAAATTTTCGCCAGTTTAAATCGCACACGTACAACCGCGTATCCATTGCCTCTTCGCCAAAAGAAATGTCTCAGAGGCTGGAACTGGAGCATGCGCCCTCAGAAAAAGTCTACATCCCATTCCATAGACCTAAATTAGTTCTGCACTGAACACACTGAGTGTTGTACTGTACCAGTACTTGAGTAATATTGTGAAACAGATTTCATCTAGGATAGTTTGGATCAAAGGCTCTTAAGACTTTATGTTCAGCTTTGGTCTGATTCTCACACTGACATTCCCAACCAGAAAGGAAGAGTGTAGGACAACAACTATTGATAATTTATTTCTAAATCCAACGTTCACAAAACAGATGTGAGTTTCATAATACATTCATACTCTGCTACCCATTGTAAGGTACATGGCAGAGGGTTTTTGCCACTGTATCATATATTAAGGTTTCCTCTGTGTACTCACGTATGAAGTGTGCGAAGTGTTTTATGTGACCATAATGGTCAAATGTCAGCAGTAAGACATACCCACAAATCAGATTTAGTTAAGAAGGAAAAAGTAAAATTTCACAGATTTGTGTAAGCTTATTCGGTTGCCGTATTAGGGCAAACATACAGGATGAAAACTGGGAATAAGTGTACCAAGAGCACACAGAAATTTAATTATTTCCAAAATTTATTCTTACAGTGCTAGGAATGCAAGTTTTCCTTTATAAGTCAGGAACAATTACTGTCGAAAGATGAAAGAAAGAGTATGTAACTCCCAGAATCAAAGTATTTTGTGCCAGGAAGAGAGAGATAGTTGTTTAATGCAGAGGGTCACACCTAATCTGGAATTAAAGCGCCAGTACAAGCAGATTTCAGAATTATTTTCACGTCATTAGAAAACCAAAAACCATGCCTTATGCACACAAAAATTCAAAACAACAAAGCCAAGGCAATTTGGATCCTTAAGAGACGATGAGGTAATAAACTCGATAAGACAAATTAGCAGTGAGATGGATGATATTACATTAAAGTTATTGACTGCTTACTTCAATGAATTCTTAATAACAGTAGCCAAAACCACATAGATAAATACTGGACAGTGAAAAGCAGCACAGTAACATACATTTATTAAAATGGAGATAATTCCTTATCTTTGATTACAGACAGATCCTCCTGTGTTTCAAAAATTTTTGAGACTGCAGTTTGCAACAGAACATTAAACTATTCTGATAATAACGGTATAATGGAACCCTTGTTTAGCTTTCATAAAGATTTCTCCACTGAGAAAGCAATGTATGATCTCCAAAACTCAATTCTGGTAGTTCTTAGCAAGAAAATTTATCCTGTTGGCATTTTCTATGTTCTTGCCAAGACCTATTATTGTGTAGCTCCAAAACCCTGCTTGCTGAATTGAAATGGTATGGTACTAAAAGTTTACATCTTGCACTAATTGAGTCATAAAGAGACAACTACACCAACAAATGATACAACAGAAAGAGTACAAAATTTATGTTGAGGTACCTAAGTTTGGGGTCCCGCAAGGTTTGGCACTTGGCTCACTCCAGTTCTTGACCTCTTAACCTACAAAAATTATTTAGTTGAGACACTGGGAGCTGTTTCCAAACTTATGGCATATTTTGATGATACTAGAGTACTGATGGAGAGCACAACCACACCCACTAGCAACACACAAGGAAAATAATGGATCTGGCTTACTTGTGCACAGCAAATAGTTTAACCATTAATTTTACAAAGTGTTACATTAACCACTGTTTACATTCAGAAGGTCAAAATATCAGTACTGTTTATGGGCCAACATAAAAATAAGCAAGTTGTATGGAACAGGCCTTGCACATGGGCCAGCCACAATGAAATGAAATGATTATATGGCCAGGAGTCCTCACCTGCAAAATTTCAGCCATCGACTTGCAAGTCTTTTCAGTTGACAGTACATTGGCTGCCTAGCGCATTGAAGACGATACAAATGATGACAAGACAACACCCTCTCCCTGAGCAGAGAAAATCTCTGGTCTGCTGGCTGTGAATCGAACCCAGTCCTGCTGCTTGGCACTCAGATTTGCTGATCACTCAATTAAGTTGGTGGACTCACTCATGGGTTGGAGGACTGGGAACGGGATTTGCAAAGTTCAACCATATCCTTCATCAGGCCTTTGACTACCTCTAGTCATGTTCTAAGATTAGGGATACACTACCAAAAATCCTACCCACATCATCCAAAGTAGAGTTTTATTGACCACCCAACTTACAGAATATCCTTGGGGGACAACCATTAATTATGTGCAGATATTAGAAAAAAAAAAACAAAACAAAAATTGGTCTCTCCTTCTCCCTTTGTGAGATATGGTGGCACCCCTGACCCCCCCCCCCCCCCCGCACCCCCTCCCCCCTCCTCATGTGAACTTTACTGTAATGTGGAGTAACATCAGCTTTACATGCATTATGGAGTATCACATCTGTCTCACTGGCTGACCTGTGGTGATTTTGACCCACGAGGTAGAGAACACCCTGAGTGAAATCTTGCACTTAATGTGGCACGTTTCAAATCAGGGAATCCTGGGTATGCTCACATATAAAGCATTCAGTTCAGTTCAGAAAAGATCTAAAGATTGGGGACACTATAATATTGTAATGCTCAGGATTAATTTTATAAAACAAAATGTCTCCCCACCCCTTAAATGAAATCTGATGAGATTTTGCCAAAATCCACCCCCACCCTAATTCTGAGATCACATAATTACTGGACGTCCTCTTGTCTATCTGTGTTTTACTCATGCACTCCATAGGTCATACACTTGCAGTTGGCTCAAGAGCAAGACCTGTCACATACACTCACCACCTCCTATTGCAGTCCAGTCACAGGTGTTTCCCACCCAGTCAAAGGCAGGCCCACCTGTAAACGTAGCCATGTTATATACCAGCTGTGCTGCAGTTTTATGGGAACATGCTTTCTACAGATGCGATTGTGATATGCTTCTTATGCATGGAAGTATTTTAGTTTTTAAGTCACAAAGCATGAGTGGTTGATTGTAAAAACTATAGATTTTACTGTACTCCAAATAAAAAGTATCTCATGGATTTAGGTCTGGCAGACTGTGGGGGCCATAGGTTTTTGAGATGATGCAGTCCCCAAAAAATTCTTCCTGAAGATGCATAGCAATATAGCTGTGTGCACAGGGGTTCCATCTTGTTTAACCATGGGTAGTTGTTTTCATCTTCCTTTAGCTGGACGATAAAATCAACGATCACTGAACAATATTGGTGACTGTTTGTTGTTTCTTCAAAAAAATAAAGGTCCAAAAATTAAAAAACAATTGAGCAGCTGTGCAAAAACAGGTACACCCAGTTCTGTTTTAAACTTACAACACAATCTACATCCTTTGTCCAGTGCACAATTACTCTGACCCTATCTCTCCAGCATATCCTGCAATCTCACAGTCACTCTGTCCTAAACCTCTGCTAACCTGTTTGCCACTGTCTCATCTTACCTTGCCTTTCCCTTTCTCTCTTCTCTCCACACCACTCCTTCCCCATCCATATCATGTACTGCCTTCTCCCACCACTCTTCTTCCTACCAGGTGGCCATTCACCCTCCCTCCCTCCGTCCCTCCCCCTCCCCTCTCTCTCTCTCTCTCTCTCTCTCTCTCTCTCTCTCTCTCTCTCTCTCTCTCTCTCTTCCTTCCCCATTTGCCACCCCTCTCCCTTGCTTTCTCCCCCTCCTTGTTTCCCTCTTCATCTCTATCTGTATTTCCTTTTTTTCCCCCTACCTTCCCCCTTCACCCTCTTCCTCTATCTCTTTTATGTTCAAGCCTCTGTACTCCTTTCTATCTTGTTGCTCAGGCAAGTGCCATCTGTTGAAAGACCTGCCCCATTCCCACAGCCCCTCCTTGCACCCTTCCATATCCCCTCCCCACCTCCTCCAACTGCTTTTGATAGTCAATAACCAGTCTCAATCTGCTATAGGTGAGTGGTTGCCTTTCACTTATTTTGTGTATTGTTCCATCCAGGAGTGACCATTATTGTCTTACAGGCACCCAAAGTAGAGATAAGTGGGCACACACTGGATGAGGCTGTGTTGTTGTTGTTGTTGTTGTTGTGGTCTTCAGTCCTGAGACTGGTTTGATGCAGCTCTCCATGCTACTCTATCCTGCGCAAGCTTCTTCATCTCCCAGTACCTACTGCAACCTACATCTTTCTGAATCTGCTTAGTGTATTCATCTCTTGGTCTCCCCCTACGATTTTTACCCTCCACACTGCCCTCCAATACTAAATTGGTGATCCCTTGATGCCTCAGAACATGTCCTACCAACCGATCCCTTCTTCTGGTCAAGTTGTGCCACAAACTTCTCTTCTCCCCAATCCTATTCAATACTTCCTCATTAGTTATGTGATCTACCCATCTAATCTTCAGCATTCTTCTGTAGCACCACATTTCGAAAGCTTCTATTCTCTTCTTGTCCAAACTATTCACCGTCCATGTTTCGCTTCCATACATGGCTACACTCCATACAAATACTTTCAGAAACGACTTCCTGACACTTAAATCTATACTCGATGTTAACAAATTTCTCTTCTTCAGAAACGCTTTCCTTGCCATTGCCAGTCTACATTTTATATCCTCTCTACTTCGACCATCATCAGTTATTTTGCTCCCCAAATAGCAAAACTCCTTTACTACTTTAAGTGTCTTATTTCCTAATCTAATACCCTCAACATCACCCGACTTAATTCGACTACATTCCATTATCCTCGTTTTGCTTTTGTTGATGTTCATCTTATATCCTCCCTTCAAGACACTATCCATTCCGTTCAACTGCTCTTCCAAGTCCTTTGCTGTCTCTGACAGAATTACAATGCCATCGGCGAACCTCAACGTTTTTATTTCTTCTCCGTGGATTTTAATACCTACTCCGAATTTTTCTTTTGTTTCCTTTACTGCTTGCTCAATATACAGATTGAATAGCATCAGGGAGAGGCTACAACCCTGTCTTACTCCATTCCCAACCACTGCTTCTCTTTCATGCCCCTCGACTCTTATAACTGCCATCTGGTTTCTATACAAATTGTAAATAGCCTTTCGCTCCCTGTATTTTACCCCTGCCACCTTTAGAATTTGAAAGAGAGTATTCCAGTCAACATTGTCAAAAGCTTTCTCTAAGTCTACAAATGCTAGGAACGTAGGTTTGCCTTTCCTTAATCTTTCTTCTAAGATAAGTCGTAAGGTCAGTACTGCCTCACGTGTTCCAGTATTTCTACGGAATCCAAACTGATCTTCCCCGAGGTCGGCTTCTACTAGTTTTTCCATTCGTCTGTAAAGAATTCGCGTTAGTATTTTGCAGCTGTGACTTATTAAACTGATAGTTCGGTAATTTTCACATCTGTCAACACCTGCTTTCTTTGGGATTAGAATTATTATATTCTTCTTGAAGTCTGAGGGTATTTCGCCTGTCTCATACATCGTGCTCACCAGATGGTAGAGTTTTGTCATGACTGGCTCTCCCGAGGCCATCAGTAGTTCAAATGGAATGTTGTCTACTCCCGGGGCCTTGTTTCGACTCAGGTCTTTCAGTGCTCTGTCAAACTCTTCACGCAGTATCTTATCTCCCATTTCGTCTTCATCTACATCCTCTTCCATTTCCATAATATTGTCCTCAAGTACATCGCCCTTGTATAAACCCTTGTATAAACCCTTGTATAAACCCTTGTATAAACTCCTTCCACCTTTCTGCCTTCCCTTCTTTGCTTAGAACTGGGTTGCCATCTGAGCTCTTGATATTCATACAAGTGGTTCTCTTTTCTCCAAAGGTCTCTTTAATTTTCCTGTAGGCAGTATCTATCTTACCCCTAGTGAGACAAGCCTCTATATCCTTACATTTGTCCTCTAGCCATCCCTGCTTAGCCATTTTGCACTTCCTGTCAATATCATTTTTGAGACGTTTGTATTCCTTTTTGCCTGCTTCATTTACTGCATTTTTATATTTTCTCCTTTCATCAATTAAATTCAATATTTCTTCTGTTACCCAAGGATTTCTATTAGCCCTCGTCTTTTTACCTACTTGAGCCTATGCTGCCTTCACTACTTCATCCCTCAGAGCTACCCATTCTTCTTCTACTGTATTTCTTTCCCCCATTCCTGTCAATTGTTCCCTTATGCTCTCCCTGAATCTCTCTACAACCTCTGGTTCTTTCAGTTTATCCAGGTCCCATCTCCTTAAATTCCCACCTTTTTTGCAGTTTCTTTAGTTTCAATCTGCAGTTCATAACCAATAGATTGTGGTCAGAATCCACATCTGCCCCAGGAAATGTCTTACAATTTAAAACCTGTTTCCTAAATCTCTGTCTTACCATTATATAATCTATCTGATACCTTTTAGTATCTCCAGGATTCTTCCAGTATACAACCTTCTTTTATGATTCTTGAACCAAGTGTTGGCTATGATTAAGTTATGCTCTGTGCAAAATTCTACAAGGCGGCTTCCTCTTTCATTCCTTCCCCCCAATCCATATTCACCTACTATGTTTCCTTCTCTCCCTTTTCCTACTGACGAATTACAGTCACCCATAACTATTAAATTTTCGTCTCCCTTCACTACCTGAATAATTTCTTTTATCTCGTCATACATTTCATCTATTTCTTCATCATCTGCAGAGGTAGTTGGCATATAAACTTGTACTACTGTAGTAGGCATGGGCTTTGTGTCTATCTTGGCCACAATAATGTGTTCACTATGTTGTTTGTAATAGCTAACCCGCACTCCTATTTTTTTAATTCATTATTAAACCTACTCCTGCATTACCCCTATTTGGTTTTGTATTTATAACCCTGTAATCACCTGACCAAAAGTCTTGTTCCTCCTGCCACCGAACTTCACTAATTCACACTATATCTAACTTTAACCTATCCATTTCCCTTTTTAAATTTTCTAACCTACCTGCCCGATTAAGGGATCTGACATTCCACGCTCCGATCCGTAGAACGCCAGTTTTCTTTCTCCTGATAACGACATCCTCTTGAGTAGTCCCCGCCTGGAGATCCGAATGGGGGACTATTTTACCTCCGGAATGAGGTAATGGATGAGGCTACGTCTTTGAATTACCTTGGTAACCAGAAGGGCAGTGAACTGGATAGTTAAAAAAAGCTCAGTTCCAGTTCCTTTACATTTAGAGACCTGGGTAATTTAGTCTCAAATCATAAAAGTCTTGTCAATTTGTGATCATGAATTTCTCTGGAAGAAATATGTGATAGACCTCTGCATCTTAAGTGTTAAGAAATAAAGTATTTTTCAATTTATCTTATTTTTTTGTAAATGGTATGGCCCTTTGAAGAATATATATTTTGAAAATAATTTTTAAAACAGTGGAAAACAAAAAATATAACTAATAAACCAAAGGTACTAGAGACCTGTCAGATGTTTTGCGTTTAAGCTCCCTCTTAGTGCGTTGACATTTAGTAGATATTCGTACACTTATGGGCTTCCTTCAACTTACAAATTTAAAATGAAAATACAAAATTTAAGTTATTTTTCCACTTTAAAAAGAATTCTAATTTGGAATGTTACATAATGCTATCTTTTCTCTCATGTTACCAGATACTAGTGATGTAATTATAAACAACAGCTTCTCTGCTCAAGCTACTTGTATTATGTAAATATTTATTACTAAAAGTATAAAAAATTTCATTTTTACAAATTATTTACTTGAAAACTCCATCCAAAAACTTCTGAGAATTACATAAAATATTGTTTGGTTAATATATTAGTAGTTGGTGAAAACACAATGAGCAATATTTTCTGTTTAAAGCGTTAAAAATTTTTCAACATTCTGCATATTTTTCATGCTGGATTTCTAGTGTAAAATATGCATGTTGGCAACACTGTTTAGAGTGCTCTTGCTCTTCTATTTATACGAGGGCTATCCACAAAGTACATTACGTTTTCTTTTGTGTCCATTAGGAGCGGGGCTAGTGTGGCCATCTTGGTGTCATGTCATTCCGCCGCTCAGTGAACTTACTGCTGTGCTAGGGAGAGGTTCGTGCTGTACTCCATTGAGTTACTGTGACAGTTTGAAATGTCAGTGTTAATTGAAAATGCCACGAAGTGTGAAGTGCGTGCTGTAATAAGGTTTCTGACTGCAAAAAACTGTACACCGATAGAAGTCTATCGGCAGCTTTGTGAAGTGTATGGGGACAACATAATCACTGAAGGTGGAGTGCGTCAATGGGTCATAAAATTTAAAAGTGGCCGATCTAACATTCATGACGAAGAGTGAAGTGGAAGACCCAGCATAGTGACTGCCGAACTCGTCGAAAAAGTCGATGCCGCGATCCGTGAAAACTGTAATTTTACAATAACGGAACTCTGTATGAGTTTTCCACAAATTTCACGAAGTTTGTTGCACGAAATCATTACCAAAAAGCTTGGTTACCACAAGTTTTGTGCAAGATGGATACCAAAAATCTTGACAAAGATTCAGAAAAATCAGCGAATGGCTGCAGCGTTAACGTTTTTGGATGCTTACGAGAAAGATGGTGACTCATTACTCAATCGCATTGTTACTGGTGACGAAACATGGGTTAAGCATGTGAACTGCGAGACAAAGTTTCAGTCAATGCAGTGGGGGCACACAAATTCCCCCCCAAAACCCAAGAAATGCATGCAAACAATGTCGGCAAGGAAGGTGATGGCGACTGTCTTTTGGGACAGGAAAGGTGTGATTTTTGTGGATTTCCTGGAAAGAGGCACTACAATAAACTCTCAAAGGTATTGCCAAACTCTGCACATCCTCAGAAGAGCAATACAATACAATCACAGGGGAAAGTTGGACTCAAAGATCTTGCTGATTCACGACAACGCCCGAGCCCACACAGCAAATGCCACTCGTGAAGTTCTCGAATCTTTTAAGTGGGAGTTGTTTCCTCATCCGCCGTACAGTCCCAACCTGGCACCGAGTGACTTCCACTTATTCCCAGCAATGAAGAAGTGGTTGGCTAAGCAGCGTTTTGATGATGATGCACAGCTTCAAGAAGAGGTAACCACGTGGTTGAAGGCGCAGGCGGCCGAATTTTACAACGGAGGAATTTCCCAGCTCGTCCATCGGTATGATACGTGCCTTACTTTAAATGGCAACCATGTAGAAAAGTAGTATTTAAGTGTGGCTTTCATCTGTATATAATAAAAAAAATTTCCAATACTTTATTTATTTTTAATTCCAAAACGTAATGTACTTTGTGGATAGCCCTCGTAACAAAGAGTGAGAACTTGCACATAAACCATTCTGCATCAAGTTTTGTGCATGGGTTGAACTTTTTGTTAGATACAATGTCAGCGAGGAAATACAGTAGTGAAAGAGTGAGTTATGTGGACTATGAAAAAAAGACACAATAGATGGTGTTTAAGGAAAAGTGAAAAACACCTCACAGTTGGAAATCTGTCAGAAGCATTTCAGAAATACCTTAGTCCTCAAGGAACGGTATTAGCATCACATCCATTGTGAAGGCATTGCTACACTCACTACAAGAATAAAGTAACTGACAACCCACCTGAACAATCACCATCATCCAAATGTGTAACTGAAGCAGGCAGAGCAGATGTTTATATTCCTGCATGTGAAGTTACTGACTTGTTGAATGTCAGCATTACTGGTGTAGCCCCACTACATCTCCCTTAGACATGCAGGAAAGGTAAGAAGCACAAGAAGAAAACAGTAAGTAAAAAGAACAGTGGAAGAAATTGAAACAAATTTTACACAAGCAACGTTTTCAAAACATTGAGAAGTGTATAATGTAGATACAGTTGGTGCAGAACCTGGAGATAATGATATGTACATGAATGTAATGTGTGGTTTCAAAACCTAAATACTGCTATCTCAGCAGTCACCTATACTGAGAAGGTACAGTTACTGACACTGATACCAGGTATCTACTCTAAGCAGCAGATACAGAAATACATACCCACTTCCTCATATTATTTGATTTTAAAAACTCACAAAATAAATAAGAGGAAGGTATTTGGGCACATCCATATTCTTACTGTGGGCATCCATTGCGGGATGATATGCTTACTGTTGCTCTAGAATATTACCTAAGTGATGACAAAGACTGCAGCAGGCGAAGTCCTAACCAGGCTGATGTTATCTCTGTTAGTGAAAATGGTGAAAACATTAAAAAGGTAGAAAGCTATACAACAATATCAGTAAGAGAAGCATATCTCCTAATGAAAAAGGAGAACCAAAATTTAAAAATTTTACTCCTCGCTACCAAACTGGGTAAAATGTCAGCCGGTGAGAGAAGCATTCACATGTATTTAGTGGACTGATTTGAGACTTGTTTGTTTCACCACAAGCAGTGTCACAGGAAGGAAGTACACAGAAACAGACCTGATGCTACTGTGTATATGTCAAGAGCTGCAAGATAAATTATAGTTGCAGGAGTGTGCAAAGTGCCCTGGTGCTGAAGTGATGACTTTTGAAGCAGTACACCTTCAGAATAGTGGCAATGACATAACCTATGCATTGTGGGAGGGAGGAGAGTAGAGCCAGAGAAGTTTTTTACAGTGGTTAAGCATTGGATCGTGAAAGGAATAGCTCGCTGTCATGTATGGAGGATTCAGAGAAGGGCCATAGCGGAAGTAAAATCAGCCACATCCCAGAATACTGACACATTAGTTCTTCATTTCAACTTTGCTGCGAATTGGTCTGTTGCTTTACCAATGTTCACATGTGTTGCTCACTTCCTTGGAACATCACACTGTTTTGCTATTGTCAGATTAGATTAGATTAATACTTGTTCCATAGATCATGAATATGACACTTCATAATGATGTGGAACATGTCAGGTTAATAAAAGGTGTCTATACAAGATATTACATTACACAAAATATTACATGACACTTAATACAATGTGTGTATTTTTGTGGGGGTTGGGGAAATTACCCACTTACTATATCGAAAAATTCATCTAATGAGTAGAAGGAGTTGCCATTCAGAAATTCTTTTAATTTCCTTTTAAATGCTATATGGCTATCTGTTATTAGGTAAGTGACCAAAGACTTTTGTGGCAGCATAATTTACCCCCCCCCCCCCTTCCCCTCTGAGCCAAAGTTAGATTTAACCTTGAGTAGTGAAGATCATCCTTTCTCCTAGTGTTGAAGCCATGTACACTGCTATTACTTTTGAGTTCATTCGGATTGTTAATAACAAATTTCATAAGTGAGTATATATATTGTGAGGCTACAGTAAAGATCCCTAGCTCTTTAAATAAGTGTCTGCAGGATGATCTTGGATGAGCTCCAGCAATTATTCTGATTACACGCTTTTGTGCAATGAACACTCTTTTACTCAATGATGAGTTACCCCAGAATATGATGCCATAAGAAAGCAGAGAATGAAAATGGGTGTGGTAAGCTAATTTACTGAGATGTGTATTGCCAAAATTTGCAGTGACCCTGATAGCATAAGTAGTTGAATTCAAATGTTTCAGCAGATCTTCAGTGTGTTTTTTTTTCCAGTTCAACCCCTCATCAATGCTTGCACCTAGAAATTTTGAATATTCTACCTTAGCTACCGATTTCTGATCAAAGTCTATATTTATTAATGGTGTCATTCCATTTACTGTGTGGAACTGTATATACTGTGTTTTGTCAAAGTTTAATGAGAGCCCATTTGCAGAGAACCACTTAATGATTTTCTGGAAAGCATCGTTTACAATTTCACCAGTTAATTCTTGTCTGTTGGGTGTGATAGCTATACTTGTATCATCAGCAAAAAGTATCAGCTTTGCATCTTCGTGAATACAGAATGGCAAGTCATTAATATATATTAAGAACAGCAGAGGATCCAAGACCGAACCTTGCGGCACTCCAGTCTTGATTGTTCCTCTGTTTGAGAAATCACCAATTTTGTGCATATTATGAGAACTGCTTATTTCAACTTTCTGCACTCTTCCATTTAGGTATGATTTAAACCATTTGAGTGCTGTCCCATTCATACCATAGTACTTGAGCTTATCTAGAAGTATTCCATGATTTACACAATCAAAAGTCTTTGAGAGATCACAAAAAATTCCAGCGGGTGACTTCCGGTTACTCAGAGCATTTAATATTTCAGTAGTGAAAGTATATATAGCATTTTCAGCTGAAAAACCTTCCTGTAAATCAGTTTGACATTTTGTTAAAACTTTATTTTTACGAAGGTGTGAAGCTACTCTACAATACATTACTTTTTCAAGAATTTTGGATAAGGCAGTCAGAAGAGAGATCGGACGGTAGTCGTTGACATCAGACGTATCCCCTTTTTTATGCAGTTGTTTAACAATGACATACTTCAGTCTATCTGGGAAATACCCTGCTTCAGAGAGCTGTTACATATATGGCTAAGGATCCCACTTATCTCTTGGGAACAAGTTTTATTATCCTGCTGGAAATACCATCGATTCCATGTGAGCTTTTATTCTTGAGTTTATTATCTTCCTAATTTCAGAAGGAGAGGTGGGTAGAATTTCAATTGTATCAAATTGTCTGGATAAGGCCTCTTCCATTAACTGCCTTGCTTCTTCTAATGAACATTTAGATCCTATTTTCTCTACAACATTTAAAAAATGATTATTCAAAATGTTTCCAACTTCCAGCTTGTTGTTTGTCAAGTTTCCATTTGCTTTGATGATAATATCGTCATCCTGTACTCTTGGTTGCCCTGCCTCCCTTATAATAATATTCCAAATTGTTTTGATTTTGTTATCGGAGGTATTAATCTCGGACATGATGCATATGCTTCTGGACTTTTTAATAACCTTTCTTAATGTAGCACAGTAGTTTTTATAATATTTGGCTGTTTCTGGGTCATTACTCTTTCTTGTTGTTAGATACAGTTTCCTTTTGTGGTTACAAGATATTTTTCTTCCTTACGTAAGCCAAGGTTTTTTGCATGGTTTCTTGTAATTAGATTTAATTACTTTCTTGGGGAAACAGTTTTCAAATTCTCTTACAAGTGTATCATGAAATAAGTTATATTTAAATTAGCATTGGGTTCCTTGTACACCCCATCCCAGTCTAACTGCTGAAGATTTTCCCCAAAATTTCTAATTGTTGAGTCATTAATTGAATACACAGCTTTGGAGGGTAGTTCTGAATTACTGAATGGAGCTATGTCATGTACTGTAACTAGCTGAGCACCATGATCAGTAAGGCCATTCTCAACAGGACAAGAATTTGTTTTTAAACTTATCTTGGTCTATAAAAGTGTTATCTATCAATGTGCTGCTGTCCTTTACTAGCAGAGTAGGAAAATCAATGACAAGTGTCAAATTGAAAGAACTGAGCAAGACTTCCAGATCATTATTCCTATTACACTCTTTCAGTGAATCAATATTGAAGTCCCCACAAATAATAATTTGCTTTCCCCTATCTGACAGATAGCTCAACAGGGCATCCAAGTTTTCCAGGAATAAATGAAAGTTTCCTGAAGGGGACCTATATACTGCTAAAATTATGAAAGAGCCCCCCTTCAGTTTAAGTTGAAGGCACATGCTTCTATATGTTGCTCTAGACAAAACTTTTTTGTACCTAAGCTTTTTACAGAGTGATAACTTTTTACATATATGGCAATTCCTCATCTCACCTTATTCTCTCTGCTCATATGTGCAGCTAGTTTATAACCACTGATATTTACCTTTTCCATATCAGACACACTGTGATGCTCAGACAGGCATAGTATATCTACTAATACATTATCAGATTCAGTGTTATCTAAACAAACCAGGAGCTCATGTACTTTATCCTTCAATCCCGGAATATTTTGGTGAAAAATGGTAACATTATTTTTTTACTTTACTTTTGTGAGAATCTACCTTTGTCTTTAATCCACAAATATTTTGGTTAAATATGGTAACATTATTATTTACTTTGCTGTTGTGAGAACCTTGTGAGTTTCGGACCTCTTTAGCACATGCCTGCCTGAACTTCTCATTGGACACTGATATTAGTCTAAAAAAGAGATACATCCATGAGTACTAGTGTCCCCCCTTATGGATTTCACTAACAACCCTGTCAGTTTACCCTTCCCTTTCCTACTGAGGTGTAGGCCATGGCCGGCCGGTGTGGCCATGCGGTTCTAGGCGCTTCAGTCTGGAACCGCGTGACCACTACGGTCGCAGGTTCGAATCCTGCCTCGGGCATGGATGTGTGTGATGTCCTTGGGTTAGTTAGGTTTAAGTAGTTCTAAGTTCTAGCGGACTGATGACCACATATGTTAAGTCCCATAGTGCTCAGAGCCATTTGAACCATTTTGTAGGCCATGCCTTGTGAAATTCCCCCTATCAATAGCCTCAACAGGAACCAATCCAATGTCTGACAGAGTGGCCCTACACAACTGATTCAACTCCATATTTACCCTCCTTATGCAACTAATCCACCTCCATATTTACCCTCCTGACAGCGGTTCAACTGGGGCTGATAATGCCGCATGAAAGCAGGCACCAGCCCAACATTGGTATGGGTCATTGCAGAGGCTATTTTCACTGGGTTACACTCAATACTGTAGCCCTGATCCCTATCAATACCGTTTCCCACTCCACCCACTATCATCACATGAGCCTGCTTTGAGAAATGCTTGCACAAGGAACCTATATCCTCTACCACCTGGCTAAGACATGTACTTGGCTTGAAAAAAGTTTGTGACCTGGTACCTGTCACCTAATTTTTGCTGCAAAATCTGGCCCACATCTCCTCCACGGCTGCTACTTAGCAACTGAACTTTCCTCTTACATTCTACTTTTTTTGAAACAGTTGGTTTCCTAGTGAGATTCTGTTGCTTCTTAACTACATCTACTTCTACTGGCGCCTCTTCCTTACTTAACAGTGGTAGCAAGGCAAAACTATTGGTTTTGCCAATTGGGAAAGTGTCAGACACTGTTCTCTTTCTGTGGCCCCTGTTCCCAGTTACCACTTACCACCACTCTTTACCCTCCTCCTCCCTTAACCTCTTCAGTTCCTCCCTCACTCTGTCCAAATCAGCCTGAAGGTCTTAGGGATGACCTCATTCATGACAGTGCACATGCATGCTATGCTGTCAGCAAGATAATTGATAACGTAACATCTAGAGGCCATTCATTTGCTAAACATGTGTAGGTGACTGATGATGCAGCATCTAATTTAAAAAACTGCTTTCAGTTTTAAGAGCTTGGTTAGCACTGGAATTAAGACAAAAAAAATGGATATTTTCATCAATGGGTCACAGAAAAGGTGAATGTGATTGGGTAGGAGACCTTTATAAACATCTTGCAACATGATTTAATCTCCAGCATGAAGCTGTTGATGCTATAAGAGATGCTACTGGATTTGTACACATCATATTAACATCAGTAACAAACATGAAACTCTTTAATTCTAAATGAACATACATTAAGGGAATTCCATTTAAAAAAAGAGGGAAGAGTGGTCTGCTGTGAAGCCTGTGGTAGGAATTCAATCAAGTCACTACTGGGTTGCATCCTGGAGTGGCACATAAATTGGAATAACAGTTCTCCATGAAATGCAGCATGTGTGAAACACAGAGACCACAGTATACATTGGAAGACTTTGTAGTGAGCCACCTCATTTCTTGTGTGTATGACAATCAATGACAGGTGGGGCATATAATAAGTGTCTTTCATGAGCTGCAAGATATAACCGTCTCATTTATGACACCTCATGGTCCCACTGATGCTTTCAAACCACCATCATCAAAAGATCGGTGGGCAGTTTGTTTCCCAAGTAATGCTCTTGTTGGGTCATCCATGTCCGTGTGCAAATTCAGCTCGGCTATACAAGTTCAATGAGAAGCAGGAGGAAAAAAATAAAATAAAAGAACTCTTTTCAACAGTGCTGATTGTTACAGTGAGGGCAATTTTAATTCATGGAAAGCTATGAAGAAGTAAAAACATGTCAGAAGACAATAATAATTTGTGGATAATATCATAAAAAGAAAAATGGGTGTAAATATTGTATATATCACATTTTGTTTAGCTTTTGAGCTAAATTATGAATTGTTTTCCAGCTCACTTATAATGTAGTAAAGTAATTATTTTGATTTGGAAATACCAGTTCTGCACGATATTTGCTTAAAATCAGAGATCAGTTAAAATATTTAAGTGTCCATGATTTTTTGACCGTGAGAGTAGAGCTACAGTCTATTCACCGAGAGCTGGGACGAAACATAAACAGTGTCACGTGAGTCACTACGCTCATTTCCAGAGAAAGCATTCGGTGTTCACGTGATACGTAGGGGTGTGGAAAATCCTTGGCGCACGCTTTGCAGCTGGCGGCGTTCGGCTGGCTGCCGAGCTGTCACAGCGGACCGTGAGAAAACTGAGCAACAATGTACGAAATAAATACTGTTAAACTGAGTTCATTATGTCGAAGCAGTTTTGTTGTCATTCAGGTTGCTAACAAAACGCTCCATTCAAACACAATTAATTGTTAATTTTAATAACAATACCAGTAATAATAATGACAAAGGACGAAACAAGGTTCACTCTGTCGAACTGTTTTCATTGAGGTTTATAACAAACCACTCCTCTCTCTCCTCTATAATGCAGTCTAATTTCCACATTTGAGTTTCCACTTTTTATACGACATGGAGGACGCACTTGCTCCAATCCTGTGCAGTAACAGTTCTTACTGCTTCTTCTAGCAGTACTTTAACTTCCGGCATTTTGCATGTTTTGTTCTTCGCTGCAACATAGCCTTTGATTCTGTCCACACTAACTCGATGGCGTTTAATTCACAGTGGTACGGAGGAATACTGAGAACAGTTTTCCCTGCATTCTTCGCCATTTCATCTATTGCATATTCGTTGTGCGCTTTTCTGTGATTTTTAACTATATCTAAAAGTTCTTTCTACAACATACCGTCTTCGAAATCGATGTTTTTAGATTTTAGCCACTCTGATATTTCGTGGTTATTGGAATTCGCACTGGGAACTTTTTCTTTTCTCCGAGAATGGTACGGCGCGTTATCAAGAACAATAACCGCATTTTACCTGAAGCCAAGGAAGAACATCTTGAAACCACTTCTCGAAGGTTTCGGCGCATATCTCCTCATGATAATCTCCACTTTTCTTGGATTCGAAAGTCCACACACATACTTCAACGAACCCTGCTTTGCTGCCAATGTGTGCGATAATCAGAGGTTTCCCTATACCTAATGGTCCCTTGCTTCCGGTGGATAATGCGGACAGAAACGCTTGTTTTGAGGAATTTATAGTGTCATCTACCCAGACGTAACTTCGGGTATGTCCTGCGTTCACCCACGTCTCGTCCAAATAGTAAATAGGTCTGCCTTCATCTTTCAACCGTTTAATGGTTCGAAGATAACGCCGCCTCCATAAAATGTCATCCCTGTCTATAAGCATGCTATCGCGCCCACGCCGGACATATTTGAAATTCATTTCTCTCAATAACTTATAAAATGTAGTTCTCCGAAAATTGCCCAGATCTGCATCTACGTTCACAACTGTAAGCACTTTGTCAATTGTTGGCAATTCGTTACGAAAACAAAAAAATCGTGTACTTTCCTTCGTATCGCATTTCTATCGAAGTAATCAACACTTTCAGAAAGTTTCTGTCGTAATTTTCCTTTCTTGGGAGACTTCAAAGAGTGTGTGGCCTTGTACTCACTCATCACACGATACATTGAAGAATGTCCAACACCTGTAGCTGCAGCTGTTTTCGAAACCATGTCACTCATCGACTGCTCTGGATGTAACAGTTCCGTTTTATAGACATTAAGTACGATGTGGTTCTCAGGAGAACTTAATGATTTCTTCTTTGCTCGCTTCTTTGGTAGACTCATAACTGACACGTCGACCTCGCTCGCTGAATCCGTGGATGACATAATGAGGACAGCCGTATGTGATGCTAATGAAATAAGTGAATATATAAAATAAGAAACCATGCTATTGGATTCACACATAAACAGTGAATGCTCAGTGTGACTACGAACAGATATACTTACTCTAATAATCAACAACTAGTCTTTCAAGCGTCTTTGCAGAAGAACTTAAGATATCCTAAAATGGCCGCTGCACAACACCCACTAACTGCAACTGAGACGACCACACAGACTGAGCGCCGCGCCTGCGAACCGCACAATGCATCGCTCATAAAGGACAAACGGTTCCACCCATCGCATTCGAACAAACTACAAAATTAAATTCAAACCTTTATGAAACTTTTCTCGCTTACACCCCCACAAAAAAATTCAAAGGGGAAAAGTTTGTCGCTTACTATATTTCGGATGATGATTTGGTAAAAGTTCTGCATCAGACGTGAGATTTTAATTTATTACTTCACTATTACTGACTCTATTGGGCAGAAAATTTGCAGACGTCATCAACATATAGTAATGAAGGCAATTATATAATTATTTTGCTGTGCGACACACAGTTTAGGAGATACGGCTTGATAAATATAGAGTAACGCGAAAAAACAACTTCTCCTGAAAGCTTAAATATTTATCTTTTTCAGTGACAATAAATTTTAATGTAATGTAAAAAATGTGTCGGAAGGTAGTTCTCGGATCACTTTATCAAGTTCAGGCGCCAAATTATAAAAAACACGACTTTAATTTTTAAATTTCTGACCCCCCTGCCTTGTACACCCCTCGACGGCACCGCTGTGGTCACGCGCCTTGCCGTGTTTACAGTACGTCTCTTGTTTCGGTGAATGGAGTATAGGTCTACCTAAAAAATTTGTCACATTTTGTACAGACAAGTGTTGCCCACTCTGATTTTACATCCCCTAAGTACAATGACCAATTAACATACCATGAAATTTTTATAAGAAATAGGATGGGACTTTTGGAGGAAATAATTTCTAAGTAACTAAAAAATTTCAGATCTTTATGTACAAATATTTAGACAGTTCAAGAGTTTCACACAAGAATGTCATAGCTGACAGCAGTTCCACTTTATCATTTCTCAACCTGTGACTATTCATATTTTCAAAACATAATTTTGAAATACTCAAAAACTTACAAATTTTCACAGTTTATTTTTCGAAAAAATTTTAAGAAGGCCCAGAGGTGTGTATGTATTAATCATGTCTCATAGTACTGGGAAGAAAGTATTTATTGAAAATAAATTCAGATCTCTATCTTTTTTGGTTTCTTTATAACAATTTTTTAATTTTCCCTTTCATTAAGACACTTTCACAAATACTCTCATTTAGAGAGGTCTGCAGCATTTTAACAAATCATCAGAAAATCAAAATATTGTAGTTCTGGAGAGGTATCCCACCTTTCCCATTGTATTGACCTTGATAAGGGAATGTTAGCCTACTTTCACTCAATACTGTCCTACAGTATGATCTTCTGGGACAGTTCAACTAAGGCCATGAAAGTATTTATTCTACATTAATATCCAATAATAGTGTTGGCTCAAGATGATAACAAAATGTCTTACAAATTCTCTTAAGGGACCTAAGGATTGTTACACTTATATGCCAATAAATCTAGAGGCACTGTGCTGGCCCCACCACCTTCCTCTAGCGCCCCTCCTTACAAACAGCTCAGTGTTGCTCAGCAAAGCATAAGCCCTGACCCACAGAGATGCCCAGAGGTGCCTCACACAGAGTGCTCCCATGGTGCCCCTGATAGCTACAACACCATGAACAATCATTTCTCAGTTTTGGTAAGATCGATGTGTAATATCTTTTTCCTTTTCTTTTTAAGGATAAGATTGTTTATTTTCAATTCTTATAATACAATGTAAAATCAGCTACAGTCTTCACTTCTGCACTTATACCATTTCCTTTAAACCATAAATAGAGCCAGTCTCGTAAGCCTTATGAACATTACGATTCCTTACTAAAAGAGACATAATAAAACTAAAATATGATGTTCAAGTGTCCCTATAAACACTTCTGATATCTGAAATGTGTGATAAGCAATAATGTCACAAGCATTGAAAGATTCTACCCCAGACTTCTCTTTAACATTACACAATGTACAAATGTGACTGTTATCCTCCCAAAGGAATGTTTGGCAGAATCATTCTTCGTAAGCATAACATTCAGAACTCCTCCAACAGAAGTTGATGGCCCATGAGGAACAAGTTGAGCTCTTAACTGGCCATGCATAGTAATTGATATATTTTCCACAGACTTATGAGCAGTACCACATGACTGTCTTCTTCTCCTGTAGTAATGTGGCATCTCTGTAAGTCGTTCAGTGCTGTTGCACAAGCAGCTCCACAAAGTCTCAAGCCATCTTTCCAGATAGATTACTTATATACCCATTGCATATCTGTAACTGAAACATCTGGTCTTGCTTCCTTATCTACTTCCATTCTGTTAGCAGTAGAGTGCTTAGTGCCTAGCAAAACTAGAAACACCACACTGATCCCACCACCTCCCCCAGCACCCCACCTTTCAAACTGCTCAGTATTGCTCAACAAATCACCTCCATGACTCAAAGAAATGCTCAGACGATATCAAGAGTGACTGTCAATTATTGAAAGCAGTTGCCTGGGTTGAAGGAGGTGGTGAGGGGTTAAGGAAGAAGACAAAAAAGTGGTACCGGGAAAAAGGCAGGTCTTTCAACAAATGACACAGTGGCCACATAAAAACACAAAAGGGGCACAGTGCGGACAGTATAAAAGAGATGTTGAAAAAGGAAGAGGGAGGGGGGAGGGGAGGCAGATAGAGATGAAAAGGGAGTAGAGAGGGAAAGGGGTGAGGACTGGAAAAGAGAGGAAGAGATAGAGAAGAGGGAAATGCCCACATGGGGAAAGGAAGATTAGTGGGAGGAGTCAGTGCATGATCTAGATGGGGAAGGAGTAGTGTGGGGCAGAAGAGAGAAGGGATAAGTTAGGATGAAGCACTGAGAAACTGGTTAGTGGAGGTTTAGGCCAAGGGGATTGTGACAGTGTAGGATGTGCTGGAGAGACAATTTCACCTGTGTTGTTGAGAGAAACTAGTGCTTGAAGAGAATATCCAAATGGTTTATGTTGTGATGCAGTTGTTAAAGTCATATGTGTTAGCAGCTGGATGGTAACGTTTGCATTTTGCTACAGTCTGGCAGTGGCCTATGGTGCCTATATGATTATTTGTGGTGCGAGGGAGTGTTATTAATATTTTGGAAAACGAATGGCTATTTGTAAGCAGCCATAAAAATTTTCCATTGTGACTCTTCTGAAAACCTGTGTAACATTGACTGTTAAATAATTTCCTTGAAAGAAGAGCACCTGCCTGCAGTAGGTGTTTTCCTTTTTCCCTGGTGATGTAGGGGAACAGGTGACCTACCTCACCCCGTGGTGTGAGAGCTCTTGGCAGTGACCATTCATGTCAATAGATGATTACTTGCAATGCCCGTATTGAATGCTGTTTAGTAATTGCAGCATAGCTTATAGATAACACAACTGCTTTCCTATGTGGCTTTGTCTTTTATTAGGTAGGAAATGCCTGTAGCTGGAGTGCAGTAGGAAGTGGCAATTCGTGTATGGAACAGGTCTTGCACCTAGGCCAGACACAAGGGGATGGGGTGAAAGAAATAAAATGATCATATGGCAGGAGTCCTCACCTGACCAAGTTTGACTACCAAGTTGCAAGTCTTTTCAGTTGACAGCACAGTGGCTTACTCATGTACTGATGATGATAAAAATGATGATGAAGACCACACAACAGTCAGTCCCTGAACAGAGATCTCCAGCATGGCTGGGAATCAAACCCAGTCCTGCTCCATGGCACTCTGACATGCTGACCAGCCAGTTAAGGTGGTGGACTCACTCATAGGGTGGAGGGCTGGGAGTAGGATTGAAAAAATTCAACCATATCCTTCATCAGGGTTTTGCCTACCTCTCATTGTGTCCTGATATGAAGGTATCCTAACAAAAATCCTACCCACAGCATCCAAAGTAGTGACCCACGGTCCACACAACTTACAGAACATCTTTGGGGGTGGCACTTAATTATGTGAGGCTTTTAAAACCACCCTTGTTGAGATATGGTAGCACCCTCCTCTCCCCTCCTCCTCACATAGTTTTACTGCATAGTGGAATAAAATTGGCTGTACATGCATCACAACTGACTCACTGACTAACATGTGGTGAGGCAGAGAACTCCCCAAATGAAATCTTGCACTTGTGCAAAACTTGTTTCAAATCAAGGAATCCTGGGCATACATATGTGTAAAGCATTCAGTTCAGTTCAGAATGAGCCTAAAGATTGGGGGAGGGGGGGGGGACACTGTAATATTGTCACGCCCACTATTAATTTTATGAAACAATATGTTATAATACTTTATATTCTCTGAATTACAAAACTGACATGAGATTTTTATTGCCCCTCACTGCCCTTAAATGAGATCTAGTGTGATTTTGCCAACTGTTTACCTCCCCATTCTGAGCTCACATAATTAATGGACATCCCCTTGTCCATCTGCATTCCACTCATGCAACCCATGGGTCATACACCTACAGTCGACCCAGGAACAATTAGTGTCCCATACACTCACCACATCCTACCACAGTCCAGTCACAGGCATATCTGACACAGTAAAAGGAAGGGCCATATGTAAATATAGCCACGTTATATGCCAGCTATGCTACAATTACTGCACAGCTGTCTACCTGGTGTTCAGAAAGTTGCTGAACAGTTACAGTATATGTTGGAAATTAGATCCCTAGGCAGCTAGACAAGTCTGAACCTGCTTAATTTTATTGGAACATACTTTCTGCAGATCTAATTGTGATATGCTTCTGATGCAGGGAGTTATTCCAATTTTAAGCCACAAAGCATGTGTGGGTGATTGTAATAACTATTGATTTTGCTTCTCCCCAAACAAAAACGTCATCTGGATTAAGGTCTGGAGAGTGGTGGAACCATAGTTCTTTTGAGATAATGCTTTCCCCAGAAAATTCTTCCTAAGTATCTGTAGTAGTATTAGCTGCATTCGCTGCAGTGCTGTCTTCCTTAACCATGAGTCATTGATTTCTAGTTGGACCCCCTTGCAGGCCTTGGGGTTAGAATAGTCCCACGATATTCCTGCCTGTCATAAGAGGCTACTAAAAGGGGTCTCAAACATTTCCCCTGTAGAGTTTGACCTCCATTTTTCAAAATTTTCCTGAAGAGCGAACCAATTGGGGAAGGGCACCTTACCTGGTGCATCGTGTCCATTGTGCATTGAGATCTTTAGCCCATTTTCTCATTGTGGCATTGCAGTCCCTCTCATCCTCCATCTCTTGAGTGAGGACACCATCCTGGATGCGTTCTCCACCCACTACGGAGTGTCATTTTCTGCGCTGATGAAGACCATGGAATTCTTTGCATCTCATATCCAGCACAGTAGCCAGTCCATTGTGGTGAGGCCAGCCTGTACCCTGTTGGTTGTAACCACCCGACTACACAGGGATCACTCTGCTGATGCCTGCACCATTAACTCCGCACATATGCTGAGGAGATGCCCTTCACCCTGGGACATCAGGACTCCTGGCAATGGCCTTCATGCCAGGTGGCCTTTGCTGCAGCTGTGTGGCAGATAACATGCAATGAAGCATGCCACGTCATCACTTGCTGGTGATCAAATGCCAGCAGTCTCTAAGCATCCCAAGTCTCAGTACAATGCAAGGAAGTATGGTCCTAAAACATTCCCCTCCCTGGCCACACCATGGGAGGAATGCCAGGCTGAGGATGGCAGCAAACCTTATTCACTCCAGTACCTCGTATGTACGAGAGCTGATGGGGACTCCTTTGTCTCGATGAAGCCTCAGTTTTCTGTAGAGCATTTAGAGGATAAGTTTGGGGAGGTGGAGGGCTTGTCCAAAATCAGTCAGGGTCAGTCTTGACAGAAACGGAATCCTCTGCCCAATCATGGGCATTACTTGCTTGTGACAAGCTGGGGGATGTTTCCATTACCATCACGCCCTCATAAAAGCTTAAATATGGTCCAGGGTATTATATTCCGTAGGAACCTTCTTTTGCAGTCTGACGACGAGCTGCACACCAACTTAGAGCAACGAGGAGTTCATTTTATCTGGCACGTACATTGGGGTCCGAGGGATAATCAGGTTGCCACTGGTGCCTTTATCTTCGCCTTTGAGGGTGACACATTACCCGAGAAGGTCAAGGTGATGGTCTACCGCTGTGATGTCAAGCCATATGTCCTTCCCCCAATGCAGTGCTGTAAGTTCAGTCATATGTCTTCCTGCTGTACTTTCAATATCACATATCAAGATTGTGGACATCCATCCCACCCCAATACTCCATGTGCCTCACCTCCCATCTGTGTCAACTCTGGAGAGCATCATTCCCCTTGCTGACCTCACCTTATGCTGCCGTTATGAGAACAGTTGTCGCCCCATCAGTTCTGCGAGTTCCTGTCGGCTCTCAGAGTTGGAAGACTAAATCTGCCCCCTTGATGGTGGGGAGCACTTCCCTCCCTGTTCCTCCCGCACCACTTACCTTGAGAGCACTGCCCTCCCAACCATTGAGGACACTAGTCCTCACTTCTCAGACAGAGAATCATAAGTCTTCGTTGGCTCCACTCGCTAGGAGAGGGTCCCTTAGGTCACTCCCTTCCCAGGTTTCTGCTAGTGGGAAAGATGACAGCCGCCAGTGGCTGGAGTGCCCAAAAGCACCTGGTCAGAGGGCTTCACGATCATCCTCAGTCCCAGAGACTGAATCTGTGAAGCCCTCCCAGCCAGAGAAACCCAAGGATCAGCGAGAGAAATCCAGAAAGAAGACCCCCAAGACCAAGGGAATTTGCGGTAGCACCCACACCATCGCTGCTGACAAGCTCTGCGTCTGAGGATGAGGTGAAAATTCAAGTGTCTGCTGACGAGCTAGATCTCGCCAGACCCCCGGACACAATTTATATAGCGTGTTCAGGAAATAAGTCGGTGGCAGCAGGTGACCCTGAGGTGTAGACTACCTCATTGAGTGTTTCATGCCTTCCCAGCCTCACGATCACGTCATCCTCCAGTGGAACTGCAGCAGTTTTTTCCACCACCTGGCTGAGCTACGGAAACTCTTAAGCTTTACACCTGCTTTCTGCATTGCCCTCCAGGAAACCTGGTTTCCGGCAATGCAGACCCCTGCCCTTCGCGGTTACAGGGGATATTACAAGCACTATAGTGAATATAACAGAGTGTCAGGGAGAGTTTGCGTTTATGTTCTGAACTCAATATGTAGTGAACCTGTGCCCCTTCAAACTCCTCTTGAAGCTGTGGTTGTCAGGATATGGAAGACGTGGGAAATAACTGTCTGCAACGTATATCTCCCTCCAGATGGTGCGGTACCCCTGAACGTATTGGCTGCACTGATTGATCAACTCCCTAAACCTTTTCTACTTTTGGGAGATTTTAACGCCCATAACCCCATGTGGGGTAGCACCATGCTCGCTGGCCATGGCAGAGATGTTGGAAATTTACTTTCCCAACTGGACCTCTGTCTCTTAAAACTGGAGCCGCCACACATTTCAGTGTGGCTCATGGTAGTTACTTGGCCATTGATTTATCAATTTGCAGCACAGGACTCCTCCCATCTATTCACTGGAGAGCACATGATGACCTGTGTGGTAGTGACCACATCCCCATCTTCCTGTCACTCCTCCAGCGTCATGCCCACAGACGCCTACCCAGATGGGCTTTAAACAAGGCAGACTGGGTAGCCTTCACCTCTGCTGTCACCGTTGAATCTCCCCCACGTGGTGCCATCGATATTGTGATTGAGAAGGTCACTATAACGACAATTTCTGCGGCGGAAAATGCGATCCCTTGTTCTCTAGGGTGTTCCCAGCGAAAGACAGTCCATTGGTGGTCGCCGGAAGTTGCTGAGGAAATTAAAGAGCAATGGTGAGCTCTACAGCGACATAAGCGGCACTCTTCCCTAGAGCACCTAGTAGCCTTCAAGTGGCTCTGTGCCCGCATTCGCCTGCTTATAAAACGACAGAAACAGAAGTTTTGGGAGAGGTATGTGTCGACCTTTGGGTGCCATACGTCACCTTCCCATGTCTGGACGAAGGTCAGACGTCTTTTTGGGTACCAGACCTCAACAGGTGTCCCTGACGTTAACATCAATGGTGTGCTCTCTACTGATGCAAACGCGATTGCCGAGCACTTTGCTGAGCACTATGCTTGAGCCTCTGCATTGTGGAACTACTCCCCACCCTTTGCACACTCAAATGGCGGATGGAAAGGAAAGTCCTCTCGTTCACTACACGCCACAGTGAACCCTATAACTCCCCATTTACAGAGTGGGAGCTCCTCAGCACTCTTGCAAATTGCCCCAATACAGTTCCTGGGCCGGATCGGATCCACAGTCAGATGATTAAACATCTACAAGCGATATCTCCTCATCATCTTCAATCAGATCTGGAGCGATGGCATCTTTCTATCACAATGACGGGAGAGCACCATCATACGAGTCCTAAAACACGGTAAAAATCCGCTTGATGTGGACAGCTATCAGCCCATCAGCTTCACCAACGTTCTCTGTAAGCTGCTGGAATGTATGGTGTGTCAGTGGTTGGGTTGGATCCTGGAGTCACGTGGCCTGCTGGCTCCATATCGGGGCGGCTTCCGCCAGGCTCGCTCTACCACTGATAATCTTGTGTCCCTCGAGTCTGCCATCCAAACAGCCTTTTCCAGACACCAACATCTGGTTGCTGCCTTTTTTGGCTTACGTAAAGCATACAACACGACCTGGCGATATCATATCCTTGCCACATTGTATGAGTGGGTTCTCCAGGGGCCACTTCCAATTTTTATCCAAAACTTCCTATTGCTACGTACTTTCCGTGTCCAAGTTGGTGCCTCCCACAGTTTCCCCCGTATTCAGGAGAATGGCTTTCCTCACGGCTCTGTATTGAGTGTATCTCTATTTTTAGTGGCCATCAACGGCCTAGCAGCAACTGTAGGGCCTTCAGTCTCCCCTTCTCTGTATGCGTATGACTTTTGCATTTCGTATTGCTCCTCCAATACTGGTGCTGCTGAGCGGCACCTACAGGGAGCTATTCATAAGGCGCAGTTATGGGCTCTAGCTCACGGCTTCCAGTTTTCAGCCGCAAAGTCGTGTGTCATGCACTTATGTCGGCATCACACCACTCATCCGGAACCTGCACTTTATCTTAAAGAAGATCCACTCACTGGAATAGAGACGTATCAATTCTTAGGACTTTTTTTTTATGCCTGATTGACTTTGCTGCATCACCTTCACCAGCTTAAGCTGGAGTGCTGGCAGCACCTCAATGCTCTCTGCTGCCTGAGCAACACCAACTGGGGTGCATATCACTGTACACTGCTGCAGCTCTATAGAGCCCTTGTTCAATCCTGCCTTAACTGTGGGAGTCTGGTTTACGGTTTGGCGGCCCTATCAGTGTTGTGTTTATTGACCCAGTGCACCACTGTGGTATTCGCCTATAGATGGGAGCTTTTAGAACGAGTCCAGTGACCAGCATCCTGGTGGAGGCCGGAATCCCTCCATTGCGGATCCGACGTGCACAGCTGTTCACCAGTTATGTTGCACACATTCGCAGTTCTCCTGAGCATCCATATTACCGTCTCCTTTTCCCATCCATGGCAGTTCATCTCCCGCATCAGCGACAAGGTCAGGGCAGGGCTCGTGACTGCAGTTCACGTGTGATCCCTTCTCTCCGAACTGGAGTCCTTCCCTTTACCACCTCTAATTGAGGTCCATTCACATACACTTCCATGGTGTACACCTCGGCTGTAGCTCTGTCTGGATCTTTTGCATGGCCCTAAGGAGTCCGTTAACACCGCCGCTCTCTGCTGTCACTTGCTCTCGATTCTTGATGTGTTCCGGGGCTCTAAAGTTGTTTGCACCGATGGCTCGATGGCTGATGGTAATGTTGGCTTCACCTGTGTCCACAGAAGCCATATGGAACAGCATTCCTTGCCCACTGGCTGCAGTGTATTCACTGTGGAGCTTGTGGCCATATCTCGTGCACTACAGTACAACCGTTCCTGTTCTGGTGAGTCGTTTCTTCTCTGTTCTGACTCCCTAAGCAGCTTACAAGCTACAACCAGTGCTACCCTCGCCATCCTTTGGCAGTGACATCCGGGAGTCCATCTCTGCCCTGGAATGGTCCAGTCGTTCAGTGGTGTTTATGTGGACCCCAGGACATGTGGGAATCTCGGGCAGCGAACTTGCTGACAGGCTGGCCAAACAGGCCGCGTGGAAACTGCTTCTGGAGATGGGCATCTCTGAAAGTGACCTGCGTTCTGTCTTATGCTGCAAGGTTTTTCAGCTTTGGGAGACGGAGCGGCATAACAGTGTGCACAACAAACTGCGTCTCATTAAGGAGACTGCAAATGTGTGGAAGTCTTCCCTGCAGGCTTCTTCAGGGACTCAGTTGTCCTTTGTCGACTCCACATTGGCCATATGTGGCTCACACATGGCTACCTCCTCAGTGTCGCTGTGGCTCCCAAATGAGTTGTCCACCTCTTGCTGGACTGCCCGCCATTGGCCACTCTGCGGTGGATTTTTAACTTTCCCAGTACCCTGCCTTCAGTGTTGGGCAACAATGCCTCAAGAGCAGCTTTAGTTTTACATTTCATTCGTGAGGGTGGGTTTTATCATTTGATCTGAGTTTTAGCACATGTCCTTTGTCCCTCTGTGTCCTCCACCCTAGGGCTTTTAGGGTGGAGGTTTTAATGTGTTGCAGAGTGGCTGGCTTCTCCTTTTTTTATTCTCATTGTCAGCCAGCCACCGTAATCTGCTTTCTAGTTTTTAATCTCTTCTCTATGTTTCTTTGTACATTGTATTGTTTGCTGTCCTTTTGTCGTTCTTCTGGTTCTTTCTTTCTCCTGTTATTGTGCCATACATCTTCTTTGTTTTCTTCTTTCCCTTGGGTAATTGTTCTACTGGGAACAAGGGATCAATGACCTTGCAGTTTTGTCCCTTCCCCCCCCCCCTTTTAAACCAACCAACCAAGCTCTTGCTGAAAAATGAAATCATGGATCATTGAACAATAAAGGTGACTCTTCATGGTTTCTTCAAAAAAATAAAGGTCCAAAAATTAAAACACAATTGAGTAACTGTGCAAAAACAGTCCAGTAAGTGTTTTTTCAACCATAAAATGTGATTTACATCCACTGTCCAGTGCACAATGACTTTTTGAATGCATTATATGTGGGCAAGACAAGTAGCCTACTGCCTACTCACATGAATGGCCATTGAAAAATTGTGGCACAAAGTCGACCATCCCGTTTGCTTAACATGCTGCACACCACAATGTAAATGACTTCAACAGTTAAGCTTCACTGTGCAGACAATTCAGATATTCCCTTGCAGCATAAGTTTCTCTCTTACCGTTGTAGGTGGGAATTGTCTCTCAAGCATATCCTGCGATCTCACAGTCTCCCTGTGCTAAACCTCTGCCAACCTGTTTGCCACTGCCTCACCTTACCTTACCTTTCCCTTTCTCTCTTTTGTCCACACCACTCCTCCCACCACTCTTCTTCCCACCAGATATGATCTCTCTCTCTCTCTCTCTCTCTCTCTCTCTCTCTCTCTCTCTCTCTCTCTTCCCCTCTTTCCCCATCTTCCCTCCACTCTTCATTTCTCTCCCCTCTCCCTTTCTTTCCCCTCTCCTTGTTCCCCTCTTCATCTCTAGCTGTCTCTCCTTTTCCCCCTATCTTTCCCTTTCTCCCTCTTTCTATATCTCTTTTATGCTCTAGCCTCTGTGCTCCTTTTATCTTGTTGTACAGGCAAGTGCCATCTGTTGACAGACCTCCCTCATTCTCACAAGCCCTCCTGGTGTCCTCCCCACTTCCTTCAACTGCCTTCAGTAGTCAATAATCCGTCTCACCTTGGCCACAAAAGTGTGCATTTAGGTGTCTGCATCAGTCTGCTAACAAAAAAGCTCAGTTCTGCCAGCTTTACAATTAGAAACCTTTCTCGCTGTGTTGACCTTGAGAGGGAATGTTAGCCAACATTCATTCAATACTAACCTACAGCATAATCTTCTGTGACAGTTCAACTAAGGTCATAAATGTATTTATTCTGTATTAAATTCCAATAAGAGTGTTGGGTAAAGATGGTAACAAAACTTCTTACAAAGGCCTCTTAAGGGTCCTAAGGATTCTTATACTTATATGCCAATAACTCTACAGGCACTCTGCTGGTCTCACCATCTTCCCCTAGTTCCCCTCCTTTCAGAAAGCTCAGTGCTGCTCAACAAAGCATGAGCGGTGACTCACAGAGATGCCCAAAAGTGCCTCACACAGAGTGCTCCCAGGGTGCCCCTGAGAGCTACAACAGCAAGAACAATTGCTTCTCGGTTTTGGTAAGATCAGTGTGTAATATCTTCTCCCTTTTCTCTCTAAGGACTAGGTTGTTTATTTCAATTCTTATAAAACCATGTAAAAATCAGCTACAATTTTTACTTTTACACACACACACCATTTCGTTTAAACCATAAATAGACTCGGTCTCATAATCCTTATAAACATTACAAGTCCTTACTACAAGTGATGTAATAGAACTAAAATATGACGTTCTGATGTCCCTATCAAACACTTCTTATATTTGAAATGTGCAGTAAGCAATAATGTCACAGACATTGAAAGATTCTATCCCAGGCTGATCTTTAACATTACAACAACATATAATTGTATCTGTTCTCCAGACACAATATTGGGCAGCATCATTCTTCATAAATGTAAAGTTCAAAACTCCTCATACAAAAACAGATGACCTGTGGAGAACAGGTTGAGCTCCTAACTGTTATTGTCAAAAGACTTATAGATAGTACCATGTGACCGTCATCTCCTCCTATAGTAATGTGGCATCTCTGTAAGTCACTCAGTGCTGTTTCACGAGCAGTTGCACAACTATCTTTCCTGATAGATTTGTACACCCATTGCTTATCTGTAACCACTACTTCTAGTCTGGCTTACTTATCTACTTTCGGCCTGTGAGCAATAACACACACAGTACCCAGTAAAACTATAAGCACCATGCTGGCCCCACCACTTTCCCCTAGCACCCCTCCTTTCAAACAGTTTAGTGCTGCACAGCAAATCACCTCCATGACTCATGGGGATACCCAGATGATGGCAAGACTGATTATTGATTATTGAAAGCAGTTGCCTGGGGTGAAGGAGGTGGAGAGGGGTAAGAATGGAGACAGGAAGAGAGAAGGGAAAAGGTAAGGTGAGGCACTGGAAAACTGGTTGGTGGAAGTTTAGGGCAAGTGGATTGTAACAGTGTTGGGTATGCTGGAGAGACAATTGTTGCCTGTGTAGTTGAGAAAAATTGGTGCTGAAACTGAACATCGAAATTGTCCACGTAATGAAGCAGCTGTTGAAGTCATATGTATTGTGTGCAGCATGTTCGGTAACTGGATGGTAAATTTTCCATTTTGCTACAGTTTGGCAATGGCCTAGGATGCCTTTATGATAGCTTGTAATGTGAGGGGGAGGAGGGGGGGTAGATCTGAGGCTATGGAGTGTTTTTAATATTTGGAAAATGAATGGTGACTTGTAAAAAGCCATAAAAAAGTTACATTTGTGGCCTTTTAAAAATCTCTGGCCTGGCTGGGAATCCAACCCAGTCCTGCTCCATGGCACTCAGACACACTGATCACTCAGCTAAGGTGGTGGACTGACCCCTGGGGTGGAGGACTGGGAGCAGGACTGAAAAAGTTCAGCCAAATCCTTCGTCAGGGTTTCGACTACTGCTCATTGTGTCCTGAGATGACAGATACCGTACCAAAAATCCTACCCACTTCATCCGAAGTACGGTTTACTGCCCACCAAACTTAGAGAATAGCCTTGGGGGACAACCATTAATTATGTATGGCATTTTTTGAAAAAAAAATTGGATTATCCTTCTCCATTGGTGAGATATGGTGACATCCCCCTGCCCTCATGTGAATTTTACTGCATAATGGAATAACATTGACTTTATATTGCAGAATATCACATCTAACTCACTGGCTAACTAGTGGTGATTTTGACCCATGAGGTAGAGAGCTCTCAGAATTAAATCTTGCACTTGTTTCAAATCAAGGAATCATGGGCATCCACACATGTAAAGCATTCAGTTCAGAATAGACCTAAAGATTGGGGGGAGGGGGGGAGGGCACTGTAATATTGTCATGCCCAGGATTACTTTTATAAAACAAAATGTTATAATTGTTTGTATTCTCTGTATTATAAAACTGACATGAGATTTTCATTGCCACAGTCAATACCCAGTCTCTCATTGACTCTTACCCTATCCTGAAGGTTGATGATATTCTGTCTGAGTTGGTGGGTGAATAGATCTTCGCCAAGACTGATCTTCAGGCGGCATACCTCCAGCTGCCAGTCGATGCTCCTTCTCAAGAGGTCCTCGTCATCAGTATTCCCTTTGGGCTCTTCCGTTACAACTGCCTACCCTTTGAGATCATCAGCATTCCAGCCATCTTTCAATGCTTTCTGGAGTCTGTGACTAAGGAGGCCCTGGCACCACTAATTACTTAGGTGACTTCTTAGTCATAGGGATCTCGGCCCCAGACTTAGCATGGTATCTTTGGCGACTTTTTGAGATTGTGCAGGCTACAGGGTTGCAGTGAAACAGGGCCAAATGTCAATTTTTTGTGCCACAAGTGATCTATCTCAGCCATGTCTTGAATGCTGTGGGCATTCACCCAACACCACGATACATCAAGGCCATTCAGCAGCTACCAATGCTGACAAATGTCTCCCAGCTCAAATCTGTTTGGGTCAATTCACTTATCGGCATTTCATCCCACATGCTTCAGCTCTGGCTGTGCCTCTGCATCACCTGGTTCGCAAGAATGTTCCCTGGACCTGATAGCCAGAATATTATCGGGCTTTCCAACATCTCAAATCTGCTCTTATTGGCCCACTGTGCCTCATCCCATGTGACCCCACCAAGTCTCTTATTTTGCCCATTGATGCATTGGATTAGGACCGGGAGCTGTGTTGACTCGTATTGTTGACAGTGTTGAGTTCCCAGTAGCTTTCGCCTTGAAAACCCTGTCACATGCACAGCACAACTATAGCCATATCGAGAAGGAGACCTTAACCTTCGTATTTTGATTCCATGCTCTACATGGACCACAAGCTCCTGGTCTCCATTTTCAGCATTGGATGATGCAGCCTCCTCTGCTGTCACTGCATTTCACTGAATGCCCAGTTCATCACACAGCACATAGCCTGGGACCCAGTTCTCCAGACAGTTCTGCGCCACATTCAACTTGAGTGGCCCTCAGATTGTCATCAGGAATCAGACCTGGAGGTTCAGGCTTAGTAGCCTCCCTGCAATGACTTTTCTGTCTGTGACAGGGTTTTTTCTTCTTTTTGGGGACACTGATCATTGGCCTGTTGCAATACCATACTCCCTCCATCAGTGGGTCCTCGGACTCCTACATGTCAGGCACTGGGCGATCATGCTGACAAAATACCTTACCCACCGACATGTCTCTTTGCAAGGAATGGACAGCAACATCACCCACTTTGTGGGTTCCTACTCCTTCTGTCAGCATCGCCAGTTGGCACAGCCACAACGCCTGTTTCCATGGCCTCCGACGGCCACCTTGCAATCCTAGGGTTCTACTGGTTCAATTTGGTGGATGCTGGCAGTAGTTTTCCATACATCGCATACACGTCCGCGATGACTGCCACTCACATAATTCAAGTCCTCTCTCATATTTTGCCATCGAGGGTCTACCAGAGGTGATTGTGACAGACAATGGCCTGCAGTTGATGGTGGCAAGTTTACTTCCTTCTGTGCTACACTGGGCTTCCAACTACTCCATTTGTGCCATTCCATCCTGCATCCAATGGGTTGGCTGAGAGGTTTGTCTGCACATTTCAATCGCAGAATGCCAAACTGCGTCAGCATCACTCCCAGGCAGCTGCCCTCAACATCTTCCTGTCTACTTATCATTCTTCTGGTCCCGATGGGACATCTCCAGCAGAGAAGCTGTACATCTGCCCTCATCAAACGCCCTTATCACTCTTTCTTCCTGCTTCCCCTCGTTTAGCACCTCCAGTCTTGGTGCAGCTGCTGTTCACTCCGCAGCATCCAGTCTGGGCGTTGGTGTTTCCCAAAGGCTGTCCCCACTGGGTTCCCACCAAGCTCTCCACACTTTTCGGCCACACCATGGCAACTGTCATCCTTGATGATGGTTCCCTCTGTCGGAAGCACTTCAACCAGCTAAGGCACCATCGTGGGCCAGGCACAGTGCTGCCATTTTCTCCGGTGCTGCAACTACAGTCTGAGGTCTTCCAGGAGGCTGGAGGCTCATTAGACATCCCTTTGCTGCCACCACTGTCACAGTCACCATCATCACAGCCACCAACAATGCAGCCATTGCCACTGCTGCTGACACAAGCTTTTGCAGAGTCCCCATGATTGGGTCTCTTGCCTATGGATGTTGATGAGGCTCCCCCCACCACCAGCACCTTTGCTGCCACCGGTGGTCTCATTCCACCAGCTGGGACTGACATCGAGATGTGCCTACGCCTCACCCTGGGACAGGTGGGGGAGTGCTGCAGTCACCACAGACACCTACTGCAACAGCAACACCACAAACAGGCCAGTGATGCAGGTTGCTGACTCCGCTGCGAAGTCTGGCCGAAAAAAGAGTGTTTACAGGCAAGTACCACAGTTGACAACAAACCTGTAAATGCAACCAACGTCCATCAGAGGGCATCAACCAGCAGCAGAGGAAGGGGGTGTGATGATCAATGAACTATTTCTTGGCGATCATGTGTGTGCAGATAGTCCCAGAATATCCTTCTGCCCAGTTCTATATAAGTTGGCACCTTGCCAATCAGCAGGCAGTTCTTGACTCGCTGAGTTCGGAGAAGATTGGCTGGTCTAACAGTGTGCCACCTTGACCATCCTCTCTTCCACACTGATTGTGATATGACACTTCCATCATGTTAGGCTATGTACCAGCTGCTAACAGCGGACTTTGACGTGGAACAGTTTCTAACGGTTTGTCGACAAGAGAAGCAGTGCAAAACTGGATTGTGCACTTTCCTTTTCTCTTATTACAATCGACTTGCTTGAAATGTTCAGCCGATCCTCTTCTCTGGATACACGTCAGCGTCAATCTCCACAACTTCTTCTCAGAAGAAATAATGCTGGTCAGAGGGATTAATTAAAAGAAACTCTCTCACTCTGCTCTTGAAATAACTATGTACTCTCATAATACTTTCAGTTCAGTTCTGGTATATTTCCATTTCCGCAAGTCTCACTTAAGTATACAAATTCTTGCAGGTTAATTGCATCATTAACTGTCAGGTACAAATAAGTATATTTACAATATGGTGAATTTAATAACCACCAGGAACATAGAGACAGTTCTTGCTTCCAGCAAGTCTAACACCCGAATTAAGAGTCTGTAGTCAAATCTGTTCATAACAATTACAGTCATTACACTATCAAAGAATAATGCATGCTTGCTCCTTGTACATCACATACAGTTTCTATGGCACGAACGGCAAACACTTGTCTGCGCCAATCGACTGCCATGATTGTAGTATTCACCCGATACATGTCCATCCTGCACACACAAAAACCGGTGGCATGGTAGACACATCTCCATTCTCCCACACTCATATTTAAAATATCAAGTGTTTGAGATGGTGAAAGACCGAGTGTCTCTAGAATTTACCCCAAAATTCTCGAGGCACTACATATCCGTCTCCTTACCTCAAACTTGTGATATTTTATACATATTAATTATGTACATTAATATCTCCCATAATGCTAATTCACATCTTAATCAGTATATGTTATATTTCTTCTAGTAATTGTGTACTTAATATCTAGCTCTTCTTTCTTCGTTTTGATAATAACTATCTGAACATTTCACCCACTATTGGAGTTAATACTTTTATATCTAGGAATCGTGTGGACAAGATTCTTGATTTCCAGTCACAAACTCCAGGTGTCATAGACACTTAATTATGTCATTCTTTACTCTACTTCTCTGTACTGTTTTTTCTTTAGTACATATTAATTTCATTATCAGCTGGAAAAATGAAAGTGTTCTTTCTGACTCTAATAAACATAAAATATAACAGTGCTAGTGGAATAGAGAATCCAAACTTACCAGAATAATCTCTACAAAATTTTGTAACTTTTTTCACAATACTGTCCTTCCCCCTTGAGCAATAGTACCTATACTGTATATATGGGTTTACCCTATGAGTGCACTCCCTACTTACATTTCGGTAGGTACGCCCCTCTTGATTCCTATTTTCCTATGGTACAGGTCAATCCCCTTCTTGGTGCCCCTGTCTGCACAGTATAGGTCAGCCTTTCTTAGGTCTGCCTACCTGCCGTTTTATATCCAGCACATGCTGGGTGTGCCCACCTTATCCTTCCTGAGTAGGCCTCATGGTTCATTTCCCTAGTATACATCTTTATGTATACTGTAATTAAATATTGTCTGGAAAATAAATCTGTTTCACATTTAACACTCACTTCTTAATACTTCATTTAATCCCCTAGAGTCCTCCATTATGCTTCCACTCCTACACTTCCAATATACACCACTTATATATTATTCAATATATCATACATTTACTTATGCTGTACTTGTTCCGCTATCCTAAAAATCGTCAGAACAAATGTTTGACTGACGCTGATCAATAATTATCACAATTAGTTCCTCCCTGGCTTATTATCATTAGTTTTTCCTTGGCTTATGCTCTCCTTAACTACTCACACTTCCTTCTTATGTATTTACTCACACTTCCTTCTTACGTATCCCTGATATGGAATTATCATAGTTTTTATATCCTTATGAATATAATAGAGGGAAACATTCTACGTGGGAAAAATATATCTATATATGTGATAAAGAATCGTCATTGTTCTTATACATATATTTCCTATATATACATATTAATAAATATCTACATGATAGTTTTCTCAAACAACTAGGAGACATAGAACCATCACAATAAACAGCCATGTGTGCATATTTCTCTATGTGCACATTCTTTGCCCCTACAACACTTGACAGCTCTTACATCATTTTCATCTGTACTTTCATTGTTTGCATCTTTGTGTTTCGTTGTGTGTATGTGTAAGTGTGTCTGTATATTCTGATTCTTCGGCCTACTTATATGAAATAAGTTGAAGATTATTGGAAACCACGGAAAATAAGGACTTCGGCAATAGAAATATGAGGTTAATCCCAAAAGTAAGGTCTCCTATTTTTTTATAAGTACATAGACCTGTTTATAGTTTATAGCTTGAACATTTAGCTATTTTTCAGCATAATCACCATTTTGATCGATGCATTTCTGTAGACGCTGTGGCATGTCATACCAGCTCACTGCCATGCTGTTCAGAAAAGTTATAAACCTCTTCTTTCACCTTGGCATCAAAGCTGAATTGCTGGGACCACAATTAATGTGTACAGATACTGTGAGACTCTGAAAAAACTCAAAGGGCAATTCAGAACCAGAGAAGAGGAATGTTGGGCAAGGATGTACACATTCTCCATGATAACACTTGCCCACACATCACTCAGCAAACTATTGCTCTCCTGCAACAGTTTCAGTGGAACATAATCACCCACCCACCCTATAGTCCTGACTTGGCACCCAGTGACTATTACCTGTTCCCTAAGTTAAAAGACCATTTGTCCAGAAAGCGATTCAGCTCCGATGACAAGGTGAAAGAAGACGTTCATAACTTTCTGAACATCATGGCAGCAAGCTAGTATGACAAGGGAATACAAAACTGCCACAGAATCTACAAAAATGCATCAATAGAAATGGTGATTGTGTTGAAAAACAGCTACATGTTCAAGCTGTAAACTGATGTAAACCATTGTAGAAATAAACAGGTCTATCTACTTATAAAAAAATGGGAAACCTTACTTTTGGGATTACCCTAGAATATGAATATGTAAAGAGGGAAAGATAGACTGGTACTCAGATGAGAAGTAATTAGGGAAAAAGTAGAAATGGTTGAAGAAGAGAATGAAGATAGCCCCAGAGAGGAAACTCCACCCCCTCCCCACACCCCACCCCCTTCCCCAGAATCCTTACTTTTCCGGTACTTGAGTGAGAAGCCAGAGGAGGTATGGTGTTAAATGTCTCCTACAGAATTGACATTCTCACCTTCGCCTTTGAAGTCCCTGAAGAAAATCTTAGCAATCCCTATGGAATGGCAAATGGTGAGGTATCAGTCACACTTGTTTGCGACGGTCATTTGGAAAGTGTGGTGTGTTTTCTCTTTTAGCCATGTTTATACTTCCACTACCCACCCCTTCCAAAACTAATACAAACCCTCCCATCTACATCACATTTCATAAAAGATATAAAATATTCTATACTAAATAGAAAATTATACAGTACATTAAAATAGTTGTTTAATCATTAAGCTTATACTATATTTTTATATACACATAAAAGACTATGTTCAGTTCATGTCGTTTCATTTCATGTCTAGAGATCAATGTTCATCTGTGATTCCCATAAGTTTTCTACTTCACCATCATAGCCGGTTTTCTATGTACTAAAATTGTAGGATAGTTTAAGAATTCAAGAATAAATTACAGAATAGTTTAAGATTTGAAGGGAATTTGGTACAGGAAAAACTAGCACAGAAGAAGCACCAAAAACAACTAGGGATCCGACGGTCATCACTCCTCCTGTTAACACAGAACGTTAACGTCCCTGGGAGATGTGACTCTGCCTGGATCCCATGGATCTGATATTAACTTCACTTGAGCAAGTGCAAGCCAATACTTCTCGTTAAATTCTACTCTCTTCTGGAGAAACTTGAATTCTTTTGGCAAGTCATACATAACCTTACTAACATCATTAAGTTCAGAAAAAACAACAGTCGAAAGGTTTCTGGAGATTATACTCTCGGTAACTTCTTAATCTTTAATTAGTTCAAATGATTCTGCCAAACTACTTACATTTATAATGTCAAAGTTGGCTATTTTCTCTTTAACATTTTGTTCCACATCATCTACTCGAATGCTCATGCCTGCAATTTGTGATTGGACTATAGGAATTAATTTATCCTGTTTGTCCATGCTCTCTTTTAAGATGTGTAACCTATGCTTTGCAGCATCAAATGTAACATTACAGACACTCTGAAATGATCTTAATTTTTCACCAAGTTCAGCTTCTACATTATTATACTTATCTTCAGTATCACATTATAACTTTTTAGCTAAGTCCTCAAATTGGTTACTCTGTGTCTGACTCAAGTCAGTGAACAGTTGGTTTACATGGATAGTCAGGGAATTACTTAATTCATTCTTTAGATCTAATTGCAAATTCTCCACTTTATCATTTAAGGCATTGAACTTAGCATTTAAAACCTCACCCTGTGCTTCTAGTTTTTCACTTACAGTAATACTTAACAATACGAGAGAAGAATACTGCATGAATGGCCACCGACAAACTGTGGCCAAAAACCAAGTGGACCACCCTGTAGCTGAACAAGCTGCCAAACATGATACCCCTCATCTCATTTACTTCTTCACAGCCTGTGCCATACGGATCCTTCCCACCAACACCAGCTTTTCTGAATTGCACAGGTGGGAACTTTCCCTGCAATACATCCTACGTTCCCGTAACCCTCCTGGCCTCAACCTTCATTAGTCACTGTCCTCACCCATCCAGCCCCCTCCCTGTTCCCATTCCAGCACTACACAGCCGTCATTTCACCGCTACACCCAGTCTTTTAATTTATTTTATTTTTATTTTTATTTCTCTCCTTTCGCTAATTAGCCCCTTCCCCCTCTACACCTTCTCTCCTACCCTCCATCTGAACTGCAACACTTCACTGTCTGCCACTCCCTCCATACTATCCATCCCCCTCCCCACCCCAGCCTCCTCCTTACCCCCACCAAGTCGCCACTCCCATCATGCACTGGTGCTGCTGATCACAGTGTAGTTTCAGCTCTCTGAGATTGCCGATGTGTGTGTAAGTTGTGCTTGCGTGAGTTTGTGTGTGCGTGTGTGTTTGTGTGTCTACTGCTGACAAAGGCCTTAATGGCCAAAAGCCATTTTTTTTATTGTGCCTATCGCGGCTCAGCTTCTCCACTATATGGTCAGTAGCAACTTTCCTTCTCTCGTATTGTTACACTCCATCCTTGATTTTCTAAAGTAACACTTAGCTCCTTTCTTACAGAACTATTTTGAGCAGTAAATTCCTTACTTTGTGCATCTAATCTATAATTTAATTGTAAACTCTGAGCTTCTAGATCTTTACTTAGAGAAGTAACTTGAGTGTTTACAGCTGCTGAATCTGCCCACTGGGCTTTAATTAAATTCACTATTTCAGACCAGTCTGGCATTTCCTTAGTCACTTTAGTAGCTGTGTCTGGTTCTGCTAGATGCTGTTCTTGATCCATATTCTTTGTACTTTTAGATCTGGTGATCATTAAAAAAAAATTCAGCTCTGAGTATAATAACTATACTAATAGTCTGTTATTGAACAGTGTCCTTAACTTTACTTTCAAATAATTATTGCCTTTCACTCACCCTGTGTAGAGTCTTAGGCTGCATCAGTGAGCAGTTGTGGAATCGGCACCAGTGAACAGCATGGATGCTGGCAGCATTGAAGGTTAGTTTCAGCATCGGTGTTGGTGAACAGATTCGTAGTCAGCGCGGTGAGCAGCAGTTAGTGCTGTTTGCGTCGGTTGCAGGTTACTGCGTCCATGCCCCCACAATGTGTTTGAGGGCTGTTCACTCTCCACACTAGATCCTTGTCGTCAAATAGATCTCGTTGTAACTCTTCTTAGTCTAAACTGTTGAGATTTTCCTTATTTCTTCTTGTGTCTGGTATTCATCAGGTTTCACCCTTTTCGCCGTTTATGCAGAATCCAACTCTGCTAAACAATTTCTCTGCCTTGTTACTATTGATTGCTATGGCAACTCACAGTATCTTATCTTGATTTCATTTTAAAATTCCTCTTTCTTTGAGTGCTGATCACGTCAGTTGCCACATTCTTACGGTTTGGCGACAGAACGTGTAAAGTCTGATTGCCGTCCTTGTTAAATAAGCAGGCAATTCACGATGTATTTATACACCATAAAATTCTCTTCTTAGACATAAATATCTCTGTCTTCTTGTATTTCACTCATACTTCGAGCTTTAGAAACACACTTAATTAACATTTACAAATGAATTTGTTTTTAAAACCACTCGGAAATTCTTGCCTCTAGCAAGTCTAACACCCGAATTAAGAGTCTCTAGTCAAATGATATTACATTTGTTCATAACGATTACAATCATTACACCATTAAAGAGTAATGTGTGCTCGCTCCTTGTACGTCACATACAGCTTCTATGGCGCGAGCGGCAAACACTTGTCTGCGCCAATCGACTGCCACGATTGCAGTATTCTCCTAATATACATCCATCCTGCACACACAAAAACCAATGGCGTGGAAGACACATCTCCACTCTCCCACACTCATACTTAAAATATCAAGTGCTTGAGATGGTGGAAGACCAAGTGTCTCTAGAATTTACCCCAAAATTCTCGAGGCACTACAAGTTGTATGAGTATAGAGTTGCAGGGAACTCTGATTATAGGAATTAGTTGTTATTTGCTTGATCTGCAGAAGGGATCCTTTTTTTTTTTTTTTTTTAAAGAGTGTGTTATTGTTGGTTGTATATTGTAGTTTCCTTTAAAAAAATGTTTGCAAAATGAGTTGGTTATTGCTCTGTAGATTTAGCACCCTCGCTCTCTCCCCCATTTGCCACCACTCTCCCTTTCTCTACCCCCTCCCTTATTTTATGTATCATTCCATCCAGAAGAGTCCATTATTGTCTTACAGGCACCTGAAGTATAGATAAGTGGGCACACACTGGATGAGGCACATCTCTGAATTTCCCTGGCATCCAGAAGGACAGTAAACTGGGTAGTTATCCAAACAGCTCAGTTCTGCCTGCTTTGCACTTAGAAACCTTTGTCATTGTGTTGACCTTGAGATGGTATGTTAGCCTACATTCAATACTATCCTACAGCATAAGCTTCTGGAACAGTTCAACTAAGGCCATAAAAGTATTTATTCTGCATTAATCTGTAATAACAGTATTTGGTAAAGAAACAAACTTATTGGAGAAGCCTCTTGAGGGAAATAGAGATTCTTACACTTACATGCCGATATATTTAGTCCCTAATGGTACTTGTGGTTAGTAACAAAAGTGAATTTTTGGTGAACTGTACATCTGACAACGATGATACTAGAAACAAAACCTAATTTGCATATGGACTAAACCTATATCCGCAGTCCAGAATGTATATTTAAATTAAAGTGCATAAATCTATAACAAGTTGCTGATAGACATCTGACAGAAATTTAAAATCCCAGATATTCAGAAACAAGGTAAAAAAGAATGTCTCGCTAGCTATCCTCCTACACTTTTTCAGAATATTTGTTCAGGTACATAAACTTCATATTATATTAATGTTCATATTAAATTGATATTGACTTTGCCAGTATAATGACAGATAATAATGGTGTGTGTTAAGTTACTTCAATGTGTTATTTGAAGTACTAGATAAAAATTGAGTATGAAGTGTTACTGAGCTTGGTAGCCTTGATCATTGCCTTCATTTAGAGTCCAGTAGATGACCTGCTATGTACTTTCTTTTCTTCATGTTTTCTTTATAATCATGCTACCTCTACAAAGTTAATTTTCAGTGAAGTGCATTTACTGTCATAGATAAGTTCTTGCTTATCAGTTTGCAGAGACATTGCATAATTATAACAAACTTAGGTCAGTAATGTCCAAAGACCTTAAGAAGTCTAACTTAATATACAGGTGTCAGTTGACCCAGGAATCTTCCTCAATGAATGCTTGGATTGTACATGACAGTGCTTAGTGCTGACTTCATTAAAGTTTACACATTCAACAGTCAATGCATACTGACCCTTACAAGATGTTCATTATGTGAACATCACTCTTCAGTTATTGAAAGCAGACATAGGTGTGGCAGGAGGTATTTCGGGGGGGGGGGGGGGGGGCAATAAAGTTACTTCTTTTAGTTATAATTTGTAGAGTTTTAAAATGAAATTATTGCTAGGTTAATGTGTATTGAACATACACAGATAAGGGCAGCACGAATAGTCACAGATTTGTTTAATCCATGGGAGAGTGTCACAGAGATACTGAAGGAACTGAACTGGGTGACTCTTGAAGACAGATGTAAATTATCCTGAGAAAGTCTACTAACAAAGTTTCCAGGACAGGCTTTAAATGATTACTCTAGGAGTACACAACTGAACTGGGTGACTCTTGAAGACAGATGTAAATGGAGACACTTTGTATTGCTTACAAAGGGATCATGAAGATAACATTAGGATTATTACTGCATACACAGAGGCTTTCAAACCATTGTTCTTCCCATGCTCCATATGTGAAGGGAACAGGAAGAAACCCTATATTTGGTACAATGGGACATAACATTTGCCAAGCACCTCAAGTGGATTGCAGAGTATAGATGTAGATGTCTAGCACAGATCTTTGGGTGTGCAATTTTATCCTTGTGTTCTAGCTGAGCTTGCCAAAAATTTCTAGAAACTCAAATTTTTTTGTTTGAAATGTTTCACTAATGTCCTTTTGTAGTAAAAGTATCCATTCCTGGATATAGAAAAATTAGACCTGCAAGTTTGTAACACAACCTTTTGTTCTTACTATATCTCAATGAGTTTCCAGGCAGTATAAGACATGGTGAAAGAATTCTCTTTGCAGAGACAGCAAATTCAAGGTCATTGATAAGACACCATAACTCCTTTTAGAGAAAGCAAATGAAATCACCAAGGATGTTTATGACTGGGCACTGTGCAATAAATTAACAATGAACATAAAGAAATGGAGACACTGGTCTTTCTCATGCATGCTTCAAATAGACTGTAGAAATATCTGACCTAAAGGATTTGTTTATTATGTTTATTAATGAGACTTCTATGCTATCTACACACACCTCCAGAACAGAGATTTTGCTGCAGTTTCTCCAGATTACCAGAGAAGTAGTCATTTACAAAATATGTTAATTCTTGAGGATTTTCTGTTATTCTACTCCTGTCTTTGAATTTTATGATATTTGTGTCTGCCTTTACCAGTTTCTTGTTTTATAACATCTCACATTACTTTGCCTTTATTTTCTGAATTATATATTATTTTGTCACTGAAAGACTTTTTTGCAGCAAGCACCGTTCTCCTCTATATTTTTTATTCCTGTGGCTGTAAAATAGGAATTGTGATGATTGATTTATTCTTTTTTCTAAGGTCCAAAGGCTTGATCTCAACCGGAGGGATGTTCTTGGCATCACTCATTTTTCCACAATTATTAACAACATTGTATGAGCAGTGCAGACACATGCTTAGTGTAATATATTTCTGGATGATTTTAGTTTCTTTTCCTTGAAACTTTAGACTATCACCCACTAGCTGCACATCATGTGTAAGAGTAATAACTTGTATATGGAATCTTTTACAAGTCAGTGAGTCTTGATTTTGAATGAACGTGTTTCAATTTATTCCAAAGTATCACTACTGACCAAATTGTCATCTTATATTGCCCAATTGTTTCCCCTCAGATATTACTGCCATATTTTCACACCATGCCCGTATAAATGTGTGTTTGCTCTGTTGAACTGTATAACAACAAACAGCCAAGTTCATGCTTGATGAGGCTAAGGACAGGCTGAAGCCATTGGTTTTAAGTTTTCCCTGACGAATACTCGGGTGTTAACTTTAACCATCTGCTTTATGTTTTTATCATGTCTGTATTGTGGTGAGGTTGGGGTTTTCAGTTTGGTTACTGTACTTCATTCTGAAAATGAAAATCCCCGAGAGCACATTTGCTAGCTTTCATCTGAGAAATGCAAAAGGCTGCTGGCAGTACTAAAAACATGTGTTTTCTGACAAGGATTTTCATGCACTAGTATTGCATGCACTTTCCATCACTCACAAAGTACAGCAAAGTTCACAAATGTAACATGTGAAATAATAAATAAATAGCTTAGTCTTACTCTTCCTGAGGGTAAACATAAACACCAATATTATTATAATCAATAGAGATATTCTGTTGTAATGGCTATAGTGGCAATACTGTCTTCACCACTGCTATTCTCATTGTCTGATAAAGAAACTACTGTTGAATTGGTGCATAAGAACACAGTGTTTTTCTGGAAGTTCAATAAGCACCTAGCAGAGACTTTTCATCGATAACATATTCTCCTTCACTATTTACAACAGTCTCCCAATGCTGGGGTGATATTTTGATTCTGTGACTGTAGAAATCATATGATTTTGAGGACAAGAACTCACTGAGCCATGTTTGAAGCACATTTTCATCCAGAAAGGAAGTTCCTTGAAGATTTTTTGATAAAGAGCAGAAAGGTGAAAATCTGAGGGTGCAAGAACAGGTTAATAAAGTGGGTGTGGAATGACTTCCTAACCCAACTCCTGTACAGTATTTGTTGTCAGTCTAGCAGAATGCGGGTGGGTATTATTGTGGAGTAGAATCACTTCACACTGTCTTTCAGATCATTGTTCTTGGACTGCATCTGCTAGATGTCTCAGTCATTGTCAGCAGTGATGGTTACACCTCAGGCAAGTAATTTGTACAACACCACCCCATCGGTAGAGATGCATAACATTATTTTTTGTGGATATGCGCAGGTCTTTGTACAGGGAGCTGCTGCTTTGTTTGGGCTCCATCATTCCTTCTTTTTCTTTATTTTAGCATAAAGACATCATTTCTCATCACCAGTAACAATAGGAATGGTCAGTGTTGTTCATGAGCCAATTGATGACAAGCAAGCAGAGATGCAGATATGGCCATGCACTGATTTTTGTGATTTTGGCTTAGGGTATGCTGTACCTGTAAACCCGATTTCTGAATCATCCTCACTACATGCAATTGTCTCATTATGTTGGAATGATACAGTTCATCACATTTGTCATTTCTCAAGTACAATGGCATGCATCATTGTGGATTAATGTATTTAAATGACTTCATCAAATACAGAAGGTTTCCCTGAATGTAGAGGATCACTAATGTTACAACATTCCTCCTCAAAATTATAAAACCATTTTGTTGCTATGCTCTGTCCATTGGCATTATACTTGTACATGGCGCTAATGTTTGTAGCTGCCTCCGCTGCTGTCACCTCTCTATTGAACTCAAACAAAAGAATGTATCAGACAGTGTGTTAAGACTTGAATGAGTAAGACAGAATAACCAAAAAGTACTTTCGAACTGTTCTTGTAAAGTGTAGTACAATCACACAAACCGGACATGGAATGCTGCGGTCAGAGGCAAAGCTCACTAGGTGCCACCAGACAAATAAAACTGCTTTGTTATAAATTCTTGTTGTAGTAAAAACCAGAATGAAGACTGGTTCATTATCAGAGGAAACTGGTTTTATAAAAAAGCAGTTGCTTTACTATTAATTTTACTGTCTGAATTCTCATGTAAGCAAGAACAAATAATTGTAACAGTTAAAAAATTATAAATATCAATAGAGTTTCTTATAACTTCTTCACTTTGTTATTTTACACTTAGACCTTTCCCACACACCTGTAACAGTGTGTGTGCACCGATAGTGGTGTTGTTGTGCATGCATGTTTGAATTGGCTGCTGTCTATATCAGAGCGGGCTAGCCATTGAAGGCCACCTGTGGGAGGCAAGCATGTGTTAAGGTTTTCACTGTGCCATCTATGGGTGACCTGCACATACAAAAGCACAAAGCAGCATGAACTGAGCTCTTATGTGTCTTTCCAGTGTCCCGCTCACACCAGAGTACTGTGTGTTGTTATGTGTAGATCCATGAGAATTGTTTTCCTTTGTAGTTAAGTGCTTCATGGTTGGTTGGTTGGTTTGGGGAAGGAGACCAGACAGCGTGGACATCGGTCTCATCGGATTAGGGAAGGATGGGGAAGGAAGTCGGTCGTGCCCTTTCTGGAGTGATTTAGGGAAATCACGGAAAACCTAAATCAGGATGGCCGGACGCGGGATTGAACCGTCGTCCTCCCGAATGCGAGTCCAGTGTCTAACCACTGCGCCACCTCGCTTGGTAGTGCTTCATGAATAAAGCCTTATTTGGGTTACTTTGGATCTGTCTTGTGTACTACATAGTTACTATGAGTTTGGAGCAGTTCCTGCATGTTCAATCTTTATGTGCACTTTCATCAGGTTTATTCATTATGGATGCCAAGCTACAAGCCCTGACTGAACAGCTTACTTTGGCTGTGACCAACTTGTTGGCTTCCATTAACAGACAGGGTACCAGTCCATCCGCCTGTGTCCCCTCCACATGATAATTCAGCCGAGGATTGGGACACTTACAGAAAAAGACTCAGGCAGCATTTTTTGACTTTCAGTGTGACAGGCTCGAATTTATGTAAAATCTTCTTCCTCTCATGGATTCTACCTAAGGTGTATCACATACTGTGTCAACTTGCCCCTTTACAAGAACCAGTAGCTCATACTTTCGAACACATGTGCAGTTTATTATCCAACTACTGTCACAAATGAATGCATGTCACTGCGGCACAAGTTGAATTCTAACGACGCCACAAAAAAATCAAACCAGTCCTAGCAGGCCTGAACAGCCAAACTTCACAGCCTTAGCTATAAGTGTCAGTTCATTACTGATGTCCATAATCACTCTTATGCAGACTCTGGCTCCGGGCCAGGAAGTATGCCAGAAAAAAACCCCGTTGGCTGATGTTTTTCAAACAGCACTATCTTTTGAAGTTTCTCAAGCAGTGGATGACCAAATTGAAGTGTGGAGTGATGTGGTAGTAGTATCGTATGATATTCCCACTAGATGACAGGCAGCTTCTGCAAAGAAGCAGCAATAGTGGCGGTATACATGTGGGCCCAACACCGAGCTGACCAAGGCAGGGCCAAGCAGTCACAACTGCAACCACCACAGTACCAGCATCAGCATTCTCTGTTTCATTCTTGTCCTTTCTGTTTTGTCCAGCACAAATGTTCGGCTTGCCCTCAGCACTGGGCTACTTGTAATGCTTGTTGGAAGAAAGGCCATATTGCCTTCAAGTGTCATTCACTGATGGTTGTTCAGAATATGGACACAGATGTAAACTGTGTGATTACAATGCTTGTGATTTCTCCCAAGTTCATTATCAAGTTATGTGTTTTTCACCAAGTCATTCAACTACAGGGCAACACAGGTGCTATAGCGACATTATTGAATTCTCAGACCTATGTAAGTTTGGGCTCACTGCTGTTGCCACCAGTCACACAGAAGCTGGTTAGTCATAACAAACAGAACATTTCTTTGTTGGGACAGTTTATGGCATCTGCCTCTTACAAGTCAGTGGTTGTTCCATTACATTTTTGGTGGTTACTGATGATGCCAGTGTTGAGAGCTTGTCCAGGATGGAAGCATTTCAGACATTTGGATTTTCTATCACTGACACAGTTCACCTTGTGTCCAGTCAGGTTCAGTTTTCTCAATTGGAAACACTGTGTGAGGAGTTTTGAGGCTTGTTTTCAGGAGGTAAAGGGTGTGCTATGAATTTTTCTGCTCATATTTCTTTGAACTCCAAGGCTAAGACTTGTTTTCGTCATGTGAGTCCTATTCCTCTTGCTCTGAAAGATAAAGTGAAAGCACAATTGGACAGACTTCAATTTCTAGGGGTGGTGCAACCTGTTATGGCTAGCAACTGGTTGTCTCTGCTGGTTGTAGTTTGAAAGCTGTTGGGAAAACTATACCTCTGGGTTTTCTTAAGTACTACTGTCAACATGCAAGTAATCATGGATATGTATCCTCTCCCACACCAGGAGGAATTATTGGCAAAATTATCCGGTGGCCAGTATGTTTCTAAAATTGATTTGTCTGAAGCATACCTGTAAGTTCCTGTTTACAAAGAGTCTCAGCGAGTCCGGATTTTGAATGTTCCTTTGTTCTTTATCAATATTGGCACCTTCCTTTTGGCATGGCTAGTGCCCCTGCTATTTTCCAATGATTGTAGAGCAGTTGACTATGCCTGTCCTGGGTTGTATTAATTATCTGGATAATATGTTGTCACAGGCTCCTCCACAGCTGATCAGTTAAAAATTTCCACACTTTGTTTTCTATCTAATAGTCCACAGGCTTATGATGTAACTTCATGAAGTCTCAGTTTTGTCAACCTTTTATTGTTTATTTGGGATTTAAGGTCTCTCAGGATGGGGTTCACCCTCTACCAGACCACATCTCCTCTGTTACATCTATGTCTCACCCGTCGTCCCTGAAGGAGCTTCATGACTTCCTAGGGAAATAACCTACAACCATAAATTCCTGAAGGTGTGTGGGTGTGGGGGGGGGGGTCACCTTGGCACACCTATTGCATGCCTTGTTAAACAAGACTGTATCTTTTCGTTGGAGCCTAGATTGTGAACGTGCTTTCCAAATATTTAAATCTAAACTAATCTGGTGTCTTCTTTAGCTACATTCTCTCTTGACCAGCACATAGTTTTGATGACTAATGTGTCTCACAATTCGGCCTCAGTGCAGTCCTTGCACACCAGTATGCTGATGGCTCTGAACAACCTGTTGCTTTCACCTCTAAATCTCTCACTATGGCCCACCAATGTTACACTCAGATGAAAATAGAGGCTATTTCCATCACCTATTCTCACAAGAATTTTTTTTTTTTTTTTGGCTCCATGTTCCACCTTATTCATGAACATAAACCCTTGGTTTCTGTGTCCAACCTTCACACTTCCTTGCCCGACAAGGCAGGGTGTCAGCTCCAATGCTGGGCACTGTTCTTGTCTTGCTATAGTTACAAAATCCATTTTCGAACCACATATTAACATACCAATGTGCAGACCTTGCCCCCTCTTCCTGTGGGTCTCAATGCTGGCTTTAATCATGAAGAATTGCTTTGCTTCCATCTTGATACTGAAATGCAGGCCGTGGTTGAGGGTTTCCCAATTATGAGCTCGCGCATAGCAGCTGCCATTGTCACCAACCAGATTCTCTGCCAGGTGATTCGGTTTGTGCAACTGGGCTGGTCAGATAAACTACTGTTTCAGTTTCGGATCTTCTGCACAACTACTTTTCCTTATGGTATCACCTCACTGTTTTTGACAGTGTTTTGCTGTTCTCCACAGAAGACATCTCTCCCAGAGTGGTCATTTCCACCACATTATGACATAAGGCTCTACACATTCTCCACCAAGGCCGTTGGGGAGTTTCACACACTAAACTGTTAACTAGAAGATATATATTTTTGGCAAGGGATTGATGGTGATATTGTCTGTTTTGTCATGGCTTGTGAGTTATGTGCCCAACAACAAGCGGTTCCCAGGGTGCCACTGTCCCCCTGGCCTGCTCCACACCATTCATGGGAATGCATTCATGTAGACTTTGCAGGTCCCTTCTTAAATTCCTATTGGCTCATGACAGTGGGTGCACTTTCCTGGTTTCCTTACATTCTCTGGTGAGAGTTGACAATGGCTGAGGTCACAATTCATATGCTCTTAGGGTGTTTTTTTCCAATGTCAGGTTGCCTTGTACTTTAGTTTCTGATGTTGGAATCCAGTTCATTTCTCAAAACTTTCAATTTTTTTGTTCCCATCATGTCATTCATCATGTTACAATTCCACCATTCCACCCTCAATCAAATGGTGAGGCGGAACTGCTAGTGGATACGTTCAAGACCCAGATGAAAAAAATTGTTGTGGAGTCTTTGCTGGAGATCACACCCTTCTCCATTTTCTGAGCACCTATTGCTTCATGCATATGGAGGAATGGAGCCCAGCTGAGATGCTTCATGGCCAGCAGCCAAGCATGCTCTATCCATTGGACCTCTCTCCATCCGTCACTGATGGGTCCAGCCCTGCTGCCCCATCACTGTGACCTGACTGCTGCTGATGATGTCGGGGCGGCGATGGCACTCCTCTCTGGAGCTATCATTGGGCACCATGTGGGTCCACTGCCCTAGGGCAAACCTGTGCGTTACAACCCTGTGCTCTGGTGCACACCCAGCACATTGTCCCACCCCCTCCATTGGCACTGGCTGTTGCTGCTCCAGACGTGACAGACGTGCCTCTTATTTTCCATTGTAGTTGAGTGCTTCTTGAATAAGGCCATATTTGGGTTACTTTGGACCAATCTCATGGACTACATAGTTACTACACATTCCACAGTAAACTCTATGTCCCATTCCCCTGGTTCAGTAATTGGTGTATGCTAGGAACACACGTGTCACTGAAGTAGCTTCCAGTTGAAAATCTTGCATCAGGATACAGAGAAACATGCAACCATTAATGTACAGTGTATCCATAATTAAGTTCCAGTTTCAAAACACTGTCAAAGAGAACCACTGCTCAGAATAAAATCAAATTTGAACAGCATATTACTGTCACAGGAGGAATGTAATGAATCAGAAAAAAATTAACAAAAATTTGACCAATAGATTGCACTGTAAGCATCAGAATACGAACACAAACAGATGCACAGCAGACAACTGTTCCCCAGTTTGTGTCCAAGATGCTCAACAAGACTGTCTTCATGAAGGATTGTGCACAGCAGATAAAGCTCTTTTACAAGGATGGTGACTGTGTTCCAGTAGCCCTGCAGAAGTCCCAGGCATTCAAGGGTATGAAAAAAGGGACTGGTCTGATGTCTCTAAGGGACCAGGGAAAATGACTACAAAATTTGAAGAGACAGGGTCTTCTGAAGTGCAATTTTGCAGAGGCAGGAAAGCAGTTGATTTGATATCTGTCAAAGGTGTGGCCATCATATTGCAGGAGGGACCAAGTGGTGGTGTGTAACACAAAATGCTATGAAACATCCTGCATTGCCATCCATACAAAATCACACATGTTTAGGAGCTGCTGCCTGCTGACTCCCCAGCAAGACAAACATTCGTTCTGAGTTTCTTGCTCACATGGAAGTGGTCAATGAAAGGCCATGGAACTTTCTATGGATGAGTGAATCCCATTTCAATCTCCAAGGATATGTCAGCACAAAGACTTGCAAAATATGGACAATGGAAAATCTACATGAACATCAACAGAGTCAAGGAAATGAGTCCTGCAGTCCTGTTACCTGCACTGTTACTGGTAAATGCTATGAGAGTCTTGTGTGCACCAATGTCATTCCAGCTCTTCATTGCATGCATATTTGAGTAGGATCATTTTTATGCAAGAGGGTGCTCCTCTAATCATTGCACAGCCAATGAAGCTACTGTTGGCATTTCAGAAATGCTAGAATTATCAGCCATCATTTGCCTACAGCCTGGCCATCCAGATCACCTGATCTTAATCCGTGTGACTTGTGGCTGTGGGATTGTCTGAAAGATGTTGTATTCAGTGCTCCAGTTATGAACGTAGCTGAACTGAATGCACACATTGTGCAATGCATTCTGAACGTAACCCTAAAGTCGATCTGTTGTGGAATATGCTTATCTTGATTTCAACTAGTGGCTGAAAATAATGAACAGCATATTGAACACATCTTGTACCAGTCTCATGAAAATTATAGACTGATTTCATTTTTCTTTTGATGCAGTTTTTGGCCTCAGGACAATTAAAAATCAAATTTTCCCATCCGATGTGGTAAACCTAGCTATAGTGGATGTGCTTACCTAACAGTGCCACAACTGTTGACTGCTGAACATGTGCAGTCTTGCACATTGACCAGTACAGAAGGTGCGATTTGCAACTCAAACTGTAGTTGTGCCACAATTCCTCTCTAACTTCTTCACCTCATTTGTGTTAAGACACTTATAGTGCTGTCTATTGGTAAAATTTTCATTAAATTTTTTTCTTGTTCCATAACATTTCACCCTGTGTCAATAACATGCTGCTCAAATTTGACGTGATTCTGAGCAGTGGTTCTCTTTCTACAGTGCTTTGAAATTGGAACTTTAATTATAGACACGCTGTACTAGTAATATATTAATTCAGTCATATTTCCCAGCATGTTCTCTGAGTCTTAAACATTATTTAAATTCTAGTTGCATGTACCCCAAACAAAATAATTAATAAACTATTGGCTCATTCCTGAAGGAAGAGAGAGGGACAGAGTGCAGAAGGTTAAAAAGGTGAAAGGTCATTCACACTCCAGAATGAGAGGAACCCATGTGGAGGCCTAAATCTTTATGCAAAAACGCACATATTCATCCTATTTGAGTTATCAAATAACATCATGTGACTTAGAAATGAAAATGCAGTCTTTCATTCCCAATATTTTTCACTATACACTCATTGCCACATAACCAATCCTTTTTATCTTAAGAAAATCAGTTTTCTGGTGTAGTTAATATGTATTATGGAATTACCCGTATTTGAAAAAATGTTTCATCAGTAGATGAAGAATTCTGAAATGCACTGTAGTAATATAGCTTAATAGTGAAAATGTAGTAAGCTCTATTCCACTCTGACACTATAGCCTGCCTTGATAAGTCACTGACTGCAAAATACCTTTTGCTTTTGCTGATTACTACTCAACGATTGACTGTATACAGAACTCCTAATTGGTGATAAATAGGTAAGTGCAGTCTTCAAATAAAATGTTGTATGACTTTGTTAAATGTGATATCATAAGCTTAATTCAGGATTGGAGTACCAATTCAAAAGCTGTAACAATATTCAGTAATACTTGTAGTCATCTTTATTTTACAACATGTAAAAATACATAGAAACAAGAATCACATGTCAACATTTAAAACATTTTTATATAAACAACATTTATATTTTCTTTGGATCTTCACAATAATTCTATTACAATCACAGAATTATGACTTAATCATCACAAAACACAAATACTTTCTCATAAATTACTGCCTACAGTTACATCACATTTGGTAAAACCAATTAAGGAAGAATACAGCTATATTATTGAAGCATATGAAATCATTTGATATAACACGCATGCTGCATAATGGTATTAAATTAGAGCCTTTTGAAGGCATCTTATTTATCAAGCTGGAGTAACTGCCACCTGCAAACTCTTCTTCAGCTCAAACAATGAAATATCACTAATCACAAAATATGAAGCTTACTCTGTCACCTGATACAATATCTACAATGTGACACTGTCATACTTATGAGTCAAAAATTCTGCAGATTTCAATTTTCTTAAAAAAAAAAAAAAAAGAAAGAAAGAAACAACAGTAATAGCTAAAACAGGGATAGCATCTTGTCATGACACTTCTTAGTAGCTCCTTATAATGCATGATTTCCTTTTTTTTCACTTGGACAAAATATCTTACAGTAGTGAAAGAAATTCTAACTAAATTACAGGAATCAAGCAACACATTTGACATGACTTAAATGAGTGCAAGAATCTTCAATTTAATATTCTCCCTTCTTCCACCTTGTGGAACAATGTCAACAATAGTTCTTCCATGTTTGCACTTGTAATATTGCTAATGAAATGTATGGTGCAGTTTCACTGACACATTTTAGTTCATGAGTATTATTTCCTACTAATAACACAAGAAATGTGTTTGCATGTATCTTCTTTTTGAGATGCACATTAACTGACAGATGATTGCAGCTCAGCTACAAACATAAGTTTCACAAAGAGAATTTATTTGTGTCATCACAATGCACATTCACTGTAAAGGCATGTTTTGATTATTCACAAATTACCTCCTATGTAGTCCCTGAGAAACAGCAAAATGTGTGGTACAAATGCTTGGAGGTTTGTCTGCCAATGGTTTACTTTTACTGAGCTTCCTTTGCACTGCACTTTTTTGTAGATTAATTGGCAAATTGCTGATTATCTATCCAAATCCTAGCATTTGATATGCTAGAGAAGGAATAGCCATTATAACAGACATCCTGCAAATGAAACAATATGTTATTAGATTTGCTTGGTTTATATAGAGCAGACTAGAATAGAAGTTTATTGTCTCGTAACATACAATTTCAAGCCATTAACTTAATGTACAGAAGAGTCATCAAAACACAAAAACTGGTTCAGAATTTTTCTTATGGTATCAGTAATATAATATAAGGTACTGAATAATTATTTAATTAAGCAATTAATAATTTTTCTTCAAAAGTAACAAACTTCTAAAAATTAACAGTCCTAAATACTTGACCTCTTCTGCTCAAATTTTCAAGTTGTCATTTATGAATTCTTCTACTGAATAGTAACATTTCTGCAGTAGTTATTCACATAAGGATTTTTTTCAGTGTTTCTAAATTTATGCTTAGCAATTCTCTTCCTTTCACTTTGTTATAAATTTTCATACCCATATAATGTGGAGTTTGAGCATAAAGTTTTAAATGGTGGGTGGGCAATATCAAATTATTTTGATTTCTGCTGTTGTAATCGTGTTGAAAATAATTCCCTACAAATAAATCAGGGTTACTGTTTCTTCGCCATACATTGTGCATATTTCTAATGATGGTTTTCTGAAGTTTTAGAATTCGGCAAATATGGTTTGAGTTACCCCAGAATACAATTCCGTAACTTATTAATGACTAAAAGTAGCTATAATAGACTGCTTTTCTTATGCCCATACTGGTAGCATTACACAATATCCTCACTGCAAATGCTAGGCTATTTAATTTATTTGCAAGGCACTGTGTGGTGTCACCGCCAGACACCACGTAGCCTTTAAATCGGCCGCGGTCCGGTAGTATACTTTGGACCCGCGTGTCACCACTATCAGTGATTGCAGACCGAGCGCCGCCACACGGCAGGTCTAGAGAGACTTCCTAGCACTCGCCCCAGTTGTACAACCGACTTTGCTAGCGATGGTTCACTGACAAAATATGCTCTCATTTGCCAAGACGATATTTTAGCATAGCCTTCAGCTACGTCATTTGCTACGACCTAGCAAGGCGCCATATTCAGTTACTATTGATATTGTGAATCATGTACTGTCAAGACCGACGTTCATCATTAATGGATTAAAGTTAAGTATTCCACCAGCTATGTCCATTTTTCTAAATTCTTATTTCCTTGTCCTGTTCCAGACGTCACGCCAGCCTGCATGAGCTAAAATGCATGCATTTCGGCCTCCTCTAGTAACACGGTGTTGGCTCTCCTGCCAACCACAACACACTGTATATGTGATCCCCATGACAGATTTTTATCTAGTTGCATTCCTAAGAATTTCAGACATCTAGCTTCCTGCAAATCCTGGTTTCTGTGAGTGACCTGAATACCATTTAATTTTAATCTAATTAATTCAAACCAGGTATCTAATTTTTCTGAAGTATTTAATACAGTTTGTGGAATTTGATCAGTACTGTTACTTTCAGTGATTACAGATGTGTCATCTGCAAATAAAACTGAGTGACACTCAATATTAAATGGCGGATCATCTATGTAAAACAGAAACAGAATGGGACCTAAGACAGAATCTTCGGGTACTCCATGTGAAAAGTTTCTCCATTTTGCAGTATAAATTCCTCTCTCTGTGGACATAACCACTCTTTGTCTTTGGTTGCTGAGATAGGACTTAAACCATTGTAATACTGTGCTGCTAATTCCATACTTGTCCAGTTTACAGAGTAGCAAGGAGTGATTCACACTATCAAAGGCCTCTGATAGATCACAAAAAATTCCTGTGGCATGCAGTGAGTTGTCTACAAACGAGCTAATTTTATCAACTAAATGATTTATATTGGATACTGTGGTTTTGCTTTTTGAAATTTATACTGATTTTTTTAGATTATTTTAAATGTTTCTATGAAATATTGAATTTGTATCGTCCATGAACCATGGACCTTGCTCTTGGTGGGGAGGCTTGTGGGCCTCAGCGATACAGATAGCTGTATCGTAGGTGCAACCACAATGGAGGGGTATCTGTTGAGAGGCCAGGCAAGGGTGTGGTTCCTGAAGAAGGGGCAGCAGCCTTTTCAGTAGTTGCAGGGGCAACAATCTGGATGATTGGCTGATCTGGCCTTGTAACATTAAGCAAAACGGCCTTGCTGTGCTGATAATGCAAACGGCTGAAAGCAAACTACAGCTGTAATTTTTTCCGAGGGCATGCAGCTTTACTGTATGGTTAAATGATGATGGCATCCTCTTGGGTAAAATATTCCGGAGGTAAAATAGTCCCACATTTGGATCTCCGGGCAGGGGCTACTCAGGAAGATGTCGTTATCAGGAGAAAGAAAACTGACGTTCTACATATCGGAGCGTGGAATGTCAGATCCCTTAATGTGGCAGGTAGGTTAGAAAATTTATAAAGGGAAGTGGATAGGTTAAAGTTAGATATAGTAGGAATTAGAGAAGTTCGGTGGCAGGAGGAACAAGACTTCTGGTCAGGTGAATACAGGGTTATAAATACAAAATCAAATAGGGGTACTGCAGGAGTAGGTTTAATAATGAATAAAAAAATAGGAGTGAGAGTAAGCTACTACAAACAGCATAGTGAATGCATTATTGTAGCAAAGATAGACACAAAGCCCATGCCTCCCATATTAGTACAAGTTTACATGCCAACCAGCTCAGCAGCTGACAAAGAGATTGATGAAATGTATGATGAGATAAAAGAAATTATTCAGATAGTGAAGGAAGATGAAAATTTAATAGTCATGGCTGAGGAATTTGGTAGTAGGAAAAAGAAGAGAAGGAAAAGTAGTAGGTGAATATGGAATGAAAGAGGAAGCCACCTGGTAGAATTTTGCACAGAGCATAAATTAATTGGATCAAGAATCATGAAAGAAGGCTGTATACATGGAAGAGGCTTGGAGACACTGGAAAGTTTCAGATGGATTATATAATGGTAAGACAGAGATTTAGGAACCAGGTTTTAAATTTTAAGATGTTTCCAGGGGCAGATGTGGATTCTGACCACAATCTATTGGTTATGAACTGTAGAGTAAAACTGAAGAAACTGCAAAAAAGTGGGAATTCAAGGAAATGGGACCTGGATAAACTGACAGAACGAGAGGTTGTAGAGAGTTTCAGGGAGACCTTTGGGGAACGATTGACAGGAATGTGGGAAATAAATATGGAAGAAAAAGAATGGGTAGCTTCGAGGGAAGTAATAGTGAAGGCAGCAGAGGATCAAGTAGGTAAAAAGATGAGGGCTAGTAGAAAACCTTGGGTAACAGAAGATATATTGAATTTAATTGATGAAAGAAGAAAATATAAAATTGCAGTAAATGAAGCAGGCAAAAAGGAATACAAACATCTCAAAAATGAGATTGACAGGAAGTGCAAAATGGCTAAACAGGGATGGCTAGAGGACAAAAATAAGGATGTAGAGGCATATATCACTAGGGGTAAAATAGATACTGCATACAGGAAAATTAAAGAAATCTTTAGAGAAAAGAGAACCACTTGTATGAATATCAAGAGCTCAAATGGAAACCCAGTTCTAAGCAAAGAAGGGAAAGCAGAAAGGTGGAAAGAGTATATAGTGGATCTATACAAGGGTGATGTACTTCAGAACAATATTATGGAAATGGAAGAGGATGTAGATGAAGATGAAATGGGAGATATGATACTGTATGAAGAGTTTGACAGAGCACTGAAAGACCTAAGTTGAAACAAGGCCCCAGGAGTGACAAAATTCCATTAGAACTCCTGACAGCCCTGGGAGAGCCAGCCGTGACAAAAATCTACCATCTGGTGAGCAATATGTATGAGACAGGTGAAACACCCTCATACTTCATGAAAAATATAATAATTCCAATCCCAAGGGAAACAGGTGTTGACAGATGTGAAAATTACCAAATGATCAGTTCAAGAAATCATGGGTGCAAAATACTAACACGAACTCTTTACAGACGAATTGGAAAACTGGTAGAAGCCGACCTTGGGAAAGATCAGTTTGGATTCCGTAGAAATGTTGGAACACGTGAGGCAATACTGCCCCTACGACTTATCTTAGAAGATAGATTAAGGAAAGGTAAATGTATGTTTCTAGCATTTGTAGACTTAGAGAAAGCTTTTGACAATGTTGACTGGAATACTCTCTTTCAAATTCTAAAGGTGGCAGGGGCAAAATAGGAAACAAAAGAACAATTCAGAGTAGGAATTAAAATCCATGGAGAAGAAATAAAATCTTTGAGGTTTGCCAATGACATTGTAGTTCTGTCGGAGACAGCAAAGGACCTGGAATAGCAGTTGAATGGAATAGACAGTGTCTTGAAAGGAGGATATAAGATGAATGTCAACAAAAGCAAAATGAGGATAACGGAATGTAGTTCAATTAAATTGGGTGATGCAGAGGGAATTAGATTAGCAAATGAGACACTTACAGTAGTAGATGAGTTTTGCTATTTGAGGAGCAAAATAATTGATGATGGTTGAAGTAGAGATGATATAAAATGTAGACTGGCAATGGCAAGAAAAGCGTTTCTGAAGAAAAGAAATCTGTTAACATTGAGTATAGATTTAAGTGTCAGGAAGTCGTTTCTGAAAGTATTTGTATGTCGTGTAGCCATGTATGGAAGTGAAACATAGACGATAAATAGTTTAGACAAGAAGAGAATAGAAGCTTTCGAAATGTGGTGCTACAGAAGAATGCTGAAGATCAGATGGGTAGATCACATAAGTAATGAGGATTTACTGAATAGAACTGGGGAGAAGAGAAATTAGTGGCACAACTTGACTAGAAGAAGGGATCGATTGGTAGGGCATGTTATGAGGCATCAAGGGATCACCAGTTTAGTATTGAAGGGAAGTGTGGAGAGTAAAAATCGTACAGGGAGACCAAGAGATGAATACACTAAGCAGATTCAGAAGGATGCAAGTTGCAGTAGGTACTGGGTGATGAAGAAGCTTGCACTGGATAGAGTAGCAGGGAGAGCTACTCTATCCAGTCTCTGGACTGAAGACCACAATAACAACATGGTGACTACCTTTTCAACTATTTTTCATAATGATGGAAGAAGAGAGACTAGGCGATAGTTTCCAATATGTTCTTTTATGCCTTTTTTGAACAGTGGCTTAACTACTGCATATTTCAGTGTGTCTGTAAAATAATCTTCTTGAAGGGAGCTGATTAACTATTGTAGTGAGTGGCTGCACAATTATTTTAGAGACTGTTTTTAACGCTTTTGTTTGTATCCCATGCCATCCTGCTGATGTTTTACTTTTCAGTGATAATATCATATTTTCTATATCTTTTACAGTCATTTACAACTTCTTTAAAAATATTTTTGTAATTTTTTACATGGGCAACATAAGCAGGACTTTTTTGTGTTTTAGTTCCCTATGTAGCCATCTTTTTCTTGCACTAGAGATTTTTATTCCTTCAGTAATCCACTTTACTTTATTTCCTACTTCTTCATGACGTGCAATAGGGGGGAAAGTTTCATTAAAAACTTTAGGAAGTTTTCCAAGAGAGTAGCAAAATTTTCAGAGGATGAAATACTATGATCTATAGCCCACTCCACCTTATTGAATCTATAATGGAATAAGTTCATATTTTCTTTTCTGAACTGGCATTTGGTGTAGGTTTTTTTGGAGCAAGGTTCTATTGTTTTTGGTAACTCCATAAACGGAGCACAATGATCAGAAAGTCCTAAATCTAAACAGAACTTATTTGCCTCATTATAAGTATAACTGGTAAAAATATTATCTATACATGCTGCAGACATTTCGTTTACTCAAGTAAAATCAGTGAAATCTGTGCTGAAACCTGATATTTGAATCACATCAATGAATTGTGTTGAGTTATTGGCTTCACTGGCTACATCTTTGTATAAATCAGCAGTTATTATGACTCTTTTCTTGGTTTCTTTTTAAAGTTTTTGCAATAAACATTGGAATTTTGACAAAAAATGTTTTGTTATTTCTTGTTATACATGAAATATTTATGATGATATGTAATCTAATTAGTGTATAACAAATTCTTATGAAGAACAAAGGGAGAAAAGAACAAGTACTCTTTTGAGAACTTACAGAAGTTTGGTGTAATTCAGTGGGCTGCTTCTGTAACCATAAATTTATCTCACAGTGGAGGACTGTATCTATATCTATGAGCTCTCCTCACACAGTACAAGTTGAAAAATGTTGATGTTTCAAAATTTTGTCAACAGGATAGCAACAGGCTGACACAACAGGCTCTTTTCATTGTAAAGACTAGTCCTGTTGTTTTCTACAGGCATACAGCTTTGAGAATAAATTTTAAAATATGTATATACCTTAAACAGACCTGCTGTTAATAGAATCTAACAGGTGGCTAGAATTCAGAGAAGTTCTGTCATTCAAGTGGTTAATTTCCTGATGGACCTATCTTACAGAAATTACATTTCCGGAAAGAATGACACCAAGACAGCCTATCCTCGTTTAAACAGTGTGTCCTTCCACAATCTGGAATGCATTCAGATGATGCAGATACAAATGATTGAAGACCATACCTCTAGTTTTCTAAATTGGCAAGATTGGGGCATAACAAAAGGGTAGTTTATGACGCCCATTTTTAAATCCTATTGATTGTTTCAATATTCAGGCAGCTGTAGTTTTATACATTTCACTTCATCTCTCATAGATAAGGAGAATGTAAAAATTGTGTTTCCAAAGATGGCAGGTGCTGACAGATTTAATACTTCCAAACCATCAGTTTAATAAGTCATGTTTGCAAAATATTATCATGAATTATTTACAGAAGATTGGAAAAACTGGTAGAAGCTGACCTCATGGAAGATCAGTTTGGGTTTTGGAGAAATGTAAGTGCAGCCAAGGCAATACTGATCCTACAATGTATCTTAGTAAATAGGCTAAAGAAAGTTAAATCTACATTTATATCATTTGTAGATTTAGAGAAAGCTTTTGACTATGTTACCTGGACTACCTCTTTCAAATTCTGAAGGTAGTAGCAGTTAAATACAGGGGCAAGAAGTTAATTAGAACTTGTACAGAAACCAGACTGCAGCTATCAGAACTGAACAATATGCGAGGGAAGTGGTGGACTATAAGAGAGTAAGACAGGGTTGTAGCCTGACGCCAATGTTATTTCAGTCCGTACATTAAGCAGCAGAGGAAACCAATGAGAAATTTGGGATGGGAACTAAAGTTCATGGAGAAGAAATAAAATGTTTGAAGTTATCCGATAACATTTTAATCTTGTCAAAGATAGCAAAGGACTTGGAAGACCAGATGAACAGAAATGGTTTCTCCTTGAAAAGAGGTTATTAATAGAGGCATCAACAAAAGTTAAACAAGGGTAATGGAGTGTAATTGGATTAACTCAGGCAAAGGTGAGGGGATTAGTTTAGTAAATGGGAAACTACACTCCTGGAAATGGAAAAAAGAACACATTGACACCAGTGTGTCAGACCCACCATACTTGCTCCGGACACTGTGAGAGGGCTGTACTAGCAATGATCACACGCACGGCACAGCGGACACACCAGGAACCGCGGTGTTGGCCGTCGAATGGCGCTAGCTGCGCAGCATTTGTGCACCGCCGCCGTCAGTGTCAGCCAGTTTTCCATGGCATACGGAGCTCCATCGCAGTCTTTAACACTGGTAGCATGCCGCGACAGCGTGGATGTGAACCGTATGTGCAGTAGACGGACTTTGAGCGAGGGCGTATAGTGGGCATGCGGGAGGCCGGGTGGACGTACCGCCGAATTGCTCAACACGTGGGGCGTGAGGTCTCCACAGTACATCGATGTTGTCACCAGTGGTCGGCGGAAGGTGCACGTGCCCGTCGACCTGGGACCGGACCGCAGCGACGCACGGATGCACGCCAAGACCGTAGGATCCTACGCAGTGCCGTAGGGGACCGCACCGCCACTTCCCAGCAAATTAGGGACACTGTTGCTCCTGGGGTATCAGCGAGGACCATTCGCAACCGTCTCCATGAAGCTGGGCTACGGTCCCGCACAACATTAGGCCGTCTTCCGCTCACGCCCCAACATCGTGCAGCCCGCCTCCAGTGGTGTCGCGACAGGCGTGAATGGAGGGACGAATGGAGACGTGTCGTCTTCAGCAATGAGAGTCGCTTTTGCCTTGGTGCCAATGATGGTCGTATGCGTGTTTGGCGCCGTGCAGGTGAGCGCCACAATCAGGACTGCATACGACCAAGGCACACAGGGCCAACACCCGGCATCATGGTGTGGGGAGCGATCTCCTACACTGGCCGTACACCACTGGTGATCGTCGAGGGGACACTGAATAGTGCACGGTACATCCAAACCGTCATCGAACCCATCGTTCTACCATTCCTAGACCGGCAAGGGAACTTGCTGTTCCAACAGGACAATGCACGTCCGCATGTATCCCGTGCCACCCAACGTGCTCTAGAAGGTGTAAGTCAACTACCCTGGCCAGCAAGATCTCCGGATCTGTCCCCCATTGAGAATGTTTGGGACTGGATGAAGCGTCGTCTCACGCGGTCTGCACGTCCAGCACGAACGCTGGTCCAACTGAGGTGCCAGGTGGAAATGGCATGGCAAGCCGTTCCACAGGACTACATCCAGCATCTCTACGATCGTCTCCATGGGAGAATAGCAGCCTGCATTGCTGCGAAAGGTGGATATACACTGTACTAGTGCCGACATTGTGCATGCTCTGTTGCCTGTGTCTATGTGCCTGTGGTTCTGTCAGTGTGATCATGTGATGTATCTGACCCCAGGAATGTGTCAATAAAGTTTCCCCTTCCTGGGACAATGAATTCACGGTGTTCTTATTTCAATTTCCAGGAGTGTAAATATAGAAGGTGAGTTTTTCTGTTTGGACAGTAAAATAATTGACGATGGCCAAAGCAGAGAGAATATAAAATGCATACTTGCATTAGCAAGAAACTCATTTCTGAAAAGAGAAATTTGTTAACATTGAATATCAAATTAAACGTTAAGACATCTTTACTGAAGGTATTTGAGTGTAGTCTTGTATGAAGGTGAGAAGTACCTAATAAGCAGTTCAGACAAGGAGAGAATAGAAACATTTGAAATGTGGTGTTATGAAGGTTCAATGAGTAGATTAATTAACTAATGAGAAGGTACTGGTCAAGCTGGAGAGAAAGGAAATTTATTGTATAACTGACTAAAAGAAGGGATCGATTGATAGTACACACCTTGACACATCAATTGGTAATTTGATAATGGAAGAAAATTGTGCAGTGTAAAAACTGTAGGGGAAGGCCAAGGCTTGAATATAGCAAGCAGGTTCTAATTGATGTAGACTGTAGTAGTATTGCAGAGATGAAGAGGCTTGCATAGGAGAGCTGGATCAAACCATTCTTCGGACTGAAGATCATGATGTCAACAACAACAACAGACTCAATCACAGTAGCACCACATTAATCATGACTTGTTTTGGCCACACATTAGCTCCTGTGGTATCGGAGGCCTGAATAGACTCATGGTAATCCCTTGCTTGTCATAAGAGGTGACAAAAAGGGGTCCTATGCCTAGTCAAACTTTTACATTGGTGATGAGACTATTATTAGGGCATCCATCAGTTTTTGCACATTTCACAACCTTACCCTCAACCCTTTTGGCTTAATTACTTTCAATCCTCTTTTAGGATTTGACTTCCACTCTTAATTTCACAGAAGTGCGAGCCTTCAGTGGTGCACAATGTACCCACCATGTGCGATCTTCTGCACCTAATATTATAGCACAGTATCAGATTCATCTGGCGAGGGGGTGGGGGGTCATCATACACCCTCTTGGTTGTGACCCCCTGAAGATTCAGGGATCACACTGCTGGTGCCTCCCCATTTGTGGTGAGAAGTAGTTACCTGTGCAATCTGGGGCTGTAGGAATCTGGGCAACAGCTGCTACAACAGATAGCCTTTGCCATGTCAGGGTAGTGTCAGGAATAGTCTTCAGTCAGAGTTAGTGCCATCAGGGCAGACAGTCCACAATGTAATGGATCACACTCACTCATGGTGACCATGCCCACACGGCCATCTCAGCAGACATAAATCAAGATTTTAATGCAGAGGCATTTTAGTCTTTGGTTGTGTAATGGAATGAGAGTCACGCAAGGAGAAATGAATGTACACAAATTGCCCAGTTCTTGGTGTGCTCCAGAACTGACAGATTTTTTTTGCAACAACAAAGCCACTGTTTTCACTGAAAATATTGAAGATAGGTTTGGAGAAGTTGCTGCAGTAGAGAAAATAAGATGGTCTTAAATCATACAATGTTCCATTTAGTGAATGGGAGATCTGCAACACTGTGGTAGAGTTTTGAAACACAGCCGCTAGACCTGGTAAAATGCACACTCAAATGCTTAAATACCTTAGCAATGACAGCATAAAACACATCCTCTAGTTACCTACATCTACATGGTTACTCGGCAGTCCAACTGTATTCAGCAGGAATGGGTATCCCCCTTCCCCCAGTGGCTCCAAAGTATTTATTGGAAAAAAGTGCTCATATTTTTACTAATTATAAACCAGTCTCTAATAGGCCATGTAATTATTCAAAATGACACCACTTTTGAGCATTGCCAACATGTGATCACTGTGTTCTTTGACTGGCAAAGGGTGTATATATATGTATATCATCTGGCACCATCACATCCTGTTTGCACTGCATTAGTGGGGCTTCTGTGGTTACCCCCATTTTTATCCAGAATTTCCTATCCCTCCAACTGTTCCAGCTCCAGATACATTCAACCCTCACCAAACAATAAGTAAAGAAAACTGGGATGCCTCAGGGATAGTGCTACCATCCATATGATCCGTGAAGTCAGTCACCTGATGAACGCTGGTACCCTATTACTGATCTCCGTCTACAGATGTACATATATACTCCACTAGCCACCAAGCGGTGTATGGCAGAGGGCACAATTCATGCCAAAGTCATATTCCCCCTTCTGTACTGATGATCAGACACCAGCAACTATTGACAAACTATGCAGTCCCATTATGTCACACACCTACCCATCCATGTTAACTGACTCTGTTTTACAACCAACTGTCTAGCTGCTCACTAATATTCAAGGCCTATTGGATGACCTCCACAGTTCTGGAGCCATGTAACATTCATCAGGACACCAAGCCACGTGAGTATTTTGGCAAATGAAGTCGCCGACAGGTTAGCAACAGGAGTTAAAGCTGAATTCAGAGGACTGGGCACAGACCTACAATTGCAACTGCAATGTCAAATTTTGAAAACCTGGTACGTGGCAGGTTACAAGAACCTCCAACAAACTGAAGGCAATCAAAGGCACCACTGAACTGTGCCGTACTTCTCTCCAAGCCTGTCAGAAATATGCCATCATACTATCCCATCCATCTATCAGCTGCAGCAGGCTTATCCATGAATTTGTTTCATGTCAAGAGGACTCCCTGCATAGCAGCTGTGGTAGTTCTCTCACAGTAGCCCATATTCTCACAGTGTGGCCAGGGTGTGTGTGGTGGCGGGGAGGGGGGGGGGGGGCAGTGGGAGCTCTCATTGCAGTGTGAGCCACCATGAGTGGCCTCCAGCTACTTTGTGACTCTGTACTGTCACACAAATTTCAGTTTTTATGGATGTATTTTATTTCTCTAACAGTTTAAGCTTACTGATTATCCAGTCCTTTCTTACAGTTTTCCTTCTCTCATTCCATTTTACTGCAACTGATTATGATGGCACTGCTTGGTGTATCTTTCAGTGACTGTCTACAATTTTAAGGTACCCCAATTTTATCTTAGTTTCAACCATCTGACTCAAATTATTGTCACACAGTTTTCAACTAAGATGACAAGGACACAGACTTTTGAACTGACAAGTCTCTTTTCTTCATTCCACATCATTTTACATGATTTCCAGTGCAATGAGGGATCCATAATGATCATCATTGACTACACACTAATCACCTTCAGAAACCATGGTCGGTGGATCACCAGATGTGGTCATAATTAAAAGCATGTTACTGTGAGTCTGTCTAAAATACATTAAAATAATTGTATAGTACAGGTCAATCACTTTTTCCCATGGATATCGCCGTGTCATCTGAACAAGACATAGTCAGGACAAAAGCACCACAGGTACACAGATGCAAGATGTTGTCAGTGTCATAGAGACTCGACACTTGCGTGAATTCCACCAGCACCACTGGCAGCGCTGAGGATGAAGCTATTGACTTCAACTTGGCCAATTGCCAGCCGAGTACAACCCACCAATGACCAGACGACAACAGAAAGAAGTCTACTTGGAAGGTAGAACAGCAGCTCTCACCCGCTTGGTTGTATATCGTTATCCAGGCCTGACTTAGACAGAGAATATTGTTTAGTGAACTCTTAAAAGTGAATAAACAGTTGTGGTAAATTGTGTTTGCTATGTACTGTGATGTTTACCTGTGATTATTTGCAGTTAGCCATTGAGGGTCTTTTTTGGTGTTATATTACAGGCAGTGTTGCAGACCTCAACATCCGGCAAGTCACAAAGATAAGTAAACCTTTTTAACTCATTTGTTTGGCTTTGTTACTAATTTGTTGAAGTGCTGAAACCCTTCATTCTCCTAAGCTGTAACCTGACCCTGGGGCACAGCTGTGTAATAATGCCAAGGAGAAACTGTCTTAATGGTGTACTGCACCAGAAGCCATTTCACAAACTCAGTCTCCACAGCAGCAGCAAAGAGGCCCTTACAAAACTGGCAATGAGAGTTTACAAAAGATTTAATCTACAAGAACTGGAGTTTCCCAATATTGGATTCTGGCAGTACCAATCACTTTTAAAGTCAATAAGGAAGTATTATTTAAAAGACAGTTGCAACAGTAGTCATAATCTCAATTTCTGTGTCACCTGAGTCAGTTTTGCAAATGTTTGGTGGCAATAAAGGTTACAAATACCAAACTTCATTTATATACCAGCATTTCTTTTACACCTTGGTAGATAGTCTTAGCTGGGGAAGCTTCAAATAGCAGATTATCATTTGGTTTTTGGTTCATAGCATAGTTCTTAGGGAGTGAAGTACCCTGCAACATTTACTATTTTCCACCAAAGCAAAAATTATTCACTCTCTTATCTGAATATAGTTTGAAATGAATAATTTTTAGTATGATTATAATTATTATTGATTGGCAACTCCATGGAGTGCTGTGTGCACAACAACCATATATGTTAAATTAAAAGGAAGGTCAGTGTTGGCCGTAATATTGATGGTTTATTGATAGCAAAGTTGATTTTCAATCACCCAGTGATCATCTTCAGTGCTGTGGTGTACAAATTAAACTCATAGGCACTGGTATCAAGTTATTGTGATCGTTTTTCAGTTTTGGTTACTGATAATGACTTGATACCAGTGCCTATAAGTTTAATTTGTACACCACAGCACTGAAGATGATCACTATGTGATTGAAAATCGATTTTGCTATCAATAAACCATCAATATTATGGCCAACACTGACCTTCCTTTTAATTTAATATAATTATTATGTTACAAATTCTCCCTTCTTCATTTAATCACTATCTCCACATTTTGGGCAAGAATTTATACATTTTTGCATGTTAGCATTTAAAAGTGATTTGGATCTGACCCTAAATTTTGATGATAAACTTTGCTGTCCCTAACCATTTCATACTAATAAAATAAATTGTCTTCCACTGTTCTGTAAACATAATTGAATATTACAGTAAACCTAAAAGTAACAATAAATAATACAGGCAATATGTGGACACACATGTGGCAAACATGAGAGAAATAACATTTGAAAATTTCACTTAATTTATAGAACTTTAGGACCCTTCACCTATCATGCAACATGAAGCTATGGTAAATTTTATATATCATACCCCTGAAAATTTAAATTAGTAAAATACATGTCTAATCTAACTGCATATGAGGGCTACCATGAAAATGTTGGTGACACATCACTATTTTAATTAAAGATATGGAACATTCTTTTACATCAGAAACTCCAGAGGCTGTAATGTTCTAGTTTCTACGTGCATTAAAATATTTACAGTATGAAAATGTAAGAAATGTTATTTGTATGTGAGTTCTATATCTACTGTTCCAATAAAAGAGACCAATAACAATACCTTCACCCATAACTGCATTTCTACCATCACCTCAAGCACCAGTATATCTTGCAGCCTTGTAAAAATGCAAAACACAATTACTTTGGGTATGTAATAGTAAAACAATATCCTCAAAAATCCCATTATTATGCTATTCTGTGGATGACCTCATTAACTCAATCCTATATTTACAATAGATACATCGACAGTAGTTGAATTGCAGCTAACTTTATTTTATTAATGCAAATTATAGGCAGTAAGTTAAATTGAACTGGTAAACAGCTTTTCATGAAGTAATAAAAATTTCAGCTCTCTTTTAATTCAGTAACATTCTCATGTGTCTTGCTTTATCCATTTGTCCAGAAATCTTTCTTGAATGAGTAATGTAAACATTTTTGTATATACTGGCAACAGCAAGTAACATGCTATGGAAGTGTTTTGTGAGTGGTACCACATGTATTAGCAGTAGGTGTGTTAAATATGTCAGTGATGTAAAATAATATAATTCCATTTCCTAAAATGAAACATTGCTACCTGTGTGTTGATAATGTAAAGTATTTGAATATTTAACTATATTATGAGCTGTGACTACAAATCAGAGGGGTAATTCATATGATTTTTCATAATTTTGGTGTGTGACCATCAATATTACAGTAATGAACAGAAAATACATATTTCCACAGTTACTCCTGTTACATGCATTTATGTGGTCTTTAGTTGTTTCAAGGTAAGTACCTTATTTTTCAATGCTAGTGTCTCCCAGCAAGATGTGCTTATTATAAATATGAACAGTCTCTAGGCCAACATTCTGAAGCAGCCTCACACATTAGAACCACACAAATGACTTGAGTTAAATACAAAGGCCTGTCAAAACATTGATCTTAATATTGGTAATGCCTATAATTTGGTCATATAAGAGCAAAGTAACAGGTGTAACTATCCTAAAATGTGTAATTGTACAAAATATTCCTCTTCCATTTATTATAATCAGCTTTGGACCAAACAAGTTCTCTCGATCATTATGAAGAAAATTATGAAGAATATCCTATACCAAGAGCTTTCCTACCTCAGAAGTAATTACGACTGCTACTTCAGAGGGCAAAAATCAGTCTGTGCAAACAATGATGAATCAAGAAAAGATCATGAATGAATACACAGTGTACCCTAGAAAAAGTGCATTACTTAACCACACTTCGAACAGATACACAAATCTCCAATTCTTGACTAACCATTGGGCACACAATGTCTGAATACATAAACTGCAACATTATCTGCTGTCTGCATGTCATTTACTTGCATTGTTTATGTTTAAAGAACATAAAGATTACCACACATAATTTCTATCTTTATGTCAGTATACTACTTACAGTTATACAATCTTTTTTCCCATAAACAGTTGGAAACATGAAAACAACAGTATACAGGATGATTCTTACTAACTTTTAAAAGCCCTCAAAGTGACGTAGATGATGCTGAGACAAGTGATTTAATATGAGACACATGGGGTCACAAATGTTGAGAAATACTCCAAAAATGGATGAGAAATGTCGATCATGTGATGGCACCAGATGCACGCACAGAGGTTCAGCTTGTGCATGAAGGGATGGTTGAGCAATGCGATACTTGCATTCATGTGAATGGTGCAAACTGCGAGCACCTCTTGTAAATGTGATTTGTTGAAGATGTAAAAGTTGCGAAATTATTGTCCTTGCTGTAACCAAGTAAAAGCCATTCTAATTTTGTGTGGTTTTCCTTTTGTCTCTTCTTCTTCTTCTTCTTCTTCTTCTTCTTCTTCTCCTCCTCCTCCTCCTCCTCCTCTTTGTCTCTCTCCCTCTCTCTTTACTTCCAGACATTATTTTGTAAATAAAATGTAGATCACTTACTAGTAACGATGCAGTTTGGAAGCTTATATTCATTTACTTTTAATGTAATATAGTAGGTTTTGTTGTACTGTACTTTGCAATAAACGAGCAGAGACTGGAAGGCCAGTAAATAAAATAATAAATTGTGCCTCAGTGTACACAAATAATTGTTTATTGCAATGAAAAAATGTTGCTGTCAAATGCAAGATTCAAAGCCTGAGCCCCATATGCTTAAGTTGCGCACATGGGCCCAGAGCCACACTGAAGGAAATGCTTGACTTGGGCTGGGATGATCAGTGGTGACAGACCGACAGGATCAACCACTGCTCAAGTGGTGAGGTACCTGATCTGGTGACATCACATGTTCAACATTTGTCACTCAGTTTGGGGTATTTCCCTACATTTGTGACCTCATGTGTCTGGTATTCAATTAACTGTCTCAGTGTCATCTAAGTTGCTTCAGGAGTTTTAATCATTAATAAGAATCACTCTGTTTGTGTATATACTACAGATCTAAATTTACTCATGACAGATAAGAGGTACTTACAGGGAGACTTCAACTTCATTGCAGTTGTTGAAAACATGATGTCAGTGATATGTTTCAGGAGGATAAAAAAAAAAGATGCTGTATTAGATGGAAATAAATATCTTCAAAAATTTAACCCACAGTAAATAAGTGAATTATTGAACCTACGGTATTCCTGAAAGACAGAAATAAATACATTACAGTAGTAGTCAATGAGCCTTCATTGATTTCAAATTGTGCTACATTTTGTGTTTTAATTATGCTTCACAAAGTTATTGGGGCAGAAACACTGCTCCTCATGAACTATTTCAAGTTTAAGCTGCAATTACACGCCTCATTTATACAATGCACTTTCATGCAACTACTGGAATAAGCTTGGAGCCAAAGTATGAATATTAACTGTAGCAATACTTAGCATCAGTATGAGCCCACTCAGTTAATTGCATGCTTTATTTCATTTTAAGAAGCTAAATTTTACTGCTCTATTATTTGGAATTAGTTTATGTTTGTCTGAACTTTAAGCATTATTGAAATGATTATTATTATACAGGTAAGGTAAATATCTTTTGCTAAAACTAGTGAAAGTAGCTTTGTAAAGTTTCATTAAAAATGAAGATTACTGCTTAATTGTTGCCTATTGAAGCCACTTTGTGTAAAATATTTTGAGGATTCTACCTTGAACTAAACAATCTTCTTTTTTGTGAACTTTCACTCTCTTATCTATTTTGTTCTGTTGCACCAATACGTACAGGTTTATTTTATTTATGTATTTATTTATTTATTTGTTGCAGCATAAAAAATGTCTAGTGGAAGCTTTAAAAAAAACAATAAAAAACCTATATTTTCCTCAAGTCAATATCCCCAAAGAAATGTATTATTTTAGAGAAATGGAGTGAAGTGGCACAATGCTTGGCACATTGGACTCACACTCAGGAGGATGACAGTTCAAACCCACATCCAGCCATCCAGATTTGGGTTTTCTGTATTTCCCTAAATCGCTCTAGGCAAATGTCAGGTTGGTCCCTATGAAAGGGCATGGTCAATTTCCTTCCCCATCCTTGACACAATTCGAGCTTGTGTTCTGTCTCTGATGAACTCAATGTCGATCGGACGTTAAACCCAATGTTCCTTCCTTCCTTCCTTGTTTTACAGAAAATTTTGCTTTGATGTTAACAATTCAACTACAGCTGGAGTTTTCCTTCCTGACTAATTACTGTTTTACTTATCTGTCCTCTAACTTTTCCATATGAAGATTGGGAAAAAATCGTTGAAAATTTTGAAAAGCTTTTTAATAATATTAAAAGTGATATCTAGAAAGTATTTTTCTGTGAAGAGATAAGCTCTGACACCTTAAAAAGCTCAAATCAAAGGATAAATATGGTAAATGTCAGTAGTTCTTGAGATTATGCTGTTAGCTTTGCAAGTGTAATTACTTCTAAAAGCAAAACTGCATTTAAACAAATTTGTATTTAAGAGCACTAGAGATAATAAGAGTAAAATTATTGAACAGAGAGATTTTACTAACTGAAACATCAGCTTAATTTTATTCTATGAAGGGAGATGTGGGAGGAAGTCTTCAATAAAACTGAAGAACTGTTTATCACATTCCACAAGATGTACCTCCATTATTTTCACACAGCCTTTCCACAGAAAAGGTGGAGAATTGTGATGTGTTGTGTTGCAAAATGTGTCATATGAGTCATGTCCAGAAAGTAAGTACCATTTCTTTATACCATCGCCACGGCACTAGTGTTGCAGTTCTGCACATCTGCACTTGTCTGTCTGGTTCATTTTGCTTCGAGTGATGCCATTACAGCCAGATTGTGTTGTGGTTACATTTGTTAGTGATCATTTAAAATGTTTAAGGCATTTTATGAGCCTGTTGACTGTGAAGTGTTTTCTGTAATTCAGTTTTTGAATGCCAAGAATGAGTGAGCTCAAATTCGTCATCAACTTGTAGAGATTTATGGTGAAAATGTAACGACTAATTGAATGGAGAGAATATGGGTGAGACAATTCAAGGGGGCCTTGTGTTGTGAATGATAAGTCTGATTGAGAAAGTGAACAAGTAAACTCATGAAAACAGTTGGTTCACAATAAAAATACTTTTTCAAAAACTGTTTTGCATGGGATTGTCACAAACTGCTTAAATTTTCACAAATTGTGTCCCCATTGGGGGTCCAAAGTGCTTATGACCAGCCATAAAACTAAGTGACTTGACAGTGTTTTGATATTTCTTATTAAATACAGTGATGAAGGAGATGGATTCTGAAAAATAATTGTGACTAGTTGTGAGATCTGAAGTTGTCACATAACTGGAGAATCAAAACAAAAGTCATAGTAGTGGAGGCGCTTAAAATCCCCCAAAAAGCAAATGTTCAGAACAATGTTGTCAACACAAAAAATCATGTGGACTGTGTTCTGGGACAGACAAGATATTCTGTATGTTGAGTTCCTCCCAAGAGGTGAAACCATCAATGTGGAGAAAACTCTGTTGCGCAATTTAAAAAAATGCATGGAATGCTCAATAAAGGCATTGTGTTGCTTAATGACATTGCATGTCCCCATTCTGCTAGTGTCAATCAAAATCTTAATCAATAATTCATTTGAGAGCAGTTTGATCACCCTCCATACAGCCCCAATCTTGCATGTTCTGATTATCACATGTTCCTGAGCTTGAAGCATGATTTTGGAGGAAAGTGTTTTGACAGTGATGGTGACTCATACAATAGTGTTCAGCAGGGGCTGTCTTCACTGATGGCAGTAAAATATTTGTATGAAGAGGGTGTATGAAAGTTGGTTTTCTGCTATGACATTGTCTGAAAAATAGTGGCAAATATGTAGAACAATAGTTTATGATGCTTTTTCTTATAAAAATAAATTTTGTTTTGAAACAATGTTTTTATTAGTTTTTTCAAAATGATACTCTTTTCCTGGACATGTCTCAGCTTCTAGTACAAAGAAAATAATTTTCCACTCTTTCATTCAGTACAATAAAAATACACTGTAACTTGAAAATTACATCAAAAAATATAATCAAATATTCAACAGTATAGTAAGAAAATTCAAAAGACATAGTATAGAAAACTGTAGTTCAGGCCGACAAAAATATCGTCAAAGTCATTTGATACGTGTTTAGGTCATAAACTGGAATAGGGAGATCAGTATCAGAAAATACAGATTTCTTCTTGAACTAAATAAGATTTTCAGATCCAGGAAGCGCAGGTGGTCAATTTAATGTGCCTTTTAGCAACATAAGAAATAAGTTAATCCAAAAGCTACACAAACAAAGATGAAACATGCAATAACGCAACTAATAAACGACAAAATCTGTAGATGGATTGCTGTTCTGAATATACAATATTGTACTACCTGTGTTTTGCATCATTCATTTAACAAAATTCTTTCACTCCCTTTCATTAACAAAACATGTCAGTAAAAATCTACAAAATAACAAGAGAAACTGTTGTTTTTCATGTAAACTAAATTTTGTTATCAGAGTAAGAAATATGCATTGGAGTGTGTTAGAGAATATCCCCCAGCTTTATCTTTCTTGTGGAAATAATTCTGGGGACAAATAAATTTTTGGATAGAAGGTTTCTTACAGAAGAAATGAAAGGAAACTAAGGAATGCAAATGAGTGACACTGAATACTGTTAGGCAGGAGAATGCACATTATGAGTGGGGTGTTTTTGGTATAAATGGGACAAGAAACTAAAAATAAAATGTTGTGTTGATCATAAAAGAAAACCGATTTCATTTTTAACATTCTGCGAACAGAAACTTCATAGATACTCCAAGATAAGCTCAAATATGATAAAGCTTCAGACAGACAACACCTTCAGTAAAAAGTCATCAAGGTTTGTTTCTACACCTATGTTAGCATCTACACCTTTATTCCCAAAGCTATCTTGCAGTATGTAGTGTGCTGGAGACAACATAAGTAACAACTGTTATTTCCACCTTTCCTATTGTAAATAGATCACTTGATGAAAAACAGTCAGTAAGCCCGGGTCAGACAGCTCACAATGTTCTGATTTTCCCGGCACAGTCATTTTTTAAAAATGAATGTGGGCGGAGGGGTGGGCAGTTTTATATTGCCTGCATTTTCATGAAAATGTAAACTTTCAGAATTTTAATAGTTAACATCTATGTGATGTATTCAGAGGAGCTTTAGGCTTTGAGCTGTCCATCATTAGCTATATTCCATGATACCTGGGCTGTACAAGTGCCAATTATCTTTAGGTGAGCCATCAAAGACTGTCTTCAATGGCTCAGCAGGTGCCCAGCTGAAATATTGTGGAATGTAGCAAACAACGACCAGCAACAAACCCAAAACTTCTTGAACATAGAGTTTACTGTGAAAATTTTAAAATTCACATATGTGATGCACAACCGCTCTCTTATATAACTGATGATGAGCATCTGGATGGCACTCTCACAGTTACTAAATGAACCCACAACAAAATGGACCTCTGTTCTTTGGGTCTTCCCTATCTCCACTACTATTCTAGCCTATCAATTGTCTCAGAATAACAAACTTTACTCAATAATTGGTCACAAGAGGGTTTTGTAAGCTGTCAATTTCATGGATGAATTACATATCTCTGGATTCTTCCAAAGAATCTCATTCTGGTACCTGCTTTTTCTTCAACTAGTCTTATGGGGTTTTTCCACTTCAGGTCACTGCATATGCATACTCCTAAATATTTTACATTTGTGATTGATTTCAGTGATTCATCATTGATAATGTAACTCAGTGATGATGTCATTCACTTTGTGGGCTATGTTACATTTATAGGGTCAGCTGCCAGTTTCTTCACCAAGCTTATCTACAAGTCTTTCTGCATTTCACTATAATCTTATAGTGTTATGATTTTTCCTCTGTCCAGTAACAACCCCATGGAACTAGTTTGTGGTACACTTCGTGTTATTTTTGTTTCTGATGACATTGCCCTGCTCAGAAGTCTTTATTCCAATCACACAGCTTGTCTAATATTCTGTAAGCTTGTATTTTGTTCATTGGATATCAGTGTGGAATAGCACTGAGTGCTTTTTGCTAATCAAGGAGGATGGCATCAACCTAGCTGCCATTAGATATTGCCTTGTGGATTCAATCGAGGAACACAGTGAGCGGAGTTTCACATAACTGTTGTTCGTGGAATCCATGTTGATTTCTACAGAGGAGACCTTCTTTCTCCAATAAGGTCATATGTGAGTATACAGTGTGTTACATAATTATGTACCAGGTTGGAATCAATAATACAAGCATATAGTTAACATGAATTTGTCTATTGAATCTTCTTGAAATTGGGAATAACTTGCACATTTCTACATCATTTGCTTCATTGCTCCAGTGACCTACGACAAACTGCTGCTAGGAGAGGAGCAAGCTGTTTCACATAATCCATAAAAAAAATGTACAAGTATTCCATTACACCCACTAGAATTTCTTCTGTTGATCAATTTTAACTGATTTTAATTTCTGGTATCACTTATCTCAATTTAATAATGGTGCACAAAAAATGTCTCTGTACACCACAATTACATTATTCAGACTATATGCAAGGTCACTCATGAATAAATGAAAACACTATACTTTCTTATAATTTTTTCTTTGGGTTTGTGAGTCAAGCTTTAGGAACAGAAAGTGACACTTAATGGAAAATTACCGTTTCACATAACCCCAGCCAACTAGAATGTTTTTTGCATTACCTTGGAACTGGGACCTGTATGACAGCTAGGTAAAACAGGAATCGGGTGCCTAAGTCATAGCTCAGTAGGTCTCAAAAATGCATTAGTACCTCCAAATCTTTTCCGTGAAAGGATCCGTCAAGTTTGTATAAGCCGTTGTATTCACACTAGGCTATGCTACGTTAGTGATGTACAGAGGGTACTTTGACTGACATGAAACCTTAAAATATCAACTAGTAAGGAAGTAAAATAGTCATTTCTTCCAATTTAGTAATACAGCTTTACCCTCCAGATTTCCTCCCAGAAGTATGGGTTAGAATTTCCTTATACTTTGCATTGTCAAATTTTCAGCACTCAGTTATTGTCACAACCTTTGCAAATAAATCATTTTTATATTTTTATGTTATGCTAAGAATTGTATCAGGCAGTTTCTCAGGTATCTTTAGTTGCATCTGTCAGATCTCCAGGATACACTCATTGCAGACCATTCTCAACCCTGACTGTTTCAAAATTACAAGAACACTTACTTCCTCAGTTCACAGTACAACTTATCATTTCTTCACAGTTATATACTTGTATTCTAAAAAACCATACTGGAAAAATGTTAACAGTATCAGAATTATGAAAGGTTTCAATTTCTGGCTTACATTTTTCCCTTTCAGACTCTCAAAACACAACACTTTTAGCTGTACTTGACAGTCATTATATTATACTCGTGGGACAGCATCATGAGGGAGCAGCAAAACTAATTTTCAAATAATAAAAGTATTTTAAAAGTCATATCCTTTGAAATGAGCTTTACATTAGCTCTCCAAGTCCATGAGTAGCTCTGCCTGCAGGAAAACAAAGATAATAAAAATTATGTAACTAGAATAAACATATGAGAATGTTTATGTTCTCATTCTGCCACAGAAATGGTATTAATAGCAAATGAAATTTTGTTTTGGTTTTATTTGTTTGTCACACAGTAACTTGCGTCATGTATCAACATATAATGCACAGTAGTTTGGTTCATACAGCTTTTGAAGCAGAACCAAGTGAGATGGCACAGTGGTTAGCACATGGGACTCACATTTGGGAGGATAACATTTCAAACCCATGTCCAGCCATCCAGATTTAGATTTTCTGTGATTTTCCTAAATAGCTCCAGGCAAAATGCCAGGACGGTTCCTTTGAAAGGGCACAGTCAATTTTCTTCCGCATTGTTGATACAGTCTGAGCTTGTACTCCATCTCCAATGACCTTGATGTCAACGGGACATAAATCCATCTTCCTTCCTTCCTTTTTTGAAGCAATCATGTTTGTTCATTGCTCAAATGGGTAAATGGGAATACCATGCCCTCATAAAAATTTGTTTGAAATGCATAACAATATTGGAAATTCCTTTATGTAACAATACATAAAATAAAGGAAGGGCAATTACTCACCTATAGCAGATTGTTGTGTGGAGCACATTAACATATAAAATAAAGTATCATCCACATCACATTTCAAGCACTAGTCCTTTTTTTAGTATTTGTACACACATTCACACAGGCAGTATTAAAAGACAAATGGCTATTACTGGACAGAATGGTCCATATGCCAGTAAGGATGTTGGTATGTCTGTGGGATGTACAACTAAAGAACTTATTTTTTGTATTGACCAGTAGTACAAGCTGTAAGAATGGTGAACACCATTTTAATATATATAATGGAATGCACATACTAAGTAGCAATAAGTCAGTTGACATACACTTTTGTCGTTTCTGCTCCAAAAACAGATATCTAGTGTTTGGGTATGTATCACTGCCACTGGGACCTGCATTAAAAATTTCTGCACCACCACACAAAAAGTATAGCACCAATGCATTCACATCCATCAGTTTGATATTATCTTGTCAGTAGCAGTTTTGTCCTATATGTTCTTCATTTGCAGCATTTCAATATGAATTACAGATCAAACTGATATACAACATAACAGCCTACAATTTTTTTTATAAACAACTAATTCTTGTTGCTTTTGTATGCAGAAATCCACAATGATCCAGATTGATATTACATGTTAGCATGATATTTCCGTTGTATTTATATTTAAGATAGCCCCCTCCATTAATATGGACAAGGGATTTCTATGACTATTCATTCAGTGATGCGTTATATTCTGAGTTATATGAAAATGTATAAAGATTGCCTTTATTTAAAAGTAAAGGTTTCCATTTTATTATGCCTAGCCATTACATAAGAGAGTAGTGACATATGAAACTGAGTATTCCGCAATATATCATTTGACAAGTGATATTATACAGACTAGTCACCAAAAATTCTTCCATTGTGCCCTAAAGATCTCATTGTGAAGGAAATATTCATAATTGTGGAATGAGTTAAGAAGTACATCAACAGATGTTGAATTATCAAGTATATTCCTGTTCTATGATAATGATGTAAGCTGAAGCAATGAATTAAAATTGCTTCAGCGTACATTATTATCATAGATGAAGGTGAGACTCTATGCATCTCAGGAATGTCAGCTGTATATGATTAAATTTTTTGTTCATTTATAAGAAACCAATTTGCTTCATTAACTCAGAAAATAATTTGGTTATAAGTACAGTAACATATTCAGCTGCATTTCAATGTGATTGAGACAGACATAAAGCAGACTGAAACATTAATTTATGATTATTATCATTAACATCATCATAATCACCCAACTAAAATGAATGACTTTATAATTCTATCGGAGATGAGAAAGTACTTGGACGAGCAGTTAATCAGATTGGATAGTGTCTTTGAAGAGATTATAAGATGAATATAAATAAAAACAAAAAAAGGGTAATGGAACGTAGTCAAATGATATCAGGCTATGCAGAGGGAATTAGATTATGGACAGATACACCAACAGTAGTAGATGAGCTTAGTTATTTGGGCAGAAAAATAACTAATGTAGGCCAAAGTAGAGACGATATGAAATGCAGACTGACAGTAGCAATAAAAGCATGAGGAATTTGTTAACAATGAATGTCAATTTAAATGTTAGGAAGTCTTTACTGAAGGTATTTGTCTTGAATGTAGCCTTGTAGGAGTGGAAAGTGGACAGCAGTTGAGACAAGAAGAGAATAGAAGCTTTTGAAATGTGGTGCAATAGAACAATGCTGAAGACTAGATGGGTACATCAAGTAACTAATGAGAAAGTAATGTACTCCACAAACCATGAAGTACATGGCAGAGGGTACATCCCATCCAGTGGAGGCAAAGTGTGTAAGGAGGGGGGGGGGGGAAGTAAAAAATTGTAGAGAGACTAAGAGAACTGGGCATAAATATGGTAAGGAGGTTCAAATACATATAGCTTGCTGCAGTTTTGCAGAAATGAAGAGACTTGGACAGGACAGAATAGTGTGGAAAGCTGTGTAAAACCAATCTTCAGACCGAAGACCACAACAACAACAATGTTCAATATTACATACTTTATCTGAGTAGTCTCTCAAAAATTTGATCTGTTTTCTCACCATGGAAGTATATTTATTTATGAACTTCTTATTTCCTTTACTTTGTTTGTATGATAGATTAAGATACTGAATTAAGGTGATTAATAACAGCTTAGTGCTCATATTTCCTGTCCAGTTCATCAACGGCCATCATGTAAGGTCATGTGACCATACAGACAGCATGTTGCCATGGAATACAGCATAACCTCAGTCTTGACAGAGATAGTTCAGAAGTGAGAAATTCCCAGGTTTCGAATTTTAGTTGTAAATACATTGTCATGACCACATAGATAACCGATTATCAGATATCTAGTAATTTTTGTAATCTCTTTGGTTTCAACGCAACTGTTAGCAGTGTATACAGATCATGATGTAGTTACTTTACAATGTCTGCATATAATACTTCATAATTTGTGCACTTCTGCTGGTAGGAACTACTAACTGAATATGTTTTGATGTTTGTCTCATTAAGCTTTGGATCAGTTTTTCTCTCTTTTTTTAAATATTTTATTCTTTTTAACACAATTTGGTGACATATCATACAGCTAAATTGTCCCCCCTCCCAGAAACAAAAACTACATAAAGGTCTGTTTTTTCGTGAATAAGACATTAATTTTGCATATTTTATACTTCTCACCAAGCACATAAACAGATATTGAAAGTTCTTGGGATCTTATTTTTGTCTTCAAAGGCATATGTACCTAATTCTTGAATAATTCAGTAAAAACATAGATACTACATTATTCACTGCACTTGAAGCAAAATAGAAAATATAGCATCAGACATCATAAACAATATATGCATACAACTTGACTTAAGAACATATTTCCTTTATTAGGAAAATTACAGTACTGCGTGCAAAGTATACTCTTTTTTAACAAAAATTTTATAAAAATTGAAAGTGTTGAACACAACAGATATTTTTGTGCACAAACTATACAAGCTATAGCAACAATACATTTTGAACTTATCAGTTTGGTACTCATTGTGATGACTATTAGTGAGTTAAAATATAGTTTTGTTAGTTATTTCCACCAATAAATTTTCACTAGCATATTATTTTAAAATAATATTATAAAAAAGTAGTAAGTTATTCAGTCACATTTTTTGAAGTTGGCATAGAGTAACACTTTCTCCTCTAAACACAAAAGGTGACCATAAATACAATTTACCATAACACTGGAAACTATGGGGGGAATACTCATTGTGTAGTTCAGACAGGCACATAAACTAGACTGAAAACATCGCTGAGTTTTTCAATAACGTCTTTCTTCTGAGCTAACTAAGATAAAGAACAAATTTCATATCCGCTACTTCTAAAGAATCAAACAATGAAAAATCCAGGATGGAATGTAACAATATTATGAGAAGAAAAGTTACTTCTCACCATATAGCGGAGATGCTGAGTCGCGGAAAGGCACAACAGTCTTTTTGTTATGCGTATCTGTGGCTCAGCATCTCTGTTATGTGGTGTGTAGCACCTTGCCTTCTCATAATATAGTTAGCTCTAAAGAACATTGTCATAAAACTCAGCAACATTTTCAGTCTTGGTTGTGTGCCTATCCGCCATTCAATGCCTCATGTAGAGTGTGAGTTGTTACTATTATGTGCCTATTAAATGCTTAGTGCCTCAGCTATATGGTGAGTGGTTAGCTTTATGTCTTGTATTAATTGTAGCTACAGTTTATTATCACAAAACTCTCTTTGCAGAAGGGCACTTCATCTCATAATTATTCTTCACAAGTTCTAATGAATCTTACCATTGATATTACATTAAATTAGATAGAATGTTCATTCTATAGAATGGTGAGATGTTAAAGGATTTCCTTTACTGTTTCTTCAGTCAACACAAAAATATTTACACATCTGTGTAAGGCACAAAACTACAATATTAAAGGAAACTGAGGTAACTTCTCTTAATTTGTATACTGATACTGTCAGATTTGTTCATGACTTGCAGTACCACTGATTACTAACTTTGTATGGTCTTTGTTGATCCATTGCAAACATATAATACTGCATTTGCATAAGTACGTAAACACTCCACAATGTACTTCAAGATAAAAATAGTCTTTGTAAATTCCAATATACTGTTCCTAAAATGCTAGTAACATGCAACACTCTGCACTGTGCCAAAACACTTGCCAAATACCTTGAGGGACCAAACATATTCCAAAGTATCACACAATGCTCTGGCTTGAATGCAAAAAACATACTCTCCATTTAACTGTTCTTCAAATTACACATATTATCTACATTCATACCAAAAACTCCATGGAGAATGGTGAATATAGAGATTGCCAACAAAAATTTCCTTGGCTGTTTTGATCTTAATGATGTAACTAGCCAAAATTACACGTACATTTTCCAAGTACACTTGTTGACATTTTTATGCTAATTTATAATGTCTCACAACAGAAACCAAAATTTATACTTGTTTTCTTTGTTGAAAGACAAATCACAGCCTTCAGTTTCTTATTAATTATAAATTATTACTGACACACAACTCCGTCTAGCCTGTACATACCAAAAATGCTATTTTATAAGCATTTAAAATACCGCATGGGAATGTTAGCCAAATGATCACTACTGGGAAGCCTACAAGAAAACCTGTCTCTAAAGCAAATGGCGATTTCTGTGTATCATGTGGACTTACCAAAAGAGCTTTTTCAAGAATTTTAATATCTTGCACCTTAAAAATGAAAAACAATAAGAATTATTAAATAATTGTGTCTGATATACCCAAAAAATTATGTAATTAAGAAAGATATTGAATTAACTATTGCAAAAACTTTTTGACCACAGTAATCATGCACTGACTTGCGCAGGCTGGGTTGAATGGTTACAATTTAGTCATGATTAAAGAGCACAGTTTATAAACACAAATTTAAGTATGCATTATGCTTCGTGCAACACCACAGTTCTGGAAATGACTGGTAAATAATATCAGAAATTTCAACAAAGAATAGGCAACAGTAGATTTTTAAGGTGGAATGAACAATTCTTGTCAAAGAAAATAAATGTTTTCAGCAGATAAAGACGCCCAGATTTTTCAGAAAATCTATGAACTAATATAAATAGCATGAGTAGTTTGTTAAATCCTCAGAGCTTGGAGTAGTTAACGGTTCACTAATTTATTTGCTAGGTTATGTTGACTGAATAATAATAAGTAAATAAATAGTTTATGAATGAAAATCTTGAAAACATTCAGTTCATTTAACAAAACATCATAATTCCTTAAATTAATGTAGCAAATGATTTTTCACATCCCTCAAATAAGGGAACATTGAGTAACTAGTGGCTGCTACCCCTAAAGAATCAAACTGTCCATATGACAGCCATGCAGGATGTTATCTGTTCAGTATTGCAATGATTACAACCATGATATATTTTCTCATTCAAATGTATTGGGCACATTTCAAGAAATAAAGTACCCATTTAAATGAACTGGTGCAAAGTGATAATGATTATGTACGTGAGTGAGAAATGATCCTTAGCATAATTCTATATTCATCATGTACACATGTTCTGTTAATTTCCTATAGATATATACAACGTATTACATGCTTCAGACCTCTTCCTCAGTAGGCTAACAGTGAATAAAATGTTTACACTGCATGCAGTCTAATTATTTACACAGAAAAAACATGGTTATGTTGTTCTCACATTTCATGAATGGGATGTGCTGCTGAAAGATTATAAATTATTCATTTATCTTTGAATAGCTAATCATTTTTGAATGAAATATGTTTTAGAAGAAACATTTTCCTTTTCCATGGTTTGAATTTTATAGATCTACTTACTTACAATTTACCTCAATTGGCATACCACATAAAGCCTGCAGATGTTATACTGCTACTGGAAGAAATATATTTTCATTGCCCAGCTTATGACTGATCCATTACAACAGTTCGGTGGGAGTTATCAGTCTCTTAAAGAATCCTGTGCTCAGTATGTTAAGCATAGTATTATTTCCATAGAAATAAACATTGTTAAGTAAAAAACAGAATGCACAGAACACCGTTAGTGATACCAGCCATGTTTCAAAACAATATAGGAATGAAACAAAGTTGTTTCAAGTCACAATTTCATTTAGCAACTAACATACAGCATACCCTGATAATTATTTAACAAGCTACACACGTTCATATATATTTTATGTGCTTTCACATTACTACTATTTTGTGGTCTCTTCCAATCAGAGGAATAGGAGCAGCTAAAACACAATTGAGAGTGAACAATGATAGCATATCTCAGATAAACAGTGACACAAAAAAATTGCTACCAGTAACTTCATTACAGTAGTGTAATGGAATTGATGAACAAAATTTGAATGAAGAAATAAGCAGAAAATTGTTTCTTAATTTTTTGTACATGAAATCTGACATGCACATTGACCTTGTGTAAGATATTTGTTACATTCTTGGTCGTCTTTGATGTGTCACTTATTAGTAGAAGACTGTAACTATATCAAGCTTCATGCACTCAGCTAATATTCAATTTGTCTTCCCTCCTCCACTCCAAAATGAAAAATGTAGTTCTTCCTGACACTATTGATCTACAGACTACAACAGTTTTCAGCCTACAGTAAATAAACAAGAATAACTCAAGTTTTCTAAAATTCACAAACATTAAATCTAACATAATTCCTTTCATTATATTTAGAACATTTTGTATTACTTAAAATAGCTTAATAACTATCAGTGACAATAATTATGTACTATTATTAGCTAATTATCCATCCTAGCACTTCACTCTTCTGCTATCATCAACACTGTGCTTTTAATAACCACTAAGAAAAGTAATATTACTCTTGAATCATCACAACAAATATGTTAATTCAGTCACAGCCATAAATAATTATGTAATATATGTTACAGTCCATTATTTCACATAAATCCATTGGTCTGTTTTGCTGTACAAGTGAAAATTGCATGCCACCACCCACATTATTTTTGGTGTATGCAGCAAGCAAACTGATGCAAGCAAGCAGTTACATGCTTTATATCATAAGTTAAACTTATCACAAGTTATAAGCTGTAAATTTAAAATCAATTCAATGAAAGAATCACTTAGAAAATTGGCAAAATGCCCCCACCACCTGCTGTATCCCAGAACCCATGCTATCTTGAACACCAGTAATCAGGGTGAGATAGATGTTGCTGCATCCCCCACCCAGAAGAAACCTAACAAATAATTGACGTACGATAAGGCCAGGCCATTGTAGAGCCATGCTCGCCATCCTGTTTTTGTTGTTGAATCAATACGGCTTTCCAGCTCTTGGCATAAACTGCGACGGTCATGTGATCTGCCTGATTTCAGGTCACACACCATGCGCTTCTTGCATTCTGGATCACATGATGGCCTCACAGGTGAGTTTTTCCAGTAATGCCTGATAAGAAAACTCATTTGTTATTAAAATGTCTAACTATGAAAAGAGAACAGAAAATAATTAAAGATCACAAAGTTCAGTCAATGTACTCCACTGCATGCTTTTTGTGCATATGTTTAGTTCTAGACATTTCTAAGAAGCTGAAACTGATAATTTCATTAAAAAAACTAAATCATTTGAAAATACTTTCATTAATGAGATCTTATGCATTTCAAGCAAGCTTTAATTTCTTGATGATAATGTGTGTCTTGTCCAGTCCACAAAGGATATTAGTGTCAGTTTTTAAGTTTTTTATTATGGCAGATTTCCTTCCTCTTTGGTTCTTAAAAGGTACGCACTGAGTTAACGTTGACTCCACACACTTTTATCCAATAGGTGATAATAATTTATGACAGTAATGAAAAAGTGGAAACCTAATTACCAATGGTAGCATATAAAAATAGAAATTTAATACTTTTCCCAATCAGTACAAACAAAGCCATAATCATCTCCTCAGTTTTCCCACCTACCAACCCATCATCTGAAACTGTTCTCCAAAGGCTTGGATAATTTATTTCACCTTGCTTCTAAGTACTAATGAAAGTGTTTGTAGTCTGTCTTCAGTTATTCATGTTAACTGGAAAACTAAGAATGAGAAGGTCCTTTATTTATTTTAGCTTGGAATTGCAGTTTGTTTTGTTTCTCATTAAAATGAAGTGACACCATTATGAAAATAACAATAAAGTCTTCAATTTATTAGAGACTTACTTGTAATAGAGATCAAACAAAGCAGCATCTGTTGGCAACTTATTGAGAAAGTTGTCCCATTCTTGTGGTGTTAGTGATGGCATTTGATATGCTGACCTCGTACTATACAGCTTGTACCATATTGGATAATCATACAGGTTAGCTTCCTTCAGGTTCATGACCCACGTTTCATGGTCAATGACTGACTGTAATGAACAATATATAGCTTGTTAATATATGTTACAAGAGTCCTTGACAAAAAAGAGAATAAATAAGAGTTCTGACGTGTCTGCCAGATCAGTTGGAAGTTTTTTTTAACAGCAACTGATATAGGTTTACATCTCAAAAATTGTGGTACATAAATAACTTTCATTGTGTGGCTGAATGACATCAGTACATTTAGGTAGGGGTTGCCAGTTCCCCAGCAGATGACTTCTCAGGTGGCAGATTGAGGAACACTCACTAGATATAGAGAGTACTGAGCAAATAAAATACTGGCAGTTGACCAAAACTAGAATGGGTGGGTCAAAAGCTGTGGAGAAGGCAATGCATCCAAGGAACTCTCTCAGTACCACGAGTGTCTAAACTAAAATCAAACATGGCGACAGAAAGTGGGCTTCTCCATTGGAACTTGGAATATAAGGAGCCTACAGAGGCCATGAAGTGTGCAGAATGTGACCAAGGAGTTACAGAAATACAAGCTGAAGGTTGTAGCTCTCCAGAAGATTAGATGGAAAGGTACAATGGGAATATCCTGAATGGAGACTGTGGCAACCAACATGAATTAGGTACTGGTTTTTATGTACATGACTCAATAATAAAAGTATTGAAAGAGTTTAAATCCATTAACAGAATCTTCTACATTACAATAGCTTTCTGAAATAGTAATATATACTTGATTAATGCACACATCCCCTGTGAGAATAAGGAGGAATTCATAAAGGAGGAATTTTCCACTGAAATGGACTAGATGCATAACTTGTCGCCAAACCATAATGCTAAAATAGTTTTGAGTGATTTTAACACCAGATTGGGTCAAGAACACATCTATAAAACACTGATCAGTAATGTATTTTGCATCGAGAGATCAGTAACAATGGCATTCATTTAATAAATTTCATAATTGACAACAATATCTGCACCTTGAGTACACAGTTTCAACATAAAAACATATGTAAAGGGATATGGATGGCACCATACATCAGATCAACTATGTATATATCCAGAAGCAATATGCAAACAGAACCAAAGATATGTGATCCTGTAGAGGAGCAGAATGTGACACTGACCACTTCCTGGTGATCAGTACGATGAATATCAAATTTAAGAAGGTGTGTAGAATAGCTAAGCAGATTACATCTTATGATAGAAACAGATTAAAAGAAAATACAAGTCAACACCAGCAGAAAACTAGGTAAATGTGAGGAAAATGTAAGAGATTGTGACATCAACCACACCTGGTCTCAAATTAATTAAACAGGGCAGCATACGAAATTCTAGGAAAGTGAAAGAGGTCACATAAGGTGTGGTTCCATCAACATAGCCAGCAACAATTGAGGAGGGAAGGTTGGCTAGAAATAGGTGATTAGAAAACATAAAAGATAGGAGCTAAAAGACATTGAGATCAAAATATGGATGGAAACGGCAACTGTACTACAACAGGAGATATTGCAAGGAGTTAAAATAAAAAACCACAGACAACTTTATCCATGACAGGAAAAGACAAAGAAAGACCAAAATGTAAAGAAAGAAACATAATAAAAAAATGTGATTTATTAAAGACACAGGGGAAGATCCTCAGAAATGACACTAGAATAGAATGGCGATGGGCAGAGTACATGCAGAATTACTAACTCTGATGACCCTACTGAGTCATTTCCATGTGGGACATCAGACATGATAGGCAGCATAATAGAGGCCCACAAAGAAGAAGAAATTTGGCAAATAATCAAAGATCTAAAAAACCTTACGGCTTTAGGTGAAGATCAGATTACAGGAGAGCTGCTCGTAATAAATGGAGGGCCCATACTGGATAAAATAGTTACAAAACTCCTAAAGAATATTTGTGAGTATGAGAGATTGCCTGATGATTGGAAAACGGTTGTAATCGCAATATACTAAAAAAGAATGATCCATGGTATGTGATAATTGTAGAGGGATTGCATTCCTTGCTGTAAGCTACAAAATTCTACCTCAGTGTCTACTGAGGAGAATGATCCCTATTGCAGAAGGAATTGCAGGGGACAATCATTTGGTTGGTTGGTTGGTTTGTGAGATTGAAGGGACCAGACTGCGATGGTCATTGGTCCCGACAATCATTTGGTTTCAGAAGGAATAGATTACCTACAGACCAACTTTTTACACTCAAACCGGTAACCGAGAAATCAAATGGTTTATGTTGACTTCAAAAAGGCTCACAGCAGCTTACATAGTGTCACAACCATCAATGTCTTTCAATAGTTTCATTTGCCACAAAAATTAAGACTAGTATAGATGTGTTTAAAGGAAAACTGTCGCAAAGTAAAGATCACTACTGGAATGTCAGAGCATTTTCAAGCCAGAACTAGTCTTAGACAAGAAGACACATTATCTCGAATACTTTTTAATTTAATTTTGGAACAGACAGACCGAGAACACCAAAATTAAACCAAGCTGGAATAAAACTGGGTAATAACACAATAAATCAGATTGCATATGTGGATGATATTGTTCTAATACGTGGCAGCAAAGAAGACTTGCAGTTCATGATGAGTTCTTACAGAAATATTGTAAGGAAAGCAGATTTACAAATTAATGAGGAGAAAACTGAGTACATGTTCATGAACAAAGCAGCCAATGATGGTACCCCACTGACAATTGATGCGGTAACTTTTAAAATAATAGGCATATTTAAATATTTGGGAAGCATATTTAAGCAGAACAGAATGAAAATTGAGATTAAGGCAAGGATTACAGCAGCAAGTAGAGTATATTTTGCTTTATGTCACATGCTATGCAGTAGGTAAGTTTTGAGAAGTCTTAAAGGAAGACTATACCATAGTGTAATGCCCCCAGTAGCTCTGTACAGCTCTGAAACATTTACATTGGGAAATACAGATGAACAAATACTGGCAGTCTTCATGATAAATATATTAAGGAAATAATTTGGCCCCAAGAGGGACACCCAGTCATGGGTATGGAAGACATTAAAAAACCAAGAACTGGCAGACATGTACTCGCAAACTGATATTGGTCAAATGATGAAGAAAAGGCAGGACACCTAATTAGGACGGAAGAGGAAAAATTACCACAAGTAGCATTCTAAGGACCCATGGAGGCAGTAGGGGCCAGGAGATGTTGGGAAGATGATATCAACAGGGATACAGAGACAATGGGCCTGAAAAAAGGAGCATGTATCACCAAAGCCAGGAACAGAAATAATTTTTGGAGGAATGTAAAGAAGACATAAGCCTGTGCATAACTTGGACCACAACTTTATGTTAAAGAGACCATGGCCATGCCTAGGTCAAGGTGCAATTTTCTTGACATGCAAGTTATCTATCCCTCAAAAACTGGACTCATTGCATACAACAACAATGTACAGACATCTCACTACTACCTCTTGTTGGGCACTGCCGTCTGCTGTCACTTACTAGAATTATTATGAAAGACACATTAGTGAATGTAACAGCTGCTTCTGTTAATGTCTGAGCCAATACAAACACATTGACTTAATTTTGTGGGTGTCTTTGTTAGGTTTCACAGTTTTGCTGTAATTCTGCTATAAATACATCATGTTTTCAGAATGAGCAAGAAAATTTTGAAGCTCAAAGGGAAGAAATTGCTCAATAACTCACCTCACAAATTGTTTTTGGAAGAATAATTTTCTTCCTGTCATCATTATTTTAAAATTTGTTATTCCACAAAGAAATAAAGTAAATACAAAAAATAAATCTTCAAGTTTCAACCTTTTTAGTATGTATTACTCTAGAAAATACATCAATATCATATGTGCCTGTAATGTGTTAAATAAAAGCGTTAAGTGTCTGGATTCCTAGGTCTGATATTCTTCTAAGTGGCTGGTCTCCAATGAGTTAAGAAGAAGAAAAGGAAGAAAGAACCACAGAAGACTTTAAGAGACGAACAGACAGAAGTGAAACTCTAGTTCATTTCCTTTTATTTTGCATAGGAAACTGTAATACAGGCCTAAAAATTGAAACTCCAGATAGGAATATAAACAATGTAAGAAGAAATAGATTGCCACTTACCGTAAAGAAGACATGCCAAGTTGCAGACAGGCACGTAACCACAGTGTTCCTCATCTTCCCCTCATAGCAGCTGAAACCTGCCTAGCTGATCTTTTCCACTTCCCATATCCCCCAAAACTCACTACTAACCTTCCACCAAATCCAGAGCCAAAAAATTCCCGTTATACTGTTGTTAATCTTTTCACCAAAACCCTGAGCTCTACAGAAGTTTCAGTCCTATCCAGAGGCCTCACCTTTAGCCCTACCCCCAAATTTATGGACTTGTCAAAGATCAACTCTCCTTCTCCCAGTCCCAGCAATGGAAGCACTTCTTTGCCGCCACTCCCTCCAACTAAAACCACCCTAATTCCTCCATGAATTGTCTGACTCCTCCACCTACAAACTTTGTCACAGTGGTCCCATCCCAGAAGACCAACACAAACTCCAATACCTACCTACAGTCTTAGGCCTTTCACAGAACATTTCCCCTGAATCCATTTCCCTCCTCATCCCTATGACACCCTGCACACCCACCTTCTACATGCTCCCCAAAGTCCACAAACCCAACAATTGTGAACGCCCCTTTGTGGCTGGTTATTTTGCTCCCACTGAACGAATTTCAGCACTCACTGACCAACACCTCCAATAAACTGCCCATAATGTAGCTTCCCACGTCAAAGGCACCAACCACTTCTTTCACTGACTCTCCACCATCCTAGCCCTTTACTTCCTGGATCCCTACTAGTCACTGTTGACACTACCTCCCTATACACCAACATATCTCATACTCATGTCCCTGCCACTATAGAACCCTAACTTTCCAAACATCCTTAAGAATCCAAATCCACTATCTCTTTCCTCATACACCTTATTAACTTTATTCTAACCCACAATTACTTCTCATTTGAAGGGAAGGTATGTAAACAAATCCATGTCAGTAATGGGCACCCACATGGCACCCTCCTATGACAACGTTTTTATGTGCTATCTAGAGGAGGCCTTCCTAGCCTCCCAAAACACTAAACCCCTAGTCTGGTTCAGAATCATTGATGATATCTTCATGATCTGGACCCAGAGCAAAGAAACACTATCATTGTTCCCTTAACAACATCAACATCTTCTGTCCCATCTGCTTCACATGGTCCTCCTCAACACAGTGTCCCACCTTCCTAGATGTCGACTTTCTCCTCTCTGGTGGCTCCATTCACACCTCTGTCCTGCCAACCACCAACTTGCATTTTGACAGTTGTCATTCCTTTCACACCAAAAAATCTCTCCCATATAGCCTGGCTACCCAGGGATGGCATATCTGAAGTGACAAAAACTCCCTTGCTCAGTATGCTGAGGATCTCACCAAGGCCTTCAGAGACAGGTGCTGTCCCCCAGAGCTAGTCCGCAAACAGATCTCCTGTGACATTTCCCCTCAAAACCCCAGTCCTCTCCACCACCCACAAAAACCAGCCACAAATGAGTGTCCCTTTGGTCACCCAGTACCAATGCAGACTGGAACAACTGAACCGCATCCTTTGCCAGGGCTTTGATTACCTATTATCAGCCTGAAATGAGGGACATCCTACCTGAGGTACTTCCCACCCCTTCTAGAGTGGTGTTCTGTCACCCATCATACCTCCACAACATCCTAGTAGATCCCTGTGCCACTCACAATCCCAACCCCTTGACACAAGTATCATATCCCCGTGGAAGACCCGGTTGCAAAACATGCCCAATCCACCCACCCAGCACTTTCTATTCCAGTTCTGTCACAGGTTTATCCTACCCTATCAGGGGCCAAGCCACCAATGAAAGCAGACATGTGTCGTACCAACTCTGCTACAATCGTTGCACAGCTTTTTATATTGGTATAACTACCAGCCAGCTGTCCACCAGGATGAATGGCCACCACCAAACTGTGACCAAAAGTAGAGAGATCAATCTGTGGCCCAACACTCAGCTGAACATGACACACTTGATTTCAATGGCTGCTTCACTACTTGAGCCATCTGGATCTTTCCCTCCACCGCAAGCTTTTCTGAACTGCGCAGATGGAAGTTATCCTTACAACACATTCTCTACTCCCACAATTATCCTGGTCTCAGCCTATGGTAACATACTGTCCCCACAGCCTATACCCAACAGTTTCCACCTTCTATGTCCCCATTCTCACCTCCCATCCTGTTTATTTGCCCTCTGCTAATGCATCAGCCCATCTTTCCCCCTTCTCTCCTTTTTTGCTCCCTTTTTCCACATCTCCCTCCTCCACAACATCCTGATGCTGTGCCTGTTGAAGTCTAGTCCTGGCACACTCCATTAGCATTTGTCTCTCTCTCCACCCATTCACTACTATCCCTTTCCCTTCCTTTTTTCCATCCCCACCCCCTCCAGATCGCTGCTTCCACATGATGCTGCATTGTGGCACCAGATTCTGGAGTTAGCAGTTGTCTGTGCATGATGTGTGCTTGCTTGTGTGAGCATGTGTGTGTGTATGAATGTTGTGTATGTATCTCTCATTGTTGATGAAGGCTGTGGTCGAAAGCACATGTGAGTGTCTTTTAATCATGCTTGTCTGTAACTTGACATGTCTTCTTTATGGTAAGTGGCAATCTATCATTTTCTATTTTGTTGTAGTAGAGGTCTATTGCACTTCCTAAGTATCTACATCTACATCCACATCCATACTCCACAAGCCACCTGACAGTGTGTGGCAGAGCGTACCCTGAGTACCTCTATCGGTTCTCTCTTCTATTCCAGTCTCGTATTATTCGTGGAAAGAAGGATTGTCGGTATGCTTCTGTGTGGGCTCTAATCTCTCAGATTTTATCCTCATGGTCTCTTCAGGAAATATACGTAGGAGGGAGCAATATACTGCTTGACTCTTCGGTGAAGGTATGTTCTCGAAACTTTAACAAAAGCCCATACCGAGCTACTGAGCGTCTCTCCTGCAGAGTCTTCCATTGGAGTTTATCAATCATCTCCGTAACGCTTTTGCGATTACTAAATAATCCTGTAACGAAGTGCACTGCTCTCTGTTGGATCTTCTCTATCTCTTCTATCAACCCTATCTGGAATGGATCCCACACTGCTGAGCAGTATTCAAGCAGTGGGCGAACAAGCATACTGTAACCTACTTCCTTTGTTTTCGGATTGCATTTCCTTAGGATTCTTCCAATGAATCTCACTCTGGCATCTGCTTTACCGACGATCAACTTTATATGATCATTCCATTTTAAATCACTCCTAATGCGTACTCCCAGATAACTTATGGAATGAACTGCTTCCAGTTGCTGACCTGCTATTTTGTTGCTAAATGATAAGGGATCTATCTTTCTATGTATTCGCAGCACATTACACTTGTCTACATTGAGATTCAATTGCCATTCCCTGCACCATGCGTCAATTCGCTGCAGATCCTCCTGCATTTCAGTACAGTTTTCCATTGTTACAACCTCTCGATACACCACAGCATCATCTGCAAAAAGCCTCAGTGAACTTCCGATGTCATCCACCAGGTCATTTATGTATATTGTGAATAGCAACGGTCCTATGACACTCCCCTGCGGCACACTTGAAATCACTCTTACTTCGGAAGACTTCTCTCCATTGAGAATGACATACTTTGTTCTGTTATCTAGGAACTCCTCAATCCAATCACACAATTGGTCTGATAGTCCATATGCTCTTACTTTGTTCATTAAACGACTGTGGGGAACTGTATCAAACGCCTTGCAGAAGTCAAGAAACACGGCATCTACCTGTGAACCAGTGTCTATGGCCCTCTGAGTCTCGTGGACGAATAGCACGAGCTGGGTTTCACACGACCGTCTTTTTCGAAACCCACGCTGATTCCTACAGAGTAGATTTCTAGTCTCCAGAAAAGTCATTATACTCGAACATAATACGCGTTCCAAAATTCTACAACTGATCGACGTTAGAGGTATAGGTCTATAGTTCTGTACATCTGTTCGACGTCCCTTCTTGAAAACGGGGATGACCTGTGCCCTTTTCCAATCCTTTGGAATGCTACGCTCTTCTAGAGACCTATGGTACACCGCTGCAAGAAGGGGGGCAAGTTCCTTCACGTACTCTGTGTAAAATCGAACTGGTATCCCATCAGGTCAAGCGGCCTTTTCTCTTTTGAGCGATTTTAATTGTTTCTCTATCCCTCTGTCGTCTATTTCGGTATCTACCATTTTGCCATCTGTGCGACAATCTAGAGAAGGAACTACAGTGCAGTCTTCCTCTGTGAAACAGCTTTGGAAAAAGACATTTAGTATTTCGGCCTTTAGTCTGTCATCCTCTGTTTCAGTACCATTTTGGTCACAGAGTGTCTGGACATTTTGTTTTGATCCACCAACTGCTTTGACATAAGACCAAAATTTCTTAGGATTTTCTGCCAAGTCAGTACATAGAACTTTACTTTCGAATTCATTGAACGCCTCTCGCATAGCCCTCCTCACACTACATTTCGCTTCACGTAATTTTTGTTTGTCTGCAAGGCTTTGGCTATGTTTATGTTTGCTATGAAGTTCCCTTTGCTTCCGCAGCAGTTTTCTAACTCGGTTGTTGTACCACAGTGGCTCTTTTCCATCTCTTACGATCTTGCTTGGCACATACTCATCTAATGCATATTGTACGAATGTTTTGAACTTTGTCCACTGATCCTCAACACTATCTGTACTTGAGCCAAAATATTTGTGTTGAGCAGTCAGGTACTCTGTAATCTGCTTTTTGTCACTTTTGCTAAACAGAAAAATCTTCCTACCTTTTTTAATATTCCTATTTATGGCTGAAATCATTGATGCCGTAACTGTTTTATGATCGCTGATTCCCTGTTCTGCGTTAACTGTTTCAAATAGTTCGGGTCTGTTTGTCACCTGAAGGTCTAATACGTTATCACCACTAGTCGGTTCTCTGTTTAACTGCTCAAGGTAGTTTTCAGATAAAGCACTTAAAAAAATTTCACTGGATTCTTTGTCCCTGCCACCCATTATGAATGTTTGAGTCTCCCAGTCTATATCCGGCAAATTAAAATCTCCACCCAGAACTATAACATGGTGGGGAAATCTACTCAAAATATATTCCAAATTATCCTTCAGGTGCTCAGCCACAACAGCTGCTGAGCCAGGGGGCCTATAGAGACATCCAATTACCAGGTCTGGGCTTGCTTTAACCGTGACCTTCACCCAAATCATTTCACATTTCAGATCTCCGTCAATTTCCTTCGATACTATTGCACTTCTTATCGCTGGGTTCAAAGGGTTCAAATGGTTTTTGAACCATTTGAACCCCTCACTGTCGAGCCTGTCTCTGCGGTATACATTCCAATCTGAGTTTAGGATTTCATTACTGTTTACGTCTGGTTTCAGCCAACTTTCTGTCCCTGGTACTATATGGCCGTTGTGACCGTTTATTAATGAGACCAGTTCTGGGACCTTTCTATAGACGCTCCTGCAGTTTACTATTAGCACATTAATATTGTTATTCTCTGTTGCATTTTGCCTACTCTTACCTTGCCGCGTCTCAGGAGGCGTCTTGTCGGGCCTAGGGAGGGAATTCTCTAACCTAAAAAACCCCCATGTGCACTCCACACGTACTCCGCTACCCTTGTAGCCGCTTCCGGTGTGTAGTGCACGCCTGACCTATTCAGGGGGACCCTACATTTCTCCACCCTATAGCGGAGGTCGAGAAATTTGCACCCCAGATCTCCACAGAATCGTCTGAGCCTCTGGTTTAAGCCTTCCACTCGGCTCCAAACCAGAGGACCGTGATCGGTTCTGGGAACGATACTACAAATAGTTAGCTCTGATTCCACCCCGCGAGCGAGGCTTTCCGCCTTCACCAATTCCGCCAGTCACCTGTACGAACTGAGAATGACCTCTGAACCCAGACGGCAGGAGTCATTGGTGCCGACATGAGCAACAATTTGCAGTTGGGTGCACCCAGTGCTCTCTATCGCCGCCGGTAGGGCCTCCTCCACATCTCAGATGAGACCCCCCGGCAAGCAGACAGAGTGAACACTGGCCTTCTTCCCTGACCTTTCCGCTATTTCCCTAAGGGGCTCCATCACCCGCCTAATGTTGGAGCTCCCAATAACTAATAAACCCCTCCCCCCGTGTGCCTCCTTGGATCTTGCTGAAGGAGCAGCCACATGTCCACTCACAGGCAGAGCGGGCGATGCCACATGGCCAGCCTCCACATTTACCCTCCGCCTCGTGCGCCGCTGAACCCGCCACTCCCCTTGGGGAGAGGGTGGCCCAACCGCACCCAGTACCCGCGAAGATGTCTCGACAGCAGGGACAATGGGTGAAGCATGTAACACCTGGGGTGTACCTTGCAACGCACCAGACTCCCCACTGCCGCTACACTCCGAGGCAGCAGCCTGAAGGTCGCGGGTTCGAATCCTGCCTCGGGCATGGATGTGTGTGATTTCCTTAGGTTAGTTGGGTTTAAGTAGTTCTAAGTTCTAGGGGACTGATGACCTCAGATGTTAAGTCCCATAGTGCTCAGAGCCAGCAGCCTGAAGACAGCTGACCGCAGCCATCAACACGCTCAGCTGTTCGCGAACAGTGGCCAGCTCCTCCTGCGTCCATACAGTCACACATCCTATCCATCCTATGTAATCAATTTACTGAAGAGAGTTAATCAACTTTTATCTAGACTGCTAATTCACTAAAGGCCGCTGATTATTGACTAAACTGTGATTGCTAGCCACTTCTTGTAGAAAACAATGAAAATAGCACAACCTGTCTCTGGACTGTATTGAAAACAAACACTAGCACTACTGGCACTATGGTTGACTAAAGGGATTCTCTCTGACTGTATTCAAAACAAACACGAAATCTATGGAACACTATTAATAGCACTCGACAATTAAAGCTTCCTAAAAGCAAAAACACACGGAAGAAGAAGTGACAAGTAAGAAAAATACAGTTAATACTTAAATTAAGGTAGCCCGCTGCACAGCAGACATGAAGCAGACGGCGGTTAGGACGACATAATAATTAAAACTACAATTGCCTTACCCTTGTTGTTTTTGGATGATCACCATCAACATAATATATTCTGTATCCAGGATTCAAATTATAATATGGTGTCACTGACGGTCCTATATATGCAATACTCGTAGGACGCCCAGGTTCATTTGTATCATAAAAGAGTTCAAATTCATCAAAATGAGTGTGCCCAAAGAACTGTGCTGTTATTGTTGACTCATATCTAGGGAGAAAAAAGTGAAATGGATACTTCAGTACATCTGCACTACTGCATAAGTACTATTATAAATTGGCTAAATTTAGTAATTTGTGTCACATGACATCAGAAATTAGAAACATAAAACATGCATTAAATGTTAACTAGAAAATGAAGACAAAATATATATCAGTTACAAGTTAAATTCATAAAGTTTCCTGACTGCATTTCTAGCTGCAAGAGTCAGTATCAGGATATGGTCACCTATTACCATGTCATCTTGTGAACTGCTTCTTATTTGTTGTAATTCTGACATGTCTATCTGATTAATAACAACTGCAGCAGATAAACATCTGAATCTTCCAAAAATCTGATGCTGCACATTTGAAACAGAATAATATCTGGCATTATGCGAACAATTAATATTCTTTTGGGCGCAATTCATCTCCCCAGCCCAGGAACAAGATATTTAATGCACGAAGCTAACTGAATTAAAATTTCTTAAATGTCCTATTATAAGCATATAAAAGTTTACCATAACAAGAATCATGTAGGCAAGAACATATTCCAGTGAATCATTATTACGGATACCCTATAATGGGTGATTAATTTTGGTCTGTTAGAGCAACAAATATTAGTTTTTTCTGTCCTTCTGCTCATCAGTAAACTTCAAAACTATGAAGACACAACTTCTGCATTGAGATAGCCTTGGTGGGTTGCTGTTTAATTTGTTATAATAGTCTGAAATGAACTGTAACAATATCATTGTTGTAGAATGCAAACTAACAGGACATGCCTCAAGTGCAACTGAGTATAAATTATATGTAAGAATTACATTCTATACTCACCTATTAATTATTTTATAATAATTTCGACTCCAAACTTTCAGGCAGTCACTGTGTCCAGGAGGGATATGACCAATGACATGGACTTTCTCTCCATTAAATTCTGCACTCTGTAGCTCATATATGAACCATTGCAGCTCTTTTGCAGGATCAGTGCTGTTTAGTAGTAGCCACCTAAATTAATGAACATGATCCTGAATTATTATTATCAGTATTATTATTGTTATTATCATCATCAACAAAATGATAGTTGGCCATTAAGAAAGAATTCTTTTCTTTAAAAGTGGCAAAAGGTCTATAGAATAGACAAACTAAACATGAATTAAACAAGAAAACATTGATGCCAAATAATAGAAAAGTGAGAGGTCCCTGGTTTTCATCTAATGGAGACACCTGTTGGAAGATTTTTAGCAGTTGAAGACAGGACACCTACTAAACAAGTACAGTCCTTCACTTATTTTACCAAAACACTTGTGTGAAATAACACAATTGTATGAAACACATTAATTCATATTCACAGTACATACACAACCAATATTTATGATGCAAGCCTCTCACTTACCAATTCTTGTTATTGCAGTAGTTCATATTTAAGGAAATCACACGAAAACCAGGTCGTACTAGCACACTGTAAAAAGCACCTCGTCGAACCGTATGTGATACTGATGAGGGCAACCACTGTCGCCACTGGTTGTCAATTTCGTCATAGAGCCATGAAATTGAGAAATCATCATGCACATATGGTGGTGGGAAACTGTAGAAAAATAACATTCACATGTACCAGCAGATATGTTGAAGCAGAAGTAATAGAAAATCATTGCAGTAACAAAAATATTTCATTTCAGATCCAGCCAGCTGTTTAGAAGTTTTGCACACATGAATAGAAGTGATATGTTTTGGGGTGACATTCCCACATGCTTAATAACTCATATTTCCCCCACTATTATTAGCTTAATTGCAGAATGAAGAAACCTCTAGGTCTGGAAACTATAATTTGTGTGTTCTTTTTTTTACCCATGTCAGCATCTATCACTGTTCAGTTAAGTAGTTTGATGAAATATGTAGTAGGAAAATTTACTTCATAAAATAGTTAAAATGCATTCGGCTGGCGTAACTCCCAGTGTTGTCAAGAGAAACATTTAAAAAAAGACACATCATTCATAGAATTTGGAACAAAGGGTTCATTCTTTGAGGTAAAAAAAGCAATCAGCTACATGAAATTGGAGAAATGACTTCTGCTTAAGAGCACTGCATCTCCCATGAGGAAGAAGAGATGGCCTATGATCTAAGTAACCTGTACCCTCTTTCCAACCTTGACAACAAATTCCTCTTTCCTCCATGCCATGCCTCCTGAAAACAATTACTGGTTAGCCTTTCTGTGTCTGTGTAATGATAAAAGTTAGGAGTAGTATGGACACAGAAAATATATGCCATGCTCACTTCTTTGTACCTTTAACTAACAGTGACTCTGATGAGACACAGAATTCTGAAACTAATGTAATGGGGTAATGTTGTAGCAATATCCAATAAGCACAATAATGAGAGGTTATGACCACTAACACCCAACAGACATATTCTCATTCTTTCTGCATACAAATTACCCTCATTGCCAATGTTGGACATTTAGTGGGAACTTCTTCTATCCCATTCTCTGTGATACTCTTATTAAAACTATAAATGGATTTAAAATTAAGTTAGAAGACTCCTTTTCATCCAGTAGTGAGGTAAAGGTTTATTTTTTGTGGAAACTTTTGTCTTACATAAAACAAGCCTAGGTATACATTAATGTCCTGTGTTATTATCAGTATTTCCCTTTTAAAAAGCATGATTTTAAACAGTTCAATAAAATGTTTTGCATCACCCTGACGACTTACAGACTTTGCAGTTTTTTTTATTGGGAACATCATTCTCAATACTCTTTGGAGCACGCAAAATTGCTATGTACATCTATCTGCGTAATGAAGATAAAACTAAACTTATACTCTCAGTACAGTTAAGTAGAGTGCACTGTGTATCCAAGAGCATACCCAGGATCTGAGCTAAGGGAAGAAATCATGTTAGTTTTCCAATGAATGACAAACTGGTTTGGAGACTTCATGATAAATGGCCCTGTGTACACTTGCTGCTATTCATGATTCATTATATGTTCTGGCTTTCTTTGAACTGATACTAGCTAATGCATCTGTCTTAATTGTAAAGGCAGGATGCAGGCTAAATTTGCCAAGATTCTCTTTCTGGTGAGGGATGAAAGGGGTTGGTGGGGACAGCTGCCCTACCATGATCCTCCCAGGCTATGACCTTGTGCGTATCCAGTTGTGAATAGGACACTACTAATTGTGTCACAGTTCAGTCTGTCAACATTCCTTGAAGGGTCATTTCAAGCTTAAACTGTGCATTCATTGTGACTTTATGGCAAGAAGAGTTGACAGTGTGGAAAATTGCCCACCAAACTGGTGTACAACACAGCAAAATGATTTGAACATTCACCCAGCATTGTAACACACAAAACAATGTATCTCTGGCTACTACTGGTTCTTGGACAGCGTTTTAGTAATATAGATTAGGAGGCTTATGTCAAAGCAGACATTACACAGCCTTCTTTGCACAATCAGCTTGACCTCAAAGCATCCATTACAAACAACAGTCAAACCACCAGCATTGTGGTATGGCAAGAAATTTAGCAAGGGAATACCAAGAACGAAACCTGGGTCAATGATGTCAGGTTTTCTTCACTGACAAGAGTGTGATTTTTGTCTGAAGCCTGATGATCATCATAGAAGAGTGTGGAGGTGGTCAGACACATCTCAGTTATGCCGTTGCACCAATTGAGGTGGCTCAGGTGTACTTAGGGCAAGTACTGTGTATTTATGTTGCTCACCTTTCATCAGCATCAAAGATAATTTGAGGGCTATTCGCTGTCAAGATGCTACCTCCAACCTATTGTCCAAATCCTACAGTCAACATTTCAGTGATGAACTTGTTTTTCAGCATAGTCAAGAATGAGCATATCGCACACACCATGTGAATATGATCTTCTAGGAGACAGGAATCGATCCAATTGAATGGCCTGTGGCAATTACTGACATGAACTCAAATAAGCAAGCTTGTGATTCACTGAAACTTTCAGTGCATTGTTGCAGGAACCCCCCCCCCCCCCCCCACACACACACACACACAATAGATTACATCAAAGGGGCTGCCGTCAAAATGTGGGTTGAGCTTGAGTAGCAACATCTCAGTCAACTTGTGAATTATCATGTCCAGAAGGATCTAACCTTGTTACAATACATATAGTACAGCCTCATGCTATTGAACTTTAGCCAGCTGAATTTGATCGTACATATGTCGACATTCACTTTTTAACAGATTGCCTTTATTATTTTATATTTTTTCTTGGTATTTTACAGCAAAGTTACTTTTTTATTTTCATAATGCTTAGTCTTTCATTACCTACTCTCCTCAAATCTAAAACCACACATATTCACTAATATACAGGTAACAAACTTTTTTGAGCAGTTTAATGCTAAAACTGAAAACAATCTGCAGTGAACTGAATAGCTTCATGTTAATACAGAAAATCAGATATGTGGTTACACATGTATTCAGTAACTTGCCAGAGTATATTAAATGTCATGGTGGTAATAACTTGAGTTTATGGATGAATTACATAACCATTTGTTGTCCAACTCTAATATTTTATTAAAAAAAAAAAGAGACAGCTAATGTCTCTGGTTACTATGTAACTCATGTTGTCATCATAACATGATATTTTATAACTTTAAGCCATTTTATTGAAGCAAAGTTAACTAGAAGATGCATATCTAACTTCTATCCACATTGCACACAGTCCACTCTTTGGGACCAGTGGAGCACTATACATATAATGCAGTGTACTACCAGAGCCTTTCATTGTTCCTTGATTACTTTTTTATAAGACTACAGGCAAAACATTGCATTTCAGCTAAAACTTGAGGTCATGGTAAAAGATGAACTACAGCATGAACAGGGAATTTGGGTTGTGTAGCAATGAGCGCATGAGTATATGTGTTGGACTATATCAGACAGAAAAATGGGATGAATGATAGACAACTGCTGGATAGCAGCTGGTCACAACACTATGCAATCTCAGAGTTCTTTTTCACTTCTTAAGCTGAATTATCATCACACTTAAATATCCTGCCTTTATATTTGTTCATTCATTCATTCAACATGTTCTATAGATCACACATTGAAAGAGAACCTTCGCTGATTTGCAATGAGTAAAGGGATATATCAACAAAGAGAACCAGCTTCTAGAAACTGCACTGTAATTAACTGTCATTACATTTCTGAAAACCTTATGCATTTACTAAGGCTCAGTTTATCATTTCAAAATAAGTAGGAAGCATATTACTCTGAAAAAATCTTCTACTTCATTTGTTACATTTAACACTTGCTACTCCTTCCTATTGCTAGCTTAATATAGATCACATTGGTGTTCACTATGTAATACTAATCACTTTTCCTATCCCATTAAACTACTAACTGGATTTATATGCTGTTCTGAATAAATACCAACACACATAAGATTATAGAAGAACTTACTTATAAGTTTAACAAAAGAAAGCTACCACACAAAAGAACTGTTCAATCACTTTCACTATCAAAAATAATCATGTTTGTACCTATTCACTGGAGCACTTTCATGATTACCCAATGCTGGAAATATTGGAACTCCTGGAAATGTTTTTAACAACTGGTTGACAGTTTCCTTTAATACCATTAAATTTTCTTCTCTTGTTTGGTTCCAAACATCATGAGGAGGTAAATCACCAGTCCACAGTATATAATCAATGTCCTGAAATGAACTGAAGGTTATTACTGACCATTCCATTAGTTATAACAGCTAACTGTTGTACTGTGACACTGAAACTTGCTTGCAAACCTGATCTAAGATCTGTAGCCTTATAGTAAAACAGAACAGTGCAAAGCACACATTTATGTAGAAATAAAATATGAAGTTGAAATAAATTTTAACTATACAAAAAAAAAAAAAAAAAAAAATTCAGTTGAAATGTATCTACCTCATGAATCTATAAAAATGCCTATAACATAACAAATGAAGAAATTATGATAAATTCTGAGTCAGAATATCTACAATATTATGAAAAGAATAGAGTGCTACTGGCCAGAGTGGTCATGTGTGCGCATGCGCGTGCGTGTGCACTTTCGTTTCTTTTCATAACTGCCATTACTGTTGTGCCTATCTGCAGCTCAACAAGTGTTCTTTACAGTGAGTAGAAATTTATCCTTTTCATAATATTGTCGAAATTGTGAGAAATCTGTAAAACTCTGACTTGCTTTGAACTGACACATATAGATTAAAATACAGCTCCCAACTCTTTCAAAACATTATTTAATAACTAAAGTACACTTATAACAGAAATGTAATCACTCTACACAATTTAAATTACATGAACATTTCTTAATTGTACTGGAATATGTATAATTTCCACAAAGGGGACTTCAGTAATTCCTCTGTATTGCTCATTGATCAACATTGTTCATTTTCTCTTGTGATACTGTCTCACAGCAAATGAATAATTGCAGACTGCACAATAGCAGTTAGTTGTAGAAAATTTGTGACATTTTATTTGTCAATACTAGCTATGTAAACATACCATAACTCAAGTCATCTCAGGCAGTTTATCATCCAATAGTAAGATACTCGTGTATTCCTACTGGTACCTATGTATATATTCCATCTGATGGCATCAAGGACCAACTGAATTTTGACAAATTAAAACTCAATGATGTGTTGCTCACATTTGATTTATGGAGTATTTTCAATTTCCTATGATTAATCTGAATATTTTGAGTATCTATGCTCTGGTAATTTATTTTTGTGTAGGTTTCAGTGACATCTTACAATTTAAAATAGAGGATGTTCATCCACTGTCATGCTCAACAGCATTTCTTAGTTACTTTTAAGCATTATGTTAAACATGGAACAAATTCTATTTGATGACATTTTATAGTTTAATGGTTGTTTCTCAGCATGAGGCAGTGCCTGCTTTATCATAAGCATTAGAGGATTCTTTAAAATGTATTGGTGTGACAGCATATACTGATACAATACACTCATATGAGACCATTACTACATTGTGCCAGATCAACAGCAGATTTTGAGCCAGGAAATGCTAAACATGTATATACATACCGGATGAGCACTGGAAATGTGCTGAAGCATATTATCGACTGTGCGATGTGGGGTGTCACACTTTCGGTAGTCACCCCATCGTCCTGCAGCACCTTGTGGTTTCAGTGCAGGTCCATTAGTGAGCCGACAACACAATGGTTCATTGCAGTCAGCATTGGTGCCTTCCTGGTAGTATGGGTCAAAGTGAGTGTCTGACAAATGCAGCACCTTAAATGTTGGTGCACCAGCCTGTGAAAAACCGTAATTACCAATCAGCATCATTGCTACATCCCTGTTTTTAAACCTCAACTATCACAGCATATCATACAGGGACTATATCACTACATATTTTAAATAACATTACATCAAAATTATTGCTGGTGCAAGAGCCCACAGTAGAGGGGTATGAGAGAAAATTCACCTCACAGAGCTCAGTATGGAAGGCCACTGGCCGTGAATAAAAGATATCTATGTGGAATCAATACTGACTGTGTGCTGTAATTATCACTTGTAATGTCCACAATGGGTTTAAGGTGGCAGGCCATCAGGGCTTTGATCGCATGCGTGCATATATGCATCATGGTAACAATTAGGACATGAGTAATTAACTGGACTATGGCTACTAGTATCGATCACCCCTCATCCTTCATGACCTGTTCCCATTATTTTTTTTTAGGTTGGGGGGGGGGGGGGGGGGGGACCAAACAGTGAGGTCACTGGTCCCACTGGATTAGGAAAAGATGGGGTAGGGAGTCAGTCGTGCCCTTTCAGAGGAGTCATCCTGGCATTTGCCTGAAGCGATTTTGGGGAAATCACAGAAAACCTAAATCAGGATGGCCTGATGTGGGTTTGAACAATCATCCTCCAAAATGTAAACCAGTGTGCTAACTTCTGCACCACCTCGCTCAGTCCTTCATGACCCCACAGTTGTTCACCTTGAATGAAATATGACAAATTATGCATGTTGTTATTACTGTTGTTATTATTATTATTGGCAGTGGCTGTAGTTGCATAAATTTGCTGATAAACATAACTCTTATACAGCAGATGCTATTAATTTCAGATTCTCAGATTTATCTGGACCTAAATATTTGTGAACACCCAGAATGTATAATCACGAGCCGCCACATATGTGAACGATCTTCCATATAATGTGTAACGAGCAGAATTACTTTTCACATATGACACTACTATCATAATGAATCTAAGCACACAGACAGCAACAGAATAAATGGTAAACAACATTCTTAACAGTATCACTGACTGGTTTTCTGAAAATGACCTGACCCTCTATTTTAAAAAGAGACATCATATTCAGTCCTGCACGTCTAGTGGTACTAAACAAATGAAAAGTGTAACACGTGGTGAGAAAATAATAAATACAGTGGAACTTCAAAATTCTTTGGTTTCCATTCTGATGAGAATTTAAAAGGGAAAAATCATATTGTGTATCTCCGAAAACAAGTAAGTTCAGCTACATTTGTACTTACAATCATTGCAAATCTTGGGAAGAGACAGATCAGTATGATGATATATTTTCATTCAGTCATGTCATATGGAATAATGTTCTGAGGCAACTCATCTTTAAGAAAGAAAGTATTCATTCCTTGAAAATATGTTATAAGAATAACATGTGGTGCACATGCACACAGCCATATTGTAGACATCTGTTTAAAGAGTTAGGCATTCTCACTACTGCTTCATAGTATATTTATTTTCTCACAAAATTTGTTGTAAGTAATCCACTGCAGTTCAAAAGAACAATGATGTGCATGATTACAGCACCAGAAGAAGAAAATAAGATTATTGATGCAACAGTAAGGTTCTCTTCAGCACAAAAGAGCTCGCACAATGACACAACCAAAGTTTTTGATCACTTATCCAGTGATATAAAAAGCCTGACAGCCAGCAAAATAAAATCTGAAAATAAACTGAAAAAGTTTTTTCTTACAACTCCTTCTATTCTGTAGAAAAATTTCCATTACTGTAATGTGTACAAGGTGGTGGGTAAGAATTGCTGACTCACATATGTACATATTCTTTTTTTGGCTTTTTAAAAAATAATTTGTGATGTGAATGGAACTTGACTCATTCCACAACATTTCTATTTATCATGCAAATGGTCCGTGGAACATGAAACTAACTAACCATTTGTATAATTCTGTATATAGTGATGCTGTCTTACATACCACCACAGTTGTTTACAAGCAAAGAAATCAATATGAATTTGTGTGTCTAGCAGCCTTCATGTTTAGGCAGTGCTATGTATGCATTGCCAGCCACCTGTGCTCACTTCTCAAGTCAGTAAAGCAGGGTTATACAGTTAGCTGAAGAGAAAGCCTTAGATTTTTCGAGCACTGCTTTTAATGAGAATTCAGCAATATTTGATGTGATACATTTTAGATAATATTTATCAAACATATAGAGATGGATCACTAGATCACAATAGCATACCCAATGGAAAGTAGCTGCCCCTCCCCCTCCTCCCACCCCTAGCTCAGACCTTGGGTTTGCTCTTGCAAGGATGATAACTAGAAGTGGTACCAGAGCTTAATGCACAGATCTGTTTAAAAGTCTGTGAACTGTAACTGGCACAATGTGTAGCTTATATTTTTAAAAAGTTGATAATTACTCTGTAGAAAAGTCTACCTACAAGAACCATACAGAATCTGCTGCATTAAACACTCAAAAGTTAGTCTATCAAAAAGTAAAATTACAAAATAGATTAAATTATTGATAGGAAGAACTTTCTTATGAAAATCCATTTCATATGTGTTCTAAAAAATAAGTACTAGATTCATTTCCATTTTGTCTTATGCTATAGTGATTGGTTGTGATTCATTTCATTTGAAAATGATAAAAAAAAGGAAAAGAGTGATTCTGTGGTCAAACCCAGATGACCACAAGGGGCTCAGTGACCATCGTGTTATCCTATGGCAGATGGCATCATTTGGATTTGGTATGGTGGGGAGTGCTGTGCCTGTAAGGCATGGCTGTGTGCTGCGTGCGACTGCCTCGAGTCGAATGAGCTTGCTGTTGCCTCACGAGCGAGATATACAGTCCCCTGACGTCATAGTGATAAGGTTATCTGGGCGTGGCAGCGGAAGTAAGCCCGCTCAGTAACGCAATGGCGGCACCGGAAGCTGAGTTTTCCAGCGGATCGCGCTCTCTTAAAACTAGAGCGCGATCCTCCGCGGCCTAGCGGCGACCCAGCGAAACTCGTTCAAGGTCACCCGCCAAGATGGCGGCGCACACAGCCATGCATGAGGTTCTCAATTGGCCTCAGAAGCCCACTTGCACCCTGTTCCAGTCCTATGATCAATGAAAAATCCCAGGCCTTACCTACAGTTGAGTCTAACTACCCAATAAAGCAATCCGACACACTAATTGCAGAGAAACTGAGGTGGACATTTGGAACATCATTTTTCCAACCATTAGAAAGACTAATATAAATCTCTTCTTCACTTTCCTAAGCTCAGCATCAAATTCATTATGGACTATGGGAAATCACCCTTTTAAGCAACAGCCTACCTGATGTGTGTCATGCAAAAAATCTGTAGTCGGATGAAATTTTATTCATATCTAAGTCTAAATAAATTAGTTATACAAAAGCAATCTTCAGTCGTGAAGAGGGTAAATAACTTATAGAAACATTTGACACAACACTATGTTCAATATGGCTATCTTTTGTTAACACAATAAATGTCCTCTTTGTTAATCAGTTTCCTGCCAAGTCCTATAAGTAGGTCTTTATGTATGGTGACAACTGCTTGTGTTACGCATTGTCGCAGCTCATCGGCATATCCCAGAACTGGAGGAACAAACACACTGTCTTTAATGAAACCCCATACACAGAAGTCTACTGAGGTTAAATCAGGTGATTATGGTGACCACATTCTGCACTGTTATATCACTTCATGATGCCTGTTGGAATAACTCATTCGCATATTCCAACCGGCACAAAAATTGAGATCTAATAATGTTAGCTAGGAAATAAAATTTAAGATACACCACATTCAGTGATGTATCAAACATTACTGTAAATTACTTACTCTTTTCACAGTTAAAGATTGCTTTAGTATAACTGATTTACAAACAGCCAGTACTTCAAGATCAAAATATCATAATAATGAGTGAAAATATTCCCATCTGGGTGCCTAGTTTTCCATAGCTAAGAAATAAAGTTAAAGATTAATTGAAAGCAGAGAAAACTTTGCAATTCGGAAAAAAATATGACATTTATCAAAGTGCATCTGAAGACATGTAAACAGAGAGCTGGGCATTAAATTGTGTGTATTAAGGCTTTTGGGATTAGCAGCAGCTACTGAAAAAGCTTCAAGTGATAGCACAAGAATGGTGACATTTCCATTACTCTGACAGAAAATACATCACTATGAAGTGAGGGTCACTGAGGTACAAATGTATGATATTACATTATTAGTTTCCAACACATAACCCTTCCATTCCCACACTATCACAGCACCAATGGTAGGGGTTCTGGAACATCTTAGTAAAAGCTTATTTGATTGAAATGCTGTCCAGAATTACTGTCACATTCTGTTTAAACGATTCATCATCCTCCCTTTTCAGTAAAGGTTTTCATTTGGTGAAGATGTGTGGCCCTGTTGACCCCCACTTGTTCAAACAAGAAAGCTAGTTCTTTCTTTCTTTCTTTTCCCTAGCATTTATCCCGTCTGCTTTTCATGATTTGGCAAATTTTATTTTATTATTTAACTTTCAGATGCCCTCCGTGAAGCCACAGTCGTAAAGGTAATCGAAGGGTGTTAACAGATTTTAAATGTTAACAAATCGTACTCTCTTAGGCGGAATTTGAGGACCAGCCCAGCACTTGCCTTAAAGTGTGTGGAAACCCTAACTCGGTCACGCCGGTATATCTACCAACAGTCTGACTCACCTGCCTGTCTTTCAGGCTAATGCATTACTCTATACTAACAGACAACTAATAAACAAGAATGTTGCTGTGGGCCAAAAAGCAACGACAGAGAATAAAAATCCACCAGCGCTGATCTCGCATGCTCGAAACAATGTTGGAAACCGCTAAAAATGGAGTAGAAACTTTAGTCTACATAGTTTCATGTCTGTTCAAGTAATAGCACCACGTGTTTCTAGATCAAAATGCAGACTTCAAACATACTGAACCGTGTATGAAGCGCATGTCCTTCCGTCACTGCTGAAAAAGTTACGTCTCGTTTTTGGTCACGACTGAGACTTTTAAGTACATGCGCCAAAGTAGATAGTATCAGGTTGCTTGGACACTATGGTTACATGGGATTCCTAAATCCGGATTTCGTAAACCAATTTTCCAATATCGTTTCTGGTCGGCCATGTAAACCCTTCAATATCGAATACGGAAATGAGGTTTGGCAGCCGTATGTCCTCTTCCACAATCTACATTCGCTCCCATGTGAAAACACTACTCTTTTTGAAAGGTTCCTCGGTTGTGATGTTGTTACTTGCTTTTAAAAATGTCAGCCAATCAGCACGGAGTGACATTTATGCCGTAAAGGGTAAGAAGAAATATTTTCAGACTGAGCAAGAAGTTATCTACTCATTATTATTTAATGAAGGGAATCAGAAACAGGAAAAACTAATTTCCAACAAGACAACTGATATTGTGAAGAAGGGTCGTGAGTCGTGCTTGGGTAGCTCATATGGCCGGCAGCCTGCCTTTGGCAGGGCAGCAGTGCGGACCGCGCTCGGCCGTCCACGCCGCTGCGCGCGCGGTATGTTCGTTTACTTCCCCGTCACCGAGTTTCTCAGTCGAACAAGCTAAAATGGCCAACTCTTACAGGACGAACACGCTTAAGTTCACGTTTTCAAATGAATACGCACGACCCAAAGCACTGGCCATCAAACGCTTCGTACGCGAAGATGTAAGATCCCCGTGACGATCTGATCGGCATACTCCTGTCATTAGCAGTGTCGTTTATAGTAAGATGACTACCGATGCTGCCTGCAACGAGATTATTCAACGGACGCGACATGGACTAAAATTTCGACACTCCGACGGCAATGTCGGGCTTGTGGATGTCGACCATACAAGACTTGGCCTTCGAACGATCCGCATGTTCGAACTGCCTTTCGAGGTGACAAGATGAAGTCATCGCGGAACTAAGCCCGTACGGAAAAGTCCACAGTCACACAGCCGAGACATGGGCACGGTTTACGACGTTTACTATGCTGAATGGTGCAAGGCAAGTCCGAATAGATCTCAAACGGCACATCCCATCGTGCATTTCTGTCGGCGGCTGCTGTGCAGTGGTCATTTACGACGGACAACCTCGAACATGTTCTGGTTGTGCCAAAGAAGGCCACGTCCATAATGAATGCATGCAACGCCGCATCACACAACTACGGCACGACGATACGAACACAGACCGAACAGCCGGCCTCGGTGGCCGTGCGGTTCTAGGCGCTCCAGTCCGGAGCCGCGCTGCTGCTACGGTCGCAGGTTCAAATCCTGCCTCGGGCATGAGTGTGTGTGATGTCCTTAGGTTAGTTGGGTTTAAGTAGTTCTAAGTTCTAGGGGACTGATGACCACAGCAGTTGAGTCCCATAGTGCTCAGAGCCATTTTCAACAGACCGAACCACAACCGCCCTTCCAATCACCTAAGCGGCGACACTGCACGTCCAGCCCTCACAAGACGCAGTTCATGAGCGAGTCTCTGGACCAATAGACGCGGAGGCGTCACAGCACCTAGCCACCGGCAGTGCTGCCCGCGAACATGACTTAGAGACGGACACACCTACGACAGAAGATCACAAAGATACCAGTGAAAGTTTTATGGAGACTGAAGACCGCATCATAGCATCCGCGGCTTTTGTACCGGAACGACGCAAATCTTTTCCTTCCTCAGACACCGAAGCACGCTGCCGGAAGCAAGAGTCGCTCAAACGTCGAAAAAAATGCCGCAAGACATCAGAATCGGCCACTGAGTCCTTTCCGCAGGACGAAGAGATGGAGCATAAATCTGACGGAGTAAGCGATAACTCTTTTTCCTCTGCCACGGCAACGCGTCATCCACAAGACGGTGAGCCGTTCAACAGAGATCGTGAGCAAGCCCCGAGCTCAGAAGCCATGGAACATAGCACGCCCGTCGTCACCGGAGCAATTGTGCCACCTCGGTCTGTGCTGTCACCTCTCACCTATGTTGAAACTGACGGACATTTTTCATGGGCGGACGATGCTGATTTAACATCTCCACCCGGTGCGGAAATGAGATCTGTTCCTCCGTTAGACCAACATTAAAATAGGGGATGTTTCAACGACGACTCCTGCGACTACTATGGACTTCCAGAATCCACCACGACAACCTTCACCAACTACGAACCTATCGACAGCACGGAGCCCCCATGAGGCATATTGAATAGCTACTATCAACACCAATAATATCGTATCCAAGGTTAAACTTCAACTGCTCCGCGACACGCTAAGAGCAGCGGACATCGACATCGCCCTGATACAACTGATTACAGCAACTTGGTCTGGGTGTTATGGATACGAGAGGTACGCCCCAGTGGCTATGGAACACACAGGCGCAGCGATCCTCCTCCGAGGAGGGAGGATATCGCATGTCTCCCGCGAGGGGTGGCCGTTACAATTGAGGGAATAAAAATCGTAAATCTCTTTGCCTCATTGGGTAATGATAAACGGAGGGATCGCTCCCAGTTTTACGCAGAAAATATCAAACATTTATTCCTCGGCAGATACGATCATCTCATCGTAGGTGGAGATTTCAACTGTGTTCTTTAGTGTATAGACCAATACCCTCATTTCACTACATCTCCGGAACTTCGCTTCTTCGTCCGCTGCCTTCGTCTCCTCGACACTTGGAGAGTGGTATACGGCGAGCTCCCGGGGCATACACACATCACGGGCCACTCCGCCAGGCCGACTCGATAGAATATATACCTCTGACGAGCTAAAAACCGTTCTCTTCGGCGCGGAACGTTGACTGTCTGCCTTTTCAGATTATGTCGTCTACATCTGTACCATGAACGTACGTAGACAATCTGTATGGCGCAGTGCGGGACCTTGAAAACTCAACGTAACGCTACTGCGGGACCCTGAATGTCGACAACAGGTCACCGACACGTGCCATGCTTGTGTTCAACGCATCGTGCTTTATGAGGCCAAACTGCAGTGGTGGTTACTATGCGCCAAACGGACCATCCGATGCACCTTGACTCACTATGACAGAGCCAAAGCCAGTTGGAATCACCACACTACGAAGTGAAGAGGATGTAAAAGGTAGACTGGCACTGGCAAGAAAAGCATTTCTGAAGAAGGGAAATTTGTTAACAACGAGTATCTACTATAGCGCTCTATACGAGCTCATGGACCATCTTCCATCTCTGGACCGTCTAAAAGAAGCTCAAACCATCAAGGCAAAGATTTTAACCTTGACGAGATGCCATCTAGAAGGAGCCATTGTGCGAGCATGCGGCCAAGATAGGATTAACGGCGAAGAACCTTCTATGCATCATATTGTTCAAAATGTTCGCCGACGCCGACGGGCCTTAATGACTGCTTTAGACCTAGCTGATGGACGACGGCTGACTTCGCAAGCTTCCATTGCGGATGCCTTCACAACTCACTACAGACTTCTCTATCAAGAAGTACCTGCCGGTGTAGAGCCCGGATGGTTTAACGCTCGAATTTTACAGAACCTTCCAAGATTTGATGTTTCCACGATGGAGAACATGTACACGACTCGATAGTTAGAGGCCGATCACGTTACTCAATTCCGACTTCGAGATTTTCACACGCCTTCTGGCTGTGCGACTCAAATATGTATTACGAGAAATTGTAATAATTGGGCGGCGATCATATTATACAGATTGCCCTCATGAATATCGAGATGTGATCGCTGTGACAAAACATTCGCGACTGTCAGGCGCTTTAATCTCCATCGACTTCAATCAAGCGTTTGACCGCATCAATCATGCATTCCTCAACGCAGTGATGGACCGGATGGCGATTCCCTCGACGTTCACGCAGGTGATTATGCGACTCCTTAGTTGGGCAAAGTCCAGGCATCTCGTCAACGGCAGACTTACAGAACCTATACGGATTGAACGCTCAGTACGGCAGGGTTGTCCTCTGTCGAAGGTACTTATGCCCTTGCGATGGAACCACTCATTTGCGGATTACGGCAACACTTGACAGGTATTCCACTCCAGGATCATGTGTTCCGCTGCCGAGCCTACGCGGACGGTTTGGCCCTCGTCGTACGTTCAGCGGCTGACGTACAAGCTGTGATGCAGTGGATTACCCGTTACAGTGCAGGGGCAGGGAGCTCTATGAACGTCACAAAATCATGCGCCATGAAGATCGGCCGCGGCCTTCCCGCAGACAGCGTAGGCCCCTTTCAACTGGCGGACACCCTTCGCTGTCTCACGGATTGGTGTACACGCGAGACATTCGCTGCACCTCAGTGATCAATTTTCGGCCGCCACTGTTACACATCTGGGTAAACATACAAAATCACCTACTACGCCCGCTGTATATGTGCCATTTGGCAGCCCGTATACCCCACATCGCGGAGTTTCTGCCCATCACTGCGACAAAGGCAGCCAGACTACAGGTGGCTTTCGGGTGTTTTATATGTTCCGGACGCTTCTTCAAAGTCCAGTATGACGGCGTCTCCTTACCGAAACTGGATGGTGGCCTCGATCTGGTTAACGTGAGACAGGACTACGGCACTTTACACCAATACTATACTCCGGTTATGGAAAAACCAAAATGCTAGTTTTACTGGAATGCTGACCACCGAGCTCGCACCTGTTTCGAGGCGCCCACCGAAGTCTTTGGCACACATCCCACCTCCGATGTCGCACATCTGCCGTTTCTTTTTGGAATACAGCTACATATGCACCAAGCTCCCCAGGACCAGGAAGACGACCATCCGGGACATCTACCGCCTTCTCCAAAACCCCGTCGAAGCACGTCACCCCCAGGTTTCCTGGCCTGCAGTTTGGAGAACGATCCACCAACAATAACACGCTATTGACACCACCTCGATGTGGTACTTTCTCGTTAGCGGCAAATGTATTATAAGACAGAAACTGCATCGCATCGCGCTGGTGGATTCATCCCAGTGCGTCAAGAGCTATGTTTTGAGTGTGGGGCAGCAGCAGCTGTTGTACCCTCGTACAGAAAATTGTGGTTTTCTATCTCCGAGTACCCTCATATCACGTCTCTCCTACCAAGCTGATATATCCTCATACGACCTACTTTCCATCGTCTAAGTGGCACGCCATCACCTGGATAAATGGCATAGCTATCAACTACCTCTTTCGAGAGGACATCGTCGATCCGACAGACTTCTGGACATGCCTTGAAGTACACAACCACACCCTTCGCCGACATCGACACTATCGGGTCACTTCCGAAAAATACGAGGGTTGGAACTTTAATAGTGGCAACTATTTATTTACAGCTCGTACAAAATAGATACCTGTTTCAAAGTTTGGCTGACCTTTAAAGTTGTTACCAGCATTGTGTATAACCCCGTTGCTATTGATGTGGAAGTCGTATGATACTCTTAGTAGTGCCAGTTGTGTTGACAGTTCGAGCGGCGTGGGATATTGCCCGACGAATTTGTAGCAGTAATGAAGCGATTGCCGTGAAGTGTATCCTTCGGTTTAGAAATCGAGTTGAACTCACGAGGGCTTACGTCAGGGGAGTGCAGTCGGTGTTATAGCACTCAGCAGCCTCATCAGTCAAACAAATCAGTAACAGCTTGCACTGTACATGCTTGGGCACTGTGCTGCAAAATGATGGTCAAATGGTTCAAATGGCTCTGAGCACTATGTGACTTAACTTCTGAGGTCATCAGTTGCCTAGAACTTAGAACTAATTAAACCTAACTAAACTAAGGACATCACACACATCCATGCCCGAGGCAGGTCGCTCGGTTCCAGAGTGCAATGATGGTCAGATCCTGCAGAAAGTATCATCACATCTTTGTCTAAGCGGGTCGTATGTTGTGTTCCAAAAATGAACAGCATAGAGACAGAAGTCATGACACTTTTTGCAGGACCTGATCATCATTTTGCAGGATAATGCTCAAGTACGTACAGTGCAATCTGATACTGATTTGTTTGACTGATGGGGCTGCTAAGTGCTACACCACCTACTGCACTCCGCTGACCTAAGCCCTCGTGAGTTCAACTCGATTTCTAAACTGAAGGATACACTTCATGGCATTCGCTTCAGAACTGCTACAAATTCGTCGGGCAATAGACTGCGCCGCTCGAACTGTCAACACAACTGGCACTGCTAACAGTATCCTACGACTTCCAGATCGCTGGCAACGGGTTATGCAGAATGCTGGTGACTACTTTGAAGGTCAGTAAAACTTTGAAACACGTATCTATTTTGTACGAGCTGTAAATAAATAGTTGCCACTGTTAGATTTCCAACCCTCGTACTTACAGAATATTTTCGCCAACTCGCCTCGGAGCTGGAATCTCAACGAAACGTGCCGGCCAAGACTGAACGATCCCACATTTCCACTTCTAATGGTCAATGATAGAATGCACGTTGTTATGATGGCGCGTCAAAGTGGAGCATGGCGTAGCAAGTATTCCTAATTTCTTTCCCTTCTCTTTTCGCTTCATCTTCTAATGTTTTTCTACCTTACACATGCTTATCCTATTCACGGATGGTTCTGTATCTGCAGCCTATTTGTTTTTTTCTCATGTACTCCCCCATCAAACAGAAAAAGACAAAAGTTGGGTTGCTTATGGTGTTAAGACTGTATACATATTTACGGTTACCAAAAAAAAGAAGGATGTTGAGAAAGTATATTTATTTATGTGTTACGTTTTCAAGGAATAGTGTTTGTTTTATGAAGAACGCCGTCTTTTATTTTCAAACAATAGACGTTTTTATTTTTTTCTCTTTACCTGCAACATTTTGCTCGTGTAGTAGGTGTTTATTCTTTTTTATCTCTACAAGAATGACATTTTTCTGAACATAAAAAAATAAAATCTGGTAGAGCATAAAAAAGGAAAAGAAAATAAAAAATAAAAATAAGTACGGTAGAGCACTTGAAAAAATAAACAAACAAGATGATAGAGCACTTGCCCGCGAAAGACAAAGGACATGAGTTTGAATCACAGTCCGGCACACAGTTTTAATCTGCCAGGAAGTTTCACGTCAGCGCACACTCCGCTGCAGAGTGAAAATTTCAGTCTGGAGCTGATATTTGATCGGGCTGGCAAAACCGAAACAGGACTAAACAAATAAATTCGTCAGCGGAAATAGAATTTCCGACAATTGGTAAACATAACAAGAGAAACAGTGCGCCTAGACCCACTTTATAATGTTTATTATTTTCGTTACTCACGACGGGAACGGGGAGAGGCGTGACGGGCGGTTTGGGGACTGGCGGAAAGGCGACTTTCCACTCGTGGTACGGGTTGTACACGTCACCGCACGCGTCGCCGATCACGAAGCTGCAGATCTCCTCCGGCGTGAGCTGCACCCTCTGCAGCACGTACACCACCTCACCCTGCACCAGAATGACAGACGTGTCACGTAACAGCCAGATCGCCGAGAAACAACACAAGCCGTGCTGAACTGCACTCACCCCAAACAGCTCCGTGATGCCCTCGCAGACGCGCGGTGTCTGTATCTTCAGGCTGATGCAGAACTGGTTCGTGATCTTCACGATATCATCTCTCGTTTTACCCATACGGATATAGTGCTGCAACAGTCCGGCACCTGTAACACCGCAGACATTTGGTAAGTTACACTCACGGAAAAAAAGTCGCTGGACCAAAAAGGAATTAATGTAGAGGAATGAAAAATAGGGAATATAGTTGTCTAGGTAATATATTTCAGTGATTAACTTCGCAAGACCACAGGTTAATGTAAGCGCGAGATAAGGCATTGCACATGTGAAAGCTGGCCGCTGTGGCCGAGCAGTTCTAGGCGCTTCAGTCCGGAACCAAGCGGCTGCTACGGTCGCAGGTTCGAATCCTGCCTCGGGCACGGATGTGTGTGATGTTCTTAGGTTAGTTAGGTTCAAGTAGTTCTAAGTCTAGGGGACGGATGACCTCAGATGTTAAGTCCAATAGTGCTTAGAGCCATTTGAACCACAAGTGAAATGATGGTACATTAATAACCGGTGTAACCGTCAGAATGTTGAATGCAAGCACGTAAACGTTCGTGCACTGTGTTATACAGGTGCCGCATGTCAGTTGGAGTTCCATGTCCATTGTACTTGGTCGATCAGTACTGGAACAGTTAATGCTGATTATGAATGACACTGGAGTTGTTGTCCGTGATGTCCTGTAAGGGCTCGATTGGAGACAGAACTGGTGATCGAGCAGGCGATGACGTGTCAACACATTGTGAAGCGTGTTGGGTTACAACACCGGTATGTGGGCAAGCGTTATTCTGTTGGAAAACACCTCCTGGAATGCTGTTCGTGACTGGCAGTACAACAGGTCGAATCGCCAGGTTGCTGTCACTGTGCGGGGCAAACCACGAGTTTGCTCCTGCTGTCATACGAAATCGCACCCCAGACCATAACTCCAGGTGTAGGTCCAGTGGGTCTAGCACGCGACTACGGTTGCTTTCAGACCCTCAACAGGCCTCCTAAACAGCACACGGCCATCACTGGCACCGACGCAGAACCAGCTTTCATCAGAAAACACACCAGACCTCCACCCTGCTCTCCAACGAGCTGTCGCTTGATACCGCTGAAGTCGGAAATGGCGGTGGTTTGGGGTCACAGGGCGTCTGGTTAGCAGCTGTCTTTGGAGTAACCGACGTGTAACAGTTCGGTGTGTCACTGTGGTATCAACTGGTGCTCAAATTTCTGCTGCAGATGCAGTACTATGCGCCAGAGCCACACGCCGAACACACAGTCTTCCCTCTCGCTAGCACCATGTCGCCGTCCGGACGCCTGTCTTCTTGCAACGGTACATTCCCATGACCACCGCTGCCAGCAGTCTTGTACAGTGATTACATACTTGCAAGACTTTCTGCAAATATTGCGGAAGGAACGTCCAGCTTCTCGTAGCCCCATTACAAACTCAGTGGGGTGCTGATAATGGCGCCTTTGTCACCTTGAAGGCATTCTTGACTAATACCAACTCACTACGTCTAATTTCAAAGGCAACTAACGCTCACGACCATTGCAGCATGTATTTAAAGCAAACCTGATTTGCTTCCTCACAATGGCGCTGCTAGTGCCACTCTTATGTGATTGGTGCACAATCTGAATAGACATCTTTCAGATGTAGAAACAAGCCTACCAGCTCTCGTTTCACACAGCCCCTTCTTGTTGTTGCGATTGTTTTCCTCAATGTATTTTTGGACGACTTGACGTTTTCCTGCGTCTATCGGAGAAACTCTTCCGTGATATGTCTCATGGACCGTAATTCGATTTATTAACGACACAAAATGTGAGCCGCAGGTAGTACATAGTGAGATATCAAGAATTCTACGTCAGTCACCAAGGATATTATGACCACTGCTACACAGAACGGAAAAGCAAGCGCAGGTTATGCGATTTGGTAAGACAGGCAGCAAACAGGTATGAACAATCGGTGAGGTCGGTTCAATACGCAGCGAACTGGATATGAGTGCGACAGAGGAGGACTTGCATGGCATGGTACTTGAGAAGGAGTGTATAGAAACATTGCATGTTGCTGGTTTAAGCATCTATCGAAAGTGGGAGAATGAATGTAGAACAGGTACTAGAGGATCAATTAAACATCTATGACTCATCCAAGAAGGTGGACGCCAGAGATCTGCAAGCTTTGTTAAGCTCAACAGGCAGTATCTGTTGCACAACAGCTAAGTTGCAATAGCACAGAAACATCGTAACAGCATTAGCACGTGAAAGAAATATCGGTATAAGTCAAAGACACATAACGCGAAAGTGAAAATATTACACTTTTTCGAGTTTAGAATTTTTCAATTATATTTCGACTATTGGACATGAACCACAGCTCTGTCTCTATACCACAATATCTTTATTCCGATGTTTTGAGGAGTTTACATGTTTACTGAACAATAAGAAAATGTATCAACTTGCAAAATGGTATTCTTTTAAAGAAAAAGCTAAAGCACGGACCAAAAAAATGTTGTCATTCATATCCATTATAAATGTTAAACGTGTTGAAAAAGCCAACTATAAAAGAGAAACCACCTAACCGAGCCATTTGCGTATGAATCGGCACACTCCACGACTAGGAAAAGATGATGAAATAGTACTTGTTTTGCAATCTGCATGAACCGCTAATTCGAAGGACTAAACTATACAGTAGCGACGTATGCAGTACATATGAACAAATTCCTTAAATGTGTAGTCTACTGATAAGAACGACTGCTGATGTCGACATGCGTGACAATTCTGAGTGGTTCTAACATCACGAACACGAGCGGCTGGCTCAAATGTTACTAAAATACTAGACTCAATAACCAGTCGTCTCTGTGCTACATGTGACTAAAATTACAAACTGTCATTCGAAATTTCGTATATTCATAGAACCAGACACAATTACGACTAACATCAGATTGTCGGCCTCAACTCTGATTTATCAAATGGTCACCGCTATAACCTACTAACCTACATGTTATCTCATGCAATAAGTAACATTTTGTAGATACGTTTGCCACAGCTAGATGTTCCAGTGTTAAGATCTCTGTTGTTGAAACGTAATTAGTAAATTTGTTCAAAGAAATCATATGCATCGCGTTTAGTATAGTCATATCGTTTCCTCGGTGCGAGTTTAGTCAAATGACGAAGTTTTATTTAGTCAATGCTCAGGTTATTCCGTACAGTCGATCAGCTTAAGAATGGGACTGCCAGTATCGTAGTGTGTTCGGCTTGTCAGAGCTTAAACACTGTAAACGTATTCTGAGAACGAGTTGTACTGTTTAATCATTCTGCGCGACTTATACCCTTAAGAGCGAGGTACATAATACGACGGTTGAATGAAGAGTAATGCCTCCACCTTCGATGATTGGGTTTGGATGGGAATATTTTAATAAATCAAACGGAGAAATAATCCTTAGAATGTGCTCTTTAATTACCAATACTCACTTTTCCACATAATCACCATCCAATTGGATACATTTCTGCCAGCGATGAACAAGTTTTATGAAGCCGTCACATAGGAAGTCGACACACTGTTTCCACAACTATCAGAAGCATAATGATGTCGCCGCAGATCGTCTTTCATTATCGGGAACAGATGGAAGTCAGACGGTGCTAAATCTGGACTGTATGGAGGATTCCGTTTTATTTCAAGTCTGTGCGCTTTCATTTCAGGAGTCAGCATCCGGGGTACCCATCGTGCACAGATCTTCCGATAGCCAAGCAAAGCAATAATGTGACCCACACGTTTCTCTCTGAGTGATACGACGATCGTCCTGAAGCAATCTGTCAACATTTTGCTTGTGAAACTCGGTGCTGCTGTCACAGGACGTCCAACTCTTTGTTTGTCAAGCAGGTCAGATGTTCCCGCTTCAACTAACTTAAAATTACTCGTCCAACGACGCACAGTACTCACATAAACACAATCATCATCAACTGCTTTCATTTTCTGATGAATTTCCTTTGGGGTGACACTTTATGCTGTCAAGAATTCAATGACTGCACGTTGCTTAAATCGCATCGACCGACCGTCTGAACAGGTTTCCATACTTTACACTGTAACAACACAACCGTTCAACGCTAAGGATTCTCGCCAACTGGAGCTCGAGAGAAGAGGCTACGAAACGAGCCGGTACCTGCCGCATACCAATGCTGCAAACTGTTGAAGAGTTACGAAGGTTGAGGCGTTACTTTTCAGTCAACCCTCGTACATTTACAACTGGCAAAAGGATTTTGTCTGAACAATGATGTAGGTAGTGAGGTCTTAGTGGGCAAGAGGTATTTATAGGTTTCTGTAGTTTTGGACTGTGTGGGTTCAGGTATGAAGTGATTAGGAAAACTGAATCGATGTGTCAGCGCTCAGAGTAGGGATGCCTAAGGAGTGAGTATGCAGATGCGGAGAACCGAGTTTTGTCGCCAACACAGTTCGACTCCAACAGTCGTGTGACTATGATGCGGCGTAAAATTTGTCAGTAAACTTTCTATATATTTTGATTGTTATTACATCGCTAGTACAGACACATCCTGTTCCAAAGTACCGTGGAGTTGGTGCATGCGTTTTACAGGCATCTTAATAATTTGTATTCGATATCTTAGATGAAATGGCACTGAATACTATTGGACTTAACTGCTGTGGTTATCAGTCCCCTAGAACTTATAACTACTTAAACCTAACTAACCTAAGGACATCACACACATCCATGCCCGAGGCAGGATTCGAACCTGCGACCGTAGCAATCGCGCGGTTCCAGACAGTAGCGCCTAAAACCGCTCGGCCACTCCGGCCGGCTCTTAGATGAACTTGGCTTGAAGTTTTGAAGAGAGATATGCAAGGACGTTTCGTTTGTTTGTATTACGTTCACAGCTCTTATATCGCTTTTTTTTAACAGGAAAAGGACAGGCACAGATACTTTTAGGTCTTGTATTGCACTTGACTGTATTTCAGGGGTTGTTTTAATAAATTTAGTTGCAGTGTCATTGCGAAATGGCTTTCTAGTGAAAAGTGTTCCTAAAAGATATCGAAACTGGAGCTACGACATGTAGCAGATGAGCGATTTCTCGCATTGTCAAATATTTTTAGGGACAAAATTTTTCTATTTTGCTTTCTGATGATGCATATTTAATCTTCGTACATTTTTCTGGAACTAATTGGACATACTAATTCTCTGCATTCTAGGTAGTAGCAGTACAGATTCCTACTGTGACTGCTTTAAAAAAATCAAAATTATTTGGTGAGGTATGTAATCCGAAGGTAATGATTCAGACTGTCACACACAAATCTCACCTTCAGGTGAAAACTGCTCAAAATGTGTTACATTCATTGTACTGACTGGGAGAACTTTCCACAACTACTGACTTTTTCTGTTACCAGTCCTGTAAATGTATGGTGATATAGTCAAGTAAATCATCGCCACGACATTAACTCTTTATTACACTATGTCTCGATATTAATCAACGCTTAAAGCGCCTCTTTCTGATATGATAATTGGCCTTAGACCTTTTAGGAACTTACCAATAAAAAAAAAAGTTATGTGACTAGGGCCTCCAGTCGGGTAGACCGTTCGCCGGGTGCAAGTCTTTCGATTTGATGCCACTTCGGCGACTTGCGCGTCGATAGGGATGAAATCATGATGACGAGGACAACACAACACCCAGTCTCACTGAGCAGAGAAAATCTCCGACCCAGCCGGGAATCGAACCCGAATTTAGGATTGACATTCTGTCGCGCTGACCACTCAGCTACCGGGGACAGACGGAACTTACCAATAAACAGACGCTTTTCCTCCTTTGACGTATTTCGATTTGCGACCGTAGCAGTAACAGCTACTCACTACTACGAGGGTAGTTCAATAAGTAATGCAACACTTTTTTTCTGAAACAGGGGTTGTTTTATTCAGCATTGAAATACACCAGGTTATTCCACAATCTTTTAGCTACACAACACTATTTTTCAACGTAATCTCCATTCAATGATACGGCCTTACGCCACCTTGAAATGAGGGCCTGTATGCCTGCACGGTACCATTCCACTGGTCGATGTCGGAGCCAACGTCGTACTGCATCAATAACTTCTTCATCATCCGCGTAGTGCCTCCCACGGATTGCGTCCTTCATTGGGCCAAACATATGGAAATCCGACAGTGCGAGATCGGGGCTGTAGGGTGCATGAGGAAGAACAGTCCACTGAAGTTTTGTGAGCTCCTCTCGGGTGCGAAGACTTGTGTGAGGTCTTGCGTTGTCATGAAGAAGGAGAAGTTCGTTCAGATTTTTGTGCCTACGAACACGTTGAAGTCGTTTCTTCAGTTTCTGAAGAGTAGCACAATACACTTCAGAGTTGATCGTTTGACCATGGGGAAGGACATCGAACAGAATAACCCCTTCAGCGTCCCAGAAGACTGTAAACGTGACTTTACCGGCTGAGGGTATGGCTTTAAACTTTTTCTTGGCAGGGGAGTGGGTGTGGCGCCACTCCATTGATTGCCGTTTTGTTTCAGGTTCGAAGTGATGAACCCATGTTTCATCGCCTGTAACAATCTCTGACAAGAAATTGTCACCCTCAGCCAAATGACGAGCAAGCAATTCCACACAGATGGTTCTCCTTTGCTCTTTATGGTGTTCAGTTAGACAACGAGGGACCCAGCGGGAACAAACCTTTGAATATCCCAACTGGTGAACAATTGTGACAGCACTACCAACAGAGATGTCAAGTTGAGCACTGAGTTGTATGATGGTGATCCGTCGATCATCTCGAACGAGTGTGTTCGCACGCTTCGCCATTGCAGTAGTCACAGCTGTGCACGGCCGGCCCGCACGCGGGACATCAGACAGTCTTGCTTGACCTTGCGGCGATGATGACACACGCTTTGCCCAACGACTCACTGTGCTTTTGTCCACTGCCAGATCACCGTAGACATTCTGCAAGCGCCTATGAATATCTGAGATGCCCTTGTTTTCCGCCAAAAGAAACTCGATCACTGCCCGTTGTTCGCAACGCACATCCGTTACAGACGCCATTTTAACAGCTCCGTACAGCGCTGCCACCTGTTGGAAGTCAATGAAACTATACGAGACGAAGCGGGAATGTTTGAAAATATTCCACAAGAAATTTCCGGTTTTTTCAACCAAAATTGGCCGAGAAAAAAAATGTGTTGCATTACTTATTGAACTGCCCTCGTATATGAAAAAAGGCTAATAAGTGCAATATCAATGTTTCAGCCTTAGCCTGCGCAGTATGCTACTCTCGCTCCGTACACTTCGCTACTGTATGCATGTGCGCAGCGACTGACCTGCCTTGCAGGCGGTGCAGGAGACCTTGGACATGACGCTCGTCTCGACCTCCTGGACGACCTGTCGCAGGTTGAAGAGGCGCAGCGCCTTGTCGACGAGCCGCGGTAGTGGCAGGTTGCGCCCGCTCTGCATGTCCTCCTCCAGCTCTTGCAGCAGCCGCGTGTAGTTGATCTGCAATATACTCAGTTAAGCAAGTGAAATGTACCGCTCACAGCGGCGCAGAGCGATTTTTTTACAGACATGTGGTACAACAGTCACCAGAGACACAATTTACGCTGTTCAGCAATTTTCATTTATTTATCCTCGAATGACCAGATCCAAACAGGAATTCTACATGTTTTACATTATGTAAACATATTTACTGCACACACACTACAAAAAGATTTAAGTTTAATATGAGATACAATACTTAGAAATAGCCGTAACATACATGGTGGAAAGCAATAGTAGCAACAGTAGAAAATAAGCATGTTCAGATTAGTTCTTGAAAAGTAGAAAACAAAGACAAATTATGGTTAAGTAGATATAAACTGAGGTCACTAGCAGCAATCGACATGAGAGACAGGGAAGGAAAGAGGAGTGATGGAGGGAGAGAGAGAGAGAGAGAGAGAGAGAGAGAGAGAGAGAGAGAGAGAGAGAGAGAGAGGAGGGGGAGGGGGGGGGAGTGAACTGACTGAGAAATGAAAGGTAAAGAAACATAACTAGGAAGAGACGGAAACATTTGCTTCACTGTTTCACAGCTAAAAACTGCCCATATGCGTTAGTTAATGTTTCAGGAAATAGTTATAGGACTAACAGAAGGAATAGTTTCAGTTTTTTGTTAAATGTGACAGAACACTGAATTATGTCCAGAGTGCAGGATAGTTTATTCTAGCGGCGGACAGCAACAACCGAGAACGAGTTTGTGAATGTTTTTGTTTCATAGAGGGGCACAGCTAGCACGCCAGGTAAGTAAGACCTCGTGCTGTGATTATAGTGAGACAAGGGGTACTTATCTCCGGTGTGAGGTCTTGGCGAGAGGGTTCGATGCCACTAAGAGGGCCACTTGCAGCAGTGTGCTGCCACGACATCGCGCCACGGCACTCGCTAGGAGCCGCTACCCGCTTGCCTGCTAGTTACTGAAGCCACGGACACTTCGACACCGCCTGGTATCACCATAAGAAAACCATTTCGGCTCTTATAAATCCTCAGCAGGCTGGTCGTTGGTCGGATCGGCGAGTCATCGAGTCAGCGTCCGTCTTCGTTCGGCTTCCGCCATGAATCGCTCCGCTCCACCGCCGTCTTGCCGTGTTTTTATGGGTGGCCGAGGAGAACATTTCACACACACCGCCTATCAGAATCGACACAAAAAGGCTTCAGAGCATAAAGAGCGTCAATGAAACCAATTCTTCTCTTGGGGCGTTGATTCCCACACATTTCGCGGTCGAAAACGACAGTACGTAGTGCGACGACCAACAGGAAGACGTTCTTGACAACATTGGACAATGCTGACATCCTCGGACGTTTCAACCCTTCTCTGAGGACATCGTGGTGCTGCATCCCCACTGCATGTGATTGCACCCCTTACCAGTGCAGTGTGACCGCAATTTTTGCTCTCGTGTCTATTCTGGAACCACTACGGACCGTTCATAACCATTCGACGAAATTTGAACGTGATCTGAGGTATCAAAGGCTAATTTTGCTTTTTTTACCCTCTTGTTTTCCGCTCTCCTGTGGTGTGATCATGTGACAGTGCAGCATTAACAAGTGCGTGAATAAAACGGTGAAGAGTTCCTCTAAGACCGTCACAATTCGACAACACCCTCTGTGCCACCCACGCAACTTTGTTGGGTGCGTTAGATATATACCTCCAGGAATTTCAAAACCAAATCACCCTGGCATCTGCTCTAGCACCTGAAGGTTAGGCAGCCCCTTCGGCATCATCTTGGGCTGTGTTTTTAGAGAAGGGTTGAAACTTCCAAGTGTCGAAGTTGTCAAGAACATCTACCTTTGTTCATCGCGCAGCGAACTATCGTTTTCGACCGCGAAGTGTGTGGGAACCAACACCCCTAGAGAAGGGGTAGTTTCATTGCCTCCCTTTATGCCACCTTCTGAGGCCTTTTCGTCTCGATGCTGTGCACCGGTGCATGTGAAATGTTTTCCTCGGCCACCCATAAGAAAACCGCGTGATTTCAACGCTGGGTGTGGCGGTTCTGATCTCCATCGCAGAGACCTCAAAAGAAAAGGTGGAACGTGCGTAAGAGGGGGCTATGACGACCTTCTAATCGCGTGACATGTCCACAGTGGCGTTGGGCAGAATTGTGGTGGAATTTGGTGCCAATGTGACATCATTAAGACATATTAGAGCTTACATAAACTTTTGAGCTGTGGCCTTTTTTCACATGTGTCGACACCTTGGTGTTTGAAGTGTCACGAGCCCGAGGATAACATCGCTAAGCGCCATGCTTTTGCACCAATATACACGAAGGTTGTAGGCACCTTTGACCCAAATTTGAAACTAATGCGTCGCAATGGCAGGCAATTACGACTTTCACCGCAAAAACTTATCCTTTAATTCCGTTCCGCAGTATATTTATTTTGTTCTGTGTCTGTTTATCTTCATGAGTTATTGTGTGTTCTCTGCAAGAACAGAACACGCTTTTGCAAGGAGTATGAGCCACGAATCCGAGACAGGACACAGACTTTCCAGCAGTAAAAGAAATCTGGGAAATAGTATGCGTTCCTAAAATAAAAACTCATTTGAAATTAAAGGCTGGGAGACCACGAGGAAATGTTCAGCCGAAATTGAAAATAATTTATTTTCATCGCACAGCTCAACCTCTTTCATTTGCGACGTATGAGTGTTGCATTTGTTTGCATTAGATGACGGTGACAGACTCCGATCGAGTGAATTATATTCGGGGAACCTTGGAACTTAGTGAGGTCATTACGTCTTTGTTCTTTGTTTAAACCTGTTACATCACCAGAGATGAAGGTAATATGGATTGTAAGAGGTTATATTTATTCTCCATTTTTGATGTACCTTAAAAGGATCTGCTTCACTCTGAAGGGCAATGTTGCACAGTGGTGTCTTTATTGCCAAGTGCACACTTTGCTTGAGCGTAGAGTATACTGCTTGCGTTGTTTACATCGTAGACAGAGGCTGAAAAACGATGATAGCACATAGCTGCCCCTTCCCCCCACTGTCCCTCCTCCCCCCCCCTTCTTCACCATCTCTCAATCCTCAAATAGTACGAATGGATCTACCGATCTCTATCGGCCACTACGACGAACGGATCGCTATTAACAGTGTCATGACACTGCATAAACGTTCGTGATTTAATCGAGAAAGCTGACCCACAACTTCGTCATCACAAACTAGACGCCACTTCTTCCTTTTTTATATTTTCATGCCCAAATTATAATGATGAAAATTCTTTTTATCTCCCAGTTTGGGTCCACGCGATTCAACGACATCGATAACGGAGGTGGGGTGACATCAGAAAAACATTTTGGACCGATTATATGATACAATGCGTTTGACCTTAGATACAGTAAATGGCCTCAGATCAAACTTAACTCGAAAATCTGCGTTATATGATCGTTAACCCCAGATTATAGCGCTGTGAAGTAGGATCAACTTTACTGGCGAAAATTCGCGGATCAAGATCGGGTTCAAATGTAATCGTCAGTTTACAATATAGTGACATTACGAAACAACGCTTTTGTTTTGCACAGATACAAAATGAAACAATAAAGAAGTTATTAACATGTAAATATGTAACTACGCTGCTACCACGCAGCTGAAGCTCTTAATTTCGATCTATAAGGTTAGGCTAAGGGACTCATCAGCACGTACGTAATAAGTGCAGATAATAATTGATCTCATAGCAATTCTTGGAGACGTCTCGTAATTTATGTGACTAATTTAGGGGCATTTTATAAACACTCAACAGCAGAGTAATAAACGAAAATTCGAAATATTTGCGGTGGACAATTGCGTATATTGATACTGACACCAGCCAATAATGATTGAACTTCTCTTATAAATGTGCTCTCTCGGCTATAGTAGCAGTAAGTATACAACGCGTATTAATTTTTGAACTATCGAACACTTGCCTAAACTGCTATGACAACTGCATGCGCGCTGGTGAATAAAGGAAAAATAAGCAAGAATACGGAAGTTATTTAGAAAGTTGTTATTTATTAGGTGTTGATCAGACCATTATCTCGGTAGCTCAGAGCTTGTGTTCCAGTAAAGGAACTCCTTTTCAAATACAGGCCAATTCTAGGATTTTTATCCCCATTGGATACTACTTACTTTACTATACTGGCCATAAAGATAATTATAACAACACTACGATTTGAAACCACACCTCTCTTTCCATTTTCCGAGCGACCTGGGCCACTGTGGTGGACAGCATTCTGTGCGCAAGAAACTTATGTGATGTGAATTATATTGTTTTCTTTCATTTACCTTAGACATATCTGAGTGTCTGGACAAGAAATGGCGAACGCATTCTCGAAATTAAATGATAAAACACTTAAGATGAGGTTTCGCTTGCAAAAAACTACTGCACAGCTGTTAGAACTAAGGTTGAGCTCATCGATCCCTAAGCTTACACGCTTCTTAATCTAACTTACACCAACTTACGCTAAGGACAACACACACACCCATGCCCGAGGGAGGACTCAAACCTCCGACGGGGGCAGCCGCGCAAACCCTGACAAAACGCTGCATTGTGTAACTGTAAAAAGAATGCATCAATATGCCAACTGAAGAAAATTACACGTGGAAAACGCATCGTGGTTTTTTTAAATCAAGTATCACGCTTCCCTGGTATTTAAGGAGCTATGGGCTGCACCCATGTCTCCGTCATATCTCCTGGTGGCAAAACGGCAGAGATATTTAGGAATCGTCACGGATGGGTTTCGGCTATCGTATAATAATCTCAGACCCTAAGCTTAGTTAGAACATGTTAAAATGTATACACAGCATCGCACGTACCTTCAGGATGAAAATCTTTGTACGAAGAAATTCCAGAAGCAACAGATAATGAAGCTAATAGGAGCTACAATGCAACGAGTGTGGAATTTAATAACAATGCATCTAAAAAAAAATAAACACAGTTACGCCTTTTCGTTGTCGACGTAGTAACTTTACCAGGTTTTTTTTTTTCTATGGGGATAAATTCGAAGATCGGCTCTTTTTCTGTTTACTTGCGTCCATCCTTATATCGAGCGAGGTGGCGCAGTGGTTAGCACACTAGAATCGCATTCAGGAGGACGATGCTGCAAACCCACGTCCGGCCATCCAAATTTAGGTTTTCCGTGATTTCCCTAAATCGCTCCAGGCGAATGCCGGGATGGTTCCTTTGAAGGGCACGACTGACGTCCTTCCCCATACTTGACAAAATCCGAGCTTGTGCTCCGTCTCTAATGACCTCGATGTCGACGGGACATTACACCCCAATCTTCCTTTATCCCTTCATCCATCTTTATAACACGACACCTACGTTAATAAATACTGTGTACCTACAACGTACGATTAACGTCTTTGTTCGGAGCGTTATAATCGTGTTGACAGCCGATTTCTGCGGTGTTGCCGAGCATGTTTTTTGCTAACTTAGATCCTTTGGTGGATCCAGGTTTAGTGCTACAGAATAGAACGGAGTCGTGAAAAGAGTCCAATTTCTGAACTGACGTCAAAACTGACCTCCAGTCAGCGATGTTTATATTATCGGCCCATAGTGTTTGAATTGGCATAGAATGTCGTACCACTCCACCCACACTTCCGTTACCCCTGCACGCACGCACGCTCGCACACGCACGCGCGCAAACACATATACACACACAGACACACACACACATACACATACACATACACACACAGGGAGGGCTCTGGCTTGAACTGGCTCGTACCTTCATCATCTCGAACTGGCGGCGCGTCTCGCGCTCGATGTCCTCCGGCGAGGGCGTGGGCGGCAGGTCGTGGGTGGCGTTGCGCGGCGCCAGCAGCGCCTGCTGCGACCGGCTGTCGTTGGCCAGCACCCCGTAGCTCGGCCGCCCGCCCGTCACGTCCCACGGGTCGTCGAACACCAGCGGTGGCATCACCGGTCCCGCTGCGGCATCATAGCCCTTACTCCAGAAAGCTCTTTACAAATTACACACACACACACACACACATGTCGAAGAATATCGCGATACCAAAAAATAATTAATGTAGAGTAATGGAATTTCGGGAATACATTTGCACATTTATACGATAAACATTGCTACATTACAGGTTAATGTAAGCGCGAGATAAGCCATTGCAAATGTGAAATGTTAGTACATTAATAACCGGTGTAACCGACATAATATTGAATGCACTGTGTTGTACTGGTGCCGGATGTCAGTTTGTGGGATGGAGTTCCATGCCTGTTGCACTTGGTCGGTCCCACAAGTGCTCGACTGGAGACAGATCTGGTGATCGAGCAGGCCGACACAACACGTCGACACTCTGCAGAGCATGTTGCGTTACAACAGCGGTATGTGAGTGAGCATTCTCCCGTCGGAAAACACCCGTTGGAATACTGTTCATCAATGGCAGCACAACAGGCTGACTCACCAGACTGACGTACAAATTTGTAGTCAGGGTAATCGACAAGCTAACATTTTTTTTCCTAAACAGCAGTGCAGGAAAATGCCTTTCTGAAGTCAAGGAACACGGCATCAACCTGAGCGCCTTTGTCTACAGTGCTATGGATATCATGGAGGAACAGAGCGAGCTGAGTTTGTGGAATCCATGTCGACTAAACTTGTTCCATAATTCTGCAACGGACTGATGTCAACGATACAGATCTATAATTGTGTGCATCTTTTCTGCGGCCCTTCTCGAACACGAGAATGTGCTGTGCTTTTTTCAAGTCGCTAGGTGCCATTCGTTATTCCAGAGATCTACGATAAACCGCTGCTAGAAGAGGAAAAAGTTCTTACGCATAATCTTCGTAGAATTTCACGGGTATCTCACTTGGTCCTGGCGCCTTTCCACAGCTAAGCGATTGTAGTTGCTTTTCTATTTCGCGATCATTTATCCCAGTATCTGCTATTTCGACGTTCGTACGATGATTGAAATGGGGGACTGTGTTACGATCTTCATCGGTAAACAGTTTTGGAAAATCGAATTCAGTATTTCGCCCTTCTCTCTGTTATCTTCGGTTTCGGTGGCAGTAAGGTCTCTCGAGTGAATAAATAGATGATTTCGAATCACTTACTGATTTTATATAAGATCAAAACCTCTTAGGGTTTTTACTAAGATTGGTTGACAAAATTTATCCTTCCAAGCTATTGAATGCTTCTCTCGTTGTTCTCCTTACGCTCATTTTCGCTTCGTTCAACTTTTGTTCGTCAGCTAGGTTGTGACCTCTCTTGAATCTGAGAAGAAGCTCTCTGCGTTTACGGACCAGTTTTCTAGTACAGCTATTAAACTACGGTGTGTCTTTACCATCCCTTAAGGACTTGCTTGGAACATACTTGTCATACTGAACAACGCTTTTTAATTTTTTCCATTTGAGCTCCAAATCTTCGTCCTCATCACTTAATATTTCTTTCTGACTATGAGCAAACAGTAAAGGAAACAAAAGAAAAATTTGGAGTAGGTATTAAAATCCAAGGAGAAGAAATAAAAACTTTGAGGTTCGCCGACGACATTTTAATTCTGTCAGAGACAGCAAAGGACTTGGAAGAGCAGTTGAATAGAATGGACAGTGTCTTGAAAGGAGGATATAAGATGAACATCAACAAAAGCAAAACAAGGATAATGGAATGTAGTCGAATTAAGTCGGGTGATGCTGAAGGAATTAGATTAGGAAATGAGACACTTAAAGTAGTAAAGGAGTTTTGCTATTTGGGGAGCAAAATAACTGATGATGGTCGAAGTAGAGAGGATATAAAATGTAGACTGGCAATGGCAAGGAAAGCGTTTCTGAAGAAGAGAAATTTGTTAACGTCGACTATAGATTTAAGTGTCAGGAAGTCGTTTCTGAAAGTATTTGTATGGAGTGTAGCCATGTATGGAAGTGAAACATGGACAATAAATAGTTGTGTGTGTGTTTGAAGTTTACGGGCGCTAAACAGCGTGGTCATCAGCGCCCATAAATAGTTTGGACAAGAAGAGAATAGAAGCTTTCCAAATGTGGTGTTACAGAAGAATGTTGAAGATTAGGTTGGTAGATCACGTAACTAATGAGGAGGTACTGAATAGAACTGGGGAGAAGAGAAGTTTGTGGCACAACTTGACTAGAAGAAGGGATAGGTTGGTAGGACATGTCCTGAGGCATCAAGGGATCACAAATTTAGCATTGGAGGGCAGCGTGAAGGGTAAAAATCGTAGAGGGAGACCAAGAGATGAACACACTAAGCAGATTCAGAAGGATGTAGGTTGCAGTAGGTACTGGGAGATGAAGGAGCTTGCACAGGATAGATTAGCATGGAGAGCTGCATCAAATCAGTCTCCGGACTGAAGACCACAACAACAACAACAACATATTCAGATACTAGATACAGGTGGAGAAACAGATATCTAGAAACCTTGACAATGAAATAATGGATATGACGGTGTGTACGGAATCATGATATAGTAACTTCTCAATCGCTCTGTACATGAACTACTGTATGTATGTATGTATGTACGTAATAGCCGGCCCGGTTAGCCGTGCGGTCTAACGCACGGCTTTCCGGGCGGGATGGAGCGCCTGGTCCCCGGCACGAATCCGCCCGGCTGACTTGTGTCGAGGTCCGGTGAGCCGGCCAGTCTGTGGATGGCTTTTAGGCAGTTTTCCATCTGCCTTGGCGAATGTGGGCTGGTTCCGCTTATTCCGCCTCAGCTAAACTATGTCGGTGATTGCTGCGCAAACAAGTTCTCCACGTACGCGTACACCACATTACTTTACCACGCAAACATAGGGGTTACACACGTCTGTTGTTCCCTGGGGCCGAACGGCACAATAAGCCTGAATGAGTGGTTCGGTGTGGGGCGGCGGAGGGATCAAGTGGACTGCGGTAGTCGTCGTGGGGTTGTGGACCACTGCGGCTGCGGCGGGGACGGAGCCTCTCCGTCGTTTCTAGGCCCTCGGTTAACATACAAACAATGTACGTAATGGTTCACATTAGTAGTATGTATTCTTCGCCATCCTCTTTGTAGCGGTTTGCACAGTACATATGTAGATGAAGATACAGACATATCACGCCACATCGGGCACCCAGGGTAATCTGATCGACATTAAGCATCGCTGCCATTGAAAGATAGTACAGAACCATTACGAGAACAGATGACATGCACATTAAAGTCGACAACGGAAGTTCCACCTGGCCTCGAATACTGTGGTTACTGACAATTGCTCTCAGCAAGCATAATTAACTGACCTACATCTATACAATTGTCCCATCGGTTATTTTGAATTGGAAATTTGCTGGGACGTTACTGATTGTGCTACAAGAAATTTGAGTCCTCACCTTCCCACAGCTCTAATTTGTATGAGTGACTGAATGTGTGTGCCGCAGCAGAGAGGATAGACGGAAATGATTCGGCAGATCTACGTAGACCGAGTGCACATTGTGTTTAGTGTTTAACTACTGATAATAAGTTCTTGTTGCTTGACTTCCAGTATTGACGAAAGAATGTTACCATTTCTAAGACATCAGTATTTCCTGGAAGGGCATGTTTTTCCGCCTCTACAAACGTTACTGAACAACCTGCAATTATGAGAAAAAGATACGTAGTTTTGAGATGTAATGACGCAAACCTCCGCTGTACATTAATTTTCATCATGTCGTTCTTCCAATACGACTTTCAGTGTAATAGTATAATATAACTTATATATGGCGCTTCTTTCGTTGTATACGAAATAGACTTTTCTTTTTTACTTTGTGCAGTCACTTCCTTTCAAATTGCACCTGAAGGCCCTGGGCCCGAATGTTGTAGTTATGTATTCTGTCACTCGGGAATTTTGCGGAAGTAGGCGCCTGAGAATTCGACATTGTCTTAGCGGACGAGCGGAAGATGATAGGAAGCAGAATAGATGAATACAGAGTGACGGTTGTGATGTTATACTAGAGAGGGGTAGTTCGTAACCCGAAAAGTGTGTCTTAGCGGACTAGGGGAAGATGATAGGAAGCAGAATAGATGAATACAGAGTGATGGTTGTGATGTTATACTAGAGGGGGGTAGTTCGTAACCCGAAAAGTGGAGTAGGGGAGGTTTGGAGTGGTAAATTCTGAAGAAATTCGTCACCAACTCGATAAGTATCCGTGTCGCAGTAGCCCAATTAAATGTCAGCCAATTTTAGACTACAGTTACGTAAAATCTTTAGCATCAGTCGCACCGAAATTTCTCCACTGTTGGATTCGTTCCTTATGCCATTTTCAAGCGATCGCAACTGAACATGGGGAGCCCTCCTGTGACCAGGAGTGCACCAGACGCACACAGACGATGGCAGTGCGCCTCGTGCACTCCAACTGACGGAGGAGGCTCGAAATGTACCCAGCTGCCACAACGTATACTTTCGCTTCGATTTAGTTTGGTGTGGAGTAAATTCAATACATGATTGCAGATACTTAACTTCAGCATCGTTGTCTTGAGGTTCCTATTTCTTTTAATCTGATGTTAATAATGGTCCTGGTTTCTATCAATTGCTTGAATAAAACACAAGCTTCCTATCTGGCTGTTTACTGAAACCCGCAATATTTCTTCGTGTGCTTTCCCACACAGACAATACATTCGATTCTCATCACATAAATTCTTTACATCAAATCCATATCTAGCTTCAGGACTCTTTTACGAAACAAGATGGAATAACTAAACAGATAGGTGCCATAACACAGCACCCGACAGACGATTCCAAAGATATAACACAAGCTGCTGCCACATGGTAATAGCTAACAACCGAAGACTATCGTGACGCAAACTTACTTCAAAAACGTTACGTTATATTAAAATGTAGCCTGTGATATTAGTTTTACACATTTGAAAAATAGAAATTCATGTAGTATTGCAAAATATTAGGTTGGTGCATAAGCTCGTAACGTTTTTGTTTTGAGTGATGGTATTCCGGTTGCTATTGGTTTATTTATCTATCGTCATTTTTTATTTGTAGTTCAGTGTTGCTATTTGAGTTTACATGCTGCCATTTTGTCACTTGGAGATAGTGAGTGGAGCTATGGATGCTAGAAAATGGAATGCCAAGAGGAGAAATCGGAACATTTCCGACATATTCTTTGGTCTGGGTTCATAAACAGCAGCAGAGGCAGGCATAAACACTGGCGCCGTGTATGGAGATAATGCCATTGGACAGAGCACGGAATTTTTTTTTTTTTTCGTTTCAGGGAGGATCCTTTTGACATTAGTGGCGCTCTACGTTCAGGAAGAATTTCGGTGTTTAATGAAGACAGTTTAAACGCGTTCACCAACAGTGATCAACATCAGTGTACTCGAGAACAGATCAACTGTGATCATTCCACATCCGTGCGACAGCTGCATGCGGTGGGGAAGGTTCAAAAATGGGGTATATGAGTACCGTATTCTCTAAATCCAAAGCACAAAAATCCGCGAGTGACCACATGTGCATCTCTTCTTGCTCGTCATTAACTGGCTCGTGAACAACGCAGACTATTCCTATCTTGTAGCTTTACTGGTGGTGAGAAACGGTATCTTTATGCTAACATAACGAAAAGGAAGGAAAGGTTGACCCCAAACAAAGCAGTAATTCCCCGTACAAAGACCTGCGCGCATCCACGAAAGATAATATTGTACATTTGGTGGCAGAGCGACAGTGCGGTGTAATACGAATTGCTTCCCGAAGGTGTAACCATCACTGCTGACATTTACTGTCAACAACTGTGATGTCTTGCAGACACAGTCCAAGAACTACGACCAGAATGACTGCGTGAAGTGATGCTACTCCACGACAACGACGTTCCGCATTCCGCTAATCTGACAAAAACGTTGTAGAGGAGCAGTTTTGGGATGCCATTCCGCACCCACCTTATTCACCTGTTTTTACGCCCTCCGATTTTCACTTTTTCCGCTCTCTATCGAACAACCTTCAAGGAACTTCCTTTCCGGATGAAAATGCTCTGAACATGGCTCATCGAGTTCTTCGTCTCAAAACCACGTGATTCTACAGTCGCGGAATCGAAAAATTACCGCAGCGTTGGCAGAGTGTTGTAAATAGCGAAGGAGAATGTATTATTGACGACTCAATTCTCTGTTAATGTGTACCTGTTGTGATTAAACTTATGGAGACACGATACGAACTTATGCATCAACCCAATATAATTTGTTTTGACATCACCAGTAATTATTTCTAACTGTTTTTGGTTTAAGTTGAGCGTAAAAATATCTGGATGACTAGTTTTTCAGAATGCGCTTATTTCTGTATAAAAAGGAACACTGAATATTCAGATATTTATCCAATAGGCTAAAGGTATAGAAATTATGAATACATTCAATAAAAAGACAGCATCCCCGCAAAAGCTGAGAATTACTCGAATATCGACAAAAACTGGTATCGAGCGATTCATTAAAAAAGCGACCGGCATCGACAGAGTCAATGTGGTAGACAGAAATCTACCTTGGGTGGTTGCAGACTCCGTTTGCTCAATTGTGAACACATGAAAATGACTTACGGAACAAATCCGACAGTGGAAAAATTTCGGTGCAGCTGGTACTGCGATTAAAAAAAAGATAAGAATTCAAGAATGGTGACGGATGTACTTACCCTGTACGACCGCGAGGACGGCCAGTGCGAGCCATGCCCAAGGCGGCAGGGGCGTGGGAGGCGGGGGCGGCATGCTAGGACGCCGGAGCGGGGACGGCTGCGAGCGGAGACCTCACCACCAGCCTGCAACAAGTGGTGTTACAGCGAGCGGTGTTACCCTGCTCTCCCTCTCAGGACTGCGCTCTTTGTCGTAACACAGACGTAACTCTGTCCATCATAAGAATAAACCTGATGTAAACAAACACAAACGCACTGATTGGTCAGAAGCCGCAGCACACGTACACTGGTGTTGTTACGTTCTTGTAAGCAGGTCCTACTTATTAGGTATCTTATTATCAAGCTACGTTAAATGAAACTCTAAGATATTCTTATGTATTAACAGATATCAACGTTTTTCTCAATCACAATTTAACAATGTAGTTTTTATTTCAAAAATCGTGCACAATCACAGTCTCTGTACTGTTGTGCTCTGATTGTCGCGCTATTAATACGCAGTATGAAAATAGTTGAGGCTGCTTCCTGCTCTGTAGTGTAGCACGGATTTGTCGCGAGAAATAACACGACTGTTACGGTGCCGGATGTACTAGAACTAACACACGGAGCTTTTTCACATGTTACTGCCGAACTCTGGTGGGATATAGAACGGAACGTCGTAAAAGAAGCCGAGAAATAGCTTGTTCTTAAGGTTTTTCATAAATGTACAGAAAAAACATCGGCTGTATTTGATACAGTTGAGATATAAGAACACACTGGATGTATAGCGGAGTCGGCAGAAGCAGTACACGGATCACTGGTTTAAGTCTCGCATTAGTCATCCTGTTTTTTCGTTGAATTTGATATACCTACATCTCGTAGTTGTAAAACTCATCATCACTTTTATGACAAATGCACGTCTTTTTTGTTTGTAATTACATATTCCACGCGAAATTCCCGTTTTCATTTCAAATATAAATTCTTAATTATTGATATTCTATGAAACATTGTTAATAAACGTTGCTTAAATTAAGAAAACATAACAATTTAATTTTTTTAAGTGTCGTAGAAACATGAAAAACAGTCATTTTCACAGCATCGAGCACACGGTACAAATTCTGCATTTCTACATTTCCCACTGTACCATCACAATATGAACCCAACAGAACTGATCGGTAACCAAGTTAAGGGACTTGTCGCGAGATATAATACGACTGTTAAGGTGCCGGATGTACTGGAAGTAACACACGGAGCTTTTTCACATGTTACTGCCGAAGGCTGGCGGGATATAGAACGGAACGTCGTAAAAGAAGCGGAGAAAACGTGGCGCCTGGGTGGCTTCGCGGATTTTGTTGTTGATCGACTCGTTACCAACGTAGCAGATGATAGCTCCAGAACTGAAATCTCTTTCTTGGATTTGGATAAGGAAGGAGCTAAAAGATTGCCAGACGACTGACAGTAATTAATACCTTCAGTGGCTCCAGTATTCAACAATACGATGAAATCCCTTCAGTATGCTTTAGTATCATACATAGCTCGCTCAGAAAAATTACCTTTTGTTTAAGTTACGAATTTTCGTCATTCTTGTTTGTAATTAGAATACTATGTTAGTTGAAAACGGGAGCATTTTATGCTTTCCGTCTGGTCACCTAAGAAGCGTACGGTAGTGCTGGTAGTTTGCCGAATATTATTTCATTCTGTTTAAAAATTAAATGACATTCGAAGCTATATTGTTTCTCTGCTCGTCTCTTTTTATATCTGAACTGCAACTGCTCACATCGTTGCAAGTGAGTTGGACCAGCTGGCTGGCCAGTGCTATCCAAGTTAAACGCGTCGGTAAAGCTGTTGTCCCGCATTATCGCTCGGTCTATGCGCGCGTAACATAGCACAAAATGTATCCTTATGATCGAATCTGACTATACTGGACACAGCTTGGTTTACGCTCCACGTGAAACGAAATCCAATGAGATTCAATCAAACGCAGAAGAATATATGGTGTAATGTTTACATCAAGTTTATTTTCATAAAGGAAACCTGTGGAAGGTACATTAGCTTATTTGTTTTAGTTGTAAATATTTGTCATTTATTATTGTTTTTCTGACATGTTCTACATGCTGGAGGACCTCCTCACTACGGATCAATTGGAATGAAAGTAAATCTCATCTAATCTAATCTTCCGTGATTTCCTCGAAATGCACCACGGAAACGGATGCTTTGCTTAACAACTCCACGATCGACATTTTTCCCTGTCTCTGTCCAACTGATGTTGCTCTCTGCCTATGGTGTTATAGATGACAATGGGTTGCTAAATTCTTATTTTTTCTACTCAAAGCAACAAATTTGTTTCATAAATCGCAACGTTTATCCCAAGCACCCTCAATCATTAGCAATGAGAAGACATTATGCACTTTGTACAGAGGCAGCATAATCCCTCTGATCTTCTTCGGTAGAATGTATGACGCTTCCAGCACTGTTTCCAGGCGTGTGCGGCATGTAGAACTGACGCTAGTAATCTTATCGCTCGAAACCGTATTGCTACACTGTCCTTGGCGCTTACCTTAGCCTTACAAATACTTTGTATTCTGCAGCACAGAGCTTACTGTGAGAAGGTGAACTTAATTAAATGAATCGTAATTTACAGTTATATCCGGTACCATGGGGCGAATGATTTGGTTCCTTCTCTTCAACTCGTTTAAACAAATATACCGCAATTATCAACTTGATAACATACGTTGAATCCCATGTGAATAATTGTTCGTTGTCTGCACGGTTTTGCAGTACACAGCCAGTATTGATGTACACATTACATTGCAGGTTTACTTGTTGCTGAAGTACATGCCGTATAGCCTACGCATTTTGTAATAGATTTGACTGTTGAGGCCGTCAATACCATTTCACTTCCTGTGCGAATTCTACTCAGGGATTATGCTAATATCATATATTAAGTGGAGCGGAATTTGGGTCCACTGTTATGCAACCAGTTGTTGAAGACGATCACAGTTATTAAGACGACGTTAAATCCGCTCTGACATTTACTAGTACTAGTCCTTTCCACTGTAACAACCGCTTCACAAATTTTACTGTTATGTCTAGACCACGATTCGAATAAGCGCGTTACCGTAGACGACATGCGTATATGTCTTATGTCACATTCTAGCGTAGGGAAAAAAAAGTATGATAGAAAAAGAAGGGGGGGGGGCGGTGACAATTATACACAGGTAAAAGCAAAATAACGTATTATCACTATCGTGTTGATGGGCCGTCTGCGGACATATTTACTTCGTTTACAAATCACGGCAGCCACATTCCATAAAAAATAGCGTCCTCAAATGTTCCAAAAATCACCGTCCAGATCGCAGTCTGATAACGTTTCGCAATTTATTTGAGCAATGGCAGCACAACAAGTCTGTTCATACAGTACATGCAGCTTCTTTACCAGTGCTGCCAAATTGACTCATTCATTTTAACTGAAACGCTTATTGGAGCATGGTCTTTAGTTTTCGGAATTGGTATGTACATGAAGAAAAATTCAATTAGTAGTTCCCAAAAAAAATAAACCCAGTTTAACTACAAAATTAATGTGTCAAAACTAGAAACAGCGGAACAGCAAGTAATCCACTGTAATGAGTAAGGGAAACAGGCAATACGATAATCACCTTTTGCATAAGGATCTGTCAAATTAAAACGAGACAGATGGAAGAAATCGCCTTAACTGTTAATATATTTATCCAACTGAGAGACGAAACGGTCAGTGCCTTACGGAAAAATGTTTGTGGTTGCCTACGAAACCATCATTGTATCCAGGCGCGCATATTTTCCTTCGAAGCAAATCGACGGTCATAAATGTCTTTTCTCAGGGCTCCAAAAATATGGAAATCGTAAGGGGAGAGGTCGCTTCAACTAAAGCACAGCAGAACGTGGACACTTCGCAAAAACTTGAGCGCCCCTTGAAGAACGAACACCCAAAAATAGTGACGGACGGCATCATTCTGTTGCAGGATAATGCCCGCCCGCACGTTGCCAAAGTTGCTTCGAATACGTTGCAGAGGTTTCGCTGAGAAGCCCTTACACAAACTATACAGTGTCAATATCGGACGAACAAAATTGTTCTCTTGACGAAGTCATACTGGAGAGAAGTAGTAGCATTCCTTCCACCTTCCAGTCTGTATCGTTAGGAATAAATTCGAGTTTTGAGGAGTAATGTTTATGTTTTAACAGCTAATGAAAAAAAGAAAGAAAGAGGGCGAAGCTTGAATAGGCCAAACAGGGCGAAACTTGAATAGGTCAAACAGAGCGGCGAGCCTAACATCCTCGTCCAAAGTACGAATGTCCATCATCAATGTTGCATACCCTCACTTTATCACATACTGCGGGGAAACTATAAGTAAGTCCAAGTAACTGGCGTACTGTTCATAGATTATGGCCTCTTCTTACCACCCAAATAATGGCGATAATTTCTTTCGATTATCGAAACTGTTATCTCCTGACCAACCCTCGGAGCAATACTTTAGAACATTCACAATTCGTCACTGTTAAACCGTTGTATCAGGCCGGAGCGAGATAATCTGTTAATGCTCGTACAAATGTTTCACTGGCAGAGGAACAATTATAGTTTAAGGGAACCGACAAATGTTGGACCAAATAAAAAGAACATCCATATACTCTTCCGCAAGACTGTCTTTAACATTCTAAACAGCTTGAACTTCCCTGGGATCGACCTGTGTAAACCATGAGCTGGTGGTGATGCGGGTTTCTATCATTTGTGGCACGGTAACCATCTAGAATTTTAGGAGAATCTACAGCAGAGCAACATTCTCTCCCTCTACGATTTTTACCCTCCACACTGCCCTCCAATACTAAATTGGTGATCCCTTGATGCCTCAACACATGTCCTACCAACCGATCCCTTCTTCTAGTAAATTTGTGCTACAAACTTCTCTTATCCCCAATCCTATTCAATACTTCCTCATTAGTTATGTTATCTACCCATCTAATCTTCAGCATTCTTCTGTAGCACCACATTTCAAAAGCTTCTATTGTCTTCTTGTCCAAACTATTTATTGTCCATAATTCACTTCCATACATGGCTACACTCCATACAAATACTTTCAGAAATGACTTCCTGACACTTAAATCTATACTCGATGTTAACAAATTTCTCTTCTTCAGAAACGCTTTCCTTGCCATTGCCAGTCTACATGTAGACAACCACGGAAAAATAATATCGACATTCGCCATTGAAAAGAAGTGAGATAAATGATCAACGTTCCGTCGACGACGGGGTCGTTAGGGACGAACAAAACCTCGGAATGGACAATGATGGGAGGGAGTACGGCCTTGAACTTCTCAAAGAAATCAATCCTGGCTTTCACCTTAGGTGATTTAGGAAAGTCATGCAAAGCCTAACCATGGATGGCTTCACACATTTTTGGACCTAGATCCTAATAGCGACCCCCAGTGTGCCATGATTATCTTCTTCTTCTTTTTTCTGGCCGTTATTCCACATCTTCACGGAGTCGGCATGCTAATCCAGATTTGGCAATGTTAGTGGTACAGAGTCCGTCCCTGGTAGCTGAGTGGTCATCGCGACAGAATGTCAATCCTAACGGCCCGGGTTCGATTTCCGGCTGGGTCGGAAATTTTCTCCGCTCAGGGACTGGGTCTTTTGTTGTCCTAATAATCCTAATTTCATCCCCCTCGACGTGCAAATCGCCGAAGTGGCGTCAAATCTAAAGACTTCCACCCGGCGAACGGTCTTCCCGACGGGAGGCCCTAATCACACGACATTTACATTTAGTGGTACAGAGTGGCCGGATGCGTGCGCTGTCGTGAAATGGGAAGAACAGTCCCAAGGAGTTGGGTGGACCGGACGAGACAGCTGGCACGATCATTTGACCTCACACCACTAGCCTTGTTCCTACCTAGGATCAGGCGTCCCGAACCTACACTTTCAGGACACGAATACATGCATTTAAACATACCACCGTGCCGTTCTTGGAGCGCACAAGTCGAGAAACTGAATACCGAATGGACATTCTCCGTGTCAATAAGGGCGCACATACTGATGTTAATGAATGAGGAAACGAATCATGTTACACATGGAAAACCAGTAATTGTTATGTAGTATAGTTCTAAAGTTATTGTATGCAGCTGTATATAATTTATGGATACCCTGTACTTTATCCAACACCTTAGCATCGCGGTGCAAACACCACGTCCTGCGTGTGCCGCCCTACCGCTAGGGCAGAGCGGCTACTCACTGTGTCACAGCCGCGCGTCGGTCCGTGCAGCCGCAGGCATGGCGTGCCACCAGCCACTTGTTAGCTGCTAGCTGCCACCTGCTACTGTGCGTCGCGTTGTGTCCACCTGTTGCGCCCACTGCTGACTGGCGCGCCGCGACGGTGTCCGCAGCTCCCCGCTTTCCCCCCTCGCGCTGAATACTAACGGCGTGCATTAGTCGCAAGGACGAAGCAGGAAGACCCGCACCAGTCCAGGCGTGAATACCAACTTGCGTGCTTGGGCAACGCAAGCGACCGATCCCCATAACTGCGTTCTGTTCACGATCTTCTTACATGCAAATAGATTACACCTTGCAAAATTAAATGCTACAAAACCGTTCAAGTCCTTGAGTGAATGTGCAACGAGCATCGCAATAGTCTAGTGTTATCATGAGCTACACTACGTCTCGTGTTCTGTTCTAGTAATCCGATATTCGTCAAGAAGCTTTGAATTCATTACAGGCCGGCCGAAGTGGCCGTGCGGTTCTGGGCGCTACAGTCTGGAACCGAGCGACCGCTACGGTCGCAGGTTCGAATCCTGCCTCGGGCATGGATGTGTGTGATGTCCTTAGGTTAGTTAGGTTTAATTAGTTCTAAGTTCTAGGCGACTAATGACCTCAGAAGTTGAGTCGCATAGTGCTCAGAGCCATTTGAACCAATTTGAATTCATTACACCTGCGATATGTAGCGACACTGCACATGTCGAGCAAGTCATCGCCTTCACTCTTCGTATACATATACAAATACAGGGTGTTACAAAAAGGTACGGCCAAACTTTCGGGAACCATTCCTCACGCACAAATAAAGAAAAGATGTTATGTGGGCATGTGTCCGGAAACGCTTAATTTCCATGTTAGAGCTCATTTTAGTTTCGTCAGTATGTACTGTACTTCCTCGATTCACCGCCAGTTGGCCCAATTGAAGGAAGGTAATGTTGACTTCGGTGCTTGTGTTGACATGCGACTCATTGCTCTACACTACTAGCATCAAGCACATCAGTACGTAGCATCAACAGGTTAGTGTTCATCACGAACGTGGTTTTGCAGTCAGTGCAATGTTTACAAATGCGGAGTTGGCAGATGCCCATTTGATGTGTGGATTAGCACGGGGCAATAGCCGTGGCGCGGTACGTTTGTATCGAGACAGATTTCCAGAACGAAGGTGTCCCGACAGGAAGACGTTCGAAGCAACTGATCGGCGTCTTAGGGAGCACGGAACATTCCAGCCTATGACTCGCAACTGGGGAAGACCTAGAACGACGAGGACACCTGCAATGGACGAGGCAATTCTTCGTGCAGTTGACGATAACCCTAATGTCAGCGTCAGAGAAGTTGCTGCTGTACAAGGTAACGTTGACCACGTCACTGTATGGAGAGTGCTACGGAAGAACCAGTTGTTTCCGTACCATGTACATCGTGTGCAGGCACTATCAGCAGCTCATTGGCCTCCACGGGTACACTTCTGCGAATGGTTCATCCAACAATGTGTCAATCCTCATTTCAGTGCAAATGTTCTCTTTACGGATGAGGCTTCATTCCAATGTGATCAAATTGTAAATTTTCACAATCAACATGTGTGGGCTGATGAGAATCCGCACGCAATTGTGCAATCACTTCATCAACACAGATTTTCTGTGAACGTTTGGGCAGGCATTTTGGTGATGTCTTGGTTGGGCCCCATGTTCTTCCACCTACGCTCAATGGAGCACGTTATCATGATTTCATACGGGATACTCTACCTGTGCTGCTAGAACATGTGCCTTTACAAGTACAACACAACATGTGGTTCATGCACGACGGAGTTCCTGCACATTTCAGTCGAAGTGTTCGTACGCTTCTCAACAACAGATTCGGTGACCGATGGATTGGTAGAGGCGGACCAATTCCATGGCCTCCACGCTCTCCTGACCTCAACCCTCTTGACTTTCATTTATGGGGGCATTTGAAAGCTCTTGTCTTCGCAACCCCGGTACCAAATGTAGAGACTCTTCGTGCTCGTATTGTAGACGGCTGTGATACAAAATACACCATTCTCCAGGGCTGTATCAGCGCATCAGGGATTCCATGCGACGGAGGGTGGATGCATGTATCCTCGCTAACGGAGGATATTTTGAACATTTCCTGTAACAAAGTGGTTGAAGTCACGCTGGTACGTTCTGTTGCTGTGTGTTTCCATACTATGATTAATGTGATTTGAAGATAAGTAATAAAATGAGCTCTAACATGGAAAGTAAGCGTTTCCGGACACATGGCCACATAACATATTTTATTTCTTTGTGTGTGAGGAATGTTGCCTGAAAGTTTGGCCGTACCTTTTTGTAACACCTTGTATACACGGCCCGGAAGTATTGGTGTGACCACCACCTATGTTCGATGTTAACGTGGAACAACCACTCACAGACGGCAGGTGGTAGCACTAGTAGTGGAGGATCGATAAATCGTGTCTCAGGGGAGCGTAAAAGTGCAGTCGTTGTCGTAATGCTGAAACACAGCGATTTATTTGAGCAGGAAAGGGCATAATCATTAGCTTTCGGGCCAAGGAGGGAAGCATTTGCCCGCATCTCGTGGTCGTGCGGTAGCGCTCTCGCTTCCCACGCCCGGGTTCCCGGGTTCGATTCCCGGCGGGGTCAGGGATTTTCTCTGCCTCGTGATGGCTGGGTGTTGTGTGCTGTCCTTAGGTTAGTTACGTTTAAGTAGTTCTAAGTTCTAGGGGACTGATGACCATAGATGTTAAGTCCCATAGTGCTCAGAGCCATTTGAGGGAAGCATTTCCGAAACGGTTAAGTTTGTCAACTATTCGCGTGTAGCCGTGGTTAAAGTAAAATGGCGCTATCCAAAAACGGCGCCGAGGCAGCTGTGGTGCACCATGGGCCATACATGGCAGTGGACAACGATGGCTGCGGAGATCCGTATGGGTGAAAAGATGTGCAACTGTTGAGCAACTGACCGCCCAGATGAACCAAGGGGCTACCAGAAGTGTTTCCTCAACGACCGTTCAGCGAACGTTGCTGCGCATGGGCCTCTGCATTGGGCGACTGCTCATGCACCCATGCTGACTGCTGTTTATCGGCAACGAAGGCTCGAATATGCAGGCCAATAACGCAACTGGACGTCCACTGAGTAGCCACAGGTGGCCTTACCAGATGAATCACGTTTCACGCTGCATGAGACTGAAAGTAAACATCATGCAACCATCGTCGGCAGGATCCACGTTGGAGGAAGTAGCGTTAGGGTCTGGGGAATGATTTCGTGGCATTCCTTTGGTGATCTCGTCATACTGGAAGGCACAACGGATCACAAGTATGGTTCTATCCCTGGGACCCTACTCACCCAAACATGCACTTTGTTTTTCCTCGCCACGATTGCATCTACCAGCAGGACAATGCAACGTGTCACGCGGCTCACAGTGTATGTGCGTGGTTCGAAGAGCAACAGGTTGTGTTTACCGTACTCCCCTGGGCACTAAACTCTCAGAATTTAAACGCTATCGAGAATACTTGGGACTACCTCTATCGGGCTGTTCGCGCCATGGATTCTCAACTGAGAAATCCAGCGGAGCTGGCCACATCACTGGACTCGACATGGCCCCACATCCCTGTCGGTTCCTTCCAGAACCTCACTGACTCTCACCGCAGAAAGTGGTTATCCAGGCTTCTTACAGGGGTAGTTACGGTAATATGGATGGAGAGTGTATATTCACGAACTCTAGGCTTTCACTTTTAAAATAGTTCCTATCCTCCGCTTCCGAGCAAGGTTTCCTGGGCTGTAAGGCAAATGTTAGGATTGGAAATCAATACTCAAACATACCAAATTGGGACCCCCTACCCTCACAACGAGCTCGCTATGTTTTTGGACTTCAAAGACCCTGGCTCTACGACGGATCATTGCTCTAACAGCCTGCACTACCTAGAGACCGAAAATGGGAGGTCGTTGTGCACGTTTTGTCGTCGCCTTCTGTCGGCCTGTTGTCAAGTCCACATTCCGTGGACAACATGGTGATTATTGTGCAACGTAATGTTGTGTTTGCGATGTTATGAATGAATATGGAACTAAAGATAAATATAGCTTCAAACCTGGAGACAACACAGCTTATACCTGCCAAACAGCAGAAAAAGGGTGATTAAGTTAACGTATCCATTCGGCGAATGACTCACTAGAGTCACTAAACCTGCCCAAAGATGTAAACAACCATCCATGAGCAGCGCCTATTATACGAAGGGGGTCAGACAGTCGATCAATTCCAATCATCCCACAAGGAAGGAGGTACACGGCTCGTGTTGTCTGTAGTTCAACCATGCCTAGACGGTCAATACCGCGGTTCGATCGCGTCAGCATTGTTACTTTGTGCTAGAAAGGGCTCTCAGCAAGGGAAGGGTTGTTCAGACATGGAATATATACAGAGAGACATAAACTGTCGATGCCATGCCTTGCTCAGGCCGCCCAAGGGTTATTACTGCAGTGGATGACCGCTACCTACGGATTATGGCTCGGGGGAACCCTGACAGCAACGCCACCATGTTGAATAATACTTTTCGTGGAGCCACAGGACGTCGTATTACGACTCAAATTGTGCGGAACTTCACTCCCGACGTCCATGGCGAGATCCATCTTTGCAATCACGACACCATGCAGCGCGGTACAGATGGGCCCAACAACATGCCGAATGGACCGCTCAGGATTGGCATCACGTTCTCTTCACCGATGAGTGTCGCTTATACCTTCAACCAGATAATCGTCAGAGACTTGTTTGGAGGCAACCCGGTCAGGCTGAGCGCTTTGGACACACTGTCTAGCGAGTGCAGCATGGTTCCCTGCTGTTTTGGGTTGGCATTATGTGGGGCCGACATAGGTCGCTAGTGATCATCGAAGGCGCCGTAACGGCTGTACGATACGTGAATGCCATCTTCCGACCGATAGTGCAAGCATATCGGCAGCATACTGGCGAGGCATTCGTTTTCGTGAACGACAATTCACGCCCCCATCTTGCACGTCTTGTGAATGACTTTCTTCAGGATAATGACATTGCTCGACTAGAGTAGCCAGCATGTTCTCCAGACACGAACCCTAACAAACATGCCTGGGATAGACTCAAAAGGGCTGTTTATGAATGACGTGACCCACCAACCCCTCTGAGGGATCTACGCCGAATCGCCGTTGCGTAGTGAGACAATCTGGACCAACAGTGGCTTGATGAACTTTTATATAGTGTGCCACGACGAATACGGGCATGCATCAGTGAAAACGGACGTGCTACTGGCTACTAGAGGTACCGGTGTGTACAGCAATCTGGACCACCATCTCTGAAGGTCTCGCTGTATGGTGTTACAACATGCAATGTGTGGTTTTCATGAACAACAAAAAGGGCGGAAATGATGTTTATGTTGATGTCTATTCCAATTTTCTGTACGGGTTCCGAAACCGAGGTGATGCAAACCTTTTTTTGGTGCAGAAAAAGTAGTCGACCGACATTATGATCCTGCTTAACTTAAGAGTTGTGTTGTCATCTTATGTTTCACTGCTGGGTTGTCTCAGGTATTATTACTGATTTTTGCCGAGAGCCAAGCAACGTAAATGGTTAAATTCTGTTAGCTGCTTATGTATACTACGGAAAAGGTTAGATTTAATTTTTCGATACAATGAAAGGTATTTTTTGCATTTATTGTGTGGAGTCTTGTTTGAAGCTCTTCTCGAGCTACAGAATCTTATGCTTATTGGAAGTGTAATTTTTTATTCTGTTGCTGTTAAATAACTTTACTGTTAAACTGAGACCCACATCTGCGCAACACCCAGCCTGAACCCCACTGGACTTAAATCCTACGCTACATATTTCTTACTCTTGTTACGTCTAGAAGGTGGTTGAAAGACAATGTACACTTCACGCTGCGGCCTCTAAGCTCACGTCTATGGACACTACATCAGGCACACCTTATGTATCATCACCAGTGGAAATGTCTGTCTACTCCACCGAGAATGTCAACTGGAAAGTTCAAAAATGGAAGAATATGTGTTGTTCAGAAGAACAGTGATTTGAACTTTACTTTTTGAATGGTCGAGTGTGTGTTTTGGCGTTGGGTACAGAAGCAGTGACTCCACCGAACGTAGTATTCTACCGTGAGCCAGTAGCATACTATTGTGCAATGTGGGGCATGCCTACATGGTAATAGTTTAATCTCGCAGTGGCTGCTGAGCAGCTCACTGGATGCATCCGATCATTATTTTGATAAATGGTGCAGGATTGGCAGTTGACCCTGAACGGAAATAAATGTAACACATTGCGCATACATAGGAGAAGAAATCCACTACTGTACAGCTACACCATTGATGACAAACAGCTGGAGACAGCGTCTGCCGTAAAATATCTAGGCCTAACTGTCCAGAACGACCTTAAGCGGAATGACAACATAAAACAGATAGTGTGAAAAGCAGATACCAGACTCAGATTCATGGGAAGAATCTTAAGGAAATGTAACTCATCCACTAAAGAAGTGGCTTATAAGGCGTTTGTTTGCCTGGTTCTTGAGTATTGTCCATCTGTCTGGGGTCCCTATCAGGTAGGACTGATAGAGGAGATAGAGATGTCCCAACGAAGAGCGACGCGTTTCGTCACGGAATCGTTTAGTTGGCGGGAGAGCGTTACGGAGATACTAAGCAAACTCCAATGGCAGACGTTACAAGAGAGACGTTGTGCATCACGGAGTGATTTGCAATTAAAATTTCGGGACAGTATTTTTCAGGAGTCGAACAACATATTACTTCCCCCCCACACACATCTCGCTTATTGACCACGAGGAGAAAATTTGAGAAATTAGATCCAATACAATTCTTTCCACGCACTATTCGCGAATGGAATAGGGTTGGAGGGGTTAGATAGTGTACCGAAAGTACCCTCCGCCACACATCATTAGGTGGCTTGTGGAGTATGATGTAGATGTAAATGGCCCAACGGACGAAACGCTGCATTTCTCTACTTCCTAGAGCCTGTTTTGTAGGTAATCTTTCCAGTGTGGTATTTGTATGTACTTCTGTCACCTGTCTATCCCAAATAGGTTCTCGTGTGCATGTACATGTATCAGCTGTGCGATGCCTTATTATTAATGCAGCAGACAAATACGTATGGTGTGTCGCTGTGCATTTGTCTGCTCCTCACGGAGGTCTCTGCTCCATACGTGGAGGACCTTCGCAGTACTTGTTAACGCCAAAGTGTCGTGAAGAAGTTGTTCTGGCACATCGGTCGCAGAAAGGAAAGCATTCACACGGATGTCTATTACGTTGGAACAACACGGAAAGGTGTCGCTGTCAGCTAAGGAATACGCACGCAAGCAGAGCCTCAGTAAACGTATGTGGTCACGCAAGCTTTCGCTACACAGGATCAAAATGTGGGGCACTTCGACGCTAAAGCGCAATAGCAGTTTACTTCTTTATCCTACCACCGAATTTGCACGTTAACAAATTTTTCAAAGCTCGTGAGTGCAGTCATGGATCGTATTTGCAAATGGAGTCGACGACGGGAACATCTGCCGCTCTTATAAGTCAGTAAAATACTTAAGACTTACTAAATTTGGACAGAACGTAACGGCCGGAAGGGAGCGTGATGGGGGGGGGGGAGGATGTTCGCGCGATAGCATTTATTTTCTTCGTCTTCTTCTTCTTTCTTCTTCTTCTTCTTCACTTTTTCACGTTTATCTGTGGGGTCGGCATTGTTATGTGGGTTTTGGCAGTGTTCGTGACAGCTAGTGTGGCAGGTTGTCCTTCCTGACGTCACCACTCCCCCACAGGGCGGATTCTGTGAGCCCCATCTGTCTGCGGTAGTGTAAATCTCATGCTCAAGAGTGGTAACATTTTCTAAATGTTTGTGTGGCGTGTATCTGAAGCGGGACGTGCGTAATGTTTACTTAACTGGATGAGGGAAAACCGCCTAAAAGTCACATCCACGCTGGCCGGTTCACCAGCTCTCGTTGTTAATCCATGAGGCGCATTCGGTCCAATGCAGGTTGGCCTCCCCGAATCCCGGGAGCAGGACGATAACACGCTCGGCTACCGGGGTCGCGCGATAACTAATAATGGACTATAGATTTACTGCATCAACTATCTTACGTACCACGCCGTGTTACAGACGGTAGAAACAATAACACATACTAATGTTTGATAAATGTAGTATCATGAACAGATTATTCATAGACTGGAAGAGTAAGAAATAAATTAGAATTATAGTGCGGTTGTGCGTACCTGGTACAGTGGCATTCTGTGAACATTATCTTAAGCTGTATGAGAGACTTTTGTATCTTGTCGATAATGTATTATCAAGTTATAGTTATTGAACTTCGTATGGCCAACATTTGTAAAATGGTATAGCTCCTCTTAACTGTTGCTTCATATGTGGTGCTCGTGCACGTATGATTGGCGTAATTGATGAGAACTAGCTCTAGACTCTGCTGTAGGCCTCGAGTAGTAACATCAATAAGAAATGACATACAACTCCATAAGAATGCCAATGATAAACCAAAGGATTTCATCCTGAGTGCTGAAACAACGTTATTGTGCTGCTACAACTGTATCTTCATTTGCCATCACAAGTCACATGCGTCTGCTGCATCACCGTATACCTATTTTCGCAAGCAATCAAATGCAGTTTAAAAAAGTACAATTGTCGATCACTCACTAGATAAAAAACTTTCCGTGTATTAATTACTCTGCCTGATATAAGAAATGAAGCATCTAGAAGGGGAGCAGGACAGGAAACGAAATTTTGTGTCCTTTCAATGATTACAATATCGAGTCAAATTTACAAAGAACTTGGCAGTACGAGCCCACATGTCAGTATGAAGCAGCATGTCCTCCGCCCTGGATGCAAGCACTGATTCGGTTGGGAAGTGTGTCATAAGGCTTTTCCTGAGGCCAGTTTGGCCACAGCTACTGGAACTGGTCCTTCATATCCTGGATACGGGCACTGCCACAAAGCTGAAGTCCGAGACGCTTCCACACGCGTTCTGCCGGGAACAGATCTGGGGATCGTGCAGGCCACGAGAGTACCTAGCATCACACAGACAGTTCATAGAGACACGTGCCATGTGTAGATGAGCATTGTCCTCTTGAAATATCGTGTCTCGATACTGTCGCATGAAGGGCAACACATCAGGACGCAGGGTATCCTCGACATACCGTTGTGCCGCCACAGTTCCTTCAATCATTACCAGCAGTGACCTGAAGTCATACTCGCCGCTGCCCACATCGTAAGTCCAGGAGTAACAACACTGTGCAGCTCCAGAACATTAGAAGACTGAGACCTCTCCACAACTCGCCGCCATACTCCGCGACGAGGGTCACCGGAGTAATGCAGAACCACGGTTCATCACTGAACACAATGCGACGCCTTCCAGCAGTAGTTCATGCTTCCCAGTCACGGCACCTCTCTTAACGGCAGCCTACGCAAGAAACGGTGACTGCCCAGTCTAACAGCTGTTAGTCTACGACGGGATGGCGCAGAATGCTGCAGGGTGTCCATTACTTGCTCTCGGGTGACAGGTGCACACGTGAAAGGTTATGATGTTCTTGGTACGTAATATTGGCGATCCGTGGTCAACTCAAACCTCTACGGCTAGTATCCCTGCCCCTACGTTCCCATACTGTCCAAAATCGCGCCACAGTCCCATTAGAATGCCTCACTAATCTGAATACTGCAGGATTCGACCAGCAGGACAAATGGAGACCCAGAATAAGACCCCTTTAACTACGTCAGGTGCTGATAACGCTGTCTTACAAGAGTATGCAGCACTTTGACTGTTGATGCCCATTATGTACCCTCCCACTTCACTGAACATGAACAACACTAATGCACTATGGTAGCTGTACTACTTTTCACACAAAATTGCAACACTAATCATTTACATACCTGCCGATAGTGTGTTCGTGAACGAATTGCATTAATAAACGATCACGTCGTCTGACTGCTTCACTTTCTTTTGTAAGGTACTTCATATAGCAAAACACTCTCCCCTTCGCGTATTTCATTTTTCGAATACTATTTTTTGTTGCGTTGAATTTAGTACGAAATACAGGGTGCTAAATAGGACTTTACAACTCTGGAATGATACAGGCATTTATTGAGATAACTTACAGAATCGGTAGTGAGTCATTTTGCAGCACATAGCCTGAAGTTTTACATAAAAGTGTCAAGTGTGATTCTGGTTCGATGTGACTACCATTTGTGATGCGACAAACATCTCACCGGTAATCATGTTTTTCCCACACTCGTTGCAGCAAATCGAGCGTAAGATTTTTCAGAATCGAGCATAAGATTTTTCAAGTCGGCTAGATTGTTTGGTAGGGAAGAACATACACGCGCTCTTTAATGAAGCCCCAGAGAAAGAAATCCAGTGGTGTCAAGTCTGGGGAACGAGGTGGTTATGCGGCGGGCGCTGCACGGCCAGTCCAACAACCTGTGAAGCGATTATCGAGAAAACCTCGAACTTCCGCGAGGATATGAGGTGCTGATCGTCTTGCTGGTAGTAAACCATCCCATCTCGGTCATCATCATTGATTTGTGGAAATAAAAAGTTTTCAAGCATACCCAGATACCAAAACACACAGCAAGCAAGCTGTGTAATACGCCGGCGCTCCGGGAGGCTTAACGGGGTACTGACCCACTAGCCCCTCAATCAAAGTTGAAGTTGTTTGCTACAAAATCTACCGATTCTGTAAGTTATCTCAATAAATTTCTATATCACTCCAAAGTTATGAAGTCCTTTTCGATTCACCCTATATTAGGTGTGTTATGACAGATGCGTCACTTACAATATATACAAAGGCCATTCAATAATTAAAGACACAAATTGGTCTGGGGAAAAAACTAGGAGTAGGGCAAGTTTGGTACTTTTATGGCTTTAAACTGGCATCACTGGGATGAGCCCTGATTAGCTGATGTATCAACATTGCTTTGTTTATAGCCTCAAAAATACATTTCAAGATGGCGAGTCCGCTTGAAACGTCCACATTAGTTAAACAACGTTCGGTTATTCGTTTTTTACTTACTGAAGGCGAGAAACCAGTGAATATGTACTGTAGAATGTCTAAAGTTTATGGTGAAGGCTGTATGAATTGTGCAAATTTTTACAACTGGGTAGAGCAGTTCAAAAATGGTTCGATTCAGTGACTGACGAGCACCGTTCTGGACGACCAGTTGCAGTTTCAACTCCCTCACTTGAAAACCGAATTGAAGACGTTATTCATGCCGAAGCGCCGTGTGACGGTGCAAATTATAGTTGATAAGCTTCAAGTTAGTACTGGTACAGTTCATAACATTATCTGTAACAAGCTGAAGTACCGCAAAACATGTGCAACATGGGTCCCAAACGAGTTGACGCGGCTATACAAGGAAACAAAGTTCAGAGTGTGTGCAGAACAAAAGGAACGCTATGAAAGAGAAGGTGAGCAACTCCCCAACAAAATTTTAACTTTGATGAAACTTGGGTTCACTATTATGAGCCAGAATGAAAAAGACAAAGCATGGGGTGGAAGAACACCAACTCACCTTTCAAGTAAAAATTCAAATCTCAAGCATCAGTAGGAAAAGTCATGCTGACAGTGTTTTAGGATACTGAAGATCCAGTTTTCTGTGATGATCTCGAAGAGCAGCGTACAATGAACAGCCAATACTACTCGGATTTGCATTTAAACAACGTGAAGCCAGCCATGAGAGAGAGACATTGTGGAAAAAATGGTTCAAATGGCTCTGAGCACTATGGGACTTAACATCTATGGTCATCAGTCCCCTAGAACTTAGAACTACTTAAACCTAACTAACCTAAGAACAGCACACAACACCCAGCCATCACGAGGCAGAGAAAATCCCTGACCCCGCCGGGAATCGAACCCGGGAATCCGGGCGTGGGAAGCGAGAACGCTACCGCACGACCACGAGATGCGGGCAGACATTGTGGATCTCAGAGGAGGGGTGTAATTCTCCAGCAAGACAACGCACATCTTCATATTGCTAAACTAACCAGTGAAGCCATCGACAAAATGGGCTGGGAAGCACTGCCTCATCCCCCTTAAGTCCTGATTAGCAACTAGTGATTTCCATTTGTTTGGTGCACTGAAGGAGGCATGACGTGAGAAGAGGTTCCAGAACAACGAGGACATGAAAAAGTTTGTGGGAAATTGCTTCAAACATTTAAGATAAAGAATTCTTTGCAGTCGGAATAAAAAAAGCCTGTAGCCCGTTGGAACAAGTGCACAAATGTTCAAGGGGATTATGCTGAAAAGTAGAGAAAGTATTGTTTTGTAAAAATAAACGTTTTTTTTCCAAGACCAGTTTGTCTCTTTAATTATGGAATGCCTCTCGTACTTATACTATCATAATGTTATAGTGTTTCAACAGTTGATAACGGCAGACACAATATTACAACACGCTATTTAACGCGAGTATAAAACTCACAGTTAAGCTCAGGAGTGACTAAATCCGTTGTCGTATGCCTTAAGGAAAGCAACGCTACACTGACAGCATGGGTACGTAACGTTCCTAGCCGAATTACACAATAAATACCTCGCGATCGATCGACAAGACGGTTGTTATCTGTCGTTTAAATTGGTCAATAAGCATGCGCATTCTTAACCCACTGTTGGCCTGTTTAAGTGGCAGTAAAGTACCTGGTGCGGTATGGGTAACCGCTCACTCCTCCGTTCGTTGTCTAACACGTCTCTTATCTCTTACCGCTGGCCCGGTATCAGTCACCCTGCACTGGGGCGCAACATGTGACAGATAACTGAGTGGCTACGCGGGCAGCCGAGCGCGAATATCTCGAGTCCCGCTGTGGCCCAACCGGTTACGGCACGAGCGGGCTCAGGTTCGCCCAGGTTCAGGGTCGGTCGTCACGTACTGTATGCTAATGCCGCGGGCCCCCCAAAGTCAGCTGAATTCACCACAGTGTAGTCGCGCTTCTGCCACAAGCAAATTTCCATTATGTTGCGCGTTCAACTCAGGTCTAGCGCTGCGGCCCTTGACATCTGCGTTAAATCACAGAGATGAAGGATTTTTAAAAAAATATATTGGTTACATACTGTGACTTCCACTCGATATCTGAGTGGAATTTGCACGTGCTGCCACGCCTGACGTGAGTTCAAAAAAGGATACCTCGCTCCAGAACTACAGGGTGGTTATAATTAAAGTGCAGCTACTCACAGAGGCCCGGTGTGGGCTGTAATTATCGCGTGGCATTGAAACTTGGTATATATTCTAATGCGTTAATGCGGAACCGACTTACGCTCTAAAATTAGTTCTAGTTTTGTCCATCAGATTCAAATCTTGTGCTGTGATTTTAAGAAAGACGTAGAGAAATGTTTCCAAACACAGTGTATTAGGAACGAGACGCAGGCAGAAAGGGTCACACAAGAGAGAAAAGCTTAATGTTGATTTTATTATTAATAGTATCTTACACAATTTGTTCAATATGAGCACCGGAAACTTCGACGAGACGCTGTGCAGCGCCAGATTTGCACCTGGTGGCAAAAATTGGTACTAATTTTTTCAGCAAAAATCGGATCTGCATTAACACATTAGCATAACAACCACGTTTCGCTGCCTTACGATAATTACAGCCCACACTGGACCTCCATGACTAGCCGCAGTTTAATTATAGCCACCCAGTAGTTATTGACATTCACAGGGAATAAATAAGTAGTTGTCACTCCAGAACAGATGGGAAGAAGGCAATGCAAACGACGGATTGTCGCATTGTTCTCAATGCTTAAGTGAGTTAGCACAGACTTGTAGCCGACCCTGACTTTCACCAAGCTGTCAAAAACCAGTAAGTTTCTTGACTCTTCTTCCGTACTTCCCCATGTCTCTACATCTATATTTGCATCTAAAACTACACCAGGAAAAAAAGCACATGACAGAGAGTTCTTTTTATTGCACCATGTAATAAGCTTCCTTCGCGTTCCATTCACACACAATGTCGGAAGGATGGGGAGTTACAGAACTTTGTGCATACTGTTATTGGCCTAGTTTTTGTCCCTCTGCGTGGGTGGTTACTAAGACTGGTAAATTTCTATGAAAGAATGGAAGACATTTTGTTGTGCCTTTGAATAGTAAGCATGATTATTCCAACGATCATATAAATAATTTTTAACAATGCTCCATACAGTTGACTGTTGACAGGCGTCTGAATTCGTCAGTGTGTTGACTGTGATTGAAAATGGAGAAACCGACTTTCGTGCTGTTATTAAAAATTTTCATTTGAAGGGCTGGACTGCTGCACAAATCAAAACAAAGCTGGATAAAGTTCACAGGGACTCTATACCACCACATTTACTTTTGGATTAATGAATTTAAACGTGGTCGGAGAAGCACCGAAGACGAAGCGCACATCGGCCGTCCAGCTGAGGTCACCACAAATGAAACCATTGACAAAATCCTTAATATGGTAATGCAAGGCAGCAGAATAAAAGATCCTGAGATTGCTGAGTCTGTAGGCAACTCAAGTGGGCGAGCGCATAATATCCTTCACGGAGAGTTGGCTATGAAGAAGCTACGTGCAAGGAGTGTGCCGCGATTGCTCACAGTCGACTAAAAGTGCATCCGGCACAGCATTTCAAAACAATGTTGACGAAACCAGGATCCATCATTACACACCAGGATCAAAACGACAGTCAAAATAATGGACAGACGCTAGTGAAAGGGCACTGAAGAAGGCAAAGACCGTTTAATCAGCTGGTAAGGTGATGGACACTGCTTTTTGGGTTTCCCAAGGAATAATACTTCATAGATTACTTGGGAAAACGCATAACCATAATGGGACAATATTGTGCTTTATTGGCCGCCCGGCGTGGCCGAGCGGTTCTAGACACTAGTCTGGAACCGCGCGACCGCTACGGTCGCAGGTTCGAATCCTGCCTCGGGCATGGATGTGTGTGATGTCCTTAGGTTAGTTAGCTTTAAGTAGTTCTAAGTTCTAGGGGACTGACGACCTCAGAAGTTAAGTCCCGTAGTGCTCAGAGCCATTTTGTGCTTTATTGTTGGATCGTTTGAAACTTCCGTTGGCTGAAAAAAGACGAAGGTCGGCACGCAAAGAAGTTCTCTTTCACCAGAATAATGCACCATTCACACACACGTTATAACAAAAGTGAAAGAGCATGAAATGGGATCTGAAATGCTTCCTCGTCCACCCTGTCCACCAGACTTAGCCCCAAGTCACTTCTTCCTGTCCCTAACATGAAACTCTGGCTTGATGGGCAGAGATTTTCATCAAATGAGGTAGTGACAGCTGCAGTCGACAGGTATTTTGCATCGTTCCACAGAAATTATTTTTCAGTGAGATGAAAAAGCTGGAGGATCCGTGGACCAACTGTATATCCCTCAAAGGAGACTATATCGAGACGTAATGTGAGTTGTTCAAGAAATAAATATTTTTTCTTACTTATCAAACCGTCCTCGTGTGTTAGCGATATGTGTAGGTCTGAAGAAGGGAATCACATTCTGTAAACCAGATCTTTGAAATATGTATGTAAGGTTTTGCTATATATTAGGCGTCTATCTTCAAGTCTCTGCTTGTCGCAATTTTTGCGCATTTCCATACATTTCTCTGGCAAGGCAACAAAGCTTGTGTATATATTGTGTATATATTGTACAAGCGTTTTTAAGCAATCTGTTTAATAAACAAACTGTATTTTTTCAGAATTCTAACAATAAATGAAAACATGCCGTTTACTTTATTTGCCACAAAGCACTTCAACTTGCATTTCATACATTCAGGCCATTTATACTGAGGTGACAAAAGTCATGTGATAGCGGTAAGCACAGATACAGATGGTGATAGTATTGTGTACACACGGTAGAAAAGGACAAAGCAATGGAGTAGCTGTCGCTTGCGTTCAGGTGCTTCGTGTGAAAAGGTTTCCGACATGATTATGGCCGCAAGATGGGAATTAACAGACTTTGGACGCGAAACGATGGTTGGAGCTAGATGAATGGGACATTCCAACATTCCATTTCGGAAATCGTTATGGAATTCAACATTCCCAGATACACAGTGTCAATAGTGTGCCGAGAATACCAAAGTTCAAGCATTACCGCTCACCACGAACAACACAGTGGCCGGTGACCTTCACTTAATGACCAAGAGCAGCGTCGTTTGTGTAGAATCATCAGTACTAACAGGCAAGCAACACTGCGAGAAATAATCACAGAAATCAATGTGAGACGTATCCGTTAGGACAGTGCGTCGAAATTTGGCGTTAATGGGCTATGGCAGCAGACGAGCAACGCCCGCCAGTTTTTATGGGGGACAATGCACCATGTCACTGGACCACAATTGTTCGCGACTGGTTGGAAGAACATTTTGGGCAGTTCGGAGCGAATGATTTGTCCGCACAGTGAACATTTATGAGTCATAACGGAGAGGTCAGTTAATGCACAAAATCCAGCTACCGATAACACTTACAATTATGGATGGCTACAGAGGCAGCATGGGTCAATATTTCTACAGAGGACTCCCAATGACTTGTTGAGTCCATGCTGCACTATTCCGGGCAAAAGGAAGTCCGACACGATATCAGGAGGTATTCTATGACTTTTCTTACCTCAGTTTACTTTTATGGCCTGATTCCAGTTAATACTTCGATCAAAGGCTACTACATGTCTAAGTTTTGTGACATTTTGATCTTTCTTCCCCGTACCATTCCTCAACAATGCATATCTATTGTACACTGAAGAGCCAAAGAAACTTGTACACCTGCCTAATATCGTATTGGGCCACACGAGCACGCAGAAGTGCCGCAACACGACGTAGCATGGACTCGACCAATGTCTGAAATAGTGCTGGAGGGAACTGACACCATGACTCCTGTAGCGCTGTCCATAAGAGTAAGAGGGGGTGGAGATTTCTGCTGAACTGTATGTCGCAACTCATCTCAAATAAGCTCAATAATGTTTATGTCTGGGAAGTTTGGTGGCCAGCGGAAGTGTTTAAATTCAGAAGTGTGTTCCTGGAGCAACTCTGTAGCATTCTCGATGTGTGTGGGGTGTCGCATTGTCCTGCTGGAATTGCCCAAGTCCTTCTGAACGCACAATGGACATGAATGGATGCAGGTGATCAGACAGAAATCTTACGTACGTGCCACCTGCCAGAGTCGTATCTATACGTATCAGGGGTCGCATATCACTCCAACTTCACACGCCCCACACCATTACAGAGCCTCCACCAGCTTGAACAGTCCCCTGCTGACATGCAGGGTCCATGGATTCATGGGGTTGGCTCTATAACCATACACGTTCATCCGCTCGATTCAATTTGAAACGAGACTCATCTGAACAGGCAACATGTTTCCACTCATGAAAACTCCAATATCGGTGTTGACGGGCCCAAGAGAGGCGTAAAGCTTTGTGTCGTGCAGTCATCAAGGGTACACGAGCGATCTTTCGGCTCCGGAAGCCCATATCGACGACGTTTCGTTGAATGGTCCGCACGCTGACACTTGTTGATGGCCCAGCATTCAAATCTGCAGCAATTTGCGGAACGATTGCATTTCTGTCGTGCTGAACGATTCTCTTCAGTCGTCGTTGGTCCCGTTCTTGCAGAATCTTCTTTTGACTGCAGCGATGTCGGAGATTTGATGGTTTACCAGATTCCTGATATTCACGCTACAATCGTGAAATAACACCACGTTCAAGCTCACTTAAATCTTGATAAACTGACACTGTAGCAGAAGTTACCGATCTAACAACTGCGCGGATGGCCGTAGTGGCCGAGCGGTTCTAGGCGCTACAGTCTGGAACTGCGTGGGCGCAACGGTCGCAGGTTCGAATCCTGCCTCGGGCATGGATGTGTGTTAGTTAGGTTTAACTAATTCTAAGTTCTAGGGGACAGATGACCTCAGAAGTTAAGTCCCATAGTGCTCAGAGCCATTTTTTTTAACAACTGCGCTGGACAGTTGTCTTATATAGGCGTTGCCGACCGCAGTGCTCTCTTCTGCCTGTTTACATATCTCTGTATCTGAATACGCATGCCTATACCAGTTTCTTTGGCGCTTCAGTGACCGTAGCGTCGCTCATGATTTGCAGTATACAGCTGAATTCTTATTCACTTTCTGATATTGCATTAATTATGAAATTACCTTGTTCATGCGATTAGTTCTGGCCGTTCTCGTGGTAAATGTTTTACGCAGACTACCTTCCTCACTTTTTAACTATCACTTTTTCATTACCCGTTTTAGCTATCAACTTTGTTTTTAGATGTCTGATTCTAATACCTCCTTTTACAGCTTTTCCATCACTCATGTCCCTCGTCAATAGAAAGCTGCACTCCAGGGAAAGCGTTTCACTTAAATATCTAGATCCTATGTCCTAATGACAGACGACCATAATTCTATCATGTATGACACGGAATGACTGATACTGCAGAATATATGGCTTCTTCTGACAGTGCAACCAACAACTAACTAATATTTTTCAATTTGCTCTATCAGAAAAACATCATTGTTTAAATCTGCGCTACGAGGTTTAAGGATGCGAAGCAATCTACATTTTCTGAAGTCGGGTCTCAAAATCAATCTGATTAGAACAGTATATAATATTTTCGACGTCAGCCATTTATTACAAAATTTTCTCGTCTTACCTGTCCAGTAGTGAGCAGTACGTAATGGGCATAAACGACACGACAGGAATGCAGATTTTCATGTCAATATGATATATATGTTAAAATGTGAATAGTCACAGATTGAACTGCTTGAACTAAAAATGTGGAATAACCGAAAATTTGAACATTCGCTGGAGAAATGATTCACATTGGCTCTACGGCTGACATAAGGTGAAAATTATATCTGCGAAACAACATAGCTCATTTTGTGGCGCCCAACATTTGTGGATGGTTCGACGTGGTACTTGTATTGCGAGGAATCCTTTTCCTCGTGTTTTCATTTCCTAGAAGACTGAAGACGCAATCATGGTACACCTATGGGCTCTCTGCACCTGCGTTTTTCTCCTACAACTAAGCCATATGCCAGTAAGACGAAGGATGCAGTTGGTAGGCCGCGCGCGGCCATGACCTTTACAGTGGGCGCTCACCTCACCACGCTAATGGGAGCAAGTGCCCAGTTGGCTGGGAGCTTCCGGTGTAGACTTCGTGTCGCTTCAGTTATGTGAATAAAAAATCCGCCACGGATGAAGGCCGAGTGCGTTCTACCACAAGTGTGCGGTCTCAGTCGAAACAACATAAGTGAGCTCAGCTTCTCAAAAGAGCGATTAATTAACAGATGAGGCAGTTAGTACGCACAATGGTTCAGAAATAATATACGGATGGGTTCTTCAGTACAAGATTCGCTTATCAGATTGGACAAATCTTTCTACGTGGATCGTATGCGTCAAATGTCCGCCTTCGCAGCTGAACGACCAATGCACATGCCTGTTCCTAGAGGACCCAGCTTCACTCCCCAGTACTGCCAACAAATCATCCTTGTTGGGAGGACTGGAAAAAAGTCCAATTACTCTCAAGAGGACAGGTGAGAAATTACTTGGAGGAACAGTAGTGGCCCCGGCTCCAAAGACGATATTTACAGTCGGTAGCTCAGTGAACCATTTAGGCATTAGCTCAAGTTATTTAGGATAAATCCTTAGTGAGGATTCTGGACGAAGATTTAAATCTCGTCCCTATTAACAAGAATCCCGTGAGCTAACCATTGCAACACTTCTCTCGGTAAAAGCTGTAATAAGAAATGAGGTAGAAATGGAGAGAAGGAAAAGAGGGAGAAAAAAGACTGCGGCAACAACGCAGATCCAGCATATCATTCACAAAAACGGACGATCAAAAGAGCCCCACAGATGGCGGTCTGTCTTGATCTGATGCTTTCTCAACCCATCGGTGATTGATTCAATAAGCGCATCCGGTGCTGATCTCGTTCAGCAACTACTAACTACAGACATCAATGAAGAAAGTCGAACGTATCTCACGGGGGTCCAGTGTGGGCTGTAACTATCGTGTGGCGGCGAAACTTAATAAACACGCGAATGCGTTAAGGCGGAAACGATTTACGGTGGAAGAAAATTAGTTCCAGTTTTGGCCACAAGGTGCAAATTTGTAGCTGTCATTGCAAGAAGGACGTGTAGAAGAGTTTCTATATGTAATGCTTTAGCTACGGAACGTGGACAAAAAAGGTCAAACAAGTGAAAATGGCATAAAGTGGGCCTTATTTACTTTCGCCACATAACACAATCTGTTCAATATGAGCACCGGAGACATCGACGAGATGCAGTGCAGCGCCAGAGTTGCACCTGGTAGTCAAAATTGGAACCAATTTTTTTCCAACGTAAAGTAGTTCCGCATTAACGCATTAGCATATCTACCAAATTTGCTGCCGTACGATAATTACTACCTCTGTGAGTAGCTGACTTTAATCATAACCATCCTGTATGACGGAACGTCCATCTTTCGGATTCAGCTAGATAATAGATGATAGATAACAGGTAGCTTGTATAAAAGATGAATCTGAACTCCACCAACAAAATTTTGGAGGCTGTTCAAAGATTTTTTTCTGTGTATTTCGATATAAGGCACCCATGGTTTCCGGTGGCTCGTTACAGAGTAATAATTTAATTATGATAATATGTAATTATGGTGTACCCAATTTGCTACCATAGTAATCTCTGTTTCTGTGAAGACACCTTCACAACAGAGGAAAAGTCTGTAATATGTAATCAGAAAAACGAACGACACAGAACACAGAGTAATGTAACAATCCTTAGTAGAAATAAATAACACCGGCAGTATGTACAGCGGCACACTATCGACTGCGTTAACGTATTTAAGAACTCCGTGAGTTCTGCGTATAACTTCCACGGCTGCGGCAGTCTTAGCAACCGGAGTCTCGAAACTAGGCTCTTTACGTGCCACCAGAAGAATAAATCCGTTACTGTGATGTCTGGTGACCGAGCTGGCGACGGAACAGAACACCTGAGACCAATGGACTGCTGTAAAAACGAAATGTAATTACCCTACAACGAACCATAGGAGACCACCGACCACTGATACCAAAATACGCAGAAAATATCACTGAACAATGTCCGAAATTTTGTCGTTGGAATCCGGATTTAGCCTGTATTTTGAGCAGGGATTGTACTACCTCTTGAGCGACTAGGTAACCCTGAACGACTTACGATATCCGATAAATGGGAATCTTCCTAAGTGTAAGTAAACGACGCATCAAAACGTGTGTTCCCAATCGAATTACCTCCCCCACCCCGTTTCCCACCCACACCCAGCCGACTTTGGAACTATGTTGGAGGGACACAAAACAGTGTTGAAGACCATTAAACGGCTGACATTGGACTTTCCACGGCAGCACAGGCAGTCGTAGGGCCACCACCTGGGCCCAACAAACAGCTCTGCATGACGTCCAAATTAAAGCACTGACGATATGCGCGTGAAGTCCAGACAGCGTTCGCACCCACATTGAGAGTTAAGGCGATTCCTGCACGATGTGCCCATACGAGTGTGCCTCATGTGTGAGGCACCTTACCACCTGACTCAAGGAGCAAGCTGTAATTCACAACCGTTATCGCACCGACTCCGTGACTGAGAGTGGTGTCACAGTAGTCGTCGGTAGCAGCTTACGTGCCCACAAGTTGTATTTCTGTGCGCTTGAGACGCTTGAGGCAACAAGCCAAGCTGTGGAGACATCACACGTGTGAATTTTCGTCGTCGCTGCCTATCTCCATTTGTCACCCTGTCCCAAGCAGCTGGCGTCAACAAATTATGGTCCCTGAGAGGAAAAGAGTTCACAACGGAAATTTTAGTGCCAAAGACAAAGACAGACTCAGGAACGGCACGCACCAGTATCCTTGCCTATTAGTAATTGCGTTAACATTAGTAATTTAATTTCATTTACTCTAGGATTCTGATTGCGCCATGGACTAGACGAGGGAGACGGTCGTGTCATGATCCAACAACATGTAGTGAAGTAGTAACTGGAAAGGGGGAGCAGAGTCCACCTAAATTGTCTGTCAACAAAAAGCTGATAAAACTCTAGCCTACCGGAGTTACTGCTCGCCAAAAACTAAGAGGGAATAACTGTAACCTCTAACAGAATGTAAATACTGTAGAAGAACATGGGCATGATTTTTTTAAATTTTATTTTTGTAGGCAATTTTGTGCGAACGGATCAGAAAGTTTCAGAAGTCGTCTTCCAAAGACCGTCTGCTCTCTAAACCCCACCCCTTACAGCAACACGTAGCTAATCTACGGCAATGCATTTCAATTCACACGCGGCACCAAAAAGACGTCATGTGGAAATATCTGGACTCTTCAAGGTTGCCATAAGCGTTGTACGTTTAGGGTATGCGGGATGTACATTCAGAAATATTTTTTGTAATTCTTTGTGGGGTCTGACAGCCCATTTTTCATAAAAAAAACCTTTTCCTATGGTTGGCGGAGAGGGTAGGTCCTGCTTTTCGGCATCTTTTCATTTGCCTGTTTTTGGGAGGTCAGCAGAAACCTGACAGACGACTTTTCGCGCGGCCCCTGCGCGAGGTGCCCTGTTTCAGCGCGAAACCCGTTCCGCCAGCCTTGTAACTGCGAATGTCAGCCTCCGCATTCGGCAGCGAACGCTTCACGGCTCTGCAAGGACGAACGAAACGTCGTACCTCAACAACTTCACAAAGACAGCTATTGATGAAACTGCCTTTTAAACTGCTTGCAAGGTATCCTTATTTGAAGATTGCAAGTACAGAGGAATAATGAATCGTCATTCGACACTGAACAGTTTCTACTGACGAGCCCACTAAAGGAGGAAATATTGTTGGTTTGGCAGTACTGCACAAAGGAATACGTGCACAGAGTCCACAGCTCAGTAGAATCCGCCAACGTATTATTCCCACATACATCTCCACGGGAGCGGGAGGCGGAAATCGCAGTAATTGGAGCTCAGGCGTTCGTCCCTCCTATTGTTCGGGAATGGAACAGAGAAGAGGGCAAAATACTGCTGGTAGCAGAAGTACCCTCCGTCATACACCGTAAAATGGTCACAATAGTGTAGATGTAGTTGCAAACAGTCAATCGTAGTTTGTCTCCTATACTGCACTAGCATTCGAAATGATACTTTACCGTTATATTGTTTTTGTGGTCTTCAGTCCGAAGACCGGTTTGATGCAGCTCTCCATGCTGCTCCATTTCATTACAGCCTCATCATCTCCGAATAACTACTCCAACCGACATCCCTCTGAATTGGCTTACTGTATTCATCTATTGGTCCCCCTATACAACTTTCACTTCTCACACTTTCCTCTGATACTAAATTGGTGATCCCTTAATGTCTCAGAATGTTTCCTACCAAGTGATCCCTTCTTCTAGAAGGTTGCAACACAGATTTCTTTTCTCTCCAATTCTATTAGTACCTCCTCTTTAGTTACATGACCTACCCCTCTAATCTTTTCCGTATGTTACTACTAATAGCAACAAGTGTTTGACGTACTATACCAATGTCATGATCTACAATCAGGCTTTAAGTAAGCCTGGTTTTTAAAAAATGGTTCAAATTACTCTGAGCACTATGGGACTTTAACTTCTGAGGTCATCAGTACCCTAGAACTTAGAACTAGTTAAACCTAACTAACCTAAGAACATCACACACATCCATGTCCAAGGCAGGATTCGAACCTGCGACCGCAGCTGTCGCGCGGCTCCAGACTGTAGCGCCTAGAACCGCTCGGCCACTCCGGCCGGCCTGGTTTTTCAATAAACGGTGATAATGTTAAGTCTTCTATGAAATACAATTTCGTGACACTGGATATGAAACTCACAATTCCCGATCATTTGGCATAGTTCATGTTCTATCACCTGCGGATATGGGCAAGTTTAGTATTCACTGGCATACACGTCAACCGGCAGACCGGGAGAAGGGGCGCTTGCAGACTGTGCCCGTGGGTCGTCGCCCTGCGCAGACATCGACATTCAGCGTGCAGTGCCCCTCCACAGTCCCCCTATATGAGCGCAGAGTTTGTTCAGTGTGGCTAGCGCTCGTTGTGGGCATCTTCCCGCAACAAGCCGATGGATGTTATGGGGAACATTCACGCTGTCTTCTATTCTGTGGGACTTGTGGTAGTAACCGACGGCACCATGACCGTAGTGGCTTACCTCAGCATGTGGACTGTCCGCATCCCTTCATGCTTGATGTCTTCCCCGACGACGATGACACCTTCCAGTACGACGGTTGTCCGTGTGACTAGGCCAGACTCGTGCAACAATGGTTTCGTGTTGATATTTTGGCTACCAAATCCACGTCTGTGTGAACTGTGGCGCTGCATCGCTTCGACTCGTCGACTCGTTCTCTCTTACTGAAGCATGTTGGTGGTACGTTCCTATGAGACCAAACTACTGAGGTCATCGGTCCCTAGGCTCACACACTACTTAATCTAACTTAAACTAACTTACGCCGCGCGGGATTAGCCTAGCGGTCTAAGGCGCTGCAGTCATGGACTGTGCGGCTGGTCCCGGCGGAGGTTCGAGTCCTCCCTCGGGCATGGGTGTGTGTAATACGAAAATTAATTGATGCAAAGTAGACAATTGCATATATGTTCCATTAGAGGAGGATTGATCTCTGGAATAAGAGTCACGCTATAGTCCACGCTGAAGACGTAAAACATGCAAATTTCACCCAATCAAAGTAGAATTGTTATGTTCTTGTTATTCCACCTCCATCATGAGGAAAATACGTGTTGGGTCAGAGGAAAACTGGACACAGACCGAAGTCACAAAAAGCGCATTGGTCATGGCAACTGTTTCCCTCTCACGGTCCACCACCTCCTGGTGATCTATGTGAGGGTAGGGTCTGCTTCCCCCGCTCCCCGCTCCACCCTTCTAAAGTCGGTCTGACTGTACCGTTCTGGTGATCTGCAGCCCCAGGCGGAATGGCGAGGTCATTCACTGGGAGGCTGTGCCATTGACACCGGGGAGATGGGGAGACGGTCTCGGCGGCCGCTAGACGCACTGAACGAGTTCTGCGCTGGTCGACGACCTGCGGGCACTGTCTGCAAGCGCGCCGGCGCCCCTTCTCCCGAAGACCAGGCTCAGCAGCAGCGAAAGTGGACGCGGGGCTGCCCGCTTTTCCGCGGGAGAAAGCGCTCCCAGCTTCCTTCCGTTGTGTACAGCAAGGATCCCGCGAGAGTGTGGAATATGCCGGACAGAGCACAGGTTGGAGCAGACAGCACACAGACGTGGCCGCTCCCACTGCCTCACACCCTGCGGCAACAGCGCCGTACAGACTCAGGGCCCTGAGTGCTACTGCCGTACTCGTTTCTGTTTGCAAGTCATCCACCTGTTGCATCATGACAATGGCCCACCACTTCACCGTTCGTTCTTGTGAATTTTTCGTTTTTGTACTCACCTTTCATTCCCTTACGAAATGGAGAGAGGGGTGGCCCTTGTGGAAAGCAGTTCTTTTGAGCACAGTCTAGCTGCCAATGAAGCTGGGGGATCCCAGTTCGGAATAATGACTGCTCTCACGGCACGATATTTTTGAACTTGCGGTCTTTAGAGAGTCAGAGTAAGAGGTCTGCCACCCACAGTACTAGCAAGTCCGTACCCCGTTGGCCTATTTTCATATATCAGAAGAAGATACAAACAATTTCTATTGGTATATTCCTGGTACGATCGGTTCCCAATCGATATGTGCGAAGGTAGTCATAAAGTTTTAATTATTATTTAAAAACAAAGCTAAATAATTAATGTGTCGTCTGTTTACCGGTACTTGTGTACTGTCGTGAGGCAGATCAAAATCCTCGCGTCACATTACCGTAGCAATCCGCTAGATAAGCTGAAACAAAATGGCACTGTCCATTTATAAAGTATCCTTGTTGAGTTGGTATAAGGCTACAGCAACAATGCAACATCACATGACAAGAGTGGCTGGGTGACAGAGTCGGTTCTACCGTGGTCAAATATGAGTGGAGAAGGACGAAGTGGCAGACAGGGTCTCTGTGAGCAACCTCGAATCGCAAGAAATGTGGAGGGCCTGGTGTTCGACGAACGGCATTTCAGACGGGATATTACTGCAGCCTGCTAAGGCTGAGGAGCAGCTAAGCGATACCTGAACACAGCTGCCGATACTAGCCATGAAACAGATTGTGGCATTCAGTGATTTAAAAAAAAAAATCTTAGTTTCTCAGTGTCTCTATGAGTATATTCTCCTGTGCTCGGTATTAATTAAGGATATGCAATGTTGCAAATCACAGATGCTGATTTCGATTTCATTGTCGACGCCTAAAAATCTGTGGCCGTTAAAAATAGATCCCAAGAAATCGATGTCTTCAATATACATGTTAAACGACGAAATTATAGACTGGCCTAAGAAGCAATATACAAATACATCGTATATACACTACTGGCCATTAAAATTGCTATACCAAGAAGAAAAGCAGATGATAAACGGGTATTCATTGTACAAATATATTTTACTAGAACTGACATGTGATTACATTTTCACGCAATTTCGGTGCATAGATCCTGAGAAATCAGTACCCAGAACAACCATCTCTGGCTGTAATAACGACCTTGATAGACCTGGGAATTGAGTCAAACAGAGCTTGGATGGCGTGTACAAGTACAGCTGCCCATGCAGCTTCAACACGATACCACAGTTCATCCAGAGTAGTGATTGGCGTATTGTGACGAGCCAGTTGCTCGACCAGCATTGACCAGACGTTTTCAATTGGTGAGAGATCTGGAGAATGTGCTGGCCAGGGCAGCAGTCGAACATTTTCTGTATCCAGAAAGGCCTGTACAGGACGTGAAACATGCGGTCGTGCATTATCCTGCTGAAATGTAGGGTTTCGCAGGGATCGAATGAAGAGTAGAGCCACGGGTCGTAACACATCTGAAATGTAACGTCCACTGCTCAAAGTTCCGTTAATGCGAACAAGAGGTGACCGAGACGTGTAACCAATGGCACCCGATACCATCACGCCGGGTGATATGGTGATGACGAATACACGCTTCCAATGTGCATTCACCGCGATGTCACGAAACACGGATGCGATCATCATGATGCTGTAAACAGAACCTGGATTCATCCGAAAAAATGACGTTTTGCCATTCGTGTACCCAGGTTCGTCGTTGAGTACACCATCGCAGTCGCTCCTGTTTGTGATGCAGCGTCAAAGGTAACCGCAGCCATGGTCTCCGAGCTGATAGTACATGCTGCTGCAAACGTCGTCAAACTGTTCGTGCAGATGATTGTTGTCTTGCAAACGTCCCCATCTGTTGACTCAGGGATCGAGACGTGGCTGCACGATCCGTTACAGCCATGCGGATAAGATGCCTGTCATCTCGACTGCTAGTGATATGAGGCCGTTGGGATTCCGTGTTACCCTCATGAACCCACCGATTCCACATTCCGCTAACAGTCATTGGATCTCGACCAACGCGAGCAGCAATGTCGCGATACGATAAACCGCAATCGCGATAGGCTACAGTCCGACCTTTATCAAAGTCGGAAACGTGATGGTACGCATTTCTCCTCCTTACACGAGGCATCACAACAACGTTTCACCAGACAACGCCGGTCAACTGCTGTTTGTGTATGAGAAATCGGTTGGAAACTTTCCTCATGTCAGCACGTTGTAGGTGTCGCCACCAGCGCCAACCTTGTGTGAATGCTCTGAAAAGCTAATCATTTGCATATCACAGCATCTTCTTCCTGTCGGTTAAATTTTGCGTCTGTGGCATGTCATCTTCGTGGTGTAGCAAATTTAATGGCCAGTAGTGTAATATTTATTAATCAGTAAATATAGCAATAATTTACATTTAATATTCCAGTACTCGATGTCTACTCCTTGTAAAAATAACATTTTTGAAAGTCGTTTCCCTTCATTCTATTGTGTTCATCACATACAGAATATTCTGCTTTCGAGAACAGCCCTCCTAATGCTGATGAAATGGGTATACAGCAATTTCTTCTAGTTTTGAATCGGTAGTACCGATAATGTGATTTCCGTGCTTCTAATGTATCTTGTTTCAGATCTAGAAGTAACTCTTTCAGACAATAATTGAACTTTACTGTTCCAGTTTGCAAACAGTTCTTTTCTTGTGCTGTTTTATAACGCACACTCCATGAATAAAGTTTAGTACCACTGTTTTTCCTGTAATGTAACTACACCTACCTCTACCTACATATTCCGCAAACTGCAGCAAGGTACGTAGCGGAGGGTACCCTGTACCATTATTATTATTGTCATTTCCTTTCCTACTCCATGCAGGGCAAAACAGGTGTCATCTATATGCCTCTGCATGATTCCTTATTTTTTTATGTTATCTTTGTGATCCTTCTTCGAAATGTGCACTGGCGGCAGTAGAATCGTTCTGCAATCAGCTTCAAATGCCGGTCCTCTAAATCCTCTCAGTAGTACTCCCCGAAAAAGACGTCGCCTTCCCTCCAGGGTTTCCCACTTCTGTTGACTACGTGTTTTTCGAATCTAGCAGCCTGCCTCTGAATTACTTCGATGTGTTCCTTTAATCTGACATGGTGCAGATCCCAAACACTTTAGCAGCACACAAGAATAGATCGCACTAGAGTCCTGTGTGCCGTCTCCTTTAAAGATGAACCATGCTTTACGAAAATTCTCCCAATAAACCGACGTCGACCATTCGCCGTCTCTACCACGATCCTTACATGTTCGTTCTATTTCACGTCGCTTTGCAACGTTACGCCCAGATATTTTAACGACGTGACAGTGTCAGCAGTACACTACTAATACTGTATTCGAACATTGCGGATTCGTTTCTCCTACTAATCTGCATTAACTTACATTTGCCTACATTTATAACTAGCTGCCATTGACCACACCAACTAGAAATTCTGTGTAACTCCGTTTGCATCCTCCCAGAGTCATCAACGACGTCACCTTCCTCAACACCACTGCATCATAAGCAAACAGCTGCAGATTGCTACCTACCCTGTCCGCCCGATCATTTATCTACATAGAAAACTAGCTGACAAACCGGCGTTCCCCGGGTATTCAGGCCGGCCGGAGTGGCCGAGCGGTTCTAGGCGCTCCAGTCTGGAACCGCGCGACCGCTGCGGTCGCAGGTTCGAATCCTGCCTCGGGCATGGATGTGTGTGATGTCCTTAGATTAGTTAGGTTTAAATAGTTCTAAGTTCTAGGGACTGATGACCTCAGACGTTAAGTCCCATAGTGCTCAGAACCATTTGAACAATTTTTGAACCGGGTATTCATTTTATCAATTTCCTATTAAAAACTAAAACAAGAAATGAATGTGTATGTAGTTAACGTCGAAAAAATTTCATTTCCGTGTATTCATGAAAACACCTTTGATATTATGAAACTGTCGTACAAAGAAATATGTGTAATGTGCAAATGTATAACTACAGTATCCAAATTAAGAAACACGATCCCGGACAGTTCAGTGCGCTGGGTGCAGCTGTTTCGCGTATCTACGTCATTTTGTAAATGTCTCTACGGCAACAAATCTTCATAGCTCTGTAGATGGCTATTGTTTTGGCCTACACCGTTTGCGCTTCACGGTCGAAAACTGTCAAAATCGCTGCCGGTGTCAAGGATTTCCTGACGTTCACTCGACTGTAGCAGTGCCTTAGTAGTAAAGAATTAATGGATTAAAACTTCAAGCATGATGCGTTTTTTTATGTATGTCAGTGTTTATGACGTCGTGTCCCTTGAACTTACATGGCGTACAATGATATATTTATGTAGGTGCATTCGACAGCACTTGCGGGTACTGTCAGTGAAATAGTTGCGAAAAGAGATAGCAGCAAAGAAGTAATAAATTTAAACGTCATCCACAGTGCGGCAGTTCCTCACACATCTGTGTTTATGATGTTATATCCTGAACTACAGGATGCGGCACGTTAAACCAGCCCATCAAAAGCAACGACAACGCTGTGCAACAATGAAAATGTAAATCGAATGAAAATAGCCAATTCCTATCAATTGTAATGTGCTGATCACAAATATCACGAAGACAATTCAAAAATAGCTCTAGTTTTCATTTTACACAGTTTTATTATATATGGATTTTTATGTCAAGTTTAAAATCAAGTATTATAATGGTTTGTCACAGTCATAATAACTAGAAACAATGGATTATATTATTGTCCCTGGTCTTACTTGTGTACAATATTTTGGATATAAACATTTTGATACCAATTTTAGTGATCTTTTTGTCTCCCTCCTCTTCAACTTCAGTGACTTTATTAATGCATGTAATAATTTTTGCACATTTGTTTTCAGATTAACTACCAGTTGTTCAAGTTGGCTGCTATTGAATGAACAAAAATGCCACGAGTTTGTGTTAACAGTGCTGACACATTTTGCTACTTGTGTGGAGAAATGACATTTACTTCACAAAAACAGCAAATAACTCCACTGATTTTTTAAAAAAAAAATAGCTGTCCGCAGCTCGTGGTCGTGCGGTAGCGTTCTCACTTCCCGCGCCCGAGTTCCCGGGTTCGATTCCCGGCGGGTCAGGGATTTTCTCTGCCTCGTGATGACTGGGTGTTGTGTGATGTCCTTATGTTAGTTAGGTTTAAGTAGTTCTAAGTTCTAGGGGACTGATGACCATAGATGTTAAGTCCCATAGTGCTCAGAGCCATTTTTTTAAAAAAGCTAACATTCGTTATTTTGGGTGCAAAATAGGTGATCAGGATAAACCCTGGGCTCCACATGTGAGCTGCAACACTTGTGCCAGCAACCTCAGGAATTGGAGGCATGGGAAAGAACTTTCAATACCCTTTGCAGTGTCCATGAACTGGCGTGAGCCAACTAACCATGTCAGTGACTGCTACTTTTGTATGGTTCCTCCTATCAAGAAGAGAATATCTGAGAAGAAGAAGTGAACAGTGATCTATCCTAACATTTCGTCTGCCATACGTCCAGTTCTATATCGGGAAGGATTGCCAGTACCTGAACCACCGAGAGAGTACGAGATTACTTCTGATGGGGATTCTGAATATCCGGAACCATGTACATCACAAGCTCCAGAGTTTCTTCCAAATATATCATCAACTGATGATCCACAAAAATTCTCTCAGAATGAGTTAAGTGATCTCATTAGAGATTTGGAGCTGTCTAAAGCTAAGGCTGCAGCAGTGCAATTTTCTGGCAACCAATGTAAATATTTCATTCTACCGCAGAAGAGAGCAAAAATCACTCCTTTTTTAACATGCAAGATAGTCTTGTGGCACGTGTAGACATAAATGGTCTAATCAATTCTCTAAGAATTAATTATAACCCTGATGAGTGGAGACTCTTCATTGATTCGTCAGAGACGAGCTTAAAAGCAGTTCTTTCACATATTGGTAATGAGCTTCCTTCTATTCCAGTTGGGGATCGTGTGCATATGAAAGAGTCATACCAAAACATGAAAATTTTACTAAAAGCCATCAAGTATAATAACTCTCAATGGTAGATATGTGGTGACTTGAAAGTGGTTGCACTGCTACTAGGTATGCAGTTAGGGTATACTAAACATTGCTGCTTTCTCTGGGAATGGGATAGCGGAACTCGTGCATCTCATTACAGTAAACACGAATGGCCCACCAGAAAATCTGTTCAATCAGGTACAAAGAACATTAAGAGTGAACCTCTAGTAGACCCTAAAAAGATTCTGCTCCCACCCTTGTACATCAAGTTGGGTCTCATGAAAAACTTTGTTAGGGGAATTAACAACGATGGTGACGCGTTTAAGTACTTAAGGCTAAAATTCCCTTACTTAAATGATGCCAAAGTAAAGGAGGGCATCTTTGTAGGCCCACTGATTCGAGAGCTTTTTGGAGACCATACTTTTGATGGAATGATACAAGGTTATGAGAAGTATGCATGGGAATGTTTTAAGACAGTCTGTTTACAGTTCTTAGGAAACAAACGAGCAATAAATTACAAGGAGATTGTAGGTAACATGTTGTCACCTTATGAAAAACTTGGTTGCAACATGTCATTGAAAATGCATTTCTTACATAGTCATTGCCGGCCGCAGTGGCCGTGCGGTTAAAGGCGCTGCAGTCTGGAACCCCAAGACCGCTACGGTCGCAGGTTCGAATCCTGCCTTGGGCATGGATGTTTGTGACGTTCTTAGGTTAGTTAGGTTTAACTAGTTCTAAGTTCTAGGCGACTAATGACCTCAGCAGTTGAGTCCCTTAGTGCTCAGAGCCATTTGAACCATTTGAACATAGTCATCTTGACTTCTTCCCCAAAGATTGTAGTGCAGAAAGTGATGAACATGGGGAGCGATTCCATGAAGATATTGCCAGATTTGAGAAGAGCTATGCCGGAAAGTTGAGCCCTACTATTTTAGCAGATTACTGCTTGACTGTCATAAAGGATGTTCCCGAGTATGTGTATAAACGTAAAGCCAAGCGAAAACGGTCATCTTCTGAATTTATCTCTGAACAAAATATGTAATTGTAAATACTGTACATACTGACATTTAACATTTCTAATCCTTTATATACATTTGTGACCAGCTAATTTGTATATTTTCTTTTGGGCTTTACATAGTTCTGGTACAAGGTAGACTTACAAAGTATTTTCATTCATGTAATATTATCTTCATTTTTTCTTAATATTTTACTTGTGTACTTCCACAATGGCACTGAAATTTATCAATGCATAACACATAACATAATTCAAGTTATTATTCACTTAAAATTTGTTATGATGAATCTTGGAAGTTAGTGCGTTATTTATACAAAAATGTAAATAACTTTTTTAAAAAAAGACTAGAGCTAAATGATTTTGTATCATTTTATACTGAAATAAACATAACTACGGTAACTCAAAATTATGTGTGAAGCAGTCGCCCTCCGATTCTGGCGGTGGCGTCGCTGTGGCAATCGCAGCTTTGGTGTCTCCCTCTGGTGGAAAAGGGGAAAGGTTGCCTGTTCACGTGCATTTAAGGGGCGCTATGAGCTCGGCAAGTGGTCAGTCAGTCGGAGTGAGTCTGAGGCGGAGAGTCTGGTCAGTTGGTCAGCCAAGTCAGTCAGGGTCTCTCTCGTCCGCATTGGTGAGGATTTTAGTGTCTGTCTGTCGTCCGGAGTGCTAGTATGTGTTAGGCCGCCAGTCTGCTGGACTTTGCTCAGGCAATGGGCATTGGCGGTCGGATCGATCGGTTGGTCGGTCGCGCACTGGGACACAAGATGACTTGTCCGTCTTGAGCGTTGGCGCATGTGAGGTCGCCACGTCAGGCCAGTGGGCCGCGCCGTATAGCGAGGGGTAGTGACTTCGCGGTCGACACGAGAGCAACAGGAGTCAACCCACGACATCGGTCTGGCCGGCGCGAGCTGCGACGCCGTGAGATGGGAGATCGGCGAGCCTTCCTGCGTCCGTTGAAGCGACTGGCAGCGGACGGTTCGGGAGAGCGTTTTGGGGGTGCTGCACCAGGTCTTCACCAGGCATCGCCATTTATAAGAAATTAGGTGATTCGTGATATGTTGTTTTATTTACTTGTTACATTCTACTTGTTTTCTTGGTCAGTCTCTCGTCCCCAGCTTGCTCGTCTGTCTCCCGTCCGCCTTTGTTAGGCAGTTAGTGTCTATCTGTCTGCCGTACGTTAATAGCTGCCTCCGTTATGTTTGTCGGATTCGGTGTTAACGAATTTATTGCTTAAGGTGTAAAGGCCGAATTCCTATAATATGTTTTTTATCTTGCCTATCATCTTGAGAGGCGATATATATTTAATGTAGAGCCTGTTGGTACATTTTATGTAAAACTGCGTTTCATGGATTTTTATTTAAATGGTCATTTTAGTATATAAAGTTGCCACCCTTCCACCGTAAGAGTTCTTTTAAAAACATGTTGCACTTTCGGTGGCAAATAATTTTAATGTTAGTGTTTTGCACCATTTCCATCCCTCTTACGGGGTGCATAGTTTATGTGTTGTGTGAGTTGTTAAAATTTTTAGTTTTAAGTAATCTGGTGTGTTGCAGATTTGCACCAGTATAGTCTTTCAGAGGTTGTTGTGAGCGGTCGTGGCTACGGCCGTGTTAAAAGGGAGCGGCAAGGTTTTCAGCCCGAAAGCTCATACTATTACAGAAAAAAATGATATTTCTGCCTCTGAATAAATTGTAACTTGATATTTACAGGGTGCTTTCTGATTGTAATTTTAAATCTGTTTCAAACAGAAAGGGGGCTTTTAGGAACAAAATTTCTATTTATTAAAAAAAAATTTTAATTTGTTTCATCAGTTACTAATTGGCAACTACTTCCACGCTCACATAGTGTGATTAAATGTGTTAATGTTGTTAATGTTAATGTTGATGAATTGTTAGTAAATCAATTAAATTTTTTAAGAAACGATTTTGAAAGTAAATTCACGGTTCACAATCATGTCTTTTAATATGATAAAAATTGGTAGTGGAAAGATTAAAAAAAGCAATGTAGGTATACACTACTTGACGCCTCGAAAGCGTGAGCTGAATGAAAGAGCACAGTTTTAGTCGGCGCTTAGCTTCAACGCCAGTTAATTTTTCTGCCTAAGTTCTTTCAAAAATACAGTACTCAAAAAAAATATCCCTGAACATCGTCCAAAATTTTGTCGGGCTCAACGTGTAGAAAAGAGCCCAAACATCCAAAATAGAGAACAACTCGTCAGTTTTGGAGGAGCAGCCGTCATTTGGCATTTCGCATTTTCCAGCGACCTGGTCAACCCGCCCAGATAACCGAGCTCGGTAAAGTGCCGCTTCCTGGATTCGGGAGGGGGGGGGGGGATCAAATCCGCCTCGCAGATTAACATCGAGGGCTGGTCAGGCGACCAGCCTGGATATGGTTTTCACGCTGGTTTTGACACTTGAACATTAGATATACTTTAGAAGCAGACGGATTGGGTCACAGATTCCGTGTCGGAGAGGGGGAGGGGAGACGGGGGCAGAGTGTTGGCTTAAGGAAAGACAAGCGGCCACCATCTGTCACTAACGTTGCGAAAAACACATACAACAATACCCCCTGCAGATAAACGGGAACAAGGCAAAGAACAAGAAGAAGATTTTCGACCACCCTGGTTGACGCCAGGGGCAGCGGGGATTCCCGTGTACCTGCAACGGTTCTGCGGCGGGTCTTGCCGCTGGTCAGCGTCGCCGTAGCCGCCACCACTTTCGCTTCCCCTGCGGCAGGCGCGACCGCCGACACGTGCCGCGCAGTGAGAAAGCAGACAGCCCGTCGCCGCACGCTTCTCACAGGGCGACTGGCAGGGCCCTGACAGGACTCTTGCGCTCACGTCCATCAACATAACAAAGTGACTGACAGAGGGGGGGGGGCGGGAAGGGGCGATGTTGATAGCTCACGTCTGTACGTCTGGCCGCGCACACGATGTGGTTGCGACAGCAACAACTGGGCGTTTTCTTTCTGGAAGTATTCACACGCGTCAACGTACAGTTTTCGGCTTTCCTCAGCAAGAGTTGTTTTTACTAGTCTTCGCTTTTCTGCGCACTTTTGCAACTACAACTTTATGTCGCATAAAGTAACGCGTCACCCAAGGAAGCAATGTAAACAATGAGAACGAATCACAATTTTTACAATACTGGTCGCACAAAACACTGGGGTCTGATGCATTCCTCTCATAAACGGAAGTAAAATATTTCCACGACCACATCTATACTCTGCAAACTATAGTGAGGTGCATGGCAGAGGGTACATCCCATTGTGCCAGATATTAGGGTTTATTTCTGTTCTATTCACGTATGGGGCGTGGGAAGAATGATTGTTTGAATGGCTCTGTGCGCGCAGTAATTATTCTAATCTTATCCTCACGATCCCTATGTGACTGATACGTAGAGGGTTGGAGTATACTCCTAGAGCAATCATTTAAAGACGGTTCTTGAAACTTTGTTAATACACTTAAAACTTCCGGGCTGATAGGCCGTGGTCGAAGTGTAAAACTCTCTCCTGACGTTTCGTCTTCCGCAGTCGGAGACGAAACGTCAGGAGACAGTTTTATACTTCAACCACGGCCTATCAGCCCGGAAGTTTTAAGTGAACACAATACCGGCCGTGAAAGCTTACACTGTATGATTTTTTAATACACTTTCTCGGGATGGTTCACGTCTATCTTCAAGAGTCTTCCAGTTCAGTTCCTTCAGTATCTCTGTGACGCTCTCCCACGGATTAAACAAACCTGTGACCATTCGTTCTGCCTTTCTCTGTATATGTTCAGCATCCCCAGTTAGTCATATCTGGTACGGGTCCCGCACACTTGAGCAGTATTCTAGAACTGGTCACACGGGTGATTTGTCAGCAATGTCCCTTGTAGAAGGATGGCACTTCCCCAGTATTCTACCAACAAAGCTAAGTCTTCAACTTGCTTTACCCACGACTGAACTTACGTAACCATTCAATTTCATATCCCTATTAACAGCTACACCCAGGTATTAGTATGAGTTGACCAATTCCAACAGTGACTCATTGACGTTCCGTTTTTCGTTTTCTGAAGTGCACAATTTTACATTTCTGAACATTTAAAGCAAGTTGCCAATCTCTGCACCCCTTTGAAATTTTATCAACATCTGACTAAATATTTATCTGCTTCTTTCAGATAGCACTTCATGACAAATAACTATATCAGCTGCAAAAACTCTGATGTTCTATAAATATTATCTGCAAACTCATTAATATACAATCAGCAAGGGTCCCAGCACAATTCCCTGTGGCACACCCGTACTTACTTCTACATCTCACGATGACTCTCCATCCAAGATATCATGTTGCGTCCTCCATACCAAAAAGTCCTCAATCCAGTCACAAATGTCACTTGACACCTCAAATGATCGTACTTGTGACAATAAGCGAAGCGCGAGATGGGTTTCACATGATCGATGTTTTCGAAATCCATGCTGGTTGGCGTTGAGGAGGCCATTCTGTTCAAGATATGTCATTACGTTTGAGCTCAGAATATGTTCTATGATTCTACAACAAATCGATCGCAAGGATATTCGACGATAGTCTTGTGGATAACTTCTACTACCCTTCTTGTAGTCGGCAGTGACCTGTGTCTTTTTCCAAGAACTGGGCACAGCTTTTTGTTCAAGGGATCTACGATATTAGAAGACGGACTAAGCGGCAAATTCAGTATAGAATCTGGCAGGGATTCCATCGGGCCCTGGAGTTTTGTTCAGTTTTAATGATTTCCGGTGATCGTCTTTACTGATCTCGTATCTTCGACAACTCTGGAGACGCCGCGACAAGGAAGATTATCAGTTTCACTGTTGCTTGTTTCACTCGCAGCAATTTAAGCTGCCCTCTTAGTTACCTGCCTAATCACACACTCGGAAATCCTCACATATTCCGAAATGAACAGCCAAATATTTATTTCAACCTTCTTTTTCTAATCAGACGAACATGTAAAAACATCGAAAATTGTAGAATATGATTGTATTACGTTAATCAGCAAGTCCCAGGTCGTGTTAAAAACGCTAAGGCGAAAAAATAATAATTAGCATACAACAAGACGCAAACCTACTTTCTTCAGTCCATGTCTTTATCCACTACGCTACCCAAGGACAGGTTATCTCTTAAAGGCTTATATCGTTGATGCGCCATTAACTGACATTCCGTTATAAGTGTGTGTTGTTCGTGATAAAGTTTTATGCGTCATTGCCTGCAAACAGCATAGGTATAGCAGTAAACATAGGGGCCACTGAAACAGCATAACGTCACAATACGCAAGTCAATATGGAGTCTCCAAAGTTGTCGAAGATACCAGTACAGCAAAGACTATCCGCGGAAATACACTCCTCTTTACGAGACAAATGCATCAGGCCGCAACGTCTACTCTGGTCACTAACTTCGTCTACAACTGACTGTGGCAACTGGCACCTACGGTAGCAGCGCGATTTGAACAGAATAGAGCCCGTAAACAAGCTCATTCTCTGGTTGGCTGTTGCTATAATAACGGTCCTGTAAAAACTAGCTGTTAAAAATTCAAAATGGTTCAAATGGGTCTGAGCACTATGGGACTTAACATCTGAGGTCATCAGTCCCCTAGAACTTAGAACTACTTAAATCTAACTAACCTAAGGTCCTCGCACACATCCATGCCCGAGGCAGGATTCGAACCTGCGACCGCAGCGGTCGCGCGGTTCCAGACTGAAGCGCCTAGAACCGCTCGACCACAACGACCGGCCAACTAACTGTCAACCACTTTGTTATCCTGATCTAGACGTAGTACTGGAAAACCGTACAGGAAGGTACACGAGTTTCCTGCGGCAACTCCTTAGCCTCCAGCTCTTAAGGATTTAGAAGCGGTGTTGAACACAATGGATAGTGTCTTGAAAAAAAGTATGTAAGAGGAGCATCAACAAAAGTGAAACATACGCCCGGGTAGCCGTGTGTGTTAAAGCACCGCGCGTTCACAACGGGGAGATGCGCAGGTCCCGGACCGAATCCGCTAACAACGAGGTTCAGTGCGCCAGCCAGCCTGCGTGTAGTTTTTAGTCGGCTTCCCACACCTCACTCGGTGGTATCCATGACCCGCCTCAGTTACACGATTCGCAGACATTTAGAAAACATTTGCTCACTTCCACATGTGTCACAATACACGTGGACAACTGGGATACACATATTCCATCCTGGAGGTGGGGTAAGGTAATGTGGTGGCTACAGGAAGGGCATACGGCTGAATTTTGCTATTTGCACAGCAGGACACATGACGATGGCCCAAGTAGAGAGTATATGCAATGCAGAGTAGCAATAGCAAAAAAGCATTGAAAAGAGAGAGAGGAATTTGGTAAACATCGAATTTAAATTTATGTGTTAGAAAGTCTTTTCTGTAAGTATTTGTCTGGAGTGTACCCTTGTATTGCCGTGAAACGTGGACGGTAACACTCCAGACATCAGAGGTACGCCGGCCGGAGTGGCCGAGCGTTTCTAGGCGCTACAGTCTGGAACCGCACGACCGCTGCGATGGCAGGTTCGAATCCTACCTCCGGCATGGATGTGTGTGATGTCCTTAGGTTAGTTAGGTTTAAGTAGTTTTAAGTTCTAGGGGACTGATGACCTCAGAAGTTAAGTCCCATAGTGCTCAGAGCCATTTGAACCATTTTGAACAGAGGTACAGAAGCTTCTTAAATGTGGTCCTGCATAAAAAGGCTAATGATTAGATGGGTATACCAGGTAAGTAATGAGAAAGTACCAAATCGAATTGGGGAGAAAATAAATTTATGGTACAACTTTACTAAAAGAAGGTACCGACAGACCTGACGGATTAGAGAATGTCAGTTTAGTATGGGAGAGGCGTGTGGTATGTAAGAAAATAAGAGGGAGACCAAGGGTAGAATACAGTACACTATTTCAAATCAAGCAGATTAGAGTAGCTATGCAGAGATGAAGAGGCTTGTATAGCCCAGACTACCTTGAAGAGCAACATGACACCAGTCTTCGGACCGATCATAATAACAGAAACATACAGTTTCTACAATTCTTTTCTCGTTAACTGTACAGTAGTGAAACAATTAGTGAAGCAGATAGATTTCTGAAAGCCACGACTTCCTACAAGACCTAAATTCGGCCAACTAACCTCTTGCAAACGCTCTTGCATGTTACCAACGATTTTTGCAATGTATTCAAGCCAAATTACTTTTCATTCTTTCGCCACGTTGTTCCTCCCATCTTCTTTCGAGTAGATAGTAGTTCTTTTGACCCTTCCATCACTTTCGTCCGTAATTTCTCTATGGAGTTAAGCTCTTTCGGGTCATTATCGAGGAAAAATTTGCGTGTAATTGCAATTCCCAAGATTTATTCACCCCAGTACAAAATCTAACAGAATGTTGAGCTAGCCATCTTTTATCAACGTGCTGTCAAAAAAACTAATCCTTCGCATACCAGATGACAGTCCCATACCAAAACAACACTCTCCCGCCGCCGCATTGTACAGTATGTTTGCCTGATGCTCGTCATACATCACGGTTCTTCCGTCTGTTGAAAAGAGACTGAATTTGCTTTCATCAGCATATACAGCACAGTTTAACCACTGTGACCTTTTGTTGACGTGCTCGCTAACGAACTGGAGCCTTTTCTCTGTTCACTGTCCGTTCTGCCCTACATCTCTCATAGCAACTGGATTGCAACTGAAGTTGCACTTAATAAAAGAGACACTTGATGATTAATCGCTTCTATTTTTCATTTAACTTCCTTGGCTGCATTTTTTACGTAATAGACTATGTGGTTCTTCTCCTCATATCATCTAACAATATCCTCAACCTGTTCAGCACACCAACAATATCCCCGCAACTGAGCACCTGGGGGGGGGGGGGGAAATTACGAAACTCTGAAGCACAGACTAATTGCAGAACTTTGCAACTATTCGTCAAAGTTAATATCACTGTCGAATGAAGAAATATTTGTAGTAAGAATATTCAGTCCTTCACTCTGTACCGGGATAGGAACAGAAAGATGGTACACTATTCGTCTTAATTTTTCATGCGTCAAAGATAACTCAAATGTACGAAGTAAATCCTTTGGTGAGTTCCAGTCTCAGTTATTCACTGTTAAAAATATGAGAAGTTACGGGATTGTGCGAAAACTGGAACATAACTGGCAGTTTGTTGTTGTCTGAAATACTGCTTTATTCGTTAGAGGAAGCATCGTCAGTTATGAGTATCTGCTACATTTCTTTTGTTTAAAGTTTTAACTTTGCTTCCTTTGCCAAAACGCGGTATAATTTGCACAAAATCACCTTGCAGTAGGTATTGCGACAGAATCCTGAAACAGAATGTCTTATTAAACAAACAACTGGCAAACAGAGAGGTCAACAGCTTATGGAAAATCTTGTTGTGTCGATTTACAGTAACATAAAGAAGAAATTGCATGGTTTTCATACCACCAAGTTCTCTCGATGACTTAAAAAAATACAGTATTGGTGTGAAAAAAATAAAGCAAAAACTATAGTTTCTGCTGTATCGCCAAAGAAAAGAAAGTTCCGTATGTTAACCATGTTGAAAAATACTCTCCTCGTTACGTGCTATCATTTGTCAAATATCTCGTTTTGATGTCTAGAATGGTTAGTGAGATATGGGGGTTGTTGTGAACATTTCATTCCCGCGCGCGTACGAAGGGAAGTGAGCGCTTTACATGAAATCTATTTTCTAGAGACTGGTGGCAATGATCCTCTACCAAGTTTAAGGAAAAATTCAAAATGTTAACTTCATTTAATACCCAGCAATATATGGTCTAATATGCACCAAACCCATATTCATAGCATACCTATTTTCCGTTGCAACGTTTTCGAATTTCATGCAGTATGCTATCACCGTACCAATGACCATTAACGAAATGACGGGCACTACACCATGAAGCTGGCATATGAAGCTACAAATGTAAAAATCTAATTAGTTTGTAGAATAGATTATATATGATCGTTTGAGAAAGATTGCCTCGATTCTGCCAGCGCAGCGCTTCGCCAAGCCTGGGCACTCTGCTTAACGTCAGACGCGTGCTCCGCGGCCTACTCTTCTGGTGGTAGAAACGGCACTGATGACCGGGAGGCCACATCCGGTGAAGTTCGACCGCCAGGTTGCAAGTCTTATTTCAGGTGATGCCACATTGGGCAACTGGTGTGTCGGTGATGATGAAATGATGATGACGACAACACAACACCCAGTCCACGAGCGGAGAAAATCTCCAACCCGCCCGGGCCTCGAACCCGGGCTCGTTGCATGGTAGGCAAACACGTTACCACTTTTTTTATCACATTTTGTTTGTTATAGCTTGTTGCATTTGTTGGGGGCGGACATCCCATGACATTCATTCAAGTTCATCGTTGATCCGTTCACTCAGTGCTTTTTTTTTTTTTTTTTTTTTTTTTTTTTTTTTTTTTTTTTTTTTTTTTTTGCAGCTAACCCTCTGGCCGAGCACGCTGCGCTACCGTGCTGGCACTCTAAGCTCAGCAAGCGGACTCTGCAGGTGGTGGTGGACTGAGAAACCTCTTACGGTGAAAATTGACGCGTTGTCGCTGTTCGAACGTCATGTTAGTTTCCTAGCGTCCCACCATAACCACACAGCAGGACGGAGGAATAAACCTTGAGCGGACAAGGAGAAACGACCATATTATACCACACACAGCGCGCAGTTATACGACGGACTCAGTCATGTTCTCACGTGACCGAATATTAAAGATTCGTTCCTTAACGACCATTTCGAATTATTTATCTTCGAAAAATATGTTTATTATTATTTACAGTAATTCGCTTATACCTTGTTATGTAACAGTTATCTTTCTAATGAACACGAGCATTTTTCTGTGCGTTTAATATGTAATCACATAACTGAAGTCGAAAATTATGAAAAACAGAGCCTGGGCGAATATTAAATACGGCGTGCATCACTAGTTTTGTAACATGTTTGTGTGCCACAGATCGTAGATACAACTAAATAAGTACACTAGGCAAAAATAATAAAAAAATTAAAATATGTAAACCCCAGCAGACATCACTCTAATACCGTGTAACAGCGCCTGTACCCTTGACAGTGGCCTCAATTCGACCAGGAAGAGAGCCCATAAATTTCTTCAGGTATGCCATATACAGCTGAAGCCACTCATTGACGTCCAGGTTCCGTAGACGAACCAAACTGCGGGGATATTGATTGCTACGTTTCACCCGCTGTTCCGAACAATCACAGGCATTTTGTATGGGATTAAGATCGAATGATTTAGCTAGTCAATGGAGGTGCAACAGGGTACCTGAGTGTTCATCAAACCAGGAAAGTATGCGTACAACCTTCTGAACGCAGGTATTGGCACCTTGGGAGTATCCACAGCACACTCATAATGACGGGGAGGAGTAGCTAACACTTTTGGTTCGAGAATGTTGAAATCAAGATCACGGATCATGTTCACGGTATCCTGAATGACTGAAAAAAGCTCGTCCGGCTGAACCATACTTTCCATACCGCGGGGTAAACACTTCATTGGGTCGTTGGTGCACTCGTCATAGTTTATCATTTCAAAAAAGACAAAATCGCGATAATCGGCCCACGTTGGACGCCTGCTGTCAGGCACTATATCTGTATTGAATACGTGTAGCTTTATGTGCTATTCTGAGCAATAGCCTTTTCCCCGGTAACTAACTCCAGATGTGTCCACTGCATGCAGTTCCATCGGAAACTGGCTGAGATGGAACTCTGTAGATTGACAGCAGCAATTTCTGTCGGGTTTGAAGCCGACTGTGATTCAAAAGGCTTAACACTGTTCTCAGGTCCCGTGAGGTTACCGTTTTCTTGCGAGCGTTGTTCTTATGCCGTGTTACATGCTGGAAGTAGTGACGTGTCCTTTGTAGACACTCTGGACAGTGCGTGTTGATATCCGAACAAATCGGGCAACTTCGATCAAGATGTGGTCAAGGGCAGCTCGAAACAAAAGAGCTCCTCTCTGCCATTCCGCTACCTCTCCACGTTTTCCCAGCTTATTATGCTGACTCCGTATACACCGAGGTGACAAAAGTCATGGGACAGCAGTATGCACATATGCAGTATAGCGTACACAAGGTATAAAAGGGCGGTGCATTAGCGGGGACCGGCGTTTGTACTCAAGTGATTCAGATGAAGGGGTCTACGAGGTGATTGTGGCCGCACGACGGGAATTAACAGACTTTGAACGCGGAATGATAGCTGGAGCTAGACGCATGGGACAAACCATTCCGGAAATCGTTGGGAAATTCAACACTCCCAGATCCACAGAGTGTTCCGAGAATACCAAATTTCAGGCATTACGTCTCACCACTGACTAGGCAGCGGTTGCTGGCCTCCGCATAACGACCGAGAGCAGTGGCGTTTGCGTAGAGTTGTCAGTGCAGACGGAAAATCAATAGTGCGCGAAATAACCACAGAAATTAATGTGGGACGTACGACGTACGTATCCGTTACGACAGTGCGGCGAAATATGGCGTTAATGGTCTATGGCAGCAGACGACCGAAGCGGGTCCCTTGTTGCAAAGGAACCGATCATTGACTGGAAAATGTTATGTACGGCTACTTGGAGACCATTTGCAGCCATTCATGGACTTCATGTTCCCAAACAACGATGGAAGTTTTACTTATGACAATGTGCCATGTCACTGGGCAAAACTGTTCACGATTAGTATGAAGGACATTCTGGGCAATTCGAGTGAATGGTTTGGAACGTATACTGTATTCGAACATTATGAAGTACCTCGAAGAAAACGATTTCTTGACACATAGTCAGCACGGTTTCAAAAAATATCGTTCTTTTGAAACACAACTAGCTCTTAATACTCTTGCAGTAATAAGTGCTATCGACAGGGGATGTCAAATTGATTCCATACTTTTAGATTTCCAGATGGCTTTCGACACCGTTCCTCAGAAGCGTCTTCTAACCAAACTGCGGGCCTACGGAGTATCGCCTCTGTTGTGCGACTGGATTCGTGATTTCCTATCAGAAAGGTCACAGTTCGTAGTAATTGACGGAAAGTCATCGAGTAAAACAGAAGTAATATCAGGCGTTCCACAAGGAAGTGTTATAGGCCCTCTATAGTTTCTGATTTATATTGACGACATAGGCGACAATCTGAGTAGCCGTCTTAGATTGTTTGCAGATGATGCTGTCATTTACCGTCTTGTAAAGTCATCAGATGATCAAAACGACTTGCAAAATGATTTAGATAAGATATCTCATTGGTGCGAAAAGTCACAATTGACCCTGAATAAAGAAAAAAATGGTTAAAATGGCTCTGAGCACTATGGGACTCAACAGCTGTGGTCATAAGTCCCCTAGAACTTAGAACTACTTAAACCTAACTAACCTAAGGACACCACACACATCCATGCCCGAGGCAGGATTCGAACCTGCGACCGTAGCAGTCGCGCGGTTCCGGACTGAGCGCATAGAACCGCTAGACCACCGCGGCCGGCCCTGTATAAAGAAAAATGTGAAGTTATTTACATGAGTACTAAAAGAAATCAGCTAAATTTCGATTACGCGATAAGTCACACAAATCTGAAGGCTGCAAATTCAGCTAAATTCTTAGGGATTACAATTACAAATAACCTAAATTGGAACGATCACATAGATAATGTTGTGGGTAGAGCAAACCAAAGACTGCGATTCATTGGCAGAACGTTTAGAAGGTGCAACAGGTCTACTAAAGAGACTGCTTACAGCACGCTAGTCCGCCCTATTCTGGAGTATTGCTGTGCGGTGTGGGATCCTCATCAGGTGGGATTGACGGATGACATTGAAAAAGTACAAAGAAGGGCAGCTCGTTTTGTATTATCGCGAAATAGGGGAGATAGTGTCACAGACATGATACGTGAAATTGAGTGGCAATCATTAAAACAAAGGCGTTTTTCGTTGCGACGGGATCTTCTCTTGAAATTTCAATCACCAGTTTTCTCCTCCGATTGCGAAAACATTCTGTTGGCACCCACCTACATAGGTGATCATGACGATAAAATAAGAGAAATCAGGCCTCGCACAGAAAAATGTAAGTGCTCGATTTTCCCGCGTGCCGTTTGAGAGTAGAACGGTAGTGAGATAGCTTGAAGGTGGTTCATTGAATCAGAGTAATCACATAGATGTAGATGGCCATCCACATCGCCCGACATAAATCCCATCGAACGTTTACAGGACATAAGAGAGGTCAGTTCGTAAATCCTGCACCGGCAACACTATGGCAATTATGGGAGGCTATAGAGGCAGCATGGCTCGGTATTTCTGCAGGGGACTTCCAACCACTTGTTAAGTGTATGCCATGTCGAGTTGATGCCTACGCTGGTGAAAGGAAGTCCGACTCGGAGACAGTATTACGAGGTACACCATCACTTTTGTCAGGTCAGTGTACACCACTTCACTGCCACGACTCTCGTCAGCGTTCGAGGGTCACATGGTAGCAGTTCTACAGTACCCAAAGCGCTCCAAAGCGACCAGTGTGCCCTTAAGTACCTGACTAATATTTTTGTCTGGTGAGCTTAGCTGCGTATGCACAAGTGTGGCGTAGTAGCGCTGAGCGTGCACACCCGTGGCTGGCTACCCTCGTGAGGGGTGTCTGCAAGGCAAGCACGGCGCCAGGTGGGGCTTGGCGAAGGGCCACAGCTCAGCTCAGCTCTCATGGCCAGCGCGAGGCCTTGGCAGTTCCCCGCGGCAGACCCCGCTCGCCTTAACAGGCCGCGCGGCCACAACCCAGGCCGCTTCCGCCGCCGCTCGTTAAGGCGCTCGCTACACCGCCGCGCTCGTTGTCACGTGCCGGTGACAAAGCGGTTCCCCATCAGCTGAGCAGCGCAACTCCACTCTTCGAATGCTATCCTCGCTACCGAGCAACTACGGCATACTGACGCTCACCGCAAGATTCACAAACACACACGTACGCAGACAAACGCAGGCACGTACAACAGGGAAATGACGGATGTCACTATCACTTTCTTTTCCTAATGGCCTCCTATTGTCGGTGTGGCTCCACGCATCACCAGTGCCTACAGATCAACACCGAAACCATTCACAGCAATGTCACCGATCAAGGTGCTGCTCAGCATTAGTCTGAGTCGTCCCCCTTTGTGCTTCTTATGGTCTTCCCTGGAATAATATGTCTTAGAAACGATATGTGTCCCTACTTATGGTCCATGAGTCATCCCTTCTTCCTGTCACGTATTTTCTGTTGCAGTATCTTATTCGGCCTCTCTCTCTCTCTCTCTTTCCTTAATTACGCTACAGGTTAATTTCCTGTACAGCGTCATTTCCTATGCAACAATGATATATTTCACGGTAAAAAACTGAAAGGTTAAGCATAACTTGCGATGAAAATGATACTGCGTCATAGGCAAGTTTTGCGTAACAGTTAAGTCCTTTCGTGGCACAATTAATTAAAATTTCGCACATTACTGTTCAAATGGTTCAAATGGCTCTGAGCCGCCCAGAGTGGTCGAGCGGTTCTAGGCGCTACAGTCTGGAACCGCGCGACCGCTACGGTCGCAGGTTCGAATCCTGCCTCGGGCATGGATGTGCTTGATGTCCTTAGGTTAGTTCGGTTTAAGTAGTTCTAAGTTCTAGGGGACTGATGCCCTCAGAAGTTAAGTCCCATAGTGCTCAGAGCAATTTGAACCATTTTTCACAGGTAATTGGAGCCATTTGAACCAAATGGCTCTGAGCACTAAGGGACTTAACATCTGAGGTCATCAGTCCCCTAGAATTCAGAACTACTTAAACCTAACTAACCTAAGGACATCACGCACATCCATACTCGAGGCGGGATTCGAACCTGCGACCGCAGCAGTCGCTCGGTTCCGAACTGAAGCGCCTAGAACCGCTGGGACACCGCGGCCGGTGCACATTACTGTAAAAATTGGTTTCTTCATTTTGGAATGGTTACTTGGTCAGGCCATGTTTCTAAATTTCGATTGTTATTTATAGTTTTATAAATATTTCAAATGTGGCGTATACGTCCCGGAGCATTCGAGGAGGAGGAATAAATGGTTCCCCAAATTTATTCCTTGTGGAGTCCAGCAAGGCATATACATCACACTTAACAAATTTTTTTACTACAGATTAGGATCTGTAAAAAGAAGAAAGTAAATATCATCATTACGTCAAACAAATTTATTTATTCACAGTTTAACATTTATATGATTATTTTTGAAAACTTGGCGGTAAACTTATTTTGCAGTAGCTACGTATGAAATTCGTCCTTGTCTCTTCATTTAGTGTGCTGCATTGTCTAAATCGCCTCCTTGTGCTCCTAGCTGGAAAATATTTTCCAACTGCATATAAAAGCACATCATCATCCGTACAAAAGAATGAGTGTCTGCAGTAAAATGGCGAGCTAATAAATCAGTTAACAGTTTTGTCCAATGCTCGGCGCCAGAAAGATACGCGATTCGTCACAAGTAAAAATAGACATGGTACAACCTCGGGCATATCCTGCCCTGCATCCATAGAGGAGTACACATCTGTAAAGGCAGCTGCAGACCGATTCCACCAGCGGAGAGAAGAATATGCTGATGGTAGTAGGCACTCAAATGGTGCCCCCCTCTTTCTTTTGGATGTTGCAATAGTAAAAAGCCGCATCATGTAAAACCGTAATAATGGAGGGAAATGTGACCAACCTTCTTTTCACTTTATTCTTGTAAGGCAGCTTCCAACTGGGAGAAACGTGAAGAGCAGGGGAAGGGAAACATTCACCGCAGAAAACAAACCAGGAATTTGTGTTTTCCGTTTCATGCCAAGTCAAGGGCAGTAAAATGCGATTACACCGCCGAATAAAATTTAGAAATGGAAAAATTTAGATACGAATACAAACAAAAGGCAGAAATGGAAACTGTCTACACACACACTGGCCATAAGACAAAACTATTAAATGAAAAGTGTTTTATCACTAAATGTGAGCTCAAATCTGAATATTTCTAGCAAACAACGTAAGAGAAGAACAATAAACGCCTTTACTAAGCTTATCTATTGCAGAGAGGAACGAAAATTACAAAATGGCTCTGAGCACTATGGGACTTAACAGCTGAGGTCATCAGTCCCCCAGAACTTAGAACTACTTAAGCCTAACTAACCTAATGACATCACACACATCCATGCCCAAGGCAGGATTCGAACCTGCGACCGTAGCGGTCACGCGGTTCCAGACTGTAGCGCCTAGAACCGCTTGGACACCCCGGCCGGCCCAAAATTACATAAATCAGCCAAAAACAGAGGGTACGACTGAAACAATTAAGCAATGTCTCGCGCATTAGGTGCCAAACAATGAGTACGTTGGCTCCAACTAGTTGACACATTTAACGCTATATCGCAGCACCACACAGATGTGGCACTTTCATATCCTTGTGATGTCAGTGAAATGAATTTGTATGTGGGACACATATGTCCCGCTGGTCACGAAATGGTTAAATCTAATCATTCAAGAGCGTCAAAATTTCAAATACATTTATTTGACTTCACAAAACTGTATCTTCTGTATGAATGAAGATAAAAATTTGGGGTAAATTTTTAAGTGACGCATCGCGTCAGTGCTAACTTGTCCATTAATATGATTGCAGGTAGGGGCGTTCTTGTTGCAGCTGGCTCGCTTGCTCGTTCATTTCCCGAAGTCCGTCGACTCAAGATGGCAACTACACAGTAACAAAGGGCGTTCTGTGTTCTACACTTCGTGTACAATTCAGTTACAGATATGTGGTGTGGATCGCGAATACGCCATTCCACCCGCTACATATCAACGTATTCGATAATGGCACCAACAGTGCCAACATACTGCTCGTGTATGTAACAGTGATCCACAGGTCGCCCCGAGTACTCGTTCAAGACGCGCAGCGCATTCTACGTAGTACTGCAAGTAGTCCACAATACGGATGGGAAAAACCGATAGCGGTATTTTAGTTCTGAATAACCGGTATTTTTCGCTATTTGCTTGGTCTCGATTATAACAAATCTTTTTTTTTATTTTTTACTAATAAACTGGTTAAAGAATCGAAATATCAATTAGTCATAGTAAGAGTGCTAATATTCTTTGTTTTTAACAACAGTTGCATAATAGAATAGCACCATCCCTAGTCTTGAAGTATTTAACGAAGTGCAGTATTAATGAACTACAATGACCCATTCGCTTTCAAGGAGTAATAACGCGATGAGCCACAACAAAATTGCAACATTATATACGGAGAAGAAACTTAACAATTCATTCATAGTTTATAACAAAAATAAAAAGTACGTGATATGTTGTTTATATCTTCTTGTAGTTTCCGAATACGGTCGAATAGACACAAAAGATATATTTCTTCAAGCTCAGTTTTCACCCTTTAGCACTGACTATTCGTAGTGCCCAAACAGTGCTGTGATCCTCAAAAATAACATGATTTTTGAACGGAGTGTTTTTTTGTAGTATTCAGCCACTCATCACTTGTAAAGAAAAGCGGCGAACAATGGACGGATTAAATCTTCTTTTATTTGCCTATTTGATTTAATATTTTGACGCTATGTTTCTTGAAACTGAAGGAGCCTAAATTTTTCAATTTTTATTCAATTTCTACGTCTATTGCGGGAATAAAAAACCGAAAACTGGTTATTTCAGAAACGGTTATTTTGAGCGGTTTTGACACTTAGGTTAAACTGGCGTTGAAAAAGGAAAAAAAAACTATATTACCGAAAACCGTTTGTTTCAGCGATAACGGCCATCTCTAGTCCGCGTAAGTCCGCTCGTCGTGACGACTCAGGTTCAGCCATTCCCCGTGTGTCTGATATTCTTTGCAGCGATATTTGTGTTTCTTTTCTACGCTATTCTGCGTGAGTGGAACGCAGTGGCAGTGTCGAAGAGACCTGTGGACTGTAAGTGTGCGTAAAACAGCCCAGGTAGCGATCCGAGTCGAAAAACGTAAACACACTCAAGGTCAATAACTATAGCTTCAACGACACGTGTCAAAGGCTTCAGAGCAGAGCCAGGAATGGCGGGATAAGTTGATTCGAAGCTGGTTAAAAACACATCACTAGGCTGCAACTGTTAATACTAGATTTATTAAACCCCTTAAAATACAAATAAACTATTTAAACACTGCCGTAATTGCAGATGAGACATACTGTATGTAATTGCTTAGGCTTACAGCACAAAAGCAGATATATCTAAGATGTTTTAGTTATGCCTGCACTGAGACGTGTTCGTTTCCTTGCACCTTCTGTCTATTGTACAAAAAATTACAGCCAAACACGATACATGTATTGATTATTATGTCAAAACTCTAAAGGTAACGTAGTTATATCAGTTTACCCCATCTCTTACGACTGATTTATTAGTGAGTAAATAGCTGTTTACCAGTCCTTTGCGCTCGTCACCATGTTGCGATTCTAAAGTGCTGGCTTCAGTGACACCAGTGATAATGTGTACCGTAATGCCTGTCTAGTAATGAATGCCTGTGGTCGATTCTCAGGCTGAGTGGGGAAGACGAATCCATAAAGGATGCAACTGCTACAAGCGCTTCGTGATGGTAATAAACAACACAATGTAGAGTTTTGGGCGTAGAGGTGGAAGATAACAATTTCCTTTTGCGTTTAGCGTTCAATGATTAGAATACGTTCCATTTAAGTGGGAAAGTGAACCGCCACCACACAATCATGTGGAGGACACAGCAGCCACATACAACAGCCGAGCACGAGAGAGGGTTTCCAAAGCTTCGTGTGCTCTACACTGTATCTGAAATAATATTCAGGGCCCACATTTTGCGGAAAGACTGTTACAGGAATCACGTACCTAGATATGTTGGAGGCCTGGATTTACCGCCATCGCAAGGACGTGCAGAAATTTAACTTTTCATTAGGTCGGAGCGCACCGTACTGGTACCTGTTTGTAACAGTATTCCTTAAGAACGAGCTGCCTCAATGATGGACTGGTCGTAAGGGGAATATCTGGATTGCACCATTGGCCTTCACTGTCATTTGTTCTTACGATATCTTCTTTTTTATGGGGGATTGTGAAGGACTTCATTTATATGGCTTCCCTTCCAACAGTTTTGCGCAACTCTAGGAAAGCTCACAAAAGCGTGGGTGAGACTGAATATCGTCTAGATGTTTGTCGTGCGTCCAGTGCAGGGGACATTGAATATTTGTGAAAGTCAAATGAAAACTTTGATCCTAAATGTTATTGTAAAAAATAGCTCAAGGTTCTATGTGTATGCGTGTAAAAGGTATTTCCTTCTAAAGTTGAATGGTTCTTGTGAAATTAAAAAATTACTATTCCCACCTCCAATTGATATCGCCTTTCATCTACAACATACAGTTTTGTGAAACTGGCTAAATCTTTTTGAAACATCCTGTATAGGTGTATTCACACAATTACAGATTCTTCCTGCCACGCAGTCAACGCAGCAAACAGACAGAAATATTAGCGTGGGTATTTTTAGGCTGTAACACATTTCTGCTACTTATACTGGATCTTCTAGTTTCCGTACACTTAGTTTCCCACTTACCACAAGTTAAGACGCCACTTGTCAACACTTTAACAGGTTTTGTCGTTTTTCCGAAGTTTAGCCACCTATTACCCACAAAGCGTGTCCACTTTGGAGTATGTGTTTGTTTACAGCATGCATTCTGCTACTGACGTTCTTGTGTCATTTATTGTTGACAAAACAAAACAAACTGAAAGCTCTTCGTCTTGATTAAAATAAAATGCCCATTTCATTTATTTCTTGGTACTAGATTCTTTCCCTTACCTGCTAACATATCTCTAGGGCATTTTTCCGTGTTTGTCCGCTGCTGAATACAGAGTTCTAAAAAGTCATAACAGTGTAGGAACTGTACTTGAAAGACGGTAAATTAACGGTCTGTAATAGTCATTAGATATTTCAATAAAAGCTTTTCGTTCCTAAAATGAACTCTGTGTAAAACTAGAGACGACTACCAAGTAAATGTTTCTTAAAAAGCTATGTCCTTAAATTTTCACTTGATACTTAACTTTGTGTTCTGCCTTACGGCAGGTCTTGTCATGGGGGAAGCCTCGTCAGAGAGGTCCACCGTATGAGCCTCTAGGGAAGTGATTCCAGTGGTGATTTCCCGTTGCCTTCCACTGGTGATGATGAAATGATAATGAGGACAACACAACACCCAGCCCCTGAACGGAGAAAATCGAACCCGGGCCCCTTGGCACAACAGACCGCCGCGCTGACCATTCAGCTGTCGGGGCGAACTCACTTCAGCCACGTTTGTGTATTCATAAGGGTCTCAGTAGGAGGCTCAAAATTCGGGTTTCAACCAATGATTCAAATCGCAGCTACACACCGTGTCAGATGTTTGTTTCAGCTGCATATTAGTTATAACTTTTTTCTTCCTCGGACATTCCCGTTACGTCGAGTCTGCTTTCATAGCCTTGAGCCGCCATCCGCTTTACTGTTAAGCATTTTGTTCTGCAACCTCTATCTTTTAAAAGTCATTTGGACTGTTCTCGTCCAGTGGGCAGAGGCTCCACTCGTCACGACGTATCTGGTCTGCGCAAGACACGGCAGTCCAGTCACAGTTTGCATTTCCAAAACTTTTCCGTATTGGATGTTATTCTAAAACTACTACTTACGTATTCGTTACGAACCTTATCCTCGAAGATAACAGTATTAGTTTAGCGCAACTCCATCGAACGAAGTCTACACTTACGCTTTTTTTTCTCACCATAAAAAATTACCTGTAAATATCATACAACGTGCGTATTTAACGTCACAGGTATCAAATACAATCCAAATTTCACCACGGAAATAACATCAGACGAACATAGAAACCTCGAAATTAAAAAAAAAAAAAAAGTGCAGCCGTAACTTAAAAAACAGTTTATCGCAGCTCTTCTACTTCTCACAATGTCTTTTCCATAATATTCATTTCGTGGCTTTTTTTCCTGCTCGTCCGCTTCCTTTACTCGATGTTGTGGTAAAACATCAGGAATAGGTTCAGTTTGTTTTACAGTTTGGTTTTCTCTCGCTTCTTTCTCGCTATAAAGCATGGTTCCATGTACCTGTGTTAACTGTTCTGTAAATTTATCTCTGTAAGCTACAAATTTCTTATTGGTACCTGTCTTCATTATTATGACTCTTTTACGGTTACATGTGATTATTCTTTGCATGCAAGTATCATACTGTCTGTAACATGCAACATTCTTACTCAGGGATTTGGTCCATTTTTCTATGTATAATATGGTGCTTAGGCTCAAAATTTTCCACTTACTGTCAGTCTTACGTGAAATATTACCTTACGTTACAGATTATATTAAAATCGCGTTTCGGTTATAATATGTTATTTTCAAGGTCAGTGCCTCCTTACTCTCCTCTTAGATAGCCAGCTGATATTTGCTGATGGCCTTGTAAGTCTACAAGTGCTTAGCAACGTAAATACATGAGGGCAAAGATTCACAGTGGTTTCATTCAGGCCTACAGAATAAAATCTTTTGTTGCTGATTAGTATATCTTACGTATTTGTTATTCAGTAGAACCTTCTTCCTACCTTTCTTTCGACCTTAGAATTTTCGCCAGTATCAGTCAGTACAGCAATCTCACCTGAAAACAAAGAGAAATAATTACATATTAGAAACCTGTTGCCTGCAACATCCCTGGTCGTTTCAGTCGCATATGTCGCTTATCACTGTGCTGCTCTGTCACTGTCAAGGAAATAAAAAATGTCATAATGGTGAACTTGAGGACGCAGTGAATCATCTAGGTTATGTTATGCAGTAAAGTTAATAGCCGCTATCTGCCATTCTTCTCTCAGACTGTGTTCACCAACGTAACAGACGAAGTGGGCTGCATGACGCGAGTATCTTTTTCACATTCTTTTGTTCCTCCTTCCCCACGTATATCAAAGAATATTACAAATATTTCGTATAACACGAACAGAATGCGCAAAAGTCCGCTTTTCATTACATAGGAGATACAGAATGTAAAGGTCGAGGAAACAAAAGGCGTTACAACTTTACTTCAACTCTGGCCACAACAGTAAAACGTAATTACACGTTCCACTCCACAGATGCTGTTTGCAATGCGACATTACTGAGACATACGAGTTAATTTTTGCAGCTTGAACATCTCGTTAACAGCAGAGTCATGTAAAACATGTGCATGTGCTCACTTCTGCTAGAGAAGATCGGCACTGATGAAAAAACGGCCGTAATATTCGGGAATTGTCGAATGCTCTTAATTGGGATAGTACAACAAGGGCTGGAGCTTACTCCTTGTGAATATCTGCCGCAAGTCTATCACCACATCACATTGCCTAGGTGGTCATAAGGTGGTTATAAGCACGTGTACAGATACTTACATAACGAAAACAGTGATGGTACAGTCACTTTAAAAGAAGTTCTTCCTTGAATCAATCCACATTCCAGATCAACTGCGGCAGATGTTGCTATGGTTCTTTGATAATAGTAACATAGTTCATAAACTATAATGAAAAACAACATTTATGTGTAGCTTCCAATATTCAGTACTGAAAAGTACGCCAAATTATTATTATAAATACCAGTAACAGCCGCAAATAAAGTGCTAAATCGTAAGCCTTCATAAGTTGTGTCACGACTGCGTAAGCCGCCACAGAAAATTTGAGACTCTTTTCCTTTTATTTCCTTAGAAAAGTATACCCACGTGCCGGAAAGCTGGAAGATCAGAAAATGAAACATGAAAAATTTTATATGTAGTTTAGTCACAGTCATCCTGCGTTGCAGCGCTGTTGCTTCATTGGAGGAAAAACTCATTTACAAATATTTCCGGTTGTGCTACAATCACTAAACTTTCAGATGATACAGACAAAACTTAGGAGATATCAAAATTATTTATATATATATATATATATATATTAAATTGAACTTTTGTCCCGAGATGGGTTACATATAGACTACGATGTGGCAAGTGCTCTAAAGTTTGTTAGTAAATATGTTCACGGAATACAGATAATCCCAAATTATGTGAGGTGAAAAATACTGAGCAAGAAAATAAGAAGATTCTCAAGCCATACGATGGGAGCGTGGAAATCCTATAGCTCCTGGAACACGCACTACTCCCTGACGCAGAACAGCTGTTCTGGTTGCCGGTCAGTGGCCGTGCAGGCGCGCGCCAGTTTTCGCAACTGCAAGGCAGCCTGCTCCTCTTTTTAACGTTCGGGAGGTAATTACCCAGAGCTGGGTTAAGGCGCAAGTGACAACTGACTGCTGACAGGGGCGCCAGAGGAGCCAAGGTGCAAAAATTTTTATTTGGTGTGTCATAATTAGTACTGAAAACTGACACGGGTGAAACTGTAGGTATACGATAATACACGTTCCTGTCACATCAACGTGACCAACGCCTGTATTCGACGTCAGCGTGTAATAACCACTCAAAATCTGGTAGACAACGGATGTGTGCCACAGTACAGGTCATAACACACGTCACGCTTATGAACATGTGGCAAGAATTGGAGTACCGTTTCGATATCTGTCGAGCTACAAATGGTGCTCCTGTTGTACAACATAGCATAAATACGTTTGAGCTCCTTTGTAGAATACTGGACAAAAAAGTTATACGCCTTAATAGATACTGAAATACAATGAGATGATAAAACTCATAGAACACCTCCTAATATCGTGTCGGATCTTCCTTTGCCCGCCGTAGTGCAGCAACTCGACGTTGCGTAGACTCAACAAGTCGTTGCAAGTCCCCTGCAGAGGTGCTGAGCCATGCTGCCAGTCAGTTAGTTAGTCACGTGTTCCATAGATCATTTGAACGCCTCTTTCACCGAAATGATGTGGAAAGAGCTTCTACAGCCGTCCTTAATTGCGAAAGTGTTGCGGTGCATGTTTTGGTGCACGACCTCACTTCTCGATTATGTCCAACAAACGATCTATAGTACTCACGTCCGGTGAGACTGGTGGCCAAATCATTCGCGCGAATCGTCCAGAATGTTCTTCAAACGAATCGCGAACTGCTGTGGCCTGGTAACAGGGCGCTTTGTCATCTATAAAAATTGAAGTCCATGCAAATGGTCTGCAAGTAGCCGAACATAACCATTTCCAGCCAGTGGTCGGTTCAATTGGATCAGAGGACCCAAGGACCCAGTCCATTCCATATACACGTAGCTCACGCTATCATGGAGCCACCACCAGCTTTCACAGTGCATTATTGACAACTTAGCTCCATGGTTTCGTGGGGATCTGCACCACACTCGAGCATTTACCAACTGAAGTCGGGACACATCTGACCAGGCCACAGTTTCCCAGGCGTCTAGGGTCCAACCGATATGGTCACGAACTCAGGAAGGGCGCTGCAGGCGATATCGTGCTGTTAGAAAAGACACTCGCGTCGATTGTCTGCTGTCTTAGCCCATTAACGCCAAATTTCGTCGCACTGTAACGGATATGTTCGTCGTACGTCCCACATTGATTAGTGCGGTTATTTCATGCAGTGTTGCTTGTCTATTAGCACTGACAACTATACGCAAAGGCCACTGCTGTCGGTCGTTAAGTGTAGGTCGTCGGCCACTACGTTCTAAGTGGTGAGAGGTAATGCCTGAATTTTCGTATTCTCGGCACGCTTTTGATACTGTGGATCCCGGAATATTGAACTCCCTAACGATTTCCGATATGGAATGGTCTATGCGTCTAGCTCCAACTATCATTACACGTTTAAAGTCTGTTAATTCCCGTCCTGCGGTCATAATCAGTCTGAAACCTTTTCACACGAATCAAATGAATACGAATGACAACTCCGTCAACTCTGCCAATGCACTGCCCTTTTATACGTTTAGTACGCCATATTACCGCCATTTCTACAGGTGTGTATCGCTATTTCATGAATTTTGTCACCTCAGTGTATAAACAAATGTTTTTGTATATTTCTAGTCCGAACATCCTGCATTTCGTCTTCTTATGGAGCACTGGGATAACAGCGCTCGAGATGTAGCCTTTCAGGTGCGATGTATTTATGGCGATGAATATGGTTGAGGTGCCACGGCGCCAGTGTTGCAGCGATATTTAAGTATATCTCCAAAGAAGGACGCCACAGTTAACCGCTCTATACTTCGCATCATGCACTGTATTGGTCTGCATATTTTTGAAAGTAGTCTAAAATGTCGCGGTTATCTGGTTGTGTTCTTCACGACGAGCGAAAACTCTTTTTGTTAATTGTTAGAGCAAATGTGCTCTTGGCGTTACGGCTGCTTAACACCGTCAGCAACTATTCCTCAAATGGGACACGAGAACGAGTTGTTACTGACCTAGAGACAAGTTCTCAACCTCGCTGTCACGGCCTCACGAATAGATGTTGCAAGGATAAATGCGGCTCGCGCGCTGCACACATTCACCGACCATGATTACTGGTTACAAGTAATTGCGGACTTTCTACCTGTACCGGGAAATAGCGAATCATGGAACTTTCAGGTGGTGCCTTTATAGAACGGTCGTAACTCATCTTCACTAAAAATCCCTTGCTTAAATGAATTGTACCACAGTAAAAAATTAATGCTAGCGCTCTGCTTTGAATTTCACGAGACAAAGTGTCAGTAGCACCTAAAGCAATACGTAGGCAAGCTCCAGGTGTCACACGAATCATTACATACACCTGGGTGTTTAGCAGCTTGCTACAGTTCAATTGTATAAACCCGTAAAGATGCGCAGGCTTCCATAAGAATTAAGAAAACCTTTGTTTTCCAGGCAACAGCAGACTTTACTAAACATTTACTTTAAATCCGATAGCGACACATTCAGGTAAGTCTGTCCGCTGTTGCAAGAAATCCAGAAAGAAACCATTCACATAATGTGTTGGAGGACTTCTATAGAACAGACAGTTTCAGAGCCTATGCAGAATGTCTTCCAAATAAACAACTTTTCTAGTTTATCGTTTCAATTTCAAGGCTCTATCCTCAATGCCTGTAGTAAACTATTTAAGTAATTAAAAATATTTCACCGGTACTGATTTCCAGGAGGCGATTTCAAATTACAGAATGAGTAGATACTTGCGAAAAAGCTTTTTGCACTTTGGAAACTCAGAGATAAGAAGGAACATTAAAGTTCAATGGAATGCTCATAAGCTATTCGTTCTGTCGATGAGCGTCAATAAGCAGAACAACAGAGCATGAATGAACTGACTCTGACGTGCAGGAACACGAAGATATTTACATAACTTGTTCTCTGTCGACAGCAATCTACTGAAGGACGTGTGTGACGTTTCAGCAAGACCTTCGTCACTCCTTAGGCGCCTGATCTGAGGAGGCCGCTCTTGTAACTAACAGACGGCTGGCCAAATATACAGAACATCTACCATGTGTGCTTGATTATTCAGACATGAACGAAATATAGTATAACGTCGTTTCCATGGCTACTAGTACCAGGAGCAGCATCCCGTACTAACACAGCGAGAAGATAAGGCGATGAAGGAAGAAAGGAAGGAAGATTGGGTTTAACGTCGCTTCAACATCGAGGTCATTAGAGAAGGAGTACAAGCTCGGGCTGTGTCAAAGATCGAGAAAGAAATCAGCCGTGCCCTTTTCAAAGGAACCATCCCGGGATTTGCCTGGAGTGATTTAGGGAAATAACACAAAATCTAAATCTGGATGGCCGGACGCGGGTTTGAACATATAATGTGGTGAAATATACGGGCTCTTCCATGCAAATGTACACATTTAACACTGCACAACAGGTCCAAGCCATCGAAACGAGGCGACAGCGCGAAAAGACAGGAGACAGCGTGAAATGATACATGTCTAACATTTAACTTTTTTTACCTATCATGACACAGAACCACTCCTGGAAGAAAACTAGCCTTCCAGCCGGTCCCAAGCCCTGATAAAGTAGGAGGATTAATCGTTGGGCTAATCATCCAACATTGTAAAAAACTGACGGGTTCCTATAACTCACACCCAGCCTCGGATTGGAATGGGTCTAACGGAAAACGAGCCAATCTTATGAATAAAGAACTACGAATAGCTACATGGAACGTAAAAACACTGTACGCTGCAGGACAGACAAAGATATTTAATGTAGAACTAACAGAGTAAAAGATGGATATTACAGCCCTGCAGGAGATAAGATAGCCTGGACAAGGTATGCACAGAGAAAAAAACTACACGATCATATACGGCGGAAACAAGCATGACCACCACATATTTGGGATAGTATTAGCGGTTCATAATAAAATAATGGCCAAGTGATGACACTACAAAATGTCTATGAAAGAATATGCTACATCAGAATCAAAGGGAAATATAGAAACATCTCATTAATAAGTGTCCATGTCCCAACTGAAGACAAGGAGGAAGACATAAAAGACGAATTCTATGACACGTTAGACCAGGTGTACTCCAGATTACCACAGTACGACATCACAATTGTGCTGGGAGACTTAAATGCCAAAACAGGACAAGAACAGCAATGGCAATCATATACAGGTTTGTTCATCCTTCACACTGAATCAAATGATAATGGTATAAGGCTTGTCAACTTCGCCAGAGCTAGAAACATGAAAATAGCAAGTACATCATTCCCGCATAAAGACATACATAAAGCAACATGGACCTCACCGGATTGATTAACTAGGAACCAAATAGACCATGTTTTGATAAAGAAAAAATATAAAAAAGTAATAACAGATGTTAAGACAATGAGAGGAGGCGAGATAGGATCAGACCATTCTCTTGTGCTAATAAAGATGAAAAAATCATTACCAAAACCATCAGGTAAGAACAACAGTGGTAAAAGAACCCAAAGAGTAGATGTGAGTAGGCTAAAAGAGGAGGAGGTGAATAAATAGTTTAAGATTAAGCTTAAAAATAGATTCGCTGAATTAGAGAATGACAACAGTAGAAAAGAAGATATCAACACAAAATGGAAGAAGATGACAACTATTATGAGGGAGACAGCGCATGAAGCACTAGGAGATAATAATAATAGCAATATAAAGCGCATATCATGGTTCAATGGAACATGCAGAAAAGCAGTACAGGACAGGAAGAGAGCCAGACAGGCAATGATGAACAATAACAGCCATGAGAACCACACACGGGAAAGCCACGAGATAAATGAAGAGCATAATAAGGCAAGAGAAAAGAGCATTCATAAAAAGATAGGGGGGTGAAGCTTATTTTCGACCCTAAACTAAGACCATCATTTAATGGAGCCAGGTGGTAAAGAGAGTACAATCCTGAGAATTTCTTCATTATTGAGAACATTTCTGATCATATTAAAAAAGCAGCGTGTAGCCTCTAGAGTTGTGCGATTAGAAAAAGTGCCCTTCAAACGCCGTTTTAATTTCAAGAAAACAAAATGGAAGGCTTTCAGAGAAGAACTGGCTCTCGAAGATGAAAACAAAGAGACAGGCGAAAAAAAAATCTACAAAGAATACGTCAAAGTTGAAGAAAATATGAAGGAGTCATATTCCACGTGGACGCAGGACACAATTTATATCTGGCCTTGACTCAGGCTGACGAGAGCTTGTGAACGATTATCGTAGATAGTACAACGGCAGATCCTTTACCAGCATACAGCTGAAACGGGAGAAAAACTACTCTGAAACGTAGCTGGACAAAGAAGTGTAAAATGTTATAAACCTCAAACAGAATAGCCGAAGAGCGTGGAAGCTGATAAAAGTCTTAGCATCAATCGTACGAGTCCGCCGTTGAGCACCAACCTTACTCCGAACCAGATTGCTCACAAAGACAAGATAGAAGGCCACTAGACTGAATCTGAAACGAAACACAGAAGGAGAGACCGAATTTCGAGAAACTCCATTCTCACCTGAAGAACTGCAAAGAGCAGTGCGAGCATTGAAATAAGATAAAGCAGTGGATCTTGAACACACGAATAGAACAAATGAAGCAGTTGCTCGATAAACTAGTGAATGATGAGGATGATGAACAAATGTTTGGAAACATTTCTGGTTCCTAAACCGTCAGGAAAACACAAGCAATAGCATTACTGAACCGAAAAATTTCTGTTCTGTTTCCTTAACCTACTACCTAAATAAGCTGCTTGAAAGAATGAAGTCTGTCAAAAATAGCACCCAAGATCAGTACAGAACGTATCCTTGAACAAGCCGGTGATAGCGTGGGGCAATCGTGTTGTAATCAAATTAAACCTGACTCAACATAATGAATGCGGTTTCGAAAGGAGCTAGATAACTTCTGTTGTTGTTGACCTTCCAGCTGCATACGATACAGTATATCACCAACAACTCGTCACGAAAGGCTATGAAATATCAAAAGACATTCCACTGACTTACATGTTAAGAGGCATGCTGAAGAAACGAAGATTCTACGTAATTTTCCAAGGGAACAAAAGGTGATGGGACAATCAAAAAAATGGATTACCCCAAAGGAGCGTTTTTCCCCTTATTCTGTACTATATGTGCCACACCAGCCAAAAGTAAAAAGATTCTTATACGCAGACAACAGCGCTGTTACTATACAAGGACGAACGTTTGAAGAGATTGAAAGAAACCTGACGGACGCTTGATAACTTTGGAGAACTACTGTTGTTATGGTCCTCAGTCCGAAGACTGGTTTGATGCAGTTCTCCTGCTGCTGCATCCTTTGCAAGGTACTTCATCTCCGGATACTAATGCAATTTACATTCTTCTGAAACTGCTTTCTGTATTCGTCTCTTGGTCTCCCTCTACAATTTTCACCTTGATGCCTTAGAATGTGTCCTATCCACCGATCCCTTCTTCTAACCAGGTTGTGCCACAACTTTCTTTTCTCCCCATTTCTGTTTAGTACTTCCTCATTAGTTACGTGATCTACTTATTTAATCTTCAGTGTTCTCTGTTCCCTTTTGTCTAAACCGTTTATCGCGCATGTTTCACTTATTTATATGGATGACTACACTCCAAACAAATACTTTCAGAAAAGACTTCCTAACACTTACATCTATATTCTTCTATGAGGAAAATAATCTGAAGCCTAAGCTAGGAAAAAACTCAAGTGTGCAGAATCCAACTGCTTAGTGGAGAAGCCACAAGACAGTTAGAAACAGAACCGGGAGGGTACAGACTAGAACGTTGCACCAACATGGGATTCAGCCTAGACCGCTCACTGTCATTTAAAATATCTGCACTGAGCTTAAAGGAAAAATATGTACTTGCTAGAAACAATGTTACACGTAAACTTGCTGGATCAACATGGGGAGCGCAGATTGAAGTTCTGTTTCGCAGCTGGAGAATATACGCCACCAGTATGGAAAGCGCCTTGGCATTCCTTCCAAGTAGAAGATGCTTTGAATGAGGCTATCGGGATTTTCGTTGGATGTCTGATGTCTACATATGTCCACAATATCTACTCACTTGCGGCCGCAGCACTACCAGTTACCAGACGCAAAGTAGTCGGTGAAAGTAATGTGTGGAAGATTGTTAGCTGTCAGACCGAGATGAGGGAATAACTCCCTCAAAGTATCGGGAGCTGAGGTGGGGCGGTGGGTGTTCCTCGAGCAGCTGCTGGCAGCCCCGAGAGCGCTGGGGTGAGTGCAGATAGCTATGTGGGGCGGCCCGCGTGGGCGGCGGCGGTGGCGGGCTTTCACCCGGCTGTGCCCGCGGCTACGGCTGCAGCTGCAGCTGCGGAGATCACTGCCAAGGCCGGCACGCCCACCTCAGGGTCGCTGCGGTCGCGCCTCGGCTGCAGCTGGCGACACTAGCGCTCACTCCTGCTACCGTCTGCGACTCTCGCCGTACCAGTATCGAAATAAAAATCGAAAAACGAAAGCTCTACTGTTTTATGAAATGATTTGTCTAAAAGTAAGAAATAAAACAGGCTAGAGAAATATTTACATTTGACGTGCCTGAATTTGCTGTACAAGATTTCGAGCATCATGTTTTTATTTTATTTATTTATTTATTTTGAGTCATCAGTCTTCTGATTGGTTTGATGCGGCCCACCGCGAATTCCTCTCCTGTGCCAGCCTCTTCATCTCATAGCAGCATTTGAAACCTACGTCCTCAGTTATTTGCTGGAACTACTCCGATCTCTGTTTCCCCTACTGTTTTTAAGCCCTACAGCTCCGTCTAGTACAATGGAAGCTATTGCCTGATGTCTTAACAGGTGTCCTATCATCCTGTCCCTTCTTCTTGTCAGTGTTTTCCGCATATTCCATTCCTCGCCTGTTTATTCCTTACCTTATCAGCCCACCTAATTTTCACGTCTAATGCTTCTCTAATCTGTTTTATTTCTTAGTTGTACACTCATCATTTCACGAAACATTTGTCCTACTTTCTATTTTTTTATTTTCAAATTTTGTTCAGGAACCATCAAATATAAAATATTTAAACATCGATCGGTATTTTATGATTATTAATAGATGAAAAGAAAGCTAAGAAGTTTCGATTCGAGCTGTAATTTGATATTTATTTTATTGTTTCAAGACGAAAGAAAAGAGTGACACATTTTCTGCACCAATGCAACATTTTATGCGCAAAATAGGTAAGTCGTTTTTTTCACTTCATCTAAATAACTAATAGCAGCTGCTGTAGTGGGACGCGAAATTGAAGCGTCACCCATCCACCAGTGTCAGCCCAGTTTGCAGGTGACTATAAGTGTAATTTAGTTTGTTCATATATTTTTTTTATTATTTGTAATAGATATGAATTATCTAAAAGTTTTGTATTTTTTTGTGTGTTTCATGTACGGAGAGGGCGGCGCAACGAACGGAGACAGCATCTTCGTTGCCGCGACCAGAGAGGAAATTGCTGGCCGCTATACGTCGCGGGTCGACAGCCGAGGAGCAACAGAAGATCCTGGAACCGAGTTGTTGCGTCGTGCTTCTAAAAATTAAAAAGAATGTTTTATACTCTTTTTTGTATAACAATGACGTCATAGAGATCTTAATCTTATTGAAAAGTCAGTCCTAATCTGTTAAGCCTGAGGTTCAGAACGTCTGTATATAGAAAGTTAATAAAAACGGTGTATACTACTAAAGTTGAAACACGTGTTCTGAAGAATTATTTATGAAGAAGTATGTGAATTGATTAATAGTATATTGGACAAGATTATTGTGGTCATCGCAACTTTGAATCTAAAAGGTTTAGTCAATGTGTGATTTTGATATCGATCAAGTCAAGATAAAGTGTGTCAATATAAGTTCTGAGGAGAAACAAACGAAATTTAAATCGAAAAGTTCACGCAAACCAATTGGCCCAAGTGACGAAATTCTTTGCATACGACTCGACTGATGTTTTACAGTTTCGTTCAAGAACCATTCTGTGACAATTTAAAAAGAATATAAATCATTCTGAAGTGGGTTGTAACTGACGTAGGTGACGAAGTCTGCACATGGTCATATGATAAACGAAAGTCATTCCTAAACAAAAACAAAACCACGTCGTTACACTACACCGTGGCGACCTTAGAAACAGGACTTGTGTGCAACTAAGGCACACAGGTACGAAACAAAGCATCAAGAGTCCTTCTGAAGTCAACGCGAGTTCTCGTGGAGCCTTCACCAGCCAGCGGCGACTTCGCGGGTGTGGGCATCTGACGGAGCGCAGCCAAGCAGTACGGTCACGCAGTTGTTCCACGAGAAGGCGCATCTGTTGGGCAGCAGCTGAACGCTGCAAACCCCGACAACCTTTTTTCTCCCTAAACTAATAGGCCCAGTACGTCAGCTGCGGGGTGTTCCTCCGGCTGGTATTAGAGGTGTTGCTGAGGGCTTCGCCTGTCTACGACGGTGCCGGGCGTGGTTGCAGCCAGTGACGTCTCAGGTGTTCGACTCAGCGTCCTGCCGGTTGCGGAAGCGGGGTTGCAGCATCTCAGCGGCTGCATCGACGGCTGTTATATCTGCAGCCCATAGCAGCACACTGATCACCGAGAACTACAAACTACAATATTAGTGTCCGGTGAGTTTGTTTCAAGTTGGAAGTGCAGTGTTGTACATAGGGAGTGTGCTTTTACAGGATTGTTGATTACAAGTCTGCGTGTGTAACTAGTTAATATCTTACAATAATGTCGGGAAGTGAAATGTCAGACGAAGAGCAGTCTATGTCCAATAGGAGCATGAGATCCCTTTTTAGGGCGATCGCTAAATTAAAACAGTCTAACGAAGAATCTATGGCTAGATTAAAACAGTCTAACGAAGAATCTACTGCTAGATTAAAAGAGGAACTAAAACAGGAGTTAAAACAGTCTAACGAGGAATCTACTGCTAGACTTAAAGGGGAGCTAACAAAATCTACGGACAGGTTACAGGAATATCTTAATGAAACCAGCCGAGAATTAAGTGATAAAATAGAGTCTTCTAAAGTTGAAATGCAGGAAAAACTAGTAGGACTTAGTAATAAGATTGCTGATAATTGTAAAAGGTTAGAAGAACATATCCAGGAATCACGAGAGGAAAAAGCTCGCATGCGAAACGATATTACTGACTTAACCGAGAGACTAGATAGTGTCAATATCTTAGTTGTAAATGAAATACAGAAAAATAACGATATGTTACGAGATGAATTTTCTATGCAAACGGAAACTGTTCGTAGAGAGTTATTGGAATCTATTAAAGAGGTCTCTACCAAACCTGTAGAGATTTCTTCAATAGATAATGTAGAATTAGAGACATTAACTCATCAAGTAGAAAAGGACCATACCGAAATCGAAAACATGAAATTTTTAATTACTGAAATATGCAGTAACCTTGAGACTGCCAAAGATAATAACATTGACGAAGGTACAGAGCGTTCACATCGTGAACACAGTGAAGAATCGATATTAGCTAATCGCGTTTCCAATACAGAAATGCGAATACAGGAAATTACTAAACGGTTATCGGAGTTAGATAATAACGAAAACATTTCAGATAGCAGAGGTAATAACATAATCAGAGACAACAGTCGCATCGAATTTGCTAGCTCGGACGACAACAATATGAATAAAGAAATCACGGCAAGCCAATCCGATGCAACTCCGTCTCCGCAATCTAAACAAAATCCGACTATTTCTCTCGCAGAATGTCTGAATGATATAACGACAAATTCAAATGTAGCAAGTCGATTTCCTGTATTCAAACCAGGAGGTGAACTTCACCCTATAATCTTTATAAAAGCTTTTGAAACATCATTATCTCCCAAATGGAGTAATGAAAAACGCATTCAATTTGTAATAGGACATTTAGAAGCAGAAGCTGCGGAATGGGCAGTACTGCATAGAACTGAATTTAGGGACTGGGATGATTTTGTTAAGCAGTTTAAACAACATTATTGGTCAAGAGGAAAACAACAACACTTAACTTTAGAGTTGTTAGACCCTCCTCCATATTCTAAGCGGTGGGGAGGTTATAGGAATTATTTTGAATGGCATTTAAACCGTGCTAAATCAATTGAAGAACCAATTATTGAAAGTCATTTAATACGAGTCCTAATTAGTAGGTTACCGTATTATGTAAAGGAAAGAATGATAGAAAAAGAATGGTCACAGCCGTGCGAATTGTTAGGATATTTAGAGCAGTTAGATATACTTAATAGAGAAAGGGAAGACGAGAAGTTTAGATTTGGTAGAAATGACAATCCTCGAAATAATAATAATAATTCAGAACAACGAAAAGCTAATAACAACAATCATAGCCGGTTTTGTTATATAAAGCGTCAATCTAAAGATAAAGAGAGCCAACAAAATCGTGGCAATAACTCGAAAATGCGGAAATTACGCAATAACGATCATGAAATAAATCATCCTCAAGTAATTAATGAAGGTCAAGTGGTAGGTGACGTTATCATAGAAAGTTCGGAAAACTAGTAAAGTCCTTTAGTACGGGTCAACTAAAGGGAACTGTTAGTCAAGATTATACAAGACCCAATTGCAATTTAGCATTAAGCTGCCAAAAGGACGGTGACTGGCAACAAGATTTGCTTCAGGAAGACAATCTGATGAGGGAGAATATAACTTATAAACCCGTTATTAAAGGTTATATTAAAGATACCGAAGTAAATATTATAATTGATTCGGGTAGCGAAGTGAGTATTTTATCGAAAGAATTATTCCAGCTTAAAAGAAAATATTGGAATTTCCCAACCTTACCTGTAACTGGGGTGAAAATTATAGGAGTTACTGGTAAAAGAAGTCAGAATATTACTGAGGAAGTTTATTTAACTTTTGAGATTGCTAAACAATTAATTGCTCACTCTGTACTTGTCGTAGCCAACTTAAATGTGGCCCTAATTTTAGGTATAGATTGGCTGTGTAAATATAAAGCTATATTAGATTTTAAAGACTCTTCCTTAACCATCCGTAAGGAGGCATGTGCTTTTAAAGTGAGGTTTTCTGATAATCAAGTACCGGAAAATTGCTACGAATCCTTACAGATTAAGTACGCACAGACCATGAGCCTATTAACAGATTTTAGTGATCTTGAATATGAAGTATACCAAGGTCAGGCTAGTAGCAGTATCGAAACCGAAGTGAAAGAAAAATGTTATTCTACGAATTATCTATCCGAACAAGAAAAGGAAGAGTTGGAATCTTTGTTGTTAGAATTTAGAGCCGTCTTCTCAGATGAACCGGGGAGAATTAAAGATTACGTCTGTAAACTTAAGATTAAAGATCAAAAACCATTCTTTAAGAAACCTTATCCTATTCCAGTACAATTCAAAGAACCGGCTAGTAGAGAAATAAGTAAGATGCTAGAACAAAACATTATCGAACGATCATGTAGCGCTTTTAACAGTCCTTTGTGGGTAGTTAAGAAAGCTACTGGTGGGGTACGACTAGTTCTGGATGCCCGTGAGTTAAATAAAATTATAGAGATGGAAAGAGACAGACCTATTCCTATGGAGGACGTACTTCTTAAGATTTCTGGTTCTCGTTATATGAGTACAATGGATTTAACTGCTGGCTACCATCAAGTAATATTACACCCGGATTCACGGCAATATACGGCTTTTCTTTTTGAAGGCAGATCACATCAGTTCCAAGTTTTACCTTTTGGACTTAATATATCAGTGTCAACTTTCATTAGGGCATTAGATTCTGCTTTGGGTCAGCAATTGTTACAAAAGATTATTTTATATGTAGATGATATTTTGGTAGCCACTAAAACGTGGGAAGAACACGTAACGATATTACGGGAATTGTTTGACCGTTTAATTGACAGAGGAATTACTTTAAAATTATCTAAGTCTTACTTCGGAAAGGAGGAAGTGAGATTTTTGGGGCATATAGTGGACAGTAAAGGTATTAGGCCAGACCCAGCACGTATTGAAGCTATTGCTCGATGCCCGAGTCCTAGAAATCGGAAACAATTGAAATCATTCTTAGGAATGGTAGGATTCCTGAGAAGATTTCTTCCAGGGCAGGATATTGTTAATCCTAAATTACTAGATTTATTGAAAGAGAAGTCAGTATGGCTCTGGGGAAAAGAGGAAGAGGAAGTTTTTAATAAGATAAAAGGAGCGTTAACCGAAGCCAAAATGTTATACCACCCAGATTTCAATCAGGACTTTTGTATGTGTACGGATGCCTCTGATTATGGTGTGTCTTGTGTAATATTCCAAGGTGATCTGACCAATGAAAAGGGATTATATCGGCCTATTGGATTCGCTAGTAGAACTTTAAATAAACACGAAAGAAATTATTTTGTAACCGAGAAGGAAGCTCTCGCAGTGGTATGGGGTTTTCAACGATTTAGAGGATTATTAATGGGAAGAAAAACAATTGTATATACTGATCATCAGGCTTTAATCTTTCTGAACAATTGTCGGTTACTTCACCGTAGACTATTACGTTGGGTATTATGCTTGCAAGAATTTCAGTACGAAATTAGGTATATAAAAGGATCTCAGAATGTAGTTTCAGATGCTTTGTCGAGACTCCCCGTAGGAATGGAGAATATTAATATTGCAGAAGAACCAGGAACAAATTACCATGTTTATTTTCTTTTAACTCAGGAGAACGAACGTAAGGTTAAACGGCTAGTAACTGCTGTTAAGTGCAATCAAAGAAATGACGATCAATATAGGGACCTTATACAAAACCTTAATAATGGGGACGAAACAGTTAACACCCGGGGTGTGTGGTTATATTTTAACGACTTGTTGTATTGGAAAGCACAGAGGGAACACCAGAGATGGAAAATCTGCATCCCGAAAACTGTTGTAGACGAGTTAATTACTTATATTCATGAAGGTTATGGGCATTTTGGAATTCATAAATGTATTAAACATCTAATGAAGTATTATTATTTCAAAAATATGTCCCGTATTGTGAGAAGTATTATTAGGGCTTGTGAAACCTGTCAAAAGGTTAAAGTTAATAACAAATCTAAGCGTTATAAATTATATGCTGTAATTCCTCGAGGTCTGTGGGATCTACTGTCATTAGATTTTTTCGGCCCTCTGCCTCGTAGTTCAGGAGGATTAACTTATGTGTTTGTTGTAATGGAATGTTGGTCCAAACATGTGAAGCTATATACTTTGAAACGAGCGAATACAGCAAGCGTTATACGCTGCCTCACCCGAAATTACTTTGTTAACTGGGGCATTCCTAAACGACTTATGTCTGACAACGGTAGTGCCTTTATTAGTCAAAGATTTCAAGATATGATAAAACAATATGGGATCAAACATATCTTAATTTCGAAATATCACCCTCAAAGTAATTTAGTAGAAAGAGTCATGAAAGAATTAGGACGATTATGTAGAACTTATTGTGCACATAAACATACTCGGTGGGCCAAGCTAATGCCTGAATTCGAAAAGATATTAAATGAATTACCTCATCTAACGACGGGATTATCACCTATAGAAATTTTAGGCAAACGAATTATAGGTGAGCCTTTACTAGCTGCTCTACCTTGGCCACCAGCAAATGAGATCCAACAATGCATCCCAGACGAAAAAGTTTGCGAACAGATTATTAAAAATGCCGAACGGAGAATTAAGAGTTATAATCAACATGCTATAGAACCCTCATTTCAGGTAGGAGATCTTGTGCTAGTACGATCTCATCCTAAAAGTTCTAAGATCGCTAAGGAATGTAGAAAATTCTTCTTTATCTTTGAAGGTCCATATGTTGTACATAAAATTGTACATCCCAAAGCGTTACTTCTTATGGAACCTTCATCAGGTGTAATTAAAGGATTATATAGTGTTGATCAAATGAAACCCTTCATTCCTAAATAAGTTAATATTTAGTATGTGTTACACACGGAAGAGCGTTCATAGTTTATTCATGTGAAGTTTCGTGAGAGTTACTTATTATTTTTAAAGAATATAAGAGAAAGCTTAAACAAGTGTTCCACAATAATCTACTGGTACTTCAAAAAGGAGAAAGATAACCAAAAGGGGGATTTATATGGAAGAAATTTTGCTATTAGGTCAAGAGGAATTTTGTATATTTTATGTTTACTCGGATAGTAGGAACCAAAGGGGATGGTCAATAATTTTAGGGACCATGGGCGTCCAGAGCTATATGGCTCACGAGAACATAGCAGAGTGCCTTTAATAGAGGTTTGTAATAGTGTTAATATAGAACACACCAAACGGGGCTCTCTCGCATGTTTCTCCTAAATAAATTGCCATTACCCAACAAGGTGTCCGAAGGCAAAGAAAGCCGTGCCGAGATGCTAAAGAAAGTTTGTTTGATTTCTTCTTGACCTCAGGCATAAACAAGGTATTAGGGAAAAGAATGAAGTAAAGTAGGTAGTACTATTAGTTATTGTGAGAAACTAATTAGTAATGTACATTTTAGGAAAGAGTAACTCTAGTAAATGAATAAAACTGAGACTAATTTATCACAATTTGAACGCTCTGTCCTAATGTAACAACGTGAAGGAACGAACTAAATTGTTACTTACTAGCAACTATTAAATGAAGAGGAATAATCTCCATATATTCGGTTATGAATTACCACAATGGCACAATTAAGGGTAAATGACAAATAGTCGCGACAATATCGTATTAAAAAGATTAAATCTATCTAAGAGCAAGGGCTCTAGGTTAAGTAAAATGTGAGGGAAATGTATTAACAGTTAAATATTGTATATTGAAAAGTTTTATTTATCGGTTAAAACCTGACAAACTGAGCTTGTGGGTGGGGTATGTAGTGGGACGCGAAATTGAAGCGTCACCCATCCACCAGTGTCAGCCCAGTTTGCAGGTGACTATAAGTGTAATTTAGTTTGTTCATATATTTTTTTTATTATTTGTAATAGATATGAATTATCTAAAAGTTTTGTATTTTTTTGTGTGTTTCATGTACGGAGAGGGCGGCGCAACGAACGGAGACAGCATCTTCGTTGCCGCGACCAGAGAGGAAATTGCTGGCCGCTATACGTCGCGGGTCGACAGCCGAGGAGCAACAGAAGATCCTGGAACCGAGTTGTTGCGTCGTGCTTCTAAAAATTAAAAAGAATGTTTTATACTCTTTTTTGTATAACAATGACGTCATAGAGATCTTAATCTTATTGAAAAGTCAGTCCTAATCTGTTAAGCCTGAGGTTCAGAACGTCTGTATATAGAAAGTTAATAAAAACGGTGTATACTACTAAAGTTGAAACACGTGTTCTGAAGAATTATTTATGAAGAAGTATGTGAATTGATTAATAGTATATTGGACAAGATTATTGTGGTCATCGCAACTTTGAATCTAAAAGGTTTAGTCAATGTGTGATTTTGATATCGATCAAGTCAAGATAAAGTGTGTCAATATAAGTTCTGAGGAGAAACAAACGAAATTTAAATCGAAAAGTTCACGCAAACCAATTGGCCCAAGTGACGAAATTCTTTGCATACGACTCGACTGATGTTTTACAGTTTCGTTCAAGAACCATTCTGTGACAATTTAAAAAGAATATAAATCATTCTGAAGTGGGTTGTAACTGACGTAGGTGACGAAGTCTGCACATGGTCATATGATAAACGAAAGTCATTCCTAAACAAAAACAAAACCACGTCGTTACACTACACTGCACGTGAAATATTTCAGTTTTCCCTCAAATCACTAATTAAGTCAACTAAAGAGATATTATGAATTTTATTTAAACGATGTATTAAACATAATGGTCAGGAAGATCCGTTGTCGAGGAAGATGCGTTGTCGAGCGAGGAAGTTTAGTCATCTACGAAAAAACAAATTTCATTCATTTCACTAGTTTCAGAGATTCTGAACTGTTTCGAGGAAGGCGAAAATTTTGGCCTTAAAAAAAAATCCCTAACATATGTCTGCCCCTGATTAAAACTGTGGTTTTTAACATGCTAGTGGGCACTTTAGAGATGTATACCACACTTGAATTACACGTTTTTAACGACATTTCAGAGGGACATAGAAACTTTAAAGACGACGACCTTGACGCAGTGATAACACCGGTTCCTGTCAGATCACCCTTAGTCAAGCGCTATCGGACTTGGCTGCAACTTGGGTGGGTGACCTTCCGCCTCCGCCTGGCGCTGTTGGCAAGTGGAGTACACTCAGCCTTTGTGAGACCAAATGAGGAGCTGCCTGACTGAAAAGTGGCGGCTCTGGGAACGGCCGGCAGGGCGGTGTGCTGACCACATGACCTCCATATCCGCATCCATGAGGTCTATCGGCTGAGTATGACACAGCGGTCAGTCGGTTCTATACGGTCTTGCGAGGCCTGTTCGGACGGAGTTTAGTACGGAGACTAAAGCGATCTGTTGCCGCAGACAGCATAGCTCTTTGTTGGCAGTGTGCAGACAGCCACGTTTTCACGACGACATCTGACCTTAAATGTCAGACGGCAACTAATTTAAATTAGACCTTAATGATGTATAAAGATACAGGTATTGATACCTATACGAGTATCGAATCTTACCCTTAACCAGGTCGATTTTGAGGGACTATTCACAAAGTTTTGTCTCACTTCTTCTACGACGTTGTCCGACGCACAAGGACGCCTGAGGATTTGTTATTTCTTGCCGAACACCCTGTTTCAATAAAACACTTCTGCCAGTAATAATTAGCAAATCTATTAGGAAGATCTTTACCACACTCTGTACGAAAATTAAGTTGTACAGTTTACGTAGACTTCGACTCTTCAAACCAATATATACAGGTGTTATTTACTCGTATGGTGATTTTATACAATAGACAGTTAATACAAGGCAAGTGATTTTATACAATATACATATGATATAAGACAAGATTAAACCTTAAAGTCCGTGTTTTTCAACCAATTAATTAAGCTGGGTGTGAGAGTGAACAAGTCGTCGGAAATTCCAGGGTATGAATGAAGTGGACAGCGTTGGACTAAATGTTCAATTGTCTGCTCTTCTTGATTACATTCACACATTAGTGAACTGATGCAGCCTCATTTGTACCTGAAGTAGCTACAACTATGTCCAGTCCTTAACCTGTTGAGGTGGCACCAAAGGTTCCTAGGTAGGTCAAAACCTTTTGGCTTCTTTGTGGGATCAAGGTGATGTTTTTGTTGACCATTCATGCTTCCAGCTTTCATTTAGATCAAAACCATCCGCGATGAGTTGTCCTGCGGTAACAGTTGCTGGTCTTCTTGATCGCAATCGTTGCTGTGACGTATGACAGAATTCCTGGTGCAGTGGTAGATAGGGTGATGCAGAGATTTTCTTGGCCTCCCTCGGTAGAGCTTGTTTCCACCGTAAGTGAGGTGGAGGGATGTGACTCAGTACAGGTAACCAGTGGCATGGGGTTGATTTGATGGAACCAGTAATGCGCTGCATATACACAGGTAGGACACTCAGAACCGGTAAAAGTAACCATCTTTGTTGCAACTGCCGTTAGTGCTTGAGGTGTAGCGAATCTGTCCTGGCGTGCCGCGTGAGTTAAAACTTGTTCTAGTTTCCTTCAAGATGACACCGAGACTAAGTCGTATGAGTAAGTTTGTGCGAATTTTCGAAGTCGTAAAATCCTTTTTGAAACACCCTGTAGAATCGTCAGGACGGCCAGACAGCTTATAAAGGAGCGCTGTTCTTCCTTCCTTCTTTCTACTGTGCTCACCTGTGAGCGCCACCTCATTCAGGTCACTAACGCGGGTGCTCGTTCCTCGGCCAGCGCATCCGGGCTGGCGCTGTTCAGGGATGACAGCGGTCAGGGCGCCCCGCCCCGCCTTAGCACGCTAGGGGACGGAGGACGCGGCTGAGTAGCGACTGGCTGGGCGCCGGTTTCTCTTCCGGCGAAGCGCTGTGCCGCGCCGTGCTGGTCACGCGATTCCGCCCTGCGCGGCTACGCGTTCCGCACTCACCTGCAGCCGCAGCGCGTCCCAGCTACGGCGGGTCGTCACGTGCCGTAGCCGACCAGCCCTTTAGTGATGGGGGCACAAGCTCGGGCTGGAAAAGGTCGAGGCAGGCAATCGCCAATGTCTTTTGCAATGGAACCATCCCAAGATGCCGTAACTGCATCTGTTTTTGAGGCCCTTCTCTTTGGTCCAAATAAGACTTTTTTACGGTAGTAAAAGCCGGAATAACTCCCATATTGCTTGCGTTAAGTGGTTCATGGGAACAATGGAAAACTGGCTGTATCAGAATTTGTACACCACTCCTTCAGAAGGCTATTTCAGAACCTTAACCACCGCATCAGGAAATTCGTTTTACGTGAGCAGGTCGCCTAGCCAATCAGACTGAGACTTATTGTTGTGGTCTTCAGTCCTGAGTCTGGTTTGATGCAGCTCTCCATGCTACTCTATCCTGTGCAAGCTTCTTCATCTCCCAGTACCTACCGCAACCTACATCCTTCTGAATCTGCTTGGTGTATTCATCTCTTGGTCTCCCTCTACGATTTTTACCCTCCACGCTGCCCTCCAATACTAAATTTGTGATCCCTTGATGCCTCAGAACATGTCCTACCAACCGATCCCTTCGTCTAGTCAAGTTGTGCCACAAATTGCTCTTCTCCCCAATTCTATTCACTACATCCTCATTAGTTATGTGATGTACCCATCTAATCTTCAGCATTCTTCTGTAGCACCATATTTCGAACACTTCTATTTTCTTCTTGTCTGAACTATTTATCGTATACGTTTCACTTCCATACCTGGCTACGCTCCATACAAATACGTTCAGAAACGACTTCCTGACACTTAGGCCTACATCTATACTCGATGTTAACAAATTTCTCTTCCTCAGGAACGCTTTCCTTGCAATTGCCAGTCTACATTTTATATCCTCTATACTTCGACCATCATCAGTTATTTTGCTCCCCATATAGCAAAATTGATTTACTACTTTAAGCGTCTCATTTCCTAATCTAATTCCCTCAGCATCACCCGACTTAATTCGACTACATTCCATTATCCTCGTTTTGCTTTTGTTGATGGTCATCTTACATCCTCCTTTCAAGACACTATCCATTCCGTTCAACTGCTCTTCCAAATCCTTTGCTGTCTCTGACAGAATTACAATATCATCGGCGAACCTCAAAGTTTTTATTTCTTTTCCATGGATTTTAATAGCTACTCCGAATTTTTCTTTTGTTTCCTTTACTGCTTGCTCAATATACAGATTGAATAACATCGGGGAGAGGCTACAACCCTGTCTCACTCCCTTACCAACCACTGCTTCCCTTTCATGTCCCTCGACTCTTATAACTGCCATCTGGTTTGTGTACAAATTGTAAATAGCCTTTCGCTCCCTGTATTTTACCGCTGCCACCTTCATAATTTGAAAGAGAGTATTCCGGTAAACATTGTAAAAGCTTTCTCTAAGTCTACAAATGCTAGAAACGTAGGTTTGTCTTTCCTTAATCTAGCTTCTAAAATAAGTCGTAGGGTCAGTATTGCCTCACGTGTTCCGATATTTCTACGGAATCCAAACTGATCTTCCTCGACGTCGGCTTCTACTAGTTTTTCCTCTCGTGTGTAAAGAATTAGCGTTTTTAATTTTTCATTTTACTATTCACGTGTAATATTCGAGTACAATTCACTGCGGCCACCTTGCCAATTAGGATCGTCGCTTCAGCAAAGGCTGTTTGTTCCCGAGGAACGTGATCTGCAGACATGCCCACTATGCACCTGCTGTAGGTAGCCAATACGGAACGTGCGAAGTGCTGACCGCCGCCTGGAGCATTGATTTCACGTTGGACTCTCTCTCTGCGCTGTCAATGACTTGATTCCTTTCCTACTTCTTTTTCCTAGGACTTTGTTTCGACACCGTAATTAACGTCTTGTTATGACCATCATGACTGGCTAAGATTTCACAAGCCAACTTGGGTTAATAAGGAATAAACTCTTTTTTTTCATGAAAATCTACGCCGCATACTTCATCAGCCCCTAAATTATGCCCACACCAGGTCTATCCCCACCAGCTCCCTTCTGCACCTGTGCATACGGTTCACCACGTGCTTTAGAGTTGGTCTTTGTCTGTCTGATGAATAGACTGGTGTTTGTCTTCACGTACATCCATACTCTCCACTGTTCTAGAAGCTGCGGTAGGTACAAAGTCCCATACATACCCAGAGACTCCTCCCTTTCCCATTCCGAAAGAAATTCATTGCGCATGAGGTGCTGCTAGTGGAACACACTGAGGTGACAAAAGTCACGGGGTACCTTCTAATTCGCACCGGACCTCCTTTTGCCCAGTCTAGTGCAGTCTAGTGGCATGGACTCAACAAGTCACTGGAACTCCCCTTCAGGAATACTGAGCCATGCTGCCTCAACAGCCGTCCATAATTGCAAAAGTGTTCCCACTACAGGATTTTGTGCACAAAGTGACCCCTCGGTTACGTACGATATATGTTCGATGCGTTTCATGTCGGGCGATTTGGGTGCTCAAACCTTCGAATAGGCCACACATGGTTTTCTGTTACGTCGTGAGGAGCCACCAACGTGTCAGACATGTGGGACACAGCTGTCGATACGACATATTTTAACTGAGTGTGTTTTATATGCGGGTTTGAGGGAAGATTTCAGTTTCCCACCAGACCTACCCTCTCTTTTAACTAATAATGAGGCGAGTGTCGCTAGAGTTTTACGTTTTTGTGTGATGTCTGGCCTTCTTCCCAAAATATTGGGATTGAAGTCTTAATGTGCTGTCCCGTGGTTTGGTCACCCATTATTTGTAAGTGGTTACTCAGCCACCGTTAATTATTTTTACCTGTTTGTACTGCTATTTTATTTTTAGTTTTATCTCCCTGATTTGATGTGCTGTGTCCAATCTTGCAATTTGAACAATACCCATTCTCTCACAATTCGGCTCTGAATTGAACTTTTGGGAACGGGCGCTGATAACCTCGCTGTTGTGCGCCCTAAAACACTAATAATAATCATCACCATCATCGAACTTTCCAGAATGTTCTTCAAACCAATCACGAACAGCTGTGGTCCTGTGGTATGCGCATTGTCATTAATATAACTTGCACCGTTGTTTAGGGACATGAAGCCCATGAATGGCGGCAAATGGTCACAAATAAGTGGACGCAACCATTTCCAGTTAGCGATCGGTTCAGTTGTACCAGAGGACCCAGTACATTCCACGTTCACACAGCCCACAGCATTGTGGAGCCATCATCAACTTGCACAGTGCCTTGTTGACAAGTTGGCTCCATGGTTTCATGGGGTCTGCGCCGCATTCGAACCCTACCAGCAGCTCTTACAAACTGAAATCGGGACTCATCTGACCAGGCCATGGTTTTCCAGTCGTCTAGAGTCCAACCGATATGGTCACGAGCCCAAGAGAGACGCTGCAGGCGATGTCGTGCTGTTACCAAAGGCACCGGCGTCGGTCGTCTGTTCCCGTAGCCCATTAACGCCAAATTTCTCTGCACTGTCGTAACGGATACGTTCGTCATACGTTTCGGCACACTCTTGACACTATGGACAGCGGAATACTGAATCCCCTTATGGTTTCCGAAATGGAATGTCTCATGCGTCTAGCTCAAATTACCAAGCCACGTTGAAAATCTGTGAACTCCCGTTGTACGGCCATAATCACGCAGGAGACCTTTCACATGAATCATCTGACTAAACAGCTACGCCAATGCACTGCCCTTTAATACCTTGTGTACAAGTTACTACCGCCATCTGTACATGTTCATATCGCTACCCGTTGACTTTTTTTTCATCTCAGTATAATACAATGCTAGGTACTTCATAATGGAAGCAAGACACATTCAAAAGATTCCTCGACACAGAGAAAGGTGCAAGAAAAATATGAGCACCCTATAAAGAAAGGCAGGTAATATACAGTATGTAGAAGTACCGTAAGTGCACTATGTGAACTGGAGCCCAAGAACGTACTGTTCTGTTTAAATACGGTGCAAGACAAGGATGCAATCTTTCGCCTTACTCTTCAGTCTCTAGATCGGAGAAGCAATAGGCGAGATAAAACAAAATATTCTCGAGTTAGTTTCTTTGAGCAAAAGAATATCAGTGATCGGAGTCTGATGACATTGCCATCCTCAGAGAAAGTGAAGAAGAGTTACAGCATCTGTTGTATGGAAGAACCAGTCAAATGAGTACAGAACATGCAGTATTTAGAGTAAGACTAGGAAAGAAGAAAGTAAAGAGGAGTAGCAGAAATGGTGACCACGAGGTAGATAAAGTGAATAAATCCTCCTATATTGGTAGCAAAATAAAACATGACCGAGGAAGGAAGGAGGACATAAAAAGCAGAATAGTACGGGCAAAGAAAACATTCCCACCAAAAAGAAGTATGCTAGCATCAAACATTGATCTTAATTTCAGCAATAAGTTCTGGGGATGTAGGTTTGGAGGCTTTATTGTGTGTTAGTGAATCGTGGTCCGTGGAAAAACCGAGAAAAAAGAAAGGCAAAGCCTTTGAGATACGGTGCAAACCCGGAAAGAAGGAGAGCGTCTGAGATATGGCGCTATAGAAGGATGATGAATCCTAACTGAGCTGATAAGAAATGAAGAGTCGCTCCGCAGACTCGACAAAGAACTGAACATATGGAAAACACTTGCAAAAAGAACGGACAGAACCGTAGGGCATGTATGGCGACATCAGGGAACAATTTATACAGTTCTACACCTACATACTTACTCCACATGCCACCTTACGGTGCACGGCGGATGGTATCCTGTACCACAGCTACTCACTCCCTTTCCCGCTCCACTCGAAAATGGAGCGAGGGAAAAACGACTATGTGTACACATCCGTACGATCCTTAATTTCTCTTATCTTATCTTTGTTGTCCTTGTGTGAAACGTACTTTGGCGGCAGTAGAATCGTTCTGCGCTCAGACGCAAGTACCGGTTCTCTAAATTTTCTCAACAGTGTTTCGCGGAAACAACGTCGTCTTCCCTTCAGGTATTCTCGTTTTAGTTCCCGAAGCATCTTCGTAATACTCGCGTGTTGATCGGTAATAAATCTAACAGCACACCTCTGAAGTGCTTCAATGTCTTCCTTTAATCCGCCCTGGCGGAGATCCCAAACACCCAACCAGTACTAAAGAATACGTCGCACTAGTGTTTCATACGAGTCTCCTTCATAGACGAGCTACATCTCTCTAAAATTCTCCCAGTAAACAGAAATTGACCATTCGCCTTCCCCACTACTGGCCTTACGTGCTCGTTCCATTTCCTTTCGCTTTGCAATGTTAAGCCTAGGTTTTTAACCAACGTGACTACGTCAAGCAGCGCACCACTAATACTGTATTTGCGAATACTACAGGACTGTTTTTCATACTCATTCGCATTAACTTACAATTTTGTAAATACAGAGCAAGTAGCCATTCATAACACCAAATACGTATTCTATCTGACATCCGGTGCCCTCCTACAGCACTTAACTCAGACATTTCCCCGTACGCTACAGCGTCATCAGCGAACAGTCGCAGATTTCTGCTCACCTTGCAGTTAGTCGTTTATGTATACAGAGAACAAGAGCAGTCCTATCATGTTTTCCTGGGGCACTCCTGACAATACCCTTGTCTCTGACGGACTCTGGCCGCCAAGGAACTAGACGGAGCTGTGAGAGTAAAATTTGTAGGGGAAGATAGAGAGTCAACAAATAATTGAGGTATGGTGCAAGAGCTACTCTGAGATGACGAGTTTGACTCAGGAGAGCAATTCGCGGCAGGCTGTATCGAACAATACAGAAGACTGATGAGTCAAAAAAAGTACCGTAGTTGATAAGAAACGACTATAATACAATAGTATACTGCAATTTTTTAACTACTGCGAGAAATACGAATGACGGTATGAAAATCTAGAGGATATTCATATGTCATTTACATGTCAGAGTCGAATGTCTCCTACATGGAAGGACACAAGACAGGGCGGTATATGCTATGATCTCAGTCTCCAATGCGTTTCAAGAGTATTCCCATAATGAAAAGCAAGAAGGCTGCTTTGAAAGCTATTGACAAACTGTGTGGCATGTCGTTCCGCCACCCCCTCCAATACCACTCGCACGTCCCAGTTGGTCTGAATTCCATGGCTGTTTGTAGAACAGAAGCGTCGATCCTATGGTGCATAGAATTAATTGAGCGAATAGACACATGGTGTTGTCATTCATCACTGACTCGGTGACATGGTGAGATGTGCAGGAACGGTCATTTTGTCTACGAACACGAAGAGTAGTCGTAAAGTTTCTATTATCACTTTGAAAAAATAAAATTAGATCATTACTTTTTTTTGCAAGTACATGTTTGCAATCTAGTTGTTTGTTTTGGCACAGTGATTTCAGTGTGCAGCCATATTGTAAACATACACCTGCAAAACAAACAAAAAATTACTTACGTAATTTTCGAGGTGATTACTGAAACTTTATGACGACTCTTCGTATTAAATTAGCGTTAACTCGTCTAAATAAATGTCGAATACCGCTTTCAATATTGCGGCAGTAAACAAGGTGATTTAAAAAGAAAGAACAGATTTCAGTTGTTTCTTACAAACAAACTATACAAGATAGAAACACATTGCGCATGTCATTTGATAGAGAAAGGTTCAAAGTTTCGACACAGCTGCGTTGTTGTTTGTTCATAGCAACTTGGCGGCTACACGACAAGAGAAATCATCTTGTGGGTTGGAATTTGCGCAAAGTCAATCCATTGTTCAAGTGCAACGTGCATTCCGCTGTCGATGCAGCAAGAAGCCGCCTCTGCATAAGCAGCTTCATGACTGGCATAACAAAATCTTGGAAACTGGTTGCATATGCAAAGGGAAAAGCACTGGTAGGGCAAGCACGTTTGGCGAAGCCGAGATACGTTCACACGGAGCCCTCAGAAGTCTACAAAGCGGGCAGGCCAGAAAGTTCAACAACATCAAACAACGGTTTGGTGTGCTCTGAAACAATGCGTGAATGCGAAGCCTTACAAGTTGCAGCAACTGCGTCCTGGCGATCATAACAGGAGGTACGAATTTCGCTTTTCAGTTCTCCAGGATACGGCAGAAGACACTTTTCCGAACGACTCATCTTTCCGGACGAATCGATGTTTCATCTATAGGTTAAAGTAAAGCGCCATGATATAAGAATTTGCTGGTCAATATGAAAGAGACATCCCGAAACTGAAAGTGTTTTGTGCCGATTCTGTGCACAAAGTTTATGTAACTTTCTTTTCTGCGGAGGAAACTCTGACAGGAATGTCATACCTGGACATGCTGCAAAATTGGTTGTTTCCTTAACTTCACGAAGATTCCAATGGTTTCATTTTTATGCCTGACGGCGCACAGCCTCACTTTGTGCCTTGAGGTGCGGCGTTATCTTAACACCATCCCACAACGTTGGACTGGAAGAGATGTACAACAAGATGTTGTTCACTGCATTTGGCCTCCCAGCTCACCAGACCTCATATCTTCCGTTCTTTTTTCTGTTGTGGTTCATAAGAGAGAGAATCTTTATCACGCCTAAGACAGATACTCTTCAAGACCTGAGAAATCGAATTGTTGGAGCTGTGGATTCAATAAACGGGGACCTGTTGATTCGAGTGTGGAATGAATGGACTACCGTTTCGGTGTTTCTTGAGCAACGCACGGTGCTCATTTGAGTGTATTTCATAGTCTGTGTTCGAACATAATACTGAACCTTCCTCTATCCAGCGACATGCGCAATATATTTCTGCCTTGCATTGTTTGTTTGCAATAAAGGACTGAAATCAATTCTTTCTTTTTGAATCACGCAGTACAATTCGACGCAACGGATCCACGTTCACGATTAACTGAAGTTTCGGTATGTTTTAAGCTGGCTCTGATCCCCTAGTAGTTTGTAGTCAGAATAGCTCGTTATGCTGAAGCATGATTCATCTGAGATTTTCTCAAATTACTCTGAGCATTATGGGACTTAACACCTGAGGTCATCAGTCCCCTAGAACTTAGAAGTACTGAAACCCAATTAACCTAAGGACATCACACACATCCATGCCAGGGCCAGGATTCGAACCTGCGACCGTAGCGGTCGCGCGGTTCCAGACTGAAGCGCCTAGAACCGCTCGGCCACAGTGGCCGGCTGAGATTTTCTCCCCTGTTGCCAATAATCCCGATGAACACAATGAACACAACGCCAGAGGTAATTTGGCACAGCAAAGTATGAAATTTACCACGTATAACGGCATGTAGGGTTTCCGAGCTTAGGGTACTGTAGTGAGACACCTTGTTGATGTGTCAGGGTCATTAAGATAATGCGCCTTAAGTAATGGCAAGGTCTGAAGCATTTTTTGCAAGAGCGGCGTAATGGTTCCTTTTCGCCAGCTCAGACAAGTATCAGTCCTCTCTAACCTCCGTACACGTTCCGCACTCTTCGCAGTACACACGCACAACACTTCCTCTGGTAGCTTTCTTCAGTTATGAGGTCACAACTTCTGATTCTGCCATAACACTCTGTAAGTAGGCTGTTTATGTTTTCTTTATGTAAGTTTGATGTTTATGTTTTCTTATTGGCAACGTTACGTAGCGCTCTCTGTATGAAAATCACTGGCTGTGCTGTGTGCAGTATGTGGCTAGTTTGCATTGTTGCCTGCCATTGTTGTCATGAACTGCTATAGCTGGATGTGAACAGCAGATAGCGTTGGGCAGTTGGAGGTGAGCCGCCAGCAGTGGTGGACGTGGGGAGAGAGATGGCGGAGTTTTGATAATCTGTAAGACTGAATGTCAATTATGAATATTAAGGTAAATACATTGTTTGTTCTCTATTAATATCTTTCATTTGCTAACTATCCCTATCAGTAGTTAGTACCTTCAGTAGTTTGAATCTTTTATTTAGCTGGCAGTAGTGGCGCTCGCTGTTTTGCAGTAGCTTGAGTAGGGAAGATTTTTGTGAGGTAAGTGATTTGTAAAAGGTATAGGTTAAAGTTAGTCAGGGCCATTGTTTTGTAGGGGTTATTGAAAGTCAGATTGCGTTGCGCTAAATAATATTGTGTGTCAGGTTAAGCACAGGCTTGTATAATTGTTCTAAGTGGACGTTTCACATGTAAAATTGTTCAAAGGGGACGTTTCATATGTCGATCCTTAGCCTAGGATACCTCACTGGAATCTTCTGAATTTTTCTTGTAGTTTGTGTATTTAGTGTAGATTTTGTTTATTGCTAGTGCGTAATTGTAGAGGGAATCTCCTTTGTAGTTGCAGCCTTTCATTGTTGTACTGTAAAACAGTTGTGGCATGCATGTAGATTTGCACCAAGTATTTCGCAGCTGCAATTAACTAGATATTATTTTCAGTGCTATGTTAATGTGTTCTCCTATTTTTGCTCTTCAAATTGTGTTTTTCTGTGTTATCGTGTGAAATATTGTCACAATAATGGCGTGTGAAAAACGTAACACTCGGCTCCAAAGTAAACTGAGAAACGACAGTGAAGACGAAAGCAGTGTGTTGGCCCCACCATGTAATGAGTTAACTAATATTCAAAGTAGTAATTTGGTAACTGTGCATAGGGAAATGGAGCGGGCGTCAGACAATGGCGTAGGCAGTGAAACAGGTAGTGAACAGGGAAGCATTATCGATCGATCGGTCGGCAACAGCTCGCCTCAGGAATCCGAAATGACAGGACACAATTTTGCAAATACTGTAGATTCAGGTTTTGCGTCCTCACCGTTTTCTCAAATGAGTCAAGACACATTTTCAGCTTGTCAAAATGTGAATGTTGCCGGCGCAAATGCACTGCCGAAAAGAGTAGAGGAACAGATTCCAGACACTAATGCATTGTTATTACAACCAATGCAACAAATGGAACAAAATCAGAGACAGATGGGACAAAATCTTCAAAAGTTAGACACAATGGAACAAAATCTTAAAAAGTTAGACACAATGGAACAAAATCTTCGGAAGTTAGACACCACACTTGAACAAACACGTGAAGATCTAACTACTGAGTTACATAACATTGAATCGAAATGCCAAAAAGTCTGTAATGACGTAAAAACACAAATTTGTGAGCATTTTCAGCCTATTTTTTCGCGGCATGAAAATGCATTACAGAATCACGAAGCAGCCATAAAAGAGCTGCAAACTATTGTTCATGAAAATCATGAGACCTTGCAAGCTAAAATGGACTCAGTTGCATCTACCGATTCGGTTACGCAACTTGCAAAAACTCAGGAAAACTTAAAGGACACAGTAGAAAGACACATGGGGGAAATTAGTTCATTATCAGAGAAAGTAGCCGAACTTTCGGATCAGGTCACTAACTTATCTACAAAGGTAGATGATGATCTGAATGACACAAGACCCATAGCCTTCACTGACACAGAAGAGTATGAACAAATTAGAAAATTCAAACAAAATCAAAATCAAATTAATACACAGTACAAAAGAGAAATCCGGGAAGTACAAGATCAGTTGACACAGGTGATACAAGAATTACATATTTCAGAGGACACTCGCGCTCCAACACGGGAAGAGGAACTTAGAAATACGGAAAAGCCACAAAATAATAACACAGGGCATTTCGGTAATTATGAAAGAAATTGGCAGGGTACACCGAATTTTGAGATGGAACCGCCGACACGACGTAACAATGACCGATATGCTACTCGCCGACACGATGATTTTGATTATAAGCTGTTCATTACTACACGTAAATTCAAAACATTTAAGAATTCTGCCAACGACATTCATCCACAAGCGTGGCTCCATCAATTCTCTCATTGTTTTCCTCCCAACTGGTCATTGGAGCACAGGTTAGAATTTATGTGTGGCTACTTAGAAAATGAACCAGCTGTAAGAATGCGATCGGTCATTCACGATTGTCACAGTGAAGGAGAATTTTACCATGCGTTCCTCTCAGCATATTGGTCACAAGCTACACAAGACCGCGTAAAACATAGCATCATGATGATGAAACACTTTGAACAATCTGAATTTTCCAGTCTTGTCAAATATTTTGAAGACATGTTGCACAAGAATCAGTACCTATCAAACCCATACAGCCCCTCAGAACTCATCCGCATTTGCTTAATCAAACTGCCTGAACATTTACGACATATTATTTTGGCAGGACGTTGCAAAGACGACATTGAAGCTTTTCAGGGATTGTTACAAGAACTGGAAATTGACACAGACAGTCGCGGGATGCGAAAACAGGAAAACAATCACTACAGGTCACATCCGTCTCAATTCCGTGACGACAGAAACAATAAATGGCCACGACAAACCTATTCTTACAACGTAAATCGTGACCAAAACAGACACCACCCATATGATAACCACTGGCAGAGTAATAGTTACAGGGAAAGATCACCTTTCCGCGGTAATCAGAGAAACAGACAATATGGGAACCAAAATAACTATTATCAAGGGAGACAGAATAACTTTAGACGCAACGGTCCAGCACGCAGTTACGACTCAGGCAGAAATTCTCCACCACATGACCGACAAGAAAGAAACTATCGAACCTACCGACATGACGACAGACGATATGATCGTAACGACAGACCTGAATTGCATCAGAACTGGCGAGTTTTAAACAGAGCTGGGCCCTCTGGGCAAGGCGAATTTGTGGAAGTTAGGTCTCCAAATCCCAATAACGACGCGCGCCAACAAAGAGACAATAGGCGATGACTCACACCGTTGGCAGCGACAATACGTACTTATGAAACTGACGACGCAGCTGCCGTAGCTAGTAATTACGTAAAAATGGAAGACATTAGGGACATCTTACTCCAGGAACACGACGTAAAACATAACAACATTGCATATCCTGTGATTCACATTACTGTAAATGACGTAAAATTTACGGCAGTACTTGACTCTGGCAGTCCTATTTCAGTAATTAGTGAAACAGCTTTTAGCAAATGCAACAAATCGAACGATTGCCCCACACTTCCGTTACGTAAGATTAAATTACAAGGTGCAATCTTTGGAAAAAGTGTAGATGTACGCCAACAAACCAATTTAGAATTCTTTTGCCAAAGCCACAGCTTCTCTATGAACTTCCTTATTGTTCCATTATTGTCGACGGAAATTATACTGGGAGTAGACTTTTTGAATGAATATAAAGCAATCTTAAGCTTTCACGATGCTGAAATAAGTTTAGAGAAAGAAGGTAAGTCAATAGCTTTGAAATTTGAAGACTGGCTCTCAAACCATGATGAGGAAATTAATCGGCTTTACGTTCTGTTAGACAACAGTTCGGAATTTTCTACGGAACTAGACACTAACAATCACTCTGCAAGTACTGACAGGGATGACATCGACGGCATATTTGAAATTAATGAGTTAATTCAGAATAAAATTCAGACAATTGAGAATTGTAATGACACTGATAGGCAGGACCTTTTTGAGATTTTACAAGCACATTCCACAGTTTTTACTCACAAAACAGGAACAATTAAGGGGTTTCAATACCAATTTCGTGTTCGTGAGCATACTAAATTTTGTGTTAGACCATACGTAATTCCAGCACATTATAGGGACCGTGTTAGAACAGAAATACAATCTATGCTTGACGAGGGCATTATTGAGCCTGCAGTAAGCTCATACAACAATCCGTTACATGTTGTTGAGAAGAAAAATGGATCGATCAGACTTGTCTTAGATTCAAGACAAATCAATACTATCATTATTCCTGAAACAGACAGGCCGCAGACGATGGAAGAACTTCTTCAAAATTTTAATGGTGTAAAAGTGTTGTCTTCCATTGATCTCAGATCCAGCTTTTATCAGATCGAACTTCATCCAGAATGCAGAAAATACACAGCTTTCCTTTGTTTCGGCGTTTGTTATCAGTTTCGGAAACTTCCTTTTGGTTTGAACATTTCTTCGGCAGCATTCATTCGTGGGTTAAATTCCATACTACCTGAGTTCTTAAAACGTCACATCACCTTATATGTTGACGATATTCTAATAGCAGAAGCTTCATGGGAACAACACAATCGCATCCTCAACAGTTTGTTACGTATTTTTGCAGAATCTGGAATTACAGTTAACTTGGAAAAGTCTGAATTCGGTAGGACAAAGGTGAAGTTTTTGGGACATATTATTTCTTCTGAAGGCATTCAGCCGGATCCTGAAAAGTTAGAAGCAATCAGAGCCATTCCAGTTCCATCCACAAAAAGACAAGTCCGCAGTTTTCTAGGTCTCGTAAATTTTTACCGTCGTTTTCTGAATATGCAAATTCTAGTTACACCAAAACTTTGTTCTCTCACTGGAAAAAATACTATTTGGAACTGGGACGAACAAGCACAGTTGGAATTCAATTCTTTGAAAGAAGCGTTACTTCACGCGCCAATACTAGCTCATCCAGATCTGTCACAAGATTTCTGCCTTAGCACGGATTCTTCCAAAGTTGGTCTTGGTGCCCATTTATTTCAAGAAGCCATAGAAAATGACACTACCATACAGAAAACCATTGCTTTTGCTAGCCGAGTGCTAACAAAATCTGAAAAAAATTATTCCGTTACTGAATTAGAAGCTTTAGCTATCGTTTGGGCATTTAACAAATTTCGTTTCTTTCTTTCTAGTAAGCACGTAAAAGTATACAGTGATCATCGTGCATTACAGTTTCTTATGTCTTCAAAATTAAATCATGATAGGTTAAAACGTTGGGCATTGTTTCTGCAAGAATTCCGCTTCACAATAGTCTACATTCCCGGCAGGGAGAACATTGTTGCGGACGCGCTGTCACGCGCACCGGCTGGGCTTGAGAAAAGTAACACAGAAGGCAACCTCGAGAAAAATTTCAGTATTCTTTACATTCAGAAAGTCGCCTTTGAAAACTTCATCACCACATCTTTAAAGGACATTGCTCATGAACAAGATAAAGATCCGATTTGGAAAGATATCAAAAGTAAATGGCATGAAAAGACACACACTCAGATTCGGCATTATTACCTGGTTAGAAACAACATACTCTTCAAACGCTGCACTGTTGATGACAAGCTATGGGTACTTTGCATTCCAGACGATTTTGTTAATAAGCTCATTTGGTACATTCATTTCAGCTACGCACATTTTGGTCCACGAAAATGTTATCATATTCTTCGAACGACTTGTTATTTTAACAATATGGAAAAGCGAATTCGAAGAGTCTTGTCTATTTGTAAACTTTGTCAAAAGGCGAAACCATCTACTATCTCACATCGTGCTCCGTTGTTTCCTATTATTCCTTCCAAATTAAAAGAATTTGCTGCTGTTGATCTCTTGGGACCGCTTGTCAGAACATCTAATGGATTTGCATACGTTCTAGTCGCTGTTGAACTTACTTCAAAATTTGTTTCTTTCACTCCGTTACGTAAAGCCACTGGACGGTCTGTATCCAACGCCTTTGTTAAAAATTTCTTACGTGAAGTGGGACACGTTAGTAAAGTCATTTCAGATAACGGACCGCAATTCAGATCTGCTGTTTGGTCACGCATGCTTCGGAATCATAAAATCAAACCTGTTTTTATTTCATTGTATTCACCACACTGTAACCCGTCTGAACGGATTATGAAAGAAATCAATAAGCTTTGCAGACTTTATTGTCACAGAAAGCATCAGCATTGGGACAGATATTTACACTTATTTCAAAATGTGCTGAATGAAATGCCTCATGATTCCACTGCTTTACCACCTACTCTTGTACTGAAGAATGTAGAACCTCCGAACAGAATCAGAGAGCTTGTACCTTTCCCGAATACACGTAAACTTCGACACAAAGACATAATTGATTTGGCTCTTAAAAATATAAAATCTGCAGCAGACAAAAGGAGAAAACTACACGGTAAAGCAAATGCAAAGAAATTATGTATTGGTTAGAAAGTTCTCATTAAAGCTCATTCATTGTCACATAAGAAGAAACACTTGAGTCACAAATTCTTTCTAGTTTACAATGGACCTTACAGAATCCGACGTATACCACATGATAATTGCGTTGAAGTTGAAACTCTGCGTACTAGGAAGAGTAAAGGTTTACACCACATTTCTCATGTAAAACCATTTATTGACAGATAATCTGCTTTTTAACTTAGTCTTTGCAATTTTCACTTCACGCTACTTGTACAATTTGTCACACTGAGAAACTGTTAACATGCAACATTTTGGTTTGCTTACGAGTGGATTCTGGATTTGAGGTGATTTCTGTGAGATACCAGATGACTTAGTATTTGGTTTCTTTGACATCTACACGGTTATATTACGACACTACTAATGTGTGACACAATTTACATTGTTGCTTTTGCGGTGTATCTGTTTTATATCTGCACAGTTTTTTCTGAATTCTTCTATAAAGTGAGACATGTTTTAGTGGTGACTTTTGTGCTATTGCTACAAGGAGACAGCCTTTTCCGTAGGACAACAATACGTTACAGCACAGTACTTTCCTCATCACGGCAATAAGCGTAATAACTAAGTTATCTATACGCAAAGCATTTCACTTTGTTTATCATGAGGTAAGTACATTGACTTCTGCAGAACTTAGCTTTCGGAGGACAATAACTACGACACTTCCCAGAGATTATCTTACAGCAAGACGCACATTTAGCGCTACAGGACACGTATTTGAGTGATTAATTTTGTACTTAAAACATTTATTTTTAAAGATTTTTGAATTACAAAGAAAGTTTTTCGCAATACATTTCATTCCATTGCTGTAATCTGTAACACCTGAGGGTATAATTACAATAATCCTCAGGGGGGTACACGCCTACTTTGTGTATCATGTGTTTGGCAAGCACAAGGAGCCCTAGCTAATATGGTATTTGCTTATACAACTTTACACATCGGTACCATATTTCTCTAACACATAAATTACACACCTATCTGATCATTTAACAGAGAAACAAACATCCTTTTACTACGTCAGTGACACATGTTTACGCCATTACAGAGTTGGATTACTTCACACTTAAGAAATTGTACTTTGTCTGTACTTTGTGAACTGTTCATATTTTTTCGGAACCATTGTGATATTATGAGAGCTTTGAATTATGTATTTGGTATGAGATCATGATTTTTAAAGTATGTTTGAGGTAGATGACACTACTGACATGAGCAGAGAATTTTGTTAGGTTTTGAAATTATTGGAGGAAGCTACGACGATTTTGAGATTTGACTGAGGTTTTATGATGTTATTTTTACGACGACGATGTGTATTATGCTGTTGAGGTATGTTTATGTCAATAAAATTCTTGACCTGTGAAATGTTTTTATCTGAGACTGTCACTGTAGCGGAAACTACTGTCGTAAATATTTCCGTAAGAAAGTTAAGTGACCACCTGCACATAATGTGACGTGGGCACCCAGGTGTGTCAGACACCTGGAGAACAAGCCTTTTCAGACGCTCAGGTAGAAAAGAAAGCCATTAGGGTGTGCCAGAGGCACAGGTGGAAGAGAAGGATAATGAGAGGCCTTTACCTCCGTTAATGACATTCCTTTGTAGAGGGCATCGCTAATGCGACACGCTCGTTACTTGAAAACATATGATTTTTGTAATGCGTTGTGGGCACACAGCTGTGTCAAACACCTGGACAATAAGCCATTAGGATGTGCCTTTCATCGCTAATGCGACACCCTCGTTACTTAAAAATTTATGATATTTACTGAAATGCCTAACAAAATGACAAGAAATATTTTTACATCTGCACACCTGATTATGACAAGAGTCTTTGTACGAGAGTTGAGAGCAATTAACTTATGAAATGAAATGTCACATGACTACTGAATGACATTTTTATGCTTTGGTTTGCGTAATTGCTTATTTCATTTGATGTCTGGTTTCCAGCTGTGTTGCAGCATTGCTCTTATAAAATGAAATGCATTTGCTAATGTGAACTCTTTCTGTCAACAGATTTATTAATTAATTATTTTATGATCCACATTCTTTAAAAAGGAGCACTTGGAAAGGAAAGAACAATAAGAAGGAACTAGCAACAGTAAAACAAAATTTTCTTTTCAAGTACATGGTAATATTTTTTTTACAATAAGTTGTTATGGTGCACCACTTTAATTACATAGACATTAAGATGACCACTTTAATTACATAGACATTAAGATGTGAATATGCATTTCCCTTGTCTGCATTGTTGTTTTTACTGTAATATTTTTTCTGCTTGAGCTATGTCATGTTTAGGTATAAGTTGCTGCTGTTTGCCAGGCATAGTGTTATTGAATTTGACTTTTGCTAATTTATGCTGCTAGCTTTGCCAATTTGCATTTTTTTGTCATTTCTGTTTGTGTTGATTTGTTGTGATGCTGCATTGCCTCGTCCCTTGGTATATATATCTGAGCTCAGTAGATTTAAGTTAGCTTAAGAGGGGGTAGACTATATAAGAAACTGACTATGGAGAATAGGTAAAGAATGCATTGCGAAGAAAGATTTGGGCCCCAATGATTATTGTACAATCAGAAATAATTATTTTGAAAGAAATATGAATAGAATACATGAACGAGGTATAGGTAGGATTTTCTTGGAAATAAATGATGAGGTAAGCAATGTGTGAACATATAAATACAGAAAGCATGCTTAGATAGAATTTTTTGGTGGAAGCAAAGGTTGAAATAAGACGAACGATCTATGGAATGAAGGGAGATCTTCAAGCAAAATACTGCAGTAAAAGAAACCCTGTCCTTTCCTCTTTGTTGCTTTTTCCCAATATGTAATTGTGTGTTGTCCTTTCCATTTGTGTTATCCCACTATGTGTTTGTGTACCCTTGTGTATTAGTGTTTTCCTGTCTTTATGTGTTTAGCTGATGAGAGCTATGTTGTAGAATTTTTCTAATACTCTGTTATTTTCTTTGTAAAGATGCTTAGACATTATTTATTCTGTGTTGTTTTAATGCTCATGTGTGAAGTTGAATTTTTAAAAGTGATTCTGATCTTTTATGTATGTACTCATGTCATCATTCCTGTAACACTGATGTATATGTTTATTTCTATTGTTTTGTAAAGCCTGCACTACAAATATTATCTGTATTGTTATGTTTTTAATGATGTATTTTGTATCTTTGTAATTGTATTCTTATGTTATATAATTGTAATTGACACCAGTTACTCAAATTAAGTAACTTGTAAGCATTCATTTCACTGCACACATTTCTGTTGGTCATAGTATATGGACAATATGTGAGAAGTAGGGACTGTTAGTGTTTGCACGTGTGTTAATAATTCAGCAAGGGACTGGATAACAGCATTGCTGGTTCTAAGGACAGTTCCCAAAAACTTTGTGAATGCACAAGTGGTGGTTATGGACTTGCTCTATTATCCGCAAGACTCTTCAATGGTGATTGTGCACCTGCACAGTCACAACAGATGGCTGCTGGCCATCTCTACAAGGACTACAGTGGGTCTGCATCTCTGGTGGCCCACCAATACTCTCTACAAGGACTACAGTGGGTCTGCTCTGTGATGACCTACCTACCAATACTCTTCAACACGCCGACTGACTCTGCTGTGGGTTTGCTCCATTGTGGCGCATTACCTGTCAGCATGTCAAGAGTCAGCACTGTCTTTCTGTTGGAAGGACAACACTACTTCTTCAAGACTGCATGGACATCCACTACTTCCGTGTGCATTGCCTTTTATTGCTCAGACTTTGATAAAAGAAATGGCAGTTTTACTGTGGTGAATGATCAGGACTGTCTTTATTGACTGTGAGAAAATTTTAGCTGTTGACCAACATTGTATTAATAAGTGTGTGCATTTGATATCTTTCTTACTGTAATTATGAAAAATTTTATCAAATCTTTATTGGCCACTGCCCAAAAATGTTTTGTAAAATTTTTTGTGGGGAGCATGGGGGCTATGTAAGTAGGCTGTTTATGTTTTCTTTATGTAAGTTTGATGTTTATGTTTTCTTATTGGCAACGTTACATAGCGCTCTCTGTATGAAAATCACTGGCTGTGCTGTGTGCAGTATGTGGCTAGTTTGCATTGTTGCCTGCCATTGTTGTCATGAACTGCTATAGCTGGATGTGAACAGCAGATAGCGTTGGGCAGTTGGAGGTGAGCCGCCAGCAGTGGTGGACGTGGGGAGAGAGATGGCGGAGTTTTGATAATCTGTAAGACTGAATGTCAATTATGAATATTAAGGTAAATACATTGTTTGTTCTCTATTAATATCTTTCATTTGCTAACTATCCCTATCAGTAGTTAGTACCTTCAGTAGTTTGAATCTTTTATTTAGCTGGCAGTAGTGGCGCTCGCTGTTTTGCAGTAGCTTGAGTAGGGAAGATTTTTGTGAGGTAAGTGATTTGTAAAAGGTATAGGTTAAAGTTAGTCAGGGCCATTGTTTTGTAGGGGTTATTGAAAGTCAGATTGCGTTGCGCTAAATAATATTGTGTGTCAGGTTAAGCACAGGCTTGTATAATTGTTCTAAGTGGACGTTTCACATGTAAAATTGTTCAAAGGGGACGTTTCATAACTCACCCACTCAATTCGACTATTTGTAATGGTAATAGCTCACACGACTCATTACGCACTCTACAATATTGACACCGCACTGCAGAAAATCGACTCCACTTCCGGCAGTCGTCTCCTGAGGTCATTGCATACAGTCTAGTACATTTTCGGTGATACGAGAGGTCCTGCTGTGTGTGCTGTGGGGACAAGTCTCATCAATTTCCCCTACCAGTGAATTTATGAAGATCCAGAAGCAGATATGCGCCTGGAAATCTCGCAGGTCTCAAGCCATTGTCAAGCCCTGTCGTACATTCCTAGATACATCTTGGTCACGGTACACACAGGCCACTTCCGGTGAATATTTCAATAAAAGTCTCACAGTGGGACTTCAGATTTTGCGTTTGAGTCCTGGTAAGTATAATGCTGTTTCTCTTGCAATGGATCACATGTCAGGTCACAAAGCATCTGCGAGATATTCACCGTCATGATTTTAGAGGTTAACTCACGTACATTTTGATCAGTTTAATGGGTCTCAACCCATTGCACATTGTTGAAACCTTTTGCTTCCAATTATTAGGTCTGAGGATAATAGTATCAGTTTCTCCTAAGTAGAATGGAGAAGAGCTTTCCAATCGATGTAAAACGACGTTAGTTTCTTTAGGAAGCTCTTTGTAGACACTGCACCACAACATAACTACTGAATCTCAGTAATGGCAAACAGTCTTCATGCCTGAGCACAGCTGAGTGACTTTCATCGGCACTACGAGCTCTTCGCCTCTCGCTCGCTGGTACTTCTCCGTTCTGGAGAACGGAACGCTAAGAGTTGGGTAAATCCCAACAGCTGCCCAAGGACAGCTCATATGCAGCGTGATGTGTCATCACTTGAGGCGCTGTGCATCAGATGGACTGGCATGTTACAGGACACCAGGAGTTATCCAACGGGATATATGAACATTCAGCTGGACGCTAGCTTGAAGAACTCAATCCATGCAGTCGCTAATTTGAATTACTGACTTCAGTGTGCATTTTAATTCGTTAGATATTTTGTATGGATGGTACTTTCGCAGCGGACTTCGTGAATAACTGTTTTCTCGGATGTGGCTATGAGATTATACAGATTTTTCTATTGCTTCTCGACACTGTATGAACCTTAGAATCAGCAACGAAGAGGCCACAGTAAAATGGTTTCAAATGTTCAATCCCACAGACGTATCTGTAAGATTTTGTGATACTGAAACTACTTGCAGTGCAGAAAGTAGTTTTCCTGGAGAATCGGTTACAACTGTTATAGCTAACTGGCGAACATAAATACTTTTAGACAGAACCCATAACACTTAATTAATTCCACTTAAATTACATAATTTTATTTTCTATGGATCTCAAGTCTTCATCGAAACTTCACTGGTCTTTTAAAAGATTAAATGTGAACAATGTAGTAATTATCAAGTCAAAACCTAGTAGTGTGTCTCTGATTTCATTTCAGTTTCTCCTCACGAAACGTATCTTTTGAACTCAAATACTGGAATGCTATGCAGGCTCGTCGCAACTTTCCAGAATTGTATAATTTCTGAGTCATTTGCCCCTTTATGACTTTACGAGATACAGTTATAAAGTCTTAATTACAACTCTAAAAATCAAGCTAAACCGTGAAATTTGGTGAGGATGTCGGTCCTTCCCAACACATAGGTCCTTCAATGCGAAACTTTTTCCAAGGACGAATGACTTGACGAAGACATCGGTTGAATGTCTGCATTTTGGTTGTTCAGGAAACGGTCCACCTGGAAAATTACCTCACCGTCAATTTGGATACGCCTACCACACAATGGTCGCTTCATCTGAGAAAAGAAGAAGATCTTATATTGTGCCTTGTCCGAAGAGATCTTGGAATGAAGCAAATTTTGATGGGTCAAATGAGCAGCAAGTGCGGCTGTGTCCTGCACAAAAACAGCCCACTGAGTAGTTTACCGGCCCGATTCGTCTTGATAGTGAAGCAACTTACATCACTTAATAAGAGTAAATAATCTGGTCCAGACTGTATACCAATTATGTTCCTTTCGCAATATGCTGATGCATTAGCTCCATACTTAACCATATACAACCGTTCGCTCGACGAAAGATCCGTACCCAAAGACTGGAAAGTTGCACAGGTCACGCCAATATTCAAGAAAGATAGTAGGTGTAACCCACTAAATTACAGGCCCATATCGTTAACGTCGATATGCAGCATATATTGTGTTCGAACAATTGAATTACCTCGAAGAAGACAGTCTATTGACACACAGTCAACATGGGTTTAGAAAACATCGTTCCTGTGAAACACAACTAGCTCTTTATTAACACGAAGTGTTGAGTGCTTTTAGTTGACACCGACCTACATAGGGAGGAACGATCACCACGATAAAATAAGGGAAATCAGAGCTCGTACTGAAAGATATAGGTGTACATTCTTTCCGTGCGCTATACGAGATTGGAATAATAGAGAATTGTGAAGGTGGTTCGATAAACCCTCTGCCAGGCACTTAAATGTGATTTGCAGAGTATCCATGTAGATGTAGATAGCCCCATGTAACCTCGTATGAAAACTTCGGTCGTATGCTCGTGTGACGATCTGTTCCCTATCAGTCCGCAGCTCGTGGTCGTGCGGTAGCGTTCTCGCTTCCCACGCCCGGGTTCCCGGGTTCGATTCCCGGCGGGGTCAGGGATTTTCTCTACCTCGTGATGACTGGGTGTTGTGTGCTGTCCTTAGGTTAGTTAGGTTTAAGTAGTTCTAAGTTCTAGGGGACTGATGACCATAGATGTTAAGTCCCATAGTGCTCAGAGCCATTTGAACCATTTTTTTTGTTCCCCACGAGGATAAATTCAACCAATGGTAGTCTCAAATACACACTCACTATGACCTTTTCCGACGATCTTTGTCTCAGAACCATGGTGATAGACGCAGCACTAGTCGACGGAAATTAGGCGGCCAAAGGAGACACCTTGATCGGACTGACACAACTGCATTTCCGCTGATGCCTGGTTCGGCGGACTTTTCGAGTGGGTGTGACTAGTCGCGGAACCCAGCGGCGATGATCATTTTCGTGTTCAAAATATCGTGCAAGATACTGAAAAACTGATCCATGAGTCAATTGAAACTATGTGGTTCCAGAGACTTTTTTATTATTAAAGTATCTATGCCTGGAATTCAGGCAGGATTACCCGTCTCGTTCGATGCGGAGGTGCTATTCCAATAAAGTTGGAGAGTCCGTGCAATGTTGTTAGAGTTTAGGGGAAATAACGAGTGGGCAGAGGCCTGCATAGGATTTCGCATTGAGCAGGAGGGCGTGCTACAGTAGTCTGCGCAGTTGTGCAAAGCCGTTGTGCCACGGTGGCGTAGGGAACAGGAGACCCGGGTTCGAATCTCAGCCTTGGCACAAATTTTTATTTGTAGCTTCAGTTTGCATATTTACGTTATGAATCGTGAGTCACTTCCACTTTTTCCTCTGTCGCATAGATTGTGATACGTCGGTCTCCGACAACAAACGCCTCCATTTGCCACGTATCTCCAGTTCTTCAAAGAGAGATATCTGATCGAACTGTTCTTCGTCAACATACCTGTTCGACCATACTGGTAGTCTCTGCACTATGTAATTAGTGCGTCACTAGATTGTGCACTGTTGCCAACTCAGGAAGTATTGTTGCAGCGTTTTACCCTTTAAATGCAGCAAACGAATTACCACACCAGACTCCAATTTATCGATGGGCCGCGCCATTTTGGTCTGCTTCCTCTAGCGATGTGCTACGCTACTGTGGCGCGAAGATCTCGCTGTGTACCAGGACAGTGTACATGCACACAAACAGCTGACCACGTAATTTTTTTTCATTTTTTTTTTCGCGGTGACAATTAAAAGTTTATGACTATTCTTCATATGTCATTTCGAAAGGTTTTGCTTTGATTTAAACGTACCTTGGTTTATTTAGGCTTATGATTCATAACATTGGCCCTTTTCTTCAACCAAGACAAGAAACGCCTCTGTACTGTGTGTGACCTTCCATTAGTTATCCTGTGATATTGGTTTCTCGCTCTGCTATTTCGGCAGTCTACCTCTTCTTGTTGTTCTTGCAGTGTTTCAGTTCCTTATTCTCAAAGACTACATTTTCACCTCATATTCTTTTCAGTTGGGTACGTTTTGGTCTCCTGCGAGGCATGGTTTCATCCTGTTTTCGAAACTGAGTGTTTTCAGACATGGGGTGAGTTATTTTATACTGTAGCCCTGTATGTTTGTTGACCTTATAGGAAACGGGAGAGATCTAATCAAGAAAGTGACGTCACCAGAAAGAGAACGTTTCCCTTTCTTGAAAACTAATGGGCCCGCTTTCGTGCAATACTTTTACTCTCCTACGTTTTAATTTTTACGCCAAGACTTTTCTGTTCTGATATACTAATAGAACCAGCTGGAAGATTGCTGACGGCTGTTCGCGGTGTATAATTTCCGTTCAGGACCCATCAGTAGCATCTCCGAGTGCAACCGGGTGCCAACTAACCTAATAAATTTTGTCCCTTGAATCAAATGGGAGACCTCGTGGACGCCCTTACTTCATGGAAACCAGACAAGCCACCGTAGACATGTTTCAGATGTACTAAAGGGATGTGTGAAGTTGGTACTGCGCAAGTAGCGTCATTACACATGTAAATAAGGGCACGAAAAATTTTTATGTACCTGGCCGTCTCCATCTTCTATCCGCAACTAGTTTGGAAACGGGCCATTTATCCCATTTCATCCTGTAAAATTTGCTTCGACGGTATTTGTCTATCTCAGCTGTCTTCTCTCACTTAATCAGTCACTGCTATCCTACCCCAAAACAGTCAATTCTCTTCTTTGTACAGTCAACGCTTGTAAGCTGGAGGTCGTTTTTTGCAGCGTTAGTGATGTAATGACAAATAGAAGTTACGTGTCTATAGTTTTGTGTTTCACCAATTTATGGCCATTACAGTGACATTTTATCCTGATTCATTAAAACCGATATATAAGAGGATGGCTCGAAACGAAAGATGCTATAAAAAATTAATAATGAACATGTGACTTCGAAATTAGTACAGATTATAGCCTGAACATAACACAACACTACAGTTCAACATAAGCCACCATATATCGCTTCACATCGGTCAAGAAGCAAAACCCTGAATTTTTGCAGAATAGCTCTTGTGCCTGGTTCAACGAAGGCGCAAGTGTGAACAAATGCATGGTGACTACGTTGAACGGTAGTGTTATGCAGAGGACAGTTCAGGTTGTGATCTATACTAATCCCGGTGTTGTATTTTCACTATTAAATTTTTTATTGTACAGGATGCATTAATTTGTGATCCATCCTCTTACGTTGCTATAAGCGTTCTTTTAATGCTTGGCTACTATTTTAACGACGTTGTGCAAGTTATGGTGACTTTGTACATTGCCCGGCATCCAACGCCGGACGACTACTACCATACTGGCGCCGGCCGGAGTGGCCATGCGGTTCTAGGGGCTGCAGTCTGGAGCCGAGCGACCGCTACGGTCGCAGGTTCGAATCCTGCCTCAGGCATGGATGTGTGTGATGTCCTTAGGTTAGTTAGGTTTAATTAGTTCTAAGTTCTAGACGACTGATGACCTCAGAAGTTAAGTCGCATAGTGCTCAGAGCCATTTGAACCATTTGAACCCTACTGGCCATTAAAATTGCTACACCGCGAAGATAACGTGCTACACACGCGAAATTTAACCGAGAGGAAGAAGATGCTATGATATGTAAATGATTAGTTTTTCAGAGCGTTCACACAAGGTTGGCGCTGGTGGCGACACCTACAACGTGCTGAAATGAGGAAAGTTTCCAACCGATTTCTCATTCACAAACACCAGTTGACTGGCGTTGCCTGGTGAAACGTTGTTGTGATGCCTCGTGTGAGGAGGAGAAGTTCGTACCATCACGTTTCCGACTTTGATAAAAGTCGGATTGTAGCCTATCGCGATTGCGGTTTATCGTATCGCGACATTGTTGCTCGCGTTGGTCGAGATCCAATGACTGTTAGCAGAATATGGAATCGGTGGGTTCGGTAGGGTAATACGGAATGCCGTGCTGGATCCCAACGGCCTCATATCACTAGTAGTCGAGATGACAGACACCTTATCCGCATGGCTGTAACGGATCGTGCAGCCACGTCTCGATCCCTGAGTCAACAGATGGGGACGTTTGCAAGACAACAACCATCTGCACGAACCGTTCGACGACGTTTGCAGCAATGGACAATCAGCTCGGTGACCATGGCTGCAGTTACTGTTGACGCTGCATCACAGACAGGAGCGCCTGCGATGGTGTATTCAACGACGACCATGGATGCACGAATGGCAAAACGTAATTTTTTCGGATGAATCCAGGTTCTCTGTACAGCATCATGTTGGTCGCATCCGTGTTTGGCGATATCGCGGTGAATGCACATTGGAAGCGTTTATTCGTCATCACCATACTGGCGTATCACTCGGCGTGATGGTTTGGGGTGCCATTGGTTACACGTCTCGGTCACCTCTTGTTCGCACTGACGGCACTTTGAACAGTGGACGTTACATTTCAGATGTGTTACGACCCGTGGCTCTACCCTTCATTCTATCCCTGCGAAACCCTACATTTCAGCAGGATAATGCACGACCGCATGTTGCAGGTCCTGTGCGGGCCTTTCTGGATACAGAAAATGTTCGACTGCTGCCCTGGCCAGCACATTCTCCAGATCTCTCACCAACTGAAAACGTCTGATCAATGATGGCCGCGCAACTGGCTCGTCACAATACGCCAGTCACTACTCTTGATGAACTGTGGTATCGTGTTGAAGCTGCATGGGCAGCTGTACCTGAACACGCCACTCAAGCTCTGTTTGACTCAATGCCCAGGCGTATCAATGCCGTTATTACTGTCAGAGGTGGTTGTTCTGGGTATTGATTTCTCAGGATCTATGCACCCAAATTGCGTGAAAATGTAATCACATGTCAGTTGTAGTATAATATATTTGTCCAATGAATGCCCGTTTATCAGCTGCATTTCTTCTCGGTGTAGCAATTTTAATGGCCAGTAGTGTAGTTACGACCCTGGCACGGTGGCCAGCCCGCGAGATACGGGTCGTGTGACGCGGATGGGCGCCGGACCCTGGAGGCTGGCTCCGCTTCGCCGAAAGAAAGCCGCGGGTGACCGCGTGGCAGTGGCGGGTGCCGGCTTAGGCGCACGCCGTGGCGAAGGAGGAGGCGACGTGCTTTTCCCGGAGAGATCTGGGTCGCTCTCTCGCGGCCGCCAGCGCCTCGGCCACCTCGTCACTCGCCGCCTGCATCCGTTACTGTCGCTACCCGCTACTTGTCTCCCAGGGCGGCCTGCCGCAACTCTCTGCTGTCCCTGCCGGCTCCTGGCAGCATTCTGCACACGCTGCGCGACCCAGTCAGACCTCTCAGTGCAAAGGCGTTCTGACTACTTAGTATCGGACTGCACCTCAGAAACGAAACAGAAGTAATTTCCAATCCTCATTATCTATTCGTGGAATAGATTGTGACCCATACTCGAGGTATAACGGCATGTCCTTGGCCGGCACGTTTATACCGTGCCAACATCATTTGACGACAGGTCCATGGAACCACGAACAACTGCAAAGCTTGTCTTCCCTGTCTTCTATTTCTTGCTGTGCCCCGGCGGTCGTAGCGAAGAGTGTTATAAGTTGGAACACTTTTCAGACTTGCGTCTCTAGTTAGCCCTGTAATAGAGGTTTAATATATGTTATTATTCCATTTTGAAATGAAAGCAATCACTTTATGTGTGCTACATTTTTCTGAAATTACCCCAGATAATTAAGGTGTTTCCAAATGTGAAAAACTACTCCAGGGTACAACATCATCATGCACCTAGGAACAAATATTCTATTCAAATTTAAAGTGTTTCAATCGAGTAAATCTTATCAGTACTGTGTTTCATAGTGTAATCTTTTACAAACCAATAATAAGCACATGAAGTAAAATTAAGAAGAGGTACGAACGTTATTGGGAAAGTAAGGAACGCCTGATCGCGAAATGGAAACCACAGTGAAAATCCGATGAAGTTTTGCACAAATGTGTTGGGCAGTGTCTCTAGTATGCCCGTCGATCGCGTTACGTCGTTCTTTTTAGTTCTGAGCACACAGGGACCATAAAAAGATACCTAGAACAATAATGTCTCCCGCCAAGTACGAGGACCTGGTGAGAAATTTCGCCTGAAGCTATGCAGCCAACATTACATAACTGTCGTGCGTTTTCTTCTTCACGACAATTCTCAGCCGCATTCTGCAGGGGCAATGAAGATGCTCCTGCATCGTTTTCAATTGGAAATGTTTGATTACCCCCAATACAGCCCGTAATTGTCTTCCTCTGAGTTTCATCTCTGCTCACGTGAACCGCTGGCTATGAAGACAACATTTTGGCACAGACAACGAGCTGTAGGCCAGCGTAGATAATTGGCGGAAAGCACTGGCGGCTGCCTTCTATAACAAGGGTATTGGAAACTTGGTACAACACTATGGCAAACGTCCAAGTCGGATCGGAGACTATGGAGATAAGTAGCTGGAAGTTGTAGCTAACTATTGCAAATAAAACAGATTGGATTTTCACTGTGGTTTCCATTTCGCGACCTATCGTCCCTTACTTTCCGAATAGCCCTTGGCCGGCCTGTGTGACCGAGCGGTTCTAGGCGCAGGTTCGAATCCTGCCTTGGGCATAGATGTGTGTGATGTATAAGTAGCTCTACGTTCTAGGGGACTGATGACCTCAGATGTAAAGTCCCATAGTGCTCAGAGCCAATAGCCCTTGCATTATAAAAAACCAGTTACAAGTCGAAATGTTGTGAAATAGAAGCTATTGACAATTAACATAAATTTCCATTTTTTACTATAAGGAGCACTGTGAAGACACCAAAGAAATTCAATTCATTTGCAAATATAGATCGTTGCATGGTAGAAGACCTTCTTCCGTTTCAAGGCACAGGATCATACACGACCGACGAAATACAGCTGAACCTCCAGACATTAAATAAATTATTTTAAAAATGTACTGAATTTTACTCAGCTTAAAACGATGTAACTGAAGAATTAATAATATTCTCCTAACAACTTTAATGTACTACACAGCACTTCAATATGCAGAACTTGGTAATACACTGCCGGGAAAGAAAAATCCAACACACTAACGGACTGTATTCAGTGGCACCACGATATAGTATATGCCTACGGAGAGGTTGTAGTGTTAGTGGGTCATCTGTAATGATCATCGGCGTCTAGACGTCGCTCCAAAGGCGTGTCTGCGCACCCTCTATTTTGACTCTGCAGGTGGTAACTACAATGAATTTAGGTATAAACAATGTTTGCAACATTGAATTGAAGATGGTCGCACTGTGTGCCCTGCGGTAGGTGGGTCACGTGAGCCTCTAGCCGTGCTACCACTGACGCCGCCCAGCAGGACTACTCTGTTGCCGTGAAGGAGGTAATTGAAGAGGGGAATAGCCCTCAGTTGTCTTCAGTAGGTTCTGTCTGTATGACAGTAATGCATGGCGTCGACCTGGTGAGCTGCCTAATCCAGAGTGCATTCGCCCACGGTGCACAGGTCCCATCCCAGGCTTCTGTTACAACTCGCGGTAACATCTGGTATTTCTGCAGAGTAAAGTAACAAATGCCCGTTACACTGCACAGGCTGTTATCCCTGTGCTACAGCCAGAAAGGTGACGTGCTGTTTCAACAGGACAACGCACGTCCACATACGGTTACTGCGACGCACCGTTCTCTTCGTGGCTTGTAAACTGAAGAAACTAAAAAAAGGTGGTAATTTAAGGAGATGGGACCTGGATAAACTGAATAAACCAGAGCTTATACAGAGTTTCAGGGAGAGCATAAGGGAACAACTGACAAGATGGGGGAAAGAAATACAGTAGAAGAAGAATGGGTAGCTTTGAGGGATGAAGTAGTGAAGACAGCAGAGGATCATGTGGGTAAAAAGACGACGTCTAGTAGAAATCCTTGGGTAACAGAAGAAATATTGAATTTAATTGATGAAAGGAGAAAATATAAAAATGCAGTAAATGAAGTAGGCAAAAGGGAATACAAACGTCTCAAAAATGAGATCGACAGGAAGTGCAAAATGGCTAAGCAGGAATGGCTAGAGAACAAATGTAAGGATGTAGAGGCTCATCTCACTAGGGGTAAGATAGATACTGCCTACAGGAAAATTAAAGAGACCTTTTCAGAAAAGAGAACCACTTGTATGAATATCAAGAGCTCAGGGGGAAACCCAGTTCTAAGCAAAGAAGGGAAAGCAGAAAGGTGGAAGGAGTATATAGAGGGTCTATACAAGGGCGATGTACTTGAGAACAATATTATGGAAATGGAAGAGGATGTGGATGAAGATGAAATGGGAGATATGATACTGCGTGAAGAGTTTGACAGTGCACTGAAAGACCTGAGTCGAAACAAGGCCCCGGGAGTAGACAACATTCCATTAGAATTACTGACAGCCTTGGGAGAGCCAGTCCTGACAAAACTCTACCATCTGTTGAGCAAGATGTATGAGACTGGCGAAATACCCTCAGACTTCAAGAAGAATATAATAATTCCAATCCCAAAGAAAGCAGGTGTTGACAGATGTGAAAATTACCTAACTATCAGTTTAATAAGTCACGGCTGCAAAATACTAACGCGAATTCTTTACAGACGAATGGAACGAATTCTTTACAGACGAATGGAAAAACTAGTAGAAGCCGACCTCGGGGAAGATCCGTTTGGATTCCGTAGAAATATCGGAACACGTGAGGAAATACTGACCCTAGACTTATCTTAGAAGCTAGAGTAAGGAAAGGCAAACCTACATTTCTAGCATTTGTAGACTTAGAGAAAGCTTTTGACAATGTTGACTGGAATATTCTGTTTCAAATTCTGAAGGTGGCAGCGGTAAAATACAGGGAGCGAAAGGCTATTTACAGTTTGTACAGAAACCAGATGTCAGTTATAAGAGTCGAAAAACATGAAAGGGAGGGAGTGGTTGGGAAGGGAGTGAGACAGTGTTGTAGCCTCTCCCCGATGTTATTTAATCTGTATATTGAGAAAGTAGTAAAGGAAACAAAAGAAAAATTCGGGGTAGGTACTAAAATCCATGGAGAAGAAATAAATACTTTGAGGTTCGCCGATGACATTGTAATTCTGTCAGAGACAGCAAAGGACTTGTAAGAGCAGTTGAACGGAATGGATAGTGTCTTGAAAGAAGGATATAAGATGAACATCAACAGAAGCAAAACGAGGATAATGGAATGTATTCGAATTAAGTCGGGTGATGCTGAGGGTATTAGATTAGGAAATGAGACACTTAAAGTAGTAAAGGAGTTTTGCTATCTGGGGAGCAAAATAATTGATGATGGTCGAAGTAGAGAGGATATAAAATGTAGATTGGCAATGGGAAGGAAAGCATTCCTGAAGAAGAGAAATTTGTTAAAATCTAGTATAGATTTGAGTGTCAGGAAGTCATTTCTGAAAGTATTTGAATGGAGTGTAGCCATGTATGGAAGTGAAACGTGGACGATAAATAGTTTGGACAAGAAGAGAATAGAAGCTTTCGAAATGTGGGGTTGGTACGACATATTCTGAGGCATTAAGGGATCACCAATTTAGTATTGGAGGGCGGTGTGGAGGGTAAAAATCGTAGAGAGAGACCAAGAGATGAATACACCAGACAGATTCAGAAGAATGTAGGATGCAGTAGGTACTGGGAGATGAAGAAGCTTGCACAGGATAGAGTAGCATGGAGAACTGAATCAAACCAGTCTCAGGACTGAAGACCACAACAACAACAACTTCCTTGGGCAGAAAGATCACCAGATTCCTCACTAACTGAACATGCATTGGACATGATGAAACAAGAACTTCTTGTTCTCCAGGGCCGCCAAGAAACATCGCAGAATTGCAATAAAAGGAGCAAGATGCTTAGGACAGTCTCTCGCAGGATGGTATACGGCAGCTTTGTGATCGTTTGCGTTCGAGAAGAGACGCGTAAGTTGGCGCAGAGGGAGATACAGTGTACACTGATGCGCCTGTTTACGCATTCTTCACTGTGACACGTGTGTTCCATTTGGTCTGAATTTGTTACCAAATACTCCTACAATGAACAACTACCTGTCATCTCACATCTCAATAAAATGACTTTGACCTTGAGGTTGTAGCATTTTTTTCGGCAATATATTTACAAACGCTGCAGAAAACACGACCCCATGTCTCACAACAATAAAAACAGTAGAAAATGTCGGAAACTGCTTATGGTGGTTTCTAGTGTGCATACCTCCAACTGATTCTAAAATCACTCAACAGACTGAAAAACAACATTCTCCCCTACTGTAAGCCAAGCTGGAGCAGGCCCCAGAGGAGTCAATGTCTCCATCTTTTTCATGATTTACCCCATGACCTTCTTCCATCAGACACAAAAGCGAGATTTTTACAGGCCATCGGTGGGTGTTCTATTAAACGGTATAACCAGTTCATACCAGGCGTTTTCTTCTCATTAGGCCAACGTCACCTGGCCTATTGCATCCAACTTCTAGATTGTTGTATCCAACATATAACTGCATTAGATTCCCCCCCCCCCCCCCCCCCCCCACTCTGCAACAGTCTACATCTAGAATTGGATCGGAGATGCTCATGAAAAAGTTTAGCTCGGCAACAAAAACACAATAAAAGTACGATTTCCGAGTAGACTTTGTCTAATATCTAGAAATTTGGAATTACAATTTTCTCGACGAAGTGGGCGGCTTTAGTAGTTGGACATAGTAAGATCCCGTGTCGACTTGGCTCACCCCTTTGCCCTCCGTCTGTCTGGCTTAAGCTCGCTCGCAGCTACTTGAATTCTCTGAGCCTTTCGCAGAATCTGCTTCTAAATATAAGTTTTTTTGAGTGAATAGGTTGAAAAATCAGCCAACCAGTTGCAACTGGCCATGTTCAAGTTTTCTGTTTTTTTTTTCTTTTTTTTTTTTGAGTGCTCCTCTTGCGCTGATCTTATACTTTTATACTCCCTTCTGAGGAGATGCTCGGTTTTTGATTGATTTACCAGAAGAACAGTCCAACAGTCTATGTCAGACAAGTGATTATCTTAAGTTTGACTAGTTCAACCGAAGTTCTTGGAGGAGGCTTCCTTCACCTTCTTTTGTAGTGATATGTTGAACGTTACAGCCTCAGTTCTTCGCCTAGAAGCTCCCCGTCATTTATATTGTGTATTGTGTGTATTAAACCGGGGACCAAGAAACGATGGAGAGGCAACCCCACTACAGGCCACAGCAGTCCACCCACCCCCCAGCCGCCCGAACCCAGGGTTATTGTGCGGTTCGGCCCCAGTGGACCCCCTCCCCCGGGAACGTCTCATACCATGCGAGTGCAACCCCAAATGTTTGCGTGGTAGAGTAATTATGGTACGCGTAGTTGGAGACAGTGTTTGCGCAGCAATCGCTGACATACTGTAACTGACTTGTAAATAATAGATTGCAGCGATCAGTCGTCCTTTTTAAATTTTATTGTGCAGATCTAGATTTCGGCTAGAAGTTAGTCATTCTTAATGCACTATTATTTTCGCTCAATGCATGTAATTCCTTGTTGGTCGGGCTTCATCCACAGTATTCAGTGAACTGTGGATGAAGCCCGACCAACATGGAATTACATGCACTGAGCGAAAATAATAGTGCATTGCGAATGGCTAGCTTCTAGCTGAAATCTAGATCCGCACAATAAAATTTAAAAAAGGACGACTGATCGCTGCCATCAGTTTACAAGTCAATATAACAGTCGCTGAGTGCAACAGCTTACTGAATGGAAGGTCACCTGATAGTGTAACTGAGGCAGAATAAGGAGAATCAGCACGCATTCAGCGAGGTAGATGGAAAACCGCCATAAAAACCACCCACAGGCTGGCTGGCACACCGGACCTCGACACTAATCCGCTGGGTAGATTCGTGCCAGCCGGCCGTTGTGACCGAGCGGTTCTAGGCGCTTCAGTCCAGAACTGCGCTGCTGCTACGGTCGCAGGTTCCTGCCTCGTGCATGGATGTGTGTGATGTCCTTAAGTTAGTTAGGTTTAAGTAGTTCTAAGTCTAGGGAACGACCTCAGATGTTAAGTCCTATAGTGCTTAGAGCCATTTTTGAAGATTCGTGCCGGGGACCGGCACGCCTTCCCGCTCGGGAAACTGCGCGTTAGACCGCGTGGCTAGCTGGGCTCCCTTTGCCTTACACGTTAGTCAGACACACACGCACTAAGGTTTCTTTGTTCGTCCGAACTCCACCAGAAACTTCATTATGCTGTTTCTGAAGGTAGATTCAGAAAAGAGCGGCGCGTTATCTTCAGGCTGTGAACAGTCCCCGTCCGCTGCAAACAGGAAAACCAGAACCGCTGTTCACAATAGCGATCACCACTACCAATCCGCGCGGACCGGAAATAATACATTACAATATCTGAAGAACCTAATGGTTTATGGAAAGATGAATTTCTGTTCTGAAAATGCAGCTTCCGGCTCCGTTCTCCGCGGGCAACTGTTCAGTCGCTCAGAATACACTGCACAAAAAAGAAAAAAAATCACCGATTGAGAGCATATATGGTGTCATTCCAGTGATTACAATATCGAGTTAAATTTATGAAAACTTTGGCAGTATGAGCCCACAAATCAGTATGCCGTTACACCCCATCTGTCTTGGATGTATGCATTGACTACGTTGGGAAAGATGACATAAAGCTGTTATATCCTCTCCTGAGGCAAGCTGTCCCACGTCTGTTATGACTGGTCCTTGATATCCCGAATACTGCAACTGGGATGGAGCTTACGTCGAATCTGGTCCCACCCATGTTCTATTGAGGGATCTTACTGATCCAGGGAGTAGCTCAACATCATGCTAACTGTTCATACAAACGTGAGCCATGTGCGAACGAACATTGTCCCACAAATCTGGATATTGCATGGTTCCACCAGCCGACCAAATTTATACTCACAAAGAGGCCCCTTTCAAACTCTGTCAGGTGCTGATAACGCTATCTCATACGAGTACGCGGCTTCTCCGCGTCCTTCACCGTGATCACTCAACACATGGCGCTCTTCATGCCTGTTATATTCCCTACCTTCCACCCCTGGTAGCTGAGTGGTCAGTCACACGACATTCCCTACCGGACCACCGGTGGCCTTTCCACCTGTCACAGAGAATTCCAACTCTGATCGCTTACATCCCCGCCGATAGTGTGTACGTGAACGAAGTTTCATTGACATCCGTCTATGTTTCCTGGATGCTTCACTTTTTCTGTCAGAAATGTCCTAGAATTCTGCTCCAAATCATGGTTAGTCCTTACTTGTGATTCTTCCAAATATCTGGAAACTAGAAATAAAAGATCTAAGTTTCCGGCACGTTCGCAAACGAAGTTTTAATGTTTATAGTGATATGTATAAACGCAAGGAGAGCATGTAGTCGTACGAGCGCCAGGCCACGGACAAGGGTGCTCACTGCAGGTCGTTTGGCGTATCGCTGACTCCACCACACCACTACCGGAGTGCAGGGTCCGCTACTGTGAGCAGCACTTGGGTGCTGAGAGTGTAACTGTGTCCTGTGAACTGCCGGCGGAAAGGCGATAATAAACACTACACCCGAGCCACTATCAGTGCAGAGGCACCAGGCTATGTGGTACCGGGAGGACCAGCTCCACAGTGCGTAGGAAGGACAGGAGCACTTAGACCGCCGGTGACGCAAGTCACCCTTGACGTAGTTTGAGCGCGCTGTGTCTTGCTTTGCAGCTCAAGTACTCGCGTCATGTCAGTCGTAGAAGAGGAAACCTCTTATTGATGCAGGTCGTTACGCTGAAAAAAAATGGTTCAAATGGCTCTGAGCACTATGGGACTCAACGTCTTAGGTCATAAGTCCCCTAGAACCTAGAACTACTTAAACCTAACTAACCTAAGGACATCACACACACCCATGCCCGAGGCAGGATTCGAACCTGCGACCGTAGCAGTCCCGCGGTTCCGGACTGCAGCGCCAGAACCGCTAGACCACCGCGGCCGGCGTTACGCTGAAGTATCTCGTTTGCCGACATGTGGCCAAGTTGCTGGTGATGTAGTGTATGTAACTTATGCAAGCTGTCCTATCGCCTTCCTTTGTTATAACAGCCAACAACATTTTCCGTTGATTCAGAAAAACATTGGCTTATCGTCATAAGGGCGTCTTTAGGAAGAGACGCCTTGCCTAAAATTACGTACGCTATCCTCGAGAATACACAATCACAATGAGTGCTCCACTTTGTAGCCAAGCGAGGTGACTCAGTGGTTAAGGACCTTTTTACACGAGCGACTTTCTTGTCTCAATCGACTACTCCTGGGAAGTGACTCTACTGCAGTGCCCCAGACATGGTATTCGAATACTGAGATTCGCTTGTCACTAGCGACAGTTTGTGTTTTCAAGTGACAGCGCCGAAGTCGCTTGGGTGCCAACGAATGAAGGCTGTGCAGTTTCACGCATCTATTTTTCGTGAAGAACGATTCACATTGGACGTCGACGGAACGAAAGAGAAGGGCATCAACAAATGGTGGTGTGTTCACACCAGGCGAAACAGCTACATAACGTTACGCAGCTTACCCCAGTACTGAACGACGGAAGAGAGCTTACTGCAATTAATTAAAGAAATTTTTTACACCAGCCAAGTTTCGCTTTTCTTTACAAAGCATCTTCCTTGGTAATGCTGGAAATATGGATACATATGTTTTCGAATAATAGTTTTTATAGGTTAAAAACAGTATTTCTTTATGAACTTGACGTGCAATTTACTCACCGTGATTGTGCCCCTTGGACACAAATTTTGCAAACCATTGCTTTTTCCTTACTGCCGAAAGAAACTTCGTTGTACCTATACACTTAGAAGTTTTTTGTCTTTTTGAACCTTCGGTTTTTGTATTGCACCTCATTTTGGAAATAGAACTAAAATGTCTTCGCACTCATCACAGTATTACAGCGTTTATGACTGTTTTTTAATTTTTCACGTAGTTGTGAGCCTTGACATCCTGTGACATATTATTACGTTTGCTATTTTAATAATATACACTGGAACGCCGAAGAGACTAGTACAGGCATGCGTAATCAAATACAGAGATATGTAAACAGGCAGAATACGGCGCTGTGGTCAGCAAGGGCTATATAGGACAAGTGACTGGCGCGGTTGTTACATCGGTTACTGATGGTACAATGGCAGGTTATCAAGTTATAGTCGGCGCACGAGCGATGGGACACAGCATCCCCGAGGTAGCGATGAAGTGGGGATTTTCCCGTATGACAATTTCACAAGTGTACCGTCAATGTCAGGAATCCGGTAAAACATCAAATCTCCGACATCGCTGCGGCCGGAAAAAGATCTTGCAGGAACGGGACTAACGATGACAGATGAGAATCGTTCAACGTGACAGTCGTGCAACCCTTCCGCAAATTGATACAGATTTCAATGCTGGGCCACGAACAAGTCTCAGTGTGCGAACCATTGAACGAAACATCATCCATATGAGCTTTCAGAGCCGAAGAGCCACTCGTCTACTCTTGATAACTGCACGACACAAAGCTTTACGCATCGCCTGGGCCCGACAACACCAGACCCTGCATGTCAGCTGGTGGAGGCTCTGTACTGGTGTGGGGCGTGAGCAGTTGGAGTATGGGACCCCTGATACGTCTAGATACGACTCTGACAGGTGACACGTACGTAAGCATCCTGTCTGATCATTTGCATCCATTGGTGTCCATTGTGCGTTCCGACGGACTTCAGCTATTCAAGCAGGAGAATGCGACACTCCACACGTCGAGAATTGATACGAAGTAGCTCCAAGAACACTCTTCTGAGTTTAAACACTTCCGCTGGCTATCTGACTCGCCAGAGATGAATATTATTGAGCATATCTGGGATGGCTTGCGAAGTGCTTTTCAGGAGAGATATTCACCCCCTCGTACACTTACGGATTTATGGACAGCCCTGCAGGGTTCATGGTGTCATTTCTCTCCAGCACTACTTCAGACATTAGTCGAGTCCATGGTAGGCCGTGTTGCGACACTTCTGTGTGCTCTGCGTGCTCAGGACATTGTGCAGATGTGTCAGTTTCTTTGGATCTTCAGTGTATAATTCGCGCGCGCGCGCCTGTGTGTGTGTGTGTGTGTGTGTTTTTAGTGGAGGGAGGTTGTGGGTGAGAGTGAGAGAGGGAGAAAGAGATTAGCTTTTGACCAACATTGCATCAATAAGTGTGCGCATTTGATATCTTTGTTATTGTAATTATGAAAATTTTTTTCAAATCTGTATTGGCCACTGCTCAAAACAATATGTAAAATTTGTTGTGGGGTGCATGGGGGCTATGTAAGTAGGCTGTTTAGGTTTTTATGTTGGTAACGCCACGTAGCGCTCTATATGAAAATCACTGATTGTGCTGTGTGCAGTCTGTGGCTGGTTTGCATTGTTGGAATATTTGCTATTGTAGTGTTGCGCAGTTGGATGTGAACAGCGCGTAGCGTTGCGCAGTTGGAGGTGAGCCGCCAGCAGTGGTGGATGTGGGGAGAAAGATGGCAGAATTTTGAGAGCGGACGATCTGGACTTGTGTCCATCAGTAAGAGTAAATTCGTAATACTCTATATCATGAACTGATATATATAAAATGACTTTCGAATATTATTAAGGTAAATACATTGTTTGTTCTCTTTCAAAATCTTTCATTTGCTGACTATGCCTATCAGTAGTTAGTGCCTTCAGTAGTTAGAATCTTTTATTTAGCTGGCAGTAGTGGCGCTCGCTGTATTGCAGTAGTTCGAGTAACGAAGATTTTTGTGAGGTAAGTGATTCATGAGAGATATAGGTTATTCTTAGTCAGGGCCATTCTTTTGTAGGGATTTTTGAAAGTCAGATTGCGTTGCGCTAAAAATATTGTGTGTCAGTTTAGTGTTGATCAGAATAAGTAAAGAGAGTAATGTCTGAGTACGTTCAGTTTTGCTCAGCTGATTGAAAATCAAATAACGTAAGAGGTTTATCAGCATAGTAATTCACTAATTTCTCTAAGGGGATGTTATAAATTACTATCTTTATTTATTTCGTTAGTCGGTCATCTAAGGACCACGATAAGCTCACAAACATTACATCAACTGATCCTAGTTTTAATTTTTTAGCTTAAGCAAGATGTTTATCATCTATACACAATGGCTAGCATGGCGTGCATCTGATCATTTGGCACCAGTTTTTCATTTCTCATCTTGTAAAGTCCCAAACGTCGCTGCAGCTGTTCTGAAGATGTCTCTGTTTTGGACGTCTCCAGGTTTTATACTCATTTACTCTTTTCAGCGTTCATGTACCACGGTATTCTTGTCTTCAGATTGGAATTAAAGATGTGTTTGTTCCGTTTGCAATCGTTCACAGTGTTCTTACCTGGCCATGAAACTAAACCCTACATTTTTTTTTAGATGTCAATCCCGGTTTTACAATTTGAACCCAGCATATGTCGTGAGCTCTTTCTCCATTTTCTGATTAATTCCGCTAGTAAACATCTGTCATAAGATGGGACACTCGGATACATATGGAAGAATTGGTTTTATGATAGTTGTAAAGAAAATATTGGTATTTATTGAAAATTACTTCTTGTTGAAAAACTTTTGCATGATTTGTAACGCTGCTCCAACGTTTCTGGCTCTTCCTTTCAAGGATGCTTTATCTCGATCACTGGCTGTACTCTCTTCGCCCAGATATTTGAAGCTATTCACGCGTTTTACTTTCCCGTGTCTGGTGTTTAACTGTTTTGTATTGTCTTTCATATCTGTTACAGAAACCTAGAAACGACGGAGAGGTTCCGTCCCGGCCGCAGTCGCAGTGGTCCGCAACCGCACGACGACTACCGCAGTTCACTTCATCCCTCCGCCGCCCCACACCGAACCCAGAGTTATTGTGCGGTTCAGCCCCCGGTGGACCCCCCAGGGAACGTCTCACACCAGACGAGTGTAACCCCTATGTGTGCGTGGTAGAGTAATGGTGGTGTACGCGTACGTGGAGAGCTTGTTGGCGTAGCAATCGACGACATAGTGTAGCTGAGGCAGAATAAGAGGAACCAGCCCGCATTCGCCGAGGCAAATGGAAAACCGCCTAAAAACCATCCACAGACTGGCTGGCTCACCGGACCTCGACACAAATCCGCCGGGCGGATTCATGCCGGGGACCGGCGCTCCTTCCCGCCCGGAAAGCAGTGCGTTATAGACCGAACGGCCAACCGGGCGGGCATCATATCTCACTTTAAATCTGTTTTTTTTTTTCTTCTTCAGAAAATGTATGCAAACCGGTTTTTTTCTACTATTTCTTTCAGTAGATTAATTTTTTCCGGTGCAGTTTCAAAATCTTCTGTCGTTATGGCTACATCATCAAAAAAGGTTACAACCTATTTCCGCACCATTATTAGAAATTTAAACAGGTTCTGAATATTTAATTCCTTACGCCAGTCTTGTATTATTTTTTCCTCTATGCAGTTGAACAAGAGTGATCCATCATCACCATCAACATCATTAGTATTGTTATTGTTACTATTATTATTATTTTAATATTACCATTTACTTGTTAATGTTTTCCTGTGCGATGTATGGTAATGTCTCCCTATAGCTACATCTACATAATATCGCCATTGGAGAATATTCCTCACACACTCCGTATTCGAGGTCGGAGCTATGTGGAACAGTGATAATTCTCTCCGCGTGAATTGGGTCGGCCCGTCTTCTGAGGACGAGCGCCAGAGGAAAGAAACGGGACCGCTGTGCAAACAACAGCGGCGTTTCTTTTTGTGACAGGCCTGAGACGGCTGGACAGAGAGAGAAAAGGCGAGTCCAACCATGAGCAGAGGGCGGGCTTCCTGCACTGCAATGGCTGCCTCACACACGGCGACTGAGTCATCTGGAGCTCACCAGTCACAGGACCTCCCTGTCTACTACCGAAAACGAATTGCACCGACAGCAAAGTAAAACACATGAAAAACTGTAACGAGCTCTATTACTGCTTGAGTAATGATTTGCCGGATGGCGGATCACAATAAATGTAGGTAAAAGTGAAGCTAATTTATACGCAACAGAAAGACACGATTCACAAACCCCGCTGGTGTTATTCAACGAAAGCATTCCTTGTACTGAATCCGCCAGATATCTCGGAGTTCAAATGGACAAACGCCTTACCTTCAAGAAATACATAATATAAATAGCGAATGAAGCAAACGCTGTATTAGCTGCCTAATACGAATTAATAAACAGAAGGTCATATAAATAGGAAAAATAGCTGCCTAGCTTACAAATCGATAGCAAAACGAATATCGGCTTATGTCTGCCCCATATGGGGTCGTCGTGGGTCTACACATATTAACCAACTTTAGATTGTCCAGAATAAGACACTGCAAAATAGATTAAATTCCACACGGTTCGTGAGAAACTCAGTTACCCACAATGACTTAAAAATTAAAGCTGTTCCAGAAGAGATCCGCTGTATATCCGAGAACTTTTACAGCAAATTTCCTTACTGGGCAACCACATGAATTCCTCAATTATACAGGCACGACATCCATGAGCAGCACAAACATAAAGGTCCGAAGCTGGTACTATTACCACGTCAACAATACAGAATAAGGCTTACATACAGCACCAAAAATAATATAATCACATATTCAAGTACGTTACACGTGAAACACCGTTGCAAAAAATAATTTGTTCTTTGTCATAGAGACGAAACACTTAAGCGCAAGATTCCTTGTAAACATACCATTGTTTAAAATTTAGTTACGAACTAGTGAATCGTAACACAAAAACATGAATCTGTGTTTATACAGTCATCTTTACATTGTCATGTTGTGCGTTTTTGTTACCTATGTGGTCAATGTTTTGCTCAGATATTATGTTAGTTACACAAAATTTTTATCTAGGTGGATGTAAGAACCCTTGGATCGGAACCCTACAAAATAAAATAAGCACATACGAAAAGTACAGTCCAGCATAACGTAGAAATCATCAGAGCAGGAGCACTACCAAGGTTCAGCTAATGACGGGGAAGGAAATCAGCGGTTACCTGAAGTACGAGGCATGTTTTTTAAGTAAATACCGTTTTGAAATTAAGAAAAAGACGTGCTAAGATATCTCAATAATTTTATTTTTGCATGAAAGCCTGTACCTTAATCTACTTTTCTACATAGTTTCCGTCAATACTGAGGCACTTGTCATAACGTTGTACCAGTTTTTGAATATCCTCCTCATAGAAGACTGCCGCCTGACTTGTTAACCACTGCATCACCACTGTTTTGACTTCGTCATCGTCTTGAGGACGCTGACTCCCCAAGTGTTTCTTCAAGATGAAACATGGGTGGCCAACGTCACACCAGAATCAAAGCAACCGTCCATGTAATGGCGGCATTCAGATGAGTGAAGTAAAGTGAAGTTTAAGCAAACAATTTCTGTCCGGAAAATCATGTGCACAGTTTTTTGGGACAGAAAAGGAGTATTGCTTGTGGAATTTCTGCCTCGTAATGAGACAATCAATGCAGCAGCTTACTGTAAGACATGCAGAATCTGCGCCGTTCAATTCAGAACAAAATACGTGGCAAGTTGAGCAAGGGCATCGTTTTGCTGCAAGACAATGCCCGTCCGCATGTGGCGAATCAGACCAAAGATCTCATCACATCTCTTCGATGGGAAACTCTAGATCATTCTTCGCACAGCCCCGACCTAGCGTCCAGTGACTAGCATATGTTCCTGCACTTGAAGAAACACCTGGGCGGTCTGCGTCTTCATTACAAAGTCGAAACAGTGGTGATGCAGTGGTTAACAAGTCAGGCGGCAGACATATACGAGGAGGGTATTCAAAAACTGGTACAACGTTATGACAAGTGCCTCGATATTGACGGAAATTATGTAGAAAGTAGATTAAGGTACAGGCTTTCATGTAAAAATAAAATTATTGAGATATCTTAGCACGTCTTTTTTTAATTTCAAAACGGTACTTACTAAAAAAAACACGCTTCGTACTTTAGCGAAGACACGAAAATGAGGGTAAAGTGCCGTCGACAACGAAATCTTTGGCGCTCAAGCAGTAATGAGGAAGGAAATCAGTCGTTTTCAGAGTGTACCGAATGCCTGTCCAGCGTTTTTTAACCACCTCGCCACCCCGCGCTGTAGTTCCGGAACACCAAGACAAACTTAAACCAGGGTGGCCGCATGAGGATCCCTTCTCTTATTCAGCAGGAGTCGCGACTCGCAACCACTGCGCTTGCTTGCGTGATCTTGCTATTGCGTTAGCCTCTTACTGCCTCCCAGCTTCATAGACATATTCTCGTGTGAGATCACTGTGAAGACTGACCTCCAAGATGAGCCTTGTACCTACTTTTTACCCGTTCAGTCTAGGAATATTGTGTTCCTTACTACGTACCAGGCTTGCCAGTTCCCTTTTCCAGCTTCTTAGCCAGGCAGTCGGAGAAAGACATTAAATTTCCCCTTTCATGTCCTTTTCAGCTACATAAAAACTGAAATTTTGATGATAAATACAGTTACTGAAAATCTGGCATGGATAACATGAAAGGTTCGCTTAATGTTGTAATTACACTCACCTAGTGCTAAACGTTATAGTTTTTACATAGGCTTGATGCTGTAAAGCCGATAATAATTTAATAAAATTACCGTAATGAATGCGAACCTTGCCTGTGCTAAAACTACAATTGGTAGGGGCCATCGTAGTAGTATAATTATGTACAGGTAGACTACACGAGAATGTAAATGTAACTCCACCTTGGGCTCTGGAGCGTGGGACAGCGGCTGGTCGATTAAATGAACGAGTATTAATACTGTACCAACAGTCGTTACCTTGATATTGTTTTGTTAGGCAATCAGTTTCGACGACCCGATCACCTCATCGTCAGGCCTGCCGCACGAATGACATCAAGCACCACTCGTACATGTTTAAGACAAGGCACTAACGTGTACCTGGTTCCGTAGATATCCAGACTTCATGAGAGTGTGTATTCTTCATATATGTGACAGAAACTGACGCTGAAGTAAAAGATAAACTTGTTGCACGAAAGCCCAACCTTGTCATAATACCCAGAGGAATGACCTCAAAAATACAATCACGGGATGTGGCCGTAAAGAAGTCATTCAACGGTGATCTCCAAAAATATGTTCGGATTGCCAGAATGATATTTTCACTCTGCACCGGAATGTGCGCTGATATTAAACTTCCTGGCAGATTAAAATTGTGTAGCGCATCTAGAGTCGAAATCAGGACCACTGCAAATCTGCCAGGAAGTTTCGTGTTCAGATTGGCTTCTGGTAGAAGACGATGCCCCTAAACCATCTGGCAAGATCAAGCAGCCTTCAGTCACACTTCTCCGCGAGTGGATTCTTACTTCGTGGCCATCCGTATCAAGTGGTTCAAGAAATGCTACGTGTCGAAAGCACTGTATGTTAGCAAGGATTGTGTATTGTGGGAAGAGAATGAAGAAAACGATGGGAGTAAGAGAGTGATGAAATGAGTACTGGTCCATGAGAGTGAGTAAGACAAAATATAGCGTTGCTGTGTTAGGTGCCAATTTGTTGTATTTTATGTCAGAACAAATGTTTGCGATGCACACTTAACACTAATATGCAAGAAATAAATTTTTGGTAATTTTTCTCCTCTCATTCAGACTGCGATTTATTTTCGCTCAAAATATTTTCTTTCTCGAAATTTAGGAGGGCGTTGCTTATATGCGGTGGCGACTTATTATCGGGACAATACGGTAGATAGAAGCCCTGTTGTACATGTGTAGGCGTACAGTTTCTCCTGGATGTCGTGTTTCCCTCTTCTCTTTCCGACTCCTGCTTCCTTTGCCCCATTACTGCGTCGGCTTGGACATAGCGCGATACTGAAATTAGCCGTTGTTCACTGCCTAATTCAGCTTATAAAAAGTCATGTACCTGCCTTCGAGCTATCTTTGCGAGGCTACACGGAGAACGTTCAAAAAGTATTCATCTTTGTTCGTGGGAATGGGAGCTGTCATCTTTCGGAAAGAGCTGTTCTTTTGTTCCACTGCTGTTTGTTCGCTTTGTGTGGGAGTTGTTCCCTTTGTGTCTGAGAACGGAATGTCCCTGTTTACTCGGTACTGACGCCGTATCATGTGGACGAACTGCGACTTTCCTCTTTCTGCCTGCCTGCTGAGAGAGAAAGCGTCAAATTGCTTTAACTGATTATCATCTAAAAGTACCTTAGAAAAATTAAGAGAGAACTTACTATAATCGACTCGCGATTCACTTTTTGGTTGTCTGAATACGATAGTATGGCTGGGTTATGTTAGAAAAGTCAGAACGGACTGCACACGTTATAATCGAATCGCGATTCAGCTTTTTAGTTATCTGAATAAAATGCCATTGCTGGATGGATGGAAGGGCGGATTGTTGGGGAAAGAGGGCCACACAAAGAAATCATCGCTCAGTACGATGGGATCGTAACGGCTTAGCGTTTAGTGCACTTGCTGTTGTAAGAAACGATGTTGGCGACAGCTACTTGGCGGCTGACTGGTTCCCTGCGTTTACAGTTTTCAGATCCCGGACCGCAGAAATGCGTCATGACCCCGTTCAGCTATAATGATGTCGTTTCTTCCGTTGCTTCTTCTGCAATAAGCTGAATAACTACGCGTATCACAAAATTCACGCCGGTCGATGTGACCGAGCGGTTCTAGGCGCTTCAGTCTCGAACCGCGCTGCTGCTGCGGTCGCAGGTTCGAATCTTGCCTCGGACATGGATGTGTGTGATGACCTTAGGTTAGTTGGGTTTAAGTAGTTCTCCGTCTAGGGGGCTGATGACCTCAGATGTTAAGTCCCATAGTGCTTAGAGCCATATGAACCATTTGAACAAAATTCACAGCGAAGATATATTTATGTACTACTTACATAAAACTACGAATCTCTTCTGGTTCCAGTTCTATAAATCACTTCGCTGAAATACTTTCTGTACGTCATATTTCACAAGTGTGTTTGTGTACGTTGAGCTTATTTCTTCACCTTGTTATGAGTACCCCATACAAGGGATTAGCATTACGAAAACTGAGAGATACCATACACTAAAACTTAATTCCCATATCATTTTTTTGAACGATTAACGCAATACGTCAATTGTTGTATCAGTAAAAGATAACAGGACAATTACAAACAGACTGTTGGCGGACTGCTATATCATATAATATCGTATACACTATATTTAATGAGTAGTAACCGTTGGTTATTTGGGTTCGCGGCTACGGCATATGTTGGCAACGGAAATTTGCAGCGGCCTGCTGGGATCAGTGTATCAAAGGGTCCTGTTCAATTGACACTTTTTGTCTGAATACTACAGTACAGCTTCTCGAAAGATATTGTTATTCCCCTACATACTGTTCACCAAATTAGTGTGATGCCTCTTTAGTAGACAAAAAGTGGCGAATATCATGAACACAGAGGAATACTCGAACATCTGCGTTATACCACATGTCGAATATCTTTCTTTAATAGCTCGAACTGTTCATAAAATGTTAGGGACTTCAGTCGACGTGAGAGCTGCTGAACATTTCAAATTGGTCCATATTCTTTCGATGCATCATTTTTTATGAGTTCCATCCTACACCGAAGAGCCAAAGAAACTAGTACACCTACCTAATATCATGTAGGGCCACCGTGAGCACGCAGAAGTGCCACAACACGACGTGGCATCGACTCGACTAATGTCTGAAGTAGTGCTGGAAGGAATTGACATCGTGAATCCTGCAGGGCTGTGCCGATCTCGTCTGAACAGCACGTTGCAAGGCATCCCAGAAATGCTCTATAATCTTCATGTCTGGGGAGTTTGGTGGCCAGCGGACGTGTTTAAACACACAAAGATGTTGCTGGAGCCACTCTGCAGCAATTATCGACGTGTGGGGTGTCGCACAGTTTAGCTGGAATTGCCCAAGTCCGTCGGAATGCACAATGGACATGAATGGATACAGGTGATCAGACAGGACGCTAATGTACGTGTCACCTGTCAGAGTCGTATCTAGACGTATCAGGGGTCCCATATCATTCCAACTGCACACGCCCCACACCATTACAGAGCCTCCACCAGCTAGAAGAGTCGCCTGCTGTCATGCAGGGTCCAAAGATTCATGATGTTGTCTCCGCAGCCGTACATGTCCATCTGCTCGATACAATGTGAAAGGAGACTCGTCCGACCAGGCAACATGTTTCCAGTCATGAACACTACGATCCCGGGCGAGGCGTAAAGCTTTGTGTCGTGCAAGGGTACACGAGTGGGTGTTCGGCTCTGAAATGAGGTTTCGTTGATTGGTTCGCACGCTAAGACTTGTTCGTGGCCCAGCAGTGAAATCTGCAGCAACTTGCGGAAGGGTTGCACGTCTGTCACGTTGAACGATTCTCTTCGGTCGTCATTAGTCCCGTATAGCAGGATCTTTTTCCGGCCGCAGCGTTGTCGGACACTTCGTGAAATGGTTGTACGGGAAAATCCCCACTTCATCGCTACCTCAGAGATGCTGTGTCCCATCGCTTGTGCGCCGGCTATAACACTACGTTCAAACTCACTTAAATCTCGATAACTTGCCATTGTAGCAACAGTAACCTGCATCATACACTTGTCTTACATAGGCGTTGCCGACCGCAACGCCGTATTCTGCCTGTTTACATATTCTGTTTCTGAATACGCATGCCTATACCAGTTTCTTTGGCGGCTCCAGTGCAGTATGACTATGAAAGAAACCCTGGCGAAATAGATTTCTAGATGTGAACAGAAGATCTTCGCCTCCCCTACAAGCTAATGTTTTATGCTTCTAAGAATACGAAGCGCCTAATGGCACAAATCACTTACGTTGTCTCAAGATTTAGATCGGATGCCGGATGTTTGAAATATACGGCGTTCTTCAGTACACAGGCGCGTTGAATGTCCCCCACTGAAACAGATTTGTTGGCATTTTTCTAAAGACTGAGCGGTTCACAAGAATATGTCGCATGCATATTTTGTCCATATGTTGTGATTTCTCGGTGAACGGCGTGCGTCTCTATCGAAATTAAACTTTCGCTTCGGCCACAAAAAAAAATGGTTCAAATGGCTCTGAGCACTATGGGACTCAACTTCTGAGGTCATTAGTCCCCTAGAACTTAGAACTAGTTAAACCTAACCAACCTAAGGACATCACACACATCCATGCCCGAGGCAGGATTCGAACCTGCGACCGTAGCGGTCTCGCGGTTCCAGACTGCAGCACCTAGAACCGCACGGCCACTTCGGCCGGCTTCAGCCACAATACACCATCACAGACAAAATACGTAAAATAAGTATTATACACTCCTGGAAATGGAAAAAGAACACATTGACACCGGTGTGTCAGACCCACCATACTTGCTCCGGACACTGCGAGAGGGCTGTACAAGAAATGATCACACGCACGGAACAGCGGACACACCAGGAACCGCGGTGTTGGCCGTCGAATGGCGCTAGCTGCGCAGCATTTGTGCGCCGCCGCCGTCAGTGTCAGCCAGTTTGCCGTGGCATACGGAGCTCCATCGCAGTCTTTAACACTGGTAGCATGCCGCGACAGCGTGGACGTGAACCGTATGTGCAGTTGACGGACTTTGAGCGAGGGCGTATAGTGGGCATGCGGGAGGCCGGGTCGACGTACCGCCGAATTGCTCAACACGTGGGGCGTGAGGTCTCCACAGTACATCGATGTTGTCGCCAGTGGTCGGCGGAAGGTGCACGTGCCCGTCGACCTGGGACCGGACCGCAGCGACGCACGAATGCACGTCAAGACCGTAGGATCCTACGCAGTGCCGTAGGGGACCGCACCGCCACTTCCCAGCAAATTAGGGACACTGTTGCTCCTGGGGTATCGGCGAGGACCATTCGCAACCGTCTCCATGAAGCTGGGCTACGGTCCCGCACACCGTTAGGCCGTCTTCCGCTCACGCCCCAACATCGTGCAGCCCGCCTCCAGTGGTGTAGCGACAGGCGTGAATGGAGGGACGAATGGAGACGTGTCGTCTTCAGCGATGAGAGTCGCTTCTGCCTTGGTGCCAATGATGGTCGTATGCGTGTTTGGCGCCGTGCAGGTGAGCGCCACAATCAGGACTGCATACGACCGAGGCACACAGGGCCAACACCCGGCATCATGGTGTGGGGAGCGATCTCCTACACTGGCCGTACACCACTGGTGATCGTCGAGGGGACACTGAATAGTGCACGGTACATCCAAACCGTCATCGAACCCATCGTTCTACCATTTCTAGACCGGCAAGGGACCTTGCTGTTCCAACAGGACAATGCACGTCCGCATGTATTCCGTGCCACCCAACGTGCTCTAGAAGGTGTAAGTCAACTACCCTGGCCAGCAAGATCTCCGGATCTGTCCCCCATTGAGCATGTTTGGGACTGGATGAAGCGTCGTCTCACGCGGTCTGCACGTCCAGCACGAACGCTGGTCCAACTGAGGCGCCAGGTGGAAATGGCATGGCAAGCCGTTCCACAGGACTACATCCAGCATCTCTACGATCGTCTCCATGGGAGAATAGCAGCCTGCATTGCTGCGAAAGGTGGATATACACTGTACTAGTGCCGACATTGTGCATGCTCTGTTGCCTGTGTCTATGTGCCTGTGGTTCTGTCAGTGTGATCATGTGATGTATCTGACCCCAGGAATGTGTCAATAAAGTTTCCCCTTCCTGGGACAATGAATTCACGGTGTTCTTATTTCAATTTCCAGGAGTGTATATAGTAGGTTTTCAAAGATGCCTCCTTTCCATTTCTAGCATTACGTAAGTATGTTTCATAGTCGGTTACATGTATTTGAGGCCGGCCTCGGTGGACGAGCGGTTCTAGGCGCTTCAGTCCGGAACCGCGCGGCTGCTACGGTCGCAGGTTCGAATCTTGCTTCGGGTATGGATGTGTGTGATGTCCTTAGGTTAGTTAGGTTTAAGTAGTTCTAAGTTCTAGGGGACTGATGATCTCCGCTGTTAAGTCCCATAGTGCTCAGAGCCATTTAACCATTTTTTTGTATTTTGAGGTCTCGTGTTACAGAGACTTTTCGAGTAACATGTGCTCACAAAGAAAGACAGTGCTGCCCTCTGCTGTTAGACAACAGGTCGATCTGAGAGCACGTTAGCAGAAGCAGCTTAGTCCAGTCCTATACATGAATCTTATCCTTGTACTTGCAGCAGCTGTAGATGAAGATGTCACGTGTGTAAAACTGGTGCACTTTACATTTTCTTTCCCTCACAGTGATTACTAAACAAGTTATTTTAAATGTATTAATCTCATTAGAGGTCTTAAGCACACGATCACTAGGTTTTGATAATTGTGTTATTTTCCTCCTATTTTTATATTAAAATGTTTTTATTACATATATTTTTTGTTTTTACTTCACGCTTGAATTATGTTGCTAATTATATAGTTTTTCAAACATTTCTCTTTGCAGCATCCGTCTTCCTTCGGTACAATGCAGAGTTTTTCGTTGCATCAGATTAAATTACAACGATTGCCTACTCTTTCTTCGATAAACCATAGCTTCGCAAGGCACGAGAAGCCTCTCGGAGGAAATGACTTCCAATTAGCCGCTTCCAGTCTCGCACAACCTCAGAGATCGTCAGTGAAAGCTGAAGGTGAACGCGCGCTCATTGTAATGACTACCATATTGGTGTTATGCATAGAAGCCCATTAAAATTGATGTGAGCCGTCTGTGATGATTATGTGTGAGGTATCAGCATCTGGATTCGTAGTGAGCTCCAGTACCAGGGAGCAACAAGTGCTGACTCAACTGAGGATCTCCGACGTTAGCAAACGGTTAATGCAATCTGCACAATGCGACTCTCGAAAGCAAAAGTTCTCGCGATGTATGTTGCTTACATTGCTATAATTTATATATTCTCTGTGTTTTTATTTATTTTGGTAATTTACCGAAGCAAAAGTATTTTTCCTTTTCTTTGGCCTTAAATGAACAGCACGTATAGCTGCCAAAAGTAGAGTTAAAAAACAAAAGGAAAAATAAAGAGCAACGCCTTATTTCGTTACTTGAAATACCGAATAATAAGATTTTTACTGTCGCGCAATGTATTCCATCCGCTTCTATTAATATGTTATATTTTCTGTTCTTAATATGCGAAACACGTGTTTAAGCATTTTTTGGTTTTACTGAATATACCTGTACATTACCACACTCATAACTGTATCAATACTTTTCTCAACGATTTCTTTTTTCACAATACTTTTATAACTAAAGAATTAAATCAAAGGGACAATGAGGCCACGGGCAAAATCACATATTATTTACATATAAAATTTAATAAAATGTGTATTAGTAAAAATGTGAGGTGACCCATGAAATGTCCGAGGATGTAGTCACCTTACACTGATATGGCTTGTTTTACACATAAATAACGATACTATATATTTTACACGCAATTAAAAGGTACACGTTGGACTGACCACCTATAGAGTAACCAGCCTCATGAAGGAATGGAGAAATGTCCTCCTTACAGACTAAGTCCATTTCAGTACAATGGTTACCATTAGGAGAGTGTATAGAAGCCTATAGAGTCATAGGCACATGGTAGAAAAAAAACTGGTTCAGCGGGCTACTGGTATCAGGAGGCATTTTTTTGGATGAGCGTACAGGGCTGTTAGCAACCGGAAGCAAACCGACGATGTACTGCTACTACATAAGCGACTTTCCATGGGTGCACTTAGGCAGGAAATACTCTCCACACACGATAATGACTGTTTGCATCCAGCTGTTCGTAGAGAGCATCATACGTCACGGATATAGCAGTTAGGCGAAATCATATCCTCTGTTCTCATGGAAGCGATTTTATTTTTCGTTACACCTAAAGAACTGCATGTCAGATTTCCAAACCTTTCTAATTATATGGTTTGTAGACTGTTATACGCCAAATCTCCTATCTTGTAACCCATGTCACTGACATTTCGTTAGAGAAATACGTTCTCTCTTTCGTCAATATTATCAATAACTCTTAATATTTTCAGCATAAACAAAACATATTTCGACATACTTATTTCGAGAGGTCAAATTTATTCCCGCCGTTGGGTAAATATTGCCTGAAGATCAGACAAATTCTACCGATCACGTCGATGCTGTCTGAAATATATGACATCATGTTTTTTCGCGTGAAAGATTATAGTGAAATTGTAGTAGGCTTCTGTACTAGGGTGATTCCGATCAATGTAATCAAGGAAAGTATCGGAGGCGATGGCCAAGATGGGGTTACGTCATCTCCTTACGTGCCAGAACCCATTTTCTGGCTGCTGGGTTGTGTCGCTAATTTTACAGACCTTTTCCCTTAGGAATAATTTCTTAATTTCAGGCAGTATTATCTACGGTGGGTTTCGCATACTTACTTAATAGTGCCATATGAACGAAAATTAGAGGGGTGAGATGGGTTCAAAAGAAGAAAATCTATAAACGAATACTGACGTCATTCGTATCATGGACATCGACAGATTAGAGCTTGGCTACCTGAGCAATGCGCAGTCACCCTAGAGAGCCTAGCTGTCAGTAACCCAGTCAGACTGTCAGTGTTGGATGTAATTTCACTGATAGCTGATGGTTGTGCTGTACGACTGTAGTGACGTCAACTGATTGCGTCACCATAGGCTGTTTCTACCCTCGTGCCGAATTCGCGAAGCACGCTGTGTTTTCTTCTATATCTCCACATTCTTCGTCGCAAACACACCTTTACATCACTGTTCTTACAATTACAGGAAAAATACACTTACTTCTTGGAGCAAGTGCTTGGGCACCGCTACCCCGCGCTGCCCTGCTCATAACGTTCGTATGACGGATTTATATTTACCTGGAAATAAAGAAAGGAAATATTTAAGCGATAAGGTTACATTTATTTAAGAAATTCATAATTAGATTTAAAATTAATGTATTATTTTAATGAAAGAGTGCTGCTTTATTAATTGGTAATGGTTGATGAGATCTCATTAACTACATTGTGATATCAATTTTCTGGGCAGCTTACTGCTTACATTCGAAAAAAAAATGTAATTGATATCTCCTACTGTTCCTCCATGACCTTCACAATACGGATTATCAATAGCGTGTACTCGGAGAATATGATTAAATCACTTGCGAAGTGTTGAATTTAAAAAACTTTTATGTATCGTAATTGTGTGGAACCAGCGTATCGAGAGAATGTTTAACTGTCTTTTCCTGTACTGCTTAGCTATCACTGATATTTGACTTCGCATTGGGGTCGCTTTACTTCAGGCTCTGATGCAGCTGAGCTACAGATAACAATACAAAAGTGTCAATACGCTGCAGCTTCCAGTCTGAGTTGAGACAGGTCGTAGGAGACGTCATTGGACGTAGCGTAACCAAAAACTAAACTTAGAGGTTGCATTTCAACTTACACACGGTTCTGTATTGGTGAAATGGACAGAGACAACAATCTTTCCAGCAATCCTTTAGTATCGCGGTGATACCCGTTGAAACTTTGGGTCACGGACACAAACAGTTTACACTGACAGAACACATCCTGAACATATACGTTACCCAAACGTATATGTTTAATCAATCACAAATCAAAATCAAGTTTTACCAATCCGTTTTTGGGCTTTCCGCGACTTGATCTCCAGTGGCAAGTATGGAGAAATGCGCATATACATTGACAATCTAATTCCATTTACTGTCTCATCGTGGTATACTCTATAGACTTCGCAAACACTGAAGTCATTTTCGACAAGTTGCTGTACGTCCAATATAAGTATTAGCATCTCCACATACTACAACGACTATGAGACTTACCGTGTCAACCTAGTTCAGTAGCCTATCGATCCTGACAATCCTGTTTCCTGTTGACCCTGTAAACGTTGAAGTACGGGTAATATTTCAAAACGACAACATCAAACTCTAAAGCATATGCGTCGACAAAGTTTGCCTTACGAAATTACGTATCTGCACTCTTTAATATTTCCAGCAATCTATAAGTGATACTTGCTATATTCTTACATCATTTTGTACTTTGATGTTTGCATGCGTTAAACAAATTGTAACATCTAAGTTTCACATTACTCAGAAAGAAATAGTCTATCAAATTACGCAATATAACATGAAAACTGATAAGTACAACAAACATAATGATAATGAAGCTAACAGTTTCCCAAAGCTAGTAACATTACAACAAGGAAAATTGCCAGTATTATGTTGAGTGAAAATAATGCCTTCTGTAAAAGGAAGAAAAAACAATGAACATCTTATAGTCGAACGACACGAATGGATCCAGTAAGACCAAAAACAATAAATTGTAAAAGTATTTTGAAGTTTTTTCATAGCTGGTACATTGGCACTCCGACAACCCCTGCGGCCGTGTAGACGACACAGATGTTACGTCTATGGATTAACGGATAAACTTTTTTTTTTTCATACAGCCAGCAACAGCTAATTACTTCGCTATGCCCTCGTCTAAGCTGAAGAATTGCTCATTATCTCCGAGACACTAGAGAACAAAAGAGATAAGGTGATGATCTCAAAGAACTAGTTTTTGTGAAACAATGGGCTATTGTGAGCCTCATTTAACTTAGGTTCTGCTTGTTGCCAGAGAACTCCCACCTGCCATACCCAGAAATGATATCCCACCTGCCATACCCAGAAGTGATAAATACAAAGCCAGCACAACCGACGAGCCCGCATCTCGTGGTCGTGCGGTGGCGTTCTCGCTTCCCACGCCCGGGTTCCCGGGTTCGATTCCCGGCGGGGTCAGGGATTTTCTCTGCCTCGTGATGGCTGGGTGTTGTGTGCTGTCCTTAGGTTAGTTAGGTTTAAGTAGTTCTAAGTTCTAGGGGACTTATGACCATAGCAGTTGAGTCCCATAGTGCTCAGAGCCATTTGAACCACAACCGACGAAAGAGAACTGCTTCTCAGTACTTCCTGTAAAACATATAGAATCTACTACCATGGTTGTGCATTGTTTTGATTCTTAATTGAAGCGCATAAACCATTAAGGAGCGCCAATTGAATTTAGTCCGAACGCAGTAATTTTAATATTTTTCATGTTCTTAATTATCCCTACTTCATGCTCCTTCTACCCTAGCTCGATAACGTACCCCCATAAAATAACCCGTATGTCGATATGTCCAGCAACGGTTTATTTTCCATCGTGAAGTTCTTCACTGCGGAATTTGACCCCTATGTTACAACAACGTACGTTTCTTCTAGCCTCGCTGACGCATTTATGGTCATTTCTGTTGTATCTGCTTTCTGTATTTGACATATCGGATTCGCAAAACTGCCGGCCGGGGTGACCGAGCGGTTCTAGGCGCTACAGTGTGGAATCGCGCGACCGCTACGGTCGCAGGTTCTAATCCTGCCTCGGTTATGGATGTGTGTGATGTCCTTAGGTTAGTTGGGTTTAAGTAGCTCTAAGTTCTAGGGGACTGGCCGGCCGCGGTGGTCTAGCGGTTCTAGGCGCTCAGTCCGGAGCCGTGCGACTGCTACGGTCGCAGGTTCGAATCCTGCCTAGGGCATGGATGTGTGTGATGTCCTTAGAATAGTTAGATTTAAGTAGTTCTAAGTTCTAGGGGACTGATGACCATAGATGTTAAGTCCCATAGTGCTCAGAGCCATTTGAACCATTTTTTTCTAGGGGACTGATGACCTTAGAAGTTAAGTCCAAATAAACGATATTACCTAGAACGCTAAAGCTGTGCACTAAATTTGTCGACCTCACGAATTGAAAACAGTAGGTACACACTGAGGTGACAAAAGTCATGGGATACCTCCTAGTATCGTGTCGGACCTTCTTTTGCCCGGCGCAGTGCGGCATCTCCAAGTGGCACGGGCTCTTTAAGTCGTTGGAAGCACCATGCAGAAATAACAAGCCATGCTGCCTCTATACAACTATGTAAGTGTTTTCGGTGCAGAATATTGAGTACGAACCGACTTCTCGATTATGTCCGATAAATCGATGATATTCATGCCGGGTGATCTGGGTGAACAAATCAATCGTTCGAACTGTTCACAATTTTCGAATCAATGGTGGTGAAATGGCGCACTGTCATTCATAAAAATTCCATCGTTGTTTGGGAACATGAACTCCATGAATGGCTGCAAATGGTTTCCAAGTAGCCGAACACAGCCATTTCCAGTCAATTACCGGTTCATAAGGACCACTGGACGCAGTCCATTCCATGTAAACACAGCCCACATCATTATGGAGCCACCACCATCTTTCACAGTGCCTTGTTGACAAGTTGTCTCCCTGGCTTTGTGGGGTCTGCATCACACTCGAACCGTGCCATCAGCTCTTACCAATTGATATCGGGACTCATCTGACCAGCCCACGGTTTTCCAGTCGTCTAGGGTACAAACAATATGGTCACGACCCCGGGAGAGACGTTGCAGGCGATGTCGCGCTATTAACAAATGGCGCTCGCGTCGGTCGTCTGCTCTCATAGTCCATTAACGCTGAGTATCGCCGCATTGTCCTAATGGATACGTTCGTCGTACGTCCCACATCGATTTCTGTGGTTATTTCACGCAGTGTTGCTTGACTGTTAGTACTGACAACTCTACGCAAATGCCACTGCTCTCGAACATTAAGTTAAGTCCGCCGGCCACTGTTGTCCGTGGGGAGAGGTAATGCCTGAAATTCGGTATTATCGGCACGTCTTGACATTGTGGATCTCAAAATATTGAATTCCTTAACGATTTCCGAAATGGAACGTCCCATGCACCTGACTCCAACTATCATTCCGCGTTCAGTTAATTTCTGTCGTACGGCCATAATCATGTCAGAAGCCTTTTCGCATGAATCATCACCTGAGTACAAATGACAACTCTGTCAACGACTGCCCTTTTATACCTTGAGTACACGATAATATCTCCATCATATGTATATATGCATATCGCTGTCCCATGGCTTCTGTCACCTCAGTGTGTATTCCGAAAGTTCGTAATTGTGTGTTCACGCTGGTGTCTCCACTTCTGAGTAGAAGTCGTCCATGTCGACAATAATCGGCTCCGTAAATGGTAAACTGAACTAATCTGGTTTAACGAGCCGACAGACGCCCCAAGAATTCCGAGAGGTGCTGCGATGATTGGAACACGTCGGTACGGTCCGTATGAAAGTGTAGCACAGGTGCTTGGGGAACTTACATAGGAATCCTTTAAAGAAAGACGACGCATATCTCTCGAAAACCAGTTGAGTAAATTTAGAGAAGCATTATGAGTATGAGGCAGTAGTGATTAGGCGCGTACATTTCTTCCTCGCTCAAGACTCGACAGAGTGGACAGAAAATCATGAACATTGTTACTAAACACCCTCCGTCATGCTCCGAACAGCAGCCAGCAGAGTATATAAGTTGATGCAGATGTAGACAATAAAATTCCGGAGCGAGAGCCAACGGCAAGTCGAGAGTACTTTTACAGTGAGTAGGGGTTGCTTGTATGGAAGCAACGGCACTGCGATTCGATATTACGGGGGAAAATCTGTGGGATGTGTCGTTCTAAATTCGCACTAGTTCTTGGTAATTACAATGTGTGTGTGTGTGTGTGTGTGTGTGTGTGTGTGTGTGTGTGTGTGTGTGGAGGAGGAGGAGGGGGCGGGCAATGAAGGGGGCAAAAAATTCATGTTGGGAAGTGTAAGAGGATGAAGAAACTGATATGAAGTTCGTGGCGTTCATGGACTGGGAGAGACTGGATGAATTTAGAGAGAGTGAAAGTCTAAGCAATATCAGAACGGATAATGATGAATCGGCTCAAGGGTCTCTGCGTGCTGGAGATTGTGAACTGCTGGTTAGTACTTTTATTATATTGTGGGGGAGCTTACTAGATGAAGCTTTCATGTCAGCTTACCTGTTTTATGGTGTTATTTAACTGAGTTAGATGGCTATGAAATGTAAGTTGGTTCGTCTTAAAAGTATTACCTGCGTTTTTCGAAAACCTTATCTTGTGGAGACACCGCTTGCATCACGACGTACAGTAAAACTGTTGGAGACGAAGCTGGATTTTTAGAGGGTCAGAAAAGCATCATCGATTTATGGGACATAATCGAGAGGTCGGTTCGTACGCAATATTCTGCACCGAAAACACTTTCACAGTTATTTAGAGGCAGCATGTCTTGTTATTTCTGCATGGGGCTTCCAACGACTTAAGAGTCCGTGCCACGTGGAGATGCCGCACTGCGCCGGGCAAAAGGAGGTCCGACACGATATTAGGAGGAAGGTAAAGGAAGAAACATAAAGATATCGACGACGGGCGTTTAAATCTCGGAATTGCTACTCCACAACAGTCCAACAGCGACCCGTCAGACTGATTACGCAGCTCCTGAAGACCACCGCTACATTACGCGATGCACACTGATTATTGTTTCAGAGGCTGGTTGCTAGGTCGCGCTGGGGGCTAAACTCATCTCCAGATTAACAAGATTCGCAGATCCGCATTTCTTGATTCCCTCCTTAGAAATGCTGTCCTAGGAACAATCAGCTGAGCAGACAGGCATGTACTTTTCCGTTAAGCTGTCCTCGGCCAGAGAAAATTTATTTTCCTGCCTGAGTCTCACGTTGTACATATGTTAAACATGACGAAGGGGCACACACACACACACACACACACACACACACACACACACACACACACACAACGTTCCGTTTGACTGGTATCAGAGTTTCCACATTCGCATGGAAGGTAATAGACCCAGGTGTACGAAGTCCGAAATTATATTTCACGCTGCCCGGAAGGTTCCTTATTTTTATGAGTGGTCGAAATACACGGTCTCCCAGGAGGAATGGTCAATATTCAGGGAAGTGACAGGAGCGATCGTTCATAGTAAAAAGCTCTTCTAAACATGGGCTCTAAAATGCATACTTTAACCCTCTATTTGGCAAACACAGTAGCATCTACTGGAAAAATTATTCATGTTGTTATTATCATTTTATGTAGACATATGTACAGTATTAATAATTTGCGAAATTTTTATATTTGTGTTTCGAAAATACAAATTTTGCTTATAAGCAGCATTGCTAGTTTGAGGTACATATTCTACCCACACAACAACAGGAACACACAGTTGTATTCCACTTTTATTTCTCATTGTAACGCAAAAATATTGCTGCTCCAGTGGGCTTTTGTTCCCCTGGCTCTTAGTTTTGTAGTTATTCAACGTACTAGGCAAAGTATCCAACACTGTGTCATTAATTTCTTCACAATCAACACTGTCATTTTTTGAATCTGTGTCGGACTCTTCTATCACCAAACCGGATTTCCTAGAAGAAATAGGCTCTCAGTTGACAACACCATTGTTATTGTTATCTCCCAGGATTTCATTCTCAGACCCTCCTTCACCATTTAAGGCGTCATTACAGCATATCGCCGTCTCCTTGTATCATAGAAGGCTTGTGCATCCATTCCGTCCTGTAAATACTAATCACAGATTGGCAATGCTGCTAAAAGCAGAACGCTTTTTATGACCAAGATTAATAAAAATTGACCTTAGATTAACAATGTTGTCTACGATCGACATCATTTCTGACCCAAGTTTATATACTCCACACTGTACACTCATAAGATATGTAGCATTACAACTTCTACTACTGAATAAAATGCAAGGAGTACTGTGCAAACAAAAGATAGACACTGTAAAAAACTATGTTTAAAACGCGTGGTACCGCAAATACAGAGAGCAATACGAAGAGTACAACTCGGAAGTTCGTTACTGGCAATTTTTGCAGCTAGGAGTACTAAATATCTCTGCATCACAGAGAAAAAATTTTGTTCGTATGCATCAACGCCAAAGAAAGGCTTGGTTCAGAGCGAGGCCCACGAGGAAGACAGGCCGCGGCGCGTACGTCACTAAGGTAGTCCTGAATTCGCTCGCTCGCTCAGCTTAGCAGACAAAATGCGTTTCTAAACCTGTAAACTCGTAGCTGGGTCTGTAAGTACAAACGAGAATTGCATCTCCCACTGTAATCTGCTATTGTGAAGTCTTACTGATTAACAGTACTACAGCAAAATTTAATCAATACTCGGTATAAATGGTACAACGGCTTGTTTATAGCATGCAGTCTCTCCTGCTTAATAGTACTCATTAAATGCTGGAAGTGGTGCCTTATGCAACTGATAATTATTTTAGCATGATTTTATTTCATTGTACGGCAGGACAGCTGTAACAAATTATAAGTAGGCCCATGGACTTCCCATCGTTATAGGACTAAGATTCCATAATAGCGGATTCCAATAGAAGATTCAATTTTAGTTTGTACGGACACGCTTAGTTACGAGTTAACAGGTGTAGAAACGTAGTTTGTCTGCTGATTTGAACGAGCGAGCGAGCGAGCAAGCGAGCGCAAGACTACGTTCGTGACGTACGCGCCGCGGCCTGTCTTTCTCGTAGGCCTCGGTTCAGAGCAACATTGCCAAATAAACGATTAAGAGATATTAGAACTTCATCTTCGGTACTGTGAAACAAATCTCTTCTACTGAGAACTCTTTGCTTTCCGTATTTTGCGAGGAGGTAGTATGGACAAGAAAAAATTCTCTAGTAAACATGGGCTTTAGAACAATGAGCACTTGTTCAATAGAAAATAGTTGTTTCACAGTAACGAAGATTAACAGGAGCTCGCAGCTCTTACGGTACAGGTACGCACGGCAGAACCGGTGTTTACTGGATATTTTTTCTTGTTTTGGTGCATACTACCACCTGTCACAATATGGAAAGCAAAGAGCTTGCAGTAGAAGAGATATGTTTCACAGCATCGAAGATGAAGAAGTCGTCACAGTTCTTAAGGATTGCCTTTTAAAGCCCTTAGTACTAGACTTTTTTGCTTCGAATCGTATTCCCTGTCATACCTCTGAATATTAACAATTCCTCCTGGGACAACCTGTATAGACGTGATACGTTTGTCAGACAGAATTCAGCCTATTATTGTGGGAGCTGCACCAACGTGTAGCAGGAACGTAATCTTCTGTTCTATTTCGTTGTTTCTTCTTGTTTGCTCTTGTCACTTCGTCTGTGTGCACTCAGCGCCTTCATAAATAAAACAAGAAAGATACACAACATCCCACCATAATTTTCCAACGACGATGTCAAGCTGATAGAGGCTTTTGTGCGGTTTCATAGAACTCTTCAGGTGGTGCGATAGCCGCTTCCGTTAAAAGCGTGCTCTCTACCGCTGCAGCTGTTAACAGTAACGCGCGCGCCGGCCGAACTCGGTTATGGAGCGCCCGCCGCAGCCGCACTGGGCGTGACATTGCGGGAGCTCGCGGCGTGACGGATCCGCGGCAGTCTGCAGTGAGTGGCTGCGGCAGGATAACTGTTCCCTGGCCGGCTGCACGCCACCAGCATCCGCCGGCAGATTGGCTCTGTGTTGCGCTCAACTACCAGGAAACCAGGCCCTCCCATCCACAGCACAGTAGCCGACACTCAACTACGGAAACGCGGCCAACAGCCTAGCTCGGATCCGCCAAACCAAAACTGTGGGGAAGAATTCATCACATTGTGTATACCACACTCGACACTCCAAATGGAATTTAGCAACAAGGCTTTATTTAGACTAATAAAAAAAACTACACTACTGCCCATTGAAACAGCTACTCCAAGAAGAAATGCAGATGATAAACGGTTATTCATTGGACAAATATACTATACTAAAACTGACATGTGATTACATTATCACGCAATTTTGGTGCATAGACCCTGAGAAATCAGTACCCAGAACGATCACATCTGGCCGCAATAACGGCCTCGATACGCCAGGGCATTGAGTCAAGCAGAGCTTGGATGGCGTGTACAGGTACAGCTGCCCATGCAGCTTCAACACGATACCACAGTTCATCAAAAGTAGTGACTGGCGTATTGTGACGAGCCAGTTGCTCGGACACCATTGACCAGACGTTTTCAATTGGTGAGAGATCTGGAGTATGTGCTGGCCAGGGCAGCAGTCGAACATTTTCTGTATCCAGAAAGGCCCGTACAGGACCTGCAACATGCGGTCGTGCATTATCCTGCTGAAATGTAGGGTTTCGCAGGGATGGAATGAAGGGTAGAGCCACGGGTCGTAACAGATCTGAAATGTAACGTCCACTGTTCAAAGTGCCGTCAGTGCGAACAAGAGGTGACCGAGACGTGTAACCAATGGCACCCCATACCATCACGCCGAGTGATACGCGAGTATGGTGATGACGAATAAACGTTTCCAATGTGCATTCACCGCGATATCGCCAAACACGGATGCGACCAACATGATGCTGTACACAGAACCTAGATTCATCCGAAAAAATGACGTTTTGCCATTCGTGCACCCAGGTTCGTCGTTGAGTACACCATCGCAGGCGATCCTGTCTGTGATGCAGCGTCAAGGGTAACTGCAGCCATGGTCTCCGAGCTGATTGTCCATGCTGCTGCAAACGTCGTCGAACTGTTCGTGAAGATGGTTGTTGTCTTGCAAACGTCCCCATCTGTTGACTCGGGAATCGAGACGTGGCTGCACGATCTGTTACAGCCATGCGGATAAGATGTCTGTCATCGCGACTGCTAATGATACGAGGCCGTTGGGATCCAGCACGGCGATCCGTATTACCCTCCTGAACCCACCGATTCCATATTCTGCTAACGCGAGCAGCAATGTCGCGATACGATAATCCGCAATCGCGATAGGCTACAATTCGACCTTTATCAAAGTCGGAAACGTGATGGTACGCATTTCTCCTCCTTACACGAGGCATCACAACAACGTTTCACCAGGCAATGCCGGTCAACTTCTGTTTTTGTATGAGAAATCGGTTGGAAACTTTCCTCATGTCAGCACGTTGTAGGTGTCGCCATCGGCGCCAACCTTGTGTGAATGCTCTGAAAAGCTACTCATTTTCATATATATCTTCTTCCTGTCGGTTAAATTTCGCGTCTGTAGCACATCATCTTCGTGGCGTAGCAATTTTAATGGCCAGTATTGTAAACGGACCGAAAACATGTCTCAGACTTCCAAAATAGTCTCAAACTTCTTTCACACATTCTCGTTTTCACGTCCCCTCAGCCAAGTACGTCCCCTTCCTCCCTTCTTAACATCAACCAGCCCATCACACACGTACACACACAAACACACATGTACACACACACACACACACACACACACACACACACACACACACATACAGACTAGTTCACCGGACTAGGTATAAGGTGTGCCCAACTGACTGGGAGACCTTCGCTATAGCGGCGTTGTATGTGATCCCAGCAGGTGAATGCGCTTTCCAAGAGATGGCGTCGTGGTTTTCCCAGTCGCACAGGCGGAGTTGATGGCTTCACAGAAATTATCTCATATCTGGAGAAGTATTTTTGCATTTCGTTGCATGACTGATTCCTCCTGATCAGCACAAAGAGCAGTTATCCAGTTTCTTCAGAAGAGGAGCATGCTTTACAAATTTGTCGCAGGTGTAAAGAAAGCAGAATCTCGCACGGTGCACAGTATCGTTGTGGTGTTAGTGTCATGGGGCCGTGGATGTAAACATCAAGGGCATGCCAGACTGTGAGTGTCCGCAAATTGTCACCACTAGTGCCACGATTTCGGCTGTGGAGCGGTTCAGACGAACGAATCGTCGGATAACTGCATGTGACACTGGTGTTGAACATTCGATAAGCAAAGGATCTATGATCACATAATCCATGACAAGTTTCATTACGGCAAAATTTCTGAACAGTGGTTGCACAAGTCTCTTTCAGAGAATCAGAGCACGGCGAGAATGTATGTTTGCCTGAGCGATCCGTTGAGATACACGGAGAAAGGAATAGATTTCATTTCTCAGACTGAACGTGGTGTCACAACTTCGACTCTGCCTCCAGACGGATCAGAATGGGGTTGCATTATCCCGGCTCCCCTCGTCCAAAAAAAGCTGCCCCAGAGGCGGTTTTTTCCCCCTACTCATAGACTGCCAACAACGGCATGCAACAACTAACGCTGAGTAGTATTGCGAAAGCGTTACTAAGATTCAAACAGATCATCAAGAAAACGTGGGACAGTGCTTCCCCAGGACAACATGTGGTCAAGAACCTCGAACTCCTTCAGAAATTTCGCTGGAAGATCCCGGGTTCATCCTCTTTACAGCCCTGCTACCTCCCCATGCGACTCGCTTATCTTCAGCCGCCGGCCGCGGTGACCGAGTGGTTCTAGGCGCTACAATCTGGAATCGCGCCACCGCTACAGTCGCAGGTTCGAATCCTGCCTCGGGCATGGATGTGTGTGATGTCCTTAGATTAGTTAGGTTTAAGTTCTTCTAGGGGATTGATGACCTCACATGTTAAGTCCCATAGTGCTCAAAGCCATTTGAACCATATCTTCAGCCCTTTACCTACGGAAGACCAGAGGTTCATCTGTAAACAAGGAAGTACAGGGCACCATGGAAAGCTGGATCTGTCATTAACCTGGAAGGTTCCACACTGAAGCCATCCACTCCCCTCTCCAGCTCTGGCATCAGTGTATCGGTTTTATTGGTAATTATGTGTAGTTGTACTGCTCGAAATGAACCGTAACTACAATATTATTAAAATTTCTTTACATATAATTGTAGTCTCCTTTACATTTGACCACATGCATACTTCTCAGTCCCTTAAAAGAGGACATTGTTGCTTTGGTGCGTTGTAGAGGATGCACAACTAGTAACAAACCGTCATATATATTCTCCTTGAATAATTCGAAAACGACAGCGCCTGTCGAAAACACGACCGAGTACAAAATTTAACAACGTTAAATGTCCTACAAAAATATCCTGTTCATGTTTTCTGCAGGACTAACAACAGTTTGCATGTAGTGAGCGAGAGAACATGAAAATCTTGTGAGTGGTATTTGAAGGTGTTGCAGGTTGCTATGAACCTAGTGGTAGGGGCAGCTGAATCACCGCAGGGTGGTCACAAACAGCCTGAAAAGCTTTTAAGGGTGTCGAGGAAAGATTGTGCTCAGAAATAATTGTTCAGAAAAAGATTCGATGTGTTGCGACGTTTCCGAAGTAATTAGCTTTGAAGTTAGCCTATCAGGCCATTGCGAACGCAAATTCTAGCAGCTCGGCAGATACAGTTAGTGTGAGTTGTTCTCACAGCGCAGATGATAGCGCACGAGACTGCTCAGCTTTGGCTCGGGTTCGATTCTTACTACCGTCCCACCTCCAATTTTTGTATCGCTCTCTTTTTGGGTCTTAGGAAACCAAACGAAGGACACGTTTGGCGACACCGCTTCTGGCGTGCCGCATGAAACTGCGCATGCAACGGCCTAATTGGCTAACTTCAAATGTTGTCGGCTTCAAAGGGCTACACGCAGATAAAGACATACCATGTACATACAGGCAGGAGATCAGCTACTTTCCAGTGTTATTATAAACCGCGAATGAATTATCGTACCAGAAATGAGAGACCAAATGTTGGCAAGTCTTGTACGATGCACGTGCACTCGCATCGCCTAATAGACCATGTCACATGGCAGTATCTACAATATTAAATAATTATACATGCATTATTAAATAAAAACAGCTGATGGTCAAACAAGTATTTTATGCATTACTTGACGGCTGTTGATAGCCCTCTTCCAAAAATGTTTAATCTACGTTATTGTTTCAGTAATGCTGCACTGATTCGTATGTAGTGTGTTCCTTGCTCGTTTGCAACTGTCGGCGTTGTCATTAAAATATCACTGATCGCTTCTCCAATTTTCTGTAAAAGGCCAATATTTCAAAGCAATGAAAATTTTACGAATAAACTTAAATATTTCTTTAAGAAAAACAGTTTGAATTAAAAACCAAAAATTTCAGCACCAACGCTATGCAAATTGATATACCATTTTGTAATAAAAAACAACAAAATATGTTAGGACCGAGACCAAACAAATACCGAACATACCGGTTACTGACAACTAAAATACCAGTATCTATTTTAACTGGTCGGTTTTTCCAGTCCGTATACCAGTGTGGTACGTTGTAGACAGTTATCATTTACGCTGTGTATAAGTGTGATTAGTTAGTTAGTTACGTGTTCTAGAGATGATTTGAAGGATTCTTTTATCGAAATTATGTGGAACGAGTCAGTTTACAGGATATGTCTACATGATTAATGTTAACGTTAATGAACACATTACCATTTCATTTCTGCTTATGCAACTCCACCTAAAAACAATTTTTAATTCTTTTTTTTATTATATTTTTATATACTGGCTACCACTTTTTAAGTAGAAAATCGTCAATGGAATAGAAGGAGTTGTCCAGACGACATGATTTTAAATTAGATTTAAACCTTACTTCGCTACCTGTCAGATACTTAATGTCATTGGGCAAACGATTCAAAATTTTTATTGCTGCATATTGAACTCCTCTCTGAACCACTAAGAGCTTAAACAAGGGGTAATAAAGGTTAATTTCCCTCTAGTGTTATAGGTATGTATATCACTGTCCATCTCAAATTGTAATGAATTATTTATGACGAACTTTATTAGGATAAATACGTATTGTGACGACGCAGTTAAAATGCCTGGCTCCTTGAAGAGGTGCCTGTTTGACGTCTGTGGATGAACACCACATATTCTTCTTACTGCTCGCTTTTGTGCAAATAATACTTTCTTTCTGTGCAAGGGCGCGTGCAGAGACACGACTGTCTTTTTTTTCTTTTTTTTTGCCTCTTTCAATACACGAATGTAATACGGAAGAAAATTGATAATATTGGTAAAATACACCCTGTGCTTGCGGAGTATTTACGTACAAGTAGGTATCGATCCAGCAACCTTCAGGTCGAATGTCACGTAAAAAGAGGCGTGTCACGACGGAATGTTAGAAAAAAGAAAGGGGGGCCAAGGAAGAAAACGCAGTCTCGCTCTAGTGACGAAAATACGCGAGATGTGGGCCAAGGCCAATGTCGGGGCTGGCGCACAATGGCTGGGGGTCGGCGTGTGTTCTTGCGCGGCCGGCTGACCGGGATTCCGGCGGCGGGCGGCGGGCGGCCGCTGAGTCACGGCCGCGCTCGGCTCGGCTCGGCTGAGCTCAGCGCAGCTCAGCACACCTGGAGGCGCCGGGGCTTTCTCCGACCTTGCCGAGCAGCTGACGATTGCGATAACGTTATTTACCTCGCCTCGCAAGATAAATAACAGCGCGCCGAAAAGAGGTTAGCGCACCGAGCCATCTGGCTTTCACGGCGCCGCGGTAGTTTTCCGAAGGATCCGCGGGAAGGAAATTATACTCAATGTGGGCGCAACAGGAAGTACCTGCGCAGCACCGGCACTTCTACAGCCGTTCGCACCTTATGCACTTTTAGTTTACTGATGACCTATCGGCTGTTAAAATTTCCGGTACGTAATCAGTTTTTTGTTTGCTTGTAAGTAATTTTCGGCCGTCCTGGTAAACACTGAAATTACCGCGGCACAGTACCGCAGCACGTCGCTACAGGATCCAGAACAAAATGACGCGGCCCATTGATGACTCCAAAATAAGCTTCGCCATTTTGTAAACAAAAAGTATTTACGCAACGTTATTTTCGAGGTGATAATTAAAACTACTAAACTATCCCTCGTGTCTTAGTGGATTTGGTTTGGAATTCCCTGTTCCAGTCTGTGCATGATGTGTCAAGAGATGTGGCTGTCTAATGCGAATCACTGGTAAGCAGATGTGAAGTACAGTGTTCCAAAACGCGAATAATTATGCTGTTGAGTAAGCGCTGATCTGAAACTGACTGGCAGATAAAACTGTGTGTCTGACCGGGACTCCAATCAGGGATGATGATATTTGGTTTGTGGAGCACTCAACTGCGCAGTCAACAGCGCCCGTACAAAGTTCCAATTTTTACACAGTCCAATTTTTTTACACTGTCCAATCTAGACGAACACGGCCGGGAACCGAAACCGGGAACCCGTGATCCAGAGGTAGCTACGCTAGCCACATTTTTTAAAATTTCATTTGGTTCTACATTGTTCGTTCAATTTGTTCGGGGCGGACGTACGATGACACCCGTTTAGGTTCTTCGTTGATTCAATCACTCAGTTTTTTGTTACAGAGGGTAACTAACTCTCTGAACGTAACTGACTCTCTGACCGAATACGCTGAGTGCTCTACAGGCTGAGCTACGTCAGCTCCATTCACGACCCGCCTTCGCAGCCCTCCTTTCGCCATTATCTCATCTAACTTTCCAAACTTCTCCTGTATACCTTGCAGGACTGACATTGCTGGAAGAAAGCCCCCCTTTCGAGTCCCCATCCCGTACACAGCTTTTATCCGCCCGGAAATTTCATAGTTAAAAAATTCGTATATAAGGTAAGAGCCCGTATTATCGTAACCGGTGCTAATTTAGTCCCCCCCCCCCCCTAGGAATTTTCCGTTTCCATAGCTGGTAACAAATGTTTCGCCGCCCGTAAGTTCATGACCTGAGTTCACTGTTTTGTTGAGCGAGTTTGTTGTGCGAAAAACGTGTAGCTTGTGTAACAGTCAAATTAACAGCTTGCTGTTCCTAGTGTGGGTAATGACTTGTGTTCAAATATTGGGCTGTATTTCAGTGTTGTGCTGTGGCGTCTGGTGTGTAATCGCTATAGTCAAGGATGTTGCTGCAGCGACGATTATAATAAATCTGTCCATGTTTGTAATTTCATCGCCCGTGCAGTTCCTATTTTCGTACCGGGAATGAAATTTGGAACAGTTATTGAAAAACAGATTTTGTTTTCTATTTATTAACATTAGTTTTTTTTATATTAGAAAACGCAAGGGGAGAGAAATGGAATCGTTGCACGAAAAGCTTAGTTTATTGTCACGAAACATGCTCATCATCTACGTATAAATTCATACATAACACATCTTTAGAAAACTGAAAAACTAGGAAACATTGTCCATCCATGGACTCCAGGAGATTTATAATAGTCAAAGCGCTTGGCCATGTTAGAATAAGACCAAATTAATAATTAATTTCTTATAGGCACAGGAAAACTTAGGTAACAATTTTCCAGACGCTGTTATGGAAAGTTATGTCGTGTGTGAATGCGTTATTTTATGTATACAACCACATGCTACAAGGGTTCTTTCTCTTCGTTAAGCGATAACGTGAGTCGAATGCTCATCTTCTTAGCACTCTTACCCCGAACGAGGCTTCAAATTGTAATTCTTTAATGATACAAGTCGTTTGAGAAATTTATTTGCCAACCTTGTTTTTATTCTTTATTGGTTTACTTATCTTATTAATCCTTCTATTCGTACCAATTTTGAAACGTAAAAAAATACAAATGTGAAAAAAGAATGCATTTGGGAATCGAACATAGGCTGTCTGCTCCTCACCAGAAAGCTGCCTTGGTCGCTTTGTCAGTGGCGCTTTCGTTACACACTGGTTACCTTGTGGATAAAGAAGTGACTGTCAAAAATGTTTCTTTTCTCGATTTCTAGGAAAGTAGGCATTTGCAGACCCCGGATGTGGTGAAGTTTTCAACTGTCTATCAATCCCGACAGTTTTGAGCCGATTGCGCGTCATGAACGCGGTGGTTTATTGAAAAACGGGTGGGGGAGACGGGTGTTAAGCCCAGATACCTTAGAATTTTTCATTTTAGGTCGTACAGAAGCGAGATGCTACATATATGCCGAATCGGTTTGCCATGTCTGAGGCCTTTCCTTTGTAAGAGTTATTGTTATTTACGGCCTGACGTTGAAAAACATCATAAAGACGCGCTTTAAATGGTGACAACAGAAAGCCTACAGCGAGGAATGAAAATAAATAAAGATTTATCAGAGATAAAATTTTCTTTCAACATTCGAAATACACTGTAAAAAATGTTAGAAGGAAGGAGATCTAAGAGAGATTGTCTGTGATGGATATACCCTGAGACTCTAATGGTTAATGGTATGTATTCATTCCGATTTTATAGCCATTCATATTCTATGAACCGCACCAAACAACGGGGTGTCGTCCCCGCATTGCATAGGTTGACACTCTTTTTATTAGTTCTCAACATTTAATCATGACATAGAAGATAATAGCGCGTGTTGACACCACATGGCGAGAGGTAATTAAAAGCGTTTATGTAAAATGCAACATTCAACTCCTTGAAACCAGTTAAGATCATGTTTTGAATACAGTAGCACTGTCTGTGATACACAAATTATCAAAATGAAAAAGGAAATACATTCCATTCAGAACCATACTTTATTGGGAAAGTAAGCACCTACATAACTAGGATGAAACGTCCTCATCGCATAAATAGTTCCTCATTGCAGGAATATGCATATGTTGTTATGGGAGTTAAAGGAGGACAATTATCGACTCATACGCTCGTAACTGCAATTAATCGCTTTTCACAGTCTGCAGGAGAAGGGTAATTTAGATTTTATCGTGATCTGCCTGTTCTTGCCTAGCTTCTAACGTGGAATATACATTTCCAACTGCAGTCGATCCTTGACGGGACCGTTACTCGATGTGATGTTTGACAACTCAGTATAACGACAGTTGCGTGACATTGGAGGAGGTTAAGCTAAGCAGCAATGGGGGACGGTTTGCAAGGTACTCGTCTGCAGTGTTCGACGGGCAGCGAGTGCAAACCTTCGCAGTTACGGCCTCCCGAGCCGCCAACCTGACAGTCACGACTTGCCCTCACCGTCGCCACACAGCTTCCCCGCCAATTATTTGCAGCCTAGAAAGCCAACTGCTCACTCACCGACTTTCAGTCGACGTAGAACAAATTCTGCGCTTCAGTACAACAGTCCCATGCTGGGAAAGTTTGAGCACTTCAAGTTGCTTAAGCAAAGACGCTACCAAGGTTAACATGCCACGTTTAATGGGAAACAGTGAGCTCTATTTTCGTATTTTCGTTGCAGCTTCTTCGTTGATTAAGGAATCAATCTGCAGCACGCATGTTCATACTGGTATCTCTGAATTTTAGGGGCTAATTCTGCTTTATTGTTGGGTCAGAGTTTGACAGAGTGAGATAGCAAACCGCTAACGCACAAAATTCGTATTCAGGAGGTGTGGGTTCAAATCGCAGAGCAACCATCCAGGTTTGGGTTGCTATAGTTTCCCTAAATTACTTAGGGCTAGTGCCTGCGTAGCCAATTTGAAAACGCAAGGACTTTATGCCGCCCTCTACTTTTGCTTCGTCTCTAATCACCTTGTCATAAAAGTGAAATTAAACCCTCAACTTCCTTCCTTCTTCGCTTGGGATAGATTTGGAAAAACAGTAAAAGGCACGAGAGGCGTAAATTAACTAAACAAGGTCTTTCTAGGTCTGTTAAAATATTGCATGATATTTTTATAATATGTCCACTGCTACGATACATACAGATGGTTAGTTCCTGTTTACTTCAAATTACTTCGCTTCTTTATTCACACCCTTTTTCCAGTGGTGTTGCCACTCGGCTATACAGTCCTTGAATGCTTCTCCTGGAATGTACCTGACATCATCAAGCACATACCCATCACTTTTTATTTCGGTCGTGACTGCCTCGTGACTGAGGTCCGTTGCCATCTCAATGCGATGACCGGTCGAAGTGTGATAGCCGCAAACTCAACAGTCGTCTCCTGTGATGATTCCTAACATGAATGTTGTATCATCGTCAGCTTATTTAAATAATGCCTTTCATCTGTCAATTCGATATTTTTTCGGCTCTTCAGCTATAAACAAACTTGCTTGCAATTAACTGCACAATTAATTTCTTTGGTTAAAATGCCTTGACACGATTCAGTTGAGATTCAGCCTTCTTCCACAAGCTGCCCGAAAGATGACAGTTGGAGTGTACAAGATCCGTAATTCCTTGAATATGAGCGGCACCAGCTTATATCGGTGGCTTCGTTAGTGACACCATTTACTGACTGACCCCCTTATGAATCGGAGCACCAGGCGTAACAAGGCGTCCGACGTAGAGCAGCATCTCCGGAAACTTGTTTCAAAAGTTCAAACTTTGCAGTAATGTTATCTCTACTTGGATGCAAAATTTGACATTGTAATTCTTCTTGTATAAACCAAGATTTCGTAGCAATAGCAAAATCAAGATTAAATAAGACTTTTTTTTTTTACTTTCAGCATGACTACATTATTTATCCAATTTAAATAAGGTATCAACAATGTGAATAATGCGGTTACTCGGGAGGCTGCGAGTAGCACGTCAGGTGGGTACTTCATTGCATGGTACTAAAAAAAATGAAATTTTAAAAATTAGGATTGCTTTTTACAGACCTGGTGGGTTTTATCTCAGTTCTACATAAATGCAGTGCTCATATAATACTTTTTTGTGCAATGGACACCAGACCCTCTGTGTTCAGTTTCCGTCGCTACATTCACGGCCCCGTCCCTGTAACTGTTTAGTGCGTTGCCACTCAAATTACCATTCGTTTCTAAATTACGAAGTATTTGATTAGGAGAATATAGCGACTGAGGAACATCTTAAAAGAATTAAAATTCGCTTCAGTTGTAAGCAATTTGTCTTTTTTATTGCGCGACTGGTTTCGGAAGCTTAAATCTCTATCATCAAATGCCATCGACTGCGAACAAGAGGAGGAGGAACTAGCTTTTAGAAACAAGGGGCTGACATACGGAAAACAAGATAAAGCTATGAAAAGTGGTATTACTCATTTAATTAAAAAATCAAGGTATGGCGGTCGGGCCAGTTAGTTACGGGGATCCGTCCCACACCAGATAACGCATGAGAAACAAAGAAGCTAACATAGAGGGTGGGTTTCTAGTAAAAATTGAAAACAATCAAACAACTGAAGTGGATTTTTATTCCATTAATAATTTCCTGAAGCCGGCCGCGGTGGCCTTGCGGTTCTAGGCGCTGCAGTTCGGAACCGCAGGACTGCTACGGTCACAGGTTCAAATCCTGCCTCGAGCATGCATGCGTGTGATGTCCTTAGTTTAGTTAGGTTTAAGTAGTTCTAAGTTATAGGGGACTGATGACCTAAGATGTTAAGTCCCATAGTGCTCAGAGCCATTTTTGAGCCAATTTCCTGAATTCCTCTCCTAGTTTTTTCTTTACTGAACTTTGCTGTCATCTCACTGTTTACAGTGATCGGATTGCACATTTAACTAGAGCATGACCAGTTCATTGTACGACACCCCCGTATGAGCTCCTATTCATCCGCAATTTATCTGCCAGTTGTTCATCTGCAGTTTTCTGATTTTGGATCGTATTTCTTCAATAAAGAACTTACGATTCTTCGTTTTTCGTAACGAATCTAGCGTCATTCTGCTATCAGTGTGAATTACTGCGACTCTGTCAATATTCCTTAGGCTGTTCGTTGACTCAAGCGCATCTAGAATGGCAAAATCTTCGTTACTCGAACTACTGCAATACAGTGAGCACCAATACTGCCAGCTAAATAAAATATTCTAACTACTGAAGGCACTAACTACTGATAGGTATAGTTAGAAAATGAAAGATTTTGATAGAGAACAAACAATGTATTTACCTTAATAGTGTTCGAAAGTCATATATTTATCAGTTCATGACATTCAGTCTTACAAACTTCCTTTTTCTGAAGGACACACGTCCAGATCGTCCGCTCGTAGTAACCTCTCAAAACTCTGGCGTCTCTCTCCCTACATCCACCACTGCTGGTGGCTCACCTCCAACTGCCCAACGCTACTCGCTGTTCACATCCAACTGCTCAACACTACACTAGCGAATAATCCAGCAATTAGTCCAACCAGCCACAGACTGCACACAGCGCAGTCAGCGATTTTAATACAGAGCGCTACGTGGCGTCACCAACATAAAAACCTAAACAGCCTACTTACACACTACACTGCTATACCAGTTCTCCTTGCCAACTGTCAGCGCCTAGGCACAGTAACAGTACCTTATTTATCAGTCCCCCCTTGCAGAAGTGGATTCAGTTTTAACACAAAGGAACCACTAAACTGCTTCTTTTATAAGCTAGTATACTAAAGTAAACGTAAATAAGCTTCGTGATCAGAGCTATTACCAAGGAAATGCTATCACATTAACTATCAGTTTTGGTCTCACAGGTTTCTCCCTCTGTCCTAAATTGTTCTGATCTTGTTCCATGTAGTTCTAAACTTAATAGTATTCTGTGGCAACAAGTCATACTAGATAGAACACTTATTGTTAATAAATATTTGCAGCATTTATATAAAGATAGTACCATCGTCATACAGTTAAGGCTAGCCGGCCATTGAACTTCTTCTTCTGTGCTGGATGCACACGCATTGCCCGAACTCATACGGGACTCGGTAATATTGTCTGCCGCGAGTAATGAGTGTAGTGGGCAGGGCACTACGAATGTAGTGTGTGGACATTAAGTTAGGGATGTGGGTCTCACGGGGAGCGTGCAAGGGATAAATCCCTCGGTGGCTCAGATGGATAGAGCGTCTGCCATGTAAGCAGGAAATTCCAAGTTTGAGTCCCGGTCGAAGCACACATTTTCAGCTGTTCCCGTTGATGAATATCAACGCCTATCGACAGCTTAGGGTCTTGATTTAATTATAAATTCATTTGCAGCATTTGGCTTTTATATACGGCTTGGTGGCTAGGCTGCTTAGCGACTCCACGATTACCACAGCTATATCCCTAGTTGCTCCCAGGATTATTTCGCTGTACTAAACTTTCTGGAAAAAAAGAAGAAAAAACAGCAACACAAGGAATATGAATAGCACCTTCCTAACGAAATATTGCGTGAGGTTCTCGGTGCATGGGGGCACACCTCGGTGCATGGGGGCACACCACATCATACAAAGTTTAAACACGCTATCACAGTGCACACATATAACGGGCAGCAGACGAAGACTTTCCTTTAAGTGGGTCAAGTATCATTATTATCAGCTCTAGATAAAATGAGAATTGTCAGGAGCCATTTCAGAAATAAGTAAAAGACTGATGTGTGAAACTGCATTGTGCGTCCGATTACTAGAAAGGACACGTATCCGTGAGATCATCTATCAAAATATGGTAGGGGAAGCAAGGAGGAGGAGGAGAAAGAACTGTCGACTGCACACTTCTGTCTGTAGTTCTTATTTGTTCCATGACGTTTTGTAAGAATCTGGACGTTCTGTGTCCGTGAAGTCTTCTTTGTTCAAAGACGTGCTGCAAGGTTGTAGACATTCCGTGTCCTGTAGAGACGAGAGCTCGACAACTACAATAAAAACAGGGGCGTTTGCAGCTCTAGTTGTTATTGGGCAACTTCTTTGTCTCCCTCGGGCCTTGAACTGCTGCAAAATGTGGGCGGTCCTGTGATAAGATGACAAACGCGTCGTTCTGTGTCCAGCAGAAAAAACAATGGCGATAAGAAACAATGGAGAGCGGCACGTTCGTCAGTTGCGTTCGTGCAATGTCGTGTAGTGGCCCCAACCCCACCCCCACCCCTGAACCATGGACCTTGCCGTTGGTGGGGAGGTTTGCGTGCCTCAGCGATGCAGATAGCCGTACCGTAGGTGCAACCACAACGGAGGCCAGACAAACGTGTGGCTCCTGAAGAGGGGCAGCAGCCTTTTCAGTAGTTGCAGGTGAAACAGTCTGGATGATTGACTGATCTGGCCTTGTAACATTAACCAAAACGGCCTTGCTTTGCTGGTACTGCGAAAGACTGAAAGCAAGGGGAAACTACAGTCGTAATTTTCCCCGAGGTCATGCAGCTTTACTGTATGGTTAAATGATGATGGCGTCCTCTTGGGTAAAATATTCCGGAGATAAAATAGTTCCCCATTCGGATCTCCGGGCGGGGATTACTCAGGAGGACGTCGTTATACGGAGAAAGAAAACTGGTGTTCCACGTATCTGAGCGTGGGATGTCAGACCCCTTAATTAACAGGTAGATTAGAAAATTTAAAAAGGGAAATGGAGAGGTTAAAGTTGGATACAGTGGGAATTAGTGAAGTTCGTTGGCAAGAGGAACAAGACTTCTGGTCTGGTGAATACCGAGTTATAAATACAAAATCAAATAGGGGTAATGCAGGAGTATGTTTAATAATGAATAAAAAAAGGAGTACGGGTAAGCTACTACAAACAGCATAGTGAACGCATAGCATAGCATAGTATAGTTCTAAGCAAATAAGGGAAAGCAGAAAGGTGGAAGGAGTATATAGAGGGTCTATACAAGGGCGATGTACTTGAGGGAAGTATTATAGAAATGGAAGAGGACGTAGATGAAGATAAAATGGGAGATATGATACTACGTGAAGAGTTTGACAGAGCACTGAAAGACCTAAGTCCAAACAAGGCCCTGGGAATAGACAACATTCAGTTAGACTACTGATACCCTTGGGAGAGCCAGCATTGACAAAACTCTACCATCTGGTGAGTAAGATGTATGAGACGGGCGAAATACCCTCAGACTTATAGAAGAATATAATAATTCCAATCCAAAGAAAGCAGGTGATAGAAGATAAGTTAAGGAAAGGCAAACCTACGTTTCTAGCATTTGTAGACTTAGAGAAAGCTTTTGACAATGGTGACTGTAATACTCTCTTTCAAATTCTGAAGGTGGCAGGAGTCAAATACAGGGAGCGAAAGGCTATTTACAATTTGTACCGAAACCAGATGTCAGTTATAAGAGTCGAGGGGCATGAAAGGGAAGCAGTGGTTGGGAAGGGAGTGAGACAGGGTTGTAGCCTATCCACGATGTTATTCAATCCGTATATTGAGCAAGCAGTAAAGGAAACAAAAGAAAAATTCGGAGTTGGAAATAAAAACTTTGAGGTTTGCCGAAGACATTGTAATTCTGTCAGAGACAGCAAAGGACCTGGAAGAGCAGTTGAACGGAATTGACAGTGTCTTGAAAGACGAACATCAACAAAAGTGAAACGAGAATAATGGAATGTAGACGAATTCAATCGGGTGATGCTGAGGGAATTAGAATAAGAAATGAGACACTTAAAGTAGTAGATGAAGTTTGCTATTAGCGAGCAAAATAACTGATGATGGTTAAAGTAGAGAGGATATAAAATGTGGACTGGCAATAGCAAGGAAAACGTTTCTGAAGATGAGAAGTTTGGTAACATCAAGTATAGATTTAAGTGTCAGGAAGTCGTTTCTTTAAGTATTTATATGGAGTGTAGCCATGTATGGAAGTGAAACATGGACGATAAACAGTTTAGACAAGAAGAGAATTGAAGCTTCCGAAATGTAGTGCTACAGAAGAATGCTGAAGATTAGTTGGGTATATCACGTAACTAATGAGGGGGTACTGAATAAAATTGAGGAAAAGAAAAATTTGTGGCACAGCTTGACTAGAAAATGGCTCTGAGCACTATGGGACTTAATATCTGAGGTCATCAGTCCCCTAGAACTTAGAACTACTTAAACCTAACGAACCTAAGGACATCACACACACCCATGCCCGAGGCAGGATTCGAACCTGCGACCGTAGCGGTCGCGCGGTTCCAGATTGAAGCGCCTAGAACCGCTCGGCCACAACGGCAGGCGCTTGACTAGAAGAAGGGATCGGTTGGCAGGACATGTTCTGAGGCAGCAAGGGATCACCAATTTAGTATTGGAGGGCAGAGTGGAGGGTAAAAATCATAGAGGGAAATCAAGAGATGAATACACTAAGCAGATTCAGAAGGATGTAGGCTGCAAAAGGTACTAGGAGACAAAGAAGCTTGCACAGGATGGAGTAGCGCGTACTTTAAATGTACAGTATGTACCTAGAAAAGCGAATTTTAGAAGGAAATCGAATTATTGTACTACAATAAAATTAGACGAAAATGAAAATATTTCTATATTCTTATACAGTAAGTAACCCCACTCCGTAAGCAATACTCTATGATTTCATAGTTCCCCGCTCAGAAGATCTTCCGATCACGTGACTGTCCTGGTTAGTTGTCTCACCTTCGGCTGTTGCTTGCTGCACTGATGTGCCGTAAGTATCTTTCCTTCGGTCTCTGAATTATCCAAGTAAATGAAAAGTTGTGTGTAATTCAAACTTACTACCGTACTCATCCATTTTAAGAGGTCCGTGTCATTTCTGATGTGCAATTCGAGAGCTCCAGTATTCCTGCAAAAAGTAGTGCTCAGAAGTTTATAGTGAAACTACGGTACAGCAGAAGTATCTTTAACTTTAAACGTAAACGTAAAAAGATTGAGGAAGGCTAGCTCGATTCGTCACTGTAATTCATGAGTAATGAACTTTTCTCCACTTTTGTCCTCATATAAATAGCTAGATTAATCTCTACTAATCTACCTAAAATCCTCATAATGGACATAAAATCATGGCTGCGCGACGTTAATGACAAAGATAACGATGCTAGTCGTTAATCCGGTAATTTGGTTAAACGTTAAACCTTCACTTTATAGGTGGTTCATCGGAAGTTAAAGTTAATCGTTGACTTGTTTACTATGCATTGGTCCACAGTAGCTTGAGAAACGCAACCACCAATTGCAGCATTTCCAAAACACACTCCAATGCTTTCTCTGTCGTATTCTTTTAACCGGATTACTGCTACTGGCTTAGTGTCGATATCTGATTGACCAAGATTGATTGTTCTTTTTGGATTTCATCAACAGGTCTCTGCCTTCACAGTTTCTTCGAACTGTACATACCGTAATTTATGTGTTGTTTCAAATTGTTAAGGCTCGAAGTGTGAGCCCTAATTGTTGATTTTTTTAGGAAGGTATAATTTACATTCGACGAAACGTATTTGCTCTCCCGATTCAGGTAAAAGATTTAGTTTCCTCGGTCAGTGAACAACCAAAACGTAGTACTTGAAGAGATCTCTGTAAACAAACATCAATAAGCAGCCAACACCCAGTTATTGTCACTCGCACTCGATTGTTTACATCAACTGCGCGTGCACCACGGCGTATCCACACACCTACATGACCCAAACATTTCAGAACACGCTTTCCGCGGGCAGCATGGCGTGATTTTTACGTAAATAGTAGGTACATAATTAACGATTAATGGGCTCAAAGAAAGTTAACGGAAATTAAAGAACCCGTTAACAATTTTTAAAATCAACTTCAAAGTTAATCCATTTCTCTAAAAGTTAACTTCGTTTATTGAAGATCAATAGATTAACGGTCGTGTGCCCAGCTATCATAAAATCCCTCATGACAAAAAAAGCGTAATTAGGTGCGCACTACCAAATATTCGAATTATCGACCCGATGTCATTTGAAACCACTGTCAATAAGAGGTTTGTGTTCAAATTTTCCAGAGCTCCTATTCACAATTACAAGAACATTAAAGGTAATACTGTTTCCTACAGCAAGGTGGAGCTACTTGTCAATATGTCGTATTCATGAACCCTTCCCAGAAAGACGCACAGTAAACAAATGTTCTGCCCGCATCGTCCGCGAGACGTGTCTGTTTGCGTATCTTATCTTCGGGGGATTTAACCGAAAAAAGTGTGTGAAAATCACTCGAAAATGGAAGATCAGCTATTGGTGTGCGGGAGTACTGCACAACAGATGTTATTACACTGCTGTGGAAAGTGAGTTTGGGTGTTATTTCACGACAGAAATGCATATAGACACAAGGCGACCCGTATTTGGGAGGGAGGGCGGTAGTTCAAATCAGCCTCCAACCAAGCAGATTTAGTTTTTCCATCATCATCATCATCATCATCATCATCATCATCATCATCACTTAAGACTGATTATGCCTTTCAGCGTTCAGTCTGGAGCATAGCCCCCCTTATACAGTTCCTCCATGATCCCCTATTCAGTGCTAACATTGGTGCCTCTTCTAATGTTAAACCTATTACTTCAAAATCATTCTTAACCGAATCCAGGTACCTTCTCCTCGGTCTGCCCCGACTCCTCCTACCCTCTACTGCTGAATCCATGAGTCTCTTGGGTAACCTTGCTTCTCTCATGCGTGTAACATGACCCCACCATCTAAGCCTGTTCGCCCTGACTGCTACATCTACAGAGTTCATTCCCAGTTTTTCTTTGATTTCCTCATTGTGGACACCCTCCTGCCATAGTTTTTCCATGATATTCTTAAATCTCCTAAACCTAACGCCAGGATGGTTTCATAGAAAGGGCACGGCCGTCTTCCTTCTCCATACTTCCACAGTCCGATCCTGTGCGCTGTCTCTAATGATCTCACGATATTGCGGTGGCTGTGTTTATCACATGCATGCATGCATGTTCGACGAAACAGGAACTGCGGCAACAACAGTCGTGAAATACATGAACTGCAGTAGCAGCTGCGAAAACAATCAACCATCAGCTGTATAACAGAATGACGACAATGAACCCGGATTTCCCGCTTATTGCGAGCGGTCGCCTTATCATTACGCTATCCTAAAACTACTTACGGCCAGACTCAGACTTCGATAACTCGTTAGTCATTTGTATATAACCTGCACTCGTACATTCATTATGTATATTCCTGTATAGGGGAGACATTTTAATTGAAACGCGGTTGAATGCTTGCATGTTCGAAGGAACATTGTATCGTACTACTGACCAAAATAGGCACTGCAAAATGATATTTATCTGCCGACACCGGGCAAGCGACTTCAATCAAAATGGCTCCACTGTACGGAAATATACCTACTGGATGTACGAGACCAGGTTGTAGACACATGGTTGACGAAATATGGAATTTTGGGTCTGGTCTGAAGCGTGCTCGGATAGCCTAGTGGTAAGGCGAGCGCTCGCGATAATCGTGAAATCCGGGTCCGAGTCCCCGTCCGCACAAATTCTCATTCTCGTCATTCCTTTATACAGTGGAATACATTTCATGTATCTCATGAATCTGTGGTCGAATGGACGTCAGATCCTAATCTTCCTGTACTGTTACTTCCAGACAGACAGTCGTAACAGAATGGCTGCAGAATAATAGTAAAACTGTGGCAAAATATCGACAACAGCATTGTGACTTAAAAGAAATATTGCAAGTTACACTTCACGAAACAGAAACTGAAACTGTGATAAGGTGTACATAAGCCCGCAGATCGCCGTAGAGGCGGCAGCAGCGAGCAGGTTCAGAGTGACTGTTCAACACAAATGGTTTGTAAGGAGTGCCTCTCCACTACGCGGTAACTCACCAGCGCCAGCGACGATCGCAGATCTGTGGTAACGACAGCTGCAGCCAAGCCGAGCCGCCACAGCTCACTGGCCGTCTGGCTCTGGAGGAGCGCCGCGCCGGTCCCAGCCGCAACCTTCACCGTAAGCCGTATTTCCCGAGATTCAACTGATTTACTTCTGAGTCACTTTCCTGCACTGAAAGGTAGAACTGCACTAGCGGTTAAGAAACTCCCGACACGCACGGAGATTCGTACCAACAACGCTAGTCATACAATTAGTGGTGTGTAAGATCTCTCCAGCTAATAAGAGGACAATGTGAATGAGTGACAGCGTTTTGAGCAATGTTTGTGATGTCCTTAGGTTAGTTAGGTTTAAGTAGTTCTAAGTCCTAGGGGACTGATGACCTCGGATGTCCCATAGTGCTCAGGGACATTTCAACCACTTTTTTTATTATTTTCGGGGCAGGCCCTATTTTCAAATCATCAAAATAGTCAAAATGGTATTTCCCAAAATATATTTTCAAAGCATCCAAATAGTCAAAATGGTTCCCATAATATATGGTTCTTATTATTTGGGAAATACCATTTTGACTATCTGGAAGATTTGAAACTGGGCCCCCACCCGAAACTAGTCATCAAACAAATAAAAGTCAAATTTGCAACGTTCGTTGATTTTTCGTTGTATTAATTAGATTATTGCCTAAATTTACTTACAAAACTTCGTTCTTTTATTCCATCATCAAGGAGAGCAACAGTCTGAGACCGAACCAGGAAGAACAGCCCCGGATCTTCATACTATCTCCGCTGAACTTCAATATGGCCATTACTCATTTTGGTAAATATCGTTTACCAGGCATCTGACACACGCTAAGCGTCTGAGTGTCGCATAATTCATTGTGACTCAGAACTCAATACTAATTCTTCCACTGTGTTCAAATGGTTCAAATGGCTCTGAGCACTATGAGACTTAACATAAGAGGTCATCAGTCCCCTAGAACTTAGAACTACTTCAACCTAAATAACCTCAGGACATCACACACATCCATGCCCAAGGCAGGATTCGAACCTGCGACTGTAGCAGCAGCGCGGTTCCAGACTGAAGCGCCTAGAACCACTCGGCCACACGGGCCGGCCTCCGCTGTGTTGTTCTTAGCGTAAGTTAGTTTAAATAGTGTGTAAGTCTAGGGACCGATGATCTCAGCAGTTTGGTCCCTTAGGAATTTGAACATTTTGTACAGCCGCCACCACGGTACGTGGGCGTTGCGACGAACGATTACGCCGCTTCCAAAGAGATACAAGTATCTCCGGAGCTCCAGCGGCGGGTGTACAAGTTCGAACATTTGTGCACTGTGCCCATTTTGAGTGCCACTGGCTCCTGTGGCCAAGTGGTTCTAGGCGCTTCAGTCCGGAACCGCGCTGCTGCTACGGTCTCACGTTCGAATCCTGCCTCGGGCATGGATGTGTGTAATGTCCTTAGGTTAGTTAGGTTTAAGTAGTTCTTAGTCTAGGGGACTGGCCTCAGATGTTACGCCCCATAGTGCTTAGAGCCATTTCAACCATTTTTGAGTGTTTGCCAGGTGAATAACATTTAGAGACTTTCATAGCAGCCAGGGCATGACATCTGAATAGATATTGTGTTGAAGAGTGGCAGATTTATAAATCTTTCGTATCTGTATATGTTTCTACATTCAGATCTACTGCTAGCAACTGACGCTGCAAATACATCAACAAAGTTATGTACAATTTTTACTATTTAATATTAGATGTAGATTATATTAATATCTGAATTCTCTGTTCATGAACGGCATCTGTTCCTCGCTTCTGTATTTACTTAAGAACCACACAGCGTGCAAAGGAAGTCACAACAGTACTGTATCTATATCTCCTCCACCATACTATGTGCTGTGGGTCTCAGACTGCTGAGCAATACCGAAAAAACTGCATAACAAGGTTACCCTAAGTTACTTTTTCGTGGATGAATCGCACGTCTTTAGGACACTTCCAATGAATCGTGGTTTGACATACTCTTTCCCTTCACTGTAGATCGCTCCGGACTCATACTCCGACATATTTTGCAGTTGTTACTGTTTCCGGTGACTGGTCGACAGTCGCGTAGTCGAACGATAACGGGTCTTTCCGCCTATTAATGCAGTATTACATCTGTTTGTGTTGAGGGCCAGTAGCTAATTCCTGAAACAAGAGTCGATGCTTTGCAGGTCGTCGCTACTTTCTTACACAAGGTGGTCAGGAACAGTCCGAAAAGCTTGTAAGGGTGTTGCAGGGTACGCTGTGCTCAGAAAAAACTGTAAAGAAAAAATTCGGCTCACTGCGCCATTTGCGAGTTATTTAGTTTTGCAGTAACCAATCGGATCGTCGCGCTCGCAAAGTCAAGCATCGTGTCGTCAAACATGTTCTCCGTTTAATTTCTTCAAACCCTACAAACGTAGCTTTTGCTCACCTAACTTAAATTTATCACTTCTAAGAAAGGAACCACTTAACTGATAATTAGCATTTCAACACGTGGTAACTCATGGATCCAAAGATGGCTGCTTCAAATGGCTCTCAGCAATATGCGACTTAACTTCGGAGGTCATCAGTCGCCTAGAACTTAGAACTAATTAAACCCAAGTAACCTAATGACATCACACACATCTATGCCCGAGGCAGGATTCAAACTTGCGACTGTACCGGTCGCTCGGTTGCAGACTGTAGCGCCTAGAACCGCACGGCCACTCCGGCCGGCATCAAAGATGTCTGTGCATTACCGCATTTTAGCGTGTGCAGGTGCTAGAACTTGGACGCCCGACGTCCTGATCCGCTAACTTCAATGGTAAATAACATGGAAACGGCAGTGGTAAAGAACATGGAAACGGCGCAACGTATCGAATTTTTTTCTTAACAGCTATTTCTCAGTACAACGTTCCCTGCAGCACCCTTACAAGCGTCTCAGAATGTTTCTAACCACTCTGTATACAACATCTCCGTTGACGATCAGCATAATGGAGTTTCCGACGAAATCCACCAGGAAATGAGCAGTAACGACCCTATTACACTCCCCACTGGTACTTCAGAACTTATTTCCATCTGACGCTTTCAACCAGTTTAGAAAGATGTGACATCTTTCCGCTAGTAAGTCGTGCGTCCAATCAAAAACTAGCTCGGTATTCTGTAAGTTCGGATTTAGTTCACTAGGTGACAATGCGGAAACGCATCGAATGCCGTCTAGACGCAACGCACAAAGTTCAACCTCGGCGTCGTTATGTTTTGCTTTCTGTATCTCATGACGGAACGCGGTGTTGAATGTCACTATATCGCTGTTACGTTCCACTGTCTAATTCTGGGTGTTCATTTACTCCTGCACACTTCTTGGTGTTATTTTGCTAGCAATACAGAGAATTTTGCTAAATGGGGACAAAATGCAGGAAACCATCCGTGAGAGGATAGGCAGCAAAGAAGGTCATACGGCCGGAAATGCGTTGCAAGCGAGGTACACCCTTGTTGAAGGTGAAGAGGGAGGACTCCAACCACCAGCGGGAGGGGCCGCGCAATCCGTGACATGGCGCCTATAACGACGCGGTCACTCCGCGCGGCAGCGACTGTAGGAAACGTGGCGGTGTAAATGGTGACGTTCGTATTTGGAAGTGCGGCCCGGATCGCGGACAATACTGCAGATACAAGGAACAGTGGCTGGTTTTGTAAAGGATTCCGCTCATCGAACTCCAGTGAAGGAGATCTTATGTTGCAAGATGAGTCAGACAACATATTACGTCCTTATACATACCTCTCAGAAAATGTCCACAACGGCCAGTCAGAGAAATGCAACTTGTACGAGATCCAACTGCCAATCATTGGCTCATGAAACAGGAAAGGTAGGAAATGACTGTGGCACCCGAAACACGCTTTCCCACACAAGGTAGCTTGCAGGGTGTGGATGTAGACCTCGAAGCCACATTACAGTAGTCTTTCCCATTACCAATAGCGACAGTGTGTGAACTACTGCGGCTTAATTAAGCGGTCAGCTGGCAGCGAAGTCCGCGAGAGTGAAACGCGGTGCGCGGCACCCCGCCGCCCCTGTCGTGACGCGACCGTTTGCTGAGGTCCGGGAGAGAGGCGGCTGCCGCCCTCCATCAGCTGACGTCATCAAGGCCGCGGCGCCGCTCACGGGTCCGTGAGGGGCGGCAGCGAACTGCGACCCTGCGCCGCCGCCGGACATCCTGATTCTGCGCCGCGCCGTGCCGGACCCCGCCACCGTGTCTACTGGCTGTCGCCTACAGCAGCTCAACTTTCGTAAAAGAAGAAATCTTTCTAATAAAGCTCATCCTCTGTTTGTCGAGAGTGCTCCCACTAAGGGGAGCCGGAGGTGCCTATGCTGCCCATGTTAAAATCACTAAGTTTGAGGAACATTTATGAATAAACAACCATATAGAAAAATTTGAATTTATATAGAGTGGTTTAGTATTGCAGTTATGACAGAGGGATTTTGGAGTATCTTTTCTAGTTTCCTTCCAATTATTTTTTTTATTAGTGACCCAAATTTTTTTACAAATAATTGCTTTATAATTAAACTGAAATGAAACTACTGAACATATTGCCAAATGGCTGTGTTACAATGTAAGTTTGACCACTAGGAGTGCTGTATAAAAATTTCAGCTCTCTAGCTTGAGTGGATTTTGAGAAAATGTTCCTTATATTCGAAAAATTCTAATTTACGGGAAATGACTATCAAAGATTCTCAATACATTCCTGCACTATAGGATGGATTATCAGGGTCTTCTTCTTCATCCTCCAAAAGCTTTATCTTCTATCTTCTTTTATGGCCTGTTGTTCCATCATACTTCATATGCCTTTCTCTTCTTTCTGCTCCTCTTATCCTTTCTCTGTCAATATTTCTTAGTGCTCATACAGTGTTCACCCCAGCTGTAAATCCTAATGCCTTCAGAACTTCACACTTCACACTGTTCCCTTGGTTGTAGGTTGCTATTGCATCATAAATGCCAAAGTGCAGTGTTTTTATGCTTACAAACACCCTTTTAGGAATCACTTTCCAAATCAAATTGTTTACGCTCTCATTAGGATTCTGCGTCTTTCCGTGTAGACATTTGTGTAACAATTCTGGCTGTGCTAAGTCATGAAAAATTGGTTTTCTTGCATTTATCACAGCTGCTGGCAAACCATGTTTGTGATCATAGTCCTTTTTTGCATTATATTTGCACCAGGAATCTTTTGGGCACAGGCTGTGTTGAGGGTATTCATTGGAAGAGGCAGTATGAAGGAAAAATGCCCACACTGCTTTCCGCATGTCACTAACATTACTAGTATTTTGCCTTATTGCATACCCATAATATCTCTGTAGACGTTCAATCACCTCATCAGTAAGCCTGCCTCTCCCTCCTATTGTCTTTCCATCACTGAGCTTACTTGAACCCAAAGTTGGTTTGAGCCTTCGAAGCCGTGCACCCATCCGCTTTTGCACATGCCCAATGCATTCCACCTTTTCAACTACAAATTCATTTCCATATGGTTTCAGTTCCTCTATAGTCTTGAAACCTTTGGAGTCACCATCCCCAAGGTAGTATTTGTACCTAACGTTGTATCTGGGAACTGAACGTTCAAAAATTTGTTTCACTCCATCCACTTCCATTGCTCCACTAAAATTTGCCTCACAGGTTCCACTGTGCTCTCCTTTGATTTTATTTTGCACCTACAATGTTTTGATAATATTGCAACATCTATCACTTTTGCCTATCACCACAAGTAGCAGTTACAACCCCATTCAGGGATTTATGACCCCTCTTTTGCCAGGAACCATCTAATGCCACTACCAAATCCCTCTTAGCGTTTCATTTGTCACAGAAAACAATGTAGCCAACCCTTGCACACTCGCTGTATGCGTAATATAAGGCGCTGTATGCGTAACAGGCCGAGAAAATCCCAAGCAGTTCGCCATGAAGTCACGAGAGGGTGTTAGATGCATTCAGCGGCCGCCCATTTCCTCTGCAGGCGTGGGGGAAAATGGTAATAACTCCACTTCTAGGGCGAGTAGAACAATAATTCAAAGTTTACATTCAAGAGGAATGTTCCAATTAATTTTCGGTAGCAAAGAAAAAAATCGTATTTTTTTGGATTTGACCACCTCCGGCTCCCCTTAACGACAGATTGGTATCTAAGTTTAAGATGGACAGAAATGGCCAGCCATTTCACCAAGCGTGGAACCGAGGTGTAGGAGATCTGACATCTTAGTAAAAGCGTTTAGCTTCTTACACATAAAATTTCAAATTTCGCGGATAACTTCGGAGTATAAAGTAGCAAGAATAATGCAAGTCTTGTCTGTGGCACGGCTTGCCCTTGAGAACGTGCCTGCGGTCAGGCCGGTTGCAGAGACCGTTCCAGCCAGGTAATGCTGACCGTTCACTGGCTGTCAACAACAAATCCGCCACGATTCCTGAGTCTACAAGTGGAGCTGGCAAACCGCAGGCAGGTGAGTAAGGCGATACAGAAAGTGAAAGACACTCCACTAGGAAAAAACATCAGAAAGAATGACTTCCCGAACGTAGGCTAAAAATAATCAAAGAAACGTCATTCGCGCAGCCATAGTTTGCAGAACTTTGTTCACCTTCGCAGTGCTAAGTGAAATACAACTAGTGCTGAGTGCACTCTTAGCTTTTATACTGTGTAACTTACGACGTCGTCAAAGTTGTGAGCGTTAGTAGCATTATAATTCTTAAATCACTTACATGATTCATCTATTTTTCAAATTCTTAGATGAATATTTTCGAAATCCTGTACCTCTCTGAACTGCATTTTCTTGGACTTCAACACTGAAGCAATGTATTAAGCGTTAGTGTAAATAAAATATTATTGTAATATTGAAGTGGCCGAGCGGTTCTAACGCGCTTCAGTCTGGAACCGCACGAGCGATTCGGTCGCAGGTTCGAATCCTGCCTCGGGCATGGATGTGTGTGATGTCCTTAGGTTAGTTAGGTTTAAGTAGTTCTAAGTTCTAGGGGAATGATGACCTCAGATGTTAAGTCCCATACTGCTCAGAGCCATTTTTTTGTAATACTGAAACACTCATTTTACAGTTCATAGTTATTAATTTAAGAATGGTAGGTACCTATGAAACGTTAAAAATTAAGCGTGTGTGTGTTGCAGGGGGAGGGGGGGCGGGCAATGTCAAGTTATATTTAAGGGAGAGGGTGGAAGAGGACAGAGAGCAATGGACTGAGACCCGCTCTCCGGAAAAAAAATAATAATAAATAAATAAATATAAATATATATATTAAATAAATAAACGGATGTCAATGTGACTTCAAAAACGTACACTCATCTGCGGTTATGGAAGTTATCAGAACTGCAATTCTTTGCAATAGGTAGCACGGCTGCCAGAGTTCGTTAGTATTGTTCGTAATTAGTGTTGTTACCAAACTTCGTAGGGTATAAAAGTAGCGTGAATAGTGTCTGATATTAGGTGATCACTGTGAACGACACGGAGATGCTGCTTACTCTTGCGAGACAGCGTTATCAGCACGTTAGCGAGTTGGAAAGTGCCGGCCGAAGTGGCCGTGCGGTTAAAGGCGCTGCAGTCTGGAACCGCAAGACCGCTACGGTCGCAGGTTCGAATCCTGCCTCGGGCATGGATGTTTGTGATGTCCTTAGGCTAGTTAGGTTTAACTAGTTCTAAGTTCTAGGGGACTAATAACCTCAGCAGTTGAGTCCCATAGTGCTCAGAGCCATTTTCGAGTTGGAAAGTGGGTCTCAATTTCGCCGGCTGATCGTATGTGCTATTTCCAGATTTGTGGGGCATTCAGATGTGATAGTGGCCCGATGTTAGGCTCCATGTGAACGTGCGCCAGGCATACCTGTCGTCAAGATACCGGGTCCGACCACCCACCACAAGAGAGGATCGTATTACTGTGCACCAAGCACATCGTCGCCTCTTCACATCTGCTCTGGTCATCCGAGAACAAATAACGGACTCACTGCAAAATTCTGTGTCGACCCGTACCATTGGCTGGAGACTATCAGCTGCCGGACTAGGGAGTTACTGTCACACGTGTAGGGTGCCGTTAAATCCACAAGACAAAAGGCTGCGTCTGGAGTTGTGCCTTGATCTGGCAGCCTGCATCGCTGATGACTGGCATCGCACTGTGTACAATGATGACTCACGCTCCTGCGCTACCCCGGATAACCATCGTTGGCAAGTGCGGTGGTGAGTTGGGGAGAAGTGTTACTCATCAAGTCATAGTGTGGGGAGTTACTGGCTGGACTTCGGATCAGAGCTGGTAGTGTGAGGGATCTCTGGTGGCAAAACGCCACGTCGCGGACATCCTGCGTCCTAGTGTGTTATTTCACAAGCTACAGTATCGTGGTGTCGTTTCCCCACAGGACAACACTTCTCCGCACATCGCACATTTCTCTATGAACTGCTTGCGTGATGCTGAGGTAATTCTGTGGTCAGCAAGATGCCCTGATCTGTCCCGAACGAGCAAGTGTGAGACCAGTTTGGACGTCAAAACCTTCCCGGTGGCAAGATTCAGCAGGTCAACGAACAGTTACAACAACTACGGGCCATCTTGCCTCAGGAGATGATGTTGTTGTTGTTGTGGTCTTCAGTCCAGAGACTGGTTTGATGCAGCTCTCCATGCTACTCTATCCTGTGCAAGCTTCTTTATCTCCCTGTACCTACTGCAACCTACATCCTTCCCAATCTGCTTTGTGTATTCATCTCTTGGTCTCCCTCTATGATTTTCACCCTTCCACGCTGCCCTCCAATACTAAACTGGTGACCCCTTGATGCCTCAGAACGTTTCCTTCCAACCGATCCCTTCTTCTAGTCAAGATGTACCACAAATTTATCTTCTCTCCAATTCTATTCAATATTTCTTCATTAGTTATGTGATCTACCCATCTAATCTTCAGCATTCTTCTGTAGCACCACATTTCGAAAGCTTCTATTCTCTTCTTGTTCAAAATATTTATCGTCCATGTTTCACTTCCATACATGGCTACACTCCACACAAATACTTTCAGAAACGACTTCCTGACACTTACATCTATACTCGATGTTAACAAATTTCTCTTCTTCAGAAACGCTTTCCTTGCCATTGCCAGTCTACGTTTTATATCCTCTCTATTTCGCCCATCATCAGTTATTTTGCTCCTCAAATAGCAAAACTCGTCTACTACTTTAAGTGTCTCATTTCTTAATGTAATTCCCTCAGCACCACCCGATTTAATTCGACTACATTCCATTATCTTAGTTTTACTTTTGTTGATGTTCATCTTATATCCTCCTTTCAAGACACTGTCAATTCCGTTTAACTGCTCTTCCAGGTCCTTTGCTGTCTCTAATAGAATTACAATGTCATCGGCGAGCCTCAAAGTTTTTATTTCTTCTCCATGGATTTTAATTCCTACTCCGAATGTTTCTTTTGTTTCCTTTACTGCATGCTCAATATACAGATTGAATAACATCAGGGATAGGCTACAACCCTGTCTCACTCCCTTCTCAACCACTGCTTCCCTTTCATGCCCTTAGACTCTTGTAACTGTCATCTGGTTTCTGTACAAACTGTAAATAGGCTTTCGCTCCTGTATTTTACCCCTGCCACCTTCAGAATTTGAAAGAGTGTATTCCAGTCAACACTGTCAGAAGCTTTTTCTAAGTCTACAAATGCTAGAAACGTAGGTATGCCTTTCCTTTATCTATCTTCCAAGATAAGTCGTGGGGTGAGTATTGCGTCACGTGATCCAACATTTCTACGGAATCCAAACTGATCTTCCCCGAGGTCGGCTTCTACCAGTTTTATTCATTCGTCTGTAAAGAATATCCGTCAGTATTTTGCAGCTGTGACTTATTAATCTGATAATTCGGTGATTTTCACATCTATCAACACCTGTTTTCTTTGGGACTGGAATTATTATATCCTTCCTGAAGTCTGAGGGTATTTCGCCTGTCTCATATATCTTGCTCATCAGATGGTAGAGTTTTGTCAAGGCTGGATCTCCCAAGGCTGTCAGTAGTTCTAATGGAATGTTGTCTACTCCCAGGGCCTTGTTTCGACTTAGGTCTTTCAGTGCTCTGTCAAACTCTTCACGCAGTATAATATCTCCCATTTCATCTTCATCTACATCCTCTTCCATTTCCATAATATTGTCCTCAAGTACATTGCCTTTGTATATACCCTCTATATACTCCTTCCACCTTTCTACTTTCCCTTCTTTGCTTAGAACTGGGTTTCCATCTGAGCTCTTGATATCCATATAAGTGGTTCTCTTTTCTCCAAAGGTCTCGCTAATTTTCCTGTAGGCAGTATCTATCTCACCCATAGTGAGATATGCCTTGTGAGATGATAAACGGCTTTATTATTCCTTCCATCCTAATAATTTCTTGTATCTAGGCCAGAGGCGCTGCAACCTCATACTGATAAGTGAACTGCCAAATTCTTTGGAAATAAAACTCTGTTTTGTAATCAGTCGCCGGCCAGGGTGGACGAGCGGTTCTAGGCGCTACAGTCTGGAGCCGTGCGACCGCTACGGTTGCAGGTTCGGGTCCTGCCTCGGGCATGGATGTGTGTGATGTCCTTAGGTTAATTAGGTTTAAGTAGTTCTAAGTTCTAGGGGACTGATGACCTCAGAAGTTAAGTCCCATAGTGCTCAGAGCCATTTGAACCATTTTGTAATCAGTCAAATAACACCGCATACCCTCTCAACCCATTTCATTTCATTTCCTCCTCTGCTTCTGGCTGCTTCACTTTTTGTTTCAGCAATATATATACCGGCAACATAAAGGAGCTTTCACTGTTTTCTAGATACAGCCGACATTGCTTTAGTTTTCACTGAACACTCGCAGCTGGGTATAACGTATTACATTCTGAGAATCAAAAATGTCTCCTGTTCCTTCCAAATATGAATGCAGTTTCTTTGTCGTGCACGACTTGATTTTCCAAAAGCTGTGATGATGGCTGCCGATGTACTATGTCACCATTACGGAACTTTCCCCAAATTGCATGTAGTTTGGTGCTTGATACCGTGGCAGAACAGCTTGGTTACCACAAATTTTGTGCTACGTGGGTTCTCAAAATCCTCTACGGACAACAACAAAAAATAGAATCTGGCTGCAGCAGTGAGCTTCCTCGATGATTATGAGAAAAGTGGTAACAAAGTTATCGATCGTATCGCAACTGGGTACGAGACTGTGAAAAAAAGGCAGTTGACGGAATGCGAACACAGAAATTCTTCGAAGAAAACAGGGAAGTGTCTGCAGACCTTGTCAGGAAGAAAGACCACGGCTACTGATTTCATTGAACGTGGCATATTAATGAACTCAGAGAGGTACTGTCAAACACTGACGAAGCTAAGGCGAGCGATACAAAACAAGCTTCGGGGAAAACTCAGTGCAAAAGTTTTTTTTTTATTTCACGACAACGCACGCCCACACACGGGCATTCGTAACTGAGAGCTCCTACGGGGTTTTCGATGGGAGGTGTATTATCATCCGCCACACAGTCGAGCGATTACACCTCTTACCAGCAATGAAGACAATACTCGTTATACAACGCTTTGATACTAAGGCCGAACTGCATACTAGTGTAAACCAGCAGTTGCAATCGCAGACGGCAGATTTCTAGACAGACAATATCGAAAAACTTGTGGTATGTGATAAGTGACAAATATGAGTGGGGAATATGCAGAAAAACAGTCTACGAGTGTACCTTCAAATTTACGTTTGAAATTTGGTGCTCCCATTTTGTTAACTTCTTGTTTCAAACGTCCAGATAGCCCTCGTAATATCTAATGCGGTTTCACCCATAGTTAACAAATATAATACGCGAACATAAATATCCAGTGTCCTGCGGCCTCGCAGCAGCGACCACCCTTAACACGAAAACATATTTTCGTTTAACAAGGGATAGCTTAAGCAGAACAGTCGCCCCAGACCGGTGAAACTGTGGATATGCCAAGCGATGATGCAATGAATGAGGACATTAGTACAAAAACGACCGCTCGACCGACTATTCCTCATAGATCACTGAGTCAGCAGTGAGTAAGCCAATACAAGCAAAAACATGGTGGTTTTTGATACAACTGCTCTGCAACGTTAATGGTCGTTTGGTAATTTGAGATGCAGAAGGCTAGACAGCTGCAAACATCGTGCGTTGTCACACAGTCGTATGCACATGTGCGTGATATGACTCACAGCTCTCGGCCCGTAGTGAGGTCGTAGAACGGGACTGGAATGCAGTCGATCCTGTCAGACGGGGTGAAAAGGTACGTGCTAGGATGACAAGAACCCAGGAGAAGAAGATACTCCGTGTCTTCCTAATATGCGTGGTATGTTTCGTCTCTGTCGCAGTTTAGTCGCTAACTAGAGAAGACTACTTGCTTTTGTGATTCGCCTTGGTGGCTACAATTACGAACGACGATGAATTTTTTATTGGCTGTAGATATCAGTAGGGGCGTTAGACAGGGAACTTGTATAGACACGGACCTTTCATAATGCGGGGCAGTCAAATGAAAACGGAACACCCGCTTGAACGGGACCATGAGAGGGCTCCATTCGAAAGTAATTACCACACGCGTTAAAACATTTATCCCATCGGTAACGAGACAATCAATTCCTGTTTCGTAGAACATGGTCGTGATTGTAACCGACGTCAACGCAAATCTTTCTTCATCTCACCAAAGATGTAAACGTCACACGGTAAAACGTGCAGGCTGTACGGAGGATGTTGCAGTGTTTCCCAACGAAATCGCTAAAGCGTAGCCTTCGTCCGATTAGCAATGTGGGGGCGGCCGTTATCGTGCAACAGGATGATTTCCTTCGACGCCATTCCGGCAGCAAACGGCAAAGCCAACTGTGGAAACACTCAACATTTCCCCCACCACAGAAATCTAAGGCTGTTCGGGAAAGTTCCGGTGAGATCATGAGAATCTTCTTCTTGGACTCCAGGGGCCCTCTGCTCGTCGAGTTCCTCGAGCACGGGGCCACAATCAATGCGCAGCGCTATGGTGTGACACTTGGCAGAAACTGCCATGCCTCATAAAGTCAAAACTCTCAGCAGTGCTGTCGGACGGAACCATCCTGTAGCACAACAACGCCCGCTCCCACACCGTCAGTTGGAGGTAGGCTACTCTTCCGCTATTTGGCTGGGAAACACTGTACGTCTTCCGTGCAGCCCGGATATTTTACCTTGTGATTTTCTCATCTTTGGGGACATAAAGAAAGATATGCGTGGACGTCGGTTTCAGTCGCTTGAGGAGGTGTAAGAGTCGGTGCTACTGTGGATCCAACAGCGGCCGACCACGTTCTACGAAAGAGGAATTGATCGTCTCACCTCCTAGTGCGATAAATGTCTAAACGCGCATTGTGATTACTTTTGACTGTAGCCATTCCATGGCCCCAAGAAGTGCAAGAAAGGGTGCTATTGTGGATCCATCAACGGCTGACCACTTCCTACGAAAGACGAACCGATCGTCTCGCCTCCCAGTAGAATAAATGTCTTAACGCGTGTGGTGATTACTTTTGACTGTAGCCATTCCGTGGCCCCGCTGTGGCGGGTGTCTGTTTTCATTTCACTGCTCCTTAAAAATGAACTAGGGAAACTACAAGAAGAATATCAGGTATCACAGTGGGGAATTCACATTGTACCAGTGATCACTGCTTCTTACACTGAAGAGCCAAAGAAATTGTTACACCTGCCTAATATCGTGTAGGGCCCCCGCAACCATGCAGAAGTGCCACAACACGACATGGCTTGGACTCGTAAGTGGCTGAAGTAGTGCTAGAGTGAAATGGCACCATGAGTCCTGCACAGCTATCCATTAATTCGTAAGAGTACGAAGGAGTGGAGATCTCTTCTGGACAGCACGTTGCAGGGCATTCCAGATATGCCCAATAATGTTCATGTCTGGGGAGTTTGGTGGTAACTCTGTAGCAATGCTGGAAGTGGGGAGTGTCGCATTGTCCTGCTGGAATTGTCCAAGATTCGGAATGTGCAATGGAGATGAATGGATGCAGGTGAAGGTTCAAATGGTTCAAATGGTGCAGTCATCAAGGGTACACGAGTGGGCTTTCGGCTCCAAAACCCATATCAATGATGTTTCGTTGAATGGTTCGCACTCTGGCTCTTGTTGATGACCGAGCACTGAAATCTGCAGCAATTTGCGGAAGAGGTGAACTTCTGTCACGCTGAATGATTCTCTTCAGTCGTTGTTGGTCCCTTTCTTGCAGGATCTTTTTCCGGCCGCAGCGACGTCGGAGGTTTGATGTTTTGAGGGAGGACAAGTTACTCTCTCACCTATTTTTCGTATACGGAAAATTAGTAAAGATTTTATTACAACCTGACGAGACTCTAGAAAGTTACCGGCCTGAGCAGAGGTTGATGGAGCCTGGTAGGGCGCTAAAAGCATCAGGTATTTTTATAGTACTAGCTCTTAGAAACGACATGTTGGGAGTTAGAAGCAATTGGCGACGAGCTTACCCCCAGTAAATCTTGCCGGACATGCCCACAGCCGTACAGGGCAGACAGAGCAGCCCCTCTTCGAGACAAGTATCCAGCAGAACAATGCCGCGATGCCTGCACCGGCGCTAGCCGAAGTCTAGGCTGGGGGTGATGGATTGAAGGAACGTGTCTACACAGTGGAGTTGTAAACCGAGCATTGTGTGCAGAGTTACACGTAATAAAAATTCACAAGTTTTCGTGTTCGCCGATAGTGCAAATGGGCCTGTGAGCCACTTCCATCGGCCGCCTCGGTTATATAAGAAACTCTGGAGTCCGAGAAACATTTAGAGATAGAATCTTTATTGCACCTCACAGCTAGGACTAACAAGCTCCAAGGCACAGGTGATTTAGATAAAGATCTTTAAGATTGTATCTGTTCGCTTCTTGGAGAGGGAAGCGACACAGCTTCAGACAAAATCATCTTCTCCCTTCGGAAAACTTAAAAAAGCCAGTAATTGATGATTTCGTTTTTCTCTTTTCAGAAACGCAGGTTCCTTTTAACTCTTGGCCCGGTTCGACATGAATTTGTGCTGTCGTGTGTGTGTGTGTGTGTGTGTGTGTGTGTGTGTGTGTGTGCGTGTGCGTGTGTGTGTGTGTGTGTGAGTGTGGAGAGGGGGGGGGAATTAAGTGCCTCTAGTGCCCTTTGATTGGTTCAAGACAGGTTGACTTGTTTAGCATAATTTATTATACACTCCTGGAAATTGAAATAAGAACACCGTGAATTCATTGTCCCAGGAAGTTCATTGTCAACTGCACATACGGTTCACGTCCACGCTGTCGCGGCATGCTACCAGTGTTAAAGACTGCGATGGAGCTCCGTATGCCACGGCAAACTGGCTGACACTGACGGCGGCGGTGCACAAATGCTGCGCAGCTAGCGCCATTCGACGGCCAACACCGCGGTTCCTGGTGTGTCCGCTGTGCCGTGCGTGTGATCATTGCTTGTACAGCCCTCAAGTGTCCGGAGCAAGTATGGTGGGTCTGACACACCGGTGTCAATGTGTTCTTTTTTCCATTTCCAGGAGTGTAGTTTTTTTTTCTTTTGAAAAATAAGCATAGTAAGAACGCCAGTAAATTTTGCATACATTCTCAGTCATTTTATAGTCCCCACAGCGTTACCTTTCAGTTTTACCAGATTCCAAATATTCATTGTGCACTCATGAAATAGTTGTACAGGAAAATCTCCACTACATCGCTTCCTTGGAGATGCTGTGTCCCGTCGCTCGTGCGCCGCCTTTAACACCGCGTTCAAACTCAAATCTTGATAATCTGCCATTGTAGCAGCAATAAGCGAGTAACAACTGCACCAGGCGTTGCCGACCGCAGTGCTGTATTCTGCCTGTTTACATATATCTGTATCTGAATGTACTTTTAGTCTATATCTGCATACGCTTCAGTGTATATTCCATTCACATATGGAGCGCCGGTAGAATAGTCGTTTAAACGCCTCTGTTATTCTAATCTTGCCATCGCCATCCCAGCGTGAAGGTTATGACGGGTGTTGTCACATAAGGCCAGTCAAATAAAATGAGACAGATGGGAAAAGGTTTATAAACTGTTTATTACTTCAAAAGTTATCGTCATAACTGTTAATCCACTTAGCCCCCTGTGAGAAAAGATGGCCAGTGGCCGGCTGAGCGGTTCTAGGAGCTACAGTCCGGAACCGCGCGACCGCTACGGTCGCAGGTTCGAATCCTGCCTCGGGCGTGGATGTGTGTGATGTCCTTCGGCTAGTTAGGTTCAAGTAGTTCTAAGTTCTAGGGCACTGATGACCTCAGAAGTTAAGTCCCATAGTGCTCAGAGCCATTTCAACCATATTTGATGGCCAGTGCGTTCATGGAAAAATATTTGCAATTGCCTACGGAGCCACGATTGTATTCAGGCGTGCACCCCTTCGACCGAAGCAAATCGACGGCCACGAACGTCTTTCTTCTGGGCTCCAAAATTATGAAAATGGTATGGGGAGTGTTTGGGACCATATGGAGGATGAGTAAGGGCTTCCCAGCGAAACTTCTGCATCGTTGTCGAAACAACCTTGTAAACATGTGGGCCTGCCCACAGTACAAGGCTTGGGCATGCTGCCTTCAATGGAACTATGTCTAGGAGAGGACGGTATTATTCAACTAATTTCCTGATCGATAAATGCTACGCTTTATCGTTTCACTGTGACGAAATGACACCATAAAAATAAAAAAATATTACAGAAAAGAAGAAATATTGAAAACAATAGCTGGTGAGACTAGCCGCTTTGCGACGAACGATAAACTTTTAATACCAGCTTCAACACCCCGACTCGAAATATTTTGCTAGATAATGAGGTTCTTACCTTTTCTTACGTCGCCCTTTACTTGAGAGTGGAACCTCAATACAGAACAGCTCCGGTTTCTAGTTTTAATTCACAAATCTAAATCTGATTGCGTGTCTCAACGATATTAATAAGTCGGTGGGAATTTCTGATAAGCTCATAAACAGAAAATGTAGTTGTAATAGTTCATTTTTTGTTCTATACTTTCACACTTCTAGTATTGTTGGAACTTTTCTACAGTTTTAGTTTCATGTTGTTGCGTTCGAACATGTTACGTATGTCGCTTAAAACGACTGATGAAAATTTATTATTCCAACAGAGTCATCTTGAAGCTATGTTTCGACTAGTTTGATATGAAAAATAGCAACGATGAATCAATGTATCAAAAAATCCATATTCTTGCATCGGTTTTATAATGTCAGTAAAGTCAATATCGATACGTTTACTGGTTATACGGGTTTTCAGAATTCTATTTTCTGTTTACTTTTACTGAGTATTAAAAGCAAGTAATCACTATTGTGCGCATAAATGAACTTAACAAAACAAATATTACATAATTCTAGTATCAGCGTGAAAAATTACAACAAATAGAGAAGATTAGAGACATTGTGAAATTCGTGTAACGTTCAGTAAACGTCAGTAATCATTTGAGACACGAGCAAAAACTGAGAGGAATTACCTACGGAGAAACTACGAAAATAGTACAGGACCTGAGGATGCATGGATGCTTCGCATTCAACGTAATCAAGAGATTTTTTTTTTCATTTGTCAATCATCGTCAGCAGCATTCTTGTTTATAGGCCTGTATCTCCACCCATGTTGCCTACTATGACGCTGGAAAATCTTGAAGTGAAAAATTTCACTACCAAGTTGTTACTTCCAGTCAACAAATGTATGCTCTTCGAAACTGTGATTGGCCGCTAGCTTGAATAAACGCATGAACAATAGAAAGAGGCACATTAACTTGGTCTGCCCAAGTTTTTCAGATGTAATGATAGACATGTACATTTTTTATTCAAATTCATTAAGTACGCCATCGGCTTCAGAGACTGAAATGGACACAACAACAGATCATTCAGATAGATTGTCATTTCACATGTCGTCCGCACTGAACACAGTTGATTTTGTTTTGTGGCAATATTAAAGTGAGATACTTAAGCAGAATTAAAAAATTCATTTCGTTTATTTTCAAGTACCATTCTCAGTTTAGAAGAACTGTTTTCTGTAAAAAATTAATTTAATGCAATTAAACTATAGCTGTTTCGTTTCCCGAGGACATGTAACTCTACAGTATGGCTCAATGATGACGGCATCCTCTTGGCTAAAATATTGCGAGGGTAGAATAGTCCGCCATTCGTACCTCAGGACGGGGGCTACTCAGAGGATGTCAACACAAACGGCTTTATGCGGATCGGAGCGTGGAAAGTTAGATCTCTTAATCGGGTAGATGGTGAGAGAACTGAAAAAGGGAAATGGACAGATTGTAGTTAGATACCGTGGCAATTAGTGAAATGTGGTGGCAGAAAGAATTTCTAGTCAGTGTAGTTAATGATCCCCATTTACTTTAAAAACTAAGAAAATGTTTCATGTGAGTTAAAAAATTCTTGCAAAAACTTTTGCGCGAATTAACAACGACAATCCTTTCATTTGATGAATTTAAGAACATCTTTCAGAAGAGGATCGCTCTTCCTGATAAATAAAAAAAAAACGATATTTTATCTTCGATATGTCGCCAGCATCGATATCACGTAGAAGATTTAATGAGAACTCAGTACGTCGATACTTAGAAACAAAATACCATATCTATTTCCTACTTGCCACGTGCAGGCGTGGACAAGTGAAAAACTGTTGTTAGGCTGATAATCCGGGAAGATTTCATTATTGAAATTCACCGAGTAAGGCAGCCTTCACACGGAGCAACTGGGAAGCGCTTCTCTGTCACGCTTGCGCTGATAAAGCGTTGGTTTCATCTATGAAGCTGAACAATATCGATCAATATGGAACATGGAGTGTGAGGAATATTCAGATAAATTGCAGAAAATTAAAGTTTTCACCGGACGTTGGAGGCAAAGGTTCTTCAGAGAAGAATGCGACAGACGCTCATTCACATTTCTTCCCGCTTCAGTGTCAGTCAGTTGACGTGTCATTTAACACACAAACACAAGTACTCAAAGTGTCGTCACATGTATCTGACTCGATCACGAAAAAAACTGTGCAACACATAACAAGTTTTTATAATATCTTCAGCAAATTCTGGCGATACATTCGAAGGCCGGTCAAAAATTCTGCCCTGTTTGGCAATAATGCCAAAAATATATTCAACGTATTCTCTAGCCCTACAGAGACTTTATCTGAAAACTCTTTGAAAACAAATTGTCTCCGCATTAACGCACTAAGAAAGATGACATGCCGAAACCTTATTCATCAACGATTACAAGAGGAACGAACGTAAGCGCAGCCATCATACAACATTTAGTTTCACTGTCAATCAACCTCATTCAAAGCAACCAGTTCTTAAACACAGATCAATCCGTCGATCCTTTATGTACTCCAACGTCAATTAACATGAGTCTGTGGTGGGACTCACACATGACCAGCAACAATTTCGAGAAAATGTTTTTTGTTGTTGTAATAACACGACTTACAATCAGATGCTTGATGACATTTATATGTTTACCATTTGTAACCGCCACACAGTTAGATAAACTGGCTGCTTTTCAAATGGCTCTGAGCACTATGGACTTAACATCTATGGTCATCAGTCCCCTAGAACTTAGAACTGCTTAAACGTAACTAACCTAAGGACAGCACACAACACCCAGTCATCACGAGGCAGAGAAAATCCCTGACCCCGCCGGGAATCGAACCCGGGAACCCGGGCGCGGGAGGCTGCTTTTTAGTGAACCTTTGGTTACTCTTCCTTCCAGGAACAGTGGCACCCCTTTTTGATTTTCCTATTCAGACGAAATCAAAATACGACGGCGCGGCAGCAGCGGCAGATCAAAGAGGCGACAAAGAAGCCGCTTCTCTTTCTAGTATCGCCGCGCCCTGTGATGGCTTGGTGCTTCTCTGTGGTTCTTGTGAAGCGGTCCACCCCTAAGTCTGTACTGAGTAGTCAGACAGTCTGAAAAGCCTGTAAAGGTGTTGCAGAGTAGGTTGTGCTGAGAAATAATTGATAAGAAAAAAATTGGATACGTTGCTGCGTTTCCGAATTAATTAGCATTGAAGTTAGCCAAACAGGCCGTTACGAGCGGCTTCAAGCGGCACTCCAGAGACATTATCGCCAAACGTGTTCTCCGTTTGATTTCCTAAAGGCGAACAAGAGAGAAATACAAAGGCAGTCCGCTATCATCTAAGTTATGAGAACAACTAAAAGTAATTGTATCTAGCGGGCCGCTTTGTGAGCCCACCGTCCTGACTGGCCAACTTCAGTGCTAATTATATCGGAAACGGCGTAACGTATCGACTTTTTTCTTAACAAATACTTCTCAGCACAACCTACCCTACAACACCCTTACAAGCTTTTCAGGCTGTTTCTGACCACCCTGTATATCCCCGTACAGTGTCGTTTCTATCGTTAACAACTTACGCATGCACTCGCTCTTACCTGACGCCCCAGCTAAGCAGAACGTGTGAGGCGAGTAGTCAGCAGCTTCTGTCAGAAGCCTCTCTCTCGGTCGCCAGTGGCCGGCGTTCGGGCCGACGTGTCCGCACTGACAGACAACACACCGGCGGCAGCAGGTCGCTGTAAGCCCCGCCGCAGCACAGCTTCCGGCGCCACGACACCCACGCTTATTGTCTGACGAGCCCTCTGCGGTTTCCGAATCTAGACCAGTACGTAAGCCTCGATGCGTAATAGCCAAGCGCGACGTCATGTCAGTGCAAGATCGACGGGTGACGCGTGTTGTCAAGGTCTTCAGCGACACCATGCCCATCGTGTTACATTATTTTAAAAATCTACAGTCATTATACGACACAACTGCCATCTCTTTTTGTCTTGGTCGTCTAAATTCCTTCTCTGTCAATTACCATACATATCGCGCTTCGGGTTAACCACATCATCAGATATGTGACAAAATAACGTCATAGACTTAAAATATACCAAAACACTCAATGCCCGACTAACGTGGCCTGAGAAGCCCATTATGAGCACAATTTTCGGCTCCAGGCGGTGTCAATACAAGGCACAAATATGAGCGTTACAACGATTATACAAAAATTACTCTTTGAAAGTCATCATAACCGAAATCTCTATGTTACGCGTCTTGCTACATCAACAAAGAAAACTTATTTTGTGTAAAAAGCAAGAGGCCGAAAAATCTGCTCAAAAACACAGGACTCAACGTAGCAGGGAGCAGTGAAGGACGAGCCTTGGTGTTACTCTGTGACTTCCATTGACGCACCCTGGAGGTGTAATGAGTTATTCGCGTAATGTGCTTATCATCAGTTTACGTCAGTCACGTACTATTGGTATGTCGAAATACTTTACTTTTTGTCATCAACACTCTAACTGGTTTCATGTGACCCGCTAACACGTCTCCCGTGCCGATGTATTAATCACACAGCACCACTCACGCCCAACCTCCTCAATCATTTCTTGAATATACTCCAATTTCTGTATTATGCTGTAGTTTTTGCCTTTACGAACCCATCTACACGGTGCAGTCAAATTAATGTGACAACCGTCTACTTTCGACGTCAACGTGCAATAACCACTCACAGACGGCAGAGGGTAAGAGTAGCAGTGAAGGGTACATAAATCGCGTCGGGAGGGGGGAGGGGGGGGGGCGAGAAAAACAGTGCATTCGTTGTCGCATAGCGGAAACTGAGCGATTTATCTGACGTGCACAAGGGTATAACCAATGGCTTTCATGCTAAGGATGGAAGCATTTCCAAAACGGCTAGGTTTTTTAACCTGTTGCTGTGGTCAAGGTATACTGTCGATGGTAGAATGGTGCTATGCAAAACTGGCACCGAGGAAGTTATTGTCCGTAACGGTCCGCAGGTTACGGGGTTGACGACGGCTGCGGAGAAGTTCAAAATGGTTCAAATGGCTCTGAGCACTATGGGACTTAACTTCTGAGGTCACCAGTCCCCTAGAACTTCGAACTACTTAAACCTAACTAACCTAAGGACATCACACACATCCATGCCCGAGGCAGGATTCGAACCTGCAACCGTAGCGGTCACTCGGTTCCAGACTGCAGCGCCTAGAACTGCTCGGCCACTCCGGCCGGCCCTCCTGGAGCAACCCTTGTGAGAGGGTCATCGAAGATCCAGAAAAATCCTGTCTACGGTATAGTTACCTGAGGGAGTATCGTAATTTTCAAATCCACTTTATATCAGAACTTTCCCACAGACCCAGAATTTTGCAGATACACACATTCAGAATTTTGCAGATACTGTAAAGAATCATTGTAACCAACTGTGCCGTGCTGGAAGTCTAAACCGTAGGTCTGTCTCTTTCGACTAATCAACTGAAGGGCCTCCACTGACCTGCTGAAGCTCATCCATGCCTCTCTAACGTTACGGACTCGCGAATGTCACTTTCCATACGACAGGAATACTGGCACCTCTTCTCCATACACGTTAGAATAGTCCCGTCTCGCCACGTCACCCGGACTTAGTCGCATCGGGAATATTTCGAGCGCTGTCGTACTAGATGTGCGCTGACTGGTAACAGTTGCAACAAAAGCCATTGAATTGGGGGTGACATTTCTACGGTCCCGGATAAGAACCAACGCTTTCTATGTCTCGACAACTCTGGGCAACTAAGCTTTGCCGCAGTCATCCAATCCAAAGGAGCTTCACACTTCTAGGTAAGTGTGTAATTTGCTGACGAGTGTATGCACAATACGTACTGTCTCTAGGTCTTTTTTTTTTTAAATGTAAGCACCACACAGTATGGAAAAAGAACTGTTTTACAACGTATCTTTGTTTAGAATTGAACTGCAATCCTTCAGCTCTACAGGAGAGCTCTATTATTCTCTCTGAAAAATCAGTAGTAATGAAATGTGGGAACCAGTCGGTGACTCATTGTATATGGTTGTGATGTTAACGAAAGGCGACTCAACGGGATGTTAACGAAAGGCGCCTCAACGTAGCCTTCAAAAGAACGTCTTTGCATGGTGGCTCGCATTACATCCACGTTCCGTCGCGAGGGATGACTTTATGCACCTACGTATCCGTTCGTGGATGTGCAGACAGAAAATAGCGAAACGGCTTCAGTTAAAGGCAAAGCAGAAACGTGGGCTACCAATTTAGTGGTCGCAGATCGTGACGAGCGAACGGCGGAAACAGTGAGTGGGTGGCGGCTGGCGAACACAGGAGCGCGTGTGTCCAGCGCTGGCGGCTGCCGTGATGCCGCCTGCATCCGGGAAGTGAGTGGCGCTCGGTGACCACAAATTATTTGCGCTCTACGTGAGCGAATAAGAGGAACGCTGTACCGCAACGCCAATGAACAAAACAGACGTATCAACGTCACTAAAACCCCTTGTGAGGTAACTGCACATGTCATCAATACTACAGGGTTATTACAAATGATTGAAGCGATTTCACAGCTCTACAATAACTTTATTATTAGAGATATTTTCACAATGCTTTGCACACACATACAAAAACTCAAAAAGTTTTTTTAGGCATTCACAAATGTTCGATATGTGCCCCTTTAGTGATTCGGCAGACATCAAGCCGATAATCAAGTTCCTCCCACACTCGGCGCAGCATGTCCCCATCAATGAGTTCGAAAGCATCGTTGATGCGAGCTCGCAGTTCTGACACGTTTCTTGGTAGAGGGGGTTTAAACACTGAATGTTTCACATAACCCCACAGAAAGAAATCGCAAGGGGTTAAGTCGGGAGAGCGCGGAGGCCAGACATGAATTGTTGATCATGATCTCCACCACGACCGATCCATCGGTTTTCCAATCTCCTGTTTAAGAAATGCTTCTGCTTTAGCCTTTTCCGTAAGATTTTCCAAACCGTCGGTGTGGTACGTTTAGCTCCCTGCTTGCTTTATTCGTCGACTTCCGCGGGCTACGCGTGAAACTTGCCCGCACGCGTTCAACCGTTTCTTCGCTCACTGCAGGCCGACCCGTTGATTTCCCCTTACAGAGGCATCCAGAAGCTTTAAACTGCGCATACCATCGCCGAATGGAGTTAGCAGTTGGTGGATATTTGTTGAACTTCGTCCTGAAGTGTCGTTGCACTGTTATGACTGACTGATGTGAGTGCATTTCAAGCACGACATACGCTTTCTCGGCTCCTGTCACCATTTTGTCTCACTGCGCTCTCGAGCGCTCTGGCGGCAGAAACCTGTAGTGCGGCTTCAGCCGAACAAAACTTTATGAGTTTTGCTACGTATCTGTAGTGTGTCGTGACCATATGTCAATGATTGGAGCTACAGTGAATTTATGAAATCGCTTCAATCATTTGTAATAGCCCTATATTTATTTGTCGCAAAGAAAGGATTGAATCTGCTAATAAGAGAGGAACACAGGCACGGCAACCCGGGATAAGGTTTCTTCTAAAACTTCCCACACCCAGTGGAGAGGTTTCTCTTAAAACCTCAATAGACAATAAAAATGCACAGGCCACCACGACCGAGCGGGGTGGCACAGTGGTTAGACACTGGACTCGCATTCGGGAGGACGACGGTTCAATCCCGCGTCCGGCCATCCTGATTTAGGTTTTCCGTGATTTCCCTAAATCACTCCAGGCAAATGCCGGGATGGTTCCTCTGAAAGGGCACGGCCGACTTCCTTCCCAATCCTTCCTTAATGCGATGAGACCGATGACCACGCTGTCTGGTCTCCTTCCCCAAACCAACAACAACCAAGGCCACCACGAAGGTGGATCGAGCATGTTTACTGCTTTCAGAATTAATCTATACTGACGACAGGAGTGTAGCATCATAGCAGATCCATACAATCAACGCATAAGTTCAAAAAATGGTTCAAATGGCTCTGAACACTACGGGACTTAACTCCTGAGGTCATCAGTCCCCTACAACTTAGAACTACTTACACCTAACTAATCTAAGGACATCACACACATCCATGCCTGAGGCAGGATTCGAACCTGTGACCGTAGCGGTCACGCGGTTCCAGACTGTAGTGCCTAGAACCGCTCGGCCACACCGGCCGGCAACGCATAAGTCATCAGACAGAAGCACCATTATAACACAACCACTGCACAGTTCTCTGAATGTCTGGAAAAGTTTCATTCAGAGCTTGTAAAATGGAATCACCTCTTAATCCAAACGACACGATGAAACAGTTCATTCCCGAATGATTAAGTCCTAGCTAAGAACTTGAGCAGCATGCAGGGAACGATAAAACTTACGACGGACTTTAAAGTGGACGATGGACGATGGACAATATGTAACAAAAAGGCAGGCATGTTTTTCAAATATGTACGAAATGGATATGTGCGGTGTGATTATAAACGCTTATCATGGCCGACCTTTGCGTCAGAAAAATGCATACTTCTATTCTCTTGTAATAGAACATTGCAGAATAACATTGACAGTTGTCCAAATCCCGAGATAACGTGACTAAATACGAGGGTTGAAACTTTAATAGTGGCAACTATTTATTTACAGCTCGTAGAAAATAGATAAGTGCTTCAAAGTTGTACTGACCTTCAAAGTAGTCACCAGCATTGTGTATAACCCGTTGCCAGCGATGTGGAAGTCGTAGGATACTCTTAGCAGTGCCAGTTGTGTTGAGAGTTCAAGCGGCGCGGTCTATTGCCCGACGAATTTGTATCAGATCTGAAGCGAATGCCGTGAAGTGCTTCCTTCAGTTTAGAAATCGAGTTGAACTCACGATGGTTTAGGTCAGGGGAGTGTAGTGGTTGGCATAGCACTTAGCAGCCCCATCAGTCAAACAAATCAGTAACAGCTTGCACTGTATGTGCTTGAGTATTGTCCTGCAAAATGGTGGTCAGGTCCTGCAGAAAGTGTCACCACTTCTGTCTCTATGCTGTTCATTTCTGGAACACAACCTACGACCCCTGACTTAAGCCCTCACGAGCGCGACTGCAACAGCCGCCGGCGGTAGCGCAGATGACGGCACCGAACTTGTCTCGCCCAAGCTAGCGATTCACCCATTTCGTGCGTGTTTCGCTCAGTGTTTCGTGCTATATAAATAAAATGGTCAGACAGCCGACTCGGTCAACAGCCTCACACAACGGTTTCGCGAGCAAAGTCTAGCCTAGTGTAAACTCAGTTCAAGGCTCTGAAAACTAGACGCAGCTGTACAGTTACTGTGCTCCTGCTTTTATTAAAAATGAAGAATAAAAATTATAATAATACAGAAACGTCTGCTAGTTCCTTTTGCTGTAATGTCTAGCTCCTTCACCCTAGATTCATAGATAGCCTGACAAAAAAGTTAAGGAAGCAGAAATGGAGGCGGAAACGATATGAAACATCACGGGCTGAGTGTTTACAATCTTGTTTCAGCAATTACTAATAGAGTCTAATTAACAAAGAACTTGACAGTATGAGCCCATTTATCAGTATGATGTTGCTCTCTCTCTGGTCTGGATGTATGCACTGATTCGGGTGGTGTCATAAAACCGTTGTACCGTCTCCTGAGGCAAGCTGGCTCAGAGCTGTTGGAACAGGTTCTTGATATCCTCGATACCGGTACTGGGAACGAATTAACGTGTTTGGCTGGTCCCACACGTGTTCTGTCGCGGACTGGTCTGGTGATCTTGCTGGGCACAGGAATACCTCAGCAACACGCAGACAGTTCGTAGAGATACGTGCCATGTGTGCGCGGGCATTGTTCTATTGTAAACTGGCGCCACGATGCTGCCCCATGAGAGAGGTACCCACATGAGGATGCGGGATGTCGGTGGCGGACCGTCGAGCCATCAGAGTTCTTTCCGTCGTCACTATCCGTGACCTGAAGTAATAACCATGACGCCTGGAGTAACACCGCTGTGTCTCCACAAAACATTGAAAGAATTAGATCTCTCCCCAGCTCGCCACCACACTCGTCGACGACCGCCACCCAGGATAGTGCAGAACCGCGATTCGCCGCTGAGCAGAATTTATCAGCAGTGCATGCCTACTAGTCACTGTACAACTCCAGACGCAACCGTTTGTGTTGTGTTGTTAATGGTTGCCTAAGAATGGGACAGTAACTCCCTAGTTCGAGTGCTGCCTATCTCCAATCAATTGTACTGGTTGACGCACAGTGTCGTAGTGAGTCCGTTACCTGTTCTCGGATAGCAGGCACAGATGTGAAGTGTTTATTGTGTGCTTGGTGCACAATACGGTGATTTTCCGGTTGTGGTGGTCAGACGTGGTCTACCAGAACCTTAACAACGAGTACACCTGCTCTCACCTGTCCATGCAGGCCAACATCGTGCCACTGTCATATCTGAATGGTCCACAAATCTGGTATAGCACAACTCGACCAGCAGGTCAAATTGAGACCCCCTGACAACACTACCCCGCCAAGTACGCGGCATCTTGCTGTTCTTTAGAGTGATCACTCAACATCTGGCTCTTTATACTGGCTGAATCACCTAAAACTTGCGCAGCAAATATAGCAAAAACTGAAATTCCTATTTATGTTCTGTTTTCACAGAATGAATTAGTGGTCAGGGTCTCGGATTCTTAGCCAATCAAAAGATTGTAATAATACGGGCGTTGCAACTTAAATAGTGGCAACTATTTATTCACAACCGATACAAAATGGTTCAAATGGCTCTGAGCACTATGGAACTTAACTGCTGTGGTCATCAGTCCCCTAGAACTTAGAACTACTTAAACCTAACTAGCCTAAGGACATCACACACATCCACGCCCGAGGCAGGATTCGAACCTGCGACCGTAGCGGTCACGCGGTTCCAGACTGTAACGCCGAGAACCGCACGGCCACTCCGGCCGGCAACCGATACAAAAGAGTTACATGTTTGCACCTTTCACTGTCCTTCAGAGTAGTCACCAGCGTTGTACGGAACCCGTTGCCAGTGATGTGGAAGGCGTAGTATACCGTGATCAGAACCTGTTCTGTTGATGGTTCGAGTGGAGTGGTCTACTACCTGTCGAATCTCTGGAACAGTTATGCAGCGAATGCCACGAAGTGGTTCCTTCGTCTTCGGAATCAAATCCAAGTCACAAGGACTTAAGTCCAGGGAGTATGGTGGATGGTACAGTACTTCCCAGTCCCATCGACCGAACAGAGCAGCCACTGCTTGCGCTGTATGCGCCCGCGCATTGTCATGCAAAATGATGGGTGGGTTGAGCAGAAAGTGGCACCGCTTCTTTCGCATAGCTGGTCGCAGGTGAAGCTCCGAAAAAAAGCTTTGCGAAAGATGCGGCGCACATTTCTGCTCAACCCACCCATCATTTTGCACGACAATGCGCGGGCGCATACAGCGCAAGCAGTGGCTGCTCTGTTCGGTCGATGGGACTGGGAAGTATTATACCATGCACCATACTCCCCGGACTTAAGTCAACAGAACAGGCTCTGCTAATGGTATACTACGCCTTCCACATCGCTGGCAACGGGTCTACACAGCGCTGGTGGCTACTCTGAAGGGCAGTAACTCTTTTGTATCGGCTGTGAATAAATAGTTGCCACTATTTAAGTTCCAACACTCGTACTTAGAAAGTGTATATGTGTGCAAACATACACTTTTTAAATGGAACAATGCATACTGATAATAAAAAACTAAGAGTAGGTAAATTAGAATGTGATTGGTTGCAGGAGGCTAGTGCGAGTCGTTTACGAGATATTGTCTTTGGAATAGTTCCCATACCAACACTTGTACAATACCCGTGGTAGCACACACTAAAGAAACAACACAAATGCATGCACTAGTCATGTGGATTCTGAACAGTACGAGACAACTGATCATGACAGGTTGTGTTCAGAAAAACCACTGGCAGTGGTGATACAAGCTTCCAGTCTGCTATGGATCGACTGCTGCACCCGTGCTAACAATCCAGCGGAGATCTCCGAGCAGGCTGAAGTAATCAATCATTGCATATCATATGGTATACACTCCTGGAAATGGAAAAAAGAACACATTGACACCGGTGTGTCAGACCCACCATACTTGCTCCGGACACTGCGAGAGGGCTGTACAAGCAATGATCACACGCTCGGCACAGCGGACACACCAGGAACGGCGGTGTTCGCCGTCGAATGGCGCTAGCTGCGCAGCATTTGTGCACCGCCGCCGTCAGTGTCAGCCAGTTTGCCGTGGCATACGGAGCTCCATCGCAGTCTTTAACACTGGTAGCATGCCGCGACAGCGTGGACGTGAACCGTATGTGCAGTTGACGGACTTTGAGCGAGGGCGTATAGTGGGCATGCGGGAGGCCGGGTGGACGTATCGCCGAATTGCTCAACACGTGAGGCGTGAGGTCTCCACAGTACATCGATGTTGTCGCCAGTGGTCGGCGGAAGGTGCACGTGCCCGTCGACCTGGGACCGGACCGCAGCGACGCACGGATGCACGCCAAGACCGTAGGATCCTACGCAGTGCCGTAGGGGACCGCACCGCCACTTCCCAGCAAATTAGGGACAATGTTGCTCCTGGGGTATCGGCGAGGACCATTCGCAACTGTCTCCATGAAGCTGGGCTACGGTCCCGCACACCGTTAGGCCGTCTTCCGCTCACGCCCCAACATCGTGCAGCCCACCTCCAGTGGTGTCGCGACAGGCGTGAATGGAGGGACGAATGGAGACGTGTCGTCTTCAGCGATGAGAGTCGCTTCTGCCTTGGTGCCAATGATGGTCGTATGCGTGTTTGGCGCCGTGCAGGTGAGCGCCACAATCAGGACTGCATACGACCGAGGCACACAGGGCCAACACCCGGCATCATGGTGTGGGGAGCGATCTCCTACACTGGCCGTACACCACTGGTGATCGTCGAGGGGACACTGAATAGTGCACGGTACATCCAAACCGTCATCGAACCCATCGTTCTACCATTCCTAGACCGGCAAGGGAACTTGCTGTTCCAACAGGACAATGCACGTCCGCATGTATCCCGTGCCACCCAACGTGCTCTAGAAGGTGTAAGTCAACTACCCTGGCCAGCAAGATCTCCGGATCTGTCCCCCATTGAGCATGTTTGGGACTGGATGAAGCGTCGTCTCACGCGGTCTGCACGTCCAGCACGAACGCTGGTCCAACTGAGGCGCCAGGTGGAAATGGCATGGCAAGCCGTTCCACAGGACTACATCCAGCATCTCTACGATCGTCTCCATGGGAGAATAGCAGCCTGCATTGCTGCGAAAGGTGGATATACACTGTACTAGTGCCGATATTGTGCATGCTCTGTTGCCTTTGTCTATGTGCCTGTGGTACTGTCAGTGTGATCATGTGATGTATCTGACCCCAGGAATGTGTCAATAAAGTTTCCCCTTCCTGGGACAATGAATTCACGGTGTTCTTATTTCAGTTTCCAGGAGTGTAGTTGGTACTTCCTTGCAGACAGTGTCTTCCAGCTTTCCGCACGGAAAAAAATCTACAGGTGTCAAATACGGGGAACGGGTCGGCCAAGATACAAGTCCTAGGCGTCCATTCCAACGATTTGTAAACATTTTGTGAAGTCAAGCTGTAGTACTTCGTGCACTATGAGCTGGTCACGTTGGTACCACAGACTCCTCCTACACTGCAGAGGAAGGTCTTCTAGCATCCGTAGAAGATTGTCTGTTGTGCGCGTACAATGTTGCGTCTATTACAAATGGGCCTATCAGCTGATGGTTCTTTACCCACACCACACATTTTACACTCCATGGACTCTGACGTTCTACCTGATGAAGCCAACGAGGATTGTCAACGGACCAATAGTGCATGTTTCGACGGTTTACCTCGCCATGACTGGTGCACGTGGCTTCACCACTAAACAAGACATATGATACATCTGGAGCATCCTGTCTTAATGCCCATGTACAGAAATTAACACTATTCTCATAGTCGTTTCCATGTAGCTCTTAATAGAAAGAGATGTGACAGGGATGGAATCTATGTCGATGGAGAATGCATAGCACTCTTGCCTGAGCCACGCCACTTCCTCATGCGATTGCGCAGGAGCTAACGTGCGGATCAAATGCAACAGCAGCAAGAACCTTAATTTCCCTCTCTTCTGTCGTCACTTATTTTCTTCTGTTATGTTGTCTAGGTGCTAGCTACCACTTTCACATAACTGGTTGAAGAGATTGATAAATAATTGCCGAGATGGTTGACGTCTATTAGGATATCTTGCCGCATACACCATACAAGAACGAACTGCATTCTTCCAACACTCTTCATACACCGTGAGCATGTCGGCTTTTTCTGCGTTGGTAAATCCCATCGTCCACTCGCGACCTACTGCTTGGACTGTCACACACTAACTGACTAGCAAGTCGCAAAGCACTCAAGGAACACACAAGCATTTTGTAAGCAAACATAACAACACCGTACTTAGCAATTACGTAGGTTGAATGGCACAAACAAGTGTCGCTGTGGAAATTTTTCAAAATACGACATTTCGTAAATGATCCCCACCAGGTCCCTGTAACGAACACCACTAACATTCTAATGTACCCTACTTTTAGTTTCTTAATCTCAATAGACACTATTCCACTTAAAAAGATGTTATGAATTAAAAATACGCTTTCCAAGTATTGTTACAATCCTTTGATTGGCTAAGAATACGAGTCCCCGACTGCCAATTCAGTCTTAGAAAGCCGCGCATCATAGTACTTTCCATTTCGGCAATATTTGCGACGCAAATTTTTAGGTGACTCACGCAGTATACTCCACCAGGCCCGTTAACAACACTAAAAAGCAGCAACACTAACGTAATCTGGCGGCCGCTCCACCTCTCACAGAAAATAGTGACTCTTAGCCAGCCGTTGTGACCGAGCGGTTCTAGCGCTACAGTCGGGAACCGCGCTGCTGCTACGGTCGCAGGTTTGAATCCTGCCTCGGGCATGGATGTGTGTGATGTCGTTAGGTTTAAGCAGTTCTATGTCTAGGGGACTGATGACCTCAGATGTTAAGTCACATAGTGCTTAGAGCCATTTGAACCATTTGTGACTCTTATTTACATACCCGGCGAAGCTGTTACATGTACGAAGTTAAAATGACATCTGACCATTTCTGGCTGCTTCAGCTTTTTTGTCACGCAGTGTATTAGTTTACAACATGTTAACATAAAAAAACCTTGTTATCTTTATTCAACAATTACAAACATTTTATTACCACTAGCTACTGCACATGTGACACATATTCCAACACTAAAGTTACTTATCCCCTTTTGAGTAATAGGAAACAGTAGAAACATTGCGTGATGAACGAAATGCACTGCAGACAACCTGCTGTTGCCGGCCGCGGTGGTCTAGCGGTTCTAGGCGCTCAGTCCGGAGCCGCGCGACTAGCTACGGTCGCAGGTTCGAATCCTGCCTCGGGCATGGATGTGCGTGATGTCCTTAGGTTAGTTAGGTTTAAGTAGTTCTAAGTTCTAGGGGACTGATGACCACAGATGTTAAGTCCCATAGTGCTCAGAGCCAAACTGCTGTTATTAGCTGTTGACCTAGAGAAATGCTAAAGTTAATTAATGCACACCCGCAGACGACATTTACGGTAACAAGCGCTTTAGATAAATAGTAGGGCTGTTCATACTCAACGTCCATAGCCGGTGATGAACCATGGAAATCTTTTACACAGAACGGCGGTGGTGAAGATTTCCATCTGAGAAATCCATAATAATTTGTCTGTCAGAAAGCAACGTGAAATTGGTCGGCGTTCCCAACATATAGTGAAATAAATATTAACCCATTTCTCCAGACAAAATTTGCAGACTGCGGAGCAGTAGGCAAAGTTTCGCTTCTTCTGTTGACTCGACGGGTACGTTAGAAGGTCAAGACGGCTCACGTACCCGCCTCCACATTATTCTAATATCTGTGATTTTCATAAAACGTAATCCGACAGCGGGCAAGTGAATCACGATGACAGGTTAGTGCTGAGGTAAGGAACAAATTAGGCTACATGTAGTGAAACAAAGTACAAATTACACTGGACAAAATCACATGGAGTCAACTGCGCAGCAATCTTAACTATAAACATGTCTTCCTGTGCATGTTCGCTTCAGTATACTCAATGTATATACAGGGACGGTTTAGAACCATGGGAGTATTTATTATACGCTTCAAATCTGATGCAGTAACTCTGGATACGTGTGGTTAAGGAACGGGGTTCGCGTTCAAGACGACTGGAATGCAAAACCACGCCTGGCCATGCATGATTTGGTATTCAGTAACGTCTCTAAACCATTTAATATGAGTGTCCTTTGCTAGGGCCCTCCAATAGAGCTACCGGTCCAAGATGTTAACCAATAACCTTCGTGCTTTCTTTGAGTCAAATTAATGTCAGAAGCATGTAAATGAACCGCACAAACATCTCGAATAATACAGAGGGAAGTCACTGGTGTCACTGGGTGTTTTCATACTTTCGATGCTCACAATGCGTTAGTCATTAAACATAAACTATATAAGGCAGGACAGCTCTTGCGTAATACGTACGATAGAAGACTGACAGCCGGCCAGAGTGGCCGTGCGGTTCTAGGCGCTACAGTCTGGAGCCGAGCGACCGCTACGGTCGCAGGTTCGAATCCTGCCTCGGGCATGGATGTGTGTGATGTCCTTAGGTTAGTTAGGTTTAATTAGTTCTAAGTTCTAGGCGACTGATGACCTCAGAAGTTAAGTTGCATAGTGCTCAGAGCCATTTGAACCATTTGAACCAAAAGACTAACATAACACTTGACCTTTTACTTCTTCCTCTACATACTCGTGATATTCGAGTACATGCAGCAGTTACCTAGTCCGACAGACTAACTAGTCAACACTCATTGTCAATTCTGCATCGGTTTCGGTGCTCACTTTTAGTGGATTTCTTACACTTTTCTGCTAGAAATGAAGTCTGGAATACAGCCAACCGAAGTTTAGTAAGTGTTATACATAGCTGTTTGGGAAGAAAAGTTAGTCCCAGTACTGAGAGACGCACTATTTCGAATGAAATGTTTATAATTTTCTGCGTAATTTAGAATGAAAATGCGCATCACTCGTGTCCTGAACACTGTTCCTCCAGTTGACCTTAGTACTGCATGTTTTCGCTGCAGCGTTTCTGTTAAGCGTAGGTGCAGCATTAAAAGATATACGACTGAGTTCAGTCAAGCGATGCTAAATGCGTCATCTGCTCTCGCAGGATACACAAATGAAATCTCGCGTGAGGCCACTAACATCGTTCATCAGTTGAATCAACATCACGGCCAGTACAAGACGCCAAAAAGCAGTTACACAACTGCAGTGGACGCATGACATGGCTCCAGTGTCCAAGGCGGACCAGACAGGTGTGTTGCAACAGAGAAACAGAGATTCAGCCCAAATCCACGGTTCTTTACTTTCCAGCCTTACATTGCAAAAAAGTAATTACGAGAACTCAAGTATTCACAACGGGCGTTGAAAGACATGAGGAAGAAAATGTAATGATTCAGCTCTACCGAAGCGATGCCAGCGCTGAAAATACTTAAATTATTTCGGTGCAGTCGCCTAACATATTCAGATTACGTGCAATGCTCGGTCGTCGAGTTGGATACAGTTATATGTAAGTTATTCATCTATGGCCTAAATCCAGGAAAATGAGTATGAAGTTACATAATACATTTCATGATATAGTTCCAACGACATATAAAATGCACGGTTCACAAAGCTAGATGAAAAAGAGAAGATATCTAATGCATTTATTTCTCAATTCAACTTCTCTCATACTGTTTCAACCCTTCTTAATATCTAACGAACGCCTCATTTGCGTAGAGAAACGTTCATCTTAAGGGAAAGAATTCCCAATTTTCTCAACATCACCACGAAAAAAGAAAACACCGCAAGTTTTCAATCGGCTAAAGTTCGGTTTTTGCAGCTATGACGTCGTTCAGTATTCGTACAAACTGTTTTCATTTCAGGAAACCCGAGATCCGTTAAGTAATAATCTTCTTCTTCTGCACTTCATTTACTTGTTCGTTGGCAACCCAGGGTTTTTCGCTCTACCAGACTACAATTTCTGTGTTTAAATAACTTAATCTGCCCATTCGAGAAGTTCATTGCATTTCCTTCTGTAGTCTTCAATTTTGTTTCTTTCGTGAAGTATGTTTCATTATTTCCTAATGTCCCCGTTTCTTGATTCATCAACCCTGTCACACCCTTCCACAATCCTAAGGAATATCATTTCAGCTGCTTGGATTTTACTTTCCTGTCGTTTGTAAACGACCCCACTTCTATAGAGTAGTATGGGCTTGACTATTACTTCACAAAACTTCATTTATGTTTTCTGTCTTGTTCCTAAAGTACCTGTTAGTTGTTCTACACATGTTCCCAAATACCACTGCTTTTTTGTATATATAATTATCATACTCGTGTATGACATTTTATCTTGGGTAGGATACTCACTCGACAGCCCTAAGTGCACAGATTGTCCAGCAGTACTAGGAATGATTCGTACTTTCTTAAGGTCTCTGTATGACTGACGTACGTTCGCGTTCAGAACAGGTACGGCAGTAGCCACTCCCCTTCCAGTACACGGCACGTTACGTACGCTTCTCGTTTGGTGCCTGACATCACCAGACGACATAGGACTACTCAGCCAGCGACATACCACAGAAACGTCACATCGGCGGGCGTTGCGCATCATCCCAGGCAGTGAAGGGCAGCGTCTGCTTGTACAGCACAGTTTTCCATTTGCAGCGATATTTTACCTGCAAACAGACAAAAACAAAATTCTTCAAACTTCCGTCCTTATAACAAGTCGAGTATACATGACACTACCCTCTTACCAATAATTATTACCAAGCTTTAGATGTTTGGCCAAAATATACACAAATCAAAAAAAGTTTTGCATCACCTCCGGAACCTGTACAGAATATTGGAATACAGGTCACCATAGACGTTATTTTCACCCTTTTCATTGCTAATGAAAACCGCACATTGCATCTTGTACCGCCATATAGCGAGACCTTCAGAGGTGGTGGTCCAGATAGGTGTACACACCGGTACCTCTAATACCCAGTAGCACGTCCTCTTGCATTGACGCATGCCTGTATTCGTCGCGACACACTATCCACAAACTCATCAAGTCACTGTTGGCCCAGATTGTCCCACTGCTCAACGGCGATTCGGCGTAGATCTCTCGGAGTGGTTCGTTGGTCACGTCCTCCATAAACAGCCCTTTTCAATCTATCCCAGGCATGTTCGATAGGGTTCATATCTGGAGAATATGCTGGCCACTCTAGTCGCGCGATGTCGCTATTCTGAATGAAGTCTTCTGCACGATGGGGGTGCGAGTTGTCATCCATGAAGACGAATCCCTCGCCAATATGCTGCCGATATAGTTGCACTATCGGTCGGAGGATGGCATTCACATATCGTACAGCCGTTACGGCACCTTCCATGAACACCAATGGCGTACGTCGACCCCACATAATTCCACCCCAAAACAGCAGGGAATGTCCACCTTGCTGCACTCGCTGGACAGTGTGTCTCAGGCGTTCAGCCCGACCGGGTTGCCTTCAAACGCGTCTCCGACGATTGTTTGGCTGAAGGCATATGAGACACTCTTCGGTGAAGAGAACGTGATGCCAAACCTGAGGGGTTCATTCGGCATGTTGTTGGGCTCATCTGTACCGCGCTCCATGGTGTCGTGGTTGCGAAGATGGACCTCGCCATGGACGTCGGGACTGAAGTTGCGCACCATGCAGCCTATTGCGCACATCTTGAGTCGTATCACGACATCCTGTGGCTGCACGTTAAGCATTTTCAACATGGTGGCGTTGCTGTCAGGGTCAATCCGAGCCATAATCCGTAGGTAGCGGTCATCCGATAGAACTGCGGTATTGGTTGAACGACAGACAACACGAGCCGTGTACCTGCTTCCTGGTGGAATGACTGGAACTGATCGGCTGTCGGACCCCCTCCGTCTATAGGCGCTGCTCATGCATGGTTGACATCTTTGGGCGGGTTAGTGACATCTCTGACGAGTCAAAGGGACTGTGTCTGTAATATAATATCCACAGTCAATCTTCAGGAGTTCTTTTGATGTGTGTAGAACCCGTAGACAATGACGGGAGCTTGTATTCTAGTTGCCCAAGCAATATTACATTTATGAAGTTAGCTGCCTACTGTTTTAAAAACATGGGTGTCAAAGTACTTATATTTAGCTCACAATTCGCCGTCCTATTATTGTCTACTTATCACGATGGAAAGGTCAAAGTTAGATATAATGGGATCAGTGAAGTTCGGGGGTCGAAGGAACCGGATTTCTGACCTGGTGAATATAAGAGTACAGATACAAAATCAAATATTGGTAATGCAGGACTAGGTTTAACAAAGAATAAAAAAAATAGGAAAGCGGATAAGCTACTACCAACAACATAGTGAACGCATTATTGTAGCCAAGATAGACGCGAAGCCCACGCCTACCACAGTAGTACAAGTTTATATGCCAACTAGCAACAGTTAGCCGCTGGGCACGGAGGGTGAGGTCATCAGAAGGTTCGGCAGAGATCCACAGCTTCCAGCGGTCGGGGAGACCATCCACGGCTGTCACACCTGACGTGTTGCAGCGAGCTGATGTCATTCGCGCGGACAGACGCACTACGACTCGGCAGTTGGCGCTGCACCTATCAATAAGCAAAGAAAGTTCTCATAGTGAAACACTGGCTCCGCCATCAGTACAAGAATTGGTACCGAAAGGGCATACACGTCCTTTTTTCGCGCTGGAGGAAGGCCATAGAGCGGGATGGAGATTATGTGGAAAAATAGGGTGTGTAGATAAAACACCATTCTTTCGTATGTGTAATTCTCATTATGTGCAATAAATAATTGTTGAAGAAAAAAAAATGCGGTGCATTACTTTCTGGGCAACCCTCGTACATTCTTTCCAGGGGGCGAGGTAGTGTAATGCTTCGCATACTGGACTCACATTCTGGAGGACGGAGATTCAGATACCCGTCTGACCATCTAGATTTTTCCGTGATTCCTCTAACTCCCTGAAAGTAAACTCCGGGGTAGTTCCTTTCAGAAATACAGGAGCAATTTCCTCCCCCCGCCCCCCCCCCCCTTTTCCATCTTCCCGAATACGACATTACGCAGCTCCTTTTATGATATCGTCGTTTATGGGAATTAATACTCCCTATTTTTTCTTTTTGTAACATTTTCGATATCTTGATTATACGTTATAACTGTTTTCAACATGAACTCGCTGTATTACAGTCGTTCATTCGTTGTTACTATTTACGCCCAATGGAAGCAAACAGCACAATGTCAGCAGTAAAATGAAGCTAGTTCAGATACGTTCCAATGATACGTTTTTTACATTCACTTTTCCGGTTTAAAGATCTGTTGTTGAAGACAGTGTTGGCGATATGTCTGACTCCAAAATCTGAAAATCTACTTTTGCTGATGAAGTTAACACACTATTACTAATTTATATGCGCAGGTCCATGTGGCAATAACCAAAAACTTGTTTCAGAATATAGAATATGCTTCCCATCTGATAAATGCTCTCGCAGGTTACGGCAACTTGTATCAATGTGCCCCACATACACAACTTTAAATAATGTGAATGACCGTTTTTGTAACCCTAAGGGACACGTCAAGACAATAAAGCAATTCTTAGGACAGATGATCGATGCCAAAGTGCCGTACATGTGCGGGACGAAGAATGTCAGTAGCACTAGATGTGCGTTTAATAACAATCCTGGGTATGGTATAAATTGTGAGTAGGAATCTCTAGCGCGTCGACAGAGTTTAAGCCATTTCAGAAGCACTAAAGTAAACGGAAAACTGTAGTCTGGATAACATTTTTATCTCTCGAGCCCCGTCTAGTAGTAATGAATATGTAAGCCATGCAACAATCCAGTGATCAATTAAATTATGAAATAAGTCAGTTGCACGCAAATCCAACACAAAAAAGTCTTACTAATCCGTTCTAATTTATAGGAAGGAACGAATTGCGACATCCAGTGCACCGTACCTTCTGAGGTAACCCAACCTATTTCCTAAATCGGTTCACAGCAATACTGCAAACAGGAAGACGAATTAAGAAATAGTAGTACTAATATTAATGGAGAACTTTTTAGAGACCTACACCCAATGATGCGAGCTTTGTTATACCCGAAAGTCATGCCACTGTCTTCGCAATATTAAACCATGAGAACGGTCACGGCCATTTTGTGAAAATACCTACAAAGAGTGGAACTCATTATCGCTCTCTTTCCACGAGTGAAAGCGAAGTAGACAGAACCACGTAATCTTACGACATTCAGAAAGGACGGCGCTGCAGAACAAACATAACCCATTACGTATGTGTCACTCCTCCGTCACCACACTGTTGTAGGGAACAGCCTATTAACTTCTGTTCAAAGTTCTCAACAAATTGGGACTGTCCACTTTAAGATCCTTAAACAAATCCAAATCCTAGTCGCAGTATGAAGTGCGTTTCCAATTGCACGTAATGCACAAACTGTAAAAGCATCTGTACTGGAAGCGAAATGAATATTGTAATGCTTGCAGTATAAATGAACTTCGATAGTTCTTACTGTTTCGTCCATGGAATGAGAGTATATTTACATCATTATTGTGCTTATATCTTTCAAATTAAATAACAGTTAAAATTCACAGGAAACATGAATGATAACGCCTTCAGTCACATTTTTTTCGTGTTTTATTGAATCCACGATGCATCGTGTGGATAAAAATAGAAACTTAAAATTCATTATTGTTGACATCTGTAAATTATCGAGAGTAACATCAGGGAATTAACAGTCATTTAAAGGAAAATGTAATGTTGTCATCAACTGGTTTGAACACCACAGTGAAATACACTCCTGGAAATGGAAAAAAGAACACATTGACACCGGTGTGTCAGACCCACCATACTTGCTCCGGACACTGCGAGAGGGCTGTACAAGCAATGATCACACGCACGGCACAGCGGACACACCAGGAACCGCGGTGTTGGCCGTCGAATGGCGCTAGCTGCGCAGCATTTGTGCACCGCCGCCGTCAGTGTCAGCCAGTTTGCCGTGGCATACGGAGCTCCATCGCAGTCTTTAACACTGGTAGCATGCCGCGACAGCGTGGACGTGAACCGTATGTGCAGTTGACGGACTTTGAGCGAGGGCGTATAGTGGGCATGCGGGAGGCCGGGTGGACGTACCGCCGAATTGCTCAACACGTGGGGCGTGAGGTCTCCACAGTACATCGATGTTGTCGCCAGTGGTCGGCGGAAGGTGCACGTGCCCGTCGACCTGGGACCGGACCGCAGCGACGCACGGATGCACGCCAAGACCGTAGGATCCTACGCAGTGCCGTAGGGGACCGCACCGCCACTTCCCAGCAAATTAGGGACACTGTTGCTCCTGGGGTATCGGCGAAGACCATTCGCAACCGTCTCCATGAAGCTGGGCTACGGTCCCGCACACCGTTAGGCCGTCTTCCGCTCACGCCCCAACATCGTGCAGCCCGCCTCCAGTGGTGTCGCGACAGGCGTGAATGGAGGGACGAATGGAGACGTGTCGTCTTCAGCGATGAGAGTCGCTTCTGCCTTGGTGCCAATGATGGTCGTATGCGTGTTTGGCGCCGTGCAGGTGAGCGCCACAATCAGGACTGCACACGACCGAGGCACACAGGGCCAACACCCGGCATCATGGTGTGGGGAGCGATCTCCTACACTGGCCGTACACCACTGGTGATCGTCGAGGGGACACTGAATAGTGCACGGTACATCCAAACCGTCATCGAACCCATCGTTCTACCATTCCTAGACCGGCAAGGGAACTTGCTGTTCCAACAGGACAATGCACGTCCGCATGTATCCCGTGCCACCCAACGTGCTCTAGAAGGTGTAAGTCAACTACCCTGACCAGCAAGATCTCCGGATCTGTCCCCCATTGAGCATGTTTGGGACTGGATGAAGCGTCGTCTCACGCGGTCTGCACGTCCAGCACGAACGCTGGTCCAACTGAGGCGCCAGGTGGAAATGGCATGGCAAGCCGTTCCACAGGACTACATCCAGCATCTCTACGATCGTCTCCATGGGAGAATAGCAGCCTGCATTGCTGCGAAAGGTGGATATACACTGTACTAGTGCCGACATTGTGCATGCTCTGTTGCCTGTGTCTATGTGCCTGTGGTTCTGTCAGTGTGATCATGTGATGTATCTGACCCCAGGAATGTGTCAATAAAGTTTCCCCTTCCTGGGACAATGAATTCACAGTGTTCTTATTTCAATTTCCAGGAGTGTATATAGTCAAGCCATCGTCCATTCTAAGTGTATGCCCACATTGCCAGTTACAGTGGACACTAATTAAAATGAAATCAAATGACGAAGCAACTTCACTTTTATGCACACACGTGGATTTTTCGAAGATGAGTATCAAGTTAATTTCTAGAGCAAGTACTAGGACCAAACACTGACCTAAAGAAGAATTTTGAATTTGTAGTGTGGAAACTGTTCATTCAGATACTAAGCACAGCCTCATGAGCCACGAAATTACCTACATGCAAACGCCCATCAACAAGAACACTATGGCCTCATGCTTTATTTCACAGCAAATTACGTGTTACGTGTTCATTATCTTCTCATTAATCGAACTTTTTAATGAAGAGTGAATGATTTATCTACAATGAAATTTCCACTCTGCAGCGGATCGTGCGCTGATATCAAACTTATTGGTAGATTAAAATTGTGTGACGGATCGAGACTCGGTCCGGCACACGGTTTTAATCTACGAGGAAGTTTCAATCATCTATCTGTTGATCGCAACACGTTTTACAGATCATGCTTAATGATCACTATTTGTGAAATACGCTACTTCAGCTCAAAAAAGCAGAGTGTGTGCCCGAGAGGTCACGGGCACGTGATGTAACTATTGAACGTGAAGAAACCGCAGAGCATGTTGCTGTCTTTTACTGTTTCATTACTTCTTCGGAGAGGAGAATAATACAGACCGTTTAAAGTCATGTTTAGTGTTCCATTTTCTTATTTCCTCTGAGAACACCAACAGTTTCACATACTTCTGTTGGAAGTTAATTTATCTCTAGCATTCTGTTTGTCACGGCTCAAGTTCGCCATGTGTTGCCCATCAGAAGAGCTCTTCACGTTTTCTGAAACCAGCGTGGTACAGCGGACTACTCGTAATTATTGATGCTTTCTACGGCAATACAGATTCTAGGTCTTTCAGTGAAGATTTTCTCTTTTCTCCTCCTTTTTTCTGCGTCTACATTCGACATACATAGCACGAGAGACGAAGCTGCACTTTTTTGTGCCTGTAAATCCGTGGATAAACAGAGCCACAAGCGCGTGATTAGTTAGGCGAATCTCAGAAATATTGTTCCAGCAGCCTACCCCTGAGAAAGCCTGCCATTCCTGGAAATGCGACCTCAGAAATTTTGTCCTCGACTATTACACAAGCACAAGCTGACAAACAGCATAGCTCGTGAAACAGCCTTACGTCAAAGCTGACGTAACGCTAGTGACAAACAACATGCAAACAAAACACCAGAAATCAACAGTATTGTTATCTGTATGTTTCTGTCACAACCTATTATTAGGGCCACGCTGAAATTTAATCCTGTTTATGGCTCAAGCCACATGACACCACTTGAGAAGGACGATCAAATTATGGGCGTATGCGACGATATGACAACAACATAGGAGTTAAGCGCAATTTTAAAGAATGTGACACTTCTACTTTAGTCAAATTTGACTAGGAGCGATGGTTATGCCTTTGATCTTTTAATGTTTTGAGTATATTTTAGACATTCCTTTACTAATTTTAACAGCCACAAAATGTGGTGACACTGTACTTTGCTTTTTACCGCGTAGGTTCTCCTGATGATGCGGCTTAAAGCTACGAAACCGGCCGTGTTTTAATAAACAACAACTTTACCAGCTGTAAGTGGAGTTCTTCCTAACATCATGCCTTTCTATAGCTACACTTGCCCGGAATATAAAATAGTTTGTGACAGTGTCGAACATTCCGAGGTACCGTTACGGCACTACGGCTCTGTTTTCTGCAGTTGCATAAGTTATCGAAATCTAATATTGAAAAATCTTTTTACGGTTCTGTACTTCCATCGGTAAAAACGGAATCCTTATGGCATCACATTTTAGTGCGTCCGACCGTCTATTTGTCTGCCTGCTTTGCCTGCCCGACTGTTCAAACCCCTTTTTCTCAGAAAGGGGTAGACGTATCAAGCTGGAATTTATGTCTCATTTTAAAGTCTACTGCCCCTTGGCGATGTAAAAAAAAGTGAAACTTCTAAGTCAATGCAATCAAATGATACGGCCATTTATGTCACACATTTTGATACTTGCAAGCTCACTCACCAAAACCTATTGGTACTTCTCCTTGGTCTAGAATCCCGAAATTTGGCAAAAAGCAAAGTTTCATAGTACAGCCAAACGAAAAACTCCGAAAATTGTTAATTTGTAATTATATCAATCGGAAAAAATTTAATTAGTTATCTGACTTCAAACTTGAAGTTAAAACATTCTTGGAATCCCTGGAACCGTTATTTTGCCAGTATCAATGTCCATAACTAGCAAAAGTCGTAGAGATCCTCGATTCCCGGAATGGATGAACTGTCTGTATATATAATTGAGTTTGCGCGGAACCCTGAGTGCAAGAGTTCTACTTGCACCTGGCTTTTTTTTTTTTTTAATAAGGATACAAACCCCGATCTTTATGCGATTCGATCGTGACCTACTGCCTACGAAGCAAAAAAGAAAAAAAAACAAAAACAAAAAAAACAAAAAAAATTGTTATATGCATGCGCTTTCATCTGCGATGTGGTAGCTGACATAGCATCCTAAATTGCAGGAAACGATAGAAGAAAAATTGTGGAGAGCACAGAGGTAATTTAGAAAGTCAGACAATCAATGGACCGGCGCTTTATCTGCCTTCAGTACCGCGTCTACAGCGGATATATTGCCAAGTACAGCAAAACGGGCCACAAGACCGACAAACGAGCCAAAACAAAATGGCGCCCATTCAATAAATTGGCTGCCTACGACATTCTGTTTTTGCTCTTCTAGCAACATGCTGCGATACTGTGGCGCAAGGATTTCTGTGTGGACCAAAACTACAGATAGGTACCTCTATATAAACAAACGATTAATTATGCAACTGTATTTTTTTCTAGATGAAATCAGCAATTGTTATCTTTGTGACTACCCCTCGTAGTAAGTTTAACTAACCAGAAATACGACAAATGTAGTACATGAGAATATCAGTTTGATTTATTTGTTTATTCCTTGTTACTTCTGGAAAATAAGTAATTAGAGCGTTACCTTTCCACAAAAGATCGTCCACACAATGCAGCGTCTCCCCCACGACAAGAAAGTCGACAAAAATCGCAGGAGTTGAAAGGCGATGTAACCTAGGTACCGCAGCACAATGGAAGTTCATGACGTACGTTTTAACAGGCACAACGGCGAGGCTCCCAGCAAGATGTTGCTTAACCTCTACCACAACAGCCCTAAAAGAGTTTCGTAACTTCTGACACCGTTTGGCAGTGATGCGGGAAACAAAATTAATGAAGTTCAAAATAAATGCAAGAACTGCCCGGTTGTAAAGACACGTACGGAAGGAAATTTGTATTCTAACGCAGTACAAGAAGAAAGGTCTTTGTCATGGCTGCTAACAATCCCTGCTCACCATGTAGTTATCTGTGTCTGGCAGCAGGCGTCCTGTGTGCTGCCTCTCAAGGTTAACCGCCTTCGCAACGTCGGTGTGCTGACTATGCACGGTCTGCCTTCCTGCGTGGTAGAAGTGCATCACTGCATCGTTGTGTCAGTGATTTCCAAGTACGTTATGAAATGTGTTATCTACAGCAACAGTTATTAGGGGAACTGCAAAGTAATGTCGTTTTTTGCATTAAATTCAAACAGATAATTTGTTTACAAGTTTTTATTTTTAATCAATGATCTAATTACCCTCCTTTTCTACGATCTTTGGCTATACCATAGTATGCAATTTTCAATGACAGTTCGGTAAAAGTCAAATGGTTTGACAGCAAAATGTCTGGAGGCAGTATTTTGGACATCATCCACGGCGCAGTATCGGGCGAATATGATGTGTGAGACAATATCGTCCACCTCAAATTCATTAATTTTTTCCCAGTGTTCGTCTTGCGCACTGCGGTCTTACATTATCGTGTTACAGAACAACGCCTTTTCCGTTGACAACCGCTGGACACTTTTCAATTAAAGACTGAGTTACTCGATCCAACTGTTCACAGTAAAGGACTGCAGTGTATTTACCAGTCTGTTGCAAATGTTCTTGGATGGTGGACCACGTCTGATTAAGAGTGTTTGACAGTTCTTCGATTGTCTGAAACGCATTCGGTTCCACTTCCGCACTGAACATATCATAGTCTAATATTGTTAGTCTTCCTGATTGATAAGAGTCGGAAAAATCAAAATTACCAATTACCGGATTTGAACTTATAAAACCATAACTGGCATTTACGAACGTCTAATGCATTTGGGTAAATATCGCTTTTTTTTTTAACGCAACTGTTGCGTTACCACCCTTGCGAAATTCAAACAAACAAAAAAGAGGTTCAAATGGCTCTGAGCACTATGGGACTTAACATCTGAGTTCATCAGTCCCCTAGAACTTAGAACTACTTAAGCCTAACTAACCTAAGGACATCACACACATCCATGCCCGAGGCAGGATTCGAACCTGCGACCGTAGCGGTCGCGCGGCTCCAGACTGAAGCGCCTAGAACCGCTCGGCCACAACGGCAGCAAAATTCAAACAGCATACGTTGCTGGATATATACCTCTTCTAGTATATGGCTGGCCGTTTGATCATTAATTGTAAAAAAAAAAATTAAGATTTAATTCCTTACGAGTGAACAAGTCACTACAAATGTCTTTGGCACGATTCTGACGTAGACACTGAGCTGATAAATGGCAGACGAGTATCGACATACGCAAAAACGACATTATTTTCCTGTCCCCCTAATCCTTGTACTATACAGCTGCTCTGCAGTTTCAGTACAGAGTTCCCGAAGTATGGAAAGAAAGACGGTACAATCAGTCTGGTACCTACGAACACGTACGTTCATGCTCCGTAAGATCACACTGTCTCGCCATTAAGATTGTCTCTAGGGAATGTGAGCTTACGACTGCGACTATGGTATGCTTTAATACAAGGAAATGCAGAATATACATTGCATTTACAATATGAGCTCCGTGGGTCCGCCTTGAAACAGTTTGTTACACCTGTTATCAAGGCGGACCAATAAATCCCATATTGCTTTTGTGCAGACAGGGATCAATAAAGAGTGAGAGCATTTCAACACTATTAATTCTATCGATACTTTTGTCCCTATACCTATGATAATTGATAACAATAGCAAACACTCAAGACAGTCATAACATCGTAAGAAACACCAGGGGGGCTTTCCATGAAAAATGACGGTTCTGCTACGTCTCTAACACTTCCTGTTCCTTTGTTTAGTGGTAAATCATCAGCTCGCATTATCACACCTTCGCTTTGTATGTTCAAGTCCATCCTTCTTTTTTTTTTTTACTTTCTTGTAAATACTTCAGTCAAGTCCGTAACTATTATATGACCCCAGAATATCGTTATCAGAAGTATCGAATGGTGATGTGGAAAAGAATAACCTTTCAGCACTAGTATGTTATGTAACAAAGAGGAAACACAAGTGCAGTGGTAAAAATTAGGTAAAATCCACAGTCATTTTTTGTGCCTTCGTTCAACGTCAGCGCAGTATCGGCATGGTTAATTTAAAGGGTGACCGGACACTCTTCGTGTCGCCAATATGTTACCTCCCCTCTCTGCCCCCTCCCCCCACCCTTCCCACCGTCCCCACGCGTGTACCCCAACCCTCTGCGTACAGTCATGTGAGTGCAAGTTTCCTAATTGTTTGTGAATCGTGTTACTGAGGCAGGACTTGGGTACCAGGCCGGTATAAATCTAATAGGATGTGGGTAGCCGCCTAGAAACCACATCCAGACAATCTTTTACACTGCCTCTCGGTGTTAATCCACTGGGCGGATTCAATCCGAAGCCGGCCCACTTCCCCGCTTTAAAGCGCATGACTATCCAGGTGCTTGAACTACCCACAGTCTGTAACAAATACCTCAGATCTCAGTACTACCTTGGAAACGAAAGTTGTTCGAGCACTGATTTTGAACTAGGGTTTTTTAATGAAAAAAAACATAATTTTCGAATTTTGTCTTGTACTCTTATTCCAGAGAAGCTTAAAAATACATAATGAGCCATTACCATACGATAAAGTCGATATCGCCACTTTTTATACTAGAGGTATCGATACAATTTTATGTATCGGGTATTGGCACGTCCACAGTCGGAGAAAAGCTTAAACGGACAATGTTTCTTTCACTGGATATAGTGTCCTTGGGCGTTCTGCGGAGTAAAAAAGATGATACTTGCGTCACCGGTGTATTTAATGGCTACTTGTGGGTTGTCTTACGAGTGTGCTCTGAATTCGTATGCTATGCGCTGCAATTTACATAATGTTTCACGTTGCTTGGCAGTCAGCTGACCTGGCCGGAGCACGTTGTCACACCAGCGAATCGACATCTCCTGCGCGCGGACCTTGGAGTTGCCTGCGCACGGTTTCTTTATTCAACTGTCCTTCTGAATCTTTCCCGAAGCAATGGGACGCTTGCCAGACCTGGTAGGGCTGCCACGGGGAAGCCCAGCGGGAGGAGAAGAGTTGTTTCCGTGCTTGGTTCTGCGGTCGCTGGACTCTCTCCAAGAGGAGGGTGGTGGCCTTAGACTCGGTACAACGAAGACTGAAAGACGGCGATCCGCTACGCGGGGCCAGTGACGACTCTGTTGCTTTCCTTAATGGTTCCTGACGATGCTGGCGCTTGCTGATCAGTAGTGTAATGTGCCCAGGTACTTGGCATTTTGCCTCCATGGCACGGAGCCTGCCCTTACCCTAACTGTTGGTGGGTCTTTGATGATAGGACTTTTACTTTACACTATCACTTAGCTTCTGTAGGTCAGCGCATTCACAAGCCGTTAATAGCAATATTACAGCCCAACAATCTGAAATAGCTACTTGCAGAAACTGCGACGCATTCTGATTATGCGGTGCGTGTAGACCAATGCTTACTCTGAAAATATAGGGAGAGTCAAGCAAACACGGGAAACTTACTTAACAAGTAACGGAACATTCCGCCTCAAAATTAGAGAATGATAGTTCTACGAGAACAGCCCACGAAGCAGCTCATGAACAGAACAGTGATTGTTATTACTTTCTTGACCATCCAAACTGCGCACAGAGAGTTTTTTCTCCTAATATTTTTTTATCCTATCGTTACAGATGAGAGTATTTCAGACTGAAATGTACATGGTGCGCCAGTCCTCATTTTCCCTGATTATTTGAATAGAATCGAGCCTGCTCCTAAGAGGCACGGAACACTATATTCCCTTTGTCATAGCCACGTAATGTAAACGTATGCATTTTGTACCGAGATTTCACCTCGATCATCTTACTATATACAATATCTTTACCTCAAGAGACTTGTCACTGGTAAGAGGAGTTGCAGACAGCAATAGAGAGCGTGAAACTGAAGATATATGTCCAGGTAAAGGCAGTAAATGGATGGCTCAATAATCATCAAAGGCGTGAGAGGCCACAGAACGAATTCTTGGACTCGCTCCATAGAGAATTAACCTATCACATGATGGTTCGAGGTAAAATGTCGTATGACTATGGCCTCCCGTCGGGTAGACCGTTCGCCGGGTGCAAGACTTTTGATTTGACGCCACTTCGGTGACTTGCGCGTCGATGGGGATGAGATGATGATGATTGGGACAACACAACACCCAGTCCCTGAGCTGAGAAAATCTCCGACCCAGCCGGGAATCGAACTCGGGCCCTTCGGATTTACATTCTGCCGCGCTGACCACTCAGCTACCGGGGGCGGACATGGTTCGAGGTGGGCCTCGTCTAAACTGCATCATTCAAACGCCTTGTGCCATGAAACTAGAAAAGCTACTACCAAAGAGGTTGCGATACACACATACTCGTAATACGAACTCACGTGTACTCATCTTACAAATGGAACGCCTGAATTATTTTTTTCAAATTGTTTAAACAAATCAACTGCTCTATACTATGAAACCTGTTCAGTCATAACGTCATTCAAATGACAATCTTCAGGTTTCTTTCTGCAAGGTATAGGATGCTCCACGGTCGTATTAAATTAGATCCAGGACAGGAGAAAGGGCAGCATCGTTAGCAAATTTTTAATCTGCTTACTGCAGATTGACTTCAGCTACTGTGTAGCTATTTTCAGTGCTATATGAGTGCAAGAACATAATGAGAATCAAGTATTAAAACATAAATTAAACCAGATCACATATACCGCAACTTGTTAACAGCGGTTTACAAGATGATGTATGTCTGATCTTGTTTTAATTTATATTTTAGTGAATGATTCCCATTATGTTCTTGTACTCACGTAGCACTGAAAACAGCTACACAGTAGCTGAAATCGATCTGCAGTAAACAGATTGAAAATTTATGACCGATGCTGCCCTTCCTCCTATCTCAGATCTCAGTGATAGTCGGTCCGGTTATTTACAGTCGATAACGCTTGTTGCAGTCCCGTCCTAGACGCACATGTAGACAAAATTGTACCTTTTCCTACATAATACCAAGCGTTGTCATTCGGTGTCGGCTATGCATAATGAATAGAGCAAAGCCGCATGCTTTAAACAACTTACACTCCTGGAAATTGAAATAAGAACACCGTGAATTCATTGTCCCAGGAAGGGGAAACTTTATTGACACATTCCTGGGGTCAGATACATCACACTGACAGAACCACAGGCACATAGACACAGGCAACAGAGCATGCACAATGTCGGCACTAGTACAGTGTATATCCACCTTTCGCAGCAATGCAGGCTGCTATTCTCCCATGGAGACGATCGTAGAAATGCTGAATTTAGTCCTGTGGAACGGCTTGCCATGCCATTTCCACCTGGCGCCTCAGTTGGACCAGCGTTCGTGCTGGACGTGCAGACCGCGTGAGACGACGCTTCATCCAGTCCCAAACATGCTCAATGGGGGACAGATCCGGAGATCTTGCTGGCCAGGGTAGTTGACTTACACCTTCTAGAGCACGTTGGGTGGCACGGGATACATGCGGACGTGCATTGTCCTGTTGGAACAGCAAGTTCCCTTGCCGGTCTAGGAATGGTAGAACGATGGGTTCGATGACGGTTTGGATGTACCGTGCACTATTCAGTGTCCCCTCGACGATCACCAGTGGTGTACGGCCAGTGTAGGAGATCGCTCCCCACACCATGATGCCGGGTGTTGGCCCTGTGTGCCTCGGTCGTATGCAGTCCTGATTGTGGCGCTCACCTGCACGGCGCCAAACACGCATACGACCATCATTGGCACCAAGGCAGAAGCGACTCTCATCGCTGAAGACGACACGTCTCCATTCGTCCCTCCATTCACGCCTGTCGCGACACCACTGGAGGCGGGCTGCACGATGTTGGGGCGTGAGCGGAAGACGGCCTAACGGTGTGCGGGACCGTAGCCCAGCTTCATGGAGACGGTTGCGAATGGTCCTCGCCGATACCCCAGGAGCAACAGTGTCCCTAATTTGCTGGGAAGTGGCGGTGCGGTCCCCTACGGCACTGCGTAGGATCCTACGGTCTTGGCGTGCATCCGTGCGTCGCTGCGGTCCGGTCCCAGGTCGACGGGCACGTGCACCTTCCGCCGACCACTGGCGACAACATCGATGTACTGTGGAGACCTCACGCCCCACGTGTTGAGCAATTCGGCGGTACGTCCACCCGGCCTCCCGCATGCCCACTATACGCCCTCGCTCAAAGTCCGTCAACTGCACATACGGTTCACGTCCACGCTGTCGCGGCATTCTACCAGTGTTAAAGACTGCGATGGAGCTCCGTATGCCACGGCAAACTGGCTGACACTGACGGCGGCGGTGCACAAATGCTGCGCAGCTAGCGCAATTCGACGGCCAACACCGCGGTTCCTGGTGTGTCCGCTGTCCCGTGCGTGTGATCATTGCTTGTACAGCCCTCTCGCAGTGTCCGGAGCAAGTATGGTGGGTCTGACACACCGGTGTCAATGTGTTCTTTTTTCCATTTCCAGGAGTGTATATTGTGGTCATAAAGTTTCAGCGAACACAATAATCCCTGGTGTATATACAAGATTTCAGAAAAAGAAGTGCAAAGATCGACTAAACTGCCTATTTTTGTATCACCATGCAGCATTACGAAATTTTTGAAGGCAGTACTTGTTCGGCTGTAGCACTTTGCTTGCATATCGATTGGTGAAATGTTATCATTTTAGCTGTGCCATATAAACAGGGCGTCTCTTACATTGTATCGATTTTATTCTGATGGTGGAGTCCTGCCTACATTCTGATAATCGATGATAAGAGCTCCATCGACGTTAACGATGCACTGTGTATGATTCAGCACATTTAGGGAAGCTGGTAGCATCAAAAGTGTAAATCAACCGAAGTAGCATGGATCAGCGAAAAGCTTGTAGAATATATATAAAAAAGCCCAAAAAACAGTTATTTGCTGTACTTTCCAGATTGTTACATCAAATTCTATGATGATATGCAAAATAGATGGGCACCATAACTTTTTAAAATTCAACTACGCAAAAAGCTGAATGATCGCTAAAAACACCTGTGTTTGCCCCTGTTAACGAAGATAGATGACGGTGAAATGTTCCTAAGCTGTGCGATTCTTCACAGACGAAGTCACTCGATTTTTCGTGTCAACTAAGGGTTGTTGGCGTTCATGTGACAGAGAACGATAGTTTAATTTATCGGTTTTTCGCCTGAAATCCTGATGTGGTGTAGACTATATTATGTAAAAGTTATAGGACCCTTTATCTTGTAGTAAAAAGCATTACGCGTTGCAACTTTCTAGATTCTAGACATACTGCAACAGTTTTCTTTCTCACTTTATGAAAGCTGAATACATCCAGGTGTCAACAGGACGTCAACTCTTTACAAATTTCCGCTTGGAACTTAACACGAGGTTGGATTCTTCGAAGAGGCTGTCGAGCTATAGCACAGCTCGATTCTGTTTTCTGGACGTATGAGGAAAGTACTGGTTCTTCGTCCAACTCTGATGTAAGCACTCTGAGACAGTGGAAAGTCCAACATTATACGGCGGACGTAGACAGAAACAGAAACAGAACGTCGTTTAGGAGTGGATTTCACAAGAAGTTAAGTTTTTGTAAAAGAGGTACGAGCAATACATATGTTCTCCCAATGACTTAACAAAAAATTATTACAAACAAATATTTTGAACTTGGCTGCGCTACAGCAACGACTAGAGATCAATAAATGAGTCCAAAGCAGCCAATCAGTTGCAACGAAAGGTGGTTTTATTCAACGTTTTACCATTGTTTCGACAGATGTAAACCCTTCTTCTTCAGAAAGTCATGTAACAAAATTTCACGTTGGAAATCCAAATAACGAAGCGATCTGACATTCGTTCAATGAAAATATGTTGTCAGCGCACATTATTGTATCCATTATAAAATATGCTGGCCTGTATGATCAGTGCTTGTCAAGTAAAAACAGTTAAAATGCAGCGTGCAGCTCGTAACATCACTGGCATTTTATTTGATTCGTTTTGTTTTTGGATTTTAATTATTTTTACTTGACAGGTCCTAATCATAGGAGCCAGCATATTTTATAATGTATAAATGGCGTGCGTTGAAAGCACATTTTCATTGGACAAGTGTCAGATCGATTCGTTGTATGGATTTCCAATGTGAAATTTTGTTACACGTTTTTTCTGAAGAAGATGGGTTTATACCCTTCGAGCCATGGTAAAAGCTGAATAAAACACCTGTTGATTGCAGCTTGTTTGCTGCTTTCGAGCCATTTAATTATTACAAACACTAACCTTCCGTTCTTTGAAATCCTTCGCTTCGATATAAACCTGGCCAACATACGTCTCAGGAAGTACTAGAAACGACTCACTGCTAAGACTCATGGTACTTTACTGACAACATTCTAGTGGCAGCGCAGTGCAATCTTCCGAATTAACGAAATAAGGAGTGCTGCACCCGCTGCGACTATAAAAATGCCATGACATTATGCAGCACTAAGCGCTAATCATTGTCACAGTCTACGTGCAATTCATTGTCACGGTCTTAAAGACGGCCAGGTCTCGATAACGTACGGCTGATTAAGGGATATGGGGTGGCGGGAGAAAATACTCGCCACCCACCATTACTTCGGTTTCACTCGCTGATCGCAAACAATTAGAGAGAGAGGCTCCACTGCGGCCAGCAGTTTCTCGTGTTTTCTCCGCGCGGTCCCGTAGAACTGCGCACCTGGCCGTGCGGAATGGCTTACAGTGGGGACGCGTCTGTTCTCTGAACTGAACAAACAGGCTGGAACTGGCGTTACGTCCAAAGAGATCTGCAATAGGGCCACTCTTATTCTTCTGGCTATTCTTAGGCTAAGCGAACACAAGTGTGTATCACCTCTTAAGCAACAAACCGCTGGAATAGTAAAAAAAAAAAAAAAAAAAAAGTCACCCACACAAATAGCTGAGGGTCCGAATGCAACACAAAGGAAAAAATTCGAATATTTTATCTCTCATATCTACCGAAAATAGCCGCGGATCAGACGCAGACTGCGGAATGACGCCATTTCCCAAGATTTCCGGCACGAAGCGAACAGCCAGTGGTAGTCACTACAGCCGGAGGATTATCGATGTTACGGAGAAATTGGACTGCGCTGGCACCACCAGACGGCGCAACACATTTACAGTGGACTGCTGTCGTGGTATAGAAGTGACCAATAGACGTGCAGGACCACTGGTCGCAACCCACCGCCACCACATACACTAGTTGATCACCTGGCCGAAAATGACTTACAAGTGCGTGGCGCCCTCCATCGGTAATGCCTTGATAACAGCCTCGATGACAGCTTCCACTCTAGCAGACATACATTCAGTCAGGTGCTGGAAAGTTTCGTGGGGAATGGCAGCCCATTCTTCACAGAGTGCTGCACTAAGGAGAGGTATCGATGTCGGACGGTGAGACCTGGCACGAAGTCGGCGTTCCAAAACATGTCAAAGTCGTTCTATAGGATTCACGTCAATACTTTGTGCAGGCCAATCCATTACAGGGATGTTATTGTGGTGTAACCACTCCGCCACAGGCCGCGCATTATGAACAGGTGCTCGAGCGTGTTGAAAGATGCAATCGCCATCCACTGATTGCTCTTCAACAGTGGGAAGCAAGAAGGTGCTTAAAACATCAATGTAGTCCTGTGCTGTGATAGTGCCACGCAAAGCAACAAGGGGTGCAAGCGCCCTCCATGAAAAAACACGACCGCACCATAACACCACCGCCCCCTAATTTTACTGTTGGCACTACACACGCTGGCAGATGTTCACCGGGCATTCGCCATACTCATACCCTGCCATCGGATCGTCACGTTGTGTACCGCGATTCGTCACTACACACAATGTTTTTCCACTGTTCAATCGTCCATAGTTTACGCTCCTTACACCAATCGAGGCGTCGTTTGGCATTTACCGGCGTGATGTGTGGCCTATGAGCAGCCGCTCGACCATGTAATCAAAGTTTCTCACCTCGCGTCTAACTGTCATAGTACTTGCAGTGGATCCTGATGCAGTTTGGAATTCTTGTGTGATGGTCTGGATAGATTTCTGCTTATTGCACGTTACGACCCTCTTCAACTGCCGGTGTCTCTGTCAGTCAACAGACTTGGTTGGCCTGTAATCTTTTCTGCTGTACGTGTCCCTTCTCGTTTCCACTTCACTATCACATCGAAAACAGTGAACCTAGGGATGTTTAGGATGTGGAAATCTCACGTACAGTCGTATGACACAAGTGACACCCAATCACCTGACCACGTTCGAAGTCCGTGAGTTTCGCGGAGCCCCCCATTCTGCTCTCTCACAATGTCTAATGACTACTGAGGTCGCTGATACGTAGTACGTGGCAGTAGGTGGCAGCACAATGCACCTAATGTGAAAAACCTACGTTTTTGGGTGTGTCCGGATGCTTTTGATCACATAGTGTAGCTACCCACCACACTATCAAACTCCTTCTTGCCTGCCTCGAACCCGACCTGAATTTCCTGGTCGAGCGGTGGAAAACAGGGAAACTTCAAGTAAATCCACAGAATCCTTTCCAGCTACAACCAACCTACCCCTCTGACTGACACATTAAGGTATATAGAACTAATCATCGACAGAAAACTAACAGGGAATGCACACATTCTTACCATCCAACGTAAAGTTCAAATGGCTCCAAGCACTATGGGACTTAACATCTGAGGTCATCAGTCCCCTAGACTTAGAACTACTTAAAGCTAACTAACCTAAGGACATCACACACATCCATGCCTGAGGCAGGATTCAAACTTGCGACCGTAGCAGCAGCGCGGTTCCGGACTGAAGCGCCTAGAACCGCTCGGTCACAGCGGCCGGCCTTCCAACATAAAGCTAGAAACCTACTAAAAGTACTAATTCTAATAACAAGCCACACCTGGGGTTTACATCCTTTCCTATAAATGTCTCATCCTCCCCATTCCAACTTGTGTCAACATAGCCTGGGTCTTCGTCTCCCCTTAATTCTGCAAGTCCTTTGAAATCCTGGAAAGCTATGCACTCCGCCTCACCTTTCGCATCCACCGACCCTTCCTAAAGCTGCATCGTATATCAACTCATCCACCTCCCACACCTTCTCCTTTTCTTTGAGCGCTTTCGAAGCCATGATATTAATCTCAAAACTCAGTCACGGCACCCACTGAACACCAGTCCAGGTACGCTGCTGCGCCACTGCATCCACGTCCCACTTCCCACATACCTTCATGCCTTATCCATGCTCTTCTGCCGGAATTTCAACCAGCTGCTGCTACCCAAAGATGAAATCTTTTTCCCCGCCTTGGTCTCAACTTTCCACCTCGCACAATTCTTTCGTTTTTCTCCCTCTTCCTGCCTTCACTTCAATGACTCTACGTCGCTACGATGCCAGCTCCACAATTATACACCACAAGCATCTAAAAGTTTTGAGAAAAATAAAACAGGCCATTAACATGTTTTTAATAAACTCATTATTGTTCTCTATTCTTATGTACACTCCTGGAAATGGAAAAAAGAACACATTGACACCGGTGTGTCAGACCCACCATACTTGCTCCGGACACTGCGAGAGGGCTGTACAAGCAATGATCACACGCACGGCACAGCGGACACACCAGGAACCGCGGTGTTGGCCGTCGAATGGCGCTAGCTGCGCAGCATTTGTGCACCGCCGCCGTCAGTGTCAGCCAGTTTGCCGTGGCATACGGAGCTCCATCGCAGTCTTTAACACTGGTAGAATGCCGCGGCAGCGTGGACGTGAACTGTATGTGCAGTTGACGGACTTTGAGCGAGGGCGTATAGTGGGCATGCGGGAGGCCGGGTGGACGTACCGCCGAATTGCTCAACACGTGGGGCGTGAGGTCTCCACAGTACATCGATGTTGTCGCCAGTGGTCGGCGGAAGGTGCACGTGCCCGTCGACCTGGGACCGGACCGCAGCGACGCACGGATGCACGCCAAGACCGTAGGATCCTACGCAGTGCCGTAGGGGACCGCACCGCCACTTCCCAGCAAATTAGGGACACTGTTGCTCCTGGGGTATCGGCGAGGACCATTCGCAACCGTCTCCATGAAGCTGGGCTACGGTCCCGCACACCGTTAGACCGTCTTCCGCTCACACCCCAACATCGTGCAGCCCGCCGCCTAGGTGCCAATGATGGTCGTATGCGTGTTTGGCGCCGTGCAGGTGAGCGCCACAATCAGGACTGCATACGACCGAGGCACACAGGGCCAACACCCGGCATCATGGTGTGGGGAGCGATCTCCTACACTGGCCGTACACCGCTGGTGATCGTCGAGGGGACACTGAATAGTGCACGGTACATCCAAACCGTCATCGAACCCATCGTTCTACCATCCCTAGACCGGCAAGGGAACTTGCTGTTCCAACAGGACAATGCACGTCCGCATGTATCCCGTGCCACCCAACGTGCTCTAGAAGGTGTAAGTCAACTACTCTGGCCAGCAATATCTCCGGATCTGTCCCCCATTGAGCATGTTTGGGACTGGATGAAGCGTCGTCTCACGCGGTCTGCACGTCCAGCACGAACGCTGGTCCAACTGAGACGCCAGGTGGAAATGGCATGGCAAGCCGTTCCACAGGACTACATCCAGCATCTCTACGATCGTCTCCATGGGAGAATAGCAGCCTGCATTGCTGCGAAAGGTGGATATACACTGTACTAGTGCCGACATTGTGCATGCTCTGTTGCCTGTGTCTATGTGCCTGTGGTTCTGTCAGTGTGATCATGTGATGTATCTGACCCCAGGAATGTGTCAATAAAGTTTCCCCTTCCTGGGACAATGAATTCACGGTGTTCTTATTTCAATTTCCAGGAGTGTATTTTAAACTTCCTTTAAATATGAGTAAGTTTTGGCTGAAGAGCGCTGCCAGCCCGCTCTTTCGCAAGGAATTTAAATGAATAACGGGAAAAAGAAAGAACGCGGAACGGACCCAGTTCATCAGCAAGCTCAGGCTCCCAACCGCGAACTGAAAATTGCTGGAGGCGTATTGGACTTAGTGTGTCGCAATCAAATACCTTGGAATTAGACTAAACGATTGCCGAGTGCAGTGCTTATGTCTGTTTTATAAATTATACCCATTGTTTAACACTGACGAGCTAAAAGACAACGCATAATTAGAAATCATCCGCCCCATCATGTTTCCAACTATCTTTTACGGTCCAGAAGTGAGATCAATGGCTGTCGACGGTCGTCTGAAACGACTGCAAACTTCAAAAGAAGTATATCGGTCTATAACAAATGCTTGTTGCTATACTGTCAACACAAGCGGAAAAAATTGTGTATCGCTCTATGAAATCATTCAGACGAAATCCATTAAATTTTTTGTGAAATAATTTTTCGCCCTCATAATATCAAGAATTCATTATCCCAAGCACTCTCAAACTCACTCACTTAAAGACCAAAAATAGCGCTCACACGACATTTTAAGGAATGAAACATATTTACAGAACCGCGCGACTGCTACGGTCGCAGGTTGTGTGTGATGTCCTTAGGTTAGTTAGGTTTAAGTAGTTCTAAGTTCTAGGGGACAAGATGACCTCAGATGTTAAGTCCCATAGTGCTCAGAGCCATATTTACAGAATAATACACAGGCAGTAAAGTTGTACACAGGTCATATATCCTCACGTTTATAATCATCTGTAGTACAGTCAAAAGTAAAACGGGCAAAATGCACTGTGGAGCTTCTACCGTTAACAGGACTATCTATATCGCTTGTGAATCTGCACTTCGCGACTGGATCAGAGGCTTCTGTAACTTCGACTGGAGCGCTAGTGGCACCCTGGACTGTTGTGGCGGTTTTTGAGCGTGGGACTCTGGACTGGACTGTTAAGATGAACATGGCTTGTCATTATAGACCTTTCCGATCACGTTTTGCCCTGGCCTCTGCCAACAAGGCCGCTCCGCTGACCTTGTAGTCGTCTGAATGTGCAAACTGTTCTTGTTATGTGCCATTACAAAATGCGCTTTGCCGCGCACGGCAAGAAAATCTACGGATTTAACACAATCATTTCATCGCATAAAATTCCAAATAACGTTATGTTAAACATCTGCGTTTGTATACATGCCATGTTCTTGCAACAAATTGTTTCATACCTATCTTCCAACTTTGTAGGACTTGACAGGTCAACAATATAATTATCGTCTACCGAGTCTTCTCGCAACCTTGAATTAATCGGTGAATAGAGAAACTATCCGATGACTCTGCCTCTTACGTCAGTAAATTAAGAATCTAAAAAAAAGTAAATAAATATTGAGGTATCCTTTCTGAGTTACAGTGGCAAACTATTTCAATTAATTAATTACGGCAGGCTGAAGATACGCCTATTTCCTTAAAAGGGCTACAGGTTTTCCTTGTCGCATATTCGGCTATTCTGAAACATGCGCGGCTACAAACGTAATTTCGCCATTTAATTCACGAAAATTTTACAGAATGCTAAAAATGGTATGGCTTACGAATATGTGATTTACTCACCACCGAACGCCAAGAGACATTTACGTGCGGTATTTCATTACTGACTGATATGGAACAGCAAGAGAACTGCAGGTTTTGGAGTCGAAGAGGACAGGTCATTTTGAAGCTGTCCAGGAGGTTTGCATGACAGTAAGATGCTGAACGGCCAACCCGCTTTCATGGGTACGTGTCCTGATTCCATTCTGCTTCGAGAAAGCAGCTCATTTGAATGAGAAAAGAAATGTATGCAAGGGCTACCAACCAGGTGCTGCTTATTGTTGCATGATTTACTATTCGCTCGATGCACTTTAATGCTACGAGTAATAGATAAACTGCTTTTACATACGACTGTTCCTCCACCACTCACGATTTGCCGTTTTTAATCATATTCATTTCATTCTGATATATCCCGATACTCGCTATTTGCGCTCTTTTGGGTATCTTCCTTGTTTTAATTCCTGCGTTTTTCAGTTCACGTTCTCTTTTGGATAGTTTTGGATGCAACAGATGCAAACACAATCACATCTACATCTTTGAAATGAAACAATATGGTTTCAGAGAACTTTTCAAATCTCAAACACCTGTGATGTACATATATATGCAGACTGAAGCGACGAATGAAAATTTGTACCACATCTATGATTCGACCCCGGGTCTCCTCCTGACTAGGCGTAAGTTAGTTTAAGTAGTGTGTAAGCCTATGGACCGATGACCTCAGCAGTTTCGTCTCTTAGGAATTCACACACACACACACACACACACACACACACATACATACATACACACACACACACACACACACACACACACACACACAAATACACACACACACTAGGCCACTCTTGCACAGTGGTTTTGCACAACTACACGGACTGCCCTAGCACACGTTCCTCCTCAATCCAAATTCTCATTCACATCACATATGTGTAGTGAGAGGGAGAGCCGGGTTCGAATCCTGATTCTGGTACAAACTGTCATTCGTCGCTTCAGTCAGCATATATACTGGGTGATCAAAAAGTCAGTATAAATTTGAAAACTGAATAAATCACGGAATAATGTAGATAGAGAGGTACAAATTGACACACATGCTTGGAATGACATGGGGTTTTATTAGAACCAAAAAAACACAAACGTTCAAAAAATGTCCGACAGATGGCGCTTCATCTGATCAGAATAGCAATAATTAGCATAACAAAGTAAGACAAAGCAAAAATGATGTTCTTTACAGAAAATGCTCAATATGTCCACCATCATTCCTCAACAATAGCTGTAGTCGAGGAATAATGTTGTGAACAGCACTGTAAAGCATGTCCGGAGCTATGGTGAGGCACTGGCGTCGGATGTTGTCTTTCAGCATCCCTAGAGATGTCGGTCGATCACGATACACTTGCGACTTCAGGTAGCCCCAAAGCCAATAATCGCAAGGAGTGAGGTCTGGGGACCCGGGAGGCCAAGCATGACGAAAGCACACGATCATCACCAAACGACGCGCGCAAGAGATCTTTCACGCGTCTAGCAATATTTTTTTTTTTTTTTGTTCTAATAAAATCCCATGTCATTCCAAACATGTGTGTCAATTTTTACCTCTCTATCTACATTATTCCGTGGTTTATTAAGTTTTCAAATTTATACTGACTTTTTGATCACCCGGTACATCACCTTCATATTCACCTTGTAGATCATCAAACCAGTAACATGCCACCTCTGTTCATATACAATACTTTGCACAGATGGCTGGTTGTTTTTAATTATTTTGTTTTTATGAGAATTCTGAAGGCCATTTAGAGCCATTTCCTTACCGACGTATTTGCCTAAATTAAAATTCTAAGATCATGCACAGAAAAATGTTTAAAAATACGCTCAAATGATGTAATTATACTGACGAGCCAAAACGATACAACCTCTGTCCACTCATGTTGACCAAATTACAAAGTCCATTCGAGTGCAGTGGGCAGGGGGGCATCGACACTGACCCGTGGATCAGCGGATATGTGTCGCCTTTTCCGATGAGTCACGAGTTTTGTCACACCAGGTCGTTGGGCATGTCCGGATCCACGCGAACCTCTGCTCGAAACATTCGTCTCTCTACCGACGCAGATCGGTGCGAGCATTATTGTGTTATGGCGGACATGAACCGAGCTTCTATGCGAACTCTGGCAGTAATCGAAGGCACCACGGTAGCTACTGAAAAAGTGAACGTTATTGCGAAACGCCTGCATCCCTTCACGTACTAATGTCTTCCTCGATGGCGACGGCAACTTCCAGCAGGATAACTCTCCGTGTCACGAGAGCAGAATGGTGGTACAGTTGTTTGAACAGCAAAGCAGCGAAACGAGGTTGATATGTTGGTCAGCAAATTTGTCTGACTGGGGCCGGTGGGACACATTTGGGACGATATCGGGCGGCAGCTGCGCGCCCACAGCAACTGCGTATCCTGTGCGTGAACGTCTGGTGCGACAAACCTCCGGAAATCTACTAAAGACTTGTCGAATCGGTATCACGTAGAATCTCTGCTGCTCTGGGTTCCACTGGTCGACCGACACTCTATCAACCAGGTGGTCTTAATGTTCTGGCGCGTCAGTGTACCCATTGCTACAGATATTTGGCAGTTTTATTCCATCCTTGTTGGGCTGTTATCTGGAAAGTCGCGTCTGTTTATGACACAGAATAAAAAAAATCTATTTTCGTCCGTAACACATTTTCTATAAATGTCTGTGGAATGTTGCGAGCGTTTGAAGCCTCATTTCCGAGTGGACAGCCTCATTTCCAAGTGGATATAGTCGATATCTACGTAGTTAGTGATGGGAATCTGCGTGTATTCTTGGATCCAGCCCGACGTTTCCTCTGTGTTTCATTTGTCTAGAAAACAATTATATGTCATACGTTATTTGTATATATCGCTGAAGGTACGCACTGTTATACTTCCTAGATTGGAAGCAGACCGCAAGCACCAAACACAAACTTCTGGAATGCCAAATGAAACAGAAAACTATCCTGAGGTCGCATGCCTATTAATTTACACGCCAAAAGTTCCAACTCTCGAAAGCTGATAAAAAATTTCTTTGAATGATGAAAAACCTTACTCTGCCCTTCCCTGGCCTGAGTTGATTGCTAACGCTACGCTGCAGTAGCCCCGGTCAGTCGCTGTCGGAGTGCTGTTTACTCTTCTTCTTTTACTGCCCCTGTTAGTATTTATCGCTAATACAAATATCGCACTAATTTGGGACCGCTCTACCAAATGGACACGCAAAATTCCGTTATACACGTCATTTTGTTTGTAAGGACAAACAAACCGACGCTTTCCGTCCACACTGGAAGTCACAAGCTAGCTATGATGAGCAGTATTTTTTGGGATGTCTCCAGCTACACATAGCGAAAACGAAATTGCAGATATCGGCTGAAAGACCAGAGGAAATGACTCGTAGGAGACACACCCCGAATGTTTATTGAAGTATATGCATACACAGTTTTTCATACTTAGACTTGTCGGCCGCAGTGGCCGAGCGGTTATAGGCGCTTTAATCTGGAACCGGGCGACCGCTACGGTCGCAGGTTCGAATCCTGTCTCAGGCATGGACGTCTGTTATGTCCTTAGGTTCGTGAGGTTTAAGTAGTTCTAAGTTATAGGGGACTGATGACCTCGATGTTAAGTCCCATAGTGCTCAGAGCCATTTGTACCATTTGAACCACACTTAAATGTCCGTAAATTGATGTTAATATCTTATTCAGAGAATGTCTAAGAATTATCGTAAACATTTTCGACATGTTATTGAGTCTGTGACGATAATACAAGAAACCAGGACACGAGACGGAGAGCAGTGGTTAGCGCACTGGCCTCGCATTCGGGAGGACGACGGTTTAAACCCGCGAGCGGACATCCTACTTTAGGTTTTCCGTGATTTCCCTAAATCGCTTCAGGCAAATGTCGGGACGGTTCCTTTGAAACGGAACGGCCGACTTCCTTCCCCATCCTTCGCTAATCCGATGGGACCGATAACCTTGCTGTTTGGTCCCTTCCCTCAAATCAAGCAACCAATCAGGAAACGAGAGTGAAGTGTATTCTGTAAATGATGATAAATTATAAAAATAAATTTACAGTAGTGTTCGAAAAAGTTATAAAAATGAATAGAATGCTAAACAGCTCGCTATTACCCAATAAAGGCAAGGTTTCCATGACCAAAAGAATACAGAAAGAGCGCGATTTTTGGTCTGTGCCTATTTTCGTTGGACGAGACACATAGGTATTGTCTTGTTGGACATGTAGTAGACGAGAACACAACGATTCTGTCTGTGTTGGACGAACCTGTATGTGTTCCGTCTGAAGTCGAACTTTTTCCAGACATCACCCTTCCTCTATTGTAGCACATTTGCATTTGAATACACTGGATCATTTAATTTTCGTCTGAACTCTCCGGAGACTCACAAAACACAGTTTCGTTAGAGGCCATCTGATTATCACAATCCATCATTTCGGAATGTTCAGTGCTACTTTATACTGAGATGACAAAAGTCATGGGAGGTACCTAACATCGTGTCGGATCTCCTTTTTCCCGGCGTAGTAGAGCAACTGGATGTGGCATGCACTGAGTAAGTCGCTGGAAGTCGCCTTCAGAAATACTGAGCCATGCTGCCTACACAGTCGTCCATAATTGCGAAAGTGTTGCCGATGCAGGATTTTGTGCACGAACTCATCTCTCGATTATGTCCCACAAAGAAATGGTTCAAATGGCTCTGAGCACTATGGGACTTAACATCTGAGGTCATCAGTCCCTTAGAACTTAGAACTACTTAAACCTAACTAACCTAAGGACATCACACACATCCATGCCCGAGGCAGGATTCGAACTTGCGACCGTAGCGGTCGCGCGGTTCCAGACTGAAGCGCCTAGAACCACTCGGCCACTGCGGCCGGCTGTGTCCCATAAAGGTTCTATGGGGTTCATACTGATTTAGATTGCCAAATCATTCGCTCGAATTGTTCAGAATGTTCTACAAACCAATCGCGAAAAATTGTCGGCCGGTCATATGACGCATTGTCATGTATAACATTTCCGTCGTTGTTTGGAAACATGAACTCCATGAACGGCTGCATATGGTCTCCATGTAGCCGAATATAATCATTTCTAGTCAATGATCGGTTTCCTTGGACCAGAGGACCCAGTCCATTCCATGTAAACACAGCCCACACCATTACGGAGCCACCAGCAGCTTTCACAGTGCCTTGTTGGCAACTTGACTCTATGGCTACGTAGGGTCTGCACCACACTCGAACCCCACAATCGGCTCGTACCAACTGAAATCTGGACTTATCTGACCAGGCAACGTTTCCCAGTCGTCTAAATTGGAACTGATATGGTCAAAGGCGCTGTAGGCGATGTCTTGCTGTTAGCAAAGGCACTTGAGCCTGTCGTCTGCTTCCAAAGCCCATTAACGCCTAATTTCGCCGCACTGTCCTAACAAATATGTGCGTCGTACGATGCACACTGTATGGTTATTTCACATAGTGTTGTTTGTCTGTTAGCACCGACAACTCTACGCAAACGCTGCTCACCGACAACTCTACGCAAACGCTGCTGCTGTTGGGTCGTATGTGAAGGCCGCGACCAATGCCTTGTTGTTGGTGAGAGGTATGCTTGAAATTTGGTGCTCTCTGTACGCTCTCGTCAATTTGAATCTCAGTATATTTAATTCCTTAACGATTTCCGAAATGGAATGTCGGATGTTTCCAGCTCCAACCACCATTTCGCGTTCAAAGTCTGTTAATTCGCGTCATGCGGCCATAATCACGACGGAAACCTTTTCATATGACTCACCTGAGTACAAGCGACAGCTCCGGCAATGCCGTGTCTTTTTATACATTGCGTACGCGATACTACCGCCATCTGTATGTGTGCATATCGATGTCCCACGACTTTTTGCTTCACGTCAGTGCACAACAGCAAGATTTTACACCAAACTTCGGTTCTAAATCATGACTAGCCCTGAACTCCTGCACACTTCAGTGAACAAACGAGTCGACGATTAGGAAGCGACTGCAGCGCCTCAGTTCTCAGAGTCGTCGTACTCGCGGAACTACAGCGGGCAGAAATAAAGCTGTTATAGCACTGACGTAACAGCCGTGCCTTGATTTCGGAACGTGTTGGCTTCAGTACCTGCCCCTTCTGCTGCTGCAGTGAATGGCTCTGAGCACTATGGGACTTAACTTCTGAGGTCATCAGTCCCCTAGAACTTAGAACTACTTAAACCTAACTAACCTAAGGACATCACACACATCCATGCCCGAGGCAGGATTCGAACCTGCGACCGTAGCGGTCGCACGGTTCCAGACTGTAGCGCCTAGAACCGCTCGGCCACTCCGGCCGGCTGCTGCTGCAGTGCGCTAGCCCGCTACAGGCCTGCCGCGCCTCCGGCCCACCGCTGAGCGTGCAGGGGCGGCCGCTCACTTTCGCGCCCTTTTCCTGGCCCGGGGCGTCGCTGAGCCGCGCGGCGCTAACGGGACGCCGGGCGTCAGGCGGCAGGCAAGTGTGCCGCCTCGCAGGCGCCGGCCCGGGCGTCTTTCACCGCGAAGGGGGCGCCCCGCTTCCACCCTACCATCTCACCGTCATTACGTTGCGCTCCTCTCGTTCACGCCCAGCGACTTGCTCTATGTGAGCCAGCAGAGTAGCCGCCCCACGTTTGGAGCCTGAAACTTCTGTGGAGGCTAACAGCCCGTTGAAACCAGCAGACGGAAACTGCTCCTTGTAATATTTCTGGCTTAGTCAGCCATAATATTTGTGGTGTGCGTACTGTAAGACCTTCAGTACACACACCATCAGATTATTTGACTTGTCGCTCTAACGAAGTAGGCGAGTGTCAGCAATGTGTCTCGTGGTCTTATCGTGGCGTGTTTATCTTCTGCCGTTAGGTCAGACGATACAAATGCCACTTGCACGCTTAGAGTAGCAGATTGACGGTGACCAACTTTAAACAGAACTTGATGAATTTTCACACACATTTATTAAAATAATAACAAGCATAGAAATTACTTAATTTGGTTCTGGATGCTATTTACAACTGACAATCTGAAGTTCCTTTGGTATTGGTACGTTAATCTTATTGTCACATATATCTCTGATACTTCACAAAGTGTCTATCCATTTATCTTCATGGCTATGAACAGGAATGTGGTAATCTTATTAGGCACAGACTGAAACTTGACTACAGATTGGTACAGAGAAATGTAGAACTCGTACAGACTGGTGCAGACAAATGCAGACTGACTAATCGGAGATCTGTACACTCGTTTTAATACCTCGCGCGTTCATGTATCACTGCGCGAGTGTGATCCGCGAGGAGAAAAGGTTCTACGTTAGCAGCAATCTCATTGGCTGCGTTACATATTAATACGCGGATCGGCGGAAGCAGAATTTGCTCTGTCTCTACGGCAGCGCCATCTCGTAGTGCGGAGACGGACGAGCGCTGCGCCTGCGCTGTTATGCTTAGCGGGGCGCGCTCTAGTGGGAAAGTTGTGTACGCGCTGACTACGCGGAACTATATACACAACAATATTAGTCTCCAAGAAGCTGTTCCCAGAGCAGCGGACATGCAAGAAGTATATAGATGACGAAATGTGGTGTGAGATACCTGTGACAGATGTTGGATTTGGTACCATTCCCGTGAGAAAGACCGCCCGCATAATGCTACTGCTCTGTGATTGGCTGCTGTGTTCGGAGCAAGGGCGCAAAAATGTTAAAGTATAGTTATTATTATTAGTTAAACTACTCACTGGAATGACTTAACTTTTTAAGATAAATATCTCTCAACAGCTGATTATAAATCAGTCATTTTAGAATTATTAAAAAAAAACTTAAATTAAAAACAAAAGACTGACGAAATTGCAGACGAAGCACTTCGGAAGCGTTCAGGTCACGCCTTTTCTGGTATGGCGCGCGAAGTGTTTCTGCCTGTTCGTCACTCTGGATTAGGCAGTCGAGTGTACGGTCATGTTGTCTGTGGCAGGATGTATTAGCCAGTATTCAGTAGTAAAAGATTCACTCCGGTAGTCACGAGGTACAGAAACGTGCCACCAATAGTGAAAAGATACATTTTCGTAAACATTGTGTTTGATCATGTACTTTGCTGTATCAGAAGGTGTTTTATTAAGATCATAGAGTCTTCTCGTGTGGCTATATTAAAATACGCGAGTGGCATCCCAAAGAAGTGATACGTTATTTCAGAACAGAACCTCGCTATAAGTCAGTTTCAGCCTCAGGATACAGAACCTACGACCTGCGTGCTGTTTTCTGCGCTGGGGACATCAACTTGAAGACAGCAGGTTAGTGAACTATAACAGAACCTTCGTATTCCACACAGTGCCATGGAAACAACTAGACGCCTCACGTGTACTGCATGCACAGAACAAATGTGCTCAGTGACATGTCATCTGAAGTAATGCAGAGAAGGTAGAGGAGGATGATCGTTATTAACACCAACAATCAATTCATTCTTCCTTGCTTGCCGTATCCTCCTTAACCGTGAAACAGAATAAAGAGTATAACTGAATTAAGATAGTGCGGGAGGGAGGCGGGGGGGTAGGACAGGCAGTCATGTAATGCTCGAATACAGTATTAATGGTGCGCTTCTTGATACAGAAACGACGATCAAACGTACTGTAAGAGAGAAAACCGACGCACCACTAAGGGATTATCACAATGGTACGGAGATCAGTAGGCGCGGTGTACACTTACAGATAAAACTGCATTATTTATTCAAGAGACAATTCTTCACAAATTGAGAAAGTCTATAACACCCTTATGAAAACGGTTATTCGCCTTGGCATTGACTGACAAAGTTGTTGGAAGTCCTTCTGAGGGTCATCGTGCCACAATGTATCCAACTGGCGCGTTAGGTCTTCAGAATCCCGAGCTAGTTGGATGGGCCCTGCGCGTAATGCTGCAATCTTTCTTAACTGGGGAGAGATCTGACGACCTTGCTAGTCAAGGTAGGGTTTGGTAAGCACGAAGACAACGAGTAGAAATTCTCGCCGTATGCAGGCCGTCACCATCCTGGATGGCTTGCCATGAAGAGGAACAAAACGTGGCGTAGAATATCGTCGACGTACCGCTTTGCTTTAACGATGCCGTGCGTGGCAACCAAAGATTGAATTGAGTAGAGTTGTCTTCAGTGATGAGTCCCGCTTCTAACTGAGCCCCGATGACCAGCGAAGGCGTATCTGGAGTACCAGCCTGACTGTCGCCCATCATACAGCCAGATAACGGGGAGTGATGATCTGGAGTACCATTTCTTTTCGTAGTGGGACCCCTTCATTTGTCATACGAGCCACCCTTACAGCACAGCGGTTAAGTCGACGATATTCTGCGCCCCGTTTTGTTGCCGTTTATGGCGAGTCATCTGGGCTTACATTTCAGCAAGATAATGCCCGACCGCACACGGTGAGAGTTTCTACTGCTTCTCTTCGTGCTTGCCAAACCCTACCTTGGCCAACAAGGTCGCCGGATCTCTCGCCAGTTAAGAACGTTTGGAGCACTATAGACAGGGCCCATCAACTCGGAATTTTGACGATCTAACGCACCAAGTGGACAGGATTTGGCACGGTATCCCTCAGAGTTCATCCAACAACTCTATTAATCCCAAGTTGAATAATTGCTTGCATAAGGGCCAGAGGCAGACCAAAGTGTAATTGACTCGCTCAATTTGTGGAGCTCTTTCTCTTGAATAAATCATTCTTTTTTTCTGAAATTGTAATGGTTTGTTTGTCTGTGCATGTACATCATATCTACCGATTTCTATCCCAGTCGGATACTTCCTTCGCACTATGTCTTTTTTTTTTTTTGTCTTAACGTGTATCAAGGTATAATTTTGCAAAGGGATACTGAACTAACGAGCATGTAAGGTCAGTTGTTGGCGAAGCGAATGGCTGGCTTCGGTTTATTGAGAGAATTATAGGAAAGTGTACCTCATCTATAAAGGAGACCGTGTACAGAACAACTGTGATCCCATTCACGACTACTGATAGAGTATTTGGGATCCTTGTCACGTCAAATTAAGAGAAGATGGTTGTGGTGGTCTAGCGGGTACAGCACTAAACTCCAGTCCTGGAAGTCCTGGGTTCAGCCCCGAATAGCAGCGGAGATTTTTCATCGTTCCAGTCCCTCCAGGACGGCCTAAGGTCCAGTCAGCTTGCTGTCAAGAGAGTACCGGGAATCTTCCTGGGGGTAAATAGGTGGCCCGGGAGATGAGCCCGCCATCCTCCCCCCCCCCCCCCCCAGGCCACGGCCAAGAATGATTGCGCTCTGCCTGCTGTCAGCCCGATGGCCGGTCACGGGCTTGCGCCCCAGACTTTACCTCTACTTTACCTTTTTATCGAATGAGTTCACAGGAAAGTTTGTCACCGGTAGGTTTATCAACAGAAAATGCTCAGTTGACTCAAATAGGAAGCCCTGAAAGTAAGAAAATGCTCTCTTTGCGATACATTGTTGAGCTGATCCACACCTGCTTTTCGAGAGACAAGAGAACGATTCTACTGCCACCAACGTACAACTCGTGAAAGAACCACGAAGAGAAGATGTCAGACGTAAGTCATCGTACGGGAGCATATAAAACAGTCGTACTGCCTTCTTCATCTTTGAGTGGAACAGGAAAGGGAATGGCTAGCAATGGTACAAGGTACACCCCCACCGCTACGCAGTATGGTTGCTTGCGGAGTATCAATGCACATGTAGATGACGCTTATCTCAGTAGCAAAACTTGACATACTACTGCTACTGTCTACGTATTATTAAATTAAACTCTGCCCGAACAGGCCTCGGAAGGCCCAACGGGACCGTCCGACCGCCATGTCATCCGCAGCCAATAGGTGTCCCTGTATGCGGTCATGGAGAGGCATGTGGTCGGCACACTGCTCTCCAATCCGTTGTCAGCTTTCGTGACTGGAGCCGCTACTTCTCAATGAAGTAGCTTCTCAACTGGTCTCACAAGGGTTGAGTGTACCCCGCTTTCCAACAACATTCGGTAGACCCATGCTACACAGGCCCGACAACGCTTAACTTCCGTGATCCAACGGGAACTGGTGTTACCACTGCTGCAAGGCAATCGGCCATTATTACATTAGGCCTACAGTTAACTTAGATATACTCTATTATATTGTGGTTTATTCGAACAGGTACCTGCCGGCAGAAGTGGCCGTGCGGTTAAAGGCGCTGCAGTCTGGAATCGCAAGACCGCTACGGTCGCAGGTTCGAATCCTGCCTCGGGCATGGATGTTTTTGATGTACTTAGGTTAGTTAGGTTTAACTAGTTCTAAGTTCTAGGGGACTAATGACCTCGGCAGTTGAGTCCCATAGTGCTCAGAGCTATTTGAACCATTTTTTCGAACAGGTACCTAATGCCGAAAAATTTTGATGCACGTGAGTTCTGGGATAACTACGTTCGTATTTATGTACATGTACTAGTCAAATGGCTCTGAGCACTATGGGACTTAACATCTTAGGTCATTGGTCCCCTAGAACTTAGAACTATTTAAACCTAACTAACTTAAGGACATCACACACATCCATGCCCGAGGCAGGATTCGAACCTGCGACCGTAGCAGTCCCGCGGTTCCGGACTGTAGCGCCTAGAACCGCACGGCCACCGCGGCCGGCCATGTACCAGTCTGTAGGATCGACAATGTTACTTATTTCTGTGCCTTAGTGTTTGTACATGAGCGCAAAACAGATGCTGCAAATGCTGTTACGTACTTACGGAGCGCGACCCTATTGTTGCCGAGTGGTTCTAGGCGCTCCAGTCCGGAACCGCGCTGCGGCTACGGTCGCAGGTTCGAATCCTGCCTCGGGCATGGATGTGTGTGATGTCCTTAGGTTAGTTAGGTTCAAGAAGTTCTAAGACTAGGGGATTGATAACCTCAGATGTTAAGTCCCATAGTGCTCAGAGCCATTTGAACCATTTTGAACTTACGGAGCATCAATTTCACAAATTTCTTGTTTTTCATCAAACCAGCTCAGAGCTCCTCGTGCACTGGAGTACACTTCTACACCTTCATTTAGTAATACACTGACATGCCATTTTCACGTCTTATTCCCTCAACTTATGGAGGAAGCAGCGCTGTTCGAGAGTTTGCCGAACGTGCTTTTTATAACTACTGGGTTCACAAATACTATTCCGAGGGCGATTCTTATATTTCCCAATTGGGAATTTATTTGTTTATATCACTGAGATACAAACGCAAATCAATAAAAATGTTGCTGACTGATGGTGTCTGCAAAGTATCGCCGTCCGTGGTTGTTTCACAATCCAGTTTTATGTACGTTATTTCGATCTTTAATGCAGTCGTTTTCTTTAGGTGTTCCAAGGATTGGTCTTAAGAGTTCTCAGTACCTCGACTTGAAAAGTTCGTTGGAGTGCAGCAGCGAGCAAACACATCAACGCTTGCAGAACCTGAAGGTGATTCACTTCCCCTTCGCAATCGCCAAAACGTTGTGCACAAAAATGTAATCATTAAATTGGCTCGAAACTCGAAAACGTGCACACAGACCATCAACTACTCCGAGAAAATCTCAGAAATCACATAAATAATGCCGTAATCGCCAATCTCAACAGTCTGCCAGGTAGGACGTGCCCTCGCTTGCCACTTCGCACTTTCGTGAGATGTTTGCTACGAAAGATCTTCTGCGCTGAGGTTTACTTTACACAACGGCAAGGTTATCCAGTAGACGATGTCATGAGCTTAATGAAATCTGCATGTTTTCCATGTTGTAGAGCTTTACTTAGGCTGCATTAAGAACAATAAACGATTTTCAGTGAAGTTTTTCGTTATCCAACTTTTTTTTTTCTAAATACATGTGCCTACTAGTACATGCCTACTAGCCCAAGATGTCACCTTCTTCGCAAACATATTTCAATTTCAATCTTATTAGGGCTGGCGTCATTGCATCTCCATCTCATCTTTTCATGTAGCTCCCCTTTTAGTTACACGTTTAACCTTCTGTGGGAAGTCGTCGTTAAGATGACTATCCCGGCTGCTCGACATCTAAGCAGGGGCAGAAAGGCAAGAACGTGATGAAACAAGATTACGCAACAGCTTGTTAACAAGGTGGCCACTTACAGAGATCTGCGCAGAACAAAGCGAACCTCATACAGCCACATTCAATCGAGGCATAGAGTCACAACGCCTACACTGAGTACAGAAAAAAAGCAATTGTTATACTTTAGAAAATAAGATTAACTGCATCAGTCATTTGATGATGTGCGCATGTTTCTGGGGTCTGAGACAGTCTGGCATAAGATTCACCAAATTCCGAATATCACGAAGAACAAGTAGCCCGAGCAATCTCAATATGAGTTTTTCATTAACACAACGTACAAATCAAATTTATTAATGTGTGCACTGTCCCCAACCTCTGTACAGCCAATTCAGTGACAGTGTGTGTGTTTTCAAGGTTCCGTACCTCAGTCGGCAAAAACGGAACCCTTAAAGGAACACTTTGCCTTCCGTCTGTTAAAATGTTATGACACATTGTCCTCAGGAATAGGTAGAGGTAGCCGGCCGCGGTGGTCTAGCGGTTCTAGGCGCTCAGTCTGGAACCGCGCGACCGCTGTGGTCGCATGTTCGAATCCTGCCTCGGGCATGGATGTGTGTGATGTCCTTAGGTTAGTTAGGTTTAAGTAGTTCTAAGTTCTAGGGGACTGATGACCATATATGTTAAGTCCCATAGTGCTCAGAGCCATTTGAACCAATAGGTAGAGGTACCTAAGTGGAATTCATGTTTATGCCCCCTTGGCGGTGTACAAAGTTTTATCTTCCAATTTAATACAGTCAACTGGTAAGGTCGTTTATGTCACATAATTTGATGCACACAGAATCACTTATCGAAACCTATAGATGAACTATCTATATACTTACCTAAGTTTGTACCGAACCCGCAAAGCGCGAGTACTGCTCGGACTTGCCCGGTTTTTCTTTATCTTCTTTTTTTTAGTATATGAAATTTCATAATTGCTGGCACAACCCACTTGTTCCCTGTTGTCACTAATATAGTCAACTAGGCTAGAACCGACGCATGGAGAAACTACTGCTCCATTTTCGTGGTCTCAAATATTTTATTTTATTATTATTTTTTTTTTTTTTTTTTTTTTTTGCTTGGAGATGTGCCTTCAGGCGTTCGGAAAAATATCATCCACACCATCTCCATGATACAAAGCGCAGATAAGTGTGAGACTATGTCACACACAGCTTAACGCCTCATGCATCGAAGTTGCTGACAAGAATAATATATAGAACGGTAGAAAATAGAAGAAAATAAAGCAGACGATCTGTTAGAGAACGATCAGTTTGGATTTAGGAAAGATAAAGGCACCAGAGAGGCAATTCTGACGTTGCGATTGATAATGGAATAGAGACACGTTCATAGGATTCGTCAACCTGAGAAACGCATAAGACACTGTTAAAGTGTTCAAGATGTCCTAAATTATAGGGAAAGATGGGTAATGAACAATTCACGCAAGAACCAAGAAGGGAAGATAAGAAAGGAAGACGATGAAATGAGAGGTCGGATTAAAAAGAGTTTAAGACAGGTGTGTCGTTTTTCACCCCTACTGTGAAAGCTATATATCATCGAAGCAATGACGAAAATAAAGGAAAAATTAAAGAATGGGATTAAAATGCAGCATGAAAGGATATATATGATAAGATTAGCTGTTGACATTACAAGCCTCAGTGGGAGTGAAAAATGACTGCAGAACCTGTTGCATGGGATGAATAATCTAATGGACTGACAGTAAACCGAAGAAATACGAAAGTTATCAGGAATATCAGAAATTAGCGATAAATTTAACATCAAAACTAGGGATCACGAAGTAGAAGAAGTCAAGGAATTATGCCACTTTGGAAGCAAAATAACGCACGATGAACGAATCAAGTATGACATAAATCTAGACTCGAGCAAGCAAAGAGGGCATTGCTGGACAAGAGAAATCTGTTAGTATCAAACATAGGCCCTATCCCGAGAAAGAAATTGTACGTTTGGCGCACAGGAATATGTGACAGTGAATAACAGGCTGTGGGAGAACCGTAAAAGAAGAGAATCTAAGCGATTGAGATGTAGTCGTACAGAAGGATGTTGAAAATTTGTTGGTTTGATAAGGAATAAGGATGTTCCGCGTGATTGGCAAAGAAAGGAACATGTGGAAACACTGAAAGACAGGATGATAGGACATGCGTTAGGACATCAGGGGATGACCTCTATAGTACGAGAGGGAACTGTAGAGGGTAAAAACTGTAGTGGATGGCAAAGATTAGGATAGGACGTAGTGCGCAACTGCTACTCTGAGGTGAAGAGGAATTCGTTGTGGGCCGCATCAAACCGGTCAGAAGAACGACGATTCAAAAAAAAGTGTGATTGGTCCAGTATATGTTCATCTCGAGACATAGGATGCCTAGACTTTTTTATGTTTTACGACTTGAATGTTGCAAATGACAAGTGGAAAATGGGACGACAGAAGTGAAACTACACCCATTGAGATTATTGTCATGGATGACTAATTAAAGAAATGTCTTTCACACTAAAATATCTGCTTTGTGTCTTATTCGTCAAGCTGGCAAGATAATGAATATGTGAATTTAACTTTCATTTTTTTCTCAGGCAGAAGTGTTCGTAATTATTCTGTGCCTGTGGAAAGCGGTCGTTCGAACGGCCCCTCGCCGAGCTCTAAGTGAGAGCGCTAGCTAGATCGATTTCGAACGCAAGGCCTATGCAGCCGTGTGAAAGTCACAGTCTAACTGCGGAAGTGAACCGTGACGGGAAGAATGATTCAACAGAGCAGCGAATGTCGCAAGCTTAACGCGAGCGCAGGGAACGCCCATGACGAACTATGCGGCGAGCATCCCCCGTTACGAAAGATCGGGCGCATCGGGTCGTTTGGTGCATGAGAATCGACCCTCTTCGTTGTACGCTCCAAAAGAGTCGGAAGCGCATTGCTTAAGACCTCCTCTTAAAAGGGTTACATCGAAAATCCGATAAGCAGTATAAAATGGTTCAAATGGCTCTGAGCACTATGGGACTTAACTTCTAAGGTCATCAGTCCCCTAGAACTTAGAACTACTTAAACCTAACTAACCTAAGGACATCACACACATCCATGCCCGAGGCAGGATTCGAACCTGCGACCGTAGTGGTCTCACGGTGATAAGCAGTATACATGAGTCACAGATTCCGTTTCAAGTCTCTGGCAAGCACTCTGCGCATTTGATGCAGGAGATACCTGGTCTGTGAGCACGCTTAACCTTCAACACCATAACCGGCTTCTAGCAACTAATTAAGCCCTGGGACCGCCTGTGGTAGTGAGCCGGCGTTCTTCCATCAGTTTGAAACACCTCCCTTCTGTTAAAATTAAAGAAGCTTATTTCGTGGAAATAAGTTTTTGTAAGGAACAGGAGAAAGTAGAGCGAATCTTTCTGAATAACCACAGTGAAGGTTACATACAAGAATATAACAGTTACTGAAGTTAAAAAATTCGATGTGTTTGTTGCTACATCAAATCACCTCCACAATACTTCTCTCAAACTCAAACTCTGTCCGAACATGCCTCGAAAGGCCTAACGGTACCGTTCGACCGCCATGTCATCCTCAGCCGATAGGCGTCCCTGGATGCGGATGTGGAGGGGCATGTGGTCAGCACAGCTCTTCCGGCTGTTGTCAGCTTTCGTGACTGGAGATCTTTCAAAAACCTCCAAAAGAGTGACAAAGTTAAAGAAAAACTTAGTAGGTGAGGTATTAAGAATACTTAACATTTTTAGCGTATAACCACTTCAAATCTGTCGCCATTGTTACAGAAGTGGACCACACTTCCTTGTGTAATTTTTATATCCACTACTTTCAAGTCACGTTCAACTTTATCAATACTAGTACGACACAGAAATACCTGTTTGTGTTGCCTAAAGCAAGGTGCGCTGGCTTGTGAAATGGGCTATATAAGGATCAAATTCTCGAGGTGGATATACGGCCGTTGATCTGCTGCACCGGCCAGCCTGATTTTGATATTGAGGATGTTTTACAGATTCGCTTAGACCAACACTTGACTTCTCCCCAAAGGCCCCCTCTTATAAGCTATTTGACCTAAGTATCCGGGCGCCTATTAACATGTGGTGTTTCCATCTTTCGCCTTTACAATGGCTTCAGATTTACTGAGAATGCTCAATGAGGTGACTGAATTCCTATGGAGGAATGACACCAGAAATCAATGAAAGTAGTTAGTTTGAACGCTAGGGTCTGGAGCGAAGTCAACGTTCTAGCTCATCCTAAAGGCGTTCCAATGGGTTCAGGCCAAGACAATGGACAGGTCAGTCCACTTTAGGAATGTCACTGCCCACAAACCATTGCCTCACAGATGCTGCTTTGTGACAGGGTGCATTGTCATGTTGATACCACAAACAATTACCGTCTCCAAATTGTTTCTGTACTGTACGTAGTACACAATGCTGGAAAATGTGTCCATATCCTTTCCAATTTAGCGTTTTCTTAAGTGCAATAAGGGGAACACATCTTTGTCACGAAAAACACGGCCATACCGTAACACCACCTCCTCCATATTTCACTGCTAACACTAAGCTTGATGGCAGGTAACGTTCTCCAGGTATTCGCCAAACCGAAACCTTACCATAGGACTGCCACAAGAATCTTCGTGATTCCTCATTCCAGATCGCTCATTTCCAGTCACTTACTGTCCACCGGCGTCGGCTCGATAGCTGAGTCGTCAGCGTGACGGATTGCCGTCCTACGGGCCCGGGTTCGATTCCCAGCTAGGTCGGGGATTTTCTCCGCTCAGGGCCTGTGTGTTGTGCTGTCTTCATCATCACTTCATCCCCATCCGGTGCACAGGTCGCCCAATGTGGCGTCGAACGTAATAAGACCTGCACCAAGGCGGCCGGACCTACCCCGAAAGGGGCATCCCGGCCAATGACGCCAAACGCTCATTTCCATTTACACTACCTCAAGTGTCGCTTGACTACAGTTCAGTGTGGCTTATGAAGAATTGTTCAACTTTTGTAGCCACTTCGCTTTAACTCCCTACGCACACTTATTGTAGTAGCTGCACTGCTGGTAGCACTGTGGAAGTCATGAGTGATTCCTTCCGCTGATTTCATGCCATTTTTTACAACCACCCTCCACAATGCTTGTCGCTCCCTGTCCGTCAGTACATTAGATTTGCCTGGTCATGGTTTTGCTTTGGTTGTTCTCTCGCGTTTCCACTTCACAACCATATCTCAACAGCCACTTGGGCAGCTTTAGAAGTGTTGAAACGACTCTGATGGATTTGTTATTCAGGAGACATACAATGATTATTCCACGTCCGAAGTCACTAATCTCTCCAGACCTCCTTTTACACCAGCGGGTCCGCGTCACGTGACATCTAATGGTCAATTCTGAATTACATTGGAGTGTTCCGATACTTGCGATCAGATAGTGTGTACGATAACTCATAGATCACAGTTTACACAATTCACAGACAGGTTGCGGCCATGGCTTCCATCCTCTAGGTAAAGTGACGACCTTGACAAAAGGAAGGACATCCGACCGCAGAGCTAAAATAAAAATATATTTGTCAGATGATGAAAACCACAGACCCCATATGACGGGATAAACGTTAGGAAAGAGACAAATTAGTACATAGGAGCGTGGCAGAGGCGGTAAAATTACCAGGTGTTCTAGATTTTGAAATCTAAGCACCACGAAGGAATCATCCGGATGGGACGTAAATCGGCAGATGTAATGTACATGTACAGACAAATAAATGATTACTTTTTTTTAAATGTGTTATTTATTCAACAGAAACGGCTTAACAATTTCAGCAAGTTAATAATGCGTTCGTCTACCTCTAGTCCTTATACGAGCATTTATTCTGCTTGGCGTTGCCTGATAGAGTTGTAGGGTACCCTCTTGAAGTATATCATACTGCGTTCTATTCAGCTGGGGCATTAGGTCGTCGAAATCGCGAAATGGGAGGAGGGCCCTGCCCATAATGCTCCAAATGTTCTGAAATGGGGAATATCCGACGACCTTGCTGGCCGACGTAGGATTTGACAAGCACGACGACAAGTATTAGACGCTTTCGCCATGTGCAGTGGGCACTGTCTTGCTGAAATGTAAGCTCTGTATGGATTGCCTCGAAAAGCAACAATGCGGGGCGCAGATTACCCTCGACGTGGCGCTGTGCTGCATGGGCACCCCGGATGACAGCCAAAGGGGTCCCGCTATTAAGTGAAATGTCACATCAGACCATCTCTCCTGGTTGTCCGGTCCTTTGCCGGGCAACAGTCAGGTTGGTGTCCCTCTGCTGTCCAGGCGTCTCAATACATGTCTTCAGCCTGGAATCTTATTGACTCGAGTAGAATGGTCTTCAGTCGCAGGTCTCGCTTTGAACTGTGCTCAAATGACCAGGTAAGTGTATGGAGACGCTCCAGACAGCAGTGGGATACTAACTTGTTTTCGTGCTTGGCAAATCCTACCTTGGCCAGCAAGGTCGCCGGATTTCTCCCCAATTGAGAACGTTTGGAGCATTATGGGTAGAGCCCTCCTATCACCTCGGGGTGTTGATAATATAAGGTACCAACTGGACAGGGTTTGTCACGGTATCCATAAAGAGGACATCCAAAAACTCTATCAAACAATCCTAAGACGAATAGCTGCTTGCATTAGAGGCAGGGGTGGACTAATGCGTTGTTGACTTTCTCAATTTGTGAAGCTCTTTCCATTGAATAAATGATCCAATTTTTCTGAAATTGTTATAATTTGTTTGTCTGTGAGTGTGCATCATATCCACCAATTTCCGTCCCATTCGGATAATTCCTTGGTGCTGCGTTGTTCTTTTGTTTTCGCGGAGTGTATATTTGAGGTCTGTCCGTAGAGCAAAGTGCCCTGTCTAGAATGCTATCTATATTTCTACACGGAAAATTGCCAAAAATTGAAGATCACACTCGGATGCAAGATATTTAGAGTAATTAGGTCAATTTAAGTGCCAACTACCTCTATACTGAACGAAAATGCAGCTCCTAACATACACAAGGATGGTGGTTTGGTAACGTTCTAAATGAGTTTTCAGTCGCCTGCAGGAAGTGTTGAGCCACTGCACCTACTGTAGCCTTGTAACCAGCCTAACGCGGTAAACTTGCTTGTTCTCGTACAACTGAGCACAAAACAAGTCATCTGCGTTGCCACACTAAAGTGCAGCTGCATGCGATCACCCGTGTGAGGTGGACGGCCTCTACACCACGGTCTTGCATCAGTATGCGGAAGGCAGGTCAGTTGCACACACACTGCACTTGCACTGACAACGCACTTCACTTCGGGTTCACGCTAGACATGCAGGAGGTGAGTTTCGTCACAGACGAGCAAGCTCCACTGCGCAATGTTAGTCCGACGCCACTGTTAGAAAGTAAATGACACACACGATGCACCGACACCATTCTTCTGGTTCCTCGACGCCGCTATCGTCCTTGTGGTCAAGTCGATAAGCGACGCACTCCATGTTATTTGTGCAGCAGTTGTTGAATAGACATCTGGAAACACTGTACCTAACATCGTAGTGCTCTGACACACGTCAAAATCTACCTTTACTTCCAGCTAGCAATAAAATCGCCTTCGGGAGCGGCAGTTTAACGGCAACGGAACAACTGTTTGAAGGACCTGGGCAGCCTACCCCAACATCCCCCCCCCCCCAACCCCCCCATGAACCATGGACCGTGCCGTTGGTGGGGAGGCTTGGGTGCCTCAGCGATACAGATAGCCGTACCATAGGTGCAACCACAACGGAGGGGTATCTGTTGAGAGGCCAGACAAACATGTGGTTCCTGAAGAGAGGCAGCTGTCTTTTCAGCAGTTGCAGGGGCAAAGTCTGGATGATTGACTGATCTGGTTTTGAAACATTAACCAAAACGACGTTGCTGTGCTGGTTCTGCAAACGGCTCAAAGCAAGGGGAAACTGCAGCCATGATTTTTCCCAAGGGCATGCAGCTTTACTGTACCGGGAAGTGATGATGGTATCCTCTTGGGTAAAATATTCTGGAAGTAAAATAGTCCCCCATTCGTATCTCCGGGTGGGGCTACTCAGGAGGACGTGGTTTTCAAGATAAAGAAAACTGGTGTTCTGCATATCTTAGCTTGGGATGTCAGATCCCTTAATCCGGCTGGTAGGTTACAAAATTTAAAAAGGGAAATGGATAGGTTGAAGTTAGATATAGCGGGAATTAGTGAAGTTCGGTGGCAGGAGCAACAACACTTCCAGTCAGGGAATTACAGGGTTATAAATACAGAACCAAATAGGGGTAATGCAGGAGTGGATTTAAAAATGACTAACAGGTTAGGAGCACTGTTAAGCTGCTACGAACAGTTCAGTGAGAGCTTTATTGTAGCTAAGATAGATACGGAGCCCACACCTACCACAGTAGTACAAGTTTATATGCCAACTAGCTCCGCAGACGAAGAGATCGAAACAACGTACGATACGATACAATAAATTATTCAGATAGTGAAGGGAGACGAAAATTTAATAGTCATGGGAGATTGTAATTCAACAGCAGGAAAGGAAGAGAAGGAAAAGTAGTAGGTGAATATAGAATGGGGGTAAGGAATGAAAGAGGAAGCCGCCTGGTAGAATTTTGCACAGAGCATAACTTAATCATAGCTAACAATTGGTTCAAGAACCATAAAAGAAGACTGTATACATGGAAGAAGCCTGGAGATACTAGAAGGTATCAGATAGATTATATAATGATAAGACAGAGATTTGGGAACCAGGTTTTAAATTGCAAGACATTTCCAGGGGCAGATGTGGACTCTGACCACAATCTATTAGTTATAAACTGTAGATTAAAACTGAAGAAACAGCAAAAAGCTGGGAATTTAAGGAGATGGGACCTGGATAAACTGACTAAACCAGAGGTTGTACAGAGTTTCAGGGAGGGCTTAAGAGAACGACTGACAGGAATGGGGGAAAGAAATACAGTAGACGAAGAATGGGTAGCTTTGAGGGATAAGTAGTGAAGGCAGCAGAGGATCAAGTAGGCAAAAAGACGAGGGCTACTAGAAATCCTAGGGTAACAGAAGAGATATTGAATTTAATTGATGAAAGGAGAAAATATAAAAATGCAGTAGATAAAGCAGACGAAAAGGAACACAAACGTCTCAAAAATGAGATCACGGGAACTGCAAAATGGCTAAGCAGCGATGGCTAGAGGACAAATGTAAGGATGTAAAGGCATATATCACTAGGGGTAAAATAGATACTGCCTACAGGAAAATTAAAGAGACCTTTGCAGAAAAGATAACCACCTGTGAAACTACCTGAATGAACATCAAGAGCTCAGATGGAAAACCAGTTCTAAGCAAAGCAGGGAAAGCAGAAAGATGAAAGGAGTATACAGGCGATTCACGAAGATATGCAAATATTTTAATATGTCATTCTACAAGTAAAACTAAAGAAAAAAGTTCATTTAAACATAGATCCGCAAATGTTTAGTTACGGATTTACAGCTAATAAAAGATTTAGTCTGAAATTTAGCAACTTCGCTAATATGAAGCCATTGGAAAACTGTTTTTGTGATGCCTCATGTAAGGAGGAAAAACGCGTACCATCACGTTTCCGCCTTTGATAAAGGTCGGAATGCAGCCTATCACGATTGCGGTTTATCGTATCGCGACATTGCTGCTCGCGTTGGTCGAGATCCAATGACTGTTGGCAGAATATGGAATCGGTGGGTTCAGGAGGGTAGTACGGAACGCCGTGCTGGATCCCAACGGCCTCGTATCACTAGTAGTCGAGATGACAGGCATCTTATCCGCATCGCTGGAACGGATCGTGCAGCCACGTCTCGATCCCTGAGTCAACAGATGGGGACGTTTGCAAGACAACAACCATCTGCACGAACAGTTCGACGTCGTTTGCAGCAGCATGGGATATCAGCTCAGAGACCATGGCTGCGGTTACCCTTGACGCTGCATTTCACACAGGAACGCCTGCGATGGTGTACTCAACGACGAACCTGGATGCACGAATGGCAAAACGTCATTTTTTTCGGATGAATCCAGGTTCTGTTTGCAGCATCATGATGGTCGCATCCGTGTTTGGAGACATCGCGGTGAACGCACATTGGAAGCGTGTATTCGATATCGATATACTGGCGTATCACTCGGCGTGATGGTATGGGGTGCCATTGGTTACACGTCTCGGTCACCTCTTGTTTGCATTGACGGCACTTTGAACAGTGGACGTTACATTTCAGAGGTGTTACGACCCGTGGCTCTACCCTTCATTCGATCCCTGCGAAACCCTACATTTCAGCAGGATAATGCACAACCGCATGTTGCAGGTCCTGTACGGGCCTTTCTGGATACAGAAAATGTTCGACTGCTGCCCTGGCCAGCACATTCTCCAGATCTCTCACCAATTGCAAACGTCTGGTCAATGGTGTCCGAGCAACTGGCTCGTCACAATACGCCAGTCACTACTCTTGATGAAGTGTGGTATCGTGTTGAAGCTGCATGGGCAGCTGTACCTGAACACGCCATTCAAGCTCTGTTTGACTCAATGCCCAGACGTATCAAGGCAGTTATTACGGCCAGAGGTGGATGTTCTGGGTACTGATTTCTCAGGATCTATGCACCCAAATTGCGTGAAAATGTAACCACATGTCAGTTTGAGTATAATATATTTGTCCAATGAATACCCATTTATCATCTGCATTTCTTCTTAGTGTAGCAATTTTAATGTCCAGTAGTGTAATATGGAGGTAATAAACAGAATTGGGAAGAAGAGGGATCTGTGAGACAACGTGACTAGAAGAAGGTATCGTTTGGTACGAAACGTTCTGAGGCATCAAGGAGGGAAGTGTGGAGGGTAAAAATCGTTGAGGCAGACAAAGAGATGAATACACGAAGCAGATTCAGAAGGATGTAGGTCGCAGTAGTTACTCGGTGATGATGAAGCTTGCACAGGATAGAGAAGCATGGGGAGCTGCATAAAATCAGTCTCTGAACCGACGACCACAACAGCAACAACCTCAACATTGCATCGTTCTTCTTAACAGCACAGACACTGCAATATAGTATTTATCCGCCGATGCCGCCCGTAGTGGCCGAGTGGTTCTAGGCGCTACAGTCTGGAACCGCGCGACCGCTACGGACGCAGGTTCAAATCCTGCCTCGGGCATGGATGTGTGTAATGTCCTTAGGTTAGTTAGATTTAAGTAGTTCTAAGTTCTAGGGGACTGATGACCTCAGAAGTTAAGTCCCATAGTGCTCAGAGCCATTTTTTTATCCGCCGATATCTTGCAGCGACTTGCAATTAAAATGCCCTCTCCCGTACGAGAATTACATAATATGTGTACGAGTACAGGTTGTGGCGGAGGAACAACGACATATGGATGTTTGTGTCTGACCGTAAGATGTGCATGTGTAGCCAAAGCGGGTAAAGGTGGCCGCTCGCGTAAAGCGGGAAATCCTGGTTGAGTTCTGGTTCGGCATCAATTTTCACCGTCGTCATTCCTCTATACAGCTGATGCTTTTTCGTATTCGCAACTGCGAATACATTTCACGTATCAGCTAATAACGCCCAGAAAAAGGTATGCATTGTGTGACACGAAATGTCACAATACATTAGCAAACCGCACGATGGCGTAAATTCTGTGGTTGAGTTATCTCTAGAAGCGCTGTGTACCCGCATCCACAGCTGACGTAGAACGGCCTTGTGACGAATTTATCCATCACGCGCCTCACGGTGACACAACACAAACCTGCCACCAGTACCTTTCATTCATAACAAAACTGCGCACTTTCCACCTAACGGGATTCTCCCATGTATTTATACAGGGTGAACATTAATAAAGTCAACGAACTGCAGGGACCGATTCCTTAGAGGCAATTGACGAAATAATGATCTAGGAACATACGCCCAGAAACCCAACGTCGGCACGGTAGATGGAGCTGACGAATGACGGTTCCTGTGACCACGCAGCGTACTGTAAGCAGTAGGATGGTCCGGCATTCAAGTCAAGAACATGCCGAGATGGTGTTACTGTGCGGCCAAGCAGAGGGGAAACTGTCGAGAGGCAGCACGTCTTTACCAAAACAAGTACCCTCACAGCTACTAACCACATCACACAACATTTCAAGCGCTTTTTGGACGTTTGTGTGATAATGGGTCCTTTCTGACAGACGAACGGGCAGGGGAACTGCGGACTGAGCGTACACCAGATTTGGAGGACCGGGTTCTATAGGATATTGAGACGAACCACAGTGAAAGCACCAGGCGAGTGGCCCGCCAAAATGGTGTAAGCCAAAGTACCATTATGTGTATCCTGCATGACAATGCATCCCATGGAAGCCGCTTTGAACACATGTTGTGACGTGGATGCGATGCAACGTTCCAGGACTATTTGCTGCAGATGCATGTGGGTTTCAAGATACATGTTCGCTGGATTTTGTTTCGTCATTTCCAGTCAGGAATCCGTCCATCCAGTTTGTCAGTTGAATTCATGTTCACCCTGTATTCTGTGCGCTCAGAATAACTGACGTAGGTATAATTAAAGGCAGTGGGCAATGGCGGACAAGTAATCTAAAAGCGCGATGTGGATACGCTTTCCAGATTACACCATGGGTTTATCTCTTTACAGTATAATATTGTTACAGCCCACTACCTCCGCGTAAGTATCAAACTGATGTTTGGGAGAAGTTTCTGTGCACGCACAAATGTTGTCCTGTGGTTTATACTCTGTTCATAGTGAGGTTAACGCGGACGCTACATCATTAACTTATTGTGACACAAGGAAAACAATCGTCAAGATCCCTGTATAAGTGAACATACCGGGTGGTTATAATTGAAAGCCAGCTACTCATGGAGGTCCAGTGTCGACACTGTAATTATCTTATGATCTCTAAACTTAATGCGGAACCGATTTACACTGAAAAAAAGTTCCAATTTTGGCCACCAGCTGCAAAAGTGGCGCTGTGACGGCAAGAGAGACGTGCAGAAACGTTTCCTTCTGTACTTGATTAGGAGCGGGACTTGGGCAGGGAAGATCAAACAAGTGAGAAAGGCATAATGTTGATTTTATTATTAAACGCCGCTTACACAATTTTTTGAACATGAGCAACAGAGTTGTCGGTGACATTCTATATAGCGCCAATTTGCACCTGATGGCCAAATTTGGAAATATTTTTTTTTTTTAGTGTAAATCTGTTCCACATTCACGCATTAGCATAACTACCAAGTTTCGCTGCCATACTATAATTACAGCCCACACTGGATCTCCTTGAGTAGGCGGACTAAGTATAACACCTGGTACGACACACCTTTTCGGGAAGTGAGGACGATGACAGCGTGCCGCGGGATGTCCTGTTGCTAGTAGTCAAATGGTTCAAATGGCTCTGAGCACTATGGGACTTAACTGCTGTGGTCATCAGTCCCCTAGAACTTAGAACTACTTAAACCTAACTAACCTAAGGACATCACACACATCCATGCCCGAGGCAGGATTCGAACCTGCGACCGTAGCGGTCACGCGGTTCCAGACTGTAGCGCCTAGAAACGCACGGCCACTCCGGCCGGCTGCTAGTAGTCGAAACGTTAAAAAAGCTCCAATTCGTAAGAACAATGAACAATAGCCAAACAGTATAACATGAAATTCTACTTAGAACAATTTAGTAAGGACAGCGAAATACCGCACTGTAAACCTCCGTAACACACTATAGAAGGGACAAGCGAAAGTAAGTTACGAGAGAGAACTAGCAACAGAAAAAGCTGTCGCAGACAGAGGATATATCATCTGCGTGAAGTATGTGTAAAACCGTATTTTTTAAAAAAGAGTTGATAGTCTCACTGTTTTGTTTTTCTCTCCGTGCACTTGATAAGCTCGGGCACAGAAATTCTGGTAAATTGATATGCTATGTATGTAAACTTCTTTGCCGGTAGAGACGGATTTCTTTCTTTCTTTCCCTTTTTTTTCAAAATCATCTCGAAGACGATAAGCATGATCTGTTCTCGCTTCTCTTTAACGGCATTCCGTGCCTATTTTATACTATATAGAAAAAAGCAGCTTCACAGATCTTGACAGCGCATACGTACGACAAGACTATATGAGTACGACTGCTGGGGCACAGAAAACGACTCTCCAATGAGATTAGAAACAAGAACGTGAGTGGCAAAAACAATTAAAAATTTCAATGCTGTGTCGTGCCTGTCATTCACGCTGGAGTAACAACGAAATAACTAACACATACAGGGGCCAACTCACAGCGGCTTCACAACACGCGGTCTAATTGCAGTGCCCTTGACTCCAGTCGGTGAGCGGGTGTTTGTGTACACTACATTTAAAATTACAGTGACCAAAGCAAAGTAAATTTTCACATACACGACACTGAACACCATTTTCAGAAATGGCTAAACCCTTGAAAAATTCAGTGCACTGTTTATTTTAATACAAATTCTAAAATCGCAGTCTTTCTGAGGCGGTGACTCTTCTCTCTCTCTCTCTCTCTCTCTCTCTCTCTCTCTCTCTCTCTGTCTCATATACAGGATGTTCAAATACTTACTATATAAAAAGTATCACATATCCCTACGAGAAATAGTATTTGTGAAAACTGGAAGAAAATTTCCCATAAGTGTATGTATGGATACCAATATTTGGTGAGATATGCTCCTCTGATTCTAATCTGTCTGTTACGTAGAAGCAGACACTACATTCAATGCTGCGTGCGTTTACCATGCATCCTGACAATCCTTCAGCCCATCTTTGCAATGAATCATGCTGTCTTTCAAATACACCTGACACCATTCGGACCGCGTCACACGCATTGGTCTCACGTTCCGGGCAACGTTTGCACATTGTCGATCGACTGGGCACATACTAATACCAGCGCTACTGGAGATCGTTACCCTTGCAGAAAGACAGCGACTGTGGTATAGACCCGTAACATCTCATGACCGATGGATTCGTCGAGGAGATCCGGTAGCAGGCCCTCCCTGTTCACATGACCTGAATTTGTTGGAATTCTATGGGGACTTTTTAAAGGCACTTCTGCATGCTCAATCCATCGATAATGTGTACAAGTTACAGGAGCATGTGACTAATGCATATGACGCAGTTCTATTGGAGCCAGGTGTACGTGAAACAGTGTGTGAATCATTGCACAGAAGGTCTGAAGAACGTGTCAGGATGCGTGGTAACCGCATTTCAGCACTGTCCGCAGGGTCTACGTGGTAGGCAGATGGGAACGAGAGGACAGATTGGCCAATATTTCATTAGGAATTTTCTTATAATTTTGGCCAATATTAACTCATGTAGGAATATGTGATAGTTTTTAAACGCTCTGTGTATACATACATTTTTGTCTGGGAGAAAATTATAGTCTACATTTTTATTTGTGTGCCAGCCACAACTGTTGTGCAACATGTTCGTTGTAAACAAATCCGTCACCTTTATTCACCGAAGTTTTACACGACAGAAGTCGCTATACATTACCACGATTTAGTGGTCTTAGCCCCATCATCAGGTGTACGTGAAATCTAGCAGTAGTAGCACGTCATGCCCATTCCCAAACAACCATTAAGTGAACATCTACCGTATAGCAACTTCTGTCGCGTAAGACCTCGGACAATAAAAGCATTTTGCAATTGCAGTGGATTTGATTACCATGCACATGAGAGTGCAGTGTCTCGGACAAAAATTAATACTTGTATTCGGGAGGAAGACGGTTCGAAGCAGCGTCCGGCCATCCAGATTTCGGTTTTCCGAGATTTCCCTAAATCGCTAAAGGCAAATGCCAGGATGCGTCCTTTCAAAGGGCATAGTCTATTTCCTTCTCTGTTCTTCCCTAATCCGAACTTGTACTCCGTCTCTAATGATATCGTTGTCGGCAGTACGTTAAACACTAATCTCCTCTTCCTTCACAGAAGATTACTTATAATCCCTTGATTCCAGCCAAGGTTTATGGGAAGTTTAACTAGATTATGAGGGAAATGCCGGAGTGGTAATCCCCTCCCAAGTACGCCTAATTGAGAACCTTTTGCTTTTCTCTCAGCTCGCAGGAATGGAAGATCTTCATTGTAGGCGCTATCAATTGAAACCTGCGGTATCCAGTCCCCAAAAAACGGTCAGTGAACATCCGTAGTGAAAAAAGTTGCGAATCAAGTAGCAGAAAAGCAAAAAGCCATCCGTTCAACTCTGAGAACCAACATATTTTTCGCCGTTACGACGAGGCTCCAGTTCTTCGTTGGAAAATAAGTGCTTCCCTGTATCCTTAATGTTCCCCAGGTTGAATATTTGGGTAAATGGATGCCGCTATTGCCGTGGACGAGGATTCTCAACAGTTGCAGGAGGTCATGCGGAAAAATGGTTTGATGAGCGGTTGTAAGCGATGCAGTAGAATGGAAATTATTTTGGAAAAGTGAAATACACGAGAATGTACTCCTAAACTTTTCACTACAATTTGCAAAATATTTGTTTTGTATGGTATGTCATTAAAAAGTCTCAAAGGGCTTGTTTTCAAACTCGACTAACGCAAGCTTTCGGCCTGTTAAATCATCTTCAGACGTAGATAGCAATCGAAAAACTATAGTTGTGCCTTATTAACTGAAACTGTAACAATTTTAAAATTTGAGAATTACGTACAACGCGTACCATCCTTACACAAATGTTCGTCGGTGGGGCACCAGCCTCAAACAAAGTAGTGGTAATAACAGTGCTCGTCATCTGCTCCGGTGCTTCATGGCGGATGCTGGTCTGGCAACTGGGGTCACTACAAATAGTCAACGCATACACGAGGGCTTCGTCCACTGCGGCTAATGTGGCCATAATTTAAAAGTGAAGAGGCTTATGAACACAGTGTAACAACACTTTTACATGTCATCACAGTAAAGAAACAGTCACCCTGTCCAACATCAAATCCAAAGTTTAGAGGACACCTCTCAGCAGAGAATTTCCCAATCATTACAGGGGTGGCGCAAGATGACGGCACTCCATGTATATTAACGGTGTCCTAGAAAATATCATCAGGGTATGAACCAGATATCTTCTGGCTAACACTGAATTAAGGATGGGGATCAAAGCAGACAACCTAAGGATCGCATGCGTGGCTCTGGCTGATGATCTGACTTTACTGACAAACAGCATACAAGAGGTTTCTACGAACTCCAAGTACTGCATTTAACAGCAGACAAAGCTCAACATCGGAAAGGACGAATTCATTGCCAATATTAAAGTGGTCTCTTGAACAGTGACAGTCAGCGCTACATGCATATCAAGAGAGCCAAAACCGTACAACACCTTGGAGAATTGATCTCAGGTGACCTCTCAAACTAAAGAACATCACACTAGATAGGTTTACTATGTGGATAAAAAATTTACACCTCTTAACGAAAATTTCTGTTCCGACACTGACAATGTTGAGTGTTTATGGAAAAAGTTCAAGGCAATCGTAAAATGCGTTTTAGACAGGTACGTGCCGAGTAAAACTGTGAGGGACGGGAAAAACCCACCGTGGTACAACAACAAAGTTAGGAAACTACTGCGAAAGCAAAGAGAGCTTCACTCCAAGTTTAAACGCAGCCAAAACCTCTCAGACAAACAGAAGCTAAACGATGTCAAAGTTAGCGTAAGGAGGGCTATGCGTGAAGCGTTCAGTGAATTCGAAAGTAAAATTCTATGTACCGACTTGACAGAAAATCCTAGGAAGTTCTGGTCTTACGTTAAATCAGTAAGTGGCTCGAAACATCATGTTCAGACACTCCGGGATGATGATGGCACTGAAACAGAGGATGACAAGCGTAAAGCTGAAATACTAAACACCTTTTTCCAAAGCTGTTTCACAGAGGAAGACCGCACTGCAGTTCCTTCTCTAAATCCTCGCACCAACGAAAAAATGGCTGACATTGAAATAAGCGTCCAAGGAATAGAAAAGCAACTGGAATCACTCAACAGAGGAAAGTCCACTGGACCTGACGGGATACCAATTCGATTCTACACAGAGTACGCGAAAGAACTTGCCCCCCTTCTAAAAGCCGTGTACCGCAAGTCTCTAAAGGAACAGAAGGTTCCAAATGATTGGAAAAGAGCACAGGTAGTCCCAGTCTTCAAGAAGGGTCGTCGAGCAGATGCGCAAAACTATAGACCTATATCTCTGACGTCGATCTGTTGTAGAATTTTAGAACATGTCTTTTGCTCGAGTATCATGTCGTTTTTGGAAACTCAGAATCTACTATGTAGGAATCAACATGGATTCCGGAAACAGCGATCGTGTGAAACCCAACTCGCTTTATTTGTTCATGAGACCCAGAAAATATTAGATACGGGCTCCCAGGTAGATGCTATTTTTCTTGACTTCCGGAAGGCGTTCGATACAGTTCCGCACTGTCGCCTGATAAACAAAGTAAGAGCCTACGGAATATCAGACCAGCTGTGTGGCTGGATTGAAGAGTTTTTAGCAAACAGAACACAGCATGTTGTTATCAACGGAGAGACGTCTACAGACATTAAAGTAACCTCTGGCGTACCACAGGGGAGTGTTATGGGACCATTGCTTTTCACAATATATATAAATGACCTAGTAGATAGTGTCGGAAGTTCCATGCGGCTTTTCGCGGATGATGCTGTAGTATACAGAGAAGTTGCAGCATTAGAAAATTGTAGCGAAATGCAGGAAGATCTGCAGCGGATAGGCACTTGGTGCAGGGAGTGGCAACTGACCCTTAATATAGACAAATGTAATGTATTGCGAATACATAGAAAGAAGGATCCTTTATTGTATGATTATATGATAGCGGAACAAACACTGGTAGCAGTTACTTCTGTAAAATATCTGGGAGTATGCGTGCGGAACGATTTGAAGTGGAATGATCATATAAAATTAATTGTTGGTAAGGCGGGTACCAGGTTGAGATTCATTGGGAGAGTCCTTAGAAAATGTAGTCCATCAACAAAGGAGGTGGCTTACAAAACACTCGTTCGACCTATACTTGAGTATTGCTCATCAGTGTGGGATCCGTACCAGATCGGGTTGACGGAGGAGATAGAGAAGATCCAAAGAAGAGCGGCGCGTTTCGTCACAGGGTTATTTGGTAACCGTGATAGCGTTACGGAGATGTTTAACAAACTCAAGTGGCAGACTCTGCAAGAGAGGCGCTCTGCATCGCGGTGTAGCTTGCTCGCCAGGTTTCGAGAGGGTGCGTTTCTGGATGAGGTATCGAATATATTGCTTCCCCCTACTTATACCTCCCGAGGAGATCACGAATGTAAAATTAGAGAGATTAGAGCGCGCACAGAGGCTTTCAGACAGTCGTTCTTCCCGCGAACCATACGCGACTGGAACAGGAAAGGGAGATAATGACAGTGGCACGTAAAGTGCCCTCCGCCACACACCGTTGGGTGGCTTGCGGAGTATAAATGTAGATGTAGATGTAGAACCTCTGACGATGAAAAACTAAGAGTCTATAACACAGTAGTCACACTGTCTATCTTCGAAACAGCGGAGTGGCTGTCCCTAACCAGTAAGAATCCTCGATTTACCGAAAGGAATTTCCTGCGAAAGTTAGTAGGACCAAGGATACAATCACATAGAACACGATGTCACACACCTCAGTCTGATCTGTGCCAACACCAAGAAAACCATATCGATGCCATTAGAAGAAGACAGCTAGCAGAAAGGACCACATAGGCTGCCCTACAAGATGTGAAAAGTAGTCAACAGAAGAAAAGAAGATCAGAGTTTAATGCCCTGTTGATATCGAGGTCGTTACAGACGGAGCACGAACTCGGTACGTTTCGAGGATGGGAAAAGAAATCTACCGTACATCCCGGCATCTGCCGCGAGCGATTTGTGGAAATAACAGAAAAAGTAAACCTGGAAGACCGGACGTAGATCTGAACCGTCGTCCTCCCGATTGCGAATCCAGTGTGCCAACAAATGCGCCACCTTGTTCGATAAAGTAGCCAACAACGGTAAAGCAACTGTGTCGCTGTGGATCAAACAAATAGAGAAGAGCTGGAGGGACTTCATATGAGAAACGACTTAATAATTAACAGGTGTGACTGTCCTTTAGCTATTGAGACCAGACACTTCGTAACACCCCTTACAGCAGTTAACCATACTAGGACCAGAAAATTGTCCGAAGAACGGAAGACAGAGTTCAGCAGGAAATTGAAGTGGTACTGGGCTAAAGAGAAGCTCAAGGTACTAACAAGAAGGCGGCTATCAAACCTCAACAAGAAGACCAGAAGTGGAAGACGACAACTGCAAAACCACGAGCACCATGATCCAGAGGTGCCCCAAATAAGTTAAAAAACTGCAGTTAATCTCTGGTGATAGCTGTCTCTAAGCCTCTATGCCCTGTTACAAACAGTAAATAATTGCGAAATGGATTTTCCTTAATAGAGATTTTAAGAAAATTAGTTCGCATGCGTATCTGTCAAGCAGTTTTATTAGAGTAATATTTACTGGATGATAGAGTACTCCCCGTTAGCCGTAACAATAGAAGTGTCGTCAGGTCCGGATCACTGTTCATTTACGAAATTAATTACGATGAGAAGAACGCTGCTGCTAGGTTACAAGACAATTATGGAAAAGTATTAATGAATAGAAGTGCGGGAATCCATCCCAAGGACAATGCTGGTGCAACAAGTGTAGATATAAAGGGAAAAAAAAGTGAACCTCTGCCCGGCGGATGCAAGAGTACCAAATTCCAACTGAAACCAGTCATACCGTGTGCGTATGGCGAGCAAATTTGCGTGTCTGAACCTGTATGAACCATGAGGCGTGTACAACGAATCTGAAGCACAGCACCGATAGTCGCTGGTCAGTTCAGGTCGCTTATGTGTTACAGGAAATTCATGGGTTGATTTATTCGACAGATGCGGAATCTCAGATTCCAGTACCAGTTCTCAGCAAGCAAACTATCACAAACGCATATAAGTTATGGAGCCTCTTAAGTACATAGCGTTCAGGGATGGAAAGAAAGCCAATGTGCGCTCGGGCCTCATCCGAGACCTGGAGGCGGCCTTGCCTGTGGATACCGGGGGTGTAGGGTGCTGTTGTCTGCATATCATGGCTCACGTCGGTACCAACAGGAGGCTGGCGGAGGTGGTGAAGCCTGCTACCCTCGCGCGCGGGGTGCAAGCAGAGGCAATTTGTAGAGTTGTTCCAAGAGTTGATCGGGGTCCTTTTGTTTGGAACCAAGTCGAGGGTCTCAACCAAAGGCTTCGTCGACTCTGTGACGGTCTTGGCTGCAGATTTCTAGACCTGCGTTGTCGTGGAGCTTTGTAGGACTCTTCTTGACAGGTTAGGGTGCACCACACAAAAGAAGAAACTACTCGGGTAGCAGAGTACTTGTGGAGTGCACATGAGGGTATTTTAGGTTAGGCAATAGGTTGAGGAGCTCTGATAAACACGCGGCAGTCGATATGCAGCAAGGGAAGTCAAACGGCTTTCAGAATAAAGACACTTCTCCTGTCACAGTAATATTCAGTAAACTGTCAAAGTAATCGTAATAGACTTCCCGAATATACTGCCCTCCGCGGAAGTTCTCGTTCTCAAATTATTCTTGGGACCGACAGCTGGCTGAAACTCGAATTGGAAAGCTCTGAGATATTTAGCGAATCGTGGAACGTATATCGGAAAGACAGGGTAGAGGCCGCAGGAAGGGGAGTGTTCGGTGCAGCTGACAAAAATATTGTCTCTATTGAGGTCGAAGTTGGTGTGACAGTGAAGTTATGTGGTCATGCATAACAGGTGTAGCTGAAACCAAGGTTATTGTTGGATGTTTTTACCGACCACCCGATTCTGTTGAGACAGTTCTAGGGTCATTCAAAGAAAATCTACGGCCAATAGCGCGTCAGTATCCCGATCATGCAATACTAGTTGGAGGCGACTTTGAAGTGCCGAGTATAACTGGGATGTCTATGGGTTCCAATGGTTGAAATGGCTCTGAGCACTATGGGACTTAACATCGGAGGTCATCAGTCCCCTAGACTTAGAACTACTTAAACTTAACTAACCTAAGGACATCACACACAGCCATACCCGAGGCAGGATTCGAACCTGCGACCGTAGCAGCAGCGCGGTTCCGGATTGAAGCGTCTAGAACCGCTCAGCCACAGCTCTATGGATTCATTGTGAGGAGGGGGGGCACAGACAGACAGTCATGCGAAATACTTTTGAAAACGTTTTCTGAAAACTGTCTTGAGCACAGCTAGCTCGGCAGCCCAAGCGCAATGGAAATATCTTAGATCTCGTAGCTTCAAATAGGCCGGACCTTGTCAGTATCGAAACGTGGGTTAGCGATCATAATGCCATTATAGCAACTCTGATTACGAGAGTTAATAAATCAGTCAAGAAGGCTAGCACAGCGTTTCTGCTAGACAGAACAGATAGGTAGTTATTAATATTTCGCTTAGACAGTGAAATGATATCACTTAGTTCCAGTAAGATGGATCCAGAGGAACTATTGGCAAAGTTTAAGCAGATTATAAATCGTGTTCTGGAGATTTGTGTGCCTAGTAAGTGGATAAAGGATGGAAAAGACCCATCATGGTTAAATAACGAAATTCGACGGATGCTGAGGACGCAGCGGTAGCTGCACTCTCGGTTCAAAAGGGAACGCATGAATGACGACATGCAAAGGTTAGTAGAGATTCGTGGGTCTGTGAAAAGATCTATGCGCCAAGCATATAACTACACCGTAACGCCTTAGCAAAAGATCTGCAAAGAACCCGAAAAAATTATGGTCCTATGTAAAATCGCTAAGCGGGTCTAACGCTTCCATTCAGTCCCTTGTTGACCAGTCTGGCGTTGTAGTTGAAGATATCAAAACGAAAGCTGAAGTTTTAAATTTCACGTTCAAGAAATCGTTCACACAGGAGAATCGTACAGACATACAGTCATTTGACAGTCGAACAAACTCTCGTAAGGACGACATAGTAATAAGCATACCTGGCGTAGAGAAACACCTGAAAGATTTGAAAGCAAATAAATCACCAGGTCCGGATGGAATCCCAGTTCGATTTTACCAATATTGCTCTACGGCATTCGCCTCTTACGTAGCTTGCATTTATCGCGAATTTCTTGACCAGTGCGAAGTCCCAAGCGACTGGAGCAAAGGGCAGGTGACTCCAGTATATAAGAAAGGTAAAAGAACGGACCCGCAAAATTACAGACCATTACCCCTAACTTCTGTTTGGTGCACTTCTTTGAGAATATTCTCAGTTCGAATATAATAAACTTTCTTGAGACGGAGAAGCTTATATGCACGAATCAGCATGGATTTAGAAAGCATCGCTCATGCGAAACTCAGCTTGTCCTTTTCTCACATGATATACTGAGAACAATAGATGAAGGACAACATACACAATACGTATTTCTAGATTTCCGGAAATCATTTGACATCGTGCCCCATTGCAGGCTTTTAACGAAGGTACCAGCATATGGAATAAGTTCACAGACATGTGAGTGGCTCAAAGACTTCTTAAATAATAGAACCCAGTATGTTGTCCTCGTCGGCGAGTGTTCATCAGAGACAAGAGTACTGTCAGGAGTGTTCTCTATATACATAAACGATTTGGCTGATACGATGGGCAGCAGTCTGCGGTTGTTTGCTGATGATGCCGTGGTGTACGATAAGGCGTCGAAGTTAAATGGCTGTAGGGAGATACAAGACGATTTAGCCAAAATTTCCAGTTGGTGTGATGAATGGCCGCTAGCTGTAAATATAGAAAAATGTAAGTGAATGCGGATGAGTAGGAAAAACAAACCCGTAGTCTGTGGATAGAGCATAAGTATTGTACTACTTGATACAGTCACATCATTTAAATATCTGGGTGTAACGTTGCAAAACGGTTTGAAATAGAACGAGCACGTGAGAACTGTGGTAGGGAAGGGGGATGGTCGACTTTGGTTTATTAGGAGAATTTTAGGAAAGAGTGGTTCACCTGTAAAGGGAACCGCATATAGGACGCTGGTGCGACCTATTCTTGAGTACAGCTCGAGTGTTTGGGATCGGTACCAGGTCGGACTGAAGGAAGACATCGAAGCAATTCAGAGGCGAGCTACTGGATTTGTTACCGGTGGGGTCGAACAACACGTATGTGTTGCAGAGACGCTTCGGGAACTCAGATTGGAGTCCCTGGACGGAAGGCGACTTTGTTTTCGAGAAACACTATTGAGAAAATTTGGAGAACCGTCATTTGAAGCTGACTGCCGGACAATTCTACTGCCGCCAACATACGTCGCGCGTAAGGGCAACGAAGATAAGATTCGAGAAATTAGGGCTCATACTGAGGCATACAGACAGTCGTTTTTCACTCTTTCTATTTGCGAGTGGGTCGGGAAAGGAAATGACAAGTAGTTGCACAGGGTAATCTCCGCCTCGCACTGTACGGTGGCTTGCGGAGTATCTATGTAGATGTAGATGTAGTTCGAGATATAGATGTACATTTGAGCTTTACAAGAAAACAGGAATGTATGAGCCATTCATCCCACACTCCATCCATAAATTGAACAGAACCTACACTAGATATCATTCAAAAGTGAAAGGTATCCAGGGTCACAGTTTTCACTGCTGTTCTGCATAAACGATTTGGTCAGTCAAAGAAAACGCCAAAAAATAACTGGAAATCACTATGACAACAATAGAATAAAACGTTCTTAGGGATCATTTAAAAAACAGGTCGATCAGCGTCATAGATTTTTCGTAAAAACTTCGTGATAAAATCATAAGAAGTGTTCCATATTGATATGTAATCTAAGTTGTAGTAACCAAATAATACACAAAACTGATAACCTCTGAACATTAAGCTTCTAGGACTCCATAAGACACGGAGCACTGGTCTGCACCACACAAACTAGAAATACAAGAAGAGACTCAGTTAGCGCTTATTCGCACTTATAAAATAGCTGAAGTTTATTTAATATAATTTTTTTAAGCACGGTTACGTGGAACTTGAAGATTTCATCTTCTTCAGCAAGTAGTTTTTCTCTTTTCCGTATTTATAAAATTCCATGCTAGTCGGCTCGTAGTTAAGAAGGAATTGTCTTATCAGATCGCGCTATAAAAACGAGAAGCGCCCGATTCTTTCTCGTGGCGCTGCTTAAATAGCAGAGAGAGGGTTGGTATTTTCTCAAATGACACCGCTAGATGCAGAAAGTCTTTGAATCATCGATACGGATATGCAATATGCAGTGCCATCTGTAAGACGACTTTGTCAATATAAAGTTGTTGATACAAATGAAACTAACTGAGGCTGCATTTACATGTTCCGCTAACAGATGGCATTACTTCAGTAGGCCTACTTGTGCCAAGCTTGTAACATTATTTTGCAGAATCAGGACTAAATTGGGTCTTGTCGGGATGTCGGGACAAGAAGGTCCATAATGGTGACGGTCCCGATAAATTGGACGGACGGCAATTTTATTCCGACCTCTAATGCCCGCCCGCACTGATACAGTTGGCGGTTAATCTGACATGTGAGCGCACACGCGCGACGATCCACACACTGTGCCGTCACACGTGTTAGTAGTGGGATGCACCATAATTATCAATATTTGTAATACAGTAGCCACAAAGAGTAGTATAATGATTGTAGAATAGATAAATCACAAGTTTATCACTTGTAGCAAGGATCTATGGTCTCATGAAGTCGAACAAGTGTATTAGAGATGTTTAACATCGTGTGTAGTATCGAAGGACAACCGCCTGTGGCAGATCACAGTCGTACATGACATGAGCTTCGGTGGACTGGATATACTACTGTGTGGTGTTGACTGGATATACTACTGTGTGATGATGCGTCCCATGGGCTAGCTACGTAATCGGGTTGGACTGTCGTTTTCCTTTATCGACGCTGCCGTAGTTCTCGTATTCGCTCGTACTGGGCTTTATAGGCTATTTGGATACCATCGACGCGAGCTTTCATCTGAATTGCGGGTTATAAGAGACAACATCTTTGATTATTTTGTAATTTTCAGTTCAATTGGCCTACAAATTTTCACCTACATCCTAGCGCATGTTTTACTGTCTTAACTTTGATCCTAGGAGTGCACCGCAAACTCTTCACAATGGCACACTATCCTAGCTAAATGAGTTTTCACGCTGCACTTTTATTTTGGGTCATTAGTCTTCTGACTGGTTTGATGCGACCCACCACTAATTACTCTCCTGTGCCAACCTTTTTATGTCAGAGTAGCACTGCAGCCTACTTCCTCGGTGTTTTGCTGGCTCACAGGATTCCAATCTCTTGTCTTACTCTAACATTTTTACCCTCGACAGCTCCCTTTAGTTCCGTGGAAGTTATTCTTAACAGATGTCCTATCATCGTGGCCCTTCTTCTTGTCAATGTTTTCATTATATTCCATTCTTCGCCGATTCTGCGGTGAACCTCCTCATTTCTGACGTTGTTAGCCCAGCTAATTTTCAACATTCGTCTTCAACACCACATTCTAACACTTCGATTCTCTTCTGTTCCGATTTTTCCCAGTCGATGCTTCGCTACCATACAATGCTGTGCTCCAAACGCACACTGTCACAAATTACTTCCACAAATTAAGGTCTATGTTTGACATTTTAAAGAACATAGCTCTTATTATAGGAAACAGAGATCTATAATTATTATAAGGAAACTGGAAGCAGTCTTGATCGCATAAATTTTTTAATGTGGCGATCGGTTTTTATCTTACTATAAGATTGTCTTCAGACCATAGATGTATGCCGGAGGCGTTGGCGCTTAGCAACCCTCTTGCTTATGGCTGGTGGTGTACTGCCTGTGCTTGACACTAGTAGACATCTCTCAGTCAGGAATGTCCTCTTCACCAGCGTCAGTTTGCTTCTTATTTCATCCTTGCTCCGTTCGTCATGGGTTCTTTTGTTGTCTAGGTAGCAGAATTCCTTAACTTCCTCTACTTCGCCATCCTCAGTTCTGATGTTAATTTTCTCGCTGTCCTCATTTCTGCTACTTCTCAATACTTTCTTCTATTTACTCTCAATGCATATTCTATACTTATTAGACTGTTCACTCCATTCCTGTAATTCCTTTTCACTTTGACTGAGAATAGCAATACCATCAGGGAATCTTATCACTGATATCATTTTACCTTGAATTTTAATCCCACTCTTGAACCTAACCTTTCTTTTATTTCTCTCATTGCTTATTCGATGTATAGACTGAGCAGAAGGTTTGAAAGACCACATAGCTATCTTATTATAAATTTACGCATAGTTAATTCGTAGCAACCATACGCATTCACCTACGCTGGTACGTGATGTCACAGGCAAAAAAAAAAAAAAAAAAAAAAAGAAAAAGAAAAATGCTGCGTGAATACACGTACAGGCATGGTCTATCAGTTGTAGGTTCAACAATTTTTTACGCATTACTAGTCCCGTTGTCATTAGTGGTTAAAATCTGACACTGTTTTGTCACATACGAAAGTTCGACCAACGAGAGAAAAGACGTTTTAACGTCAGAATAACAGATGAACCAATTCTAAAACAATTGGCCGTACGGGGGCGTTTTGAAAGCATCCATTTCTTGCAATAACACTTTCTGTGAACAAGTCTGTCTCGAACGTTAAAGAAGCCACAATCTTTGACAATATTCCAATAAGCTGCAGCTGTTATGCGGGTTTTTACCAGTGTGATAGTGCGAGTCAAAAAGTATCGAGAATCCGGCAGCTGATCGAGGTTAATTAATGTAATGAGCTAAGAAACATGTGACACTTAAAAAAAGTGCAGTAAAGAGATGAGGTGTTAGGTTGGGAGACTTCGAAAGGTATCTTCAACAATCTGACTGGAAACGTTTTCTTTCTTTGCGCACAATGTCAAACTCCATTAGCGAAGGATGAACGCTGTGACGTCCGTGTGACTGTTAGTGCATGTATGTGATGAGTAAGTATAGATTTTAGTGTTGTATTTGTGTTGCTGAAAGAAACGAGGAGGGCGTGTTTGAAATTCCGTAGTGACACATAGTTATCTAACCTTGAAAACTGCCCACTAGGACGACTAACCGAATGTCTGCCGCGAGACGGATCACCGATATTAGAACCACATTCCTTCTCACTCTATGACTCACTACGGAGATACCTTGCATTCAGCTCAGAATACTGGAGCTGTGTCTGGTGATCAGGAACCTTACGTCATCACCTGACTTCATGTTGATATGTTCTTCCACACAAGCATTCGATCATGCTACAACCGGACAGAACTACTCACACTACGTGTTAAGCGATCTTGGCTATGGAAGTGTGTTTGTCACAGGAAGAAACGGTCTCTGTCTTACGTAAGTGAATATGGAAGTAATGGCCTGAAGCTATCTGCAGCTACCAACAAGTCCGCTTAAGAGTGGGAGAATCCAGATGGGATACGTGGCGCTTTTGCAGGCGAGCACTGAGTTTCCCCAGAGCTCGACCTCGTACGTTGGTTCAAGGCGAGTTGGCAGCGCGCCGCACCCACAGATGCAGCAAACAACCTGGATTCTCGCTGGCAGCTTGCAGTCACATATCGCCTGCTTTCCCCAAAGCGAGCAAACAGTCTCCTCGCGAGCACATGGTCGCGACGCGAGCGGGATTCGAATACTCTCCCCGACATGAGAACGACCTGCTTGGGAATTTCCGTCCGCTTAACAACGTCGCGGCTCACTGTACAACGTAGTTATCGCCTTTAGTAGTATCTCCCGAACTGGCATCCACAAGCTAGTAATACTGTCTACACATTTACGATTCAGCTCGTTTACTCTAAAGCTACATCTGTACTCTTCAATTATACGAGGGTTGAAACTTTAATAGTGACAACTATTTATTTACAGCTCGTACAAAAGAGATACGTGTTTCAAAGTTTTACTGACCTTCAAAGTAGTCACCAGCACTGTGTATAACTCGTTGCCAGCGATGTGGAAGTCGTAGAATACTCTTAGTAGCGCCAGTTGTTCAAATGGTTGAAATGGCTCTGAGCACTATGCGACTTAACTTCTGAGGTCATCAATCGCCTAGAACTTAGAACTAATTAAACCTAACTAACCTAAGGACATCACACACATCCACGCCCGAGGCAGGATTCGAACCTGCGACCGAGCGGTCGCTCGGCTCCAGACTGTAGCGCCTAGAACCGCACGGGTGCCAGTTGTGTTGACAGTTCGAGCGGCGCGGTCTATTGCCCGGCGAATTTGTAGCAGTTCTGAAGCGAATGCCGTGAAGAGGTTCCTTCGATTTAGAAATCGAGTTGAAATTACGAGGGCTTAAGTCAGGGGAGTGCAGTAGGTGGTACAGCACTTAGCAGCCCCATTGGTCAAACAAATCAGTAACAGCTTACATTGTACGTGCTTGAACATTGTCCAGCAAAACGATGGTCAGGTCCTGCAGAAAGTGTCATCACTTCTGTCTCTATGCTGTTCAGTTTTGGAACACAACCTACAACCAACTCACGGCGGACTGCTCGAGTAGGCCAACGATTTCGGGGAATTTCTTGCATCAAGGGTTGCACATTTTAATTCTTCCTGCAATTCATAACACTTTTCAAACGATGAGTTCGCCTTGTACATTACCGGATCAAAAGTATCCCGATGTACACTATATGATCAAAAGTATCCGGACACCTGGCTGAAAAGGACTTACAAGTTCGTGGCGCCCTCCAACGGTAATGCTGGAATTCAATATGGTTTTAACCCACCCTTAGCCCTGATGACAGCTTCCACTCTCGCAGGCATACGTTCAATCAGGTGCTGGAAGGTTTCTTAGGGAATGGCAGCCCATTCTTCACGGAGTGCTGCACTGAGGAGAGGTATTGATGTCGGACGGTGAGGCCTGGCACGAAGTCGGCGTTGCAAAACATCCCAAGGTGTTCTATAGGAGTCAGGTCAGGATTGTGCGCAGGCTAATCCATTGCAGGGATGTAACTGTCGTGTAAACACTCCTCCACAGGCCGTGCATTATAAACAGGTGCTTGATCGTGTTGAAAGATGCAATCGCCATCCCCGAATTGATCTTCAACAGTTGGAAGCAAGGATGTGCCTAATACATCAATGTTGTCCTGTGCAGTGGTAGTGCCACGCAAAACAAGGGGTGCAAGCCCCCTCCACGAAAAACACCACCGCCTAGGAATTTTAGTATTGGCACTACACACACTGGCAGATGACGTTCACTGGGCATTCGCCATACCCATGCCCTGCCATCGGATCGACACTTTATGTACCATGATTCGTCACTCCACACGTTTTTCCACTGTTTAATCGTCCAATGTTTACGCTCCTTACACCAAGCGAGGAATCGTTTGGCATTTACCGGCGTGATGTGAGGCTTATGAGCAGCCACTCGACCATGAAATCCAAGTTTTCTCACCTCCCAGATAACTTTCATAGTACTTGCAGTAGATCCTGATGCAGTTTGGAATTCCTTTGTGATCACACGTCCCTCTTCAAGTGTAGGCAGTCTCTGTCAGTCAACAGACGAGGTCAGCCTGTACGCTTTTGTGCTGTACGTGTCCCTTCACGTTTCCACTTTACCATCACATCGGAAACAGTGGTCCTACGGATGTTTAGGAGTGTGGAAATCTCGCGTACAGGCGTATGATGCAAGTGACACCCAATCACTTGACCACGTTCGAAGTCCGTGAGTTCGGCGGAGCGCCCCATTCTGCTCTCTCATGATGTCTAATGACTACTGAGGTCGCTGATATGGATTACCTGGCAGTAGGTGGCAGCACAATGCATCTAATATGAAAAACCTATGTTTTGGGGGTGTCCGGATACCTTTGATCCCATAGTGTACATTAATATAAGAGTATGTCCACCCTTCCCCTTTACGACGGCTTGAACTCTGCTGGAGATGCTTTCATTTGTGTGTCCGAACGTTTGTAGAGGAACGACAGCCCGTTATTCCTCAGGAGCCGAAACTAGACAAGGCAGTGATGTTGTACACTGCGTTAGGCAGCGAAGTCGACGTTCTAGATCATCCCAGAGGTGTTCCATTGTGTTCAGGTGGAGCCTGGGCAGGCCTGTCCTTTTCACGAATGTGACCGTCCAGAAACCATTGCTGCTTTATGATACGGTGCACTGTCATGTTGATAGAAACAATCTTCGTTCTGAATTGCTCCTCTGCTGTACGCCCAATGCACGTAAGACTGCCGGATATTGTACGCTTATAGGAAATAATAAGGATTAAAATTTTTCATAATTTCAACTATATTCAATGGACAACAGTCCATAATAGCGAGAAAAAAAGAATAAAAAAAACATGGTCGCATAGGATAACTGTTTTCTAGGATCTGAAATTGACTAAGAACGTTTAGATGATTACAGATCGAAATTAGGAGCGCTGCATTACAATGACATGCCATATGGTTGTAGGTCGGGTACTAAGAGACGACATGGTCTCTGCTAACAAAACACATCAACTCCAAAAAAATCGCCGATAGTCCATTTTTCGCGAGACGAAACCGTAGTTAGTGATGATTACAAACATATCTTGCGATGTGTAATACTCTATTATCCAGGGTAGAAAAAAATGTTCAAATGTGTGTGAAATCTTACGGGACTTAACTGCGAAGGTCATCAGTCCCTAAGCTTACACGCTACTTAACCTAAATTATCCTATGGACAAACACACACCCATGCCCGAAGGAGGACTCGAACCTCCGTCGGCATCAGCCGCTCTATCCAGGGTAGAGGACCGCCGCGGTAACTGCCCGTCTCCGTTATGGAAAAGGTATCAGCGACCTGCATGTTGTTAGGCGCAGCGCTTTTGCTGTGTCCGGAGCTGGAAATTTTTTTTAACAGCACACGTAATTGCCCCACGAACAGTATTGTGATACTCGTTGCACAATCCAGCTTTACAGCGAACTGAGCATCCCGCTTCCGACTCGGCGTCACAATAAACTATCATCCGCATCAGTTTTTATTGTTTGCTAGGCAGATATTTCGTAATCTGCACTGACGGCAATAAAAAATTATAAATCATGACATACCAGTCCGATAATTATCAAATTTTGTGGAGATGTTCATTACATAAGGGGTATTAAGTGATTCAATTTGCATTTCATTCGAAACTGATGTCCATCATAAATATTGGTGGTAGATGACTCTTGTACGTAGGAAGGCTGAAAGAACGGACCCGCGAAATTGCGGACCAGTTCCTTAACATCGGTTTGCTGCAGAATTCTAGAACATATTCTGAGTTCGAATATAATAAATTTCCTATAGAGCGAAAAGCTTATGCCCGCGAGTCAGCATGCTTTTAGAAAGCATCGCTCGTGTGAAACCCAGCTTGTTCTTTTCTCACATGATATACTGTGAACAATGGATGAGGGGCAGCAGGCCGATTCCATATTTCTAGATACCCGAGAAATATTTGACACGGTGCCCGACTGCAGACTTATAACGAGGGTGCAAGCATCCGAGATAGGTTCCAAATATGTGAGTGGCCCGAAGACTTGTTAAGTAATAGAACCCAGTATATTCTCCTCGACGGCGAGTGTTCGTCAGAGTCAGGAATGGCCCAGGGAAGTGTGACAGGGCGGATATTATTTTCTACATACACAAATGAGTTGGTGGAAAGTGTTGGCATCAATCTGCGGTTGTTTGCTGAGATGCTGTGGTGTATGGAAATGTGTCGAAGTTGAGTAACTGTACGAGGATACGAGATGACTTAGACAAAATTCCTAGTTGGTTTGATGAATGGCCACCAGCTCTAATTATAGAAAAAAATGTAATGTAATGCGTATGAGTAGGAAAAACAAACCCTTAGTCTGCGGATACAGCATTAGTACCGTCTTGTTTGATAAAGTCCCGTCGGTTAAACATCTGGGCGTGACGTTGCAAAGCGGTGCGAAATACAAGGAGCATGAGAGGATTGTGGCAAGGGAAACATAAAAGTCGTGCGCGTAAAAAAACAATTGTGTTTTTTGCACGTTAAATACGAATGACGCCAGGTTTTTAAAGCAAGTTTTCAATTTCATCGTACGAATGCAATTTTTATTTATCTGAATTACTTTAACCCGTTCTCGTACATTCAATCCACGTAAGAATGATTTTTACGTGCAACACTTCCCTCGACTTTAAACCATCGTTTCTCGACGACGGATAATGATCACTGGATAAAAAAGATTTCATTTTGAGTTTATCCATTTAACTAACTTAGTGCAAAATTTGATCCGATTCGCACAAAACTAAAGTATAGAAGTGGTGCACTACAAAAACCTCCCAGAAAAACGTTTTGCACGTACCATCCAAACGGTACATATGCAAATGGGGCAATTAGCTGAACATTAATTTCAGCCAAATTAACATCTTTTGAAAAAGAAATTAATCGATTCGCAGAATCGGCAGCTCTGAGCGGCAGCTCTGAGCGGCAGCTCCGGTTCGTCGTTCAAACTCTACTCAATACACTGCAACATAGCTACAGCAAGACAAATGATTGAATGGCTATACAAATGGCCGCTGGTTTGAATTAAATCAAAACTGAAACTTCCTGGCTGATTAAAACTGGGTGCCCGACCGAGACTCGACTCGGTCGGGCACACAGTTTTAATCTGCCAGGAAGTTTCATATCAGCGCACACTCCACTGCAGAGTGAAAATCTCATTCTGTAAATCAAAACTGTTTATCAAGTTCCTAGCCCAAATACAAACCAAGCGCCTGCGTGACCTTCTCAAACAAGAATTTTGTATTTTCTTTAGCATTTGGTCCAAGACATTGTAACGCAAAAAGTATAGGATTTTAAAGACATTCTTTTCAAACTCTGAGAATTACGTACGTCATGCAGTTTATTTAAGAACCTTTACAGCAACAAACTCTAATACGTTGACACTGTCGTAATTCACACGACATAAAATCGAAGAGACCGCTCACCACTATCAGTATTTTACTGAGCGCTACCTTCATGATTACAGGTCTGCAGATTACAATTGTGCAATGAGGCAATGCTGATTCATTCAGTCGTCTCCAACTATATTTGGTGAGTCAGTCTTCCTGGTTCTTTTTTTGTTGGTGGAGAGTCTTTCCCTTCTATCTGCCAGTATCTACTAAACTTCCTGTGGTCTGCCGGATCTACCTGTGGATTCACGAATCGTTTCGGATTTGTTGCTGACAGCAAATACCGCCAGCCTTTATTGACTAGGCACTTTTCCTGGCGGAATTGTTATCTGTCAGACCGCACACTCGTCCACGTAGACAGGCCAACGCAGAAACAACTGAAAAGTAAGACATCCTGAGTTAAAATGTAGCTTTCCAGAATTCCTTTCAAATTTTCGAGAACTTTTGATTTTCATACTTCTTCCTTCTCGGAAGATTATCTCTGAAACTTGGAAATTGATGTGCGTAAATTCCTCTTTCCGATAAACGCATCTCTCAGGGTTTTAGGAATGTACACGGTAAGATTATGTTTATTTGAAATTTTCATGATTAATTTCAAAATTAATAATTTGATAAAGGAGAGCTGCTATATTAGTAATGTTGATAATATCTTATTAATTGTTGTATGAAATCAATTTGCTGGTTTGCAGGCAGTTTCCATAGGAGAAATCGTGAATAATGTCACCTACTGTTACTTCATCTCCTTTACAATACGAATTACCTCAAACGTGTATTCAGTGGAGATGGCTTGGGAATGGTCCACGATTAAATGTCATGTGAATTACGGAAATTATAAACTTCTTATTCACCTTGATTGAACAGAACAACGGCTTCGACGGAATGTTCGATTGTATTTTTCCTTAAAATTTCGTTTCTTTGTGTATTGATAACTGATATTCATTTCCCATAGACGCCTTGTTCTACTACACAATGTAGTCTTGAGGTCTGATGACGGCAATGAGATGTTTTTAACCCTTTCATGGATGATGGAATACGTATGTCCCATTAAAGTAATACGCAGTTCAAATGGTTCAAATGGCTCTGAGCACTATGGGACTTACCTGATGAGGTCATCAGTCCCCTAGAACTTAGAACTACTTAAATCTAACTATTCTAAGGACATCACACACATCCATGCCCGATGCAGGATTCGAACCTGCGACCGTAGCGGTCGCGCGGTTCCAGACTGTAGCGCCTAGAACAGCTCGGTCACCTCGGCCGGCTAATACGCAGTTTTGAGCGTTGAAGTATCTATATCTCAACTGCCTAATGCTAGCATGTAGTGAGCTGATTTCAAAACTTTGAGAAATATACTAAGAACCACGGGATGGATGCACAGAAGGCTGTGAGCTATTCCAAAAATGTCTGAAGTTTTCTTATACATAACAGAGATAGATTTGTAACATTACTACCTATATTAGTAATCCTGCTGGTTTGTACATAGCTTGTATGTAGTGGGACGTGTATCCTCAGAAAACTTCACAGAAATTAGAAAACATTGCTCTATGTGGTATGTCAAAGCCACCTCCAAAAGTTATTTGAAAACTTATGTGCGATATTTCATGTTTTTCATTGTTACGAGGGCAAATGTGTTTTCGTATTGATCTGTTAACATTTTTCCATTATTTCCATTCTGATAAAATCATTGTAAAGCTAAAAAATTCATTACGAAAATCATAGGTTCACATGACGTGACTCTAGCTAGGTTCGTGGGATTTTCAAAGTCGATAAGCTTAAAATGCTTTTGGTAGTGAATGTGTACTATTTATCACAAAAGAAGACAGTTTTTGACATTTTGTTCTTCAAATATAAATTTGAATATGAAAGGATTAAATGTGCCGTTTCGAGTGGCGGTCTTTGCGAACAAGTGATACGTCATCTATCCCATTACTTTTAATGTTAGCATGTCCCTTGATCGGCATAAATTTTATTTTCTTCCAGAGATTTTCCATTTCCTCGACAGCTTTCATAATAACAATTACCAGTGGATTCGTTTTCTTGAGGAGGACTGGTGTCTAGGTTTCTTCGACTGAGTTTCTACAGGCTGTCAATATCAAAATGTTTTGTTCTGTGAGAGTCTGCAAGTAATCTAAAGCTGTAAGCGTAGCTGTGGTTTCGGCAGAAAAACTAGAAGTTTCAATGCGAAGCGAAATCAGTTCCGTGTAAACTGTGCGCAACCCACTCTGCCGTTACCTGTGGTTTTGGAGCCGCTATAGACACGGTGAGTCACAGAAGACATAACACCCATTTTATTTCGTGAACAGTTCTAGATATCGAGACGACGTTTTGGCAATTGATAGTACTCTAAGGGACGTGCAATTTGGTATGTGATAAAGAGTCTTGACCCTTTCATCGATCGAGACAATGAAGCTAGTATAATTTTTTTAAATAGAATGATACACTTCTTTTAAAGGCATCCGAAAGTGCTTGAAATGACGAGTGCAGTCATATAATTCTTGTTAATGTTGAGGTCGAAAGTCTTAGAAAAAGAATCTGAGAAAACTGAAAGACAAGCCTGTCGATTCGGCTGATGCGTTGTAAATACGCTCACGCCAGGCAATGTCGTAGTATGAAACCTTTTGACGTCTACTCGTCTGCACTGTAGAACTAACAGGAACTGTGTCTTCTATCGGCAGCTAACTTTACCTTCAACATTCCTTGCATGTAGACAAGTACACCAGTGAAGAGAAGTTAGGCATGCTACTATTCTACGTATAATAGTAGCATGTTTATGGTGGCATGAGACGTATTGTGGGATCTGCAGAGGAGTGTCATTCGCATCAAGCATCAACATAAACTTCACACTTAATGTCACTACAACAGGCACTCGGAGGACGTGATTTCGAAAGTCGCACAGAATTTTTTTGATTTGCTCTGCATCGCTTGCGACACGACTGTACGTCTTTCCAGTGTGTGCTCTTTACTTACGAAGAAACGTTTGCAAACGACGGTAATGTAAATTTATGTAACACGCACTATTGGGCTTTGTCAGGTAGAACAACAACGACCGTGAAGCGTAAACCAATGTGTGGCATCATACGAAATTCAGTTGTGCTTACTTCACCTAAGTGATGTTAGACAGAAATACGTATGCAAACTTTCTTTGAACATTCTATCTGTTCTTCTAGAAGAGCTGCTATTGAATAAACGACAGCGTATGTGGTTTCAGCACAAGTGCTCGTCTCACTCTTAACGTGTTGCAACGGAAATACTGACTGAAAATGTTTCTGACCGTTCGATAGGATGGAACGTTGCAGTACGAACAAACAAGCAACGGCACGTCGTCGTTATTTCCTTCATCTATCTCTCTGACACGATACAAATGTGCCTTGACGTCGATGGTAAAAAACTTGAGAACATACTTAAGTAAAGTGTAAACCTACGTTTCCGTTAAGAAAACTATTTATTTTGCAGTTGACAAGTCGTCGTCATTTTGAGTAAACTGTCTGGTTCATTTAAACTGCATTTTGTGTAGTTACAATTTCGAATAGCATTTATAGACACATTTGTCCGAGAGCATGTGGTTTACTTTAAGAAGTATTCAGGCGTCTCCGGGCAAAGGCAGGTCAGGAACTTTTTTTTTTTTCAATCTAAAGAAGTTAATATAGTAGCTTCCTTTCCCCCTCGGAGAGGAATGTTTATCGTTATGGAGTCTGAATCACCGACGTTTCTAGTTCGGCTTTGGCAAATAATCAGCAGCGGGGAGGGTTTTAATGGAAAACTGCCTGACGAAACTAGATGTTTCCACAAAAACGCGGAAACGTACAAACATTTGAAGTAGTTCTGAGGTGTCAGAAGCTAGCCTATGTCATATTTCCATTCACAAAAATCATAGCTAACCCTCTATCTACATCGCACAGAACATGGGGATTTATCATAACAACATAGGCTTTCTTGCTGCATATAACGACGGGGCCTCGCGTGAGACCTCTGCTTGGCTGAGTTTCAACATCAAAGTTAATAAGAATAATATCATTGCACTCTTCATTTCAAACGCTTGTGGATGCCGTTAAGAAAAGCATATCATTCTATTTCAAAAATCAGGAATGGGGGAAAGAAATAAAGTAGAAGGAGAATGGGTAGCTTTGAGGGATGAAGTAGGGATCAAGTAGAGGATCAAGTAGGTAAAAAGACGAGGGCTAACATAAATCCTTGGGTAACAGAAGAGATATTGAATTTAATTGATGAAAGGAGAAAATACAAAAATGCAGCAAGTGAAGCAGGCAAAAAGGAATACAAACGTCTCAAAAATGAAATCGACAGGAAGTGCAAAATGGCTAAGCAGGGATGGCTAGAGGACAAATGTAAGGATGTAGAAGCTTATCTCACTAGGGATAAGATAGATACTGCCTACAGGAAAATTAAAGAGACCTTTGGAGAAAAGAGAACCATTTGTATGAATATCAAGAGCTCAGATGGAAACCCACTTGTAAGCAAAGAAGGGAAAGCAGAAAGGAGGAAAGAGCATATAGAGGGTCTATACAAGGGCGATGTACTTGAGGACAATATTATGGAAATGGAAGAGGATGTGCATGAAGATGAAATGGGAGATATGATACTGCGTGAAGAGTTTGACAGAGTACTGAAAGACCTGAGCCGAAACAAGGCCCCGGGAGTAGACATTTCATTAGAACTACTGACGGCCTTGGGAGAGCCAGTCCTGACAAAACTCTACCATCTGGTGAGCAAGATGTAAGAGACAGGCGAAATACCCTCAGACTTCAAGAAGAATACAATAATTCCAATCCCAAAGAAAGCAGATGTTGACAGATGTGAAAATCACCGAACTATCAGTTTAGTAAGCCACGGCTGCAAAATACTAACACGAATTCTTTACAGACGAATGGAAAAACTGGTAGAAGCCGACCTCCGGGAAGATCAGTTTGGATTCCGGGGAAATGTTGTAACACGTGAGGCAATACTTACCCTACGACTTATCTTAGAAGATAGATCAAGGAAAGGTAAACGTATGTTTCTAGCATTTGTAGACTTAGAGAAAGCTTTTGACAATGTTGACTGGAATACTCTCTTGCATATTCTGAAGGTGGCAGGGGTAAAATACAGGGAGCGAAAGGCTATTTACAATTTGTACAGAAACCAGATGGCAGTTATAAGAGTCGAGGGACATGAAACGGAAGCAGTGGTTGGGAAGGGAGTGAGACAGGGTTGTAGCCTCTCCCCGATGTTATTCAGTCTGTATATTGAGCAAGCAGTAAAGGAAACAAAAGATAAATTCGGAGAAGAAATAAAAACTTTGAGGTTCGCTGATGACATTGCAATTCTGTCAGAGACAGAAAAGGACTTGGAAGAGCAGTTGAACGGAATGGAGATTGTCTTGGAAGGAGGATATAAGATGAACATCAACAAAAGCAAAACGAGGATAATGGAATGTAGTCGAATTAATTCGGGTGATGCTGAGGGAATTAGATTAGGAAATGAGACGCTTAAAATAGTAAAGGAGTTTTGCTATTTGGGGAGCAAAATAACTGATGATGATCGAAGTAGAGAGGATATAAAATGTAGATTGGCAATGGCAAGGAAAGCGTTTCTGAAGAAGAGAAATTTGTTAGCATCGAGTATAGATTTAGGTGTCAGGAAGTCGTTTCTGAAAGTATTTGAATGGAGTGTAGCCATGTATGGAAGTGAAACATGAACGATAAGTAGTTTGGACATGCAGAGAATAGAAGCTTTCGAAATGTGGTTCTACAGAAGAATGCTGAAGATTAGATGGGTAGATCACATAACTAATGAAGAGGTATTGAACAGAATTGGGGAGAAGAGGAGTTTCTGGCACAACTTGACTAGAAGAAAGGATCGGTTGGTAGGACTTGTTCTGAAGCATCAAGGGATCACCAATTTAATATTGGAGGGCAGCGTGGAGGGTAAAAATCGTAGAGGGAGACCAAGAGATGAATACAGTAAGCAGATTCAGAAGGATGCAGGTTGCAGTAGGTACTGGGAAATGAAGAAACTTGCACAGTATAGAGTAGCATGGAGAGCTGCATCAAGCCAGTGTCAGGACTGAAAACCACAACAACAACAAGTTGGTTCAATATCTCGATCGATACAAGAGTTACGGCATTTTATCACAAACCAAAGTACACGCCCAGATATACCTGCTGCTACTAGAATTGACTTGTGCCGGCGCCCATCTTCTACAACATTGGGTATGCTGTGGTGAGGCCGGGCAGTGCCTCAGGAGGGACCAGCTGGTGGGCAGTCCCTCCCCGCCCACAGCTTGGCACAGCGCCGGCCGCTGCAGGGTTAACGGGACGCCGCCTCGGCACCCGCTATCGTACAACCAGCTGAGCCAACAACACTGGCGCCGTACGGACTGCTGGCCGATCACTCTCGCGTTGTACTATGCCTATACCGGCAGGCTCCCACGCGATCCCGTCGGTAGCATCGTCTTAATTTCTAGTACAGGTGCACGGTACTCCGATGTGTAAAGCCCCCCCCCCCCCCCCTGTTTTTACATGAGCGACTTTCTGGCCAACATCGGCTCCTCGTATTGGGTGCTCCTAACATGCCTCCGTGCGTACCTGCCGCCAACCACGTCGCGAAATGGTCGGAGACGTCAATGATTAACTGAATGTGGAGTTCTAAACTCTGCAGATCGCTCATCCGCTGCAGCAGGAAATTTGGCGTCATCGGAAGTTGAACGTATCCCAATTCATGGGCCGGAACCGCGCTTCTGCTACGGTCGCAGATTCGAATCCTGCCTCGGGCATGGATGTGCGTGGTTTCCTTAGGTTAGTTATGTTTAGGGGACTGATAACCTCAGATGTTAAGTCGCATAGTGCTTAGAGCCGTCCCTGTGTGCTATGAACGTGTTTACGCGCGCCACCAGTCCTTCTACCTGGTACTCTGAACGTGTCTACGCCTAGACACGTTCATAGCACACAGGGACAGGTACAAAAGAGCGCGCGTTAACACGTCCAGAGCAGTTAAAGGGTTAAAAGCAAATATCCGATAATGTTGCCGGAATGCGTAATGAGGTCCTGTGAATGCAAGGTATGATCGGCCTGCAGCATCTGTCAAATGGTAAACATGCTGGAAGCGTCGTTCTGCATCCTATAACCACATACACAGTCCGTTTTTGATTCACAAGCCGTGAAACGCGTCTCCAGTCCCTCTCAGTCGGGATCTTTTTCCGGCGACAATTCTGATGTGTTTCACGGTCCTATGAGTTACACCATTGCTTGTGACATGCGTAATGTGGCCCAGTGACTAGAAGGCAGGATCAAGCCTGTACAATTCGTCAGATGGTAAACATGATTGAAGCGTCATTCGACATCTAGCGACCGCATACACGTTACTGTGTATGGATGCAGAAGGACGTAGGATGCAGAACGACGCTGCATGTTTACCATTTGAAGATTGTACAGGCCGGGTCCTTCCCTGTATTCTGTAGACCACAATGCGGCAAGGTTATTGGATGTTATGTTTTTAATACATGACGGGAGCATATATTTGTCTCGACTATCTTCATTGCACATGAGGGCAATTTATTTTTGGGAGTGTTTTATCATCGATATCCATAACTTGTTTATCAATATTTATCGGCCAATCTGAAGAAGCCTTGAATTAGGTGAATACCCTTTCACTGGTTACTAAATGGACAGTACTTTCGACGTCGCAACCAAGACTGTTTTTTCCTCTTCATCGGAAGTTAAGCTATTTCACCACCCTCACTCCTATTATAGCGATGGATTTTGTGCTTCTTCATTTCTTATTTTGTTGTTTGCTTTGTCTCTGTGACGCACTGCAAAGGTTGCACAAGGATGTAATATCTTTCCTTATAGCGATCTCCTATAAGAGTGATCAAATTTCTGAAAGCAAAACCGTATTTACGCTTTAGAATACCTGAACAAAGGAAAGCCTACACTGTGCATAAATATAACGTAAATAGATAAAAGGTTTGTTTTTAATTGTGGCCATACCGCCTAAGTTCAGGAACCGTGACTGTGTGGGATAATTATTTGCATTTGTCTGTTACGAGTCATTTATTGGTTTTATGTTTAATTCAACACACTCCAACGCGTTTCAAGCATGTTTTGCTGACGATCAAGCTTTTACGCAGATATGCGTATGTGTCACTTACAGACCGTCAGTCTGAATTAACTTAGAGCTGTTTTCGTTCCTATTAAGCCGTTGGAGAGGCTACTGTGATATTTGGAGGAGGGGGAGACAGGGGAGGCAGTGGGTGTTCAGAAACCAATGTCCGTTACTGTCTTCTCCTGGTGTGGATTTGTGCCTCATTGCTGTATACACAGCCTGTTGGGGATGCAGATGATTTTGCTTTAGTTGTTGTGGGGTGATATTTGTGTTCAAAAAGGCTCTGAGCACTATGGGACTTAACTTCTAAGGTCATCAGTCCCCTAGAACTTAGAACTACTTAAACCTAACTAACCTAAGGACACCACACACATCCATTCCCGAGGCAGGATTCGAACCTGCGACCGTAGTGGTCACGCGGTTCCAGACAGTAGCGCCTAGAACCGCTCGGCCACCCAGGTCGGCTATATTTGTGTGATATATTTATTTTTATGTCAGTAGTTCACCTACTGTTTGGCACCCCACAGCTTCATCGGGATCATTACTAAGCCGGCGGATCTGTTCGTTCAAAACTGCATATTGCACTGCTTAATTTACCGCAATTTTTGACGTATTTTCACTCAAAAAACGTTTTTCCGTAGATGTAAACTGTGTATCTTAATCACAGTATGGTGGCCTTGCAGCCTGTGGATGAGCATCAACTATCGTTTCTTTCCAGCGATATTCACGACACTGACGGTCTGGTAGTTGTTTGTTTCACACTGTCACAACTCAAATCTACTGCGCTGCTACTGGTTGAAGGCTATTTTCTGAAGAAAAACTTTTAATGACAATTGTTTTCACAACGATCAAGCGCTATTCAACGAGAAAAATAATTGTCAATGTTATTTAGCACTTGTTGTTGTTGTTGTTGTGGTCTTCAGTCCAGAGACTGGTCTGATGCAGCTCTCCATGCTACTCTATCCTGTGCAAGTTTCTTCATCACCAAGTAACTACTGCAACCTACATCCTTCTGAATCTGCCTAGCATATTTATCTCTTGGTCTCCCTCTACGATTTTTACCCTCCACGCTGCCCTCCAATATTAAATTGGTTATCCCTTGATGCCTCAGAACGTGTCCTGCGAACCGATTCCTTCTTCTAGTCAAGTTGTGCCACAAATTTCTCTTCTCCCCAATTCTATTCAATACCTTTTCATTATTTATGTGATCTACCCATCCAGTCTTCGGCATTCTTCTGCAGCACCACATTTCGAAAGCTTCTATTCTCTTCTTGTCTAAACTATTTATCGTCCATGTTTCACTTCCATACATGGCTACACTCCATACAAATACTTTCAGAATCGACTTCCTAACACTTAAATCTATACTCGATGTTAACAAATTTCTCTTCTTCAGAAATGCTTTCCTTGTCGCTGCCAGCCTACATTTCATATCCTCTATTTAGCACTTGAGACCGCGCGGCTACCCCGCGCGGTGAAGGTAAGTGGGGATACACCTTCATTCACTGCCAGCAGCGATTTTGATTCACAAACTGTGAAACGCTTCTCCGGTCCCTATTAGTCACGATCTTTCTCCGACCGCAATTCTGATGTCGTGTTACATGGTGCCATGTGTTACACCACTTTCTCCGACCTGTTGAAATGCAAGTGTGTATCTACGTCATGTGCATGATCGTGATGACTGCTTGTGCAGTGCAGTTTTAGGTTTGCGTTGTTGTGAAGTAAGGAAAGGGAGAAGGTAGAACCCGGTACCTAAGCCACCCCAGCACACCATGGAGATCTAAGAGTTTAAAGTTCAACGTTCCCTACAACGGACACATCACCGTCACCAATATGCATGCTCTCACTTCTTGAGCAATGTGGAGAGGATTGGAATTTAATCCAGGACATTGGTGCGAAGACTGCTGATTAGGAACTCTACGCCACCACCTCTCCTCTCCTTACTGGCAGTGAAAATTTTCCACCACCAGCATTCGACCAGACTTAATATTCAAAACGAACGCCACCATATACCCGTGCATTAACGACCTCAACTACGGAGAAGGATCAACAAATTTTAAAATGTTTGGACGTTATTTTTCCTATTCTGTCAGTTCTTAGGAATGTATAAAATTTAACACATGACTTTTGTTAAGAAGATCCACTATGAATTATACTTTGGTCATTAATACATTATATTGTCGTTGCTAGTAACTTAGTTCTATTACATACGTCGACTTCTTGGAAGAAGGTTGGTTCCTCTTGTCCTCACTTCAACCGATGGGTGCCAAACTATACAGCACATAGCTCTCGAAACACATGAAATTCCGACACTGATGTGTAAACGAAAATGGCTACTCGTAACAGGCGAGACTAAATATAGGAATAAAACGCCAGAGGCGCTGCAGTAGACTCACCACGACTAACCGACTGAGACAAGATAATCGCTCGTGTAAAAGGGGCTTAAGTGTCTTATATGTCAGCTTATACCCACCCGCAGAGGGGCGTTTAAAAGCGCCAGATTTTACGGCAGTGTGTCGCCGCAACAGTGTTGCCATGAAATCGCTGGAATGAGGCTGCAGTACAAGCAGTATCTGCGTACGGGTCGGCAATATTGCCTATGAAGCACGTTGTTGCAGGTAGATGCCGAGGTATGGCTGAGGTGTCGCCAGTGTTGTGCATTAGGAGTGGCGAATCTACCTGTGCAAATGCTTTCCTTTCTCGAGTTACGTGATTTGAGCGGTGACATAATATGATTTCGCTTCAGTTCGAAAGTTAGCTCCTGTACGTAGACGCAATAGAGTTGTTTGTTGCCTACAGGAAAGTGGGCAGACGACAGCACTACAAATGCAATCGCAATATCTACAACCAGGGCTGTGACGCAGACAAAGTATCGTTTGCAAAAAGGCCACTTTCTCAGAAAGAGACATTCTCGCTGCTACCGTTGTATTCGAGATTTACAGTAGTGAGCCATAACTGTATTCTATACAGATTCTACTACTTCTAAACTTTCTTTAAACTTCACGACGTGTATCTTCGTGCTCATGGGTAGCAACTGGCCAACTGATCCTTTTTTGTGTTCTTTGTAAACGTTATTTTGTATGTCCCTTACTTATGGTCGTAAATGTACCGCATTTATGAAGTTCATAGCTCTGTGATTGTAGTGGTGAATCACACTACGTTAAAAAAAATGGTTCAAAAATGGCTCTGAGCACTATGGGACTTAACATCTCAGGTCATCAGTCCCCTAGAACTTAGAACTACTTAAACCTAACTAACCTAAGGACATCACACACATCCATGCCCGAGGCAGGATTCGAACCTGCGACCGTAGCGGTCGCGCGGTTCCAGACTGAAGCGCCTAGAACCGCTCGGCCACCAACGGCCGGCACTACGATATTAACATAAAAATTTGATTATTATTACAAATTTACCTTAATGAGTCTTTCTACCAAAGCATTCTAGCAAAGCATTCTACCAAAGCAAGGAAGCATACTGCTGAGAAGTGTACCTTACAGATCTAATCAGACTTCTGTAAGAATCAGCAGTAGCCAAAAACTGAGGGGTTATCGCCAATCGTGTCTTAACTGTTATACAGTCTTCCACATTGATATCGGTCTTACCATTTCTTGCACTAATTTATTTTACGATACCTCCAAAATCTAGTTTCGACATTCTGGTGCAGGTGGTGCACAGATATGTGGAAATACCGCGAACACAACTCATTACTCTGCTAATTAATAAGACGCAGAAAAACCGTTGGCATTCAAAATAGCTTCCAGTCGTTTCGGAATGGGTAAATACAAGTACTGTATACCAGAATGAAATTCTCACTCTGCAGCGGAGTGTGCGCTGATATGAAACTTCCTGGCAGATTAAAACTGTGTGCCGGGCCGAGACTCGAACTCGGGACCATTGCCTTTCGCGGGCAAGTGCTCTACCACTGGCGGGACTCTCAGAGTAGTGAGCATGGAGGAAATGGACAGGAACTGCGGGTAGGCGGCTCTCTGTGGGAGTGTGGGTCGGCCATGAGGCGCACCGAGATAGTCCGTGCGCTTGCGGTGACCACTGTGTCCCGGGTGGCGTAGTGGTTAACGGAATAGCCTAGTGAGTGCCGGCACAGTAGCTCAGCGTGTTCGGTCAGAGGGGTAGCTGGCCCCTGTAATAACAAAAACTGAGTTAATGGATCAACGACGAACTGAAACGGGTGTCTTGCGACATCCGCGCCGAGCAGTTGCAACGAACGAAAACGAACAAAATAAGATTAAAAAAAAGGAAAAAAGTCAGTAGCAGACCCCAGGTGCGAGTCCTGAGTCGGTATACATTTTCACTCGTCGCCTCTGATTCCGTTTTATGTCCCGATGCTGCTGAAATCACTTATTCCTTTCCTTCCTCCCCCCCCCCCCCCCCCACACACACCCTCCATTTTCCATTTACATATCATCCGCTAAGTCACAACACGAAAGAAAATGTGTTTACGTTCCCCAGAGTGAAACATGACGAGGATTTGGTGACGATTTGGGCAGCGATATCGTGGTATTCCATGGGCCACTTGGCTGATCTGCGAGGTCGCATTATTGCCGAGGATTATGTGACCATCTTGACTGATCAGATCCATTCCATGGTACAATGATTGTTCCTCAGTGGTGATGTGTTCCAGGTCAACAGGGCCCCTGCTGACACAGCTCGCATCGCCCAGGTCTGCTTTTGTAAGAACGAAATGAATTCTCTCATCTCCCCAAGCCACCACAGTCATCAGATCAAAGTGTTTTTGAGCCTTCGTGATCTACTGTGCAGAGAAGAGTGCGTAACCGCTATCCACCTCCATCATCGTTATCTTAACTCGCCACTGTTTTGCTGGGAGAATGGTATAAGATTCCGTTGTAAACTATACAGTACTTGAAACTCCCTGGCAGAAGTGTGGAAAGTGCACATAAACGGTTAGTCTATACTGAAAGGCGTTGTCCACTTAGTGGTGTAGTTACAGCCAACAGAAAAGATCAGGGCGTAAAGTTTCTGACCTGTTTGTGGGAAGACTATTCAACGCAGAGAAAGAACAACCAACACACTGATGTGTGTACATATTACAGTGCTGCACATTAAAGTATCTGCACTTATAGCCGTTACACCCCGTATGTGAAGTACCCTATTTAATCTATTTTTACTCATTGTACTGAGTTTTGTGTTATTGATCGTTATTTACGAAAGACTAGAAAAGGTTGCTGGTGTTTCTATTTGTTGCGGGCTCGACACGGTCACGGAGACTTGACGGAGCGCAGGATCGCATTATCTTCGAGCTGACAGCCGTTCCTTGCAAGAAGATACCTGAAGTTTTCCCAAGAATTCCGTTGTTTATTACTGGCATTCAAAAGAAAGAAAAATACGTTAATGTTAACTTTACAATAATTCTTTTTTTAGCCACGCTTACTGTCACACATACTTGTTCTAATAACTTATAAGTTTTTTTGTACTACGTGGCAATGATCTATATAGTGCTATCTGCAATAAATTTATTTGAAGTGATGATGATAAAATTATGTTTGCATGATGAATTTAATGAAGACATTTAAAACGATTTATTTTGTACTACATCGATTTGATTGGTGTTCACACACATACAAAACATGGATCAACTGTGGAATGGAAATGTTACGGAAAACTATAAAACTCTGATTTTGCGAAACTTTATGAAAAGAGTACTTTAATCTTTCTTCAGTGGCAAAACTACAATCAGTCTATTAGTGACACGGGCACCGTTCAACCGTTTGATCAGTAACAGGAAATAGTCAAAAGTAAAAAAATTAATTTGAATTTAGCCTGAATATTGTGAGTTAACGAGCATTGCGCTCTCATTTAAATATATGGCCGAAAGAGTCAGCCTACAGGAATTGTGAAACGAACCTTGTCGTCGAGGAGCGTGTGCCACAAAGGGCGCAGATTCACCACGAGATGGGGAAATTCACAGACATCTGTTGTCTATTGAGGCCTAAGCGCTGTAGTGTGCGACTGAGACAGACGAGAACCTACGTCATAGGGAAAACCAGTAGAATCCTTTCGTGGCCGAAGAGACGTAGCAGTGTTAAATATGGCAGACATAAGATCAGCCACGAAGGGAAACATTTATGAAAACTATTCAATTCTGTAGTAACGCAAGGAATCAAGCCACAGTAATTTTAATCTGCCCTCCTCCATAAATTTTCATGGTGATCCCAATAAAACTTGAATATTGATCATATCTATAATACTTTAGTATTTACTGTTAAAGTGAAATTGACAAGTTTTGTAACAAAGACCTGAAGGCTAAAATCTGAACACTTTGGTCGATCTTAGCGATTTGACATTTCATATAGAAGCGCATCATTAAAATGACAAACGTTTAAATATCAACTCTGCAACTTTATTTTTCTTAAAGATAAAGTAAATTTAAATTATGAGTATTTTCAGTTAAGCATCAGATCATCATTTCCTCCACACAAAACATACTGAACGATGACAGCATGACACATTATTGAATCATTAGGTAACAGAATGTTTTTTTGTAAATTTTAGTGGATAATAGTTACTTTTGTTCTTTATTTATTTATCAGAGAGCACATTGGTACATGGCTATTGGCCCTGACATTCAAAGTTAAGAAGGACATTGTAGTGGTTCTGTGTAAAAGAATTTAACGTTTATTATGTAATGAATATTATTGTTACTTTATTTATAACGTGAAAGTGGTCTAGCTTTGATTATTTAAATATCCTAAAATGTAAGGTAATGTAGAATAAGCTGTAGCCAATCAGATGGACGGCTTCCGGAAAGGGAACTGCGCTAGTTAGTGAGCGAAGGTGTTCGGCGCGTGGAAACGCGGTCGGAGACGGGCAGAGGACAGTAGTTCTGGTCTAGACATCAAAGAGCACAGTTAGGATTGAGACACGAAAGCGGACAGTCGCTCTTTAGGCAGACAGAAAGTGAAACGACTTAGAAAATTTCGTTTTGTGTGGTATCGCGGGACTTCGTCTCTGAGCGGTGAGCAGCCGCGCCTGGTGTGAACTCAAACTTTTTGAATGGTTAACGAGGTGAACTGTCGAACTTGTATTTCGCGATGAGATTGTGAATGATCTAACTACGCCAAATGGATATGCGCTCGTGTGTAACAGTAACTCTAAATATGACAACTTTCGGTATTAGTTTGCTTTCTGAATAATCATTATTCTAACCAAATCGCAACTGTGTGGCCTACATCATTTGTGGGTCGTTAATTTAGTTCCCGATATTATTATTACTGTTATTATATGTTATGTTAACTTTGTATTTAGCAAACTTGCCATCAGCCAGACAATTTAACCAAAGGGTCACATGTGTCTAATTTAGGGCGTGTAATGCGACACGTGCAGTTCAACCCCTAGACAAGTTGGAGCCAATGCATTTCGACGAAGAGGAACCACATGTGAGCCCGAACTTCTTTGGGATGTTAGCTCGCAATATGCCTTCTACATTCAGAGACCGAATTCAAATCACTGTGCAGCTCTATTATAACCTTTATGGTTCTCACAGGAAAACTGAAAACAACAGCGCAAATATTACGAAAGACTTTAATCTGAACTTCTGCTGGATGAAGAGAAAATCAGTTGTGCCCCTTCTTTCTAAAATATTGGACGAAGCAACCATAATATTCTTCGGAACGAGAGACTAATACTGATTCTAAAGCAGCAAGGCAATTTCATTTGAGCGTTGCATGGAAAGTTATTACGGAGCAAAACTATGCTACATCGGTCGTGACACTTTATTTCCATCTCCACTGATGCGGTCCACTTTAACGAAATCTGTCACAGCGTTAGGGCACAATTCGAGGTGAAATACAGCCACGCACCAGTAATCAGCGATGAATAGTTAAGGACTAAAGCGAGCTGTCTCGTTTCTTTTGTCTCGGAGAAATAAGTACAATCCTTCACTGCAACGTATTGTTCTGCTGCGGAAGGAATGTGTGCGTTAGATTCGAGCACTATCTCATTATAGATAAACGACGCTGCCGGACGTCTCTTCATAACCATTTATAATCCACTGCAGGATACGGGTGTCTTCCACAATCCTCCATAAATAACTATCTTCAGCTTTTCGCATCAAGGTTTGTTCTGTTTGTTTCTTTATGTCGTCTAATTTTCCATTTCGCCGTCCTCTAAGTTTTTCTGTATCACAAGGAATCAAAAATGGTTCAAATGGATCTGAGCACTATGGGACTCAACATCTTAGGTCATAAGTCCCCTAGAACTTAGAACTACTTAAACCTAACTAACCTAAGGACATCACACACACCCATGCCCGAGGCAGGATTCGAACCTGCGACCGTAGCAGTCCCGCGGTTCCGGACTGCAGCGCTAGAAGCGCTAGACCACCGCGGCCGGCCACAAGGAATCCATAATCTCTTTCCGCTTCAGTTTCGTAACAGTGACTAAAACATCCACAACTCCTCTATTTTCTCTTATCTATTTTTTCTTTCTTTTTTCGTTCCTCCTTGTTACATCCAACATACATCTTTCCATTTCTCGTTGGGAAACGCTCAATTTCTGAACTGTTTGGGCTCATATAAATCAGGGAGGAGAGGGGGTAGGGTGACGAAAGTGAAATTCTCTGGAGACCCCTTTCACTTCTACGATATATTCTGCATATTTGTGTTTCACGATTTCGCCATATATAGATCAAAAATATTGGAAAAGGGGAAGATAAGCACACTACAAAGATTAATCGCATAATTTTTTTGGTAGACCGCAATAGTTAAAAAGCGGCAGTTCTCTAGGAAGACTGGAAGCATGGCACTTTGCGTCGCAACAAACCTAGCCAGCTGCCCCTAAACGCGCCACAGATTGCTTACGACTATGCTAAACACGCCGCAGCGGAGAAAGCAGGTCATGCATAGAAAGAAACTAATGGAGGAGAAAAAATATTAATCCAAAAGATGGAAACAGCTATGAAAAACTGTGGCGAAAAACACTTATCGTAATGATTAAACCACAAACTGAATCTGATTACTTACGAACGCTAGTCCATTCTCTTTATCATTGTGGGTACCTTGCTGATACAACACGTCATAATGAAATGGATAATCTTTCTAAATACGTGACATGGTTTTCTGTTTAATGTCTCTCACCATTCATTCCACAACGACATTTATGTCATCTTTGAGTCTCCGAGAAGAGCTTATGAGATACTACGCGAAGCTCCTACCACAAGGGACATATCATAAATTGAAACGGTATCATATTAGTCCGGATTTCAGTGCATTACTGTTGCCCATTTGGTCACTTTAAGCACAAATTTCCGAAAATAAACAAATAAAATTGACTTCAAGGGGACACTTTTACATATTTCACTAGCACAATTGTACTATCTATTGTTTTATTTTTGACGTACACATAGTGTCGATGAAACTAGATATTTTGTAATGATGAGTTTATGTGTAGGTAAATCTTTTTAATTTTTTATCTTTCACTATTTGCCTTTTTTTTTTTTTTACTTTGCCTATACTTTGGCATGAAATACACACAACTTTAAAATTTGTACAAATATATGTTGCTACTGTAAAATAAATCTTACGGAAAAGTAATGTACTGGTGGGCTGCAGCGCCATCACTCACACGCCATCTAGCGTAAGCGAGGTTACTTATGCGGTATTAAGAGCCGCTATATTCATTCGTCTGCTAGATGTCTATGTCATATCAGTATTTCAGTTCTTATGTGAATATAGAAGCTACGTGTACTACAAGTCGAAAGGCTTCTTTGTCACAGCATTGTACTCACATTCCACTGTGGTACGTACTTCTGAAAATGAAAATTTGAATTTTGGTTACAAACTATTGTGCCTGTAAAGCACGTTCGTGCTTGTGTTAACATTTGTAATGTAGAAATGTGTTACTAATTTAGTAGGTCACCTGATGATGAGTCAGGCCCGCAAGGCATTATGAAAATAAAGCAGTTCCATTAATATCCACTACTTTTTGCGACCTAGCAGCTTTTTTAGAACCATAAGAAAAATCACCAAAAATGGTCTGACGCCTCACTCACGACTTTCCGTTGTACTTACAAAAGGCAAGAAACCCGTCGACGGCTGGGACAGCAATTTGGTGATCCCACGTCCTTCATACCGTATCCGATGATGCCCTTGGCAGAGGATGACACGGCGGTCGGTCGGTCCCGATCGGCCGATCAAGGTCAAAACGCAGAGCTTTGCTTGCTTCAATGCGTGTGGAAATGTTGCTATGGGAGATTACCGAAATGAGTGGAGTAATGACAGTGGAACCAAGCAGAGGAGTATATCGAATAGATGAGCTTACGAATCACATCCTAGGACGGATCACCATAAGAAAGGGACATTTGTCGTGGCAATACGAGTTAGATTTAACCCAGGAAATTGTTGCACAGGCTGGTGGGCATGCAATGTACATTAAGGCCTGCCGTACATTTGTAACGAACATTTCTTCCGGCGCCTGCATCAAACCACTCTCCTGACTGAAGAACAAAACGCCACCGCACTATGAAGCGTTACAGAACTCGACTGGTTACTGCGGCTGTTCCGTGCTTTCGTTATGCGTGGGTCTGCGGGCAGAGAGGTACCGCACACGCCAGCAAAGCCCTTCCGGCAGAGACGGGCCGCTACCGCTGGCTGACCGCGGCGCATCTGGGTCACCGCCACACACAATAGGTCCGCTGCCGGCGCCCAACCGCCCACTCTCCTCACCGCCTCACACATACGTAAACCTGCCGACGCTGTGTATCAATTTGAATCCACCCACGTTTGCATTCACCCCTTCCGTAACATTCTGTCCGCCGCTTTTCCAGTGTCTACGCAGGAGCTCCACCGTATCTGCCTTTACCTCTATCACCGTTGCACCATCAGAACTTTTAGCGCAGATATAGCTCTCAGAAATAGGAAAAAGAACTTTGCATGGTGGGAAATTAGACAAGTAAGGCAGATGTACGATGACTGTAATGTTCTTACTACTCAAAAATTCACTGGCAAACGGGTGCACTGTTCTGATCAAAGATCTACCCGTTTCTCCAGAACTGAGGGCGCCCTTTCTTACTCGTTAGCACATTTCTTCCATGCCTTCTTTACACTATCTCCGATTAATTTTTTCATCAGATCAGCTGAGTGATTAAATTGAAAAGTCTCTAGTAAACAAAACCCAAATACGTCATTTTTAACAGAGACAAATATTCGGACGTAAAATAACTTCGGCGTACCCCAAGAGAATGATTTAAACTATTACTTCTTACAATACAGAAATGACCTCGTGGATACCGTCTACAGGCAAGCCGCAACGCTAGAAAATTGTAGCGAAATGCAGGAAGACCTGTTGAGGTTCGACGCTGGGTGCAGTGAGTAGCAGTTGATGCTAAATCTTCTGGGCTGTATAGTCGTGGTCTATGAAACTTTCCCGTCCATACTGCACTGAACATCTCCAGAGGTGCACCCGTTTACGCAGAGTATTGCCCACTGACGGATCGGACGTCAGAGAGCGCCGTTAAATACTGTGAAAAAGGGGGCGGCAGAAGTTTACATGTGATCGGTAGTTACCCTCAACATAAATGTAACATACTGCGTGTAAATAGACGGAAAGAACCATCACTGTACGATTATAAGATTGCAGATGCAGTAACATCCATGAAATATCTAGGAGTATCAGTGAAGAGCGATTCAGAGTGGAACAACCACATAAAAGTAATAGGAAGTGAGGCAGATGCCAGAATGAGATTCACGGAAACGATGAGCTGTAATCAAGCCACAAAGGGGGTTCCTTACAAAACCGCAGTGCTTTCCGTTATAGGTTCATTTATCAAGAGCAAAAGCGTCACAGAGATGCGAAAGCGTCACGGAGGTGCTCAGCCAACTCTAGCTGCAGACGCTGCAAGAGGGACGATGTACGTCACTGCTTGGTTTTCTGTTAAAATTCCCTGAGCTTTCGTTCCTAGAACAGTCAATTACCTTTTGCCCCCCCCCTTCCCCCCCCCTCCCCCCTCCCCCCCCCCTCCGCGCCAACATATAGCTAGAGAAAAGTCCATGCACGCAAAACCCGGATTCGAGATCACGCTGAGGCTTACCAACAACCATTCTTTCCGTTGACTATTCGCGGTTGTCACAGAAAAGGGAAATGGACAGAAAGTTCTCTCCGCCAAATATACACTACTGGCCATTAAAATTGCTACACCACGAAGATGACGTGCTACACACGCGAAATTTAACCGACAGGAAGAAGATGGTGTGATATGCAAATGATTAGCTTTTCAGAGCATTCACACAAGGTTGGCGCCGGTGGCGACACCTACAACGTGCTGACATGAGGAAAGTATCCAACCGATTTCTCATACACAAACAGCAGTTGAACGGCGTTGCCTGGTGAAACGTTGTTGTGATGCCTCGTGTAAGGAGGAGAAATGCGTACCATCACGTTTCCGACTTTGATAAAAATCGTATTGTAGCCTATCGCGATTGCGGTTTATTTTATCGTCACATTGCTGCTCGTGTTGGTCGCGATCCAATTACTGTTAGCAGAATATGGAATCGGTGGATTCAGGAGGGTAATACGGAACGCCGTGCTGGATTCCAACGGCCTCGTATCACTAGCAGTCGAGATGACAGGCATCTTATCCGTATGGCTGGAACGGATCGTGCACCCACGTCTCGATCCCTGAGTCAACAGATGGGGACGTTTGCAAGACAACAACCATCTGTACGAACAGTTCAACGACGTTTGCAGCAGCATGGACTATCAGCTCGGAGACCATGCCTGCGGTTACCCTTGACGTTGCATCACAGACAGGAGCGCCTGCGATGGTGTACTCAACGACGAACCTGGGTGCACGAATGGCAAAAGGCCATTTTTTTAGGATGAATCCAGTTTCTGTTTATAGCGTCATGACGGTCGCATCCGTGTTTGGCGACATCGCGGTGAACGCACATTGGAAGCGTGTACTCGTCATCGCCATACTGGCGTATCACCGGCGTGATGGTATGGGGTGCCATTGGTTACACGTCTCGGCCACCTCTTGTTCGCATTGACGGCACTTTGAACAATGGACGTTAGTTTCCAGATGTGTTACGTCCCGTGGCTCTACCCTTCATTCGATCCCTGCGAAACCCTACATTTCAGCAGGATAATGTACGACCGCATGTTGCAAGTCCTGTACGGGCCTTCCAGGATACAGAAAATGTTCGACTGCTGCCCTGGCCAGCACATTCTCCAGGTCTCTCACCAATTGAAAAGTCTGGTCAATGGTGGCCGAGCAACTGGCTCGTCACAATACACCAGTCACTACTGTTGATGAACTGTGGTATCGTGTTGAAGCTGCATGGGCAGCTGTGCCTGTACACGCCATCCAAGCTCTGTTTGACTCAATGCCCAGGCGTATCAAGGCCGTTATTACAGCCAGAGGTGGTTGTTCTGGGTACTGATTTCTCAGGGTCTATGCACCCAAATTGCGTGAAAATCACGTCAGTTCTAGCATAATATATTTGTCCAATGAATACCCGTTTATCAGCTGCATTTCTTCTTGGTGTAGCAATTTTAATGGCCAGTAATGTAAGACGTACATGTAGACTGACGAATTGGCTATTTTAGAAAAAAAAAAAGAGATTTTCGTTGAATTTTTTCGCTCGTGTGGAAGACGATGATTTCCAATGCATGGATTGACCTTAGTCGCATACCTGTAATTTACTATTACATTTTTTAAACACTAGGCTCTTCAATATCCGTTCCTAAGTACACAACAATCTTCCTTATAACTTCCTTTTTCTCCTTAGACAAATTTCTTGGCACTATTTGCCTACACATGCAATTCCTGTGCTATAGTGCGATCTTGTTTGTCTAGGTGCAACATTTCACCTGTGTCACGAACCCCCAGTTTTCAATCTTTCCGCATCGCTTCTCGAACTTCTGGACTGATTCCCATGGTTGTTGACGTGCATGGCTGGCCTCATTGATTGTCGTCTGCCAAGGAGCCCCCGCCGTCAGAAAATCTCAAATACCACTCAGACACGCGCACAGGGCTAATATTGCATACACTAGCTTTTGACAGCATATTTTATTCTCTTTCACTTTAATTCTTTCTCTGGACCGGAGAGAGTGGGCTGATGAGAAAGCTTATGCTCCTCTCAGCTTTAGATATGGACGTTCTGTTTGGGCTCCAACTATTTTTGAGGGGGAAGAAAGAAGAATTTTTCAGTTTATTGCATTTTGTTCTTTTATTATCTGCTTTTGAGACTGGTTTTGAACTGGGGGGATATGTTATAATGCTGCCATTCACCTTACAGGCCAGAAAAACACCTCAAAAATCTCATCTGGCCTCATGTTGTCGACATTTAGGGTGATTGCTGTTTTCCTATTTTTTTTTCCTTTCTTTGCTTTCTTATAAAAGATGACTGATGTTGGTGGCTAGCCCCGTTTGCTGTTCCCTTCCATTGGAGTATTCGTCTATTTTCTTTACGTAATGGGTATTGTGTGTGGCGGGAAACTGTATAAAAACCTTGGAAAATTGGAAGTTATAATTTTAGCTTTACGTAGGTCCGTCGTCAGTATAATGGTATTCAACTGGTATTCAATCTTTCATTCGATTTTTTGTGTAAGTTCGATGAGTTCGCATTTTAAATGTCTTGTTTTCTCTATTTCGTTAAGTGGCGTTGTTGGGTGTTTGTGCACTAGATCTTTCAACTATTCTTAGGATTCCACTTTCTGCGCTTGAATACATTTTTTTTTTTCGTTTAGTTTGGTTTAAATCTTCCTATCAGGCGCTGAATTTTTGAGAATTGCTCTAATGGAGGTCTAGTACATATGAAACAATGTTTCGTTTGAAGCAACAGTAATACGTCCTCTAATCAGTTTTAAAGACCGAGTAGTCGTTCTTTTGCTATAGTGTCGTCTACATGAGCGTTCCATGATGATAGTACAGTCAGACTGAGACATATACCGTTTTTGGCGTTATTTCTTGTCCCCCTACCTGTAGCATTACAGCATCTGAAACGCCTCTGTCCCTGAATTTCTACGTTTCTCACAAATGATGCTGACCATTTTTAACACACGACATTTTTCGGCGTAGAGTAAGAAGAATAGTAGTTTGTTCGACGAGTGCCACTGAGTTGACGGGGAAACCTTCAACTTGCCACATCACAATTGGGAGTAAGAGGTGGAGGCAGTGAAAATGATACCACCAACGATTCCATCTTATGGTGCAGCGGTTTTGTTTCTTGTTGGAGAGGTGTTGAATGCCTGCCTACTCCTGGAGTGTTAACTATAACCGTCACACTCTGCAGCACCACTAATGACTTACAGTAGTTCGTAATTAACACAAACAGTGCCTCGCCACTAATGACCTTGATATCGACTGGACGTGTAAACATAAGTCCTCCCTTCTCCCCCCCCCCCTCCCACCCATTCCCCCCTCCCCCATTTGTTCGCTTCCCATTTGCTCCTGGTGCAGTACTGCATAGGGTGTTTTACGAAATGCCACATTCTCCTACAGGAGGTGGTATTGGTCAAAAATAGCAAAAAAATTTCTATAATGATACGACCAGAAATCAGCATGTTGAGACGTGAGCCAAACTGTCCCCTCATTCTCATCTCCCTATTACGTAGAAGAGGACTTTACAGACAGTGCTGTTTGGAGTTACCACGCATCCTGTCACATACTTCAGCCCTTCTTCGCAGCGAATTACACAATCTTTCAAGTAAATATACCTCGCTCCATTTGGACTAGGACTGCTGATATTTTTAAATAATTGGGAATCTAATTTATCGATATTTAAAAAATACTATTATTGCCGGGGGGGGGGGGGGTGTTAAGGGACCAGACTACAAAGGCCAACGGTCTACTATTATTGTCCCTCGATATATGGGGAAAAAGCATCGATATATCGACAGAAAGAATATCGACGTATCGGGCTATAAAAATATCGGCTGCATATTGTACATATACTGCCGGTTTTCGAGGTGTATATTTAAGTATTCATTTATTATTAGATATTCTGTACATCAACAAGCTAGCAGCCTGCAGGAATTGGAATGAAAACGATGCATGCTCACACTTGGCGATTATCACTTTGCTAACAATGGTAACTGCGTGTAAGTGGCATAATAAAGGGATTGGACGTGACGGAAGCTCAAGAACCAGTAAGACTCCTTCACACTGTGAAAGTAAAATTATGTTCTACTATAATTTGAAAAGAACAATTTCAAATATTTACCGAAAACTGCGAAAAAAATATAATGTAAAACAAAAATATTGCCACTCAGTAAAGCCGTTTCGATATCGATATATCGGGGAGAGAAACGATATATTGATATGTTATAAAGAGCCCTAATTCGGACTGCGTCGCATGCATTGGCCTTTCAAGGTACACAAATCCGGAAATCCAAAATAATCAGGTCCAGCGAATGGGGAGGCCGTACTGCCAGACCTTGTCGATCTGGCGCTGTGGTAAGGTACTGCCTCGCGATATGTAGATAATGGGCTGGTGTTCGTTGTGCATAAACCACAGTCGTTGCCTTTCTGCAGAATCAACTTTCTCCAATAATGCGGGCAATTCATAGCATAGAAATGGGTGATATATAGCACATCGTGATCTGCATGATTAAGTGTATGGATCTGTACGAGGCTGTCACCAACGAAAATTAAGCTATCCTAATGCGTCACCTCCATGATTGCTCGAAAATTTTGCATCTGGCCACACGTGCGTATTGTGGTAGGCCCACATCTAAAAAGGTATTGGTTATAGGATATACAGTATAATAACAGGAACTTTTCTTCTAGTTTTGACCAATAGGAACACGTGACACCTTTTTTGTAAAAACACTCTGTATACAGACGTTCCGAAATAAGTGTCGATTCGGCAGAAATTCAGTTATGGTGCTAACATCAATTTGTAAACAAGTGCAACAAATTGCATGTACGTGCAATTTCCATCCATCCTCGCAGTTACTTAATGACCATTGATCGGCTCAAGTTACTCCAATGTAAACAGTCGTAAAAATTTATTTCCCACAATGTGCGACCACACAAAACGTATGCGCTGGCTACCTTTCACGCTACATAACATAACCGTACAGATACCTCAAGATGGCAGCGTGCTGCTGAAAAGCGTCTCGCCAGTTCCATTTGCTAACACAAAATTTACTGTTGCAGTATTCCGTGGAATCCTTGTGTACAATCGCAGACATCAAGATATACGAATTAACTCTTAACTGATATGTCTAATATACCTTCCCAAGTAAAACATCACATTTTCCTTGGATTGTTCATACTCCCACTGTCACTTTCTTCGTAGATTAACAATCTACCTCCAAGAAAAAAAAGATGATATAGTACTGCACAATGTAGATGTGTTGACCTAAACCTTTAACCTTAAAACGGTGTTGTACGGCATGAGGACACCCCCTGTACCGTTCCAATGCGCATGACGCCAGAATTTTCCGTATTATGCACTTATGCTTCACAGTAGATTTTGTTCAGTTCGTTACGACCGTTTGTAGTGAATAGTCACTGTTACAAGCTGATTTTGCTTTGACTTGGTAAGCAGAATACGTTTCTGGGAGTACGAAGCGACCTCGCCACACAGTTTTCATTCTGAAGTCAGTAATTTTAAACATTTCATTTTTTGCATTACTTACAGAAATGTCACTAGGCAAGGCTAACAAGGACAGAGTGGGTGTTTCAGAAACAGATTTTGAGGCTATTGTCACTCGGTGGTTACATGTGGTGAGGCATACTAAAGGCCATGATGCTGAAACTGCCAACGAAAGTGATCCTGAACGCAAGAGAGAACGCGACACTGAATCTGAACTGGATGTATGGTATAAGATACTGATGAATGTGAACGAATTGGTGAAGGAACAAAACAGAACACTTTCTATGGGCTCAACCGATATAACTCAATCTGCTTCGAGTGTGTGAATGAGCGAAAAATTGCCTAAGTCCAGAGTTTGTGAAATTACCTTCAACTGAAGCTTACCTGATTAATCTTTAGTTTGTTCTATATTTTGGACACTAATGCCCATAACTGGGATGTTTTAATTAACAAAGATATGAATTTTTCTCAATATTTAGTAGATAAACTGCAATATGAAGCTGGTGCACTAACGAGGTATTAACTTTAAATATATGATTGGTACGTTTGGTTTTGTAATGCCGGTTTGATGTCAGTAAGTAGTAAAGAATAGTGGTAATAGCCCGAATGATTACTTTATACTTCAAATGCCTGTATGGTTCATATGGTTCAAATGGCTCTGAGCACTATGGGACTCAACTGCTGTGGTCATCAGTCCCCTAGAACTTAGAACTACTTAAACCTAACTAACCTAAGGACATCACACACATCCATGCCCGAGACAGGATTCGAACCTGCGACCGTAGCAGTCTCGCGGTTCCAGACTGTAGCGCCTAGAACCGCACGGCCACTCCGGCCGGCAAATGCCTGTATGGAAGATCCAGTAAGAGTTTGGGGAATGCGAATAACCCCCGACACAGTTTATTTCATGATACATTCACGACACGGACTAAGGGTTACTTGTAAGCCTTCATAGGTAAAATCCTTTGTATCTTTTATTTTTACGTACTCAAAAATGGTTCAAATGGCTCTGAGCACTATGGGACTTAACATCTATGGTCATCAGTCCCCTAGAAGTTAGAACTACTTAAACCTAACTAACCTAAGGACAGCACACAACACCCAGTCATCACGAGGCAGAGAAAATCCCTAACCCTGCCGGGAACCGAACCCGGGAACCCGGGCGTGGGAAGCGAGAACGCTACCGTACGACCACGAGCTGCGGACTATTTTTATGTACTAATCCAAGGATAAGTCACTTAGCTTGTTTTCATTTGTCAGTTTGTCGTTATTTTGCGTATTTTGTAAATCTCTGACAAAAGTCATTGTCCAGTTTACACCATATGTCGTTGTAATGTCACACATTCTTGCGACATCGTTACAACTTTTCTTTTAAGTTACCCAAAACAGTAATTTGTTCCAAAATTCACGTCTACTGTCTTAAAAATTATAGATTTGCAATGTAGAAAAGCTAACATCACACACCGGAGAAAGCTCAATGGAAACAGCATGCGGTACTGAGATATGCGCCGTAGACACGTGGATAGAAGCTGAAATGGCTGTAGTAAAGTGTAGTCACTGTTGCCTTGCAAATCTTGTGCGACTGTGTAATACGGAAACGCAATGTGACGTTCCGAACATACGCTTTAGCACGAGTTAGACACTTTATGTGCCTCCGCTAGGAGTTCGGCGTACGCCGAACCACAGGTTCCGCAAGTGGTGCCAGCCCCACGGATAGACGATATTCGTCTTTCCGCTTCAGGGCTTACCGGCATAATCGCCAGGAGAGGCAGCCTGCGAACGCCGCATGGTGACTCTGCGTCCCGTTATCACACTGAGATGCGAGCCACAACAAAGGGTAGGCGAGTGCGCAGCTGGGTCGGCAAAGCGCTTATCCACTTCCTGGGACGTCATGCGATATATCAAGCACTTACAACGCATCTGATAGCTGCTCTTAGCAAGTGGGCATGGAGTCATACGAGAATGAGACACTGAGGTCACCATTTCGGAAGCTGACGGAGGGTCAGCTGAAAGCAACGATTAATTCTTTTTATCAGTTATTTATAGATTATCATGCTGGAACTCATCCTCTGTAAGAATGCATAATTAAAAGAGGAAAAGCATTTATTTCGTTAGCAACAGTTGCTAAGCGTTGCAGAAAACAGCGTTTCCTTTAGAGGTCTGCTTCTACCAGTACCATAGGCTGCTTAGTAATCTAGCCTGCATTCGTACGCGTCCACAAAGAGGATGGGGCAAGGAGAGGGGGGGAGGAGGAATCCGGTCCGCAGAGGGGAGGGGAGGGAATATGCAATCGGTCTGGTAACAAACACAAGTATTGAGTAATGAAGACTCTTATCTTGTAATAAATAGTATAACCTTATTTGAGACGCCTTTCAAGTAATCTACAAAACAACGCATAGTCTGGATAAGGCACAATGTTCATTTGTAAACAATCTCATAGACTATTAAAAAAATAGTCTGCATCTTACCTGCTATCGGCAACGCCGTTCTCCGTTTTAAATCAAGTATCTAACCACTTGAGGGTTTTTTTTTCATTCTGATAAAGGAAGCAGAATTATGTAATAGGAGTATAAAGCAAAGCTTAAATATCCTAGCTACTTTGCATATGAAGTATCATTACGTCTCCACTCGTGATGACTTACTGCAGCAGCCTCAGAAAGAACTGAGACAGTACTTTTTCCTGGGCTGGAATAAAATATGGGAGTATGTTCCACATCTAACTATTCTTTTTGAGCCACATCATTATTGATGTCTCTACTATATGTAAGACTGTAGAACACGGTTAATCCTACGGTTAACAAAATGAAAACAACTATAAATCAACTTAAAATCCATTAAAAATCTGGAACACAGGAAAAGTATTCTGACACGATATAGCCAGTCCCAGCCGCAACTCACTATGTATCACAGTTTTAAAGAGCAAGTAATCGGCACTTCACAGCTTTATATATGCGTACGGTGCTGTAATGTCAGATTCATGAATTTACTTCACTGATACTGTGTGGAGATAACGCTAATATTTATCCACGAACGACTACTGTGAAACACTGCATAATCAGATCCTATCGAGATTAATTGTGTCATATATCATATCCTCCTTTCAAGACGGAATGGGCAGTGTCTTGAAAGGAGGATATAAGATGAACATCAACAAAAGCAAACGAGGATAATGGAATTTAGTCGAATTAAGTCGGGTGATGCTGAGGGAATTAGATTAGAAAATGAGACACTTAAAGTAGAAAGGAGTTTTGCTATTTGGGGAGCAAAATAACTGATGATGGTCGAAGTAGAGAGGATGTAAAATGTAGACTGGCAATGGCAAGGAAAGCGTTTCTCAAGAAGAGAAATTCGTTAACATCGAGTATTGATTTAAGTGTTAGGAGGTCGTTTCTGAAAGCATTTGTATGGAGTGTAGCCATGTATGGAAGTGCAACATGGACGATAACTAGTTTGGACAAGAAGAGAATAGAAGCTTTCGAAATGTGGTGCTACAGAAGAATGCTGAATATCAGATGGGTAGATCACATAACTAATGAGGAGGTATTGAATAGGATTGGGGAGAAAAGAAGTCTGTGGCACAACTTGACAAGAAGAAGGGACCGGTTGGTAGGACATGTTCTGAGGCATCAAGAGATCACAAATTTAGCATTGAAGGGCAGCGTGGAAGGTAAAAATCGTAGAGGGAGACCAAGAGATGAATACAGTAAGCAGATTCAGAAGGATGTAGGTTGCAGTAAGTATTGAGAGATGAAGAAGCTTGCACAGGATAGAGCAGCATGGAGAGCTGCATCAAACCAGTCTCAGGACTGAAGACAACAACAACAACAACAACAACAATGTTTATAGCACACTCAACAACCGAATTAGCAATTACCGACAGCTTGTTCTGCCAGGGGCGATCCCCGACAATTGAAGAGAATTTTGCGCATCTGCTTTGCCATCGCTTATCACCAATCACGCAACGCGATTTTGTTTATGCTTCTATGGAAACCCCTTAGCGTAGCCTCAGTTAAAGGCGACTCTGGTTTTCAGACAGTACTGACGGCAACCTTACACAATTTGAGGTTGACAACGCTGTCGGAGCTGGCCATATGAGTACTGTGCCCTGCAGAAGACACGAACACCACCATACATACACGAGCGCTGAGCTGCCTAGTACTCAGGAGACAACGGAGTTACGGGTGCCTCTAACAGAGGGCGCAAAAAACAGACGGCGCAAAAAGCAACGCATATTTCATAATTCCACCGTACGTCATACAAACAGTTCTCAAGTGAACGTCCATTCGTCAAACGTGGATAGAAGCCGACACATGGCTCTACTCGGTATCGCAACAGTATCAACAGTGCCTCAAGACAGCAGTCGCCACCAAGAAGACCTTCTACAAGTGACTATACTAATCGTTCACTGGACCCAGGACTAAACCAGAGTTAAAGTCAGAGCAATGCAAGTGAACTTTAAACTGTTACCACATACCAACTTCATACACAAGTTAAGTATTATAAACGTTCTATTATTAAATTATTGAAAACTGTTGCTGTGTTCACATGAGTTTTTCCAGGATGTGGCCTAACCTTATTTGGCCCCGTGAAGAGCATTTATAGTTGCAGCATGTAAGAAAGCCACCTCATAACAGCAACTACTTTTTGTGGTGAAGGACTCTCTTCTTCCCATACACTTATTGTTGACACCAAGAGCATTTGGCGAATACAACTTGAAGTATAGTGGCGTGGTGGCGTGAGCACTCCATGACGGCAATAATGGATCGTGGAATGGACTCCACAAAAGAGCGCTGGAGAGCTTTCCTGATCCATTACCGCTCAACCACGGCCCACAACTCTCGCAGATTGCTCAGAACTGGGTCCAAGGTTGAAACTCTCGCACAAAGGTGTCCCAGACATACTCAGTCGGATTGAGTCCCAGCGACCTGTAAAATCACACAAGCACCTTCACGTCTATCAAGTGTTCCCCACACTTTCCTTACACAACTCGTGAATGAATGGGTTGTGAATTGTCTTGAAGGTACAGATCCACGTTACGAGCACCCATTGGCTACTAATCTCAGAATCCTATGCCATCAGTGAACAAGGGAACACAAGGGTAGAGGTCGTTTCTTTGCCCCGTGGGTAGTAGATGGCTCTGCATGGTATGTCGGAGATAACGACCATCAGAAGCTACTCCCAGCGCTGAGAAAGTCGGTCCCAATTGACAAAGCGACAACACGCTGGATTGCTCTGAAACGTTCTCGCTCCAACACAATAGATATCTGTGATTAAGCTGCTCATGGGTGTAAAATAAGTGCCTCTATAAACGAAGTGTAAAACTTGAGAATACAATGATGTATTTACAAAGCAGCTAATCACGTAGGAATATTTGTGAGCAACGGAACAGGATGGCTGAAATTGCGTTCTTGTCTGGATGAAATGCAATGTAAAGGCACATAAATACCGCACTAATAAAATTCTATATCAAATAAAATTCTATATTATATTTGGCGTTCTGACCCGATAATCCTGTTCTAGTAAGCTTACATGCAGTGTCTCACGAAAAAAGATAGTACTCTCAGAAATGACAGATACTGTCATCTGAAGTTTAAAAGATATCATTACCTGTTTTCTATTGAGGACGTTTCGTGATATAAACGCTTGTAAATTTGTTAGCAATAACTGAAATATTCATTTTATTACTTACTTTGATGACTTAATAATTATAATTTAATACCGTATTGCAACTTTACAACAATTCATAATATATTTTCAACAGTTCGAAATAAATTTTAGATATTTCATTTAAATTTTTTGGTAATCCACGACCAATTTACAACCGTTCACAATTATTGTGTAGAGATCACGGTGCGTTTCAATAAGCCCACCGTCAACTTCAGTGTACTTTTCTGTCGTCGAGGGACTCTATGGTATTGCTTGTCTTAGTTAACCTATAAGTACCTCTATCTAGGCAACAGCGTCCATTGTGCAACCAGGCCGCGCATGTAGCATATCCACCTCCTTCTGCATTCCTCAAAGCCCATGGACAAAATCAAACGTTTAGTAAGTCTGAGCACATTTGGAGTCAGCTAATACCCCTAACTCTGAGATGGATCGTAAATGGTGAAAGACTTAGGCTCTCTTTTTTTTTTTTTTTTTAATGGACTTGTAGTCCGGGGTGATAGGTTACAATACAGCATCACCGGTCTATTGCGGTCTAACTGTGTTGGTGAGGCAGTAAATTTCCACAGGGCAGTGACTGCGTCACTGCTATTCACTTTGGAGGTGTGGCGGTGGGACTTGTAATCCCGTACCACCCTCTGACGGTGATAGTACTACATGAGTCGACTTAGGCTATTTTATCTTTTTATTTAAATGGACTTGTAGTCCGGGGTGATTTTTTTTTTTTTTATTAAATGGACTTGTAGTCCGGAGTGATATGTTACAATACAGCATCTTTTTTTTTTGTTTTTAAATGGACTTGTAGTCCGGGGTGATAGGTTACAATACAGCATCACCGGTCTATTGCGGTCTAACTGTGTTGGTGAGCCAGTAAATTTCCACTGTGCAATGACTGCGTCACTGCAATTCACTTTGGAGGTGTGGCGGTGGGACTCGTGGTCCCGTACCACCCTCTGACGGTGATAGTACTACATGAGTCAGGCAGAATTTATTGCCTAACATGTGCAGGTGAAGGTGTGGCGGTGGGACTTACCGTGGTGAATACAGCATCAAGTGCGGCAAATTATTAATGCCGACAGTAGTATAACCCACCTGCGAGAATTGGATGTTCCGTGATACGGACGCGTCTCTCTCGAATAAGTAACCAAAGATGTATATTTGAGGACTCTGTGTGAAACGATTACAGAGATCGGGTGTGTTTTATATTGGAGAGATTTTGCTATTGTTGTGCTACGCTATTCCATTGTGAATGTTTAGTTAGTCGATGACACAATAAACAAATTCAAGAAAATAATACGCGTTAAAGAGGTGTATTTATCAATTTAAAAAGATTTGACAAACATTCTTCGGGTACCACGTGATGTAGATCGATCGGAGGTGCAGTGTGGAATAATAATGCGAGCCTGCATCTTTTCAAGGTCAATATTCTTCGAGGTAATACCTCAGAAGCAATAAACTTTTCGTTGATAAAAATGTTGGTCACATCAATCCTTACGCACCATACAACAGCACCTAGTTGTGCAGAACATAATTCGTAGCGAAATAAACATTTTAGAGAATTTAGGTGGAGCAGTTCCGACGAGGAGTATCAGCGAGATCAACGCTGCGGGACATATATCTAGCTCTCCTGTGGTATTTAAAACCAAAGACGTATATTCTTTAGCTTTTAAAAGACTGAAGCTAAAACCTAAATAAAACCACGGGAAATCATAACTAAAAATACCAAAAATAAATAAGAAGCAGAGAATTTTGTTAAACAATTTTCTTAAATAAATTAAAATATAATAAAGCACTAAGAAGCTACCGAGCAGGAGAAGTGGGGTTGAAATCTTGCGTCTCACGAGTAGTAAATGATGAGGAACTCAGTCACACCGCAACTACACTGTGATTTATGTGCTCAACGTTCTCCAACTAAATGGTTCAAATGTCTTTGAGCACTATGGGACTTAACTTCCGAGGTCATCAGTCCCCTAGAACGTAGAACTACTTAAACCTAACTAACCTAAGGACATCACACACATCCATGCCTGAGGCAGGATTCGAACCTGCGACCGCAGCGGTCGCGCGGTTCCAGACTGTAGCACCTAGAACCGCTCGGCCACTACGGCCGGCTCTCCAACTAAAGTGTTAAAAAATGCAAGTAAAGTGTTCTGTCATTTCCGTCACTACAGAAACAGCTAATGAACATGAAATTTATTCTGTTTCTGCGACGTGAAAACTTCTAGTCGCTCGGCGGTCGAACTTCCTGTATGACAAAATATCGTCAGATTCCAATCGCTAATAACTACGCGACTAATAATGCGTAAAAAATGCTTCAACACGAAATGGATAGACCATGTCTGTAAGTGTATGTCGCGCTGCAATTGTTTTTCCTGTGACGTCATCGTAGCAGTAGAGGCGCATGCGCATTATTGTTATTAATTAGCTTTGTGTAAAGTTAAAAATTTGTGCACTGTGGAAGCGCAGTGAGCTAGGACTTTCATTCGGATGTCATTGTGGAGACCGTAAGCAGCACTGCTCAGACCCAACGTGAGACAATAAAAATATTTGGAGAAAAATACGTGAAAATCCTGAAAGTTACAAAGCAATTAAAGATGTCGTGTCACATGACTCGTGATATTCTCGGAATTATAGAAGTCTCAAGTCCGAGGACCGCTCGCACCCAAAGGAATCCACGAACTCTAAAAGGTCCAGTCCTCAGCAGCGTCGAAAAGAAAAGGAAGAAACCGGTGCAAAGTGATTACGTAGCTGGCCCACAGGATATGCCACATGGTATTGTATCGAGCCCAACGAAGGTCTTATCATGTACACCTGTGATCGGCTTCAGACGCTTCTCTGTTCTATGAAAGGTGCCACTGCTGGTCGTGTTGACCTCATCAATAACGATACTATGCATGCCGCTTAACATCCCTCGATACAGTTGTTCGACTTCATGAGCCCACGGATACTTGCTACATGCGATAAGCTTGCGATTTACCTATTCTGCAACTATTGTACTCCGCCGTCTAACCACTGTACTTAAGTTGTTGATAATTAAATTACAGATTAATACGAAACACTCTCAATGATTTCAGAAAATCCAAAACTAAGGACGGCTCACTTTCCTATATTTGATGACCTTAAGGAAGCAGAAGAATAGCACTGCATTCTGTAACTACGTGCCTTATTCTTTCCATTTCTATCCACAGGATTTTGAATAATATTGACTGTACAGATTAGAAAGTTTTTCATTTGTTCTGATTACAGTGCTGCTGTGATTGTCAGGTACTCACTTCTATACGTATTTGTGCAAACATCACTTCTTTGACAGCCACATGAACCTCAAGCAGAAAGCAAAACGGGTAGGAGCTGAAAGTTACTCAATAACGCAACGTTCTGGTATTTGTTGCGCATCCAAACAGCCGCGGGTGAAAGTGGACATTGCGCTCTCTTGTCGCGCACCACAGCCTCACCGAACACCTTCTCCACAGGCATCGACCGCAGTACGGCGCCGCCAACAACAGCCCTTGGTTAAGAGACTGCTTCCGCGTTTACAGCCCAGTGAGACACAAGCACGGTCTCAAATGTGAAAACACAGCGAACATATGTCACAAGTGGTTCACTCATGTGTGCGATCCAGGTCAACAGCCTGGAACTTCACTATCTTCTTTTACTGTTCCTCATCCATGAAGCGCTGCACATTGTCTTTGACGGTAAAAGGCCAGATTGATTCCTTAAATGAAAGTACAGAGAACAATCTACGTGGTATTCAAATAAACCAAACGGCAGGCTAGTAACCAACTTGCTATCTCGCGTCCCTTCCATTCCTTTTTGACATCGCGTTTCTACGCCTCTTCTCAAAAATTCTTTAAATACTTGGACTTATCCCCACCAAGTTGTAGGCAGAAAATACATCAGCGCCACGCGCTTGTCAATAGTGTTAGCCTGCACACCCGGGTATTTTGTTTCAAGTGGTAGTGAAAAAACTTCTCATCGCCTAAATGAGAAGAAAACCATTTCGACAGCTACGCAAAGTACTGCTGAAACATGCTGCATAGAATTTTATTTCATTAGCGGTTTCGACATGACTTTTTCCTCATCTCTCACATACAGAAACTAAGTAGTTAAGACACTCGGTCGTTGTTGGACAAAGTTAAGAATGAAAAGTGAAATAAAAGGAAGGTGACTGGTATGACATTTTTATATTATTTGGTGTAGCATCTACTACAATTAGCGGCGCTCTGCCCATTCAGGGCAGGGATACATAACTAGATTCCGGTACGGTACATGATTTTATTACAAATGTTTACAGAAGTTGAACTTCGGAACAGTACTAGAATACCATAGGTTTCCTGTGTTTCTTAATTTCGTCATTTCCATAATATAGAAATGATGCGGCTTCAATAATAAACATTTTATTACTCGAGGTGCAATTTTTTGTATTTTTTTGTATCATTCCTAATATTTTATTAATTATTACGATTTAGCATTAGTACTTCCAGTTTACGATTAGGCTTCACGTCCTTCACTGAAGCTAGTAATACTACATATCACTCTTAGGGGTATAAACTATTCAGTTGTTACAATCGCAAAATGAAATAATGTATTTCCGGACTGGAGAAGGTAATTTCTAAATGTGATTCACTCTTAGCATTGCACTGCTCAATAAAAAATAGCTCTAGGGTAGTAGGGACTGTAACAAGTTATTGCAAGCCATATCAGCTATTTCGAAAAAGGCGTATTACGTCATCGTTTTGCTATGGATTGCCACATTTTTATACCTTTCGACCTCTTCAGCTAGCCATGCTCTCGCTCTCTCTGTAAAACTCCTTAGTAGCCTGTGCTGATGTAAACATGCGTTCTTCGGTTAGTTAAGCCGCCAGTACCCTTTGCCATTTGTGAGGCGTTTCTGCTTCCTCTGCTGATCGTTTTGAGGACGCTGAGAGGACAGGTTCCGGTGTGTTATGTAACAACGTTTCATCCGCCGCGACAAGCAGGAAGCAGCCGTTGAGACATAGTGCCGCGGAATGCTTACTATGCGCTCACTTGCGTTTCCTTGTCTCTGTCAGCAGAGTTAGCACGAAGCGTTCGCGATTTTGCCAAACCTTCCGTCACCATCACAGCATCGCTCACTAAAAGAAAATTATGTACGCAATTTAGCTGCGAAGCGTTATATCTGCATTTTGTAAGTTTTCGAATTTAAAAGTTTACGTACTCTGGCAGGATAATAGCTATTTGATTGGTATCTGACACCAAGTCGACTAGCTTGACAAGTACACCAACTCAACACCTCATCGTCTCAACAAGTGGGCCGCAGGATGTCTGAGAAAGACTTGAGTTAAACAGTTTCGTTAGCTTCAAGAATACCTGGTATCTGCACGTCTAGACTAGGCACGAACGAATGTCTCGAGGCAGTGTAAAACACCAACAAGCCACCGAGTGAAACTAAAAATAATACGTATTACGCGGCTTTTTCTTGTAAAGTAAAACAAGATACTGTACAGGTATTAAAGTGAACAGCCAGCGCAGACGTCTCTCCTGTACAGTGTTAAACGTTGGAGGCACGAGTGACAAGGTTTGAATTTAGGCTTGCTCTGCGCATCTACGTCACGTATTCTCCTACAACCATTTGTCCCACAACGGCCGACTGGCTTATTCACTTAATTTCTGCAACTGACAGATGAAGAAAAGTCGTCTAGTTTGCGTAGCTTCCGTAATGGTTTTTATTCTCCTTTAGACGATGAGAAGTTCTCTCGCAACCATCTGAAACAATATACACGAGTTTAGGCTAACACTATTCACAACTGGGTGGCGCTAATGTCTTTGCTGCCTACAACGTAGTGGGGGTAAGTCCAAATATTTGAAGAATTTTTGGGAAGAGGCGAGTAAGCACGATGTCCAACAGGGATAGAAGGGAAGCGGGGTACCAATTTCCCCGTGGTGCAAAGATTGGCAACTTCCGCTAAATGTTGGGAAACGTAAAATTTTGCGCTTCACAAAACGAAGAAACGTAGTATCCTGTGAATATAATGAGTCACTGCTGCAATCGGCCAACTCGTACAAATGCCTGGGGGTAACACTTTGTAGGAATATGAAATGGAATGATCACATAGTTTCAGCCGTGGGTAAAGCAGGCGCTAGACTTCGGTTTATTGGTAGAACAGTGGGGAAGTGCAATCAGTCTATAAAAGAGATTGCTTAAAAATCACTCGTGCCACTCAGCTTAGAATATTGTTCAAGTTTGTGGGACCCATACCATATAGGACTAGAAGATGATACTGAACGTATACAGAGAAGGGCAGCAATATCACAGGTTTGTTCAACCCGTCGGAGAGTGTCACAGAGATAATGAAAGAACTGTACTGGCAGACTCCTGAAGGCAGACGTAAACTATCCCGAGAAATTCTATTAACAAAGTTCGAAGAACCGGGTTTAAATAATTACAAAATTTTACCAATGTGCTACAGCGCTACAAAAATAAAGACTTTGTGTTTCAGTATGTCGCCGTGAGAGGCGCGACTTAATGTCGTTGCTTTACCTAATGCACTAAGATAAAGTATGTAGTCTGTACGTCTATGATTTCCGCTATATTTTTTTTATTAATGCATTAATAGTCCCGGACCTTTGACTCCCACTATACACCACTCATTACTGTTCCCGAATAACAAACAGGAAAAGTAAAAAATATGCACTGCAAACATCACAACTGCAGATGCAACTCTCTTTATATACTTTCATACTAAGTTTCCTCGTATACTCTCTTTTTTCCCCACCACATATAGCCTTTTGACTAAGATGGGTAGTAATCATAACTAAATTGAATATATTAATTTTAGAACTGTTAAAATATATTTAAATTTTATAGTTATTATTCTAACATTGTGAAGAATAATATAAAATGAAAAAAAAAAAATCAGCAGCAAGAATCGAACCTGAACCGACGCATTACCACTGCGCCATGCACCAATATATCATGCATTGGTCAAAAATCCCTCATAATGTAATCGTAAATCTTCAGAGTGTTTTTACCTTTTCCTAAGGCCCACTCAGGCGAAACATTCTAGGAACCAGAAAGGAGCATCTACTCTTTCTGCTCGCATAATTTGAGTCAAATTAGTGAACCCCTTCCAACGCGCCCTCTCCTTGTTGGATTTAAATTTGCATTACGTTTACCTAACTGTTGAACTCTCACTTTTTCCTCCAACGATCTACCGAAAAACGGCCTCTTTAGCAGTTCATCTATAGAATTCGCGATGTTGTTTGCACAATACTTCACATGCACTTTCAAAGAAAAATACTGACTTCGTTCTGTGAGCAACGTAGCACCTTTAGTGCCGTCAGGGATGACGTCACATCGGAGCACGAGCAGTCGAAAACAGTTGAAAATGGCGCGGATGACCATCATTTCGGCACTCAACACTGGTTTCTACTTATCGCTTAGAGAGCGCTACAAACATGTTCTCGTCCGTTTTACTTAAGTGCCAGCACACATTCGAAGAGAAGTGGCATGATTTTAGTGCCATTTCTGGCTCATACTCAAAGAGAAATAGCATAATTTTAGTGCGGTATTCACAGTGTGTTGTAGCACACTGACACACGATCACAGGTCGCCACTGATTTCAAGACGTAGCATATGGACAGTAGTGACAGGCACTGCAAAGTGAGGCTTCACATTCACAAACAGATTCTCATTTGTGAGAATCATTTAAACTGTATCTTCACTCCATTTCCTGAACTGACTCCAAGACACAAACAGGAATAAAGAGCATCATTTGTTGACTTAATGTTAGAGTGCACTGTGAACTTTGGTTTGTACAACAAATCTGCATTATCCCACAAGATAATCTTATAATGTGAAAAAAATAACGCATAAATGTTTTGTGAAGTGATTTGTCTAAAAGTAAGAAATGAAGCAAATTAGAGTAACGTCTGATGCACCTTTGAATGACACTCGAAATTATGTATAGCAAATGAGGTGCCGATTGAGAATTTAAAGTTCAATATTTAACATAGAATCCTGGAATTTTAAAGTTTACTGGGGCATATTTGCTGTGCGTGATTTCCAACATCACTTGAAAACGCCAAAATGTTGCTCTATCGTATCTTACTTCTTATTTTTTGACAAGTCATTTGACAAAACATTTGACCATTTTTTTTTCAAAATTGATTTCCTTTCATTGTCAAAGTCTGTTCGTAAAGTATGAAATACAATATTGTATATTTAAATATTGATTGGCATTCTATTATTTTCTTAACTATCCTAATTACTTTCAAGCAATTAAACCCTTTTTTGTTTGCAAAACTAATCAATTTGGTACTACAATTGAGCGTTTTCCACTATTCGTTTATAGGGAGTCTTGTTCCTCTCATTCATTTCCTTGGTACTTATATTCCTGGCGCGCTGCACTGAACAATTATACCAAGCCACAATACATATGTATAAGTTCAGGAAAATAAATATTCAAAAAGGGTAGCTCTATCTTCAATTACGCTTTATGCAACCAGTGAGAAACTTAATCGTTCCTGACAGCTGCAGTCCACACATATCTATAATGATATCATTGCCAGAATAATGTGAAGTTTACACCAAAGCAAAAATATCATCAAGTGATGTAATATGAGAAAATAAGTATACTCTGAAAGAAATTCAGCAAAACTGCAAAGCAAAAATCAACAGAAAGATAGTATAATAAGAAAGTTAAACCACAATTTCATTATGCCGCTATCTCCCTTGCCCCAGTAATATACGTACGCACTTCGAATTTCGCTGGACTTACCGCTCACCGGTCACATTCGCGCTATCTAATGCTCACCTTCTCTTCTTCCTGACTCAACACAAGTAATGCCTCAAAAGCTTGACTGACGAGGTCACTTTTAAAATAACTTTTTTTTTGTTATCTTTACTCCTATCGTGAAGGCGACAGAGAGAAAATTCGGCATTATTTCCTTTATGAAACTAATCTTGTGTCCGATCTAAACGTCACTTTATTTGTTTCACGATAACGCAACAATTTAGCTTCAAGATGCAGCCTCTGTTGTCATCCTTCAATGCAATGGAAAAGCGGTGTAGTTATTGACCTATAGTCGCATTCACGAGGAGTTAAATCTCCACGAGTGATCCAAGCGTCCAACCTATGCCGAGTGACTGGTGTATCATTAGTTTCATAATGACAATGTTTTGTGAACGGCAACATGAACGGCTATGTGGCTTATGCGAATATCAAAATACGTGACTCCATTTACGTAGAAGCATTTTTTTTTTCACCGCCAGTGGACCATATACTTTAATACCTGACACAAATTTCAATTTGCTACGCCTACCCATTCCTGAGAAAAAGGGTTCTTGCCAGACAGACAGATAACCAGACAACAAAGTGATTCTATAAGGCTCCGTTTTTATCGACTCAGGCACCAATCCCTAAAAAGCAGATACAAGTTCTCCTTGTCACATAAGCAAGGTGGATGGGAACCACGGAGTTAATACAATGGCTCAGAGCCCGTGGTTCGCGGCGCGAACTGAGGTTGAGCCTCCACACCACACGCCCGCGGCGGCCTTCAGCAACCGGTACCCTTGTGACGTCGCCGCGGCTCAGTAGGCTAAGCGCAAGTAGGTTAAGAAGCTACATTCCTGCCAGGCTTCTCCTGCCTTCCCCCGCTATTCAGCTTCCCCCACCTGACGGCCTTACTGTACACCACGCTCTTCCGCTCGTGTCGCGCAGCACAGCACTCGCGCGTCTCTTTAACAACACTGACGCTTGCTGTTACCACGTAGTTGAATTATGTTCATTCACGGGTGTGTTTACGCTGCTTGCACGGGAGTGTATTCCGGCTTCCCGCGCGTAACTCTGTCAACCAGGTCTGTCCGCTCTGACGTCACTAGGGAGACACTCGGAAACAACGAGATCTACGGACCTTGTGGCATGCATCATAGCACGTGACACTACAGGTCTTACGAGTGCCACAGTTGTCTCCGGGGAGTAGTTACTATTCCAGACGAGTTTAATAATTCTTAACGGTGCGTTTAAATGCAGGCAAGCTCTGGATAACACACGACAACAAATACATTGACATACTGGTTTCCCTTGGGCCCTGCAAGGAGCCGAGCGTTAGCGAGGTATGTGGCGGGCAAAGCAACTAGAGTGACGTCACACGTTCGTTGTGGAGCGGGCGGGCGGGGGGGGAGGGAGGGGGGGGGGCGCTATTTCACGTGAGCTCCAGGTGACATTGCAGCAGACCAGCCAGTGTCGCTAGTTGTTGCCTCCAAGTACTAATTGCTCCCTGTGCGGGTTGTACCGTAGTTTACGTTGTGATTGCTACTTTTCTGGTGAAAACTGAACTGCCGGTGAAGCAAATAAAAGCAGGGATAGTTGTGCTGTCACACATTACAATAACATGGCCCAACAGAACGAGATGTTTTGTTTAGTTGTTTTTCGAAAATACAAAATCTGTTGCTCATTCAGCCACTTTAGTAAAAGACAAAACCTCAGGAAACAACCACCAACATTAAAGTTAAGGTTTTGGCCGTATCACATCTGACAGAACTATAAAATGAAACCTAAGACAATTAGAAATCACTGACAGGACAGGATATTTTGCAACTGCACAGTCTTTGCCCTAGTTAAAACATTAACGGAGATAAGGAGCGAAGGATGGCTGAATTCTGTTCTCGGTAACTATAGCACCATTTCCGGCTGCTGTTATTAGGAACACCCTGTTTTTGTTTTTAGCTTGAACGTTGACCACTGTTGTGGACTGCCTCAAGCAGCAAACTCCGCAAAAATAATTCCCTAGTGAATTTTGGGTGAACCTACTATAATCCGTTCATCATAACAATAAACCTGATGTAAAAATTGCACTATGTATCCTTCCGCGTTTGCTGGAACCTAATTGGATTTCAGTGTCTTGTGGGACAGCACCCAAGCTGTCGCGATTACTGTCAAGTACGGTAATAAGGGTACGCTTTGTGCTGTGCGTTATGCACACATCCACTTAGCGATGCCGGCCGATGTGGCCGAGCGGTTCTAGGCGCTTCAGTCCAGAACCGCGCTGCTGCTACTGGTGCAAGTTCGAATCCTGCCTCGGACAAAAATGGTTCAAATGGCTCTGAGCACTATGGGACTTAACATCTATGGTCATCAGTCCCCTAGAACTTAGAACTACTTAAACCTAACTAACCTAAGGACAGCACATAACACCCAGCCATCACGAGGCAGAGAAAATCCCTGACCCCGCCGGGAATCGAACCCGGGAACCCGGGCGTGGGAAGCGAGAACGCTACCGCACGACCACGAGATGCGGGCTGCCTCGGACATCGATGTGTGTGATGTCCTTAGGTTAGTTAGGTTTAAGTAGTTCTAAGCCTATGGGACTGATGACCTCAGATGTTAAGTTCCATAGTGCTTAGAGCCATTTGACCATTTTTGGCAGCGATAATACGGGCGCATTTAACTTGGCACTGGCTGGTCAGCTGGTACAGCTAGCCTGCAGTGACGTGGCCAGCTGCAGTTCACACTTAAGACGAGACGAGCAGAGGAGCAATACAGCTTCGAATGTCATTTAATTTTTAAGCAGCATGAAAAAATACACTGCAAATCTCGCACAATACGCTCCTTAGACGACTAGACGAAAATCGCAACTTCTTATCGGTTTTAGCTAACGAACTATTGTAACTAAAAAGAAGAATGATGCAAATTCCTGACTTAACTACAGGGTAATTTTTCTGCATAAGCTGTGTGTAACGTAAGAGAGTATTCAAGGATTTCCCGTATAGTTAAATACTGAAACCACTGAAGGTACTACTTACAGTCAGTCCTCTGGTAAACTCTTAGCTCTTTCCTTGTCCGAATCGGAGAAATGCATTTCAGTTCTGGAAGTGTCACCTCCTACGTGGAAAACGAGCCTGTCAACAACAGAATCCACGAAGCCAACCAGACGCAGCATTTTCTCTCCTTCTTTTATGACGAACCGTTCTATATCCCGCCAGCGTTCGGTAGTGACGCGTGAAAAAGCTGTTTGCGTTAGTTCCAGTACGTCTGGCAGCTTACAGCCTTGTCACTTCTCGGGCCAAACCCCGCACTTGGCTCCAGATCAGTTCATATTGTAATGGTACAGTAGCAAATGTAAAAATGTAGCATTTGTATAATGTGCTCGATGCTGTGAAAATGACTGTTTTTCATGTTACTACGATAGTTATCGACCTCCGTTTTATAAAACGATGGGCATAGTCCAAATAAAGAGGATTTGGTTTTTCATTTTTGCCTTAAAAATTAAATTGTTATGTTTTCTTAATTTAAACAACGTTTACGAAGAGTCTTTCATAAAAAATCGATAATTAAGAATTTGTATTTGAAATGGAAAAAGGAATTTCGCGTCCAATCTGTAATTAGAAAAAAGAAGACGTGAATTATTCATAAAAATGATGATGAGTTTCATAATTACGAGATGTAGGTATATCAAATTTAACGAGAAGAAAAAAATGATACTGGGGAAATTTGAACAAGTACACGAATAACCGCTTTTGCTTTACATTCCATGACGCTACTTTTTTTTAAATTCTCATTTTGTTTGTTTTCGTTCGTTGTATCTGCTCTAGGCGGTCGTCGAAAGGCACCCGTTTCAGTTCGTTGTTGATCCATTCACTCAGTTTTTTTATTACAGAGGGCAGCTGGCCCTCTGACCGAACACGCTTTTTTTTTTGCATTTTGTCCGTTATAGATCGTTGTGTTTGGTCGTTGCGGACGTCGCAAGACATCCTGTTCAAGTTCGGTGGTTGATCCTTCCACTCAGTTTTTCATTGCAGAGGCCAACCGGCTCTCTGACCCAACACGCTGAGCTACCGTGCCGGCACGCTATCAACTCTGCTACAAGTTCAATGTTAGTTTGTTTAAAACTGCATTATATACAACGCTGGGAAAACTTCAATGCCGATTATCTCCGTAAATCTATGAAAAACATTAAGAACAGTCTATTTCTCTGCGCTTTTTAACCGTGTTCCACGTGCGTTTTTCACTACGGAACAGAAAGCAGCCTTAGCCATTTTCATACTGCGCAGCAACAGCGCGACAGAGCACAACGCTGGTGCGGCTGACACTGCACACGATTTTTCAAATAAAAACTACGTGGCTAAAGCGTGATTAAGAAAAACGCTGATGGCTGTTAATACATTTGAATACATTAAAGTTTCATTTAACGTAACTTAGTAATAAGATGTCAAATACATAAGTAGGACCTATGAAACTTACTGTGCAACTATCCTCACATTTTGTCGTGCACGAACAGTAATATCCACGTGCGCCGCTGAAATATTAAAGGCAACTGAAAGATCGGTCTTCTGATCAGTCCAGCATATCTTCTGTTCAATAACGGGTACATTGCAGAATACCTGCGCTACTGTCACAATCCGTGTCGTTTTAGAAATATTTCTGGACAGCCAAACAGCTGTTTTCCGCAATTTCAGACTTTTCGCTTCCATGACAAGCAACAGCAACGATGCGTAGATTCGCTCCTTCAGTTCTTGAATAATTCTTTCTAAGAGCTCACTAGTGACAGTGACGTGAACTCTTACCATACTGACTGCTTTCAAGTCGCAAATAGACTGCAGCCACATCAACAGACGTCAGTCGCACATCAATGTTCGATCTCATCGAAGTTGAGATCATCTTCGAAGGTTTTGAATAGTTTTCCTTCAGCTCGAATTAAACTGCATCGTCCGTGTTTGGAACGCTGAACGGCGGGCAAAATGATACTTCCGTCTCCTAAATTAATTATATGCTTTGGGAGATACCATCGGAGATTATAAAAACTGTCTTTCCAATCAGCTATGCGTCGAATTGGCCCACAATTTAACAGGTAACTCACTTTATACTAATACCAAAGATAAAAGAAAAAGCAACTTTTTTATAAATATTATATTCAATTTTTCAGAGTGTCCCAGTGAAGATGTGGCACTCAGCGCATGAAGTACTTGGCAGGATACGTTGCGTTCGAAAGCAAGAACATTGAAAGTTCACTGAGGGATCAAAAAAGAATCTGTCCGCATGCTATAAAAAAATCGCGGATCATAACTTTATTCTGTGATTTGCAAAGCAGATCTCACGTCTCCATCACCTGCAAGCAAGAGAGGTAGAGCACATTTTAGCAAACTTCGTTTAAAGTTCAAATTCAAATGGTTCCGAGCACTATGGGACTTAACTTCTATGGTCATCAGTCCCCTGGAACTTAGAACTACTTAAACCTAACTAACCTAAGGACATCACACACATCCATGCCCGAGGCAGGGTTCGAACCTCCGACCGTAGCGGTCGCGCGGTTCCAGACTGTAGCGCCTAGAACCGCTCGGCCAACTCGGCCGGCTCGTTTAAAGTAGCATCACCATTGTTTACTTCAATAAAATATTTGATGCGAAATAGAACTACGTTTGTTTTTCATCTTTCACCCTCTCACTAGGTTAAAATGGAATTCACAATTATCTACGTAGAAGCGCGAAAGAAACTGGGGTAGGCATACGTATTCAAATACAGAAATATGTAAAAAGACAGAATACGGCGCTGCGGTCAGCAACGCCTCTATAAAACAAATGTCTGGCGCAGATATTAGATCGGTTACTGCTGCTAAAATCGTACGTTATCCAGATTTAAGTGTGTTTGAAAGTGGTGTTATAGCCGGCGCACGAGCAATGGGATACAGAATATCCGATGTAGCGATGAAGTGGGGATTTTCCCTTGCGACCATTTCACAAGTGTACCGTGAATATCAGGAATCCGGTAAAACATCAAATCTCTCGCTGGGGCCGAAAAAAGATCCTGCAATAATGGCACGAACGACGACTGAAGAGAAACTTTCAGAAGTGCAACCGTTCCGCAAATTGCTGCAGATTTCAATGCTGGGATATCAAGTGCCAGCGTGCGAACCATTCAAAGATACGTCGATGACATCATTCTTTTATTTAACGGGGCCGACGCCCAGCTGCAACTTTTTCAACACAACTTTAACAAAATGCACCCCAAGATTCAGTGTACCATAGAATACTACTCTGGCTTTACACTCCCATTTTTAGATCTGGAAATTTCGTTACAGAACAATAATGTTCACTTCAACATATTTAGGATACCAACTACGACTAGTTCTATTATTCATTGCTCTTCAGTTCACCCAAAGCAGCAAAACCTGGCAGCTCTTCGTGCTGTGCTTTACCGCGCGGCCAGAGACCCTCTCTCAAAAGAAAATTACCAGCGCGAGTTGGATACCATTAAGTTGATAGCACATGCTAATGGCTACCAGCCAAATGTTATTGAGTTCTTCGTCAGCAAATGCAATCGAAAGGCGCTTCTAACGATCTGTAAGGGATTACCCTGTCATCTGCTAATGACGATAACTCTAAAAATATTTTTTGCAGGGTCCCATATGTAGGTGTTATATCTGACAGGATTGGCAAATGACTTAGGAAAGAGAGAGCCTATACCCGCCTTCTACACCCCGCATAAGGTCGGGCACCTATTGAAACACCAAGAAACCAGAGAAGACAATCGCTATGCACAATCTGGCGTCTATCGCATCCGGTGTAGTGAGTGCCCTATCTCATACATAGGCCAAACTGACCGTTCCTTTAACATACGGTTCAGAGAGCATCAGGATCTTAGCAAGTCCAAATCTGCTCTCACTAACCACCTGAAGGATGATAACCATTCCATTTCGAATATAAACACAAATTGCAGGATTCTGCATATTCAACGTAAGGGCTTAGTTTTAAAGATGTTAGAAGAAATAGAAATCATCCGCAGTATTTGCCGTGATCCGTCTGGCGTTTTGAACGGGCAAACTGCGCTTAAGCACGCAGTCCTACTGAGTAACTTTTCTTTTCTGAAGTAGCGTCCAGCCTCGTTTCATCCTCTTTCTGGTCCTCCATTATTGTACGCTATACATGTATATTATTTTTTATCGAGTCAGTGTTTTTTGTGGCCTTCAATAGGCTTAACGAATTTACGGCATATGCCTGTTTCCTATAGTGAGGTCCGCAAGGTCCACCCAGTTCATTTTACATAGCTGTAAAATTGTCCTCTTTTAATAAAAGTTGCATATTTTCATTTTATCCTACGACTAAGGCTCATTATTGTACTGTGGCATTATCTGCGCCCTCACTAATTAATAATTTACCTGTTTTTCATGATGTAAAGTGCTTCTCAGGTCTTATATAATGTAAGCTTCGATTATTTGTCGACTGTTGGTTAGTAGTTTTAAACTGACCCAACTTCTAATGTGTTCTTTTAATGCTCTTGCTGCTAGCTATTAATTGGCATATTACTTTCTGACAGTATAGACTGAAGGTTTCGCTACTTTCCTTGTTGATCAGTAATGAGAGGTTGTAAATAGGAGTGGCACATGTGCATGTTCTTTTAACTGATGACTGTGGCGCGTTGTTCCACGTTGCCACTTATATATCCCCACTAAATCTAAAACTTGTTTGCACTCATATATAAGTTTCATTGCGCTTTACGGTTTATATAATAATTTTATATCGCACCTTCCACTCAGTTTTACCACAGTTCTGGACCGACCTGTTCAATACGCTCCGTTACTACGCATAATGCACTTTTAACTTATATCGTGCGTTTTTTGTATGTAGCATTCTGTTTTTTCTTTTTTTAAATGTAAACCACTAAATACAAATTGTGAACGGCCGGGCTAGTGGCTCCGTGTTCTTCTCTCCGTCAATAGATGGCAGCACTTTTGCCGCTCTGGCTTACCAGTTTGCCTCCTCGTTAGCATCCGCTACTCCCCTGTCCTGCGTTCATAAGCAGTACACCGCGCCTGGTACACGCGGCGCTCGTGGACCACAGCACAGCGTAAGTGTCGTGATATCATTTGTATATGTTCCCTGAAGAATGGGTAGCTTAGAGCGATGAAGTAGTGAAGGCAGCAGAGGACCTAGTAGGTAAAAAGACGAGGGCTAGTAGAAATCCTTGGGTAACAGAAGAAATACTGAATTTAATTGAAGAAAGGAGAAAATATAAAAATGCAGTAAATGAAGCAGGCAAAAAGGAGTACAAACGTCTCAAAAATGAGATTGCCAGAAAGTGCAAAATGGCTAAGCAGGGATGGCTAGAGGATAAATGTAAGGATGTAGAGGGTTATCTCACAAGGGGTAAGATAGACACTGCCTACAGGAAAATTAAAGAGACCTTTGGAGAAAAGAGAACCACTTGTATGAATATCAAGAGCTCAGATGGAAACCCAGATCTAAGCAAAGAAGAGAAATCAGAAAGGTGGAGGGAGTATATAGAGGGCCTATACAAGGGCAATGTACTCGAGGACAATATTATGGAAATGGTAGAGGATGCAGATGAAGATGAAATGGGAGATGCGATACTGCGTGAAGAGTTTGACAGAGCACTGAAAGACCTGAGTCGAAACAAGGCCCCGCGAGTAAACAACATTCCATTAGGACTACTGACGGCCTTGGGAGAGCCAGTCCTGACAAAACTCAACCATCTGGTGAGCAAGATGTATGAGACAGGCGAAATACCCTCAGACTTCAAGAAGAATATAATAATTCCATCCCAAAGAAAGCAGGTGCTGAGAGATGTGAAAATTACCGAACAATCAGTTTAACAAGTCACGGGTGCAAAATACTAACGCGTATTCTCTACAGACGAATGGAAAAATTGGTAGAAGCCGACCTCGGGAAAGATCAGTTTGGATTCCGTAGAAATATTGGAACACGTGAGGCAATACTGACCATACGACTTATCTTAGAAAATAAATTAAGGAAAGGCAAACCTACGTTTCTAGCATTTGTAGACTTACAGAAAGCTTTTGACAATGTTGACTGGAATACTCTCTTTCAAATTCTAAAGGTGGCAGGGGTAAAATAAAGGGAGCGAAAGGCTATTTACAATTTGTACAGAAACCAGATGGCAGTTATAAGAGTCGAGGGGCACGAAAGGGAAGCAGTGGTTGGGAAGGGAGTGAGACAGGGTTGTAGCCTATCCCCAATGTTATTCAATCTGTATATTGAGCAAGCAGTGAAGGAAACAAAAGAAAAATTCGGAGTAGGTATTAAAATCCGTGGAGAAGATATAAAAACTTTGAGAATCGCCGATGACATTGTAATTCTGCAGAGACAGCAAAGGACTTGGAAGAGTAGTTGAACGGAATAGACAGTGTCATAAAAGGAGGGTATAAGATGAACATCACCAAAAGCAAAACGAGGATAATGGAATGTAGTCTAATTAAGTCGGGTGATGATGAGGGAATTAGATTAGGAAATGAAACACTTAAAGTAGTAAAGGAGTTTTGCTATTTGGGGAGCAAAATAACTGATGATGTTCGAAGTAGAGAGAATATCAAATGTAGACTGGCAATGGCAAGGAAAGCGTTTCTGAAGAAGAGAAATTTGTTAACATCGAGTATTGATTTAAGTGTCAGGAAGTCGTTTCTGAAATTATTTGTATGGAGCGTAGCCATTTATGGAAGTGAAACATGGACGATAACTAGTTTGGACAAGAAGAGATTAGAAGCTTTCGAAATGTGGTGCTACAGAAGAATGCTGAAGATTAGATGGGTAGATCATATAACTAATGAGAAGGTATTGAATAGGATTGAGGAGAAGAAAAGTTTGTGGCACAACTTAACTAGAAGAAGGGATCGGTTGGTAGGACATGTTCTGAGGCATCAAGGGATCACCAGTTTAGTATTGGAGGGCAGCGTGGAGGGTAAAAATCGTAGAGGGAGACCAAGAGATGAATACGCTATACAGATTCAGAAGGATGTAGGTTGCAGTAGGTACTGGGAGATGAAGAAGCTTGCGCAGGCTAGAGTAGCATGGGGAGCTGCATCAAACCAGTCTCAGGAGTGAAGACCACAACAACAATAACCGAGGCAGTTGTCCGTAGTACTGTCTGGTGCCACTCGCGCATTGACATAGGTTTCATAGCACCTAGCCCGACCGGTGGTTTCGAAATGTTTTTTTAAAAGTTTTTAGAGCTTTTTGGAAATATTTGTTTTTTGTTCTTGATGTGTGTTGCGGCGTGTGAAAATTATCTCCCGTCTTTTGCTATTACCAGTACGACACCTAGGAATGGCCTTATAAGAGTCCGACACAGGTCGTGCGAAAATAAAGTAATTTACAACTGAAGCGATATTTTCAACCTCTGCCATTCAACGAATTACATCGATATGGGCTTTCGGAGCCTAAGGCCCACCCTGGATGACTGCACGACACAAAGCTTTACGGCTCGCCTGGGCCCGGTCAACAGGGACATTGGACTGTTGATGACTGGAAACGTGTTGCCTGGTCGGACGAGTCTCGTTTCAAAATGTATCGAGCGGATGGACATGTATGGGTATGGAGAGTCCGCCCGGCTAGCCGCGCGGTCTAACGCGCTGCTTCCCGAGCGGAAAGGCGTGCCGGTTCCCGGCACAAATCCTCCCGACGCATTAGTATCGAGGTCAGGTGTGCCGGCCAGCCTGTGGATGATTTTTCAGACGGTTTTCCATCTACGAGTACCTCAGCGAATGCGGGCTGGTTCCCCTTATTCCGCCTAAGCTATACTGTGTCGGCGATTGCTGCGCAAACACCGTTTCCAATTTCGTGTACGTCATAATTATTCTACCACGCAAAGATTTGCGGTTACACTCGTCTGGTATGAGACGTTCCCGGGGGGGGGGGGGGGGGGGGGGGTGTCTCCGAACCGCACAATAACCCTAGGTTCGGTGTGGGGCGGCGGTGGGGTGAGTGGATTGCGAACCACATACATACATCGGTATGGAGACAAGCTCATGAATCCATGGACCTGCTTATCAGCAGGGGTCTGTTCAAAGTGGTGAAGGCTCTGTAATGGTGGGTGGCGTGTGCTGTTGAGTGATATGGGCCCCGTGATACGTCTAGATACGACTCTGACAGATACGTAAGCATCCCATCTGGCCACCTGCATCCATTCATGTCCATTGTGGATTCCGACGGACTTGGGAAATTCCAGCAGGACAATGCGATACTACACACGACCAGAATTGCTACAGAATGGCTCCAGGAACACTTTTCTGAGTTTAAACACTCCCCTGACGTGAACATTATTGAGCATACCTGGGATGCCTTGCAACGTGCTGTTCAGAAGAGATATCCACCGCCCCCCCCCCCCTCCCCCTGCCGTACCCTGAGGGATTTACGGACAGCCCTGCAGATTCATGGTGTCAGTTCCCTCCAGCACTACTTCAGACGTAAGTCGAGTCCATGCCACGTCGTGTTACGGTACTTCTGCGTGCTTGCGGGGGCCCTACACGATATTAGGCAGGTGTACCAGTTTATTTACCTCTTCAGTGCATATAAACGATAAACATTCGCAGCTGCGAAAGACCGCGATACCCGTTGAGCACCGTTCTGCTACTTTCAGCTGCGGCATGCTATTTTTAAGGCGAAAAGTACACTGAGGATCATCATCACGGTAACCGTTTAACGCAACGGAGAACCAAAGTCAGCGGCGCTACTGCTTCCCGGTGACGTCAGTGGACTCTGGCCTATTGCGCTGTAATGGCCGGGAGTGGTCTACCCCTCAAATTTCTTCCTAAATTGCTTGCTTGATTGTCTGCCCCAGCGGTGCACGCTATAGCGTATCTGAATCATTCTCTCCGCTAAAGGAACTAGAAAAAATAGAAATCTTGAAATTGGTGCAAACTGACCACCAATGAGCGACGGAAAACATGGGGTATTAATGGCTATAAGGTTTAGAGGGATGTAGGTTTCGCTGGTACGTGTCACGAGCATAAATCAAAGTGTAACTTTACAGTTCAAAATGGTTCAAATGGCTCTGAGCACTATGGGACTCAACTGCTGTGGTCATAAGTCCCCTAGAACTTAGAACTACTTAAACCTAACTAACCTAAGGACATCACACACATCCATGCCCGAGGCAGGATTCGAACCTGCGACCGTAGCGGTCGTGCGGTTCCACAATGTAGCGCCTTTAACCGCTCGGCCACTCCGGCCGGCCTTTACAGTTCAACTAAAGCTAGTTTCGTTGCGAATTACTCTGGACACACTTGCTATTGGTCAATGTCCTTTCCATTTCCTGTTTTTTATTCTTTTTTTAAAAAAATTGATACCTAATTGGTATACACGTATCCCCGTTAGAAGGACAGGATACGGGTTCCGTTGGCAAAGGGGAGGGTTAGTTACTTTCCCCTGCCTTCCTCGGGATACGCCCTTGCTAACATTCATTCAGTTATGCAGTCACTACGGCATCTCCACCCATGTAGAAACGTATAAACACCTTTCAATTCTGTAAATAACACTACTCTCTCTTCTGTTACAAGACGACATGTAACTTTCCTGCCACATCGTTAAATACAAGTGTCGGAAAGAAGCATATTGATGTTGTTTTGTGTCTTACAAAGTTAATCGCAAACCGCAGTCCATTATGAATGAAGGTTATTAATGTCACGTTAAGATTTGCAGGATTTTCAGTGCTGAAATTATTGTTTATACCAAGCAATGGAAGATTACAGTAATATACTGTATTTAAATGAACAAATGTTTTCGATAGAATTTTGGTACCATTTTATATTGCATGTATTGCTTTTAAAGAAATATACAGTAGAGCTCCTACTGTCCGAGAACAAACTATTCGAGCTTCGAGTATTCGATGTTGGATTGTGTGGTTTTTACCTCCCGTTAGTTACTAGCTATGAATGGGACGCGATCAATGAATTTGGAAATTAAATATTGGTCTAACAACAGCATGTGTTCATTACGTATCTCCTATGTACAAAACTCTATTCGGTATCTTAAATCTAGAACCGTAGTTAATGACCAGCAAGAGATACGTGACGAAATGACACAGCGGCTTCATTATATTTACCAGTCTCTTTGTCAAACTCAAATAATCGTTTGATTCTTCTGAAATTTTTCAGGATCCAACACTTTTTCGTGAATTTTCCTGTAACATGTACTTTCCGGAACACGTGCCGACCAGTAAGAACATAAAAGAAATATTTTTAGCTATTCTAGAAGAATGGTCGCAGTTTAATTCGAGCTCTTGCAATGTTTGTTTTTTATTTGGCTGTTCTAGCAACCAGACTCCAACCTTTGATTGCTTTTGATTCAGATTTTACCCGAGAGACTCCAAGGAATACAATAATTATTATTCGAAATTTAGTCACTTCTGTTTTAACTCGATATATGTCTCCGATTCGGCAATTACAACTGAATTTTCAAAAGACATCTGACAGTAAAATAAGGTTAACGATCTTTACGTCTCTAATTGCTTGGTCATTAGGAATATTACCCGTTTTGGTACTAAACGTAGAAAACACACGCTAATGAGGTAGCGTTCGTCCTGCTTGAATGCTGGTGGTCTGAGCAATAGCCAGCACTTGACCGGTACGGGGAACACAGATGAAAGCGTACATTACATCAGACTATACTCGTTCCCTGACTTACGTCCCAAATTTATGCGGTATCTCACATCCCGATAGCGTGAAGCGTTGTCACATGCTTGCGGTGACCAGATGGGGACGCTCAGCTCTGCGTCTCCGCTGGTTTAAATTCGGGAGGAGTAGGCTGCATGCTGATAGTGACTTCCCACCTATCCCTCTTTTGCCTTTCCATATCATGCACATCAAAACAAAGACGAGAATGATACGCATAAGAACTCAACACTCCCTTCCATGAGACAGTATCGCACATGCAACAGACTACACTCAAGAAAGTGATGGGCCTTACTTCATCAATTTAATACGTTCCCGGGACACCCACAGTGGCAATGCAACTTTCGGATCAGACCTTATGACAGAATTACAGATTGTTGATGCCTAAAACACTTACGTTGTCATTATCTCGAATTAATAACGATAATGAGTAAACCAAAATTACCATCAATCCATTTCGTCAAGGGAGACGACATGATGAAAATGTGAATGTCATGTATGGACACTTCATCATCAAACGCCACTCATAGGTGTGAACCACGTATATGTTAATAGCAATTTACTAACATCACTACTAGACCTGTTGTTGTTGTTGTGGTCTTCAGTCCAGAGACTGGTTTGATGCAGATCTCCATGCTACTCTATCCTTTGCAAGCTTCTTCATCTCCCAGAACCTACTGCAACTTACATCCTTCTAAATCTGCTTAGTGTACTCATCTCTTGGTCTCTCTGTACGATTTTTACTCTCCGAGCTGCCCTCCAATACTAAACTGGTGATCTCTTGATGCCTCAGAACATGTCCTACCAACCGGTCCCTTCTTCTAGTCAAGGTGTCCCACAAATTTCTCTTCTCCCTAGTTCTATTCAATACCTCCTCATTAGTTATATGATCTACCCATTTAATCTTCAGCATTCTTCTGTAGCACCACATTTCGAAAGCTTCTATTCTCTTCTTGTCCAAACTATTTATCGTCCACGTTTCATTTCTATACATGGCCACACTCCATACAAATACTTTCAGAAACGACTTCCTGACACTTAAATCTATACTCGATGTTAACAAATTTCTCTTCTTCAGAAAAGGTTTCCTTGCCATTGGCAGTCTACATTTTATATCCTCTCTACTTCGACCATCATCAGTTATTTTGCTCCCCAAATAGCAAAACTCCTTTACTACTTTAAGTGTCTCATTTCCTAATCTAATACCCTCAACATCACCCGACTTAATTCGACTACATTCCATTATCCTCGTTTTGCTTTTGATGATGTTCATCTTATACCCTCCTTTCATGACACTGTCTATTCCGTTCAACTGCTCTTCCAAGTTCTTTGCTGTCTCTGCAGAATTACAATGTCATCGGCGAATCTCAAAGTTTTTATTTCTTCTCCATTGATTTTAATACCTACTCCGCATTTTTCTTTTGCTTCCTTCACTGCTTGCTCAATATACAGATTGAATAACACCGGGGATAGGCTACAACCCTGTCTCACTCCCTTCCCAACCACTGCTTCCCTTTCGTGCCCCTCGACTCTTATAACTGCCATCTGGTTTCTGTACAAATTGTAAATAGCCTTTCGCTCCCTGTATTTTACCCCTGCCACCTTTAGAATTTGAAAGAGAGTATTCCAGTCAACATTGTCAAAAGCTTTCTCTAAGTCTACAAATGCTAGAAACGTAGGTTTGCCTTTCCTTAATTTATTTTCTAAGATAAGTCGTAGGGTCAGTATTGCCTCACGTGTTCCAATATTTCTACGGAATCCAAACTGATCTTTCCCGAGGTCGGCTTCTACCAATTTTTCCATTCGTCTGTAAAGAATTCGTGTTAGTATTTTGCAGCTGTGGATTATTAAACTAATAGTTAGGTAATTTTCACATCTATCAACACCTGCTTTCTTTGGGGTTGGAATTATTATATTCTTCTTGAAGTCTGAGGGTATTTCGCCGGTCTCATACATCTTGCTCACCAGATGGTAGAATTTTGTCAGGACTGGCTCTCCCAAGGCTATCCGTAGTTCTAATGGAATGTTGTCTAGTACCGGGGCCTAGTTTCGGCTTAGGTCTTTCAGTGCTCTGTTAAACTCTTCACGCCGTATCATATCTCCCATTTCATCTTCATCTACATCCTCTTCCATTTCCATAATATTGTCCTTAAGTACATCACCCTTGCACAGACCCTCTACATACTCCTTCCACCTTTCTGATTTCTCTTCTTTGCTTAGAACTGGGTTTCCATCTGAGCTCTTGATATTCATATAAGTGGTTCTCTTTTCTCCAAAGGTCTCTTTGATTTTCCTGTAGGCAGTATCTATCTTACCCCTAGTGAGATATGCCTCTACGTCCTTACATTTACAACTAGACCTAGTGAAAATAATTGTACTGGTTTCTCGTCTTAATAGGAGCTTTTCTTTTACCTACTGTAGCATCCGAGAATGGCCGTTGCAGGCCGCAACCGGTCATGATTGTATCACAAGGAAGTGGGTGTGTCAAAAATAAAAGTAATATATTATCACGTATTTATAGGAGTTCATCCGATTCCAGTTGTGACTCATTTACTATATAGGGTACCCTAGACATTCATATTTTCTTGTAATTTCCTTTTGTTTATCACTAACTTGAGAAGTGGCGCAGTTCACTTTGTCGGTGTGAACGGCGTGTTGTGACACGCTGTACTCATGTAGTTGCATAGAGGCTTTTCTTTATGTAAGTGAGACTGCCGTTACAAGGAACAAACACTGACTAAAATTCAGTACATTCACATTTTCTATGGCGGGGATGAAACGGTTCTTATAATCCTCTGATCAGCATTGTCTTAAGTGAGAATCAGTAGAAAGACTTTCTCACTACTAGAAGATTCATGACTGCAGCATTCTGCGCTAGCCCGATCACGAGCAGGCAGCGAAGTTCATTGCTGACAAGTAGCGAGAACGCAGACTTGGCAAACGCCGAGGGTAGCAGCGCTTTCAAAATTTGTGAAACCAAACCGCGAGATGCTCCACGGTGAATATCGACATACCTGACATTCACGGGGCTCTTGGCACTTTACACGGCGGCTCAATCAAAACTTCATTTGTGGCAATGGCGAAAGCGGATCTTCGCTGTGGGCAGCCATCAGGATGTAGAAAAGCAAACACATGAGTGTCCTTGATGGAAATGGCATCGGCTTCCAAAGCACACTCTCTCTCTGTATCTGACAGCGAGACCAAACGTCGCACTGGATTTCGTGTCGATTCCTATACTCTATAAGAGGCGTTTATTTGTCTTCTCCCGTCCCAAGCTATCTTTGAAAATTATCATTGGTTAATCATTTATTGTACATACAATTTCTAGTCATTGTAACAATATGATATGGTTGCTGACCGACTTACTGCATTCAAGCCTTCATGTCTCTTTATAATTTTTCCTCCCTTTACCTCTTTCCATACCAAATTGACAATTCCTTGATGCCTCACGATGTGTCCGTGTAGCCGATTCCTTTTCTTGGTTATAATGTGCTGTAAATTTCTTTTTTCCTAACTCAATTCAGTACCTTCTCATTTTTTATTCTACCTACCTATCTAATCGTCAGGTTTCTTCTATAGCGCCACATTACAAAAGCCTCTATTCTCTTCTTGCTGGACTGCTTATCGTTCATGTTCCACATCCACACAAGGATATACTCAAGACAAATAAATACCTTCAGAAAAGACTTCCCATCTCTTAAATTTATATTACGTGTTAACAACACCTCTTTTTTAGAAATACTTTTCGTCCTATTGCCAGTTTTTATTTTATATCCTCTCTATTTAGGTCAACTTCAGTTATTTCGCTGCATCTATAGCAAAACTTATCTACTACTTGAAATGATGTTAGGAGATAAAGACATTTAATCAGCATCGCCTAATTTAATTCGACTAAATACCATTTCTTGACGTTTATTGTATAATCTCTTTTCAGGCGCTATCCATTCCGTTCAACTGCTCTTTCAACTCCTTTGCTGTCTCTGGGTGAATTACAATGTCGTCGGCAAATCTTATTGTTTTTACTTTTTCTAAAAAATGGCTCTGAGCACTATGGGACTTAACTTCTGAGGTCATCAGTCCCCTAGAACTTAGAACTACTTAAGCCTAACTAACCTAAGGACATCACACACATCCATGCCCGAGGCAGGATTCGAACCTGCGACCGTAGCTGTCGCGCGGTTCCAGACTGTAGCGCCTAGAACCGCTCGGCTTTTACTTTTTCTCCTTGAACCTTAATTCCCTTTCTAAATTTGTCTTTGGTTTCCTTCACAGTTTGCTCAGTGAACAGGTTCAATAACATCGATGATAGGCTGCAACCCATCTCACTTCCTTCTCAACCTCTGCTTTCCTTCCATGGCTTTCCATTCTTATAACTGCCATCTCCTTTCTCTACGAATTGTAAACAATCTTTCTACCCCTGTATTTGATCTCTGTTACCTTCAAAATGTCAAAGAAGGTAGTTCAGTCAACTTCTCTACTCTACAATTGCTATGAACGTAGGTTTACCTATTTTTTTCGAACTGTCTTCAAGAATATCGTATGGTGAGTATTGCCAAGCGTAGTCTACATTTCTCCGGAACCAAAATTGATCTCCTCCAGGTCAGCATTTACCAGATTTTACATTCTTCTGCAATAATAACGTAAATAATGTGGATATTATGTTGCGAAGTTAGCATTTTATTTTATTTTTTAAGTTTTCGAACTGTGTTCCCTACGTACTTCGAGTGGCTGTAGACTGCAACATACGAGGGTGATTTGGAAAGTTCTCGAAGAAGCATCTTACAACGTAACGTAGACCCCCTTTTGGTTAATGGACTTTGTCCAGCTTTTATCCAGTACAAATATTCCACACTTTAAGTACGATTTCGTAAGATCTACAAAGTATCCATCCCCGTCTGCCGCAGTCTCTTCATTGCATCCATTACGTTAATCAAGCATAAATTTCTTTAGCTGAGGGGATAGCTGGAAGCCACAGGCTGATAAAATTGGTTTATAGAGTGGTTGTTCCAAAAATTCGTACTTCAAATTTCTCAGTTTCCCTTTCCATTACCATTGTCCTTTCTTTTCTTTTGCAACACAGACCTTTCCTCTCTCATTATTATTATTGTTATTATCATTATTATTTTTAACCAGTTGATCTGGAAGACTTGCATTGTATTTGGCAGTTATTTTTTCGCCTTAGCAAAGATGATCAAGAAGAAAAATCTATTTCCCACTACATTTTCTTTCTAGAAAGCAAAATAAGACTTCGCTTTTCTGTATGCACTGTTATCGGCTTCCACTCTTTGGTTCGCTTTTGACATGAATTCGGGCGTCTATGTTTTCATATTACGCCACATCGGGATAAGACGCTAGTCGATTTTACTGTCAGCTGTGGTAATGCAGATGCTCATATCTCAACACATACATGAACGTAGCTTCAGTCGATGCATTATGATATAAATATCTTATTCAGTGACGTAAAACACCCGTCACAGAAGCAGGAGAACCGGTTATTTTGTCTCCCAGCAGAGACGTACTGATCTCGCAGTCAAAAGAAAGCCAAAGAAAGCGCAGTAACTGTGTACAGATATCAAACACTGACCAAAAAGGGAAATGGAGAGAAAGAAGTGAGATCCATAAAGTACGTTGAAGGCACAACACAACACCGGAAGGCAGAACCAAACGAAAATTTAAAAAAAAAAAAAAAAGGCTCTGAGCACTATGGGACTTAACATCTGTGGTCATCAGTCTCCTAGAACTTAGAACTACTTAAACCTAACTAACCTAAGGACATCACACACATCCATGCCCGAGGCAGGATTCGAACCTGCGACCGTAGCAGTCGTGCGGTTCCGGACAAAACGAAAATCATGTATCAAATAGGAAACTATGCATCGTAGTTTAATGTTGGTAGAGTTCTATGTGTGTGTGTGTAACGCTAATAATCAATATTTGCAGAAAACGAAAACTGTCCCATCGAGATTATGGTCGTTAGAAGACAGAGCATCTGAATATGTCGACAACAGTAGACTATGTGAAAGAATTATCACAGCATAGTCTTAAATGATTTACGCAAACTAAGGCAAGTTTAAATCGGGATGACAGGTTGGAGTCTCGAATAAAGTTTCTGTCAAATACGAGCCCTGAACTTGAAACGCTGTGCCACGCACCTCAGTGAAACATCGTCCTGTTACGATCAATCACTGTGCAACTTTTTTCTTACAGCACGGAATGATGATTGTAGTGAATGGAAACTGGCGCAGAACCTAAATCAGTGGCGAACGGCGCACGTTCTGATCTTACTTCTGCGTTGCGTAACAAGTGACTGACCAACAAACCCGTTGAATTGTGAATAAAAGTTACACTAAGAACTTCAATCTCGAATAACAATACATTGTGTGTATTGTGTATTGAACCGGAGACCTAGAAACAACGGAGAGGCTTCGTCCCGCCGTAGCCCTCAGTGGTTCACAACCCCACAACAGGCCACAGCAGTCCACCCACCCCACCGCCGCCCCACACCGAACCCATGGTTATTGTGCGGTTCGGCTCCCGGGGAACGTCTCATACCAGGAGTGTAACCCCAAACGTTTGCGTGGTAGAGTAATTATGGTGTATGTGTACGGGTAGACAATGTTTGCGCAGCAATCGCCGACATAGTGTAACTGAGGAGGAATAAGGGGAACCAGCCCGCATTCGCCTAGGCAGATGAAAAACCGCCTTAAAAACCATCCACAGGCTGGCCGGCACACCGGACCTCGACACTAATCCGCAGGGCGGATTTGTGCCGGGGACCGGCAGCGCGTTAGACCGCGTGGATAGCCCGGCGGACATAACAATACATAGTTTCACACAATTGCAGACCAATACCGCTACTGAATTTTCAGTTGTTGCGGTTTTCACTCTGAAGATTGGTTTCATGCAGATCTCCAAGCTACTCTACCCTGAGCAAGCTTCTTCCCCGCCGAATAACTACTGCAACCCACATCTATTTGAACCTGCTTGCTATATTCATCTCTTGGTCTCTGTCTGCAGTTTCTACCCCTTACACTTATCTCCAGTAGTAAACTGACGATTCCTTGATTTCTCAGGATGTGTTCTATCGACCGATCCCTCTTTTAGTCAAATTGTGCCACAAATTCCTTTTCGCTCCAATTTTATCCCTTATCTCCTCTTTTGTTACGCCATCTACCCATCTAGTCTTCAGCATTCTTCTGTAGCACCACACATTGAAAGCTTCTATTCTCTTCTTTCTAAACGGCTTATCAACCACATTTCCCTTCTGTGCAAGGGCAAATGCCTTCAGAAAATACTTCCTAACACACAAATTTATATTTGATGTTAACAAATTTCTCACCTTCAGACACGCTTTTCTTATGAGTTTACATTTTACTGCCCTCTACTTCAGCCATCATACGTTATTTTACTGCCCAAATGGCAAAACTCATGTGTTGCTATTAGTGCCTCATTTGCTAATCTAATTCTCTCGGCACAGCTTGATTTAGTTTGACTACATTCCATTACCTATGTTTCGCTTTTGCTAATGTTCACTTACCTCCTCCTTTCGAGACAATGTCTATTCTGTTTAAATGCCACTTCCAAGCCCTTCTCGGTCTCTGCCAGAATTATTATGTCATCGGTAAAGCTTATTTTTTTATTTCTTCTGCCTGAACTTTATTTCCGTCTCCAAATTTGTCTTTGCTTTGCTTCACAGCTGGCGCAATATACGAATTGAATAACATTGGAGAGTTGTTGAAGTAAACGAGAATATTTCCAGTTCCGCAGCGAATGTTTCCTTTCAACGTACCTTCTTTAGAGTCTTCAGTTTTTAACTTTACTGAAAACCTGTAAAGTCACGATGAGGTTGATAACAACATAGAATATTTCAACCAACAACGCCGACATCAGCTATTTCTCTGCCGTACCTGTAGCAAGAACACGGAGCCGAAAGACAAGGGTACACAGGCTAGCTCAAGGATACACTGGCAATCTCCTAATGATATTTGGCAAACATTACTAGCTACTTGCAGCCCGTGCAAGTTGGTACTTTACCGCTAAGAACTGTATTGCTAAACAGCAAGGTGCACCAGCACAATCGATAATGGATATCTCACAAAGTGAGTATTGGTTGCACTTGAAATTACACTGGCGTAAACAAATATTGAATGAAATGACATATTTTCGCCAAGCGATTTTGGAAATATGATGTACAATTTTAATCCACAGTCGACTTCGCTTTCAAGTCATCCTGAAGCAGTTTAGGATGAAAGGGAACTTTTTGACGTGTGCTAGGGCCCTTCAAAACAACTTGAAAATTGCTTGTATGTCGAAATATATTACGGCATAACACTAAACATTACTTACATCCCTGAGTCGCCTCCCGAAAATGTTATCATTCGCTAAGTACAGTGCGACAGTGACGCAATCAAAGTGAAGAAATTTAAGTGTTAAAGAATGGTTTGGGCTCCTTTTAACAAAATACGGCACGTGAAACATGATAAAATACCAAGAACGAAGTTCGGTGTAGACCAAGTGAGATACAAACTTTTTTCATAGTTAAAAAGATTACGCAAGTGTAACATTCAGTAACAAGCGACAGAAAAAAAGGGGGGGGGGGTGCTGGGCGGGTTAGAGAGAGGACAGTGGCGTGCCCAATGCAGGAGGTAACATAAGGGAAGAGCCGAAATGTCAGCTGAATTAAGTTTACGCTCGACAAAGAAGACACAAAGATATAAACCAGATACGTTCACGTACCGTTAGATTCGAATGTTGACACGCACTACACGAATAATGGATCACTGTTGTGAGTACCAAGCTGTTCCAGGAATGCGAACAAAGCTTATAATTTTTTATCTTTATTTTCTGTGGCTCAAGACCTTTCTCTGACATTATCGATGCAACTATCTTCTACTGTGCTATTCCTCATTTTTGCTCCTGAAAATGTCTTCTAACGTTTCAGCCGCGAGTGATAATAATGACGTACAAGCAAGAAATTTGATCTTACTATACTTTCAGCTAGATCGCCCATCTTGTATTGTCCACTTCTCTAGTAATCTACCGAACAACAGCAAAAGCATATCGGTCCTTTATTTTAGGTGTTCCGTCACCTTTTAAATCGGCATTATATCATATTTTGTATTGCTAGTCAGTAAACTTCACAGAAAGGTGTACTAACAGTCGGAATTTTCCGTGAGAATTTTCTAACACTATTAAAAGTCTGCAAAACTGGCTTAATGCAGGAGTCAACGACTACCTTAATTCTGATTGCGATCAAAGTTTTCCAATGTACTGTCTTTGGTTATGACGACTGGTTTGTAGGAAACGAAAAGGGCCCAAGAGAAGTTAGGAGTTTAATTTCAATGCTCTGCAGCGTTTAAAAATTACGACGAAAAAGATAACTAATTTTTCTACCTTCGATAGAGATATTACGTTTAGTCTTTCTACATTTATACTCTGTAAGTCACGGTATGTGGCGGAGAATATTTCATGTGCCACTATCACTAACCCGCTTTTACTGATACGGAGGGAAACAACTATTTTTGGTAGATACTTGTGTGAGCTAAATCTCTCTAATTTTACATTCACGGTCTTTATATAAACGCAGGTGGAACGAAAATATAATATCTCAGCATGCCTTTCATACGATTAGTGTTGGTTTTAACTATGGTTACGTAAGATATTGCCAGACCACTGTGTCCAACGGGCACAATATTTCGGCGATCAGACATGTCACCATTATCAGGTGTATTGACGACAGTTCGTTAACGCACCTCACGACGGCGACATGTCTGATAGCCGAAATATTGTGCCCGTTGGACTCTATGGACCATCAGTGCACCCATGGCTGTTCAATTGGCTTACTCATTGTTGGGTGTCGTGACCTCATTTCTCCATTTACTTCTTAAATAACTGAATTTTCGACTAGATGTCTTCACATATAGCGACCTTCAGCTGTTCTTAATACAATATGGAGAGGTAGGCCTGTAGTCTTCCAACCACCGAACCCTCTATTTTCTATTCATCGCCGTCTTCTGCTTTAGAATTTGCCTTGCAAGGTTATCTTTTAATCTCGTCTCTTCTCGAAATGTACCCAAGGAATTGGAAGTATCTTTGGCTGACACGGCAAGATAACCTATCTTCTTGTGATGCTAAGTGCTTCTATAATGGAAGAAATGGTTCTTCGTTCTGTCCGTGGTACACGTAACATCTTCCGCCAACACATCTCGAAGGCATCACTTCGGCTTTTGTCACCAGCTTTCTACGGTTGAGATCTCGTAGCCGTACAAGAACACGGCGAACGCCAATGATTCAACTAGGCACATTTTCGTTGTTTTGGATATCGCCCCGTCATGCCAAACCTTGCGACTCGGCCAAGGGCGATTCATCGTATTATTTCTTTATCACACTATCCTGTATCATCGATCAGGGATCCCAGATATACATAACCTGTCATTTCCTCCAGATCCTTTAAGCGATCTGTAAGTTGCACTTGATCAGTTCACTATTGACAGTGAAACTTGATCTCATTCCATGAAACACTACGCACAGCTTTGGGTTGTTACTCAAGGACTAATAGTCAACTGCTCAGTGACCGTTAATGTCACCATTTCTCGCCTTGCGTCCAAATGCTGGGGCTGAATATTTTTTCCACTACTAAAATTCGAACTGCCTACAACCGGAGAACAACTGAACCGCACTAGAGTGCATTAGCAAGCTAGGTCACAGAAGTCGGTAAGGAAAGAAATTAGTTATTTAGACGCCGTGAAACATGTTCCGTGTTTCTCATCTTCACGTAACTTATTTACAGGAGATGAGAACGGCAGTGCATGCACGGTGAACGTGGAAGTCTTGTGTTAACACAATTACCACGTGTTTGGGACGCAACTCCATTCTTGACACAAAAATATATCTGCATTACAGCTTTTCCTGCCACTATTTCTGCATTTTCATTTACATTCTGCCTCGATAAATACACTCCTGGAAATGGAAAAAAGAACACATTGACACCGGTGTGTCAGACCCACCATACTTGCTCCGGACACTGCGAGAGGGCTGTACAAGCAATGATCACACGCACGGCACAGCGGACACACCAGGAACCGCGGTGTTGGCCGTCGAATGGCGCTAGCTGCGCAGCATTTGTGCACCGCCGCCGTCAGTGTCAGCCAGTTTGCCGTGGCATACGGAGCTCCATCGCTGTCTTTAACACTGGTAGCATGCCGCGACAGCGTGGACGTGAACCGTATGTGCAGTTGACGGACTTTGAGCGAGGGCGTATAGTGGGCATGCGGGAGGCCGGGTGGACGTACCGCCGAATTGCTCAACACGTGGGGCGTGAGGTCTCCACAGTACATCGATGTTGTCGCCAGTGGTCGGCGGAAGGTGCACGTGCTCGTCGACCTGGGACCGGACCGCAGCGACGCACGGATGCACGCCAAGACCGTAGGATCCTACGCAGTGCCGTAGGGGACCGCACCGCCACTTCCCAGCAAATTAGGGACACTGTTGCTCCTGGGGTATCGGCGAGGACCATTCGCAACCGTCTCCATGAAGCTGGGCTACGGTCCCGCACACCGTTAGGCCGTCTTCCGCTCACGCCCCAACATCGTGCAGCCCGCCTCCAGTGGTGTCGCGACAGGCGTGAATGGAGGGACGAATGGAGACGTGTCGTCTTCAGCGATGAGAGTCGCTTCTGCCTTGGTGCCAATGATGGTCGTATGCGTGTTTGGCGCCGTGCAGGTGAGCGCCACAATCAGGACTGCAAACGACCGAGGCACACAGGGCCAACACCCGGCATCATGGTGTGGGGAGCGATCTCCTACACTGTCCGTACACCACTGGTGATCGTCGAGGGGACACTGAATAGTGCACAGTACATCCAAACCGTCATCGAACCCATCGTTCTACCATTCCTAGACCGGCAAGGGAACTTGCTGTTCCAACAGGACAATGCACGTCCGCATGTATCCCGTGCCACCCAACGTGCTCTAGAAGGTGTAAGTCAACTACCCTGGCCAGCAAGATTCCGGATCTGTCCCCCATTGAGCATGTTTGGGACTGGATGAAGCGTCGTCTCACGCGGTCTGCACGTCCAGCACGAACGCTGGTCCAACTGAGGCGCCAGGTGGAAATGGCATGGCAAGCCGTTCCACAGGACTACATCCAGCATCTCTACGATCGTCTCCATGGGAGAATAGCAGCCTGCATTGCTGCGAAAGGTGGATATACACTGTACTAGTGTCGACATTGTGCATGCTCTGTTGCCTGTGTCTATGTGCCTGTGGTTCTGTCAGTGTGATCATGTGATGTATCTGACCCCAGGAATGTGTCAATAAAGTTTCCCCTTCCTGGGACAATGAATTCACGGTGTTCTTATTTTAATTTCCAGGAGTGTAGAAGTAATTGCACCATTTCGTTATGTACGGAGATGACTGGACTATTAAGTTCATATTTTATTATCAACCATGGCGTATTTAAATTTATAATCTGTTCCTAGGAATATTGTCGAATTGTCAAGGAAAGTATCATGTCATGTCGCGTAATATGATACAGACCGCTTTGCGACTTAAGTAGCATACGGAGTTGCTACTCAGCAGTATTGTAGTGAACAATTTTCCTGTTTTATCGCCTGTTTCTGTCTGAATGACAGCGTGTGCACACCGGTGAAACGTGTGCCAACTGAAGACGTTTTTGTTTAAATCACAAAGTGCCTACAGAAATTGTTTAACATATCCGCTGACATGTTAGGATTAATCCAAAACTGTACCAAAGTTCCTTCAGTGGACACGACGCCGTAAGGCTGACACCTTATATCTATGAAATCGAAGAAAGTCTACATAATTTGGAAAAGATTAAAAAAAGAATAATATCTTATGAGAAAGAGAGAAACGACATACAGTCACGAGAGACAACTGCCAAATTATTGGCAACTGGTACCAGAGAAAACTCCTCCGTGTTACTCGAGCAATACTACAACGTGGCAAACGGCAAAATGTCAGATCAGGTACTCAAGATATGATTCCCTTAAAATTAAATTCCCTTAAAATTGCGGCAGCAATGGCTGTGAAAGACAATGGTATTATTCCTTGTATTGAAGAGTGATGAGTTATTTACGGGGCACTTATATAGATGAAGACTGCTGTTGCTCAAACCGGAATAGAAAGCTTTACAGTATAGAATCGCCGTTTGCTTCCGTAAATTGGATGCTTCCGCACCCAAGAGCAACTTCCTCAGACCCTCAGCAGCTACGATTCCGACCTCGTTTTTCCTTCGAGGAACGGGCCGTCCACATTTTTCTGTGAAGGCGTTCTTTAAGAAGTAAGTCACGCGAGGCCTCACAACGGCGTCCGAGAGCAACGGTTTCGCTCGTAAAACGGTCTTGGCAGACACCACAAGCACACTTCTTTCAAAGCTAGTCGCGATTAATCGCACTTCTAAGGCAACTAACGCGGTTTTTCTCGGGGTTTTCCATCAAATACATATTACTCTCTATTCAGATGGGCAACCGAACTATTGAGAAATCTTAATACCGTATAGTTGCAACTTAAATCAGTCGAACGGCATAATTTTTGGGTGTTCATAACTAACAAAAAAAAAAAAAAACCCACTTTCATTGCCGAACCACATGCAAAAACTGAACTGTCTTGCATCGCTGATTTAATACCGTGTCCACTGCTCTGGGACATCTTCCCTTTTTCTTGAAACGTTTATGCTTATCGTTCCAAGAGCTTTCTCCAGGGTTATCTTTTCTCCCAGAGTTTATCATTCAGCATTTACTCCCACTGCAGGTCTCTTTGGCTCACATCATCCTTCACATGGTCTTTTCATCCGGTTCGTGATCTTCCAATTGGTCTTCGTGCAACGTGTGTCCATTATGAGGCTTTTCTTGGAGTCTTCCTTGTCCCCATTCTTTTAACATGCCCAGACCATTTAAACCTGTTTCTCTCCATAGTTTCTTTTAAGCGACTGATCTGAAGGATGTTTCGTATTATTTCATTCCCTATCCTGTCCTTTCTCGTCTTACTGAAAATCCCTTCTGGAATGTGCATGTGCTTGTATTCTCCTTAGCTTTTTTTACCCAACACCAGCATTGCGACTCATAAATCAAAACTGGCAGGTGACTTGTATGTCATGATCTTTGCCTTGGTAGGTATTTTCCAGTTTCTAATTATGTCTGATATACAACAATAAAATTTTGAACAATTTTGTATTCGCTCCGAAATTTTATCATTGATGTGTCCTTTCTCTGTTAATTTACTTGTTAGATACTTCAAAGCATTTACTTCTTTAATAATCTTTCCACTACAACTTCAATCCTTCATTTTTTCCATTTTTCTTGTTGATTTTCATTCCCAGCACATTTTTGCCTGCTTCTTCTGTTTCATTCCGCCAATTACTTAGTTAAGTGAAATGTATTCGCAATAGCGAATATGGAATACCATCAGCTGTATAACAGAGTGACGACCATGAAAATTTGTGCTGGACCAGGATTCAAACCCGGATATCCCGCTTACCGCGAACAGTCGCCACACCATGAGGCTATCCGAACACGACCCACAGCCAGACCCAAACTTCCAAATGCCGTGAAACATGTGTCCCCTCCCTACAGGGGGAGACATTTTACTTGAAAGTCGCATACCCGGTGTCAGCCACCATGAAATAAATGAAATGCTTCGCAGTAGCGAATAGCATGTACCGGTATGCCCGAAGGAACTTTGCTTTGTAATTCGGAATAACACAGGCACTGCAATATCGTATCGTGGGTATTTAGTTGTTCTCCCAATTTATGCTTATTTTCTTCCCAAACCGACACATCGTCTGCGTATGCTATGATTTTGCTATCGTCTCCTGTAGACCCTTGGCGAACCTTCCTCATGAAGTTGTCCATGACTACATTAAAGAACATCGGTGAGAATACCCACTCTTGCCAAACCTCTCCGTCCCTTCTAAGCCATTCTGATTTTTTTGCTATCTATTATAACACAATTCAGGCATTTATTGTTCATGTGTTCTGATTCTGAGTTGCATTCCTTTTGACAATTCCCTTCTAGCAGTGTCATAAGCTTTTTTATATCTATGAATGTCACTATGATTTCTTTCCCAAGGACATACTTCACCGATTCTAAAATTTACAAGAACTGGTGTTACAGTAAGCAACAGGCGGCAGACGGAGAGTATTTTTTAAAGTAATTTCGTAATTCGTTTTCAGTTCTGCGAGAAAATTTGTCCGTTTTCTGCACATGTGTCCACTAGTCCAAAACGACACGTCTCATATATTGTTTAAATTGCTCATCGTGACATCTGCTTCTGCCCACTTGTGGAATATTGAACTGTGTGACGGTTTGCATCCTGTTTCTTTCACTTGTTGAGTAAAACATGCGACTAAACAATGCTGCGGATGAAACCACTGTCATGTAATGCAAAAATACGAACTTGTGACGACCTTTACACTATGAAAAGACCACCAACGGACAAATATTAGCACTGCAGTATATCCGAAACTTCTGATATATAACATAACACATAAGACGCACTTTAGAACAATAAACGACTGTCAATGAGTTAAGTTGCCATGACGACGCCAAGCCACGACTTAACATACATATTTTGCTACCGCGATCAGCTGACTATACAAACAATGCTCCTACCTTCTTGCGGCAGATGACATGTGCCGCGCGCACAGCTGTTGCGCAGGCACGCCGCCTTCCTTATCGCTGCGGCACTGCACTCGACACTCAACTCGCGCACTGTCGGTTACTGTGCTGCTCCCGGACTCACAGTTCGAGAGCAGGCATGCCACTGGCTTCCATGTTGTCGCGACTGCTCGCCTAACGTAGTTCCTACCCACACCTCTCTTCTGCGCAAGCGCGTCTGCTCGCCATGGCGCGAGTGGCATTGCCAACATATGCGCGCTAAAATCACTAGGTCTGCTATCACGCGCAGTACGGCGAGCGTCGTAGTTAATCGTGCGAGAGAAGAAATGTCAAATAGAAGCTTTATAATTATCACGAAACGTTATAATGATCTGGCCTGCATGTTGTCGCGGCTGCTCGCATAACGCAGCCCCAATCCACACCTCCCTCCTGCGCAAGCGCGTCTGCTCGCCGTGGCTCGAGTGGCATTGCCAACATATGCACTATAAACTCACTACGTCTATCATCACGCGCCGTACGATGAGCGACGCAATAGTGCGACAGAACCAATGTCAAGTAGAACCGTGACAGTGGCGTGTCTGCTCTCGCTGTTCAGTCTAACCACAAAAGAAGCAGAAAACGTCTGTGATAAAATTTGGTTCGATACTGACTCCTCGCACATTTAGTCCGATCTTCATTTCATGCATGTAATAAAACGGTGTAGGTTTTTTATTACTAATTATACAAAATAAAATTTAAAAATTACAGAATAGCGTGTTGTTAAAATGATACAGATACTTGTTCTCATTACAATAGCTTGTATGTTTTTCGTTAAACAGACGTTGCATGAGCTATATAACTTATAAAAACATGTAAGTAATTTTCTCTTATTTTCCTTGTTTTCGAAAAACTATTTTCAGAGCAAATACAGTGGTCTGACTATTGTGTTATTTGTGATGCAGAAGTCTTGTATGAAACATAAAGCCATAATACGTAACGTAGGACTAATCAGTTTTGTAACTATCTTCGTAAAGTAATATCGGCTCTTTTGTGTGAAATATTTTACTTGTCTTTCCTTCTTCAACATTTCTCCTCCTGGCCTTGTACGGTTAAGATGTATATATTAATGAAAGTGCATATGAACAATAATGAACAATTTACTTATTTGCCACGTTGTGTAATACTTGATTATTTCATGCCTATAGCATCGTTTTTATATGTTGTTAAAGCAGGTTTTATAAGGAAGTGCGGATGAGTCTTAACTGAATCAACGATGATAACGACCTTGAACGAAGTTTGTTTAGCCAGCATCACGGCTATCTCACTGAGATCGCTACAAACTGTAGTAATTATGAAGGGCCCGCGTGTTATTTAATTTATGAAGTCCGATTTGCTAGTGCAAACAATATTGGTGCACTTATTATGTTTGAAGCCGACACAGTCAGGAAAATAAGAAACCAAGCCAGTTATTTCCGAAACATATAACATTCCGTGTAAATTGAAGATTTCCTATTCATTGTAAATTTAACACTCCCCTAGAGTTAAAGATTTGTTTTACTATGTTTTAAACCACATAACATATAGCTTAAAACGCTGATATTCCCGCACCTCTCCCCCTCCCCCCCCCCCCCCAACTGCCCCCCTCTCTCTCTCTCTTCTGCGTGCGTGCACACTCCTAACCAACTGTAATTACACTGTAAATACAGTACCTGTTTCCCACGCATCAGTTCACATCACATCAGCATCTACCACACAATTACCTAGTAACTAATGCTCTAATGTTTACTCTCATGCCCGAGAGTTTCATGTGCATCATACGAATAAAATATAGGTGCCGATATCTTAATAATAATCATGACATTCGACCTGAGTGAAAAGCAGTTATCCGTCAGTAGAAACCGTAACTGACCTACAGTGATTCACATACACTACGTGATCAAAAGTATCCGGACACCTCCAGAAACAAGTTTTCAATATTGGGTGCATTGTGCTGCCACCTACTGCCAGGTACTCCATATCAGCGACCTCAGTAGTCATTAGACATCGTGAGAGAACAGAGTGGAGCGCTCCGCAGAACTCAACAGACACCGAACGTGGTCAGGTGATTAGGTGTCACTTCTGTCACACATCTGTACATGAGGTTTCCACACACCTAAACATCCCTAGGTCCACTGTTTCCGATGTGATGGTAAAGTGGAAACGTGAAGGGACACTTAACAGCACAAAAACGTACAGGCCGACCTCGTCTGTTGACTGACAAAGACTGCCTACACTTGAAGAGGGTCATAGTGTGTAATAGGCAGACATCTATCCAGACCATCACACAGGAATTCCATACTCCACCAGGACCCCGGCGAGTAGTATGACAGTTATCCGGGAGGTGAGAAAATTGGGATTTCGTGCTCGAGCGGCTGCTCATAAGCCTCACACCACGCCGGCTTCGTGCCTGGTCTCACCGACCGACATCGATAGCTCTCCTCAGTGCAGCACTCCGTGAAGAAAGGGTTGCAATTCTCCAAGAAACCTTCGAGAACCTGATTGAATTTATGTCTGCGAGAGTGGAAGCTGTCATCAAGGCTAAGGGTGGCCCAACACCATATTGAACTCCAGCATCACCGAAGGAGGGCGCTACGAACTTGTAAGTCATTTTCAGCCAAGTGTCCGGATACTTTTGATCTCATAGTGTAGCTCTCCAGTGATTCACAGCAGCACCTCCTCTATTTGCAAAAAGAGTTTTCTACCTACCAATCTGCTTACACTATTCAACTCCGTCTCTTATAACAAATCGGATTCTTTGTTCTTGTACAACAGCAAACATTATATGTCATAAAATATGCTTCGAGTTATAATGATGGCGTACAACTACACGCAGCTGAATGTTCTTATTCATACATTTACTTCCAAACAAGACACAACATTCCAATCGTCATTTACTGCGTAGAAACGAAAACGATATTATTTTTAGTTAAATCCTCCAACAATTACAAAAAATTATTCAAAACTTATTTTCAACAGGTATTTAATTACTGGACACGGGGGCTGTTTTGTAACTTGGTTCATTGCCGACTTCGGTTCTTTCCAATCATATCAGCCAGCTGAATATGTGGCATGGAGTTACCAAGTGGGAATGTGTGAGGTAGAATCTGCAGTACCGACATCCAGGGGCTACCTCTTTAAAAGTTTGGTTGGGAGCAGTCAATTGTTGCTGAGGTGGTGTTCGATTAAAAAATGTGTAAGCCTTGTGTATATATATATATGTGTGTGTGTGTGTGTGTGTGTGTGTGTGTGTGTGTGTGTGTGTGTGCTGTTACTGTCGTTCGTGTGTGTAAAGTTTATGAATTGCTCCATGTTTCATTCTCTACTCAACAGAGAAGGTCGTCACTTTTTTTTTCTTTTTTATTTCACTTCCTAAACTTAGCTCTTTACAGCAAAAATCTAAGTAAGTTGGGAGATGGGGAAAGGCGTTCCAAATTGGGAAGGGATGTTTAGTTACAATATTCACCTGAAAATCAGTAGAGAACTTCCACAAACTTTGATCAGAACCGGGGGGTGGGCCTAATTTTAATTTCTTCTGAAATCAGGTTCAATTCTCTGTTTAAGCGCAATGCATAATTTGTGGCACTGTTCAACATTAATGGTTGATGTTGAAAAAATGCTGGTTACGTTTCTCATACGACAAGACTTCATCTTATCCGCAGATACGTTAGCGAAATTTTTTGTGGAAACTGGAAATGCTTATTAGTTCCCTCCACTGCAGATTTCTCTTGCCTCTTACGCACCCGTATGGAGCCTTCCGACAACCGGTAGACATGCTCCGCTTTCTCCCATTACATTCGCCCCTCCTCGAAGAAGATCTGTGTATAAGATTTAACAAGGTGCATAGGATCTCAAGTACGTATACAAGAGAAGATGACAGAAATTTTTTACGTCAATTCGTGACAAAGTGTTAAAGTTTCTTGTTAACGATTAGCCGTCTGTGTGCTGCAGACTCCATGTACACAGGTATATTAAACAGTCTGTCCCCACAAGTTTTAACTCATTACCGAGAAACGACACCTGCATTTACATTTGCGAACAGCAACTAGAGTTTAGCCAGTGGTGGACAGCTACTACCGCCCTATACCGCGAATGTGGATCTAGTTTTTCTTTTAATGATTGTGATCCTTGCTGAACATACGTGTGAAAGATACATAATGTCGGAATAAATACAGAAGCTTTGTTCTAAGCACATCATTAAAATTCTCAAGGGGGATAAGTAAGCTTACTTCGAACTGTATTGTCCTCTTACCCACCGTCACCCCCCCCCTCCTCCCCCGCCCCTCTTTGAGTTCATGTCTTCGATCTTTCTGAACCTACAGAGGCAACATTAGATTAGGTCTGATTTCCAGGATTGCATCATTGAATCACACTGAACAACTGTTTGCTTCTTTAGGTGCTACTTCAAATCCTTACCTCGTGGTATCTGAAGCATTTGACGATTGCGAAAGATGACCTTCTTAAGCACTAATTAGACTGTTTTGTGCATATTTCTTATCTGATAATTGCAAAGCTTGCCTGTTGGACTGCGTTGGCAAATATTGCGCTTGTGGAAGAATGAACACCTGCAAGGAGACGATGTAGAAACATCATATACTTACCAAGCACTGACAAAGGGCAGTTAAGGCACTGTTTCAAAGCACCTTGCTGAGAAGGAGTAGGACATGGAATGAGAACAAAAATACTGAGCCCACTTACTGAAAAAGCGGGCTATCGTTTCGAGTATCCTCCTGGGTTAATAGGAGCAAGGACATCGGAAAGCGCATTTCATGTAACGAAACGCATCTCAGCAAGGTCTATGGGTGCGGTTTGATAAGTCTGGCTAATTTCCATGAAAGAATGGAACATTTTTTTGCGCCTTCATGACTGCTAAACTTGATTACTCCTAGGAGCGTATAAAGAATTTCAACAATGTGCAGCACACAGTTCATGTTGACAACCGTCTGAATTGGTCAGTGCGTCGACTGCGACTGAAAATGGAGAAAACCAAGCTTCGTGCCTTTATTAAACATTTTGCTTTGATGGGTTGACCTGCCGCACAAATCAAACACATGGACTCTACAGCATAATTGAAGACCATTTACTTTTGGGTTAATTAATTAATGATCGGTCGGACAAGCACCGAAGACGAAGCACACTCTGCCCGTCCAACTGAGGTCACCACAAAGGAACCCATTATGAAATTCATGATGTGGGAATTTCAAGACCGTCGAATAAAGATCTGTGATATTGCGAGACAGTAGGGATCTCAACTGAGCGAGTACATAATATCCCCCACAGAGTATTCGTTATGAAGAATCTGTATGCGAGGTTGGTGCCACGACTGCTCTTGGTCGATTAAAAGCGCATCCGGCACAACATTGCAACACAGTGTCTGACAAAGTTTAATCGTAATTCTAAAGACTTTGGTGCCGATTTGTGGCCGTTGATGAATCCTGGATCCATTATTACACATCAGAGTCAAAACGGTTGTCAAAACAATGGACAAATGTTGGTGAAAGTGAAATGAAGAAGACAAAGACCATTTTGTCAGCAGGTAGGGCGATAGCCACTGTTTTTTGGGTTTCCCAAGGAATAATCCTCATAGATTACTCAGAAGGAGGCAGTACCATAACTTGACTTTATTATACTTCATTGTTGGACCGTCTTAAACGTCCATTGGCTGAAGAAAGACCAAAGATGGCAAGCAAAAAAGTGCTCTTTCACCAGGATAATGCACCATCTCACACATCAGCCATAACTAGGGCGAAAGTACATAAATTGGGCTTTGGGTTGGTTCCTTATTCACTCTCTTAATCATACTTAGCCCAAAGTGACTTTGTGTGTGTCTGTGCGTGCGCGTAAGCCAGTGATGTAGCCCACAATCATAAAAGATTTTTGGATGAATAAATAAATAAACTTAATATGTAACGAAAACGTGAGTCGTATAAACTTCGTGATTTGTGAGACAAAGCACTGTATAAATTGCGGATTATATGCGGGAAATAGCTCTTGACTGTGATGTTAAACAAAAAATTATTTAGTCGAAAGGCATCGACGAATCCAACAAGATACTAAAACCTTGGAAGAGTGGTGTATCTGTGGAGGATGTTTACACGCTAGCTGTTAGTTAGTTTCCAATAACACACACCATTTTCGTTCCGAGTGTTACGTCTTTTATAAATGTGTTTGTGGCCCCTGATTTATCCCTGAGCGAAATCTATTTTAGGATCCAACATTTGGGTTTCGTCTTCTTCGTATTTCACTATTGCCACAGTTCTAATGCCATAAGCGGCATTGTAACATTGATACCCGCCCATTTGATTGCAACGGACACCATATCGAAAGCCGTGCAACTACGTAGAATTTGTGGCGTCCTGTGTGAAAGGTAGCTCACGTTGCCACTGCTGAAGGCTATAAGCTGTGGCATCACATTAGTTGCATGTGTGAACCCGTGCTACCTGCAGAATACGCTCGCACAAATCTCGACCAGAGAATGCATCCCTCGTAGGAAGCTACCTGTGACGGACGCGCGACCGCCAGGCGACAGCTGCCCTAATGCTTCCAGGCCTGTACAAAGGAGAGATGGCTGTGTCACCGCCGACCGCTGTCAATGGTACCCGCACCCGCCGCTCAGTCCGTAGAGATGCCAAGGGGCTCGCCGCCTTTTAAAGATCAACGTCCATCAGCTGGGGACGGCCTGCCGTCAGAGCCACTCGCCGCCGTCGCCGAGGGATGATTCAAGGCGTTGGTACAGTCGCCGATTCTTCGATATTGACTACCCCTGCCGAATATGCCCACTCAAAATAATTCTGAGGCCATTCTTTAACAACGTTCTCCTTTTCATTAATTGTTTAAATAAATTACTTTTCTTGATAACTTTTGTCTTCACCTCTCTGTCAATCCGACGCTGACTTCATGTCCGCTTTAGGGATAACTTTTGGGTTGATCGACAATGCTGAGACCTGGCGCTCAAATAACGAGAACTTCATTAAGTTATACCGGTTTGCATATCCTGCGTATCCCGTTTGAATTGGTAAATTTTTAACATCAGCTTCGGGCATTTAATATCAAACACTTATGATCAAACTGTAGTATGAGTATAGGAATAATATTATGAAGAAAAGAAAGAAATGTTGAATTTTATTACGTTGCCACCAATACTGCAAAAAACTTACTTGCAAGGAAATTTCGTTATCTATGTGTAACAGAAAAAAAGAAGAAGAGAATAACTTTCGAAAACCAGGAGACTGAAAATATGAGGTGAGCCTTAAATCTGTTACCGAGTGGGGTGGCGCAGTGGTTAGACACTGGACTCGCATTCGGGAGGACGATGGTTCAATCCCGCGTCCGGCCATCCTGATTTAGGTTTTCCGTGATTTCCCTAAATCACTCCAGGCAAATGCCGGGATGGTTCCTCTGAAAGGGCACGGCCGACTTCCTTCCCAATCCTTCCCTAATCCGATGAGACCGATGACCACGCTGTCCTGGTCTCCTTCCCCAAACCAACCAACCAACCTTAAATCAGTTTTCATTAAAAATCTTTAGATTTCGTTTTGCCTAGCATAATGGTATTCAGTTGTGAAATTGACTAATGTGTAGTCAGTCTGATATTGGGTAACATGCGTCTTACAGTGCTTCCTGCAATCGTGACGTCATTTTGTCGTCACGTTCAATATTGCGAGTCCCACAGCAATATCGGCGATCGATTCGGCAGGCGTCGTATTTGTTTTGACGTATTTAGCTGTTTTATATTATAATTTGCAGTATGCAGTTTCAAGGCAACGGCGCAGTGAGAGTGTATAGCAAACACGTCACCCTTATCACAAAATGTCAGTTAATAACACATCAACGATAAGAGCTTTTAAGAGATACTATGATAACTGAGACTTAAGACAACTTATTGTATGAATGGGCTGTAGCATAAGGAGTAAGGTCGTGGGTAATCGAGTCCAAGGACGCACGGTGATACCTCACAACGTGCTAATAATTTTGTTTATCTTAGCGTATTAACACAAAAGGTTCAAATGGCTCTCAGCACTATGGGACTTAACATCTGTGGTCATCAGTCCCCTAGAACGTAGAACTACTTAAACCCAACTAACCTAAGGACAGCACACACATCCATGCCCGAGGCAGGATTCGAACCTGCGACCGTAGCCGTCACGCGGTTCCAGACTGTAGCGCCTAGAACCGCACCGCCACACCAGCCGGCGTATTAACACATTTTGGACTTTTCTTATGAATGAAATACCAGTATTTCTACAATATTCGATGTTTTTCAACATTTACGTCTGATTAGAGAACGAAAGATGAAATAAATATTTGGCTGTTTCTTTCCGAGCACCTAGCGGTTTCCGAGTGTCTGGTTAGGAAGGAACCTAAGAAGACAGCTTAAATAGCTGCGAGTGAGACGAGGAGAAATAGCTTTCATATTCTTCCTTCCAACAAATATTTGGCTCTTTGTATCCCAAAATTGTGGCGATTTCCGAGTGTGCGGTTTCTTCCTTCTCACAAAAAAAAAAGGTTGAAATGGCTCTGAGCACTATGGGACTTAACTTCTGAGATCATCAGTCCCCTAGAACTTAGAACTACTTAAACCCAACTAACCTAAGGAATCACACACATCTATGCCCGAGGCAGGATTCGAACCTGCGACCGTTGCGGTCGCGCGGTTCCAGACTGTAGCACCTAGAACCGCTCGGCCACCCCAGCCGGCTCGTTCTCACAAATATGTGGCTCTTTATTTCCGAATATTTGCTATTTTCCGTGTGAGTCGTCAGGCAAAAACCTAAGCGGACAGTCATATTCTTCTTTGACACAATTTTTTCGCGGGTAACAATAAGCTCACAAGTTCTTCTGCAAACCAATGGCATTTCCGGACGTACATTTCTGCCGCTGAAGACATGTGTGAGCTGTTACCCACGCGAGAAAGGCCAACATCGATCGCTAACGAAAGTCGATAGGAGTTCCTGCGGTTGTCGATATTGCGCGTGACGTCAAAATGACGTCACGTTTGCAGGAAGCAGTGTGAAACGAGTGTCACCCTTTGACACATAGACCATATATAATATAGGCTCCGCATGACGTCATTGTACTGAAATTAACATCTAAGTCACGTCACTAGGGGCACGAAGCCAAGTACATATGTCATTACGCATTTATAGTGCACAATTTATGACTTGTTTTTACACTTCAAATGCTGTGCTGTTATACTTTTTACTAGATGCAGAAGTAAAGACCTTCACATATGGTCAGATAGTAAATCTTTTATTGTATTCTACAGAGTGGGTAAAGTAAAGGAAATCTCAGTTGTGTAAGTGAATCACTTTAAAATACATGCAGAGGTATTTCAGTAAGTTGAAAGTTAGGATGGATGTTGGTCCTTCGATGTAAAACTTGGTGAATGACTAAGCTTATGAGACGACAATCATTAATATGTAGCTCACTACACAAGTATAATAAACATTTTGTAATATATTACGCTTCCTATCTTGATATTGTTTTCGGTATCTGTTCTGGATTAAGCAAAAGTCAGAAAAAGCATGCGCTTATTTTGTGTAAATACCTGACATTATATACTTAAACTAATTTCCTTTGTTACAAAAGCTTACTAAAGTAATTCACACATATTCTTACGGAATCGTTAGAAAACTAATGCTGCCTTTGAAATTGTTATTTCGTCTTCCATTTCTATGGAACCGGTGAACTACAAGAATCACAGTGCAAAAAAAAAAAAAAATGTTTTCACTAAAGAATTTGTCGCTTGTAAAAGAAGTGTCAATACTTTCAACTTGACCACATGTAAAAACGATAACCACTGCTTTATTATCAGGGATTTTGGAGAAATTAGATTAACTGCACTACTACGTGTGTAAGAGTTGTATTGCAGTTCGTTGAATTGTCAAAATCAATGCGTGATATCATTTATAAATGAGAGAAACTGTAACTGTCAGCTCCACTTCACACAGCGTGTAATGACAGCAACTCAGCTTTTTGCCCCTAGTCCGTGAATTAAGCGTTGGTTTCAAGCGTTGACACGGCAGAGATAGGGACATGCGCGGTCTATGCTTTGCCACTAGCAGTTTGAGGTTAAGTTGCTTTTTCTTATCCGAGAACTAATGAATAGAAAATTAACTGCAGAACAGCCTGTATTTGAAACTTCCTGGCAGATTAAAACTGTGTGCCGGACCGAGACTCGAACTCGGGACCTTTGTCTTTCACGGGCATGTGCTCTACCAACTGAACTACTCAAGCACGACTCACGCCCCGTCCTCACAGCTTTAATTTCGCCGTACCTCGTCTCCTACCTTCCAAACTTCACAGCAGCTCTCTTGCGAACCTTGCAGAACTAGCACTCCTGGAAGAAAGGATATTGCGGAGACATGGCTTAGCCACAGCCTGGGGGTTGTTTCTAGAATGAAAATTTCACTCTACAGCGGAGTTTGCGGTGATATGAAACTTTCTGGCAGATTAAAACTGTGTGCCGGACCGAGACTCGAACTCGGGACCTTTGCCTTTCGCGGGCAAGTACTGCAAAGCTGTAAGGACGGGGCGTGAGTCGTGCTTGGGTACCTCAGTTTGGTATAGCACTTGCCCGCGAAAGGCAAAGGTCCAGAATTCGAGTCTCGGTCCGGCACACAGTTTTAATCTGCCAGGAAGTTTCATATCAGCGCACACTCCGCTGTAGAGTGAAAGTTTCATTCTAGCGTGTATTTGTTTCACAAACATAATGGAAACACGACTATAATTACAGTGGTGTTTGTGAGCTGTCTGTGGAAACATCCACCCTCCATCTCGAACAAGGTATTTGCAAATCAAATTTCAGAGCGGAACTTCCTCGTTCAAGATGGCCGAAATCCGTTCTTACAGAACAGAAACTTGATGTTGTTGTACGATGTTTTATGCATTCACCGACTATATCTCAAAGTAAGGCGTCGAAATATGGAATAGCAAGAAAAGCATATGAAGCATCCAAGAAAAGCTGAAATTGAGACTGTATAGGACTGCTTTACTTCGAGGCATAAGTGAAGATGACCGAGGCAGGTGTATGGAACTCTGCGAGTTGTACACAATCCTACAAGAAGCCGAACCCAAGTTTTACAAAAGCAGTCTTTGGAGCGACGAAGCGACCTTAAGGTGAATGCCATTGTGAACAGACGCGACTGTGGCTACTGGGAGTCTCCGAATCACCATGTGACAATGGAGACAGAGTTAAACTATCCTGGTGTGTATAGGCAGGGATTTTTCAGCGGTGGCCTGGTCGGACCTCAATTTTTTAACAGCATAGTCAGTTTTGTAAATTATTTAAATATGCTTCAGGAACTGTTGTCAGAACTGAAAAATAGTCCACTTTTTCATCATCTACAGACGGTTAAGGAGAAGCTGACATGGCAACGAGATTGAGCACCTCCACATTATGGAATTATTTCAAGAGACTTTCTAAAAGAAATCTTTGATGAATGGATTCGCAGACAGGGTACTACTGAATAGCCTTCATGGTCACCAGACATCAAACCCATGGATTTTTCAGTCAGGGGTATACTAAAAAATGAGGTTCATTCCGTAAATTTTCTTGATGTTGAGCATTTGAAGGAACGAATCCGATCGGAATTTGAAAACCTGCAGTCACGGAAGTCTTGCGACAAAATTTGTGAATTAGTGTTGAAAAGATGCAATGTTTGCTTAGAACAGCATTAAAACCACTTTGAGCATCTTTTATTGAGTCATTGAGCTCTTAATGTATTTCTGTGTTGATAATAATTTGCATTTGTTTAGCCTTATTGTACCGTAAGCATTTTGACAATTGACCTAGGGCGCACCCTGTATTTTACACCGAAATATGTTTTGTATCATGAGGGGCATAAGTTGAAATGTTGTATGAAAAATATCGATTCTGGCTGAGTATTCTCGTAATGGAAATACTATTCGAAACTTATGTTTACTGCGTTGGTCGGAGGACAGAGAACTGGAATTAATCTGCTGCCGCTAAATGGCGGGACTATCTGTAATACTCGCAGTAATATATTTGTCAGAGTTACGGATTACATGAACACCTTTGGTCTTTTATGCCAATAAAATCGTAGTGCCCACTTATAAAATTGGCGTCTGCGATCTTTCCAGAAGTCTAACCAGATTCGCACGTCAAACGCAAGCTTCTTCGGTTCTACTGATCTTCGCGTCTGAAAAGTGAAACTGGTTAAATCAAATAATATGCGTCCTGTAATAGTTTATCTGCACTTTAATTTCTGTTTTCGTCATCACAGCTCTTCTTATCTTGTCTTGTCCTTATCTGCTCACTTCTACGCAGTACTATGAATTAATTGTTTGTCTCTTCTCTTCCGGATTCTGGAAACCTTTGTCCTCCTTAAATTGGCGAAGGCGTTCCGTGGATCATAGAATGAAATAAAGTCTTAACTGCAGTTTATCTGATGACAACCAGGTATGTACGGGTACGCTAATATAATACCGACATCCATCTAATAAAGGGTGTATCAAAAGTATTTAAATTCTGTCTAAAACTGACATGGTGAGACCATGGCTGTGTACAATTAATGTAGGTTCATTCTTACAGAGAAGAAAGCAGCAACCAGCCACTGTTAATACTGCTATTTATTTAGGTAAATAGCGCTGTTACCCGTTTCGAACTGGAAAGTTCATCATCAGACGGCTGTTCACATGATTTTAAAGATACACTTTACATTATCGTCCGTTTTCGATTTTTATTATTCCACTGTGGCGAAGTATTTTTGGTGTGTTGTTGCCCTACGGTAGAAAAACAGTGTTAGAAGCGCCCTATGTGAAAATACAGGTTTATTACAAATGATTGAAGCGATTTCACAGCTCTACAATAACTTTATTATTTGAGATATTTTCACAATGCTTTGCGCACACATACAAAACTCAAAAAGTTTTTTTAGGCATTCACAAATGTTCGATATGTCCCCCTTTAGTGTTTCGGCAGACATCAAGCCGATAATCAAGTTCCTCCCACACTCGGCGCAGCATGTCCCCATCAATGAGTTCGAAAGCATCGTTGATGCGAGCTCGCAGTTCTGGCACGTTTCTTGGTAGAGGAGGTTTAAACACTGAATCTTTCACATAACCCCACAGAAAGAAATCGCATGGGGTTAAGTCGGGAGAACGTGGAGGCCATGACATGAATTGCTGATCATGATCTCCACCATGACCGATCCATCGGTTTTCCAATCTCCTGTTTAAGAAATGCCAAACATCATGATGGAAGTGCGGTGGAGCACCATCCTGTTGAAAGATTAAGTCGGCGCTGTCGGTCTCCAGTTGTCGCATGAGCCAATTTTCCAGCATGTCCAGATACACGTGTCCTGTAACGTTTTTTTTGCAGAAGAAAAAGGGGCCGTAAACTTTAAACCGTGAGATTGCACAAACCACGTTAACTTTTGGTGAATTGCGAATTTGCTGCACGAATGCGTGAGGATTCTCTACCGCCCAAATTCGCACATTGTGTCTGTTCACTTCACCATTAAGAAAAAATGTTGCTTCATCACTGAAAACAAGTTTCGCACTGAACACCTCCTCTTCATGAGCTGTTGCAACCGCGCCGAAAATTCAAAGCGTTTGACTTTGTCATCGGGTGTCAGGGCTTGTAGCAATTTTAAACGGTAAGGCTTCTGCTTTAGCCTTTTCCGTAAGATTTGCCAAACCGTCGGCTGTGGTACGTTTAGCTCCCTGCTTGCTTTATTCGTCGACTTCCGCGTGCTACGCGTGAAACTTGCCCGCACGCGTTCAACCGTTTCTTCGCTCACTGCAGGCCGACCCGTTGATTTCCACTTACAGAGGCAACCAGAAACTTTAAACTGCGCAGACCATCGCCGAATGGAGTTAGCAGTTGGTGGATCTTTGTTGAACTTCGTCCTGAAGTGTCGTTGCACTGTTATGACTGACTGATGTGAGTGCGTTTCAAGCACGACATACGCTTTCTCGACTCCTGTCGCCATTTTGTCTCACTGCGCTCTCGAGCGCTCTGGCGGCAGAAACCTGAAGTGCGGCTTCAGCCGAACAAAACTTTATGAGTTTTTCTACGTATCTGTAGTGTGTCGTGACCATATGTCAATGAATGGAGCTACAGTGAATTTATGAAATCGCTTCAATCATTTGTAATAGCCCTGTAATTAACCTCCAAACGATGAAATACAGCGTAAATAAATATGTAAGGTTAAGTGGTTATGGTACTTAATCTTACATATTTATTTACGCTGTATTTCATCGTTTGGAGGTTAGTTATTTTCACATAGGGCGCTTCTAACACTGTTTTTCTACCGTAGGGCAACAACACACCAAAAATACTTCGCCACAGTGGAATAATAAAAATCGAAAACGGACGATAATGTAAAGTGTATCTTGAAAATCATGTGAACAGCCGTCTGATGATGAACTTTCCAGTTCGAAACGGGTAACGGCGCTATTTACCTAAATAAATAGCAGTATTAACAGTGGCTGGTTGCTGCTTTCTTCTCTGTAAGAATTAACCTACATTAAGTATTTAAATTGACGGGGGATCACTGCTGTCAGCTGCAACGGGACATTAAGCGGATTCAGCGGCGACGAGCGGAAATGTGTACTGGAAAGGGATTCGAACACGGGATCTACTGTTTACTAGGCAGGTGCGGTAGCGACTGCACCATCAGGGACAAAGTGTCAGCAGGGACTTTCTCGGTACGCCTCGCGGCCGATCCACACACCCACCGAGCGCCACCTGTCCGCAGTCTCTGCCCATTGTACTCCCGTTTGCTACTTTGTGATTTCCATAGGAGGTCGGACGTATTTGTGCATTCGCGCTGAAGAGAGTGGATCGATTGCTCAGCTAGGCTTATCAGTTATATGAATGCGTAGTGAAGGAACAGACACCACGGATTTACCTAGTGTATCAAAAGTGGTTGCACGGAGCTAGGCGCAGAATTCCTGGAGTCAGAAAAAGGGGAAATTCATGTAAATATGTGCCTGGAAATCTTTCATACTTAGTTACGCTACTACTGAAAGAACATATTATCCAATGAGGAGGAAATAAAATATATTACCGTAAATCTTCGAACATTTATATAATATTGAACCGCCACTTTCTGTTCCTGGCTGTTTGCGCTTGTTTACTAGTACCGTGATGAGATTTCTCAACATATGGTCTTGTTCCACGTCCGAATGATACACACTGCCTTTAATTCCTGAAACAGCCCTCCCTGACGTCGTTGCACACCACAGACATAGATAGGCTTGTAAGAGCTTTTTATCAATAATTTTCAAAATATACTACATAGTAATTGCTTGTATGCAAAAGTGACTGCGCAAGTGTGTGATATTCATGTGCCATCTGGTGGTCAGTCCAGCTGCTGTTATGGTGCAGATGGTTCACCGTGCAGTAGAGATGGGGGCAACAGAGAACTTTGTTCTCGAGAACCAAATGGAATCGGATTGAAAACTGAGAACTATACAGCACCAAACTTTTTTTTTTTTTTTGCTTCCATCATTTGTTGAAGCCGAACAAATTCAAATTCAAAATTGTGTGGCTCCATTTACATCATGCCAGCCAGCTTCACCACAAAAACTGTGAAGTCAGAGTCAGTTATGTGCACTAAACTGTTGATAATTTTCTACGATGATTCTTATTCAAGTGCCTTCCGTCGACACCCCCTCCCGGATGATGCCCTCACTCCCTCCATTTAATCCTCCTATCAACTCTGATCCTCACCTCCCCCTCCTTACCTCCGTCCTTCTCCCGGGCTCCCTCTTCCCCCCTTCCATCCTGTTTTTCCCCGCCTACCCTCTCTTTGACTCCCTTCTCTCTTCCGAGTCCTTTTGCATTCCCCGCCTCTGCCTTCCCCACTCCCTCTCCCGTCCGCCCTGTCCCCTCCCCTTTTGTGTGTCCTCTCCCTCCATCGGCTCCCCCCCCCCCCTGTACTTTTTCCTCTCCCCACATTTTTCTCGCTTCATCTGTCCGGGTCGTCCTCCCGCCATCTGCCTTAGGCTGTGGTGTGTTATCTTCATGTCTACTCTTTAGTGGAGTGTTTAAATGCGTGTTAAGTGTTGTGCGTCTTTATTTATTTATTTATTTATTTTGAAGTGTGCGAACAGAAACTTACTGCCGCTAGGTGTGATTTTTTATCTGCTGCGAACAGAAATCAGACTGTTGCCGTGTTTTTTGATTGTCTGTCTACTACTGTACCTATCTACTTACTGTGTGTCTTAATTAGTATCACCAACCATTTGTTTTTGTATTTTAACTTCCGCAACTTTCTGTCATTTTACAGTTTAAAAAAGCTCACCGTTTTTATCGCCTGTTTTTCAAAATGGTTCAAATGACTCTGAGCACTATGGGACTTAACATCTATGGTCATCAGTCCCCTAGAACTTAGAACTACTTAAACCTAACTAACCTAAGGACATCACACAACACCCAGTCATCACGAGGCAGAGAAAATCCCTGACCCCGCCGGGAATCGAACCCGGGAACGGGAAGCGAGAACGCTACCGCACGACCACGAGATGCGGACCGCCTGTTTTTATTGTTTATTGTCTTTATGTTTTTAATTATTATGTAGGCTGAAGAGTGGGGTACTACGCTGCTGCCAGCCCGTCCCCCTCTGGGTGGAATCGAAACTCAATAAAGGAAAAAAAAAAAAAAAGATTCGCATTCAACAACTGAATATAAATCCTGATGATATCTGAGACAAATTTAAGGTAATATTCGAGGAGGTTGGATCGAAGTTGTTTCTAGTTAACAGAGATTATATTCACTTATCTCATGTCTTTTGGGAAGGAAGATTACTGTCGAATTTTCTGCATCAGTAATAATTAGAACTATTCAGTAGTTGAAATGTTTCCTATTGCCAGTAAACCGAAGAGCCCTGACACCGCTTCGTCATACGTTTTTGTAGGCCCTGAAACAATTTCGACTACAAGCAAAATTGATTTACCTATTCTCTCATTCAAAGTAATTACTATAGTCCGACTAAAATACACTCCTGGAAATTGAAATAAGAACACCGTGAATTCATTGTCCCAGGAAGGGGAAACTTTATTGACACATTCCTGGGGTCAGATACATCACATGATCACACTGACAGAACCACAGGCACATAGACACAGGCAACAGAGCATGCACAATGTCGGCACTAGTACAGTGTATATCCACCTTTCGCAGCAATGCAGGCTGCTATTCGCCCATGGAGGCGATCGTAGAGATGCTGGATGTAGTCCTGTGGAACGGCTTGCCATGCCATTTCCACCTGGCGCCTCAGTTGGACCAGCGTTCGTGCTGGACGTGCAGACCGCGTGAGACGACGCTTCATCCAGTCCCAAACATGCTCAATGGGGGACAGATCCGGAGATCTTGCTGGCCAGGGTAGTTGACTTACACCTTCTAGAGCACGTTGGGTGGCACGGGATACATGCGGACGTGCATTGTCCTGTTGGAACAGCAAGTTCCCTTGCCGGTCTAGGAATGGTAGAACGATGGGTTCGATGACGGTTTGGATGTACCGTGCACTATTCAGTGTCCCCTCGACGATCACCAGTGGTGTACGGCCAGTGTAGGAGATCGCTCCCCACACCATGATGGCGGGTGTTGGCCCTGTGTGCCTCCGTCGTATGCAGTCCTGATTGTGGCGCTCACCTGCACGGCGCCAAACACGCATACGACCATCATTGGCACCAAGGCAGAAGCGACTCTCATCGCTGAAGACGACACGTCTCCATTCGTCCCTCCATTCACGCCTGTCGCGACACCACTGGAGGCGGGCTGCACGATGTTGGGGCGTGAGCGGAAGACGGCCTAACGGTGTGCGGGACCGTAGCCCAGCTTCATGGAGACGGTTGCGAATGGTCCTCGCCGATACCCCAGGAGCAACAGCGTCCCTAATTTGCTGGGAAGTGGCGGTGCGGTCCCCTACGGCACTGCGTAGGATCCTACGGTCTTGACGTGCATCCGTGCGTCGCTGCAGTCCGGTCCCAGGTCGACGGGCACGTGCACCTTCCGCCGACCACTGGCGACAACATCGATGTACTGTGGAGACCTCACGCCCCACGTGTTGAGCAATTCGGCGGTACGTCCACCCGGCCTCCCGCATGCCCACTATACGCCCTCACTCAAAGTCCGTCAACTGCACATACGGTTCACGTCCACGCTGTCGCGGCATGCTACCAGTGTTAAAGACTGCGATGGAGCTCCGTATGCCACGGCAAACTGGCTGACACTGACGGCGGCGGTGCACAAATGCTGCGCAGCTAGCGCCATTCGACGGCCAACACCGCGGTTCCTGGTGTGTCCGCTGTGCCGTGCGTGTGATCATTGCTTATACAGCCCTCTCGCAGTGTCCGGAGCAAGTATGGTGGGTCTGACACACCGGTGTCAATGTGTTCTTTTTTCCATTTCCAGGAGTGTAGTTAATGTGTCTCACTCGCTGCTACAATGCTGCACATCGACCGCCGGCTACCGCTCGGTTTTAGCCGACACGCACGCACGGCAGATCACATCACAAATGTTGTAAACGTGTTCTGCGAAACCGTGTTGGAAGTGGCTGCCTCGAGGTGTGTTCACGTTTAACTTCTGCGAGCAAACACAAAGAAAGAAAAAGTTCAGTTTCAGCGCTAAAAACAAACTGTATTTCTCGCTCTTATTGGTTACCGGTCCTTGAAACTAGCCTCACACTGTATACACGAGCTGCTCCGTTATCAACCGCTGAGAAGTTCACGTTGGCACTTGGTTGCATGTTATAGGCGATACGGGGAGAACCAAAAGAAAAGAGAATGATACGAAGAAGAAAAAAAACAAATTAAAGTCAATACGATGATTAAAATGACGCAGTAAAAAAATTGAAATAAAAAATTGCATTTAAATCAACTAACTGAGTAAAAATAACAATCAAACTCTTTTGATTAGATTCAGAAATGAAAAAAACTCGTTATATTTGACGAGATTCGAACCTACTACCGCCTACACTAGGTTTGTACGCAAACCACTGCACTACGCCCCAACATTGCGTTAAGCAGTTATATTTATGAGTGTGGCGACCCATCCGCAAAGATGAACTGTAGCCTTCAAAAGTTCAGTCACGCGTAGTGTCGAGCGAAGCTTGTCTGATGTAAGCCGATCGCTGCAATTTTGATAATTGTATATGTGATGCTGAACAGCGTCTCGTGTGGATGTAGCCAACAGTATTTGGTTGCTACTGTGTATGAAACGTTTGTACTTCACTAGCATTGTTTTGTGTTTGTGTGTTTTGTTTCTGATAAGTTAATCAAGCGTGATGAAATATGAAATAAAAGAGCCAGACTCTTCATTCGGTCCGTGACCCAAACAAATCAAGAAAGAATGCCGGAAAAGGTTCTGGAAGCGAAGTAACCAATTGTTGTTGCAGTTTGGCAACGGCGAAAGGTTTGGGCGTGAGAGTGAGCGCTCTGGTTGGCGAAAATCAGTTCCTTTGCATGAAGTGACAGCTATCAAGCAATTTTAATAGGACTATTGTTCTGACATCTAACAACTAACATTAACTTTTCTTGATCTCATAGAGTTTGTAAAAGATGTCTAACGTTTACCGAAAACTTTTCAACAACGTTTTTAGAGTCAAATAAAACGGTTGCTTCAATTACTGAGGCCTGTTGTTTTCATAATTTATATAGTGTGCATTTCAAAGCACTGATTCAATAGTTTGTGTCAAACTCTTCGAAAACGGCATGATACGAAAGTTAATGCACACATTACTGTACTTACATCGCGAATAGTCTAGTAATTTTGCTTTAATCGCCCAAATGCGTGTATGGGCTTTTGCAAATCCGTTTCAGTAGTGCGCACTTCGCGGTTGACAGCTGTCAACAGCACTGAATCCTGTCAGGGGTCTTTCGCCGTTGGGAGCATAGGGAGGCGAATTCTGATAGGAAAAAGTTTTTCATATAATAACCGTTCCATACAAACACAGCACCCAGTCAACGAATCCAGCACTGAGGAGTTCGTATCGAGGTATTGGCGTCCTCACGTTGTGTGTGTTAGCGAGGTCGGTATTCGTGATTCGCTACACGTAGCATCAATCTCGGTGCACTGTTATTGTCGTAGGATCATAACAAGTTTCTGGGTCCGTGATAGCGTCAAGTAACTTTAAAAATAGTGAATACTGTTTCAAAATTGATCATGACTTCAAGAACGATTAAGTCTGTCGTCTGATGTGTGGAAAGTACTTGTGCAGGAGGAGGACCAGGGTGGTCGACTTGGAGCTGAGACTTGTAGGGCTTCGAGACCGCCGCTTGCTTGTGTATATTACATCTACATCTACATTTATACTCCGCAAGCCACCCAACGGTGTGTGCCGGAGGGCACTTTACGTGCCATTGTCATTACCTCCCTTTCCTGTTACAGTCGCGTATGGTTCGCGGGAAGAACGACTGTCTGAAAGCCTCTGTGCGCGCTCTAATCTCTCTAATTTTACACTCGTGATCTCCTCGGGAGGTATAAGTAGGGGGAAGCAATATATTCGATACCTCCTCCAGAAACGCACCCTCTCGAAACCTGGCGAGCAAGCTACACCGCGATGCAGAGCGCCTCTCTTGCAGAGTCGGCCACTTGAGTTTGTTAAACATCTCAGTAACGCTATCACGGTTACCAAATAACCCTGTGACGAAACGCGCCGCTCTTCTTTGGATCTTCTCTATCTCCTCCGTCAACCCGATCTGGTACGGATCCCACACTGATGCGCAATACTCAAGTATAGGTCGAACGAGTGTTTTGAAAGCCACCTCCTTTGTTGATGGACTACATTTTCTAAGGACTCTCCCAATGAATCTCAACCTGGTACCCGCCTTACCAACAATTACTTTTATATGATCATTCCACTTCAAATCGTTCCGCACGCATACTCCCAGATATTTTACAGAAGCAACTGCTACCAGTGTTTGTTCCGCTATCATATAATCATACAATAAAGGATCCTTCTTTCTATGTATTCGCAATACATTACATTTGTGTATGTTAAGGGTCAGTTGCCACTCCCTGCACCAAGTGCCTATCCGCTGCAGATCTTCCTGCATTTCGCTACAATTTTCTAATGCTGCAACTTTTCTGTATATTACAGCATCATCCGCGAAAAGCCGCATGGAACTTCCGACACTATCTACTAGGTCATTTATATATATTGTGAAAAGCAATGGTCCCATAACACTCCCCTGTGGCACGCCAGAGGTTACTTTAACGTCTGTAGACGTCTCTCCATTGATAACAACATGCTGTGTTCTGTTTGCTAAAAACTCTTCAATCCAGCCACACAGCTGGTCTGATATTCCGTAGGCTCTTACTTTGTTTATCAGGCGACAGTGCGGAACTGTATCGAACGCCTTCAGGAAATCAAGGAAAATAGCATCTACCTGGGAGCCTGTATCTAATATTTTCTGGGTCTCATGAACAAATAAAGCGAGTTGGGTCTCACAGGATCGCTGTTTCCGGAATCCATGTTGATTCCTACATAGTAGATTCTGGGTTTCCAAAAACGACATGATATTCGAGCAAAAAACATGTTCTAAAATTCTACAACAGATCGACGTCAGAGATATAGGTCTATAGTTTTGCGCATCTGCTCGACGACCCTTCTTGAAGACTGGGACTACCTGTGCTCTTTTCCAATCATTTGGAACCTTCCGTTTGTAACGGAACTGAAATGATGGTGGGCTGACAGTAATTTGGAGCCCGCGCGTCGGAAACGGGCGAGCTTGTGTGAGACTGCCAGGGAGTGCACCCTGATGCCATCTATTGGCGAAACTGGGAATTAGCGCTGCCTGTCAGACAATGCACTAAGCTCTCGGAGTCAAATGTATTCTTTTTCTTGGTAATTATAACTTATTACTGTATAATTTAATGTTGTAAAGCGCTAGTAGTAAATTATTATGACTGGTATGGACTCCAGGGTAGTAAATATAAATATTCTTAAATACTAAATGATTTCGGTAAAAAGGTGGTAGGGGAACGCCCCCACTCTTGGTGATAAGAGCGTAGCTAGGGGTAGCTGGAGACACAGGGACGGAACAATGGAATGGCCTGGGGAGTGTTGACGTGATCGGACGTGCGTAACTGTGCTCAAGCAAAAGTGATTGTGCAACAGCGAAGAGGCGAATATCGTCGCCGTTTTTGGAGTAAAACGCGACGAATGGTTGTTGAAGCCGCCTCTATGCCACTGGGGCTGATTGTAAGAGTTCCTGTGCCCAGATTTTATGGCGGACGTGCAGTAGCTTATACGAGTGCTACAGCTCATAGTTCCAGCCGCCATTAAGGGCATGAGGCATGAAGAGCTGCGTTAGCCACATGCATCTCACCACCAGCACCGACACGTCTACCCAAGGCAAGACTGCTTGCAATTGTTAAGTCGAACTTTGTATACATGTAAAAGGAGAATACCAGTTTTCTTTTATGCAAGTGCAGTGGACAGAATATAGTAATGAGTAAAATTACGATGCATGTTGTTCATTGTAAAGTGTAGTAACCTCAAACATAGTATAGTGAAATCAGACTGAGGCCACCATCGCCTCTTTCATTTACAATTCTTTTGGTTGTAGAATACTTTAGCGTATAAGAATGTTGAAAAGAGCAATGGTCACACTAGAATGAGTCGCCTATTTACAGTTACTTAAGTGTTTCTGAGCAACCTTTCAAGTAAAGTCACTTAACTAATTCTGTATCAATGGTCCAAAGAGTAATATCCAAAATCATTAAATAAGTTGAAGGATAGAATTTTGTTAACTGAAGTTGCATAACCTGTCTTGGTAGTAATTACCAAGCCAACTCACAGAAATTGAGAGAGTATTTGCTTTGTAGAATCATCTAGAATGATCAGAAATAGTAATATTCAGAATTAAGTTTAAATTCAACTCAAGCCATTTCACTTTGAAACGAGCCCAAAAATTGATTTATTCTTTTGCTCCTTCAGAGCTAGCGACTATAGTTATAAGTATTTTCAGGAGGATTCGACGGTAAGTCTGCTGCTCTCGTCGTGCTGATAGGATTATCCACTGCTGCTAGCAGTGGTGATTGGATACATAAGCTCACTACCAAGTTAAGTGGGTCAGGTAGGCAGTGTTACCGTGTGAACTGTAGGGCACTGTAGGCCGTGGATCGAACCCGTTCAATCATCACAGCTCTTAGGGAAATAGTCCGGTTAGGAGTGTACTAATCATTAGGTAAATACTGGCGAGTAACGGTCAAAAATGTATACGCAAGTGAATTTAGCAAGGTCCACATAGCACCTAGTTAATGTGGTGCAGTGGCGAGGGTAGGAGTGGAGTAAAAGTGAGCTGAGCTTGTGGCAGCTGTGCTGGATTCAAATATTAACTACGTGAATTCACTACTGCCTCTTACCATTGGGACTGAGCTATTTACAGTTAAAATACGTAGCAGTAAGCGCAAAGGTGTGACAGCTGCAAGTCCGTATTGGTTTTATACATACGGAATGGGGAAGTGGGTCATTCCGTCAGTGGAGGGGGTTAAAACAACCGAGTCAGTGGAGAACATACCCCATTTACTGATGGAGAGATTCAGCGGTTCGGTCGCACGTTCCTCTAGAGACTTGCGGTACACGGCTGTTAGAAGGGGGGCAAGTTCTTTCGCGTACTCTGTGTAGAATCGAATTGGTATCCCGTCAGGTCCAGTGGACTTTCCTCTGTTGAGTGATTCTAGTTGCTTTTCTATTCCTTGGACACTTATTTCGATGTCAGCCATTTTTTCGTTTGTGCGAGGATTTAGAGAAGGAACTGCAGTGCGGTCTTCCTCTGTGAAACAGCTTTGGAAAAAGGTGTTTAGTATTTCAGCTTTACGCGTGTCATCCTCTGTTTCAATGCCTTTATCATCCCGGAGTGTCTGGATATGCTGTTGTGGCGACCGTGACAGGACTAACCAAGTTTGTAGAATAATGGCTGCAATAAAAGTGTTTTATATAAACTTGTAGTTTCAAGAAAATTTTAAATTTAAAATTCTGTTGTAGACAAATATACCACAATTGGTAAGTTCAAGACGACAACATGCAAAGCAGCAAAAGAAAGTCCAATAGTAGGAGTTAAACAAGTAATACTTGGTTTAATAAACATTTCTATTAGGCACGAAATACAGCAGCATAAGATGGAGTCGAATAGTAACAAGCAAGACGAAAACATTACAAGGTCAGACCCAGAATTAGGGACCATAGATACTGTTGTAGGGTTGGAAAATCTTATAGATGAATCCACACCCATAAGACAGGAGGAACGGGAAGTGAAACCAAAGGTAGTGAAAAGTGAACCCAATGTATCTGTGGATGCAAGTCACAAGGGAGAGGATATGGAATTAACAAGTTTGTTAAATAGGATGATGGCGCAAATTCAAGAAAGGAATGCTAGTTTGAAAGCAGAAATGGCTAGTCATATATCCCAATTGGATGAAAACCTATCTGGTAAAATAAAAGCCAATTTAGATATTTTGAATACGCAAATCCAACGTATCACAGAGGTAAACAAATCAGTAAATAGCATTAGGGCTGAAATAACAAATGTTCAGAGAAAAGTCACAGAAATAGAGAAAAGATTTGATACCGAAATTCAGAGAATAGAGAAATCAGTGGAACCTTTGGTTAGTGAAAAATTAGAACCGATAATTGAAAGTAAATTACAGGTGATAGTACCAGTTCTAAAGAAAGAGATTGTTAAAGAAACGGCAGCTGATATTGAAACACTGCGCAATACCATGTTGAGTTTTGATGCATGTGTGCAGGAGCAGGAAAATACACTGCGTAATGAGATAAAATTATTAAGTCAGCAAGTTCAGAATCAGACGTTTCTTAACTGTAGTGGTATCCCATTGGTAATGCAAAAATCGAAAATACTGAGAAGGGAAGAAAAATACGATCCTCAAAAGAAACAAGGTGGATGGCATCCAATGGATTTTATAAAAAATTGTGAACGTGTCTTACCAACAGACATGTCGGATAAAGAAAAAATTAATTTAGTAATAGACGCTTTACCAGGTCATGCTAAACGTTGGGGATTGAATTTGGATATCGACAATTTGAAGTTTACAGACTTCAAAGAAAAGTTCCTTGAGGAATTCTGGAGCACACAACAGAGAGATAGGTTGTGGAGAGAATTCGTTGTCGCCAGAATGCCAGAACATGGGCGTGGGCTCATGAAAGAATACTGTGAAGGATGGTTCAAGCGTTTGGAGTATCTTAAAGATCGTAGATCGGAATCGGAGATAGTGTGGGAGTTGTGGAAAAAGCTACCTGACGATTCAAAGCGTTATGTAGGAGGCACTCATCGAACATTCGATGAATTTTTAGAAAAAATCGAGAATGAAGATAGGTGGCGTGAAACTAGAGAGTTTCGAGGTTTCAGAAATCAGAATGGAATAGTAAAAGGTGGTAGGAATGAACCGCAAATTAACATGATGAGAGGAAGAGGTCAAGAAGGTAACTCTCAGCGAGGGAGAGGACACTATCAGGGAAACAGGATACATTATCAAAATCAGGAAAACTAAATACCGCGCAGGTCAAGGGCCTAACGTGCGCGGAAAGAAAGAAATGGCCCAAATATAGGGAAGATCGGAGTAGGCAGTACTATAGTAGGATAGTGCGTCGTTCGCCTGAAGGGCAGTTACATAAACGAAATTTTGCGAAGTATAATGCAGGGATACAAACAGAGGAGAGAGAGCAGGGAGGAATTATTAAGGGAAATGAAGTAGGAAAAGAATATCGGTCGGATGTGAAGGCTCACGTGAATGAAATAAGTACAATTCGCGGTCAGAGTGACGAATTGATGAAAGAAGAGTCAGAGAAGGCGTTGTTTGTCGGTAGGGATGGCAACTGTGCAGAGAGGCAGGGGCAAGGGAGGAGTGATGTTACTTATGGTAAAAGGTTCGTACGAATAGTCGACGAATCGCATCGAGAAGTAATTAAAGAGGAAAGGTTGGATAAGAAAAAGGGGCATAGTGCAGAGACGCATGCCGATTCAGAAATTGCCTCGTATGCAGAATATATACATCAGCTCAAAAGCCAGCCAGCACAATTAGAAAGATCTTCCACTCAAGTGATTAATTTGGACCCGAATATGACAGTGTTAGAGAGCCATACCGATTATGATGTGTACCTAGTGACAGCAAGAGTACATGACTGTGATGAAGATTCTTTTAAAGAAATTAGAGAAAGTGTATCTAACCAAGAGAAAGAGTGTTGTGATCCCTGTAGTACTGAAGCAAATGAGTTGAGTGAGACTGGAATTCCATTAGTAGGGGAAAATAATGAAAGTAAGAGTGGCGAATGCACTATCCAACAAAGGGAAAGTATTGAAATGGATTATAATTTGCGAGAATTATTTGAACCCGAAGAAGGTCATATTTCTAAGGAGGAGGAATTATCGTCAGAATCATCAGAAAGCATCCAGGGAGAAAAAGAAATAGGGGAAGTTTCCGATTCCGCAACCGAGAGTTCAGGTATGACAGATTCGAATGAGAACGCGATGGCATTAAAGAGCCTAGACGAAGGACTATTGGAAAAAGTGGTGAAAGAATTTAGGATGAAAAGGAGAAAGAAACCTCCGGATGGAATGGTCAGTATAAAAACCGGAAAAATAATATGGAAAGACTTGGCGGTGGAAAAGGATTTATTATGGGAAGATAAAGAAAGTATGAAAGAGGACAATAGGATGCAAACAATCCTACCTATTAATGTATGTGGGTACGATTTATATGTATTGTTGGATACGGGTGCTCAAATAAGTGCTATTTCGCATGCATTTTTTGAGATGATCAAAGAGCAACGAGGAGTAGTCATGATGCCAGTAACAGGTGTTAAAGTGATAGGGGCGACAGAGAAATGTAGTAAACCTGTTAAACATCAAGTGATGATGGAATTTAAGATAAAAAACAAGCTATTTTCTAATGCATTTTTAGTAGTTCCAGAGCTCAGTTCTGAGATCATTTTAGGCATTGACTGGTTAATAAAACAAAAAGTAATTATAGATTGTGACAAAGGGATAATAGTTTGTAAAGTTGATAGTGCGGCATTAGAAATACCATTTGAATCATCTAGAGTAATGGAAGAGAACCAGCTGAGATGGGTAGAATTTAGAGATGATCATGATTCAGGAATAGGTCAAAAATTCGATTGGTTTCTGGTGAGGCAGATAGTTGAAGATGGAAATAAGGAGACACTCCTTCGAAATGTAGTGGATAAAACGGAAGGACTATCTGATGCCCAAAGGGAGGATCTATGGCAAATTCTGAAAGAAAATCAGGAGGTATTTTCGGACAAACCGGGACGAGTGATAAATTATGAGTACTGCATGGAGGTAGAGGAGCATGAACCTTTCTTTAAACCACCATATAATGTACCCTTGTCTAAGAAAGAAGCAGTTCAAAAAGAAATAGATAAAATGGTTTCATGTGGGGTCATTTAACGGAGTTCTAGCCCATATAATAACCCATTGGTGATAGTAGGTAAGAAGGATGGAAGTGTACGAATAGTGATAGATGCTCGTACTCTGAATAAAGTAGTGAAGAGGGAGTTGGATCGTCCAGAGAACATAGATGATTTATTGCAGAAGTTTAATGGTGTAAAGTACATGACTAGTTTAGACCTAACGGCAGGATACTGGCAAATCCCATTAAGTGAGGAGTCTAGGAAGTACACGGCATTTTTATGCAATGGCAAATGCTACCATTACACAGTGGTACCATTTGGCCTAAATACTTCCGTTTCAGTGTTCATTCGGGCTTTAGACAAAATTTTAGGGAGTGAACTTAGTTCGCTAATCACGGTTTATGTAGATGATTTGTTAATTGCTACAAGGACATTGGAAGAGCACATGGAGTTATGCGACAGGGTGTTCAAAGCTTTAATTAAAGGAGGAATGACCCTGAACCTGAAAAAATGCGAGTTTGTGAAGAAAGAAATAAAGCTTTTAGGTCACATAGTAACACCAGAGGGAATTGAAATGGATCCCAACAAAGTCAAAGCAATAAGAAATTGTCCGGCTCCCAAGAATAAAAAACAACTAAAGTAGTTTATAGGACTTTGTTCCTTTTATCGTAAGTATGTGGATGATCAGGTGTTCAATAGCCCACATCTGAACAACCTACTTAAGAAGAACAGTGTGTATATATGGACTGAGGAATGTGAAACAGCATTCAACCGGCTAAAAGACAATTTGGCTAAAAACATAAAGTTATGGCACCCTGACCTGTGTGAACCATTCCACATGGCAACAGATAGTTCAGATTATGGATTGGGAGTATCCATATTTCAGGAGGTAATGATAGATGGGGAAAAAACTCATAGACAAATAGCATTTGCGAGTAGAACCATGTCTAAGTACGAAAGAAACTATACAGTTTCAGAGAAGGAGGCTTTAGCTATAGTATGGGGTTTTAGGAAATTTCAACTTTTCTTATGGGGACATAAGACTGTGGTCCATACAGACCACAAAGCTTTAATATTTTTGAAGGACTGCAGATTGTTACATAACAGGTTGACCAGATGGGCGCTGTTTTTACAACAATTTGATATAGAGATCAAGTATGTTAAAGGGAAAGAACATGCAGTACCGGATGCTTTGTCGAGATTACCGGAAGGATGTGAGACACTAGAAAGTGTAAAGAATAGGGAAGATGTTTTTGAGGTGAATTACTTCAAAAAAGCGGAAGGAAGAGAAAAAATTAGGGAAATATGTCGGAATATGCGAAGATATCAAAGTGATGATGATGCACTCAAGTCGGTAAAGGTCAAGTTTGACAATCCGGACGCAACTAACATAAGGGCTTCATATAAAATACATAAAGGTGTACTGTATCTTCAAAGATTAAATAATCCAGGGAAGTGGAGAGTATGTTGGCCGGAACAACACACTGAAGTGCTGATAGATTATGTTCACTTGGCATATGGCCATTGTGGTGCACGGAAGTGTACCGATAAGTTAGATGAATGCATTACCTTTAACAACATGGCACGAAGGGTAGCACAGAGGATAAGATCTTGTGATCTATGCCAAAAGGCGAAAGTAACAAATGCAACTAATCAAGGGCCCATGCAATCAATAAAACCTGATGAAGTATTAGAAATAGTAGCAGTAGATATCTTTGGACCATTACCGAAAACCATGGGGGGTTTTGTGTACATATTTGTAGCAGTTGAACTTTTCTCAAAGTATATAAAGCTTTATCCCTTGAGAAAAGCTACTGCCAGAGCTGTGTATGATAAAATGGTGTGTGATTATTTTGTGAAAGTAGGGAAGCCAAAGAGAATACTATCAGATAATGGTGTTCAGTTTTGCTCAAAAATGTGGAAGGATGGGATAACTGAGAAACAGGTAGAAGTGGTACATATCTCAGCTTATCACCCATCAAGCAATCCAGCAGAAAGATATATGCGTGAGATAGGTCGGTTATTTAGGATGTACTGCCATAGTAACCACAAGAAGTGGGGCATGTATGTGAGTGAATTCGAAGAAATCATGAATTCATTAACAAACGAGAGCACTGGATTTACTCCAGAAGAAATCCTGAAAAAGACAAGAAGTAAAAGTCTAGTAGAAGACCTACTAGAATTTCCAAATAGAGTTGAATTAGATTATGATAGTAAAAAGAACTTAGTAAAAGACAAGATGAGAAAACAAGCAGATGCGAGAATTCGTCGTCACGACGAAAAAGTAAGGAATCCCAAATTCAAAATAGGTGATTTCGTTCTTGTAAAAACACATGAAAAGTCAAGTGAAATTAATAACGAGATCAGCAAATTTAAATATATATATAATGGACCATTTAAAATAGTGTCCATACCCAATGTGAATGCTTATTATTTAGAGTACCCATTAACAGGCAAACTCCTGGGAGTAAGAAACATAGTGGATCTCAAAAGGTATGAACCACGAATTCTACCAGATTGAAAATAAATATATAAATAAATATTAAAGTAAACCAATATGTAAATAGTTGTGTTTCTTTTGTTCTATGTGAAAGGTAAATGCTCACTAAAATATATTGCAGTATTCTAATGAAACTTCTAGTTTAAGTAGAGACTAAACGGACTGGGAAAGACTGAGCTTCTAAGAAAGCCTTAATAGATGTGTAAATAAGTGTTGTGGAAGAGGTAGAAAAGTGAGGAGGTAAAGTGAAAAGGACGGGCTACATAGTAATAGTCGCATAACGTGTGTTTTACTTGCCTGAGATAAAAGAAGTGTATTTAAAACTTTGTAAAAAAAAAAAAAGATGTTTAAAGTGTACTGTGTTTAGAAATAAGAAAATTGGAAAGAATATATGTAAATCATTTATGTAATGTTTAGCAGGAAAGAGAGAAAGAATTGGTGTTTCATTTTAAATATGTAATATAAGTATCGAGGTGTATCAGTAAGAAAGGGAAAACCCTTGGTAAAAAGCTTATTGAACATTTCAGATTCATTATAGGAGAGACTTCTTATTGAATTATCACTGTAAGATACTTCAATAAGAAGTGGGGCATGTGTAACGGAACTGAAATGATGGTAGGCTGACAGTAATTTGGAGCCCGCGCGTCGGAAACGGGCGCGCTTGTGTGAGACTGCCAGGGAGTGCACCCTGATGCCATCTATTGGCGAAACTGGGAATTAGCGCTGCCTGTCAGACAATGCACTAAGCTCTCGGAGTCAAATGTATTCTTTTTCTTGGTAATTATAAGTTATTACTGTATAATTTAATGTTGTAAAGCGCTAGTAGTAAATTATTATGACTGGTATGGACTCCAGGGTAGTAAATATAAATATTCTTAAATACTAAATGATTTCGGTAAAAAGGTGGTAGGGGAACGCCCCCACTCTTGGTGATAAGAGCGTAGCTAGGGGTAGCTGGAGACACAGGGACGGAACAATGGAATGGCCTGGGGAGTGTTGACGTGATCGGACGTGCGTAACTGTGCTCAAGCAAAAGTGATTGTGCAACAGCGAAGAGGCGAATATCGTCGCCGTTTTTGGAGTAAAACGCGACGAATGGTTGTTGAAGCCGCCTCTATGCCACTGGGGCTGATTGTAAGAGTTCCTGTGCCCAGATTTTATGGCGGACGTGCAGTAGCTTATATGAGTGCTACAGCTCATAGTTCCAGCCGCCATTAAGGGCATGAGGCGTGAAGAGCTGCGTTAGCCACATGCATCTCACCACCAGCACCGACACGTCTACCCAAGGCAAGACTGCTTGCAATTGTTAAGTCGAACTTTGTATACATGTAAAAGGAGAATACCAGTTTTCTTTTATGCAAGTGCAGAGGACAGAATATAGTAATGAGTAAAATTACGACGCATGTTGTTCATTGTAAAGTGTAGTAACCTCAAACATAGTATAGTGAAATCAGACTGAGGCCACCATCGCCTCTTTCATTTACAATTCTTTTGGTTGTAGAATACTTTAGCGTATAAGAATGTTGAAAAGAGCAATGGTCACACCAGAATGAGTCGCCTATTTACAGTTACTTAAGTGTTTCTGAGCAACCTTTCAAGTAAAGTCACTTAACTAATTCTGTATCAATGGTCCAAAGAGTAATATCCAAAATCATTAAATAAGTTGAAGGATAGAATTTTGTTAACTGAAGTTGCATAACCTGTCTTGGTAGTAATTACCAAGCCAACTCACAGAAATTGAGAGAGTATTTGCTTTGTAGAATCATCTAGAATGATCAGAAATAGTAATATTCAGAATTAAGTTTAAATTCAACTCAAGCCATTTCACTTTGAAACGAGCCCAAAAATTGATTTATTCTTTTGCTCCTTCAGAGCTGGCGACCGTAGTTATAAGTATTTTCAGGAGGATTCGACGGTAAGTCTGCTGCTCTCGTCGTGCTGATAGGATTATCCACTGCTGCTAGCAGTGGTGATTGGATACATAAGCTCACTACCAAGTTAAGTGGGTCAGGTAGGCAGTGTTACCGTGTGAACTGTAGGGCACTGTAGGCCGTGGATCGAACCCGTTCAATCATCACAGCTCTTAGGGAAATAGTCCGGTTAGGAGTGTACTAATCATTAGGTAAATACTGGCGAGTAACGGTCAAAAATGTATACGCAAGTGAATTTAGCAAGGTCCACGTAGCACCTAGTTAATGTGGTGCAGTGGCGAGGGTAGGAGTGGAGTAAAAGTGAGCTGAGCTTGTGGCAGCTGTGCTGGATTCAAATATTAACTACGTGAATTCACTACTGCCTCTTACCATTGGGACTGAGCTATTTACAGTTAAAATACGTAGCAGTAAGCGCAAAGGCGTGACAGCTGCAAGTCCGTATTGGTTTTATACATACGGAATGGGGAAGTGGGTCATTCCGTCAGTGGAGGGGGTTAAAACAACCGAGTCAGTGGAGAACATACCCCATTTACTGATGGAAAGATTCAGCGGTTCGGTCGCACGTTCCTCTAGAGACTTGCGGTACACGGCTGTTAGAAGGGGGGCAAGTTCTTTCGCGTACTCTGTGTAGAATCGAATTGGTATCCCGTCAGGTCCAGTGGACTTTCCTCTGTTGAGTGATTCTAGTTGCTTTTCTATTCCTTGGACACTTATTTCGATGTCAGCCATTTTTTCGTTTGTGCGAGGATTTAGAGAAGGAACTGCAGTGCGGTCTTCCTCTGTGAAACAGCTTTGGAAAAAGGTGTTTAGTATTTCAGCTTTACGCGTGTCATCCTCTGTTTCAATGCCTTTATCATCCCGGAGTGTCTGGATATGCTGTTTCGATCCACTTACTGATTTAACGTAAGACCAGAACTTCCTAGGATTTTCTGTCAAGTCGGTACATAGAATTTTACTTTCGAATTCACTGAACGCTTCACGCATAGCCCTCCTTACGCTAACTTTGACATCGTTTAGCTTCTGTTTGTCTGAGAGGTTTTGGCTGCGTTTAAACTTGCAGTAAAGCTCTCTTTCCTTTCGCAGTAGTTTCCTAACTTTGTTGTTGTACCACGGTGGGTTTTTCCCGTCCCTCACAGTTTTACTCGGCACGTACCTGTCTAAAACGCATTTTACGATTGCCTTGAACTTTTTCCATAAACACTCAACATTGTCAGTGTCGGAACAGAAATTTTCGTTTTGATCTCTTAGATAGTCTGAAATCTACCTTCTATTACTCTTGCTAAACAGATAAACCTTCCTCCCTTTTTTTATATTCCTATTTACTACCATATTCAGGGATGCTGCAATGGCCTTATGATCACTGATTCCCTGTTCTGCGCTTACAGAGTCGAAAAGTTCGGGTCTGTTTGTTATCAGTAGGTCCAAGATGTTATCTCCACGAGTCGGTTCTCTGTTTAATTGCTCGAGGTAATTTTCGGATAGTGCACTCAGTATAATGTCACTCGATGCTCTGTCCCTACCACCCGTCCTAAACATCTGAGTGTCCCAGTCTATATCTGGTAAATTGAAATCTCCACCTAAGACTATAACATGCTGAGAAAATTTATGTGAAATGTATTCCAAATTTTCTCTCAGTTGTTCTGCCAGTAATGCTGCTGAGTCGGGAGGTCGGTAAAAGGAGCCAATTATTAACCTAGCTCGGTTGTTGAGTGTAACCTCCACCCATAATAATTCACAGGAACTATCCACTTCTACCTCACTATAGGATAAACTACTACTAACAGCGACGAACACTCCACCACCGGTTGCATGCAATCTATCCTTTCTAAAAACCGTCTGTACCTTTGTAAAAATTTCGGCAGAATTTATCTCTGGCTTCAGCCAGCTTTCTGTACCTATAACGATTTCAGCTTCGGTGTTTTCTATCAGCGCTTGAAGTTCCGGTACTTTACCAACGCAGCTTCGACAGTTTACAATTACAATACCGATTGCTGCTTGGTCCCCGCATGTCCTGACTTTGCCCCGCACCCGTTGAGGCTGTTGCCCTTTCTGTACTTGCCCAAGGCCATCTAACCTAAAAAACCGCCCAGCCCACGCCACGCAACCCCTGCTACCCGTGTAGCCGCTTGTTGCGTGTAGTGGACTCCTGACCTATCCAGCGGAACCCGAAACCTCACCTCCCTATGGCGCAAGTCGAGGAATCTGCAGCCCACACGGTCGCAGAACCGTCTCAGCCTCTGATTCAGACCCTCCACTCGGCTCTGTACCAAAGGTCCGCAGTCAGTCCTGTCGACGATGCTGCAGATGGTGAGCTCTGCTTTCATCCCGCTAGGGAGACTGGCAGTCTTCACCAAATCAGATAGCCGCCGGAAGCCAGAGAGGATTTCCTCCGATCCATAGCGACACACATCATTGGTGCCGACATGAGCTACCACCTGCAGATGGGTGCACCCTGTACCCTTCATGGCATCTGGAAGGACCCTTTCCACATCTGGAATGACTCCCCCCGGTATGCACACGGAGTGCACATTGGTTTCCTTCCCCCCTCTTGCTGCCATATCCCTAAGGGGCCCCATTACGCGCCTGACGTTGGAGCTACCAACTACCAGTAAGCCCACCCTCTGCGACTGCCCAGATCTTGCAGACTGAGGGGAACCTCTGGAACAGGACAAGCAGCCATGTCAGGCCGAAGATCAGTATCAGCCTGAGACAGAGCCTGAAACTGGTTCGTCAGAAAAACTGGAGAGGCCTTCCGTTCAGCCCTCCGGAATGTCTTTCGCCCCCTGCCACACCTTGAGACGACCTCCCACTCTACCACAGGTGAGGGATCAGCCTCAACGCGGGCAGTATCCCGGGCAACCACAGTTGTAGTCCGATCGGGGGATGCGTGGGACGAGCTGGCCGTCTCCGACAAAGCCCCATCCGGACCCCCATTGGCAACAGCCTCAAGCTGTGTGACCGAAGCCAACACTGCCTGAAGCTGGGAGCGAAGGGATTCCAACTCAGCCTGCATCCGAATACAGCAGTTGCAGTCCCTATCCATGCTAAAAACTGTTGTGCAAAGAACGTCTGAACTAATCTACAGAGAGCGCAAACAAATCGACACAAAATTTAAACGGTTATTAAAATACAAGATTGCCTAGTAAATGCAGTAATGCTGCTACTTGCGCACTGCTGACACACTGCTCGGCGGCAGAAGGAGACTACGCGATTTTACACTATTCGGGTACTAAAACGCGATGCTACACCTCTCAAATACTATAATACGCCCGAAATTTATGAATTAAACAATGCAAGTACCAAAAACACGCAAAGAAATTAAGAATTAAACTATGTAACAAATGAGTGAGCTAGGAGTATACGACTTGCTGCTGCAGCTGCTTATCCAACGGCGGCAGGGAGCACACTGACTCTGACCGACCGACACTGGCCGTTCAAAACAAAAACAGAAGACAGACGACTCCGCGAATTTACACTATTCAGGTACTAAAACGCGATGCTACAACTCTCAAATACTATAATAAGCCCGAAATTTATGAATTAAACACTGCAAGTACCAAAAACACGCAAAGAAATTAAGAATTAAACTATGTAACAAATGAGTGAGCTAGGAGTATACGACTTGCTGCTGCAGCTGCTTACGTGAGGTCTACAGTTAATGAACTTGTAATCTACCACTATCTTCTCGTTATCACTGCTGTACTCTCTCCAAATTATCATAGAATATAAATGAAGCGACAGTAACATTTATTGAGGCTCAACTATATTGGATATCTTGAGTGTAAGAATATATACCAAGAGAATAATAATTTCCAACTATAATATACAGCAAGTTCAAAGAACGCTCTGCTCTCGCAGCAAGGGTAAGCACACGAGGCAGCGCTCCGAGCGGTCGTCGCGCCAACCTCCTTGACTTACTGGCGATCAGCTGATCGCGTCCGTTGAGCTTCCGATCTCCACTGGTCGCCACAGACTTATTTTAGTGTATCACAACTTGTGTCGCAAAGAATTTAAATGTTCTGGAAACACTAAAGATTTATAGAAATGCTTCATTGTCTCCATATAAAACTTGAGCAGAGTTTAAGTAACGAGAACAAATACACTCCTGGAAATTGAAATAAGAACACCGTGAATTCATTGTCCCAGGAAGGGGAAACTTTATTGACACATTCCTGGGGTCAGATACATCACATGATCACACTGACAGAACCACAGGCACATAGACACAGGCAACAGAGCATGCACAATGTCGGCACTAGTACAGTGTATATCCACCTTTCGCAGCAATGCAGGCTGCTATTCTCCCATGGAGACGATCGTAGAGATGCTGGATGTAGTCCTGTGGAACGGCTTGCCATGCCATTTCCACCTGGCGCCTCAGTTGGACCAGCGTTCGTGCTGGACGTGCAGACTGCGTGAGACGATGCTTCATCCAGTCCCAAACATGCTCAATGGGGGACAGATCCGGAGATCTTGCTGGCCATGGTAGTTGCCTTACACCTTCTAGAGCACGTTGGGTGGCACGGGATACATGCGGACGTGCATTGTCCTGTTGGAACAGCAAGTTCCCTTGCCGGTCTAGGAATGGTAGAACGATGGGTTCGATGACGGTTTGGATGTACCGTGCACTATTCAGTGTCCCCTCGACGATCACCAGTGGTGTACGGCCAGTGTAGGAGATCGCTCCCCACACCATGATGCCGGGTGTTGGCCCTGTGTGCCTTGGTCGTATGCAGTCCTGATTGTGGCGCTCACCTGCACGGCGCCAAACACGCATACGACCATCATTGGCACCAAGGCAGAAGCGACTCTCATCGCTGAAGACGACACGTCTCCATTCGTCCCTCCATTCACGCCTGTCGCGACACCACTGGAGGTGGGCTGCACGATGTTGGGGCGTGAGCGGAAGACGGCCTGACGGTGTGCGGGACCGTAGCCCAGCTTCATGGAGACGGTTGCGAATGGTCCTCGCCGATACCCCAGGAGCAACAGTGTCCCTAATTTGCTGGGAAGTGGCGGTGCGGTCCCCTACGGCACTGTGTAGGATCCTACGGTCTTGGCGTGCATCCGTGCGTCGCTGCGGTCCGGTCCCAGGTCGACGGGCACGTGCACCTTCCGCCGACCACTGGCGACAACATCGATGTACTGTGGAGACCTCACGCCCCACGTGTTGAGCAATTCGGCGGTACGTCCACCCGGCCTCCCGCATGCCCACTATACGCCCTCGCTCAAAGTCCGTCAACTGCACATACGGTTCACGTCCACGCTGTCGCGGCATGCTACCAGTGTTAAAGACTGCGATGGAGCTCCGTATGCCACGGCAAACTGGCTGACACTGACGGCGGCGGTGCACAAATGCTGAGCAGCCAGCGCCATTCGACGGCCAACACCGCGGTTCCTGGTGTGTCCGCTGTGCCGTGCGTGTGATCATTTCTTGTACAGCCCTCTCGCAGTGTCCGGAGCAAGTATGGTGGGTCTGACACAACGGTGTCAATGTGTTCTTTTTTCCATTTCCTGGAGTGTATGAACAGTTCTGGCGAAGGGCAAGGTGTAACAGAAGACGTTGGAGTGCCTCAAGAAAACATTTCTGGCGCTTTGGGTGAAACAACGACACGTGATCAAAAACTTTTAATAAGCAAGAAATCTCAGCAGCTGAAACTTGTACAGTCAGTGCGGAATTAACCCACCAAGAAAAGAAGTACATTCATTCTGCACCGATAAAAATGATCGTAACAGGTTTTCAGCAACTGTCTGTTGTCGAATATGAAGGGTCCCGTAAGTTAGTTTATAAACTGAACTCAAAATACAATCTGCCTTCGAGAAAACAGCTCACTGAAGTATTGCTGTCACAGTTATAAGAACGTTGCAAAAGCAGCATACTGTCAAAGCTTGGTGTTGCGAATTTTACGGCTACAGTGACTGATACATGGGCTTTTGACAGCTCTGAATCGTATATGGCAATAACATCCCTTGTTGTGTGCTCATATCATAAATCAACCAAAAAGGTTGCATCTTCTCATTCCGGAGTAAACTTGGGTGGGCTGCTGAATACAGCATTCAGTGGTTGGGGTATTCAGAACAAAATCGTAACTGTCGTTAATGACAGTGCAGCAGATATGAAAAATACTGTTACTGAACATTTGAGGAAACACCGCCATTCTTATGTAGCCCACACACATAATTTAACTGTGAACAAGACAATGGAAACAAATGAAATTTTTCCGACATACTGAAAAAATGCGCGGGCCATTGTGATTTTTTAAGCGGCGAGTACTCTGGCTCAGGAAAATTCAACACAACTCAAGAGGAGATGAGCCACAAAATTCTAAAAGCAAAGCGGGATTGTCCAACAAGGCAAAACTGTATTCTTATTAAGTTAGTAGACTGGCTGTATTAAAAAAAATCTTCTTTCAGTAGTGAGGAACTATTCAATGACAGCGCCGTATTTCCTAAACGTAGAAGAGCCGAAAATACTAGACCACAGGGTTCTCATACTGAAGCCATTTGAGTGAGTGACGTCGCGCAGGTGAGGCGAAACTGACATCATAATATCATTAATTCCGCCATTGACTCGTGGCTTACAACAAACAGTGAAAACCATCCAGTCTAGCAGCGAATGTGTTCAGCAACTCCAAAGATTCTAGAGGTCATTGGTAGAAGAATGGGAAACCTCAAAATCAACTAAGATCTAGCCAAAGCAACCTTCTTAGACCCAAGATCTTAAAAAGTAGGCTTAAGCACAGAAGAAAATGCTATTAAGGCGCAGCGATGAGTCACAGAACTTAACCGATAATAGCCTGTGCGAGAAACCCACTTGGAAACGTAAGAGGGCTGCCGTTACCACAGTTAAGAACAACGCCACCAGAAGAAGCGGAAAGACTAGCAGCTGATATATGGGCATCTTTTGACAAAATGGTAGCTCAGATAAAGTCACATGCCACTCCTACAACCGAAGTCCTTGTGTCTGCCAAACAATATTTGGACATGCCTTACTTGGGAAAAGAGGAAAAGCCAATGAACTTATGTTAAACTCATATACTATTCTTTCCCGAACTACATCCCTTGGCCGCTACGTATCTGACCATTCCAGCAACTTCTGCTCCCTCTAAAAGTTTTTTTTTTTTTCTCAAGCTGGACAACTCATTAACAGTATCGACCATTTAAGACAAAATGTATAGGGTGCCCAAAATTATCAAGACGGCAGAGGAGACTGAGTATTTTGAAATAAGGAAGCAATTAACGTAACCATTGCTTCAGGCCATTTAAGATCTGAAATGAACAATGAATGTGACCCACGTGTTTTTAGACTGCTTATGTTTCATACCAAAGAACTGTTGCTCCGTCAACATTCATGGAGCCACCTTTACAGGCAATATACAACTGCCTGTGATGTGTCCATAGTGTTTGTTATAACTGTTTGACAATTCATGGCTTTTTGTTGATGATGAAGCATCAGTTTTTACAGAAACTTGCAAACATGCATTTAACGTATGGTGCAACAGAAACAAATGCATGCAGAAACCAAACGAATGCACACAGAAAAGTTTTGTGAAAAAGTCACTCTAATTGGAAGCAATTCGTTGCTTGTGGGTAGAGAAAATACGTCAGTCAAACTAATAGAGCTGGCCACGGATCTTGATAAAGAACTGTTCACACAGTAAAATTGGAGATGGTGTTGGATTGTGTGGGAGAAGTCTCATCAAGAAACGCACCTCAGAAACGCACATGTTGAACAATGGTATGTGGAGACCACCAGTAGAGCAGCATGAGCATAGTTGTTACTGTAACGTGTGTCGTTTTAGTCAATAAAATACTGAATATTTATTTCTCATCATTATTTCTTATCTCTAAGAAATAAGCGTAAGTTTCTTTGCTACCGGCGTAATTTTGACCCTAAAAGTTTGGAATACCTGTTATTCACACAGTCATTCATTATCTAGTTTATATAGCTTAAAAATTACAAACTAAATCTCCCTTATCTGTGTGATATTACACGTTTCTGTATAAAGTATTCACTAGCAGTACTTCCACAATATCCTGCTTCCCTTTGAAACCATGTTTCACTCACTTTTAACTAAAAAATGTCCTTGCAACTCTTAATGCCTATGAAACACTGGACGACTCCTTCTGTTTTAGTATTTTCACTTGTGTGTGATGTAGGTGTAAGACATCAGTCCCCCTCCACATGAATAATTTCTCACCTCAACGATTGTTGTGGAAATCATTTTTTATCTAACAAAGAGGATTCTGGTGTGGCTAACATATACTGTGGTCACTTCTTGTCAGTATACTCTGGAACATGTTACTCCTTTTCACAATGACAGGCGTTATGTTGGTTACCTTATATGTGGGCCAGCCCCATTCCACTCACGCTGCTCAACTCTGGCTGACCTGCTACCTTGAGGTCTTCAAAGTCTGCTATTGACTGAACATGCTTACTGACCCCCATTTTTCAGCTTTGCAGATTGAATGATTATATAGTTAATGAAAAATCACGTCCCACTCCTCTTTTTCACACACGCACACACACACACACACACACACACACACACACACACACACACACTGACAGACGGATGGATGAGGTTTGAACTGTCATCTAGCCACCCACATTTAATTTTTCTGTGGTTTTTCTCCATCTAAAAAGGCGAATGACTACATGATTCTTTTGTAAAGGATATGGCTCCTTTTATTCCCCAACTTTGTCCCATTCAAGCTTTTGCTCCACACTCACCGATCTCGTTCAGGGGATGTTGAATCTTCCTACAAACTATACTGTTAGCATTAAGCTTATAAACTGAGTCTGCAGCTCGTGGTCGTGCGGTAGCGTTCTCGTTTCCCACACCCGGGTTCCCGGGTCAGGGATTTTCTCTGCCTCTTGATGACTGGGTGTTGTGTGCTGTCCTTAGGTTAGTTAGGTTTAAGTAGTTCTAAGTTCTAGGGGACTGATGACCGTAGATGTTAAGTCCCATAGTGCTCAGAGCCATTTGAACCATTTTTTTATAAGCTGAGTACCTGCACGGTGGTTTTGGCATCAAACATAAACTAAGGAAGGAATATAACGAAAATTCACGTGTAGCATCGTTGCCACTTTTTAGTTGTTTATTTTATTTATTTTTTCACCCACCTTCGAATATTTTACATGTAGCTGGTGTAAATATTAACAAGTAAAGTTAAGAGAAAGAATGCATGAAATTTCATGATATTAACATCAATGATACAGTGTTACACATAGTGCCTTAACTATACAGGGTGTTACAAAAAGGTACGGCCAAACTTTCAGGAAACATTCCCTACACACAAATAAAGAAAAGGTGTTATGTGGACATGTGTTCGGAAACGCTTAATTTCCATGTTAGAGCTCATTTTAGTTTCGTCAGTATGTACTGTACTTCCTCGATTCACCGCCAGCTGGCCCAATTGAAGGAAGGTAATGTTGAAATTGTGCAATCACATCATCAACACAGAATTTCTGTGAACGTTTGGGCAGGCATTGTTGGTGATGTCTTGATTGGGCCCTATGTTCTACCACCTACGCTTAATGGAGCACGTTATCATGATTTCATACGGGATACTCTACCTGTGCTGCTAGAACATGTGCTTTCACAAGTACGACACAACATGTGCTTCATGCACGATGGAGCTCCTGCACATTTCAGTCGAAGTGTTCGTACGCTTCTCAACAACAGATTCGGTGACTGATGGATTGGTAGAGGCGGACCAATTCCATGGCCTCCACGCTCTCCTGACCTCAACCCTCTTGACTTGCATTTATGGGGGCATTTGAAAACTCTTGTCTACGCAACCCCGGTACCAAACGTAGAGACTCTTCGTGCTCGTCTTGTGGACGGCTGTAATACAATACGCCATTCTCCACGGCTGCATCAGCGCATCAAGGATTCCATGCGACGGAGGGTGGATGCATGTATCCTCGCTAACGGAGGACATTTTGAACATTTCCTGTAACTGTTTGAAGTCACGCGGTACGATCTGTTGCTGTGTGTTTCCATTCCATGATTAATGTGGTTTGAAGAGAAGTAATAAAATGAGCTCTAACATGGAAAGTAAGCGTTTCCGGACACATGTCCACATAACATATTTTCTTTCTTTGTGTGTGAGGAATGTTTCCTGAAAGTTTGGCCGTATCTTTTTGTAACACCCTGTATATGCAGGAACCTGTTAAGGAACCATTTGATACAGATTACTTATATTTGCTACTGTTCTCTAGCGTTGGAACATAGTGCGAAAGTAATTCAGCAGAACTTCACGTCACTTACGTTTGATTCCTCATGCCTTTTTATTTAGTGTTAGTTTTTTTTAAATTATATTGCTAAAACAATTTTAAATGTACTATAGGGGACAGACAGAGCTTTTTTTGGAAGTCTGTTGAAAAACCTGAGGCCAAGATAAGTGTGGCTGTTATGAACCTTAATTAGTCTACTGTAGGGAAAATCAACTGATCGTCCAGTTCTTGAGTTGTGTTCATGTACTGACATCCTGAGGTTAAAATTATTGAAATTCTCTTTGATGTTGAGGTGGCAACTATACACTAGGGCATTTACCCCAAAGAAGAACTCCATAAGTAAGATGGAAGTGGAAAAAAGCAAAATGTGCATACATTAAGAGGCTTTTGCTCACGTTATTTCACAATCTGAGCAACAGACAAATGACTCAAGAGAGTTTGGAGCACTATTTTTCTGTATTATTCACCCAGAAGAATTTCTGATTTGTGTAGAATCCTAACAGTACAATTATTTTGTAATCCTCATTGGAGACACTTAAAGTGAAAATAATGTCTTTACTTTTATTACAATAATCTGTAAACGATTTGCCTGGAACGTATTAGTAGATCTGTCCACTGACATATTTACAGCATGCTGCAGCTCTTCTAGATCATCAGCTTGTGTAGTCGGAGTTATGTTATCTGTGTACAATGCTGCCTCACGTGGCAAGGAAGAGGGTAAGTCATTTGTATATACAGTGAACAGCACAGGGCCAATTACCAGGCTGTAGAAAGCTAAATCGTCTGATATCCAATTGTTTATAGTTACTAACTGTTCTCTGTTTCTTAGATGTAGCTCACTAATGTGAAGAGAATTAATTCCAGAAGTTTTTAGCAAATCCGGAAGAGCTGAACAGATTGTTGTCTTACTCTCTGAAGAATAATATATTTTTGTGATAATGGCCTCAACTGCTTCGACAATGGAAACTTGAGGTTTGGAAGCATATTGTGAGGTGCTAAGCAGGTTGTTTTGTTCTAAATGCTGATTCATCTGAGTGTGCATACGATATTCTATTATTTGTGATATAACTGGTTTGCGTGAGATGCGATGACAGTTAACGGTGGATGCTTTATGTCCTTTCTTATGCATAGGGGTTACAATAGAAATTTTAGGCAATTCTTCACAAAATACTTGGCTGATGATTTTCGTTAGTGGCAGTAAAATTTTCTCTTTATATTTTTTATTACAAAATTTGGAAGTCCATAAAAATATTCTGATTTTGAGTTGCTGAGTTAGCAGTTACTCAGCTAACCTGTCTGCAAGGTACACGAGAGCAGTGAAATTGTTAGTTAGCTTACTATATAGAGTTGAGAGCAAAGCTTCAGCTTTATCTACACCATCACTGAGATTTTCATTTGAGCCAAAACAGGGAAAGTGCGCATTAAGTTGTTTGGTTGGCCTGGAATGTTGTGCTAGTTTTTAGAGCTTATTTCTGGGTTAATAACTTACTACGCTATTTCACATTTGTCATGTTGAGTATATTGTTCATATTGTTTTTCGTGTTGGCTGCTGTGATTCCAAATCTGTGCATCGTTCTCATTGTCGTGAAAGTTTCCTTCCCAACTTGACTCAGATGCAATCTGTCACAGTGTACCGACATCCCTCCCTAGGTTTGCTCAGGTTTGGAGTGCACCACTGCCTCAGTTAGTGAGGTTTATTGCAACAGTTCTACTTTCTCCTATTTTTCCCTCTCTTTTTTTGCGATATTTGTGACAGCATGAGCCAAGGTTTTCTATTAATAAATCTAAAAATGTTTGTGTTATTTCATTGGCAGACATGTCATTATGAGTACTGTATACCAGTTTGTGTGTTTTAAATTGGTTTGTACATGATTCAATTTATGGTCTTCGGTTGGTCTGATTACCCTTCCTATTTCAGTTGAAGAACTGCCTATTTTGTTGTTCAGAGCGTACATACACCATAGCCCTGTATGATTTAAAATTCCAAGGTTTATAATATCAAATTCGGTTTTATTTAACTGAGAGTTGCAAATTATATTATTAAAGCTCGCTTTGGGCTTGTATTTAGACTGCAGACGTTTAGTGATCTTAATGATTCTAATAAATGCTTTATACATTTAGTCTTATACCTAATTTCTGCAATCAATATTAATATAACCAAGTGCCAGAACTGTGCAATTTTTGTACTTAAAGAGCATTAGTATCGAGTTTTCAGAATTTTCTATAAATAAATCTTTGTTATTAGTAGGAGTATGGTACACTCGCACAGCGATACAGCTATTATTTCATGACTTGGTACAATTATCGGTGAGACTGCGAAGACTGTTTCTATGCATAAAGAAGCTACATCCATCACTTCATATATTATACTAATTTTTTTTGTTTCTTTGACGAAGACTGAAACGCTACGATGCTTCAAAATTTGTTCTACAATAACATACTCCTAATTGGTATCAATAAGGTGCACTTAATTCACGTTCACTATGAGTTAGCCAGTGTTCACTTAGTAGTAAAACATCGCAATTTGACTGATGCCAGCAGTGCTTCCGCTTGTGCGCACCCGTCTGTGTGTGTGTGTGTGTAGTGGTAGTAGTAGTACTAGTTGTTGTTTCTGGTTATTGTGGTGTCACCGCCAGACACCACGCTTGCTAGGTGGTAGCCTTTAAATCGGCCGCGGTCCGTTAGTATACATCGGACCCGCGTGTCGCCACTATCAGTGATTACAGACCGAGCGCCGCCACACGGCAGGTCTAGAGAGACTCCCTTGCACTCGCTCCAGTTGTACAACCGACTTTGCTAGCGATGGTTCACTGTCTACATACGCTCTCATTTGCAGAGACGACAGTTTAGCATAGCATTCAGCTACGTCATTTGCTACGACCTAGCAAGGCGCCATATTCAGTTACTACGAATGTATTCTGAACAGAAAATATTGTGAATCATGTACCGTCAAGAGCGACGTTCTTCATTAATGGATTGAAGTTAAGTATCAAACTAATTACGCCCGCTTTCTGAATTCTAATTCCTTGTCATGTTCCAGACCTCACGTCAGTATAGTTCTTCCCTCCTCACGCCAGCCTGCGTGAGCTAAAACACGTGCATTTCGGCCTCCTCTAGTAACACGGTGTTGGCTCTTCTGCCATCACAACAGTTATGATGATGCTAACAGAAGGGAGATAGTGAAACCGAGTGCCTATTCCCATCAAACAGCTTCATCGGGATTACCAACTTAACGTCTTCATCTGACAGATGAATTACCATCGAGAGTGTGACATCAAGCAAATAAAAACTCACACAGAGGCACCCAAGCAATCAAATCGCCTCCTCTCTTTCCGTGTATGGGACAGGAAAATACAATAGAAAGCACCCTCTGCTCCTCTCTTCATAGTGACACTAAGAGTAGGCCTGTGGATGTTTTCTTATTCACCATTCAGGCACAGGTAACACCACTTGCAGTAAGTCGTAGACGGAAGTATTTTGTTGTACAGGAGCCAAGTAGGACTACGTTGCCGTACAATTAACGGCATTCACAGTCTTGCCATGAAAAGGATTCTCTGGGCTGTGTTGGACAGGAACCAGCTTGTTTTCCCGAGTGTTGAAAGAACACTGGAAACAGATAGTAAAATAAATTCTTGATGGGGTAAGTGTGAATCACCTAAAACTTGCACCCATTTTATCTTCTAAACCGTTCAAAGTACTGAAAAGAAATTATCAGCAAAGTATAATAATACGCGAAGAGGCTCGTAATTTTCTTGTATGTTGAATCCGCTTAATTCTTGTATAGGTTGAGAAATTGAATCAAGCATGTTTCTTAATCGAACAATATACTTTTTGATGGCTTTTGAAATCTCTTGAAAAATCTTGTTCTTCACCCGCATCTAGCATTGAATCGTGGAACGCTTCGAAGAAAATATTTTTGTAGTGTGTAAGTTCTACGATCATGCCACAATAGTAGGGGGTCACGGCAACCTGTTAACTAGAGTGGGAAACATACACGCTCGAAAGGAGAGGCAGCATAAAAAAACTCATGTGTCATTGTTCTAAAGGTATTTTCCGATAATTATCTTGCGCAGTGGGCTAGACAATCCGCCTATGATTAAAGTATATTGAATCTGCTGGCAACAGACATGCCAAAACATTATTATGTTTCTGTAGTGGTCGAGGAAAAAACGATACCCTTCGTTTGAAAAAAAAAAGCATAGGTCACGTCCATCTGCAAGATGGGTAACATAACTGGTTCACAAGACTACTGTCCAATTTCACTGACAGTCATCTATTGTAGAATGCACGAACATATCCCGAACTCGAACAGAATGTTTCTCAAACAGAATGATCTCTTCCATACCAAACACGATTCTGAAAACATCAGTCATGTGAAACCCAATTTGTGCTTTTTCACGATCAGGTGGCTGCTGTATTTTTTCACGTTCAAAGAGCAATTAACTCAGTGCCACAACAACGTTTATTAACAAAAGTACAGTCTAACAAAAGTTTGTGGTAAGTTATGGATTTCTTAGTCGGAAGGACGCAGTATGTTATCTTGGATGGCGAGTCACCGACATATCAAGCAGTATCTTTAAGCGTGCCCCAGGGAAGTGGCAGACAATACTGACAGTAACTGCAGAATTTTTGCAGATGATGCTGTTACTTACAATATTCTCTCAGGTCTTGGTAAGATTCGACAGTGGTTCAAAGACTGATCTACAGAAGTGTAAAAGTGTGCACTTTACAGACGAAAATACGTAGTATCCTAAGACTACAATATCAGTGGGTTATAAATGGAATCAGTCAACTGGTACAAACACCAGAGTTTAACAGTTAGTAGGGCTGTGGAAGGGAATGATCCCATGGGCTCAGTTGTGGATGAAGCAAGTGGCAAACATCGATGCCTTGACAGAACACTGGAAAAATGTACCAGTATTCAAAGGAGGCTGACACAAATCACTTGTGCGTACTGTCGTAGAATACTTATTGCTCAAGTGTGTAGGACCCATACCAAATAGAACGTGTACAAAGGAGAACTGCTTGAATGGTCATAGGCGGGAGAGGGTCACGGGAATGCTGAAAAAGCTTAATTGGTAGACTCTTGAAGATAGACGCAAATTACTAGCGGAAGTCTATCTGCAAAGTATCAAGAACAACGATTAGGTGAAAATCTTACAGATATTGTTCAGCCTCACATGTTTCATTCTGTAGCGATCGTAAAGGCAACGACTGACTAAATAAAGCACGTGCAGCTGAAGTAAGCGTAGGCCTGGGGCAAGTGGGGGCGCTTTCCCCCCTCAGCCCCCCCCCCTCCCCGCGCGCCCTGGAATCTGGTGTACAAACATTTTATTAATATACCGAGAGGTTGATCACCAGTTCTCTGAGGTATAAAAGTCATCTGTGTCAACTATAAAATTTAGTTCTTATGAAATGACGTCTCAAGACTGACGAAATCATTTAAAGCAGAAGTAGCAATTTTAGAGACTTAGAGCCCATTAACCTCGGAAAAAATATTTGCGGATGGATGCTGATGTAAACAGTCAGTATTCCCACACTCTCTATTCGGTTAAAAAGGGAACAAACACTAACTTATGGTACCACAGTCATATGGTATCATACGTAGAATGTTACTAGACTGAACTAAGTGAGAACCATCACACTTACAAGGGAACCTCCCCATCGCACCCCCCTTAGATTTAGTTATAAGTTGGCACAGTGGATAGGCCTTGAAAAACTGAACACAGATCAATCGAGAAAACAGGAAGAAGTTGTGTGGAACTACGAAAAAAATAAGCGAAATATACAAACTGAGAGTGTGCCGGGACTTACCCCGGTTCACTGCTACTAGCGGCACGTCATCATAATTGCCTGTGTGGAGCATACGAAGTATTGCGCCATAATCTAAGAATGAAATTAAAAATTAAAGCAGCTTTTCCAAACTTTATCAACATATTCTCCGGTATATTAATTAAAAAAAAATATTAAATCACCTCAGATGAATATATTTCGCTAAATACGTAGTTTTAAGTGAAAAACAAGTGGCGCTAAATAACAAAGCTAGAAAACCAAAAATTATTCTGAGTGGTCATATGTACATCGCAATCAGCTATTACAAGTCTCAACTTGATCGGAGCGACATTTTGGTCAAAATCGACGTTTTTGCGGAAAATAGACGGCGCTAAACATGACACTCTTGTTCCGTATAGGATTCTTTCCAAAGCAATACAGAACAGAATAGAAGGTCATCTTGACCAACTGATTGGGAAATATCAAGCTGTTTTCTGAAAGTGTCGTTCTTGCCCAGAACAGATCTTTAACCTGAAGAACATCATCAGGTACAAAAAAACTGGAGGAAATAACTACGTGGTCGTGTTTGTCGATTTTCAGAAGGCATATGACTCCATCGACTGAGAGGCGTTAATGAATATTTTGGAAGAGGTTGGGGCGGATGATACATCAAGAAAGCTGATCAAACAAACTCTCACTAACACAGTGTCAGAAATAAAATTTATGCGTGAGGTCTCAAAACCCTTTACAATCAGAATGGGCGTAAGACAAGGAGATGGACTACCCCACTCCTTTTCAACTGCGTCTTGGAAAAGGTCATTCGAGAGTGGAGAAAGTAGTTACCCAAGAAGAAACAAATGAAGAGCGGTTCAGACTTGGTCCTAAGAACAAAGGGTTGTACGTTAACTGCTTGTCCTTTGCGGATGACCTGGCCAATTTGGCTAACAACATAGTCAGAAGTCAAAAAGACCAATAGGCTGTCAGAAATTGCTTAAAAAGTTGGACTCCAGATCTCTATTCGAAAGACAAAATATATGACGAACATCTGTGATGGATCTGAATGGGTGATCACCAGTCTGGTAAAAACCGGACGAGTTAAGAATTTCATTTACCTTGGTGAAGTCATCCAGGAGAATGGATTAGAAGAAGAAACAATTAATGTCAGGATGAGGAAGTTAGACCAGGCATACCAACTGACAAAGAATACCTATTACAAAAAGTCTATGGGTATAGGAACCAAGTTCCGACATTATAGTACAGTTGTAAAACCTGAGGGGTTACATTCATCGACCGGCCGAGGTGGCCGAGAGGTTCTAGGCGCTACAGTCTGGAACCGCGCGACCGCTACGGTCGCAGGTTCGAATCCTGCCTCGGGCATGGATGTGTGTGAAGTCCTTAGGTTAGCTAAGTTTAAGTAGTTATAAGTTCTAGGGGACTGATGACCTCAGATGTTAAGTCCCATAGTGCTCAGAGTCATTTGAACCATTTTTTATATTCATCAGAACTTTGACCTTGAATAGTCAAGGTGAAGCTGAGTGGCTGGAAAAGCGGGAATGTAGGATATTAAGGAAAATCCTAGGTACTGGATGGGTTGATGGACAAAGGCAAATGAGAGAAAATGAGGACAAATGAGGACTTGTATAGCTAGGCAGAACTTCTCAGCAGGAGTATAGAGGAGTTGTCACTCCACTTTTGATATCAAATTGATTTGCAAATTAATTAAATTGATCAATTAATCACCCCGACCCCTGCCCCGACAATGCCAACCCCGCCTCGCCTACCCCCGCCACCGACCACGCCCATCCCCGCCCCCAGATGATGTAACGTGTTTTCTCAGCTGCACGTGTGCCCCAGCCCCTTCTCCCCCTCCCCACCCCCCTATCCGCAACCTATCCTATTGGTGCGAATTTTAAATTTCGGTGTGAATTTCGAATTTTGGAGGGAATTTGGAATTTTCGTAGGAATTTATTTGTCCCAGGGCTGTGCTGACATCCCACCCCACCTCCACCTGGGAATTGATGGGAAATTAAAATTGGCAGTATCCTTACCGGGACTCGAACCCTGGTCGTGATGGGTGGAAAGCCCAAGTTTACCCACCTAACACAATTAAACCACCAGAGGCGCTTGGAATTCACGGGAAATTAAATATATCTGTGTCCTTTACAGGACTCTAACCCTGGTGCTCCAGGCTGGATAGCCCGAGCGCACCCCCTAACACATGGAAACTGCCAGATGCGGGAGAGGAAGGTTAGGTTAGTGTACTTTATGTATTTTGCTCGGTAAACTGACGCAAAGATCGATTTTAATTACGTAATTAATCACAAAGATCGGTGCTAATTACACAACTATATGCATAGCGCTACACAAGGACGGCATAAACGCGCAATGCGGCGCAAAAACTGACGATACCATACAACTGGTGTTATCCTGCTGGGATAAAATTCCGCAATACCACTCGAAACTGGCGAAAGACACACTCAAACTCTATCCTACACCTACAAGCTGGTGGGAAAAAGACTGGGATGTAAGATACTATCTTCATTGTTTTTGGTGGGAATTACGTTCAACTGACGAGATGCTGGTGTTGGACAGAGAGGAGTTTAAAAAGTATATTACCTGTAAGCATACAGTATCTATCGCTGTTTGACGTCAGAATTCGCTACAGATGCCTGCTCGAAAACCAGCCTGCAGCCCTGTAATCGAAGCCAATACATGCTACCACAACCGATGGAAAAAAATTGCGTCACAATTCCAATTTGAAATTGTCGTGAACAAACCAGCACTGATAATGAACGGGTCATAATGCAGCACATGTACTGGGGAAAACCCTCGTCCTAAAAGACTGCAGAAGAGGAGATAGTTGAATGTACACTCTTTGACATAAAACTCGACCGGCGGCCGGCCGCTTCAGAGGCTAAGTCCGCGCCGATCGCGACATGGGACAAAAAAACTGGCCAACTCGCAAATTCTCTAAGTCCGGTTATCTGCACAATCTGGCAACACTGTAGACTGCGGCCACTTCCTGGAGGAAAACTTGTCCCAAGATAGAGAGGCTCTAGGCTGATTACGCCTGCGGTCTAGCGGTAGCGTGCGTTGTTTCTGTTCATAATGTCAGTGGACCGAGAGCAGCTGGCATTAGATATTTTTATAGCCTCTTCTGTCTGAATGCTGAAGACGTGAATGTAATGGTAGCGCAGATTCAATCTATTTCGCTTTGTGACACACCGATATCAAAATTTTATCTAGTAACGATTTTGCGGCAGATTTCCTGCAGAATGTCCTCCTCTGGACGCCGTATGCGGCAAAGCTCCGGGATCCATTTGCTGGCTACTGGCAGCGGCCGTGGCGACAGCAGCGGCGTTGCACTCCCCCGTTCTTTATCGAAAGCGCCTGCTACCGCTCATTGCTTTTGATGATTTAAAACGCTTTATTATTAAATGTTGCTCCACAGAAAATTTCTACAATTTCCATTCACGCTCAAAAGCAACGGAGACAGACGCCCTGATTAGTAGGCGGGTAATCGGCAAGAGCTGAGTATTGCCCGAAATTAATTTTATAGACTGGGACGAAATTAAACCACCTCACTACATTCGATGAATTTCTAAATGCTTCATACCTCGTTTCTTTTCCTTTCAAACTTAATTATTTGTGCAACTTTTGGTCAATGTTTGGATGTTTTCGTCAAGCCAGAGTGAGCGTCTGTGGTGTAAAGTGTATTACAGTTCTTGTTTCATTCCTTGCTCAAAAGCAACGGAGACAGACGCCCTGATTAGTAGGCGGGTAATCGGCAAGAGCTGAGTATTGCCCGAAATTAATTTTATAGACTGGGACGAAATTAAACCACCTCACTACATTCGATGAATTTATAAATGCTTCATACCTCGTTTCTTTTCCTTTCAAACTTAATTATTTGTGCAACTTTTGGTCAATGTTTGGATGTTTTCGTCAAGCCAGAGTGAGCGTCTGTGGTGTAAAGTGTATTACAGTTCTTGTTTCATTCCTTATGGTAAGTCTATGCGATAAACTGTGTGAATACCTTGCAATGCATGCTCTGTAGCAGTGCAGGCACACTGCACATTTGGAGTTCCATGTATGGGTTCATGAAGTATTTATTGTTGATCGGAAGTGATAGTTAAGGTCATCAGATTTAAACCAGAAAAATTTGTCGTTTTGAAGGTTTCAGAGAACGGAAAGGAATTGCTAACGCCGGTGTTAGAAAACGTCTACAGTTAAATGCTATTGCAAAAATTTAGAAGATGGGAACTATATTAATGAACATGTGCACTTCATAAACAACCTTCCGACATGTTAGACCTATATGACGAACAAAGCTCAAATTTATATCGTTGACAGTCGGTTTGAATCTTTTCAGGACCTATTTTACAGTGAAGCACCTTGGAATTTGCAAAGCAGAAATCCATGATATTAACTTAATTTACTAAGTCGAAATCGGACGAAGATTGATGTTTAAAGGCATTCTTCAGATTTCGCATAAGAAACTTTTACTAGCAGTTTGCAACTCCATTAATTAAAATGGAAAATAAAAGGTTGTAGTCAGCGGCTTCTACCGTGATTCGAACTTATAGTACAAGCACTGCAACGCACAAGGGAACCTCTGGGCTAACGACACACTGGCGGCCAGAGGCGGACTATAGTCACTGCGATGTTGCCTGAGCCTCAAAACGCAACCTTAAACACACAAACAGAGAAGGTGGAGATTACTGTTTTAACGTCCCGTCGACAACGATGTCATTAGAAACGGATCACAAGCTCGGATTAGGGAAGGATGGGGAAGGAAATCGGCCGTGCCCTTCCTAAGGAACCATCCCGGCATTTGCCTGAAGCGATTTAGGGAAATCATTGAAAACCTAAATCAGGATGGCCGGGCGCGGGATTGCACCGTCGTCCTCCCGAATGCACACACAAATAGGTGTTACTTATGTGAAGAACGCCGTTCTTGGAGTCCAGAAATTAAATATACATTCTAATTGTGTCATCTTGCAGTGGATTATATCGTACGAGTCTTCGATGTGGAAAACGAATGTCAAGTGAATTTAGCGAGGTAACGCCGACCTACACCCGGAAGTAAATGCACTATCAGAGTGTTGACAAATACTTGCTACGACGCTGCCATTTCTCGGCTCTCTGACGAGGCAGCTCTTCAGCGAAATGCTTGCCGTGATTCTCCGATACGGTTCTTCAGAGTGGAGACGCGCGCGCACGTTTGGTTTTTATGCCGCGTTCTCCCCAGATGGTTTCTGACGTCGCCTTGTGGGCTATGTATACATATGAGGCATTCAATTATCATTAATCCAGAATGATACAAGTTTCAGCTTCCGGCGTGGAAGAAGGCTGTTGACGCCGACATTATATCATTTCAACGTAGGGAAAGCAAAACGGATCATTCAATGTTCCTCATTCAACATAAAGCATGTGAGATAAATTTCCGTAACGTTCATAATCATCTAAAAATACAAACGAAGTAAAAATACACCGGAAGCTTATTCGAATTGAATATAATGTAAGATACCAAACGCTTTGCACCTCGATGTCGAATTTGTCCACTTGCAATCGTTTGCAGCATGCACATAGACTGTCATGATTACCACGAGAATGAAGAAATATCTTGGTAAGGATGGAAGCAAGAAGAGACGCAGTCAACAAATATTCTATTCCTCATGGCATTCATTTCATTTGACACGTAAGAAGAGGTAAAGCGGGAATTTACTTTCGTTAACACGAAAGATATGCCGCACATATTGATAACGAGGAAGTCTGCGTCTTCATACGCTTCCTCCTTGAAATCTGTATGCTCTATGATATACTAAGTAGCCCGATCATTGTTTCAGTAATGTTACCCTCTTGTTTGACCCCGTAACGATGAACAGATTCCAAATGCATGTCTCTGCGTGAAAGTAGCTGTTCGAACCCTTCCTGGGTTGTTTTTTGTGTTTTATTGCTTGGAATTCCTGAAGCAGACCACTGTGCCTTCCCCCCTCGTGGGTTAGGTCTCAAAACTAAACCGCTTTGTATCCAATGGCATAATTTATTCATACAGCATCAGCATACGACTCTTGCGAGTGAGAGAATGACAATAACAATCGTAACAAGAACAAGCAAATAATGAATGATGTTTATTCCAACGCAGAACGAGAATGGCTTTAAATATAAAAATCTATATCTATATCCATATCTATTGATCTTTGAGTTGGCACAATGCAAAGTCGGTACTTCTCGCTAGTGTAATATAATGTGAACCAGCAACTACCCTTTCCTTAGAACACGACTCAAGCAGGTCCTCAAGTAGGCACTGCTGCATTCTGTTCCCTGACATTGCTCTGATGACGGTTAATGCAGATAGTTCCGATTATGAAATACAAAACGTATTGCAGGTTAGTTCCTAGGATAGTAACATTAAATTTGCGTTGTAGACGGCACATGAACGTGACGACTATCCATATTACTCATCAATATAAAAAGACAATATTTTGGGAATTTAGCAGGATTACTCAAAATGAATTCTGAAATTGGGTGACTGACCGCACAGGTGCTAAACGTCGTCAAGAGTATACGATGTCCTAATCGCATTAGGAATATGAAGATCGTCTTCGACAGCTCGCAACTTTCACATTGCTATCTCCACCCTACTCCAGACAGCTCTCGGTGGAGTTGCACTACGTTGCCGATGTTATGGAAGGCCTTCAAACCGACAACAGACCACATATTGAAAAATACAAGCGAATTCTCTTGCAGCGTAAGGTTATTGTAACTAATCTAAAAATTATTGGAGAGGAACATTGTCCTATTAAAAAAAAAGTAAAATGTTACACACTGTTGACGTCAAACGGACATTATCTATGCCCTGTCTTGTGTCCTACTCATCTATAATATCAAGTGTACTATGAAAATGATTATATATAATGGATTATAAGGTAATGCATTGATACCAGATGGTGGGGGCTGGCCGATGTGGCCGTGCGGTTCTAGGCGCTTCAGTCTGGAACCGCCTGACCGCTACGGTCGCAGGTTCGAATCCTGCCTCGGGCATGGATGTGTGTGATGTCCTTAGGTTAGTTAGGTTTAAGTAGTTCTAAGTTCTAGGGGACTGATGACCTTAGAAGTTAAGTCCCATAGTGCTCAGAGCCATTTGAACCATTTGAACTATTTAACACAAAATGACATTAAAAATTTAAGTTATTCACGAGCAGCTAGTTGAGAATATGTATGAACATTAAATGACACGATGAACCGTCTTGTTCTGCATATGGATTCAAACCCAGCTCATGCAGACTAAGCAAAGATTTCGTGACTGACGGAAACTAACAGTTATTCCTGATTAGGCATACAGAGAGTGATATACCTCGATTTTAGACAGTATCAGTTAGCAAATATCAACTTTAAATTGCATAACGCAAACATTTTTAACATACGCGAATTCCTACCCAGCATCTATTGTCCCTGTTAACGAACTACGAGAGATGTTAAATATTGCTTCTTCACAAGTAACTTACTTGAAATGCCGTGAGGTAAAGCTGTGTGTTGGACACGGATTCGAACCCGGAACCTAATCGGATTGCTATCGAAGCACAGTCAAATGTGACATATCGGAATTTCGCGGCAGTAACTAGATGTTTTAACTGAAATGACGAGACGAAACATTAATTTTTTCCTTCCCAGGACTCCAACCCGGCACCTATCGCTGTTATATTCTAGAGAAAACTAACGTTAAATATGGATTTGTTGCACCAGCAGTGGCATGTGAGCATGTTTGAACTGAAATAATATGACGAAGAGTTCAGCGCTCACTGGGAATAGAGCCCCACACATATCGTTGTTGACTACACACAAAGAGACGTCAGCTACCGAATTTTTCTCCACCAGCTGCTCAGAATAGCATCTTGAACTTACAGTCATCTCGCAAATAGTTCTGTGTCTCACTGGGAGTTAAAAACGTCGGATATCGTTAGTGTTGACAGCGAATGAAAATACATTAAAAATCAAAATTATTATCCACCAGCAGATAGGTGTTCTCATGCTAGAGCTTGATAATACATAATTAAATCTTTAGTGCCGGGCCAGGATTCGATCCCATTCACGCATAATATGTGAAGGTGTTGAGGAATCTGCAGTTTTGAACAAACAACAAATTGTAGCCGAGCTGTATTGCCACGAAGGGATCAAATTCCGCGTTAAGGGCGGTCTGAGTTGCATTCCCAGTTCAGAACCAATTTTATCGACATACAGAAGCTCAAATAAAAGATGGAATAAGTGTCCTGTGACCATACATAGCGTTTGTGTCGTCACTTGAAATAAATAACTAGTATAAGAAAGGTTACTGGTGATAGAGTTTCTACATGTCGCCACTCCAGACTTTATTGTGGTTCTACCTACCGTCTACTTGGTAAAGAAGGAATATCATCTTTAATGTGAATTTTCAGACCACGCAGCCATTATATCTCCTTCACTTGGTGTAGCCAGGAGAGAATGGAATCTGTCTCTCCCTATCTAAAATCATTGACAGAAGTGGGAATCGAACCCAGACCATAGGTATAACAACCTACCATCCGTCCAACAGACCACGAAATCCTCTTCTCTGCGAGTCATTTTTCTATCGTAACGCAGTTGCGCCACACTGGATGAGAATTCTGACACACAGGCTCCCTGTAGTAATTTGCAGCATGTTCAGTAAATTCATTTACTTGGTTGACCGAATCACCATGAACTAGCTGCCTCGGCTACCCAGTGCATACATTCGACTATTTTGTAATCACAGAAATAAAATCACGTTACTGCCACCTACACACAACTGCCAACATTGTAGGATGCAGAAGTTTAAAAGTGTTCCTTTCCACTTGAGCTATTCTATTGCGCTATCTGTTACTAGAAAACGTCGTTCAGTCCAAAAGAAAAGCTGTAACTGTTTGTCTCTCAGAAGCCAAGACCTGGCCATATGCATAATCTCACAGTGCTGTGGAATCCAAAAGTTCTGGAGGAATAGTTGCCGAGCTCTGGAGCTGTTGTAGCTACGTGTCAGCTTGTAGCATAGATAAGATGTCGCGAGTTCGAATACATTCAGTGCTACATTTTTTAAAACGCAATTCTGATCTCTGCTGAAGTTATCAATCTAATGGAACTTTGAACATAATTCCCTTCACTTCTCAACCCAAAGTAGTCGCATGTGGAAAAAGGACTAACTACTGTGACATTTTGTTCTATTCAGGTTTAATAGACAGCAGGCAGCAGATGCATCTCGAAGATGTGCAGGGAGAGCGCATCGTGCCATAATATGTCAGAAAAGTATTTTCTACATTAGCCGTCGTGTGGTAGTGATATTTTATTCTTCTTTAAACTTTGATTGACAGCTTTAACTCAGAACAAATTTTCTACATGCATGTAATCAATAAACTGCATGTGCATTGTCAGACTGTCATAGGTAACATCAGAGAATTCGCATATATCGTTGATGATTAATTTCTCTCTCATGTTTACTATTGTTTTAACAACACTAAAGGAAACCTTACGAAAATTGTGCACTGTATTATAAGAAATGAAATAAAACTAACCATGATAACCTTACGACGAAAGTATCTGTACACAAGCATGCCTCTATCGACACGAATTAGTAAAATACTACTCACTTAGATTTTGATTGGGTCTGTGTTTAATTGGTATGCTGTGTCATACTCAAGAGGTATGCAAATGTGGCATTTCATAAATATAGTTACGTATTCCTAGAAACCCAAAATTCGCTTGTCAGCAGCGGAAAGAGGCGTTACCTGTTGTGCAGCATTGTAAGTTTTTCAACATTGCACTATGAGCTGAAAGCATTTTCTTGCGATTTCCTTATTGATGTTTGATCTGACTGCTTGTAGCTCTTTCACAGAAGGGATAAAAAAGTTTCACTCAGTGAGACTGGAACTGCAAACCGTAACAGACGCTGTTTCACAGGTCAGCACGTTACCACAGAGCTGGCGAGGAGGTATGGGTCTCAGCTTCCTATTACGACGGCAATAGTAACTAGAACTTGTAAACCGCTATTTAAAGGTCGAGATTAGTTCCGATTTCCACCTGCAACGACTTTCCTGGGCTGAAAACCGTAAATTTTCAATCTTTTGTTACCCTTCAAGCTATAATAAATCAGATTATTCAATGGAAATGACAGGTAAAATCAAGTGAACTTTGAGGCTTAATTCCGTGCACACCAGGAAGTAACTCGTCGATCACAGAGTTGCCAAACATACGTTGCCTTGTTGCAAATCTCAGTTACAGTACCAGCAGGAAGAAGACGAACCGATGTGATCCTACAGCGGTCTGGGAAGTGACCATAGCTGGTGTCTCCAAGTCGCGGCTGCTACGGCCTGGAATACGTAATGCGTCTGATTCGCTTTCTGTAACTAGGTTTAGGGACTGGAGCGTAGTTACTAATAATACTCAGAACTGACTGCAAACTGAGCATCATAAATCAGTAACTCTCATTGTTGCTTTTATATTTCTTTCGTAGGTGCACTCAAAACTAAGAAAGTCATTCACAGGCGTTTTCGTGCCTCGCCGATAGTCGAGCACAACATACAAATAAAAATAAAAAAGAATGTGTGTGTGTGTGTGTGTGTGTGTGTGTGTGAGAGAGAGAGAGAGAGAGAGAGAGAGAGAGAGAGAAATAAAAAGCAATGAGAGAGAGTGTAAAAAATTGTTGTAAAGAAATTGAATCATAGTATTTAAAGAAATCTTTCATTAAAATGACACGTTCTACATCATTACGAAATGTCGTATTCATGATCTATGGAACAAGAGTTAATCTAATGTAATCTAATCTAATCTAATCACATCATATTGATGATTAGCCATGAAGAGTCATGAATTACCGAAATTTTTGCCAATACCAGTAACCAAATCTAAACTTGAAAATAAAAGACGACAATTTTTGTAATAAACCGTGACTCCTATCAAGACCCTTTCATCCCTGTTATCTAACCACGAAAGATGTCTGATATACCTCCATTCTGAAGTAACAAAGTGTGCATGCATTTAAAGATGAAGTGCATGATGTGATGTTCTGTGATGGAGATACGAACCCAACATGTAATCCGATTGTTAACTAAGAAAAATCAAATGTTACGTATCGGTTTTTCTTACGAGTCGCTAGGTGTCTGAATCTAAAATAAGGATACAAACTTTTGTGCCTAAGCGACAATCGAACTGCAAACCTACCGTGCATCCACTAATATAGCTTAAGTATCAGTTGCTTACTCATGAACAGTAAGATGTGTGCGTGTTTGACCAGAAATAACGACGCCTGTTGCGATTGTTGACAACACATGAACAGACATTGAAATTGCGCGTTAATTTTCACTAGCAGGTGGGTGTGCACTTGATAAAGCTAGAAATGAAATTATGAATATTTTTGTAATGGATCAGGTTTCAGACCCACATAATTACCTTTGGAGGAGACATAGAGAAGATTGCAGTCTTGGGAAAAGGAACGAAATGACTGAACTATACTGTTCCGAGAGATTCAGATCCTCGAAAGAGGAGATACGAATTCGAATCACAGTCCAGCACCAAATTTTTAAACGTCTCTAGTTCAATCAAGTACAAGTAAAATAAGAGCCCTGTCCCTTTAAATGGCTATCGGTTCATCAAATAAAATAAAATTTTCTAATGTAAGTAAGCTTACTGGCGACTGTATTTCTTTTTACCATGACTTCCGCTGTGTCATTTCCCAACGTAAACCGACTCTGCCCAGTTGGTAATGAAGGAACGTGATGTTTAATGCGGATTCTGGATTATAACGTCTTTCTCTTGAGGTTACCAGAGGTAAAATAAATCTGTTTGTGCCTCTTAAAAGTAAATGCCTGAACCCACGCATTGCACCTGTGATAGTTCGTTCCACCAGACCATTGTGGCCACATTACCCAGCCCCAGGAGTGTGCTGTAACGGATGATGTGCTTAGCTTACAAAATTAGTCACGGTGGAAAAAATGCGAGTCTATTAAATGGTCAAGTAGAAGCAAGCTTCTGACGCAGAGATTATGCTATTCTCATGTCAGCAGGATGTAAAGACTCTTCTAGGCATCATAGGCTGGATGTGAAGCCATTTTGATTTTTCACAAATTCAGCAAATTTCTTAGTTCGAGAAAATCCACTGTGAAGTGTGAAGTTGCCGGATAATTCGTTTATTACTGTTATTATTAATATCATTTTATTCATACCACTGATGGAACACGACCATAGTCTTGAGGTAAAACGCGAGACCAGCTAATATGACGTCTGGCGACCGAAAGCACATATCGACAACATTTTTATCGCCCCTTTCCTCTCGGTGCTGAAGCTATGAGTGTAATTCAAGCGAATCTACAATATCATATTAGCTGGTCCCGCGTTTAACCTCAAGACTACGGTCGTAGTCAAGAGTAATGTACTAAGACTGGAGTCAAGACTTCCTCTGGGAAGTGCCGCAGTCTACATGTTGCTAGATCGAGCATATTGCCAGACATAGAATTCTGAGAGGAGCATGACTGTATTGTCCACCTTACGTGAACGACTCGGCGGTCAATTTTTTGGTCTGAGACTGTATCTACAACACATATTGCACGCTTAAGATGTTACCTATGACAGTCTGACAATGCACATGCAGTTTATTGATTACATGCATGTAGAAAATTTGTTCTGAGTTAAAGCTGTCAATCAAAGTTTAAAGAAGAATAAAATATCACTACCACACGACGGCTAATGTAGAAAATACTTTTCTGACATATTATGGCACGATGCGCTCTCCCTGCACATCTTCGAGATGCATCTGCTGCCTGCTGTCTATTAAACCTGAATAGAACAAAATGTCACAGTAGTTAGTCCTTTTTCCACATGCGACTACTTTGGGTTGAGAAGTGAAGGGAATTATGTTCAAAGTTCCATTAGATTGATAACTTCAGCAGAGATCAGAATTGCGTTTTATAAAATGTAGCACTGAATGTATTCGAACTCGCGACATCTTATCTATGCTACAAGCTGACACGTAGCTACAACAGCTCCAGAGCTCGGCAACTATTCCTCCAGAACTTTTGGATTCCACAGCACTGTGAGATTATGCATATGGCCAGGTCTTGGCTTCTGAGAGACAAACAGTTACAGCTTTTCTTTTGGACTGAACGACGTTTTCTAGTAACAGATAGCGCAATAGAATAGCTCAAGTGGAAAGGAACACTTTTAAACTTCTGCATCCTACAATGTTGGCAGTTGTGTGTAGGTGGCAGTAACGTGATTTTATTTCTGTGATTACAAAATAGTCGAATGTATGCACTGGGTAGCCGAGGCAGCTAGTTCATGGTGATTCGGTCAACCAAGTAAATGAATTTACTGAACATGCTGCAAATTACTACAGGGAGCCTGTGTGTCAGAATTCTCATCCAGTGTGGCGCAACTGCGTTACGATAGAAAAATGACTCGCAGAGAAGAGGATTTCGTGGTCTGTTGGACGGATGGTAGGTTGTTATACCTATGGTCTGGGTTCGATTCCCACTTCTGTCAATGATTTTAGATAGGGAGAGACAGATTCCATTCTCTCCTGGCTACACCAAGTGAAGGAGATATAATGGCTGCGTGGTCTGAAAATTCACATTAAAGATGATATTCCTTCTTTACCAAGTAGACGGTAGGTAGAACCACAATAAAGTCTGGAGTGGCGACATGTAGAAACTCTATCACCAGTAACCTTTCTTATACTAGTTATTTATTTCAAGTGACGACACAAACGCTATGTATGGTCACAGGACACTTATTCCATCTTTTATTTGAGCTTCTGTATGTCGATAAAATTGGTTCTGAACTGGGAATGCAACTCAGACCGCCCTTAACGCGGAATTTGATCCCTTCGTGGCAATACAGCTCGGCTACAATTTGTTGTTTGTTCAAAACTGCAGATTCCTCAACACCTTCACATATTATGCGTGAATGGGATCGAATCCTGGCCCGGCACTAAAGATTTAATTATGTATTATCAAGCTCTAGCATGAGAACACCTATCTGCTGGTGGATAATAATTTTGATTTTTAATGTATTTTCATTCGCTGTCAACACTAACGATATCCGACGTTTTTAACTCCCAGTGAGACACAGAACTATTTGCGAGATGACTGTAAGTTCAAGATGCTATTCTGAGCAGCTGGTGGAGAAAAATTCGGTAGCTGACGTCTCTTTGTGTGTAGTCAACAACGATATGTGTGGGGCTCTATTCCCAGTGAGCGCTGAACTCTTCGTCATATTATTTCAGTTCAAACATGCTCACATGCCACTGCTGGTGCAACAAATCCATATTTAACGTTAGTTTTCTCTAGAATATAACAGCGATAGGTGCCGGGTTGGAGTCCTGGGAAGGAAAAAATTAATGTTTCGTCTCGTCATTTCAGTTAAAACATCTAGTTACTGCCGCGAAATTCCGATATGTCACATTTGACTGTGCTTCGATAGCAATCCGATTAGGTTCCGGGTTCGAATCCGTGTCCAACACACAGCTTTACCTCACGGCATTTCAAGTAAGTTACTTGTGAAGAAGCAATATTTAACATCTCTCGTAGTTCGTTAACAGGGACAATAGATGCTGGGTAGGAATTCGCGTATGTTAAAAATGTTTGCGTTATGCAATTTAAAGTTGATATTTGCTAACTGATACTGTCTAAAATCGAGGTATATCACTCTCTGTATGCCTAATCAGGAATAACTGTTAGTTTCCGTCAGTCACGAAATCTTTGCTTAGTCTGCATGAGCTGGGTTTGAATCCATATGCAGAACAAGACGGTTCATCGTGTCATTTAATGTTCATACATATTCTCAACTAGCTGCTCGTGAATAACTTAAATTTTTAATGTCATTTTGTGTTAAATAGTTCAAATGGTTCAAATGGCTCTGAGCACTATGGGACTTAACTTCTAAGGTCATCAGTCCCCTAGAACTTAGAACTACTTAAACCTAACTAACCTAAGGACATCACACACATCCATGCCCGAGGCAGGATTCGAACCTGCGACCGTAGCGGTCAGGCGGTTCCAGACTGAAGCGCCTAGAACCGCACGGCCACATCGGCCAGCCCCCACCATCTGGTATCAATGCATTACCTTATAATCCATTATATATAATCATTTTCATAGTACACTTGATATTATAGATGAGTAGGACACAAGACAGGGCATAGATAATGTCCGTTTGACGTCAACAGTGTGTAACATTTTACTTTTTTTTTAATAGGACAATGTTCCTCTCCAATAATTTTTAGATTAGTTACAATAACCTTACGCTGCAAGAGAATTCGCTTGTATTTTTCAATATGTGGTCTGTTGTCGGTTTGAAGGCCTTCCATAACATCGGCAACGTAGTGCAACTCCACCGAGAGCTGTCTGGAGTAGGGTGGAGATAGCAATGTGAAAGTTGCGAGCTGTCGAAGACGATCTTCATATTCCTAATGCGATTAGGACATCGTATACTCTTGACGACGTTTAGCACCTGTGCGGTCAGTCACCCAATTTCAGAATTCATTTTGAGTAATCCTGCTAAATTCCCAAAATATTGTCTTTTTATATTGATGAGTAATATGGATAGTCGTCACGTTCATGTGCCGTCTACAACGCAAATTTAATGTTACTATCCTAGGAACTAACCTGCAATACGTTTTGTATTTCATAATCGGAACTATCTGCATTAACCGTCATCAGAGCAATGTCAGGGAACAGAATGCAGCAGTGCCTACTTGAGGACCTGCTTGAGTCGTGTTCTAAGGAAAGGGTAGTTGCTGGTTCACATTATATTACACTAGCGAGAAGTACCGACTTTGCATTGTGCCAACTCAAAGATCAATAGATATGGATATAGATATAGATTTTTATATTTAAAGCCATTCTCGTTCTGCGTTGGAATAAACATCATTCATTATTTGCTTGTTCTTGTTACGATTGTTATTGTCATTCTCTCACTCGCAAGAGTCGTATGCTGATGCTGTATGAATAAATTATGCCATTGGATACAAAGCGGTTTAGTTTTGAGACCTAACCCACGAGGGGGGAAGGCACAGTGGTCTGCTTCAGGAATTCCAAGCAATAAAACACAAAAAACAACCCAGGAAGGGTTCGAACAGCTACTTTCACGCAGAGACATGCATTTGGAATCTGTTCATCGTTACGGGGTCAAACAAGAGGGTAACATTACTGAAACAATGATCGGGCTACTTAGTATATCATAGAGCATACAGATTTCAAGGAGGAAGCGTATGAAGACGCAGACTTCCTCGTTATCAATATGTGCGGCATATCTTTCGTGTTAACGAAAGTAAATTCCCGCTTTACCTCTTCTTACGTGTCAAATGAAATGAATGCCATGAGGAATAGAATATTTGTTGACTGCGTCTCTTCTTGCTTCCATCCTTACCAAGATATTTCTTCATTCTCGTGGTAATCATGACATTCTATGTGCATGCTGCAAACGATTGCAAGTGGACAAATTCGACATCGAGGTGCAAAGCGTTTGGTATCTTACATTATATTCAATTCGAATAAGCTTCCGGTGTATTTTTACTTCGTTTGTATTTTTAGATGATTATGAACGTTACGGAAATTTATCTCACATGCTTTATGTTGAATGAGGAACATTGAATGATCCGTTTTGCTTTCCCTACGTTGAAATGATATAATGTCGGCGTCAACAGCCTTCTTCCACGCCGGAAGCTGAAACTTGTATCATTCTGGATTAATGATAATTGAATGCCTCATATGTATACATAGCCCACAAGGCGACGTCAGAAACCATCTGGGGAGAACGCGGCATAAAAACCAAACGTGCGCGCGCGTCTCCACTCTGAAGAACCGTATCGGAGAATCACGGCAAGCATTTCGCTGAAGAGCTGCCTCGTCAGAGAGCCGAGAAATGGCAGCGTCGTAGCAAGTATTTGTCAACACTCTGATAGTGCATTTACTTCCGGGTGTAGGTCGGCGTTACCTCGCTAAATTCACTTGACATTCGTTTTCCACATCGAAGACTCGTACGATATAATCCACTGCAAGATGACACAATTAGAATGTATATTTAATTTCTGGACTCCAAGAACGGCGTTCTTCACATAAGTAACACCTATTTGTGTGTGCATTCGGGAGGACGACGGTGCAATCCCGCGCCCGGCCATCCTGATTTAGGTTTTCAATGATTTCCCTAAATCGCTTCAGGCAAATGCCGGGATGGTTCCTTAGGAAGGGCACGGCCGATTTCCTTCCCCATCCTTCCCTAATCCGAGCTTGTGATCCGTTTCTAATGACATCGTTGTCGACGGGACGTTAAAACAGTAATCTCCACCTTCTCTGTTTGTGTGTTTAAGGTTGCGTTTTGAGGCTCAGGCAACATCGCAGTGACTATAGTCCGCCTCTGGCCGCCAGTGTGTCGTTAGCCCAGAGGTTCCCTTGTGCGTTGCAGTGCTTGTACTATAAGTTCGAATCACGGTAGAAGCCGCTGACTACAACCTTTTATTTTCCATTTTAATTAATGGAGTTGCAAACTGCTAGTAAAAGTTTCTTATGCGAAATCTGAAGAATGCCTTTAAACATCAATCTTCGTCCGATTTCGACTTAGTAAATTAAGTTAATATCATGGATTTCTGCTTTGCAAATTCCAAGGTGCTTCACTGTAAAATAGGTCCTGAAAAGATTCAAACCGACTGTCAACGATATAAATTTGAGCTTTGTTCGTCATATAGGTCTAACATGTCGGAAGGTTGTTTATGAAGTGCACATGTTCATTAATATAGTTCCCATCTTCTAAATTTTTGCAATAGCATTTAACTGTAGACGTTTTCTAACACCGGCGTTAGCAATTCCTTTCCGTTCTCTGAAACCTTCAAAACGACAAATTTTTCTGGTTTAAATCTGATGACCTTAACTATCACTTCCGATCAACAATAAATACTTCATGAACCCATACATGGAACTCCAAATGTGCAGTGTGCCTGCACTGCTACAGAGCATGCATTGCAAGGTATTCACACAGTTTATCGCATAGACTTACCATAAGGAATGAAACAAGAACTGTAATACACTTTACACCACAGACGCTCACTCTGGCTTGACGAAAACATCCAAACATTGACCAAAAGTTGCACAAATAATTAAGTTTGAAAGGAAAAGAAACGAGGTATGAAGCATTTATAAATTCATCGAATGTAGTGAGGTGGTTTAATTTCGTCCCAGTCTATAAAATTAATTTCGGGCAATACTCAGCTCTTGCCGATTACCCGCCTACTAATCAGGGCGTCTGTCTCCATTGCTTTTGAGCGTGAATGGAAATTGTAGAAATTTTCTGTGGAGCAACATTTAATAATAAAGCGTTTTAAATCATCAAAAGCAATGAGCGGTAGCAGGCGCTTTCGATAAAGAACGGGGGAGTGCAGCGCCGCTGCTGTCGCCACGGCCGCTGCCAGTAGCCAGCAAATGGATCCCGGAGCTTTGCCGCATACGGCGTCCAGAGGAGGACAGTCTGCAGGAAATCTGCCGCAAAATCGTTACTAGATAAAATTTTGATATCGGTGTGTCACAAAGCGAAATAGATTGAATCTGCGCTACCATTACATTCACGTCTTCAGCATTCAGACAGAAGAGGCTATAAAAATATTTTATGCCAGCTGCTCTCGATCCACTGACATTATGAACAGAAACAACGCACGCTACCGCTAGACCGCAGGCGTAATCAGCCTAGAGTCTCTCTATCTTGGGACAAGTTTTCCTCCAGGAAGTGGCCGCAGTCTACAGTGTTGCCAGATTGTGCAGATAACCGGACTTAGAGAATTAGCGAGTTGGCCAGTTTTTTTGTCCCATGTCGCGATCGGCGCGGACTTAGCCTCTGAAGCGGCCGGCCGCCGGTCGAGTTTTATGTCAAAGAGTGTACATTCTCCTCGATAGGAATCCGCAAACTGTCCCCTTCCTCCCTCCCTCCATCCACCTATGGGGGGGGGGGGGGGGGGACACATGGTCCTTCAACCGCCTCGCGGCGCAGGCAGGCCACTGTCCGCCCTTTGCTGCTGCCACCCTCTGCGGTCGCTGGTCGCACTCAGCATTCCACCATCTGGCTGCCACCTTAAGCCGACGGTCCTAGACAACACAAAAGGGAAATTAACTAGCATAACCCAGCCCATCTGGAGGATGTTCCCGAGGGCTATTTCAAAAGTTGCTGTTTTTCTGCCGACCCGCATACGGCTGCAGACCCCAACAGGCCCTCAGGATATGCGGCATGCCTTTGATTTGGCGCCCATTAGCACAGAAGGGAAATTTACAGGCATAACCCCGCCCATCCGGAGAATGGTCCAGATCAGCACTCGGCTCTCCACCATCTGGCCGCCGCCTTAAGGCGATGCTCTTATGCCAACACAGTAGCGTGTACAGTCAACTAAACAATAGGAGATAAAAGGACGGCCGCCTCAAGTGCAACTTGTCCGGCGACCACCACAGCAGACACGCCCCCCCCCCCCCCCCGTCCCAGCAGCAGCCCGCCATTCAGTGATGGAGAATAATTTTATTTGACGTCAATGCGTCTACAATCAAGCATCTATTAAAAAAAAAGCAAAACTCATTTCCGACCATAATAAATGTCCTCTTCCCACGAATATAGGTAAAGTCCATTTTCTTTTAATTTTATGAGCAAAATCGGTAAAGTTTTTAAGTTCGACTGCAGTCGCATCTCATTATTTGTGACGTCCACGGAGGTGTGCCGCCGCTGATCACAAATGATCAGCAGAGACATGCCCACACTGCGTAAAAGCAGGAAAAAAATTATAATATTTTGATGCGAAAACTACCGATTACTGCAGAATGTCCTCGTTATTTCGAAACCGTCATCGGAGTAAAGAAAAAGCGATAATTTGAACTCCAAAGAAAAAAATCTATATTAAGCAAATTCTTCCAGCTTGCTGAACAAATTACACGACCTGAGAGCGTCTCTCCCACATTCAGTCTCTGTAAATAAACTGTCATGCACGTGTGTATTACAAACATTTCAAACAATCTTTCATGTCATTGGCACACATGTCGGAAAAAACACATTCATTTTACGTTTGATAACAAGAAGCTATAACTCAAGAGTATGTAGCTGAAATTACAATGAAATGAATACCCCTAGCTGAATACAGGCGTTGATATAAGTCAATGGGGACAGTGTCTGCCATGTAAGCAGGAGATACCAGGTTCCAGTCCCGGTCGGGGCACATATTTCCAACTGTCCTCGTTGACTTATATCAACGCCTGTATGCAGCTAGAGGTATTCATTTTATTGTAATTTCATTCTAACGAGCTGCATGGTCACCGATGGTATCTGTGCTTTCGGACAGGCCCGGAAGAACAGATACCATCTTCATATGTATAGAATATAGCTGTTTTGTACACTATGACAGGGCCCCTTTTACCAGTGCGATTCTATATCATATTAGCGTTTACGAAACAAATCGTGAGAGCCTGTCTCGCCCTGTGTAGGTGGGAGATTGAAATTTCGTTAAAAGATATCGCCAAAACTGGACGCAATCGAGTACAGTGCTATACTACGTCTCCCGATCAGAAAAATAGTGCATTTGTGGTAGGTGTTGGCAGCTGTACTACATTTACAAGCAATTTTAGAACACGGACCGACAGGTTATGTCATAATCGCATGGGTAGAAGTGACATAAAAAAATCGATAAAATTGCGAAAAATACGTATAAATTGAGGGAAAATACGCCGAAATTCGGGGAAATTGAGGGAGTACCTGCATGTCTTCTGATTGGTGCAGAATAATTCTTGTACATGGGAACGAGTATACGACAGCAAGAGGAACGCGGGAAAACGGCTTGATGGAAGCACCGCGAACAGGGGAAACAATTTTTTTTTTTCGTCGAGCAACATTCTACTGTATGCCTACTGAGGTAATAGTGATACGTGGGATTTGACTACTGTTTTCGATGCTTTCCTGGAAAAAAGAGAACTTGCATATGAGTTAAAGGATGACAGGGAGTGGATGGAGTGATCAGGTGAGATGGAGCTGTAACGGGGTAGGATTTAATAGTAAACTGATGATGCATTCTGGAGAGAGAAGGACATGGTGCTGCAGGTCTCTTGACCACTTTTTCCGTTGTTCTGTCGGGATGCATCAGTTCCGTGACACGACCTGCGTTCGACTCGCATACAACTGCGTGTTCTAGCGATCGTTAACAGAAAACCTCTGGGTCATCAGAGGACTTCCATCCTGTTTCGGCACATTGCTGTAGACGAACGAGGATTTATGCAATGTGCTCCATTCCCCTGCCACATCTTGGGCATAAAATCGAGTCTTCAGTTTCATAACTACAGTGATTCTAAGTTAGCGACAGGTGTTTGTGAGGTATTACATTCTCCGTGTATACATCTGCTTGACAGATTCCTGTTTACGGAGCTAGTCGCGGAATGATGTGTAATTTCACATGTCAAACACCGCTGTTATGCGTTTGTCCCTTTCTTTGTAAGAGGCATTCCCCGTTACTAACGATTATTTTATATAGGACTGATGCGAGCATAGTATAATTTCTGAACCGTGATCGGATGCTAGTAGTGGGGGCTATACACCGCAGGAAAGCTATATTGTACGTGTATCACAAGGAATCGATGTTTTAAGGCAGTAGTTTTTCATTTTAAGTTTATCACCACAGTTTATCGTAGCGAAACCTGCAAGGAGAATGTATGTCATGCCCTGGAAATATATTTCTTACATTGGGACAGTAACAGCGTAGCATTCCACACGACTAATAGGTCGGAAATCGCGAAGTTTTAAGTGCAGAACGTTGTAGCCTCAGGAGTGCATGTGTCTATGTTCTCTCTTACCAGTACCTTCTTGGTAATGACCCCAGACACTAGAACAATACTTTAGAATTGGTAGCGTAGTTGATTTACGTAAAACGCAGCAAACTCCGTCCATCTGGAGCTCCATCATGCATAACAACCACCCGTTTCTTCTTCTTAACCGTCTGTGTTATCATCACAACAGTTTCATGTCTACTGTTCATCGATAAGGGGTGCTAACCTCCTCGACATTCGCGCATCTGGAGAAATCTTGTGCTCCTGGGTGGGTGCAGGACAGCAGTTACAGCCTCGGTTCGCACTGTCTCTACACGAAACATGGAATGTAGCGGTCTACTTCTGGTCAGCTGCAGGGAGCGTTGGTCAAAGACAATGTGAGGGGATCTTTCGGTCTCTAACTTTATAATAAGAATGCGAGAATGCCCTGTGACTGCCATCCACGTAGAGAAAGATCGTAAGTTACGCTCTATTATCGAAGTGCTCGAGATACGTAGGTCGCTGTGTGGTATACTTTGCAGGGGCTGTTTAGCGATGGTACAGAAACTGGTGAGAATACTGCCGCATCGTAGGTCAGTGTTGAAATTACGCTAAAATAGCTAAAATTGATCGCACTATCAACTATGATGCTTATTATTACACTACATCGACAGTGTCTTTTCCATCCAACATTACAGGTACGCTGTTGATTACCACAAAATGTGATTTACACCGTGCGAGTATTATGTCTAGTTTCCTGAGGGAGTAAATGGGCCAGACGTGTTAATGTGAATTTAGAATCTGACACAGACGTCGATGTCATGGCGGAGATAAATGTATGGCAGTGCACAAAGCATGTTACAGCAGGAAAGTGGTGTATCAAACAACTAAACAGGGTACCTCTCCTGAGACTGATAACATGTCGGAGAATGTTCTCGTACAGTACAGACGATGAAACTTGACACCAGTCTGTGCAAGCGACGTCGATGACTGGGCACCTTCTCCAATGGATAAATACCTGTATATTTAATAGGATCGCGGCATATGCTCGATGCTGGCATATAAACGGCATTCGTTTTAGATATATCGGAAGAGAGAGATGCGTTAAAAATCTATCGGATGAAATTAACGGAGCTTTAATAGATCGTAAATTTTCTCTGCTGCGTGGTACAGAATAACAATGGTAGAATATTAGGGTGATGGACGTGAATGAATCCTGAGGGACGCGAATCTGCTTCAATGTTGAGTCTTCCTAATTTTCCCAGCAAGAAACACCACCGTAACTGTTTGTACTGTTGTCGTGTTGCAGGAACAGGCTTCATTTCACGCTGACCTTACACATCATGAACGGCTGGCGGAGCTACGACAACATGTTCCCACTTCCACCGAGTGGTCAAAACATGCTCCTATAGCATTAACTCAGCTCATTCTGTTTCTACACAGGTTGCAGATTGTGGTGGATATCGCTCTCTCCGACCTCTGGGTAAAATTGCTAAAATGATCTCACTATCAAGTGTGGTGTGTATTACAGTACATCGCTCCATATCAATGGCGTCTTTCCAATCCCGCCCGTCTACTGGGTACACTGTTGATTACCACATAATGACCGGCTGACACCACTCCGTTGAGATGAAGGGAACCTTGACGGAACACTTGATATCTGCTGCTTATAGCTGTGGAACATGGGATTAAATGTAGAGGTCATCACTTTAATACAGTTGTTTGGAAGCGTTCGTCATTGCTACAGACTCGTCCTATTTCCATATGCTGCAATAGCCTACACATGTTTTAATTTGAATTTTTTGTCACCAGTAAGATAACAGTACCTCTTCCTATTTGTGCTACCTCATGCGTGTTCTGACCATCACCTTCCGGCGATGGTCATCATCGGAACAGTAATCATGTACATGAATGCAAAATGAAGGAACAATGCTTTTCGAAACAGAACACCGAGACATATGCTACCCTTTTGATGGGGAAGATGAGATTAACTGTACAGGTAATCACCTTCGAATAGTTACTGGAAGCGCTTTGCCGGCCGGGGTGGCCGAGCGGTTCTAGGCGCTACAGTCTGGAACCGCGCGACCGCTACGGTCGCAGGTTCGAATCCTGCCTCGGGCATGGATGTGTGTGATGTCCTTAGGTTAGTTAGGTTTAAGTAGTTCTAAGTTCTAGGGGACTGATGACCTTAGAAGTTAAGTCCCATAGTGCTCAGAGCCATTTGAACCATTTTTGGAAGCGCTTTACAAGACCGCAAACTCTTCCAGTTTCCATATGCTGCGATGACTTCCACATTTTTGTCAATGAGAAACATTGCGTCTGTGTTTAATTGATCAACTTAATTAATTTTCATATCAATTTGATACCAAAAGTGGAGTGACAACCCCACTCCTATCACAGCGTCCATTAAGAAGAGACGATTGCACTGAACAACAAATTTGAAGTGTGTAAATTGCATGATTTTGAGTCAGTTATGTTTATTTCAGTATAAAATGATAAAATGAAAAGAATCATCTTCATAAAAATTTAGCTCTAGTTTTTTAAAAAAAGTAATCGACATTTTTGTATAAATAACACACTAACTAAATATGCATTCATGTCCCAAGATCCAGCATAACAAATTTTAAGTGAATTATTACTTGAATTATGTTATGTGTTATCCACTGATAAATTTCAGTGCTATTCCGGAAGTACAAAAGTGAGATATTAAGAAAAAATGAAGATAATATTACATGAATGAAATTACTTTGTAAGTCTACTGTGTACCAGAACTATGAAAAGCACAAAAGAAAATATATAAGTTAACTAGTGACAAATGTATACTAAGGAATGAAGATGATGAAAAGGTCTCTTACTCCAAGGAGCGTAGGGGACGATGCGGGAGACCTGCACCGCCGAGTGGCAAGGTCCAAGCGGAGGTGGTTTGCCATTGCCTTCCTCCGACCGTAATTGGGATGAATGATGATGATGAAAGGACCACGAGCTGCGGACATATAAAGAAATAAAAATGTTAAATTTCAGAATCACAATCAGAAGTAATCTCGTACTCTGTTGGTGGATCAGGTATTGGCAATCCTTCCCCATGTAGAACTGGACGTATGGCCTATGGAATGCTAGGATAGATCACTCGCCGCTTCTTCTTCTTAGATTTTCTCTTCTTGATAGGAGGAACCATACAAAAGTAGCAGTCACTGACATGGTTAGTTGGCTCACGCCAGATCATGGACACTGCAAAGGGCATTGAAAGCCCTTTCCCATGCATCCATTTCCTGAGGTTGCTGGCACAAGTGTTGCAGATCACATGAGAAGCCCAGAGTTTGCATTGATCACCTGTTTTGCACCCAAAATAACAACTGTAAGATTTTAAATCAATTGAGTTATTAACTTTTTTTTGTGAAGCAACTGTCACTTCTCCACACACACAGCAAAATGTGTCAGCACTGTAAACACAAACTCGTGGCATTTTTGTTCACTTCAATAGCAGACAACTTGTACAACTGGTAGTTAATCTGGAAACAAATGTGCAAAAATTATTACATGCATTAATACAGTCAATGAAGTTGAGGAGGAGGGAGACAAAAAGATCACTAAAATTGGTATCAAAATGCTTATATCCAAAATAATGCACACAAATAAGACCAGGGGCAATAATATGATCCATTATCACTAGTTATTAAGGCCTTGAAAAACCATTATAACACTTGATTTTAAACTTGACATAAAAATCCGTATACAATATCTCACCGTAATAAAACAGTGTAAAATGAAAACTAGAGCTAATTTAGAATTGTCTTTGTGATATTCGCGATCAGCACATTATAACTGATAGGAAGTAGCTATTTTCATTCGGTTTACATTTTCATTGTTGCGCAATATTGTTATTTTACGGTCATTTAATGAGGAGGGACGGTGACTGAGTAACGAAAAGAATATGGAGTTTCACCCAATCTAAGAAAGCAAGGCCGAGATGGTTCGAAAGTGTGAAAAAGATCTGAGGCAGATTGGTATCTAAGAGACAGAAATTCCTCACAGGAACAAATTTAGAAGATTGGTGACAACTACCATGGTTTTCAAATAGCATCAACTTCCAAAACACGGAGAAGACTTTTGTCCTAAGAGCATAAACAGGCACTTCTTGGTGTGCTCAGAAGATACTGGCAGGAAGTCAAAGCTGGAACAAGAACAAGACCTAGATACTAAAATGAAATTGGTCGTTACCACGCAGTACATACAGGCACAAATCGATAATAATAAAAAAAAACTCACGAAGATGAAAATTCGTATGAAGCTTCAGTTTGATATAAAAACATTAACTATGATACTTCATTAAGCTACCGCCAATAGTTTTCAAGTTATTTACTAAAACCTAAATTTGGAACAAAAACGTTCTTATTTGTAATAGATTAAGTATCATTTATATTAATGACAGAAAGTTATGATTACAGCATTTGATTACATCCGTTACATAATAAAACTCTAACAAGTTTCAAGATTTTGATGTAAATAACAATCAATACAAGGACTCAAAAACGACGAAGATTGTAAATTGGTACACAACTGTGTTACATAATAATATGTGACTGAGAAAGCGGCCATTTAGAAGCTGTTACCTGAGCACAGTCATAGAGCGGATGACGGCAGTTGATCCGTTCGGCCGTCCGCTGCACCCATATATAAATACGGCCTGAGAGGCAGTGACACACACACACTTCGCACCCATTTATCAATAGGTCCGCATCAGTCAAAATGCCGGCTTACTCGCTATCTCGGATGATGTCACAGCCAGACTTCCTAAACGCATGTTTTCTGCACAAATAGGAAGTGAACTCGCGAGGACTGTACACCGTCCTGGATCGCTTAGATTTGACGGAAGTTCAAAAATGTTCAAATGTGTGTGAAATCTTATGGGACTTAACTGCTAAGGTCGTCAGTCCCTAAGCTTACACACTACTTAACCTAAATTATCCTGAGGACAAACACACACACCCATGCCCGAGGGAGGACTCGAACCTCCGCCGGAACCAGCCGCACAGTCCATGACTGCAGCGCCTGAGACCGCTCGGCTAATCCCGCGCGGCTTGACGGAAGTAGCTGTTCGTGTGCCGCCCGTAATGTTAACACAACCGCGTGGCAAGTGGTGAGATTATTTTCCACTTATGTGGCGAGTTATTGACCTTGATGATTAGAAGTCAGAACGAAAGACCATTTAATTGGAACTCTGCGTTGAAGTCACCTCTGAACTGCTAATAGTGCTGTTTACGATAGGAAATTATTATTATTATAATCAGGAATATTACTATGTTTGTGCATATGAAGTTTTACTGAATATATTATTCAGTTAAAACGCAAAACTTTTATTTATAACCATAGTTCCTCATCCCGCTGAGTAAATAGAGGGTAGAAACATTTCTTTCAGTGAGCACAAGAAGAAAGTGGATTTGAACACTGAAAATTATGACAACTACCTTTTCCCTCGCTTTCTGGCTAACTGCAAAAATACTTTTCATGGTCTTGTTAACGACGGCGAATATTTTCATGTATGGTGTATCGGCCGGGAAACTGAGCAGTAAAAGTGATGGGTACAAAACAGTGAACTCAGTAGGCATTAACTAAATGAATACCGAAGTGAAGTATGCCGAAGCCAGTGCGAGAATAGAGCTACATGTAAATAATGTGTGTCCAGGACCTCCCGTCGGGTAGACTGTTCGCCGGGTGCAAGTCTTAAGACTTGGAAACAAAATTTTGAATGTTAGCCACAGTGACCTTGATCGTGACGGAAGAAGGGAAGAAGATGACACTAGATCGCGGCTTCCACTGGCGCTGAGATTAGAGGAAGACGGTGCATCATCCATCATTACTGAGCTGCTTGTGTAAGTAGGCCGTTTAGGTTTTTATGTTGGTAACGCCACGTAGCGCTCTGTATGAAAATCACTGACTGTGCTGTGTTTGTCTCTGATTTCGTTTCATTTGTTGCATTAATTGCAATAATAATGTATTAGTGTCTCGAATCTGTTCCTCTATGCTTTTCGGTAGTGCATTTGCACCGGCAACATTCACATTTTGACAAGCAGAAAATGTGTCTTGACTTATTTGAGAAAACGGTGAGGACCCAAAATCAGAATCTACAGTATTTGCAATATTTTGTCCTGTCATTTCGGATTCCTGAGGCAAGCTGTTGCCGACCGATCTATCGATAATGCTTCCCTGTTCATTAATTGTTTCACTGTCTACACCATTATTTGCCGCCCGCTTCATTTCCCTATGCACAATTACCAAATTACTACGTTGAATGTCTGTTAATTCATTACACAGTGATGCTGATAAGCTACAATCGTCGTCACTATTATTTCTCAGTTTACTTTGGAGCCTAGTGTTACGTTTTGCACACGCCATAATTATCACGTATTTCACACGGTAACAAGAAAAGCACAATTTGAAGAGCAAAAACAAGAAAACACATTAGCATAGCACTGAAAATAACATCTCGTTAATTGCAAGCGCAGCTGCGAAATACTTGGTGCAAATCTACATGCATGCCATGTTTAGCGCAACGCAGTCTGACTTTCGATAATCCCTACAAAAGAATGGCCCTGACTAACATTAACCAATACCTTTCACAAATCACTTACCTCACAAAAATCTTCGTTACTCGAACGACTGAAATACAGCGAGCGCCACTACTGCCAGCTAAATAAAAGATTCTAACTACTGAAGGCACTAACTACTGATAGGTATAGTCAGCAAATGAAAGATTTTGATAGAGAACAAACAATCTATTTACCTTAAGAGTGTTCAAAAGTCATAATATATATATATCAGTTCATGATATCCAGAATTACAAATTTACTCTCTCTCTGATGGACACGCGTCCAGATCATCCGCTCTCAAAACTCCGCCATCTCTCTCCCCACATCCACCACTGCTGGCGGCTCACCTCCAACTGCGCAACGCTACGCGCTGTTCACATCCAACTGCCCAACACTACAATAGCAAATTCCAACAATGCAAACCAGCCACAGACTGCAGTCAGCACAGTCAGTGATGTTCATACAGAGCGATACGTGGCGTTACCAACATAAAAACCTAAACAGCGTACTTACACTTGGAACTGCGAGCTACCTACTAGCTACTGGACGCGCGCTCACCGGTACCCAACCCACCCCCCTCCCCCTTTCGGAGCTACTGCAGTAGGTGATACTCGCCGTCGTCACCGCCACAGCTGCTGCCGCCTGCATTACGTGTGCTGGTACATAGCGCTGGCATCGATCGTCGAGGTCAAGCAATCAAGTTAAGTCAAGAATATTTAAAATATTTGTTAATTGCTTCCAGTAGACTACTGAAGATTGAATGTATCAATAAGAATAATGTGAAAATTAAGATGGAATCACTCTCTGACGATGAATCCTCAGAATGATAAACTGAAATTAATGAGGATTATTCTGTCAAAGCAATAAATCCAAAATCAGAGTGTAATTTGTCAACAGTAGGATCTGAATTGAATTTCAAACTTACTACAAAGTTAGAACCCGTTTCTGATGACAAGGTAATTGAAGTTGATGTCAAAAAGGAAAAAGTAGAATTAATAGAGTTACCAGATAATGAAACTGGCTTCAATATTTCTGAAATTTTGACAATGTCAGGGAATGCTAGAAGCCTCTTTAAAACCGGTGGAAATGCCAAGTGGCAATGTAGAGACACAAAATTGGTTGCAATTACTGACTTCTAAACGTGAAACCCCCCCACCCCCACCCCATGAACCATGGACCTTGCCGTTGGTGGGGAGGCTTGCATGCCTCAGCGATACAGATAGCCGTACCGTAGGTACAACCACAACGGAGGGGTATCTGTTGAGAGGCCAGACAAACGTGTGGTTCCTGAAGAGGGGCAGCAGCCTTTTCAGTAGTTGCAAGGGCAACAGTCTGGATGATTGACTGATCTGGCCTTGTAACAATAACCAAAACGGCCTGGCTGTGCTGGTACTGCGAATGAAAGCAAGGGGAAACTACGGCCGTAATTTTTCCCGAGGGCATGCAGCTTTACTGTATGAGGTTGCAGTAGGTACTGGGAGATGAAGAAGCTTGCACAGGATAGAGTAGCATGGAGAGCTGCATCAAACCAGTCTCAGAACTGAAGACCACAACAACAACAACAAACGTGAAAAACATTATAAAGAAGTGCACAATAAGATGGAATCCAATAGCGAACACTTAAGTAAGACTGAGTATAGTGATAATGCATTAAAGGAGGAAACGACCTGAAAACTGAATAGTTTAAATTATAAAATCGAAGTTTATGCACCATGATCTGCAAGTCAAAGTGGGGCAACAGCTAAACAAAATTGCATAGTAATTTCAAAACCTAAATTGGCGAAGTTCGCAAAGAATTCTAAGACGCAGATGAACTTACGGAAGGAAGGTTGTAGAAATAGTAGGCAATGAATCTAAACTTTGCTCTAATCGATTTGAAGAAGTAACTACTAAAGTAAATGCTTGTTAAAAAGATATAAAGAAGTAAAATTTGACTGTGAGAAATTATGTGAGGATGTTGATAAAGATTTTCTGGCAGAGTGGAAGCAGTAAAACTACAAGTAGAAGAACTAAATAATAGCATTACTAATATATGAAATAGAATAACCTCTGGTAGTTCTTGTAGAACTACTGTACAACATGTTGCTTCAGTTGACGCCGCTTTTATCGGATGTCATCAGTTTTCACGTTTTGATCCAGACAAACAAGTTCCTCCATTAGAGTTCTGCAATGATTTTGAGGATGTTTTACCAAATGCATGGTCAGAGCGAGAGCAAATTTCTTTCATAAGAACTAATTTGTCAGGCGATTCTTTGCGATGGTCAGCTGACGTAACGATTAGATGCAAAACTCTTTCCTAATTTAAAACTGTATTTCTTAATGAGTACTGGAAACACAACAAATAAAACGATGTCCTGAGAGTTTTGGAGTGGTAAAAAGTTTGCTCCAGGTCGTGAGTCAGTAAGAGAGTTCTCTAGAAAGTGGGTTTCAGGGCTGTTGCAATTGATAGAAAACATGAAACCGGAAATGATTATAATGGCCTAGAAGGTAAACTGCCTTGGTATTGATAGAAAAGAACCATTTCCGCACCTAGAGACAATGTGGATAGGCTTATTGAATATCAGGAGCGAGTAGAAAGAGAAGCTGCTGCTGAGGAGCAGGGGCAAAATAATGATAGATCTAACAAAACGAAAGAAATAATGACAGTGGGAACATGAATGTTAGGAGTATGAAGGTTCAGAATACAAGATCTAATTACTGTGGCCAAGGCCGTGACAGAGGAAGAGGGGGTAGATAGCCATCTCGCTTTAGCGATAATTATTGTGACGGAAGCATAAATGTAACTGATGTTCCGTTGAGACAAGAAGGAGAGCCAAATACTACTCTATCTGATTCGGTGTCGAATGAACACAACAGCTCACGCGTGGGAAACTAAATTCCATCTATGAGGAAACTAGCGTTCACAAGGCAGAAACAGTAACACACCCAGTAACAAAAACACGGATTACAGTCAGTCAGCACACGCAGGCCGATAACAGGGATGATGAAATGAGAACAGACAGTACCAGTGATCTGCTGAACCACTCGCATTATATAGCTGACAGCAGTTTGGAAACGGTAGAAAAATGGATCAAAGAGGAGAAAGAAGATGCTACAGATAATAGGGTGGAACAAATTAACGGGTCTGAATCTGAGCAGGGCGAAGATGGCTTACATCTTCGACGATCATGGCAATCTGCAGGCTAAAGTTCCGGTAGTTCAGGTAGAGTCGGTTTTGCGAGGTTTTGGAGGGGAGGAGTTGATGGATGAAGCGGGTAGCAATAATAATGAGCTTAAGGAACCCATTTGTTGTATTGACTTGCCACAAACTGCAAAAGCTGACGACAGTTTTATAGGTAGCAATGTCGCGAAGGGACGCAGTTGTTCAGAGGTAGTGAGAAGATTAGCTGATGTGCGGCAAACGAAATTAGAGGAAGTCGTCAAGTGCTTTGATTTAAAATTGGTGGACAGGTTGAAAGGCAGCTGAGAATGTAGAGATTGATGACCCCATGAATCTAAGTGTGAATGTACTTGCAACTGAAAAAACAACTTTAGCTGGAAACAGATTGAGAAGGATTTATTAGAGGACTTTTATGAGGAACCTGTTCAGACTAGAATAACTCACTCTATTAAAAAGCTAACATCTAAGGAGTAACAGTGCATTGTCTTCGCCGGCCGGTGTGGCCGAGCGGTTCTAGGCACTTCAGTCTGGAACCGCGCGACCGCTACGGTCGCAGGTTCGAATCCTTCCTCGGGCATGGATGTGTGTGATGTCCTTATGTTAGTTAGGTTTAAGTAGTTCTAAGTTCTAGGGGACTGATACCTCAGATGTTAAGTCCCTTAGTGCTAAGAGCCATTTGAACCATTTGCGTTGTCTTCTTGATAGTGGCAGTGAGAGAGTCCTATGCCACAATCATGTTTTGATTCTATTCCCACTAAGGATGAATTAACTGTCGTGAAAGAAAGTGGTTTAAGGATAATAGGTGCTACTGGAAAAGTTTCTAGACCAGTACAGCAAGAGACTTTGATATCATTAGGTACAGGTAACATAACAATAGATCGAATTTCTGATAAACGGAGAGGCAGTAGTAATGAAGCATGGCAACTGAGAGTAAGGAGGAATATGGGCTACTTGCAGGAAGATACTGAATTCGGTAGTAATGTGCAAGATGCTAATGTGGAAGGGAACTATATCACAGAAGAAATACAGGAAAATATACAATCAACAAATAAAAATTTCTTATAAAAGAGGATTGGATAGAAAAAGAAGGCATGACGCAAAATCTTCCCCGATTACTTTAAGCATTGGTGAACTAGTTTTAATCGAATCTAAAGAAAAATCTAAGAAAATTTCGGCGGAAACAAAGAAATTTATGCGTGTTTATTAAGGACCATTCGGGATATTAGGTAAGCCACACGCGGAAGCATGCCTTTTGGAATACCCGAAAGTTAAGAAAGGACTAGGTCTACGAAACTTAGATCTGAAGCGACTCAAAAACGACAGTAACTAGTTTCCATAGGGAGTTGACATTCTCTGGACAAAACGCAGTGTGGCGTAGCGTGCCGTCCCAGCTGGATGAAACTTTATTTCCCTTTCAAATTTCATTCTGTACTCCTACCCTGTCCTGCCTATACTTGCTTCTGTAGGGAGTCTGCCTCTTTCTTTGGCGGATACACAGTTTGGCGTACTGAGCGGCCGCAGCTGGACGAAACTTAATTTCACTTACAAGTTTCATTCTGTTCTGTCCCGTCTATACTAGCTATTGTGGGTAGTCTGCAACTCTTTGGCAGATACACAGTTTGGAGTACCATGCAGTCCCATCTGGATGACAATTTATTTCTCTTTCAAGTTTCATTCTCCTCTATATTCAGTAGGAATATAGAGGGTGAGCCACTAACTATTGTCACCTAAAATAACTCCGAAAGTATGATAGGAGCTGCAAAGTCTGTGGGACGAAAGATGCATGGGACAACGGGGCCATATATGACGTTGGTTTTTTTGTTGCTACGTGGGGTCTCTTCAGAGATGTGAAGGTCAACTTTGATTTTTAAATGGGATGCTATTTTTTTGTACTTATTTTCTGATAGTGGCTATCGAGACGAATCAAATAATGTGAAACAGTAAGGTCTTTGAAGGTCAACGAAGGTCACACAGGTGGCATGAACGTCCATTTACAGAAAGTGTTCGAAGTGATGACCATTGGTATCAGTGCAGTGCTGCAATCTTCTATCATGGATTGAGTGGTGTTCCTTATAACATCGGTACTTATCGAAGTACATGCTCTGACAATTCTCTCTCGCATATCTTGAGGTGTAGTTGGAGCGTCTTTATAAACAATGTTTTTTACGAATCCCCACAAGAAAAAATCCAGAGGGGTCAATTGTGGTGAACGAGCCGGCCACAACACATCTCCTCCGCGTCCAATCCAACGATTTGGGAAATGTTGCTGCAACTCATTTCTAGCCATCAGCAAAAAATGTGCCGGATACCCATCGTGTTGATACCACATTCTGTTCCCTGTTCCTGAAGGTATTTCTTCCAATAACAGACCTAATGATTCTGCAGGAATGTGGTGTACTTCCTACCATTAAGATTTCCTTCGATGAAATAAGGGCCTATAATTCTGTCCTCCAGAATCCCACACCATACTTTCATCGACCACCGTTTTTGGTGAGCAACTTGCCGCAGCCAACATGGATTTTCAGTTGCCCACTAATGCATGTTATGGAAATTAACATTTCCATTGTTCGTAAATGTAGCCTCGTCAGTACATAAAATCAAATTAATAAATGTGTCATCCCTCTGAATATGAAGTTGAGACCATCGGCAGAATTCAGTGCGACGCATACAATCCATACCGGTTAATTCTTGGTGGAGACTGATACGGTAGGGATGATATTTATGGCGATGCAGAACACGAACACTACTCTGGCTCATACCAGATTCCCTTGCGATTTGGCGCGAACTAACACAAGGATCTCGAACCATTGTGGCAAGAGTGCCAATTTCCGTTTCCTCGTTAGTAACTTTCCTTTGCCGGATATGTTTCCGATGCGTTAAAGATCCAGTTGTTCTCAATTTATCATACACATATTTAAATGTGCGACCTGTAAGGTGAGTACGTTGAGGATATCTTTCAGCGTATAAGTCTCTAGGTGTCACTGAATTTCGTTGGCATTCTCCGTAAATTAGAAGCATATCGGCTTGTTCTTCGAAGGAATACATCATTCACATTCGCTTGATTCGACGATACTAGTCTTACCGTTCCTATTAGTGCTGTATTGCGAAACCGTCGAATGGTGTTTAAACGTCAATGGCACGTTAGATGGATGCGCCGTATTCAGCGAATATTTACTATTTGCACGATATACGAGACAGAATTGCCCGAGCATGTGCTTCGTTAATTGCCGAAGTGACAGAGAATACCACTCAATCAATGATAAGAAGATTGCACCACTGCACACATACCAATGGTCATCACTTCGAACACCTTCTGTAAATGGACGTTCATGGCACCTTTTTGACCTTCGTTGACCTTCAAAGACCTTACTGCTACACATCATTGGTTTCGTCTTGATAGCCGTCATCAGATAAGTACCAAACTATAGTATCCCATTAAAAAAAAAAAAAAAAAAACGAACAAGTTGATCTTCATATCTCAGACGCGACCCCACCTAGCAACAAAAAACCAACGTCATATTATGGACCCCGTTGTCCCATGCAACATTTGTCCCACAAGCTTTTCAGCTCCTACCATACTTTCGGAGTTATTCTAGGTGGCAATAGTTAGTGACTCACCCAGCATATCTTCATTTTCTACGTATGCTATTAGTTTGTAATGTCTCCCTAGTGAATAAGAATGATTTCCCAAAATGATTGTACTCGAATGATGACTTAAAAGAGAATATGAGTGGCAATTTGCAGTAGTAAATTTTAAATGTTAAAATAACAGTGGGTAACTTTTGAGCGACAACAATAGATAAAGCGTGACTAAAGTACTTAAATAATAAATAAGATCGATAAAAAGGGTTAGTAACTACGAAACACGAAACACGTTGCATTAAGAGAAGTTACTGAAACTGGAAGTTCCTAAAATGTGGAACAATGGACTCTGCATAAATTAATAATTTTCAGATGGGATTACGGTCGTCTACGTAAGGAAGGGTAATAAAATCGTGCCACTAGAGGCAAGCCAAAGCGTTTTGATATTAATTAAAGGAGATGTGTGGAAGTGGCGTGAGGATCACACCAAAAGTATAGATAAATAATGAGGTCAGTAGGCTGACGAAGAAAAAAGGGAGAAGGTTCAAAATGGTTCAAATGGCTCTGAGCACTATGGGACTCAACTTCTGAGGTCATTAGTCCCTTAGAACTTAGAACTAGTTAAACCTAACTAACCTAAGGAAATCACACACATCCATGCCCGAGGCAGGATTCGAACCTGCGACCGTAGCGGTCTCGCGATTCCAGACTGCAGCGGCTAGAACCGCACGGCCACTTCGGCCGGCAAAGGGAGAAGGAAGCGTCGAAATAAATGGATAAAGGAAAATAGAGAGAAACAGCATTAATAAGACAGTAGGTTGACATACATGATTTAGTAGAGGAAAATTGATGAGTAATTCCCTTATGTCTCGTAAAAAGGTTTGAGAAACGCGTAATCTTGCTTAAGGCAGATGGTCAATTAACAGATACACACAGAAAACAAAATACTAATAAACGACTGTGTTACGAAATGCAGATTGTAGAGCGTTGATACGTTTTAATAAAAACAGATTTCTAAATATGTGTTTGACAAAGCCAACAAATTACTTCTTTAGCATACTAATCCATATGATAACTGCGCCATATGAAGATACAACATACAAAAGTTACTCAATTTTCTAAGTAAAGCAACATCTAAAGTAATAAAATAAATTGAAGGCATCATGAAAGGCAGCCTTCAAGCTGTAGTGGAGAAGGAAGCCAGGAGGACACGATTTACACTGAATCCTCCCCTTACCCTTTTGTTATCATGAAGAACGCCGTAGTGACTTCCCACCCTCTACCTTAAATTTTTAATGCAAGTGGTTCGTACGGACGCACACATTGGTGCCTACGATTGTGGTTAAATACGTGAGTACTGGAAAGTGAAAATTTTTGTGTCTTTATCTTTCAGGTAGAAAATCTAAATCAAATAAGTAATTTTTTAATAATCGATAATTTTGTCTCATGTTTTATATAATTTATGTACATGATTTGTTAAAGTCCATTACGTCATGTTTTTCTACGAATATTGTTAATTTTATGAGTGTAATATTAAGGAAGTTTGCTACAATCCGTCTAATTTATAAGAGGTCGGCTATGATAACATCCCTTGTTTGTAATATTTAATTTTGTTCAAAAATAAATAGGGGGTGATGTGGCGAAACAAGCGCTGTATCATTTGAGATTTGAAAAATACAGAGGCGAGAGTGTGTGCCGGAACTCTCTCCCCCCCCCCCCCCCCCCCGCCCTCTTCAATGCTACTAGTGCCACGTCGTCATAACGAGCCTGTGCGTAAGCATACAAAGTATTGTGCCATAATTTAAGAATGAAATTAAAAATTACAGTAGCTTTTCCAAACTTTGTCAACATGTGCTTCGGTATATTAAATTTAAAAATTTTTTAATCACCTCAGATGCATATATTTCGCGAAAGTGACGTTAAATAATGAAGCTAGAAAGCCATAAATTATCCAGAATGTGCATAAGAATGTTTCAATCTGCTGTTACAACTGTCAACTTGATCGGAGCGATATTATGGTCAACATAAACGTTTTTACGAAAAACTGAATGCGGTAAATATTAGACTCAAGAAGATGAAAATTCGTATGAGGCTTCAGTTTGATATAAAAACATTATGTGTCTTCATTAAGCTAACTCTAATAGTTTTCAAGTAGTTTACTAAAAACTAAATTTCGAACAAAAACGTTCTGACTTGTAATAGTTTTAGTTTATATTAATAATAGAAAGTTTGCATGGGGGCTAAATTAAAATTAAATATGAATGCAAATATTTTTAGTAGCTGTATGTCCGATTACGCAAGTCTCGTAAACGGCTGGCCCTGACAACTAATTGTTACGCTATCTGACTGCATAGAATGACAACAAAGAATGTAAGAAAATTTCTGTTAACACAATTAACTAATTAAGTCCCCAGCAACTATAAAACCTACGAAACCAACAAGCACAAGTGTAGCTGTTCTGTATGTGGTAGTATGACTCAACGCACATCTGGCACGGTTCTTCTTCAACAAGACAAGAATTTTTAAATACCAATTATACTGACGTGATAAAAGAAAATTACAAATACTATAATTGTGCAAGAAACCCAGAATTACACTCTAATACAAGAACACAAGCCAGATGCTTTGTTGACTGAACCTGTAATGACACATTATTCAGGACACACAAATAAATAGACAACATAATATTTATTACCTTCATATATATTGACGAAAAGCACTCTGACCATTACAATATCTCCATTGGAATAGCATCTGCTATCTCTCCCATCACATAGCTGCATAAAACATCGAACAAACACTCACTACTACCCCATCTCATTCCAACTTCAGCTACAAGCAGTGTCCACCACAACTTCTCGGCAAGAACTGCCTGTCGCTGCGTCTCAATAATCACTGCCAGTGGAGGCGGCGGAACAATACTCTCTGGCGCGATTTCTGGCGCTGTGGCTCAGTGTAGCCACCTTTCATATGCCCTTCCTCCACGGGCTAGAATTTGATGGTATTTTTGCCAGCATTGGTGGTGAAAATACCACCAAATTCGTCAAAAAAAATACAGACAAAAATAAAAGATAATATTAATACGTAAATATCATATAACTAGATAAAATTTTGGCTTTGCACTGACCTTTCAATAGCCTAATATACAAAATACACGAAGCAATACAAATTCTTTCATACATGTGACTTTACATAATAGTTTACACAAGTATTATGTGGTTAAACAGTTCAATCAATAGCGTCAGCAATGACGAATATGTACAGGTAAGAGTCTCATAACTTTTCACAAACAGTAATACACAAAAAATCAGTTTATACAAATATTCACATAAAATGTTTACACAACAAGTGGTTGACAGTTCCAGCAGTAGCACCCAGCAATGTTGAGTAGGTGCAGACTCCAACAGGTGACATCATTTCAGTAGAAGCAGTCCATCAGTGGCACCCAGCATTGTGGAATAGGTGCAGACTCCAACAGGTGACATCATTTCAGTAGAAGCAGTCCCTCAGTGGCACCCAGCATTGTGGAACAGGTGCAGACTCCAACAGGTGACATCATTTCAGTAGAAGCAGTCCATCAGTGGCACCCAGCAATGTTGAAGAGGTACAGACAGCAAGAAGTAACATCATTTCAGTAGAAGCAGTTCCATTTGTGGTACCCAGCAATGTTGAAGAGGTACACACAGCAACAAGTCACATTTCTCAGTAGAAGCAGTTCATCAAGGGCACCCAGCAATGTTGAGTAGGTGCAGACAGCAAGAAGTAACATCATTTCAGTAGAAGCAGTTCCATCTGTGGTACCCAGCAATGTTGAAGAGGTACAGACAGCAAGAAGTAACATCATTTCAGTAGAAGCAGTCCATCAGTGGCACCCAGCAATGTTGAACAGGTGCTACAGCAACAAGTGACACCATTTCAGTAGAAGCACTTCCATCAGTGGCACCCAGCATTGTGGAACAGGTGCAGACTCCAACAGGTCACATCATTTCAGTAGAAGCAGTCCATCAGTGGCACCCAGCAATGTTGAGTAGGTGCAGACAGCAGTCCATAATATTCACTATCACTGATCACACAGTTCATCAGCAGAAATTAAACATGTCCCAGTGGCACCAATCATATAGAAAAAGTACAAGTAACAGTCCATAATTTCACCATCACTAATCAGACAGTTCAAGCATGAACAATAGTTTGAATGCACATACAAATGCTTTTACAATGCTCTTACACTAAACATACAAATCATAACAAACACACAAATGATATCAGATAATTGTCATATTACTATTACAAATACACAAACATCAGTAAACCTATAATATTTATGGGTGTCAGTGCAAGCCACTACAAACAAATAAAATAATATTTAGGAGATAGGTGGGTAGGATTAGGAAAGGAAAACACACAAAACACACTCACTCATCTTTCATCCACATTAAGTACTACTGTGTAATTGAACAGTGTTAACTGTGTACATGCACTTCTGTCAAAATTTCATGTTCATCATGTGTATCAAGTAATAGTGGCAGCAATGTATAACAGTCAATAATACACTCCTGGAAATTGAAATAAGAACACCGTGAATTCATTGTCCCAGGAAGGGGAAACTTTATTGACACATTCCTGGGGTCAGATACATCACATGATCACACTGACAGAACCACAGGCACATAGACACAGGCAACAGAGCATGCACAATGTCAGCACTAGTACAGTGTATATCCACCTTTCGCAGCAATGCAGGCTGCTATTCTCCCATGGAGACGATCGTAGAGATGCTGGATGTAGTCCTGTGGAACGGCTTGCCATGCCATTTCCACCTGGTGCCTCAGTTGGACCAGCGTTCGTGCTGGACGTGCAGACCGCGTGAGACGACGCTTCATCCAGTCCCAAACATGCTCAATGGGGGACCGATCCGGAGATCTTGCTGGCCAGGGTAGTTGACTTACACCTTCTAGAGCACGTTGGGTGGCACGGGATACATGCGGACGTGCATTGTCCTGTTGGAACAGCAAGTTCCCTTGCCGGTCTAGGAATGGTAGAACGATGGGTTCGATGACGGTTTGGATGTACCGTGCACTATTCAGTGTCCTCTCGACGATCACCAGTGGTGTACGGCCAGTGTAGGAGATCGCTCCCCACACCATGATGCCGGGTGTTGGCCCTGTGTGCCTCGGTCGTATGCAGTCCTGATTGTGGCGCTCACCTGCACGGCGCCAAACACGCATACGACCATCATTGGCACCAAGACAGAAGCGACTCTCATCGCTGAAGACGACACGTCTCCATTCGTCCCTCCATTCACGCCTGTCGCGACACCACTGGAGGCGGGCTGCACGATGTTGGGGCGTGAGCGGAAGACGGCCTAACGGTGTGCGGGACCGTAGCCCAGCTTCATGGAGACGGTTGCGAATGGTCCTCGCCGATACCCCAGGAGCAACAGTGTCCCTAATTTGCTGGGAAGTGGCGGTGCGGTCCCCTACGGCACTGCGTAGGATCCTACGGTCTTGGCGTGCATCCGTGCGTCGCTGCGGTCCGGTCCCAGGTCGACGGGCACGTGCACCTTCCGCCGACCACTGGCGACAACGTCGATGTACTGTGGAGACCTCACGCCCCACGTGTTGAGCAATTCGGCGGTACGTCCACCCGGCCTCCCGCATTCCCACTATACGCCCTCGCTCAAAGTCCGTCAACTGCACATACGGTTCACGTCCACGCTGTCGCGGCATGCTACCAGTGTTAAAGACTGCGATGGAGCTCCGTATGCCACGGCAAACTGGCTGACACTGACGGCGGCGGTGCACAAATGCTGCGCAGCTAGCGCCATTCGACGGCCAACACCGCGGTTCCTGGTGTGTCCGCTGTGCCGTGCGTGTGATCATTGCTTGTACAGCCCTCTCGCAGTGTCCGGAGCAAGTATGGTGGGTCTGACACACCGGTGTCAATGTGTTCTTTTTTCCATTTCCAGGAGTGTAGTTAAGTCAACGTCATAGTCATCATGTCAAGACCAATGTTTGCCGAGCCAGATCAAAATGTACGGTTGCTGAACAACTGTCAGTATGCCAAGATATGCAACTTCCTCTCTCCAAAAAAAAAAGTACATACTGCTTAGTGATTTAACAAAGTGTGTGTAGACAATCTTCCTTCCATTTTAGTGTTCTAGTCTGCTATCTTCATCCTCCTTGTTCCATATAGACCAACAAAAAAAAAATATGCACCTCACTTACTTTACCTCTTATACACCATACTCCAATCAACTTCATATAATCTCAATACCTCAATAATACCTCTTCAATACGTCGATACATATAAACCTTATTGCCAGTATCATTTCACTTCCATAACAACTCTTTCCTCTAGTCAGTCTCCTCGAATAAGTACAGATAAAATCCTAATGCAAACCTCCTTATCCCATAAAATCCGAAGACACACTGTCAACACACAACCTCTGTGTAATCCATCTGACCAAAATCTTCTACTCATTATGAATTATAAACAAAGAATGCATACATGACCTCTAACAGACTTAGTTCGAATAACTCTCAGTAATTAAGTACGATTACGGAGTGTGAATGATCCTAATTTTTCACAGTGTGGACACCACTTCAAGAATTATGGCAAACAGAAGCAAACATGTGGAGTATTTCTTGTGTCAAGTGTCACTTCCTATTTCAATTGCTCACGAAAAATGCAGTGTAATAACTGTGTTGGTATGTCATGTCGTTAGCTTCCTTCCTATTGGCATACATTTATACAGCTTTCATAAAACCTCCAGCTCATGTGACTTCTATGAAGTTTCTTGTACTAATGTCGTTCGTCGAATTATAGCAGTTCATTTTCTTATCTTAAAAATATAAGGCACTGAGCGTAAGCAAGGCAAGCAATAGCGAGTAAATATACCAGTAGTGAACAGAATGTCAACAAGTGGATGCAGCACAATTCTTACAACGAGGCTCTGCCAAGCGAACAATCTGTAACTAGTACCATAGTGTAACCTAAACTCTATGTTTGTACACTGTACATCAGCATTGCTATATACCAAATTAAAGTATAGTTATGACAACAAGCAGAAATGTGTAAATGTGCAATCCATACGCATAGCAGTAAACATATATCTTACGTACTAAACAGGTCATTAGCATCGTATCTTAATAAGTAAACATGAAGGCGCAAGCAGATAAATCACAAAGTATAACTTACATACCTAACCACATCAGCACAATTAATCAGGTGACAATTATAATTTAAATAAATAGGCACAGCAGGCACATAATTAAAAATATGACATCAGTGAAAAAGCAGTGCAGCCAAGCGATGCATAATATACACAAGTAACAATCCAGTTCATTAATAATCATTGTCAAAATCAGTTAACGTACGCAAGCACGTCGCTTCACAAGTAATTTCATTGAACATGTAATTAGCACAAAGTATGAATCACGTAATCGCGAGCAGCAAATTATGTCTAAAGTACGTACCTAAGTGGAAATATGTTACCTGAAAAATAAACTCAATTAATAATTACCTTTTTAGTTTATTACTTTCTTCTTCGAAATGACATTTTTCCTGAAATTTTCTCGATAGCAAGTCGTCTTAACGTCGGACACGCACAGAATTTACCTGAAGTTCTTAAATATTTTATAGAACCGTATCCTGAAAAATACTGAATGTTAATAACAGAATTCATCAAGTCACTATAGCTTTATACTGAATTTAGTCGGAGAAATTAGACTGTGTATTTATTTACGGCTGTCAGTGCATTCGCACTGAGCGCTCGATCAGCTGTAGGCGCGTGACGTAGGAAGTGATTGTTTGCGGTCAACGACTGCCTTGTGCGGCGCGCAGACTTGACTGTTGCTTTGAGTATATGCCGCCGCCAAAACACAGCGCGGTATCCTTGTACTCTCCGTGTGTTTACATACAACTGTTAGTTTCTTAAAAGTATGTCATTCTACAAAAATTTTTCAAAAGTATATCATTCCACAAAAATTTTAACGTTAGATATATGATGTATTCCCTTAGAGCGTCGTGATTTAAGAGTTTCTACTTCGACAGTGTTATCATGAATAATTTTGCGAATTCTATATGGACCGTTATAAAGCAGAAAAAATTTCCGACACAAGCCTTTTCCTTTGTGAGACAAACAATGAGCCTTAATTAAAACATTCTGACCAACTGACAAGATTTTTAAACGACCAGGACGCTTAGCTGATTTCTCTCTTCTAGCAGCCGCAGATGCAATATTTTGTAGAGCCAGGTTGACAACTTCAGAATGCCGCAGTTTCCGTGTAGGCAGAAAAGGAACGATTTCAGAAATGCGATTTGTCGGTGCTTTGTTTTTTAATATCAGTATAGGTGGTAAAGAAGTTGAGTCGTTAGGAAGTTCATTCAGAATGTTTTGAAAAATATGAAGATACTGATCCCAAGTTCTGTGATTCTGATGACAATAAAGACGACACAATTTATTGATTTCCTTCACCCATCTCTCTGAAGCGTTAGATTGAGGGTGAAAATGTGAAATGAAAATTGGTTTAATTTTACGACGCCGTAGAGTACGAAGCCAAATTTTAGAACGAAACTGTGATCCATTATCTGATATAACCTTATCAACATGACCCACTTCTTTAAGAAAATGTTTGATGAAAGCATTAGATACTGAACGAGCTGTTGCTTTGCGTAACGGTGTAAAACACACATATTTTGATGTCAACTCCACTGCTACGAAAATGTACGCAAAACCATTAGTAGATCGAACCACTGGACCGAACAAATCGACTGCAGCCATGTCCTTTAATTTTGCTGGAATGATAGGAAACAACGGTGCTCTGTGAGAAACTGTCGGCGGCTTAGCCTTTTGACATAATTTGCATTTGGCAAGAACAAATCGAATACGTTTTTCCATATTATTGAAGTAGCAATTTTCTCGTAATTTATGAAAGCGTTTTCTGGGACCAAAGTGTGCATAACTGTAATGCGTATACCAAATCAGCTTACTAACCCACTCATCAGGAATACAAACTAACCAAACAGAGTTGTCGACCGATTTTCGTTTAAAAAGAATGTCATTGCGAACTAAATAATGCTGTCTAATCGCTACGCTTTCCTTTCTCTTCCACTTCTCCTTAATGTCCTTCCAGATTGGATCCTTATTTTGCTCCTTGGCAATGTCCTGGAGCGAAGACGAAATAAAGTTCTCAAACGCAACACCTTGAATATACATCAAACAATAATTGTTTTCCTTGCAGTCCTCTTCAGCACTTTGTTTCAAACCCATAGGTGCACGTGATAAAGCATCAGCAACAATATTTGAAGAACCCTGTATGTAAACAATACTAAAGTCAAATTCCTGTAAGTACAACGCCCATCGTGACAATCTGCCATGAGTTAATTTTGTCGACATAAGAAACTCAAGAGCTCGATGATCGGTGTAAACCTTAGTATGTCTGCCAAACAAAAATGTGCGAAATTTTGTAAAAGCCCAAACAACAGCCAAAGCTTCAAGTTCCGTAATCGAATAATTCTTTTCTGATTTAGAGAGAACAAGACTTCCAAATGCAATAGTCTTTTGTACTACAACGCCGTTTTCTTCTATCTCTTGAAATAAATGTGCACCTAGTCCTTTGTATGATGAGTCCGTCGCCAAACAAAAATCTTTAGATAAATCCGGGTGTGAAAGAAGTGGAGCACCAACTAAAGCATCACGGAGTTGTTCAAATTCTGACTGAGCTTCCTCATCCCAACACCAATTAGATTTCTTTCCAGATAGTTCACATAAACGAGGTGTGGCCAAATCGTCCAATCTAACAAAGCGTCTAAGAAAATTACAGACACCAAGAAAACTACGAACATCACGTTTTGTGGTAGGAACAGCATAATTACGAATAGCGTCTAATTTTTCTGGATCAGGAAGAATACCTTCTGTAGAAATAATGTGACCGAGAAATTTCACCTGAGAACGACCAAATTCAGATTTTTCTAAGTTCACTGTAATGCCAACTCTTGCAAAAATACGTAATAATGAATCCAAAATTTTGTTGTGCTCACTCCAAGAATTTTTAGCAATAAGAATGTCGTCAACATATGAAGTAATATTGTCACGAAGATAAACAGGTAAAATTTCGTTTAAACTACGAATGAATGCTGCTGAAGATACCGTAAGTCCAAACGGTAATTTCCGAAACTGGTAACAGTTACCAAAGGCTAAAAAGGCAGTATATTTTCTACAGTCAGGGTGGAGTTCTATTTGCCAAAAACTTGCGCGCATATCAATCGTGGATAAGACTTTAATTCCATGGAAATGTTGAAGAAGTTCATCTAAATTTTGTGGACGGTCAGTTTCAGGAATGATGATATTATTTATCTGTCTGGAATCCAGAACCAAACGAATTGATCCATCCTTTTTAAGAACAACGTGTAATGGGCTAGTATAAGGACTGACTGCAGGCTCAATAATGCCCTGATCTAACATGTACTGAAGTTCATTCTTAACCTTGTCTCTGTAAGCCAAAGGAATAGCGTACGTTTTCCCGCGAAATGGTGTGTGTTCTTTTACTTTAAATAAATATTGTAAGCCTTGTATAGTTCCCGTGTGATGACTAAACACTGTAGCATGTGAAGTCAAAATGTGGTGCAGCTCTTCTCTTGCAACGTCATCTGGCACTTCAGCTTTCTTAACCTTTTCATTAATTAGTTCTTCGCTATTAATTATATCATCCATCGCGTCTCTGTATCTATTGTCATTGTCATGAATAAACACATTGTCGTCATAATGCTCAACGAAAACATCAGAAGTAAGAAACCTTAAACATTTTGTATCTGACTCAGATCTTGTTAAACACTCGAAAAATTTCAAACTTTTCGGCATTCCGGCAATAGTCAAATTCACACTTCCTTCTTTAAAGTTCAAAATTGCCTTATGTGCGTTAAGAAACTCCATACCTAATATAATTTGTGTACTGAGTAATGGAACAATAATAAAATTAGCAGAAAATTCGTATCCTTGACAATTGAAATTTAGGTTGGTCTGTTGTTTAACTTCTACACCTTTTCCAGAAATCGCTCCTCGAATTGTAGTTTTAGAAATAGGTAACACAGGACAGGCAATAGTCCTTTCACATATACGAAAAACTGATTCACTAATGACGTTCAATGGGCTCCCAGAATCTAAAACTGCAGTGAACTTATTCTTACCCACACATACTTCAATAACAGGATGTAAAAATGCGTCTACATTATTTTCCTTTTCGTCTAACAAAATGTCTCTCATGTCTTCCAGGCGTACGTAGTGTAAAGCCGTAGTGTCATTACTTTCTGAACCGTCTATATTGCTGCCAGAAGCCGAAGCTGCTAGTCATTGTCGATTGTTTGCGTCACGTCTTTGATTATTCGCATCATTTCGCGGATCCATTTCTACGATTTGCACTTGTCTCTCTGAAGTTCTTCACGTGGAGGATGCCAATTAGGTCCCTCCTGTCTGTTAGATACAAATTCTTGGTTGTGTCTGTTATTAAAATTTCTGTTTTCCTGTCTGTCTGCATAACTACTTCTTGTGTAATTTCGACTGTCACTTCTGAAATTATTGTGGTATCTACTACCCTGATTATTTCTGTAGTAAGAATTTCTATTACTGTTTGAACAATTTCTGTCTTGATAATACCGATTACTGTTTCCGTATGATTGATCATTCCGGTACGAATTACCGTTATTATAATTGTCTGTGTAATTTCTGTTAGAACGTCTGTTATTGTCATAAGGCTGGTATCTATTGTCCTGTCTGTTACGTCTGTCATTGTCAAAATTACCCATATAACGCCCGTTCCGATCACTATCCCTTTTCTCTGAAAATCTATTGTAATTACTGTTACTGAAAAAGTTACAAGAAGTCCCGTCGTCGTTGTCATACTCAAGTTCTTGCAACAAAGTCTTAAAAGTCTCGATGTCGTCTTTACATCTTCCAGCTAAAGCAATTTGTCTTATGGATTGTGGCAGCTTAGTTAAACAAATGCAAATTAATTCAGTCGGGCATAAGGGTTGGAAAGGAACTGATTCTTTCGAATCATGTCTTCAAAATATTCTGCTGGCGTGCGGAACTCAGGCTGTTTGAAATTACGCTGCATAATAAGACTGTGTTTGACTCTGTCTTGCGTGTTTTCGGACCAATATGCCGATAGAAATGCATGATAAAAATCATTTAGGCTATTACAATCTCTAATGAGTGCGCGCATCCGCGTCGCCGGTTCGTTTTCTAAATATCCACACATAAATTCCAGTTTGTGACTTAGTGGCCAATTTGGTGGGAGTGCGTACATAAATTGATCTAACCATGAACATGGATGTATGTCATTCTTAGAATTGCGGAAGATCTTAAATTTCCGAACAGTCAAAAAGTGTTTATAGTCAAAGTTTTCGCCTCGTGGCGACAAAGACCTACCGCGTCTGTTCCAGTCCGAATGTCGATTATTGTCTAGTTCGCGCGCCTGGCGCTCTCTTGTTGCATCCCGTAAATGAAATAAATTACTTTCTTCAAAGCCCTCTGCTACCTGTGATTCTAAATTTCTTCTGCTATATTTTCCTACGATTTCGCCTTCAATTTGCTTGACTTGCTTTCGTAATGCCTCAACTTCCCTTTTAACGCGTTCATTAAATTTTCCCTGATTTTCAACATGCTTATTTATGTTCTGGTACTCTTCGGTTTCTGAAAATGGCAATGGAGCTGTGTCATCTGAATCTCTGTCCCCATTTAAACTAAGATTTGTCAATTTATCTGAAATCTCCTCCACTCTTTCCGGTAAGTCACCAATTTGTTCTTTCTGTTTATTTACGTCTTCCGTAAGTGTCGCGACTCGCGTTTCAGTATTAACGCATTTAGTAGTTAAATGTTCATACTGTTGTGTTAGGTTATTTAGTCTGTCATTTGGTACGGATTCCTCGATTCTCTCAAATATTTCTTCCTTATCTTTTGCACGTTGTAAATTTAACTCTGAAAATTTCTGTACTATCACGCGATCTCTTTCTTCCTGTTCTCTATCCTGTTCCCTTTGTCTAATCTCTACTGCAACTAATCTATTATTGTGAGCATTCAAAATCGGTTGTACTTCTTCTCGAATTTCTTTCTTTAATTCATCTTTCATGTTTTTGAAACATGTCCCTATTCGTGAGTCTAACCGTGTTTCCAAAGTTCCAATCTCTGTTTTAAATTCAGATACTAACTGTGATCCCAATGAGTCTAACCGTGTTTCCATTGTTTCCCTATCTGTTTTTAATTCAGATCGTAACTGTGATCCCATTGTTCCCATCTCAGTTTCAATTGTTACTATTTGTGAGTCTAACCGTGTTGCCACTGTTTTTAATTCAGATCCCAAATTTAATATTGCACTCATCAACTGCTCCGTGTTAAGTTGTTCGAAATTCTTTTCGCCCCTAACATTTCCCACAAAACTAACTTCCTTCTGCATAGCCATAAAGCTATCTGTATTCGATACTATTCCAGAATCTTCTGTCGTTAATCTCGGGTTCTGTGAATTTTCTGATTGAGAAAAATTTTGAAATGGTTCCGGACTATTTTCCCGACTTATTACATTGTTTTCCACTTCATTATCCATCATACTGTTTTCCTCTGTTGGCGAGTTCGCCATGTTAACAATTTCGTCATTCTCACTATTCATCATTTTTGCCTTTTTCATCGATCGCGTAATCATTTACAAAACATACAAAACTCGTCACTATATGAAAATTACACACAATGACACTTTATCACCAACAATATCAATCACACGAAATGCTTCCTTCAAACACGATTAACGAACAATAGAAGAATGACAATTACCAATCTACACATGCAAAATAGACGACAATTACTAAACTACAAATTACTACTACAATACTACTGTCTACTATTTTTACAATCAGAAGATTCCAAGGGACGATCCGAAGCAGCGGTCGCCACGTGCATGGGGGCTAAATTAAAATTAAATATGAATGCAAATATTTTTAGTAGCTGTATGTCCGATTACGCAAGTCTCGTAAACGGCTGGCCCTGACAACTAATTGTTACGCTATCTGACTGCATAGAATGACAACAAAGAATGTAAGAAAATTTCTGTTAACACAATTAACTAATTAAGTCCCCAGCAACTATAAAACCTACGAAACCAACAAGCACAAGTGTAGCTGTTCTGTATGTGGTAGTATGACTCAACGCACATCTGGCACGGTTCTTCTTCAACAAGACAAGAATTTTTAAATACCAATTATACTGACGTGATAAAAGAAAATTACAAATACTATAATTGTGCAAGAAACCCAGATTACACTCTAATACAAGAACACAAGCCAGATGCTTTGTTGACTGAACCTGTAATGACACATTATTCAGGACACACAAATAAATAGACAACATAATATTTATTACCTTCATATATATTGACGAAAAGCACTCTGACCATTACAATATCTCCATTGGAATAACATCTGCTATCTCTCCCATCACATACACTCCTGGAAATGGAAAAAATAACACATTGACACCGGTGTGTCAGACCCACCATACTTGCTCCGGACACTGCGAGAGGGCTGTACAAGCAATGATCACACGCACGGCACAGCGGACACACCAGGAACCGCGGTGTTGGCCGTCGAATGGCGCTAGCTGCGCAGCATTTGTGCACTGCCGCCGTCAGTGTCAGCCAGTTTGCCGTGGCATACGGAGCTCCATCGCAGTCTTTAACAATGGTAGCATGCCGCGACAGCGTGGACGTGAACCGTATGTGCAGTTGACAGACTTTGAGCGAGGGCGTATAGTGGGCATGCGGGAGGCCGGGTGGACGTACCGCCGAATTGCTCAACACGTGGGGCGTGAGGTCTCCACAGTACATCGATGTTGTCGCCAGTGGTCGGCGGAAGGTGCACGTGCCCGTCGACCTGGGACCGGACCACAGCGACGCACGGATGCACGCCAAGACCGTAGGATCCTACGCAGTGCCGTAGGGGACCGCACCGCCACTTCCCAGCAAATTAGGGACACTGTTGCTCCTGGGGTATCGGCGAGGACCATTCGCAACCGTCTCCATGAAGCTGGGCTACGGTCCCGCACACCGTTAGGCCGTCTTCCGCTCACGCCCCAACATCGTGCAGCCCGCCTCCAGTGGTGTCGCGACAGGCGTGAATGGAGGGACGAATGGAGACGTGTCGTCTTCATCGATGAGAGTCGCTTCTGCCTTGGTGCCAATGATGGTCGTATGCGTGTTTGGCGCCGTGCAGGTGAGCGCCACAATCAGGACTGCATACGACCGAGGCACACAGGGCCAACACCCGGCATCATGGTGTGGGGAGCGATCTCCTACACTGGCCGTACACCACTGGTGATCGTCGAGGGGACACTGAATAGTGCACGGTACATCCAAACCGTCATCGAACCCATCGTTCTACCATTCCTAGACCGGCAAGGGAACTTGCTGTTCCAACAGGACAATGCACGTCCGCATGTATCCCGTGCCACCCAACGTGCTCTAGAAGGTGTAAGTCAACTACCCTGGCCAGCAAGATCTCCGGATCTGTCCCCCATTGAGCATGTTTGGGACTGGATGAAGCGTCGTCTCACGCGGTCTGCACGTCCAGCACGAACGCTGGTCCAACTGAGGCGCCAGGTGGAAATGGCATGGCAAGCCGTTCCACAGGACTACATCCAGCATCTCTACGATCGTCTCCATGGGAGAATAGCAGCCTGCATTGCTGCGAAAGGTGGATATACACTGTACTAGTGCCGACATTGTGCATGCTCTGTTGCCTGTGTGTATGTGCCTGTGGTTCTGTCAGTGTGATCATGTGATGTATCTGACCCCAGGAATGTGTCAATAAAGTTTCCCCTTCCTGGGACAATGAATTCACGGTGTTCTTATTTCAATTTCCAGGAGTGTAGCTGCATAAAACATCGAACAAACACTCACTACTACCCCATCTCATTCCAACTTCAGCTACAAGCAGTGTCCACCACAAGTTCTCGGCAAGAACTGCCTGTCGCTGCGTCTCAATAATCACTGCCAGTGGAGGCGGCGGAACAATACTCTCTGGCGCGATTTCTGGCGCTGTGGCTCGGTGTAGCCACCTTTCAAGTTGATTACAGCATTTGATTACATCCATTAAATAATAAAACTCCAACAAGTTTCAGGACTTTGATATAAATGAAAGTCAATGCAAGTACTCGTAAAGTAGTAGTTCAGAGGTCAAGTTCTACTGTCGGTTCCGTTCTAAAAATTCTAGCCTGCTATGTTTAAATGCAGTAGACGTAAAACGTTTTCTGTAATTAAAGCCAACTTAACTTCAATCATCTAAACATTACGAAGAATGTAAATTAATATACAACAGTGTTACAAAATAATGTGTGTCCGAGAAAGCGGCCATTTAGATGCTGCTATCTGGGCGTAGTCATAGAGCGGATGACGGCAGATACACAAAACACCAATATGTTCCGTTCGGCCTCCCGCTGCGCCCACATACAGTATAAATACGAACTAAGACACACACACTTCGCACCCAGTTATCAGTTGAGCGCGCGATGCCGATGAGTGCGGACAACGGAACGCGCGCGTCCGAGCCAGCCGACTCGGTCGCGCCGGGGCCGACCGCTGGCCGGTCGGTGGGGCCTGCCCCGCCGGCCGTCCCGGCGGCCGCTCCCAGCAGGACGGATACAACGGCGACGACCCCTGCAACGACAACGGATTCTGACAGGCAACATAATGAGGACGGGATCACGACGAGCGATACGCGAATGCAGAGCGGAGGACAACATACGTCAAACCCCTCTGACGAGAGACATCAGCTAACACAGAACGATCGGCGACAACGGGAACTGAGACGTGAAATACAACACCTGATTCTGCAAAGTCAGCAAGTATACGACAACCGCACTAGTACAGTTCCTCCTTCACAGCATGAAGACCAAGTAGACGACGTGGAACAATTGTCTCCACCAGACGACGACGACGACGACGAAATGGAGGGAGTCTCCTCTGAAGAATTTTGGACCATGCAGCCCGCCGACGGAGAGGGCGATTTTACACTAGTTCGCCAAAGAAAACGACTCAACGCTTCTCCTAAGCAGAACAACTCTCGGAAGCGACAACGTCCAGAAGAACTGAAAACTTCCAACCGTTATGCGGCTATTGCGGCGGAAGATACTACAGATGCTCCAGAACGTATGGACCAGACGAGTGATGTCAATCTCGAAGCAGATAAAGAGGGGACAGATGGCTCTGGCCGGAACTTACTACGCAAAGTCCCGCCCGTTACTATTTACCATACCAAGAACTACATGGAACTCAACAAGGCGCTGAAAGCGAATATTGACGGCAGTCTTAAGGTCATCTACCAACGAGACAGGATCAAATATCACTTTGACTCCTATGAAGATCAACGGCGGGCTATCAATTTCTTTGTGTCGAATGACATCCACTTTTTTACACATCAAGCCGCGGAGGACAAGGACCTCAAAGTGGTTGTCAAACGTCTACCTGCCGAAGTTACGGAGGAAGAACTGAAAGACGCACTGATAGAGAAGGGTTTCCCTGTCATCAACGTCCACCAGTTTAAAAATCGAGACGACAAGACGAAGGAATTACGACCTCAAGATGCTTACTGTGTCACGTTGCCAGCCCAAAAGGAAAACTACAAGATTTACGACATCAAATACCTTCTATATACTAAAGTCGTTATTGAAACCTACAACAGACAAGAAGGACCTGTTCAATGTCGCCACTGCCAGCGATTCGAACATACAGCTAATTATTGCAGCTTGCCTGCTCGCTGCGTTCGATGTGTAGGGCAACACCGATCTTCAGCATGTACTCATCCCCGAGGGGCTCCGCCGAAATGTGCTAACTGTGAAAAGGACCATCCTGCCACGTGGCGTGGCTGCCAGAAGTACCAGGAACTTCTCAGGAAATACACACAGCGGTCTTCCCCGCAGCCCTATCAACGGAGGACTCGTGTAATACAGAACTCCAACTTGACGCCACACCCTCCGCCCCAGCGTCAGCCAACGCCACAAGAACAGCCGGCAGAGACACGGCAGCCAGTAACACAGCCTCCTCCTGAAGCACTTCCACCTCGACAGCACCGCCAGCATTATTCATACGCCCACGCAGCATCCCCACGCCGACCGGAACCGGAAACCTACGTCTCACCAGCTCATTTGATGCAATCTCTAGCTCCAGCGCTCTCTGATGTCGCGAAACTTCTCACCGCCGTGCAGCAACAACTAGTGAGGATACTTTCTTTCATCGAAAGTGTATTGAAGGCCTTTGGAACACCTTAAGATGGATCGCCCTGGGACCACGAGAAACCTGAAAATATGTATATGGAACGCCAACGGAATGAAACACAAGAAAACAGAATTCACTGAATTTTTACAACGTCACAAAATCGACATCGCACTTGTATCGGAGACGCACCTTCGTCCAACAACTGAGCTCAGATTTCGTAACATGTACGTCTATAGAACGGACAGACAAGGCCAACGAGGAGGAGGGACCGCAGTTCTGCTTAAAAGGGAACTGCGGCACCATAATGAAACACTACCACACCTCCAACATCTGGAGGCAACAGCAGTAACGGTTCGATCGGCGGCAGGCAACATCACTTTCATTGCGGCGTACAACAGCCCCGGAAAAAACCTGGAGCCAGACGACCTACGGAGTATCTTCACCAATTTTGACAAAATCTTCCTAGGAGGTGACCTTAATAGCAAGCACGTCGCGTGGAATTCCCGGCGTACGAACCCTCGTGGACGAACTTTGATTGCCATGGAAGAAGAACTGGGCATCACAGTCCATGGCCCACGAGAGCCCACACGGATTCCTTACGTCGATCGGCAAGAAGCAGACGTCCTAGATATTGCTGTCATCAAAAATATTGAGACGAACCACCAGCTCCGCACCGTCGACGATCTTTCGTCTGACCACCGACCTGTTATCAGTATAGTGGAAAACGCAACGGCCAACCTTCCACCCCCAACCTCACAAACTCTGAACTGGGGTCAATTTCGGACATATCTTGACAACAATATCTGCCCGACGCAGGACGTTTCAACACCGGAAGCCATCGACATCGCGGTACAAACTTTGACGCAGAAGATAAAGGTAGCCAAACGGAGGGCAACTACTCACACGGTCTACCCTGTAGTAGCTTTCGACGAGTTTCCGCCTCTCCTCCAAGAACTGAAGACACAGAGAAACAGGAGCAGGCGACGTTGGCTCCGTTATAGAAACCCGATCGATCGACGGGAAACACACATCTTAACACGAGAACTGCACAGGAGAGTGGCCGAGTGGCGACAGCAGGTCTGGGAAGATAAGATGGATGAATTCTTACTTCGAACCAAGAACGAATGGCAGGTAGTCAAGAACATACGACACCAGCGGCCACCTAAACGAGCCATCAGAGGACCAGATGGCCTCCTCTATGACGAACTCGCCCAGGCAGAGCTGTATGCTACGACTTACCAAGAACAGATGTCTACACCAGCGACCCCCGTGAACGACGTCCGCCTGCAAGAACAGGAAGCCGTCGTTACAGCAGCATGGACTGCTCTTCGTGCTGCGTCTGTGCAGAGCCGCCCACAACTCACCACACCAGCAGAGATCCGTAAAATTATCCGGAAGACTCGGAATAATGCGCCGGGCAACGACTCCATAAGCAACACCGATTTGAAACAGTTGCCCAGGAAGCCAACTGTGCTCCTTACCCGAATTCTCAGCAGCTGCCTTCTGCAAGGATATTTTCCTACGTCATGGAAGACGGCTCGAGTAGTTCCAATACCCAAGCCAGGTAAAGACGCAGCAGAACCCAACAGTTACCGGCCCATTAGCCTCTTGCCGACCCTTGGCAAGGTGCTCGAGAGAGTGCTGTTGCAGAGGCTCCATGACACGCTTACAGCGCATGATGTTATACGACCCGAACAATTCGGTTTCAAGGACAAGTTATCTGCCGAACTTCAACTTCTACGGATCACCGAACGGATACAAGAAGGATACAACAAGCAGCACTTCACGATTGGTGTCTTCCTTGACATCGAAAAAGCTTACGATAAGGTGTGGCGGCCCAACCTTATCGTCAAACTGCATCGCACTACCCCTATTGCGGATTGTTACATTAGACTCATAGACAGCTTTCTGCAGGACAGAAAACTGTATGTCCGAGTCGACGATAAAAACTCCGAAATGAAACTGATCTCCGCAGGGCTCTGTCATTTCGCCTCTACTTTTCAACTTATATATAAATGACATCCCAACAGTCCCCCTTGTTACGGCGAGTTTTTATGCGGACGATACGGCCTTTCTGACAACTGGACGACACTTGGACCAGCTAATCGCTAGGATGCAACGGCAACTTGCTGTAATGGAACGCTGGACGCTGCAAAATAAGATAACGATCAACCCGACGAAGACGGCAGCAGTTCTGTTCACACGGAGGAAACCAGTTCTGAACGACAGACTCCAAATAGCTGACCAATTTATTCCATGGTCACCGGGAGTGAAGTATCTCGGTGTCTACCTTGACAAAAAATTACTCTTTACGCAGCATATTGACGACAAGAAGACGGCAGCCCAGAAGATGGCCAGGTCGTTGATTCCGTTCCTGAAGAGTAAGGATCTCAACCCTAAGACTAAACTCCAATTGTATAAGGCAACGGTGGAACCCACAATGTTGTATGGCTCCACCTCGTGGGGAACTACGTGCGTCTTCAACTACAACAACTCCAAGCGCTGCAAAACATTTGCTATCGCTGGATCACAGGAGCTCCATGGTGGACAAGAAACGTCGACATCCGCACCGCACTCCACGAGACCACTATACAAGAGAAGGTCCATGACAAGGCTCTACGAGTTTTTGACAAGATCGATGCCCTTAGGGACGAAGTTCGACAATTACAATCGGTAGGAACGGTAAACCCTGCAAGATGGCACAAGTATCGCGTACCGAAGTCAATAACGTTTCACCCCCCATAGGCAATCTGTCATAACACGAGGAAGCAGTCACACATAACAGCCTTGACACATTTCACCCTCCACAGGAGATAGACATCACCAAAGACAGCAGGCTAAAGGACCCATTGCGTGCCCAAGCCTAACTGAATGTGTAATAAATAAAGTGTTTTCCTTTTATCCTTACATCCCATCCTAGAAGAATAAGTCATCAAGGATGATCTCTTCAGTCCACACTACACACACATAAAAAAAAAAACAGTTATCAGTAGGTTCGCGTTAGTCAAACGCCGGCTTATTCGCTGCAAAAAATGGTTCAAATGGCTCTGAGCACTATGGGACTCAACTGCTGAGGTCATTAGTCCCCTAGAACTTAGAACTAGTTAAACCTAAGGACATCACAAACATCCATGCCCGAGGCAGGATTCGAACCTGCGACCGGAGCGGTCTTGCGGTTCCAGACTGCAGCGCCTTTAACCGCACGGCCACTTCGGCCGGCTATTCGCTGCATCAAATGACGTCACAACCAGTCTGTTGCTACAACACATTTTGGCACAAATAGGAAGTGAACTCGCGAGGACTGTACACCGTCCTGGATCGCTTAGATTTGACGGAAGTAACTGTTTGTTTGCCGTACGTAATGTTAACGAAACAGCGTGGCAAGTGGTGAGATTATTTTCCACTTTTGTGGCGAGTTATTAACTTTGCTGATTAGAAGTCCGAGCGAAAGACCATTTAATTGGAACTCTCCATTGAGAGCTAATATGCTGTGTATGAAAGGATATTAATATTATTGTCATCAGGAATATTTCTTTGTTTGTGGGTGTGAACTTTTACAGAGTATATCAACCAATTAAAACGCAAAACTTTTATTTATAATCACGGTTCCTGATCCCGCTGAGTAAATAGAGAGTAGAAACATTTCTTTCAGTGAGCACAAGAAGAATGTGGACTTAAAATTATGGTCAGTATGTTCTCCATCCCTTTCTGGCTGACTGCAAAAATAGCAGGCTCTTGTGAACGACGGCGAATATTTTCATATTCTTATATGTAACCCGCCGCGCAGCGTGTGACTGGAATGAAGGTGATAAAAGCCTTTCTTTACGTCAGGGTAATGTGTGACACCTGGTGTCTCACCCCATGACTAACAACACAAATAGGATAATCTTGAGAATACAGGTTTCTCTTACACCAACACTTTCGTTTTGATTCGCGTGACACTGACTTCCACCCACCTGGTAACAACTACTGCAGCACATGCTTCCCCAAGCCCGAATTTTATTTATTAATTTTTTGCACAAATTACAGTCTTACAATGAAGTACGTAACTTTTCTGTCCACTGGCATATATACTTTATGTTAAATCTCTGCAAGAACTCGCAGCAGTAACACCATACTAAACTGACTGTGAGATCCTGCAGAGCAGTAACTTGGAACACTCCTTGTTTTCACTTGCGTTTCTCAAAAATTGCGGTAACGTTCTTTTTCATGTAGTGCTTTGAAGCGCTGTTCTACAATAAATATGATTTCATACGGTCAACTCCGGTGTCCTTATAACGACGCAGTAGTTGGTTACTCTGACGGGTAGAGATGTTTTTCTTATTGTTCTACCACGTTACAGTCTCGGCAGCAGTTACTGCAATTGGCAGTATGTCTGCAAATGATATTTTACCGTTTAACATTCGGCGTTTATTTGTACGTTCTTTTACGATAAATTCCATACGTCGTAGTGATACAGATTCGCGGCTGGCGCCGCTCAGCGGTCAGAAGGGAAGTTATTTCGGTGTCAGACGGTAGTCCCAAATCGATACAGTACCACGGTTTGCGTCTGGCTCTATGTGCGGCGCCGCTCAACAGCGAGAATGGGAATTAGTTTCGTATCAGACCGCACTCATCGCAGCCCCAAATTGTAAGGACGGTTTTGGGGACATAGCTAATCAATGCACAATTCTTTCTTATTTATACACTGAGTTGTGCTTCTGACATTACATTTCACTGACAAGAACTTGCTTGTAAACAACGTAGTAACAACGCATGCACGGTACTGAGCACGTGCCTAGTAGCGAAATTTTTGTTTGCTACAATTTACACAGTTTATGAATTGTTTTATGGAAAAAATTATGTTGTTAAAGACGCGACATATCATAACGCTTTACTTATCTCTCTCTCTAGCTGGTACCAACCGTAATCCATTTCAAGTAGGCCTTTTTCTTTCAGCTACTACATGGAAATAGAAATAGTATTCAAAACACTTGTTCTGTCGAATACAACTACTTATCTCGTTTTCTTGGCGCTTCAAAATAATGATGCTCGCTGTGTTTCTTACAGTTTTCAGTGCGTTGAAGTCATTTAGTAAATTTCGTACGTTAGTTTTCACCTGACGTTTCTTAATGTTTCTAGTGAAATATTTCAGTATGATTCTCATTTACTGTTTCAACTTCGTTGAGTGTTCCAGGGGCGACTTGAATTTTAGGTTTTAGCTAATAAATTTTGTGAAGTTTTGTTGGTATCGGTACTGGTATTGCTTGTGGTTTAGTAGTATCAATAAAAGTTGTTGCTTTTTTAGTAGAGAGAGAATTTAGAGTCCGCTTTTGCTAGTTCTATAAATAGTTCTGCTGGTGTAACTGAACTCAGGTAACGTAGACGTTTAGGTTTTTTTTCAGTAACTGTAAAATTTTACCATAAGTGAGAATGTGAGCTCTGTCATAGGTTTGAATAGTGGGTTACGGTGTGGGATTTGTTCAAAGTATTTTCATTGGGGGAATACAGTAGGAAAGCCAGTGGGCATTCTAGCGAGATCCTCACTTGGGAATGCAGAATCTGTAATAGAAATAAGTTGATAGAGAAGCAGGAGCGTAAGATCTGTGCCCTTCAGGTGCAGTTAACAATACGCAAAGGAGGAACTAGATAGGTGGAGGAGGGTAAAGGGTGCTGGGGAATGGAAACTGGCAGTTAGCAAGGAGGCAGCTAGGAGGAGGAGGTATTCAGACAGATGTACTTAGCGTATAAGCAATAGATCTGACCAACTGTCAGAGTTGAGTGGAGAGAAACTTCTTGTAGCTGCAGGTGTAGGAAACATGCAGCAGTCCTCAGCAGTTAGGAGGCCTAAGTCAACTGCAAAGTCTAGCAGAAAGAAGAACGTTCTGCTGCTAGGTAGTTCACATGGTAGAGGTGTGGGTCACCAGTTGCAGGAAGTATTGGTGGGTGAGTACCAGGTCACCAGCATTGTGAAGCTTAGTGCAGGGTTGGTTCAGGTGGCTGACAGCATTGGGGAGTTATGTAGGAATTTTACGAAGGAGCATCAGGTAGTGATAGTGGGTGGAGCAGGGAACAGTCTCGATAGGGCCGGGGAATATGATGTAGGTGGTGACCTGGTAAAGATAGCTACACAACTGGTGGCACTAATGTGCATTTCGTGCAGCTGTTTCAGCGTCATGATCGGCCTCATCTTAACGCGGCTTTAGGCATGTTAACATGGGACTGGAGAAGGCACTGATGGCAGAGGGCATGGGTCACACTAGTGGTGCCAGCTGAGTCTATCAGTAGATCGGGTTCTGGGCATGGCCTGCACCTCAGTAGGTATGGTAGGGAGGGGGGGGGGGGGCTGGCAAAGCTTATAGGCGACAGTGTAGTGGTTGGAGGTGGGATAACTCATGGAAAAGTTCCCATAGTAGTTGGTGTTAGAGCAGCACCTTTTTTAGATTGAAGTCAGCTGATAGGTATAACTGCTTAAAGGCCTCTAATTAAGGAATCACCTTCAGAGGACGTCATGTTTCCAAGTAGAGATGGAATTAGCATATTTCATCAAAATATAAGAGGTATTAGAGATAAAGTTAGTGGACTATTTATAGATATTGACTCTGAAATTATTGGTATATCGGAGCACCACTTAAATAATATGACAATTCAGAGGCGCCGGCCGCTGTGGCCGAGCGGTTCTAGGCGTTTCAGTCCGGAACCGAGCTGCTGCTGCGGTCGCAGGTTCGAATCCTACCTTGGGCATGGATGTGTGTGATGTCATAAGGTTAGTTAGGTTTAAGTAGTTCTAAGTCTAGGGGACTGATGACCTCAGATGTTAAGTCCCATAGTGCTTGGAGCCATTTGAATTTGAAAGGCTTCGTATACCAGGATGTAGATTAGCTGGCTGTTTTTCAAGGAGTTCCTCGCGGAGTGAGAGAGTGGCCATGTACGTAAGAAACGGTATTCCGTTTGAGTCCATAGGCGTATAACGGCACTGCACTGAACAGATATTTGAATGTTGTGCAGGGGCAGTTAACTTTAGTGAAACTAAACTTCTTATTGTTCTTGTTTACAAGCGCCCTAACTCTGACTTCAAAGAATTTCTGCTCAAGCTAGAGGCGGTTTTTGATTCACTTTATAGGAAGTACCAGAAATGAGTTATATGTGGTGACTTCAGTATTAATTTTGTATATGATTGTGCAAGAAAAAGGATGCTGGTAGATCTCCTAAATTCATACGATCTGATTCAGACTTTGTTTTCTCCAACTAGGGTGCAGGGGAACAGTAGCACAGCCATAGACAATATTTTTATTCATTCTTCATTACTATATGGGCATTCTTTTAGTAGAAGGGTGAATGGCCTTTCAGAACATGATGCACAAATTTTAACACTAAAAGGCTTTTGTACGCAAACAAATGCCACATTTAATTACAAACTATGTATGTAAGCTAATCCAATGGCGATAGAGTGTTTTTTAAACTTCAAGTAACATGAGTTATGTGTTCACAGTGCTGATAACATAGATTACAAATATAATGCTTTCCTTAACACGTTTCTCATGCTCTTTGAGAGTTGCTTTCCATTAGAACGTTCTAAACGAGGTACTAGCAGCAAAAGACAGCCTGGGTGTCTGACTAGTGGGATAAGGATATGATGTAGAACAAAGAAGAATTATATCAAAATATTAGGAGTAGTAGCAATCAAGCTACATTAGCCCATCACAAACAGTATTGTAAGGTGCTTAAAATGTTATTAGGAAGGCAAAGAGTATGTGGTACGCAAATAGAATAGCTAATTCACAGGATAAAATTAAAAACATGTGGTCAGTTGTTACGGAAGTGTCCGATCAGCAGCACAAGGTCGACGATATAAAATCAGTTCGTAGTAAAAATATTTCTGTTTGTCATACATCAGAAATACGTACAGTATTTAACAATCATTTTCTGAGCATTACTGGTGAATTAAATAAAAAATTTTCTACAAGGAATCGTATAACTCTCTTGGCAAATGCCTTTCCGAGATTGATGTCTGTGATATAGACAAGGGGGAGATTGAGTAAATAATTAAACCACTGAAGACCGAGGACTCTCATGGATATGATGGAGTGCCTAGCAGAATATTAAAGTAATGTGCTGCACATGTTAGCCCCATATTTAGCCATATTTGTAATTTGCCCTTTAGGAATGGCCAATTTCCTGAACGATTAAAGTACTCAGTAGTAAAGCCACTTTATAAAAAGGGAGAAAAGATAAGGTAGACAGTTTCAGACCTATTTGTATGCCATCAGTGTTTGCTAAAGTTATTGAAAAGACTGTGTATGTAAGGATAATTGATCATTTTATATCACACGATTTGGTATCAAATGTACAGTTTGGCTTTAGAACTCGTTTAACAAACAAAAATGCTATATTCTGTTTTCTTTGTGAGTTACTGGATGGGTTAAACAAAAGGTTTCGAACGCTAGGCATATCTTTGGATTTAACTAAGGTGTTTGATGACATTGATCAAAAAATATTGCTCCAAAAGTTGGGCCATTACGGAATACAGGGAGTTGCTCACAATTGGTTCACCTCTTACTTTAACAACAGACAGCAAAAAGGACATTTTTCACAATGTTGAGAATCGCTGTGATGTGAGGTATGTATGCCCTCTAGTATTACGGATAATTCAAAAATATTTCTGTTCGCTAGCTTAGTAGTAAAGGATGTTGTGTGCAAATTGGCTCAAGTAATGCTGTTCATGACATAAGTTCATGGCTTGTAGAAAATAAACTAACGCTAAACCACAGCAAGAGTCAGTTTTTACAGTTCCTAACACACAATCAACAAAACCCGACGTTTTAATTTCACGGAATGGGCATATTACTGAAACTGAGCAGTTCACATTTCTAGGCGTTCAGATAGATAGTAAACTGTCGTGGAAAGCCCCCGTTCAGGATCTTGTTCAAAGACTCAATGCTGCCATTTTTACTATTCGAATGGTATCTGAAGTAAGTGATAGTTCGATACGAAAATTAGTCTACTTTGCGTATTTTCATTCGCTTATGTCGTATGGTATTATACCTTGTGCACAAAGATGTGCAGTATACTCCTACATTCATTTTCAATAAGCTACCACAAGAATTCAAAAATCTTAACAGTAACCCACGCGCTTTCAAATTTAAACTACAAAGTTTTCTCATGGGTCACTCGTTCTACTCTGTTGAGGAGTTGTTTGAAAATTTAAGCTGATTCTTATGTTATGTTGTTGACTGCGTTTGCTAAACTTATGGCTTGACTTTTTTGGGTTCATAAACATTTTATTTTTGTCTGTTATTTCTTTTATGTTGTCATTTCATGCATTGACACATTCCATGACCTTGGAGATTTTCTCGTCAATTTAGTCCTACGGAAGTTGACGTGTAAATAACTAAATAAAAACAGAGCAAGTAAGAAAATATTGTGTACCTTATTCCCATAATGGTCTCAAGCTGGTAACTGGGCAATTCCTTTGACAAATAAGAAATATTATGCAAATTTTATGAATCAAAGGAGCACTTTTTCTAAGTCTGTTACGAGTACGAACATTTATTTGTTCATCTGCATCTATACTCTTCAAACCACTAGGAGATGCATGGCAGAAGATGCGTCCCATTGTACCAGTTATTAGGTTTCTTCCTCTTCCATTCACTTAAGGAGCTTGGGAAGAATGATTTTTTTAATACCTATGTGCGTGCAGTAATTATTCTAATCTTATCCTCACGATTCCTGTGTGAGCGATACGTAGGGTGTTGCAGTATATCCCTACAGTTAAGATCTAAAACAGGTTCTTGCAACCTAATCAGTAGACTTTTTCGGGATAGTTTACGTCTGTCTTTAAGAGTCTGCCATTTCAGTTCCTTCAGTATCTCTGTGACTCTCTCCCATGGATTAACATGTGACCATTCATGATGCCCTTCTCTATCTACGTTCAATATTCCCTGTTAGTCCTATCTGGTACAGGTCCCACACACCTGAGCAATATTCTAATATGGTTCGCATGAGTGATATTTAAGCCATCTCTCTTGCAGACTGATTGCACTTCTTCAGTATTCTACCAATAGAACCGAAGTCCAGCGCCTGCTTTACCCACAACTGGATCTATGTGATCATTCCATTTCATATCCCTACGAAGTGCTACACCCAGATCCCAACAGTGACTCATTGATGTTATAATCATAGGATACTACGTTTTTTCGTTTTGTGAAGTGAGAAATTTTACATTTCTGAATATTTAGAGCAATTCTGCACCATCTTGAAATCGTATCAAGATCTGACTGAATATTTATGCAGCTTCTCTCAGATATTATTTCATTAGAGATAACTGCTCATCTACAGAAAGTCTGAGGCTACTGTTAAAACACACATCAAAAAATTGTTTTGCATCACCCCAGCTCCCAGAACTCCTGAAGATAGATGTTGACTGTGGATATTGTATCACAGACACAGTCCCTTTGACTGTCCAGAGATATCACTAAACCCGCCCAGAGATGAAAACAACCATGCATGAGCTGCGCCTATTAGACGGAGGGGGTTCGACAGCCGATCAGTTCCAGTCATTCCACCAGGAAGGAGGTACACGGCTTGTGTTGTCTGTAGTTCAACCATGCCTAGACGGTCAATACCGCGTTTCGATCGCGTCCACATTGTTACTTTGTGCCAGGAAGAGCTCTCAACAAGGGGAGTGTCCAGGCGTCTCGGAGTGAACCAAAGTGATGTTTGGACACGGAGGAGATAGAGAGAGACAGGAACTGTCGATGACATCCTCACTCAGGCCGCCCAAGGGCTACTACTGCAGTGGATGACCGTTACCTACGGATTATGGCTCGGAGGAACCCTGACAGCAACGTCACCATGTTGAATAATGGTTTTTGTGCTGCCACAGGACGTCGTGTTACGGCTCAAACTGTACGCAATAGGCTGCATGATGCGCAACTTAACTCCAGACATCCATGGCGAGGTCCATCTTTGCAACCACGACATCATACAGCGCGGTACAGATGGGCCCAACAACATGCCGAATGGACTGCTCAGGATTGACATTACTTTCTCTCCACCGATGAGTGTCGCGTATGCCTTCAACCAGACAATAGTCGGAGACGAGTTTGGGGGCAACCCGGTCAGGCTGAACGCCTTAGACACACTGTCCAGTGTGTGCAGCAAGTTGGAGGTTCCCTGCTGTTTTGGGGTGGCATTATGTGGGGCCGACGTACGCCACTGGTGGTCATGGAAGACGCCCTAACGGCTGTACGATTCGTGAATGCCATCCTCCGACCGATAGTGCGACTATATCGGCAGCATATTGGCGAAGCATTCGTCTTCATGGACGACAATTACCCTCATCGTGCATATCTTGCGAACGACTTCCTTCTCGACTAGAGTGGCCAGCATGTTCTCCAGGCGTGTATCCTATCAAAAATGCCATCAATAGATTGAAAAGGGCTGTTTATGTGCGCCGTGACCCACCAACCACTCTGAGGGATCTATGCCGAATCCCCATTGAGAAGTGGGACAATCAGGACCAACAGTGCCTTGATGAAGTTGTGGATAGCAGGCCACGATGAATACAGGTTTGCATCAATGCACGTGGACTTGCTATTGAGTATTAGAGGTACCAGTGTGTACACCAATCTGGGCCACCACCTCTGAAGGCTTCGCTGTGTGGTGGTACAACAAACAACGTGTGGTTTTCACGAGCAATAATAAGGGCGGAAATGATGTTTATGGTGATCTCTCTTCCAATTTTCTGTACATGTTCCGGAACTCTCGGAACCGAGGTGATGGAAACATTTTTTGATGTGTATATTATCAGGGAGGTCATTAACATACAACGTGAACGGAAAGGGTCCCAACACGCATCCATGGGGCATACCCGAAGTTACTTCTAAATCTGATGATGACTGTCCATCCAAGATAACATGCTGTGTCTTCCCTATCAAAAAGTTCTCAATCAAGTCACATATTTGTCTTGATACCTCATACAAGTGTACTTTTGACAATAAGCGTAGGTTCGGTACTGAGTCAAATGGTTTTCAGAAATCAAAAAGTACAGCACCTACCCGACTGCCTTGATCCAAAGCTTTCAGTATGTCATGTGAGAAAAGTGCGAGTTGAGTTTCACATGATCGATGTTTTCGGAAACCATGCTGGAGGCCATTCTGTTCGAGATACCTCATTATGTTTGAGCTCAGAATATGTTCTAAGGTTCTACAACAAATTGATGTCAAGGATATTATTGGAAGGTTATTTTGTGAATAACTTCTACTACCCTTCTTGTAGATGTTTGTGACCTGTGCCTTTTTTCTACGAATGGGCACGGTTTGTTGTTCGAGATAGATTATAGTAAGAAGAGAGGCTCACTCAGCCTCAAATTTAGTATAAAATCTGACTGGGATTCCATCAGGGCCTGGAGCTATGTTCAGTTGTAACGGTTTCAGCTGTTTCTCAACACCACTGATACTAATACTTATTTCATTTATATTTTCAGTTGTACGAGTATTGAATTAGGACAGTTCTCCTGGATTTTCCTTTGTAAAGGAGCATTTGAAAACGGAGTTCAGCGTTTTAGCTTTTGCTTTGCTACCCTCAATTTCAGTTCCTGTCTCATTTGCTACGGAATGGACACTAACTTTGGTGCCACTGGCAACCTTTACATATGATCAGAATTTCTTTGGATTTTGTAAAATGTTGTTTGACAACATTCTGCTATGGTAGTCACTCAAGGCATCATGCATTGCTTTCTTGACAGCCGAACGTGTTTCATTCAGCATCTGTCTTTAACCATACACTTTGTCTTACACTAATTATGCAGCAATCGCTGTTTCTTTACAGTGATCGTTTACCATGACGGTTTCCTCCCATTATGAACTGTTCTACTGGGTATATATCTATTCAGTGCGTGGTCAACTATTCTTTTAAACTTGAGCCCAAGTTCCTCTACATGCTCCTGATCTGTGCTGAAAGTTTTAAGTTCGTCACTGAGGTATAGCATTACCAATTTTTGTTCAGTTAACTGAACAGTTATATCTTTCTGTTTGTTTTAGTCGTTCTTTGTAATTTGGTAATCATTGTTGCCACAACATCGTCACTGATACCAGTTTCTATGTGAACATCTTCAAAGAGGTCAGGTCTATTTTTTGCTATTAGATCCAATGTATTTCCTTCATGAGTAGGGTTCTGAACTATCCGTTCTAGGTAGTTTTCAGAGAAGGCATTTAGTAAAGTTTCAGAGCATGTCTTATCACGCCCACCAGTAAAAGAAACTGTAATTTTCCCAATTAATTGATGGATGTTTCAAGTCTCGTCCGATGATTACAGTATTTTTTGGGAAACATAGGTACGAGTGAACTGAGGTTCTTTAAAAGTTTTCGGTTACATCAGATGAGTCTGGTGGGCAACAGAAAGATCCAGTTACCATTTCATGCCCACCCCTGATATTGAGTCCTACCCAAACAATCTCACAGGCAGCTTCAATTTTTATCTCGGTGGATTTGAGTTTTTTGACTACTGCGACTAATATACCACCTCTGTATCCGATTTGCCTATCCGTTCGATATACACTTCAATATTCCCCAAAAATCTCACTTGTAAATTTCAGGTCTCAATCAGCTTTCTGTACCTAGTACTGTGTGAGCTTCACTGCTTTTTATGAGGGCTTTAAATTCTGGCACTTTGTTGCGAATGCTTCGGTAGTTTACCATTAGGATTTTAATACTCCCACACGTGGGAGGCGTTTCTTTCGAACTTACGCTGATACATCTGGGTTTCCTACAGCTATCGTTATCTGAACTGGACGGAGAGTCGCCTAATCTAAAAGACACTTGTGTGCACCTCATACACAATCAGCTACCTGAATCGCAGCCTCTGATGCGTAGTGCACATCTGACCTATTTAGGTGTACCCTACAGTTCTCCACCCTATTGCGCCAGTCCAGGAAGTCGCAGTGTAGCTTTTGGCGACATTCCGAGCCTCCGTCCATCGTTGAGCTTATGTTCCGCAACCGGTATGCCGCGACATACTGGTATGGCGCCACAAAGCAAAGGGTGTGACACGACTATTTGACTATAATATGTTATTGTAAGAAATTTAAGGATTTCTAAATCAGATGTACCACGAATTTGTATGTTTCTAACGAATCTAAATGTAATTTATTTCCTCAAAGTGTAAGTAAGAATATGCTTGTTTATTCTTTAATTATTTAATGTATGCTGATAACTGACATTTTCATATAAATTAATTAATTTATTTATTTAGTCACTACTGTTATTACACCTTGCTTACCTGACGTTAGTAGTATTCTCGCCTGTACCAATGCACCGGCTATGCCCACAGGGCGGGAGTACCTTGTAACACATCATCTGTGTACAGCTGGCTGTACGTGCTTTTTCTCAAAAATTACGGGATTAGCAAGAATGTCCCTCTCTTATTACTTTTATTGCTTTGTTGTGATATTTGTTTCAATTTGCAACCGCTTCTTAAACTTTATTGCTCTTTTCATTCGCCGCCAGAGGAACTGCACAGTGCCAGACAAAAATGCAGTATACCAATTGTTATTCCATCCTTGACTTTCCATTTTTTGATTATTTCAGTTCAGTTTTATCATAGCTGTGCTCGGAAGTAGTGAAACCGTAGAGCCCGAAAAAAAATGAAGCAGAAAGTAATTCAGAGGGAATGTAGTGATGTTTAAATGATTACCTGTTTATGTTATGAACTTTATAGGTGTGATGACAAAACGTGCCCAAATCCCAACTGTGTTGTGTGTGGTGAAAAACTCAGTACTACCGCTATAGTTCCCAATAAATTGAAATGACAATTGTCAAGAAAACATTCCTCCTGTTGGGTGAAGATGTGAAATATTTTTGTCGCTATTGGAACAAAATAAATAAACTGAAGCTCATGACTAAGTCGATGCGTTTTACCCAGAAAGTACCAATAAGATAGCCGAACTTATCATAAAGACCAAAAACTCACACACAATAGCAGAAATGTTGTTAAGGCCGCTTGTAAAGAAATAGTAAAAATAGACTTGGTTCAGAAGCTGCTACAGAAATTGCAAAACTCCTCTGTCTGCATACACAGTCATCCGCCGAGTTAGTGACATCGAAGACATTTTAAAGGAGAAAATCAAGAGTAGTCGTAAGTTCAATGCGCCCACGGACAGTGGCGGTCATACACAATTTCTTACTTACATAGGTTAGGTTGATGGGGACGAAATTGCCAGCAATTTTTTAAAATTTTTATTTTATTTTATGCAAAGAATTACACTAACGAGCAACTGGTGAAGAAATATTCCTGTGTTTAATGAATATTTGGTAAATAATGAATAAACTTGGGAGGACTGCGTTACCATTTGTACACACGGTAAGGCCGAAGTAAGAGCGAAAATAATCTGTGGGTGAGATACGCGAAGTAAATCCTAACTTACGAACCGACCATTGTCTGATTTACCGCGAAGCCATTGTTGCTAATTCTTCGCCACTGGTAGACGAAGTGGTAAAAGTCATGAACTTAATCAAATCGCGGCCGCCAAATATGCGACTATTCAGTGTTTTGTGTCAAGAAATGGGATCACAGTACACTACACGTCTGTTACACCCAGAAGCGCGCTGGTTATCTCAGTGCAAACTGTCAACGCGAATATTTGAACATTGTGATTAGGTACTTGAATTTTAGACTATTAAGGGGTATGAGTATGCGGATTCATCTGCAGATGCTGAATGCGTATATAAGATGGCGTATCTTTCCGATGTTTTCGTACATGAACAAAAGAGGAAAATGGAAGATAAAAACGAAAATATTCTGACTGGTACTGATAATATTCAGGACTTAAGTTACGTTTGTGGAAATGGACGAGTGAAATAGATTGTGTGAGATGTTCTAAACTGTATGATCTCTTATTGAAGATAATAAGTGTTGATGGGATTAATTGAAGAACATTTAGCACTCTTGCAGTAGAACTGCAAAAAATGTTTTGGAGATAGTGTAGACGATTTTGACTAGGGTCGTGATCCGTTCATGAATTAAGCATCTTCCGGATAATTTGGTTTAGGCGTATATGAGGAACTGCGAGATTTGACAACAGGCAGAACACAGAAATCAAAATTTTTCTTTGACTTTGGATACGTTTTTGTTGTTAATAAGCAGTGACTAACCAGATATTACCATTTTCAACTAGGTATTTTTATGGACTAGGCTTCTCGTGTAGACCGAAATTAAATAGAGAGAGAAGAGAGAGAGAGAGAGAGAGAGAGAGAGAGACTCCTCCGCAGCTAATCTTTATGGCCGTGGATGCGGACGAGGGAAATTAACAGCTACCAAAAGGAACTTCGGGCGCTAATGACCACAGCAGTTTTGCGCCCCCCCCCCCCCCCCAAAAAAAAGGAACTTGGCTTATGATATTTCACAGCCATCTTGTTCTGGAACCCAAACCCAAACTCGTAGTAGAGGGTGTGGTGCAACTGGTTGTGGAAGACACGTTAGTAAGAATAGTCAACAGTTAAAGAAAACTTTGATTAAGCAAGAAGAAATGGACAGTGATGTCTCAGATTGTGTTGACGATGATGTCATGGGGCTCTCAACTGGTTCTGGTGATTCTCCATGTGACCTTCTGGTTGGTGAACTCCAGCCAGATAAAGACGATGCTCTTTGCCTATTCTGTGACAGGAAGTTTTCAAATGACGTTCGTGGCGAATTATGGGTGCAATGTGCTCTTTATGGGCTCACAATGAATGTGTGGGGGCGGAGAAAGAGGACTATGTTTGTGACCCCTGTCGCTAGTACTGTGCTAATTTGTACTTTTATGGTTTTATATTTCATGATAAATACGTATTTTAATTAAAAAGCAATTCTTCGTTATTCTTGCAGCAAAAAATCCTTAAAATATACTGGGGGTCGATATTACAAACACCATGGGGGCCATATTAACTGCAAATCTTGTTCGCAGTCAAATTTACCAGCTTTACAAACAAAATAATAACAATTATATTCTGACATTTTAAGGAATTTAAACAATATAATGTCTTAGTTACCTGTCAGTAGAGTATAACTATATTAATTAAGGTACTGTCATTGTGTTAGTGTACAATATTTTATTGAAAAACAAACTGGGGCTCCATATTACCACCACTTCCTCTACATTGTTAATAAATGCATGAGTCTATTCCTGCTTTATAATAATAATTGATTACATAACAGTGCAATAATTCGTTATTATATTACGATTATCACGATTTTGAGGGGACAGACTTTTTGATGTGCTGTGTTGAGTCTTGGGATACCTTAAATAAGAGGAATTATCGAAAGAAATGCGTTAGTTTCTATAATTTTAGAACGGCACTGTTCAGAAACTAAAGCAGGTGTGAAAATAAACTTAGGCACTCTCAGTTTAAATTAATGTAGGAGTGAATAAAAAAAACTAATGGAATATCCGATAACATTGTCTAGGGAACTTCGTTCATCTAAAATTAAACGACGCAAAATTCCTAATTAAATTAAACAACGAGTAGCCTGAAATTACTCCATATGGAACTGCGCCACCTTGTTCAGAGTCTGTCCAATATAATGTACCATACGTTACGTCTATTAATTTTCGAAAAACACCTGCCTCTGTCGTCATAGCACTGTGACAAACGGCACTCGATTGTCAACGAGTCTGTCTCTATGCTAGCAGTATCTCGCAGCTAAGGCGTCTACATAGCGCTTAGTCATTTGCACTATTTATAATTTCTGTAGCTCCTTAATCCTAGAACGCTAATTGGGGGAGTGGGGTGGAGGAGGAGGGGTATGTTACAATGTTACTAAACTACTCTGAGGGAAGAAATGGGCAGACACAAAACCATTCGCAAACTTGAAATCCAAGACGGGGTGCTGCGAAAGATGTACTGAATATGACTTGGCAAAACATTAAAGAAGGCCTGCAAAGTCTGAACTATGCCATGCTTTTAGAAGGGCTACATACTTTAAATTATGAATATGACAAACTAAAAACAGTAAATGTGAAAATAAAAGAAACTGTAAGCTGTTATTAGATACAGGACAGACCTACCAGGGCATGTGGAAACAAATGTGATAATGTCTCTGAAAACTGCGGGAAAACCGCTAAAGTGGTATTGGATGTACAAAGTGTGACACAAAATTTCACTTTCGTTGAGCAAAGAGAGATTCCTCATTGAAAAGAAACGAGAACATTACAAAAACGTTGAAGCGTAATACGTGCACTGATATATATTATACATGCCCTCAAGTATACCTCTAGCAAACAGATCTGAAGTGCTCAGAGACGACACTGCGTTTGTAGATCGTACTGAAAATTCGCAAATACCACGTGCTCCAGAAACACTTTTCGGAAACACTACCACTTGTGAACCCCAGCTTGAAGACATTCAAATTCCGCTTTGTGCTCCTCCTACACCCAAAATATGCGCCAACATGTTTCGAATGTCGCGTAAATGAAGCGACAGAAACTGTGAGGGCAACTGGATAAGTGAAGCCAGATGCGTCGCAAATGAGATAGTATGTTCATTCGGAGTAAATCGGTAAGTTGTGATCGAAGGATTTCATTGTACCAGTTGAAGGCTCAAATGAGGTGAACCGGAACGAAACATCAGTATCTTGTCAAGAATTAATGAAGTGCTTGCGCTGTCTGGGGCACATAAATTTTATATATGTAAATATGCGCACTTTTACTGCTTACTGCCATGGTTATGTGTGAAGAGAGAGATTAGAACAGCAAATGAACAGCTCTCGAACATATGCAAATGGTTTTCCGTTGTTAGTGTTCTGGAGGTCAGTCATGTTGGTTGAAGGTTTCATACCTTCATTTGAATGGCCTGAGAAAAAATTAATAACACAAAATCTTATTGAAACCATGACATGCTGTTGTTATATGTCAAATACAGGAGAAGTGACAAAATATGCCGTATCATCTTCTACCAAATATTCTGGTGCCTGGTGATCAAAATGAAAGTAAGAAGACATTTTTAGAGTAAATGCCCCATCAGAAAACAGTTGAATCAATGATAAGATTACATCTGCAAATGTATATTCCAATGTTAAATCTCCGTGAAATAAGTTACTTAATTTTGAATTAGTGAATCTTGAACTAAATATTGATATTATATGTGTGACTGAACACTGGTTAGACAGAGACCAGATTATGTCCACTGTGATTCCTGAATACAAACTTGCCAGTTAATATTGTTAATGTGTTGGAACAGTATGTTTGTAAAAGATTATTTAAAATTTACAGCAGTAGGACTGTACCAAAACTTGGCGTGAGACAAAGATTTTGAGCTATGTATAATTGATTTGACAGATGTTAATATCTCATTGTAAAACTCCATGGATCTGGAGAATGGAAAATTTTCACTAAAAAATTTTGAAACGTTGCTAAATAATATAAAATGTCATAGAAAAAAGCGTTCATTCACAGAGATTTAAATGTAGACTTTTACAAGGTTTAAATAATAGAAATGAGATGTTAAATACAGTCAGTAGTTTTTGTTTATTAGGTCAACTCTCCAGCTAGAATTACTGCCAAAAACAAAACTTGTGTTGACCAAATGTTTATAAGACTATGTGACCTCAACTATAACACCAACATTATAAATATAGGTTACAGTGATCATGAAGCTCAGCTCCTGTCTATTGAGCTAAAAATTGACACTAAATGAGGACCAAAAACTAAAATAACTGAACAGAGAGAGTTCAGTGGTGACAACATCAGAGTTTAATTTTATGTTGTCAAGGGAAACATGGGAGGATATCTTCAGTAAACAGCATAGTAAATAGTTACCGCAATGTGTATGTGCATCATTTTCATACAGCATTTCCAATGAAAAAGAAGGGGAATAAGATGGTTAAAAAAGAAGTGTTGGATAACAATAGGTATTATAACTACCAGTACGAAGAAAAATGTTCTTCACACTTTCATCAAATACAATAACACTAATCCAGAATTTAGAAATTATAGGAAAAAATGTAACCAAACATTCAACAAGGTAATAAAAGAAACCAAAAGACGAAATAATAACTACATTTCAAGTGCAAAAAATTGAATGAAAGTTGTCTGGAAGGTAATCAAAGTAGAACCTGGCACAGTACAGTCATTATTAAAGAATATCCCTCAGCAAATTGAAAATTGTATGAAAATATATAACCAAATATTCAACAAGGTAATAAAAGAAGCCAAACAATGAAATAATGATGACTACATTTCAAGTGCAAAAAATAAAATGAAAGGTCTCTGAGAAGTTATCGGAGTAGAACCTGTCACAGCACATTCATCAAGAAATGTCTTAATGCAAATTGATAGTAATAGACTCTCAGAATACAAAAGAGGTTTCTAGTTGATAAGTTCAATGTGTGTTTCACTAATATAGTGAATCAGTTAATCCAAAATCAGTATGAAGACAGACCTAAGTGCCTACCAAGTTATTTAAATGCTAGTGTGAGGTCTATGTTCTTTCAAAGTAGTAAAAGAGACTGAGATGAAGCAGTAATAAGGTCGCTCAAAAGCAAATATTCATATGGGCTGGATGGTGTGCCAGGTTATGTATTTAAAATGTACTCTGGTTATGTAATAAAACCACTAATGTATATATTAAATACACCCTTATCACCTGGAACCTTTCCCAATAGCTAAAGTAACTCCTCTATTTAAAAAAGGGGATACTGAAAATGTAAATAACTATCATCCAATATCCCATTTCAGTGTTTTCTACAAAATATTGAAAGAGTTTTTCACAACAAGCTTCAAAGCTGTATTACAAAAAATTCATTACTCTCACTTTTGTAAATCCTTGTTACCAGTTTTGTAAAGACCTCGTCACTACTGCTGTGGATGCCGAGTTGCCACTGTTTTTATCGTAGGCTTAGTTTGTGATTTCATGAGACGGCTTCTGATGCAGTACACCGCTAAGACAATTTCTCCTTGACACTATTACACGGCTACCCCCTAGGGTCAGGTAACAGGATAGGAGAACGAAGGTTCTGCATCACTCCAACTAATTAGTAACAAAGTCACACAAATGAGTTAAAAAGGTTTACTTATCTTTGTGACTTATCAAATAATGAAGTCTGTAATACTGCATATAAAATAACACAGAAAGGCCCTCAGTGGCTAAGTGCAAGTAATCATAGGTAAACTTCACATTACATAGCAAACGCAATTTACGACAACTGTCTGTTCAATTCTGAGAGTTCACTAAACAGCATTCCCTGCCTAAGTCAGCCTTGGACAATGATCTGTAACCAAGAGCGCAAGACCTGCTTTTCTTTCTTCCGAGTAAGCTTCTGTCTGTTGTCGTCCAGTCATTGCGGACTGTACTCAGCCGAGGCAAAGTCGATATCTTGATCCTCGGCACTGCCCATGGCGCTAGTGGAACTTGCGCAAGTGGTGAGTCTCTAAGGCACTGGCACCAGCTCACATCTTTGCACATGAGGTGCTTTTGGCCTGGCTGTGTCTTGTTCAGATGGCATAGCACTCGCCAAGCAGCATGGATTCAGCAAATCCAAGTTTGCATTAACAGCTATGTATGAGTATTTGGATGCTGTTTTTAAAACAATGGATGACAGAGAACACACTACTGACAGTTTCCTAGATCTCTCAAAAGCATTTGGTAGAAATGACCAACTTTCTTAATCACAAATTAGCTCAAAAACATGTCAGAAAGATCCCAAATCAGTGGATAAGATATTTTTAGAAGACATGGAGCAAATGGTGATTTTAAGGCATGATAACAGTACAGAAAATATCATTACAACAGCAATATATTTATCTAACAAATCACCAATAAAATATGACGTGCCACAGGTCTCTGTCCTAGGACTACTATTGTTCCTCCATTACAGTGATGATTTGAATGATTTTATTAAAGTGAAAAAGCAAATCTTATTTGATGATGACAGCATCATTTTAATAACTGATGCTAACAAAATCTCTGTGAAAGTAGCAACAGATACTACAATGTCCCTAATGAGCAGCTGCTTTAAAAAAAAATAAGATAATAGTAAATAACAAAAAATGCCTTTATAAATTTCCATTCTTCTCCACTTGCACAACAATTTGACACAATACCATATCTTGACAACACATTACTGAAATTAATTACAGAAATTAAAGTTCTAGGGATATGAGTACAAGACAATCTAAAATTGAACTGCATATGAAAGAAACTGAAAGAAAGATTTCAAAAGCTTGTTATGCTCTTCACATGTTAAGCCAAAAGGCAAGCAGGTTACAAGTCATTCAAGTGTATTATGCATACTTCCATTCATTATGGGCTAATCTTCTGGGGCAACTCAGCCACCAGCATAAAAATCTTTAGGATGCAGAAACGAGCAGTCAGGGTTATCTGCAACCTAAACTACCTGGAAACAGACTAGAAGATAATGAGCATACCAAGCCTTTACGTGTATGAGTGTATCCTGTTTGCAAATGAGAATCTTTTAAACAATACTGGATGTCTACAACAAAATAAGCATATCCGTAGTGACACAAGAAGCATCAGTAACACCTACATCTCTCAGAGCAGAACAGTTTTTTATCAGGAAATTGTTTCACCAGTATCATTTAAATTATTCAGCAGCCTACCTAGTGAGTTAAAGCTGCTGTGACATAAAAATAACATTTAAATATAACCTTAAGTAATTTCTGATGGAACATTATTTTTACTCAGGTATTTTTTAAAAATTGAACAAAACAGCATTGTTAATTAAATATGCAATTGTGACTGAATTCAAATTGTGTTCTTTTGGTAGCTGTCATTTACAATTGTTATTTTTAAACAGAATCCCACCTCTCTCTCTGCGTCTTCTTCTTTCTAAAATTTGACTTGTACTATATTCAGTATAATATTTAAGTATGCAAGGGATCAAAATGGACCAATGAAACTAAATGACACTATCATACATTTTGTTACTCCTTATTTTATTCAAATGAAGTCATAATTACAGTTTATGCGCTATTTAATGGCAGTTATAAGGTCTCCAATGATATATCACATACAAAATGGCCTATTTTACATCCTATAGTGATAATACCAGATTGGCGGGAACTGTGAACTAGAACCAATTGCAGTTGTAAAATTTATGAGGGTTTACTAATTTAGAGTTAATGCTCGCAGAGTCTTTTAAGTTGTTGGTGACGACAAATTTTCCTCTCACTTACTGTCACAATCAGACACCATTAAAACTGGTGCATAAGCGTTATGTCACTAGAACCACATCCTTCAGATTCCACACCTGTATGTCTCTTGTCCTGTGGAGTCTACTTTCTCCTCAATTAACAGACACTACCTAGAACTACGGATTTCATTTGCCCTCCTTTTCTCTGATGTAATTTTAATGTTTCTTTAGACTATGAAATAATTTGATAAAGTCTCGGATTACATTCTTTGTAATTAGGACTCCACATTAATGATGATCTGAAGCACCAATATATTAGTACCTGGTTACCCCCCATTATACTGCAATTTCTCTTCAGTTTCAGCATATTGACTTGCCATATTCATTAACACACAACGTAAAAAGAGTGGCAAGCAGGGTCGTAGGTAAAAAATTTACAAAGCCAAAAATTAAGTAAACATTGTTATATGGTGTTGAAACACATACATCTTGTAGACCAATGTTTAAGCAGTGAAGATATTAACCATAGGCTCACAGTGCATTTATTCACTGACCAAATTTGCGCTCAATAATTAATTTGAATCAGTGTAAGAGAGAGAATCATAAATAAAATGGAGTGTAGGAGGATTTGCACACCCCACATGTGAATCTAATATTTGCACAGAAAGACTGAAATCCACAGCTATAAAATTCTTTGAAACTCTACCCATGAAAATAAGATATATGACCAACTGTTTTGAAATGCAAGAATTCTTGAACAGAAAGAACATGTACATGACTACCATAAACAAGACATGTTCACAACTTACTGTAAACTGATGTGTTCAGATCATAATGTTTGTGATGAATGTGGTTTATGGGGCATACAATTAAACAGTCTGCAAGCTGTCATATTTTATACTTGGCAAAATGTGTGCTATCTTCTGTCATTTAATTTGCTAGAAACCCGCATCTAGTAGTACTGATCTAATATGTGTAAATTTTCATTTATGTCAAATCATAATTATGCACATATGTAATGTTATTTATATTGGTGTATAATTGAGTGCAGCAAACTAAAATCCTTGTGAATTAAAAGAGGCTTTGGTATTATTATATCTTGAGCTTCCCATTACTTGATTGATTATAGCACTGTAAGGAAGCAGATGTCATATAAATTTCAGGAAAATTCAGATAGAAGAAATCACTACATACACACAAATAAAATTTGACAGTGAACACCAAGTTGCAGAACTATAAGTTCCACAGCCATCTGACTAATTTGGTACGATTTAAATCTCTTTCTATTTTGCATAATCTTATTGTTTGTGCTAGGGTTTTTCATAGATTTCATACATTCTCTGCTCATTTAATTTTTAGTATACTAGTAGACATTCTGAATGCTTACAGTTTCTTTTCCTGCAGTGATCTTATAATCCGTACATTAATTCCATGCAGTCTGCGATATTGTCTCAGAAACATCCTCCTGAATTTCCGCTCAATATTTTGAACAAGTACTGATAGATGCATCTTGTTCAAGAAAGTTCTCATGCCTATGCCAGTAATCACAGGTGAATTATTTTACTTTCTTCTCTGTGATTCACATGCACGTACTCCAATTTCTTTGTTAAGTCACATGTCCAGACACTCAAAATTCATTCCGAAAACAATTTTCAGGGCTGTGGCTAAACCACTTCTTTGCAATTTCCATTATTTAGGAGTGCTTGCAGTGCAAGATATACAGAAGAACTCCTGTGAAGTTTGAAAGATAGGGGATACAAACTGGCAAAAGTAAAGCTGTGAGAGTGCTTCATGAGTTGTGTTTGCTAAATTCAAACAGTAGCCTACTTACCCACACAAGGCAGAGGTCACAAGTTTGTATGGTGATCTAGCTTTTTATGCCAGGAAGTCACAATAATGTCATCCTTGATATTGGGCAAAATTAAAATGTTATTTGTGAACTTTACTATTGACAGCTTGTCACAGTGACACTCATTATCCCACTGTAGGGTTTTTTCTTCACGGTTTCTCCAGCATGTGCTTTACATAATATATGTGATAATCAGGAACTGTACTTTAAGTTTCCTGAAGACCTTAAGAATAATCTGTTACAGAAATCACAAAAAAAACTCTATGTGATAAGACAGCGTCTCAACCAAAGCTCTAAAATCTTATGCTGATTCAATAGTGCCATCCTTCCACTAAGTTTGTAAGCAGTCAGTGAGTCAAGGCGTATTTAATGGAAGACTGAAGTCTACACTAGCAACACCAATATACAAAACTGGAGTTAGAAAAGTGATCACTAATTATAGATCTATTTTCCTCCTTTACACGTTCTCTCTCTCTCTCTCTCTCTCTCTCTTTTTTTTTTTTTTTTTTTTTTTTTTTTTTTTTGACATGAGGCATATACCAGAAAACTAAACCATATTTCTGAAAATAACTTTCTAAGAGCAGCTCATTGTGACTTCTTTGAAAGCTTCTCTTCTAAAAGGACAATATATGACCTCTCAAACTCAGTTTTGCTACAGCTAAACAAAAAAGCACCTTGTCAGTATTTTCTGTGATCATTTCATGTCTGCTTGTGTCTGTATATGTGTGATTGGATATGTGTGTGTGTGCGAGTGTGTACCTGTCCTTTTTTCCCCCTAAGGTAAGTCTTTCCGCTCCCAGGATTGGAATGACTCCTTACCCTCTCCCTTAAAACCCACATCCTTTCGTCTTTCCCTCTCCTTCCCTCTTTCCTGATGAAGCAACTGTTGGTTACGAAAGCTTGAATTGTGTTTGTGTTTGTTTGTGTGTCTATCAACATGCCAACGCTTTCGTTTGGTAAGTTACATCATCTTTGTTTTTAGATATAAAAAGTGCATGAATTATGATATGAACATAGAATTTACAAAAAAATTCCTTGTAAAAAATCAATATATAAGAATAACACATTATATGTAGATGACATCATTGCCTTAATTAAGGGTGACAGAAATGACATAGAGCAAACAATGGAAACTCCAGGCAGAAATATCAACAATGTAGGAAAAGACAGATCATAAAGAAGATATGTGAAGTTGCAGGCAGACACAATTAAAAGACGCTTACATAAGGCTTCTGGCCACAGCCTTCATCAGTAATGGAGAGACACACACAGGCCATTCCACACAAGCAAGCACACCTCTCACACACACACACAACTGCCAACTCCAGCATTTGGGGCCAAAATAACATAGACTATTACTTGAATGATCTGAACAGTATGCATGAAGACATGCAGTTTACAGCTGAATTGAAACCAATAAGTCTTAATTTCTTGCATATGTCTATATGCAAATTTTCCCTTAAACATATTTTTCAAATCTTTAGAAAGACATCCACTACAGATTCGGTTACAAATGCCAATTCTTGTCCTCCAGCTAGGCATAAAAAAACCTATCTTTACTCGATGTTACATAGAGACACTGAAACATGATGCCAGTAGGGTTGGCTATAACTCCAGTGTAGTTGATGTACTATACACTTGAAAAGTATAAATGCAAAACTGTGCTTCGGCCCAAAACTAATAATGTTCCAATGACATATATCTGCCTCATCTCTGATAAGATAGAGAAGAACTTCCAAAAAACCAACATTACTGTGGCCTTTAATACAATAAACAAACTGCAAACAAAGCTCTGTCTCAAAATTAGACCTCATGAAGAGATGTATCACAGATCTGCTGTGTACAAAATACATTGTGGTGAATGCGAGGATTTCTATGTCGATCAGACAGGTAGGTCATTCTTCACCAGGTTTCGAGAGCATACAGGCAATCACAATAGAACCACCTTTAGAGAGCACCTATGTGTGTCCAAGCATAAAATCCATGTTATACACCATAACATGAAGATCTTGCACAATGCTTGTAAAGGCAACAAAATAAACATTTTAGAGCGTATGCAAATAACAAACATTTGAAGCACCAAAGTCAATATGTTCTGAATGACCAGTTAGAATCAGTGGATAATAAGTTTTTCAACACTTCTGATGACATATTATAAGGTTATCCCCATCCCCTCCCCTTCTCTCCCACTCACCTTGCCGCCCCCCCCTCCCTCCACATCAACCCCCAGCTTTTCTTTTTATCCAGTTACCTTACAGGAATTAATATTTCTTAACTTTTCCTTGCCATTCCCTCATCCCCTCACTCCTTCTTTCCTGCATCCCCTCTCCTCATCTTTACCTTAGATATCTCTGGTTCAATTCTTTTTGCAATACTATTCTAATATTACACTTTACATTATATATCTTCTTGATATTGTTACTTATCTGTAGTTAGTTCCCTGTGGTACAGTAGATGCATCTTTAGGAGGTGGTTGTTGTTCATACGATGGTACTATGTGTGGTGTCACCGCCAGACACCACACTTGCTAGGTGGTAGCCTTTAAATCGGCAGCGGTCCGTTAGTATACGTCGGACCCGCGTGTCGCCACTGTCAGAGATTGCAGACCGAGCGCCGCCACACGGCAGGTCTAGAGAAACATCCTAGCACTCGTCCCAGTTGTACAGACGACTTTGCTAGAGATGCTACACTGACAACTGCACTCTCATTTGCTGAGAGCATAGCCTTCAGCTACGTCATTTGCTACGACCTAGCAAGGCGCCATTACCAGTTAATATTGAGACTGTAAAACATGTACCGTCAAGAGCGATGTACACCAATTATGGATTAAAGTTAAGTATTCCAGAAGCTATGTACTATTTTTGGCTACTATAATTCCTCGTCATTTTCCAGACCTCACGCCAGCCTGTGTGAGCTTAAACGCGTGCCTTTCGGCTTCCTCCAAACTCCATAAATTGGCTCCTGCCAATTCACAACACATGGCGACGAGTGTAAAAACGGTCTTCTTCTTTCTATTGCACTAATTTACTTGTGTCATGGCTTCGCCACAACCTGCAGAAGTACTGTCCGAATTTTATCGCTTGCAGAATCAGCAGACGCAGGCCTTGCTGGATGCCCTTGGACAACTCGTCCAGGGTCAACGTGCAATGCAAAACGATGCGGCAGCCGCTGCTCCACTGCTACCGCAGCCACAACATGCTGTTGCACCACCTTTTCGTCCTTTTGATGCGGCACTGGAAAGCTGGACGGAGTGGTCAAGCAAATTTGGATTCCATCTCGCCACTTACAGAATTCAAGGTATTGAGCGGCAGCCATTTTTGCTTTCTTGTGTAGGAGTGTCCACCTACCATGTGATAGTGAAATTATTTCCCCGACGCGATGTCGCAACTCTGTCCTACGAAGAAATTTTGTCTGCCTTAGATGCATATTTCAAAGACTCGGTCAATGTAGTTGCCAAACGGTATACCTTCATTCGTACAAAACGTATGGCAGGTCAGACTAATAGGGAGTGGGTTGCAACATTGCAAGGCCTTACTAGGGATTGTGCTTTTGAGTGTGAATGTGGACTCCCTTATTCAGATACTATGGTACGTGATGCTATTGCATAGAACGTTTCTGATGTTCGTATAAGGGAACAGATTTTGAAACTAGTCAATCCCTCCCTTCAACAAGTGATGGAGATATTGGATCGGCAAGACACACTTGACTTTGCTCAGGAATCATTTGAAACTTCACCAGCCGTGTGTCACATTAACCGGCCCGCCGGGCGAGCTGCACGGAACAGTAAACAGCCCTCTCGCCCGTCCGCGCAGCCACGTGTGCCGCACAAGCAAGCCAATGCAGTGCTAAAATCATGTCCACGGTGTGCTACTAGACATTCGCGTGAGAATTGCCCGTCACGCCAGGCTATTTGCTTTTTCTGTAATAAAAAAGGACATGTTCAAAGTGTTTGCCAGAAAAAGCTTTCCTTACACCATTCGATCCCCAGAAACCCCTTTTGTTGATGGTAGATGCATCGGATTTCGGGATCGGTGCTGTGCTTGCGCACGAAGATGGTTCGCACGGTCGCCCTATTGCCTTTGCATCCAAATTGCTCTCGTCTGCGCAAAGACATTATTCACAGATCGAGAAAGATGCTTTGGCTCTCGTATTTGGTGTTACTAAGTTTCATGATTTCTTGTATGGTCGTCACTTTACCATCGTCACAGACCACAAACCTTTGACGTCGCTTTTTCATCCGACCAAGCCTGTACCTCCACGTACAGCGCAGAAATTCATTCGCTGGTCTATTTTCCTCTCGCAGTACCGCTACAATATCTTGTATCGGTCCGCTGCTCAGCACGGAAATGCCGATGCATTGTCCTGTTTGCCTGTTGCTGAGGATAGAGCATTCGATTCCTCAGAGCGAACTTGCTTGCATATTCATTGATGCGGAAACCGATGACGTGGTCGAATCGTTACCGATTGATTTTCGTCGTGTAGCTACAGCCACAGCTGCTGACCCTGTCCTTGCTACCATTTTGCGTTTTGTTGCTATGCAATGGCCCTTGTCAAAGTCACGGATCGATGAGTCATTGGTTCGCCGATTTTTTGCTCACAAGGAGAGACTTTTTGTTTGACGTGGTGTTTTGCTGTTGCGTTCTGCTAATGATCAGTCCAGGGTCGTGGTCCCACGTTCGTTACAGTCCTCTGTCTTAAAGTTTCTCCACCAAGGACATTGGAGTATAGTGAGATCGAAACAACTTGCTCGTCAGCACTGTACTTGGTTCAGAATCGATGCTGCGATTATGAATATGTGCTCTTCTTGCATGGCGTGTGCCGAACAACAATCCGCACCACCGCGGAAATTCTTTGCATGGCCAAAAGCCACTTCCCCTTGGCAACGCTTACACATCGATTTTGCTGGTCCATTCTGGAATGCTTGATGGTTGATTCTGGTTGATTCATTCACTAATGTTCCTTTTGTTGTCCGGATGTCTTCCACGACGTCTTCAGCCACCATCCAAGCGTTATCCGCTATCTTTTGCATTGAAGGTCTTCCGCAGACTATTGTTTCCGACAATGGCCCACCATTCATGTCCGCAGAATTTCAGTCCTTCTGCAGGGCCAATGGTATTCAACATCTGACGTCCGCGCCGTTTTCGCCGCAGTCAAACGGTGCCGCTGAACGTTTGGTCCGGACTTTCAAGTCACAGATGTTGAAGTTGAAAGAGTCTCATTTGCGGGAGGACACGTTATTGCTCTTTTTGTCCTCAAATCGCTCTCAGCCTCGAGATGGTCACTCGCCAGCTGAGTTGCTTCATGGTCGCCCTCATCGCACCTTGATGTCTTTGCTACATCCGCCGCATCAGGTTCCTGTGCAGCGGCAGACACCTGCTTTTGCTCCAGGCGATGTTGTATACTATCGCAACTATCGCGGTTCACGGCGTTGGCTCGCAGGACGCATTCTTCGCTGCCTCGGCCGCGCTATGTATCTGGTTTTGGGGGCCTCTGGTGAGGTGCGTCGGCATCTCAGTCAGCTGCGCCTCTGTCGTCGCCTGGGTTCTGCCGCTCCCCGTGTGCTTTCAGCGATGGTGCCGTCCGGTCGGCGCCCTGGGGACCCATCTACTGGCTCGCCTCAGCCCCAGGTGTTACCGACGCTGCCTTCCATTTTGCCCCATGGCGACACATCGCCGCCTGTTCTCCCGCCGGCGACGCCCGCAGTGGACGCGCCGCTGCAACCGCCGGGCGCCTCCCTGGGTCACGCGACGCCGATTGCTTCCCGTGACCAGTTGTCCTCAGCCATGGACTTCTTGCCCGCTCAGGACCATATGACGTTTTTGGCCGTCGGGTGCTCCGGCTCGATGGAGATCGACCCTTCGGCCCCTCCTGTCTCTCTAAGGGCGCATACACTGCATGTTGGCGTGCACCCTGGACTAGGTTTTCAATCGTTTCCTAGCTCCCCTCGGACCGAATGGCAGGGTGCGGGTGGCACAGCCTCGCCTGTTGTTAGGCTCCCCACCTCGTCGCATACGCCAACATGGGGTCCTCTCCACGGCGGGCGGAAGCCTTATACCACAACCATCTGCCGATTTGCAGGGGAGGAATGTGATGTCACTGCCAGACACCACACTTGCTAGGTGGTAGCCTTTAAATCGGCCGCGGTCCGTTAGTATACGTCGGACCCGCGTGTCGCCACTGTCAGAGATTGCAGACCGAGCGCCGCCACACGGCAGGTCTAGAGAGACGTCCTAGCACTCGTCCCAGTTGTACAGACGACTTTGCTAGCGATGCTACACTGACAACTACGCTCTCATTTGCCGAGACGATAGTTAGCATAGCCTTCAGCTACGTCATTTGCTACGACCTAGCAAGGCGCCATTACCAGTTAATATTGAGATTGTAAAACATGTACCATCAAGAGCAATGTACACCAATTATGGATTAAAGTTAAGTATTCCAGAAGCTATGTACTATTTTTGGCTACTATAATTCCTTGTCATTTTCCAGACCTCAAGCCAGCCTGTGTGAGCTTAAATGCGTGCCTTTCGGCTTCCTCCAAACTCCGTGAATTGGCTCCTGCCAATTCACAACACTATGTTTCTCCACATTCAGAAAGGTTACAATAAACAGGTTCTTCTAAGGTTGGGTTATTATATATGACCATTATGCTGCCCATTGCTTTTTTTGCTAGATGACCTACATGATGTTTTCATCTAGAAAAGTAATATAGCTATATCATTTGGTAAGATGGCTCTATGTGCACACACATTCGTTTTCCGAGACTAGCACCCATATGATATGATCATTTAACACACGGTTAACTAATATTTTTTTTATTGGCATCCTATGAATTTGGGTCAAGTGTAGTTTTCTCTGTTTATACTGATCCTGTTCTTAGTGAAATAAAGTGTTTAGATGTAACCTAATCCCACATAGGTAACCCATCTGTGCTACTGATACATGGTTGAATCTGACTTATTGTATGATTTTTTTTAATTAAAAAAGCAGTACTTTATAAAAAAATTATTACTGTGCATGGTAGCTCATGCTCACACTGCAGCATTATTAGTAATCATATGCTAAAAACAAATGCTTCTACTGTACTGTACTTTACTTAAGCAGGCTTTCAATCCCCCTATTTGTACTACAAAATGACAATGCCATGCTTTCCATAGATGACCATGGCCATGGCTGTTATGTTTGTCCACTTTTATTTATGTTCTTGTTGCCAGTTTTAGCCTTTCTCTTTGTATAACTGTGTAGACATAAGAACTTGAATTTGCAATGACTAAGATCTAATAATATTGTTGTATTTCAATATACAGTTTATCTAAAGGATCTTCAAGTCTGCTATGACCACGCCATCACCACGTGGTTCCTGTACTATTCTAAGGGGCACCTTCCTATTTTAAATAAAATGATGGTTGAAAATGCCCATCCAATCCCTTTATTTTTTATACTACCTCCTAAAGACCTCTTGCAGTTTTAATTATTAGATGTGCTCCATACACTCCTAGTGACACTTAGTATAATCATATAAAGATTTTGAGACTTACCAAACAAAAGCGCTGGCAGGTCGATAGACACACAAACAAACACAAACATACACACAGAATTCAAGCTTTCGCAACAAACAGTTGCTTCATTATATTTTTCCCACGTGGAATGTTTCCCTCTATTATATTAGTATAATCATATATTGATGTGGTGTTAAACTTGTTACAGTATCATTAAGTTTTCTGTAATGTATTGTTAGTATAAGGTTTCATGAATGGCTTTGTTTTCTCTGTTAAGGGTCTTTTTTGATGTGAACATCATTCTCTTCTTGTGTATTCTAGCATAATATTACCCAATGGTGGATAAGTTGGTAGATTTCTCTATTGTGGGTGATTTATTAGAGGTCTACCCATAGGGTACTCTGTGATGTACCCCAGTGTGTTAGCATGTTAGGATGTATATTCTTTTTTATTACTGATGCTTATTGTTGTATTTTAATATGCATTACACAGACATGGTTTTAGCAGTTCAGTATAACCAAGTTATCATTACCTGACTCCTTTATTTATATACATATTTATATACCTTACTTCACCTGATTTCCTTAAATAAGCATATCTGTACTTTGGTTCCTCCGATAATCCAAAATTGTGCCCTACACCTGACAGTCTCAAATTATTGCATGGTGTGTAGTGTTTATAACACTGACGTATGAAAATGTTCGCCTACCTTTTATACAACTTTCTAATAAATTTCTTTTTACACTTCATAGGCTGTATATCACAATAAGAGCCCTTTCATATCTGTAATATCTTACCCACAGCTGCTTCACCCTGGCAGCAGACAGTTTTGGAGCATATTATACTATTTTTTTAAATTTTTATTGTTAATAAACTACGGGCCATTAAAATTGCTACACCATGAAGATGACATGCTACAGACGCGAAATTTAACCAACAGGAAGAAGATGCTGTGATATGCAAATGATTAGCTTTTCAGAGCATTCACACAAGGTTGGCACTGGTGGTGACACATACAATGTGCTGACATGAGGAAAGTTGCCAACCAATTTCTCATACACAAACAGCAGTTGACCGGCATTGCCTGGTGCAACATTGTTGTGATGCCTCGTGTAAGGAGGAGAAATGCGTACCATCACATTTCCGACTTCCTAAAGGTCAGATTGTAGCCTATCGTGATTGCGGTTTATTGTATCGCGACATTGCTGCTCGCATTGGTCGAGATCCAATGACTGTTGGCAGAATATGGAATTGGTGGGTTCAGGAAGGTAATACAGAACGCTTTTCTGGGTCCCAATGGCCTCGTATTACTAGCAGTCGAGATGACAGGCATCTTATCCGCATGGCTGTAACAGATCGTGCAGCCACGTCTCGATCCCTGAGGCAACAGATGGGGACGTTTGCAAGACAACAACCATCTGCACAAACTGTTCGATGATGTTTGCAGCAGCATGGACTATCAGCTTGGAGACTATGGGTGTGGTTACCCTTGACGCTGCATCACAGACAGGAGCGCTTGCGATGGTGTACTCAACAACAAACCTGGGTGCACGAATGGCAAAACGTTCTTTTTTTGGATGAATCCAGGTTCTGTTTACAGCATCATGATGGTCGCATCCGTGTTTGGTGACATCGTGGTGAACGCACATTGGAAGCGTGTATTCGTCATCGCCATACTGGTGTATCACCGGCATGATGGTACGGGATGCCATTGGTTACACGTCTCGGTCGCCTCTTGTTCGCATTGACGGCACTTTGAACAGTGGACATTACATTTCAGATGTGTTACAACCTGTGGCTCTACCCTTCATTCAGTCCTTGTGAAAACCTACATTTCAGCAGGATAATGCACGACTGCATGTTGCAGGTCCTGTAGGGGCTTTCTGGATACAGAAAATGTTCGACTGCTGCCCTGGCCAGCACATTCTCCAGATCTCTCACCAATTGAAAATGTCTGGTCAGTGGTGGCCGAGCAACTGGCTCACCACAATACGCCAGTCACTACTCTTGGTGAACTGTGGTATCATGTTGAAGCTGCATGGGCAACTGTACCTGTACACACCATCCAAGTTCTGTTTGACTCAATGCCCAGGTGTATCAAGGCTGTTATTATGGCCAGAGGTGGTTGTTCTGGGTATTGATTTCTCAGGATCTATGCACCCAAATTGCGTGAAAATGTAATCACATGTCAGTTCTAGTATAATATATTTGTCTGATGAATACCTGTTTATCACCTGCATTTCTTCTTGCTGTAGCAATTTTAATGGCCGGTAGTGTATTATTTTCCAGAAATATTTGGAAAAAAAGGCCAACTGTTGTTGACATAAGCCTTAGAATGTCTGCATGACAATGTGTCACTATATTCTTGTGGGTGATCCTGTAGGTGCAGGGAATATGTCTGTATGTATTGTCATCTTTAACAAGTTAATTTATCTGCATTTATAAATTAACTATAAATGCAATAGTGTATGACATAATTATCTCAGTTTATCAGGCTTCAACCAACAATCTGTGCTGGGATATTAATTAAATGGTTGCGGTCGTTTTTGCTTAGATCAATAGATAATTTTTTCATTACATAATAACCTTTCATATGTCAATGTCCCTAGTGATTCCAAATTTGTACTTCAAAGAATATTTAATAATCACTGCAATGGCTCAGTTATGATACCTGTTGACCAAGTGTGTAACTGCACATCGACATCTGACATACCACAGCTGTAATGACTCCATTGAGGAACTCATCTCCACCCTGGGACACATTGTTGGTGTTGTGGACTTTTTATTTGCTGTGTTTTATGTATCTGACAAGCCACTGTGGTAGCTTTGTTTTGTAAGTGGCATGTGCTATAGTTACATTCGTGTGATTTATGCACAGTGATATTATTTCGAGAAGGGACCCAAAATGACAGCTAGACTCCATTGAAGCTGGTCATTGAGGGAATAAAGTAAAAATATTGCAACATGTGATCCTGGCTGCCAAATATTCTTATTTACATTGACATCAGCCTACTACACATTAATGTGTTACTACTACACATTAATGTGTTACCACAACCTTTATTTCACATTGATATTTGCTGGCTTCGCCAACTCAAAATGAAATTGTCATCATTCAGCCTAGCCCCCTCTCCTGTTTTTCATCTTTTACAATTTCTGTCGCTTGAGCACGCACGGAGGCTTTCTGGCAGTCATTCTTCCCGCGAACCATATGCGATTGGAACAGGAAAGGGAGGTAATGACAGTGGCACGTAAAGTGCCCTCCGACACACACTGTTGGGTGGCTTGCGGAGTATAAATGTAGTAGTAAATGTAGTAGTAGTAACATTCCTAATTTAGCTATATTGCTTGTTTTCCAGTGTATCCTTCATAGTGTTGAATTATCTTAATTTCACTGATAGAATAGAGTATTTCTTAACGTATCGTTTCCTTCTTTATCATTGCGTTACTGTATGTATGACAGTCATTCTAACTGTGATAAATTATTTTTTAGTGTATTTTTTTTGCCTTCTACTGGAATACCCTCAGCATTTTTACTACATATAGTGATGGTGGACTCAAAGAATATAATTCATTTTCTTCATTCTCTTCAATGTATGGTCTAAATCTACTGTATATGTCTATAAAATTATGATCTGAATTCACATTGTAGTGTAGAACTAAGCATTTGGTATTAACAGCTTGGGCTAATTAATTTAGCAGTTGTTAACCCCCCCCCCCAAATAATATAACAACACAGATTTATGATCTACCATTGTCAGTATTTTGTAACATTTCAAGCGATGTTGAAAACTATCCAAATGGAATAGGGATTTAAAGAAACAAAACACCTGTGTTGAACTTAACTAACAGATGCCACAGTCAACATAGTAATGTAGATGAACTTGCTGCAGACAAAACTGTGCTCAGCAAATCTGTATGCACCTTACAGGGTAGAGCATGCTGCTAACCTTAAACTGCAATTTGATCAACAAATGAATACCTTTATTAGCAATTACTCAGAATGGTTAGACAACAGGGATAAGCATAATAATCTTGTGGTGCAATTCTTCTTGTTGTGTCCGTGCTTGCCTATGTTTTGAGAAATCGAAAAAAGTGCATTGCCAAGTGACCATAGGTTAAGAAGTAAGCCTGTTTACCTCACCAACAACACAGGAGAACACACCACAGCTCCAAAATTATGACAAGTTGTATATTGTGTAGCAGAATAGCTACCAAAATGGACAATAACATCATGTAAGTTAAAAATAAAATTGAACCCACTGACGATAGCACAAAAGTGCTGAAACATGTATGGGCGAAACAAAACATAAAAAGCTGTCTTGCATAAGGGATAAGCATACTGATGAATGTGTTAATGAGAAATTACCATGCATGGTGCAACGGTGTATGAGCGAGTAAAACACTGAAAATAGTCATGATTTCAAACAGTTTAAACAAGCTATTGGTAGGTATCTGCTGACCTGGCAGCGGAGTATGACCTCGCAGTAGTCTCAATTGTAAAAAGTACAAGAAGGTGTGACAAATTCTTCATAAACTGTTGCAACTTCACTAGAAAATTAAAGTCTTGTGCAAATGGCATGAAAGTATGGGAATGAAAACATTTTCAGTACTCAGTCACCTACTAATGACGCACTATATAATCTGGGGGTAGTACAAATGTGTCATCTGTGTTCAGAAAAGAACCATCGATCATGTAGTTTTTCTCAAATAATTTAAAATAGCATAAACAAGAATATGTTGTGACCATCAGAAAATCAACCATACAGTGCAGGGCTTCTTTGTGGGCTATGGAAACTATAAGGACAACACAGTCAGTGCACTTTCCTTAGTAAATTTTGGTCAAACTCTGTTCAAGAAAGATTGAGAACAAGTTTTTGAACCAGAACTTCTCTCCGTCCATGAGGGTAGCTTGAGACTCTACTTTGAAAAGTGCTTGAAGATGACACACTACTGTGATGATCCAGTCTCCAGTCTCCTAAAGCATTATACTGTACTACGAATTCTACAAGGAAAACTACCTTTCAGATTATGAGAAATGTTAATTCCAGTCCCAGAAATGGATCTCGTATATTTTATGACTGTACTCAATTCGTTAGACTTGATTCAGGATTACATACACAGAAAGCATAATAACGATAGCCACCTAGCTGACGCGACGCAGTCATGGTAGTATAGTCAACATAATCTGCACTGCAAAAACTCAGTAAACCATTTGGCACTGGCTAATCTGCCACCGAACACAAATGTGGATCCTCCAAATTATGGAACAAATTCACCTAATCAGAAGCAAAACAACCCTAATCAGTACCATCCAGGGTAAAATAATAATAATAATGATGATGGATAAGGTCCCTGGAATGGAAATAACAACAATAACAGTAACCACTGCCGTAACAACAATAACAATAACCAAGTAAATGGTTAGTGGCAGTGGTGTCCATAGAAAAGTAACACACATAGTGATAAATAAAACCCTGTAATTCAGGGCAGTTGGAGGACACAATATTCTCTTCTAAATATAATAGAAGTTGCAAATGAACTACAACCATCAAAATGGTGGAGGTCAAACTAAGAACAGTCTCTTCACACCCCTTCATGATGACCAGGGATCATGGTGGGAACTACAACCTGTTTCATCCTAGTAAAGTAAAGCATTCTAAAGGGAATAGTAATCCAACCTATCCTAGAATACAATTATGATTCAGAACTTTGCGAAGAGTTGATTGATGAGAATACAGAGAACTGTGGTCCTCAGAACAAAATAATAAAGGCCACAGCACAAGCTGTTGCTGTTGGGGTCTCGACCACCATTGTTTTAGACATGGGGGCAGCAACATCCACTTTATTGTATAATTTGAATAAAAGAATAAAGGAAATAGGCCACATTCCATATTTTCTTGTCCTACTCGTAAAGTGCAGAATCGTTAGCACAGTTGGTGTTAAGTCACATAGGGATGAGAATGCAAGTTTTTTGACATTTAAACTGAGAAATGGAGTAATGAAATGCCTGCTCCTTGTCACTGATTAGTTACTGGTATATTGCCTTATAGGCATGGATTTTCCAAGAGGACAGATGGAATAATTGATTTCCCTTTAGGAAAGTGTTTCTTAATGGACAGTGGTGAAAAACTGAAGTAACCTTGTACAGACAAAAGTTAAAGCATAGCAAATGCTGCCAGAGCTATCAAATACAATTATTATGGAATCATGATGATCATAATGTTAGCCATCCCCTTGACAATAGAGAGATAACATATTTAAAGAAACTCATAGGCAACAAAGTAACTGAACCTCCAGCAGTTACAAAAGAACAAGGTAAGTTGTATGACCTACTGCTATGTTATTTACATGCAAAGCAGATGTGATCAAAACTTATATTTACAGTATAGAAGTTCACCCCCACAATGTATTTTGTTACAACATCTACGCATTCCCCTGGTCAAATTGTGTAGCAGTAAGGGATGAAATTAAACAAATGCTTGAATGGGCCATAATTGAACCATCCATATTACAATGTTGCTGTTCATTGCTAGCTGTAACCAAGCTCGAGTTAGATGCACGAGCTTTGAACAAGATAATCACACCTCCATGTACCAGACTTGAAAGCCTTGAAGAACAACTCTTAAAGTTTCATGGAACCAAACATCTCATAAGTTGGAAACTTGCTACTGGGAAGAAAAATTAAAGGCAGAATCTAGATAATATAGAGCCTTTGCTTTTGATGGTAGGAATTTTGTGTCCTATCTTTTGGATTTAATGTCATTTCTGGAGTGTTCATCACTGCTTTAGACACAGTAAAAGGTCCAGAACTGCCAGAAAGTGTAACACTATACGTTTATGACATTCTGATAGTAACAAATACATGAGCAGAGCATCTACACATTGTAGAAAAAATATTAGAGAGATTTCTACGTGCAAGGTTAACGACAAACCTACAAAAATTTTAATTTGCGAGAGAGAGCAAGTTTTTGGAACACATAATATCATCACAAGGAATACAACCAGATCCCAGTACAATTAGTGCAATCAATGATTTCCTATTTCCACATACAAAGAAACAGTTTAAAGCATTTCTTGGTCTCTGCTCTTTTTTCCACTGTTTCATACCCGAGTGGTTACTAAATAGCACAGCATTACTTAGTCTACTTAAGGAAATCACCTTATGGCTCTGGACATAGGAATGTATACATGATTTTTAATACAATAAAGGAAGCATTAGTTAATTCAGGTATCTTATGCCATGCTGAGCAAAGATTTTTGTGTCACTACAGATGTGTCATACACAGGTTTGGGCTTGTGTTCATTTCAGATTGATAAAAACAAGGTAAATATGCAGTAAAAATTATTAGCTTTGTGAGTAGAACACTGATTAAAGTGAGCATTCCTATTCAGCAACATAATCAGAAACATCAGAAATAATATGGGCATTCAAAAAATTCAGTTACCTCATTTATGGTAGGCTTTGAGTTTTTTGATGCCATACAGATTATTATACCCATGTCTAGCATGATGGGCATTGCTCTTATAGCAATATTCATTTGAAATAATTCATATAGAAGGAACACAAAACATTGTAGCTGACACATTGTCTTGACTGCCGCAAGGTCTATCCACAAATGCACAAATATTAGGACAAATAATAGACTATTGCATTCTACTCATGAGAGATAAGCACTACTGATAATACTATACTGATATGTGTCCAAACATGAAAAAACTACAAGAAACAGATCCGTGATGGCACAAAGTGAGAACACAGATGAAATACGATAATGCAAACAGTTGAGGACAATATGACATCCTACACAAACTTTTGGTGTGCATGCATACTGCATGAAAGTGAAGATAAACTTATTTGCTATACACATCATGCCTGGGGAAACTATGGTACCACAAAGTGTGTAAGGAAACTTAACCTATTTTGCTACTTTCCCAACATGCAACAAAATATACATAGTTTGTTATGCACTTGTGTCATCTGTCAAAAATCAAAACCCATTAACAAAACTTCTTAGACTGAATTGCATCCTATCTTGCCTAGTAAACCACTGGAAATTACTGCCTTTGATGTTGCAGGACCATGTCCTATTGCCTGCAGAGGCGTAAAATACATCATTGCACTGTATGACTGCTATATAGCTGCTGAAATTATCAAAAGATTCTTAAGTAATTACATTCCAACTGTAGGAAAACTCAAGACACTATTAACATACAATGCATCTTACTCTACTGGATACTAATGAAGAAAGTTTTTACAAGAAAATAACATTCAGACAATATTAATATACTGATTTAACCCATAAAGAAATCCATGTAAACAAATATTCCATGAGTTTGATCATTTTATACAGAAATATACACATAATCAACAGACTCTCTGGATGGAATATCTTGACTTATTTCAGCAGGTAGTAAATCACCTTCCTATCTACGATAAAGAATGCCCTCCTGCAGACCTGATACTGAACATTAGTGAAAGCAATGAATGGGTGGATCCTCTTCAAAAAATTCCACAAAATGTAGAATCCCACAAAGAGAAGGTAAGGACTGCATTAGTTGCACCCACTCATCAAGTACACCTTACAAAATTAAATTACAATGAGAATATCCAATTTACACAAATTAGGAAGTGGAAAACTGTTTTACTGAGAACTCACCACACATCTTCACAGCTCAAAAACAAGAACAGCAAATGGGCATTACTTTTAATGAAGGACCATACATCACCACACACATTCCTCAGCCTGGTTTTTATCTGCTTGTGAATCCTAGACTTTTTTAAAAAAGAAAAAAAAAGAAAAAAAAACCAAAGGTTTGTATCCACAAAACGATTTAAAGAAATTTCAACTCACGCGAAATGCCATAAATGAACGACCTGAAATGTAAGAATCATCCACAACAGTACACAACATGCTGAATTCTAAGTAAGAGAAAAGACACATGAAACTTACTTAGACAAACTTAAATTATTGCACTAATCCAATGAAACTGCAAATTCATGAACTATGTGTAAATAATACCTAAACTGAAGCATCAGATAACTTGGCTTTGCTTTGGAGTAAACACTACGCTCACAGCAAGCACAAGTATTAGTGACACAGAAGCAACCTTTGCTGAAGTTCTATCTCTATATAAATAAATATGTGTATATTAGTTTAGGAAAGAAGTGCAGTAGCACCAACTTATTTTTACTCATGATTTTTGTTAAGCTGATAAATTTTCACTTGTATGGGTTTTGGATTTATTTTTCTGAGTGCAGAAGTGCACCTCAGATCAAAGCACTGCTGAACATCCCATGCACCTAAGGCCATGTAATACTAAACACTCACTTTTTGCAGAGGAAAGGTTATCACAAGTTTTACGAAACTGATTAAATGTCTGAATTTGTAGAATGCCAACATGTCAGCTGAAGAACAACATTTATGTAGGAAAAATTGGATACAGATGCACTGAACTGTATGTTATGAACCAACCAAATTACATCAAAATGACACACACATACTGAATCAATTACCTTGTTGACTAAGTAGTGTCAGTTGTACACTAACAAGAGAAATACTAAGCAACTAAAAGAGTAGGGTACTGTTGACATGAGATTTGTCAGTCGAGTCACTGTATCTGTTTTATGCTTAATTTGTTTCTTTAGTAGGAGTTTTACTAACTTGTAATCATATCCTTTGTATAAAGGTGTGTAGTAGGAGAAACTCTATAACCTGTCTTTTATATGTGTGTGATTTAGCGTGATTTTAGTTTTCATAAACTAAAAAAAATGGTACAAGGTTACTTGAACTTTCACGCAAATAAACCCAACATGAATAACAACACAGTGTTAGGACGGTGACTAATGAGTGTGCTGGAGTGAAGAAAAGGTGCTTTGCATGTAATCTCTGTCCCTGGCAGAATGCTAAAAAAAACATTAGGACAAGAAGACAGCATTTCTGCCCTGTAAAGGAATGTGCACTTGCCTTGTGGGGAGCTAGGACTGCTTTCTCCTGGGAGCGTGACACCAAAGTGAAGCTGATAAATTCCATGGTACAGGACTGCTTAAAACACATCTCCAACACCAGCCTTCAATGATGAAACTTTGAAACACAAGCACACTGTGTCATGTCCAACATTCATTTGTGAACTGGACCGCTGGTGGGCCCACAATTAAATGGTATTATTGTGAAATTGTCCTGTGGCACCAATTATTGAACATTCAAATATCTGCATGATAATGCAACTATCAAATCAAAATGAATACTTTAGTACTTGTGTGAACTGACAGACTTGTGGCTGTTGCAGAAAGACAATGGATGTTCACTATAAAGCAATGAACTTTCACACTTGTCTGAAATTAAAAATTCACCCACACACTGAGCATAGTCCTGGTCCTAATTTAACCTAAGTCAAATGAAAATGAATAAAAAGAACTTATAATAAATAGGAAGGCAATATAAATTTCTGTTATCTTCATTGTAAAAAAGGAAAAAAATCTATTTTTTATCTGATTTGTATTAATGTACATATTTTTAGTTTTGAATGTGCCATATGGTCCATATTTTTTCAAGAAACTTATATTATACTACGATTCTTTAGTGCAACCTGAAATGTTCGCACTAGTTGACGTCTTAGAAGTCACCTGCGATGTCACTCCAGCACTGGACTAATATACTGCACCAATTCCCACAAGCAAACACATCACTGAGCTGAATTACCTTCCTATCCTCAGAACAATGATACTGCTCAGACATTAAATTAATTAGTTGTATACAAATAATTCCCATGCCATTGACTGAAAATTACTTGTAAAACTGTTTATCAAAAAAATGTAAAATTGTACATTGTTTTTTCTTGTATGTACCAATCTTGTCATTTTGTTGTACTTACAAATGGAAAGACTACTCACATAACAGCATGCAAGGTGCCTTGTTGTTTCTTATTGTCTCTTGTTCTTCAGCTTTTGCAATGTAAGCATCTATCCTATTAGCTCTTAAGAACCATAAATATATTTATGTTTACTTAAACTGATACCTTTCAGATTCATTTATTTAACAGCCCAAACATATCCCTTTGTATTAATCTCTTGTAACTATCAGTGTTGTTTACAGATATTTGTGAAAGAAATGTGAAAGTGCTGAAGTGGAGCCCGTGCACCAATGGAGTGATCCAATTACTGATTAGCATATTATCAGATCTTCTATTGTGCACTGATGAGCCTACAGTCTCTCAGAAATGAAGTCCAACACTCAATTGACCATACAGCATAATGTGATTGACAGATTGTGTTGTGCACACACCTTTTCAAAATTAGATTGGGCCATGTCTGTAACTTAGCATTTACGTCCAACACCAGTTTGGAGTACTAGGAAATCACAACAGGAATCAACCAGCACTGCTCAGCTAATTTCAGTTCACATTACTGCTGACATTCCTAATTTAAACTAGAGGTATGTGATGCTGTAAATATGATTCCCAATTACCAAATCGTGAATACGCCCGAACTAAAAATTTATCACCATAATGTGCAATCCCTGCGTAATAAGATTGATGAAATTAACGTACTATTAAGACATGAACTTAATGATATCTCAGTGTTATGCATTTCTGAGCACTGGCTTAACCCAGAAATAATCCAGAATATGAAAATAAACAAATTTGTCTTGGCTGCTTACTACTGCAGGAAAAACAGCAAGCAGGGTGGGGTAGCAATTTACACAAAGGATAATGTAGATTTTATTACACTACCTGACTTAACTAGAGCAAATGTCGAAAAGGATTATGAAATTGCAGCTATAAAAATTACTCAGTTCAACCTGATTATTGCTACAGTTTACTTATCACCATCTGGGAATTTTGAACTTTTCTTAAACAAAATGGAGTCATTGCTAAATAAAGTAAATAAGATGGATTGTGAATTGATAATCTGTGGTGACTTCAATATTGACTTCCTTACGAATAGTGGAAATAGGGAGACCATTTTGAACCTTGCAACATCCTACAATTTAAAAGCTGAAGCAAAAGCAGCTACCCGAGTATCAGAAACTTGCCAAACAGCTCTTGATCAGTTTCTAGTCAAGAAGAGTTTACACAACACCTCACTAAAAATTTTCAATGCAGGTTTTAGTGATCATCTTGCTCAAATATTAAGCATAAAAGTACAAGGCAGTATTATTACCAACATGTCTTTCAGAACAGCATATCGAAGTTATAATCAGCATAATGTAAACCACTTCAACAACTTATTACAGAAAGAAAAATGGCTATGAGTGTACAAAATGAACGATATAAATGAACAATTAAACACTTTCATTGATACATTAACCCATTTCTTTGAACTTGCATTCCCACTGAAAACATTAACCATATGGGGGAACTCTAGAACAAACAGCTGGATCACAAAGGGAATAAAGGTTTCATGCCAGAAGAAAAGACTACTTCATGAAATATGTAACTCAAAAAATTCTTCACCTGCAGTACATGCATACTATAAAAAATACTCCAAAATATTAAGAAAAGTAATAAAAGCAGCATAAATAATGCATAATGATGAAATCATTTTTAATTCAGCTAATAAATCAAATGCTATGTGGAGTGTTATGAAAAAAGAATGTGGAGAATACAGACAACCTTGGAAAAATATAACACTATCACATAAAAATAAAAAAGTAACAAACCCCTTGGAAGTAGACAACACATTTAACAACTTTTTCACAGGTGTTGCTGATAATATGTTACAATCAAACTTTAAGAGCACCCAGGCAAATGAATATAAAATAGTACATGTAGGGGATCAATGTACATCAGTTCTGTTTCACAAGATGAAGTAGCTAAGGTAATAAAAGGACTAAAAAATTCCAAATCGGCAAGTATTGATGGTATACCTGCAACAATGTTAAAGAAGAGCACATCAAACCTAATTGAAGTACTCACACACTTTTGCGACTGCTCACTTCAGGCAGGCACTTTCCCTGATGTGTTGAAAACATCAACACTAATTCCTGTATATAAAAAAAGGGGATAAAGACAATGTAAATAACTACAGACCCATCACAATTTCCTCCTGCATCTCTAAAGTACTGGAAAAAGTTATGTATGAGAAACTTATGAAATTTATAAATAAAAACGGCATCCTATGTAATGAACAACATGGATTCAGAAATAAGAGGTCAACGACAACTGCTATCTATGAGTGCATCAATTCCATCCTAAACCTGATGGACAAAAAACAGGAAACAATAGGAGTCTTTATTGACTTGTCAAAAGCTTTTGACATGGTGGACCATAAAATTCTACTATCAAAGCTAGAAAGATATGGTATTCGAGGTCTGTCCAACAAGTGGATCAGTTCCTTCCTGACTAATCGTATGCAGGCAGTGTGCATCAAGCAAACAAATATTGAACTAAAAACTGTATCTAATCACTTATCTGACTATAAACAAATTAAATCTAGTGTACCCCAAGGATCAGTATTGGGACCCCTTCTGTTTCTTCTGTACATAAATGATCTAAGCTTAAATGTTGATGCACAAAAAACAATCATATTTGCAGATGACACCATGATTCTACTAAAAAGAGACAACGATGAACAGTTACAGCAGACAGTAAACATGGTCACGAAACAACTTAGCAGCTGGGCACAGAGTAATCAGCTTGTAATAAACAGTAAGAAAGCCATTGCTCTAAAATTCCACAATGTTCCTAACAAGGACATGTTTATCCCATCAGTCTCTATCAATGACGAACCAGTTGGTAACAATATTGAAACCGAATTCTTAGGACTTTGGCTGCAGAGTAACATCAGATGGAATAAGCATATTGAATATCTCAATGCAGAACTGAGCAAAACATGTTGCCTTCTTTGTTCATTAAAATCACGCTGTAGTGAGAAAACAGTATTGAATGCATATAATGCATACTTTCATTCTCATCTTAGATATGGGGTCACCTTCTGGGGAAACTCTAAAGCAGCTAATAGCACTTTTAAACTACAAAAAAGGGCCATTAGAATCTTGTTTGGGTGCAAGCCTAGAGACTCTTGTAAACCCCTGTTTAAGAAAACTGGTATTCCTCCATTACCATGTGTTTACATTATGGAAACCCTCTTGTTCTTTAAATTAAATGTAATAGGCAAGGACTGGAGACTGCAAAAAAACTGTGATATACATGAGCACTTTACCAGACAAAACAGAAACTTACATATGACTCAAATCAGCACAGCACTGTGCCAAAAAGGTACTTTTCACATGTTCCTGAAAACATAAAATCTATCACATTTGGAAAATCTCCTAAGTCATATTTACAGCATCACTGCTTTTACTCCATTGAAGAATATTTAAATTTATGAAATGTGTTATATAAATACTTACATGTAAAGTGTATTATTATAACCTTAAATATGTATGCCTTGAAATGACTTTCAGCCTATATATTTATAACTTGACTTGTCCAATGTCTTATGCATAAGCTGCTATGTAGACAACAGGACCAATAAAAAATACAATATAATACAATACTGAGTTGTCTTCTTGCTGGGAAGTGGTAGGTGATTACAAGTGCATTCCTTACATCCTCTATCTTTCTTCCATATTCATAAGCAGTGAAGGTAATGGTTACACCTTACAAGCTGAAGATGTATAAGAAAGTAACTTTTGCTGAGTTGAAGCTTTCATTTAACTTTTACTATATTAGTATGTGAAGTATATGTAACAGTGTAGTGAAGTTCTGTGATGTTTCAATGAGTACCAATCTCATCATCTTTTAGAATGACACTCATTGAAACATTGCAGAATTTCAATGCAATCACTTAGTTGGAAGCCCGAGAAAATTTAATCAGCAGCATAAGCTCAACAAGTCTGCATCGATGTATAACTGTTATATATCTTCCAAAGTGATAGTTTGTGATCTGAAGTTGTTGTTGCATATAGTCATGGCTGTTACCATATGGCAATAAAAGTTAACTCACCACATTGGTACCAATAATACATAATTGTAAAGAGCCTTATGTTAAGCCATATTAATACAGTGACAGTAAATTATTTTCTTTATATTTTATCACATGTAGTATTGTACATTATCATCATCATACTTGTCATGGCAATCACACAGGACACAACAAACATTGGCCACATAGTGGTGAACTTGACACTTAACCTTATCACCATAAAGCCACAACCATTCTGGTCAAGTAATCCTATACTATGATTTGTGCAATTAGAGTACCAACTGCGGTGTCTGTGGTGGTGATATTAATTATAAATATATAGCCACCAATTACAACAAACTGGTGTCTTCCCAAGTTAAGCTACTATATTTTAACAACAATATTACAACAGCTTGAATTGAAACATCTCCTGAAGATACTGGATGCAGAGAATTTTTCCAATCAGATTAAAATTTGCAATTGTTGAAGCTCGTCATAAGAAAGGTGACAAGACAGACTTAAATAATTACTGCTATCTGTTTCATAATATTAAAAAAAGTAATGTACTCAAGAGTAGTCTCACATGTAAGTAGAAACAATTTACTTAGCATAGCACAGCTAGGATTCCAGAAGGGTTGATTGACAGAGAATGCTATTTATACATTCACTCACGGTCTTTAAATGTTCTGCATTTATATCTGTGGATATAGATGGGTGATAAACCTAATAAATTTAGTCAATGTTCAAGCAGAAGTCTTGTGTAGTATTTGTTAGTTATTATTTCACTATTTACAAGGTAATCAGTAAGAATTCATTTTGTGTGTGAGAAAAAGATGACTATAACTTTCTGGCAGATGAAATTGATTTTACCCTTTTTGCTGTAGGACCACTGGCGTCTACCCACTAATTTGACTGCTGTTTCATTTATGGTATGAAGTGATCAACAGAAGTCTCATCCACAATAATGAAGTTACATGCAAAAGTGCTTGGATTCTTCTTAACAAAAACACTTCTGAGAAATTAGTTTTTGTATTTTACTTTGTTCAGCACCCACCTTCCATGGAGCTTCCTTATATTAAATTCTCGATTCAAAATATACCATACTCTCCATTTTGATATCATTAGGGTATCACCTATTTCATACAAACTTAATCATATATTGGGCCCACATAAGTATATTTGTTTAGTAAAATATGTATTATAAGCGTCTTGGTTTTGATTAAATAAAACAGCAGAAAGTCTTTGCATAATCAGGATGTTTGTTTGAACTAAAACTTCTAAATAATCTCCCTAGACAAAAAACTATCACAGGACTAGTGTGGTAATTTCCACAGAGTAGTGAGAAATTATTGATATGTGCAGACTAACAAGATGTTTTCCATGTTGGATGCTGTGAAGGAACCAGCTTGGATAGAGATGTGGTCAGCCTTTGGACCTGTAGTAGTTTTACCTATGGCTCCAAGATTATGGATAAAGGGTAGCTCATCTTAATACTCAAAGCTGATCTGGCAGTAGCTAGTCATAATTAGAACAGCTGAGAGCTACAGCTGCCAGGACGAAGGTTAGGAAATGAATAGATGAATGGACTGTGGTCATACCTGTCAGATCAGACTAGAGATTTAAAAGATGCTGCAGGTCTATCAGTCTAGAAACCCAAATCAGCTTCACTGCTCTGAATGGTTATTTGGTAAGCGTGATAGCATTACAGAGATGTTTAGCAAACTCAAGTGGCAGACTCTGCAAGAGAGGCGCTTTGCATTGCGGTGTAGCCTGCTGTCAAGGTATCAAGTGGGTGCATTTCTGGATGAGGCATCGAATATATTGCTTCCCCATACTTATACCTCCCGAGGAGATAACAAATGTAAAATTAGAGAGATTTGAGCATGCACGTAGGCTTTCCAGCAGTCGTTCTTCTCACGAACCATACACAACTGGAACAGGAAAGGGAGGTAATGACAGTGGCATGCAGTGGCCCTCTGTCATGCACCGTTGTGTGGCTTACGGAGTATAAATGTAGATGTAGAAGGCTATGGGCAAATGTGTGCAGAGAACTCAGGCAGATCAGTAATACACTGAAAAGCCAAGGAGAACAGTGCAAGTTAAGGACAGTAGTACTGAGAGGGTCAAAAAGACCAAGAAGGTTCTTGTTGTGCTAGGGATTAGTTATGGCATGGGTATATCAAACTAGTATAGAGCTCCTGGGTACTAACTACCGGGTTACTAGCTCTGGGCTTAGCACTGTCATCTATGATTTAAGCTGTCTGGGTAAATGGGGAAAGATCTTGGTAAAGAAGATCATGTAGTGGTTATTGGGGCTGCTTGGAACAGTTTGGACCATAACCCCAACAGTCGACGATGATATCAAACACATTGCTGGGAGTAGGGATTGCTCCAGGGTGACATTTACACACAGCTGTCACTGATGCATCACTTTTCACATGGACACAGAAAGCACATTATGGTCTACACCTGAATGTTTCTCGTAGGAGGTTACTTGAACAACTAATTTCCAGGAGCATTCAGTGTAACCAGACCACTGTCCAACCAACCCACGTGATTTCCAGCTTTCCACATCCAGTCTTCTATACAGTAAATATTTCTGAAAGACAGTGCTACCAAATAACTAAAGACACAGTATGAAAACATAACATAACAAACCATCCTGTACAGTCATACAAATGAAACGCTGTATATTAATCATGTCCTGGAAATGGATGGAAACTGGAAATTCTCTAAAATTAAAAGTTAATGATACCTGAATAAAAATAACCACATCAGCTATATAACCTGCCAAGATGATTTATTCTTCCATCTTGGACTGAGAAATATATGAACTATTTATACTCATACATATCATGTACAGACATTGCATGATTTGTGTGCTATGAGCACAGCTTTCATTTTTATGTCCATGCTGTCAATACAACAGTAAGTACTTTCTGGTTCCTCCAGTTCTTCTCAATTGAAAATATTTTATCATGTGTGGGGAGAGTTTGCTACATAGATAAAACTCTACAGAGCTGTCTTAATCAATCAAAACAGCAAAAGCAGCTGAAAATATGGAGACATTGTGAGTCTAGACTGCCTTACATGGCCTCTAGGAATGATGATATCATAGTTGGTCAGTAGGCAAATAGGGAAATAAAGATCTCCAGCTTGGACTATGCGAAAGGTAATAATCACAACTTTTTTGACTTTCCCATCAGAATGTTGAAATCTTGTTTAATATGAAAGGAAATGAGAACTTTTCATATCAGTGCAGGAAATTTAAAGAACCAAAGGTGTTTCTAAGATGTGCTATGCGCAGCAGAACGTTCATGGAAGTCACAGAAACTGAACTGGTGCACCTTCATAAATATAAGTTAGTATCACATTACTGTGCACATAATATGAGAAAAGGGATGGTGGGCAGATAGATAAAGCGTGGAGTAAAGTCGCAGGCCATAGACCAAAATGAGTACTGCTTTGAAGAGCTCTTCCAGTGCTACATTTCAGTAATAAAAATATACAAGACAACAGTTCAGACCATATACAGGTCCCTGTAAAGGAAATGTTCTATACTCTTATTAAGAAGTTAGACAATGTACTAAATGGGCTTAGCATAAATAACTATGATGTTACTGTACATGGAGGTTTCAATATAATTCCGAGAAAGGACAAATGATTTCCAGTTCTGTTTTGATCCCCACACCAACATTCTCAACAAAAATACCATGACACAGTGCAACACTGATTGATAATATACTTTGAAACACAATTGTATTTCATGAAACAGATATAAACCCCAAAATAAATGGATTATATGACCATGATGGTCAAATGACAGCAGTAAAGTATCCCCATCAATCAGTTTTCCATAAGAAGCGAAAAAGTATGACTTCACAGAATTCTAAATGCAGACTCAATTACACTCTTCACAGAGAATTTATAGGATAGATATTGGGAATAAGTTTACCAAGGGCACATAATAAATGAGAAATTTAATTCATACAATACTAATACAATTTTTTTTTGTGTTAGGTCAAAGTCAATTATTAATGGAAGCCCAGAGAAGGGTGACTGCCATTGTGGATCAAAGTGTTTTGTACTAGGAAGAGAGAGTTTTATTTAATGGTGAGAACTAGCTCTTATCAAGACTTAAAATGCACTACAAACAGTATTGCAAAATTTCTCCACTGTGCCATCAAAAAGGCAAAGTGCACTTAGAATACCTAAATAGTTGATGACTGTAAAAAAAAAGACAAGGAGAATTTGGACCATTATTAGGTATGTAATAAGTAAGTGTGGTAAAATAAATCATAATTAACTATTACATCACAGATCAGTGAAACAGATCTCTACATCTACATCTGCACTCTCCAAATCACTGTGAAGTGCACAGCAGAGGAAACATTTGATTGTGCCAGTTATTAGAGTTTTTCCCTGCTCCATTCACGTATAGAGCATGGGAAGAATGATTCTTCAAGGGCCTCTGTGCATGTTTTAATTAATGTAATCCTGCCCTCATGATCCCTATGGGAGCAAATATTTTCCTAGTCACCCTTTAAAGCCAGTTCTTGAAAGTTTGTGAGTAGGCTTTCTTGGGACAGGTGACTTCTATCCTCAAGAGTCTGCCAGTTCAATTCCTTCAGGAATTTCTGTAACTCTCTCCCACGGATCAAAGAGACATGTGACTATTTGTGCCGCCCTGTGACACTCTCCCACGGATCAAACAGCCACATGACTACTTGTGCTGCCCTTCTCTGTATACATTCAATATCCCCCAGTTTTTGGTATAGGTCCCACACACCTGAGCAATATCCTAAGATGGATCACATGAGTAATTTGTAATCAATCTCCTTTTTATACTGACTGAATTTCCCCAGCGTTCTACCAATAAACTGAAGTCTACCACTGCTTTACCCACAATGGCCCCTATGTGAATACTCCATTTCATATCACTACAAAGAGTTATACAGAGGTATTTGTATGAGTCAACCAATTCCAGTTGTGATGCAGTGATATGATAGCCATAGGATATTAATTTTTTTCATTTTGTGATGTTCAAAATTTTACATTTCTGTATATTTAAAGCAAATTGCCTAAGATTGCACCACTTTGGAAACATATCAGGATCTGACTGAATATTTATGCAGCTTCTTTGAGACAGTGTCAAAGGCCTTGGCAAGTTGGGTGTACTCAGCATTTATGAGGTAAAATGAGGAGGTACTTGACTGACAAGTAGCACCTCAGCTTACGTACATTGAGAACAGCCAAGAGAACAACTAGAAATGCACATAGGTGTTATAAGTTAATACATACAAAAGATCAAATATTAATCACATGACATCATCTATCATATTATATTGCTATAGCAATTCCCATAATTAGTGCCCCATCTGAACTGTTGAACACCAACATAATCACACTGACATCCTTGCAGATGAGGTTGTGTGTCAATATTGAAATCACAGTTATAACTGGTCATTAGCTAAATATAAACATACCAAACAGTATCCAGTTATAGTATGCATTACAGACAACTGATGTAGAGATGTTGAATGGCAGCATGTAGTGTTATAGTCATATCAATGTGCAAGTTGCTGCTGTAGGACTACTTTAAAGAGTGGGGATCCCATACAATTAAGAGCCACAGAAACTGGTACACCTGCCTAATATCGTCTAGGGCCCCTGCGAGCATGCACATGTGCTGCAACACAATGTGGCATGGACTCGGCTAATGTCTGAAGTAGTGCTAGAGGGAATTGACACTATAAATACTGCAGGGCTGTCCATAGATCTGTAAGAGTATGAGGGGCTGGCGATCTCTTCTGAACAGCATGTTGCAAGACATCCCAGATATGCAGAATAATGTTCATGTCTGGGGAGTTTGGTGGCCAGCAGAAGTGTTTAAACTCAGAAGAGTGTTCCTGGAGCCACTCTGTAGCAATTCTGGATGTGTCAGGTGTTGCACTCTCCTGATGGAATGGCACAAGTCTGTCTGAATGCACAAAGGACATCAATGGATGCAGGTGATCAGACAGGATGCTTATGTACATGTCATCTGTCATATCTAGACATAGCAGGGGTCCCATAGCACTCCAACTGCACATGCCCCACCCAATTACAGAGCTCCACCAGCTTCAACAATCCTCTGCTGACATGGAGGGTCCATGGATTCATGAGGAGGTCTCCATACATACCTGTACACATCCATCCGCTCGTTACAATTTGAAACGACAGTTGTCTGCCCAGGCAACCTGTTTCCAGTCATCAACAGTTCAGTGTCAGTGCTGATGGGAACAGGCATGGCAAAAGCTTTGTGTTGTGCAGTCATCAAGGGTACATGAGTCAGCCCTTGGCTCTGAAAGCCCGTATTGCTGATGTTTTGTGGAATGGTTAACACACTGACACTTGTTGATGGCCCAGCATTGAGATCTGCAGCAATTTGCAGAAGGGTTGCACATCTGTCATGTTGAATGATTCTGTTCAGTTGCTGTCGTACTGTTCTTGCAGGATCTTTTCCGGCCACAACAATGCCAGAGACTCGATGCTTTACTGGATTCCTGATATTAATGGTACACTCGTGAAATGGTCGCATGGGAAAAACCCCACTTCATCGATACCTCAGAGATGCTATGTCCCATCGTTCATGTGCCGACTATAACACCACGTTCAAACTAACTTAAATCTTGAAAACCTGATATTGTAGCAGCAGTAACTGATCTAACAACTGCACCAGACACTTGTTGTCTTATATAGGCATTATCGACTGCAGTGCCATATTCTGCCTGTTTACATATTTCTGTATTTGAATATGCATGTCTATACCAGTTTCTGTGGTGCCTCAGTGTATTTATATCATGGGTGGCACCCATTTCAACAACAGAGAAGATCTGAACACTGGTAGAGTAGATAAACATTCTGAATTGATAGATGTTGAACTAACAAAGCTAGACATCTATAAAAAGTTAATCATTCTGTGTGTTTACTGCTCACCTATTGGTAATGTGGACACTTTCTTCAACAGCTTAATTGAAGTCCCCCAAAACTCACATAATAATATTTGGAGACACAAACAGCTTAGTCTCCAACAAACAACCCCTATGGCCTTACTGACCACTGCTTTCAAAGAATACATGTCATGTACAGGGAAAATCTAGAACTAACATATTAAAATAATCACAAAATGCACACTGGGAAATAATAATTCAACTTAATTAAAAGGAAACCTGCTCGATACTTATGTAGCAGATCATAAGATGAAAATCAAATAAAATTATGTGAGTTTAAGAACTAGTAAAAAAACTTAATATTCACTAAAAAGGTTATGCCCATAAGTGCTAAATAAATATTTTTAACAGGCAGTACACTTTACCTTAAGGTAGAATTGTAACACTTGCAACTACTATAAACTCAATTTTGGCCCAGTAAAATCAGTTGACAGAGCCACAAGGCATTACAAGCTAACTGTAATCTCCTGTAACTTGCTTCAAGCATCATAACCACTTAATTTCAAAAGTATAGAAAATTTAATAGCACTAAAATAAGTGATCAAACAGTAAGGACATTTAAAAGGTATTGTCTGAACAAACAAACAATGAACTTTAAACAGTTTCACTTCTATTCTTAAAATAACAAACTCTTAAACCAACAAAAACCTTAGGGCCCGTTAAATTCAGTAACTTCAGAGATCAGACACACACCTGGATGTCCAGATGTTCAGAGCACATATGAGCCTCTAGTCTTAATGCCAGTGAAACATTATTTGCATGCAAATGTGATGCTCACCATACACTGAAGTGTTGCTTTGTTCTCCATCAGCAAACATATCTCAAGAAGCATCCACGGGAGGCACTGTTATGGAGAGTGGTTGACCCCATCTGTAGTTTGTGATCACTGATGTGCAGCACTTCTATTAGTAGCCAATTCCTCATCTCCACCATCACTATTACTATAAGTAACTCTATAGATAAAAATCTACTCACCAATGGTGGCAGGAGAACACGTATACAAAAACGTATTACAACTTGCAAGCTTTTTGAGCCAGTGGCTTCTTCTTCTGGCAGAGGGGCTCAAGGGGAAGGAAGAAGAGTGAAGGTAAAGGACTGGTGAGATTTAGGGAAAGGGGTAGAGTTCACAAAAAGTTGTCCAGAATCCCGGGCCATGGGAGACTTACTGGACGGGATGAGAGAGAAAGACTGCTTGTGGGGACTGCACCAGCTGAGATTTGAAAATCTGAGAGCTTAAAGGTGGAAGATAAGGTAATATGCAAGACAGAAATTTCTGCTAAAACATCATGCACAAGTTAATAAGAGCAGAAAGCTAAGTGCATTGTATGTGATAAGAGGTGGATGGGGGACAGCAAAAAATAGACAGGACAGAAAATGAAAGATGCAGAAGACTAAAAGGGAGTGCAGAAAGGAATAGCTACTGTGAAGAAATGCTGAGACCAAAGCAAATAACATAAATTAAGGCCAGGTGGGTGGTAAGAACCAAGGACATGTTGTAGCACCAGTACCCACCTGCAGAGTTCTGAGGACGTTGAGGAGGTTAGCTAAGTTTGGTCTGTATGAGTGGAGTGGTGGTTGATGGTGTGGCTGTTCATGGAGCTGCAGACAGGACATCTGACAGCACATGTCAATACACAGAATTGTAGAATATGGGCAACGGAACATCAACCAGCACCATTTCATCCTGAAAAGGTAACTGTATGGTGCAGGTTTACGGTGTCATTTATTATAGGGCCATATTTTTTCGAAGAGACAGGTGCTTCTGATCCTGTTAGCTGCACTGGTAAGTATGGTGAGTGTCTTTTGTGCAACCACATCATTCCAGCTCTTCAACAGCATGGATTTGTGGATGGGATTATTTTTACGCAAGATGTTGCACTCTGTACACTGCAAATCCAGTTAAGCAAAGTGCCATTTCGGAAGTGCTAGAATTATCAGCCACCATTTCCCAACAGCTTGGTCATCCCGATCACCTGATCTTAACCTGTGTGACTTCTGGCCGAGGGGCTATCTGAAACATGTTGTGTTCAATGTTCCAATTGCAAACTTGGATTCATTGAAGGCATGCATTGTGCAACACATTCTGAACATGACCTTGAAACACTTCGATCAGTTTTGGAACATGCTGTTTCTCGATTTCAAATTGTTGCAGAAAATGATGGACAACATATTGAACATGTTTTGCACAAGTAAAAATCCGATTTGATTTTGATTTATGCTTTTCATGTGGTTTTTGGCCTCAGGACAATTAAAAACTGATTTTATTGGTGCTTCTTACATGGTTTTTGGCCTCACGACAATTAAAAACCAATGTGAGTGACGCTTTTTATGCGGTTTTTGGCCTCAGGACAATTAAAAACCAGTTTTTCCCATCCAATGTGATATGACATTGCTGTGATGGATGGGCTTACATAACTAACAGTATCATACCTGTACACCCATGCACACTGATCAGTACAGTTTGTTTAACATCAAATGTACACCTTAGGCATCACTGTAAGATTCATTTGTCATTTGTAGTTGACCACTATTAAATTATGATGCTTACAGTGCCATCTATTGCAACATTTTGTAACTATTTATTTTTCTTCTGCCATACATTTTCCACCTTCTCCGATAATATTCCATTGTAACTTGATGTCATTCTGACCAGTGGTGTTATTTCTACAGCAGTTTGAAAGTTTAACTTTAAGGATAATCACCCCGCACATTGACGAAATGTCTGTTGCCAGTTATGCTGTGTGTATTGTATCGTTACACGTTCCTTGGTGTGCCCACACATTTCACTAAATAGACATCAGTGCACTCACATGTAAAGTCGTCCAAAGGGGAGTATATTATAACCTACATGCCTATAACTCTGTCAGCGACACTTTGTGAGCCTTACATTCAGGAAATGTTTGAATCACAGCATCCAAGTCTAACTGCCTTGCCAAATTATATTAGTTTCCAGGATCATGAAATCTATGAGATACTGTTGAGGTACAGTTGATATAAGACAATTTCTAACATGAGTCAAAGTGCTGAATGACCTTTCTGCTTCAGCTACAATCACTGGAAGAGTGTAAAATATGTGTGTACATTTGGAAAAAGCTTAAAATTTTAAGCTTATGCATCTTATTCAAGAGTTCTAATGTTTTTTAAGTCATGTATTCAAAGTGTGAAGTATGACTTATTTACAAATATTTAATTCCTTGTCTAAATATGTTGTAACATCACAGCAGTACTTATTGATAAATAACTTGCATGCCTCAGTGACCTGATCATCTGTCATATTTAAGTGTTTCCATAAGACCAATATTTTTCATCCAAAATCTTCACTGTTACAAATTGGGTTTTCAAGTTAGACACTTGACTGACAATAATCACATTTAAGTTGAATAAATCTTCTGAATTCACATCTGCCACTTCATTAGAGGGTTCAACATGAAATGACTTCCTCTTCTTATTGTGCACCTCTGGATATTCAGGAATGATATTAACTGCACCATCAACAACTTTAGATTATGAAGAATAGCGTCCATATTTTTGTGGAAATATTTTAAGTCATTTAATAAGCTCTCAAAGTGTCTTACCTCAATGTCAGTGGTAGTATTTCAAGCTAGTAGTAATTTGCTTCAGTAGTCAATTGTTTGTACCACAACTTTAGCTACATTGATGCTATGATTGAACACTTGAATAATATCGCATGATCAAAACAACTTGCACCACAGAATATGTTTCAGTTGTCAAATTTAACTTATTGAAAGTTTCAACAGCAACTGCAATCTTATCCAAATAAGCTGCAGTTGGTGCTGCAGCATCAATCCGAGCACTGCAATGGGTATCAGACAACAATATAAGGAACTTCCAACCCTGTTCCAGAATTTCTCATTGTTCTGGACTGATACTCAACAAGATGTAAAAAGGGTGTATCACTCCGAAAACAGTATCAGCTTCATGGCAACTCTGAGCCATATGTACTCCACATGAGGCTATAACAAGCACACAGAGAAAATTTCACTGAAGAAAATGTATCTGATCTCCTTTATAAGACCCTCTAATATTACTTTCATTATTATAAACATGTATGATAGGAACTAAGTGTTCCACAAGTGTTGCTCAAATTAAATGTGCAACTGTAGTTTTCTGATTACAATCAACAAATTCTGAAAAGTGTTCATTTATTTCATATCTACCAATTTCCTTCTTGATATGGTTATAATAGAAGGAAACATTCCACGAAGGAAAAATATATGTCTGCTTGTGTCTGTATATGTGTGGATGGATATGTGTGTGTGTGCGAGTGTATACCCGTCCTTTTTTCCCCCTAAGGTAAGTCTCTCCGCTCCCGGGACTGGAATGACTCCTTACCCTCTCCCTTAAAATCCACATCCTTTCGTCTTTCCCTCTCCTTCCCTCTTTCCTGATGAGGCAACAGTTTGTTGCAAAAGCTTGAATTTTGTGTGTATGTTTGTGTTTGTTTGTGTGTCTGTCGACCTGCCAGCACTTTCATTTGGTAAGTCACATCATCTTTGTTTTTAGATATAAATTTCCTTCTTGAAGTAGATATAATAACAGGTGGATGTTGATGGTTCAGTATAATTTGAATCAACGGTTGCATCAACAATAATTGAATAACACATCTCATTTTCCCTTTGTTCCAAGCTGGCACCTCTGACACATTGGGCACAACTAGAAATAAATTCATTCTGAGTATAATTTACTAGATAATGCACTTCTAAATGCTTTCCAGATTCTTGTTTGTCTCTGACCTAGCTGATACATATTTCAAGAACTGGATGATAGTGACTCAATAGGTCTAATAATCTGAGCAATTTTTGTTATTTGGATCTCCAATTTTCTGAACTGAACCTCTGAAGACTAAGCCTCTTTGACCAACAAATAATGCCCCATCAAGTCACATGAGGATAGCCATGTAGGCTGGCTATTCTATGCATGAATAAAGGAAGAAGATTACCTCATTACTTCTGAGCATCTGTATAGCCAATGTACATCTTACATCTCATTTCCGTTCTTCACCTTTATGATTCTTCCATAACAACTATACACAAATAGAAATGTTTTATGTTGTGTTTACTCTTGAATGCAAAATCTTTTGTGTATACTCATTTTTCATGTAAAATCACCTTGTGATGGAATCAGAAGTGCCTTATCTTTGAATGTTGTTGGTAAATCTGCCAAGTTACAACAATGTTTCACAGCTGTTGCCATGTGACCTTGTTTGATGAATGTTTCTGTAGGATTTGCAACTACATTTAGAGAAAATGCCTTTTTGAATTAATTACAAGGTGGCCTTAGTGCACAGTGCAATTGACCTGTGTGGTTCATAACACTGAAGTGGAATGGAAGAGCTGAGTTGGTTATGCTGGTGTAATGCTCTTTTATTTATAATAAGATACAAAAACTATTTTACAATACAAGTCTAATTTTTTCCAACTAAGCCCCTCCTCCCCCCCCCCACCCCCCTCCTCTCATTGGGCCTGTGTATACTGGATGAGGCCCATGTCCACCAAATTTTTAGGTAATCAAATGGATAACAAACTGAAGTGACACCAACATGTGGGTAAGTTAACCAAAAACTTGGTTCCGAGTTCTTCCACTTTGAATCTTTCTAATCATATGGTCAATAGACAGGATTGCTAGTATACTCTTCATACATTCACTGAATACTGTGTAATGCCATACTCTTTTGGGACAAGGTACATAAAGTCAAATGGGTATTTATCCTAAAGAAATGTGTAATTAGAACAGTGTATAATTTTGATTACTAGACATTTTGCAGAAGCCTTTGCAGGGACCTGGGGACTATTTATATTATACTTACATGCCAATGCTTATGTCCCCTAATCATGTTTGTCATTACTACAGAGTGAACTTGTGATGAACTTTGCTATTCACAATTACAAAACAAAAAGTATAAATAATTTCCATGTACACAGGTCACCTCTCTCTACAGATCCTAATGGAGTTTTATATGTTGGTGAAACAGTCTATAACAGATTTCCATTAGACATAAGGCAGGATACTGAAAAATCCCCAGACACTCATAGGCAAAGTAAAAGAATACCACAGTTGACACTCCTATCAGAATTTTTGGTGTCATGGTAGTAAATTTCACGTAACTCTAAAGTTTGCACTAAATGGATCCTGACTTTGCCAATAAACAGGCACCTAAAAGAATTCTGTATTAAATAGATCCTTTGTTTGTAGTGTTAGAGAAAACAGAGGCAAGTAATATAGGAGAAGAGCCAATGGCCTTTTTTATGAAGTTGCTATTTTTATCCTTATATGCATATATAAAATAATCTAGAAGTAATCACCACAATTATTGTTTTGAGTAGATCAGTGCTGGTCACCATATTTTGTTAGCTTGATTCGCAGAAGCAGACAGTAGTGACTGATGCTGCCCTTTAATGCATAACCCAACTCTTTCAACCTTCCTGAAGCTCTTCTTTCATGATGGGATTTACGGAATATGATGTTTGAAGCAAAGAATGACTTATGATGTTCTTCACATGGGTCATCTTCAAGAAAATGGTTACATTTTAATCCTGCCATCTGTTTTGTAATTGTTGAAAATATAGCAAATTCCTCTTCACCAACTTTGGACGAGTTTCTGATGATTATTAAATGCTCATCAGAAAGAATTTTGTTTGACATAGCATTCCAGTTTGTCCGCTTAAATGAGCTACATGCAATATGATTAGGTGTAACAATCATAAGAATAAAATTATTTCACAAATAGAGTTGACGTCTGACTCACTTTTCTGCTCACAAATGAACTGCAGTGAAAGTAATTTCTTTAGATTTGAGATGGTAGTGTAAAATCTTACTTTTTGGAAAGCATTCTCTCAAGATTTTCTTGTTCAAGACTGAGAGAGCACCAATGCATGCCTTCATTGTTTAGTGAATGCTCCACAATTTTCCTCTTTGGGCTTAAGAGACACTTTGTAGAAAGGGGAAACTGCTTCTAGGGACTCACTCTGAAAAAGGTAATGCAGTGGTTAGGAAACTGGACTTGCATTTGAAGGATGATGGTCCACATCCCTATCTGGCCATCCAAATTTAGGTTTTCCATGATTTTCCTAAATGGCTGCACTAAGGGCACAGCCGATTTCCTTCCCCGTCCTTCCCTACCTTCAACTTGTACTCTGTCTCTAAATGACCTAATTGTTAAAGGGAAGATAAAATCTAAACTTTCCTTCCTTCCTTTTAGGAGCGCAGCCGAATGTCCATGGAGACTGATTTTAGTTGTGGGAAGGAAATAAAATCAGTTAGAAACTTACCTGTACTAAGTAAGTGACTCACTGAACTTAAACGTATGTTGACCTTTAATGTGAAAATGTCAATAGTGTTATGATGTATAGTGACTAAAGTATCTAGTGTATTTTAATTCTGTCTATTAACAGTTAAATATGAGAATTTATTTTAATGTATGTATTTACTTTTTTGATAGCACATCATAAAATAAGAAACATATTATTATAACAACTGCAAAAACAACTTTAAAATATCCTTACTATTTACATAGCATGTATGGCCATCAAGGACACACATGAGCAAAAATATGACTGATTTTACTCATCGGAGGAAAATGAAATGAGTGAATTACAGCAGAGCATTGATTATGTGAATATCGATCAACTGAAACATCATTTAACCAGAACCATTCAAGTTCTCATATTCACATTTGCATGTGAACCATGTCAAAATTTGCTAGGTGCTGAGTTGCCAGTTCAAGAGATTTCCCCTCTATACCAACTGCCATTCTTGCTGTTCAGTGACAACAGCTGAACCTTTACTTGTGACAAACCATGATGTTTACAATGTTGATTAAACATAAAATGTTTTGGATAAATTTAATGTAAAAGGTCAGTTGAAGAAGGTACATGTGGATGAAGCTTAGCTCAGGGGCATGTCATTGGAAATGCAACAATATTGGACATTACAAACAACAGCTATGCCATTACAAAAACTGCAAGTGTATTTCACTGTGAGGATGGAAGCTAGAACACAAAACTGAGGGAAATGGCAGAAAGCCTGGTTTTATGCGCTGTATTTTCACACAGTTCGTACAGGTTCCTAGCCATGGAAAAGCAATACATGGCCCTTTGACTAGTGAAAATGGTCTTGAAATGTACTAAAAACAAGGGGGTGATACTGATTTTAAAGTGACTACCAGCCGACTTTTCGTTTCAAAGCTAGGCATGGAATTAGGGAATTTGACTTCAAAGGTAAAAAATGGTCAGTTGATACTGAAGCAGTATAACATTTATAAGTATCTTTTAGAGACATGCTTCATTAGGAAGGCTAAAAAAGAATTACAGTGCAGAGGAAACTGAAAGAAAATTCCAACAAACTCCCTATCTTGTAAGAATGAAATGTCAGCATCTGATTCTAAGCAAGCAAACAACACATTACTATCATGGTACATGGAAATGTTACTGAGACACAGCTTCCTTTAGGTAAGTTTATCACTGTATGTAACAAGCCACCAAAGAGCTGATTTATATCCAAACTGATTAGGCTGAATAAAGACTCTTCAGGATTTGAAGAGTTTAGTCATGTAAATGTTTAAGAATATCTGGAATGAGATGAAGCTATCAGGTATAGATAGTTGATGAAATAACTGCCAGTGTCACTGATGACCAATATTGTTGCAATGATGAAGAGTCTAAGGACAATGACTCTGCTGAAGAAACACCATTTTGTGAAATTTATTGGAAAAGATACAAGTCCACCTCTGAAACAAAAATAAATTTTGGGCCTCTTTCCTAAACTGTAGGCTTACATTAATCGTCACACTGAACTTTTCAAACTAAGGTTTGCAGTAGTATGCTGCATCTCCGGATCTATGATATTTCTGAACCAGGGCAAAAATTTGATAGAACCCCACTCCCAAGTGTTTGAGATGTGATGTAAAATAAATAAATAAAATCTATTTTACGAAAATATGTTCATTTTGTGGTGCACATCTTTCTGAAGAGTTTGATATATGTAACTTATGTGTTTGAGGAAATGTAAGGTATATTATTTGGTCGTAAGTGTGCCGAAGTGTAGTGACACACCTCTTCACACAGCATTCTTCTATCATACATCACTGTATTTCTCTCTGTGGAATTCAAATGTGTATATTTTGTACTGGAAGCCATCAACCTATATTCACGACAGTGGAAATTAAAATGTCATATGGTGCCTCTCCTACTCCCAGTCCGCCTGTTTGGTATCTTACCACCCTTTAAAAAAACTCACAATTAATAATGGGTGGGATTATTTGTGACTGGGAGAATATAACTGTTCAGAAAATCTGTACTCTTTATTGACTATTAACTAATAACTTTCTCTTTTGTGTGACATAAAATTAAATATAGGAAACATAAAACCAGTAACGACAAGAGACAAGCAATACAGTACACATTTCTTCAATCCTTAGGTCTCAGCATTTTTTCCCTCTAATCTTGCTACAGCTTTACATGGCATGCTTTCCTAACTGCAAAAGAATCTATTTCCTCATTAAAATTCATCAAACATTTTGCCACATGAAAAATCAAAATGTCAAAAAGAATTAAGTGGAAGATGAAAGCAATATCTGAGTAGTGTTATGAGGAACAGCTATCACAGTCCGCAGCTCGTGGTCGTGCGGTAGCATTCTCGCTTCCCACGCCCGGGTTCCCGGGTTCGATTCCCGGCGGGGTCAGGGATTTTCTCTGCCTCGTGATGACTGGGTGTTGTGTGATGTCCTTAGGTTAGTTAGGTTTAAGTAGTTCTAAGTTCTAGGGGACTGATGACCATAGATGTTAAGTCCCATAGTGCTCAGAGCCATTTGAACCATTTTGAACAGCTATCACAGTTTCAAAATATCCACATTCTCCTAATATGTAATTACTCTAGAAGAAGTATATCCTATATTTAGTAGATTAGCACTAGGCAGTTTTAATTCTAGCTAGTATAAATGTATGGCAATATTGAGAAACCCCACATGTCCAAAACACTAAACATTTCAGGAGATACAAAAAACATTCCAGGTCTTTGCATTGTACTTCAGATATGGTTAACCCTTCGATACATGTTGACCAATTGTATATGTAAGAGCAGAAGTTCTGAATGATTTCTTCTTTTGGTAGGAATGGTAGAAATCACCTTAGATCATACATTTTCTTCTTATTTATAGACATACAAAACTGATAGCCTCATTTACAAGGCTTTGTGGAATAACAGATGGATCAGCCTCTTGGAATGTGTGCTCTTCTGTTGCATCAATGAATGGCCTAACTTTAACAACACCAAGGCTGTCATGTAAATAGCAGGATGGCATGAACTGTGTTACATGGGAGTACTGTTTGCTATTGATTGGTGAAGCCCTTGCTTGAGTTTCAATGGAAATAGTATTCTTGGTAGAACTTTGGTCACCATTCCTTAAAATTTAGCGGCTCTTCCATTTTCGGTATTTTCACTTCAAAATTCATATGTTCACTGGACTCTACCATTAATTCTGCACAGTCTTTCAGAAAATACATCCTATCCACCTTACAGAAGGTAAGTAATGGGTAATGAACTGAAATTTCCCTTTGCAATGGGGATTAAACAAAATCTCACCATCACAATGTTTTTAATTTGGTCTCCACAGGAGCTGGAGAACAAGTAAAGGTGTTTAAATGTTGTCCAACATCTTCATTTATATAATCAGTAAGAGATGAACAGACTTCATCGGAAATTTTCAAGCTATTCTTTCATGATAGAGGTAAAACCTGGATCTTCCACGCCATAAGTCATGAAAATTAAACACATTTACTGAAAGCTGATCCAGGTAAAATGTGTCTTGTATTGGTATCTGTGGGAATTGGAGGGTTCTGCTTAAAATCAGATGAGAGGCCTGCAGTGGTAGAACCTATTTTGGTTTTCTCTTTAACTTCGCTTCCCAGCAATCTTCCCAAAACTTTTCTCTCAACACTGTGACTGGATCATTGGTTATAAATTGTGGTGTACACTGTTTTTCCTTTATGAGATGGAACCTCACTGAGCAACTTGAACTGGTTCTATTGTCAATATTTGACCATCATTATCAGTTACATCATTTACTACTGCTTATGTAGGCCTAGCTAAATCCAAGAGCTCCCAAATGATAGTTTGTTGGGGCAGGACAAACTGGGTGGGATTATGAAGTACTTTTAATATTTTGGAAGATGAATGACAAATTATAAGAAGCCTTATAAAATCCCAGTTCCAATGCTGTTAGAAAGCTGTGAAATATCATCACTTGCCTGAAAAAGAACACCTGGCTAAATAAGATTGCTACCTTTCCCTGAGAGCTGGGGTGGGGGTGAGGGAGAGTGGAAAGGGGGGGGGGGGGGATGCCCCCCTTGTCCCCAGATATGAGTGCCATTGCCTGAATCTGTGAAAGTACATTAATTTACTGATAAGGTTACTGATACTCATCAAAACTAGTTTTCTAGCTGAATGAGCTTATAACTTGTTTTATAGCACAGTGCTTAACTTTTAATGTTCTAGATAATAGTGTTATTTATTACTTATAAGAGATATGAGTAGATTACCATGCAGTAGATACAAATTTAGTCAGTAGACCAGACTCACAAAGCAGCTGTGGCTATTGGAATCAACACACATTTTTCTGCAGTGTCTGTAGAAAGGTTCATTGTGGGCAGGACCATGGGATACAGGCATTGTGGGTGGGGCCATCCATGGGATACAATCACTGTAAAAAAAACTTAGAAAGAAATATTGACTATTCCACAACAGGTGTAAAAGAAAGCTTAAGGTTATAGATAGTGGAATACTGAATGAAAATGCAGGCTGTCTAAAGGCAATGCATGAAGCCTCCAATGACTAGTGTTGCACAATCTTAAGTGATACACCTCTCACAAAACCCAAAGAAATTCTGGTCTCTGAAAGTTGTCAGTGGCACTTAGTGATCCAACACTCATGGATGACTTAGGAAATGGAACTGGGAGTAGTGATGCAAAAAGAAAAATGCTGTACTCCATTTTTCGATGTCCCTTTACAAATGAATATGCAAGAATGCTAAAACGGTTTCAAAGAAAGAGAGATGTATTTTTGTTATACACACTTTTAAAGCTTTAAATAATGACAGTATCTGGAATAAGTGCTGTCACTGGAATAAGGGTAGTTGTGGGAACACCTTTAAAAATGAACCAAACGACATGAAATAATAATCATGAATTTATGATACATCCTTGTGCAATATATACCTTTCCACGCAAATAATTTTCAATAAAATTATTTACACAGTGTTACAATACCTTGGTGTCAATGATATTTGATGTAAGAATGTAATCTTCATCTACTTTTTGTTTCTCATTTTCTTTAAGGGATACAAAAATGTTAGTTGATTTAGTTAGGTGCCCTTGGAGAGGCTACACACAATTGCCCATGAGTAAAGATGGGGTTTTGTAAATACAGTTCTACTCTTTGAAGTGTTTGTCCCTGTGACTTTTTTATAGTGGTCACAAATACAATTTAACCTGGAAATGGAGTTGTATCATTACCAATCACTTTAATGTATCTATTTCAAAGAAAAATTTTATATTGTGGTCAGAAGCATTCACACACAATGTAGATACATATAAGTGAGCTACTATCAAAATAATACACACTTTACAGTCTGCACACAGAGTGACTGAATATTCAAAGCAAATGTATTTTTTTGCAGTTTTTTATAAACTTATCTGTTTTTGTATTTGCAGTCCATACACCATAAGCTCGCAGTCGATTCCATTTCAGATCATTTCCACCACAAAGTTCTCCAATTTTCCCAGCTACCTTTCTTCACAAAGTTTTTGACACTGCCCTTTCCTAAAGATGGTCTTGCAGAAGTGCAAAAGAAAGCTGCCTCAAGAATCCTTTACTACACATTTGTATTTTCTTAAGTGTCTTGATAATAATAGTTGCATCTAATTCTCTCCTCTTCTGCTTTGTAAGAATATACTAAGATGCCTTACAATACTTAAAAGATATTAAAATAAGATACCAAGCAAGAAAACGTGTTCTAACACTAAACAAATCTAAAAAATATATGAGTGCACAGGAGTAACCTAAGCGGAGCTAACAATTGTAAGGTAACAGGGGATAATATGGAGCTCCTCCAAGTAGTTCGTAATTTAAATTTAAAGCACAACAGCAGAAATAATGTTGGGCTGGTGTACTTCAATCAAAATGTTTCATAGTAGAATTAAGTAATAAAGATGTTTAGAACAACTGCAAAGTAAGTCATTATTTTATTAATAAGACACCATTCAGTTTTGATCTTTGTTCAAAAATGGTTCAAATGGCTCTGAGCACTATGGGACTTAACATCTATGGTTATCAGTCCCCTAGAACTTAGAACTACTTAAACCTAACTAACCTAAGAACATCACATAACACCCAGTCATCACGAGGCAAATTTGATCTTTGTAGTGCCAGACAAGTATTTGTATGTCTCATATTTCGTGCAAAGATGTCATTAAATGAAGTGAGAGGGGTGAAGCTGTGCCAAAACATGGAGTTATTTCTAATTATGTAATCTGATAGCATTTCATAAATTAGTTCTGATTTTTATTTTCCATGCTTAAGAATAAAATTATGTATTAAATGCAGAGTGAAAATAGTGTAATGCAAAATGGACATGAAAATACTTGTTTTGTATTTTAGTGTTTTTTTTTTTAATTGCAATGAATTATAAAATTATGTGGTGATAAATGTATATAAAATTATATAATGTATTTAAGTTTAAGTATTTAAATCTTACAAAACTGTAAACAAATTGTGGCCATGTTTAGGAATTATTTTGATTAATGTAGTGTCGTGTGATCCAACTCAGGACTGCTGATATGAGCCAGAAAATGGGGTCTTTGGTCATTGTCCGTTGTGGTGGTGAGTTCGGAGTGGCAAAGTGCCGCGATGGTAAGCATGGTCCTCAGTGTATGCGAATAAACTCTGAAGCAACAACGTGAAAGTGTGTAGGTGCGAGACAATAAACCATGTGTATGAATTGCTTCGATTATAATTTATCCAGATCAGATTTATTTGTGAACTTAAGTATGCATGGCCACAAAGTTAGAAGTGTTTTTTTTTTAATAAATAAGTTTCAATCTGAACTTGTATAATGTAGCTCATTTTGCGCAAGGTTGTGGTATAGACAATTGTGTATTCAGTTCACTGCTGTTCAAAGGCTAGCCAATATATGACTCAGTATTAGGGGTGCAAATGCAACCGTTTACTACCAACTCCCTTTGAAGACGAGCCACGTGAAAAATAGGTAGTGAATGAGTCCAAGCACTGTTGCAATTGGGGGCTCATCTGGTAAAGGACTTTCTTCTCTATTCCATAATATTTCGGGATTGGGTGTCCATCTGATGTTTAGGCTTTTGAACAGTCCGTGTGGGGGCTCTGAACTAAACTGGTGCATTAGCAGTAGCAGCATGTTTGTGCTGGACAAGATAAGCACTGCCCCTTGGTTATGCCAATATAAGGCCACCACGATTGTGAAGCAGTCATTTACACAGCATGGTGAGTTGACCATGTGTTACCACGGGCTCTGAACACATACAGTCTTCCGTGCCGCGTCCATGTGTTACCACAGGTAAAATGGTCATCTGTGCCCTGTCCATGTGTTGCTATGGGTAAAGCAGTTGAAGCTGTATCCACATGCTGCCGATGATCAATGCTGTTGTCCATGCCACCGACCAACACATCTATATGCTGCCAGGGGCACACGCAATATTTTCTTGCTCCTGATAGAGTTTTCTGCATGTCCACGCCACCGACTATGATTCATTGCATAGCTGTGCTGCCAGCGCTGACTGCAGACATTGCGTCACATGAGGATATAAAACATAAGTGCAGCCAGCAGCTACATTGCAAAATTGTGCCCTTTCATTAGCCATGGCCAATGAGATGCGTGAATCTCAAAGTGAAGGCGAATCAGTGGATGTTAGGAGTAACTGTAGTAGCCCTAGCATGCCAAAAGAAATAGGCTGGATACCTGAGTGCATTTTTTGTAAAACTTGCTAGTAAATTAGGGGAAATAGATTCGAAAATAGGGAATATAAAAACTGAAATAGTTGGAGAAATTGATTCAAAAATAGGGGATATGGAATTGAGGCTTAGTGATAAAATAAAGACAGTGAGTGAAAAATTTGATCAGCTAGATCTCAAATTCACTCAAATTACAGATAAAGTCGAAAACACGGTTAAAACTGTTGAGGGAATTATCGAGAGAGTTGATAAGGTTGAAAAAGGGATAGTAGCCAAGGTGGAAATTGTGCAAAGTAATCTTGTAGGCAGATTCAGGCACAGGAACAGAAATGCACACTATTTCAGAAACAAACAGAGGCAGACATTGAATCCATTAAGATAGGAGTGCTGGATTGCCATAAGGGATTACTGACAATAAGGAGGAATTAGAAGGGGAAATAAATGTCTTGAGGGAAACAGTTAATACTGTGGCAGCAGGGAATGGAAATTTGTTGTTGGGATATCCTATGGGGCATGGATTTCAGTCGAAACCTTTTAGTGGGGAGAATAAATACCATGTAGTTGACTTTTTAGCTGTGTGTAAGGATAACTTTGTGACAGGGATGAGTGAGCAGGCAAAAATTAAATATGCTAAGAGGCAGTTGGAAGGGGGAGCTCAGACATGGGATACCCAAAATGATAGCAAATTTTGTGATTTTAAAACCTTTGAAAACCTATTCTTGAACAAATACTGGGGTCAGGCAAAACAATGAAGATTGACGAATAAATTAAATAATCTGGATAGGCCACTGGGTGTATTAACAGAAATATCAACACTAAAGAGAAGATTACCAGAGCATTTGCAATGGGATTTGATTCACAGTGCAACAGATTCAGTGGAAGAGTTTCTAAATTAAGTGGATAATATGGATAGGGCGTTATGTTACAGACCTAAATACGTGGAACAGAGAGAGAGTAGAAGGTGTCATGAAAGGGGAAACATTATTAATTATGAGTTCAGTAATAATCATAACAGGTGGCGAGAAGATAGAAGTGATCAGAATAATCAGGATAGAGATTGGAGAAGCAGGCCACAAAGATATAACAGAAATTTTGGGAGGAGAAGCGACAGTTTTGATCAAAGGAGTGATAGAAAAGGTGTGAGAATAGAGGGAATGCCAGATACAAATGGACAGAGTAGGCAGTCAAAAAACTAATTGATGCCTCATTTAAGGTCTGCAGGTGGGCTGGTAATTTTGTGAACAGAGCCAGACAAGGACATGATGGGATGAGTAATAAAATTACCAAGGAAACTAAGGAAATTTGAATGTGTCACATAGATGCTGTCTTAGGAAATGGAAATCTGTGGGGAGGTTTTAACAATCACAGAAATAGAGATAAAAGGTATAACGAAAAAAAAAGGAACAAGGCTAATATCAGCAATGAACACTGTGAGTTTAACATTGATGACATGTTTAAGAGGGAAGAGAAATTACAAGCAGAGGAGGACACTATTGGTTTGTGTGCACCAAAATTCATTGAAAGATCAGAGACAGAAGTAGTTTCATCAAAAGGGGAAACAGAAGTGGATATGGAACTAAGGGACAATATTCACAGTAATAATGGATGTGTTGAATGGGTAGAGATATCTATTGGAAGTAGTATGGAGAATTATGGAAAAGGTGTAGAGAGGATTATTCAGTGTGATGTAAAGGTTAAAATGAGTGGTGTATTTGACAATGTGGAAAATGCTGGTAAATTACTTACTGATAATGTTACTGTGCTTGTGGGTGCAGGTGATAACAGTGGTAGTGATAATTAGTTCAGTGGGTTATGGAAATGTGTAATGATATGGAGAATGTTGCTGTAGGTTGCCCTGAAGATAAAATTGAAACCTTTGTTTTCTCAACTGATGAGGATGCAAGCCTGAAAGATGTTAGTTGTAGATGGTTAGGAAAGGAGGAGGCTGATTATGATTTGAGTGATTGAATGTCCTATGCAAAATTACACAAAGCTTTGTTGCCTGAAGAATGGGCTAAAATAAAATTTAAAATTGCCAGAAAATTGGAAGAATTAAGTGAAGAAGAGAATGCTGAGTTTGCTATTAAGGATCTGTTTGAAGGGGATACTGATGTGTGTTTTGGAGGAAGGCCTAAAGATACTTGCATTATGCAAGAGGAAAGCAGGAGTGAAATAGAAAGTAATTTATAACAGGAGTCAGGGATGAACAGAGAAAAAATAGTGGTGATGCAGCCAATAATTGATATCAATGTGGAAGGAATTACAGATATAGCATTATTAGACTCTGGCTCAAGTTCATCTGCAATTCCTGAATACTTCTGTCAGCAAATTAAATGTTTAGGATTAATAGAACTACCAGTTACAGGAGTCAAAATTAAGACAGCAACTGGGACATGTAGTAAGCCCATCAGCAGAGAAGTATCACTGAAATTTAATAGAAGTGATTATTTTTTTGATATTAATTGCTTTGTGGTGAAGGGTTTGGCTTTGAATGTAATTTTGGGTGTGGACTTCTTTTATAAATGACTGTAGCAATTTTGAGAAGGACAGAGTGGGTAGAATTTGATGCTGATGGAAACAGACGAAGAATAAAATTTAAAGGGGAATTAAAAGGGGGTGAGACAATGACTCATTTACAAAGAATAGATGAGGTAGGTGATGAAATGTGTACTGAACAGCAGATATATGACAAAGTAAATGAAGTGGGACATTTAAATGAGGAACAAAAGGTGCAGCTTGCAGATTTATTGGGTAAAAATAAGCATATGTTCACTGACAGACCTGGCAAAGTTGTAGATTTCAATTATATTTGAGGGTATTGCCACATGAAGTAATAAGGGCCAAACATTATCCTATAGCAATAGCTGATAAAGAGGCTGTAAGGGCCAGGATACAGAAGATGTTGATGTGGGGCATTCTGGAAATGGGGAGAAGTGAGTATCGTAATCCAATAGTAGTGGTGAAAAAGAGAGATGGTCCGATAAGAATAGTATTGGATGCAAGAAAGCTAAATAAAACAATAGTCAAGGAAAATGATCAGCTAGAGAAGATGAATGAGCTGTTGCAAAAATTTTATGATGCTAAAATTCTGTCCAGTGTAGATTTTTCAGGGTTTTGGTAGGTGCAATTGGCTGAAGAGAGCAGAAATTACACTGCTTTCTTATTTGAAGGAAGAACTTACATGTTTACAGTTGTGCCATTTGGTTTATCAATATCTGTAGCAATTTTTGTAAGGGCTTTAAGTCATCTGTTGGGCGATGAACTAATGAGAAAATTGACAGTGTATGTAGATGACATTTTGATCACGAGAAGCAATTGGCAAGAGCATTGTCAGCTGTTGGAGGATGTATTCAAGGCTATATCTAAAGAGGGAATGACACTTAAGTAAATGTAAATTTTTTCAAGCAATATTACTATTTCTTGGTCATGAGCTAACTCCTGATGGCATTTTGCCCATTAAAGAGAAAATCAAGGCTATTGTTGACTGCAAGGTACCAACAAACAGGAAACAACTGAAATCATTTATAGGACTATGTTCAGTCTATAGGAAGTCTATAAGTGATTATAGCCTGACTTCACCTAACTTATGTAGACTATTAAAGAAAAGTGTAACCTGGTGCTGGACATCTGAGTGTGACAGGGAATTTAAAGCCATAAAGAATAGCTTAAAAAATATCAACATTTTGTACTACCCAGATTTGTCTTTGCCTTTCTGTATTGGGGCAGACAGCTCAGATTATGGGATAGGGGCAGTGCTTTTTCAGGAGAGGGTTGTAGATGGGAAGACAGAGCACAGGGCAATTGCTTTTGCAAGCAGAATGCTGTCCAAACATGAATTAATATTTGGTATCTCAGAGAAGGAAGTTTTAGCCATAGGTTTTGGAATTCAGAAGTTCAGGATATATGTGGAAGGTAGGAAAATGATTTTTTGCACAGACCATAAGGCTCTGGGCTATTTGCAAGAATGTAAGCTGTTAAATAATAGACTCATGAGATGGGCCATGTTTCTGCATCAATTTAACTATGAGATAAGATATGTTAAAGGCACAGACAACAATGTGGCTCATGCCTTATTAAGGTTACCTTTCATTGGAGAAGAACATGAAGAGAATTGAGACGAGAAAGAACTACAGATACTGTATATGAAAAGAGTGGGTGGAGAGAAGGAAATCAAATCCATCTGTAAGGACATGAGGAGACTTCAGAATGGGGACCAAACCTTGAAGTATATCAAAACAAATTTTGGAAGTAAAGAATATGAAAAAATTGCTAAATATTATAGAATTTATAAGGGGATTTTATTTAGGTGAAGAAGTTTGGACAAAGAGGAGTGGAAGGTATGTTTTCTAGATGAGCATGTGGAAACATTAATCAATTACATCCACCTTATCTATGGGCATTATGGAGCTCAGATATGTTTGGAAATACTGCAGGACTATGTTAGTTTTAACAACATAGCCAGGAGGGTAAAGAGACAGTTGGCTTCTTGTGACAAATGTCAAAAAGTGAAGTATAATACTACTGCAGTACAAGGAGAGATGCAGAAAATTGTTCCTAAAAGACATGGTGAACTGCTGGCTATTGATTTGTTTAGGAGGCTGCCAACAGGTCAAGGGGGTGTGAAGTATGTTCTTTTAGCGGTTGGTGTATTCTCCAAGTTTGTAAAGCTGTATCCACCGAAAAATGCCACTAGCCAGAATAAATTAACAAGCTAGAGAAAGATGACTTTGTAAATGTTATAAAACCAGAGAATGTTCTGTCTCATAATGGAGCACAATTTGTATCTAGTGTGTGGGGGAAGTTTATGCAAAGATCTGGGATAAAGCATATAAGGATCTCAGTGTATCACCCTGCAGGAAACCAGGCTAGAGGTATGAGGGAGATGGGTTGGCTATGTAGGACATATTGCAGTAAAAAGCATAGTACTTGGGCAGAATATATAACTGTGTTCAGGGATCTTATGAACACAGTGAAGAGTTGTGTAACAGAATTCTCACCCTATGAGCTCATGAAAGATATCAAGCCAGATAGTCTAATAGCAGAACACATAGATTTTCCTTCATCTCAAGGCTTGACATGTCAAGAGAAGATGCAGCTGGCCAGACAGCAAATGTTAAAGAAAGGACATGAGAGACAGACAAGGCATGGAGAAAAGTATTCCCATGTACACTATTGTGTCTATTTAAAAAAAAATTAGGTGTGTGATGTGACTATTATATGCAGCTATAAAAAATTATTGGAAGCTATGTATATGTGTATTTATAATTGGAGGATTATTTGTATTACTGTGTGTGTTACAATGCCATTGTTTGGTGGTCAGAAAATTCCATTATACTGCATGTACTTGCATTAAGTGAATCTGTTGTCCAATGAATTTGCACAACTGGTGTGGGTCTGATAGAAGCCTTGTTGGAAAATGTCATACAGAAACTGAAACCTACTGTACATATAGCCTCTATTTCTGTATAAATAAGTGTGGAGAATATAGAAGCAGGGAGAAAATCTGCAAATAGTTTTTTTTTTTTAAAATAGCTGGGATTTATAAAAAATTTCTAATGTATCTGTGGCACCTGGTGTTGATACTGGTGTGTGGGCGTATGGTTGTTGTTGGGATAGTCCTGTAGGACACTTACTAAATATGTAAACTGTAGATGCATATGGAAAATAACTAACTTGCATATTATAAAATGTTAATGAGGGAAGTCAGGGAATGAACACTAATGGCTAAGTGGATGCATGTGAAAGTTTTATTACCTTAGTGAGTTTATTTCCCATTTATGATTGAATCTAGTTATCCATGGAAATGGCAGAATAGAATGGGTTTAAAGATATTGCCAAACATTGTGTGAAAAATGATATAGGAATTCTCGGAAAAATTTGGAGTTTAAGTACAATGATATAGCTGTCTGGGTGCTTAAAAATATAAGAATCTGCATCTGGGAATAAATTCTCCTGGTGTGGAGGGTAGAAATATGTTGGAGCTCTTGATTTGGGAACATTTGAGGGGTGAAATAGAATATATTTAATTGTGCCATGCTTGTGTTTGATTGGTGTGCATGTTTGTCATTTGCATAATCTTCAATAAGAGCTGTTCAGTGAACACAGGATGTTCCAAGGAGGGTTTGGATAGCCTGACTCCTGGGAAATGTGGGTCTGCATGTCTAGGCAGGACTTATGAGGATTTGATTAAATTTTGATAGGATGGCTTGGCTAAGAACAGTACTGCTGGCTGACAAGTTAGGAAAGTCTGCATTCCAATGCATAATGCTGTGAACACAAGGATCTGGTTACAACAACCATGGGCAACTACAGAAACAACTGTGTAAAAAGTGGAAGGGTTAATGTGCAGTGAGTATGTGACCAACGTATAGACTAACGTGGGCATTTATATAACATAAATTTATTTGCATTTTGCCAGCCCAGTCAGACTCAATACGAGACTATCTAATTGTATATTTAGGTTGGATATATTGTCGGGCAATGTTTGTATGTTTTCTGATTACAGTATTCACACTGATTAACTTGCCACTATAACACTTCTACATGTTTTGGTGCCATTATAGTTATGATTAAAATGTTTAGATATATATAAAGTAATATGGGTTGGCTGTGTTTGGTGCTTCTTCATGTTAGCATATTACTAAGGTAATGTCTCCATGAAGTGAGGGTATGTAAGGTAACAGGGGATAATATGGAGCTCTTCCAAGTAGTTTGTAATTTAAATTTAAAGCACAGCAGCAGAAATAATGTTGGGCTGGTGTTCTTCAATCAAAATGTTTCATAGTAGAATTAAGTAATAAAGATGTTTAGAACAACTGAAAAGTAAGTCATTATTTTATTAATAAGACACCATTTAGTTTTGATCTTTGTAGTCCCAGACAAGTATTTGTATGTCTAATATTTGTGCAAAGATGTCATTAAATGAAGTTAGAGGGGTGAAGCTGTGCCACAACACGGAGCTATTCCTAATTATGTACTCTGATAGCATGTCATAAATTAGTTCTGATTTTAATTTTCCATGCTTAACAATAAAATTATCTATTAAATGAAGAGTGAAAATAGCGTAATGCAAAATGGACATGAAAATACTAGTTTTGTGTTTTAGTGTTTGTTTTTAATTGCAATGAATTATAAAATTATGTGGTGATAAATGTGTATAAAATTATATAATGTATTTAGGCTTAAGTATTTAAACCTCACAAAATTGTAAACAAATTGTGGCCATGTTTAGGAATTATTTTGATTAATGTAGTGTCATGTGACCTGACTCAGGACTGGGGATATTAGTGGGAAAATGGGGTCTTTGGTTGTTGTCCGTTGTGGTGGTGAGTTCAGAGTGGCAAAGTGCCGCGAGTGTAAGCATGGTTGCCAGTGTATGCGAATAAACTGTGAAGGAACAACATGAAAGTGTGTAGGTGTGAGACAATAAACCATGTGTATGAATTGCATCGAATATAATTTATCCAGATCAGATTTATTTGTGAACTTTAGTATGCATGGCCACAAAGTTATAAGTGCTTTTTTTTTTTAATAAATAAGTTTCAATCTGAACTTGTATAATGTAGCTCATTTTGTGCAAGGTTGTGGTATAGACAATTGTGTATTCAGTTCACTGCTGTTCAAAGGCTAGCCAATGTATGACTCAGTATTAGGGGCGCAAATGCAACCATTCACTACCAACCCTCTTTGCAGATGAGCCATGTGAAAAATAGGTAGTGAATGAGCCTGAGTACAGTTGTACGATAACATTACACTAGTGAATGCAGCTGGTCCATGACACACTAGAACTGTTTTGATTTGATTTGATTTTAACAGGAGAGCTGAAACAGCTTAGGTCTATCCCGCCACTGCCCGCACCGAAACTAGGATTATAGTGTGGTATCGCTCCCTGTATATCTAGTAAAGCCAACCAGTGTCCTTAAATAGTGCAAGGAGTCCCTCTACCAGTTTTTTGTTAGACACAATTTCTTCAGGTCTAGCTGTCCTAAAGATTCTGTATCTTTTACTCTCCAATACCATGCCTTCAAAGATTAGGTGTGATGCAGTTTCTTCACACTCATCACAGATCCTACATTTAGTGTCCTCTTCCCTTATACCCATTGTGTGTAGGTGTTTTTTTGAAGTTCCCGTGGCCGGTCATGAGTCCAGTCATGAGTTTGATCTCTTTCCTGTTCAATCCCAGGATTACAGAGCTTCTTTTAAAACATGGCTTGGGCATCATTACCTTACCATGTTTTTGTTTATGGACCTTGGTCCAATATCCTACATGCTGTTTCCTAAGCCAGTTCCATAGTTCTAATTTGATCATAGCCTTGGTGATTGTCAAGACTGGTTCCGGTCCAATAAAAGGAGTTGTTGCCCCATCCTAGCCAATCTATCGGCTTGTTCATTGCCACAGATCCCTGAGTGGCCAGGGACCCACACTAGGTACACCCTAATGCTTCCCCCTAGCTCCACCAGAGCCCTGTGGCAATCTGCAACAATCTTAGATCTTGTTGCAGGAGCTGCCAATGATTTCAGGGCTGCCTGGCTTTCTGAATAGATGTAGATGCTATGGTATTTGTAGCACCTACTGATATTCTCCGCCACACATGTCCTGATTGCAGTAATTTCGGCTTGGAATACAGAGGCGTTTCTCTAGAGAGATGCTGCTCTCCAGCCTTGGCTGAACCCCGTACAATCCTGCCCCAATGCCTTGATCTGTTTTTGACCCATCGGTGAACAAAGTGATGTCCCCCGTACAGTGTTGAACTGTTTTCTCCCACTGCTCCCTACTTCCATTTATTATATTGTAAGGATTGTCAAAGCAATTACTAGTTATTATATTGTCAATGGGCATTTCCCCAACCATATCTATATTTACCTCACTCACTATGTTAGTGTGTGATTCTGGATATTCAAATGAGACCCAGTTTTGGCCAGTTTAAAGTCTGTATGCCCCAGCTGCTGCCTCCATCTTAACCCAAAGGTGAAGTGGAGGCATGTCCAGCATGGCTTCCATTCCAGTGGTTGATGTGCTGCTAATTCTGCCCGTTATGGCTAAGCAGGCCAATCTCTGAACCTTAGCAAGCTCTTTAGCAGCAACCCGCTGTTCTACCTTCTTCCACCACAATACAGCCCCATAGGAAATCCTAGGTCTAAACACTGCGGTGTGTATCCAGTGCATACCCCTGGGGCTTAAGCCCCAATTTTTGCCACAAGCTCTCCTTAGTACTCACTAAAGTGCTTTTTGCCTTGGAGCAGATACTCTTAATATGAGGGGTCCAAGTTAGCTTCTTATCCAAGGTTACCCCTGGATATTTCACTGTTCCCTTCATAGGTAGAGTTTCATCGAAGAGCTTTAGATTCCAACTTGCATGCTGAATATGTCTCTTCATAAATGGCACCACAACAGTATTTATGGGATTAACTCTCAGACCCTGTTTAATGCACCATTTTTGCACATGTCCAACCCTCCTTGTGCCATATTCCTAACTGTGTCAGTGAATTTGCCAAGTATTACTATAACGAGGTCATCTGCCTATCCTTGGCAGAAGCATTGTCTGGAATTTAGTTCCCCAATGAGTTCGTTCACCACTAGATTCCACAATAGAGGGGACAAACCTCCTCCTTGTGGGCAGCCTCTAGTGGTCTTAATTACCATCTTTTCATTCATCATGGTAGCCTCTACCTTCCTTTCACTAAGCATGGCTCTGGCCCACCTACATATAGTGGTCCCCAGATCATGCACCTCTGCTGCCCTTACCATGGAATCGAAGGTCATGTTGCTAAAGGCCCCCTCGATATCCAGGAAGATTCAGAGGGCTATTTCTTGGAAGAGAAGTGCTTTTTCCACCTTCCCGACGAGTTGGTGGAGAGCTGTTTTACATGATTTACCTGGTTGGTATACATGTTGGTTCAGGTGTAGAGGGACCCTACATAGCCTAGTCTCCCCAATGTATACATTAACCAGTTTTTCCAGTGTTTTGAGAATGAAGGAGGACAGAATGATTGGTCTCATATCCTTGGCCTTAGTATGATCAATTCTCCCTGGCTTTGGAATGAAGACAACCTTCACTGCCCTCCAATCACTGGGAATGATTCCTACTGCTAATCTAACCCTAAATAGCCTGCATAGGATTCTTATAAGGTTCCCTCCTGCCTGTTGCAGGAGAGCTGGAAAAATTCCATCTGGGCCAGGTGACTTGAAAGGCTGGAATGTTCCCACTGCCCACTGGATTTTGTTGAAGTTCACACACTCCTTGGCTGGTTCCCAGTCCTCTCTTCGAGTGTCTGAGAACCGATGTCTCTCTGGGATCACATAATGGTCTGTGTTAGCCGGCAGATCATATTGAGGAAAGTGAGTTTTGAGGAGTAATTCCAGCGTCTCATGTGCTGTCTTTGTATATTCCCCATCCTCCTTCCTGGGTTAGTTGGTGCTCTAGTGAGAGTCTAGTGAAGTCTAGCTTGTGCAGCTGTGCCTTCCACTTCCTCACAGAATGCCTTCCAGGATGCCTCCTTTGCTTGTGTTATTGCAAGGTTGTAACTGACAAGGGCCTCACGATATTTAGGCCATTGTCCTTTGCGTCTCGCAATATTAAACAGTCTCTGTACCTGTTTTCTTTGCGTTTCCTATTCGTGCACTTCCTGGTGATTGTGCAGTTATCCTGATATGAGGTCACTATGGCAGAGGTAACAGCCTCTGATATTTCCTCAAATTCTACTGGATTCCTTATCATGGTTTTAATTTCTGATAAGCCTATGTCAAGGCCCCTCCTATATATCTCCCAGTCTGTTTTCCTGGGATTTCTATAAGTCATGGTCTGTCTGATTCCCATTTAAACCTTGAATTAAATGTACATGTGGTCCAATGAGGATGGCTCCAACACCACATAACATTTTTTGACATAGCTACCCATCATCATGGAACAAAATTTTATGTCAAGTACTTCTTTCCTTCTGCTATTCCTGAATGTAGGTTCATTTCCCCTATTCAGGACCTCTAAGTTGTTAGCTAAGAGGAATTCAAGAAGGTACTCACCTCTACTGTTGGTGTCCTTGCTGCCCCACACTAGGTTGTGGACATTGGCGTCGCACCCCACCAGCAGTTGGTCACTTTGCCGATGGCAAGTCTCTACCAGTCTCCTCACCTCCAAGGGAACAGGAGAACTGTCTTTGTAATGAAGGTATGTTGAGGTCAAGAAAATTTCCCTCACATTGCTGCATTTTGATGGTCACTAAGTCCCTAGAGCAGAAATCCATCATTGGCATGAAAGAAATGCCGTTTCTAACATAGATGCCTGTTCTGGAGTTTCTTAGATTTCTAGCATAGATCAGCTTACCTCCAGTGCCTCCGACGCCCGACACACCCCCTTTGTATAAATAGGGTTCTTGTATCAGGGCCATGTCCACTTCCTGTCTCCCCAGGCAGCAGCTCAGGGCAGCAGAGGCCCCTTTACTGTGCTGCAGATTAATCTGCAGCACCTCCAGGCTCCGTCTTATTGCCATCTTTGAGGTCTTTGAGAACCCTGACGGTGACCTGCAAGAACCCTAAAAACAGCTTCATGTCCTGCTTCCACATCGCCTTAAGGGACTTCTCACCAACCTCCACCACCAGGGTTCATCCTTCTGGAGCAACCTTCTGGTTAATCACTCTCCAGTCTTCTGTCAGGACTTTTGGGTTCTGGGCTCCTATTTTCCTGAACAGAGTCTTGGGAGAGACTTCCTTAAGGATCTTGGGTATCCATAATGATATCTTTGCGGTCTTAAGAAGCTCCACTGCTGACTTGACCAGCAGCTTCGCATCTTCCCACGGGGATATCATGGGCATCTTGTCCTTAAGCCATTCTACTGTGTGCACCCCCTCACAGACAAAAATGAGTGCACCACGGTCTAGATAGGCCCTCCTGAAGTTGGGACCTGGGCCAGCGACCCCCCAAACTTTTCAAAGAGGGCCATCTGTACTAGTTCCTCCTGCTGCGAGGTAATGGCCACCAGTGGATATCCTTCCTGGATAACTGCCATCCTAAGAACCGAGACTGCAGTACTATAAGTCTGTTTCCCTATTTCTTGCCTCGGTTTTGTCTGGACTCGCTTATCCAGGGAGGAGGGAGTCTTTGCTTCCTCCCTTATCCGCTTACTACCTGTCTTTGATGTTGTGGGGGTCTGCGTGTCCCCGTCAACCTGAGACAGTTTTTTCCTGGGGGTCTTGGGTTCTAGTCCCTTTACTTCCCTCCATTTGTGTTTAGGAAGCCATTCTTTTCCTTCCTTTTCCCTCTGTTCCCTGAGTAGCTTCCTCCTTTGGGCCCCAGACAAGCCTTTGTTCTTAATCTGGTCTAGCTTCTCGGTTACAGTTCCCACTTCTAGCTCAGGTCTAGACCCTGATTCAGTAGTGGAAGTGCCTTCTATCAGTTCAGTCCCCAATGTTCGGGTATCTGAGGTCTCAATCTGCCCCTCAGTTTCTTTTTCTGTAATCATGTCTATGTCGACCCCACAAGATTTGGGGATCTAGAAGGTCCACACCATGAATACCCCGCGCAGTGTAAGGCTAATTACTCAGGGAGGTTGCCCGGTATCCCTGAGGCTCCGTTTATGACACATTTTCCCTTGTTCCACACACCCTTTGGCACGGATCGCATCACTCCTTGGGTTGGGTCAGGGAATAGGGTAGGACTAGGAGTGGATAGGGAAGAATGGATGTTGTGGGACACTCTTAGTCTGATCCATCGGCTGAGGCCTTTCTGGCAGTAGGTCCTCTACTTTCGGCATAGCCCTCAGCTTCCCGCGGATACGCAAGCCTCTCCACCTGCACGGACAGTGCTTCGTGAAGGTGGTGTCCCCCGGAGAGGCACTAGAACTGTTAGTTGTAAGCCAACCAGGAGTGCTATTGTTAAAAATACTAGATATGGTCAATTAAAGGTACTGAGACAATAGTTTTTTGGAAGTAATTTTAAGACATTAATGTGAAAATATCTCCATGGTGTCACAGACCACTTGCTTGTACTTACGAGTTAATAGGCTATCAGTTACTTGTATGGACGATATATTAGCAAATTACGTCTTTCATTGTGAAAACAAGTTCTGTGGGGCATCGGAATTTCTGATGATTTTGCATTGTTTATTCAGCTGCCAGGAATAATTAAACTAATGTTAAGAAAGATATTATAAAAAGAATCTTTTGTGAAAATAGCTTGAACCTGTTCTGTGACAAGACAGATGCAGTAAAATGGCCTGTAGATGACAGTGTGTCGAGTGCTGATAACTTTGATAAATTTGTAAGAAGTTTTTTCAATGAATCATTTCCACCAAGGACCTGGCACCAAAAAGCCAAAAGTGAGCTATACTGGATTACTCCGGGATTAAAAATATCTAGTGCCAGAAAATGAGAGCTACATAAAGAACTGAGATACAATAAGAATCCTGACTTTATTAACTATGTGAAACATTACAAAGTTCTGCATAGTATCGTCAAAACTGCCAAAAGAATGTCAAATAAGTTCATTTTAGGAGGTAACAATAAGTCTAAGGCAGTATGGTCTGTTATTAAATCCACTAAATCTGAATTACATACAGCAGTTAACAGCCAGGAAGTTTCAAAAATTAAACAAAACAACAACACTATCTTGAATCCCATTCAAATACCTCAATGATTTAATAAATTTCTAATAAATGTAGTAAAATCTAATACTGATGTGGTTTCTTACCAAAACAGTGTACATCTCTTTCGCCTGGACCAGAATAGTGATCCACTTCTGGCATTTAGTGAAGTCTCAACTGAAGATGCAAAAAGTGCTATTTTGTTCTTAAAAAGCAAAAACTCTGCAGGCTCTGCAGCGTGGGATCAAGTACCCACTAAAGTAACAACCTGCACATCCTCTACCTTTAATAATCAATCAGTCATTTGTCAAGCCAACTTTCCTGATGTACTTAAGCATGCAGAAGTTAAACTACTATACACAAAAGGATCAAAGGACAACATGGACAATTACTGTCCTATCTCTATCTACCCAGTGTTATCCAAAGTATTTGAGAAAACAGCTGCGGTCCAGATAACAATTTTTTTATTCTCAAAAACCAATATGATTTCCAAAATGGGAAAAGCACCATGAATGCAATCAATGAATTCATTGAAACAATCAGCTCATCACTTTAGAAAAGCAATAAAATGGCTGGTATCTTCTGTGACCTTACAAAGGCATTCAAGCCAGTGAATCATTCCATGCTGCTTCATAAACAGACAGGTACGGCATCAGACAAAATGCTCTATGGTGGCTTAGGTTTTATAATCACTGGGCAAAAGCAATAAAGTGGCATTATCTACAGTGGGTTAGGTCTTATCTGACAAACAGGAAGAAAAGGGCAATCATAACATCTAATACCATAAATTATGCATCTCAGTGGGATACAATTTCACATGGAGTCCTACAAGACTTAATCTTGTTTCTCTTTTACATAAATGAATTACCTCTAAATATCAGAGCCCAACCAGTCATGTCTGCTGATGATACTTCAGTTCTTATTGAAAAAGAAAATAGGAAGAAAATTCTGGATACTGTAATTAACACACTAAACAATCTAGATACATGGTTTCAACAAAATAGTCTTAAACTTAGTATTTCAAACTCGGTGCTTATTCAATTTAAAACCAAACAATGAAAATCAGTGACATCAGTATTACACATAAAAATCAAGTTATGGTAGAAGCTCAGTTCATCAAATTCTTGGGACTAAACTTGGACAAAAATCTAAGCTCATAAGCACATATAGATTATTTAACTACTAAATTAAATAGCCTTGCATCTGCAGAGGACATGCTATCAGGTGTAACAGATGTAACAGCAGGAAGATGGTGTAACCATTGTTACTTTGGATCCATAATTAGATATGGGTTAATGTTTGGGGGTAATTCAAGTCACATGTTGCAAATCCTACTACTTCAGAAAAGAATAGTTTGGAAAATGTGTGCTATCTCTCCAAGAACATACTGTCACCCACTCTTCATGAACTTAAAAATATCGCCTATCCCTCCATTGTACATATTTGAAATTATCATCTTTGTACATACTAATATGGAGGTAATGAAGAAAACAATTTGAAATATATGTACAACACTAGACACAAAGAAAATTTTATGCTCCCAACACATTGCCTAAAACTCCACCAACAGGCACCCACGTATATGGGAATGAAAGTCTACAAGAAACTCAAGGGTAGAGGTGTACTGAGAAAGGAGATAGGTTTGCTGAAGTGGTAACTATATGAACTCCTGGTTGAAAAATGTTGCTATTCAGCTGAGGAATTTATGAATGATGAGATGATCACTTGAACAGTGTGAGTATTTAATAGCATAGTGTTGTGTATAATACTATATGTATAAAATACCATCTGAAAATTTAGACACTAAGTACTTTACATCATGGAAAAAACAGTTTAATAATGTGTTCAACATAAACCTGTGCTGGTAAAATTAACATTAAAAATTGTGTAACTATGCACGTCATAAACCAAAAATTGATGTGTTTCCCACACAATACAATCACATGATATGTTAAATGTATATTATGAGACAAATATGAATAGAATAAAATCCTTGTACAATTAGTATGCACTGAAAAAAAGGAATGTTGACTTGAGAAACATTATATATGATGTATTGTCAAAAACTCAATATTTTTCTTCTTTAGTTCTGAAGGATCTTTGGTGCATGTATGAAGGGAGACCCAAAAATAACCAGAACTTCTTTCTAGAAAGCATATACTTTATTGTTTTCAAATACAACCTTAGTCTCCTTCGAAGTACTCTCCATTAGCATTAATACACTTGTCCAAACGTTCATTCCAGTGTTTGAAGCACCTTTTAAATTCATCCTCTTTGATACCTGCTAGCTCTTTCATGACATTACATTTTACGTCTTCCACATCCCTAAAACGCTTCCCTCTCAAGTCTCTTTTCATCCTTGGGAATAGGAAGAAGTCCAAGGGTGCTAAATCCGGTGAATAGGGTGCATGGGTCAAGGTAGTCATCTTCGTTGAGGCCAAAAACTGGCAAACGCTGAGAGCCATGTGCACGAGCGCGTTGTTGTGATGCAGGAACCACATGACAGAATCCCACAAAGCCGGACGTTTTTGCGACAAACTTCTGCGAAGTCATTTCATAACCTCCAAATACAATTGTTGGTTTACTATCTGTTTTTCAAAGACAAATTCAGAGTGTACGATCCCTTTGATGTCAAAAAAACAGATCAATATCGTTATCACATTTGATTTCACTTGTCGAGCTTTTTTGGTCGAGGTGAGCCAGGTGACTTCCATTGTGATGACTGTTGTTTACTTTCTGGATCGTACGCATAGCACCATGACTCATCACCTGTAATGATTTTGTTGAAAAAATGTGGATCATCTTTGAACACGTCCTTCATTTTGAGACAGGCTTGAACGTGACGATCCCTTTGATCTCCGGTAAGAAGCTTCAGCACGAATTTTACTGCCACTCTTCGCATCCTCAAATTGGTGGTCAAGATGCACTGAATTGAGCTCCAGGACAACCCGGACAAGTTCTCAAGGTGGTTGATTGTCCTGCGTCAATCCTCACTGGTGAGATCATGGATTTTGTCGATGTCTTTGCTTCGAGCAGTTGAAGGTCGACCAGAACGGGACTGATCTTCAATCACCATTTCTCCCTTTTTAAACCAAGAAAACCATTTGTACACTTGCGTTTTACTAAGAGCATGGTCTTTGTAGGGTGTCTGAATCATTGCAACAGTTTCTGCTGCGTTCTTGCCAAGCAAGAAACAAAACTTCACTGCCGCACGTTGTTTGTAAGAACTATCCATTTCCTCATGTCACGTCTGCACTGTACACACACTCAAAGAACTGCCAAAGAAACCAAATTTCTCACTGTTGGGTGACGCTGCATGGCAGAATGACTCAGCAGAGCTCCTACTACAACCCTCTGGCGGCGCAACCTGCTACTACAAGTACACAATGTGCAGCATTACAATTCCGGTTACTTTTGGATCCCCCTTTGCATTGTATGTGTAATAATAATTCACATACAATCATCTTATATGAGTTTGGTTTCCCAGCCACACATGAGGAGAAAAATAACTTAACCTCAAATGGAAGGTGACACTCTGCACATAAACTCAATGGTGTTGAAAACTGGATAGCCTGGAAGTGTCAAGTAAGCATAGTGTTAAAACCCAATGCTTGGACTTGTGAAAGGTTTATATAATTTGCCTGAAGAAATGTCTGATAATGATGCATACACCAAGGTGGTTGCAGCATGGGCAAAGGGTGTAACAACAGCTTAACGAATCACTACCAAGTCCGTTGAAGAAAAAGCTATGCTGCATATTATGAAATGTACCACAGAAAAGGAAATTTGGGACATGGTAATGTACATTTATGAACAAAAATTTAGAAATAGTCTTTGCATGTTACTGCAGCAGTGGTTAAGTTAGCAAAAGAAACTAAATGATGACAGAGTGACACACATTGGTAGACCTGAAGGCCTTGCACACTGTGCACTGATTCCAAGTGAATGCATGCCTGTACAGATGATCATTACAAAAATTCTGATGAGTCAACCAGTAGCATACAAGTATTTCGTCAGTGCACGGGAATCTGTGCAGGTAAGCCAACAAACAGTAATCTGATATGCAGTTTAACCATTGAGGAAGATGGAATTAACACAAGTAATAAATGTGAAAGTTTAGGATATGCAGCAAGCAACAACTCTCATAAACCTTGTGCAGAGGGGGGAGGGGGGGGACGACTTTTTGTAACATTATGTACTTGTCACTTGTGTCAAAAGCCAGGCCACTGGAAATCCATGACTGCAAAAAGTAAAAGGCCACAACTTCAAACTGTTCTTCAGCCAATGGAGCAGCTCTCATTGGAGAAGGAATGTCCAGAGCAAGTGATGTACTGGGTGATCAAAAAGTCAGTACATATTTGAAAACTTAATAAACCACTGAGTAATGTAGATAGAGAGGTAAAAATTGACACACATGCTTGGAATGATATGGGGTTTTATTAAAAAAAAAAAAAAATAGTTCACAAAATGTCCGACAGATGGCGCTGGACAGAAAAACATCGGTGACTGCACATGACAATCGTGTATAACAGGAGCTGTAATGAGAGAGAAAATCAGATGCGCCAGCAGTCGCAGCATGTTGACGTTACCTGAAAAGGTGCTTTTAGTGAAGCTGTATTATCAGAATGGGGAATGTGCTAGTTCAGCATTACGATCCCATCGCCATAGGAAGGGGATTCGAACTGGTAAAGGTCTGTTGACAAATGCAGCTGTGGCAAGAATGATTTCAAAGTTCGAATCCATAGGTTGTTTAGACGATAGACCCCGTAGTGGCTGACAGAGCACAAGGCATAATGCTGCTGAGACAGTTCAGGAACAAATGGAGACTGTAGCAGGTTCGTCCATGCACGAGGAAGTTAGCGCTCATACAGTCGCACGTCGCACTGGCATTCCATACACTACTGTTTGGTTGGCACTGAGGTGTACCCTCTGATGCTAACCGTACAAAATCCATCGGCTTCATGGACTGTTACCTGGCGATTTAGTGAAACGGAGGGCATTTCAAAAGATGGCGTAAGATGACGATTGGTTGAGTAATGTGTTGTGGACCGACAAAGCTCATTTCACACTCCAAGGGCCTGTCAACGCCCACAACTGTAGAATTTGGGCTACCGAAAATCCTAGAACTGTCGTGGAAACTCCATTGTGTGACGAGAAAGTCTACAGATTTTTATGAAAAGAGACATTGATGCACATTCCAATGGTGTCAGCCAACAGGGAGCAGTAGCTGATGAAGCCCTTTAATCTAATAGGAAATATCTGTTAAGAGACTGCAGATAATTAAGATTCCCATCAAGAGATGAGAATCAAGTATTCTTACCATTTATGCAGCTTCTTTCAGATATTACTCCATTATAGATAACTTACATCATCTGCAAAAATCATAATTTTACTATTAATATTAAATTAATATTAATTATTGTTATTATTATTATTATTATGTATTATTATGTATGCAAGGTCATTAATATACAACAACAACAGCAGTAGTCCAAACACACTTCCCTAGGGAACACCTGAAGTTACTTTTACATCTGACAATGACTCTCCATCCAAGATAAGATGCTGTGTCCTCCCCACCAAAAAGTCCTCAATCCAGTCACAAATTTCACTTTATGCCCCATATAGTCATACTTTTGATAATAAGCATAGGTGTGGTACTGAGTCAAATGCTTTTTGTAAATCAAGAATACTGCACTTACCTGACTTCCTTGATCTAATGCTTTCAGTACATCAGGCACAGTCTATATAGTTATGTTAGACTGTGACATCAGGTGAGAAAAGTGTGTGTTGAGTTTCACATTATCGATGTTTACGGAGTCCATGCTGGACTGAGGAAGTCATTCTGTTCAAGATACCTCATATGTTTGAGCCCAGATATTTAACCAAAACTGTTACAAAGAAATTGCTTATGATGAGACAGAAAAATGAAAAAAAAGCATGCAATGAGTGATAAAATTAATTCCTTGAAAGTCAACCAAACCTGGTCCTTAGTGGATCCAACTGCACTTCAACAGGTCATTGCTAACCACTAGCTATACAAAATCAAGTATGCTAGTGGTAATAATGCTCAACATTTCAAGGCAAGATTTTTGGCTAGAGGTTTCAAGCACTTTGCAGGTATAGATTATCTTGGAACTCATAGTCCAGTGACTAGATTTGCCTCATTTGCAGCATCCAGGAATATGCGCATTGAGCATTTTGATGTATGAACTGCAATTATTTATGGAAATTTATCAGAAATCATGTATATGAATAAAAAAAAATTCTGAAGATGGGACTAAACTAAACTAAATCAAAGCTTCTATTCCATGAAACAAACCTGCAGGTGCTAGATCCATCATTCAAACACTGTTTTATGCAAGTCTGGACTTCACCCAACAGATGCAAATCCACATATATTCACCAACGATGACACAAATAATTCATTAATTAATTTTGACGGTACATGTGGATGATAGTCTGAAAGCTTTAAAGATCCTGCTACCATCTACTTTTTGCTGAATGAACTACAAAGAGAATTTGACATCAAATCCCAACAACTGTGTACCTAGTTTGGCCTGCAAGAAGAATGGTTAGAAGATTGTTCTATTTTTATGATTCAAGAGGCTTATGCATTGAAGATTTGATGCCACTTCAGGGTGCAGGATGTTAACCCACCAGCAGTACCTATAGATTACTGTCACCATCATCAGATGTGTGATGATATGCAATAGAACAGACATAAAGATGTGTCCAATGTTCCATATAGGCAAGCTGTGGGTAGTCTGACTTATTTGTCAATAGCAACACAGTCAAACATTATCTTTCCAGTCAGCAGTGCCAGTAGGCATCTTGAGAGACCAATGAAGACTAATTGGTATGCTCTGAAAAGAATCTGAAATATATTAAAGGCACTATGGACTTAACTTTCCATCAAAACAGGAAAATCACCTTTATGATCACACTGATGCAGACTATGCTGATGATGTAGAAACCAGAAAATCCACAATTACATCGGGTCAACAAAGCAAAGTGTGATAATGCTTTCTTCAACTGAGACTGAGTACATTGCAACCAGACAGTGAGAGAAATTGTTTGGGTTAAGAGTCTGCTCAATGACTGCACTTTACTCAACAGCATAAAAACAATATTGAACAGTGGCAATTTAAGTACAATGAAACATGTTAAAAATCAAGAGTTTCCTGAAAGAAGTAAGCACAGTCATGTGCATTATTATTTTGTGCATAACAAGTACAAGGAGAATGATTTTGCACTAGAACATGTTCCATCCAAGGGCCAGCAGGCTTATTTATAACCAAGCCATTATGAAAGGTGACACTTCAGATGCAAAACATATGAAGCATTCAGAATATTCATGAGAGACTTCTAAGCACGTAACAATAAATCTGACTTTCAGTGAGAGTGTTAAAAATATGTTAAAGAAAGGAAAATTTATTTTTGTTATATACAACAGAAATTCAGTGATTTCGTTCTGTAGATATGAAGAATATTTGCTGTGTACATCTTCTTTGATTTCAGTATCTTTGTTTTTCTTGTTGAATGAATTCAAATTTCAAGAATTGCTCCAGTTTAATTCTCACACTGTTACAATGATGTGTGATATAGATATTAGCATCAGTGATGTTGGGAAACAACAAAAATTAAACAAGGCACCAGAGACTGGTGGAATCTCAGTCAGATTCCATAATGGAATTACAGCTAAAAACTAAGCTCTATTTTAACCATAATATACTTTAGATCACAAATGATTAGAGTGTGCTAGGGGAGAAAAATGGCCATAAGTTCTAAACAATTTAAACATTATTCCCAGTGTAAATAGTGGCCAAAAGTGTATAAATAGTTCAGTAAAACTTTCCAGGGAAAACAACAGCCAGAAGTGTGTAAACAACTCACTCTTCTTCTTACCCTAGAAATGCCTAACAAGGTGATTGACAAAGTGCCACACACTGAACAAACTTCACAGCATATAACTAACCTTGTGTGCACAAGCAGGTTTAGCATCTTATCAGAAAGCAGCAGGTAAAGAAATGCAGTGTGCTATTTCTAGCAGATGGTCATAGAAGAAAGCTAGGTAGCATTTTCATGATGTGAATACGGACTTTTGTGCAACTGGCATCACGAAATCCAATGCGAGAATGCAAAATGTTATTGAAGACGTTTTGGAGCATAAGAATATACTGATGGACAGTGGTTTTGTTGTCTGTTGATTGGTGTAAATGACATGAAGCCAAAAACTGTGTAACAAGTCTAAAGAATTTTTTAGATGCAAATAAAATGAAAAACACTGTTGTTGTGACAATACCTCATAAACAAGATGTGATCTTTAATTTGTGTGTTAACAAAGAGATCCACAAACCAACATTACCATCAAATGAACTATGCTCTACTTATGGAAAATGCAATTTAGTAGGCCAGCCGCTGTGGGCGAGGGGTTCTAAGTGCTTCAGTCTGGAACCGCACTGCTGCTGCTACGGTCACAGGTTCAAGTCCTGCCTCGGGCATGGATGTGTGTGGTGTCTTTAGGTTAGTTAGGTTTAATTAGTTCTAAGTCTAGAGACTGATGACCTCAGGTGTTAAGTCCCATAGTGCTTAAAGCCATTTGAACGATTTTGTAGTAGATATTAATCAACTAGAGAAAACACTGCTCACTTGGTCAGCATCTGAATTACCATGTGAAGAAATTTCTTTGTCAAGAGATAAACAAGATAATAAATGAAATTTGCTAACACAACAGTCTCATTTTAAAAGGCTTTCTATGCATGTTGATGTGCCTTGTTTTTTGGGGAAAATGACATTCCGTGGGAAGGAAGGGTGGAAACGGTATTAAGAGAAAACTGCAGCAGACTAATTCACTGAGATAACTGTGCACCATTAGATCACCCAGTGAAAATAAATGAACACACAAGACCCAGTAAAATCAAAACAACTTTCTGTACTAATAACACTATTCCCCATCTTCATATAAATGACTAAAGGCAAAGCCAGTGAACTGCAATACTGGCCTGATATAATTAACTGCAGTGTTTTGTGTATCAATAAACACTGGATGAAAGAGTCTGAAATAGATCTGTGTGTTCCACTTGGATATTTACTAGTAACAAGCTACTGGGAAAAAAAATTCTATGATTTATTTATTTATTTATTTATTTATTTATTTATTTATGATGCCACTGAACTACTGCTGTCTCAATGAAAAGCCCACCAGATTGGATTCATGTCTTGATAACATGATCAGTGATATACATAGAGACATCATTGAATGTGTTGTAGAATTAGGAATATCGGATCATGCTTCGAATTTAAAATTCAGTTCTCAATACTGGAAGAAGGTAAGTGATGTATAGACTACTAGGAGAAGGTAATGCAGACAATATGACAAAAGAGTTAAAGGAAATGGATTGGCCTCATGTAATGGATAATAAAAAAAGGTGTTGACAAATGCTTTTCCCATTTCCTGACAGAGATTAAGCACATTGCAGAAAAGATGTGCCCCCTGTACTAAGACATTGCACTGATGTGATACATAAACAGCATCATACTAACAAGTGTTACATTCCACAGCTGAACAAACTCAGGATACTACTGTTAATTCTAAAAGATAAGTCTCTTAAAGTCAACAGGGAAAATTACATAAATATGAGAAAACTCTGCTGATCTGAAATAAAAAATTCTTAGTGCACTGTAAATCATGAGTACATTTTAAATGCGAAAAATAAATTTAAAGCATCTGGAATGTTATCAAAAGGGAAATTAATAATACCAATACAGAAAACAGTATCCCTATTGACTGATACATTCAAAGAATATTTTGTAAATATTGCCAGCACTACCCATCCACTCATAATTCTACATTAGGTGCAGAAGTTCCGCCAACTCATGCAAACCAAGTTAGTGATTTATGTGGACCCTCTTCAATTTAAATGACTTTCATAAATCTATATGCAAACCAAGCAATTCCATAGTGGGTGACTACTTGCACATAGTAACTTCTTCATGAAGTGTATAGCAAAGGAAATCAAAATGCCCTTCTCCCACTGTTTAACAGAGTACTAGATGAAGGAATTTTCCCAGAATGTATTAAGCTCACAGTTACATTACCTGTGTATAAAAAAGGGTGACAGAAACCTCCCAAATAAGTAACGGACCCATTTCGATAGTACCAATCATACTCAAGATAGTAGAAAACTGTATGAATAGACAGATACAAAACTACTTTGAAAACAACGAAATTTTTAATGAGTAACAGAAAAACCAGTTGAAGCTTTGGTGAATAACATTTATGAAGGATATGAAAAAAGGCTATCTATTTTCAAAACATTTTTTGATTTAAGCAAAGAATTTGATTCAGTGTCACATGACACAATCACCAACAAGTTAGAATATTATGGCACAGAAACTAAATCATTCAGTTTATTCAAATCTTATTCAAGCAATTGGTTACAGATTGTTTATGCAAATAATCAGAGCTCGGCAATATTCCCAAAGAAAAGAGGAATACCCGAAGGTTCTGTTCTTGGGCCTTTCTTGTTCATTGACGACATTAATGAATTTTCAAATTATATACAATGTAAGAATATACTATATGCTGATGACATGACATTTATAACCACATGCAAAAATTTACAAAGTGTGCTAGGTAACAATGGAGAAATGATGTAAATGACTAATCACTGGTGCAATGCCAATGAGATGCGCATAAACCAAACAAAAACAGAAGAAATAATTTTTAATCTAAAGCTAACCAAGAGTGAAAATAGAACAGTAAAACAGCTTGGACGGTTCAGAGACCAAAAGCTATCTTGAGAAGACCACACAAATTATCTGTGTAGCAAACTAGCTTGTGTACCTTTTTAGTGTATAAATTAAGGAGCGGTGTGAGCAAACAGTTGTGTGAGCAAACACACAACACCAGAAATAATCACTTCTTGGATTTGCCATACTCTATAGTCCATAAATCAATTCTATAGTCCATAATAACTATAAATAATTGAGTACAAAATTTTTCAGTAAGCTACCATACTTAGCTCATACAGTACCACTAAATAAATATAAGAGCATATTACAAACTTGGCCAAAATACAGTGAATTCTATTCCATTGAAGAATGCCTAGAAACTAATCATTATAATATATATATATATACTTTCCTGATGAGGCAACCGTTGGTTGCGAAAGCTTGAATTTTGTGTGTATGTTTGTGTTTGTTTGTGTGTCTATCGACCTGCCAGCGCTTTTGTTTGGTATATATATATATATATATATATATATATATATATATATATATATATATATATATATATATATATATATACCTGAAAACAAAGATGATGTGACTTACCAAATGAAAGTGCTGGCAGGTCGACAGACACACAAACGAACACAAACATACACACAAAATTCAAGCTTTTGCAACAAACTGTTGCCTCATCAGGAAAGAGGGAAGGAGAGGGAAAGACGAAAGGATGTGGGTTTTAAGGGAGAGGGTAAGGAGTCATTCCAGTCCCGGGAGCGGAAAGACTTACCTTAGGGGGAAAAAAGGACGGGTATACACTCGCACACACACACATATCCATCCACACACATATACAGACACCTGTGGATGGATATGTGTGTGTGTGCGAGTGTATACCCGTCCTTTTTTCCCCCTAAGGTAAGTCTTTCCGCTCCCGGGACTGGAATGACTCCTTACCCTCTCCCTTAAAACCCACATCCTTTCGTCTTTCCCTCTCCTTCCCTCTTTCCTGATGAGGCAACAGTTTGTTGCGAAAGCTTGAATTTTGTGTGTATGTTTGTGTTCGTTTGTGTGTCTGTCGACCTGCCAGCACTTTCATTTGGTAAGTCACATCATCTCTGTTTATATATATATATATATATATATATATATATATATATATATATATATATATATATATTTAAAAAGAAAGATGATGAGACTTACCAAACAAAAGCGCTGGCAGGTCGATAGACACACACACAAACACAAACATACACACAAAATCTAGCTTTCGCAACCAATGGTTGCCTCGTCAGGAAAGAGGGAAGGAGAGGGAAAGACAAAAGGATTTGGGTTTTAAGGGAGAGGGTAAGGAGTCATTCCAATCCCGGTCCGCTCCCGGGATTGGAATGACTCCTTACCCTCTCCCTTAAAACCCAAATCCTTTTGTCTTTCCCTCTCCTTCCCTCTTTCCTGACGAGGCAACCATTGGTTGCGAAAGCTAGATTTTGTGTGTATGTTTGTGTTTGTGTGTGTGTCTATCGACCTGCCAGCGCTTTTGTTTGGTAAGTCTCATCATCTTTCTTTTTAAATATATTTTTCCCACGTGGAATGTTTCCCTCTATTATATATATATATATATATATATATATATATAGGCGCTGGCAGGTCGATAGACACACAAATAAACACAAACATACACACAAAACTCTAGCTTTCGCAACCAACGGTTGCCTCGTCAGGAAAGAGGGAAGGAGAAGGAAAGACAAAAGGATTGGGTTTTAAGGGAGAGGGTAAGGAGTCATTCCAATCCCGGGAGCGGAAAGACTTACCTTAGGGGGAAAAAAGGACAGGTTTACACTCGCACACACACACATATCCATCCACACATACACAGACACAAGCAGACATATTTAAAGACAAAGAGTTTGGGAAGAGATGTCAGTCGAGGCAGAAGTGCAGAGGCAAAGATGGGTCGCTTAGAGGAAGCCTTCTTGGTTACCCAGGCCTGCCAACCCAAAGTTTGGTACAGATTTATTGATGACATCTTCATGATCTGGACTCACAGTGAAGAAGAACTCCAGAATTTTCTCTCCAACCTCAACTCCTTTGGTGCCATCAGATTCACCTGGTCCTACTCCAAATCCCATGCCACTTTCCTTGATGTTGACCTTCACCTGTCCAATGGCCAGCTTCACACGTCCGTCCACATCAAACCCACCAACAAGCAACAGTACCTCCATTACGACAGCTGCCACCCATTCCACATCAAACGGTCCCTTCCCTACAGCCTAGGTCTTCGTGGCAAATGAATCTGCTCCAGTCCGGAATCCCTGAAGCATTACACCAACAACCTGACAACAGCTTTCGCATCCCGCAACTACCCTCCCGACCTGGTACAGAAGCAAATAACCAGAGCCACTTCCTCATCCTCTCAAACCCAGAACCTCCCACAGAAGAACCACAAAAGTGCTCCACTTGTAACAGGATACTTTCCGGGACTGGATCAGATTCTGAATGTGGCTCTCCAGCAGGGATACGACTTCCTCAAATCCTGCCCTGAAATGAGATCCATCCTTCATGAAATCCTCCCCACTCCACCAAGAGTGTCTTTCCGCCGTCCACCTAACCTTCGTAACCTCTTAGTACATCCCTATGAAATCCCCAAACCACCTTCCCTACCCTCTGGCTCCTACCCCTGTAACCGCCCCCGGTGTAAAACCTGTCCCATGCACCCTCCCACCACCACCTACTCCAGTCCTGTAACCCGGAAGGTGTACACAATCAAAGGCAGAGCCACGTGTGAAAGCACCCACGTGATCTACCAACTGACCTGCCTACACTGTGATGCATTCTATGTGGGAATGACCAGCAACAAACTGTCCATTCGCATGAATGGACACAGGCAGACAGTGTTTGTTGGCAATGAGGATCACCCTGTGGCTAAACATGCCTTGGTGCACGACCAGCACATCTTGGTGCAGTGTTACACCGTCCGGGTTATCTGGATACTTCCTACTAACACCAACCTATCCGAACTCCGGAGATGGGAACTTGCTCTTCAATATATCCTCTCTTCCCGTTATCCACCAGGCCTCAATCTCCGCTAATTTCAAGTTGCCGCCACTCATACCTCACCTGTCATTCAACAACATCTTTGCCTCTGCACTTCTGCCTCGACTGACATCTCTTCCCAAACTCTTTGTCTTTAAATATGTCTGCTTGTGTCTGTATATGTGTGGATGGATATGTGTGTGTGTGCGAGTGTATACCCGTCCTTTTTTCCCCATAAGGTAAGTCTTTCCGCTCCCGGGACTGGAATGACTCCTTACCCTCTCCCTTAAAACCCACATCCTTTCGTCTTTCCCTCTCCTTCCCTCTTTCCTGATGAGGCAACAGTTTGTTGCGAAAGCTTGAATTTTGTGTGTATGTTTGTGTTCGTTTGTGTGTCTGTCGACCTGCCAGCACTTTCATTTGGTAAGTCACATCATCTTTGTTTTTAAGTATATATATATATATATATATATATATATATATATATATATATATATATATATATATATATATATATATATATATATATATATACTCCTGGAAATGGAAAAAAGAATACATTGACACCGGTGTGTCAGATCCACCACACTTGCTCCGGACACTGCGAGAGTGCTGTACAAGCAATGATCACATGCACGGCACAGCGGACACACCAGGAACCGCAGTGTTGGCCGTCGAATGGCGCTAGCTGCGCAGCATTTGTGCACCGCCGCTGTCAGTGTCAGCCAGTTTGCCGTGGCATACGGAGCTCCATCGCAGTCTTTAACACTGGTAGCATGCCGCGACAGCGTGGACGTCAACCGTATGTGCAGTTGACGGACTTTGAGCGAGGGCGTATAGTGGGCATGCGGGAGGCCGGGTGGACGTACCGCCGAATTGCTCAACACGTGGGGCGTGAGGTCTCCACAGTACATCGATGTTGTCGCCAGTGGTCAGCGGAAGGTGCACGTGCCCGTCGACCTGGAACCGGACCGCAGCGACGCACGGATGCACGCCAAGACCATAGGATCCTACGCAGTGCCGTAGGGGACCGCACCGCCACTTCCCAGCAAATTAGGGACGCTGTTGCTCCTGGGGTATCGGCGAGGACCATTCGCAACCGTCTCCATGAAGCTGGGCTACGGTCCCGCACACCGTTAGGCCGTCTTCCGCTCACGCCCCAACATCGTGCAGCCCGCCTCCAGTGGTGTCGCGACAGGCGTGAATGGAGGGACGAATGGAGACGTGTCGTCTTCAGCGATGAGAGTCGCTTCTGCCTTGGTGCCAATGATGGTCGTATGCGTGTTTGGCGCCGTGCAGGTGAGCGCCACAATCAGGACTGCATACGACCGAGGCACACAGGGCCAACACCCGGCATCATGGTGTGGGGAGCGATCTCCTACACTGGCCGTACACCACTGGTGATCGTCGAGGGGACACTGAATAGTGTACGGTACATCCAAACCGTCATCAAACCCATCGTTCTACCATTCCTAGACCGGCAAGGGAACTTGCTGTTCCAACAGGACAATGCACGTCCGCATGTATCCCGTGCCACCCAACGTGCTCTAGAAGGTGTAAGTCAACTACCCTGGCCAGAAAGATCTCCGGATCTGTCCCCCATTGAGCATGTTTGGGACTGTATGAAGCGTCGTCTCACGCGGTCTGCACGTCCAGCACGAACGCTGGTCCAACTGAGGCGCCAGGTGGAAATGGCATGGCAAGCCGTTCCACAGGACTACATCCAGCATCTCTACGATCATCTCCATGGGAGAATAGCAGCCTGCATTGCCGCGAAAGGTGGATATACACTGTACTAGTGCCGACATTGTGCATGCTCTGTTGCCTGTGTCTATGTGCCTGTGGTTCTGTCAGTGTGATCATGTGATGTATCTGACCCCAGGAATGTGTCAATAAAGTTTCCCCTTCCTGGGACAATGAATTCACGGTGTTCTTATTTCAATTTCCAGGAGTGTATATATATTATAGTTTTTCCTGAGTGATTAAAAAATCTTTTATTTCTCAAAGAAATTCTTCTGTGTATGTAACTGATTATTGTAGAAAACTTGATGCCACTATAAACTTTGATGAACCAAATTGTGTGAAAAATACTGAAAGGCAAATAAATATATTCCATTCTATTCTATTCCTCTGCACTGAAATAATGCACGTTTTGTCTGTGTCTGAGGTTGAAAATTATGTCTTTTGAGAACTGCTGTCAAATTACTGAAAAAAGGTTCCACATTTGTTCATTTGTAGCTGCTACAAGCTCACATTAAGCTGGTCACCTCTTGTTTTTGTATTGAAAGAGTTGAGTGTCTTCAAAAAGTAGTGAGTCAATCATGTCTGCATACCCAGTATTGTGTCATGCATTAGGATGTTTAGTAGAATATGCCATTCAAGGATCATAAGTAAAAAATTTGATACCTTCTTACATTAAACCACTGTAAACAATGGTTGCTTGAAAAACATATTATTTTAATCATAAAAGAATTCCATATTCTGGAGTTGACAAAAAGACTTAGTTCAAGAACTTATGCTGTACGTATTATAGCAGCAACTGCTAATACTGATTTTGGTTATTTTCATTCACTGTTATTTGATGGAAAATATTTTGGGGTAACCAACCAATATCACATAAACTATTTGTCACCCAGAAAAGAGCAATCTGAATTCTAGGCGGAATTAACAGAAATTATTCAGACAGAAATCTTTTTTAAATACACAGAATTTTAACAATGACCTCACAGTACATACTATCCATTATGTGCTTTTTAATTAAAAGCCTCCCTATGCGCAAAACCAATAGTGCCTTTCAGGACTATGACACAAGGTCAAAATATGCACTGCCATCAGACATAAAAAATCTTACCAGTAGAATGCCACAATTTAAAAGTAAATTAAAGGATTATCTTCTGGAAAACTCTATTTACTCTTCTAATGAATCCTGTAATGTAAACGTTTCCATATTGTAACTTACAGATATGACACATTGTACCTGTAATATTTACTTTTACCACTTTGTAATGGAACACAGTAACCTATGGCAGCAAGGCAATTTTGCTCAGGCTAATGATATACTTCAATTCTACCAAATTTGTAATTTGTACTGTGGAATGATTGTAATTTATTATTTGATTCTTTGATACCTCTGTTCACTACTGGAAATACTAAAGCTTGTAATTATTAGCATATTTTGTTCCTGTACACATATTACAATTTGTATCTATTAGCAACTGTAATTGCTGTTCTCATGTGTAATTATGACTCATTCCATGTACATGTAATTCTCCAGTATACTGGATCGATCGAACTTGAATTAATAAATAAATCAAAATAAATCTTACCAGCAGATGCTTTATCTGAAATAAGCAAAAAACTAGTACAAAATATGCCTGGATAGGGTGGCACATGTGACAGACAACCACAAACAGACATTTCCGACAAAAACTGAGTTGAAGAAACAGAACCTGAAACCAACATTAATGTTGATACAGAATAATCTTGTGTAACTGTTACAAACTAACAGAAAACAGTTGAGATATGGTATAGAGTTCATTAAACACAAAGAGAATGCACTGTGGTCTTCAGTCGAGAGACTGGTTTGATGCACCCCTCAATGCTACTCTATCCCACACAAGTATCTTCATCTCCAAGTAACTACTGCAAGCCACATCCTTCTGAATCTGCTTAGTGTATTCATCTCTTGGTCTCTCTCTCTCTATGATTTTTACCCTCCACACCACTCTCCAATAGTAAATTGGTGATCTCTTGATGCCTCAGAACATGTCCTCTCAACCAATTCCTTCTTCTAGTCAAGTTGTGCCACAAATCCCTCTTCTTTCCAGTCCTGTTCATTATCTCCTCATTGGTTATGTGATCTACCCATCTAATCTTCAGCATTCTTCTGTAACATCACATTTTGAAAGCTTATATTCTCTCCTTGTTTAAACTAGTTATCGTTCATGTTGCACTTCCATACATGGCTACACTCCATACATATACTTTCAGAAACGACTTCCTGACACTTAAATCTATACTCGATGTTAACAAATTTCTCTTCTTCAGAAACGCTTTCCTTGCCATTGCCAGTGTACATTTTATATCCTCTCTACTTTGACCATCATCAGTTATTTTGCTCCCCAAACAGCAAAACTCCTTTACTACTTTAAGTGTCTCATTTCCTAATCTAATTCCCTCAGCACCACCCGACTTAATTCGACTACATTCCATTATCCTTGTTTTGCTTTTGTTGACGTTCATCTTATATCCTTCTTTCAAGACACTGTCCATTCCGTTCAACTGCTCTTCCAAGTCCTTTGCTGTCTCTGACAGAATGACAATGTCATCGGTGAACCTCAAAGTTTTTATTTCTTCTCCATGGATTTTAATAGCTACACCAAATTTTTCTTTTGTTTCCTTTACTGCTTGCTCAATATACAGATTGACTAACCAAGTGTTAGCTATGATTAAGTCTTGCTCTGTGCAAAATTCTACCAGGCTGCTTGCTCTTACATTCCTTGCCCCCATTCCATATTCACCTACAACTTTTTCTTCTCTTCCTTCTTCCTACTATTGAATTCTAGTCCCCCATGACTATTAAATTTTCATCTCCCTTCACTATCTGAATAATTTCTTTTATCTCATCATACATTTCTTCAATCTCTTCGTTGTCTATGGAACTAGTTGGCATATAAACTTGTACCACTGTAGTAGGTGTGGGCTTCATGTCTATCTTGGCTACAATAATTCATAGTAGCTTACCCGTGCTCTTATTTTTTTATTCATTACTAAAGCTACTCCTGCATTCTCCTATTTGATTTTGAATTTATAACCCTGTATTAATCTGACCTGAAGTCTTGTTCCTCCTGCCACTGAACTTCACTAATTGCCACTATATCTAAGTTTAACCTATCCAGTTCCCTTTTTAAATTTTCTAATCTACCTAGCCGATTAAGGGATCTGACATACCACACTCCAGTCCATAGAGTGCCAGTCTTGTTGCTCTTGATAATGATGTCCACCTGAGTAGTCCCCACCTGGAGATCCGAATGGGGAACTATTTTACCCCCAGAATATTTTACCCAAGAGGACAGCATCATCATTTAACCATACAGTAAAGCTGCAAGCCCTCGGGAAAAATTACGGCTGCAGTTTCCCCATTGCTTTCAGCTGTTTGCAGTACCAGCACAGCAAGGTTGATTTGGTTAATATTACAAGGCCAGATCAGTCACTCATCCAGACTGTTGCCCCTGCAACTATTGAAAAGGCTGCTGCCCCTCTTCAGGAACCATTCGTTTGTCTGGCCTCTCAACACATACCCCTCTGTTGTGGTTGGACCTATGGTACAGCTGTCTGTACCGCTGAGGCACGCAAGCCTCCCCACCAGTGGCAAGGTCCACCATTCTTGGGGAGGTGGGGGGGGGGGGGTTACAAAGTGAATAATGAGAGTTAATTATATCAATAAAGATATGCTTGCAGCTGCAAAAACCAAACTGAAAGAATCCATTAAATTGTTGCCAGGAGCTGTAAACTGCAGACCTTCACTCAGAATTTTATGAACATACTGTGGTTTTAGTTTAAATTACTATGAAGCAGTAGTGACTGAGGACTGAAATGTGTGACAAAAAACCCTTGTAACAACCTGCCCCAGTCTCCACTAATATACTCTGTACAAATATTCACTCAGATCTTGATTAGATTTTGAAGTGGTGCCAAGATTGGAAGTAATGTTAAATTTTGTACTTCACACATTCAGAAAAGTAGTATCCTATGTCTACAACATCAGTGAGTGACCACTGCAGTGAGTAAACTCATGTCAAATAGCCGGGTGTAACAATTTCAAGGGATATGAACTGGAATGATGAGATAATCTCAGTCATATTTATGGGAAATAATTGACTTCAGTTTATTGGCACGATACTAGGAAAATGTAGTCAACCTACAAAGAAGACTGCTTACAAATCATTTGTTAATTCTGTCTAAGCATAGTGCTCCAAAGTGTGTAGGACCAATATCACAAAGAACTAACTGGGGATGTTGAAAGTATTTTAAGAAGAGCAGCACCAATAGCCGTTGGTTTGTTTGACTCATGGGAGGGCATCATGGAAATGCTGAAAAATCAGTATCAGCATATGTTTGAATGTGGATGCCAGATTTCTTGTGAAAGCCTAGTTACATTCAAGAAACAGTATCGAATGAAAGATTTTCTTCAAAACCCTGGACATGGCTCCCAGAGAGACTGTGAATGCATCCCTCCCTGCATATACAAATGGAACAGGAAGAAACAATATTATGTGATTCAGTGGGGAGTACCCTCTACCATGCACTTCAAAGTGGTTTCCAGAGTATGTATGAAGATGTAGGTATAGAAATAGGTGACCAGTACAAGGACCCACTTCTAAGGTTATGTCTATGATTTATACTGTTTGCTGTGGAAACAATCTCGCAGCTGCAATTTCTACCTTGGTGGATTTAAGTTTCTTTTCTGTCCACAACAAACACACCATCTTCTTTTGGCCTGTCTTTTCGATTCATACTTAGATTTGCCCCAAAAATCTCACTGCTGGCAATTCAGGATTGTTGCCAGCTTTCTGTACCTAGTATTATGTGAGGTCCACTGTTTTAAGGAGTTTTTCAAATTCTGGCACTTTGCTCCAAATTGTTCAGCAGTTAATAACTGGGACTTTAATAGTGTCACCTATGGGGGGCAGCAAGTATTTCAATATTACAGTAATATTTCGTGGTGCCCTGTAGCTACCATTACTGGCCTGGATGGAGGGTCACACAATCCAGTATACCCTTGGTTGCATCCTGAACACACCTGGATAGCAACTGCAATTTGTAGTGCACCCCTGACCCATTTAGATCCTTACATATCTCAATCCTATAACGCAAATCTAGGAAGCTGCAGTCCAGTTTAGTACATACCCTTTGCTGTCTGGTTCAAGGTTTTCACTTGAAAGGAGGTCGTAATCAATTCTGGGGACAATGCTCCTGACTATTAACTTCATTGAAATTCTGTTAAAATGACTGGTGTTCTCATCATTCTCTGCCTCCTGCTGGAATGATCCAAGTAATTTGTGACATTAGAGGGCACAGGACAGGCATCATATGCTCCAGCGAGTGCCATAATTTGCATGTAGTTGGACAGGTATCCCCAGTGGCTTGTGGAACAGCCTGTTCCACATGGCACACTTTGAACTAGCCTCCAGGATACAAAGGTGGTCAATCAGCTCCCTAGCTATGAATTGGTAGTAGTCAGTTGCTGTTGGAAGGCTTTGGCCGGTTGCCTTCTTTTTCTTATTTTTGGCTGCAGCCATCATAACCTTTTTCTACTGTTTCATTTGCTTGCGTTAACTGTACACGCCTATGTACATCTGCATCTTTACTCTGCAAACTATCATGAGGTGCATGGCAGAGGGTACGTCCCATTGTACCAGTTATTATGGTTTCTCCCATTCCATTCATGTATGGAATGTGGGAAGAACGACTGTTTGAATCCCTCTGTGCATGCAGTAATTATTCTAATCTTATCCTCATGATCCATGTGAGCGATATGTAGGTGGTTGTAGTATATCCCTAGAGTAATAATTTAAAACCGGTTATTGAAACTTTGTTAGCAGACTTTCTCAGGATAGTTTATGTCTGTCTTCAAGAGTCTGCCAGTTCAGTTGCTTCAGTATCTCTGTGACACTCTCCCATGGATTAAACAAACCTGTGACCACTCGTGCTGCCCTTCTCTGTACACGTTCAGTATCTCCTTAGTCCTATCTTGTATGGGTCGCACACACTTGAGCAATATTCTAGAAATGGTCACACGAGTGATTTGTAAGCATTATCTTTTGTATACTGATTGCACTTCCGTAGCACATTACCAATGAACAGAAGTCTACCACCTGCTTTACCCATGACCCTATGTGAACATTCTGTTCCAGCAAAATGTCAAGTGCCGGCACATCAGGCAAGAACGGAAGAGGAGAGCAGCAGGCAATAGTACGCTGACCCCTCTCTAGGACGAAACCGAGACAGGAGCGGCCTCTACTCGAAGAGAGTATAAGCGCCGCGCCGCCTAGCTGTCCTCCGAACGCTACAGCAGTAACTTATGAACTGTAGGCCTATTGTTTTGCTGCATTGGAAGTGTATATACCGAAGGACATTGATTATATGTACGTCGCCAATTGCTTGCGATACACGTTTGTGAATATGCAAAGTTAAGTATTGTCATTTATCTACTGTAATAAATTTCATTAATACGATTTGCTTGAATTGTTGTCTAGCAACCCGGGAAAGCGGCTTTCCTAGGCATCCTATATTAGACGAGTGGGCACACAACACTGGGAACGAGGTGTGCCACGAACCATGAACCGACAGCCACCACTGCTTCCCTGTTTTGACTTTTCGTGGGCTGTTGTTTTGCTGGCGCCTTAATTCTCTCTTGTCTTTTCTTTGCAGGGGTGTTTACTTGCTTTAACAGTCTCTTACAGTGTTTTTACTAATCAGATTTTTCAGGTGGACGTTGCAGAAATTTTCTTCGCTTTTCTAGTTATTTTTCTTGCTTGCCTTGTCTGTTTATTGCATTTGTCTCTTCCAACACGCCCACCCCACCTATCCCAACCCCTGGTCAGGCGCCTCAGCTGCAAGAGTTGGATGCAATGTAGCTAATGCAGATGTTTCAGTTCCAGAACCAGCGAATATCTAGACTGCTAAACATGGTGCAGCAGTTACTGGCCAATGCTGCACGTCGCACAGACCAAGTACCTACCGTAGCTGCAAGTGCTATACTGTCTTTTCGCCAGTTTCATGAACAAGAAGAGGAATGACTCTAGAGGTTGCAACAGTGTGAAGCCCACGTAATTGCTCATAACGCACCAGGTACTGTGAAATTGCCGTATTTATTGTCCACAATAGGAAGTGCAGTGTTTCGCTTCGTACAAAAACTCTTTCCTAATGCAACTCCGAGTAAACTTTCGTATGATCAGGTTGTGGATTCGCTAACTAACTTTTATGACCAACAAGGGAATGTGGTAGCGGCTAAGTACCAATTCTTTAATTATAAGAAATGGTCGGAACAAACTTATCGCAAGTGGGTAAAAGATTTGCAGGGCATGACGAGGAAATGGAAATTCAAATGTGCTTGTGGTGCTTTATATTCAGATATTAAGTTGCGTGAATCGATCGTGTACAATGTAACTGATGTCATACTCAGAGAACAGATTTTGAAACAGTCCGATCCAGCTTTTCAGCAAGTAGTGCAATACCAGAACAGTACGAATCAGGTACCATGTCGGCTGATAAATCTGAGCAGTCAGCAATTTGTCGGGCTGAGTCATATCTTGCTAGCGACGGGCTCATTAAGCCACAGCTTGCGCCTGCCACGCCGCGTTAACAATTTTCCACTCCGCGTAAGCGGCTCGCTAAACAGGCGGCTACAGGTAAACAGAATTAAGTCATGCCCTCGTTGTTATTCATGGCACAAACGTCAAGACTACCCCTCCCGACAAGCACAGTGTTACGCTTGTGGCAAGAAAGGACATGTACAATCCATATGTTTGCAACGGAACAAACGTAAGAATTCGGCCCACTCACAAAAATCTAATCACAAGGCCCATGCATAGTATTCACAGCCTGCAACAGGCATTAGCAAAACGTGCAATTTCTTCTGTGCTACGCTAGTCCAACAAACCTTTTGTTCATTTGCTTCTTTGTGGAAAATGTGTGAAATTTCAGTTGGACACGGGTGCCTCTGTTACGTTGCTGAATCATAATACATATGAACTATTAGGCTCTCCACGCCTGTCTAAAACTAGTACGCACCTGGCGGCTTATAATATACAACATTCTCGTTCTTGGAAAATGTACTTTGCCTGCAATATATCACTCGCCTTTGCAAACAGTGTCTTTTACAGTGCTGCAATCACGCGATTGTGAGAACATATTTAGTCTTGATTCATTTGATTTGTTTGACTTAATCATTCAGGATAACGTATTGTCAGTGTCTGCATTCCATGCAATAGACAGTGTAGCTACCTTGCTGAAAGAATTCCCTGAACTCTTTTCTGAAGTTTTAGGCAAGGCTAATAATTTTGTTGCACATATTACCGCGGAAGACAATGCTCAGCCGAAATTTTGCTGGGACAGAACTGTTCCCGTAGCATTACGGGACAAAGTCGCTGCTGAACTGCAAGATAGCGGAGCTTTTGCGTCCATACAAGCTAGTCAATGGGGAAGTTTACTGGGTTTGCTCCCCAGACGTTGAGGTCACATTCGCCTCTGTGTTGACTTTAAGTCTACAGTCAACCCACAAACTGTGATTGATACTTATCCATTGCCACACACAGAGGATCTCATGGCCAGATTACGCGCTTTTTTTGCTACTTTCCAAAAATTGATTGGTGCGATGCATACCTTCAAATATCGCTCGATGAAGAATCTCAAAAAGTGTGTGGAGTGAATACTCATTTGGGACTGTTTAAATATTTGCGTCTGCCTTTTGGGAGTGCTTGCACACCCGCCATTTTCCAACGGTATTTGGAACAGCTGACTGCTCAAGCGCCAAACTGTTCGAACTATTTTGACGATATTGTCGTAGCAGGTCGTACACCTGACGATCACATTGCAATTTTGTGTACTTTGTTTCGTGTGTTATCTGACGCAGGACTAAAGTGTAGACTGGGCAAGTGTGACTTTTTTTAAACCTGAGTTGCAGTATCTTGGTCGTGCCATCAACAGTCAAGGTGTACATCTTCTTCAGTCGCATTTGTTAGCCATACGGGACTTGCCAGTTTCTCGTAATGTCACAGAATTGCTGCCAGTTTTAGGGAAAATGAATTATTATATTCGGTTCATACCGAATGCTGCACAAATCTCAGCTCCATTGCACCGCTTGCGTCGCAAGAACGTTTCCTTTGTTTGGACGGACGAGTGCCAAAAAGATTTTTTAAAAACTTAAAGATGCATTGCTCAATGATTGCTGCTTAGTTCACTCCTGTCCAAGCAGTTTGTTGGCAACGGCACAAAACCGCCAATTTTGCCTGCTCCCAGAAAAAAACAGGCTCATGCACATGCAGTGAACGCTGTGTTTTCAAACCTTACAACAGGTTCTGACGAAAGTAAGTTCAAGGTTGTGCTCCTGCTCGCCCTAGTGCTGTGCAACGACGTTCTAACAAACTATTTGTGTCATTACGAATTGCTGGCCGTCGTGTGAACTTTCAGCTGGGCGCAGGTGCCTCAGTAACTTCGCTAAATCGTGCCACGAAAGAATAGTTAGACTCACCACGCCTTTCTAAATTTAGCAAGCATCGCACTGCTTATAACGGACAGCACATTCCAGTACTTGGACAGAGTAGTTTGCCTGCTACTTACAAATCTTTCACTAGAACAGTGAATTTTACTGTCAATTTTTACACCAAAAGACAACGCTTAAACAATTTCCTGAACTATTTGAGAAGGAATGGTAAAAGCTAATAACTTCGTAACGCATGTTATATTGAAATACAATGCACAGCCTTAATTTTTCCAGGCGTGCCGCGTTCCAATTGCTTTCAGAGACAAAGTAGCCAGAGAATTGAGATAATTGCAAGATAGTGGGATAATTGCTCCCATTAAGCTAGTCAATGGGCAAGTCCTCTCGTATTGTTGCGTAAGCCTACTGGTCGCATTCGCATTTGTGTTGACTTCAAGTCTACAGTCAAACCACAGGCATTAGTTGACACTTAGCTGTTACCTCGACCGCCCCCGGTAGCTGAGTGGCGCCGGAACGATAGTTCAGCGTGCTTGGTCAGACGGTTAGCTCCCCTCTGCAATAAAATATTGAGTGAACGACCCAATAAAGAATCTGAACGGGTGTCATCGGACATCCGCCCCGAACAAATTCAACGAACAATATAGAACAAAATGAAATCTTTAAAAAAAAAAAAAAAAAAGTGGTCAGCGCGACAGAATGTCAATCCTAAGGGTCCGGGTTCGATTCCCGACTGGGTCGGAGGTTTTCTCCGCTCAGGGATTGGGTGTTGTGTCGTCCTAATCATCGTCATTTCATCCCCATTGACGCGCATGTCGCCCATTTTGCACATTTGTCTGACCATGATATAATTAAGCTGGAATTTTCTCTCGTCGCGCTACAGTCTGGAACCGCGCGACCGCTGCGGTCGCAGGTTCGAATCCTGCCTCGGGCATGGATGTGTGTGATGTCCTTAGGTTAGTTAGGTTTAAGTAGTTATAAGTTCTAGGGGACTGATGACCTCAGAAGTTAAGTCCCATAGTGCTCAGAGCCATTTGGACCATTTTTTTCTTCTCTCGTCTCAGAGCCTTTTCCATGAATACCTCCTTGTCATGCGATTTTTGAACCTTACGAACTCATGGACAGGCTTGGTACAGAGGACGTTATTTTTCTGAGGTAGATTAACGTGTTTTAGAACCGTTTTGTGAACGAAATGTCATTCGTCATCTATCAAGTGCTCTGTTTCGTCCCCAGTCCATCGGAGAAGCAGAACACCTCATACGAGGTGTGGCTAGAAAAAAACCGGACTAGTACTGGTGAAACAATAAAACGAATGCAATAAGGCTGAAAGTCGCGTGGCCTGTCACGTGACTCTCGCTCCGCCTACTGCTCGAGTTTCATCTGCCTCCTGCACTCAGTCTGCCCGTGGCGTCTGTTTTAAGTAGTTGACGTTTTGTCTGTGCGTCGGAAAATGTTGAGTGTACAGAAAGAACAGCGTGTTAACATCAAATTTTGTTTCAAACTTGGAAAATCTGCAAGTGAAACGTTTGTAATATTACAACAAGTGTACGGCGATGATTGTTTATCGCGAACACAAGTGTTTGAGTGGTTTAAACGATTTAAAGATGGCCGCGAAGACACCAGTGATGACACTCGCACTGGCAGACCATTGTCAGCAAAAACTGATGCAAACATTGAAAAAATCGGTAAACTTGTTCGACAAGATCGCCGTTTAACAATCAGAGCAGTGTCTGAGTTAACAGGAGTTGACAAGGAAAGTGTTAGGCAGATTCTTCATGTTTTTGCTGACAATGGCCTGCCAGTGCGAGTGTCACCACTGGTGTCTTCGCGGCCATCTTTAAATCGTTTAAACCACTCAAACACTTGTGTTCGCGATAAACAATCATCGCCGTACACTTTTTGTAACATTACAAACGTTTCACTTGCAGATTTTCCTAGTTTGAAACAAAATTTGGTGTTAACACGCTGTTCTTTCTGTACACTCAACATTTTCCGACGCACAGACAAAACGTCAACTACTTAAAACAGACGCCACGGGCAGACTGAGTGCAGGAGGCAGATGAAACTCGAGCAGTAGGCGGAGCGAGAGTCACGTGACAGGCCACGCGACTTTCAGCCTTATTGCATTCGTTTTATTGTTTCATCAGTACTAGTCCGGTTTTTTTCTAGCCACACCTCGTATACACTTTTAAATAGCAGATGGCCAAGCTTCGCACCACCCACACACAAGAACAGTCACGGCAACTCTTTCTCGCCTCGTATCGCTCCCGCCCACGAGACGGACCATCACCGGCGGAACTTCTCCATGGCAGCTGCTATCGGATGCTGCTACACCCATCGCAGCATCTGGAGCCGCCAATGGTCTGCAAGTTTCGCTTTGCGCCACGCGATCTTGTTCTTTTCAGGGTTTATGGCAAATGTGGGTGCTGGGAAAGAGGCGTGATCCAGGAACGCATTGACTCTTTTATGTACTTGATTGCAGGCCCGATTGTTTGCAGCGCCGACACCAGAACCAAATTCGTGCGTGTCATTTCCCCCATGATTCTGCTGCTTTTCTTCCCCCAGATTCACGCCCTCATGTGAGCGCGCAGTCCTCGCAGCCGCCCGCTGGTGCCACCAGGGCACCTCAGGAGGAGCGGATGGACGATGCGCACTCGGCCCCGCCGTCCCCCCTCTCTGACCCGATGGACCTGGACCCGCCATCGCCGTCGCCATCATCGCCCCAGTACTCTCCCTCAGGCCCAGACATATGCCCTGGCAGCAGTTTTGCAGAAGATATTCCTGCTGCATCGCAAGTCAGATGGCGGGGTATGGTTGGGAGTACGCCATCCTCCAGAGCCATGGCTCCCGACTTATCTCCATGTCCAGCGTCCTGCCTCCCCCTCCCCGCCGTTGTCGTTCGCATTCTCTCTACATGACAATGGTGTGGCATTTTTTTTTTTTGGGGGGGGGGGGTGAGGGGAGGAAAGTGCTGGCGTAAGCTGCCACCAGCGCACCAGGCGGCAAAGATATAGCGCGAACATTGATAGTTGGTGCTGGATCGAACGCATCTATCGCGAGAGGCCAGAGACACACCGATAAGCAACAAGCCGTCAACGCCCTCTCGACAGCACGTACTTAGGCCGCCGCCGCTGACCGAAGGGTATTCTTAACTCTCTCTTCCAGTTGGGCGTCTGTCATTCATTCGCAGAGCGGGTCACAGTCTACGACGGTACATAGCGACCAGATTAGTGAATATAGCGAGACTAAAGTTTGTAATAGCAAGATTACCGATATTGTCTCAAGACGACTATTAATAATGAGCTTGTACCACAATACATGGTCTCTATTGAAGTTAAGTTGTTCAAATGTGTGTGAAATCTTATGGGACTTAACTGCTAAGATCAGTGCCTAAGCTTACACACTACTTAACCTAAATTATCCTAAGGACAAACACACACACCCATGCCCCGAGGGAGGACTCGAACCTCCGCCGGGACCAGCCGCATAGTCCGTGACTGCGGCGCCTAAGACCGCTCGGCTAGTCCCGCACTGCTGAAGTTGAGTATCCTGTTCATGTAAATAAAGAACAGTATTGATCCAAGTGTGTATTTGTGTCGCAGAAAGAGGATACCGGCCAACCATAACAACATCCTCTCCCTTGCTTCCCTGAGGTGACAAGGGTACTACAGTCGGTTTCACGTCATACGTCTGTGATTTTGGTAAAGTGTCGTAGCACCGGCAGATGGGGAATTCCGAGTTAAAAAAAAATGGCTCTGAGCACTATCGGACTTAACATCTATGGTCATCAGTCCACTAGAACTTAGAACTACTTAAACCTAACTAACCTAAGGACATCACACAACACCCAGTCATCACGAGGCAGAGAAAATCCGAGTTAAAGTACCACCACTTGCTGCCTTGTTGCCATCTACAGTAGCTGCAGTCAGAGCCTCTATGTTTGCATGCAAATCCACGTCTTTTCTACGTGTAGTGAATCACCGTTTTGAGTTGGGCAAATTTCACATTACTGTTAATGGTCTTCCACCCGTAGTAGAGTCCGCAGCACGTTTGCTGTAGTGAAACTAAAAAATGGTTCAAATGGCTCTGAGCACTATGGGACTTAACTTCTGAGGTCATCAGTCCCCTAGAACTTAGAACTACTTAAACCTAACTAAACTAAGGACATCACACACATCCATGCCCGAGACAGGATTCGAGCCTGCGAGCGTAGCGGTTCCAGACTGCAACGCCTTGAACCTCTCGGCCACCCTGGCCGGCTAGTGAAACTAGAAACACAGGCGTGAATTGTTAGCAAACCAACAGCAAATCTTGTTCACGATTGTGATTTATGTACAGTCTGCTTAGTCACCTCAGTAGTATATGTACGAGGGCTAAAGCAAATTAGCGGTCCGCAGCTCGTGGTCGTGCGGTAGCGTTCTCGCTTCCCGCGCCCGGGTTCCCGGGTTCGATTCCCGGCGGGGTGAGGGATTTTCTCTGCCTCGTGATGACTGGGTGTTGTGTGATGTCCTTAGGTTAGTTAGGTTTAAGTAGTTCTAAGTTCTAGGGGACTGATGACCATAGCTGTTAAGTCCCATTGTGCTCAGAGCCATTTGAACCAAATTAGCGTTCGGTAACCTTTGCGCCTCTGTATCAACGTGCATCCTCTTGAGAGTGGTGGATATCAAAATTCTTCCCCTTTGATACTGATGAATGTAAATCAGTCATCCCTAAATACGACCCAGCACAGGCTAACTCGCACGGTAAAAAAAATCTAGCAGCCCACCTCCGAATTGCTTCAAAGTCATCCTTTAATTCGACCCGATGCGGATCCCAAACACTTGAATAGCACTCAACAAAGGGTAGCGCTAGTGTCCTATATAGGGTCTCCTTTATGGATGAACCACAATCTCCTAACATTCCCCCGATAAACAGAAGTCGGCCGTTCACCTGCCCTACTACAGTATTTACTCATTTGCTTTGCAACGTTAAGCCTCGATATTTAATCGACGTGACTGTGTCAAGATGCACACTACTAATAGTGCATTCGAACATTTTGCGTTTCTTTTTCCAACTCATCTGCATTAGCTTCCATTATTCTATATTTAGAGCTAGCTGCCATTCTTCACTCCGACTAGAAATTTCGTTTAAGTCATTTAACCGTGTGAGTAGTCAAAAACAGAAACTTTTTATTACGAAGTAAGTATTACTTTTGAAAACTATAAAGATTGACTAGGTAGAAGTAAAAACTTAAAAAAACTATGAGTCGCATCCACTGCAGTTGTCCGTGGCTTTGTCTGTGCTAGAGTCGTCAGATTCGGTGATGCTGCCTGGACCCGCGGTAATGTAGACGTTGTCAACGCCAGTTTGCATAACACTGTGACTCCCCCAGTCATCTTTCTCCAGCGCTCGTGCCTTTTGCCAGTAAGATTCCCAAATTTCAAAGGTGATAGACTGATAGGCAGCGGCCGCGTGTTTCCAGTTGGCCCATACAAACTCAATTGCATTCAGTCGCAGTTTCCATAGTGGCAATCTGATGACTTCGTCTCCTTTATTTGAGGCCAGCTGGTCGATTATACAGGTTGGTCCATTGATAGTCACCGGGCCAAATATCTTACGAAATAAGCATCAAACTAAAAAAGAAAGAATGAACGAAACTTGTCTACCTTGAAGGGGGAAACCAGATGGCGCTATGGTTGGCCCGCTAGATGGCGCTGCCATAGGTCAAACGGATATCAACTACGTTTTTTAAAATAGGAACCCCCATTTTTTATTACATATTCGTGTAGTACGTAAAGAAATATGAATGTTTTCGTTGGACCACTTTTTTCGCTTTGTGATAGATATCGCTTTAATAGTCACAAACGTACGAGTACGTGGTATCACGTAACATTCCGCCAGTGCGGACAGTATTTGCTTCGTGGTACATTATCCGTGTTAAAATGGACCGTTTATCAATTGCGGAAAAGGTCGATATCGTGTTGATGTATGGATACTGCGATCAAAATGCCCAACGGCCGTGTGCCATGATGCTGCTCGGTATCCTGGACGACATCATCCAAGTGTCCTGACCGTTCGCCGGATAGTTACGTTAGTTAAGGAAACAAGAAGTGTTCAGCCACATGTGAAACGTCAACCACGACCTGCAATAAATGATGATCCCCAAGTAGGTGTTTTAGCTGCTGTCGCGGTTAATTCGCACACCAGTAGCAGACAAACTGCGCGAGATTCGGGAATCTCATAAACGTCGGTGTTGAGAATGATACATCAACATCGGTTGCACCCGTACCATATTTCTATTCACCAGGAATTGCAAGGCGACGACTTTGAACGTCGTGTACAGTTCTGCCACTGGGCACAAGAGAAATTACGGGACGATGACCGATTTTTTGCACGCGTTCTATTTAGCGACGAAGCATCATTCACCAACTATTGGGAAACTGAAAATCCACGATGGCTGCGAAAAGTGGAAAATCAGTGACCTTGTCGGGTTAATGTATGGTGCGGCATTGTGGGAAGATGGATAATTGGCCCCCATTTTATCGATGGCGATCTAAATGGTGCAATGTATGCTGATTTCCTACGTAATGTTCTACCGATGTTACTACAAGATGTTTCACTGCATGACAGAATGGCAATGTACTTCCAACATGATGGATGTCCGGCACATAGCTCGCGTGCGATTGAAGTAGTATTTAATAGCATATTTGAGGACAGGTGGATTGGTCGTCGAAGCACCATACCATGGCCCGCACGTTCACCGGATCTGAGGTCCCCGGATTTCTTCCTGTGGGGAAAGTTGAAGGATATTTGCTATCGTGATCCACTGACAACGGCTGACAACATGCGTCAGCGCATTGTCAATGCATGTGCGAACATTACGGAAGGCGAACTACTCGCTATTGAGAGGAATGTCGTTACACTTATTGCCAAATGCATTGAAGTTGACGGACATCATTTTGAGCATTTATTGTATTAATGTGGTATTTGCAGGTAATCACGCTGTAACAGCATGAGTTCTCAGAAATGGTAAGTTTACAAAGGTACATGCATCACATTGTAACAACCGAAATAAAATGTCAAAACGTACCTACGTTCTGTATTTTAATTTAAAAAACCTACCTGTTTTACCTGTTCGTCTAAAATTGTGAGCCATATGTTTGTGACTATTACAACGCCATCTATCACAAAGCGAAAAAAGTGGTCCAACTAGAAATTTCATATTTCTTTACGTGCTACACGAATATGTAATAAAAACTGGGGGTTCCTATTTAAAAAAAACGCAAAAAATGTTCAAATGTGTGTGAAATCTTCAGTCATCAGTCCCTAAGCTTACACGCTACTTAACCTAAATTATCCTAAGGACAAACACGCACACACCCATGCCCGAGGGAGGACTCGAACCTCCGCCGGGATCAGCCGCATAGTCCATGACTGCAGCGCCTAGATCGCTCCGCTAATCCCGCGCGGCAGAAAAACGTAGTTGATATCCATCCGTTTGACCTGTGGCAGCGCCATCTAGCGGGCCAACCATTGCACCATCTGGTTTCCCCCTTCAAGGTAGACAAGCTTCGTTCTTTGTAGTTTTTTTCGTTTGGCGCTTATTTCGTGAGATATTTGGACCGGTCACGATCAATGGACCACCCTGTAAATGAATTTTCGGAGAACCGGTTTTGAGAACTAACTCGTACACGTCCTCCTCATACATGTCCTATCGTCCCATTGTATCTCTCTAGTTCGCAGCCACTCGACCATTTGGTGACCTATTTGCTGAGTGGTTTATCGACCTGCCTGCAATAATATGGTGCATTATCGAGCAGAAGGCAGGCCGTGGTGGCAGATTTGCAAGAACTGTCTCCTCAAACCATTTTTCAAAGACGTAGGATTCGTCTGACCGTGATAGTGGCCCTGTGAGGGCCTGGCCCAAAACTGTAGCTATGTTTACTTAATCCCTTTCTGGATCGGACGCTTCCTATAATGAGTCCCCGAGGCGCTTCCCCACGTTGAGACACCCACCAGCCCTTCACTCTGCCAGCATTTGCCAAAGGTTACAGCGTGATTACCTATAAATACCACATTAATGCAATAAATGCTCAAAATGATGTCCGTCAACTTCAATGCATTTGGCAATAAGTGTAACGACATTCCTCTCAACAGCGAGTAGTTCGCCTTCCGTAATGTTCGCACATGTATTGACAATGCGCTGAAGCATGTTGTCAGCCGTTGTCAGTGGATCACGATGGCAAATATCCTTCAACGTTCCCCACAGGAAGAAATCCGGGGACCTCAGATCCGGTGAACGTGCGGGCCATGGTATGGTGCTTCGACGACCAATCCACCTGTCCTCAAATATGGTATTAAATACTACTTCAACCGCACGCGAGCTATGTGCCGGACATCCATCATGTTGGAAATACATTGCGATTCTGTCATGCAGTGAAACATCTTGTAGTAACATCGGTAGAACATTACGTAGGAAATCAGCATACATTGCACCATTTAGATTGCCATCGATAAAATGGGGGCCAATTATCCATCCTCCCACAATGCCGCACCATACATTAACCCGACAAGGTCACTGATTTTCCACTTTTCGCAGCCATCGTGGATTTTCAGTTTCCCAATAGTTGGTGAATGACGCTTCGTCGCTAAATAGAACGCGTGCAAAAAATCGGTCATCGTCCAGTAATTTCTCTTGAGCCCAGTGGCTGAACTGTACACGACGTTCAAAGTCGTCGCCTTGCAATTCCTGGTGAATAGAAATATGGTACGGGTGCAACCGACGTTGATGTATCATTCTCAACACCGACGTTTATGAGATTCCCGAATATCGCGCAATTTGTCTGCTACTGATGTGTGGGTTAGCCGCGACAGCAGCTAAAACACCTACTTGAGATCATCATATGTTGCAGGTCGTGGTTGACGTTTCACATGTGGCTGAACACTTCCTGTTTCCTTAACTAACGTAACTATCCGGCGAACGGTCAGGACACTTGGATGATGTCGTCCAGGATACCGAGCAGCATCATGGCACACGGCCGTTGGGCATCTTGATTGCAATAGCCATACATCAACACGATATCGACCTTTTCCGCAATTGATAAACGGTCCATTTTAACACGGATATTGCACCACGAAGCAAATACTGTCCGCACTGGCAGAATGTTACGTGATACCACGTACTCGTACGTCTGTGACTATTACAGCGCCATCTATCACAAAGCGAAAAAAGTGGTCCAACGAAAACATTTATATTTCTTTACGTACTACACGAATATCTAATAAAAATGGGGGTTCCTATTTTAAAAAACGCAGTTGATATCCGTTTGACCTATGGCAGCGCCATCTAGCGGGCCAACCATAGCGCCATCTGGTTTCCCCCTTCAAGGTAGACAAGTTTCGTTATTTCTTTTTTTTTTTTAGTTTGATGCTTATTTCGTGAGATATTTGGCCCAGTCACTATCAATAGACCACCCTGTATACCCAGGTTTCGAAAAGTAGAAAATTTTCGTCTCAGCTTATCTGATATTTCTCATTTCATCTACGAAGCGAGACTATCAGAACACTACGTTGGGCGTTCGATTAGTAAATGTCTCTTACTTTGGACCTTTTTCCACTTGAAGCCCATGGACTTTATTAATTTCCTCAAGGAGGTAGCACTTCATTCTCAATCATTTTATATTTGAATATAGGCAATAATTTACTTATCGTGGATACAATCTTTTTACAGAAATAAAATTCTCGATTATTTTCTTTAATTACCCGTTAATTAAAATCATCGACTGAAGTCTGAACTTCGCCACTTCTTCGCCTAAGAGAAGAATAGAAAAAAGATTCTTAGAATATCGACTATATTCTGTACTGAATACATCGAACTGAAGTGAAATTACAATTGTCATTACAAACAAATTTACAACTGTTTTTCTATCAGAAATGGTTTGGTAGTAATAACGAACATACTTATTTCACTGCTACAGTACACGCACTGGTTTTGCTCTACGCGCAGATGATGAATGTAGCGGGAGTGATGAAATAGGATTCGCTCTTAGACGTCAACGCATGAAGTATCAAGTTACTGTGCTGCTATGAGACGCTTAACATATTTTGAAGGACTGTCTGACGTAATAGATCTATATTTGCTACGTGATGAGTGCTAAGTCCTAATTCCTTTGCGCCTTTACGCATCTCTGACAATACAAAAAATACTGGAATGAAGCTCGACTTAACAACATGGTAATATATAAAACCGAATAAAATTGTAATAGATAAATGGAAGTATTAATTTGATTAATGAAATATATTGGCTTGATAAATCGATTTACCGTGTACGTACGAGGATGGAAATGTGGTTCACGCAGCAAACAAACAAATGAACTTGAACTTATCTCCTCTTTCCAGGAGTAGCAGGTGATTCGCCAGGACGTGTCATCGTAAAATTTCTCAGTCTTTTCAGGCAGAACTCGCTGTTTCTTGTACAAGCTGCTGCTTTTTTAAGAGACTCATTACGCCGGTGTAACAGCGCTGTCTACCTCTTCTCCCTGTCACAGCACTGAATGACATTTAGCACTCTGAATAACAATCCTCCTTTTTCGTGTCGGAGTTAAGTGCAGTTGAGGGAGCAGGTACAGCCTCGTCGCTCATTTTTGTAAATGACAGCGTGAATCACAACGAACAACCACACACGAATCAACAATAGATTCACATTGGCTACAGCACACTGTTACTTTGCTAAGAGAGCATAAACATTCCGGATCCTCACGAAGTCAGCCGACTTCCGCAGAGCGACCAGGTAAAAAAGTGAGCGATCAGTAGGGCGCTAGTGTAGCAAAAATGTGATTCATCGAATGAGCCGATACGTTTCCATTGATCGACGGTCGAATCTGATGGTCCCGTACCCACTGCAATCGTAACTGACGATGTCGATGGGTCAACATGTGAACGTGTTGGGGTGGTCAGCCGCGGAGCTCCATGTTATACAATGTACGACGAACGGTGTGCTCCGAAATACTTGTGAGTGCACCCGTATCGTGTTTTTTCGGTAGAGTTGCCACAGATTACGATCTATCCTACTTTACAGAGTAGACAAGCCTCCGAACCCCATATTCTGTGGAGAGTCGTGGACGTCCAATTATTTACCGCCTGTACACCTCTTTGCGTAGATCAGGGGCGGGCAAACGTTGCACGCCGCTCGTGAGCGCACAGCGCTGCGCGTGTGCTGCTCGCGTGCAATCGCCGAATGGGGCAGTGGCGACAGCCGGCAGGTTGCGGCAGTGGTAGTACAAGGCTAAGCCGCGGACGTTGATGCGAAGCGACCACTACGTAGTGAACGTTGTATTTCAAGAACCGGAAAATGCAGAGTGAATCAAGGAAACGGAGTCGTGGAGATTTGCTATCTTTTAAAAAGTAATGGGAGAATCATTTTTTCTTTGTGCAAAGACGTGAAAATTCGAAATGTTTAATATGTGACAGTATTCTCGCTGGTCAGCGGAAGTTTAGAATTGAAGGCCATTATAATAAATTTTACAAGGACGAGTACAATTTATTGTCGGATTCTGAGCGGATGGGGAAACTGACTGAGCTTAAGAAGAGCGACCTGACGATATTAGATGCATCTGTCCTAGTTGCCATTGTCACGAGAGATCTGCGACTTTCTCTCGTCATGTCTCTCATCTAACTGATTTAACATTTTATGGAGCACTGTTTTCAATTTTTCAGGACGACAACAATAATAGCCCAGCGGTACGTGCAAGCTATAAAATTGCGCTTAATATAGTGAGAGCTGGAAAACCATTTGCTGAATTAATAAGCCTCGGTTAAGAGCAAACATAAGTGATGAAAATTTACGCAACAGTTTGCGTTTGTCTGTATGCAGAAATTTTGTTCCAGATATTAAACGTATTGTAAACTCCACCTGTGATAATTAAATAAAACGTATCGTAGTTAATAGGTACTCTTTCAAACCATGATTTATTTCAAGCACTCCTGTTAACCTTATTCCATCATTCAATAAAGCAAGCTAGAAAAACAAAACGCATTACAGAGGAAGGAGTGGACAGAAGGTATGGTGGGGAGGGGAGGTAAGCGGGTGGCCAGCTTGCCCCTGTGTGCACGCGGAACACCTGTTAACTGCATGCGTGCAAGTGCACCGCACACGTGCAGGATTCCTGCCCGCCCCTGGCGTAGATTGTCACGTCAGTAGCACGTGAACAGTCGACCGGGTTCACTGTTTTCGAGATAATGGTTCACTGGCTCTGTCCTTTGTCAAAGTCGCTTATCTCAATGGATTTCCCCATTTGCAGCCCATATCTTCGTTAAAATGATACCTTATCCTTGTCTGCTCATCTTACGAACTTCTGGTACGTGTCATGTGGCCACAACGCCACCAGGCGGCATTCAGCGTCGTGAAGGTCAGTGGTCACATATTTTTATCAGTGTAAATATTTGCAAGTACGTACTTGCAACGTGTTAGTTACGAGAAGTGCGATCGACTCCTGGGCCACAGTGCGTTTACAGGGTGATTCAGTTGCCGTTACCAGCAATTTTACAGCTAGCCTTCGTAAACTATCGGCGAGATTTTCATATTTTCTCGCTTGCTTCACGACAACTGTTAGTCCTACAGCAAAAAATGAACCTTTTTGTAGGAAATCTAATGAGTTAAATTTTGTATTGGGAAATGTTTTCGCCAGAGGCCACAGTTTTCGAGTTATTCGATAAAAACGTGCAATAATGACACTCAAACGCACTCCAAGTCCAGCGACAGTTGCTGTGTAAGAGCACAAAAGCACGTGAACATCCTAACTTTCGACACCTTGCGGATTTATTGGCTATTTTTCTTTGAATGCTGTTAAACGCAACATACATGCTTCAATCTGAAAGATACGGCACATCTACTGCCTTACTGCTCCTCTAGACTCCGTGAAACTTGGCATCAGGGTCGCGAGCACACCTTCAGTTGTGCACTTTGTAAGGAGCTTTTGCGCATGCGCAGCTCGTGTGACGTAACTGCCTTACGGGACAAATACAATGGCTGGTTCAAATGGCTCTGAGCACTGTGGGAGTCAACTGCTGTGGTCATAAGTCCCCTAGAACTTAGAACTACTTAAACCTAACTAACCTAAGGACAGCACACAACACCCAGCCATCACGAAGCAGAGAAAATCCCTGACCCCGCCGGGAATCGAACCCGGGAACCCGGGCGTGGGAAGCGAGAACGCTATCGCACGACCACGAGATGCGGGCGGGACAAATACATACGGATTTGTTAAACAACGTGCAAGGCTCGTGATGTGCATATCTAGCCCGTGCCATACAACTTGAAGTTGTACGCCCCCGGTAGCTGAGTGAAAAAAAAGTGGCTAAGGAGTTGGACTCGGGAAAAAAAAGTGGTCAGCACGACAGAATTTCAATCCTAAGGCCACGGGTTCGATTCGGGCTGGGTCGGAGATTTTCTCCACTCAGGGACTAGCTATTGTGTTATCCTGATCATCAGCATTTCATCCCCATCGAAGCGCAAGTCGCCGAAGTAGCGTCAAATAGAAAGACTTGCACGCGGCGGACGGTCTGCCCGACGGGAGGCCCTAGTCACGCGATATTTACAACTACAAGAGATGTGCCAACAGGTGGTAGCACACTGCGGCAGACTGTTATCCTTGTTCACTCAGCATATATCTACATCTACATCCATACTCCGCAAGCCATCTGACGGTGTGTGGCGGAGGGTACCTTGAGTACCTCTATCGGTTCTCCCTTCTATTCCAGTCTCGTATTGTTAGTGGAAAGAAGGATTGTCGGTACGCCTCTGTGTGGGCTCCAATCTCTCTGATTTTATCCTCATGGTTTCTTCGCGGGGTATACGTAGGAGGGAGCAATATACTGCGTGACTCTTCGGTGGGGGTATGTTCTCGAAACTTCAACAAAAGCCCGTACCGAGCTACTGAGCGTCTCTCCTGCAGAGTCTTCCACTGGAGTTTATCTATCATCTCCGTAACACTTTCGCGATTACTAAATGATCCTGTAACGAAGCGCGCTGCTCTCCGTTGGATCTTCTCTATCTCTTCTATCAACCCTATCTGGGACGGATCCCACACTGCTGAGCAGTATTCAAGCAGCGGGCGAGCAAGCGTACTGTAACCTACTTCCTTTGTTTTCGGATTGCATTTCCTTAGGATTCTTCCAATGAATCTCAGTCTGGCATCTGCTTTACCGACGATCAACTTTATCTGATCATTCCATTTTAAATCACTCCTAATGCTTACTCCCAGATAATTTATGGAATTAACTGCTTCCAGTTGCTGGCCTGCTATATTGCAGCTAAATGATAAGGGATCTTTATTTCTGTGTATTCGCGGCACATTACACTTGTCTACGTTGAGATTCAATTGCCATTCCCTGCACCATGCGTCAATTCGCTGCAGATCCTCCTGCATTTCAGTACAATTTTCCATTGTTACAACCTCTCGATATACCACAGCATCATCCGCAAAAAGCCTCAGTGAACTTCCGATGTCATCCACCAGGTCATTTATGTATATTGTGAACAGCAACAGTCCTACGACACTCCCCTGCGGCACACCTGAAATCACTCTTACTTCGGAAGACTTCTCTCCATTGAGAATGACATGCCGCGTTCTGTTATCTAGGAACTCTTCAATCCAATCACACAATCGGTCTGATAGTCCATATGCTCTTACTTTGTTCATTAAACCATTGTGGGGAACTGTATCGAACGCCTTGCGGAAGTCAAGAAACACGGCATCTACCTGGCACCCCGTGTCTATGGCCCTCTGAGTCTCGTGGACGAATAGCGCGAGCTGGGTTTCACACGATCGTCTTTTTCGAAACCCATGCTGACTCCTACAGAGCAGATTTCTAGTCTCCAGAAAAGTCATTATACTCGAACATAATACGTGTTCCAAATTTCTACAACTGATCGACTTTAGAGATATAGGTCTATCGTTCTGCACATCTGTTCGACGTCCCTTCTTGGAAACGGGGATGACCTGTGCTCTTTTCCAATCCTTTGGAACGCTACGCTCTTCTAGAGACCTACGGTACACCGCTGCAAGAAGGGGGCAAGTTCCTTCGCGTACTCTGTGTAAAATCGAACTGGTATCCCATCAGGTCCAGCCGCCTTTCCTCTTTTGAGCGATTTTAATTGTTTCTCTATCCCTCTGTCGTCTATTTCGATATCTACCATTTTGTCATCTGTGCGACAATCTAGAGAAGGAACTACAGTGCAGTCTTCCTCTGTGATACAGCTTTGGAAAAAGACACTTAGTATTTCAGCCTTTAGTCTGTCATCCTCTGTTTCAGTACCATTTTGGTCACAGAGTGTCTGGACATTTTGTTTTGATTCACCTACCGCTTTGACATAAGACCAAAATTTCTTAGGATTTTCTGCCAAGTCAGTACATAGAACTTTACTTTCGAATTCATTGAACGCCTCTCGCATAGCCCTACTCACACTACATTTCGCTTCGCGTAATTTTTGTTTGTCTGCAAGGCTTTGGCTATGTTTATGTTTGCTGTGAAGTTCCCTTTGCTTCCGCAGCAGTTTTCTAACTCGGTTGTTGTACCAGGGTGGCTCTTTTCCATCTCTTACGATCTTGCTTGGCACATACTCATCTAACGCATATTGTACGAATGTTTTGAACTTTGTCCACTGATCCTCAACACTAACTGTACTTGAGCCAAAACATTTGTGTTGAGCCGTCAGGCACTCTGAAATCTGCTTTTTGTCACTTTTGCTAAACAGAAAAATCTTCCTACCTTTTTTAATACTTCTATTTACGGCTGAAATCATCGATGTAGCAACCGCTTTATGATCGCTGATTCCCTGTTCTGCGTCAACTGTTTCAAATAGTTCGGGTCTGTTTGTCACCAGAAGGTCTAATATGTTATCGCCACGAGTCGGTTCTCTGTTTAACTGCTCAACGTAGTTTTCAGATAAAGCACTTACAAAAACTTCCCTGGGTTCTTTGTCCCTGACACCCGTTATGAACGTTTGAGTCTCCCAGTCTACATCCGGCAAATTAAAATCTCCACCCAGAACTATAACAAGGTGGGGAAATCTACTCGAAATATTTTCCAAATTATCCTTCAGGTGCTCAGCCACAACAGCTGCTGAGTCAGGGGGCCTATAGAGACATCCAGTTACCATGTATGAGCCTGCTTTAACCGTGACCTTCACCCAAATTATTTCACATTTCGGATCTCCGTCAATTTCCTTCATACTATTGCACTTCTTATCGCTATAAACACGCCTCCCCCTTCACTGTCCAGCCTGTCTCTGCGGTATACATTCCAGTCTGAGTTTAGAATTTCATTACTGTTCACATGTGGTTTCAGCCAACTTTCTGTCCCTAGTACTATGTGGGCATTGTGACCATTTATTATTTATCCCCCTAGATGATAGCGCAGTCCTCAGGTATGCTAATTCACTCGCTGTACTGTAGTAAAATTATATCGGACGTTAATATATGTTAAAGTTCTAGTGACAATAAACACATTTTGTGAATATCTGTACTAGTTATAGTGTCCGCCTCCTTAGCACAGCGATAGCGTTACCGTCTACCACGCAAGAGGGCCCGGGTTCGATTCCTTCATCATCACTGACGCACAAGTCGCCGAAGTGGCGTCAACTAAAACGACTTGCAATATGGCGGCCGAACCCTGAAGGGGTTCAGTGTATTAAGTAATCCGTATAGTAAAGTAAGTAATCCATAGTATATTACGTAAACCATTTGAGGCGCTGAGAATCATAATGGGCTAAAGCACATCACCCTTGTTGGAGAGATTGTAGCATTTACTCGTGCTTCTGAAAGCTGTTGGTCTTACTGCGAGTCAGGTTTGTCTGTGCTCTAGGACCACATTGTATATATGAAAGTTCAAGAAAAGTTGTATCACTCTTTTCTCTGATATTCACGTAAATGTGGGATCGACGACGCCGTGCTTTACGGCCTTATGGATTTCAGCGCCCCATTTGCGTTCTAGTCAAGTGACCATGTTGGTGGACGTTACTCCTTGAGTTAAATCATTTCCACAAACAACACTTTGTGTTTGGAGTTGGTTGTTTACTGTGCGGGAGTCGGCTTTCGTCTGTAGTGTAAACATGAACTATGTTGAATCTATTTTAAATACTAACAGAAAAGTAAGGCTGTGAGGACGGGTCGTGAGTCGTGCTTGAGCATCTCAGTCGGTAGAGCACTTGCACGCAAAGAGGCAAATGTCCCGAGTTCGAGTCTGGGTCCGGTACACGGCTTTAATCTGCCAGGAAGTTTCATATCAACGCACATACCGCTGCAGAGTGAAAAGCTCATTCTGAGAACAGAAAAGTAAATTACCAGGAAAATTTAGCCGCAAAGGAACTAGTGTTTCGGAGAACAAGTCTCTTGATTGAGGTAGTGACGAAATCAAATAAGCATGACTACAAAATGTTCAAATGTGTGTGAAATCCTATGGTACTTAACTGCTTAGGTCATCAGTCCCTAAGCTTACACACTACTTAACCTAAATTATCCGAAGGACAAACACACACATCCATACCCGAGGGAGGACTCAAACCTCCGCCGGCACCAGCCGCACAGTCTATGACTGCAGCGCCAGAGACCGCTCGGCTAATCCCGCGCGGCAGCATGACTACAAGCGAACATTTAACAAGGAAGTGTACAGCTAGGAGACGTTACTGTGTTAATGCAGGATAATAATATGTGATTTTCAGCCCGGAAGTAAATTCGTGAACTAGTACATCTGTTAGGGACATTGTACATTTGTTCGAAAAAATGGTAAACCACGAAAACTCCCTCTTATACAAATATGCGAAACGGAGAGTTGGGAAAGTTCACGCATTATTTCATTATTGCCCTGAACTGTTCTTAATTATGCACAAAACAACAAAATTCCACAAAAACTATTCTTTCTTTTGCCTGATAAGTTATCCATCTTATTCTTAGTATTTCTGTTGCTATTATTATTGGCAGCGACTGTAATTGTATAAACTTAATGGTATGCATGAGTGTTATACAGTAGACGCTATTAAGTTCATACTCTCAATTTTTTCTGAATCTAAAAATTTGTGAACACCCAGAATGTATACTCGCGAGCCGCCACTGCCCAAATCCCACACTCACGCCCCACCGTTCAGTTTCTAGTATGTTGTTCATGACACTCCTTCCTACCACTGTACAAATATTTGCGACTCACTAATTATTTCCTACATCCGACCTGTTTTGGTCTTGATTGATTGGTCTTATTACGCCACCGGCTTAGTGGAGCACTTACAAATTGTAAAACTGACGGGGGCACTTTTAAATGGTTCAAATGGCTCTGAGCACTATGGGACTTAACATCTATGGTCATCAGTCCCCTAGGACTTAGAACTACTTAAACCTAACTAACCTAAGGACATCACACACATCCATGCCCGATGCAGGATTCGAACCTGCGACCGTAGCAGTCGCGCGGCTCCGGACTGAGCGCCTAGAACCGCTAGACCACCGCGGCCGGCGGGGCACTTTTAAATTAATAATGTTAACGAAGTAACCGACTATGCTGGTGCTGCAAAAGAGAGAGATTACCGGGAACAGTTCGTGAAGTCGGAAACTTTTGTACAGTGGAAGTAGGGACTGCTACGAACAACACACCAGCTCAGTCAATAGAGACCAAAAGAGGGCGAATACCGGAAGTAGTTCGTGTAGTCGGAAATTTTTCTATAGTGGTAAGAGTGAATGCCACGGGCAGCAAAGCAGAAATCCTGACCTATGCGGGCTGAGTGTGGGAGTGAGAATGCGTTTGAACGTTACCTTTATTTCCTTTTCTTGAATGACTCAAAAACTATGGCCTCAAGCGAAAAACTATCCCAGTAAAAAATTTAACTATCTTAAATTTCCTACAAAATGTCCTGTTCATTTTTTCTGTAGGACTAATAATTTGGGCGCGGCGAGCGAGATAATACGAAAATTTCGCGTGTGGTTTCTGGAGGCCATCTATTAAAATGCGGGTTGCATAAAACGAGAGCAATAGGGGCAGCTGACACGCTATTGAAAACTTAACGCTTCCGAGGAAGGAAATGGTCCCTCGAGCTCAAACGCTGTCAAAGGCAGCCTCGCCAAAGAATTATAACACCTACAAATAGTGCTCCGAAGGAATGGATACTCAGCTCGACAAAATGATCAGAGTCCAGTATTGTCGTGCAAACGTCAAGTTTCTAGAAGAGCATTATTAAGAAGTTTATCGAAATAACGATGTAGGAAAATATAGAAAAGTGTGATACGGTTTTGAATATAAACAATGGATTGGGGTCTGGCACTCAGTTTATGAAGATATCTAGAGCCGTTTCATCCGCCCGAGCTAGGATGTGCGTTTCTCTCGATGACAGTGTGATCTCTGAAAAACGAATGATTAACGAAGGGCGCAGGCGCCGGGAGTCGCACTATAAATAGTGGCGCGACGCTAAGAATACGTCACAGCTTGGCTGGACTTCAGGCATTAACACAGCTCATAATACCTCAACAATTCGACTGGGTCGGTTGTCATTTTGTTCATAAAATGGCATCGCGGTTTAGAAAACATTTTCTAAATGGCACGGTTCTTACCCAAGGCTGACGACGAATGATTCGTTGTCGACCACCTCCTTAACAAAAATTAATTAAAGAAAAGAAGGAATGTCAATCGGAAGCGAGATATAGGGATGGGAAACACCTACCAGTTACAACCGATAGTGATGTTTTAGTTCTGAATAACCGGCGCCTTTCGGTATTAGCTTGGTTTCGGTTATAATAAGTGTTTTTTTTATTTTTTACTAATAACCGAGTAAAAAACTGAAATATAGATTAGCCACAGCAGCAGTGCTAAATATTTTCGTTTTTAAATAAACGTCGGCCGGGGTGGCCGAGCGGTTCTAGGCGCTACAGTCTGGAACCGCGCGACCGCTACGGTCGCAGGTTCGAATCCTGCCTCGGGCATGGATGTGTGTGATGTCCTTAGGTTAGTTAGGTTTAAGTAGTTCTAAGTCCTAGAGGACTGATGACCTCAGAAGTTAAGTCCCGTAGTGCTCAGAGCCATTTTTTTAAATAAACCTTTTTAAAAGATTTGAAATATTGCGTTATTATAGAAAATGGGAAAAGCAACCAGTGCTAGTTCGAAAACATTGCCGCCAGGGATGAGCGACAAACACGTGGCATAAGAACTAGTACATCATCGCCGAGGCAGTAGTGTCCGTGTTGCCGTGTGTCGTGGCTGAAAGCACGCGTGTACGTGCAGTGTGCAAGACTTGGTCTGTGCAGGAGTTTCCTGAAGTTACGCCCAGACATCCGCTGTATTGCTCAATGGCACCTAGCTTAGCTAGGAAATATTCTTACAAAGTGACATAGCAGTGAAGTACAGAACTTCATTGGATTTAAAAAACTAAAGATATGTCTGCCATTCCTAAAAAATAATGCAAAAGGAAATTATTGTACCAACAATAAATTGAAAACGTAACAACTCATTCGTAGCATAAAATAAAAATATAAAGTAGCTGATATGCTGGCTGCGTCTGTATAATATGCCTTTATCTGCTTGTAACCGTTGAAAACGGAAAAATAGAGTTCTTCGAATTCAGTTTTCATTCTGTAGCACTGACTATATAGTAACGTCCAAACAGTGGTAAGACACCCGATCATAACATCTTTCTTGAGCCGAGTTTCAAAAAACTAGAATCAGCAGGAGAATACTGGTGATTTTTTGCAGCATTGGTGAAAACAGCGAATGATGGAGGGACTAAGTTTTCTTCTATTTGCCTGTTTAATGTAATATTTTGATGCTTTATATCTTGCAACCGAGTGAGTCAAAATTATTCAATCTTTGTTCGATTTGTACATTTTTACTGGAAATAATAGGAATAAAAACGGAAAATCGGTTATGTCAGAACCGGTTATTTTGACCAGTTTTCATAATCAGGTTAAACAGGCGTGGGGAAAAAACCGATATAACCGACAAACGGTTGTTTGGGCGATAACGGCCGTCCCGAGATATCGCCACATCCACCTGCTGGGCCGTGCGCAGCTCGCCTGCGGTGTGCCAGGGCCCCGTGGCTGTCTGGGCAGGGTTATTAGGGGCCGCAGATGCAGCGGCGGGACGGCCTTGATCCCTGCCGGCGGGCAGCCCTTTGATGTATTAACCAGGTGGCGCCCGCCTGCACAAAGCCTGCCCCCGGCTGCAGCAGAGCCGGCTCGCTTCCACAGGCTTCCCTCCCCTTCTGTCCAATCTTGCTGCCAGACGGTAACGGCAAACTCAGTTACTGGCGTACAGACTGGCTTGTGTTAAACCTCCCTAGTAATTTTAACGTTGGCAACGTTACTTACGAAGACGTCCCTCTTCCGTTCTTGTACGTGTTCCGAATCGTGAAGGGAGATAAGATTTTTTGCATTTATACAGTTATATCTGATACAATAAATTGTTATTCATGATCTAGTATTTCAGAAGTACACTGTACGGAAACTACAAGAAATACAAAAAAGCCGGACAAATTCGTGTGGGACTCGCTATCTAAGGGTCCTATACAAACATATTTATCTATACAGGCAGTTCATCTATGAGAGGGGGTGAGGGTCGTCGAAATTTTTTGCTCAAGAGCCAGTACTGACATTGTGAGGCGCCATCTGGTGCCGCTTACGTACCGGGCGATCAAAAAAGTCAGTATAAATTTGAAAACGTAAAAAACCACGGAATAATGTAGAATGTAGATAGAGAGGTAAAAATTGACACACATGCTTGGAATGACATGGGGTTTTATTAGAACCACCCCATATTGCTAGACGTGTGAGAGACCTCTTGGGCGCGTCGTTTGGTGATGATCGTGTGCTCAGCCGCCACTTTCGTCATGCTTGGCCTCCTAGGTCCCCAGACCTCAGTCTGTACGATTATTGACTTTGGGGTTACCTGAAGTCGCAAGTGTATCGTGATCGACCGACATCTCTAGGGATGCTAAAAGACAACATCCGATCCAATGCCTCACCATAACTCCGGACACGCTTTAGAGTGCTCTTCACAACATTATTCCTCGACTACAGCTGTTGTTGAGGAATGATGGTGGACATATTGAGCATTTCCTAGAAAGAACATCATCTTTGCTTTGTCTTACTTTGTTATGCTAATTATTGCTATTCTGATCAGATGAAGCGCCATCTGTCGGACATTTTTCGAACTTTTCTATTTTTTTGGTTCTAATAAAACCCCATGTCATTCCAAGTATGTGTGTCAATTTGTACCTCTCTATCTAAATTATTCAGTGATTTATTCAGTTTTCAAATTTATACTGACTTGTTCCATAAAAACACGGGAGAACTGCCGGATATCAGTAACTTCCTGCCACGATATTTCGGCGCAGAGTCTTCTGGCCATCTTCAGGTGAATGCCACTGTAGTAGTACTCTACAGATGGCCAGAAGACTCTGCGCCGAAATATCGTGGCAGGAAGTTACTGATATCCGGCAGTTCTCCCGTGTTTTTATGGAACAATCAGTACGCCGGGAAAGCTTTAAACATCACATTATACTGACTTTTTGATCACCCGGTAATCGTATCAGTCATATTATTAATTGGTAACCTACATAAATTGGTATGTCGTGAGCTGCTAATAGTTTAGCTATAGTAAGGATGCGATAAATTGGCCACTGGTTCCCAAGTACTGATCGTTAAAAGCCGCCACCATTCGGAACACCTGTTTCAGGTTGCTGCCACCCTCAGCGACACCGAAGCTGTGATACTGTAATTATTTGACGAGTGTTGTGTTGTCCATGTGAGTGGATGATTAAGTGATTAACAACAGTACTTGTACCCTTAAATTACATTAAGCATTATGAGAGAAGATCACACATACGTTTACTACATGTTTTGACCGTCATTGTGCCGTATTACAACAGTCGTAATTTAATTTCATAATCCTTGCTACAAACATGTACCGCATGTGAAGATGCCCGTCTCTATAACGTGTATTCACGAATCTATATTACTTCCGTCTCAAATTTATACCATAGCAGCCGATCGGTACTACTAACGTACGTTCTTGAGTTGTCAGAATCGGAAGACAAACAATAAAACATTCCCTCTCACACACTCTCTAAACCCGCAGTTATAACGCTACATACACCTATGCCCCTGCGGTAATCGGCCAACTTTATTTAGCTCACAATTCTCATCAACATCGTTTGGTTACAGATGACAAGCTACCTGTAGTAATTAACACAAACGTGATCTGGAAAATTCATGCACACCAAATGTAAAGGTATTTACAAAAAGAAACGATATATTGTTTGAACTAAACATGCACGTAATTATCATTTAACAAAAATGTTCTCATTACAGAATAAATAAAAACGAAAACCCACTAATGATGGCACAGTGGTGCCGAAACATGTTTGGGTACTTAAAAAAAACGGTGTTTTGCATAACTGGTGGACCTCACATCCAACAATATTATGTACTGATTGCTTTCTACAAGTTGAAAGGGAACCCTGGTGGGACTATTTAAATGATTGAAAATATAGACAAAATTCAGTGTACTAACAACATTTATTTTCCCAAAACAGTCATAAATTATGCTAAACAAGTTATTGATTGAATGCCGTAAACAACTAACAGCTGATTTAACACTACACTGAACAAGGATCCTGGGTGGCAGAGACAGTTTAACTAGTCGAGTGAGTCAAGTACTCTGGCCATAAAAATGTGGATAACGCAATCTGAATTGATCTGACGCTGAGCAGACTTTGATTGATCTCATATACTGAAGTGTCTCTGCAAAAATCTCACGGCCTAGCGATCAGGCAGACGGATCGCAATTTACTCTTTACTAGAGCCCTGAATCACGGTAGATTTCAGTGTGTGACACATTCGTTCGTTGGTCGTACCAAGGACCAATGTGGCTCACTTATACGACAGAGTGCACAACGATACCAAACGTCAAGACTGGTAAAACAAAAACGAATAAGTGTGTCCTCGGCAAACAAGTAGTCCGAGACGTTTGAAGTCACACTGTCGGTACAGTAAGAACTTCACCACAGGCTCCCCGGTCTAAACTACTCGCAAGTGAAGTCAGTCTCAGGACAGGTTCCAAGTACCAAACATACATCCCAGAGGTTTGAGCAAAAGTCTCCTACTGGACCAAAGTTCTGCATCCAAATGCTTCACACCTCTCCAGAAATAAATATCCATATTCCCGCAAAATGCACAAATGACACCGCCTTCACCCTGTCTTGAGCCAATCACAGTGCTCTAGAGGCGCTAAATTTCCCCTCCTACGTGACTGCACAAGCTCGTGTCGAACCAGGACAAGAGTTAAGAAACCTACATGTCTGAAAAAAAAGATACCACCAATTACGAGCTTTTTTAAGTTTTTGCAGAGGGGGGAGATGATTTTTTCCGAAGTCGTGTCTCTTTCCACAGCAACAAGTGAACAGATACCATCTCAAAGATCTTTATCTGAATCGCCTATGCCTTCGAGCTTGGTAGTCCTAGCTATGAGGTGTAATAAAGATCTCCAAACGTTGCTCAGATGCCAGATTTTTCTTATACAACCGAGGTGGCAGGGGGAAGTGATTCACTGGCCTATTTGCACAATTGACAAACACGAAAACAGGTGAATTTTTATTATGCGTGACTCTGCACACAGTGCCTGGTGTAAGACCCTACTGTGTGGACATGTTCCTTCAGACCATGGCTTCTGCTGGCGCCGTGGCAGGTAGCACGGCATTGTTGTGCTGGAGACCTGTCTCGACGAGGGGCTGCCCTGTCTTCCCTGTATGGCTGTGGACCTGTCCGGCAAGATTTGCTAATGGATCAGCTCGCCGCCAATTGCTTTCAACTCCCAAGATGCCGTTTCTACGAGCCAAGAATCATAAAAATACCGCATGCTTTTAGCGCCCTACGAGGCTCCATCATCGTCTGCTCAGGCCGTTAACTTTCTAGAGTCTGAGTCCAGGTGCGTCAGGTTGTAATAAAATCTTTAACACTTTTCCGTATGTGAAAAAATAGGCGAGAGAGTGTGAGAAAGTAACTTGTCCTCTCTCAAAGTCCTAGGAGTCTGTAAGGGGAATTTCCGAAAACCGTGTATGTGCTCGTTGCTCACTCCTAGCAGTCTTCCACTGCTCCCACCACCGAGACTTACTCCATGTCAGCTGACGGTTCCATGTTGGCCACCCAGCTTCGCCAATGTGTGGTTGCATCATCCGCTAGCTGGTGGTCTACAGGCCACTGCTAGGCCTGATGCTTCTGGGGCTCAAGCAGAAAGGGGCTCACCATGACTCATTTGTTAGGACTGCCCAATAAATTATTTGTTTCCGTTGGATACAGGTATTAGAATCACTTTTGAGTCAGTGGAAATGGAAGTCAATTAAACTGATCCCCAGTTCTGCATATTCAACGACCAGGGCCACATTTCATTTAGGACCCCTTACATTAATAACGGACTCTGCCATAGGAGTTTAAGTAGCTTTGCAATTTTTTTTTTAAAAAAAGGGAATACTACACTAAGGAGTGGCTTCTTCCGAATGAATATTGATCACTAAGAAAAAATGAATAAATGAGACGAGAAAATGCCCGCATCTCGTGGTCGTGCGGTAGCGTTCTCGCTTCCCACGCCCGGGTTCCCGGGTTCGATTCCCGGCGGGGTCAGGGATTTTCTCTGCCTCGTGATGGCTGGGTGTTGTGTGCTGTCCTGAGGTTAGTTAGGTTTAGGTAGTTCAAAGTTCTAGGGGACTTATGACCACAGCAGTTGAGTCCCATAGTGCTCAGAGCCATTTGAACCATTTTTTAGACGAGAACTTGATAGGAGCATATCTGTGTTATCAGTTAACAATAAATTGTAGAGTAGCTAGACTTCATGCTTTCACTTGATCGGCCCTCACCAATTAAATATAAACTGTGTTGTTGTTTTCTGTACTTATTAATTACGCTGCAGGTCCTGCAAGTCTGAAGAGTTTGCATTGACAATTCATAACATCTTTATTGACTTCATCGTAATTGGTTCATTCATTTGACTTCAGTACATATTTAGTTTCATCTACAGGGTGGGGAAAATAAAACTGAGCTGAAAAATATTTTTCAGTCAGACCGACGCAGAACTGATCCTTGTTAATAAACGCCACAGAAGACGCTGACGTAAAAGTAGCGCTGTGCACGATTTATCTAACTGTGAGGCACACTCAGCTTCTCTGCCTGAGTAACAGCAGCGATAGCGTTTTCAGCTTCTGCTGTAGCTCTTCCAGTGTGTGAGGATTATTTGAGTACACCTAACCTTTCAGTTTGCCCCATAGGTAAAATTCACAAGGAGAGAGATCAGGCGATCCAGGTCGCCAGGAGACTGCATTGCCTATGCTGATGGCGCTCTTCTCACCGAACGTGTCATGCACTTGTTACATGGTTGTCAAGGCGATGTGTGCTGTTGCTCCGTCTGACTGAAAATATCCACACGGTCACTCATTTTCTGTGAGTTGATCGCCGTATGGATTAAACAGTTTCTCGACATACCAGTTAGTACTAACAATTAGGCGAGAGTATTGTGTTACGGTGCGGGCATCAAACTTTGTGCACCAAATACCAGTGCTGAGTCCGCCAGCTTAGCTGGGTGATAACGTGCTCGCCTCCGTGTAAGCGGGCCCAGCTTCGATTTCCGGCCGGGTTGGAGATTTCCTCAGCCTGGGGACTAGATGTTGTGTTGTCCTCATCATCATATCATACTCATCACCGGCGCGCAAGACACCCAACGTGGCGTCGACTGAAATAAGACTTGCACTTGGCAGCCGAACTTACCCGTATGGGGCCTCCCGGCCAACGATGCCATACGCTCATTCCATTTTTACACCAGTGTTGATATTATGAAACGGCTCTTCAAAATACTGATCAGAGGCTGCTAACGTATGCATAATTGTGCGCGTTCTGTGAGTTCTCATATCCTCGCAAACTGAAGCAGGCCTCATCTGAAGAAATGAAGAACTGAGAATCCAAAAACCCTGATTCCGCTTCACTCAGAAATCACCTGCAAAACTCTACAAGCGAAAGTTCATCTGGACACTTTAAGTCGTGGCACAACACTAAATTTGTGAGGATACAGACACAGGTCTTCTTTGATAATGTTTCGACACGACGATCTCTTAATGCTCACATGCACAGATGAAAGGCGTTGAGATTTCGTCGGAATTTGTTTCAGTCTTTTCTTCAGTCAAACAATGTTTTGTGGTTTTTGAACTCTTTTCGGATAATTATGGTTTTATTCACAACAGAGCCCTTCTCGCGGAATTTCACCACTAAGTTTTGCATTGCAGATTTTGCTGCATGTCTTGCCAAACCAGTTCCAATCTCAAACTCTGGCGCAGACAGTTCCGCACACGTTTTCCATAAACTGTACTTCGGCAGCACTCGATAATCAACACGTGCTCTTTTATCGTGAGCACAATTTTGTGTCGCTTTCAACTGGTCGCTAAACACGTCTGCTACGCTCGCTCACTCAGACGTAATGACGCAGCGAAGTACTCGGCGCAAAGCATGTGAGATATGCACGTGCGCAGGTATGAAACAGTAGCCAACTGATGGATTGAAATCACTGTTTACATCATTTTCTATGTTGAGAAGGTGTCCTGTTAATTAAAAGCGTCAATTTCTCGTCGGTCTTATAAATATTTCGCCAGCCAGTTTTACGCTGCTCACTCTGCATATCCCTAGGGGCAGGGTAAGCCATGGTACTCCATCGGCTCTGTTCTCGCAGTGATGTTATTCCTACACAGAAAATTTTTGGTGATAATATTCGGATATCGTTGGTGTAATATCAATGACACTAAAAGTTTGAATGCGGCTTGGAGACTCGTTCAGATACCCTAATGGTTACAGTTATTGCTCACAATAAGGATGGAAAATTTAGAGAACCGCCATATGAAGCTGAATGTCAAACAATTCTACACCCACCATCACACACTGCGTGTAAGACAACGAAGATACGAAAAATTAGGATTCATACGGTGATAGTCCTTTTTCTCTAGCTGTATTTGCGAGTGGAATAGAAAAGGAGATGACCACTAATGGTACAGGCTACTCTCCGCCACGCACCTTACGATGGCTTGCGGATTATCTATGTAGATGCAGATGTAGAATGCAGATTTGAGCCACGGTCTGGGGCAAATTTTCAGCTGTCAATACATATCCATTATATTTAGGTAACTAGATTTTGATTTTAATCTTAACTTACAATAAAGTTTCATAAATATAACTTCCCACCACTCTCTCTCTCTCTCTCTCTCTCTCTCTCTCTCTCTCTCTCTCTCTCTCTCTCTCTCTCTCAGACACACACACACACACACACACACACACACACAGAGAGAGAGAGAGAGAGAGAGAGAGAGAGAGAGAGAGAGAGAGAGAGAGAGCGATAGAGAGAGTTATTCTCCACATGTTATAGCGCGAATATCAAGAATTACAATGCAGTGTAGCCAATTCTCGCTGCACAAAGACACGACACATCGAATACATATGCACTATCAGATCAAAATTATCGGAACATTCCTATGTAATGAGGAATTGACCACTAGATGTCACGAGAGCGGAATTTCTAGTATAAAAGCTGGCGAGCAGTACTGAGTTGGCAGTAGTGAAAGGCTAGCGGGGTAGCTGTGCTGTCTTGGGCGCCTTGCCACGGTTCGCACTGTTCCCCCCGTCGGAGATTCGAGTCCTCCTTCGGGCATGGGTGTGTCTGTTGTCCTTAGCGATGACCTCAGCAGTTTGGTCCCATAGGAACTTACCACAAATTTCCAAAAATTTTGGCAATAGAGATGAAGAAACAGCAGAATGGGGGCGGTCTGGAGAGCTCAGTGACTTCGGAAGTGGTCATTGGATGTCACACAGAAAGTTGCCTGCTAAATGGCCATTTTCAACCTGTTGGTAATTTTCTTTCAGTAACTCGAGATCCTACCTTTGCTGATAACCTTGCAAAGCTGTCTCTATAACCAGTATCGACATATACGGTATACTTTCCTTGAGTTTGTCTCTTTGAGATATTGTGGAAGAAGCGTGGTCAGGCATTTTCAGCCAATCAGTACGCCGGTGGTTAAGAGTAACTGCTCGTTGTAAGTTTTGAAGCAGTCTGCCTTGCTTGAGGACCCGGGTACGGCTGGAGCTTAGAAACGGCGCGTAGTGTCTGCTGTTTCGTTTATTAGCGGTTATTTCTTGTGTTGCGCACTTGAAAGATTTTGCTATTAATTCATTCCTGTAGCTTAAACTTCTCGAATTTCCGGCGCTAAACTTGCAATGAACTACGAAGGCGAGCATGTATCCACGTGTGTGGTGTTAGAACATTTTTGTGTCTTTGTAAATTCGTTGATTGTTAGGTTGGTTAGAGAAACACGTTCTTGTCATTCAATCCGTAACATTATGCAGTCAACTCAGTCACTCTTCCCATAAATTTAGCTCATTTTAAGCTTTTCATGGTGTTCCTGCAAACAATTTTGAGTTTTTGTGATTGCTTGTACTTCATGTGGATGCGTTTTTGGAAGCCAGGTGGCTTCTTCCCGAAGATGCCAACTTGATTTTGCAAACAATTGTAAGATCTTAATCCACATGCTGCTTCTCACTTTAACTTTCTTAGCTCATTTACGAAGTATACATTTAATTTTGCGATGTGCTTTGTCTGGCACCGTATGATGTTCATCTTCAACAAATTGCCACCTTTGTCTAACAGTTGCACTTAATAAAGTGTATGAAACATTTCATTTCTCAAACGTTTTCCCTTTACTTATAATAATAAATATCCCGTCCTTTGTATGTAACTCCAGCTGTGAAGCTATATCCCAACGGCGATCGCCGAATGATGAAAATGTTTGACTGAGACTATAAAGAGTATGTGTTCATGTTCCACAAACTAAATTAAAGAGTGTGTCGCATCGCTGTGTCCACATAATAAGTCATCTATTTTCACATCTTTGAACTGCACATTATTGAAATAATTTCGAGATGTACTGCAATAAGTTGTTCACTTTTCTCATTTGACTACCGCAGTTGCAAGAAGGGGCTTCGGTCAAGCAAAATACGGAAGGATATGAACACATTTTTACAACATTGTGTGCTGCATACAGCACAGGAAAAGTTCGGAGTAGACGATGATTTGTATCAGTATGGCATTGCACCCTGCAATAAGGCAACATATGTGAGGCAATTGTTTGTGGACAGTAACATTGCTGGAATGAACAGGCCTGCCAGAATCTCGACCTGGACCCAATGGAACACCTTCGGGTTGAGTTACAAGGTCGACTTCGCTCCATACTCTACTCCAGCCCCCCCCCCCCCCCCTCCTCCCTCAACACAACAACCTACCCTGGGTTCTGATTCTCGGAAAAGTGTAGGCTGCCATCCTCCTTAGAAGTTCAGACACGTCATTGAATGTCTCCCCAAAAGAGCTCGAGGCGTCATAAAGGCGAAATGTGGACACACCCGATACTGATGTGAGCTAATAGGTGTCTGGATACTTTTGATGAAACAGTATCGCCGGCCGTTGCGACCGAGCGGTTCTAGGGGCTTCAGTCCGGAAACGCGCTGCTGCTACGGTCGCAGGTTCAAATCCTGCCTCGTGTGTGATGTCCTTGGGTTAGTTAGGTTTAAGAGTTATAAGTCTAGGGGACTGATGACGTCAGATGTTGAGTCCCATAGTGCTTAGAGCCATTTGAACCCTGTGATGAAATAGTGTACTGGAGGGATTCTATATCGACTGATGTATGTCTTTTCGTGGTGTCTCTTGTATAAGGTACGCTAAAAAAAAAAAAGAGAGAGAGAGGAACCGGAGGCATAATTACAGAAACCAGTACCTGTATGTTAGAAGTGTTGACCCTGGCTGTAGAGACACTTGTCCCATTGTGACACAAGGAGGTGAATGGCTGTCTCATAAAATTCCCGGTGCTGCGATGTCAACCAGTTCCGTACGTACAGCTGAACGTCGTCATCCGAGGTGAATGGTTTGCCCCTCAGAGCCTTTTTAAGGGGACCAAAAATGGTGTAATCACAGGGAGAGAGATCCGAACTGTTTGGAGGGTGGCCGAGAACCTCCCATTTGAATTTCTGCAGGTGTGCCCCGACTATGTTGGCCTTATGAGGCTTTGCATTATCGAGGAGCAGAATGACCCCATGGGTGAGATTGCCTGATCGTTTTGATTTGATCGCTTGGCGAAGGGTATTCAACGTTTGAGAGTAACGTTGGGCATTCACTGTTGTCCCGTGGTGCAGGAAATGAATCAGAAGAGGGCCATCTTGGTCAAAGAAGAACGTCAGCTCTGAGGGGCAAACGATTCACATCGGACGACGACGTCCAGCTGTACGTGCGGAACTGGTTAACAACGCAGCCCCGGGAATTTTATGAGACAGCCATTCACTGTCTTGTGTCACAGTGAGACAAGTGTCTCAACAGCCAGGGTCAATACTTCTAACATGCAGATACTGGTTTCTGTAATTATGCCTCTGGCTCGTTTCTTTTTGAACGCCCCTTAGATATCTGCGCATTCTAGGACATCAAGAGTGTTTATCGGCGCCGGCCGCTGTGGCCGAACGGTTCTAGGCGCTTCAGGCCAAAACCGCGGGTTCGCTACGGTCGCAGGTTCGCTACGGTCGCAGGTTCGAATCCTTCCTCGGGCATGGATGTGTGTGATGTCCTTAGGTTAGTTAGGTTTAAGTAGTTCTAAGTTCTAGGGGACTGATGACCTCAGATGTTAAGTCCCATAGTGCTCAGAGCCATTTGAACCATTTTTTGTGCCCGGATTGGTTCGCGTCTGGAGATATCCTGTGGTGGGAATTTATTAAACTTGGAGTTTTCACGCAGAAACTGTAACATAGTTCCTGACTGACAGCGCAACCGAGTCGGGAGAAGGGACAGCTATAAACGAACTCCGTTGGTTTGGATGAAGAAGATGAGTTCAGACGGTAGATGAGACTTCACGGTGTCTGAATCCTGGCGAGCGAGATTCTGGTTCTTTACAAGTGACCACGCACGGCCGACTTACCGACACACCATGTTGGTGAGAATATGCATCAACACCGGCGATAAGTGAGGGTTGACGTTTGCAAAGGGGACGTACCGTGCCACAGTACCATTTATCCCGGTTCCAGTGATATTGTTTTCATTTATTGTTCAGTCAACCACTGGAGTAACTAAAGCATTTGGTGGGTTCCATTCGTATTCGTGATTGAATATGCAGCTATGATACGGTAGTGCCCCCGACCTCTCCTCCCCCCAACTCTTTCATACTTTTATTGCAATCACTTTTTTCTAGTCATGTCACTGAAGCTTACGCTATGTCATTGCTTTTAATGTAATAAAACATCAACTTAACATTATCTATAGTTCATTTGAAGTAACTTGTAGTTTCCTTCAATTCATTATTATTATTTGTCGACTGAGAAAAAACTTATCATTCAGTAGTATTTTATAGCAGTTCCCTACCTTAAAGGTCTATATTAGGGCTATTTTATTGAGATAGCGATTCTGTTGGCCAATTAAAAAGTTTAACATTGGGTCTGAAGGGGTGTCTGACGGAGTCTGGGTAGTTCCATCAAACCAGTGCTATTACACATCCACACACAGCGGGGTTTTTAAACTTTGCCCTCGTCTGCATGTAGACTCTTTTCTTTCAAATAAGGAACTGCAATATTTTTGTATTTTTCTTGTTTTTATTCTGGAAGATACACTTGATAATCACAATCCGTAATCTGTTCTATCTTTTCTTTAGTTCATTAAACTTTTTTGTTGGTGATCCTTTTATAGGCGAGCAGATTCAAACAGACAAAGCAAAACAGTTTATTATTAACGTGAAAGAAAAGACTTCTAGTCTCTTATCCACCTAAGCTGGCTGGATTGCAACAGACAAAACAGAAAAAGAAACTCATTTGGACATTTAAGTAGCTGCTCCAGCACAAGATCGCTTAAATAAAAATATGAGAAACGGAGGAAGCTTCCAATAACAAGTCGAGACATTGTTTAACATCGGCAGGACTGCAGCCACAGCGCACACCTCATTTTACGACTTCTTCCAGAGTGTGAGTCTGCTGACCGTTGGCGGCCATAAGCCTTTTTGAACCTGTAAATCACTGAGCGTCCCCTCCAAAAGCTCCATAGTGTGTCGGCTGCAGTTATTTGTGAGGTATAAATCCCAGATGTATAGCTGCTGGGAGCACAAAGACTTTTATGGGCTTCCAGTAGCGAGAGTTATTGCCCACTGGACCCTCTTCATTGTCTTACAGGAGTAAATTTCGCGAAAAAAATACTTCTAAAATTAAGTGCTTGTGACGATATAGGAGATACCGTCATACTGTCTCCAGCAATCTCTGTTATTGAACAGCACTGCGGTAGCTCGAGTTAACGAAGTGCCGTATTTTACGTTATACAGAAGTTGGTTTGCATAAGGTGTACGAGGAGGGTCGAAAAGTTTCTAGCCTAACAAATAAAGAATGACAGAAATTTCACAATATCAATTTATTTTTCAATATAATACCCATTTACATTAATACACTTGCGGGCACGCTCAGATAACTTCTGCAAACTATTCAAATAAAAGGCCTTCAATGTCGAGTCCAACCAAGCGTTCACAGCGTCAATCACTGCGTTATCATTGTCAAATCGTCGTACTTGAGGTCTTTTTTTAGGTTTGGGAAAGAAAAGAGTCCGATGGAGCCAAATCTGGAGAAACAATTCGAACCGGCAGTCACGCGGAGTTTCCAGTGTTGCGAGGGCTTTGTGCGCCGGTACGTTGTCCTGATGCAAAAGAACTTCGCGCGCCAATTTTCCGCTCCTTTTTTTCTTTATCTCTTCTCTCAAACGGCGCTGGATGGTGCAGTAGTATGGTGCATTGATAGTTACGCCCTTTTGGAGGTAATTCACCATAATTACCCCCTCTGCATCCCAGAAGACCGATGCCACCTTACCGGATCATTTTTGCACACAGAATTTTTTTGGGGTAGGGAATGCAGTATGTTTCCATTGTTGTGACTTAGGATCAAAGAGGTGAACCCACTTATCGTTCATTGTCTCATATGTTGCAATAAAGCCGTCTTCACCCGCTTTAAACTGGCGGACGTTTTCTTCACAACACCTCACACGCACCTGTCTCTGGTCTGCATTCAGGTCTTTCGGGACTCTCTGATGAAACTTCCCGCATTCCCAAAAAATCCACAACAGTATCACGAGCACGCCCATGGGAGATAACAAACGTGATTTCAATGTGCAGCAAAGCTGTTCGACGATCCTGCAAAATCGTATCGTGAATAGCAGTCACTGTTTCATCAGTGGCAATGGTGAAAGGCCTTCCGCACCTTGGCGCATCTTCCACACTCGTTCTTCCGCGTTTAAAGTCGGACACCTAGTTTTTCACTGGTGCATAAGACGGAGCATTGTCCTTAAGTGTATTCCGCACGTCCTCCGCAATTTTCTTGGGCGTCAGTCCCTTCAAATGAAGATTCCCTTGATATTCGCCATTTTGCCTACACTACGGTATACAACGCATCCTAGCGGAGAAACTGATGAAGATGGAGCCCCGAAATTTGACTTGCGTACCCACAAAGCGTTGCCATAAAAATAGGTGTTGTTGTTTGTGCGAGACATTACAGTAACTATCTTGGGCTAGAAAGTTCGACCACCCCTCGTGTTCAACAGTGTGATTCTCAACAGCAAGTCTTAAATTTGTTAGTTTGGCACAATGTTTTAAGTTTTCATCCAAGGCAAGATGACTCAGCTGACAGACAGAGTCTGACAGATCTGAAGATTTGTAACAAGAATTCCCAATTTAACTGAAATCTTTTGGTACTTTCTTATAATACATAGTTATGAAAGATTTTTCACAACTTCAGAGACATGCTATTTCATAAATAGGTAGTTCTCTGTAGAATTAAATTGTTTACGACACGGTCACGCATTTCAGTTCCCAAGAAATCACTTCAGAAGATGTTTATCAACCGCCGTGTGAAAGATGTGAGACAATAAATATTTTGGGTTTGGGATTTAAATACCTTGATTGAATCTAGCAAATGATATAAAATTTCAAGGACGTTCATAATTGGACGTGACATATAAATGCCTAGGGCTACAGATGAAGAAATGGTTATTCGTGATTCCCCCTAGGGTTTCAGAAGATGACTGCACGGAAACTACAAGATATACAGAAGACTGACATGTATCAGTGAATGGATTATCTAAGTTTTGAATTCAAATTAAAGATGCTCAAAATAGGGAACCGTCTGTGACCTGGCAAACGTCAGTATGTGCACACTGTTCATTCCAGTCACCGCCATCAGAAGGCGCAACGCAGCTTTGGAAATATGTTCACTGAGTTGCATATCTGCAGGCGCGAACTACAATGTGCCAGTTAACTGAAGAACTCTCTCTACCAAACTACGTCACAAGAAGCACCTGAAGGCTGTTTCCCAATATTATATCGGCCCTTTTGCAGCGCACCTTTTAAATGAGTGGAAACACTGTTCAGACACGCCTAGGAGTGTATATTTCCAACTAAATGTGATAATACTGCACGAAATACGGAAGTTACTCACATATCTAACAAAAGAGACACAAGTCTGCAGAATCTAAGTAATTCACAAGTTCGCTCCTCCGTTTACAGACAGAGTATAATTCTGTGTGACAGTATGAAACAGATGATTTGTCTGCGTGTTCTAACACACCTGCCTTATGGTGCAACTACGTCATGGCGAAACATGCTCAGCACCTGTCTTATAGTGCAACTACGTCATGGTGAAACATGCTCAGAATCGACACTTGGGGATGCTCTGTCCACTTGTATGTGTCCATCTCCTGTATGTCTCGTAGTCATCTTCTGAAGCCCCGGAAGTACTTATGAATGACCCAGTTCTGTTTGCCGACGGGAAACATTGCGACAAAATAAGCAGTTCCTCTGCGTACTATTACCCCTCTGTGGAAGCACAGAAACGTGCATCAGTAGAACGGAGGATGGCTGGAATGATAAGGTGTTATCATTGAAGCCAACAAACTGCCGTGGCGTTCCTCCTTACGGGAACTGATATGAGAAAAAGTATTCATTACGCATCTCCAAACAATCCCTTGTCCTGTGAGTAAGGAGGCTTCCCACAGTGTGATGTAAAAATTGCTGTATGTCTTCTATATATATTGAATGTTGACGGTAAGAGTTGGTTTGCCAACTGATCTGACCCTTTATTTCAAGTGACAATGAAACAGTTGTGTTAAGCGTTTTGTGAGTGTGTTGCATTTCTGACTTATCTCAGCTGTCAGTTGATTTTAGCTTGTAATCAGAACAGGTGCCCCATTAGCGTCGTATGTGATCTGCCAATCATAATGGCCGGGCTTAACGGTTCCGTTACACAAATACGGGAAGTATGTTTTTTAAATCTAATTTCCGGCTTCGAGGAGAACAGATGATAAGAGATTGGAGATAAGTGGACTGAAAATGAAATGGGAAACAACAAGGGGTGTGACACACATACAGGAGGAATACTGAAAACAAAATTAAAACACGTAACAGAAACCACATACACACACAATACTGGAAAATACTGAACGAACATATCACATGCAGAGACCATACCACATAAAATTAAAGGACTTGGTGCTCAATCACATATGTACATAAACAAGGCCTCTATACAGTATATAAAACAACTAATACCACACCTTAGTACCCAAGAGAGACAAATGGCAAGAATCAGGCATATACCAGCTCAAATACTAAAGCTACATTACCTTTAATGTTGGTAAGACAAGTAGAAATTTCAGCATAAAATATAAAAAACGTGTCAGGTGTTGGACGTATGACACTAATCACTCCACATTTGCTGAACATGTAAACCGATATACCGATTGTGGTGTCACCACCAGACACCACACTTGCTAGGTGGTAGCTTTTAAATCGGCCGCGGTCCGGTTGTATACGACGGACCCGCGTGTCGCCACTGTCAGTAATTGCAGACCGAGCGCCGCCTCACGGCAGGTCTAGTGAGACGTACTAGCACTCGCCCCAGTTGTATAGCCGACTTAGCGAGCAATGGTTCACGGACAAATACGCTCTCATTTGCCGAGACGATAGTTAGCATAGCCTTCAGCTACGTCAATTGCTACGACCTAGCAAGGCGCCATTTATCCTTTGCTATGTATCTAATGAAGCATGAACAATCAGACCGATGTATTCCAATTATGGAATAAAGTTAAGTATTACTTCAACTCCGTACTTTATTTGCTACATTAAATTACATTGACCTGTTCCAGACCTCACGCCATCCTGCGTGAGCTTAGCGTGCATTTCGGCCTCCTCCTTTAAATACAAGGTGTTGGCACTTCTGCCAACACATCACCGATTATACCAAAAATATAGGGCAAGACATGAAAATTATCAGAACAAAATATCCACAATATATGTCTTACCCCAATACAAGAAAATTATCACATTCAAAAAGCTGTTACAGAAAGCAAGCAACCGACAAATGACCAGACACATATAGGCAGCAACTTTCCACTAAACCCGGTCAAAGGGTGCTCCCCTCCCTCCACCCCACCACACATACACAGGCAAAGATAACCCTTGACCATAGACCATAAAATACTTCATCAGTTGTAATACTACAAAAAGTAAACAAGGTAACATGGTGCAAGAGCGTGTTTGCAGTTTGTTTCCTGTGCTGAAAATGGTGTTTAGTGCTATGGACAGAACAGCAGCTTCACCAGAAGTTCAGAAAGAATACGAGTAGAACAATATCAATGTACACGATAAGTAATGAAAAAAATGTTGAACAAAAGGTGCCTATGGCAGAACCGTTTGTAACTTACATGTACAACAGTAGAGTAGGCAAGCTGAAAGAGCTGCATAAAAATGCATATTTATTTGACGATACTAATGGTGCTCTAATAAATCGTGGCAAAAAGCATGTGGCAAGACAAATATTGTCTTTATTCCATTGTAAACAGACGGTCCTAGCCTAAAAATTGTTATTATGACAAATTGAGAATGACATTGTAAATTATTCTTAATTGGTTATTCGTTTCCGCGCACACTCCCACCACTCTACGTTTTTAAGGCGTTCATTTCCTGTAAATAAAGCTTTGCGGTTTTGCATTGTCTGAAGCACTGTCAAAGAAATTTCCAAATCTTACGATTCCATCACACATACCCACGTCTTCATTCGAAATGAAGTCTCAAGACTTAAATATACTTTATCATTTATGGCGAAATAAAATTTAGTACTTTCACAGACAATAAAGCATCTATTCCAACATTAGTAAAATCATTTCTTCCTCAGTTCTATATGTTATGTTTCATTCGTTGAATAATGTTTTTTCTTAAAACATATGTTATTCTCTTTAGCGAAAGATTTCTAGTATTTGTCTTAAGCGGCATTATTGTATCGCAAAACTCAGAAAGACTACCAAGACCATCAGAACCAGATAATTATCTTGTCCTGACCGGTACAGAGACTGAAGAAGTGCTGCCAAAAATCCATGGACAAGACTGAAGAAATGCTGCCAAAAATCCATGGACATGATTACCGAATGGAACAATATCTGAAATGGAGAAATATATCAATTTCGCGGTGTATGCATTGATATGTTCCGCAAATATGTACTAAGTAAGATTCATATGAGATGACAGTTAAGGGCTTGCCAAGTACTAGCTATTTTAGCATCATACATGTCACTGATAGGAGTATAATCCGGCTCTTCAATATTTTACTCAACTAGAGCACTCACGTGCATCACGATTTTTTCAACCTACAGCGAACTATCTGAATTACGTTACTTACCTGTTCGGATTAAGGCCATTGTAGAAGAGTGTGTCTCAATTAACTGTAAGCCTAATTTATTGGGCAGATGTACCAATAGATCAACTTTTACTGTTTAAAAAATCCTGCAACTTGTTCGCAAATCTATATATTTATACGTAACATATGCACCTACATGTTCATCTACATCTATACTCCGCAAGCCACCTGAAGGAGTGAGGCGGATGTGTAGTTTGTGTACCGCTCTTATTTCCCCCTTTTACTGCTCCATGTCCGATTGCATCGCGGAAAGAACGTTTGCTGGTAAGCCTCCGTCTCTGGTCAAATCTCTCCAATTTTACCTTCATATTCTTGTCACAAGATATATGTAGATGGACTGACCTTTTTAGGAACGTGCGCTCTCGAAAGGTTATCACTAAAGCACACAGTGATGTAGAACGCCTCCCTTGCAGCGTCTACCATTAGAGTTGGCTGTGGATCTTCGTGTCGCTTTTGCGCTTACTGCATGAAATTGTAACGAAACGCGCTGCTCTTCAGCGGATCTCCTATATCGATCCCATCTGGTACGGATCCCATACTGACAAGCAGTGCTCAAATACAGATCGAACGAGGGTTTTGTAAGCTACCTTCTTTGCTGGTGGACTGCATTTGCTGATGATTATTTCAGTAAGTGTCCGTCTTGTAACTGCCTTATCTGCGATTAGTTTTGTGCGGGCGTTCCACTTTAAATCGCTACGTACATATACTGTCAGATGATATATAAATACTATGCAATCCACCATACGGTGCATGGCGGAGGGTGTCTTGTAGCCCTGCTATCATTCTCATTCCTTTCCACTCTTTTTACGCACCGGTAAGAAATCTAGTCGAACGCCTCTGAGCCAGCCGGGGTGACCGAGCGGTTCTAGGAGCTACAGTCTGGAACCGCACGACCGCTACGGTCGCAGGTTCGAATCCTGCTTCGGGCATGGATGTGTGTGATGTCCTTACGTTAGTTAGGTTTAAGTAGTTCTAAGTTCTAGGGGACTGATGATCTCAGAAGTTAAGTCCCATAGTGCTCAGAGCCATTTGAACCATTTGAACGCCTTTGAATTGCCTCGATATCTTCCTTTCGACGTGTTGAGGCTCACAAACACTGAATCAATACTTTAGGATGGGTTACACAAGCGTTTTGTACGTGATCACCTTTGTAGATATTTTACCCTTTCCTAAAATCGTCCCTCTGAGCCCAAGTCGATTAGTCGCCTTTCTTACGACCGATTTTTCGTGCCTGTTCTATTTGTGAAGTTGTACACCACTAAAACTGTATCCGAACATTACAGGATTGTTTTTCCTACTCATCTGCACTGATTTACATTTCCAGGATATACGAGGTGAATTCAAGTTCTAAGGCCTCCGATTTTTTTTCTCCGGACTGGAAAGAGATAGAAACATGCGCATTGTTTTAAAATGAGGCCGCGTTCATTGTCATTACGTCCCAGAGATGGCAGCACCGTGCAGCAGATGGAATTTTACCGCCAGCGGCGAGAATGAGAACTGTTTTAAATACTTAAAATGGCGACGTTTTCCTTACTTGAACAGCGTGCAATCATTCGTTTTCTGAATTTGCGTGGTGTGAAACCAATTGAAATTCATCGACAGTTGAAGGAGACATGTGGTGATGGAGTTATGGATGTGTCGAAAGTGCGTTCGTGGGTGCAACAGTTTAATGAAGGCAGAACATCGTGTGACAAAAAATCGAAACAACCTGGGGCTCGCACAAGCCGGTCTGACGACATGATCGAGAAAATGGAGAGAATTGTTTTGGGGAATCGCTGAATGACTGTTGAACAGATCGCCTCCAGAGTTGGCGTTTCTGTGGGTTCTGTGCACACAATCCTGCATGACGACCTGAAAATGCGAAAAGTGTCATCCAGGTGGGTGCCACGAATGCTGACGGACGACCACATGGCTGCCCGTGTGGCATGTTGCCAAGCAATGTTGACGCACAACGACAGCATGAACGGGACTTTCTTTTCGTCGGTTGTGAAAATGGATGAGACGTGGATGCCATTTTTCAATCCAGAAACAAAGCGCCAGTCAGCTCAATGGAAGCACACAGATTCACCGCCACTAAAAAAATTTCGGGTAACCGCCAGTGCTGAAAAAATGATGGTGTCCATGTTCTGGGACAGCGAGGGCGTAATCCTTACCCATTGCGTTCCAAAGGGCACTACGGTAACAGGTGCATCCTACGAAAATGTTTTGAAGAACAAATTCCTTCCTGCACTGCAACAAAAATGTCCGGGAAGGGCTGCGCGTGTGCTGTTTCACCAAGACAACGCACCCGCACATCGAGCTAACGTTACGCAACAGTTTCTTCGTGATAACAACTTTGAAGTGATTCCTCATGCTCCCTACTCACATGACCTGGCTCCTAGTTACTTTTGGCTTTTTCCAACAATGAAAGACACTCTCCGTGGCCGCACATTCACCAGCCATGCTGCTATTGCCTCAGCGATTTTCCAGTGGTCAAAACAGACTCCTAAAGAAGCCTTCGCCGCTGCCATGGAATCATGGCGTCAGCGTTGTGAAAAATATGTACGTCTGCAGGGCGATTACGTCGAGAAGCAACGCCAGTTTCATCGATTTCGGGTGAGTAGTTAATTAGAAAAAAAATCGGAGGCCTTAGAACTTGAATGCACCTCGTACTTAAGCATAGGTCGAATGAGTGTTTTGTAAGGCACTTCCTTTGTTGATGGACTACATTTTCTAAGGACTCTCCCAATGAATCTCAACCTGCCACCCGCCTCACCAACAACTAATTTTTTATGATGATTCCACTTCAGATCGTTCCGTACGCATACTCCCAGATATTTTACAGAAGTAACTGCTACCAGTGTTTGTTCTGCTATCATATAACCATGCAATAAAGGATCCTTCTTTCTATGTATTCGCAATACATTACATCTGTCTATGTTAAAGGTCAGTTGTCACTCCCTGCACCAAGTGCCTATCCGCTGCAGATCTTCCTGCACTTCGCTGCAATTTTCTAATGCTGCAGCTTCTCTGTATACTACAGTATCATCCGCGAAAAGCCGCATGGAACTTCCGACACTATCTACTAGGTATTTTATATATTGTGAAAAGCAATGGTCCCATAACACTCCCCTGTGGCACGCCAGATGTTACTTTAACGTCTGTAGACGTCTCTCCATTGAGAACAACATGCTGTGTTCTGTTTGCTAAAAACTCTTCAATCCCCCCATACAGCTGGTCTGATATTCCGTAGGCAGTCCAGTCGCTGTCTTCCTCTACAGATTTTCCCATCTACAGATCCCTCTAGTTCCATGGATTTTATTCCCTGATGTCTTAACATATGTCCTATCATTCTGTTCCTTCTTCTTGTCAGTGTTTTCGATATATTGATTTCCTTGCCGATTCTGAGGGGAACTTCCTCATTGAATACTTTATTAGTCCTCCATATTTTCAACATTCTTTTGTAGGACCACATCTCAAATGCTTATATTATTCTCTTCTGTTCCTGTTTCCGTACAGTCCATGTTTCACTACCATACAACGCTGAGCTCCAAACGTACGTCTTAGATATTTCTTCCTCAAATTAGGACCTGTAGACTTCTCTTGGCTAAGAATGCTATTTTTCCGAAGCTACTCTGCTTTTTATATCCTCCTTGCTCTCCGTCCTTCATGGGTTATTTTGCTGCCTAGGTACCAGAATTCCTTGCTTCACCTACTTCGTGATCCTCAGTTTTGATGTAAAGTTTCTTGGTGTTCTCATTTACGCTACTTCTCATTACTTTCATCTTTCTTCGATTTCCTCTCGATCCATGTTCTTTAATCATTAGACTGTTCATTCCATTCACAGATCCTGTAAATCTACTTCACCTTCATTGAGGCTAGCAATGTCATCAACGAATCTTATCATTGATGTCTTTCTACCTTGAATTTTAATCACGCTTTTGAAACTTTATATTAATTCCGTCACTGCTTCTTCGCTGTATAGATTGAAAGTAGGGGCGAAAGACTATATCCCTGCCTTACACTGTTTTTAATCCAATCACTGCGTTCTTGGTCTTACAGTCTTGGTTCTAGCACATATTGTATATTACCCTCTTTCCCCATAGCTTACCCTTATTTTTCTCACAATTTCGAATATTTTGCACTATTTGACATTGACGAACTTTTTTCCCAGGTCGACAGTTCATATGAACGTGCTTAGATTTTTCTTCTGTCTTGCTTCTGTTATCAATCGCAACGTCAGAACAGCCTCGCTGGTGCCTTTACCTTTCCTAAAGCCATACTGATCGTCACATAACAGATCCTCAATTTTCTTTTCCAATCTTCTATATATGATTCTTGTCAGCAGCTTCGATGCATGAGCTGTTATGCTGATTGTGCGATGGTTCTACCACTTTTCGGCTCTTGCTATCTTTGGAATTGTGAGAACGATATTTTTCAGAAAGTCTGATAGTATATCGCAAGTTTCATAAATTCTGCACACCAGCGTAAATAGTCGTTTTGTTGAAAGTTTCCCCAATGGTTTTAGAAATTCTGATGGATTGTTATCAATCCCTTCTGGCTTACTTGATCTTAAGTCGTCAAAACTATTAAATTCTAAAATTGCATCCCCTATCTCTTTCCTGTCGACTCCTGTTTCTTCTTCACGTCATCAGACATGTCCCCTCCCTCACAGAGGCCTTCAGTGTACACTTTCCGCTTATCTGCTCTCTCCTCTGCGTTTAACGGTGGAATTCCCATTGCACCGTTAATGTTAGCGCCATTGGTTTTAATTGTACCGAAGGGTGTTCTGACTTTTCTATATGCTGAGTCAGTCCTTCCGCCAATCATGTCTTTTTTGATTTCTTATTTTTTTCATGCAGCCATTTCGCCTTAGCTTCTCTGCACTTCCTATTTGGTTCACTGTTTAGTAAGTTGTGTTTTTGAATTTCTGAATTTCTCTGAAAATTTTTCTGTTTCGTTCTTTAGCCTATCAAATGAAGTATCTCTTCTGTTATCCAAGGTTTCTTTGCAGTTGCCTTCCTTGTACCTATCTTTTTTCGTTCCAACTTCAGTGATGTTAAAAGTACTGGGTTATTTTACTTAAAAAGTCTTCAAAGCACTCGAACATCTTAGAAGCTCTTACGAATGCTCGGACCTTCGTGGCATTGTGTAAAACGCTTTCTAAAGATCTAGGAATATGGACTACCCGTTGCACTTCACTCATAGTTCGCAGGATGTCGTGCGAGAAAAGAACAAGTTGATTCTTGCACGAGCGATGCTTTCTGCATCCTCGTTGATTTGTGGACAGAATATTTGCTCTGTAACAGAAACTTGCTAAATTAGAATACGTTCAAGAATTCTGCAGCAAACCGAAGTTAAGGATTTTAGTCTGTAAGTTTGCAGGAGTAACCTCTTATTTAAGGGGCTCATTTGCGCTTCTTTTCCATTCACTTGGGACTTGTGTACTCAGTGATTTAATGTGGACCTACCATATAGGAGTAATCGCAGATGCAACAGATGGCAGACAGATTCATTGGAAGAATCCTCAGGAAGTACTGCCCACCCACAAAGGAGGTAGCTTATGATACCCTCATTCGACCAATAATTGAATATTGATCGTCTGACTGGGATCCGTACAAGATAGGGTTGATGGAGGATATAGAGAGGATCCAAAGAAGAGCAGCGCGTTTCGTCACAGGTTCAATTAGTAAGCGCAGAAGCGACACGGAGATGCCCAACCGCCTTCGGCGGCAGACCCTGCAAGACAGGCGTTTTGCATCACGGTATAGTTTGCTGTTAAAATTTCGAGAGCCTAGATTCCTAGAAGAATCAACGAATATATTGCTTCTTCCTACGCATACCTCGAGAAAAGACCATTTTATGAGAAAAATTCAAGCCAACACAGAGGCTTGTTCCTGTGAACCTTTCGCGACTGGAACAAGAAGGTAGGAATTGACAGTAGTACACGAAGTACCCTCCGCCACACACCGTAAAGTGGCTTCAGAAGTATAAATGTAGGTTTTTGTCTGTGTCGAAAAGTTGACGGGTATATTTTTAAATAATATTTATGTTGGGTAAAACTCTATGTCAACGAATGTAGATTTACTGCTCACAGTCTAGGAGCTGTTGCGCTGCGCTGAAATAATCTGGAGCGTAGGAGTTGATATTTCGTAAACAGAAAGGTCAGTAATGACGGGGGCAGCAGCTGACCTTCGAGTAAGGATAATGGAAGTGAGTGGCAGTATTTAGCAACAACTAGCACTGACATGTAGTGATGAGGGAAAAACGCAGGAAATGTAGCTGGCGATAGCCCGACTAACTTCGTCTGAATGCAACGACTTATCGCGGAATTACATCTCACGGTGAATCACATTTCTCATTTGATTGACGTGGTACAGGGAAACAAGAATATGTTTGACGTGAGACCACTGTTGCTGCGAAAAGTACAGCTCTCTCCGTCTGGATTCCAGCGAAACTAACTCGCGAGTGGTATATATAACGCAAGGGGAAATAGCTTCTGTCGCTCGTCGGCCTGATGTTTCCCAGCAGACAGGTAATTAAATTTCCGAATCTGTTTTCAACGTGTGGCCGTAGCATCTGCACTGCTAATGACCACGCTTGCTCGTTAATGGAATCAGGTTTTTAAATAGTGGTTGTTTGTAGTTCAGTGTGCCTCGTTGGCGCCTCTCGTTGCCTGCGAACGGTCGTCAGTTCATGGTGCCCGTTTTAGAAATGTTTTGTGGTGGTTGAAAGTGAGAGAGAAACCTCTGGGTGTCCTTTATGAACACTGAAAATTATTCTGTTCGTGAAGAGCTGAAACTTCTCACATTCACGGAACATCGTTATTAGGTAGCTATGTGACAAATATATGACATTAACGCTAAACTGACTTATGTTGGGCACGTATTTTGCTAAACTGACTTACGTGAAATACGTGTATTCGAACGATATTTACATAAGAAAAACAGTTCTAGTTTCCACCTTAGCTATTGTACACTCACTTATCCCTACCAAGGTGGAACATGGAATTGCCTTCTAATAAATTTGACACTGTGATCTGGAAAATCTTACTGAATAGTCATTTGCATGAAAAAGACATATGACTACTTGCTGATCATTTTGGTGAAAGAATTGGGTTTTCAACACTAAAGCGTCCGAATTGTCTGACACAGAAAACTTTTGGTGTACTGCCAGTGTTCAATTGTGGTGGAGAGATATCTACTTTCAGTGAAAAAGAGAAAAAACTCAAAACTCGAAGGTCTCTTGGCGAGCAATGGAGAGATTGTATAGAGAATAACAAGCAAAGATAGAAAAATTAATGGATCAGCGAACAAGCTGGAATGTAGACGTATTTATTACTATGATGGAAAAGAAATTAGTAGGACCTACAACGTATTTTTTCTTTCCAGCGATAAAAGTGAGAAATATTAAAATTTTTGTCAAAATATGCAATGTATGAATGAAGGTCTGCCATGGGAAGGACACGATACAAATGCGATGGCACAATGTGGTTAATAACGTGACACACATCGGGATACAGTCAAACTTTCTAGTACTTATCACCGTCATTCTTATTCTTACACCATCGCACACCATGATGTTTTGACGTACCAGGCCCTGGTAGCTATTGAGCATCATCATTATTTGAAGGCTCACTGACATCCACGTGAAAAGACTTAATTCGGACTTCGTAAAAATAGATCTAGTGGAGAATGCGGTGCTTAAATACCAGGTGCAATAAACGATCGGTCGTTCTGCTTTCAAACAATCTGTGCACATTTTCCTGAGACAGCTGCTTGAAACATATGATATCATTAAATAAAATTAATACGGTAGTGACAACTGCAGCCACCAGTAATTATGGATAAAATTATTATTATTCGATAAATCAGATATGACACAGAGCTAACACATCGATATCTGAATCATAAGTGAGTAGCCAGAAGAGAAAGACACAGCTTCCTAATACAATGTTTGTTTCCAAAAAAGACGAATACAACACAGAGGTTACTTATTATGCCTTATGCATACTGCCTGTAAGTTACAATAAACGTCTGTTCTTCTGTCACTGATGTTACGTATAGGTATTGTGACATAAGAGTTTCTTAGACGTTAATGTTTTTTCGTAAAAACAATAAAAAATAAAACATCTTTTTATTTCATACGCTTTAGACTGGACTTAAAGCCAAGCGAGTTGACGATCAATGGATCAAAGAGTTACTTTGCTGGATTCTAAGAAGCAAGGAACACCGCCAAAACGCCCTGATGGATGGAGGAAGTTGGACGATATAAATCTTGCAGAAGAAATTCAAATGTTCAAATGAGTGTGAATGTCTAAGGGACCAAACTGCTGAGGTTATCGGTCCCTAGACTTACACACTACTTATACTAACTTAAAGGAACTCATGCTAGGAACCACACACACACACCCATGCCTGAGCGAGGACTCGAACATCCGGTGGGAGGGGCCGCACAATCCATGACATCGCGCCTCAAACCGTGCGTCCACTCCGCGCGTCTCACGCAGAAGCTTGTAGACTAAGATCATAACGCATGGAGAGTATGTAGTAGATCTTATCCAGCAGTGGATCTGTGATGGCTTATGGTGACGACGCTGCAATGACTGAGAGGTATTTGGAACTATGGTGTATTAGGAACTATCAAGCAGAAACACCTTAAACCTGATATTTCATACGTTACTGCCGTTGTCTTACAGTTAGATGATGATTAACGAGATTTATTCTTGTGTGTTGCTTTCCTTCATCAGCAATGGAGGGGAGTAAATGTATTGTGATGTAGGGTATATACTCAGCTGCTCAGACGCCAATAAGATGAATTCCACATACAACTTGCGATAAAAAGGTATTGTCTAAGAGTGAGTTGCAATTAAATGCCAACCTATAGGAACTGAATGACTAAAAATATGTTAACTCACTGGTTTCTATATCCCTTAAGTGTGTAATTATTGTTGTGACAATAGCAGCTGTATCTAAAAGGTATAAAAAGCTTTATTTAAGGATTTTCTTCAATTTAAGTTTTCATCAACATGTACTTCAAAATCTTACAAATTGTATCCCATTTTTGTTTTTGCTGCTCCACGTTTATCGATCGTGTTGTATTTTTGACAGTACACACTAGTAATAGTGAAAGACAAAACTGTCAGTGATTAATGACTGAGCGCAAGCTGCAATACAGGCAAAGGAAACGCTGGTGACCGTTTATGAGACTGTACGTAACAGTCACGGAATCAATGACACGGAAATTTTCACTGCTTTAGGACAGCAGGGTGAAATGTTGTTTGGCAGTACCTCAGCTCCAACTTAGGTTCCAAGAAGGAAGAGCATTGTATGCTTCTCTCAATTTTTTGAAAAAAAATACTAATTCAAGTCTAAGATTAGGATTTTCTTTCACTTTAAGATTTTATCTAGACTATTGTGATATACTGGATATTAATAACGCAATTACAATTTTCTTTCTTCAGCAAATTTCGGACTCCTTGTAAATATTATTTAAGAAAGAAAAGTGACTAGGTTTTTAGGTTACCTGTTTTAAACATTATTTATCATGAAATGAAGAGAAATAGTTACAATCTGTAATTTATATAACATAAACTTTACTTAATAACTCTTGCATGTGTATGGCCGAACATCAGTCTTCAAATGTCATATAATATTTTAGAATGTACTCAGTACATGCAAAATTGTGCATATAGATATGCACTATGAACTGACAATTTATGTTATATGGAAGACGTCTAGATGTTTTTAGTTAGGTGATAATAAGATTTTAGCCCAAAGTAGTTGGGTTTTGAAACTAGCGACATAAATGATTCTCTTGGAACAAGAGAAACCGTAGACAAGAAAAACTATAGAGCTTGAACGGTGTATGTTACGAACTCATGACAGTGAAATACAGATAATAAAAGAGTTAATTCTGAAATTGCTGAAATGAGAAGTGACTTGACAAACAGGTAACCATTGGGAATTGGAATTATGGATAGGTGAGGAAAAAAGAGAATATGGACTAGGGAAAAATGAAAGTGAGAAAAATATTGTCTAATTATAGAATAGGTTTCCTAAAAAAAGTGAATATAATCTTAAGAATCGTAAGAGAGAAAGATACACTTCAAAAATATTGGATGGCAGTAGAAGAAATCACTTGAATTACGTAGTGATAAAGTAAATAGTCTGCACTGTAAGACATACTATGGCGCACATCTTGATCAGAGAGTAACTAAGTGGCGGTGACGAATATGTGACGGTCAAAGGTTTATAGAAAAAGGACAGCTGAGCAGCAAGAAACAGGACCTTGCGATTCGCGGGGAATGTCCTTACCGACTGAATGACAGGCATGAATCGCGACCCACGCTCACAGTTTCAGTCTTGCAAGTACACTATCTGATCAAAAGTGTCCGGTCAGCCCTACGTGATGCGGAACTGACCACCAGATATTACGAGACGCGGACCTGGCAGTGGAAAATGAGGTGGCAGTATTATGTTGTCAGCAGGGACGCAGCGACAGTAGAATGGTTTGGTCGAGAGGACTCAGTCACTTCGAACGTGGATTTGCAACTGAATGCCACCTGAATAACAAACCCAGGAAATTTCAATCCTTCTAAAACCGCCAAAGTCGACTGCTTGTGACGTGAGTATGAAGTGAAAACGTGCAGGAACATCCTCAGTGACACCAAGACCAGGCAGGCCTCATATACAGTCGGGCAGGAACCTTCGAACGTTACGAAAGGTGGTTGAAAAAAATCTCATGAAGTCAGCGGAAGGAACCACTTCACCTAGCACAATGACTCGTAAGGGGTCATTGCTTTGTTCCAGAGTGTTAAGTGGGGTAAAGTGATTGAACATGTCCTCATAAGCCAGATATTTCTATTGTCAATGTTAAGCGCCTCTTGAGATGGTGTGAAGAGAGACGCCACTTGATAGTGGAACAGTTGAAACGAGTAATTTGGAGAATCACGCTACACCCTGCAGCACTCTGATCGAAGGGTTTGTGTTTGGCGAATACCTTGGAGAACATTAGCTGCCAAATTCACAGTTCACAGGAGGTGGCGTTACGGTATACGAGTGTTTTCATGCTTAGCGTGTCGTCCCCTTATCGCTTTACGAAAACGCTAAATGTGGAAGGATACCAACACATTTCATAATGCTGTGTAGTGCGTACAGTAGAGCAACAGTTTGGAGATGATCATCGTTTGTATCAGCCTCATAACGCACTTCGTCATAAAGGAGCATCTGTGAGGCAATGTTTTGTGGACATTGGCTTTCCTCAAATGGTCTGATCTGCCTACAGCTGCCTTCCAAGACACTGCCTATTCCGTTCAACTGCTGTTCCAAGTCTTTTGCTATCTCCGACAAAATTACGATGTCATTAGCGAAGTTTGAAGTTGCAATTCATTTTCAAAAAATGGTTCAAACGGCTCTGAGCACTATGGGATTTAACTTCTGAGGTCATCAGGCCCCTAGAACTTAGAACCATTTCAACCTAACTAACCTAAGGCCATCACACACATCCATGCCCGAGGCAGGATTCGAACCTGCGACCGTAGCGGTCGCTCGGTTCCATACTGTAGTGCCTAGAACCGCTCGGCCACCCCGGCCGGCTATTCTTCTTCCTGGACTTTCATTCCTACTCCATATTTTTCTTTTGTTTCCTTTATTGCTTTCTCAATGTTCATATCGAATAACATAGGGGATAGGCTACACCCTGTCTCACTCCCTTCTCAACCACTGCTTCCCTGTCATGCCCCTCGAGACTTATAACTGCCATCTGGTTTTGTATAAGTTGTAAATAGCCTTTCACTCCTTGAATTTTGGCCTGCGACCCTCAGAATTTCAATGATATTCCAGTCAACATCTTCAACAGTTTTGTCTAAATCTACAAATGCCGTAAACGTAGGTTTGCCTTCCCTTAACCTATCTTCTAATGTAAGTCGCAGTGTCAGTTTTGCCTCGCGTGTTCCAACATTTCTACGGAATCCAACCTGGTCTTCCCCGGCTTTTATCATTTTTTCCATTCATCTGTAAAGAATTCTTGTTAGTATTTTGCAACCATGACTTAATAAAGTGATTGTTCGATAACATTCACACCTGCCGGCGCCTGCTTCCTTTGGAATCGGAATTATTATATCTTTATTGAAGTCCGAGGGTATTTCGCCTGTCTCGTACATCTTGCTTCTGTCATGGCTTGCTCTCCCAGTGCTATCAGTAGTTCCAACGGAATGCTGTCAACTCCAGGGGCCTTGTTTCGACTTAGGTCTTTCAGCGCTCTGTCAAATTCTTCTCGCAGTATCGTATCTCCATCTCATCTTCATCTAAGTCCTCTTCCATTCATATAATATTGCCCTCAAGTTCAAAATGGTTCAAATGGCTCTGAGCACTATGGGACTCAACTGCTGTGGTCATCAGTCCCCTAGAACTTAGAACTACTTAAACCTAAATAACCTAAGGACATCACACACACCTATGCTCGAAGCAGGATTCGAACCTGCGACCGTAGCAGCAGCGCGGCTCCGGACTGGAGCACTTAGAACCGCACAGCCACCGCGGCCGGCTTGCCCTCAAGTCCATCTCCTTTGTATAGATACTCTACGTATTCGTTCCCCCTTTCACCTTTCGCTTCTTTGCTTGTGATTGATTTTCCATCTCAGCTCGTGATATTCATATAGCTGCTTCTTTTTTCTCGAAAGATCTCTTTAATTTTCCCGTAGGCAGTATCTACCTTTCCCTAAGTGATATATGCTTCTTAATTCTTATATTTGTCCTCTAGCCATTCATCCTTACCCAGTTTGCACTTCCTGTCGATCTCATTATTTAGACGCTTGTATTCGCTTTCGCCTACTTCATTTGTTACATTTTTGTATTTTCTCCTTTCATCAGTTAAAGCCAACATTTCTTGTGTTACCCTACGTTTTCTACTAGGCCTCGTCTTTTTATTTATTTGATCCTCTGCTGCCTTCACTATTTCATCTCTCAAAGCTACCCATTCTTCTCCTATTTCTTTCCTTTTTTATCGCCAATAGTTCCGTAATGCTCCCTCTGAAACTCTCAACAACCTCTGGTGCTTTCAGTTTGTCCTGTTTAGGTTCCTTCTTTTTGTAGTTTCTTCATTATTAATCTATAGTTCACAACCAACGAATTGTGGCCACAGTTCATGGGGAGTGGGGAGTGGGTGTTTGTGGGAGGGGGGGGGGGAGCTGTAAAGGATGTTGCTTAGAAAACGCTTGTACCACCCACCCTACAATATTTCTCATGTGTTTGGAGTGCATTCCAAATCGGACTAACAGTGGATATTGAATGTAGAAAAATAAGATCAGCACGGATGGTCACATGTTTGTCTGACACACGGGAGAACGCTACGGAAAGACTGGAAACTGAACTGGCAGACGCATGAAGACAGGCAAGTGTCGACTAAATGTAGTACGCACAGAGGCTTAAAAGCAGTTATCATCTCGCTCTCAACACGGGAACAGAACGGGAGGAAATACTAATAAGTTGTTCGGGGAGAAGTACCCTCTCAAATGTACATCAGTTTTAGAATACAGATGTAGGCTTTTAATAGTAATGAAGGTTAAGAATTTTATGCTTTTAATTTAAAGCCCGCATCTCGTGGTCGTGCGGTAGCGTTCTCGCTTCCCACGCCCGGGTTCCCGGGTTCGATTCCCGGCGGGGTCAGGGATTTTCTCTGCCTCGTGATGGCTGGGTGTTGTGTGCTGTCCTTAGGTTAGTTAGGTTTAAGTAGTTCTAAGTTCTAGGGGACTTATGACCACAGCAGTTGAGTCCCATAGTGCTCAGAGCCATTTGAACAATTTTTTTAATTTCAAGTTAAATGTTGACGAGGTAATAAGACCCAACTAATATGGCTTGTGTGCCTTGATCTGAGATAAGGGCCGACCTTAGGCATGTGCAAACTGTGCAACTGCACAGGGCGGTGCGCTTCGCGCTTCTAGGGGTGCCCCGCGCAAAACATTGGAAGGTAATTTCAAAACTGTAACGCTTAATTTTGTTATTACAGGTAAACTGGAGGAAGAAAGTGAGGTGTTTCATGAAGTACTTTTAATGTAATGTAATTCAATTCTGTGCCTACTGTGGCCACTGGAGTACCTCACAGAGAATTACGCCTGCATCGGAGTCGAGGGAACCACGCGTTACGATATTGATGCGCTATAGTCATATCTATTGTCAACACATGACTAATGCTCAAGCGTAATTTAAGAGGTACGCGATAAATCGTTTCTCAACGCCTCTCCGCGCTCTCTTCACGAATTTTTACGGCTAACAGTCAAGCATTACATTCTTCCGTCAGCAGGCGTTTCCCACAGAATGATTTGTTCATTGTCGTCAGTTTAAACGTACGGTATTTTTCGAGTTTACGCCGTTTCACGTGTTGTGTGTTCACCTTGATTGTTTTTGCCTGTCCTGTAAGTTCTAAATGCCGACTGGGAAAGGTCTCGTGAGAGGCATAGATTCAGAAAATACGATTCAGGTGCTCAGAAGATCAAGAAAAAGGTACAACATGAACAGTTTTTCAACTCACAAAAAGGCGCTTTCGGAAAATTTCTTCGACCATCAGCTTCACACAGTGAGGCTAAAGTGTCCTTAAAGTACGATAGCATTAACAATAGCCTCTCATCATGTGTTAATTTAGATACAGGTAAGTATGAAGCACTGGAATGCGGACCTCCTGCTGTCCAGCATTCAGGTGAGCCTAGTGGTAGCAACTGTGAAGTAATCATCCAGGCACTTCGTCTAATACGCCAACATTCTGCATAGAAATGAAGTTCTACAGAAAGGCCCAATAGAAGAAAATTTTCAACTCATTTTTGCGTAAGAACTTTACCCGCTGGAAAAAAGGGCTTTGTTTCACTCATTTCATGTAACATTTGTGCATGGTTAGTACATGTACTTAGTATGTATTTGGAATGTGTAACATTGTTCCTTAAATAAATGATTTAAAAAAAGTGGTCAGCGCGGCAGAATGCCGTGCAAGAGTCCGGGGACGATTCCTCTCTGGGTCGGAGATTTCCTCCTCTTGGGGACTGTGTATTATGTTGTCTTCATCATCGTATGATTATCTCTACACATAAATCGTCGAAGTGGCGTCAATGAAAAAGACTTGCACCAGGCGACCGGTCTACCCCACGGGAGGCCCTAGCCAAGCGACATTTGACTTTATTTGAAATCTACCGCAAAAGTTTTTTATTTTAGTTGTAAACTTTTTGGATCTCCTTCAAACAAGCTGTAAAATGATGGACTCAGTGATGGGATTCATTTAAGAAATCGGCCAGATTTGGATGGTCGGAGGGGGATTTGAACCGTTGTCCTCTCGAATGCGAGTCCGGTGTGCTAACCACTGTGCCACCTCCCTCTGTTGCACTATGGGCCATGTCGATGAGAGCATGTGGCCAAACTGCCAACTACGTATCAAGACTGTGTGCCGGACCGAGACTCGAACTCGGAATCTTTGCATTTCGTGGGCAACTGTTTGTCGTGTTTGGGTAGCTCAATCGGAAGAGAACTTCCCCACAAAAGGCAAAGGTCCTGAGTTCGAATCTGGGCCCGGCACACAGCTTTAATCTGCCAGGAAGTTTAATATCAGCGCACACTCCCCTGAAAAGCGGAAGGTCATTCTGGTTGTCACACCGAAATAGTTTCGCACCTGCTGATAGGCGATGTAGAGATTTCCAAAGCGGGTTGCTGTCGTGCCTTCTCAGGCAATTAGTATCAGTGACTTCAAAGAATTACAGGCGCGTATTGACGTTTGCGGCTTCATAAACGGTGTCCATTTTGAGCACTTGTAGAGAGAGTTAAAAACTTGAAGAAATACTCCGTCCACTGATATGTGTCTTTTCTCTGTATGTTCAAATGTGTGTGAAGTCCTAAGGGACCAAACTGCTGATGTCATCGGTTCTTTACTTACACTCTACTTAAACTAACTTACGCTAAGGACAACATACACACTCACGTCCGAGGGTGGACTCGAACTTCCGGCGGGAGGGGCCGCGCAATCCGTGAACTGGCGCCTCAAACCGCGCGGCGTTCTCTGTATGTCTTGTATTTTTCGTGCAGTTGTGTTCTGAAACCCCAGAGGTTCTTACGAATAACCGTGCACATAATCCCTAAAATACGGCCGTCGTTTGTTTTGCAATATTGATACTTTGTGACGCGCACTTCACACAAGGAAAGAGGATCATATAACATGTGAATCAGAGTGACGTTGGGCAACTAATTACGTATGATCACTTAACACAATTTATGTGTAGGAGTTGGTTTTATGGTATTACATTTCGCTACGTACTGTGGGTTGCGTTGTGGCACTTACAGATCGGAAACATTCAGGTTGGGTGTTCACTTCACTGCTTTCTGTACTCACTCACTCTGCCCGGTACACTGTACATATTTCTTTCATTTCATATATCTTCGGCCATTATCTTTCCTACAAATCACTTAAGGGTCAAAGGAATCTGAAGTCAGCGATATTAGCTATCGAAGTTTCTCTTTACTTTCCCACATAGTAAAGTTGAGTCACTCATTGTTTTGTAGAACTCTCTCCTTGTTTTTCTTTCTTGTATTTTTCTTCCAGAAACTTCATATTATTCCACATATCTCGCTGAATTTATTAATAGTTGTCATGACATCGATATAGCAAGTGCATCTAAGGTATTTAGAATCTAACACATCATCGAGGGTACGACCTGAAAGCGCTATTTTAGAATGAACTGGATAATTGCTTTGTCAGGTCTTTAATTTTAGATATTACAGGCCGTAATATTACCTCATTAATGTAATTTGTATACTGTGTTTGCAAATTTTGAGCTCTATGCATAACAATCGTGTCTTCGGCGTATACACTAGTATTTCGAATGTGTCACAATTACAATAAAATCTAGTTGCTATTGTATTTTTCCGCTCCCTCAAGAGATCATCATGCAAGCATTAATAAGCATGTTGGATGCTTAATAATTTTTTGTTACTTACTTGGTAGTTACAAATTCTTTTGTCAGATGATCATCAACATCTAATATTATCGAGATTTTGTCATAGAAACACTGAAGTGTTGGAGTTAGATGTGTGAGATAGCATTCCTTTTCCATTAGTGCCTAGAGTTTAGCCATGGGAAAATTATCAAATTCAGTTAATCTTCAAATTCAGTTAGTCTTCAAAAATCTATTTTCAACTTCGCAGGAAAGGTTGATTTCTAACGTACAGTCGCAACCGTAAGACAATAGCAAATAGTCCGTTTCTCTTTCGGGCCACAATCAAACATGTCAGATAAACGTTGGGACAGTTTCCTCCAAGAAGCCACAACATTTTTCTTTTTTCTGTTTCACAAACGAACTGAAGCAGATTTTATTTACAAATAAAACAGAATACTATTTTATTGCTGTTTTCACCCTGTTTTCAATTAGTACTGATACATTTCAGCGTCTTCCATGAATTATCATAAATAATTTGCGTTGTGTGTTCACTAATGTTTTTGAAATTTCTTATAATTGTAAGTGGAAACTAATACAATTAAGCAAAAAAGTCTTTTTAAATGTGTTGCTTTTATGAAAAGATGGTTTACACCAAAAATGTGTATTACTCTAAGTAGAAAATACGATTTGATTCGGCTTCTCTGTTACGCCTTGATGTTCACGGATTTGGTATTGGCGTCTAAGATTGAAAATAAAGCTTTCTTATTGACATCTAAACAATTAAAAATACATGAAAAGTACACGTTTTACTCAGTATTACATTGCTACATTACTAAATAATTCTCATTTTAAAAGTTTTCTCTACACTTTGATATGCAGCAGTTAGCCTTTACGGTCTACGCTGATAACTGTCAGGAATAAATTTTTCATCATTCTTGCTTCAAAGTGTTCTTCCACGGTTCAGTATTAATGGAGACTGAGAAAACTTTTGAGCCGACCCTTTGATGAACCTCTCACAGAAGCGGAGGCTAGTCACTTATTGTAAAGTTTTCTTTGCTGCCTTTATTGCAACATTTCAGCTACGATCCGCTCCTGAAGAAGTGTTCGCTTTGAAGGTAAACTTTTTCACCGCTCATCTTCTTCCCATCTCCTCATTAAACTCAACAGTCACTGACCCATAGAAGAGAGAAGGAGAAGGACTTGCCTTGGAATATTGACTCGAAGAGTCTTGCAAATCGTCGTGGACGTTTTAAGACGGTGGTATCAACTAACAACGAATGAAACGTAGGGGCACGCATTAAAATTGATTTGTTAGTTCGGTATCTTGTAGACGCTCTATATATTAATACAGAAATACATACAGAAAAGAAAGTTTGTGTTTGTAGACACGACTCCCAAAAGTTGCGTTTTGTGTGTGGGCTTAGATTTCCGGTGCTGTGCTTGATTAGCAATGTATACTAAATATGGTGCAGCTTTCATGGATAAACTTGCAAGTGCACGTATATTATCATTGTTCTGGTCTTTTCATGTACTGTTACCAAATCCGGTTTATGCCTTTACCTAATGGTGTCGAATGAGTTATACAAAGAAACTGAAAATTAAATCGATGTTATATATTATTTATGACGTAAGAAGTAAACAAAGTTCGCATAAATAAAAAAATAAAAACCAGAAGGTTCGCACTTAGAAACTGTCTAAGAACTTTAGTAAATCACCAAATCTAATCACAGACGTGTTCGATGAGTTTATACAGGAGTGGCTATCAGCTCGATGATTGTGAAAGCAGTGAGGACATCACCTACTGCTGCTACTCTCACTATTGAAATAAAACGCTATTTACTCTCTTTTTATCTAAAGAGATGTATTTATTATTTTTCACTTTAAACGGTTTTGAAGCCAAAAGGCGCCATCTTCAGGTCACTTGCACCATAATCGGTGTATTGTGCATCTGCAAGCACGTTGCTTGAACAAAATGTGTAAACGCCTCAACTAAAATGAGATGAAGTGGAAAGCACTAAATACAACTCTTTGAATATAAAAATGAAAGGGGAAGATGTAGTATTTTTTGGCACAGATACTGTGTTCCAACATTATCAAATATCTCGAAGAGAACGATCTGTTGACATCTAACCAGTGTGGATTCAGAAAATAATATTCTTGTGAAACACATCTGGGTCTTTACTCACAATTTGATTCCTTGTTTCTAAATCTCCAGAAGGATTCAGACATCGTTCCTCACAAGTGTCCTCTATTCGAATTAAGTGGCTATGGGGTGCGCTTGGATCCGTGATGTCCTGTCAGAAAGGTCACAGTTCGCAGTAATTGACGGGAAGTTGTCTCGTCAAACCGAAGTGGCATCTGGTGTTCCCGAAGGTTCTCAATCTTTCAAATGTTCAAATGTGCGTGAATTCCTAAGGGAGTAAACTGCTGAGGTCATCGATCCCTAGACTTACATTCTACTTAAACTAACTTACGCTAAGGACAACACACACACACACACACACACACACACACACACACACACACACACACTGATGCCCGAGAGAGGACTCGAACCTCCGGCGGGAGGGGCCGCGCAATCCGTGACAAGGCGTCTCAAACCGCTCGGTCACTCCGCGTGGCTCTTAATCTTTATAAACGGTTAAGGGCAACTCTCTTAGACGGTTTACGGGTGATGTTGTCGTTCAACATATAATAAAGTCATCATAAGATGAAAACCAATTGCAAACTAATGCAGACAAGTCGTCTGCGTGGTACGAAAAGTGACAGTTGATCCTAAACAATAACGACTGTGAGGTCTTCCACATGAATACTAAAAATAATCTATTAATTTTCACTTACACGTTATGTAACACAGATTTAAATGTCGTAGCAACTAAATACCTAGGAATTAGATTTACAAAGAACTTCCATTGAAAAAGTACACATAGAAAATGATGTGGGGGAAGGCGAATCAAAGACTGTGTTTTATTGGTAGAACACTCAGAGATGCAACAAACTTTCTACAGAAACTGCCTGCACTGCACTTGCCCCTCCTCTTCTGGAATACTGTCGCGCAGGGAGGGTTCTTTACTAGATGGTATTAGCGAACGACATGAAAAGCATGAGATAAAGGCTGTTCGGCTTGTATTATCGCGAAATAAGGGAGACAGTGCCTCGTATGTGATAAGCGAGTTCGGGTGTCAGTCATTAAAACAAAGGCGCTTTGGGATGCGATGAGATATTTTTGAGAAATTTCAGACACTAACCTTTTTCTCCGAATGCCAAATATACTGTTAGAGCAGAACTATGTGGATACGACTATGTAATGCGCAATTGGCCACTAGATGTCACGGGAAATGTACCTGATAGTACTGAAGTAAGTGAGGGCTAGTATGTTGTCAGTAGAGAAGCAGCTACAACAGGATGAGTAGGTCAGGAGACTTCAGTGACTTCGAACATGGACTAGTAGTTGGATATTACATGAGTAACAAATTAGTCAGGGACATTTCAGCCCTTGTGAAGCTGCCCTAGTCACTGTTCGTGAAGTGGAAACACAACGGAACAGACACTGCTAAACCAAGACCACGCAGATATCATATACTGACGGACAGGGAGCGTCCAGCACTGCGATTGGTGGTTGTAAGAAATCGCATGAAATCAACGGAACGAGCCACTCTTGAGGTCCAAAGTACTGACACCAGGTGGGCTACCACAATGCCTGCGCATAGGAAATTAAAATAATGAGTACAATGGTGGAGCAGCTCCTCATAACCCCACACATTTATGTAATCAATGCTAAGGGACTCTTGAGGTGGTACGCTACTGAGCTGTAGAACCGGTTCAAAATGGTTCAAATGGCTCTAAGCACTATGGGACTTAACATCTGAGGTCCTCAGTCCCCTAAACTTAGAACTACTTACACCTAACTCTCCTAATGGCATCACACACATCCATGCCCGGAGCAGGATTCGAACCTGCGACCGTAGCAGCAGCGCGGTTCCAGACTGCTCGAGCCACAGCGGCGGGCTTGTAGGAGTGATTTGGAGTGATGAAACACAGTATACACTGTGGCAATCTGATGCAAGGGTTTAGGTTTGGCGAATGCTTAGAGAACGTTACTTACCATCGTGTGAAGCGCCAACAGTGAAGTACAGGGGAAGTTGTGTTACGGGGCGGGGGTGTTTTTCATGGTTAGAGTGTGATCCCCTTATTGCCCTTAAGAAAACGATAAATGCGGAAAAGTATGAATACATTTTAAAGCATTGTGTACTGCCTACAGTGGAGGAATAGTTCGGAGACGATGATTGGTTGTGTCAGCGTGAATAAGACCCTGAGATAAAATAGCTTTTATGAGGCAAAGCTTTATACACTTACTAAAACGGACTGACTTGCCCAGAGTCCCGACGTAAACTCTCTGGGTGAGCTAGAACGTCGACTTCGGTCCGGACCCCAACCCAGCTTTCATCACTACATTATTTGGTTTCGGCTCCTGATGAAGGATGGGCTGCAATTCACCCCCCCCCCCCCCTCTCCTCCAGAAACATTCAGACACCTCACTGAAAGTGTTCCTAGCAGATTTCAAGCCTTAATAAAGGCGCCTGGTGGACAAACTCCCTTTTTCTGTCCACTAATAGTTGTCCGGATACTTTTGATCAGGTAGTGCATTTTGTTGAGTTTGACCTATATACGGAAAAGAGGCCATTGTAATAGAATAAGTGAAATCTGAGCTCACGCAGAAAGATTTAGATGTTCATTTTTCTCACGTGCTATTCGGGAGAGGAAAGGTCGAGAAACAGGCTGTTAGTGGTTCTACGATCCACTGCCAAATGCTTAAGAGTGACATGCAGAGTAAACGTGTAAGACATCTTGTAAGTTTGCCACTGGGAGAAAATGTTCATAAAGGATAGGTATGAGGATAGGGATGGAGGTAGGGATAGGGATAGGAAGGACGATATGAATTGAAAGTCTCGTTGACATTAGGACCAGAACAGACGAATCAGTGGTCGCTACTGGATAATGAGGAAAGGACTCTGCTACAACTTATACGAGGGTAATCTCAAAAGTAAGGTCTCCTATTTTTTTATAAGTGCGTAGACTTGTTTATTTTTACAGTGGTTTACATTTGTTTACGGCTAGGACATTTAGCTATTTTTCGACATAACCACAATTTCTGTCGATACATTTTTGTAGACGCTGTGGCAGTTTTTGTATGTCCATGTCATACCAGCTCACCGCGATGCTGTTCAGAAAGTTATGAACCTCTTCTTTCACCTCGTCGTCGGAGCTGAATCGCTTTCCGGTCAAATGTTCTTTTAACCTAGGGAACAGGTGATAGTCACTGTAATTTTTATTTATATATGTAACCTGATCTCATTAGGCCCATCGGGTCCTTTCTTACATCGGACCAGGGTTTCACACTTACAGTACCATTTTTATGTCATAGTTTCCTAAGAAACAACAATTTTAACATAACAAATAGTATTAAAATGAATTGTGTCTGAATTGGTAATGTGAGCAAACGGTACTGACTGTGAACAAATAAAGTTAACGCTGGCAGCACTTGTACTACTGCAGCTGTTGCAAGTAATAAAGACAATAGTAATAGTGACAATAATAACGGTAATGATAGTGGCACATATAAAAAAGGATTTATCGTTGAGCAAAATAGACATTTTCTGTTATGGCGAGTTCTGAGGAAGGGAAATGAACGAGACTGTATCAGTCAAGAATACTGGGAAAAGAGGAAATCTGGTATGGAGGAAAGATGGGCGAGGGTAGCGAATGCGTATAGGAACAATGGTTGCTTTAATAGATGTGTCATTAACTGTCTTCTGAAGCTGTAGATGTTATTCAGTTCTCTAATATGACGTGGGTGTCAGTATTATTCCAGAGTCGGGTTCCTGCTACTAAGAAGGGCTTCAAGAAAGTGAGTGAACGATTGATTGGGACAGAAAGGATTTTGCTCTGATGGGAACGGCCGCTGATGCCATGTTGTTCAAATAAGAGCGTTAAGGTCGAGAAAAGATAGAAGAAACAGTGTTCGTTGATAAGGCAGCAGAGAAGATAGAGAGTTTGAAAACATCTGCGCATGTCTCGGCGCAACGGGATAGCTGTGCTTATGATGGAGAAATGTGATAAGAGTCAATTATCGCAGATGTAACGAACGCAGTCATTTATAAACAGTTCAAGGCGCTGTGGGCTTTTCTGAGAAAGGCCTTGCAGGATAAAATCATTGTAATCAATTGTAAGTATGTCTCCAAACAAGTTTCTTTTTTAGGTCAAGAGGGAGGAACTTTTTATAATTTCTTAGGGCATAGATAGATGCTAACGCCTTCTTGCACACTGCAATTACGTTCCCATTTCAATTCAGATTTTCATCTATTATTATCCTTAGGCTTTTTGCTGAAGGCGAGAAGTTGCTATTTGTCCCATTTAAGGTTAAAGATGGTAGGGATTCCCATAATTTTGGGTAATCAGTATTGAAGCTCAGTTTTTAACTCACACTAAAAAAAAACTAGAAAGAAATGTCTAGCAAAAACATCTTTGGGATTTTGTTCACTTGTAACGATAAGGTCTTATTGTAGTTTAAGTGTTGTTGCGAAATATGTGATTTATTATCAGGGAGGCAGCGTTGGTCACCGTCTGTATTGTTATGATTCTTTCGTCTGTGGCATCACTTTTATGCCATTTATTACACTGTAGGATTTTGTCCTGTGGCGTATCAACTGACATCAGTAGTTTGTTTTAACTTTCCAGGATACGATATTTCACGACAGTCACTCGAAAGTGCTATTTACAGCTGTGAGATTATTTACTTAAGAGGTATTAATTTAAAGATATAGTTTATCTGTGAGGCTGCAATACCGAGGTTTAAGAGAAATATTTTTGTGTAAAAGGAACCTTTCGTGAAATTCTGAGAAAGAGTTCTCTAGATATCAGACGATGACAGAGAAAAAGAGAATAGTTCAAACGGGTTTACTTTACTCTCAATATTTTTACAGCCTATTTCTCAAATACAAATAATAGCAAAATTTTGTTTTTAATAAAGCAAATAAAACTATAGTAGCACCATTCCTGAAGTATATAAAGCTAAAAAATGTCTCGAGATCTAATGGCGCCACACAGACGGACCTTCGGTACGTAACAATGGAAAACCTGTAAATTAAAGATTTTTCTAAGATATGCTTATCTAAATAACTGGTGAACAACTTTACTATTACAGATGTGTATTACTTTTAGGTTGTCACACTATTATCATTCGTCAGGAAATATTTGTATTCATCTCGTAAAGTGTGCCAGGGTAATGTTGTGCAATTAGTCATGCAAAATAGCACATAATTCCGTGGAGCATAATGACCACATCAGACTCTCTGCTGTATAGTGAAACCGGGCAGGGGGGGAGGGGGGGGGGGGTTGCACAATAACGTGAGCTAGCAGCGTGACTTTCGAAACTGTACTTTGAAAGAAAGCGTTTTTGTTGTGAAACGCCTTTTGTATAATACAATCCATTCTGCCACCTGAAATGCAACACAACTTTCAGTAGTGATTTTTTGCTGGAGAATAACAAATGGATGATTTACACACAACAAAAAACTGGCCTACATTATAGTATCCCCAGAGAGAGAGAGAGAGAGAGAGAGAGAAGCGTTTTAACTTCTTGTGAGAGTTATGTCGACAACGATATATATAAATGCTAGTTCGGTGAAATGCGAGGAAAGAAACGTTAGGGCCTTAAATTATACTGTTCATATGATTTTTAAAATTGTCACCATCATTCGAAGTCGACATTTTCTCTAAAAATTCCAATCTGCTGTGAGACACAATATTGTTACATCTACTTTTTAAAGTCCAATGGTTTATTTATGATACTGATGCAATGAGGCTTTTAACTGGCCGACAGCTTGTTACTCTGACGTTGTCTTTTGACGGCTGTCTTTTGCGATGACCTGTCAGGAAAATTACGTCGCAAGCATTCGTTTACAATACACCATCCCCATTCTATCTTCATTTGAATGAGTTTGTCGCTGATAAAGTTATAGAAGTTACTCATTTTCGCTCAGATGTGCAATGATATACTATACAAAACATGGTAGATGAATAACCATGGACATTTGTTGGAAGTTCAGAACACTGAATTAAATACACCAAGAGGACACAAATTGGTGACCCTTTATGACATTGAAATTATAATAAAATCCAGACCATTAGCTGCTTAGAGGCGTTGATAAATATCAACGAGGACAGCTGAAATATGTGTCTGACTTTTATCCAATATCATTCATCGTCATCATCAGCTGTTAGACATACACTGCTGGATAATCATCTCCTCTGGAGCTGACTATGCATTACAAAACAGGGAAGAAAGTTTAATGTGTAAAGTCCTGTAGATGATAACGTCATTACAGGCAGTGAACAAGCTCACACTGACAAGGGAACCTCCCCATCGCACCCCCCTCAGATTTAATTATAAGTTGCACAGTGGATAGGCCTTGAAAAACTGAACACATATCAATCGAGATAACAGGAAGAAGTTATGTGAAACTATGAAAAAATAAGCAAAATATACAAACTGAGTAGTCCATGTGCAGGATATGCAACATCAAGGATAACGTGAACGCAAGAGTGCCGTGGTCTCGTGGTTAGCGTGAGCAGCTGCGAAACGAGAGATCCTTGGTTCAAGTCTTTTACTTTCTTTATTTTCGCAAAGTTCTGATCTGTCCGTTCGTCCATTGACGTCTCTGTTCACTGTAATAAGTTTAGTGTCTCTGTTTTGCGACCACACCGCAAAACCGTGCGATTAGTAGACGAAAGGACGTGGCTCTCCAATGGGAACCGAAAACATTTGATCGCAAGGTCATAGGTCAACCGATTCCTCCACAGGAAAACACGTCTGCTATATTCTATACGACACTGGTGACGGCATGTGCGTCACATGACAGGAATATGTTGTCGACCCACCTAACTTGTGCACTTGGCGAATGGGTAAAAAGATTCTTCTACCTTGCCCGATTTAGGTTTTCTTGTGGATGTGATAATCACTCCCAAAAAAGTGATGAAAACATGAATTTGTCACCTAAACTGAAAATAAAAAATTAAACTTTCCACTCGAGGGTAGACTTGAACGTAGGACCTCTCATTCCGTAGCTGCTCACGCTAACCACGGCGTTCCTAACTTCATATTATCCTTGATGTTGACTATCTTGCGCATGGACTACTGAGTTTGTATATTTTGCTTGTTTTTTCATAGTTCCACACAACTTCTTCCTGTTTTCTCGACTGATCTGTGTTCAGTTTTTCAAGGCCTATCCACTGTGCCAACTTATAACTAAATCTGAGGGGGGTGCGATAGGGAGGTTCCCTTGTGAGAAACCGGCCACGTCGTTTTTAAAGGAATCTCCCCGGCCTTCACCTAAAACTATGTAGGGAAACCACAGCAAACCTAATGCAGCATGATCAGACAGTGATCTAAAATGCCGCTCTCCTGACCGTGAATCCCGTGCTAGGCCACTGCATCCCCTTGCTCGGTCCTAAGCGTTATGGATTTTAGCTATATACATACTTGTTACCCCGGCATGTTTTCGAATTACATGTGTCTACTTTTCATTAAGTCGTTCCTGGGTCTTTATTATCTCTTTGATTCCATTCGCCTGTTTTTATGGCTTGTCCATCTGCATTTCACCTTCATTACAACCTTAACTACCTATTCCACTCCAGCTCGTTCCATGATTTATTTGTTTGTTTTCTCATCCGTTCTAGTAATAACCAATATTTTTCCTTCCATTGTTCATTGAGCAGTATTAAGTTTTTGAATTGCCTTCGAAATGAAAGTTCATGTGTCATTGCTGTAAGTAAAAATTTTTAATATACAGGGATCGTAAACTTTCGTACACAACGTACGTTTACCTTTGAATGCTGTTTAAGAACGAAGTGCTCGGATTAGAAACAGTGTAAGACGGGGATGTAGCCTTTCGTTCCTACTGTTCAGTCAGTACACCGAAGAATCAATGACGGAAATAAAAGAAAGGGTCAAGAGTGGAATTAAAATTCAAGGTGAAAGAATGTCAATGATAAGATTCGCTGATGGCATTGCTATCCTCAGCGAAAGTGAAAAAGAAATACAGGATATGCTGCATAGAATGAACAGCCTAATGAGTACAGAATATGGAATGAGAGTAAATAGAAGACGCAAGTAATGATAAGTAGTAGAAATAAGGACAGCGAGAAACTTAACATCAAGATTTGTGATCACTAGATACATAAAGTTTCTGCTATCTAGGCAGAAAAATAACCCATGACGGACGGAGCAAGGAGGACATAAAAAGCAGACTAGCACTACCAAAAAAAGGCATTTGTGGCCAAGAGAAGTCAACTAATATGAAACATAGGCCTTAATGTGAGGAAGAAATTTTTGAGAATGTACCTTTGGAGCACAGTATTGTATGGTAGTGTACATGGACAGTGGGAAAACCAGACCAGGAGAGAATCGAAGCATTTGAGATATGGTGCTACATAAAAATGTGGAAAATTAGGTGGCTTGATAAAGTATGAAAGGAGGTGGTTCTCCGTAGAATCGGAGTGGAAAGGAATATGTGGAAAACACTGATAAGAAGGGACCGGATGGTAGGACGCCTGTTAAGACATCAGGGAATAACTTCCATGGTACAAATAACTGAAGACGTAGGTTGCAAGTGCTGCTCTGAGATGAAGAGATTTTCACACCAGTTAGAAGACTGATGAAAAAAAAAACTGAAGTTTATCGAAAACAATCGATGAAGTGGCTAATTTCTGCAGCCCCGTGTACAGACGTTCATCAACGTTTTCTAGGAGTTAATTGTAAAAGTGTATGATTTCAGTTTCGGTTTCTTGTTTGTACATTTTAGTCTTATTAGAATTGCTTTTAGTCCTACTTCCCAGCTTACTCAATTAATTCCTTCCATTCGTAGCTTAAATTTTGCTGTACCAGAGACAAACGGTACTTTTTTATCAGAAAAACGAATTTGGCTTATGTATTCTTCATGAACAAGTATTCCTCGAAAATTTTCCCAGTTTAAGGGTCTAAATTAGACCCCTTTGGCTTCTGAGGATAGTTTTGGTGGTATGAGAGCTTCTTCCAGGACTCCTGAATTTTCGGCTATCCTCTTGACATCTAGTGGAGGCCATAGCATTGTCGTACATATTCTCTGAGTGGGTTAACTTAGTATCTGAATGAGTGCCTTGTTTCTCACGGCCGGTTAGCTTTAAATTTAATACCAAAAACATCTGAACATTCTCAGAAGATAAGAATCCCAGACAGACTGATAATTCGTACTCACTGACCTGTCCTATAAATTTGATTACGATGCGCAAACGATCCATTGTGCTGTATCTGTTTCTAAATGCGACACTCTGGCTGTAGTTTACTTGCATTTTCATGTATCACACAATGCACCTAATTTCGTCTTCTTTCGATGGAGATTATCCACAACTGACACTTTCATTCCTGGGGAGAGGGGTGGAGATGGTGGTGGGGGTGGGGGTGGGGGAGGAGAGTATTATTCTCGCATAGTTAATATTTAGGACTTGTGAATTCAGTTTTATTCGTGTTGTTTGATCTGCCATAGATAAAAACACACAGTATTACGTTTCTTACTACACGAAATAACAAAGGTACATTCTAGCTTTATTACAACACATATGTTGAAAACATAGTTTTATACATTTATACAACAGTTTTCAGATAACACTGATCTCTAATGTTCATACTAAAGAGGTGTTTAGATCTACATCTACATGACTACTCTGCAATTCACATTTAAGTGCTTGGCAGAGGGTTCATCGAACCACAATCATACTATCTCTCTACCATTGCACTCCCGAACAGCGCGCGGGAAAAACGGACACCTAAACCTTTCTGTTCGAGCTCTGATTTCTCTTATTTTATTTTGATGATCATTCCTACCTATGTAGGTTGGGCTCAATAAAATATTTTCGCATTCGGAAGAGAAAATTGGTGACTGAAATATCGTAAATAGATCTCGCCGCGACGAAAAACGTCTTTTCTTTAATGACTTCCATCCCAAATCGCGTATCATATCTGCCACACTCTCACCCCTATCACGTGATAATACAAAACGAGCTGCCCTTTTTTGCACCCTTCAGATGTCCTCCGTCAATCCCACCTGGTAAGGATCCCACACCGCGCAACAATATTCTAACAGAGGGCGAACGAGTGTAGTGTAAGCTGTCTCTTTAGTGGACTTGTTGCATCTTATAAGTGTCCTGACAATGAAACGCAACCTTTGGCTCGCCTTCCCCACAATATTATCTATGTGATCTTTCCTACTGAAGTTCAAAAATGGTTCAAATGGCTCTGAGCACTATGGGACTTAACATCTATGGTCATCAGTCCCCTAGAACGTAGAACCACTTAAACCTAACTAACCTAAGGACAGCACACAACACCCAGTCGTCACGAGGCAGAGAAAATCCCTGACCCCGCCGGGAATCGAACCCGGGCCAACTGAAGTTGTTCGTAATTTTAACACCCAGGTACTTAGTTGAATTGACAGCCTTGAGAATTGTACTATTTATCGAGTAATCGAATTCCAGCGGATTTCTTTTGGAACTCATGTGGATCACCTCACACTTTTCGTTATTTAGTGTCAACTGCCACCTGCCACACCATACAGCAATCTTTTCTAAATCGCTTTGCAACTGATACTGGTCTTCGGATGGCCTTACTAGACGGTAAATTACAGCATCATCTGCGAACAACCTAAGAGAACTGCTCAGATTGTCACCCAGGTCATTTATGTAGATCAAGAACAGCAGAGGTCCCAGGACGCTTCCCTGGGGAGCACCTGATATCACTTCAGTTTTACTCGATGATTTGCCGTCTATTACTACGAACTGCAACCTTCATCACAGGAAATCACGAATCCAGTCGCACAACTGAGACGATACCCCATAGGCCCGCAGCTTGATTAGAAGTCGCTTGTGAGGAACGGTGCCACAAACTTTCCGGAAATCTAGAAATACGGAATCAACTTGAGATCCCCTGTCGATAGCAGCCGTTACTTCGTGCGAATAAAGAGCTAGCTGCGTTGCACAAGAACGATGTTTTCTGAAACCATGCTGATTACGTATCAATAGATCGTTCCCTTCGAGGTGATTCATAATGTTTGAATACAGTATATGCTCCAAAACCCTACTGCAAACCGACGTCAATGATATAGGTCTGTAGTTCGATGGATTACTCCTACTACCCTTCTTAAACACTGGTGCGACCTGCGCAATTTTCCAATCTGTAGGTACAGATCTATCGGCGAGCGAGCGGTTGTATATGATTGCTAAGTAGGGAGCTATTGTATCAGCGTAATCTGAAAGGAATCTAATCGGTATACAATCTGGACTTTAAGACTTGCCCGTATCAAGCGATTTGAGTTGCTTCTCAACCCCTAAGGTATCTACTTCTAAGAAACTCATGCTAGCAGCTGTTCGTGTTTCAAATTCAGGAATATTAGGCGGCAGTGATCCGTACCAAGACAGTACAAATGATTGAGTACTATGAATCAGGCCGTCGAGCACACCTCGTGGTACAGTCTGCTTTCGGTAGAGAAACTACTTCTGGGTTGTGGCAAGTGGTCGCCATTGCTTGCACTGCGTTTAAATGTGTTGTTTTTCCTGAACTCTCTCCGCAAAGATGAAATGACGCTTCGGTCAGGTTTTCATTGTGGCAGGTCTCTCCATCCTTAACTGCTCTATACGTAATATCATTCAAATGTATTCACTGCATTATTTTGTGGGAATTGTATTCGAAACGCACACATCGCATAGAGAGCAAGAGCTTTGCCCACGCTGTTCTTGGAAGCTCACTGAAACGTCTCGCAATGGCTTGTCACGCAGTCATGTGCTCCCGCTCCGTCCCGTTGACAATTCAGCCCATGCAGCAGCGCCGCGACGCACCGCATTTTAGTGGTTCTCGAGGATCCCTTTGCGACTGTGAGTCGCACCTCCTGCAAGCTAGATTTCCCTCATACAACATAAGCTACACAGGACAGCGCCTCGTCAGGCGATATGAGTCCGTCACCGAATTCTAGCGGCCTTCTGCAATCGTAGCTAGCAGAGCCCGACTACTTTTCATGTCACGCTTCGCATGGAGCAAACAGTGCTGATCTTAGTATCACTACGCTTCAGAATATAAGCGGCGTTCCGCTGCTTCAGCGGGTGAATGTGTTCCTGCGAGAGTTCCAGCGAGATTCCATGGGAGTTTCATTTCCAGTTCCAGCTCCAGTTGCTGCATACCGTTACTGCTGCAGTTGCATCGCAGCTCACCCGGCCGGAGATAGATCTTTGAGAACGTAGGACACCGCCAAGGCAGTGCCTATGTCTGATAGAAGACCTGTAGTGTGCAGCAATTGGACTTAGCCTCAGGGCGGGATTGTCACAGGCTAGGAACATCGTACAACGACCTCTTGACGATGAATGGTCGTGTGTCATCGTATGTAAATGTGTTTTCTAAACATAATTGTAGTAATTGAAGTAGTTGTGCTTATAGGTACGCGTGCCTGGTGTTTGCTTGGGAGTAGCGCCTTTCTTCACGCAGATGTCAGTGGCACCTTAGTGTTTCTTGTCAACATACACGTTGGTGACAAGTGCAGCTACAATATAGGCGCTGTGTCTAAGTGTTTTATCCATAGCAGCAGTGTTAACCTGAGTCAGTAAACAACAAACCACACAGGCTAGATGTTGTAGTAATTGCACTACTGTACTGGTTCGGATGACAAAGAAACACGTGACTGGAATCTTCATCTCTGCTGCAGTCATGTAATCTCGATGCGAGTAAGCCAGTGCGATCTAGATGCTTGCTGGAGCAATCAGAATTACGCTCTTGAATTTTCTGAAGAGGTTACGTTTCCGGTGTCAGAAGCATCAGAACAGGATGTATTTTTTTACGATGTCTGGTTCTTATGTTGAGAAGTCTTGCCGTACCATGAACCACTTGTCACTATGCGTTAGTCGAAAGGCATTTTAGACGTCTGTCGCTGATAATCCTATATCTCCACTTCCTCCGTCAAAATGGTGTGTGTTTTTTATCTTCTTACGACACAATCACAACATTGTCGTATCAACTTCGACCGGCCATCTGCTACCATCGAACAGTGAACAGATATAAAAGAGGATATAAATAATCGTTACAGAATTGATACAGTCCGACAGTTAACTACTTAATGTTAAACAATAATAAAATTATACCTAAAAACACATTTAGTGAGTGATAATACGGTGTTCGCGTTGCGTTTGCAACACTAGTGGATAGATGTCTATTTTTATATGTACATATTCACGAAACGAATAACCACTACGGCAGGATTTTATGCTTCTGGTTGAAAGGGTAGTGTGACATTTTAATCATTTTTAAAAAATTCTAAGATTGACAAAGCGAAGATTTCATTCCGCTTTTACAACCTCCAAAGCGTTTACAGTTGCAGTTGTCTAGTCGGCTTCGACGCGAATCAGGAGCTGATGGAAAACATTAAGACAATGTATAATCTTGGCCTAATATCTGTGACCGCTGCCCAACTTACACACAAGGTAGCAGGCATGTACTGACGCCATTATCGAACAAGAGGGTAATTTCTGTTCAAAATGGTTCAAATGGCTCTGAGCACTATGGGACTTAACATCTGAGGTCATCAGTCCCCTAGAGCTTAACTTAAACCTAACTAACCTAAGGACATCACACACATCCATGCCCGAGGCAGGATTCGAACCTGCGACCGTAGCGGTCGCGCGATTCCAGACTGAAGCGCCTAGAACCGCTCGGCCACACCGTCTGGCCGTAATTTCTGTGTTGTTTGCGTTCCATCGCAGTGCCCCCCCTCCACGTGGGCCCCATGTTCCTTCACCACTGTGACTGGTACTCTGTACGACCTATGTTCCATTCTTTACTTCTATTGAATAACATTTACTCGTTTTACTTTCTGCAGAAGAACATCTTTGTATTTTTGTTAAGCTTCGTGGCTGGCACGAATATCAGAGGGTTTTCCGTAATGTGTGTAGAAAGTTTTCTGAACATTAGGGTGTAAAGAATGGAGACAATGGATCCCAGCCAGGAAGAAGAACCAAACGAAGAAAAGCAGCTACTTGAGGATGAGAAGATCCAGAGTAAAATCCCACTTCTGAAGCAAGAGTTAACCAGTCTGCAACAACGCTGCTGATTGGCGAAGGCCAAAAGTTAAATTTTCGTAAGTTTCTTGCGATCCAATCATTTAAGGAACTGGATGTGGATCATTGTGGAGTATACAGCTCATTTTAGCATCTCTCGAATCACTGAATAAATGTGTTGTGGTTCTACATCTACATGTACATCTACGTGATTACTCTGCTATTCACAATGAAGTGCCTGGAAGAGGGTTCAATGAACCACCTTCAAGCTGTCTCTCTACCGTTCCACTCTCGAACGGCACGCGGGAAAAACGACACTTAAATTTTTCTGTGCGAGCCCTGATTTCTCTTATTTTATCGTGATTGTCATTTCTCCCTATGTAGGTGAGTGACAATAGAATGTTTTCGCAATCGGAGGAGAAAACTGGTGATTGAAATTTCATGAGCAGATCCCGTCGCAACGAAAAACGCCTTTGTTTCAATAATTGCCACTCCAATTCACGTATCATGTCTGTGACACTATCTCCCCTATTTCGAGATAATACAAAACTAGCTGCCCTTCTTTGTACTTTTTCGATGTCATCCGTCTGTCCCTCCTGTTGCGGATCCCACACCACACAGCAATACTCCGGAATAGGGCGGACAAGCGTGCTGTAAGCAGTCTGTTTAGTAGACCTGTTGCACCTTCTAAGTGTTCTGTCAGTGAATCGCAGTCTTTGGTTTGCTCTACTCACAACATTATCTATGTGATCGTTCCAATTTAGGTTATTTGTAATTGTAATCCCTAAGTATTTAGCTGAATTTACAGCCTTCAGATTTGTGTGACTTATCGCGTAATCGAAATTTAGCTGATTTCTTTTAGTACTCATGTGAATAACTTCACACTTTTCCTTGTTCAGGGTCAAGTGCCACGTTTTTCACCGTACAGATATCTTATCTAAATCATTTTGCAAGTCGTTTTGGTCATCTGATGACTTTACAAGACGGTAAATGACAGCATCATCTGCAAACAATCTAAGACGGCTACTCAGATTGTCTCCTATGTCGTTAATACAGATCAGGAACAATGGAGGGCCTATAACCCTTCCTGGGGGAACGCCGGATATTACTTCTGTTTTACTCGACGACTTTTCATCTATTACTACGAACTGTGACCTTTTTGACAGGAAATCAAGAATCCAGTCGCACAACTGAGGCGATAATCCGTAGGCACGCAGTTTGGTTAGAAGAAGCTTGTGAGGATATGTTCGAGGAAAAGGAGCAGATGGGGGAACGGAATCAAGTCATAGAGGATTCGCATGGGGGATGGTAGGCGTATACAGAACGTGTTTTTTTTTTTGGGGGGGGGTCCGGTTATCCAGGCGGGACTGGCATAACTGAGGATGGGACGGATCAAGGATTTGTAGGTGCGGAGGATGGTAAAGGTGTTCAACCCCCTTGTCTGGCCAGAGTCGAGTTTAAGAGATGGAGGAGGTTGAGGGCTTTGGATTGGACAGAGTGGAGATGAGGGATGCAGGTGAGTTGACGGTCAATGGTGAGTGCAAGGTAGGTGAGGGTGAAGGAGAGACGGACAGGACGGGTACAGATGGTAAGGGAAAAATCAAGGAGCTGGAAGGAGCAAGTGGTATGACCTATGATGATTGCCTGGGTCTTGGAAGTATTGATTATTAGGAGCCACTCGTTACTGTAGCAAAAAGGTCAAGGTGATTCAGGAGAAGGCATTGGAACCGTTGAAGGGTAGGAGCAAGGGCAAGGAAGGCGGTGTTATCAGCGCAGTTTTTTGGTCTCAAGACAATTAAAAACTGATTTTTGCCACCTGATGTGGTACGAGGTTGCCACGGTGGATGGGCTTACCAAATTAACAGTGTCATAACTGTTGACTGTCAAACTTGCGTACTCATGCACACTGAAGAGTACGTATTTGACACACACAGTGGTTACGGTTACTACAAGCCACACCACAAGTTGGGAAACGGGGCCAAATTTCTAATAGTTTACTGTCGAGTTGAGATTTTCACAAATGTTTTATTCGTATTTTCTAATTTAAAGCAGCTAACGGCAATCAAGTAATTTATAGCAACTAACGGCAATCAAGTAATTTATAGCAATACAACAATTTAAAAAAATTTAAAGAACATTAGTAAGCAGGCTATTAAAGTAAATACAGAACTTTGCTAATAAAGTACGGTGAGGTAGTGAAGCTACCAACACCGCCATTAAAAAATTAAACAAGTCTCAGGAAACACACGATTAATGGCAATAAAAGGAATTTACAAACTAGGAGGAATTAAAAAAATTTTAAACAAAAGTGTCCTGGAATATCATTACAACATAACAGATATGACGTACCCGTGCAAGGCGGCCACAAATCACCCACTCAGGGATGCTCAGGCTAGACAGAATACTGATCAATTTAAATACGCCCGTAAACACAATTGCCACTCTCAGGCTGGTCACTGCACCGACTTTTAGCCAGCGAAAACTTGTTATAAGATGGCTTAACTTGCTGACAGAATTAGAGCTAACCTCGTGCAAGGAAACATTACACCACACAGTCCTGAATGAGCGACCACATGATCAACCAACAAGAAGCATAAATTTACTCATAACCCACGACAGAATAGCGAAACAATTCAACTGCCAAAACTACACCTCCCATCGGACAGTAACGAGAGGAGGAGGAAAGATCACTGTCTTCAATTATACCGGTGCCAGGGACAGGAAACCCGGTCGCCGGAGGCCACAAGGCAGAAGAGACGCTGGTTACACAAAATTATTACTTAATCATTAAACCTTCCACGAACTTAACTTGCAATTATGCTCGAACAGGCAGTACACGACCTCCGATGGCAAGCATCCACACATCCGACCGCGCATGCGTCGCCAGCGTTCCCAACACGCCACGGTCACGCGGCAACACGCTCTGTCACCGGAGTTTACGTCTTCTCTGCAACGTTGACGGTAGTGACCGCTCCTTCATGTTAGGTGTCTCCTTTTAAACTCCAGTGTTGAAACGGAGGATTTAAAGAAACTTGTTAACGTTCCACCAAGGCGAAATGAACAGCAACTACTCGTGGGGCGATTCTGTATACAACCAACACGCGGGGAGCTCTTCCGTCAACTCGACCCGCTCGTTACACACAGTCGACATACATCACGTGGCGACTCGGTACAACCGACCGCGCCTGCTTCGCGCTGGAGAGCCACACCGCCCTCCCGTGTCCACCACGCTCTCTCTCTCCGCGCAACGCCACTACTTCCGCGTCACCACACGAGGTTACTACCGGTCAAAGATCTCACTTCCTCCATAGCAGTTTCCCGGAAGCAAAAACGCAGATGTCGATAGCAGAGGGAAAAGACAACCAAGCAGCCACTTAATGACAGACAACATATCAAACAAACATGTCAGGGGAAGAAAAGGAAAACCAATGCAATCTAAACACAAGGTGTAGCACGAGTCGATACACGGTTCAGTATTGTTTAAATGGCAACTCAAACTATAGCTGTTGAATTGCGATTTATCTAACATTTGTAGCCGACACGATTTATTAAGACTCTTACAGCGCTATCTATTGATAAAATTTTCGTTTATTTTTTGTTCTGTGGCGTTTACCTCTGCGTCACTAATATCCTGTTTAAACGTGATGTAATTCTGAGCAGTGGTTCCCTTTCTACAGCGTTTTGAACCTGGTATTTTAATTATGAGTACCCTGTGTATCTAAGAAGGGCCTGTTTTCGGTCGATGGGACGGCAAGTGTTGGAGACGTTCCAAAGTTTTCTGTCACGGCTTCACTATTATGTTGTGTCACTGAAAGTATTTTTGGCATGTTATACTTTCTAACGCAAGGTGTTGTTTAAGTCTCTGCTGCCTGACATATTCAGGACACTCTAAAATTAGGCAGATGGCCTGCAGAGCAGCGAACAAAAATGCTGACTGTTTGCAAGTTAAGATTCATCAATATTGCTCGGCTCAGAACACTTTGCATCAGAATAGGAGAACGAATCCTTCACTGGAGTTTTCTTTCTCATGTCAAAGAGATTACCCCCATCAGAATGCAACTCAATAAACTTGCTGCTACTTTTATGCTGAAATATGTCTTATCAAGAATGGTTCACAATTACCTATTCTCCATCCCGACACGACGACAGTCAAAATACTGCGCGCTGTAAAATACTGCACAATCGTACCCTTATGCTGATTGTTAGCGATCTCCGGACACTCTTTTGTCGTCGTCGCCGGCCGTGCAACGGATAGCGTATGCGACCTCCTGTTGCTACTGTGCCAACGCGCAACTTTCAGCGAAGGCTCTCCACTAAGATCGCATTCCCTTGAAGGTGAGCCGGCCTATGTGACCGAGCGGCTCTAGGCGCTACAGTCTGGAACCGCGCGACCGCTACGGTCGCAGGTTCGAATCCTGCCTCGGGCATGGATGTGTGTGATGTCCTTAGGTTAGTTAGGTTTAAGTAGTTCTAAGTTCTAGGGAACTGATGACCTTAGACGTTAAGTCCCATAGTGCTCAGAGCCAGCCTTGAAGGTGAAATTTGGTACCCGCCTCATTGTAGCACAGTGACAATTTGTAGACAGCTCTTTGATTGAACTGACGTGACGTGCAAGTGACACTTCTGTTCATTTCATGTATGTTTGAAGCCGTAGAAGTCGGGTTCTTGAGGACGCCAGCCGACTAGCAGTAACTCTACTTCGATTTTCTTCCAACGAAGTGCACCAGTCCTAACTTTACGGACAGAAAGTATCTACTTCTACCCCACTGCCTCATTGTAAAACGTAACGTTCTCTAAAAATTTTCGTAAAATCTCCTATCTAACAATCAATCTCCCCTCACAGGTGATGGTGAACCCTGTAAATGTTTTGCTGCTTGCCATGGAGATATACCACAGACGCCAAATGAAGCAATCAACAGAAAACACGCGTGAAGACTATGTGTTGTGCGACATAGTTGTTAAACTTCTAGACGAGCATGTAAATGGCACAGACATGTGGCTAGAAATAACTGAAACACTCGATATTGCACACTGTGAATCTACAGACGGCGAAGACACAGACGAAAGTGGCACTCATGAAGACTCTTCGAGTGATAGTGCCACGTACCATCATGAATTATCTCCGAAAGTAACACCAGCAACTACAATTACCTTATCAGACAAAGAAAAAGCGGTGACATATTGGTTGAACGAAAGTAGTAAGAAACGCCTATGTGTTAGTACTGTTCAAAATAAGTATCGCTTTGTCCGTTCTGAACGTGAATTGTATAGATGGAAAAAGAAAGTCGCTGGACGACCTAAGAGTCGACTGGAAATTGCGACGGAGATGAATGCGCGACTTTTTGAGCTATTTACCGAAGCCAGACAACAGTCATTTGGTGTCAGCGATACAACTTTGCGTGATTGGGCGTTAGAGATTGCCAACGCGATAGGCGCTACAGAACGTACAGCTTCTCAAAGTTGGATTAGTCGCTTCAAAAGATCACATAAAATTGTGGCAAGAAAAATAACAAAATTTGTATCGAGAAACAGGTCGGAAAATGAAGTGACACAAATCGAAATGATAGAAGCTTTTCTTACGAATGCAAAAAATAAGATCGCTAGTTTTAGTGAATCGTACGTGTACAATGCAGATTGATTAAAAGCTGTATTTCGAGCCCACCATGAAAAAGAAGTAGAGATACTTCAGATTCCACCCTGCACGACGAACGTAATTCAACATTTAGACAGAGAATTTTTCCGTCAGTGGAAGGCATTTTACAGAAAACTAACAGAGAAAATTATTGTGTGCAGATCACTGCAATTTCCTGTCTATTACCGTGACAATATTCTCAAGCTGCAATCAGTAGTACATTATCAATTTTCCTCCCCACGGTTTCAGAATTTGATTAAATATGCGTGGCACTCCTCGAAATATACTGATGATACTAGGCCTGATTCATTCCTAACACCAGCCCAGTTTTGTCTACGGACATCTAACAACGTCTGTGATTCGCAGGGCTGTCATATGTCGTCTTTGCTTGTATGTTCTTGGTGCCCAAAAAACCTATGTTTTGAACATTGTATCAATATTTCCCATTTTTGCGGTAATTACAAGAAATAAAATTTGGACGTGTTCTAAACTGTATATTTATTTGTGTATTTCATAGCTATTTGGAAAGAATGTTGTAGATAACATATCAGCCATATTTGTCAACGAATGTTTAATTATCATACGATCGCTTTCACTGGGGGAATCAGCTCTCTCACTCACTGCTGTGGCAAGAGAGCGGCGCGTAGCTAACGCCACCTTGTCCCTAGATGGCGTTGGTACAACGTAGCGAGAGAGGTCAGGGTTGTACAAAAGGCAGTTATAAGCGCGGAAACCATGCGACAATAATGTCTTACTTCATAAAATTGTTTACAGACTTCCAGGTCATGTCAGCAGCTAAAATTCTGCATATAGACATCTTGCAGTGTTAACTCACAGTGGTAAAAAAAGCAACACAGGTTTCGACATGACAAGTCTGAACATTCCCTTGTTAGTCCAATGTAGAGAAAATTTCACTATCAAGTAAAACTAAACTAGACTCAGCTCGATTAGCCCACGAAAGCTCTAGGGGTACCAACCGACCGCCGAGTCATCCTCATCCCACAGATGTCAGTGGATGCACATGAGGAGGTGCATGTGGTCAGCACACCGCTATCCCGGCCGTATGTCAATTTACGAGACCGGAGCCGCGACTTCTCAATCAAGTAGCTCCTCAGTTTGTCTCACAATGGCTGAGTGCACTTGCTTGCCAACAGCGTTCGGCAGACCGTATAAAGGCACATTTGCATGCCGTGCGTGAGTTTCCTCGGAAACGCGATATCTTAATTAAATAATTAATCTCTGACAAATAAATAAAGCGTATGGCACAGAACTGCAGCGCTATGCCGCTGATAAAACAAAATATGACACTCTTACGTTTCATTAAGAAGAAGTAGGTCTGGTAGAATAGCTGGTGCGGGGAAGCACGCATATTTTATGAACTGGCACACCGCCATATTTGATGTTATATAAGAACACTGCGATTTGCAATCTCACTAGGCACTCGACCATATAAAGATTCTATATTTATGAAAGTAGGTTGAATTGTTTAACTGTAGGCTTATTCGTTGAATATATCTGAGTTAACTAACTGTGTAAACTTTTTTATGTTTAGTAGACAGTCACCTCTGTACGACTTATTGACATGGCTGGCAAATTATTCTAATATTCAACTACGAATAACATTGCATTTACGAAAAAGCCATTGTCAAGCGTCTGATACCAAATAATTAAACGTCCACGTTCCAGATAAGCAAATATTAATTACAACCAATCACTATCATACATATACAATAATTAATATTTTATTTTATTTTTTTATTTATTTTATATTGGCGACTGCGTGTCGGACTTGTTATTTTGTCATTTGTTACATTGTTCTCTTTGTTTCATGTGAAAAATCAACTTTCTGGACCTGGACGTAAATATATGAGAAGTAACAAAAATCTGAAGATATTTTCCAGTTCTAAAATTTTGCCGGAAGACGCAACGAAGCTTCCAGCAAAATAAGGTAAGACGCAGCATCTGTGCATTGGCAGGCTTGACCAGACGAAAAATTCAGTGCATTAGCTTTTCAGTAGATTCTGTATTATTTCTTTCGCGCGTAGCAGTTTTCAGTGATATATTTTATCTCAGTACTTTTCCTTAAACAATAACTTCTGCAACAATACCAATACCCCGAGTGTAGAATATGGCCGACTTCTGTACGATACGTTGTAACAGTATAACAGTAGCCATTAAGATTAATCCGATATTCAGTTTACATTTTTAAATTAACAAACAGCCATTGTTGCTACGAGCGATTCATGTTCAACTGCATTTTATTTTAAAATCAGTGTCAAACTTTATTTTCTTGAAGCATGGTCATAACTAGAAAACAATACGCAAAGATGGAACAGCAAAGACATACTATTCAGACGCAATCCGACTCGGACGAGAGACAAATGTTAGAAATGACTTTATGACAGCAACCGGTACTGACGACTCATCAAATATTGACGCAAGTGTTAACGGAAATTTTGACAATAGTCCGTCCACCACAAAAATATCAAAGTCTCAGTCAGAGCCCATGTTAATACATGACGTCACGTCTAATGACGCGGCGGGGGCAGAGACCTTGCAAACAGTAAACATTGTCAACATGTTACAAATGCTAATGAAACAAAACGCAGAAAATATGGCAACTTTAAAGACACAAAATGAACGGTCAAAGACACAAAATGACGAAATTAAATCTGATCTCTGTGCGGCTGGTCCCGGCGGAGGTTCGAGTCCTCCGTCGGGCATTGGTGTGTGTGTTTGTCCTTAGGATGATTTAGATTAAGTAGTGCGTAAGCTTAGGGACTGATGACCTTAGCAGTTAAGTCCCATAAGATTTCACACACACACAAATCTGATCTCATAGCAATCAAGACATGTAATGACACTTTATGTAAACGTGTGGAACTTAACAGACGCCACACTGATCAAACAGATGACTGAACTCAGCACGAAATTTTCCAAGCTTAATACGATACAAGAAAAGACTACGAATGACGTAGCACTTTTACAGACGCAAGTAAAAAACCTTAATGTCACGTGTGAATCTCTTACTGAACAAATTCAAACATATCCTTCTGTACATGACAACCTTGAAAAACGAATTACTGACGTGCAGAATAAATTTGAGGATGTTGAGCAACACCTGACTGACAGATTACAATCTGATGCCACAGCTCATTTTCAAAATATTAATTAAAAAGAATTTCATGTTTGGGTAGAGAACAAAGACAAACATTTTGATAGATGCATACGAAAAATTTACCAACAATTGTGCACGACTCCGTAGCGGAATACATCACTAATAACAAACAGCTGATTAGTGACGCAGTACAATCTGTCACTGCACCAATGAAATAATTCACGGATCAACCACAGTCTGAATGTAACGAAAATATCAGTCCAAATGTACAGTTTAGAAACCAATATACATACGAGTATGACGCACACATACCGCACACGACAAACACACAAGAACAAAACACACCACGACAACAACACATACCACGACGTGCAAACACAAACACAAGCTATTATCATGGTAAACCACAACAACATTATCGTAATTACACGCCATCTGAACATTACAGTAATTACCGTGGAACAAATCCATATCATAATGCAAAGGAAGAAGAAAGCTTAATAAAACACAGGCAATTTCAGACTTTTATCCCAGAAAAACGAACCATTCATCCGGTGATTTTTCTTAAATCTTTTAGTAACGCATTTCCACGCACTTAGGGTGACCGGAAAAAGATTTCATATATTGTCGGTTACATCCAAGGTGATGCAGCTGTTTGGGCATACAGTCAAGCTGACGTATGTACCACGTACAGTGAGTTTGGGCGTGCCTTTCTGAACAGATTCTGGTCGCAATCCGTCCAGGAGCGACTCAGAAGACGAATTTTAGAACCTGAAACTTTTAACAGTAAAAATGGTAACTTACGCAGATATTTTGAAAAATACTTGAACATGTGACATTTTTTGGACGAACCAGTCGCAACACGTGATATACTCCGTGCGTTGAAGGCCAAATTGCCTTTCAACATTAAAGAAAAACTTTTGCATATTCCGGATGACGATCCAGATTATTTTTTAACAGCTTTAATTCGGTTGACATCTTACTAGAAGATCAGCGCTTCGTGCGGCAAAACAGCAGCCACAATGTTTGCATCAGTGGTATGCAAAACATACAGGCTTGCCAACTCAATTCTGGCGCGCCGACAGTTGGATACGCGGTACAGCAAAAACAGCCAACTCACATGCCATCTCAATACGGAAATCAAAATCAACACGCGTATTCCAATACAAACAACAGTTAACAACAGTAATAACACTTCATGCGGCAATCCATACAAAAGGCACCGCGGTAATAACTACATCAACAACGGTAACAACGGATACAAATATAACAACAAAAACAGAAACGGAAACAATAATAACTACGAGCCAAGACAGCATCAAGGCTGGACTCGTAGCGATCAATACTTTCATTCAAACACTGATATACCACAGCAGCCACCAGGACAAAATTGGAGCATACCTTACGACCGACAGGTAAGTCATAATGCGCAACAGCAACAACAACCGCAAAAGTTTGGAGATCACAACAGGCAATATCCGAATGTGAATATAATAGAAGTGACACCTGATACACAACCTCAATCTGTGTCAGTACCTAATACAAATGCTAATCCAACAACCTAGAAACAGTAACTTCAATGCCCCGGGTCGTGGCTGAAGAATTCTTGGGGGGCGACTTCAATGTTAATCAGTTATTTGACACCACCATTGAACAACAACATATTGATATGCCTAATAATTGTAAACAAAAACTACCTGTTTTAGTTATAAGATACAACCACAATGAGAATATATCAGATGAACTTTTGCAAGACAGTACACAATGTCGTTCAAATACAAATGAAATTGTTTTAGCCCCTACTACTGGTGTAGTAGGTGGGATTTCAACTACTATTATCTTAGATACAGGTGCAGCTGTGAGCGTTTTGTCTTTTAATTTCTATAAAAAGATGTGTGTATTGGAACCTGTGCCTGAGTTTCCTGCCCAAAACTGTAAAATAACTACTGCACTAGGTAATAAGTCATGTAGGGTTACAAAGCAAGTTTTTGTAAACATTAAAATAGGTAATGGAACCGTACAATGGCCATTCCTGGTTGTACAAAACCTTGCGACAAATTGCATATTAGGAATAGATATTATGAGCGAGAAGGACTCTATTATAGACTTCTCCAAAGGTAAATGTATTTTAAATGATAAAGGCAGTGTAATTATTATTGATTTGGACAGGAGAACTCTAAAGCATGACAAACACTGTACAGGGTACAAGGTTCAGTTAGTACTTGACAATGACATTCAAGATATGCAAACACACTCATCTGACACAGAGCTAATGGACTTGAAAACATTGCTTGATCATAAGATAAGTGAAGCTACAGCTCTCAGTGTACATGAACGTATAAAACTACAGGAAGTGTTATCCCAATATTTACAAGTTTTTACCAAACGATTAGGTGTTATCAACACGTATGTGTACAAGATTGAAGTTAAGCCTCACAAAATCTTCTACCACAAGACATATAACGTACCGTTATCTCAACGACCTGCTGTGTGGCAAGAATTAAAACAAATGTTAGACTCGAAGGTCATTGAACCATCCACCTCACCTTATTGTAGTCCTCTACTTGTTGTCAAAAAATCAAATGGAAGCATTAGGTTAGTGTTAGACGCACGAGCAATTAATGAAATAATTTTACCGGTTCACACAAAACCCGAAAATTTAGAAGAGCAATTACAGAAATTTCTAGATGCAAAATATTTTTCCACAATAGATCTCGCTAATTCGTTTTGGCAGGTGGGTATCACTCCTGATTCACGGAAATATACTGCATTTATGTTCGGGGGGCGAACCTATCAGTTTTGTGTTCTACCTTTCGGACTGAATGTCAGCTCTGGGGTATTCATTACAGCCCTGGATACCGTGCTTGGCGACGATTTAGTTGAGACAGTCACACACTATGTAGATGATATACTGATAGCTACACAGTTTTGGAAGGAACACGTTGACACACTTCAAAGAATTTTAGAAAAATACGCACACCGAGATCTTAGAGCATTTCATGCTGAATAATGTCAAAGTCATACCCATCAAAATATTGCTAAGCAACTCGAAAAACTCTGTTGTTACAACACAGATAATAAGTAGTGTAGAAATTTTCTTTTCAGCGGTTCCAGAGTCGCAGTTGAAGGCAGAAGAACTCTTCTTTCAGCGCGCGCCACCACCTGGAAGACGGAATATCAAAATAAAATTTATGATTACGTAGCAGTGAATGATATATTAATTTTTCACGGAACATTTGTTATTGTAGGTACCACTGACTTGGTATGACACCTGACGAACCGACAGACGTCATCTGTGAAGCGATCTTTTACTTTGAGAAATAGATTAGACGCACATCTCTCAACACGAAAAGCATCTATCAGTAGTCAAGGCCACACAGACACTCTACACACACGCAAAAAACGCGAGGAATCGAACATTTTTTCTCTCTTACTATTTTGAATATTTATTGAGTAGTGAAAACGCCTGGTCTTGCCTACTGATGTAATGAATGTTGTGTCTAACCTATCTTAATTTCAGATGACATCACGTGACACAATGTAATAACCTATAGCTATGTAATGATGATGCAAACATGTTTATGTGCAACTGTATTATGTTTATGCTAAGAAAATATGTGACGTGTGTATGTATAATTACTTATTTTTTTTAACTGATGTATCATGTAACTGTTACTATGTAAAAAAAATTTGAACAAAACGAGTGCCAAAAAGACATTGCATAGTGAACCTCTGTTCACGGACATTAACGAACATTACTAACTCTGCAATTACGCAGAAACCTATGTAAAAAAAAAAAAAAAAAAAAACGGTTAATGCCATTCATTATGCAGCGTATCTATGTAAACGCGATGAATGATTTCTTTGATTAATAACTACGAACATTTAGGTGAGCTATATTCAGCAAAAAAAAACTGAAAATGTGAAGTGCATAATTCGTGCATCGTCTAGTGACATTACTACAGTACCTAACTTCAAGATGTTAACTGGATTAAATGGACACAAAGTGCCTGTCCAGAAAACAACACGACGGGTGGAAGAATTTTGGTTGGAACTTCAGGGAATGAAATGTTCCCGAAATGTGACGGACACTCTTACCTGGACTGTCCAAGGATCGACGCCAGCTATGTGCCGTCTCAGGTTCTGCAACCAAGCTTCCACGGAATGTAAAAAAAAAAAAACGAACTGCACGTGGACGAATTACTCGACGGGTCACGTCTGATCTGTAATGAGCAATGCCTTTAGTCACAACGAACTGCATCACAACGACTATAATGGAAATGGGAAATGGACACGCTTATGTATTAATCACGTTGTTATACAACGATGTTACTGTGATCAAAAAAACTTTACCACGACGATACTAACCTGTAAAAAAATTATTGTGCAGCAGATGAATATGAACTGTAATAACGACACGATGTGTATAGGTCAACGCACCTGAAACTAACGGACATTTTTCTTTGAAGTATTTCAAAACAATACTATGTAACTAAGAACATTCAACAATCTAAGTTGTATTGTGTTATAACAAATATTGTAAATTTAAAACTAAGTTACCTGTCATAGAATGTAGTCTTCATATGTAATCTTGGTTGAATATTTTCTTTGTGCAACGACTGAGAAACGCGCGCACACGAACAATATGAACTGCAATACTGTGCCGCGTGATCTAACTGTACGATATAACGGAGGTGCCGGAGTCACACAGACGCTTCTGCGCATGCGCGCACTCTATCTGCCAACATAAGAACCTTTACGGCGCACCCGCGTCATTCAAATTTTGTATATAATGTGTATAATGTAAGTCATGTAAATAGTTGTAGATAACTTAGATTTTCTTGTGCCTTTAGGTGAATTGCTCGCCTGCAGATGTGTCCTTTCGCCTCGCAATTCAGGGGGCAATATAAAGGCACATTTGCATGCCGAGCGTGAGTTTCCTCGGAAACGCGAAATATTAATTAAATAAATAATCAGTGACAAATAAATAAAGCCTATGGCACACAACTGCAGCGCTGTGTCGCTGATAAAACAAAAGCACAATTACGTTACTCTTATGTTTGATTAAGAAATGAGAGAGCTCTGGTAGGAGTGGTGCGAGAAGCACGTATTTTATTCTATTGTCTGGCACACCGCCATATTTCATGTTATAGAAGAATACTGCGAGTTGCAACCAGACTAGGCACTCGATTCTGTTAAGAATTTATATTTATAAAATAGACAATCACCTCTGTACGACGTATTGGCATGGCTGGCAAATTATTGAAATATTGAGATTTAGATTTTGAGTCCGCACCTACCGCAGCAGTCTTTGGAAACGATTTATTTACGAAGTCCGATTATTTCAGTTTTATTTCACGGTCAACTACGAGTAACATTGTCTTTACGAGAAAGCCATTGTCAAGCGTCTGATACCGAATAATTAAACGTCCACGTTCCAGATAAGCAAATATTTATTACAATTACAATCACAACCACCATCATACAGATAGAAAAATTAATATTTAAATAATATTTTTTATTTTATTTATTTTATAGTATGACACCTGACGAACCGACAGACGTCAAATGTGAAGTGATCTTTTACTTCGTGGAATAGATTAGACGCACATCTCTCAGCAAGAAAAGCATCTACCAGTACCCAAGGCCACACAGACACTATACACACACGCACAAAACGTGAGGAATCTAACAGTTTTCCGTCTCTTATTATTTTGAATATTTACTGAGTAGTGAAAACGCCTGGTCATGCCTACTAATGTAATGAATGTTGTGTCTAACCTATCTTAATTTCAGATGACATCACAAAACACATCGACAAAAACCCAGTAAAACCGTAAAAGAGAATGTAAATATCTGCAATTCATGTAATCAAATGTGACATAATCTAATAATTTATAGCTATGTAATGATGATGTAAACATGTTTATGTGTAACTGTATTATGTTTATGTAAAGAAAATATGTTTTTTGAAAAATAATGTATAATGTAACTGTTACTATGTGAAAATTTGAACGATAACGAGTGCCATAATGTGAAAAACTTTTTTTAAAAAAAAAAAACATTGCATAGCGAACCACTGTTCACGGACATTAACGTACATTACTAAGTCTGCAACTATGCAGAAACGTATGTGACAGAAACTGTTAATGATATTCATCATGCATCGTACCTTTGTAAACGCGATAAACAATTTCTTTGATAAGTAACTACAAACATTTAGGTAAGCTATATTTAACAAAAAACTGAAAATGTGAAATGCATAATTGGTGCATCGTCTAGTGACATTACTACAGTATCTAACTTCAAGATGTTTACTGGATCAAATGGTCACAACGTGCCTGTCCAGAAAACAACACAACGAGTGGAAGAATTTTGGTTGGAACTTCAGGGAATGGAATGTTCTCGAAATGTGACGGACACACTTACCTGGACTATCCAAGGATCGACGTCAGTTATGTGCCGTCCGAGGTTCTGCAACCAAGCTTCCACGGAATATCGAAAACGAACTGCATATGGACCAATTACTCGACGGGTCACGTCCGATCTTTAATAAACAATGCTTTTTGTCACAACGAACTGCATCACAACGGCTATAATGGAAATAGGAAATGGGCATTCTTATGTATCAATTACGTTGTTATACAGCGATGTTGCTGCGATCAAAAAACTTTACCACGACGACACTAACCTGTGAAACATTACTGTGCAGCAGATGAATATAAACTGTAATAACGACACGATGTGTATAGGTCAACGCACCTGAAACTAAAAGACATTTTTCTTTGAAGCATTTCAGTGCAGTACTATGTAACTAAGAATATTCAACAATCTAAGGTTGTATTGGTTCAAAATGGTTCAAATGGCTTTGAGCACTATGGGACTCAACTGCTGTGGTCATCAGTCCCCTAGAACTTAGAACTACTTAAACCTAACTAACCTAAGGACATCACACACACCCATGCCCGAGGCAGGATTCGAACCTGCGACCGTAGCAGCAGCGCGGCTCCGGACTGGAGCGCCTAGAACCGCACGGCCACCGCGGCCGGCTAAGGTTGTATTGTATTATAATAAATATCGTAATTTTAAAATTAAGTTACCTCTCATAGAATGTACTCTTCATATGTAATCTTAGTGGAATATTTTCTTTGTGCAACGACTAAGAAAGGCGCGCGCTCACGAACAATATGAACTGTAATACTGTGCCGCGTGATCTAAATTTACGATATAACGGCAGTGCCGGAGTCACATAGACGCTTCTGCGCATGCGCACGCTCTATTTTGCCAACATAAGAACTTTTATGGCGCACGCGCGTCATTCAAATTTTGTTTATAATATACTGTATAATGTATGTGATGTAAATAGTTGTAGATAACTTAGATTTTCTTGTGCCTTTAGGTGAATCGCTCGCCTGCAGGTGTGTCCTTTCGCCTCGCAATATAAAGGCACATTTGCATGCCGTGCGTGAGTTTCCTCGGAAACACGAAATCCTAATTAAATAATTAATCTCTGACAAATAAATAAAGCCTATGGCACAGAACTGCAGCGCTATGCCGCTGATAAAACAAAATACAATTATGACACTCTTATGTTTCATTAAGAAGAAGTAGGTCTGGTAGAATAGCTGGTGCTGCGAAGCACGTATATTTTATTAACTGGCACGCCGCCATATTTGATGTTATATAAGAACACTGCGAGTTGCAATCTCACTAGGCACTCGACTCTGTAAAGATTCTATATTTATGAAAGTAAGTTGAATTATTTAACTGTAGGCTTATTCGTTGAATATATCTGAGTTAACTAACTGTGTAAACTTTTTTATGTTTAGTAGACAGTCACCTCTGTACGACGTATTGACATGGCTGGCAAATTATTCTAATATTGAGATTTTGAGTCCGCATCTACCGCAGCAGTCTTTGGAAACGATTTAAATACGAAGTCCGATTATTTGAGTCTTATTTCACGGTCAACTACGAATAACATTGCATTTACGAAAAAGCCATTGTCAAGCGTCTGATACCAGATAATTATACGTCCACGTTCCAGATAAGCAAATATTAATTGCAACCAATCCCTATCATACATATACAATAATTAATATTTTATTTTATTTTTTATTTATTTATTTTATAACCGGATGATCAACCATCCAAGTATCAGCCCAGCTCGACAGCGCTTAACTTCGGTAATCTGATGGGAACCGGTGTTACCACTGCGGCAAGACCATTGGCACTATCACTACGAGTCAGTTAAATTTCTTTCCTATGCATACACCAGCCATGTACGTCTCATCTGAGTTTCACATCATGTACTGGGACTCACCACTCCAAAATACTTTACACTGCTCCGCAGATAAACGATGGCTTAGTTTTCAGTAATTAATTTACATTGTCCAATCGACCTTGTGATCAATATCTGGCCAGTGTTACGCCCATAGAAACTGAGTTCTACTGCCTCTTGACAAATTGTATCCAGTACGTTGTTCTCGACGACTTGTGTGCATCAGAGGCGAGGCTAACGTCTGGTGTACCTCAGGGAAGTGTAATAGGGCCGCTCATATTTTCTGTATACATAAATGACTTGGTGAACAGGATGAACAGCAATCTACGGATGTTTGCTGATGATGCTGTGGTGTATGGGAAGGTGTCGTCGTTGACTGACTGTAGGAAGATACAAGATGACTGAGACACAATTTCTAAATGTAGAAAAATGTAAATTAATGCAGATGGGTAGGAAATACGGCATTAGCAGAGTGCTGCTTGAGTGGGCCACATCGATTAAATATCTGGGCGTAACACTGTAAAGCGGTATGAAGTGGAACGTGCATGTAAGGATTGTAGTAGGGAAGGCAAATGGTCGACTTCGGTTTATTGGGGCACCTGCAGGAAAGCGTGGTACATCTGTAAAGGAGACCGGATGTAGGGCACTAGTATGAACCATTCTTGAGTACCGCTCGAGTATTTGGGATCCATAGCAAGTCGGATTAAATAAAGACATCGAAGCAATTCAGAGACAGGCTGCTAGATTTGTTACAGACAGGTTCGAACAACACGTAAGTATTATGGAGATGCTTCGGGAACTCAAATGGGAATACTTGAATGGGAAGGCGACGTTCTTTTCGAGGAACACTGCCGAGGAAATTTAGAGAACCGGCGTTTCAATTGACTGCTAGACGATTCTATTGGTGCCAACGTACGTTTCACGTGATGACCATGGAGATAAGAGAAATTAGGTCTCATGTGGAGGCATATAGACAGTCGCTTTTCCTTCGCTCTATTTGCGAGTGGAACAGGAAAGGAAATGACTATCAGTGGTAGAAGGTACCCTGCCCGCATCTCGTGGTCGTGCGGTAGCGTTGTCGCTTCCCACGCCCGGGTTCCCGGGTTCGATTCCCGGCGGGGTTAGGGATTTTCCCTGCCTCGTGATGGCTGGGTGTTGTGTGGTGTCCTTAGGTTAGTTAGGTTTAAGTAGTTCTAAGTTCTAGGGGACTGATGACCTAAGATGTTAAGTCCCATAGTGCTCAGAGCCATTTTTTGTATAAGGTACCCTTTCGCCACACATCGTAGGGTAGATGTAGACTTAGACTGTATTGTTAGTAGGCTCTGTAATTGAGCTGTAACGGATGTCCTCTGTAATAGGTGACAGGAACATCTCATGACTATTTCTTACAGTGAGTTTAAGATTTTGTGGTCTAGTTTCATGATTGCGTTTAGTGCTTCCCAAACGTTTCCACGTCACTATTCGTAGCTCATGTGAAACGTCTGTGAAGCAGTGCCAGAAATCGAGATCCCTGCAATGACATTCAGTGTTACGCTTCGTTAGAATATTTTTACAGAGGGCTCGTTAATTATGCTGCTGCACAGTGTTCATATTTACTCGTATGTATCTTTGATACCTGACGTCAGTGTCATAAACAGAGACTTGTGAGAGATGTATTTAACTTTACGAATTGCACGATAAAATTTGTAAAGAAGTGTGCCGCGTGCATTCTTCCTTTACGTGAATATACGTCTCTGCGGAAAACATCGGCAGTCCGTTGACGGAGTTACAACAGTATTTGATGATACCAGCTTTTTCCACAGTGAAGCGATGTGCTCTCCAAAAACATTCTTGGTGACACACTAGGTAATTAACATTTTCTCACACTGGATTTGGCTTCTTTCAATAACATCGACCACTTTTCAGTTAATCAGAAGCGGCAGTTTCTTTCGATCACCTCTCAATTAATTAGAAATGATCTCAGATCTTATTTAATTCCGCATAATGTGCTTCCTATCAAGAAGTAAGACAGCTGTTCTAAAGTTGCTGTAGGAAAAAATTTACCGATGAAAAGAGGCTTTGAGCTCGTTATGCTGTATAAAGCGGTTGTTCATCGTTACAGAAGACAGAGAGAAAATGATAAAAATTTTAAACTTTGAAACGAAACAGCTGTTCTTCGAGTTAATCTGCCGCTTCTGTAACACGTTAAGTGTCCCACTTTTGACCCATTTCTGGCGTATTTAATAGTCGCCTGTGCCACAGTCCATCGGAAGAAGACGTGCGCGGGGTGTTTGCGTGCCGGCGGTGACATAGTGTCCCGTAATCAGCGGCACAGCGGCACAAAGCTAATTTTTAATTCAGGACAACTTGTTCGTGCGGCGCACGCTTCCGTGACCAGTGGGAGAAACGGCCGTCGCGTGACTAGTGCACTACGGCCGACTAGAGCTACGTATCGGTCGGTAGGCGGCCGTCACTGAAACTGCGACCACAATGTAAGCAGCCGTAGTATGCCTATAGTGTCGTGTTGGCAACGGCTGACTACTCCGCATTTGAGGCACACAAGCATGCTCGTGAAAAAAGTGGAGCTGAGAGAAGTCTTTAATTCACTACTCCGAGGCATATTTCAGAAACTGGCGTGAACATGACGCTAAGATTTCCATGCACGTGTATAATACATATGTGATGAAGTCATCAAAGTAAAGGAGCTTGTAAAGATAGTGCTAGAGATATAGTGGTACTGAAACACATCTGTAGCGACAGTGGATTTAATGAGTCGAGCCGGCCGGTGTGGCCGAGCGGTTCTAGGCGCTACAGTCTGGAACCGCGCGACCGCTACGGTCGCAGGTTCGAATCCTGTCTCGGGCATGGATGTGTGTGATGTCCTTAGGTTCGTTAGGTTTATGTAGTTCTAAGTTCTAGGGGACTGATGACCTCAGATGTTAAGTCCCATAGTGCTCAGGGCCATTTTGAACCATTTTTTTAATGAGTCGAACTGTCGTTGGAATATGATTCTTTCATGAAAGTGTTATGTTTGCTGAGACTCAATATGTCACCGAGAGTGAAGATCAAAAGATAAGAACTGTCCGTTATATATCAAGGATTAGAAAGAGCAGATATCCACGTATTCATATGAAACGATTCACGAAAACGTGGATACAACTAAACCAGTGAGGCTTAATATTATATTCAAGCGATGATTCTATTAGTGTCATGAGTTTCTTTTCCAGTGAACCGAATGTGGACGTGTACACATTAATTATCCTGTCGTATAACGCGTGGGTGTAGTTTCTAGAGGATGTATCAGATGTATTCGAAGTTTTTCTCGACGTGAAGTCATTCATTACCGACGTGTTTATCGCTGTTATACACACAGGTTTTTTATGTTGAAACTAAAGTACCCGTCTTTATTAATAGAATTATAATTCTATGCAACAGACTATGTCCAGAAAAATATTTATTTATCAGTTAATTCAGTAATTACTACGGAAATATCGTCAGCATACCCTCCCATCAGCGTTACTGTTAATTGGCCTGATCGTGACGGCAACGTACACTGGTGTAATTGTTGTGGGTTGGCAGGAGAGCCAACACCGTGTTACTAGAGGAAGCCGAAAGGTACGCGTTTTAGCTCACGCAGGCTGGCGTGAGGCGTGGAACAGGTCAAGGAAATTAGAATTTAGAAAAACGGACGTAGCTGGTGGAATACTTAACTTTAAACCATTAATGATGAGCGTCGCTCTTGACTGTACATGATTCAGTATCAATAGTAACTGGTAATGGCGCCTTGCTAGGTCGTAGCAAATGACGTAGCTGAAGGCTATGCTAACTATCGTCTCGGCAAATGAGAGCGTATTTAGTCAGTGAACCATCGCTAGCAAAGTCGGTTGTACAGCTGGGGCGAGTGCTAGGAAGTCTCTCTAGACCTGCCGTGTGGCGGCGCTCGGTCTGCAATCACTGATAGTGGCGACACGCGGGTCCGACGTATACTAACGGACCGCGGCCGATTTAAAGGCTACCACCTAGCAAGTGTGGTGTCTGGCGGTGACACCACAGTAATATCTTGTGATCCCTGTGACTATAGCTCAAAGAACATCTCAAAAGCACCCAGGTATCTGGATCTTTGTGATACTTCGTAAACTGTACACTGCATTTTAAATGAAGATTCACATTAATATCCTCTAGCACTTCGTAATAAATACTGTTTGTTATGAATAAGTTACTTTCCAATTCCGTATGTAAATGCTTTAGTTACTCAGAGGTCGGAGACAAAGAGAAATATTCAATTTCGGAAATTTTCTGTATTTGATCTGTAACTACAAGTATCTGCAGAACAAAAATGAATACCTTTATAACTGGAACAGAGAAACCTAGTGTGGTGGCAAAGACTAAACAGAACCGAAAGTAGCTTGAGGTTAGCTCCAAAAAGGTATAACAACACAGATAATGTTCATAATGTACTTGTGTCGTGCATGTGCGACTTCCTTCGCGGCCTACTATCGACTGCATCTTCCCAGTGTGTCTCTGGACCGTTGCTGGGAGACGACTGGATGTCTGGTCGCTAGAGGATGTAAGCAGCGGCGGTCGCGGATGTGGATGCGTGTTCGGCTAGCTACATTGATGTGACTTGCTGCAGTAATGGGTTAGACATGTGGGCGCTCTGTTGGGCCAAACATAGATGGAAACTGGTGGCCTGGCCTGTGGAACGTTATTGGCGCCATCACGCCGGTCGTTAACTGCTGGATCCTTCAAGGAAGCAAACATGCTCGAGGAACTGTTGCGCGCCCATATTGTGGAATATAGGGCGTGGCCTTTAAGGGCAGGCAGTAACTTTGTTCCCAACCTATATGTGACCCAGACAATCCTGGTTCCTTTCGGACATACTTGGTATTCGTGTCGTTACTCTAGTCATCTCTTGTGAGACAAAGATGGTCGTTTGTGTTTTGTTACAAGGCTGTGTTCGGCCAGTTTTGTTGACACATATTCACGATTTGTGGTGCACATGTATTAGATTTTGATTTTATAATCTACTCACTTTTAGACTTAAGTGTCAGGAAGTCATTTCTGAAAGTATTTGTATGGAGTGTAGCCATGTATGGAAGTGAAACATGGACGGTAAATAGTTTGGACAAGAAGAGAATAGAAGCTTTTAAAATGTGGTGCTACAGAAGAATGCTGAAGATTAGATGGGTAGATCACGTAACTAATGAGGAGGTATTGAATAGGATTGGGGAGAAGAGAAGTTTGTGGCACAACTTGACCAGAAGAAGGGATCGGTTGGTAGGACATGTTCTGAGGCATCAAGGGATCACCAATTTAGTATTGGAGGGCAGCGTGGAGGGTAAAAATCGTAGGGGGAGACCAAGAGATGAATACACTAAGCAGATTCAGAAGGATGTAGGTTGCAGTAGGTACTGGGAGATGAAGAAGCTTGCACAGGATAGAGTAGCATGGAGAGCTGCGTCAAACCAGTCTCTGGACTGAAGACCACAACACTAACAACAACAATCTACTCACCACATTACCGAGCAGTGTGGCTGTTTTGTTTGTGAGCGCAGGACGCACTTCCTATCAAGTCATTCTGTAGGTCATCCGCCTGGCTTGTTGCTTACGCCATGCTTGACAGCATTCTTTAAAGTGTCTTGTATTCTATTAAATTAGTGTTTAAGGTACTTACTATTAAGGTAACTGTAAACTAACTCCATGAAATATTATCTAATGTCTTGTATTATGTGAAAATAATTTGTATTTAATGCTCACCAGCCGTTTAATTCATTGGCGGTTTTTGCATGTTATTAGAATGGTGTTTAACTTTTAGTGCTGCCCGACTGGCTTAATTCATTGGCGTTCTGTATTTTATTAGAACAGTGTTTAACGCTTTCATTGCTTGTCAAATTTGTTTTATGAGTTGAATTTATAATTAATTATAATAGTGTTTAAATCTGCCTACATACATTTCTCAAATGACAGAGTAGCCATTATTTAATGCCTTATTCATCAGCGTCAAACTGAAATTATTTGGGGCGAGGTTTTTGTTTTTAATAATCATCTTACTCCCACGCATTTAGAGGACTGTATTTAATTGTGAATTTTCTCATTCTAATAGTTTTAATTTCTTGTTAATAAACTGATATTCTAGTATACTTTATTTTGTGGTCTCAGTACTTTTTCCACTCCCCAACCAACACCCTACTGCTTCAATACTGTACGCAACCATTTATCGAATAGTGTGAAGAGCCCTCTCTGATGTTTCGATGACGATGGTGTTGTGTATAGGAAGATATAGTTATCGGTAGATAAGTAAATTCAAAACAGCGAAAATATTTGCACTTAGTGAAATGCGTGACAGCTGTCTTTAAACACAAAGAGAATGCAGCCGATTACGACATTAGTGATAGACTTCTGAAGCCGGCCACTTCGTCTAAATACTTAGGTATAATACTGCGATGCTATATGAAATGGAACGCCGCGTGAAGTTAGCAGATTAGTAAAGTAGGCAGTTCAAGATTTAGATGTGGTGAAAGGATCGTGGATAAGCGTGGTGTATCTGTCAAGAAAACTGTATCTGTACTTCGCAAGCGATTCTCTGTGCATGACGAAAGATTATCTCGTTACTATTGTGATTAATCCCCTTCCTGTTCCAGTCTCGCTTGTAGCACTGGAAGAAGCCTCTGTACGCAAGTACGCTCTCTAAATATTGATCCTACAGCTCTCCTTAACGCACATCATCTCCGTTTTAACGACTACCTCTGTGGTTTGATGAACGTTTCAGACTTATTAAAAGAACGCGCCATTCGAAGTAGACCATCCATCACTAGAAAATATTTTGGCAATCGCGCACTCTTTCGAAATAGCCCAGGCAACAAATAAGCGCCTCGTGGCTGACCGCAAGTAGCAGTGGTCGAGACACAACATCTCGCCCCAGGAACGAGAAGTAGCCATAAACCACTTCGAAGATGGCGTTATCGTGGTTCATCAGTATCAGGGGTACATATGGCTTCTGAGCAACCAGTTGTATTCCGTCGGCATGTACAGCGGTAACTTCCCTCGTGCTCAGACTGCTTCATGGCACACGCGCGTGCAGAGTGCCTGGATAGCTGCACGCACTGCATCCATTATGGAAAAGATGGCCATCTCCGAACAGCCTGCCGTGAACTGTGAGGACGGTTAGATCCAGTTCTCTGCAGACGTCGATGGACGCTGCATCTACTTCAGTCAATAGTTCCCCCAGGCGATACTTTCGCTAGTAAGATATTCGCAATTACTACCAAAGATGTCCGTTTACCGGTGAACACTGGACTACAGTTTCTGCAGGATACCTCCAAGATTATGCTCATCCAGTTTCCTCCAAAGTGATTCCATTCTCTCGTATGTTGCTCACTGTGAGAACGATGCCTCCCTAGTCCAAAATCTTCTTGTTTCAAACAAGAGTGATTTAGAGTCGCTGATGCAAAGTAGACGCTTGCTCCCACAGCGTGGGAATTTGTTACTAGGGAAACAGAACAGTCAAGAGGGGAAATTCAACGAGTAGAGGATAGTTCGATTGGTTTGTGCAATGTAGGGCAGTTTCTCTTTGCTAATTCGGTTTCTGTGACAAGGCTTGATGGAGGGTGGTTGTGATTCTTCAGGGGACTTCATCTTCTGCTCCTCCCCTGGTGGAGAACTTTAGGTCTTTCCAAACTGAGTAAGATTTGTGGTCTGTATCTTCTGACGGACTATGACCCTGTGGTAGTTTCCAACTATACCGACAGTGGAACTGCATATCATCTCGGGCATATCGTGTTTCATGAGGATGAACTTACTCGTCCTGAGATGGCTGTCTGTTGTTGTTGTTGTGGTCTTCAGTCCTGAGACTGGTTTGATGCAGCTCTCCATGCTACTCTATCCTGTGCAAGCCTCTTCATCTCCCAGAACCTACTGCAATCTACATCCTTCTGAATCTGCTTAGTGTATTCATCTCTTGGTCTCCCCCTACGATTTTTACCCTCCACGCTGCCCTCCAATACTAAATTGGTGATCCCTTGATGCCTCAGAACATGTCCTACCAACCGATCTCTTCTTCTGGTCAAGTTGTGCCACAAACTTCTCTTCTCCCCAATCCTATTCAATACTTCCTCATTAGTTATGTGGTCGACCCATCTAATCTTCAGCATTCTTCTGTAGCACCACATTTCGAAAGCTTCTATTCTCTTCTTGTCCAAACTATTTACCGTCCATGTTTCACTTCCATACATGGCTACACTCCATACAAATACTTTCAGAAATGACTTCCTGACACTTAAATCTATACTCGATGTTAACAAATTTCTCGTCTTCAGAAACGCTTTCCTTGCCATTGCCAGTCTACATTTTATATCCTCTCTACTTCGACCATCATCAGTTACTTTGCTCCCCAAATAGCAAAACTCCTTTACTACTTTAAGTGTCTCATTTCCTAATCTAATACCCTCAACATCACCCGACTTAATTCGACTACATTCCATTATCCTCGTTTTCCTTTTGTTGATGTTCATCTTATATCCTCCCTTCAAGACACCATCCATTCCGTTCAACTGCTCTTCCAAGTCCTTTGCTGTCTCTGACAGAATTACAATGTCATCGGCGAACCTCAAAGTTTTTATTTCTTCTCCATGGATTTTAATACCTACTCCGAATTTTTCTTTTGTTTCCTTTACTGCTTGCTCAATATACAGATTGAATAACATCGGGGACAGGCTACAACCCTGTCTCACTCCCTTCCCAACCACTGCTTCCCTTTCACGTCCCTCGACTCTTATAACTGCCATCTGGTTACTGTACAAATTGTAAATAGCCTTTCGCTCCCTGTATTTTACCCCTGCCACCTTTAGAATTTGAAAGAGAGTATTCCAGTCAACATTGTCAAAAGCTTTCTCTAAGTCTACAAAAGCTAGAAACGTAGCTTTGCCTTTCCTTAATCTTTCTTCTAAGATAAGTCGTAAGGTCAGTATTGCCTCACGTGTTCCAGTATTTCTACGGAATCCAAACTGATCTTCCCCGAGGTCGGCTTCTACTAGTTTTTCCATTCGTCTGTAAAGAATTCGTGTTAGTATTTTGCAACTGTGGCTTATTAAACTGATTGTTCGGTAATTTTCACATCTGTCGACACCTGCTTTCTTTGGGATTGGAATTATTATATTCTTGTGTCTGTTATTATATTCTTCTTTGTCTGAGGATATTTCGCCTGTTTCATACATCTTGCTCACCAGATGGTAGAGTTTTGTCAGGACTGGCTCTCCCAAGGCCGTCAGTAGTTCCAATGGAATGTTGTCTACTCCGGGGGCCTTGTTTCGACTCAGGTCTTTCAGTGCTCTGTCAAACCCTTCACGCAGTATCGTATCTCCCATTTCATCTTCATCTGCATCCTCTTCCATTTCCATAATATTGTCCTCAAGTACATCGCCCTTGTATAGACCCTCTATATACTCCTTCCACCTTTGGCTGTCTGATGTTTAACAATTCCGGACCACACTTTCGTGCCTATGAATGAAATTGATTTTCTCAGACCAGTGAACGGGTGCACCTCACACTGAAATCTGCCGGGATTTCAGGGTTATGACAGAAAAGTTCCCTTATCAGAACGCCGACGACGTAGTTTGCAAGTTTTCGAAGATGCGTCAGAACAGTACAGTTGCTGCAGCGACCGCTCCTCGCCAACAGCGCGCCTTTTCCAGCTGCCGCCTGAATCAGCACCGGCGTTAAATGATGTTCTCAAGTGAACCATAATTGTAATGTAGCTGATCGTAGCTGATTCCATTTGCATACAGTTGGGCCTCACAGTGGATTCGTGTAAATTAAGTCAGACTGCCTTGTAAAAAGGGGTTAATTCAGGAGAGAATTTGTATAGCTTCCTTGACACCGTATGCACCGAGCGAGGTGGCGCAGTGGTTAGCACACTGGACTCGCAATCGGGAGGACGACGGTTCAATCCCGCGTCCGGCCATCCTGATTTAGGTTTTCCGTGATTTCCCTGAATCGCTCCAGGCAAATGCCGGGATGGTTCCTTTGAAAAGGCACGGCCGACTTCGCACCCCGTCCTTCCCTAATCCAGTGAGACCGATGACCTCGCAATTTGGTGTCTTCCCCAAAACAACCCAACACCGTATGCTTTGCCTATCAACCACCATTCCTTAACTTGTTTGTGTATGTCATTTTTTTATAATATTTCTCTAGAAAGTTGTAGTTTCTAGAGGTTTAATAAAATTTGTCGTTATTTTGTAAAGTTAAATACGCCACTGTTCTCATCCATATTCCCTCTACTAAACACTGTTTTCATTTTATTATGGTGGTACATAAGTAGACCAGCAATTTAAAATTCGATATTATTAATCTGATACCTGAAAGAAATTACATCGCATAAGGCAACCAAAGTGCCATGAGTACGGGGTGGCCATGCGGTTCTAGGCGCTTCAGTCTGGAACCGCGCGACTGCTACGGTCCCAGGTTCAAATCCTGCCTTGGGCATGGATGTGTGTGATGTACTTAGTTTAGTTAGGTTTAAGTAGTTCTAAGTTCTATGGGACTGATGTCCTCAGATGTTAAGTCCCATAGTGCTCAGAGCCATTTGAACCATTTGCCATGAGTAATTCATACAGAAACTCATGTGAGTAGCACGTGATTTGAAGACTATTGAGAAGATAATACTTTTCTTTATGTAAAGATACTAACATTTAGCTTCACTCAGACATATATTTATGATTAAAGCAAGCGACAGCTTGCAAGGTATTCATCACTATAGCAACCCTGACCCTGGTTCTGAGCAGGTACAGGACCACTCCCATCCAGGAGCTCCTCCACGAGAGACAACCGTGAACACTGCTCCATCTCCAGGTCCGACAGCCCCAGGAACGCAAGACCCAGCAATCAGGGCGATACTCACTGGGAACAGCGATGTGGACATGCTCGTACAGAGCAAAAGGCGTGTGGGCACCAGTATCAGTGGTTCACACCCAGGATCGATCTGTTACATCAGTTGACACACCGAAGGGTTCGGAGGGCCGTCATACAAAACCAACGGTGCCCACACCTGCCAACTGCACCACCACGAGTGGCACAGTCTGAATTACAAAGCCCAATACTGCCCGTCCCACGCTCTTACAGATAGAGGTAGGGGCGTAAATGTGGAAGCACGTGGGTAATGTGGAAACGTCTAGTATCTGGCCTGCAGAGTGCTGCGCTCTAGTGGGACAGCCAAAAATTGTTGCAATAGTTCCTATTTGTCACGGTAGAGGGTTGGCAGTTAGTCGAGCAACAGACGCGGGACAGTGATGTAATTTACGTTCGCGCATTTTCTAAACGTTTTTCGAGGTAAGTTGTGGTACTATATTTATGTACATACTTTGTAGTTATCTTTCTTTACATCTGATAGCTTATAAATGGAGGTGCATAGATGGTTTTAGCAGTCCTTTGTCAACCTTAAATGGATAGTTGCTTAATGTAATCTACCGAAATTTAAAATGGCCATTGTGTAGGTAATGTGGAAGCATACATACGATGGCATTGTGGGAACGTTTCCACAATACCAACGTCAAATCCACTACTTCTAATACGTTTTGCGTCTGTTTCTAGATGCCACAACAGCTAACTGATCGGAAACCAAGAGCTATAGTGAAGAAGTGGGATGATGAAAACATGATTAAGGCTGTAATAGCCTTAAGGGAAAAGCAGATGGGGTTAAGAAGAGCAGTAAAAGCTTTCAGTGTACCTCAGACGACACTTCAAAGGTTTGTGCATAATCATATGTCGCCTGAAGAATGAGTTTCTTTGAGACTTGGTCGTAAGCCTGTAATACCTGATGCTATTGAGAAACAGTAAGTACAGTACCTCATTGAAATGGATAATCGCTACTATGGCCTTACCAGATTAGATGTCAAGAGAATGGCATATCAGCTAGTGGTTCAAATGGCTCTGAGCACTATGGGACTTAACATCTTAGGTCATCAGTCCCCTAGAACTTGGAACTACTTAAACCTAACTAACCTAAGGACATCACACACATCCATGCCCGAAGCAGGATTCGAACCTGCGACCGTAGCGGTCGCGCGGTTCCAGACTGAAGCGCCTAGAACCGCTCGGCCACTTCGGCCGGCATCAGCTAGTGCAAAGAAATAATATTAATCATCCTTTTACTTCAAGTGCTGCAGGTAAAGCTTGGTTTGACCTTTTTCTTAGACGACACAGAAATAAACCCACAATCTACAAACCTATGGGGGCCTCATTCTCGAGAGCAAACGGGTTTAACAAAGAAGCTGTAGATAAGTTTTTTGACATTTTGGAAGCTGAGTACAGTAAACACTCCTGTAGTGCTGATCGTGTGTACAATGTCGTCCAGAGCAGTATACCACATGAAATTGGACTGAAAGGTAAACGTCAAGTAGGTGCCCTCACATCAGCGAAGTGAGGATCCCTGGTGACTGTCATACGCTGTATGAGTGCTGGCGGTACTTTCATATCATCAATGATGATCTTACCCAGGAAGAACTGGACTGATGCTCTACTGAAAGGAGCGCCACCTAGAACAATTGGTAAATGCCATCCTTCAGGCTTGATTCAAACTGAGCTCTTCTCCGAGTGGTTTGACCACTTTATTTCTAAGGTACATCCGTCAAAAGAATTTCCTGTGTGGTTAATTCTTGATGGGCATGACAGTCATGCCAGAAACCTTCAAGTTATAGAACATGCAAGGAAGAACCATGTTACAATCGTGAGCATCCCGCCTCACACCTCTCATCAAACTCAGTCACTTGATAAGACCATATTAAATTAAAAATATTTTTGTGTAATTTAAATTTAATATAAAATAAAACACTTTCTAACATTTTCAGTAGTTTTCGTTTGAAGTAGTCAGTTTCCCACAATTTTAAGGCGTTTCCACATTACCTGCGCTTCTTGAAAAATTAATGTGTTGTTGTGCAAGCAGAAAATCTTTTTTAATTTTTAACATATTTAGTTTTTGTGTTTCATAATATTACATTTATTGCTAAATCATTACGAATTAGCTTTGGCTAATTGTTGAAACTGAAAGAGAAGTAAACATTTCTTTTATACAGCAAAAACAAACTGGGTTTCCACATTTACACCCCTACCTCTACAACTGGCGCCCATGAAAACCAGTCTCAGTTTCAATGGACACATACATGAGGCTGGTGATCTCCAGGCAACCGTCACAACCACTCTACAACATATCACCACTTCCCAACTTAATGACGGACATGCCCAGTTCCTCATAACAGTTAGTGCGCTTAAGTGATAGGATACCAACTGTACCACCGGGTGTTGTGTGATGACCTTAGGTTGGTTAGGTTTAAGTAGTTCTAAGTTCTAGGAGACTGATGACCATAGCTGTTAAGTCCCATAGTGCTCAGAGCCATTTGAACCATTTTTTTTGTACCACCGGTTCACCTTCCAAAACATCGTGCAGGGCGCTTCTGGCCTTAAGCCCCGATTTCAGAGGAAAGAATGTAGTATCCCGTCCTGGCGACTTCGAAAGCCCGCAGGAGAACTTGGAATCGAGTCTCGGTCGCTTTATGGGCCTGTTGAGCCACGAGCGTTAGCATCAGCTTCCCACCCCGCCACACGCCATCCAGCCGGCCGTTTGGAGCTTGCACTTGCAGCGACATGGGATTTGATGTCGTCTCATTGTCATAAGGCACCGTTGGTTCTCGGTCTCCAATTCGCAACGTCTCAGATCTTCTCTTTCCGGATTACTCGTTGGACTTTCTTAATCTGTAGCGCAGTCTCCACTTAACTGTTTCCTCATTGTCTGTCTTTCAATTTTCTCTCGGTGATCGGTTGATGACGGTTCAGTTCAGTTTGTCCAGCCACATCGGATTCCCTACATTAATCGAATCTCAATTACAGTAGTAACAATGCGAAACATAGACGTCTGATACAAGTAACGGTCAATACAATGAAATAGTGAGGTGCGTGCATGGTCCTCTAAACTGTCCGTCGAAAGTTTAGAAATGTTTTGAATCCTGCTTAGCATTGCGAGGAAAGTGAAAAACGCTCAACAGTGCCATAAAGTAATAGATGTTTTTCGGTAGTACTACGCCCCCAAGAAAGTTTTGCTACAACCAAGAATAGCCGACGTCTTGCGTTCAACATACGTTACACGAAATTACACTCTTGAACAGTTGTCTGCACCCATCGGTTCGAAAGCGGCGATGGAGCTATTTGTTTTTATTAAATAGCTTTTTTTTTATACGGATTAACCTGTATTTTCACCCAGACACGGAGTCTGTTTCCGACAAAGTACGGCGGTGTGCAGAAAATAATTGCCTCCGAATTTTTTCATGTAAAAATTCTTAAGGCGTTTGGAATGAAACAAACATTATTAATATTCCACAGCTTTAGTATTAATTCTCATATTTATTTCTCACCCTGTCGACGATCACATTTTTGCCAGCTAGAGGCCAGTCTGTCTATACCGTCGCTGTAGAGCTGTTTTCTTTGTTGGCCGGGCGCAGTGGCCGAGCGGTTCTAGGCGCTACAGTCTGGAGCCGCGCGACCGCTACGGTCGCAGGTTCGAATCCTGCCTCAGGCATGGGTGTGTGTGATGTCCTCATGTTAGTTAGGTTTAAGTAGTTCTAAGTTCTAGGGGACTGATGACCTTAGAAGTTAAGCCACATTGTGCTCAGAGCCATTTTTTCTTTGTTGACAGAGCAATAATCTCGCCCCTGGTTGCACCGCTTCATCACTATCAAAGTGAAGTCCTCGAAAGTGTTCTTTAAGTTTTGGAAATAGATGAAGATATGTTAGGGCCAAGTCGGGACTGTATGGAGGATGGTCCCCGACAGTAAACCCAAGGCGTCGGATTGTTGCAGATGTCGCAGCAGACCTGTGTGATCTGGCATTATCCTGCAGAAGGAGAAGGTGCTCCATGTGTGGACGAACCGCTTCTCACGCACCGATTCAGTTACGTTTCACACCGACATGTTACAATTCGAAGCGGTCTTGCGGCAGACAATTGCAACTTGTGTCACAAAACAGGAAAGTCGGCCGAGCAATATGCATGACTGACCTCAACCTATATTGAGAACATAGTAAAAACTTCGGGTGCCCTTGTAACATTCAGAAACTCGCATGTTATTGATATTTACTGCATCTTGGGCACTTTCGGAACTTAGCAAAGCCTTTTCCCGACAGGGTCACCTTCTTGGTGTTATGCTCAGCAATGGCTAAGCCCTATAGGTCACGCGTTAGAACGAGATGAAAGAGTCTTTGTTCGGCTTTCGAACGGAACGGTCGCGTCTAGTTGAGTCTCACCAAAATTATTTGGATGGTTTGCTGATCGATGAAATATACGTTTGGAAGACTTCCGTCGAAACGGTAGGGCAACCGTGGATAATTATTCTATTTATTCACGGAAGCTGCCAGTAACTACATGCGAAATCAGAGAAGAAAGCAGTGCCGTCATTGTTAATCAGTAGCATCCATTGGCGGAACTTATTATTATTTGAACACTTATAGAGTATATCGTGGGCCGGCCGCGGTGGCCGTGCGGTTCTGGCGCTGCAATCCGGAACCGCGGGACTGCTACGGTCGCAGGTTCGAATCCTGCCTCGGGCATGGGTGTGTGTGCTGTCCTTAGGTTAGTTAGGTTTAAGTAGTTCTAAGTTCTAGGGGACTTATGACCTAAGATGTTGAGTCCCATAGTGCTCAGAGCCATTTGTACCATTTGAGCCATTTAGTATATCGTGGACAAATTGATAGATTAATGTGGGTAAGCAATAAAACAGTGGAAATAAAATTTACGTTTAATACGAGTATGGCTGAGTCTACGCAATGCTGGGAAATGTAAAATGAACTTGAATAAAACAGCAAACAACTGTTAAGTGACGAATCACGAAAGGTTTCGCTGTGTTAAAGCAGCACCTTCAGATGGTAAGTAGGATCACATAGGTTTGCACGCGGAGATGCCCCCTATATTCATAAAAAAAATCCTAAATTTGTGGTAAGTTCCATGGGACCAAACTGCTGAGGTCATCAGTCCCTAGGTTTACACACTACTTAATCTAACTTAAACTAACTTACACTTAGGACAAAACACACACCCATGCCCAAGGGAGGAGTCGAACCTTCGACGGGGGGAGCCGCGCGAACCGTGGCAAGGGGCCTTAAACCGCATAGCTACCCCGCGCGGCCTACATTCATTCTCACAGATACCAACGTCATGAAGAGGGGAAGTTGTCAACAAATAATAACCGGTAGAGCATTGGGGGGAACTTACCCTCTTCATGGGATTGGATTCTGTGACTACGAACATTCGGGGAGTCTCTGTGTGCTCATCTATATCACACTACTAACAACCTGAAGATGGTGCTTTAACGCAGCGAAACCGATTGTGATTAAATCATCACTCAACAGCGGTTTCATTCAAGTTCGATTTACCATAAATTTCGGCGGATGTGACCGCCCGCATTATAAAATTGTACGTTTGGAGATGTGCTTCCTACGAAGTAAAATGGTATATACTGTTATCGTTAAAAAAAAAAAAACAACGCTTAAATTTGAGGAACTTTAATATTCGTAAAGAAAAGAGATCCTTTTTCATTTTGTGCGACACAGTCAGATTTAACAGTGAAGTGTGTTGTTTGTCTTAACCATTTACCCATCTCCGAAAGCCGCAAACTGCGTTGTTGAAAATATAGAAGGAGGGAGGGTACAGACTACACCTGAGAAGACATATGCGCCTGGATCTTCTCCCCACCTGGGAGCACTGCAGGCCCTGGGGTGTATAGAGTTACGAAAGAGACGCCGTATGCTGTGAGATCCTCTGGACAGTTCCACGCGGAAGGAAATGGTGGAGGTAAGCCGTGCAGGCAGGTGCTATATCATACCGCCGACTTCTGCCCACTTTTCAGATTGCCAGTGTACCGCGCACGTGAGGTGAAAGCCAACCAATCTGTTCCCTGTTGGTAGGTAGGAAAGCTACTGTATGTCACCTGAAATACGACAGCGCCATCCCAGGCAGAAGTTTGCGTCTACCGTTCTCTGCCAGACATGTTTCTCTGATCAGTCCGCCGATGTCCCATTCATGAGACGTATTTCCCTGGTCCGTCGGACTCTGTGCGAGGGATTTCAGCAATCTGGGTTACTAATTAATACGAGTGCCTAGAATACTATTCAACTATTATGTTTTTAAAAAACATACTGCTCAGCATTAAAAGACATGTTTATCAGCGAACTTAACAGCACGGGAAACTCGAATAGCCGGCCGGAGTAGCCGAGCGGTTCTAGGCGCTACAGTCTGGAACCGCGCGACCTACGGTCGCAGGTTCGAATCCTGTCTCGGGCATGGATGTGTGTGATGTCCTCAGGTTAGTTAGGTTTAAGTAGTTCTAAGTTCTAGGGGACTGATGACCACAGCAGTTAAGTCCTGTAGTGCTCAGAGCCATTTCTTTCTTTCTTTTTTTTTTTTTTTTTTTTTTTGAAACTCGAATAAACTTCATATTGTAAACTAAAGGTAATATGTTGAATTTCAGGAATGGGAAGTAAAATATTTCCTGCGTAATATCAACCACACTGACTCAAAACGGTATTCGGGACTAGAAAGATAGGCGCACGCAGCTACACGATCGCAGATCTACATCGTGTAAAGTGGTGTGTAGGAGTTACGTGTCTGTGGGAATAAAGAGCCCTGCTTTGTTGCGGACAATCTGGTAGAATTATTCGGTAGCCTGAATGTTTAATCGGACTTCATCAGTAGTAGTAGCACCTATTATGATTACTGCTAAAGTACGCAACCAGCACGAATACTTTTAGAAAGCTTTGTTTTGATGTCATTACCGGGCTATCAAGTTCATCTGCAGCATGTCGTCCGCTGCCATAAATTGTTCTAGCGGACTGCCTTCCTCTTGTTTTGGTTCTTACGCCTTTTCAGAACAATGCACGATGAAAACGCATAAGGACCAAAAGAGGACCAAACGCCATCCTAGAGAACAAAAATTAACCATGTGAACATCGTCATGACAGGCCGTAACAGGTAATGGAATTAAAAATCATGGAACTTTTTGAAGTATTTGTGGCTTCTTGTGTTCTTCATTAACAATCCTTTAAGGCCGCGGAGTTAAACAAGATCCAGGAACGGTCAATAAGTAATGCAACGTATTTTTTTTCTGCCAGAAGCATGTTGGTTTTATTCAGTATTCCAATACCATATTATTTCCTATTCTTTTGGCTACAAAATATTTTCCAACGTAATCTCTGTTCAGTGCAACGGCCATAGGCCGCCTTACTAGGAGGGCCTGTGTGGTCGACGTCGGCGCGAATGACTTGCTGCATCAAAACTTACGCATCATCCCGCGGAGTGCATCCATCGCTGAGCCAAGTACGTGGAAGTCGGAAGGTGCGAGATCCGGGCTGTAGGGTGGATGTGGAAGGACAGTCTAATGAAGTTTTGTGAGCTTCTCTCGGGTACGTAGACGTGTGTGAGGCCTTTCGTTGTCACGCAAACCGAGAAGTACGTTTGCACTTTCGCAGCGACGAACTCACCGAAGTCGTTTCTTCAGTTTCGTGAGAGTAGCACAATACACTTCAGAGTTGATCGTTGCACCATGAGGGATGGTGTCGAACAAAATAACCCATTCAGAGTCCCAGAGGACCATCGCCATGACTTTTCCGGCTGCAGATCCGGCTTTGAACTTTTTTTTTTCGGAGGGGAGATAGTGTGGCGCTACTCCATGGACTGCCGTTTTCTTTCCGATTTGAAGTGATGAATCCATGTTTGCACGCCTGTGACGACGTTCGACAAAAAACTGTCACGATCAGCCTTGTAACGCTAAAGGAAATCCGCAGAGATGCTCTCTCATTGCTCTTTGTCGTCTGCTTTTAGGCGTCGAGGAACCCAGCGGGCAAACAGCTTTGAGTACCCCAAATGGTTGACGAGTGTATCAGCACTACAGCAGAGACGTCCAGTTGAGCAGCGAGGTGTCTGATTATGCTCCGTCGATCACTTCGAATGAGAGTGTCCGCACGTTCCAACATTGCAGGTGTCTCAGTTGTGTGCGGCCGGCCGGCATGCGGGAGATCGGACAGGTTTGCGCGGGCTTGTTGCGATGATGACAGATGCCTCGCCCAACGACTCAACGTGCTTTTCCTCACTCCCAAGTCTCCATAGACATTCTGCAAGTGCCTATGAATATCTGCGATCTCTGGTTTTGCTACAAAGGAAACGCAGTGACAGCTCTCTGCTTGGAACGCACTTCCGTAACAGACATCATTTTGAATGCTACATATAACGCCGCCACCTACGGGGCTGAAGATAGAATATTCCACGATGACCCACAATAAATATCCCATTTTTTTCAACCGAAGCTAGCCGAGAAAAGAAATGTGTTGCATTACTTATCGAACAACTTTCGTGCCCGTCATGTTTGTCTTATTTCTACCGTTAGAGTGCAAATAAATTTAACACAGTATCTAAAACCTTTAATATCAGTTAGTTATTCAAGTATTTTTTACATGCTGAATACGGAAATGGTTCAAATGGGTCTAAGCACTATGGGACTTAACATCTGAGGTCATCAGTCCCCTAGAACTTAGAACTATTTAAACTTAACTAACCTAAGGACAACACACACGTCTATGCCCGAGGCAGGATTCGAACCTGCAACAGTAGCAGCAGCGCGGTACTGAAGGCGATATTTGACGAATTTGTGTTACACACACATAACACGTATTGGTACTATGTCAAAGTGCAGTGGACTGAAAACACTTTACAACAGGTCTCATTACGCTACAATGTTGTGAACATGATCTGCACCACAGCAGGTCCTTGCGGAATGTGGATGTCAATGAGGCTACGGACGTGATCTTTACACCACGACGTACGATGATGACCCGAGACATTGCCACCACTGTCCATGGCAAGGTTGAACGCCGTCCAGTGGCGTTGCGTGCACCTGAAGTGGCAAGGAAAGTACGTAGGCGGACTATAAACGAATGTTGTCATTGGCATCTATGGGAAATTGTTAAGTGGACGACAAGATGTCGGATGTCCACGCCTCATCACAGACTGTGAAGGCCGAGGGGCACCGAGCTGTTTCAAGATCTGTGGCACATCTGACGACAGAGCACGGTGCTAGTGCAGACATAAATATTTCGGAGCATCCCAGCAGGGGGTTCTGATGCTGAGCCAATGACATCGTCAATTACAATTTCAATGGACACAGTTTTATCTCCTGGTAGGATGAACCGCGTTTCTTTTTCTATCAGGTCCATGGGCGGGTCTGGATACGCCATATCCAGGTGAACGACTACTCGAAACATGTACCGCGCCAATGACACAGATCAGCAGGAGACAATATCTGCGGGACACTCACCTGGGTTTCTGTGGGACCTATGTAAGAATCCAAGGAAACATACTAGCTGTAAACTACGTGAACATTATACTTGACACCTGCATCCATTCACGCTTGATATCTTCATGTTCGTGTCGCAAGGCAAGAAGCGCCTGTTAGGATGCCTTAATATGCAATATGTGAGTTAACGCTGTTTTTTGAACTTGTACGTCTTCTCAGTGAGCTGGCCGCGGTGGTCGAGCGGTTCTAGGCGCTCAGTCCGGAACCGCGCGACTGCTACGGTCGCAGGGTCGAATCCTGCCTCGGGCATGGATGTGTGTGATGTCCTTAGGTTAGTTAGGTTCAAGTAGTTCTACGTTCTAGGGGACTGATGACCTCAGATGTTAAGTCCCTTAGTGCTCAGAGCCATTTGAACCATTTTCTTCTCATTGAACATCGTTTGGAAAATTTTTCTGTGTTTAAAAGAGCGTAATCTCTAACACAGAATTACTTGACTGATTCTTCTCCAAACACGCTCGTGAGTAAAATAGGAAAGGAGATAAATCAATCGAACTATGCCTCAGTTATTCTGGCTGAAGTAACTGGTGTATATAGTTTTTTTAGGTCTCCTCAGTACTTCGCTGTGTCGCAATTCAGGCGTTGACATAAATTACGCTGATAACTTCGGGGTTGAGCGTCCGTAAGCTGAGATAAAAAACGGGACTTGTCACCATTTTTGACGTACGTGATTTATTACCGTAGTTGTTCTTTTCACACAGTTTCGCATCTGTTGATTCTAAAATGGGACTAGTTGAGTGATTTTTTTCCCTATGTAAACCAGTTCTGAAATTTCGTTTCGTGCAGAAACAGGACTTGTCACAGAGACAAGTCTCTATGCTGCAAGAGAAAACTGGAGGTGTGTTGGCACCACTGTAGCGGGATGCATTAAACAGCTGCAAGATTTAAAAATGGTTTCGGTGTTGGAACCGTCAGACGTGTCCGGATACAATTTACGTGAATTTAGAAGGAAAAACCGACGCCCTGAATTGTGGAAGAGAAGTGATGAAACAAAAGAAGGTCATGGGTTGGGAGCATACCAGCCGGAAAGGAAATATTGTTCCTAAAAGGGAAACAGTTGCTGATTACAGATAAATAGTCACACAAATGTTATTGTTTGTATCCTCTGTGCGTAATACACTGACAAAAAGAAAATCGCAACACCAAAAAATAATTAATGTAGAGTAACATCGTAGGTTAAACTAAGCAAGAAATAAGACATTGCAAAATGTGAAATTCTGGTACATTAATAAGCGGTGTCACCGCCAGAGTGAAAAATGCTGAGTCTACTAGTGATGATCGAAGGGATCACTGCGTTAAAAACAAGTCCACGGATTCCAGTGACTGTATGCTGGCCCCTATGCCGATTGTTCGAGAGGTGGGGTCCTTCCTAATGATAGGTCAGGGGGCCTGAAGATGGCCTGGTGCAACGCTCGAACAGATGGTAGAAATAAAATAAAATTGGACATTATGATGGCTGAAAACGTTGTGATTTGACATTTTAACTCGCCCATGTTACAAGGCAAGGCACTATAAAGGATATTGACTTACATTATATTGTCTATTGATATGTATTGTTTAATTATGAATGTTTATACAAATAACAGGCACGTGTACGGACATTTTGAACTGATTAAAAAGAATATTTTGCTTGAAAATATAATATTTTTTTAGTTACATGTTATTTATAATAAAATGAGTGTTTAAATCAAAGAGGGAATATGTCAGTCATATTCTATTACCATTTTCTATTATTCGACTTTATTCTAAGATTACAGATTTTAGTATAAGATAGTATTCTTCCTGATAAGAATGAGGCTGTAACTATGAGGTTTGGGAATAATAATATTCATGATTATATAGTTTTTTCAACATATCTCAAAACTACAGTTGAGTAGCATGTCCCCCTTTTGGCCTCAGCTCCGCAGTTGTTAGTCAGATCGAAGGAACATTTTTAAAATTCATGAATCTGCTCAGAGCTGCGATGGAGCTACAGTTATGGCTGGTCACTTGAATCGACTGCAATGAAGAGTGATAAACACTTTTTCTACTGCAACGTTCGTTCAGGTTTTCACTCATCGACTGATTCAGTGCTATCGCAAGTCCTGTCAAATACAACAAATTCAGATCTTTTTCCCTTAATTTGAATGGTCTTGCTACTTTTTTCCAAGTCGGCCAGGGGGACCTGGGCTCTGAACGAGGAACCACAGCCTAAAGCGTCAGCCACGTGGTGGAGTTTTGCATCTGGTTTGGAGTAAACCTGACATCGCAGTAAGCTGGTTTTACTTTTCAAGAAGACCATAGACCTAGATAAGTGGGACGAAGTAGTCTCTAGTGTCGCTCGTGAATCTGAAATGATGACCCAAGATGGCAGTGAAAATAATGAGAATGAGCAACCATGACAAACATCTTGTACAAATGCAAGAAAACTTCCACATTCAGAAAGCCATCGCTGAAACATGTGATAAATGAACAAACACACATCAGCACAGGCTCCCTATTACACTTAATAAAAGAAATGATAAGACAGAAATCGCCCCTCACACAACCAGGAAAAAAATGCATACAGAAACAGATCACAGATATTTCAGTAATTACACTCGAAAGTTGGCAATAACATTCGATCTTTGGCAATAACATCTGACAGTCGGCAACACAAACCAAAACATTGCATCAAAACAAGTGTTCAGTTCCTGTTGCTGTGAAATGTGGGAAACAACCGCAAATTGACATTTATGACAAGAGGAACAACACCAAAAATGCAACAGAAGCGTAATATGGTAGAAAATCGTCCACGCAACCTGTAAGTACAGTTCAAAATATTACTACATAATAGAAAAATCAACCACCATAACTGTTTATAACCTATAGGCACACGGACCAATATGTAAACTAAACAGCAAAAATATGTATATATTCCAGACCACTGAAGATGCCTTGCAGAATATAAAGGCGAAACGCGTATGGCACGAAAACTGTGTTTCATTCAGTTGTAGTCAGACGTTCCATAAAGTAACAATTATCAGTGTACCGTAATATAGCTTCCTCTTTATCTTATGCACTTTCAGTTAAGCACTAGCTACAGTCTTCAATTTCTTGTTTCATAAATAAAAAGGAGACTTAATAACCACGTTTTCCAGGTAAAAAGTAAACGTAACTAGTATAATTCCTCAAGTAGTTAGGAAGAGGGCAAAAAAAGTAGGAAATAGAAAACCGGACTAATCTACTATTTTTAAGAACCTAACCTCATTTTTTTCCTATATGCCACGGCAGACACTACCCAGTAGATTGAGGACAGAACTGTAGCTGCACCTGTTTCCATACACCATCGTAAACTTCGAAGTATGCAGCTACAGCTAAATCCATACTCCGTAAATACCGTATGGTGCGTAGTGGAGGTTACATTTTATCACTACTTGCCTTTTCTGTTCCGCTCGCAGAGTGAGCGAATAACTACTGCCTCCGTACAAGCACTAATTTATCTTATCTTCGTGGTACTTGCGCGAAATATACGGTGGCGGCAGTAGAATCGTTCTGCAGTCGGCTTCAAACGCCGATTCTCTTAAATTTTCTCAATATTGTTCCGCGAAAACAACGGCGTCTTTTCTCCAGAGATTCCCATTTGAGTTCACGGAGCACTTCTGTAACACTTTCTTGTTGATCGAACCGGGGTCAACGAGATATACTAGCCTTGTGGCGTTCGTCACAGCACGTGATACTTCAGGTCTTAAGAGTTGGGGCGACTGTCTCCATCGGGGAGCGAGTTACAGTTTTAGACCACTTTATTACTTCGCAGCTGGGCGTATACATATATTCACGCTCTCGATAACATATGACAAAATTACTGTTTTGTTGAATACATTTTCGTTGACACTCTGATTTCCCACCTGGCTCCGGCCGCAGCTGAATGCGATGTACGTCGGGTAAGGCACAATTTCGTTGCGGTGCCCGTATTTCCCATGGGCCCCGATCTTACCTACCGGTAACAAATCTAGTAGCACTCTGAATTGCTTCGATGTCTTCTTTTAATCCGGTCTGGTGGGGTTCCCAAACACTCGAGGAATACTACTCACGAATGGGTCGCAGTCTCCTTAATAGATGCACCACCACTTTCCTAAAATATCCAACAAACCGTGTCGCCCATTCGCCTGGTCTACAGGCACTACTGTTGTTACATGCTCGTTCCATTTCATATCACTCTGTAACGTTACGCCTAGATATTTAATCGACGTGATTGTTTCAAGCAGTACGCTACTAATACTGTATTCGAACATTATGGGATTGGTTTCCCAACTCATCTGCGTTAACTAATATATCAATCACTGTGTTTTTATGGTGATGCCACTGTCTCATAAAGCAGAAGACGCCGCCTATTCGAGTTCCGCTTGCGGCATGGATGAAAAATTATTACATTAGTCGCTGCATGTCAGTCCGTAATGGCAGCATAACTAACGGAATAAATATTTACAATACGTGCACGTGATGATTGCAAATTAAGATCACGAAATCCATCAAAGAAGATAAATAATGATATAAATGCGTGACGCGTAAAAACAAGGACCCTGGGATTTCATGTCCTAACAGACAGCTATGTGGCGGGATAGCAAGTACTCGCTGTCATTACTGAAGCGTATTACCCATAATTTCTGTTGATACGTTAGTAGATCCACTACTCCACTATGAGACTAATTACAAGGTTGGTTTGAAAATACACTCCTGGAAATTGAAATAAGAACACCGTGAATTCATTGTCCCAGGAAGGGGAAACTTTATTGACACATTCCTGGGGTCAGATACATCACATGATCACACTGACAGAACCACAGGCACATAGACACAGGCAACAGAGCATGCACAATGTCGGCACTAGTACAGTGTATATCCACCTTTCGCAGCAATGCAGGCTGCTATTCTCCCATGGAGACGATTGTAGAGATGCTGGATGTAGTCCTGTGGAACGGCTTGCCATGCCATTTCCACCTGGCGCCTCAGTTGGACCAGCGTTCGTGCTGGACGTGCAGACCGCGTGAGACGACGCTTCATCCAGTCCCAAACATGCTCAATGGGGGACAGATCCGGAGATCTTGCTGGCCAGGGTAGTTGACTTACACCTTCTAGAGCACGTTGGGTGGCACGGGATACATGCGGACGTGCATTGTCCTGTTGGAACAGCAAGTTCCCTTGCCGGTCTAGGAATGGTAGAACGATGGGTTCGATGACGGTTTGGATGTACCGTGCACTATTCAGTGTCCCCTCGACGATCACCAGTGGTGTACGGCCAGTGTAGGAGATCGCTCCCCACACCATGATGCCGGGTGTTGGCCCTGTGTGCTTCGGTCGTATGCAGTCCTGATTGTGGCGCTCACCTGCACGGCGCCAAACACGCATACGACCATCATTGGCACCAAGGCAGAAGCGACTCTCATCGCTGAAGACGACACGTCTCCATTCGTCCCTCCATTCACGCCTGTCGCGACACCACTGGAGGCGGGCTGCACGATGTTGGGGCGTGAGCGGAAGACGGCCTTACGGTGTGCGGGACCGTAGCCCAGCTTCATGGAGACGGTTGCGAATGGTCCTCGCCGATACCCCAGGAGCAACAGTGTCCCTAATTTGCTGGGAAGTGGCGGTGCGGTCCCCTACGGCACTGCGTAGGATCCTACGGTCTTGGCGTGCATCCGTGCGTCGCTGCGGTCCGGTCCCAGGTCGACGGGCACGTGCACCTTCCGCCGACCACTGGCGACAACATCGATGTACTGTGGAGACCTCACGCCCCACGTGTTGAGCAATTCGGCGGTACGTCCACCCGGCCTCCCGCATGCCCACTATACGCCCTCGCTCAAAGTCCGTCAACTGCACATACGGTTCACGTCCACGCTGTCGCGGCATGCTACCAGTGTTAAAGACTGCGATGGAGCTCCGTATGCCACGGCAAACTGGCTGACACTGACGGACTGACGGCGGCGGTGCACAAATGCTGCGCAGCTAGCGCCATTCGACGGCCAACACCGCAGTTCCTGGTGTGTCCGCTGTGCCGTGCGTGTGATCATTGCTTGTACAGCCCTCTCGCAGTGTCCGGACCAAGTATGATGGGTCTGACACACCGGTGTCAATGTGTTCTTTTTTCCATTTCCAGGAGTGTATCTCGGAATCACCACGAGAGGTCAGCGCTAGTGCAACGAGTTGTTCACGTGATATTCATTGGACTGCTGCCTGTAAACACGTGCCATGTCAGTACTCTTGGAAGAGAGCTGTGGCGGTGATGTGACTTTGCTGTTGTTCCCACGTAGTGATTTGCGAAAATGGAAAAAAAAACGAGATTCGACCAGTAATTAAGTACTTCGTAAAGGAATGTTGAAAGCAAAGGACATTCATGCCGATTTCCATAATACACTGGGGGATTCTGCTCCTTGCATAGTGCTCAGAGCCATTTGATTCTGCTCCTTCATATTCAACTGTTGCCAAGTGGATAAATGAATTTAAATTTGGTCAGGAGAGCTTAGACGATGATCCATGCAGTAGTCGGCCAATATGTGTCACTAACTCCAGAAATCATTCCAAAAGTGCACAAAACGGTCATAGAGGACTGCCGATCGAAAGTGCGTAAAACTGCTCACGCTTGCCAGATGCCATCTGAAAGGGTATATCACATTTTAAGTGAAGAATTACAAATGAAAAAATTACCCACAAAATGGGTGCCTTGACTCTTGACGCTGAATCTAAAACTCATGAGAATTGACATATCGGAAGAATGTTTGGCCCGTTTTAGGAGAAACGAACAAGATTTTTTGTGCCGGTTTGTGACCACAGATGAAACTTGGGAGCACTACTATGCCCCATAGACAAAACAACAGTCAAAGCAATGGAAACATGCTGGTTCTCCGCCACCAAAGAAAGCAAAGACAATTCCTTTGACGGCAAAGGTCATGGCATCAGCGTTCTGGGATGCGAAGGGGATTCTGTTTGTAGATTATCTTCTCACTAGGCAAACAATTACTGGACAATACTATGCTAACCTCCTGGACAAATTGCAACAGAAGATACGTGAAAAAAGGCCAAGTTTAACAACGAAGAAAGTCATCTTTCCGCCCGTCGCCATAGCAAAATTACACGAACTAAGGTATGAATTCTTGCCACACCCGCGTTATTCACCTGATATGGCTCCGTCAGACTTCCATCTCTTCCCAAAAATTAAAATTTTTCTTGGTGGACGAAGATTCACTTCAAACGAAGAATTGATAGCCGGAGTTGCCAACTATTTTGCAGGCCTGGAGGAAACCTATTTTCGAGATGGGATCAAGGCACTGGAACATCGTTGGACCATGTGCATTAATCTACAAGGAGACCACATTGAAAAATAAAAAAAAGGTTTAGTGATGTAAGTACTTTTTTCCTATTCCGTTGCGAGAACTTTTCAAACCACCCTCCTGTGCGGCTGGTCCCGGCGGAGGTTCGAGTCCTCCCTCGGGCATGGGTGTGTGTATTGTGTGTGTGTGTGTGTGTGTGCGTGTGTGTTTGTCTTTAGGATAATTTAGGTTAAGTGGTGTGTAAGCTTAGGGACCGATGACCTTAGCAGTTAAGTCTCATAAGATTTCACACACATTTTTTGAAACCACCCTCGTAGAAACCTTGATGTTTAATACTGTCGCTTTTCCCTCACTCTACTAAGCACTTTTTCTATCTCGCAGGTAGTTAACATAAGTTTATATTTAAAAACTCTTCTTCGTTTCTTATTATTGTTGGAAATGTTTCTATTACTCTGAATTAATCATATATCCTGTTTGTGATAGACAGAATGTTAGCGTATTAAGATAAAAGATTGTCTGTGACGTGAAAATTTCCTTCTGAATCTAACTTGATATGCAAAATGGGCATGTTAGTTAAGAGTCATGAGCTCGTGCAAATGGAACCAGCGATTTAAAATGGCAACAATAAATTCCTTGATGCTCACTGCTTGCACCCTAATACGTAGTGACCTGTACCCCCTTGCGCCTCTGATGCTGACTGCTTGCACCCCTATCTGGCGACTTGTACCCCGAACGTCTGGCGTCTTCATCACAGGATACTTTAGCTACGTGGAAGGAGGTGTCAGTGCTAAGAGGGTACCTCTGTCGTGTTAACATCAAGATGAGATTCATTTAATTTGAGCTCTGACAAGGGGACCCTCAGACCTGTTAATCACGGGTTTTGACGAGTCTCAGTTATGTTGAGGAGGGACCTGTCCTCAGTACCTGGCTAGCGGTCTTTCTTGCGACGGTCACGGAAGAAGCCCAGTTAAGATTCGCGGCTGTCACGCTGTCGGTACAGTTTCAGATCCTGCATGATTACTTTCTTTTCAATTTCAGTTTTATCGTACAGAATATTGTTTAATAGTACATGTTATGCAAAATTTTTTGAAAAACAGACATCTTTGCCGCAGTAATTTCATTGATAAATCAGTCATTAAAACCAACTTTCTTGACGTTTATTCCGTTTGTTACTGCACGGATTACAGAATTGTCTGAGTTGTTATCGACTGCATTCTCTTGCTGTGCTAGAACAGAATTCCGGATGGTATTTGTCATAGAAGCAACCAAGACCAGAGTACGACGCACATTTAAAGAAAGCTACTGCCTTGCAGAAGCACAGGGATTTTTCAAAAGCAATACAGGAAAACACAGTACGTTTAAATGCAAAAAGACTGTTCTTTCCTTGGTCAGTTTCGATGCGAACCACGGCTGTGGTGAATGCAGGTGCACTAAATTGAAGCAGCCTTGAAGAATGTTTATGGAATCTTCACTCGAAGCAACTTCTCAATTAATCTTTAGCAGGGTGGGAGCATTTTGATTTGTTTCTTGAAAATTTTCACCTGTCTGTAAAAATAAAAACCACAGGGTTGTCAAAGTGGAGTACATTTCGGTGAGGACTTCAGCCACTGCGCCACTCCCGTCTGGTCGAAATGTGGCTAACGCTACTTGTGTAAGAGGTACGCATGAAACTTCAGCATCGATTTTCTCGGAAACAAAGGGCCATGGCATGAAAGGCCGCTAGTCAGATACTCAGCATAGGTCCCTCTACAACAGTGGTCCCCAACCTTTCGCATACTGAGTGCAGTCCGACATTAGCTAGTACCCCCGCTCTCCTCCCCCCTCCCCCCCCCCCCCCCCGCCATATGTTGCCCCCTTTCCCCAAATTAGCACCTAAATAAACTGTTGGAACGCTTTTATTTTTAAAACGATGAAAGATGAATGATATTCAGTGTACATGTGTGTGTGTGTGTGTGTGTGTGTGTGTGTGTTTGTGCGTGTGTTTTAGAGTGAATGACCAAGGAATTCGTGGTACATCGCAAGTGCCACCCAGAACTCCCTCTTAGCAAAGAAAGTTAACTATCCACGGTGAGGATATACGCTCGTTACAAAACATACTTCCCCTGCTGTACTACTCCCCATTGCGGCGCTTGCTTGACCTGCACACTGCAACACCATTTAAAATGAAACAAGTTCAGATGCGTGTAATATACCTTCTGCTTGTAATTCACTTGACTGCTGCACCCATTACTTCTGAACTAACAGAAATTGAAAAAATTCAGGCTTTTAATGCTTTGCGTCTAGCCACTCTAATAATAATAATAATAATAATAATAATAATAACAATGTGTGCAGCACCCTAGTGGCCCTTATGTAGTTACTGCTGTGTCGTGCTGTCAATTAATTCATTCATCTGTCTCGAAGCCAGCAATGAAGCAATTTCTATAGTATTGCAGTTACTATCTACAACTTGGAGAAGACATTTTCTTACGGTATGTAGCATGTGTTACGTATACGTCACACTTTTATCATCAGCGAAATATGGGACCCCCATCGCATCAATTCTACTAATGGAAGAAAAGTAATTATTGATAACGTGTAAAGTCATTATTAGAGTCTGGCCAAATTGTCATAATAGTAATGATCTTTTGAAAATAATTTAGTTTCATGATTGGTTTTATTCCTCATAAAATTTCTTTTTACCCCTCCCCCCCCCCCCACGGAGTAATTACCCCCAGGTTCGAAACCACCGCGTCACGATATTCCTTAAGACTCATGTAAGTCAATTACTAACAGCCTGATGGCCCCCTTGTCAGTATTTTTGGAAACCAGCTTTATCGAAAATGTCAAAGACGTTACGAGCGTTTTGGAGCTCATGTACCATCTTCTTGTAATCTACACAAAGCTACGCAACCTGTTCATGGAATCTGATACTATAACCGTCTGGCTGTGTAGGTAATAGGAGGCAAAACCTGTTTTGCTTGACAAAAAATGGTTCAAATTGCTCTGAGCACTATGGGAATTGACATCTATGGTCATCAGTCCCCTAGAACTTAGAACTACTTAAACCGAACTAACCTAAGGACAACACACAACACCCAGTCATCACAAGGTAGAGAAAATCCCTGACCCTGCCGGGAATCGAACCCGGGGACCCGGGCGCGGGAAGCTAGAACGCTACCGCACGACCACGAGCTGCGGACGCTTGACAAAAGTGAGCCAGCATGTACGATGGCTATTCGGGAAGTAAGGTCCGATTGGTCGCAATTGGAAATCACATTGAAAATCAAAAACGTTTTGTTTGCCATTGTTTGCTACACCTTTCAGCTGCGTAGTCGCCGCTCCGACTTAGACGTCCCTCGTAACGTTGTGCCAACTTTCCAATAGAAACAGCCGCCTGTGCTTTCCGCCAATTCTCTAATCTGGTCTACAGCTCGTTTTGTGGGCCAAAACGTTGCCTTTGTAGCCAGCAGTTCATGTGAGCAGTGATGAAACTCAGAGGGAGCCAAGTAGGGGCTGTATTGTGGGTGATAAACACTTTCTGTCGAAAACGCTGCAGGACTGTCTTCATTGTCCGTGCAGAATGCGGCTGAGAATTGTCTTGGAGAAGAAAACACATGACCGTTATGTTATGTGGAATGCATAGCTTCAGGCAAAATTTCTCACCCGGCCCTCGTTTTTGGCGGGAGACAATATTCTTTTAGGCATATTTGCGTGACCACTGTGCTCTCAGAACTGAAAAGAGTGACGCGACGCTATTGATGGGCACACTAGGCGCACTGCCCACTGCATCATTTTCCATGTGGTTTCCAGTGCGCACCCCATCGGACCTTATTTTCTGAACAGCCCTTGTATAAGATGACCTCGATTAGTAGCGGCCCATCTGAGCACCTGTTCTCCATAAATCTGCTCCGAAATATTCTTTGTGCAATTTGTCGACACAGCCATCTTACTATTGTTTTTGTTGTTTTTTAACATTTAAATAAATAATGTTAGGCGGGATGTTCAGATAGAGATTTGTGTAAGTTAATAAAAGTAAATTTCCACATGTAGTATTTAACGAACAGAGCGAATAAGATGAAAACGTGACGTAGACTGCACAGAGAAATCTGCTTAGCAGTGAAGCATAAACTGATAACATTCTCCTTTTATATTCCAAATACTCTTTTCCATAGTACATCCGTATGACGCTTCAAGGCAAATAACGATACGGCGAACGGTAGTCCCTTTGGCCTTCACGGCCTGGCGAGGTGTTTGTTCGTTCTTTCCGTCCCAACAGGGCTTGGGAGGCACAGCTGTAACGACCGACCGCCGTGTCACACTCAGTCGATAGCTGTCACTGGATGTGAATATGGAGGGGCATGAGGTCAGCACACCGCTCTCCCGGCCGCTGTCAGCTTTCGTGACCGGAGCCGCTGTTTCTCAGTCAAGTAGCTCCGCGATGGCCTGACAACGGCTGAGTGCGCCCCGCTTGCCAACAGTGCTCGGCGGACCTGGTCGATAACCAATCCAAGTGTTAGCCAGTCTCTAAAGCGCTTACCTAAAATTAAAGGAGCAAATCTACATCTACATCTACATTTATACTCCGTAAGCCACCCAACGGTGTGTGGCGGAGGGCACTTTACGTGCCATTGTCATTACCTCCCTTTCCTGTTCCAGTCGCGTATGGTTCGCGGGAAGAACGACTGTCTGAAGGCCTCCGTGCGCGCTCTAATCTCTCTAATTTTACGTTCGTGATCTCCTCGGGAGGTATAAGTAGGGGGAAGCAATATATTCCATACCTCATCCAGAAACGCACCCTCTCGAAACCTGGCGAGCAAGCTACACCGCGATGCAGAGCGCCTCTCTTGCAGAGTCTGCCACTTGAGTTTGTTAAACATCTCCGTTACGCTATCACGGTTACCAAATAACCCTGTGACGAAACGCGCCGCTCTTATTTGGATCTTCTCTATCTCCTCCGTCAACCCGATCTGGTACGGATCCCACACTGATGCGCAATACTCAAGTATAGGTCGAACGAGTGTTTTGTAAGCCACCTCTTTTCTTGATGGACTACATTTTCTAAGGACTCTCCCAATGAATCTCAACCTGGTACCCGCCTTACCAACAATTAATTTTATATGATCATTCCACTTCAAATCGTTCCGCACGCATACTCCCAGATATTTTACAGAAGTAACTGCTACCAGTGTTTGTTCTGCTATCATATAATCATACAATAAAGGATCCTTCTTTCTATGTATTCGCAATACATTACATTTGTCTATGTTAAGGGTCAGTTGCCACTCCCTGCACCAAGTGCCTATCCGCTGCAGATCTTCCTGCATTTCGTTACAATTTTCTAATGCTGCTACTTCTCTATATATTACAGCATCATCTGCGAAAAGCCGCATGGAACTTCCGACACTATCTACTAGGTCATTTATATATATTGTGAAAAGCAATGGTCCCATAACACTCCCCTGTGGCACGCCAGAAGTTACTTTAACGTCTGTAGACGTCTCTCCATTGATAACAACATGCTGTGTTCTGTTTGCTAAAAACTCTTCAATCCAGCCACACAGCTGGTCTGATATTCCGTAGGCTCTTACTTTGTTTATCAGGCGACAGTGCGGAACTGTATCGAACGCTTTCCGGAAGTCAAGGAAAATAGCACCTACCTGGGAGCCTGTATCTAATATTTTCCGGGTCTAATGAACAAATAAAGCGAGTTGCGTCTCACAGGATCGCTGTTTCCGGAATCCATGTTGATTCCTACATAGTAGATTCTGGGTTTCCAAAAACGACATGATACTCGAGCAAAACACATGTTCTAAGATTCTACAACAGATCGAAGTCAGAAATATAGGCCTATAGTTTTGCGCATCTGCTCGACGACCCTTCTTGAAGACTGGGACTACCTGTGCTCTTTTCCAATCATTTGGAACCTTCCGTTCCTCTAGAGACTTGCGGTACACGGCTGTTAGAAGGGGGGCAAGTTCTTTCGCGTACTCTGTGTAGAATCGAATTGGTATCCCGTCAGGCCCAGTGGACTTTCCTCTGTTGAGTGATTCCAGTTGCTTTTCTATTCCTTGGACACTTATTTCGATGTCAGCCATTTTTTCGTTTGTGCGAGGATTTAGAGAAGGAACTGCAGTGCGATCTTCCTCTGTGAAACATCTTTGGAAAAAGGTGTTTAGTATTTCAGCTTTACGCGTGTCATCCTCTGTTTCAATGCCTTCATCATCCCGGATTGTCTGGATATGCTGTTTCGATCCACTTACTGATTTAACGTAAGACCAGAACTTCCTAGGATTTTCTGTCAAGTCGGTACATAGAATTTTACTTTCGAATTCACTGAAAGCTTCACGCATAGCCCTCCTTACGCTAACTTTGACATCGTTTAGCTTCTGTTTGTCTGAGAGGTTTTGGCTGCGTTTAAACTTGCAGTAAAGCTCTCTTTGCTTTCGCAGTAGTTTCCTATCTTTGTTGTTGTACCACGTTGGGTTTTTCCCGTCCCTCACAGTTTTACTCGGCACGTACCTGTCTGAAACGCATTTTACGATTGCCTTGAACTTTTTCCATAAACACTCAACATTGTCAGTGTCGGAACAGAAATGTTCGTTTTGATCTGTTAGGTAGTCTGAAATCTGCCTTCTATTACTCTTGCTAAACAGATAAACCTTCCTCCCTTTTTTTATATTCCTATTTACTTCCATATTCAGGGAAATATTTTGGTTCTCCTTATGAAAATGTTAGAAATGTTGAAAGCGCAGTGCAGTAATCTATTAGTTAGTATTTGCATAAAAATATTGTAAAAATGAAGATTCAAGAAACTATTAAAACTTGCGCTACGACATAAACTGCTTACCATAAGAGTTAGTATTTTATAACAGCTTATTATAAACTCGACGAGACGTTAAACACTAATCTTTGGTACTTTGAATATGCATAAATGATAGTAGGAGCAAAAATGGCGCACTATTTTTTAAAAGTCGTATCGATATTTGCTTAAAATAAGGAGAGCTGAAATCAGTGTCACTTTCGACATTTGCCACCCTTCTACTCCAGTTCTGTATACAGTTTTCCCCGTCGATATCATTTCATACGAAGTGTTGCATCAGATGTGATAATGAACAAGGGGATGCACAAGATTTTGGCGTGTACTTGTACTCGGAAATAGCCTTGCTCATTGCTCAGTCTGACCATTGATTCTACATTTCTCTTTTTCAGTTAAGATGAACGCCAGGATAATTTTTTAAACAAGGCCACGGTCGATTATCGTTCCTTTCGTTTGCCCATCTCAGTTTGTATTAAGATCGGCGAAGCATTAAACGTGAGTCTTAATTTTTTTTTCAGACTAGCAGTAGTCTGTTCTAGAACGAGCCTATTGGTGAGCTGTCTTCTGTTTTCACGTTTTACGTTTTAGTTCATTCAAAGTTTATAATGGGGTTCTACGACTTCAAGCTTCTTTTGAGAGAGCGGTATGGACATTTCTCGACACATTCGTGGGGAGGAACTCCGAGCTAATGTGGCTTTCTGTGTTTAGCATTCTCTTTGTAATATTCTTGAGAATACTGTGGTTTGGTATGTGCAAGCTAACGAATCCAGCCATAGCTAACTTCTCATAAACGGAATCTTTTATGAGACCTGTGTACGACATATTAACGAGAAGGAGACTGTGCTACTGACGAAGTGCAGCAGATTCTCGATAAACAGAAAGGAAGGAAGGAACATCAGGATTTAACATCCCATCGACATCGAGGTCATTAGGGACGGAGCACAAGCTCGGAATGATGCAAGGATGGGGAAGGAAATCGACCGTGCCCTTCTCAAAGGAACCATACCGGTATTTGCCGTAACCAATTTAGGAGACCACGGAAGTCATAAATATGAATAGCCGGGTGCGGATTTGAACTATCGTCTTCTCGATAAACAGATCTGAGTGAAAGTGAAACGGACAACACACATTCACACAGTGGTATAGTAGAGGGGTGAAATGGGGTCTGATTAGGATATGACAGGCATTCAAGAAAATCATAGGATTTATTTCTGGCCAAACCTCTGAGAAAAGATGACAGATTTTTAACGATAATATATTGAGCCGCTCTTCAAATAAGTCATGTCTTCCTCTTTCACTTCTGTATCTTCATTTAAACATCTACTTCGAACTTTTATATTTCTTCTTTTACAAAAAAGGGCAGATATAATAACGACATCGTTTTTCAGGCTAAACATAAAAGTACTTGCTACATTTTCACTACTAGAGCAGGAGGAGGATAAAAATAACTACTGAATAGATACTAAACGGCGAGCGAAAACACTTTTTAAAAATTTCATTTCTTAAATTTGTTATACACCACGATATTTACAGGCTCTTAGATTTTGGGTATAAACTAACTCCGCCTGTCTCAAAACTCAGTCATTAACTTATGAAACGGTCCTGTTTTTTTTAAAATACTGCTGTGTTAACTTTTCCTCCATTTTACTGAGAAATAAATATGAATCATATCGTATTTTCTATCTTGCACGTGATCAGTTCACTTTTGTGGTTGAGGTCAACAGCATGTACGCCTAGAAATAATACAGACATTTGAAGTGGTGTATGAGCCAACTATTAAAACATCGATGTTTATTTAGGATTATTAGACACTAAATTTATCAAATATTGTTGAATAACTTTTACTTTTATCTTCCTTGATCCGCTAGTGAAGATGTAGTAGTAAGGTTACGCTTAACCTGTAAAATGTTATTACTAAACTTGCCCTTGTTTATTGAAAGAAGGAGTCGAAAATTTCTAAGTAGATGTTTAATTGAAGGTACAGAGGATAATACTAATACGAAGACTTATCCTAGAAGACAGGGTAAAGAAACGCCAACATCCGTTTGTAGCTTTTGTAGACATAGGGAAAGCTTTCGGCAGTGTTATCTGGAGTACACTCTTTGAAATACTGGAGGTTTTAGGGATAAAATACATGCGACGAACGGTTATATACAGCATGTACAGAAACCAGACTGCTCTTATAAGAGCTGAATGATATGGAAAGAAAGCGGTAACTGAGAAGAGAATGAAATAGGATTGTAATATTGTAGTCTATTCCTTATGTCATTCAATCTGTACTTTAATCAGGCAATAACAGAAACCAAATAAAATTTTGGAGAAGGAACTGAAGTTCAGGGAGGAAAAATAAATCTTTGACGGAATTTCAGTCTCATCGTCAAACCTCAGGTACAACAAAGGACTTGGAAGAGCAGATGGACAGAATAGATAGTGTCTCGAAAAGAGGTTATAATATGAGCATTAACAAAAATAAAACTAGGGTAATGGATGTAGTCGAATTAAAGAATAAGATTCTGAGAAAATCAGCAGGAAATGAGACAGTAAAAGTAGTAGATGAGTTTTCCTATTTGGGCAACAAAATAAGTGATGCTGGCGGAAGCAGAAAGGATGTAAAACGCAGACTGGTTATGACAAGGAAAGCGTTTCTGAAAAAGTGTGTTAGGGAGGCTTTTATGAGGGTATATGACAGGAGTCTAGCCTTGCACGGAAGTGATACTTGGACGTTAAACAGTTCAGACAAGAAGAGAATAGAAACTTTTGGTAAGTGGTGCAAGGAAAAATGCTGAAGATTAGATCAATAGATCAGAAATTAAGCAAAGATACAAAGATATCACTCATTAAATGTTGACCAAGGATGTAAACAGAGCAGTGATAACGTCTGGGATGTGCAAAATGTAACATGCTAATAACAGAAAAGTGTTTGCATTCTAAGAGCAAACTAGTTATTAAAAGACAGTAGGATAAATTGTTTCTAGTACTTTTTTTAAATTTTTTTTATTGTTTTTTATACTGTGAGTACAGTTCATACATAGGTTCCGGGAATGGTTATCCAATACCGATAAAATAATACTGATCGGTTTGTCAGCTTTATTTCTAAAAATACGGGATGTATCAGAGTCTGGGGAGAGCACAGACAAAGGATGAGCGGACATGCCATCCAAGAGATACAGGTGGGTGCGTCCGACTGGGGAGACACCTGGCTCCAAGAGAGAGCTCACTTACCTGTCCTCTCCACGGCCCTCACGTGACCCGTTTCAGTCCGCTGATCGGCGGACGCGCACCACCGATGGTACAGTATTTTTAAAGCGTCACTTCGTCAGCATTGCGACCGTGAGAATGATGTTTACCAAGCAGCATGTCATCAGGGCGTGGGTTGCTGTTGCCATCCGGTGCCAGGCGAGCCCAGGTCTAACCATAGCTCACAAGAAAAACGTGGTTACATCGAATAGTGAATAAAGAATCTGCTTTAAAATATTAACTTGCATACAATCTGCCGATCAACCTGTCAGTAGATTCAAGTGAATGTAAGAGCAGTACTTAATTCGGAGATGACCACGCTTGCGCAGGATAGACTAAAATGGAATCTGCATCAAAACTGCAGCAGCAACAACAACTACTACAATTACAATAACAAAAACAACATACAGCTATTATGTCGCAATGTGTTGACAAATTATAGCGTTTATGTCACATTGATATAATGGTAAGTGCATAAACTGCCGAGGAAACGTTTTACTGGTTGCAGCATTTTAAGGGCGTGCCACATGTTAAATAAAAGCCTGAACATAAGATCAGAATACCTATGAAGCAAGTCTTAAATGAGATTTTCAAAAGATAGATCATCAATGAAGGTGACAAATCAGGCGATATAAAAACTCTCTCTTTCAAAAAACAGTTGGCTAATCTAAATATGAAATAATTCAGGTTCCTTACGAGTGGATCCACAGCTTCGGCGTAATTTTTGAACGCTAAAACACTTTCAAGTCCGTCATAGGCTATCAGAAGTCTTTATTACATCCTGTGGAGTATTATTGATCAGTTTCGGTCTATGACCTTTTTCAAATGCTAGCGATATCAAATATCAATAAGCTAGTACGAGGAAGAAACGTAGAACACTTTTTTAAACATCGCTATAATTGGAAATTACAATTGCTCTTACATTAGATACACTTGTGTCGGTGAAATTTGTTTCGTTATATTTAAAAAATATTACTCATTAGTGTGAACAGGGACCTGTTACCACACACATGTCTAAAATTTGCATATATCGTTTAGAACAATACTCACCGCATGTAGTAACGCATTTGTGTAGCACGTTCTATAACGAAATGCAGTTGATTAATGTTTTCCATGTCCTTGATTAAGGTATTTAACGTGTCCATTCTTTCCACAGACGTAAACACAGTCGTTATAAAATAGATGGAAAAGGCAGTGCTTAAAGACTATGTTTATACCGTGACAATTTACGGAGACTCGATTTACATAAGCAGAAGAGAGGGATACTGCCGTGAATGCAAAATTGGGTATTATTACTTTTAATAAAAACATTACACATTGTATATTAAAATTGCGAACAGTAACTTCACAAATACAATAAATTAAACGCGTTATTGTTATATAAATTATTTCGGTTTTTGTTAAGGTTCTTTTATTCTATGGTAAAAGTAGTTTCTCATGTTCATTAGTTCGTGTCGTAGTTAAAAGTTGCAGAATGACGTCAGCAATAAAATATGGTACAAAAATATAATTTGAATTCATAAAATAGCTATAAATCATAATGGTAAAAGTAGTTATCGTGTTGAGTGGTTGATGTGGTGCTTAAAATATGATTAAAACTGTCTAAAAATCTTCTGCTCCGAATATCTGTTTGCTCATTTAATATTTGGCTGTTTTTTCAGATGCTAGTATATTTATGTCTCAGTAAAATGTTTTTTTCCTTATTAGCTCTGTCTAAAGTTTTTAATTAGTTGTTTGTGTCTATTGCGGAGTGGCTGTTTTTTCCCTGTTGTGGCCGAATGTGGATAGACTGTTCTCGCTCTGTCAGACATGTTCCTTAAAATGCGAATAATAATTACATCACTTTGGTCAACGTGTAACTCCTCGCAGTCTCCATAATTTATTTTATAAATGCCAGATTGATTGAAAGGATACCATTCCTGTGTTTTATTGCAGGTTATCAAGAGAGTCCATACCTATGGACAAGGGGGATCGCGGGACCCCTACTTCCCAAGAAATACATATACAGGGGGAGTCACCTAACGTTACCGCTGGATATATTTCGTAAACCACATCAAATACTGACGAACCGATTCCACAGACCGAACGTGAGGAGAGCGGCTAGTGTAATTGTTTAATACAAACCATACAAAAATGCACGGAAGTATGTTTTTTAACAAAAACCTACGTTTTTAAAAATAGAACCATATAAATAAATACGTAATCAGTGCCGTTTGTTGCATTGTAAAATGTTAATTACATCCGGAGATATTGTAACATAAAGTTGACGCTTGAAACCTACGACGTTCAGTTGCGTGTTGTAACAAACACGGGCCACGGTCGGCGAGTAGCATCTGCAGGGACATGTTTACGATGACGACCGTGTTTCTCCTGATCTTACACCTCTGGACTTCTTTCAGTGGGGCACGTTAAAGGAGAATGTGTACCGTGATGTGCCTACAACCCCAGAGGATATGAAACAACGTATTGTGGCAGCCTTCGGCGACATTACACCAGATGTACTGCGGCGTGTACGACATTCATTACGCCAGAGATTGCAATTGTGTGCAGCAAATGATGGCCACCACATTGAACATCTATTGGCCTGACATGTCGGGACACTCTCTATTCCACTCCGTAATTGAAAACGGAAACCACGTGTGTACGTGTACCTCACCCTTCACGGTAATGTACATGTGCGTCAGTGAAAAAACCAATAAAAAGGTGTTAGCATGTGGACGTAATGTGCTGTTCCAGTCTCTTCTGTACCTAAGGTCCATCACCGTTCCCTTTGGATCCCTATGTAATTCGGTGCTCTCCGATACACACGATCGAACAGCGGAGGAGTGGTACTCAAGCGTCAACTTTAGGTTACAATATCTCCGGATGTAATTAACATTTTACAATGCAACAAACGGCACTGATTACGTATTTGTTTATATGTTCAGATGTGCTAACAAAACTAACGGGGTTCCATTTAAAAAAAACGTAGGTTTGCGTTAAAAAACATACTTCCGTGCATTTTTTTATGGTTTGTATTAACCAATTACACTAGCCCCTCTCCTCATATTCGGTCTGTGGAATCGATTCGTCAGTATTTGATGTGGTTTACGAAATATATGCAGCGGTAATGTTAGGTGACTCACCCTGTATATGTGTGTGTGTGTTTGTCTTTCAAGAAAACCATTTAAAAGTCAGTATTGAACACGTTTATAGTCGATTCTAAAATTTTTTATGGCTACTTACAAGTCGCCATTCGTCTCCCACAGTATTAAAAAAACACCATACCACCAGGTCTATCCCCTCCCCCCACACAAAATGTCCTATGGGCGCCCTTATGGGTTATACTATTTAGCGCGTTATCGGTGCGGGAACTACTCCTCGAGCGGTGTTCTTACTAAACATGTAAGCTACTTTATCTGCAGACTTTTTGATATATGACATGATGGTGTAGTTTGAATTTTCTTTTTGTTTTTATTTCTGTAGCTAACGTGATTTCATCGCTTCTTACTGAGTGTTGTGACTTTAGCGTATTCTGGTACACTTCATTAACCATGTTTAGACTGCAGCTGTTATATGTCGGTATAGCTTCTAATATTTTTAGTGCTTTATCGATATCATATTTTTTTAAAATGGATACTTACAATGTCTTCAACTTGGATTGGGAGAACGCCCTTTTTTGTGCAGCAGGAGCTAAGATCTGCTGTTAACTATCGCGTCTGTTGCAGGTTTCCTCTAAATCGAAATTTATCTTAGAATTGTTATTTATTTTTAAATGGAGAAAATTGATACTTTTAAGCGGCTCCAATTTCACACTAATATATCTTCTCCTGCATGCTGTTTAGCTGTTTGTGCATACAGTTTATTCTTTGATGCCACGTTAAAAGGAGGGTCAATCTTTCATCTGCATATCGTCTGTAATTTATGATATTATCTGTTGTCAACTTGTAATTGTTAAAAACTCCCTTTCAACATGCTTAACAAAGACCCCACAAGTAAGCTCACCAGCCAGTGACCCATTGTTAGGCTGTATTTTTGTGAGTAAAACTCCCTTTCAAATGAAAAGTAACTGTAAGATACCACCAGCTATAGTACATTTGGTCAGTTCTATCTTCTGATTGTGCTGGCTTTCTCGTAGTTTAAAAATTTGTTCTTAATAATATTTATCATCTTCGTTATTCATATGGATGTTCGTAAAGTGAAAAGAAAGGAATTTCTCGTTTACTGGATTTTTTTTAATGTTATTAATATTTTTCGGTAAGTCTTCGGAATTTCTAAATATGAATATAGTGTTCAAATGCGTATATTTCATTAGTTAATCGATTGTGCTTCTTCTACATCTACATCTACATGACCGTACTGTAATTCACACTTAAGTATTTGGCAGAAGTTCCCTGGAACCACTGCCAGAGTATTTTCCGACTGTTCCATTGTCGAACAGCGCATGAGAGAAATTAAAACCTAAAACTTTACGTTCAAGCTATGATTTCTCTTCTGTTATAATGATCGTCTTTTTTCTCTATGTAGGGGGGAGTCAACAATGGCATTCAGAGCTGAATGTGGGTGATTGAAATTTCGAGAAAAAATCTTTCTGAAAGTAAAAACACTTTTGTTTTAATGATAGACCACTCCCTAGCCCCAAACTCGCTTATCAGATGTGTGACACTCTCTCTCCTATTTCGCGATCGCACAATATGTGCTGCTCTTCTTTGAATCTTTTCAATGTCCTCCGTCGAACCCGTCTGATAAGTACCCCACACTTCGCAGCAATAGTGCAGAAGAGGACGGGCACTCATTGTGTGGGCAGTCTCTTTAGTAGACTTGTTGCAAGTTTCCTGCTTATAATATACAGTCTTTGATTCGCTAAAAATATACACTGGATTGTCTACGCATTTAATAATTGGACATATAGGTGTGTCCTTGTGGATAATGGACTAGACTCTAAGACTTGAATATTTGAATAAAGGACGCAATTTCCTTTGTAAGTGTAGGTGGAAAGAAGGGGGGTGGTAGCGCTGTAGTGTAGGTGTGGAGTTCATTCCAATGGACGACACACTGCTATGTGGTCTACAGGAACTGCTCGCGGTATGTACCCACATGTGTCAACATATAGACTAATAGCCTGGTTCAGGTGTACCAGCTTGTGAAAACTCATCAACTGATTACTGACCTTGTCAGAGGGTAGCTAATAATCAGCGTTCACACTTTGACTTCGTGCTGATACTGGTACTTCGTGGTCAACATAACACATGTTGCGTAGCTCTCGAAAAGAGTTATACACAGCTCAATCAAATTTTTCAATAATTCAGCGTCCTTTAATTTATGTACAAATCATACCAAAAAAATGGCTCTGAGCACTATGGGACTTAACATCTGTGGTCATCAGTCCCCTAGAACTTAGAACTACTTAAACCTAACTAACCTAAGGACATCACACACATCTATGCCCGAGACAGGATTCGAACCAGCGACCGTAGCGGTCACGCGGCTCCAGACTGAAGCGCCTAGAACCGCACGGCCACACCGGCCAGCCAAATCATACCACTTTGACTTAATGTACGCATATGTGTTGTACGAATAGACATTGGTGTATCAACAGCAACAACGAAATTGCATTGGCTGAGTACGACTATAAAGTTTGCGACATCAGGGTTTCATTAGCGACAATATCTCCTGAACGAGATTATTATTATTATTATTATTATTATTATTATTATTATTATTATTACTGATCACACAAGTAAGCTTTCACGGCCAGTACTGAAATCGATGAAGACTTCCGGGCTAACAGGCCGCTTTCGATGTATAAAACTTCCTCCTAAGGTTTCCGCTCTATCTACGGGAGCCATCTTCAGAGGTAAAGCGGCAAATTTCAACCAGAATTCTAGGGAGCGCTGAATAAATTGGCAACGTAGAGGGCACCACCGTCCATCACGTGACATCGGCTACGAGATAGTCTCTGGTAAACCCAACATTCTCGATTAAAGTAATTGATCGTCATTCTTACGTTGCAACGTTGACATCCAGATTTTATCTAATTTAACACTTTCTTCTTTTCTGCTAAAATTATTAGGGTGTTTATAAATCTCAATAGCCTCTCAATACACGCGCGCATGATAAACCCGCCAGGATAGCCGAGAGCGCTAACGCGCTTGTTCCTGGACTCGGGTAGGGGCGCCGGCCGTGGATCGAATCCGCTTGGCGAATTAACAACGGCGGCCGGTGTGCCGGCCAGCCAGGACGTGGTTTTTAGGCGGTTTCCCACATCCTACTAGGTGAATACCGGGTTGGTCCGCACGTTCCGTCTCAGTTACATGACTCGCAGACATTTGAAACACATTCACACTATTTCACGATTTACACTAGATGTAGACAGCTGGGGTACAGTAATTCCGCCCTGGGGGGTATGGGGTGGCGGCAGGAAGGGCATCCGGCCATCCCTTAACTTAACCATGCCACATCCGTTCTTAACCCTGCCGACCCTGTGCCCAATGCGGGATACAGACAGTAGCGAAAGACATGCGAGCATGATAGTGCGATATTTTCGATATGACGATCGTCTCACTGAATTTTATTTCGTTATCATCCTTTTGTTAAACATGCTGTTGATTTATGGGTATGTCCTAGCTGGGAATTCCATTTGCGTTCAATTAGACGGGTGTTAAGACTTCTTTTCATGGTACCAGTACTAACTAGTCCACAACTACAAGGAATTCAGTTAGTGTTACAGTTGGACCGGGATTGGATCCCAAAACCGTTGCCTTTCACGGACAAGTGCTCTCTCTCTCTCTCTCTCTCTCTCTCTCTCTCTCTCTCTCTCCCTCTCTTCTGCCATCTTCCCTTGTAGACCATCCATTCACTCTTCCTTTGCTCCAACGGCTAATGTCTTTTTGTTTCATTGTCTTTATTTCGCAAAACTCGAAAATAAATGTCGTCTTCTGTGAAACTAAAACTTATTTCTTTCTTAAAACAAAGATGCAATTTCTCCTCGTAAAAAGGATATTCTTCGTTTCGTATGAGTAAATAAACCCTGACATCTCTACCGATGTGAGTCAGCTCTTCACAAAGGAAAACAGAAGAATGAAATTCTTCATTCTCCTGAAGTAAACTTACAAAAACATCCTTACAAAAGTGGAGAATTTGTAGTCTGTGAAATGCGATATGGAACTGGGAAATTAAACAGATCCTTTGAAAAGCGAAAAGGCTCTGCTCGAGGGAAGAAAGATCGTGTTCACTATCCAAGGAATATGTATAGGTAACGTGCTGCAGCTGTTAGATATTTATAGAAAATTCTTTTTATTTGCCATTAGTTGTATGTATTATATTTGTTCTTGTTCGGTTTCGGTTATTTCAAGCATCATCAACTGGAAGACTGAACAAACAGAAAAAAAACGTATGTGGACAGAGCAAAAAATCGAAATATAAGAGTTGTATCTCTGAACATCAACATCATCTGCAGTACTTAAAGGAATATGACATCATAGAATATATTTTCGTACACCAAATGTAATAATGACAAAACATGGATGCAACATAACGAAATTTTGACACAAAAACTTGAAAACGTTTCACTACACTCCTGACAATTAAATGGCGACTGCTATCTCTAGCCTATGTAACCTCAGATGCCCAAGGAGTCTAACATCTCAGAGAAAAAACATATATACAACGCTATTATTACACTATTATATGGCTCTTACGTTATTTTGAAATATACATATTACATAGTTGACGTATTCTACAAGTTACTGTCGTTTACTCTTTGTTTTCCTTATGCTACAATCAGAATATCATTTGTTGATGGCAACTACACGATGCCAACATTGAAATTAGTCTTGCTAAGTAGTGTTGCCTCTGATTTCACCAACGACTCGCGGAATATTAGGCGATGACGTATCGTATCCTCTACGTTGTTGGGGGAGGGGGGGGGGTGGCTAGGGTTATGGATATTTGCCCTTATCTTTTCCAGTCGTTGTACTTATTTTCAGTTTCAACTTTGCTCTATATTGTTGGATATTACTTTGTATATCGTACTAGTTGTTGGATTTCCTGCGATTTATTTTTCTGTATAACTGTACTCACCGAAGAATAAGCGTAGGTGTCTAAGATGGGGATTGCTGCGGCTTACATCAGTTGATCAATTGGTGGTTCTCCGCTTGGTGGATCTATCTCCTTGATGATATAGCTTATAAGGCTGCCTTGAAGGTGTCGACGATAATGAAGATGTTTCGTAAGAATATGGTAATACGTTTTACTACAGGTATAATGTTTACGAGTTCTAGTACTATGCTTTCATTGGATATCTGCGTTATATTGGCCGGAATATTAAGCGTTTCACCGTTCTGCACAAACCAACTGACAACCATTACAATTCTATGTGCTACTCCCGCTGGAATTGGAAATTGTGTGCTAGATACTATGTTCTGGGTAGAGTCACGTTATTTATGTACTGTATTTTCTGCATGGTATTAAGTTGTCTCTGGGAGAGTATTTGCAGTCGCTCTAGTGTAGCAGCGAGCGCTAGTTTCCATTCGATTGCAGTAGCTCGTTATAGGTTTTTTTGTGAAATGCAGCCTAGTATTTTCATGATGTCAGAGGCTTCTATCCAGTGAGTGGCAATGCAATTTGCTTTAGGCCCCATGTCCATTATTTTACATTTTCGTATGTTTGTTGCTGCATTAGAAGCTTTGCAGTAGCTGCCAACTAGCTCTCGGAACTTTTCTATACCTTCCTTCGCTCTATGTAGTCAGTAGGTTGACATCGACAGTATAAGCACACAATTTACTCCTTGACTTGGCAGCTGCAAGTAATGGCTCTAATGAGTAAGCGAACAATAACAAGGACGAATGACAGCCCTGTCTGACCGCACGGTTCATCTTGATCGGTTTGCTTATGATTCCGTTTATCTGAATGTTTGACGAGGCGTCATGTGTTATCGCGAGGATTACGTTGCAAATTGTTCTCATAAATCCCGTTTCTTCTGAGTCTTATTTAGATAATGATGATTCGCAGCTAAAATAGGTTATCAAGGGACAGAATTACCGATCTAACGTTTGCAGAACGAAAAAGTTCTACCGCATTTATGAGGTGGGTTAGAGTATGAGTCGTAGATCGTCTGTTACCAACACAAGTCTGATATTTACCGAAAAGTTTGTTTGCTAAGGGTTTTATTCTTCTAGCCAGGTGTTCGACGAGAACAGAAGGAAGACAATCATTGATGTTTGTGAAACCGCTGGAATTTTATACGGGATATGTAAATATTGTAAGTGAGGAGTTCAATATGAGGCCAATTACAGTGAAGTTCTTCCCTCATCTTTGGAACGCCGAGCAATGAAACCCTTGGGTTCAAGTTTGCACTGAACTGCAAACGTCAGATCAGTATAATCCAAATTTCCTGTCCTGGGTCATAACTGCCGATGAATCATAGGTGTAGGGTTACGATCGTGAAGCAAAACAGTGATCTTCACAGTGTAAGACACCATCCCCTTTTGTGGCCAATAAAGAGCGGCAAGTTTCTAGGCAACGCTAATGATTTGCATTTTTATTTTTTTATTCTATTTTATTTACGTTCAGAGAATTGTTCATAAGAAATCTCATCCATGTGATCAGATAGTTACAGGGAAGTTACGCTGCGATGTTTTGAGCAGATTGAGGGCAAATATTACACGCAAACAACTTGACAGACGGGAGAACGAAGACTGGTTGCTCCATCGTGACAACGCGGTTTCACACCCCTCGGTCGCTATGAGGAAATTTCTGGTAAAAACAACATGACAGCAGTCCCAAACCCACGCCACTCACTTGAACTACCCCCATCCGATTTCTTCCTCTTCCCAAAAATGAAACTAAAGTAAAAAGGGGTGACTTTTTGACTTGACAGAAGGGATCCAAGCCAAATCGCAACTAAGTTTGATCACGATTCAAACAACAGACTTCATGCGCCACTTACAACAATGAGAAAAGTTCTGGAAGCGTCGGCTACAATTGTGACGGCACTCCTTTGAAGGTGACTGTGAAAATTAAGATGTAAGTTTTATATTTCTTATGGGGACATTCTTGGAAATTTTAAGTAGCACCTCATAAATAACCCAAATCATCGTGAATGACTTAGAAAAACAGAGGAGAAAATACTACTGCAGAACAGGAAGAACTGGAATAGAGCATCGAACCAGTCGGACGACACCTAAAAAAGGAAATAAGATTCCTAGAATAATCCATAAAGTCAAGCACAGGGCCTCCGCGAGTACAAACGTTATCTGTTCCTCATAAGAACAAAAAAAAAAAAAAGAACCAAAATCAAGAGCACTCATTCGGCGGGAAGCTCAGAATCGCGCACAGGGAGTAGGATTTTAGCGCCCCAGGGGAGCGGTACTAGAGGAGCCGGAAGCCGGAAAGACGCCGAGGGGGCAAACATTGACTCTGGCGGGCCTCGGGCAAACAGCGTGCCGGGGCTTCCCCGTGTAAACTGCCCGCTTCCAGAGACTTAATTAAACCGAGTTAGGGGGGGGGGGGGGGCAAGCCCGCGCGCATCGCTAGCTACGTCGCCCCTGCGCCCGCATCAGCGTGCCTTGGCTACGCAAGATTGGGAGAGAGACGGATAAGTGCTCACTGCAATAAAATGACAATCGAAATGATCCTAGCATAACAGAAGTGATCCGTCTGTCCTCTCGTTTGACACAAACAAACTTGGTAGGTTCGCTCTATGGAAGATTAAGTGCTTTGTTACTTTTAATCGCTGAACAAACGAGTGAGAGTAACTACTTAAGGGGGGGATGCAATGGATTTTGGTCGAAAAAATCGATTTTTCAAAAATATTATTTTATTGATATACACAGTTATGTTGTGTGTGAATTTTATCGTGATAGAAGCTTTAGAAATACCTTCAAATTGTTAAACTGATTAACTCTGCACTGGCAGCCACTCACACCTTTTCCGACATTTGGGAAACTGCTTGCTTCAGGGGAAGTTTTGTCAGTGTGAAGGCTATTTTCTTTCGATATCTTTGGCTGACATCTATATCTCTGGCTGACATCTCTATCTTTGCCTGAAAACTTTCTTGCATGTGGTTTATTTACGTTTTGACAATACTAACTCAAATTAGTAGGTGGAAGGCTGAATCCACAAACCTTTACGTGGAAGTCAAGAGTTATGCATAATGAGTGGTGGAAAAACTGTGTTTAGGTTCAAAAATGGTTCAAATGACTCTGAGCACTAAGGGACGTAACTTCTGAGGTCATCAGTCCCCTAGAACGTAGAACTACTTAAACCTAACTAACCTGAGGATATCACACACATCCATGCCCGAGGCAGGATTCGAACCTGCGACCGTAGCGGTCGCGCAGCTCCAGATTGTAGCGCCTAGAACCGCTCGGCCACTCTGGCTAGCTGTGTTTAGGAAACGGGGGTTTCATAGAAATGTTTACCAACAAAAATTGTAGTGGCTCAAGTGGAGGCATGGAGGCTGCTGCAGTTGTGAGGATGTTCTCCAGATATGAGGACCAGTATGGCGTTAGATATACTAAATATCTTGGTGATGGGGATTCCTCTTCGATCAAAGCTGTAACAGATAAAATAATGGAAAAGTTGGAATGTGTTGGCCACATCCAAAAGAGGCTTGGTGGTAGGCTTCGTCACTTGCTGAAAGAGAAAAAGGTGAAGTATTTGAGGATGGAAACCCACTAGGAAGAAAAGGCAAGCTTACTCTGAAAAATAATTGATTCTCTTCCGTTATTTTATGGGAGAGATATCAGGAAAAACACACATCATTTAGAGGCAATGAGGCATGCTGTGTGGGCAATTTTTTCCCACAAACTACCCACTTACCAAACACCAATGCACAATCTGTGTCCGAAATACGATTGTGTAAGTTCAGATATAGAAATGAGAAGTATTCACATAAACACTCATTACCAGAACCTATTATGAATGCAATTAATACCACATTCAGGTTTCTTGTAAACCCTGATTTACTGGGGACGTGTCTTCACGGAAGGACATAAAATGCAAATGAAAGCCTCAATAATTTAATTTGGATTACCTGCTCAAAATGGATATTCTGTGGACATGAAGTACTCAAAATAGGTGGCTATGATGCAGGCTTACGTTACCACAAAGGAATTAATGGCAGAATTGAAGTGCTTAAGATAGTTGGTATAGATCCTGGTGCGTTTAACAAAAGAATTTTACACCATCGACGAGAGCGGGGTCAAGAAAGCTAACAGATCAATGTCTTAGATAGAAATACAGGCCAGGCAGATTCGAAAAGGACAGAAGAGAAACCTGGAGCATGAGGAGTATCAGTATGGAGGATTTTAAAATTTAGGTAAGTTTATCACATGTAGAAGTATAAGAAGAAAATCTTTGAACCTCGTTTCCTCTGTTTTACATTTTTTACGTTATTAGAAACCTTTTCTCAAAAAGTATATGCGCTAATGCTATGAAATTTTCAGGAACTGTTCGCAACGTGTTGCCGTTTCCGTAGAACTAAAACATACGAGATCCTGCAATTACATTCTGATTTTTAGATAATTGTATATAGATAAAAAGTTTAATTTTGGATGTGCAAAATTAAAAACTCTGTTAATGATACAATATCTACCATAAATTAATAACTGTAGGTCAGTGGTCTTATAACCTTCTCAGGAAACTACAATAAAATTTTCAGATTAACTGCATCTTAGAATTTGAGTTCTGGCTTTTTATAAAAAAAGACAATAAAAAAATTAAAAATTCAAATTTCTAACAAAATATTAATCCTGCATATTTTGTTATATTTTTACATTTAAACACAGGTCTTTTGCTTTACACATGCAAAATTTTAGATTTGTACATTAATAAATATGCCTGTAATGATTTTTTTAAACAAATGTTTACATTTTCCGTTTCGTCCCCCTTTAAGGCCGAAAGATGTCCATGCTGGTATAGTTGCCACCATTTCTCATACTCTAGTGTTTACATCACCTCTCATCGCCTGCACACACATTCGGGACTATGTAACATGAAGATCAGTTGTTCGGCTCAATCGCTTGTGCCAGAGACTCGGTCATATATCTTTGCTCCGTGACGAGGAAAGTCTTTGAGTAGTGAAAGGAAATGGAAGTGCAGACGGACTGCAATAAGCCAAGAGTGAGCTAAAGCTAGCGCTCGTCTTACGATTTTCTTTCATCCTCTCAGGGTCATGCTCCATACTCAAGAGCGTTATTACTGATGTACTACAGCTGTAAAAGTGGCAGGGTAGGTTTGTATGGCGCCAAAATTACTCTTTTTTTATTAACAAATATCTTGTGTTAATAGACATGTGTTACAACACGTGGCCTTGCAAGTCATATTTTGTGCAGAGGCTTGTATAGACGTATCTTACCCGCAAATACCCGAGTTTCTAAATACCGACGACATAAGTGGCTGGCTGTTTACTTTATTTCCTTATGTGTGTGTCAGATCAAGGCCACGAAGATATCTTTTAAGCATCATTGGCGCTTCAGCAACCAAGACACGAGATTAAAACCAATAGTCAGATAGGGTTTTTCTCACGAAAAAAAAATCGGGAAGTTTGCATTATGGAAATTTTTAAGAACGTGTTCAACCAGATAACATTTCTGCTCACGAACAAAGCTGAATAGAATAGTCTCGTACAGGATTCGCTGCCAGGATTACAATTCTAACCAACTATAGGCGTGTTACGAGATCTACAGACACCACGCTGAGACAAATCAAAAGTGTAAGTGAGGATCCTTTATACTTTTAAATTAACATTAGGCAACTAATATAGATACTTCTTCTTGTTCTCAAAATAGTCTGTTTCGTTGTTGCGCCAGTTGCTTTCGTTCAACAAAGAGCGGTAGGGTCAATGCATGAATGCCCTCGTCCAAGTTCTATTGGAAGTGATTTACTCAGATCTTCATCCGACTTGTTATGAGGTTTCAGTTTTTGAGTATTGCTATGTTTTTGTTGCTGTGCAGAATAATGAGAATGAGAGGAAGGACCAAGTTGAAACTGTGTGCTGGTATACAACCTGTTGCTCTCGAATGGCACTGCTGAGAAAGTCGGGCTGAACACACATCCTCGACGGATTAACTGTCATATGCTCCTATTCTTGAGACGCTCCGAATAGGTTTTGAATTTCATCGAAGATACTGGTGCTTGCCATGGTACTGTACGCCGACTCACACGAATTACATAACTTTAACCTGCTCAGCATACGAATTCCGCAAGTTGCCAAAAAACTGCCTTTACTGCCAGTACCCCACCGCTACAACTTGCATTAGACCCAGATTTTCTATTGGCCACTCTCCACGACACATCAGTACGACATGTTGTACGAGTGCAACAATATTAAGCTAAAGAGCAGCAGTTATCTTAAAGGGTATTATTACCTTAAATACACTGTCAGAATGACAGGAGTGGATGCAGGGTTCGGTTCTAGGCTGACATAACTTGTTACGTAAGCCTCCCTCCCTTACCCCCTCCCACCCCTCACTCCCCGCCACCCACATACAACGTTATCGAACAGCTCATGGATGTACTCTCGGTTCATAGTGTACAACAGGCACAATATTTCAGCGGTGAGATATGTCGGCATGTGTGACAACCGAAATGGTGGGCGCGTTGTACACTCTCAACTGGCAGTACATCCATCGGCTGTTCGATCAACAAATATACCGGGAGAAACTGAAGAATTACGTCAAATACAACTTGCCGTCAACTCCATCTGCAACTTTGCACGTATGCCTGCAATTTAAATAATAATAAAAGTAAAATATATAAAACGTTTAAATAAAGTGATAATACTAATAATAATTTGTTTGCATCATTTCCTAGTATATACACTATGTGATCAAAAGTATCCGGACACCTGGCCGAAAATGACTTACAAGTTCGTGGCGCTCTCCATCGGTAATGCTGGAATTCAAATGGTGTTTGTCCAACCTTAGCCTTGATGACAGCTTCGATTCTCGCAGGCATACGTTCAGTTAGGTGCTGGAAGGTTTCTTGGGGAATGGCAACTCATTCTTGACAGAGAGCTGCACTGACGAGAGGGATCGATGTCTGTTGGTGAGGCCTGGCACGAAGTCGGCGTTCCAAAACATCCCAAAGGTGTTCTACAGGATTCAGGTCAGGACTCTGTGCAGGCCAGTCCATTGGAGGGATGTTATTGTCGTATAACCACTCCGCGACAGGCTGTGCATTATGAACAGGTGCTCGATCGTGTTGAAAGACGCAATCGCCATTCCCGAACTCTTCAACAGTGGAAAGCAAGAAGGTCTTTAAAACATCAATGTAGGTCTGTGCTGTGATAGTGCCTCGCAAAACAGCAAGGGGTGCAAGCCCCCTCCATGAAAAACACGACCACACCATAACACCACCGCCTACGAATTTTACTGTTGGCACTACACACGCTGGCAGATGACGTTCACCGGATCGCCGTCGGATCGCCACATTGTGTACCGTGATTCGTCACTCACACAACGTTTTTCCACGGTTCAATCGTCCAATGTTTACGCTCGTTACACCAAGCGAGGCGTCATTTGGCGTTTACAGGCGTGATGTGTGGCTTATGGGCAGCCGCTCGACCTTGAAATCCAAGTTTTCCCACCTCCTGCCTAACTGTCATAGAACTTGTAGTGGATCCTGATGCAGTTCGGAATTCATGTGTGATGGTCTGGTTAGATGTCTGCCTGTTACACATTGCGACCCTCATCAACTGTAGGCGGACGAGGTCAACCTGCGCGCTTTTGTGCTGTACGTGTCCCTTCACGTTTCCACTTCAATATCACATCGGAAACAGTGGACCTAGGTATGTTTAGGAGCGTGGAAATCTCCCGTACAGACGTATGACACAAGTGACACCCAATCACCTGACCACGTTCGAAGTCCGTGAGTTCCGCGGAGCGCTCCATTCTGCTCTCTCACGATGACTAATGACTACTGATGTCACTGATATGGCAGAAGGTGGCAGCACAATGCACCTAATATGAAAAACGTATGTTTTGTGGGTGTCCGGATACTTTTCATCACATAGTGTATCTTTAACATAACATCCAAGAAATTGCAGTTCAGAGAAATATCATTTGAAAAGTACACTCCTGGAAATTGAAATAAGAACACCGTGAATTCATTGTCCCAGGAAGGGGAAACTTTATTGACACATTCCTGGGGTGAGATACATCACATGATCACACTGACAGAACCACAGGCACATAGACACAGGCAACAGAGCATGCACAATGTCGGCACTAGTACAGTGTATATCCACCTTTCGCAGCAATGCAGGCTGCTATTCTCCCATGGAGACGATCGTAGAGATGCTGGATGTAGTCCTGTGGAACGGCTTGCCATGCCATTTCCACCTGGCGCCTCAGTTGGACCAGCGTTCGTGCTGGACGTGCAGACCGCGTGAGACGACGCTTCATCCAGTCCCAAACATGCTCAATGGGGGACAGATCCGGAGATCTTGGTGGCCAGGGTAGTTGACTTACACCTTCTAGAGCACGTTGGGTGGCACGGGATACATGCGGACGTGCATTGTCCTGTTGGAACAGCAAGTTGCCTTGCCGGTCTAGGAATGGTAGAACGATGGGTTCGATGACGGTTTGGATGCACCGTGCACTATTCAGTGTCCCCTCGACGATCACCAGTGGTGTACGGCCAGTGGAGGAGATCGCTCCCCACACCATGATGCCGGGTGTTGGCCCTGTGTGCCTCGGTCGTATGCAGTCCTGATTGTGGCGCTCACCTGCACGGCGCCAAACACGCATACGACCATCGTTGGCACCAAGGCAGAAGCGACTCTCATCGCTGAAGACGACACGTCTCCATTCGTCCCTCCATTCACGCCTGTCGCAACACCACTGGAGGCGGGCTGCACGATGTTGGGGCGTGAGCGGAAGACGGCCTAACGGTGTGCGGGACGGTAGCCCAGCTTCATGGAGACGGTTGCGAATGGTCCTCGACGATACCCCAGGAGCAACAGTGTCCCTAATTTGCTGGGAAGTGGCGGTGCGGTCCCCTACGGCACTGCGTAGGATCCTACGGTCTTGGCGTACATCCGTGCGTCGCTGCGGTCCGGTCCCAGGTCGACGGGCACGTGCACCTTCCGCCGACCACTGGCGACAACATCGATGTACTGTGGAGACCTCACGCCCCACGTGTTGAGCAATTCGGCGGTACGTCCACCCGGCCTCCCGCATGCCCACTATACGCCCTCGCTCAAAGTCCGTCAACTGCACATACGGTTCACGTCCACGCTGTCGCGGCATGCTACCAGTGTTAAAGACTGCGATGGAGCTCCGTATGCCACGGCAAACTGGCTGACACTGACGGCGGCGGTGCACAAATGCTGCGCAGCTAGCGCCATTCGACGGCCAACACCGCGGTTCCTGGTGTGTCCGCTGTGCCGTGCGTGTGATCATTGCTTGTACAGCCCTCTCGCAGTGTCCGGAGCAAGTATGGTGGGTCTGACACACCGGTGTCAATGTGTTCTTTTTTCCATTTCCAGGAGTGTATTTACACCAATGTTTTATCAGTATATGTGTCATACAGTCAATTTATGGAATATAGTAGATACAAACGCCCACAACACTGGCATCAAATTTTCAGAATATAACGTCGAAGCGAGGTCTCGCCGAATTTTCTCATTTTGAGAGCACTGAGATGCGATCTGTTTTAATTATAAAAAACCAAGATCGCATAAAATATTTTTTTATGTAAGACAGCCGTTCTTCTGTCATATTAATGTCTTAAAACCTTTTTGTTGTAAAACATGTTCATTTTACCTTGAATCTCACGAACAAGATGTCAAGTACCTTCTTAATCCACTTGACATCTGCGTGAAGTTCAGCATAAAATAAACGTGTTTTACAACAAAAAGATCTTAAGACTTGAAGATGCAAAATATGGCTACATGAATGCGTAAATAAGGGGAGTATTTACATTTCAGGTGTTTCCCATTACGTTCTGGAAAGCCAGTCTATCTTCTGTTTTTTTTTTTCTTCGAGAATGTGCTCTTTCCTTTTCTGTCTTCTCTTGCTCTCTTTGTTGTAGTTCGCTAGTTTTGTTGTTGTATACAAGGACTACTAATTTTATACACAGTAGGTACAGTACGTTTCGAACTGCTTCGAAACGAAATTCAGAACGTTATTAAAACAAAATTAGCATCCTACTAGTTCTCAACATAAACGGCAGCAACGCCGAAAAGGATAGCAAATAATTAAATTTCACTAACTGTGCGTATACAGTATAGTATGCACGGTGGTTAGTAACCATCTGAAAAGATTATAATGGTGTTTCTGGGTAGCATGTACAAAGAAATGACTGTTAAGAAGAAAATTGTGTCGCTCCCGAGTTAATTAGCACTGAAGTTAGTCAATTATGCCGTTGCGCCCACAAATTCAAGCAAATTTCAGACTACCTAACAGATCAAAACGAAAATTTCTGTTCCGACACTGACAATGTTGAGTGTTTATGGAAAAAGTTCAAGGCAGTCGTAAAGTGCGTTTTAGACAGGTACGTGCCGAGTAAAACTGTGAGGGACGGGAAAAACCCACCGTGGTTCAACAACAAGGTTAGGAAACTACTGCGAAAGCAAAGAGAGCTTCACTGCAAGTTTAAACGCAGCCAAAACCTTTCAAACAAACAAAAGCTAAACGATGTCAAAGTTAGCGTAAGGGGGGCTATGTGTGAAGCGTTCAGTGAATTCGAAAGTAAAATTCTATGTACCGACTTGACTGAAAATCCTAGGAAATTTCTGGTCTTACGTTAAATCAGTAAGTGGCTCGAAACAGCGTATCCAGACACTCTGGGATGATGATGGCATTGAAACAGAGGATGACACGCGTAAAGCTGAAATACTAAACACCTTCTTCCAAAGCTGTTTCACAGAGGAAGACCGCACTGCAGTTCCTTCTCTAAATCCTCGCACAAACGAAAAAATGGCTGACATCGAAAAAAGTGTCCAAGGAATAGAAAAGCAACTGGAATCACTCAACAGAGGAAAGTCCACTGGACCTGACGGGATACCAATTCGATTCTACACAGAGTACGCGAAAGAACTTCCCCCCTTCTAACAGCCGTGTACCGCAAGTCTCTAGAGGAACGGAAGGTTCCAAATCATTGGAAAAGAGCACAGGTAGTCCCGGTCTTCAATAAGGGTCGTCTAGCAGATGCGCAAAACTATAGACCTATATGTCTGACTTTGATCTGTTGTAGAATCTTAGAACATGTGTTTTGCTCGCGTATCATGTCATTTCTGGAAACCCAGAATCTGCTCTGTAGGAATCAACATGGATTCCGGAAACAGCGATCGTATGAGACCCAACTCGCTTTATTTGTTCATGAGATCCAGAAAATATTAGATACAGGCTCCCAGGTAGATGCCATTTTCCTTGACTTCCGGCAGGCGTTCGATACAGTTCCGCACTGTCGCCTGATGAACAAAGTAAGAGCCTACGGAATATCAGAGCAGCTGTGTGGCTGGATTGAAGAGTTTTTAGCAAACAGAACACAGCATGTTGTTCTCAATGGAGAGACGTGACCTAGTGTCGGAATTTCCATGCGACTTTTTGCGGATGATGCTGTAGTATACAGAGAAGTTGCAGCATTAGAAAATTGCAGCGAAATGCAGGAAGATCTGCAGCGGATAGGCACTTGGTGCAGGGAGTGGCAACTGACCCTAAACATAGACAAATGTAATGCATTGGGAATACATAAAAAGCAGGATTCGTTATTGTATGATTATATGATAGCGGAACAAACACTGGTAACAGTTACTTGTGTAAAATATCTGGAAGTATGCGTCCGGAACGATTTGAAGTGGAATGATCATATAAAATTAATTGTTGGTAAGGCGGGTGTCAGGTTGAGATTCATTGGGAGAGTCCTTAGTCCATCAACAAAGGAGGTGGCTTACAAAACACTCGTTCGACCTATACTTGAGTATTGCTCGTAAGTGTGGGATCCGTACCAGGTCGGGTAAACAGAGGAGATAGAGAAGATCCAAAGAATAGCGGCGCGTTTCGTCACAGGGTTATTTGGTAAGCATGATAGCGTTACGGAGATGTTTAGCAAACTCAAGTGGCAGACTCTGCAAGAGAGGTGCTCTGCATCGCGGTGTAGCTTGCTGTCCAGATTTCGAGAGGGTGCGTTTCTCGATGAGGTATCAAATATATTGCTTCCCCCTACTTATACCTCCTGAGGAGATCACGAATGTAAAATCAGAGAGATTCGAGCGCGCACGGAGGCTTTCCGGCAGTCGTTCTTCCCGCGAACCATACGCGACTGGAACAGGAATGGGAGGTAATGACAGTGGCAAGTACAGTGCCCTCCGCCACACGCCGTTGGGTGGCTTGCGGAGTATAAATGTAGATGTAGATGAATCGGGTTCGATTCTTGCTATCCTCCCACGTCCAATTTTTGTATCGCTCTCTTGTTCGGTTTTAGGAAACCAAATGAAGAATACGTCTGTATTCTAATCTCTGTCTTTCTCTACACTTTTTATCCTCTACAGTTCCCTGTAGTGCCATGGAAGTCTTTCCCTCACGTCTTAACAGATGTCCTATCATCCTGTCTTTTCTTCTTATCAGTGTATTACACATAATCCTTTCCTCTCTGATTTCGAGCAGAACCACCTCATTCGTTACCTTTTCAGTCCACCGAATTTTCAACATTCGTCTGCAGCACCACATCTCAAATACTTCGATTCTCTTCTGTTCCAGTTTCCCCACAGTTTATGTTTAATTTTCGTTGTATGGTAATGAAACAAAGAAAGAATTCAATGAACTTTATTTCATATTAAGTTTATGAACCTACTTAATATATATGTAATTGACCCGTGATTGAGGGCATTCTGTTTGTCATTTCATCAGCTGACAGAATCTGTGAACTGAATTTGGTTATAATGAATTGAATTTAGTTGTATTGACTTAAAAAAGGCTCCTTCTTTGTATGGTGTGGATGTAATGGTTGACTTTACCACTCCAACATACGAGTGAATGGCCCTGTAAAAGTCTGTGATCTATAATACTTCGAGGCTTCGAGTGAACCATTTAGAAATTCGCAGACACAATAGAACACAGTGCCAATAAGTCGGCAACAACGTTTACAATGATTGCTAAAATGACGCCACGTAAAAGTGGCAGTTGACGGACCTAAGCCTGTGCAGCTGATTGTTTTGACGCAACATTCAAATTCTCTGAAATTTTAGGTAGCACCTAGTATTTCACATTGTCTTCACTTGCAAGAAATAATCGTGCATGTGAAAATAAAAATCTACGAGAGAACATAAGTAAATACTGTTGGTCCCGTTAGCGAATTATGCATTGTGAAATTGACTTTGGAGAGCCAGTATCGGCAGCTGAAAAAGATTTGGACAGCCCACCCTAGGATCTAGGTCACTGTTTCGGTTTTATTTAATGAATCATTTTTGTCGGCGTCAATCTTTCTTGATTGCTCCAGGGAACTAGTTTAGTCTTGCTTTATACGTAACAAAGTTCTCACTCCTCTACTACGCCTGCACTAATCTGACAGTTTTGTAATATTTTTTAAAATTATTTTTCGTTCCAATTGTGTTTCTTCACCACAAACATACTGGTTTCCTAAAACCAAATGAGTGACACAGTGCTAAGACGCTGGACTCCCATTAGAGGTCACAACGGTTCAGATCCCCATCTGGCCAACCTGATTTAAGTTTTCTGTGGTTTACCCAAAATCCCTTTCGGTAAGTTCATCAACTTTTCCGTTAAAAACGAACGCTCCCATTTTCCGTCCACATCCTTTCCCAATCCGAGCGTGTGCTCTGTCTCTGACGACGTTGTCGTCAACGAACATGAATCCTTGCTCATTCTTCTTTTCATTGGTTTGATAAGTGGCTCGTGTAAAACTTCCTTCCACAAAATAAACGGTAGTGGCGATAAATTGTAACCTCGCAGAACAGCATTTCTAAGGAAAGACTGTTTTCCTTGACTTTACGGTAGTACAAGATATGTATGGTGTTCGCGGTTTGAAACGCTGTTACTGTATTGTGCTAGCGCGTGCAGATTCCGTAACCTGCGGAATGCAGAGGACCAAGATTTGCTTTGTTACGCGCAAGTTCAGCTGTGGCCTACTTTTCCTTTTACCTCTGTGCTCTATCGCACAACGGATACACCCAACACTCCCCGCACAGCAGGCACACCCACATCAACTGTAACTAATTGACACCAACTTTTAGAAATAAGGAATGCCAATAGCTGTAGTTTCTATAAAATGTATTAATTACGCGATCAATTCCGACACTGCATTAGTGTCATCTTCAGGCCCCTGTACATAAGAAATCACAAGACATATTACATGTAATGCACCAATGTTGATGATGTTGTAATCATAAAGTAAGTTACCTTAAAATGGTTGTTTGAAGACAATGAAGCACGTGTATGAGCTGATAGCTCTAGTTACGTACACACTACGTGTAGGAATAGCAGTTAATACAAAATATATATATAACACACTGAAAAACGAGAGAAGTGACTATCAGATGAAGCGTATGAACTAATGAAAGATACGTAATAATTCCTTATATACACTGAACAGCCAATGAAACTGGTACACCTGCCTAATATCGTGCAGGGCCCCTGCGAGCACGCAGAAGTGCAGCAACATGACGTGGCATGGGCTCGACTAATGTCTGAAGTAGTGCTGGAGGGAACTGACACCATGAATTCTGCAGGGCTGCCCATAAATCCGTGAGAGTACGAGGGGGAGGAGATCTCTTCCGAACAGAACGTTGCAACACATCCCAGATATGCTCAGTAATGTTCATGTCTGGGGAGTTTGGTGGCCAGCGGAAGTGTTTAGTCACAGAAGAGTGTTCCTGGAGTCATTCTGTAGCAATTCTTGACGTATGGGGTATCGCATTGTCCTGCTGGAATTTCCGAAGTCCGTCTTAAAGTCGTATCTAGACGTATCAGGGGTCCCATATCACTCCAACTGCACACGCCCCACACGATTCCAGAGCCTCCACTAGCTTTAACAGTCCCCAGCTGATATGCACGATCCATGGATTCATGAAGTTGTCTGCATACCCGTACACGTCATCCGCTCGATGCAATATGAAACGAAATTCATCCGATCAGGCAACATGTTTCCAGTCATCAACAGCCCAATGTCGGTGTTGACGGGTTCAGGTGAGGCGTAAAGCTTTGTGTCATGCATTCATCAAGGGCTCAAGAGTGGGCCTTCGGCTCCGAAAGCCCGTATCGATGATGTTTCGCTGAATGGTTCGCACGCTGACACTTGTTCATGGTCCAGCATTGAAATCTGCAGCAATTTGCAGAAAGGTTCCACTTCTGCCACGTCAAAGGATTCTTTTCACTCGTCGTTGGTCCCGTTCTTCCAGGATGTTTTTCCGGAAGCAGCGAAGTCGGAAATTTGATGTTTTACCAGATTCCTGATATTCACGGTATACTCGTGAAAGGCTAGTACGGGAAAATCCCCATTTCATCGCTACCTTGGAGAATCTGTGTAGTCCGTGATTGGTTTCGTCAATTGTATTATAATTTGTCATTCGAAATATACTCTCTTTCCAGTTCAGTTTCGTTTCTAGGGGAGAAAGGGAGATAATTAGATACAGTAATCGACGAAGTTATAGTAAAAGATTCATTAGTGGTTCATAGAAAACAGTTTTGGTTCTGTTAACATTTAAGATGACGTTACTGACAGAGCATCTTTCAGCAACATTAATACACCTGGATCAAGATCTGTAACGTATTTCGGGAGTTCGAATTTACGGTTCTCCGCCATAAAAGGTAAGCAGGGCTTGAGGGAATTATATTCCATTTATTTAGTGTATTCCAGGATTACTCTCTTAATTTATCTACGTTGGAGCAGAGAGTCCTCTGTTGCTGAGGAGAAGAAAGATTCTAGTAGTCAACGCAACGAAATGAAGTTTACCCAGTTAACGTAAACGGGGGTATAATGAATCACGATTTCACTTTGTTACATCATTCGGTGGGAACTTGATGCATAAATACTGAATGAGCAATGAAACGAAATTTATAAAAGAATGTTTGTTATAAAGTCTGACTCAATGATTACAGGTAATGCTACATCAGTAAACATTACCATAAAGGAAGAAGATCTGGACACTTTTGTAAAGGAACAACAAACCCTTCTACCTGCTTTTCAACCAGCACATGATTTGGAAATTGAGGGAATTAAAAGAAAGTTTACATTTTCCAGCCACCACACGATTTGAAACTTATCGGGATTAAATGAAGGATTACATTTGTTTAATTGACTTTGAGCATAATGAAAGGGCATGTTCTCTGAGACCACAGTGTTTGTGTGTTCATAACGAATTTTTAGAAATATCCTGATAACTCTGCAATAAGGCATTATAGCCTCTACTCGTACAGAATGGTTGATCACAGGGAGGAAGAGGGCTTAAACTGGAGCAGTTAATGGTTTAGGAGGAGAGTTTGAACTCGAGTATCGAACTGATCAAAATTTGATACAAGTCACTGGTAAGTGTTTTGATATATCACCTGTGGCTCGTTATAAGTAATACATTCACTTTGTTATTCAGTGCCTTTGAATCTGTATTGTACCGAGAATACCAATGAAAGGCGCTTAATACAGAACGTGTATCTTGTTCGTACCAGATTCGATATCAAGCGCTTTTTCATTGAAGTGTAAAAATTGTCAGTACAATACAGCCGCTGAGATGACTGGAGCAATGAAAGGAACAAAAATGTCCAGTAATGAACCGTAGTATTAGGAACCAAACACCCAGTTCAAACATTGAAATATCATCGGTAGAATTGGACCTGGTACTGAATACAAGGGTTATTCAGTGTATTGATTTCATTTTCGGATTTCTTATTACAATACTTTTGTTCACTACATACACACTAAAACTCAGCGTGTATAAATAAGTATCTACTACATGTTTTGAAAAAAAGGAAAAGAAACTAGCAGATGTGCTCAACAGACAGCTGCAGTGATGTACCACATTAAGGAAACACTTTGCTTTGCGCACAGAATAGCTTGCGCCGTACCTGAGCAGACGGCGCAGCGTGGGAGGGGACAAGGGCAGTGGTTGGGGCTTCGTTGCAACACATAAACGTTCGACAGGGAAGCTGTAGTTCAACAGCAGAAGCATATGTACAAGGCTTTATCCCGTATAGCTTGTGGGTTACAGCTAATGATCGTATTTACTGGATATCCCTGTACAGCCAATAATTCGACAAATACAGGCGTTCAGAGTCAATAGTTTCTCACTAGCGTAACGAAAAGTAGTAGTCACATAAATAAGCGATCAACTAAAGCAATATAAGATCGGCTACGCACTGATCGAAGGAAATCCCATAAAACAAAGAAAGGGGTAAAAATTGTAGCGTAGCATTCAACGTTGTTTGCTACGGTGCTGACGATGTAAATAAAGAACATGTCATGTGGAAATTATGTATCAGTTTTCTGGCAGCCTTCTCGGTACACATTACCTAAAAGAGTTGTTCTACTTCCGTGTAATTTCGGAGCAGTAAAACAATGAGAAGTACTTGTAGCTGTGCATTATTCTCTTTGAGCGGTTCGATTAACTAGCGGTTTGTAGAACCCTAAGTACAGTTTGTACTGATATTTTTGCCTTCTCCTTTGCCTCTTCCAACAAAAATTTAATTTCATTGCATATAATTACACATGCCCGATGAAGAACTTCCATGCTCCTATGGTGCGAGAAGGCTGTGGTGATATGCTGTGTAATGAGATTGCAAGGAGAACGTTCCAAGTGTCCAGATCGGCAGACGACAGTCAACAGGGGTGGCTGTACCTTCAGAACAAGGTGACAGTATCGGCTAGGCTCACTACGAGAATGCATTTCTGCACCGTTGCCACGTTAGTTTAAAGAGCTCAACGAAACATTACTGCCTTCGTTCTTATACAGAAGTCCGGCGCCTGGAGGGATGGCAACCGCACCAGCACAATGAAACGTGAGGTTGCCTTCCACTTAAGGCGCAAGTCGTGCCAGAGCTCAGCAGTTTTGTGTCGGGCAAAATGTAACTGGCCTGCAAAATATTTTCAGGATAGTTTATCCTTGTTAATGAACGCCACAGAATATACTGGAAATGAACACCGTGAACGTTGACGCAGAAATATGATCCATTTATCAAACGGTGAGAGATACGTAGAGCTCTGTCTGAGAGGTAACAGCAACAGCGTTTTCAGTGTTCTGTTGCAGCTCTTCCAATTTTTGTGGATTGATTCAGAATCCCTACCATTTTAATTTTTCCCACAGGGAGAGAGATCAAGCAGTCGAGGTAGCCAGGAGATAGCACTGCCTCTGTCTATTATAACCCTCTACTCAACGAACACGTCTTGAATCCATGACAAGGTTGTCAAGGCGATATGTGCTGTTGTTGCATCTTTATGAAAGTATGCATACAGTGGTTCACCTTCTGTGAGTTGATCCACATATGGATTAAATAGTTCCTGGACATGTCGTTTAGCATTAACAGTTTGGCGAATGAATCGTCTTACGATGCGTACACTAGACATTGCGTACCAAACACCAGTCTTGAGATTATGCAGCGGCTCTTGAAACTACTGATGAGAATCATCTGTTGCGTATTGGTGCATCATCTGTTGCGTATTGGTGCATGTTCTGTGAGTTCACATCCTCCGACAAACTCAAGCAGGCCTTACTGAAGAAATGGAAACCCGAGGATCCAAAAGTTCTTATTCCACTTCACTCAGAAAACCACCGACAGAACTCGACAATCGAAAGTTGGTCTGCAGGCTTTAACTCATGCAGAACAATAAATTTATAGGGATATAGATGAATGATGATAATTTTTCGATTTGATGATCTCTTAATTCCCATTTTCACGATTAATGGCGTTGAGATTTGGTCGGACTTCGTTCCAGGATTTCCTTTACTTGAGCAGTGGGTTCTGGTTCTCGAACCTTTTCTGGGTAGTTAAGGTTTATATTCGCTAAACAGCCATTTCAAACATATTCGCCAATAAAGTTTGCATTGCAGACTTTGCTGGAGGTTTCGCATACATTTCTCATGAAATGTGCTCCGCATAACACTCGGCAACTGTTTTATCGTGAGCAACATTTTGTGTCGCACTCAGTTAGTCATTAAACACGTCTACCCCTGTACCTCAGACGTAATGATTCAGCGAGGTACTCGGAACATTGCAAGCTGGAGATACGCATGCTCTGATATGTGACGTCAACTGATTGGTGCATCGAAATCACTGCTTCCAGGGTTTTCCGTGATGGGCAGTTCTCCTGTTCATTAACTACGGTCAGTTCCGCGTCAGTGTAACAAAGATTTTCCGAGCAATACATTGGAAGAGGGTGGCTGCATGTGGGTGTTAAATACGTGGCAATTAATGTTCTTATTCGTGCCTAATCATCAGGCATGCTTGTTCTTCGTGTCAGTAGCCTGACATTTCTGCTGTGCATAATATTGAGTAATGATATGAGTCACGTCGTTTGTTAACGCTCTGATTAACGGATATTCAAAATCTCCCAGAATAATCACTGAGAACCAGCTTTATGAGACCATGCATAATTTTACTGAGATACTTTGTGATCACTTTTACAGCAAACGGGACATCTATGTTCTTCGCTCCTGTCATTACAGAAAAGTAAGCATCTCATCTGATTGTATGTGCACTTAATACAGAGCTTGGAAGAAAGTATGGAAACTGTAGAGTCTTGTACTGTTAGGAAGCAAGGTTCGTTATTTACGTGAACAGGAAGCATTTACTTAACTTAAATAGAGTCCACGTCTTTTGGTACAAGACCATCCGTAATAGTCCTATTGTAGACTGATCACTATTAGTAAAATACATTTCTGGTGGACGCAAACTAGCCCCGCTATAGTCACTAATCTGGTCGCTATATACTGTTGTACCTTGTGACGAACGAAACCCGCTCTGCGAATAAACTGCCACACACCAAACAGGACGAATGAGAGAGTGACCGGGGCCCTCCGGTCAGTGGCGGCGGCATAACTACATGTTTTCGAGAGGGCGTTGTCGGCGCTTAGCTTGTGGGTGTGTCTCTGGTCTATCTCATGATAGGCGCACTTGGTCCAGCGCCTAGTAATCGATCTTCGCGCTTCATCTTTGCCGACCGGTGTGCTGGCGACAGCTTACGACAGCACAGAAACATGGCGAGAAAAGTATGCTTTAACGTAAATGTAGATGCTAGACAAGCCTGTAGGCTGCGCTGTTGTATTTGGCCACAAACGACACCTGTACCATGTCCTGAAGTCTTTTTAAGCGTTAGTCCTGCTCAGAACAGTGTTCTTTGTAGGTATGAGTGTATCGCACCGGAGCTAAGTGAATTAGAACACGGACAAATGGTTGGTACCCGTATGGTGAGTGCTTCCGTATCCAATGCAGCCGAAGTGTTTGGTGTGTCAAGAGGCGCCATGTCAAAGTTTATACCGCATACAGGAAATGCGGAGAAACATCATCCGCAAAGTCACAACGCGGAGGAAAGTTTGTGTTGAGCGGTCGTGAAACACTGTCATTGAAGAGGCCTGTGACGAAAAGTAAGAACGACAGCTGCAAAGGTAACTAACGTTCTGAATTTCGTACTCGCGAACACCGTCGGTATCAAAGCAACACTACGGGAGCTCCATGAGAAGAAACTGCACGGTGAGCTGGAATTCCAGCACCACTCATCAGTGATGTAAATGTCCGTAACATGAAAACGTGTTGCCAAATCCGTAACACCTTGACTACAGAGCTATGAAACTAATTTATTTGGTCAGATGAGTCTCGTTTCACATTGTTTCCAACTTCTGGCCGATTTTATGCCTTAAGAATGGAACAGGGAGGGGGTTCTGTGATAATTTGGGCAGCCATATCGTGGTATTCCGTGGCCTCCAGTACTGCCAAGGATTATGCTACCATCTTGGCCCATCAGGTTCACGCCATGGTAAAATGTTCGTTTACTGATGGGGAGGCTGTGTTCCAAAACTTCATGGCCTTTTTTCACATAGCTCACATCGTCCATGGCTGATGTCGTGAGCACGTCCAACACTCATCAGAGCTCGATATTTCTGAGCCTTTGTGATCTGCTTTGGAGAGAAGGGTCGTTTATAGCTATCCACTACATTGTAGGGAGAATGGTATAAGATTCCCTTGAACACATACAGGATCTATATTTATCCATTCCGAGTCGATTGGAAAATGTTTTGAATGCCAGTGGTTTTTCTGCAGTCTATTAGGCATGGTAACGTGTTGTGTTTTTCGTGCTTCCAGTTTTTGTCCTCCTCCAGCAGCTAGGCGACAGTACGTTAAGAGGCTTTTGCTAATCTCATCAGACGTTTCCGTCAACCAAGTATTCTATATCTGAAATATCATTATCACAGTGTGCCGTGAGGTTCTTCTCTCCAGTCCCGGACATCGAAGTGTAAAGAGCCTTTTATTCCCACAAACTGCGAAACCAACTACATTGGTATAGCCACACCGTCGGTCTCCGTCGTAATTCTCTCGTTATTCCCATCTGTCTCTTTATAAGTAACATCCCGAGGAGGTCCTTTAAATAGTGAATAATGATTTAACACAGCACTTTCCAATTTGCTTTTCAGTTCACTTAAAATTATTGTTCTTGAACACACGACGATCAGCTTTTAGTTAGGAACTGTGACAGGTAGTGTAACAGGTCAACCAATCACGTAGGCTATGAGTGGCCGGCCAAAAAGCCATATGTGGCAATACAGACAACTAACATATTAACTCCCCCCTCCAACTGGTAGGCGACAACTGACTGACATGAAACTTCACGTCATGAATACTGAACACATAGCAACGATATATCCTGGGTGCTCGACCACGGCTGACTAACTGAATGAACAAACTGAATGACATAGTGATCGTACTTATTGGATGCTCGCCACAGAATGAGCTGGAACTGACACACAAGTTTACGTATTCACTATCGGGCGCGGACTGATTGTGTTTTACTACGCTACGGCTATTTATAGACACGATTAATACCAACATTACAAAATGTTAAAATACAGAACTATCACATCTTCAATAAAATACTAAAAGTCGGTAAAATAAGGTAATACACATGCAGATTAGACAATGAAACAATTTAGTTTAACTATAAGCTATATAATCAAAAAATGACCAAAATATAGGTACTAGTTTATGAGGCAGCAGTTTTAATGGACAATGAGAGTCGCAAAGTTCGAAAGAATTTTCTGTAAACTCAAATTTTCAAACTGAAGTATTTCCTAAAGTAACAAGTCATTCTAGGAAAAATACTTCTGGAATCATAAAAACCAGGGCTACAAAACTACAACAACTTTTTAAACTCTCACTTTTTGAAAAAGTAAGTATGCATTGGAAAGTACAGACTGAGAGCTTTAAATTAATTTGTGCCCGTACTTAAACAAATAATTACTAGCGAGGCGAATTTTGACAAATACATGGTTTAAGTGAATCGTAAATTTAGAATATTTCTTTAAAGAAATTGCTACTGCACGAAATACTTACGCTATTGGCATGAGAAGTCTGTAAACTGTACCCTTAACAATAAATTCAAAAAATACAGTTGGGCTAAGAAGTTAGCAATTTCAAGTATTCGTGGTATATGCAGAACGTATGAAATAGAAAACAGAATTGATTTAAAGAGTGGGGATGTGCGATGTGGATGTATTCGTTGTTGGTGCGTTGGTCCGCCCTCGATCCATGGTCTGGATTACAATATCATTTTCCATTACTCTTACGATCCTAGTTTATGGTAACGAAATGCTCCATACCCTTACTCTTCTCTGCTGTCTCATGCTCTGCACGGAAACACAACTGATCCAACTGCTCTTAAATGTCGCCACAAGTGTGGATGTAATATCCTCTCGAGGAGGAAAGATCGTGATTCGCTAAGATCGCGTGCTTTTCACTCCAGTCTTTCGCCTTTAATTGGTAACCAAACACTTCTGCCTGTCTCCCTCTCGCAAACGTAATGATACATCGAATTAGTCGGTACAGAGCATGCAGGAGATGTTTATTTCTTACTGTTGCCAGTCCACGTTTTATATCCTCTCTATCCTGCTTTGCCAGTAATTTTGTTCCCCAAACAGCAAAGCTCAGCAACTGTTTTTAGTGTCTCACTTCCTAATCTAATACCCTCGACCGCTACCGTCGCAGGTTCGAATCCTGTCTCGGGCATGGATGTGTGTGATGTCCTTAGGTTAGTTAGGTTTAATTAGTTCTAAGTTTTAGGCGAATGATGACCTCAGAAGTTAAGTCGCATAGTGCTCAGAGCCATTTGAACCATTTAATACCCTCACGTCGGCTGATTTAATTGTATTCCATTATCTTTGTTTCACCTTGATGATATTAATCTTATAACGTCTTTTCAAAAGACTATACATTCCTTTCAACAGCTCTTTCACGTTTCTTCCCATCTCTGATAGAATTAAATACCGTTTTAAATCCTCAAAGTCTTTATTTCTTCTCCCTTAACATTTATTTGCTTTCCTAATTTTTTTATTAATTTCCTTTACTCATGGCTCAGTGTATAGATTGAACAACATTGGGGGTAGGCTACAGCCCTGTCTCACTCCCTTCTCAACCACTGCTTCTCTTTCATGTACTTCGACTCTTACAACTACAACAGGCGAATATCCCCCTCAAATTCTTACAATCTTCATTAAGTTCAATGCTCGCTTCTTTGCGAATTCAACTGCCTCAGGTCCCAACACAATTAGACCTGCGTGAACTCTCTTGGCGATTCCCTCGCTCTCTCAGCACTTATTCTTACATATGTAGTTGCTCTCACTTACGTGTAACATAACAGAATACCGATGCCGACGGTTTGTTTACTGTGGTCCCGCGTAATTCTAAAGTTATAATAGAGTTCTCTACCTTAATGGCAGTTGCTTCATGTATTCCGGAGTTACTGCTGTTTTGGTATCTTCTTCTCTGTTCCACAGAAACCAGCGTATTTTGAAATGTTAACTGAATAAAGTCATCTGGAAGAGAAGGACTTGCAGTAATTCGTCTCTATCGGTTATAGAATGTAGTATTCGACTTACTAGAAGGAATATTTGTTTAGCTTCGTTTGTCAACTGCCAAATTACGCACTTACGAACGGTATATTCGCGAACTCTGATTCGTTAACTCAACATTAAAGGAGTTAACGTAATGTGGTAGGTTTGGCCTTTAGAGAAGGATGAAGAAATGAATTCTGACCTCTTTTCAGGGATAATTTCAGCGTTCGTTTAAGTGATTTTGGGAAGCTATGGGAAACGTGACTCTGGATGGCAGGCGGACTTTGAACCTAGAGCATCCAAAATACACTGAGGTGAGCAAAGTCATGGGGCAGCGATATGCACATATTCAGATGGCGGTAGTACTGCATAGACAAGGTATAAAGGGGCAGTGCATTGGTGGAGTTGTCAATGGCACTCAGGCGATTCGTGTGAAAAGGTTTCCGATGTAATTATGGCCGCACGAGAAATTAACAGACTTTGAACGTGGAATGATAGCTGGAGGTCGTGTCGTGTCGTGTGGCTAGGGCCTCCCGTCGGGTAGACCGTTCGCCTGGTGCAGGTCTTTCGATTTGACGCCACTTCGGCGACCTGCGCGTCGATGAGGATGAAATGATGATTAGGACAGCACAACACCCAGTCCCTGAGCGGAGAAAATCTCCGACCCAGCCAGGAATCGAACCCGGGCCTTTTGGATTGACAGTCTGTCATTCTGACCACTCAGCTACCGGGGGCGGACATAGCTGGAGGTAGACGCAGGGAACATTCCACTTCGACTATCGTTAGGGAATTCAGTATTCCGAGATCCACAGTGTCGAGAGTATGCCGAGAACACCAAATTTCAAGCATTACCTCTCACCATGGGTATCCCAGTGGCCGACAGTCTTCACTTGACGGCCGTTAGCAGCTGCTTTTGCGTAGAGTTGTCAGTGCTAAGAGACAAACAACACTGTGCGAAATAGCCGCAGAAATCAATGAGGGACGTGCAACAAATGTATCCGTTAGGACAGTGTGGCGGAATTTGACGTTAATGAGTTCTGGCAACAGACAACCGAAGCGATTGCCTTTGCTAACAGCACGACATCGCCTGCAGCACTCCTCCTGGGGTCGTGGCCATATCGGTTGGCCCTAGAAAACTGAAAAACCGTCGCCTTTGCAGATGAGTCACGATTTCAGGTGATAAGAGTTGACAGTAGAGTTCCAGAGTCGTGCAGCCTCCACGAAGCCATGGACACAAGTTGTCAACAAGGCACCGTGCATGCTGGTGGTGGCTCCATAACGGTGTGGGCTGTGTTTAAATGGAAGTGACTGGGTCCTGTGCTCCAACTGAACCGATCATTGACTGGAAAACGTTATGTTCGGCTACCTGGAGACCATTCGAAGCCATTTACGCACTTCATGTTGTGGATTAAAGTACTCCAAGTCATCAAGCAACAATTATTCGCGATTGGTTTGAAGAATATTCTGGACATTTCGAGCGAACAATTTGGCCACCTTGATCATCCAACATGAATCTCATCGAACATTTATGACACATAATCGAGAGGTCATTTAGTGCATAAAAACCCTCAACGACAACACTTCCACTGTTTTGGATGGCTTAGAGGGGTAAAGAAACTAAATGGTGCGTAAGTTTACTCAAACAGGGACTGAGAATGTCGTAACACATGGAAAGAGTAAAATAAGAGCTCGGCAAGCGAAGTTTCGTCGTTCTACATTGTGACTTAGTATGCATTTACAAAACTGAACCTATTATAGAACAGTGAACATCTTGCTTAGGCAGAAATAAGTTAAAAGACATACTAGGGTTAACCAAGATATGTTTATTTGTTATTACTTCAGAAAGGCACGAGATGGGAACATTAGTCTGACTGTTGTTGTTGTGGTCTTCAGTCCTGAGACTGGTTTGATGCAGCTCTCCATGCTACTCTATCCTGTGCAAGCTTCTTCATCTCCCAGTACCTACTGCAACCTACATCTTTCTGAATCTGCTTAGTGTATTCATCTCTGACTAAGGCAATGAAAATGTAAATCTGAAATAAACTTCTGATTTATTAGAATAATTACTATGACAACCCTCACATAGATTAATACAACAATAACAGCCTGTTACACTTAATACAGGCAATTTATGCTCGTTTTCTGGATCGGCAGTGTTAAAAAAAGAACACAGAAATGTTGCCAGTCTGTCTGGTAAACGAAACAATGATTTGCTAACTCCCAATCGCGAGTTAAACCCTGGGCACGAATGTAATCAAAATGCTGTATGTGGTTCTTAGTGTAACCGTAACTCTGCTACATGGTTCGTAGAGAGGCCTAATCAGTCTCACTGCCTCTGCTTAGCACACCAGACCGTGAGGAAATCAGTAACACCTTTACCTCGTGACACTGAGCAGAACATACATAGCAGCGAGATATGCTTCTCGAAATCATTTCAAGAAACATGACTCGGTATCTCAAGATAATGATGTAGTCACTCTCAGTACTATCTTTATTATTACGCAGTCCTCTTGAATTGAATGGCAGCAGAATTATTAGACCACAGCTTGTCTGATATAAACAGACAAGCGCTGCCTGCAGAGAAGTACTCACAATAACTGTCACTTCATGAGTAAACCTGCCCAGCGCCGACTTATATTAACATGCATTGGTTTAAATGGCGAGACCACGTAGGACTGTCCACATCCGCACCCAGCAGGATCAGTGATTCACAGGGGGGCCGTACGAACTTCACCTCACCGATCTGATTCATGTTGACAAGATGTGAATGACACGTACGCAAACAGGAAGACATAACTCTTAACCGTTTTCGAAAAAATCGAGTTTGAACGTTTTAGGCCTGCTTCTGTGCTTTGTATGGTCACCAGTATTAAAGCTGCCCGCAGCCAAGTGAGTATGTGTGTAGTTTCATATGCGAGAGATCTCTGGATCAAATCTCGCTTTTGGATTCATTGCCACGTAATTCTAGCAACAGATTTATTATGTCTGTGCAGATTACCAATATTTCGTGAGGAGACTGGAAATTAAAAATTATACACGAGAAATTTCAACCAAATCAGCACAGCCATTTCATTTATATTGTTGTATCTGCGTAGGTGACAACACGTGCCCCACGGAGCACTGCATGAATCAGGATGATATTGATCGTAGAAACATGGTAAACACTAATTATTGCCACAGGCAGCACTTGTGATGAAAGCCGAATTTTTGAATGTGCATGATTTTTCAATGTGTATGTTGCAAAACAAACTTAGTTTACATTCATAAAAGGTTCTCATTCATCACATAGTTTAGCGGCATACCACGCATGTCGAAGCATATCACCGAATATTGGTACAGACAACTGATGGTGTACGATCGACTGAATTTTTATGTCATTTCCTTTAGGCGCTATCTCTCTATTCTGTTCGATGGTGTACGCGCGATTTTGTAATCGTTTTATAAAGTTCTTTGCGAGGTGCCGAGGCTAGCAGTGTATTTAACACTAAATTCTTCTAGAATGTACATATGTAAATGATCCTCTAAGCCCCCCCTATTCTAACTCCGACTTCTGTTGTTGCACATGAATTAAAAAGAAACGCGAACTGACTGTAATCGACCCTGCAAGTGGAGTAGAAAAGAGTTTGGCACCTGCAATAATTTCATTTGATAAATAAGTTAAATAAAGGAAAGTTTCATTAATGTAGTGGGAAATGATAGGGTTGCTCTACCGATTAACAGAATGAAAGTTCTGCCCAAAATAACAATATGATTTATTATAACTCAAAATAATAAACAAAAACTCATGAAACATTTACAATACATCAAATTGGCTCAAATTGGATACGGAAATAAATGCTGTGAAGGTGAAGTTGTTCCTAAACTACATTATGACATTTATGACGAAGTGGTATGTGGAGCCAATTCCTTGCAACTCAAGTCTTAAGAGAGACACACAGCCAACCCAGCATTAATTGCTGCTACATTAGTGAGAACTCAGACAATGAACACCCAAGATAGAACAAAGTTAGAAAAGACGAACAGGCGCGCTCTGCTGAGCTCTGATTATCACCTAGCAAAATTGCCTGCTTTGCCGGTGCTGCGGACGTACATTACCAAGCTGTCTTCTTAACTGCCCGGACACGATCTGGCGTACTGGAGGCGATGGCTGGTTGCTTCGACGTCCAGTCGTGGTGATGATAATGTCGCGAGTATAGTCAGAAACAAATTATCCTGGTCTGGTTGTTCCAGACAAGACTTCCTAGCAATACAAATGCGCCTCTGAGGGAGATGAAGAAGGATCGCCACACAATCACTGACGGTACAGTGATTGATTTTAACAAGCGAAGTCACACAGTAACTTCGATACAGTCAACTTTAGCCAAAACTGCTCAAGACAGACAACATAGGCCGCTTGTACGCAGAACGCTCAATTGCCAACTGTACTCGGAAAGTTACGTTGAAGTCGAAACTTCAGCAACTTCGTTAAACAGTTACAATCAAATAAAAGTATATTAGACAGCCAACGGAAGGCAGGCTGTCCAGAGCAGCGAGAGCTCAGTCTTGTAACCTACTCCAACCGAAAGGCGAGAGCCAACTCCCTCACACCCGTCGGCTTACCCTTTCAAGATCAGCAGTGCCCACCTGTCACCAGACCACCTGGGTGACGAGAGACGCTGCGTGGGAAGTCCGCGTGTGAAGGAATAGCAACTTTTCACCGCATGCAATTAGAGAGGAAAATCGTAAGATAGAAATATGAGAGGGGGGCTCATGCCACCTCTCATCTTCACCTTCATGTATAAATAAACATTGCTAGGTTTCATTGGCACTGTACATTTGGGAGTGGGGGATTCCTGTAATACTGCAAGTTGGCAGAATAGTGTAGGAATGAGAAAAAAAAATTCCTGCAGCCAGATTATATCGAGTGATTTTGTGTTTATGACACTAATCGCCTAGTCTCTCAGCTGCAGACTTCATAAATGCTGGCGACCATACAAACAATATAAACAGGCATAATTTTTCATACTGGATTTTCTCGAAAACGTTTGAGAGTTGCCTCTTCGTGTTTATATACGTTGAATTTCTAGCCGTTCCCTATGCGCACTGCCAATAAGAATCAGATCAGTGAGGGGAAGTTCGTACGGTTTCGTTGGCAGTACAACTGCCTTTCCCTCTTCCTTCCAAATTCTACTTGCTGACCTGTGAAGACAACTCCATAGTCATTCGCTGGCCAAGCTACGGACTCTAAAGGTCACAAACAAAACTTAAGTTCTTGCCATATAGCAGAGATAAATTTCGAATTCGATCGTGCGACAGGAAATAAAGACTAAGCGGTCTCCTGTTCAAATGGCTCTGAGCACTATGGGACTTAACATCTATGGTCATCAGTCCCCTAGAACTTAGAACTACTTAAACCTAACTAGCCTAAGGACATCACACAACACCCCGCCATCACGAGGCAAAGAAAATCCCTGACCCCGCCAGGAATCGAACCCGGGAACCCGAGCGTGGGAAGCGAGAACGCTACCGCACGACCACGAGATGCGGGCGCGGTCTCCTGTAATCGATGCGAAAAATACGTGATCCGAATGAGAGGTGGCTGAATCTACAGACAGCTTTCAAACTTATTGCTATGTGCGACTCACTGTTACAAGTAATATCCTTGTAATACGATAGCTTTGACTATATTATTTTCTCATTATTTTCTAGTACACCATATCTCTGATGTCTGTGTGTATTCTATTCTCAAAAGAAGTTTGGGACCATTGAGAGGTACTTCCCTTGCTACTCAGGAAGAAAGAGGAGTCATATCGCTGTAAATAATCAAACTCAAATACTGGATCGATTTTGTCTCCTACTATGTATGACTACAGTCTCTGGTCCTCTAAGCAGAGAAGGACTGTTGTTTCAGTAGTGTCGGAAATGCATCTACGTTTTTATCGTCAAATTATTTCGTAAGATGTAACAACATAACAAGAAAGAACGCAGACAAATTGAAAAGATAACAGACAAAATGAATCAGTAACTTATGAAGCCGGTTTCTATTGCGGCACGGCCTGTGGTTAAGTAAACGGACACGGTTAAACTCGCTGGCAGGCAGCGTTCGGCAGTTTGAGATCTGCTGCTGCTCCGCCGTTCCTTTGCGTCACTTCTGCGAGTAGTACGATATAACTTCGACGTTCGGGCTCAGCTGCGACCCCGCGACGCGTGCGCATGAAATTAAACTTTGTAATAAGGCCAGCCGGCCCGCTGAGGGAACTTGGGAGTGCCGATAAAAGGTCTCCCAGCGGAGGGCCGCTCCAGGAAACCAGTTACTCGCTGTCCCACACAGACTCTCTCTGCCTACCTCCCCCCCCCCCCTCCCGGCCTCTCTCTCTCTCTCTCTCTTTCTCCCGCTGCCGTTTGCCGCCAAAAGTTTGGGCGAGTTCCAGTTCCATTCTGAGTGTTGAGAAAGACTCCATTCGGTTCGTCTTCATTCTGCTTCATTCGGTGCTGAATAACGACAGATTTTACACTGATTCCCAGAAATGTGTAGCTAGACTGAACCAGATGGAAGGCTACCAGCCCGAACTCGTTTGGTAACGAAGCTTTTTTCCTCTTATTCGGAATGCGACATTATGGAAGCAAGTCCGTACCGTAGTTCATGCGTTGCAACCTTTTACCAGCGCCGGCGCTAGGCGAAAACTGATCGTCGGTGACGAATCAGTTTTGCGAGGTCTCTTTCACTTTCGAGTTAGAAAGAAAATGTTACATTAAATGAGCTGCATTATACACTAATAATAATTATACACACGTTTTATTAATATAATATACAAAGATTATTGCAATGACAAAAATTGCGTTAAGTAAACACACATTAAAATAAACGAAACTTCCGGCATTTTACCTCACTGAACTTTTTTAAGATTACGTCGCAGTTAACACCAGCCGCTATTTCCGCTTCAATTGATAGTACTGACAACGTAGACAGCCCTTTTTGGCTCATCGTGCTTCTTAAGTACTTGTTAATCAATTTTAATTTCGAGAAACTTCTCTCGGTAGACTCTGTACTGACCGGACCTGTGAACATTACTTTGATTGTTATGTAAAGATTTGGATATAATTCTACTGAATAAGTTGTTTAGCGCCATTGATTGAGTCCTGTTGGTTGGATTTTAAAAGATGGAGTTCCTAATAAGGTTCGAAAGGTCGTATGTCGCTATTTTCGCCTTCTCGAAGTATTGCACCTAAATCATTACAATGTTTGCGAAAGACGTCCATGGATAACGATTTCAGGTAATTCATATCATAAATAAAACCAAATAGTTCAAAATATTCGTTGAGCGCTTTGAATCGACATTCATTGTCGACTATTATAACGTCTATCATCGATTCAAAGAAGCTAACTCTGTATGCATTTCAGCAGATTGTATAGCTTTATTGATTTGTTCATAACCGTATATTTCTTTTTTTTCTGTGCTATTCGTTTTCGCCGGCCGGAGTGGCCGAGTGGTTCTAGGCGCTTCAGTCTGGAACCGCGCGACCGCTACGGTCGCAGGTTCGAATCCTGCCTCGGGCATGGATGTGTGTGATGTCCTTAGGTTAGTTAGGTTTAAGTAGTTCTAAGTTCTAGGGGACTGATGACCTCAGAAGTTAAGTCCCATAGTGCTCAGAGCAATTTTTTTATTCTTTTTCTTAAAAACAGAGACTCAATTTCGTAACTACTTCTTTCTACAAACAATCGAACTTCTGCAATACTTGTTTCAAATCCTGTGTTACAGAATTCTTGAGTCCAATCACGAAATGAACGTAAAGTGTCAAAAGCGACTTTCAAGTTCACTTGAACCGATTGCCATAGTTTACTTATATTGTTGACACGTAGTAAAACTCATAGCACACGTGCTTTGCAACATTAAATTCAAAAGTTAACATTTCTTTCAAGACTGATTCACATTCGCTCAGAGTTTCGGAATCATCAGTTTCATTTTTCAGGTCACTCACACTTTCGATAACATCATCAAATTGCAAAAATATCGCGTTTACAGCTCCGATTCTACTTTCCCATCGTGTTTCAGACAAATGTTTCAATGTCAATTTCAATTTAGTTTTTATAAGATCCCAACGCTTGCTTGATTTTGTAAAAAGCACACAAACTTTATTGATGAAGCCGAAAAAGTCTTAACTGTCGTAAAGGTGCTAGCGGCGTCTATCAAAAGCAAATTCCAACAATGCCATCCGCACGGCGTGAAAAAAGCTCATGGATTAATACTGAGTATTCTTGTTCTGACACCTTTCTTAATTCCTACCATATTGGCACCGTTATCAAATCCCTGTCCTCGACAGTTTTAGATGTTTAGGCCATTATTTTCTAGATTCTTTAAAATGGCATTTGTTTAATACTCTCCCATTGTTTCTGCGACGGCAATAAACCCTACGAAATGTTCCTCTGTCCCTCCAGTTGAGGAATTACAAAATCTTAATATTATTCATATGCGTTCCACATGGCTCGAATCCGTGGTACAATCGATCATGGAAGCATAATATTTTGCTTGTTTTCCTCTGTTTACAGTTTCGTTGATAAATAATTTGGAAATTAATGTAAATAAATTCATTTTGTATGTCTTGGCTCAGATAATGCTGACAAAGTCATTTTTCGTTAATACACTCCAAGTGCTCTTTTAATGTTGGATCATATTTGGATAACAATTTAAATAGGTCTATAAAATTTCTACTGTTTCCGCTATCGTTCAGGTTAAGGGATTCTCGATGCCATCTAAACCCCAGATTGTGTGAAGCTTAGTATTTTATAATATCGATCAATCTTTCAAAGAAGTTATATAAATACTTTTGTGATTCCCTAATGAGTCTCTGGTTTTCCTTATCTATTGTTTTTCCATCCATCTAATCAAGCACTCGATGTGTCCTTGACTTTGTTCATGGCTGTGCAATATCCTCCTCAGATTTTTCCAGTCACGACATCCTTCTTTTACCATCTGTGTCTGCAAATGTGAAAAAAGTTGACATGGAAAGCAACAAACTTTGTCTTCAGATCTAAAGTAAGCTAACCATCTGCGATGTTGCTTTTCGCCGTTATTCAATTTTCTAGTAAAACGAAAGTTAGTGAAATGTCTTTTATTTACGTCTTTGTGGTAGCTTTGAACAGCTTTCTCTACGTTTTGTTGGGGACCATTTTGAATTAAATCATGAAGCTGCGAACTGTTACTGGAAATACCAACTTTCCCGTATCTAATTCTATAAATGACTCTCTTATATGAATGGTTTGCTCTTGATTATCTCTTTTGAAGTCTTTATTCTGCTCACAATATCGGATCACAGCAGTTTCACCCAATTCTGATGCTGTATCAGAAAGGGTAACAGATTCATTCGCCCCTGAAGCTGACTCTGTTTCAGAAACTAAACACACTTGGATAAGAGCTTCATCAGAAGCCTCTGGAGCAGCTACACTTTGAGTTTTCTTAAGAAATTTCATCACACTCGAACTCATAGCTTGGTTGGATATAATCGTCTCAGCCTTTCCTTTTCCTTTTGTTGCACCAGATTCCCATTTTCTCCCTAAGTCTTTGTCTCTTGATGGTCCTCCACACATGATAATCTAAGAAATATTTTGTGCTAAGTACGTTGGTAAGTGCAGTAGGGCATTTAAAGTACTCAGTATCGTAGTATAGAGCGAGTAGGCTGTGTGATTATCATACATGGCGGAATATTTTTTTTATTCTGTCATGTATGATAGCAGTCAAATAAATAAGCCAATAAATGTATTTGTATACTGACTTACGAAAGGTTGGTATTCCTTTAGTATGTAGAGTTGGAATTGGTACAACCACACATTCAGATATAAAAGAGTTGTTCACTTGTACCAGTTCCATAATTGGAAAAAAGACTGAGTGTCACTTGGTAGGACTGGTTTCAGGGAGCTGGCGTTACTGGCCACGACAATACTACTGCCTGTGTTGTCTCTTCCACAGAGCATTGTTGCATTTGCTTGTTGTTGGACCGAAGTGTCGGTTCGGAAAAACTGTGCGTACCAAGTGGGCTGTGAATATGGTATAAAGAAAAGTAAATGTATTTTTCGTTTAACATGCATCTTTTTTTAATATGGCGATCAGCTTCCTCTCTAAGTATATAATTTGTTTAGTCTGCATGAACGACTTTATAACAAAAGTCTCCTTCGAGTTCCACGCGTTACTGCCGTCTAGTGCGCAAGCGCCGATTCGCGCGAATCGTGGAATGTAATATTCCTGCCAGAACCAGACTGCAGTCCCAAACTGGGAAGCTTGGGTCGCTGCCGCTTAGGTGTACACCTTAGATGCATGCTCAGCTGTCATAATGTTGCCGGACGACCCTATATAAGTACTACTACATCCGTACGAAAATAGAGACGGACAACTAGGTAGCTAAAATTGTAACAGCTTCAACAAGTTTTTTGCGAAGCTTCCACAGGCGCGGGGCCGTCAGCGGTCGCCGGCGCCAAACGCCGCCACTGCCTTTTACGATGCCTTCGGTGGCGGTACTCGACGTAACTACAACGCTGTCGACGAAGGAACTGTTACACCATGGATTCGGATCAAGTGTGTGCACTGCTATAGAGGTGGGACTATTTTTGATAGGGAACGGGGTCCTCGCTTTGATTCGAGACGGAAGTCACAGTTCTGACAATACTGATCACCAGCGAACAGCGTTGCTATTGCAGTATGGGGAGTGCCAAGATTCGACCATCGGAAAGGCAACATATAGTGCTTTCAGACTTCATTTAACCTTCAAATTGCACAGCGTCTCTCCCTCGAGTATCTCATAAAACATAGTAGTAGTTTAAAGAACTGAAGGTCAGACGGCCACATCAAAACCACAACAATTTGTTACGAATAGAATATTCCTCGTTAAGTCTATTCCTTCGACCAGCTACTCCCCTCCCGCCCCTCCCCCCTCCCCCCTCAGCCCCCTTCCCCAGCTATTAGCCACTGAGGTGACGCAAAGCTAGAACCGGTTGACAGCAACTGATTGTGACAAATTACTGCGCACTCGACATGGAACGTCGCTGCTATGACTGCAGTAAAGCTGTCGCTGTGGAAACCCTAACGCCTACGCTGAATGACCATGTCAGTATACGAAACAGTTAGCACCCTTATCCCAATGTACCTTCCTCACCACTCCACGTGGGTTTATGACCGATTCTGTTCATCCTTCCTCGAAGGTCAACTATTTACGCCGCGAGCTTCGGAGAACCCTGGAAATTTGTCGAAAATTCGGGAAACTCGTTGGTTCACCCCTGCCTACAACTAGCAACAACTCTCCATCAACTTGTAATCATGTTTTGACAGGCAATGGGCAAAAAGTTCCCGCGACTCAATGGGAAACCTGGTCGGGTCAACGGCCAACTCCGGAATCCAGCGAAGTATGCGCCGCGCATTGAAAGCTTTTTCGACTGCTATACTGAGCTCACAATTGAACAAAGTCCTCGAAAGTTACCGATGGAAGGAGTACTCCTGGTCCCGTGCTGTTCAGGACGGCTACCGAATGAACTGCCGCCCAGCATGTAAATGCTGACTTACTAGCCTTATCAGAGTGTGCACAGAACGTAGGTTTAAATCTTAACCCATTTAAAACAGTGAAACGTCCCCTTAGAACAATTATACACGACTGTGCTGATAAACCTCTTACACTATTTGCTTTTCAAACAGCTGAGCAAAACTGAACGTACTCAAACATTCACTAAAGTGACACACAATGTTTTTAGTACAACGCAATCTGACTTTCAATAATCCCTACAAAACAATGGCCCTGACTAACATTAAACTATACCTTTCACAAATCACTTACCTCACAAAAATCTTCGTTATTCGAACTACTGCAATACGGCGAGCGCCACTACTGCCAGCTAAATAAAAGATTCAAACTACAGAAGGCACTAACTACTGATAGGCATAGTTAGCAAATGAAAGATTTTAATAGAGAACAAACAATGTATGTACCTTAATAATCATAATATATATAGCAGTTCATGCCATCCAGTCTTACAAATTTCAAAACTCCGCCATTTCTCTCCCCACATCCACCACTGCTGGCGGCTCACCTCCAACTGCGCAACGCTACGCGCTGTTCACATCCAGCTGCCGCTGCCCAACACTACAATGGCAGACAACAATGCAAACTAGCCACAGACTGCACACAGCACAGCCAGTGATTTTAATACAGAGCGCTACGTGGCATTACCACTATAAAAATCTAAACAGCCTACTTGCATAGCCCCCATGGTCCCCACAAAAAAATTTACACGGCTCACCTCCAACTGCGCAACGCTACGCGCTGTTCACATCCAGCTGCCGCTGCCCAACACTATAATGGCAGACAACAATGCAAACTAGCCACAGACTGCACACAGCACAGCCAGTGATTTTCATACAGAGCGCTACGTGGCATTACCACTATAAAAATCTAAACAGCCTACTTGCATAGCCCCCATGGTCCCCACAAAAAAATTTACACGGCTCACCTCCAACTGCGCAACGCTACGCGCTGTTCACATCCAGCTGCCGCTGCCCAACACTATAATGGCAGACAACAATGCAAACTAGCCACAGACTGCACACAGCACAGCCAGTGATTTTCATACAGAGCGCTACGTGGCATTACCAATATAAAAATCTAAACAGCCTACTTACAACAGAAATAATCTTAGTCGCTTTTAAACAACTATTACCCCTCAGATCTTAGAGTCCCTGTCACCCTTAACCCTAAACGGTACAGAAAAAACGTTTACCTCTTCTGAAAATAACTCTGGGATAGTTCTGGACCATCCTTTGGACTGGACTGACATGTAAAATATATCAGCATCACTTCAATCACTACAAAAATATAAAAAAACTATTTCCTATCGGGTTTAAAAAGAAACTCATTGAACCACTAACACTTCCCAAATTTGCTTATGGGCACCCTATTCTTCAACGACTTTCGCATGAGACTTCACGCCAGACAGAGCTGATGATTAATGCTTGTGCGTGACAACTTATCGTGGCTACAGGCCTATAAGCGTAGAAGTTATCATAGCCCACAAGCTTTTCAGTCACTCCACTCCTTCTTATTTATCTTCAATTTTTACAGTACTGTCTGAATAGCACAACAGAAATACTCGTTCTCAACAAAGTAAAATCCTCTATAGCCACAACACAACAAGGTATCTTTTCAAAATCATTTTCTGTGTCAGGAAATCGACTTCGGAAATCCAGGGAAATGAAATTTTATTCAAACTTATAAAGATAAATAAAGCACCACCTTCTATCACAGTACCTATCTTTTATATATACTTGTCTGCAGCTCACACTTGTCAACCATCTGCCCTTCTCCCATCAGTTCCTTCCACCATGTCTACACAGTCCTCTATTGAAATTGTATGCTTTCTTGACTGCTATTGTCACTGTCTTTTCAATCTTCTCGTCTTTCACTATCCCTTCTACTTGTGGTAATACTAAAAACGACATCAAGTATGCTAATTAATCAATATTATAGTCGTTTATAATGCCCTTTATTATTGTTTTTGCTGTGGTCTTCAGTTCGAAGACAAGTGTTATGCAGCTCTTCATGCTATTATATCCTGAGCAAGCCCGTTCATCTACGAATAACCACTGCAACTTAGATCCTTTTGAAGCTGCTTATTGTATTCATGTCTTCGTCACCCTCTACGACTTTTACCTCCTACACTTGCTTCCAACACTAAATTGTTGATCCCTCGACGTCTCAAAATGTGTCTCAGCAACCGAGCCCTGGCTCCCCAATTCCATTCAACACCTCCTCATCAATTACGCGATCTACACATCTAAATTTTTAGCATTCTTCTGTAGCATCAAATTTCAAAAGCCTCTATTCTCTTGTTATTTTAACTGTTTATCGTCCACGCTCCACTTACAGACAAGTACTTTCAGAAAAGACTTCTTCAAACTTAAATCAAAATTAGATGTTAAAAATTTCCCTTCTTGCTATAGCCGGTACACATTTTATATCCTCTCTACTTCGGCCATTAGCAGTTATTTTACTGACCAAATAGCAAAACTCATATACTACTTTTAATGTCACGTTTCCTAATTTAATTCCTTCAGGAACGCTGACTTAAATCGACTGCTTTTCATTGCCCTTGTCTTTCATTTGTTGACATTCATCTTATCTGCTCCTTTTAAGAAACTGTCCATTACAAATTCTTTGCTGTCTCTAACACAACTACAACGTCATTGGCAGATCTTAGAGTTTTTATTTCTTCTCCCAGAATTTAAACTCTTTCTCCAAGTTTTCTTTGGTTTTCTTTATTTCTTGCTCAATATACGGCTTGAGTAGCATCGGGGACAGACTAAAACCCTGTCTCAATCCCTTCTTAAACACTGCTACTCTGTCATGTGCATCGAGTCTTATAACTGCCGTCTCGTTTCTGTGCATGATGTAAATGGTCTTTCACTCCCTCTGTTTTATCCCTGGTATTTTTATTACTATTAATGCCAATTATTGTTATTATTATTATTATTATTATTATTATTATTATTCACTGTTATTATTTGTATTGGTAATTATAATTGTTCTCATAATAATTTATCAAATTACAGATTGAGAATGTTTTGTAATTTTTTGTGTGCTTTGTTCATGGTTCGATAAAAGGCCTTAAGACTCTAATCTGGTAAGGAAAAATAAACAATAAATAAATATAAAGATAATACAAGTAACTCTAGTGAGCTAATGTATGCGCTAGCATGATGACGAATACGAACAGCCCTTTCTCTTTCTGAGCCAGAGTGAAGTAACTTACGGTTAACATCTAAGTAAACTATCCATCCCTGCAGATCCTGGTCAACTAATGGCGTTTTTGCTTAATGCAGGACTAAAGAGCAATTATAATCACACTGTTAACAAAATGTAAATAAGAACTGTAGCTCACCTCAAGATCCCTACAAAACTAAGACCACTAAGTATTGCTATGAGCTGGAGTCAATCCGATTCAAAATTCCCTTGTTTTATGCATTCACGAGATTAGTTTACCTTAAATAGTTTCGACTGAACGTTGGCTCATATACAGTCACAGATGACCAGATTTTGACTGTGAACAATACACCATGGCTTCATATACTCAAACAGTGTTGAAATGTCAGCTCAAGGAACTCGTTTTCTTAATATTATATCTAGGTAATCCTGGTATTTGCTAACTACTGATTACAGTGAACTATTGCATAATCAATTTCTGTAGAGATTAACTGCGTCACAAATTTGATAATACTCTAATGAGCAACTGAATCAGACACCTACCTATTGTCCGTTCCTCCAGAAAAGACCCATGACAGATAAAGTGGGTGTGGCGGCTTCTTATAGCATCTGCTACGAGCAACACATAACGAGTCTTTGTTTACGTTTCTATGGAAACGCCCCGTTGTATCTCCAGTTCGTAAACCATAGCTTCCAGTGAGTGCTGTGGCGGCGTTTTGGACTTCGCGGTTGAAAACTGGTAACAGTGCTGCAAGTTGCCAGCAATTACTTCTCGCGGAATGAAATACAGGTGAACAATTTACCTCAGCCTGTTGTAGTTCAATACGAATTGTTGTTTTTCAGAAAAAGATGAATTATAATGTAGCTAATATAGTTTCACGAATCTTATTCAGTTCTGCTACTTAATTCCTAAAAAAACAGTTTTAAAAGTGCAGTAGTAGGTATAAAAATTTCTTCGTCTTAACTTTGACAAAATGTGTAAATGACTACAATTTTAAGAGTCTGCGGTTTGAACCTTTCTCAATACTATGTTTTTTGCGTCAGTTATTGTTTCCTACATCTCAGGAATTTATTTGTATACAGTAAGTGAAAAATCCCACGTTACTCCTAGTAAAACTCTATGACGTTCAGAAAGGCTCCTGTTTGGGAATAGACTCAGTAGTACTTAACAATGCAATAAATCCACGTGGCAACAGCGTCATAAAAGGGGTAAAATTATATCAGATTAACATTATAACAAGCAAAAAATTAGTCAACATTATACACATTCACTTTAGTGCTGAATTTACAAGGAAGTTACGTTCTTATTTTATGTAGAACTTCAAAGTTCTTTTTTGACTTACCGTTTTAATACATGTCCAACACCAATATCTCATTCAACGTTTCTGTGATGTTTTTACAAATAAGCTCATCAGACAAAAAATTAGTCACCCCTAGAGAAATCATTACAAGCGTCATTTAATACGGTGTTATTCCGCCCCTGGACTTAACAGCCAACTGGAATCAGTTAGGAAGTGGATCCACGAGGTTGTGCACTCACATCCATGTTGACTCACTCACTGACGATTTGATCGCGCAGTTCGATGTAAACCACACATAAAGGGAGATGTTAATGATTTATTAAGTAGCTTAGATGTTGGCTATACGACAGCAGCCGGGTCCTAGACGTCAGCTACAGGTAAGAGTGTCAGCGTATGCTACAATTGTATCTGCTGCCTCCCTACTCCACGAGGACACTACAGATAACGTACTGTAGTGTTCTGTGCTAACTTTAATGGCCGACAGCAGAAATGTCCAGTGCTGCTGACACTCCAGTACGCGCAATCGCAAAGTGTCCAGGTGGAGAATGTTTTCTGCAGTTGCCGGTTGACTGAAACGCACCTAGCACTTCAATGACACTTGTCATTACAATAGAGATGAACAAGTAAGAAGACAGGTGGAAGATGAGTTCTGCTCAGGTGGAGATGGGGAATACTTTGCTGCGATGCCAGAGTGCTCTCGGCCTCTGTCACACGCAACGCGCTCCAACCCCTTGCGTCCTTTCTCATTGTGTAAAGCCCTTTCACGCCACACCGGCATGATGGCCAACACAAAAGGTCTGCTGCCCTCTCTGCATGTTGGTTAGTTTTCACGAAGTGAGGTCTCGCAAGATGTGGGTACTGCGATGTTTGCGTGCGTCTGGTTATGGTTAACCATTAACACGTGCTCATCTGGAGATAGATTGGGTCGAAAGTTGAATGAAGGGAAGCGGTTTGAAGGACAGAGGAAAGAAGTGTCAATGCAAGAGCTAAGGGAAAAAGCCTCTACGGGAGTCGAATCGGGTAATAAGAGCAGTAGCAGATTGCTTGCTATCTGCGACAGATCATGCAAGAGTTAGGTAAGTTAGTTATGGATATCATGCAGGTGGGTACCTTTGATGTTGTGAGGCTTTGTTACTCGGTGGCTGCAGATGGGTATCGGTGTTCACTTCTCGACCACCATCAGCGTACCTGCAACAGTTGGGTTCACCATCGGCTAGTGTCCGATAGATAATAGCCAGATTCACAGTGTGGGGTAGTGTTGGTGATTTGTTTGTGCGTTAGTGTGCGAGCTTGTTGGCTTCCCTGCTGTGTGCTGTTAGTCGACTGTGATAGTAGCTGGCATATCCAGTCAGTATTGCTGATGTGCAGTACCTTGCCGATGTTGTCGCTTGTGAGTGTGTGTTGGCTCGCCATAGGTGATTATGCCCCAGCTAGCAGTGTCTTTGGTCGCTTATGCTTCGACCTATGATTGTGATCACCGTTCCTCAGAGTGAGGATGAGAAGATTGTTCGAGTGTCTCGATTTCCTTTATAGTCGTGTGACGAGTATTTTGAGCACTTCCTAGAGGGTTTCAAGAGGGTATTCATTGTGAAGATCCATGGAGCGAGTGTAGCGTGGAGCGTTGCTAATGATGCGTAGCGGGTTGTTCTGTATGAGCTGCAGGCGGCGCAGGCGTGTAGGAGTTGCGTGTCCCCAAACGAGAGCTGCATACGTCATCAGAAGTCTGATCAGTGTCACGCATGTGGACCTCGACACCCACCTATTTAGTGTGCTTTCCCTGTGGAGCATTGGGTACAGTTGTTTGAGCCTCACATGTACTCTTTTGGCAGCGTATTCCATGTGGTCCCCTCGCGCATGTTTCCGGTTCAAAATGGTTCAAATGGCTCTGAGCACTATGGGACTTAACTTCTGAGGTCATCAGTCCCCTAGAACTTAGAACTACTTGAACCTAACTAACCTAAGGACATCACACACGTCCATGCCCGAGGCAGGATTCGAACCTGCGACCGTAGCGGTCGCGCGGTTACCATGTTTCCGGTCCAGCCGGACACCGAGGTACCTAACTTTCTCACGGAAACCTATTGGGCGTGCATGTAGTATTACCTGTCTACAGTGTTAATATTTGTGCAGTAGTTTCGGTCTGCGCGTGAACAGAACTGCCTCGCACTTGTCGACGTTTACTTTCAAGCGCCATCGTTCCAAAGAGGCTCGGCAGTTCTGAGTACTGTCCGTAATCGTGAATTAATGTTGGACGGTTTCTAATCTTGCGCAAGGATGGCTATGTCATCTGCGTAGATGTCAAAAGTCATGTTGGTGCTGCTGGGGGATCATTAATGTATACATTAAACAAGATGGGCCCCAGTATGCTTCCTGGGGTACTCCAGGTTGGTTACAGTTTTGTGTCGATTGTTTGCCCAGCACGTCAGTGTTCAACATCTTTTCGTGAGATATGAGTGTATGAGACGTACGAATCCGTCCGGGAGATCAGCACTGCTTAGTATGAGGACCTTGGCATCCTTGCTAACTCTCAAACGCTGGAGCGAGTGCCACGTTGGGCCATTGGTTCTGCTTATTCTCATCCAAGATTTATTTATATACTCGGAAAACTTTCACTTTCGGTAGCTACCCTAATATTTGTCACGTTTTCTTTATCCACCAGTCATGAATTCTATAGTCCAAGTGGATAAGTACTTTCATCGTACCTTATCTAACGTGAAAGTCAACGTTACATTTTCTACGCACTATCTCAAGCCCACGCTGCAGACAACCGAGACAGAATGACGCTCTTCGCTTTCGCATCACCTGGTACTCTGCTCATTGCTACTGCGTATTACCCCACGACCCACGTATTTAGGGGCACAACTTCCATAATAGCATGTCTCGAGGTATGGAATCAATGGTTTGTAGGCCAGCACACTGCTAGTTAGATATGTCCAACATTTGTTACATGAATGCGTGCTATATGTTCTTTCGGACATGTCTGAAAGAACAGACACCACATATTCACATAATTGATTATAGCATTCCATTCGGTAAAAAATAGTAGAAATAAATTGCGGAGACTTAACAATGGGGAAGAGTTTTTTTTTGTTGAAGAAGGGTGAGTGGTTTTTGTTTCATCGTCTTGTCGATTCTGCGGTCCTCACTAACGGACGTTAAATTTTCACTGTCTGTAACTGATACAATTATATGTAGTAGGGATAAAATTTTGTTGAGTACATTTGAGACTAATAATTGCAGCGCGTATTTTTGTGAGTAGCTGGTACCTATCCTGTATATGATTCAGTACATAATAATTAAATGTTGCCCTGGCCATTTCTGTGTAGGCTCATTGTTATAGCGACACCATTAATGACAAAAATTATATAAGTTCTTCCAACAGTCATATAATACTAAAAGTATAAAAAGAATGATTTTAATAATCTGAAAATGGCGTCCTGCAATATTTTTCAATTCATCTTAGGCCAGAGGCACAGTTTTATAGATAACCACATCAATAAATGCTTACGCTGCCATTGCACATAGGCAGCTATCATGGAACATCTAGACCCTAAGAAAAAATAATTAAGAATTGTTTAATTGTATTATCGCATGATAGTTAAAAAGGATTTTAATCCATCGTGAGTAGGACGTATGTCTTCACGTTGGGATATGTATGCTATTGTTGGTGATAGCACCCTGAGAAAAATCAGCCGTGGTTTTTAACACACATAAAAGAGAAAAGATTCATTATTTCTATTTTTCAAAACTATTTCATACAGTAAGAATAACGGCACGGTTATCGTTGCGTGAATTATTCAATGAATCATTTATTATCATTTAAAATTACGCGATATGATTCACCTCAATGGGCAATGAATACACTGCCTTCAGCGCGGATGCACAATTACGTTCGACCTGCAGCGCGAATCTAAAATTAGAGAGCATGGAGGACATGGACCAGGACATCGGATAAGTGGCGCTCGGTGGGATAGTGAGCTGGCCGGGGAGCTGTCCGGTATAGTCAGCGCATTTGTGATAAGCACTGTGTGCGGTGTGGAGGGCGCCTAGCAAGCAGGAGATCCCGGGTTCGAATCCCGCCGCGGCACACATTTCCATTCGTCGAAACTGTTTCCGCATTAAGTCCCAATGCAACTGATATCATTAGTTTCTTTTCTTTCCTTTGATTTCTTTTCCCTCCACTTTCGGTTTACATGATTTGAACATTTGTCGTGTGATATGAGATGGGCTCACTGAAGCGACATCATCCAGTATCTTCGTAAGATGGTTGCCAACTTGCGCTGCTTCTCGTAATAGTGTGTTACATTGTTTTCTGATTTATTCATCCGAGACGCTTTTGGACTGCAGTTCATATAGGCAACGTTAGTTCTTTGTTCGGTCTCACAACTTGGCTGGAATACGTAGGAATTCATATATGTTTTCTGTTTATTCAACCAAGTTTTCATGTAACTTAACCCATTGCTTCTACACTCATTAATTAATATTATCGGCGCTGCTATGAATGTAGGATTGTTTTTCTCTTTTCTTGTGTAAATGTATTATGATGTAAAGACACGTGCTCCGTAGAATGGCAATTGTGTGTGAAACATAAGGCTGTACACTTCTTTTCTGCATTATATAATGTTTGCTTTGTCTTTACTTAACCTGCGATTCTTACGAAATTATTTTCCACTTCTCTGAGTTTCGTTCTGATCCTCAAACGTACTCACGTAGGAATGTCGTTCACGAGAGAATTACACTCCTGGAAATTGAAATAAGAACACCGTGAATTCATTGTCCCAGGAAGAGAAAACTTTATTGACACATTCCTGGGGTCAGATACATCACATGATCACACTGACAGAACCACGGGCACATAGACACAGGCAACAGAGCATGCACAATGTCGGCACTAGTACAGTGTATATCCACCTTTCGCAGCAATGCAGGCTGCTATTCTCCCATGGAGACGATCGTAGAGATGCTGGATGTAGTCCTGTGGAACGGCTTGCCATGCCATTTCCACCTGGCGCCTCAGTTGGACCAGCGTTCGTGCTGGGTGTGCAGACCGCGTGAGACGACGCTTCATCTAGTCCCAAACATGCTCAATGAGGGACAGATCCGGAGATCTTGCTGGCCAGGGTAGTTGACTTACACCTTCTAGAGCACGTTGGGTGGCACGGGATACATGCGGACGTGCATTGTCCTGTTGGAACAGCAAGTTCCCTTGCCGGTCTCGGAATGGTAGAACGATGGGTTCGATGACGGTTTGGATGTACCGTGCACTATTCAGTGTCCCCTCGACGATCACCAGTGGTGTACGGCCAGTGTAGGAGATCGCTCCCCACACCATGATGCCGGGTGTTGGCCCTGTGTGCCTCGGTCGTATGCAGTCCTGATTGTGGCGCTCACCTGCACGGCGCCAAACACGCATACGACCATCATTGGCACCAAGGCAGAAGTGACTCTCATCGCTGAAGACGACACGTCTCCATTCGTCCCTCCATTCACGCCTGTCGCGACACCACTGGAGGCGGGCTGCACGATGTTGGGGCGTGAGCGGAAGACGGCCTAACGGTGTGCGGGACCGTAGCCCAGCTTCATGGAGACGGTTGCGAATGGTCCTCGCCGATACCCCAGGAGCAACAGTGTCCCTAATTTGCTGGGAAGTGGCGGTGCGGTCCCCTACGGCACTGCGTAGGATCCTACGGTCTTGGCGTGCATCCGTGCGTCGCTGCGGTCCGGTCCCAGGTCGACGGGCACGTGCACCTTCCGCCGACCACTGGCGACAACATCGATGTACTGTGGAGACCTCACGCCCCACGTGTTGAGCAATTCGGCGGTACGTCCACCCGGCCTCCCGCATGCCCACTATACGCCCTCGCTCAAAGTCCGTGAACTGCACATACGGTTCACGTCCACGCTGTCGCGGCATGCTACCAGTGTTAAAGACTGCGATGGAGCTCCGTATGCCACGGCAAACTGGCTGACATTGACGGCGGCGGTGCACAAATGCTGCACAGCTAGCGCCATTCGACGGCCAACACCGCGGTTCCTGGTGTGTCCGCTGTGCCGTGCGTGTGATCATTGCTTGTACAGCCCTCTCGCAGTGTCCGGAGCAAGTATGGTGGGTCTGACACATCGGTGTCAATGTGTTCTTTTTTCCATTTCCAGGAGTGTAGATGTCAGTGTATTAGGTATTCTGGACTACAGAATACCTTACGTCTGTAAGCTGTAATTCCCCTTCACTAATAACGAGTAGCTGGCTAAGATTTGTTGAAAAGGTTATGGTTTCAAGTTATCTAGTTTTAGCTTGTACAAAGCCCACTTTCGTTATTCCGATACCCTATGAGAATATCCTGCTCACTACAGCGTATAAGACGTAAGATCTGCTTTGTTGGTCACTTATGGGTCAGATTTCCTTTAAAGCTGAATGTTTCAGGGCATTAAAACTGGGATAACAGATTCTTATGAACTCACTTGTTAAAATACAAAAGTAATGACCAGCTTTAAGCTTTCAACATACATGTACAAAACTATGACTTCGTGGTAAAACACCAGTACAATAATTCGCTTTCCACAAATTGTACGCCACATTTCTGATTTCAGATCGTGCAGAGGTTCTTCAAGTCACTGATAAAGACTATTAGAATTTAGTTGTCGCTTATTAGTTAGTTCACGTAGTCTGATAACCACAACATTCTGCATGCTTCATAGGGGAAAAGAGCATTTCGCTATCATTCTCTTCATTATGCACAGTTTTAATTCTTAAACGGTGCCATGATTCTCTTGAACGTCTCTCCAAGACCGCTCCTGTACTTCGGCTAAAACCGATACTAAACTAAACTCCGTATCGACCGGCCGCCGTGTCGTCCTCTCAGCCCAGGGGCATCACTGGATGCGGATAGGGAGAGGCATGTGGTCAGCACACCACTCTCCCAGCCGTTATCAGTCTTCGTGACCGGAACCGCTACTACTCTGTCACGTAGCTCTCAGTTTGCCTGACAAGGGCTGAGTGCACCCCGCTTGCCAACAGCGCTCGGCAGACCGGACGGTCACCCATCCAAGTGCTAGCCCAGCCCGATAGCGCTTAACTTCGGTGATGTGACGGGAACCGGTGCTACCACTGCGGCAAGGTCGTTGGCTAACACCGATAAACCACCTGCCAAAGCCCGAAGAACGAGCTGAAGTGCATGCGGCGATCGAAGCCTCTCTCCACGCTAATGGTTCCCACGAACCCTGGAGTCAGCACTTGCAACGTACGTTAAACACCTCGTATTTTGACCCCAAAATGTGTCACAGCAGCGGCATCCGAATATTTTGCAGGTGCTCCAAAACTACACGTCAGGCACTGAAGTAAAAGCTTACGCCGTTGAAGAGCAGGTGTACACCGAGCTGACAGGAGTCACGGGATACGTCCTGATTCATGTCGCAGCTCCCTTTGTTCGGCATAGTGCACCAACTCGCCGTGACATGGACTCAACAAGTCGATGGAAGCCCTCTGCAACTACAGCGAGCTATGTTGCCTCTATACCTATCCATAAACGAGAAAGTGTTGTTCAAGCAGGATTTCGTGCACGAACTGACCTTCCGATTATGTCCCATAAATGTCCACTGGGACTCAAGTCGGGCGATCTTGGTGGCCAAACCATTCGCTTAAATTGTCCTGAATGTTCTTCAGACCATCTGCGAATAACTGTGGCTCGGTGAAATGGTGCATTGTCATCCACAAAATTTCCATCGTTGTTTGGAAACATTGAGTGCATGAATAGCTGCAAATGGTCTCCAAGTAGCCGAACATGTCGATTTCCAGTCAATAATCGGTACAGTTGGATTAGAGGGCCCAGTTCATTGCATGTAAACACAACAAACACCATTATTGAGTCATCACCAGCCTTCAGATATCTTGCTGACAACCTGGGTCCATGGCTTCGTGAAGTCTGTACCACATTCGAATCCTACCATCAGCTGTTACCAACTGAAACTAGGAAGTACCCGACCAGGACACAATTTTCCAGTCGTCTATGGTCCAACCGATATGGTTAAGAGCCCAGGAAAGGCGCTGCAGGCGATGTCATGCTGTTAGCAAAGGTATGTGCGTCGTTAGTGTGTTGCCATAGCCCATTAATGCCAAAATTCGCCGAACTGTCCTAAAGGATACGTTGGTCGTAGTCCCACATTTATTTCTGCGGTTATTTCTCGAAGTGTTGCTTTTCTCCTAGCACTCATAACTTCACGCAGACGCCGCTGCTCTCGGTCTTTAACTGATGGCCGTGGGCCACTGAGTTGTCAGTGGGGAGGGGTAGTTCCTGAAATTTGCTACTCTCGGCAGACTCTTGACACTGTGGATCTCGGAATATTGAATTCCCTAACGATTTCCGAAATGGAATAACCCGTGCGTTTAGCTCTAAATACCATTCCGCGTTCAAAGTCTGTTAATTCTCGTCGTTCGGCCGTAATCACATGGGAAACCTTTTCACAGGAATCGCCTGAGTACAAATGAAAGCTCCGCCATTGCACTGTCTTTTTATACTACGCATACGTGATACTAAAGCCATCTGTATGTGTGCTTGTTCCTGCCCCACGATTTCTGTCATTTAAGTCTGTTTTACCTAAAAGCAAAGTATTTCTCCGTTCACCGTGATCGATGTTTTAGGAAAACCTGCCACTGTATCATTGGTGATTTAAATAATGAAAATCTCCTCCAGTTCAGTTTGTTTTATAAACAGAATCTTGCATGGCAGAAAATTCATGATACAATTGGAAGTGAGTATCTATAGATCTGTAACACACACAGTAAGTAACTGATCAATCTGTAATCTAAACGAGACAGAATAGCAAAGAAGGGAAAATGTTAAAAACACCACACATATTCTAAAGTAGATTAGTGAATAACACAGACATACTATTCGATGAAAGAGAGTTAGACCTGTTAAACAAAGGTTTAAAATGTAATGCAACAGAAAATTTGTTAGATAACACATTAAAACAGCTCATATGCCACCAGCTAAACAAATTCCTCGAAAAGGAGGTATTGAGATACTTAGTTAACCATAGAACATTAACACACAAAAAATGATTCAAAAACGATAAAGTATAAACAAAAACTTATGGATGAATCAGGCAATAGCCTTAAAATCAGATAAAATCCACCCAATTGTCATTAAGAAAGTGAGTACACTGAGAAAATTCTTAAATTACTCACAGAAAACAACATAGTGCAGCGAAACGAGGGTGCACAAGAACAATTTAAGAACAAAATCAAAGTGCAGTTGGAGAAAATACGTTTCTTACTAACAGAATATGAAAAGAAGTACTTCACCTGTATGAATTGTAAAGCCCCCATATTAAGACCCCAACATAAAGTACACACGGGAGGAGATCCTGTGAGGCCTGTAGTTAACAATATAAATAGCCATGCATACAAATTCTCACAAAGTCAGTCACTTCCTAAAAAAGCATTTCACATATTAAACAACATATACCGTAAAAACATAGCACGACACCAAATAAAAGAAATAAGTATTTCAGATGTTGCCCATTTTATATCACTAAACATCACAAACCTTTAATCCAATATCACTGTTAAAGAACCCATTACAATAATAAGGAACAAGCTACTGAAGCACAAAAAGCCTTCATAAATTGAAATTATTGACTTGTAGAGTTACTAGAAATAATCCTCGAGTACAGTTACTTTGCATTCAACGGTAATGATTATGGGCTATCCATAGGGTAATCCATATCTGGCACAATAGAAAACAATTTCATAATCCACATAGAACATAAAATATTCAACAGCCAGGAACGCTGCTTAAAAAAAACCATAATGTACTAAAAGAGATATGTGGATAATGCCTTAATTTTACTCAAAGGTAACATCAAGGACACCAGTAACCTCATATATTTGCTTAAAAATGTTTACAAGAAAATAAGTTTCACAGCTGAATACCAAGAAAACAACAGCATTAATTTTCCAGATTTGTGCATAGGGAACCAAAACAACCGCCACAACATCAAAATATACAGAAAAAGACAACATCCACCAACCCAATCCCTGCCACATCACGTCACCCAGATGTTCTCAGGAAAGCCGCATACAAAACGATGGTACACAGAGCGAACAATGTCCATATGAACAAAGAGGACAGAGAGAAAAAAACAGGCATCATTAAACAAACTGCGGTGGCCAATGACTTCCCCAGTTCAATGGTAGACAATAAGCTGAAGCAAATAACCAACAATAAAGTAATTCCTGGCTGCTTATAACAAACCAATAATACAGTGAAGTGTATGGCCAGCATATCTTATGTAGGTAACATTAAAAAAAATAGCAAACCTACTTAGGTCACATAAAGTGAAAGTAGCTTTCTCCACAAACAAAAACTGCAATAGAAATTAGTCCAAGCCTTAAACAAAAAATAAAAAGATAAATTCTCAGATCCAGGAATATACAAAATCACATGTAAAGCTAGCTCGAGCTACTACGTAGCACAAACTGGCAGTAATTCTCAAATTAGATACAATGAACTACCCACATAACCAACTTCCAAAATTAGCCATAGCAACTTACATAAAAAAATACTGCAGGCCCATTCGAAAACAAAGAAGAAGATCTTAAGGTACTCCACCACATTCAAAAGTCACGTACAATTGGTGTAATGGAGGAGCTTGAAATTTTTGTACATCACAAAAGGCAAGATTAAAAAATTCTCAGTGACAAACGAAATAGTGAATCAGTTAACTTTTTTAGATGTTTATCGTGCATATGATAGCTAAATGATCAATATTTCAGGTAGTCTATAGTGGTACAAATTCGTTTCATAATTGACAATGTAATCCAAAAACACTGTAACATCTCTGACAGTGTGGAAACTCTTCGTGAAAACGTAGTAAGCGATGGTTTGCGGTGTTTGACATTATGTGTAATGGAAGAGGCACAATACCTGAAAGTAGATAAATAAAAATACCATTTCTAACATTAGCATGTTAAACACACCAATATTCATTTTGTACGATTTTCCGACAGCAGTATAACCTCAAAACGGCGTCTACAGTTAGAAAGGCAGAAAAACACACTGCAAACATAAACAAAAATATTCATGTAAACAACTGCAATTGACTATAAGAATAAATACTCGAAACGCATTGTGCTAAGCATGAAAAGATAAGTAACTGATGCAGTTTTTCATTATTAAAATGAAGCGAAGTTCTTCGCTTTGAGGGTCCTCGCCATGGTTTCGGCCGCCGCTGTGATGCCGCCGTCAGTTGTCAGCAGCGCCTGCTTCGGTCACCCCTCCAGCTGAGCATCCGGCCTTTGGAGAACAAATTAATTACGAGCTTCCCCGCGCGGTCGTTTCGTGTGATCTTGCGCATCACTGAGTGCGTCCATCGGTTTTCAGTCAGGCTCGACGACGCAAGAATTCCGTCGTTAATTGGAGGCGGTCTGCGAACAGCATGGCGCTACAACGCGATCGATGCGCTGTTTGTGTGTGTGTGTGTGTGCGCGCGCGCATATGTCTGAGTTTATGTGTGATAGGAGGAGAGAGAGCAGGAGATGGAGAAAGACAGAAAGAGAGAGCAGAAAGTGGAGATAGTCTTTATTAATGTCTGTCTGTGGTACATAACAAGTGCAAACAGCACTCGGTCTACAGAAGAATCCTGTGTTTTTATTTCGTCATAATATTTCAGTACAGTGTAAGCTACTCCACGTATACAGACTCATCGTTTTATGGCACCTTTTCATTGTATGGTACTTGACAGAGGCTCCCGGAAATCTGTGATAATGAATTTAGTCTCATAACATTATGCAGGGCTATTAAAAATTATTGAAGTGATTTTATAAATTCACTGTAGCTCCATTCACTGACATATGGTCACGACACACTACAGATACGTAGAAAAACTCATAAAGTTTTGTTCGCCTGAAGCCGCACTTCAGGTTTCTGCCGCCAGAGCGCTCGAGAGCGCAGTGAGACAAAATGGCGACAGGAGCCGAGAAAGCGTATGTCGTGCTTGAAATGCACTCACATCAGTCAGTCATAACAGTGCAACGACACTTCAGGACGAAGTTCAACAAAGATCCACCAACTGCTAACTCCATTCGGCGATGGTATGCGCAGTTTAAAGCTTCTGGATGCCTCTGTAAGGGGAAATCAGCGGATCGGCCGGCAGTGAGCGAAGAAACGGTTGAACGCGTGCGGGCAAGTTTCATGCGTAGCCCGCGGAAGTCGACGAATATAGCAAGCAGGGAGCTAAACGTACCATAGCCGACGGTTTGGAAAATCTTACGGAAAAGGCTAAAGCAGAAGCCTTACCGTTTACAATTGCTACAAGCCCTGACACCCGATGACAAAGTGAAACGCTTTGAATTTTCGGCGCGGTTGCAACAGCTCATGGAAGAGGATGCGTTCAGTGCGAAACTTGTTTTCAGTGATGAAGCAACATTTTTTCTTAATGGTGAAGTGAACAGACACAATGTGCGAATCTGGGCGGTAGAGAATCCTCACGCATTCGTGCAGCAAATTCGCAATTCATCAAAAGTTAACGTGTTTTGTGCAATCTCACGGTTTGAAGTTTACGGCCCCTTTTTCTTCTGCGAAAAAATTGTTAGAGGACACGGGTATCTGGACATGCTGGAAAATTGGCTCATGCCACAACTGGAGACCGACAGCGCCGACTTCATCTTTCAACAGGATGGTGCTCCACCGCACTTCCATCATGATGTTCGGCATTTCTTAAACAGGAGATTGGAAAACCGATGGATCGGCCGTGGTGGAGATCGTGACCAGCAATTCATGTCATGGCCGCCACGCTCTCCCGACTTAACCCCATGCGATTTCTTTCTGTGGGGTTATGTGAAAGATTCAGTGTTTAAACCTCCTCTACCAAGAAATGTGCCAGAACTGCGAGCTGGCATCAACGATGCTTTCGAACTCATTGAAGGGGACATGCTGCGCCGAGTGTGGGAGGAACTTGATTATCGGCTTGATGTCTGCCGAATCACTAAAGGGGCACATATCGAACATTTGTGAATGCCTAAAAAAACTTTTTGAGTTTTTGTATGTGTGTGCAAAGCATTGTGAAAATATCTCAAATAATAAAGTTATTGTAGAGCTGTGAAACCGCTTCAATCATTTGTAATAACCCTGTATTTCATTCATGTTGTTGTTGTTGCCTTTAGTCCAAAGATTGATATGATACATCTCTCCGGGCTGGTGTAGTCTCTGAAGTCCTATTCATCCCTGCATAACTTCTCCACCATAGTCCGTTTGAACCTGCTTACTGTAATTAAGCTTTTGTCTCTCTCTACAATTTTTATATCCCTTTATTACCAAATTGCCGATTCCTTGATGCCTCATTGTGTATTGTATCGACCGACCCCTTCCTTTAATTAAATTATGCCACAAATTACTTTTATCCCTAATTTGATTCAGTACCTCCTCATTAGTTATTCGACCTACCAATCTATTTACAACATTTTTCTGTAGCACCAAATGTTATTTTTTATTTCGTTTAACTTCTGTACAAAGCTACACTCGAGGCAAATACTTCAGAAGAGAATTCGTAACACTTAAACGTTTATTCCATGTTAAAAAATTCTCTTTTTCATAAATACTTTTATGGCTATTGCCAATCTGCAATTTATGTCCTCTCTACTTAGTCTATCTTGTTATTTTACTGCGAAAATAGTAAAATTCATAACTACTTTTAGTGTCTCATTTCCTAATCTGATTCTGTTAGCAATACCTGATTTAATTTACCTGCGTTCCATTATGATTGCTTTACTTTCGTTGATATGCATCTTATAACCTCATTTCAAGATGCGATCTATTCCGTTCTTCCAAGCCTTTTAATCGCAAACCGCAAAAGTTTTGTTTCTTCTCCATTTATAAATTTTTCCTTTGTTTCATTTGTTCCTTGTCCAATGTACAGACTGAAGAACGTCGGGGAGAGACTAAAACCCCGCCTCACTTCGTTCTCGACTACTGCTTTCCCTTAATGTTCTGCAACTGTTAACAATTGCAATCTGGGTTCTGTACAAGTTGTAGGTAATTTTTCGTTCCCTGCATTTTACTCCTACTGCCTTCAGAATTTCAAAGAGTGTATTCTAGTCAGACTGTCAAAAGATTTCTCTAAATCTGCAGAAGCTATAAACGTAGGTTTGTATGTTTGACTTTCTTCAGTCGTTTATAATGCTCTTTAAACTAGTCGTTTATACGACTCGTTAAAGTAGTCGTGGATTGTAGTTCATCCAAATCTATAAACTGAGATACTATGATCTTATAAAATTCTTTGTTTTGAGAAGTTCATCCGAAACTGGTAAACGTTTATAAGGTGTCTGCTCCCTCGTTTTCAGCTTTTAGGAATGGGGGTGAATTGGAAAGCGGCCTTACGTTTGTTGAAGATGTGCTACTTGACGAACGTACAAGAACGGTAGCAGCAGCTGAGAATCCATAGAAAGTGATGGGCATCGTTCATCCGATCTAGTGAAGAAATACACTAAAATACGTTATAGATCTAAGTGCAGCAGTTGACTAACATACGATTGTGGCTTGCGCTAAGTTAAAATCTTTGCTTCGCAAAGTATGTAATAAAAAGTGATGAATGTCAGGAAAACCATCAGCTTATGGAAAGTGTGATCAATAGAAAAGTTTTAAGATCGTCTCACAGTAGTCACAACAAGAAAAAAACGGAAAATTAATGCCCAATAATTTCACCTCTACTTTAGATGGCAACGCTTACATTCACAGCCTTGTGACAGTTGTGAGCAATCTTGATCTATTCTCAGCTCTCCCCTTCATAATGTGGTTGAAAATTAGCTGATGTTGTTACTGTGCTAGCGGAAGTAGTGCACCGCCGCCGCAGTTTTGAGTTCAGACGTCCACGCACGTGCAGGAGGGCCGCAATGCGATTTTCGGCAGAGAGAGTTTGAATATGGCGCAATATAACTGCAAATCATTGCGCATGCGCGATTTCCACGCCTGTGCATTCATCGCGCACGTGTTCTAGAAACGGGGCGTCGACGTGCGGATACCGTCAGTCGTACCTAGCCATCAGCAAGGTTGAAGCACCTGAAGATGTCGGAAAGTTGCTCTGAGGAAATATTGTGGAATTTGCACAACGTGATCCGGCGCCAAATCCGTGAAGACTATTTACATCTGCATTCATGTTCGATCATGTATTTCTCGCGGTCTTTTCGTATTTTTATCGAACCTCTGTGCCGATTACATACAGCTTCTCAGTGTTGATCGATACCTATCCTCACACGGTTTGCCTAAGAAATTCAACTTGTACTCATCTCTCTGCATTATTATTGTTTAAACAAAAGCCTTACTACGACATTCCAGCGTATTAAAAAGTCTGAAGATGACAAAATTCTCTAGTCCCCTATTCGCCATTTACCGTTGAAACTAATTTAGTCCCCGAATATAGACAATGAACGGTGGGTTTTATCAACAGAGATAAGTACTGAGAAATTAAAATCAGTGCTACAACTTTTCTGGATAAGTGTTGGAAATTAGTATCACACTGATACTCTAAAAAAATAAAAAAAAGTCATCATTGCGTGTTGTTGTTCCTGACTGTTGTAATTAGTTATTTTTCCGTGCTGTCCATCTGCATGCAACATAGAGGGGCTCACCTCATTATCGCTCCCATCCTAACGTTTCAGTTCCTCATCCAAATTTCTCAAAAATATGTTTTTAATAACAGCACGTAGTGATTTTGAAATGTTCATACGTTACTTGTGGTGGAGTGGGTTGTCTATAGAGTGCTACACCATCATTGCACGTGCAGCCAAAACTGAAAAGTAGACATTTATAAACATTAAGAACGTTTTTGTAACTTGAAAAATTGTGTTATTAATTTTTCTCTACATTGAACATCTCTTCTGAAGGAAGACGGCTCTTCGACACCATAATCATTATCAATTTTCTCTCCCTATTTTCAAAAAAATTAAGGTAATGTGAAAGTGAACACGGGTACAGTTAAATAACTCCACAAACTTACAATTAGCTTTTGTTGCCATACTCATCACACCACTAGTAACAGACAAAAGCAATCAGTCAACGCTGCGATATCACTGATGGTTGTCATAATATGGAATCATTTAGAAAGAAGCTTAAAGCTTGGATCAGGTATGTAGATAGTATATACACACACTGTGATGTTGGCATATTTATCATCGTCTTGGAAGGACCATGGTGTGTTCACAACATAGCCGTTACCACCATCATCACCAGCAGTGTGGAAACGAGAATGCTGAAACAAAATATATTGACGCAGAAGCCATTATCACCGTCAGCCCACCTGCTAAAATTCCAAGACGACGAATGCAGCTCAAATGCCCTCACGTCTATTATTTTGACCTAAAGTTCCTGCAATCGAATCCTGGGGAATGCAATTTTTTTAAAAAATTGTGTTATTTTGAACTCACTACTATGTTCATTTTCATGTGACGTATACATTTCCTCTTTCCATCGAGCATGCAAAATAAATTTTAAGTAAAGAAAAATGTAGTTATGGAAGAAATTTAGTGTGGTATATTTATTAAACAGAGGTAGGGCCTGGCGGTTTAGTGATAAAGTGCGTTCCTGGAAACGGAGAGCTCGAGGGATCGAATCCCGGTCGGACCACGGAATTTTTCAACATGCGTTTAATCAAATGATCTGAAGAGTCTCCAGGAACGACGCGTGCCTTGGACTCCACGCTAAACTGTTAGATCCCTTTTCCGGTTGGATGACTAGAGTAAATTAAAGACACGAAAGACGCTGAAATGGTGTCCAGTCGAAAGACTTCATTCGGTCATTGAAACACACGAAATTATTATTATTATAAATTAATTAAGGATTAGTTATCAAGCGAAACTGATTACAGTTATGATGCAGTATCGTTCATTTATTTATAGCCTCATTTCATGGTAATAGAAGTGTTTCTCGCATTTCAGTCTCTTCCTCTTATATTGCACCATTTTGTAGCGTAAACGTACGTCACAGCCAATGTTTACTTTTCGGGCGTGCACTCTGCCGGTAGGAAGACACGAGGGGAAGGTCATTAGTTCTCGTTATTTAGTTTTGTTGGTTGTATTATTAACGTCACTGTTCATTCGATTCATGTGCATGGATTTTTGTTAACATAGTTTTACGAGAATGGAGCATTTTTTTAGGCTAACTCTCTTTGAAGAGTCTTTGAACCTGTTAAAACGTAGTTCCACATGATGTCTTGCCTTTTACTGACAGAGTCGTCTTTCGTCTGTTGTACAGATTTCGTGATGACAGTATCACTTTCATTTTCTCTCTTACCGCCGCGAGGTCGTACGAAGCTAATGGTTTGTTGTTAATTTTACACCACAACAGACACTACACAATTCGATAGAGTGCCTGTTTGTGTGTGCAAGAGCGAGGATATTTTCTTCAGCTTTTTTCTTTCCCTTGAAATCTGTCAATTAAATGCAGCACTGAGCATCCATCTGGAAGGTCTCCGTTATGCTCCCATACCTGGTAGCTGTTAATAAGGGATGAAACCATCTGTTTTCACAGTTGATTGTTACTTGTTGTTTCACGGTAGAGTGACCATGTTAATCCGCTAGCTGTAGCAAATTTTGTCTGGTATTTTACCACAGTGTAATGTCGTGGTCCCGGTGATCTAGTTGGTCACACTGGACTCCGTCGCTGGAGGTTCAAGGGTCAGTTATGGACGGAGTCTTGAAGCTTTCCTCGTTTCAGTCATACGGGACGGCCCCAAGTACACTCACGCCACTCTCAAACGAGTATGAAGGATCTTCTCCGGTAGCAAAAGGCGGCTGGGGCATTTGGCTCTCCACCTTCCCTCTCTAGTGCCACAACGGGAAAGATCGTTACTCCATCTACATTCAGACCAATAACTCAACCAGGGACCTGCACCCGCAGAAATTTTAATTGTTACGAGAGCCAGTGTCTGTCGTCTGTGTGGCTGTTTTATACAATTTTCCGCACGAGTTTTATGCTCGCGTTGTAATTTACAGTGTTCTCAATAGTTTCACGTAAATCCTTGAAGCTCTGCGCTTGGCTGAAGTTCTTCTCCCTCCATCTCTTCAACGGAGGAAAATACTACTTTTCTTTGTAAAGAATGCACCTTTTTCTATAAAACATATATTAATGCAGACTGTACATACTGAACAACTAAAACTTGTTAGAAAAATAAATAATTGGTTTTGCATGTTCAAAGACAATTGTCGGTTCTTATCATTCTATAAATACTCACATATTTACATAGATAGTCCATTATATTAATTATTTGAAATAAAATGAATGAATTATAGCTTACATGGTTGGGAGGATGTTGTGGGGTGTCATTTGTACTGTTTTGCATTCCCATATGATGCCAAAGACCGATCTCGGGTCACTTACAGGGAAGGGAAGCACCCCATATCGTCATGCAAGTTGATTAAAGAAAATAATAATGTCACACAATGGAAACGAGTGACTGAATGATTATTTATAGGGGTGGCCAAGTCGAATATGACCATGAGCGTACCACACCACGCACATAGACATACTGATGAGAGGAGGGATCATCTAATCCATAACAGCAACAAGTGGTCACCACAACAATCACAAAGCACTAGAGTTACCCACTGAGATAAACAACTGGACATTAAATACGTGGTCAGGGGTCTGTAATGGTGATCTGTAACCTTGGCACAGGTGAGTGAGCACAATAAATGCAAAGTTATATGGATAATAAGTGAATACGACCAGTGACTTAAGCATGGTTAATAAATGACAGGAAGAACACGAAGAAGTAATGTCGAAAACGAGTGAGATCGCCAAAGCGTATATTGAAGACAAACTAGGTGGCTGTGACATATTAGCACGAGATAGGGTGAACTAATATCATCCCCCTACAGAATAAGTGATCGCAACTATAGTGCATCTTATGCACTAATGCGAGAGACAGTGGCAATGGTGGCTGTATATTTTGAGTTGAGGTCTCTCTCTGTACTCAGTGTTGAAGTAGGGACATTGTCCTACACGCCAGATAGGCCCATCTCTCTGACGTCCGATCTCTTCCGCTGTTTACCTGTCAGTGTTTACTCGTCCATCTCCTAACATGAAGCCTTCTCTTTCTGGACACACTGTAGCTTGGCTGCTTTTGGCCAAAGCAGGAACTCGTCGTCCAATGGTGGCAGACATTGAGAGTTCTGTCCAGTAAAACTCGGGTAAAGACGTTAAACAATCTCCTACTCCTGAAGCTTTTTGCTATTTCCAACGAGAAGTGATGTGGATTGGGGAGGAAGGCAGAAAACTCTCCCACTACATGGCACGATTTTGGAGCCGACCTATGAGACGGCTGACATGTAGCACGACCGAGAAACTGCGTACTCTATGGAAAAGAAAAGTAAGAACTAACCAGACTGCTGGATACTGAACATTTAAACCGAGCGTTGTTTCGCGTCGTTGCTTCTGAGGTAACAAAGATTCACACACACTGGGAAACGATACCTGGCTAGAGATCTCCTACTTTGCTGAAAGGCTTCTATGAACGATGCTGTGTGTTTTCGACAGAAAACAGCCGACCCATGACCCACCTGGAGAGCGTAAGCTGAAGGAACTGAATGTCTGCCTGTCTACCTGAGACTGCGAATTCGTCTCAGAGTCTGAATATTTTTATGGTAGCCAGCTCCCCTTAAAAGGACTGTTATCTTTTGCTAGCCAGCTCGTAGGCATCCGACTGTGCAGTCCCTTCACTACAAACTAAAAAGATAAGTGAGTGGAAAGCGATAAATGGAACAGTCACGGCAGATACTGAATCTTTGACTGCAATTATTATGCAGCGTCAGTGATCGACTACTTCATCAAGGGAAATGCAGAAAAAAATATTGTGAAATATATTGGATAACAGTTTCAGGGAAAACTAGCGACCTCACAATGTTATATTACTGTTTCAACTATCAATGGATACATCCACAAACATATGACATAGTTTATTATTACGTGTATATTATGGTTTGTAGGAAGAAATAAATACCGATAAAACAGTACCATCTCCAGGTATCGAACCACGATCCTTTACACGTGTGCAAGGACACACCAGGTATCCTCCGCACCGTCATGATAAACGACAAGAAAAAGTCTCAGTGTAACTAAAAGGTTGAAGATGTATATTCTCTAGGATTTGAGACCAGGATCTTCAGGCAGAATAATGGATTTGAGAATACTTGAGCTATCCTATCTGTTATCTTGACAAAGATAATAATAAATGATTCTAAATAATGGAACTTGAAGAAAAACTTTGTTTTCCAGGATTCAGAGCAAAGTAAAGGATGGGAGGACAATTAATTAATTTGTGGTAAGATCTTATGGGACCAAACTGCTTAGGTCATCGGTCCCTAAGCTTACACACTACCTAATCTAATTTAAAGTAACTTACGCTATGAACAACACACACACCCAAGCCCGAGGAAGGACTCGAACCTCCGACGGGGACAGCCGCGCGGACCGTGACAAGACGCCTTAGACGGCTCGACATATATAGTCTGTAATCTTGAATTTCTTGAGAAGAGAGATGAAATAACAGTTCTAGTATGTCTGTACCGCTTAATGACTTCATAATTGTTTTAGAACACCCGTCATCTCTCTTAATGATGTATTAATTGTTATTGAAAGTCAGGTTTGTAACTGGATATCAGACCGTTTTGGTGAAATTCACGCATACGTTTCGTTATGCGAACTTCGCTGCTCGAGAGAGAATACAGGACGATGATAACTGTAAGGGTGCAGCACATTTTCTTCAGTGATTACTTAATAAACGGTCGCCCCTCATTAATATAAATACACTACTGGCCATTAAAATTGCTACACCAAGAAGAAGTGCAGATGATAAACGGGTATTCATTGGACAAATATATTATACTAGAACTGACATGTGATTATATTTTTACGCAATTTGGGTGCATAGATACTGAGAAATCAGCACTCAGAACAACCACCTCTGGCTTTAATAACGGCCTTGATACACCTGGGCATTGAGTTAAACAGAGCCTGGATGGCGTGTACAGCTTTAACACGATACCACAGTTCATCAAGAGTAGTGACTGGCGTATTGTGACGTGCCAGTTGCTTGGTCATTGACCAGACGTTTTCAGTTGGTGAGAGATCTGGAGAATGTGCCGGTCAGGGCAGCAGCCGAACATTTTCTGTATCCAGAAAGGCCCGTACAGGACCTGCAACATGCGGTCGTGCATTATCCTGCTGAAATGTGGGGTTTCGCAGGGATCGAATGAAGGGTAGAGCCACGGGTCGTAACACATCTGAAATGTAACGTCCACTGTACAAAGTGCCGTCAATGAGAACAAGAGGTGACCGAGAAGTGTAACCAATGGCACCCCGTACCATAACGCCGGGTGATACGCCAGTACGGCGATAACGAATACACGCTTCCAATGTGCGTTCACCGCGATGTCGCCAAACACTGATGCGACCATCATGATGCTGTAAACAGAACCTGGATTCATCCGAAAAATTAACGTTTTGCCATTCGTGCACCCAGGTTCGTCGTTGAGTACATCATCGCAGGCTGCTAGTGATATGAGGCCGTTGGGATCCAGCACGGCGTTCCGTATTACCCTCCTAAACCCACCGCTTCAATATTCTGCTAACAGTCATTGGATCGCGACCAACGCGAGCAGCAAATCGCGGTAGGCTACAATCCGACCTTTATCAAAGTCGGAAACGTGATGGTACTCATTCTTCCTCCTTACACGAGGCATCACAACAACGTTTCACCAGGCAACGCCGGTCAACTGCTGTTAGTGTATGAGAAATCGGTTGGAAACTTTCCTCATGTCAGCACGTTGTAGGTGTCGCCACCGGCGCCAACCTTGTGTGAATGCTCTCAAAAGCTAATAATTTGCATATCACAGCATCTTCTTCCTGTCGGTTAAATTTCGCGTCTGTAGCACGTATTCTTCGTGGTGTAGCAATTTTAATGGCCAGTAGCGTAATATCTGTTATGCAACTGTACATATTTTAAAACCTGCGTTTAAATGAAAGTTTTATGTCAGTCCCATCTGGACATTTAGTCCTGAATTTCTAGAAAGTGTTTGTTTACGTCAAAACTACGAGGGCTATTTGGAAAGTAAGGTCCGATCGAATGCGAAATGGAAGCCACAGTGAAAATCCGAGAAAATTCTGCATAGATGGTTTGGGCAGTACCTCGAGTATGCCTGTCCATCGCATCACGTTGCTGTTTCTGGGTACGCAATGAGCACGTAAAGATGGCTAGAAAATGTCTCCTGACAAGTATGAGCGTCTGTGAGACATTTCGCCTGATTCTATGCACCCTGCACAGTGTAACTGTTTTGCATTTCCTTCCTCTTGACATTTCTCGGCTGCACCTGCAGCGATTTCGATGGATAGTGTTTGATTGTGAAGAGTTTTCTAGCTCTACATGTGTTCATCACTGACACAGAGAGTTTTTACAGGTGGATTAAAATGTGCCATTCTTACCCTACTTTATAAGAAAGGTAACAAGAATAACTTGAATAATTATCATTCTGTTCCCATACTGACGTCTTTTTCCTAAATATTCGAAAGAGTGCTATACTCAAGAGTAATTCTAAATTAATGTGAATTCATAGTTTATAGCTAGAGCTCAGATTATGTTTTCTTATGTATTTATATATGCAACCATCCATGCTCTAAAAATTTGGTAAACATGCTCAAAAAACTTTAAAATATACGGAAAAAATAAAATACGTTATTTCAACTTTCTCAAACTTATCAATTTTGATGAAGTAATCAAATCGTAAATTTCTTCTTATCTCAGTGATTAACACAAATTAATATTTATGACTGCTTCTCTATCTCTCTGTCTATGTTAACGTTATTTGTTTTTATTGCAATTAAAATTTTAACATTTTTCACAGTTTTGTGGACGAAACAATTTCCTTCTATCACTTAAAATGTTTTTATATGAAGAGAAAGAACTCGTTACTTCACATGTAGTCACAGGACAATAACAAAAAGAGGCTACGTCACTTACAGAACGCGCATTAATTTGTTTTTCAGATTCTCTTCGCAACATCTCATTCCAATCCTGAAGAAACATTAAACTTGAATTTCTTGCCCCACTTTTCTCAGTTTTGTTACGAAGACAATTTCCTATTTCTCATGGTGTGTCTCTGGCGACAGTTGTTTCGCATAACTGCAGGGAGAAGATAGACATCATTTTTTCCATGCATGTGATTGTGGTTGAGAATTTACTGGAGTGGCTTTTAATAAAAACGAATTTATTCTGGAGATTATTCTCATTGCAGGCACTAAATGCAGCAGGGTTACTTGCTGCTTCGTTTTTGCCCATCAAGTCGAGTACCTTTCTAACATCCTTTAAATGATCACTGTAATATAGAGCGGCTTCAACCCATGTCCGCCATCTCGTGAGTATTGGCTCTGGGGGTAAGCGAATGTCTTCCATCATATCAATAAATAATTTCGCTCTTGATGTCACCTTTACAAGCACTTCTCTCACAGAGTACATTAAGGCATTTACTTCTGGAAATTTCACTGGAATTTCCTCTGCCAAGCGGTGAAGAGCATGTGCTAAACAACTCATATGAACTGCATTAGGATAAAATACCTGCAAACCCTTAACAGTCTTCATGATGTATGCCGCGTCTTAGCTATTACCAAGAGTTTTTTCGCATTTTCTTTAGCAGGCCACAAAATACATAATGCATCGCGAACAACGCTAGCAAACGTGAATGGTTTGTTTCTTCCAGTAATGTGAGGGCAACCAGACAGGTGTTCCTGGTTCAGATTCCGTCACTTTTCACACGACGACGTTGGGAATAAACGTCCCACACGAGTCGGTTGTTCCATCTACAGATAACCACAAGTCTGTGTCGCCAATATAGTCTCCTATTTCTTGAACTACCTGGAACGAATTATTTATTACAAATTAGTAATAATGAGGGGTGTTATTTGGGGTCTCATTTTTGGGGGAAAAAGTTTAAAAAATCGATAAAAATATGCTTCATAATCATAAACTAAAGTAAATCTGTGGCGCTGAAGGCCGGACGTAATTTTAGGTTTCAGTTTCAACTTTTTTTAAAAATACATTTGAAAGTTTTAATTAGTTTCAGGTTTTTATAAAGCTCAAATATATGGGAGTGGGGGTAGTCAACACACAAACTAATTTCATTAAATAAATTTTTAAAGTCACCTCTTCATAAACTTTGCCGAATTATCATTTCCTTATTGTTGAATCGTCAGGAACTTTACGTTCAGTCTATCTTTCCAGGAACATTCGAAATTCTACATTATTTAACTTACTGAAAGGGATGTTGGCTGCAATTAGTGTTTTGCATATATCTTTGGAAAAATTATAATTGCCGCCATTTTCACTTCTAGTTCCAGAAAATTCTGCTGTTAAGGTTTCTTGGCTTTTGGGGACACTTTTATTAACAACAGTTCTATGAGCAACTGTTTCTAAAAGCTCTGTAATCTGGTAGGATTTTTTTTCATGTGGCAAGTATAACAAAGGTGTAAAAATAATGTGAATTTATTTTAGTTAAATAAAAACAACAATCACTAACTCGAAAATTGCACTGATTTTTAAACTATTATGAAAATATAAAAATAACAATAATGTACTTTTCATACTCTTAGCACAATACTATATTTCCATCTGTTCTTAGAGTAGGATTTCTATCAATTCAGCCGGCCACGGTGGTCTACCGGTTCTAGGCGCTCAGTCCGGAACCGCGCGACTGCTACGGTCGCAGGTTCGAATCTTGCCTCGGGCAGAGCATGGATGTGTGTGATGTCCTTAGGTTAGTTCAGTTTAAGTAGTTCTAAGTTCTAGGGGACCGATGACCACAGATGTTAAGTCCCATAGTGCTCAGAGCCATTTGAACCATTTTTTTTCTATCAATTCACTGTCCAAACAAATGAACTTCTTGTTCTCCTCCTTCAGTTTTGTAATATACTGTCTCCCGACTCTTACACTTCGGGAATTACGGGAAACAGCACATTAGTTGCAAATTTAAGAGTTAACCGAAAGCAGCTCTTTTAATTCTTTGAAGTGTTATCGTTGCGGCAGTCAGACACGCTGAAACATAATACAAATCGATTCGGTTTTTATGATGCGACAAATGCACAGAACTTTGAAGATTTGCCACATGATTCTTGAACGCCATATAGATTATTTTAAATTGGTGCTTGCATATTTTTTAATACTATATGAGGACTGATACGTAAGTTCCCCTCACTTTCTGGCGCCCTTTTATGGAGTTAGAACACGGTGGAAACAGTCCTCCTATACAGAGCAATAAAAGATTACGACGCACAGGCCTTTCAGTTCATCTTGAAATATCGTGATGAAATATGTCCATTTCAATCATCACTACCGAAAAAGTAGTAGACATATTCGTAAATATGCAAAATTAAGTATTCTATGCCCCCTCTCTCATCTCTTTCTATCTCCTCTCCATCATAGCTTCGAATTTTACCATTCTATTTCTATTCCTCTAACCTAGCTACCTCTTCTACATCTCTTTCACACCATTCTATCGCCTTATGTCTCTGCTCGATGAGAATAACCCACAAGCTGCAAGAAAATAACGAGAAAATTCCCAACTAGCAATAGAACTGACATTCATAAAAAGAAAAATATGTTTACTTTCATATATATGGTCATTACTGTTATTACTCTTGCTGTTATAATTATTTTTTTGATTTTTATAATTATCATTGTACTACTGTTATAATCTCTTTTTTCTTCTTCTTTAACATTAATACTGTATAACACGTTATATGTCCTTAATGTTCTGTACAAACTGAAATTCGTTCAATTTGAGTATGCCTGGTTAGGTGTAAGAGAGAGAGCCTGAAGGCCCTAATCTTGCCAGGTAAAATAAATGCATAAATAAATAAATATATATATATGCTTTTATGTGCACTAAGATGAGAATATGCAAAAAAAAAAAAAAAAAAAAAGAACGTGCTCAATTTATAACACTCATATGCACTATGTGCGCATGTCCTTCTTGTTGTATCTTTTGTTTCTACAGAGAATTGTACTTAGGTTATAGTCTTCTCACTGTGTATGGATATAATTCACACTCTTGCATTAGGTCTATATGATCCGCTGCTGTAGCTAAAGTTGCATACAGTGTATTTCAGAAGTGTAATATCATTCTGACCGTCAGTGGACTACGTAGCATGCATGGATATGCAATTTCGATATGCATGTATAATGTCTTTGAATGTACCTTTGATATAAGCTGAAATAGTTCAATAGACTTCGACCAGCATGTTAATGTAACAAATCATAAGTTGAGATTTCACACATGGTATAATGTAGCTCTTCAGTGTATGGTTGTAAAGTTTGTCATCGAGCTGTACTTTACGTGGTTCTTCGACATATATACAATCTCTCTCTTCATATGTGATACGGAACCTGCCAGTATTGATGTGTAGTTCCACATGTGGACTGATAAACTGATTTGTATGTCAAGTCTCATGCACATGGTGCATCCTGATGCTACGTGTGTAAATACTAGATAGTCTATTGTATGACTATGTCGTTTATTGTGGTATAAGATTTTTAGACAGCTATAGGAGTTATGTGTCTTATTCTTCTGTGGTTAGTATATTTTTTAGGTGCTTGAAAATGACTTCGCAGTCGAAATTGGCCACTAGAGCAGCAAATAAACGATAAACTTTACAGCCTACAACGGACAATATTTTTTTTTTTACGAAATACTCAAGAGTAGCCTTACATTTAAGAGGAAATAATTTACTTAGCAAATTACGTTTTGGAGTCCAGAAGTGCTAGTCAACTGAGAATGCCACTTATAAATTTTCTAACGAAATGCTACAAGTATTACCTAATAAATATGTCCAGTTGATGTTTTTTACGATTTTTCCAAGACGATTAACTGTGTAGATAATGTTACTGATTTAGAAAAACGCAAGTTGTATGGAACTTATAGCTTTAACTGGATTGAATCATACTTAACAAACAGAATGTAGGAAGTTATAGTCAATTTTTCAAACAATGCTGGGAAGAGAGAAACATTTAGTGACTGGGGAGAAACCGAGAAGGAATTTGTAGGGGTTCAAATCTGTGTCCACTCCTTTGATTTATATACATGTAAATGACCTTGGACTTAACATTAATCTAGCAGAATTTGTACCTTTTGGATGATGCTAACGTTATAATACGTCCCATTGCAGAGAAATTAACAAAAGGAATTGTTAATGACGTTTTAAAAATAATTACTAAATTGTTGTTCGAAAAGGACTTTTGCTGAATGTTGAGAAAACACACTATATGTTCAGATTTGTACAACTAATAGTGAAATACCAAAAAATGTTATAGCACATTAACTGGAGTCAGTAAACAGGAGAGAATCTTTCACACTTTTGGGTGTACATATTTATGAAAACTTGAGCTAGAAGGAGCATATTATTGAAATGTTTAAGTAATTTAGTTCAGCTTATTTTGCTCTACATATAATTGTTAGTCTTGAAAATAAACGAATGAACCTCCTTATATTTTTCTGAGGTACCGTATCACTTAGAAAGAAAATACTGATTGTGCAAACATGAACAGTGACAATAACGTCCGGTTTTCAACTGCAGGAAAAAATGACTTCCATTACTAAAGCTGTCAGTGGCTCAGAAAGTAGTTAAATACGTATCAGAAAATATTTGATCGTTTATCCAATAATATAAAATATCTGACAGCAAAGCGGGTTTAAATTGTAAACTAAAATAATTTTTCTGAGCAACTTGTTCTATACTGTAGAAATTTTTTTATATAAAAACCAATGTCCTATAAACAACTTAGTTTTTAAGTGTAATTGCACGAGTGGGGCTGAAAAATAATGTGGTCATTCACATTAAAACTGATCATGAATACATTTCCTATGCACTGACTCGTTCCACATCATTTAAAGAAAAATATTCGTTCAAAGGATCCATGAAACATGTAGCTAACTAACTAACTGTTAAGTCTGTATCATTTAAAATATCAAATATTCCGCCACTCCAGAAACATGACCATTGACTTGGAGCGTTTGGCTTGTGGTGGACGCGACACTAGAGGTGGCGGCATGCATGTCACGTGGAGTTGGCTGTCGATCTGCTACAGGAAATGAACACGTGCCCCGAGGCCCACGAGAAAGGCAGGCCGCTGTGCGTACGTCACAGCACGTGACACTGCAGGTCTTACGAGTGCCAACAGCTGTCTCCGGCGGCAGCGAGTAACTATTTCAGACGAATTTAATAATTTTTGACTGCGTGTTTAAATGCATGCAAGCTCAACAGCACACGACAAAGTTAGGAACTTTAGTGGCTGCCTTTTCATTGACATATTGATTATCCATGGGCGAAAGTTATCGAAGTATGGCGGATAATGCGACTAGTCTGTACCCATAGCTAGTGATGCCATTAAAGAAATACACTACTGGCCATTAAAATTGCTACACCACGAAGATGACGTGCTACAGACGCGAAATTTAACCTACAGGAAGAAGATGCTGTGATATGCAAATTATTAGCTTTTCAGAGTATTCACACAAGGTTGGCGCCGGTGGCGACACCTACAACGTGCTGACATGAGGAAAGTTTCCAACGATTTCTCATACACAAGCAGCAGTTGACCGGCGTTGCCTGGTGAAACGTTGTTGTGATGCCTCGTGTAAGTAGGAGAAATGCGTACTATCACGTTTCCGACTTTGATAAAGGTCGGATTGTAACCTATCGCGATTGCGGTTTATCGTATGGCGACACTGCTGCTCGCGTTGGTCCAGATCCAATGACCATTAGCAGAACATGGAATCGGTGGGTTCAGGAGGGTAATACGGAACGCCGTGCTGGATCCCAACGGCCTCGTATCACATGCAGTCAAGATGACAGGCATCTTATCCGCATGGCTGTAACGGATCACGCAGCCACGTCTCGATCCCTGAGTCAACAGATGGGGACTTTTACAAGACAACAACCATCTGCACGAACAGTTCGACAACGTTTGCAGCAGCATGGACTATCAGCTCGGAGACCATGGCTGCGGTTACCCTTGACACTTCATCACAGACACGAGCGCCTGCGATGGTGTACTCAACGACGAACCTGGGTGCACGAATGGCAAAATGTAATTTTTTCGGATGAATTCAGGTTCTGTTTACAGCATCATTAAGGTCGCATCAGTGTTTGGCGACATCGCGGTGAACGCACATTGGAAGCGTGTATTTGTCATCGCCATACTGGGGTATCATCCGGCGAGATGGTGTGGGGTGCCATTGGTTACACGTTTCGGTCACCTCTTGTTCGCATTGACGGCACTTTGTACAGTGGACGTTACATTTCAGATGTTTTACGACCCGTGGCTCTACCCTTCATTCGATCCCTGCGAAACCCTACATTTGAGCAGGATAATGCACGACCGCATGTTGCAGGTCCTGTACGGCCCTTTCTGGATACAGAAAATGTTCGACTGCTGCCCTGGCCAGCACATTCTCCAGATCTCTCACCAACTGAAAACGTCTGGTCAATGGTGGCCGAGCAACTGGCTCGCCACAATACGCCAATCACTACTCTTGATGAAATGTGGTATCGTGTTGAAGCTCCATGGGCAGCTGTACCTGTACACACCATCCAAGCTCTGTTTGACTCAATGCCCAGGCGTATCAAGGCCGTTATTACGGCCAGAGGTGGTTGTCCTGGGTACTGATTTCTCAGGATCTATGCACCCAAATTGCGTGAAAATGTAATCACATGTCAGTTATAGTATAATATATTTGTCCAATGAATGCCGTTTATCATCTGCATTTCTTCTTGGTGTAGCAATTTTAATGGCCAATAGTGTAGTTTTGACTGTACTCAAAGACGTTAATAGAGGAGTGCATAAAGAAAAGAAAAAGGAACTAATATTAATTTAAGAATAATGTCGATAAGATCGGCGTAGAAATTGCGTAATAACAAAGAAACTCATTGTTTTGTGTAAGTAGAGGCTAACGCTAGTTTCCCCGCAAACGTGATGTCATTTTATGTCACGCGCAATATCGACGGCCGCATGACCGGCTATCGACTTTCATCAGCATTCGATACGGGCCTCTCACAAGATTTCATGGGCGTGTACAGAAATACGTCATTCTTGGAATGATTTATTATAATTCTTGCTGTATTAAAATCTCACGTAATGATTTATCGACGGTTAACGCTTTCATATAACGGTGCTCTCTTGGGAATGAGTTACTATCGTCAGTAATTTACAAATTAAGAATGAAAGACACTTGTATTATAATTTGCAGTATGCCGTTCCACTGTAACGAAGCACAGAAAATTTATCAGAAACACATCACTATTACTATTAAATATCGCTTAATATTGCATCAGTGGTATAAGCCTTCAAGACAGAATGTGATAACCAAGACCGGAGTGAAACATCTCATGAATAACATCGTGGTTTATGGAGTTGAAAGTTGCTGGTTACATGCTATTTTTTTCATGTTAGTGTTGTCAACACTTTCTGTTACTTTCTTGATGTTGTTGTTGTGGTGTTCAGTCCTGAGACTGGTTTGATGCAGCTCTCCATGCTACTCTATTCTGTGCAAGCCTTTTCATCTCCCAGTACCTGCTGCAGCCTACATCCTTCTGAATCTGCTTAGTGTATTCATCTCATGGTCTCCCTCTACGATTTTTACCCTCCATCCTGCCCTCAAGTATTAAATTGGTGATCCCTTGATGCCTCAGAACATGTCCTACCAACCGATCCCTTCTTCTAGTCAAGTTGTGCCACAAACTCCTCTTCTCCCCAATTCTATTCAATACCTCCTCATTAGTTATGTGATGTACCCAACTGATTCTTCTGTAGCACCACATTTCGAAAGCTTCTACTCTCTTCTTGTCTAAACTATTTATCGTCCATGTTTCCCTTCCGTACATGGCTACACTCCATACAAATACTTTCAGAAACGACTTCCTGACACTTAAATCAATACTCGATGTTACCAAATTTCTCTTCTTCAGAAACGCTTTCCTTGCCATTGCCAGTCTACATTTTATATCTTCTCTACTTCGACCATGATCAGTTATTTTGTTCCCCAATTAGCAAAACTCCTTTACTACTTTAAGTGTCTCATTTCCTAATCTAATTCCCTCAGCATCACCCGATTTAATTCGACTACATTCCATTATCCTCGTTTTGCTTTTGTTGATGTTCATCTTATACCCTCCTTTCAAGACACTGTCCATTCCGTTACTTTCTTACGAATGTAATATGTTCTGCAATACTGGATGTTACATACATTCAGTCTGATCTGAGAACGATGGATGAAAAAAATATTTAGCGATTTCCGAGTATGTGGTTAGGCAGGAACTAAAGAGGTCAGCTTAAATTGTTGCGACAAAAACGAGAAACAATCAAATTCACATTCTTACTTCTCACAAATATTTGACGCTTTATTTCCGAATATGTGGCGATTTCTGAGTGTGAGTTTAGGCTGGAACCTAAGAGTACAGCTTTAAATTCTGCAACTAAAACAAGGCGCCTAGCAATCCGACACAGTTTGCCTTTGTACAGGTAAATTTTTAACGTAATCAAGAAAGGTACACAGGAGTTGCCAAACTGGGGGTCTTTGCCGTTTTATTCACGCATGTATCAATGTCGCATCCTCTGTTATCGCGCGACAGGAGGACGTGATACAGCATGGCTCCGAAAGCATGAGAACCCTTTGCGGCCTCAGATCGTTTTACAATTTCGTCGAACGGTTTTGAACGGTTCTTTGTGGTTCCACCTTGTACAGCAAAGCCAAAACTGTGGTCGCGCTCCACTCCAGAGGGATGCGATCACTTTCAGCGGAGTTGCTGGCCCATGAGTTCCTTAGAGAATCGTTGGGGCTGGCAGGGGCGGGACGTCAGCAGTGTCAATGATTGCCAAGTACTTCGTCCAGTTGTACATCGTGAAACGTCCCCTTAGAAAAATTAATGAATTACCGTGCTGATAAACCCCTTACGTTATTTGATTTTCAAACATCTGAGCAAAACTGAACGTACTCAGACATTTCTCTCTTTACTTACTCTGATCATCACTAAACTGACCTACAATATTTTTAGCGCAACGCAATCTGACTTTCAATAATCCCTACAAAAGAATGGCCCTTACTAACAATAACCTATACCTTTCATGAATCACTTACCCCACAAAAATCTTCATTACTCGAACTATTGCAATACAGCGAGCGTCAACACTGCCAGCTACATAAAAGATTCTAACTACTGAAGGCACTAACTACTGATAGGCATAGTTAGCAAATGAAAGATTTTAATAAAGAACAAACAATGTATTTACCTTAATAACGTTCAAAAGTCATAATATATATATCAGTTCATGATATCCAGTCTTACAAATTTACTGTCTCTGATGAACCCCAAAAGTCCGCCATCTCTCTCCCCACATCCACCACTGCTGGCGGCTCACCTCCAACTGCGCAACGCTACGCGCTTTTCAAATCCAACTGCCCAACACTACAATAGCGACTATTCCAACAATGCCAACCAGCCACAGACTGCACACAGCACAACCAGTGATTTTCATACAGAGCGCTACGTGGCGTTACCAATATAAAAACCTAAACAGCCTACTTACAATCGAACCGCAAATCTGTTTTTCGTTTTCGATGGTGAAATGTGTGGAATCAATCCCACAAGGAGAGATGAGAATAAGAGCCACAAGGAGAGAGATGGTTTCATTGACGCCCGTTATGCGACCCCAAGACCGTTTTATGTCGATTCTGAGCGACGGTGTGTCTGAAATGTTTTCCTCAGCCACCATAAGAAAACCATTTGTTCTCAAGCCTGGGCGTCGCAGTTATCACCTCCATCGCAGAGGCGTCAAAGAAGGGGTGAAATGTGGACAAGAGGGGGTGTGATAACTTTCCCAACGTGAGACACGTCCACGGGGCGTTGGGCAGAGTTGTGCTGAAATTTAGTGCCAATGTGACATCATTAACCCCCACCCCCTTAAACCTCACGTGAACTTCTGACCTCCAGCCCTTCTCTCGCACACGTCGACACCTTGCTGTTCGAACTATCGCCGTGTCCGATTGTGATGCCGCAGGGCGAGTGTGATGCCGCAGGGCGCCGCGCTTTTGCACCGTTAAGCCGTCGACACACGGACCGTGCATCCGAACGTTGAGCGTTGAGCGTGCCGATTTTCTGACGTCATTGTGTGGAACAGGACGTTCGGGAATCTTTCCGGACGTGCAGAGCGATATCTGACAAGTCAAATATTCTGAGCGTGCGTCTGAGCGTTGACCAATGAGACGGCATAACGCCACCTACGTCACACGCACGCCGTCTCCCTTCAGTACAGAGTTACGAGGCGCCATATTAGCATTCATTTCAAGCCTATATGTATATATGCCGTTTCTGAGCAGCAGCAAATTGAGAATCACTGGGAAACCCGTTGTTAGTTGTGTGATTGGTTCCAATAAAATAATGAGAAACATCATATTTATGGCAAAAGAATTATTTAACTTGCGTATTATGAGAGTAGGCTATTTGAAGGCAGCGACACACTAAAGATCCACCCAAAACGCATTGTTCTTGGTACAATTTGTTATAATTAAATTTAAATTAGTAACATAAGTATCTACGTTTAACGTTTTAAATGAGGGGGATGGACATACGAAGCTGCAAGAGCATAAGAAATATGGTCAAGGCTTCGCTAATTACTTGCGACTTACATTTACCGACCCGCCAGCCAGATGGGGTGTGACGGGTGAGAGATGAGATAGACGAAGAAGCCGAGATAGACATCGATCACACTTACGGACCCTTAGATAATTTCGAGAAGACGACCCAGTCTTACACCAACGTCTGGAGACCGAGTCGATAGATGGCTCTCTTGCTCTGTCGAACGTCGGGTCGTGAGCAGGGACACCCCCGACACGAATTTCGTTTCATTGCTACAGGAGCATGTTTCTTTTGTATTTGTACTATCCGTAATGTCTTCATGTCTTTCATTTGGACGTTTCCAGTTTCATTAATTTCCTTAATTAATTTTCTAATTAGCCACTATTTGTCAACATTTGGACATTGTAGACACTATTTATGCAGTAGTACAATAAAATGTATGTCAGCAAAAGTTGTAAGTCTGACATTGGAAAAAAAATAAAAAAACAACAATAAAAAAAATGAGTAGCGTTGAAGTCTCAGTCTGAGCTTCAAACCACCTTCACCCCATTTTTTTTCTAAAAAGAAAAAGCGTAATGAGTAGCGTCTCTGTCCGTTAATGAGTTTTTGTTGAGGCGGTGGTTCGCGTTTTAACACTTCCAAATATTTTTCCTAACATTCGCGTTTTTATTAGGTTCTGATACTTTATTATTAGTTTAATATAAGTATATGCTATAATATTTGATGTTATCCAAATATAAGTTCACCTTGTTTTGACGGGTGACTTTGTTCGATTGGCTTAATCTACAGGACAGCTTGCGCTACTTGTATAAAGATATTTTGCTCCTTTTTCTTTTACGCTTCGTACTTCACATGTTGGTAGGAACAGTGATCAAGTGACCTTGGGGTTTTACTAAAATCTGGGAATGATGGAAGAATGTTTATCTTATGCGGAGAAGTATTTCAAATTTGTACCGCACTGTTTGTAATGGAACCTTTATAAGCCTGTGTCCTTATTGATTGGACATGGTACTATCTTTTCGTGGACGACGGAGGAAATGTGCGTTTTAATGCAGCTAACGTGGTAATTTTACGTGCGCCCGTTGAGTAAACAGTGTGATTAACGAACTAGAAACATCCCTCAAACGGCTGCTGGAGTGCGTTGCGATCGCGTATACCACGTTGGGGCCCACGTACCGTATGCACAAGTAGCATCGTTCCTGAGCGTTCAGCAGCACGTTGAACTTGGCACGCTCAACGTTAACGTTCGACAGCACGGTCCGTATGCCGACGGCTTTACAGACGAAGGCTATACGCACCTTTGAGCTAAATTTCAAACTTCTACGTCGCAGTGCAGATAACTGCTGGTTTTCTAAAAAGTGATCTGTTGTGTACATAGTTCCGCGTAGTCAGCGCATACACAGCTTTCCCACTAGAGCGCGCCCTGCTAAGCACCGCAGCGCAGGTGCAGCGCTCGTCCGTCTCTGCACTACGAGATGGCGCTGCCTTAGAGACGGACCAAATTCTGCTTCTGCCGATCCACGTATTAATATGTAACGCAGCCAATGAGATTGCTGCTAACGTAGAACCTTTTCTCCTCGCAGATCACACTCGCGCAGTGATACATGAACGCGTGAGGTATTATAACGAGTGTACAGACCTCCGATTAGTCAGTCTGCATTAGTCTGCATTTGTCTGCACCAGTCTGTACCAGTCTACAATCAAGTTTCAGTCTGCCCCTATTAAGATTACCACATTCCTGTACAGAGCCATGAAGATAAATGAATAGACACTTTGTCAAGTATCAGAGATACGTGAGAATAAGACTAACGTACCAAGACCAAAGGAACTTCAGATTGTCAATTGTAAACAGCATCCAGAATCAAGTTACGTAATGTCTATGCTTTTTATTATTTTAATAAATGTGTGTGAAAATTAATCAAGTTCTGTTTAAAGTTGGTCACCCTCAGTCTGCTACTCTAAGCATGCAAGTGGCATTTCTATTGTCTTAACTAACGGCAGAAGATAAACACGCCACGATAAGACCACGAGACATATTGCTGACACTCGCCTACTTCGTTAGAGCGACAAGTCAAATAATCTGATGGTGTGTGTACCGAAGGTCTTACAGCACGCACACCACATGATCCTTTCATTGCGTCACACAGTGTAGATTTCGACAGTAAAAAGAACCGATGACGTTCGTAGTCACAGGCAGATTTATTACTAATCCAATTTTATCAAACGACTGCTTTCCTGCGTTTCAACACGCTGCAAACTTTAAATGCAACAGACTGTGCCAGCAGCCGAGCAAGCGTTTCACGTGGAAACTTAGTTGAACATATTTGCAACGCCAGCCAACGTATGTTGATACGGGTAAGTTTGACGGTATGGAGACGAGATCCGTAGGCTACCAGTTCGTATCATCTGCTTGTCTGCAATGTTGTTCGTCTATATTAGTCGCTCCTGGTTCGGTTAATTCGCTGAGGAAGACCTGTGCGCAAGCTGTACTGTTGTATGTCAGCGACGCTACACAAAGTTTCTCCCACTTGACATAATGGCGGAAACACGAGGCAAATGTCAAAGCGAGCCCCGAAGTTACGCATCTCTGCATACAGCTCGGTGGCTGCTGTGGGGGCGTGAGCAGAGCGCACGCTGCCGGCCGCGCCGCGTTTGTTGGCCGACGGCCCGGCGGCGGCGAGCGCCCTATGGCTGCCGGCCTCGGCGACAGATTAATTACGCGCCGCCGCGCTCTCCAAACAGGCGAAATTCGCAGGTGGCAAACAGCGGGCGCCGTCCTGTTTCGCCGTGTCCCGCTCTGTCTCCTCTGTCGCCGCTTCTGCGCTCCTGTGATCTGGCGGCGAGAAGCCACGGGCCGATGGTTACGCGACATCGCGGCTTGTAATTACGAACTGCGCGCCAGGCATTCGCTAATTGGACGCCGACTGCCGGACCGGATGCGGAGGTGTGTATGTGTGTGTGTGTGTGTGTGTGTGTGTGTGTGTGTGTGTGTGAGAGAGAGAGAGAGAGAGTGTGTGTGTGGTCTTCGTAACAGCCAGCGTGAGACCTCCGGTTGGAAATTAGACGCACGGCTCCGACCCCTGGTTTAAAGTTGTACCGGCGCTTGACAATAAACTGTTGGTCGTAGTCTATAACAATGCAGGCAACGCCGGGAGCGGTTTCGGGTGGCAGTTATACAAAGGGGAAGTTTGCTTATTACCTGTTGTGTATTCGTCATGTTCTACGTGTGTCTAGCTGGACAAGTTTTTACTGCTGAGATGTAAGCACGCTGTTGCTTGCTAGCAGAAACGAAACGACCGTTGGGGATCAGATACTGCAGGTAGGAAGACTGTTGTTCCCTGCAACACTTTCAGAGCTACACCTGTAGTCAGTCCTGAAATAAAGGTATACTTTATTTTTGTTCTGTTGGCAGAAGAGCCAACACCGTGTTACTAGTGGAGGCCAAAATGCACGCGTTTTAGCTCACGCAGGCTGGCATGAGGAGGGAAGGACTACACGGACGTGAGGTCTGGAACATGACGAGGAATTAAATTCAGAAAGCGGACGTAATTAGTTTGATACTTAACTTTAATCCATTAATGATGAACGTCGCTCTTGACGGTACATGATTCACAATATTATCTGTTCAGAATACATTCGTAGTAACTGAATATGGCGCCTTGCTAGGTCGTAGCAAATGACGTAGCTGATGGCTATGCTAAACTTTCGTCTCTGAAAATGAGAGCGTCTGTAGTCAGTGAACCATCGCTAGCAAAGTCGGCTGTACAACTGGGGCGAGTGCTAGGGAGTCTCTCTAGACTAGACCTGCCGTGTGGCGGCGCTCGGTCTGCAATCACTGATAGTGGCGACACGCGGGTTCGACGGATACTAACGGACTGCGGCCGATTTAAAGGCTACCGCTTAGCAAGTGTGGTGTCTGGCGGTGACACCACAATTTTCTTACCCCATTTTTAAATGGGAGAATTAACTTTTAAAGCAGACCTTTTCAGAACTTAGAAACATTATTCCGGCAAAAACGATTTTTTCGGACGTTAAAAAATGTTACAAGGTACAACATGATCATGTACCTAGGAACAAATGTTCTACTGAAATTTAAGTGTTACTGTCGAGAAAATTTTGTTAGTGTTGTACTAAATAGTTTTTCTGTTATACACAAATAAAAACAAAAGGTTTTGCACCACCTCGGTTCTGAGAGTTCCAGAACCTGTACACAAAATTGGAATAGAGGTCAACATAAACATCATTTCCGTTCTTTTTATTGCTCATTAAAACCACACATTGCATAATGTACCACCATGCCGTGAGACCTTCAGAGGTGGTGGTCCAGATTGCTGAACACACCGGTACCTCTAATACCCAGTAGCACGTCCTCTTGCACTGATGCATGTCTGTATTCCTCGTGGCATACTATCCGCAAGTTCATCAAGGCACTGTTGGTCCAGATTGTCCCACTCCTCAACGCCGATTCGGCGTAAGTCCCTCAGAGTGGTGGTGGCTCACGTCGTCCGTAAACAGCCCTTTTCAGTCTATCCCAGGCATGTTCGATAGGGTTCATGTCTGAAGAACATGATGGCCCCTCTAATCGAGCGATGATGTTATCCTGAAGGAAGTAATTCAAAAGATGTGCACGATGGGGGTGAGAATAGTCGTCCATGAAGACGATTACCTTTCCAATATGCTGTCGATATGGTTGCACTATCGGACGGAGGATGGCATTCACGTATCGTACAGCCGTTACGGCGCCTTCCATGACCACCTGCGGCGTACGTCGGCCCCACATAATGCTACCCCAAAACAGCAGTGAATCTCCAACTTGCTGCACTCATTGGTTCAAATGGTTCTGAGCACTATGGGACTTAACATCTGAGGTCATCAGTCCCCTAGAAATTAAAACTACTTAAATCTAACTAACCTAAGGACATCACACAGATCCATGCCCGAGGCAGGATTCGAACCTGCGACCGTAGCAGTCGCGTAGTTCCAGACTGAAGCGCCTAGAACCGCTCGGCCACAGCGGCCGGCTTGCTGCACTCTCTGGACAGCGTGACTCAGGCGTTGAGCCTGACCAGGTTGCCTCCAAAGACGTCTCCGACGATTGTCTGGTTGAAGGCATACGCGACAGTCATCAGTGAAGAGAACGTGATGCCAATCCTGAGCGGTCCATTCGGCATGTTGTTGGGTCCATCTGTACCACGCAGCATGGTATCATGGTGGCAAAGACGGACCTCGCCATTGACGTCATGAGTGAAGTTGCGCATCCTACAGCCTATTGCGCTCAGTTTGAGTGTTAACACGACGTCCTGTGGCTGTACGAAAAGCATTATTCACCGTAGTGGCGTTGCTATCAGGGTTCCTCCGAGCCATAATCCGTAGGTAGCGGTCATCCACTGCTGTAGTAGCCCTTTGGCGGCCTGAGCGAGGCGTCACCTACAGTTCCCGTCTCTCTGTATCTCCTCCATGTCCGAACAACATCGCTTTGGTTCACTCCTAGACGCCTGGACTCTTCCCTTGTTGAGAGCCCTTTCTGGCACAAAGTAACAATGCGGACGCCATCGAAGAGCGGTACTCACCGTCTAGACATGGTTGAACTACTGAAAACACGAGCCGTGTACCTCCTGGAATGACTGGTGGAATGACTGGAACTGATCGGCTGTCGGACTCTCTCCGTCTAATAGGCGCTACTCATGCATGGTTGTTTACACCTTTGGGCGGGTTTGGTGACGTCTCTGAACAGTCAAAGGGACTGTGTCTATGACACAATATCGACAGTCGACGTCTATCTTCAGGAGGTCTGGTAAGCAGGGTGATGCAAAACATGTTTTGATGCGTGTATTATTACTCTATTTCATCCTCATAGTAAGTGAAATCACAATCAGCAGAAGTATTATCAAAAACCAGTTACAGGTTAAATTTATTTTTAAAAAATCGGCCACATCCCAGTAGAAATCACTGACGGTTGCGAACCAACTGAATTATGCACACAGGCAGACAACGGGAACTGAGAATTTCGATGATTTTTTCCTGACATTGATACTGGCAGGGTATCGGTCCCACGGATTACAAAACTTTCGAGTCTATTTTAATTTCAAGTTTGACGACAAATAACAAATCACAAAGTTCAAAATGGTTCAAATGGCTCTGAGCACTATGCGACTCAACTGCTGAGGTCATCAGTCACCTAGAACTTAGAACTAATTAAACCTAACTAACCTAAGGACATCACACACATCCATGCCCGAGGCAGGATTCGAACCTGCGACCGTAGCGGTCGCTCGGCTCCAGACTGTAGCGCCCAGAACCGCACGGCCACTCCGGCTGGCCAATCACAAAGTATAGGTTTCTTTGGTTTGATACAATTACTAATTAAAATTTTCTTTTTTTTCTTTAATTGTACTTTGAAACATTGGTTCTTCCCAAATTTCATGATTCTACGTCAATGGGAAGTAACCTACACTCCTGGAAATGGAAAAAAGAACACATTGACACCGGTGTGTCAGACCCACCATACTTGCTCCGGACACTGCGAGAGGGCTGTACAAGCAATGATCACACGCACGGCACAGCGGACACACCAGGAACCGCGGTGTTGGCCGTCGAATGGCGCTAACTGCGCAGCATTTGTGCACCGCCGCCGTCAGTGTCAGCCAGTTTGCCGTGGCATACGGAGCTCCATCGCAGTCTTTAACACTGGTAGCATGCCGCGACAGCGTGGACGTGAACCGTATGTGCAGTTGACGGACTTTGAGCGAGGGCGTATAGTGGGCATGCGGGAGGCCGGGTGGACGTACCGCCGAATTGCTCAACACGTGGGGCGTGAGGTCTCCACAGTACATCGATGTTGTCGCCAGTGGTCGGCGGAAGGTGCACGTGCCCGTCGACCTGGGACCGGACCGCGGCGACGCACGGATGCACGCCAAGACCGTAGGATCCTTCGCAGTGCCGTAGGATACCGCACCGCCACTTCCCAGCAAATTAGGGACACTGTTGCTCCTGGGGTATCGGCGAGGACCATTCGCAACCGTCTCCATGAAGCTGGGCTACGGTCCCGCACACCGTTAGGCCGTCTTCCGCTCACGCCCCAACATCGTGCAGCCCGCCTCCAGTGGTGTCGCGACAGGCGTGAATGGAGGGACGAATGGAGACGTGTCGTCTTCAGCGATGAGAGTCGCTTCTGCCTTGGTGCCAATGATGGTCGTATGCGTGTTTGGCGCCGTGCAGGTGAGCGCCACAATCAGGTCTGCATACGACCGAGGCACACAGGGCCAACACCCGGCATCATGGTGTGGGGAGCGATCTCCTACACTGGTCGTACACCACTGGTGATCGTCGAGGGGACACTGAATAGTGCACGGTACATCCAAACCGTCATCGAACCCATCGTTCTACCATTCCTAGACCGGCAAGGGAACTTGCTGTTCCAACAGGACAATGCACGTCCGCATGTATCCCGTGCCACCCAACGTGCTCTAGAAGGTGTAAGTCAACTACCCTGGCCAGCAAGATCTCCGGATCTGTCCCCCATTGAGCATGTTTGGGACTGGATGAAGCGTCGTCTCACGCGGTCTGCACGTCCAGCACGAACGCTGGTCCAACTGAGGCGCCAGGTGGAAATGGCATGGCAAGCCGTTTCACAGGACTACATCCAGCATCTCTACGATCGTCTCCATGGGAGAATAGCAGCCTGCATTGCTGCGAAAGGTGGATATACACTGTACTAGTGCCGACATTGTGCATGCTCTGTTGCCTGTGTCTATGTGCCTGTGGTTCTGTCAGTGTGATCATGTGATGTATCTGACCCCAGGAATGTGTCAATAAAGTTTCCCCTTCCTGGAACAATGAATTCACGGTGTTCTTATTTCAATTTCCAGGAGTGTATATGTTCTGAGTGAGATGTCGAGTATCAAAATTTGTGATGTAAATGACTTTTTTTATTGTATTGACTTAGGAGATTAACATTTTTACCCCACTAAAGGACCATAGACCTCAGTACGCGACGTAACTTTTAACTTATTAAATTCATCCGTTCCTAAGAAAAAGAAGGCCTAATAGACGACGGACAGACAGAGAGACGGATAACATATGATAATTTTTTTTGTGTGATATACTTACAGATTCATAATTTTAGGAGTTTGTTCCTCTACTTGTGCAGTGGAACCTTGCTTCCTATAAAATTTCATGATTCTAGACCAACGGGAAATACTCTATAGGTTTCTATGAGTGAGTTTTCGAGTATCAAAAAATGTGACATAAACGACGGTATCTTTGGACTGCATCGAGTTAGAAGCTAACGTTTATTATACCGCCAAGGTACCATAGATCTTTGTTATGTGACATTAATTTCAATTTAATACTTGTGCCCATTCCTGAGAAAAGGGATCTTAACAGACTGACGGACAGACGAACAGTCTGATAACAAATAAAAAAATATTTTTCTTGTAACATAATTATAAATTCACACTTTTCGGATTTTTAATTGTGAAACTTTGCTTCTTGTCAAATTGTGTAATTCTAGGTCAACAGGAAGTACGCTACACGTTTTGCTTCGCGTGTTTTCGACTTTCAAACAATGTGACATAAATGACCGCGTCTTTTGATTGCATTGATTTAGAAGCTTCAATTTTGTATACCGCCAGGGCTCTATAGACCTTAACTCGTGACATAAATTTAAACTTGATACGTCCACTAGTTCCTGAGAGAGATGGTTTTTAACAGTCGGACAGACAGACAGACGACATACAAAGAGATGGACAACAAAGTGATCCAGTAATCGCCCTGCTTTTAACGAACGAGCTACGGTACCCTAAACAGAAGAGATTCAAAACTAATACACGTTTCCATTTACAAGACAGAGAAAATCGAGGAAGACAAAGAAACTCATTTCATTTTCAGATATCACATGTTCCATGGTGGAATACATTCTTCCCTTTCAGGGTATAATATGGTGCATGACCGACGAAGTATGGCTTAACCATCTATGAAGTTTCATAACTGAAGAAATAAAAATATCCTCTGAATGGCATTAATACATTACCCAGGACTCGCAGGATAAAAAATATTTATGAATGCTCCACAAAACACAACCTCATGTCGCCCAACACCCAAAACGGAAGAAAGTGGCGGAAATTGCTTATGACTGTCTCTAGTGCACACACTATTCTAAAATCCGTCGCTAAACTGAAACACAGATAGGAAGCATCATACGCCCTCAGTTACAATATCCTCTAGGTACAACACTCTCCCCCACAATCCGTGTTTAAACTTTTTTGACTCTGTCTATATTTTCAGTGGCATATGAGTCATCAGCAACAACGTATTATTTACCGTAGATCCTTCTTATTAAACTGTGCACTTACAAGGGATATACCCGTGGTCGAACTGCAAAGAAAGACTAATAATTGTTTTAAAATACGGAGATAAGTCTGTTCTGCCAGCCATAACAATTATTTATCTGTAGAATTCTATATTTATTTACAACCCGTGTCTGAATTTTTGTTAATATAAGGACTACAAAAGAGCACTCGCTGACTAAACAATACTATATAACAGACAATTAAAAAAAGTATAGTTCTTGAAGGTTAGAAGGTTTGTTTGAACATTCCAGTTCCTTACTGGACATGGTTCTGTTAGAGGTGTTATGCTATTGCCTTCCTCCGACCTCTCAACTGACTTATCCAGAAGAGTACTTGCAGTTACATTGATTCTGAACCACGCTACGGCTCGGTATTTTTCACATTAACAAACAATATCAGAGGTGAACTAAACCAAAAGTGGCAGATAAAGTTCTAGAACAGGTGAGGGGTCAATGTGAGGCCCTTGGATCCGTAGTATGGCAGTTAACTCTGAGGCCCCGAGTTATACAATAGACAAGTAAATGGTTCAAATGGCTCAAGCACTATGGGACTTAACATCTGAGGTCATCAGTCCCCTAGACTTAGAACTACTTAAACCTAACCAACCTAAGGACTTCAAACACATCCATGCCCGAGGCAGGATTCGAACCTGCGATTGTAGCAGCCGCGTGGTTCCGGGCTGAATCGCCTAGAACCACTCGGCCACCGCGGCCGGCAACTCCCGTCCAAGCGACCCTGGTTCGAGACCCGTTCGTGCTACTTTTGTTTCCTTCTTTCTTTTTAAATGCCTGTTTTAATTCATAATTAATCATGAAAAATCCATAAGGAGTTGATTAAAAAGAATTACAAGACTCTACAAATCAAAATTACAAATTGAATATCACATTTTGTTTCAACCTTTTGCATTTTTTTTATTTTACCAGGAAATTAACCGTAATTAAAACGTTGGCATACATAAATTTGCCTATTTACCTGAAAATTGAGAGAAGTTGTTAAAATATGTCTTCGAAATTAGTCATAAACCCGTCATACAAATGTTGGGACATGGTCCTAGAACATTCAAATCTGTCAGATCGTTGACGCATCGTCGCGCCGAATCCTCTTTATAGTCTGTGACTGTTGGCGTTTCTCTATTTGTAGCTGCCATTCCACGAATAAAGGGACTCTACTGTCTGTGTACGTGAGCAGCGACGGTTATAACTGCCAAATAAACGTTTCTTGTCAGTTGAAAGCTTGGCTTTGAAGTGTGCAGACGTTTATCCTTTAAAATGGAGCAAAGTGCAACTTGTTCACGAGTTGTCACTGAGTGCAATTTTGACAATATTGAACATTTGGTGGAAGGCCAAGGAGGTCTGTTGTGGGCTCCACCTAACAATGAAGAACGGCAGGAGTTAACAGACGCAATGCATTGTCTACGGCAGTTACTGATCAAAAACAACTTTATACTGGAATCAGTGAGCTCCAACATCAGCGAACGATCTTCATTAATCGGCAGAGAAATATTCAAATGATTTCTAGACATGTACGGGACTATGACATTCACGGACCTAGAAGTGTTATTTTCCAACAATGAAGAGGTTGCGAGTTCTTCCGTTGTGGGAGTTCAGAACTCGATGCACCTCCCAGAAGGTCCCCTCGTGAGTCTGGTAACCGCATGCTGTTTAGAACGAACCTCAATGCATTATTATTATTGTTATTCTGTCGATTGGATTGTGGAAACATCACGCCTATTACCGTTAGGGAAACAGTTGACAATTGGCGGTGTCGGGATGAATCATACAGAACAATATCTGTCAGAGGGGAATGCGCGTTAAGTGGAACAGCTCGCAAGACTGACAGCGTGTTTATACTGTATGCGTTGTCCACCAGACAGGAACTAGTTACGAGCGGAGTAACTCACCCGTGACAGACTCCAATGTACGTGCATACACGTATCGAATTTTCTCATTGTAAACCTTTAAACCAGTTTGGCAGACGTATGGAGTACACAAACAAAGAATATGATATATGCTTCTGGTCCTTGGTGCATCTGATAAACAGGCTGGTGTTGCCACTCGTGAATATGCAGCTAGATATCGTTTTCGACGCCATCCAGATAAAAATGTGTTTCGTCATCTGGTGCTGCACCTTCGGGAGTCAGGTTCTTTCATTTCACCATCACATGACAGTGGTCGTCCACGGACTCACCATACTCCAGCTACTGAGGAAGCTGTTCTGAAGGTCATACACCAAGAAGCTCAGCGAAGTACACTCAGCGTAGCAAAGCAGCTGCGTGCCTTGCAACGTAGGGTCTTAAACGTGCTACGCGAGCATGGGCTGCACCTCTGTCATTATGCTTTCCCACAAAACCTGCATCCTGCAGTTCGTCATAAGCAGATGCAATTCTGTGACTGGTTCCAACAACAACAGGAAGCTAACGATGACTTCGTGAACACCGTAATATGGTCGGATGAAGCAGCATTCACTCGTGAGGGTGTCTTCAATATGCATAATGCCCCCCGCTGGCGTGGGGTTAACCCAAACGTCACCCGCGACCATGGGTATCAAGTTCGCGTGGGCCGGAATATTGGGCGACAAGTGTTTGAGCCCCTATACGTTGCCTGACCAGTTGACTGCACGGAGGTATCATGCATTCCTCTCAAACTGTCTGCCTGATGCGCAGGAAGATGTTCCACAACATGTTCGGCAAAGGATATGGTTACGACATGATGATGCACTTTCACACTCTGGAATTAATTTGGGACAGTATTTGGACAGAATATTTCCACGGAAATGGCTCGATGTGGAGGACCAGTTATACAGCCACTGCATTCACCTGACCTGTAGTCCCCAGATTTCTTCCTGTGGGCATACCTGAAGGAGCACATGTACTCTACTCCGCCGACGAATGTGGAAGAACTGGAAGTGCGTGATCATGCTGCTCTTGTTACTGTGGTCGCAGCTTTGCTGCGAAGGGTGCAGACATGTGACACCCAGAGGGTTGCGCAATATTTGAACGTGCAGGGAGGTCGCTTTGAACATCTGTTGTTCTGAGGACAACGTATTCTGTTGTTAACGTCATGTGGTCATTAATATGGAGCTTATTATCGTCACTGGTTGCTAATGTGCGATATCTGAGCGCTCATATTACATGCAGTATAAGTGACAAGTTGTTGTTGTTGTGGTCTTCAGTCCTGAGACTGGTTTGATGCAGCTCTCCATGCTACTCTATCCTGTGCAAGCTTCTTCATCTCCCAGTACCTACTGCAGCCTACATCCTTCTGAATCTACTTAGTGTATTCATCTCTTCGTCTCCCTCTACGATTTTTACCCTCCACGCTGCCCTCCAATACTAAATTGGTGATTCCTCGATGTCTCAGAACATGTCCTACCGACCGAACCCTTCTTCTAGTCAAGTTGTGCCGCAAGCTCCTCTTCTCCCCAATTCTATTCAATACCTCCTCATTAGTTATGTGATCTACCCATCTAATCTTCAGCATCCTTCTGTAGCACCACATTTCGAAAGCTTCTATTCTCTTCTTGTCTAAACTATTTATCGTCCATTTTCACTTCCATGCATGGCTACACTCCATACAAATACTTTCAGAAATGACTTCCTGACATTTAAATCTATACTCGACGTTTACAAATTTTTCTTCTTCAGAAACGCTTTCCTTGCCATTGCCAGTCTACATTTTATATCCTCTCTACTTCGACCCAAATAGCAAAAGTCCTTTACTACTTAAAGTGTCTCATTTCCTAATCTAATTCCCTCAGCATCACCCGACTTAATTCGACTACATTCCATTATCTTCGTTTTGCTTTTGTTGATGTTCATCTTATATCCTCCTTTCAAGACACTGTCCATTCCGTTCAACTGCTCTTCCAAGTCATTTGCTGTCTCTGACAGAATTACAATGTCATCAGCGAACCTCAAAGTTTTTATTTCTTCTCCATGGATTTTAATACCTACTCCGAACTTTTCTTTTGTTTCCTTCATTGCTTGCTCAATATACAGATTGAATAACATCGGGGATAGGCTACAACCCTGTCTCACTCCCTTCCCAACCACTGCTTCCCTTTCATACCCATCGACTCCTATAACTGCCATCTGCTTTCTGTACAAATTGTAAATAGCCTTTCGATCCCTATATTTTACCCCTGCCACCTTCAGAATTTGAAAGAGAGTATTCCAATCAACATTGTCAAAAGCTTTCTCTAAGTCTACAAATGCTAGAAATGTAGGTTTGCCTTTCCTTAATCTTTCTTCTAAGGTAAGTCGTAGGGTCAGTATTGCCTCACATTTCTATGGAATCCAAACCGATCTTCCCCGAGGTCGGCTTCTATCAGTTTTTCCATTCGTCTGTAAAGAATTCGCGTTAGTATTTTGCAACTGTTACCTATTAAACTGATAGTTCAGTAATTTTCACATCTGTCAAGTGACAAGTAGACGTTGAATTATTGTACATTGCTATCATCTTTAGCATCTCGAAATTGATATTGTTTTTGTAAGTATTCTGTTCTATAACAGGTCATTAGTTTCAGCTGTCTATTTTTTTGTTAGGCTAACCACGTATTTGTTATATTCAGCGTTACAGAATGATGTCAATTTAGGATGCATGTGATCTAAGAAACGGTGTATATTACAGTATGAAGTGTCAGAATGAAATTAGCAAATAAAAAAAATGCGTCTCAACCCAGGATCAAACCCTCGACCTCCTGCATGTTAACACAAAACTCTAGCTACTTCACCAACGGCACAGCACTACAAAGAAGTCCTTACAGGAGTTAGTTACCATACATGGAGTTAAAGTGTAGCCAGATTGCCACTGTTTAAAGTCCTTTTCTGCCGGATTTAGTAGCCAGACAAAATTTTGTGAGAGACATTTTTTTTTATTGCTGGCATGTGAGGAGTCACGATGCGAAGCCCGAGTGCGCGAATTTCGTTCACCCTGTGTAAATGACTCCTTTTTGGATAAAATTCTGTGGGAGTAAGATACCGTGATTATCCCAAGGGATGGGGATGGGGATGAAAAGGGGATGATATGTAAAAAAACATCTACAAAGACCTACTGATATTTCTTTTTTTATTTAGTTCACTGGAATCCATTAGAAGAGCACAGTGCAATTTGTCTCTTACTTACTCTGTTTATTTTGTTAACCATGTCTCGAGAGTGAGTAATGCAATGAGTAAATACACTCCTGGAAATTGAAATAAGAACACCGTGAATTCATTGTCCCAGGAAGGGGAAACTTTATTGACACATTCCTGGGGTCAGATACATCACATGATCACACTGACAGAACCACAGGCACATCGACACAGGCAACAGTGCATGCACAATGTCGGCACTAGTACAGTGTATATCCACCTTTCGCAGCAATGCAGGCTGCTATTCTCCCATGGAGACGATCGTAGAGATGCTGGATGTAGTCCTGTGGAACGGCTTGCCATGCCATTTCCACCTGGCGCCTCAGTTGGACCAGCGTTCGTGCTGGACGTGCAGACCGCGTGAGACGACGCTTCATCCAGTCCCAAACATGCTCAATGGGAGACAGATCCGGAGATCTTGCTGGCCAGGGTAGTTGACTTACACCTTCTAGAGCACGTTGGGTGGCACGGGATACATGCAGACGTGCATTGTCCTGTTGGAACAGCAAGTTCCCTTGCCGGTCTAGGAATGGTAGAACGATGGGTTCGATGACGGTTTGGATGTACCGTGCACTATTCAGTGTCCCCTCGACGATCACCAGTGGTGTACGGCCAGTGTAGGAGATCGCTCCCCACACCATGATGCCGGGTGTTGGCCCTGTGTGCCTCGGTCGTATGCAGTCCTGATTGTGGCGCTCACCTGCACGGCGCCAAACACGCATACGACCATCATTGGCACCAAGGCAGAAGCGACTCTCATCGCTGAAGACGACACGTCTCCATTCGTCCCTCCATTCACGCCTGTCGCGACACCACTGGAGGCGGGCTGCACGATGTTGGGGCGTGAGCGGAAGAAGGCCTAACGGTGTGCGGGACCGTAGCCCAGCTTCATGGAGACGGTTGCGAATGGTCCTCGGCGATACCCCAGGAGCAACAGTGTCCCTAATTTGCTGGGAAGTGGCGGTGCGGTCCCCTACGGCACTGCGTAGGATCCTACGGTCTTGGCGTGCATCCGTGCGTCGCTGCGGTCCGGTCCCAGGTCGACGGGCACGTGCACCTTCCGCCGACCACTGGCGACAACATCGATGTACTGTGGAGACCTCACGCCCCACGTGTTGAGCAATTCGGCGGTACGTCCACCCGGCCTCCCGCATGCCCACTATACGCCCTCGCTCAAAGTCCGTCAACTGCACATACGGTTCACGTCCACGCTGTCGCGGCATGCTACCAGTGTTAAAGACTGCGATGGAGCTCCGTATGCCACGGCAAACTGGCTGACACTGACGGCGGCGGTGCACAAATGATGCGCAGCTAGCGCCATTCGACGGCCAACACCGCGGTTCCTGGTGTGTCCGCTGTGCCGTGCGTGTGATCATTGCTTGTACAGCCCTCTCGCAGTGTCCGGAGCAAGTATGGTGGGTCTGACACACCGGTGTCAATGTGTTCTTTTTTCCATTTCCAGGAGTGTAATTTTGTCTACGTGTTTCCGGATCTAAGATCATGCGACACGACTGAACACTACAGATAGATTTAAGATCCGATCTGTATGTTGTAAAACAACAGAGACTCATTGCCAGACATTTAAGTGGGCTGTGTACGTGACACACTCTCGCAAGGGTGACTGTGGATAAAAGGCTAGGTGCTCATGTGAGTCTGTTCGATACCATTGTTGGTACGAAATCTTAGTTAATTGCGATAAACTTAGTGTGAAAATTTAATGTTTTACTCAATTTTGAGTGGATTGAGAGGCGAATTTATGACGTGGGTTTCTCGTCATTGCCCCGTCTACGACCGACCCTTCTCTTTCCCATTGTCATCTGTAATAATTTGAGAAAATGAGGTTGGAGCCGAGCATCACCTTGTCGACTGATCAAATGCACACATCCAGTCTCTAACTGCAAAATGTGCCAGTTTTGTAGTAGATGAAGATACAGGTACTGTACAATTGTCTTTTCTGTCAAGAAATGCTGGCTGTAAGCAATACACCACTTCGACCACAGTAATTTTTGATGATTCGCGGAATTTCTCTCTGCGATTCTTTTCCGCATTCTGTCTCATTTATGTAGTAAACTGAAAGTAACTCAGTTTCTACTCAGATGTCAGAGCGTGCAGCAATTCAATACAGTGTCGACTCTCTCCCAGTAGTATGCGAAAGACATTCCAAATGTTCGATCTAGGAAATTTCACTTATCTGCTTGCTCCGTTCACCTATCTACTGCTTTGAAAACTCGCCGCCACTCAATCAATCTTTTCTTTAGTTAATGGTGACTGACCCATTCGTGTCTCTTGCAGAGACATCTTGTGGCTCCAACCTGTGACGACGCCTCCAAATATTGTTGTCACCCGGTGTATCTTTCTGCCACCTCGTTCCAAAATTACGTTGGACTATTCTAGTGAACTGATACACAATCCACGCTTTCTCAGCACGCGTTGCCACCTTCTTTGCCACATAATTGCTGCACTTACGGGGAAGAATACGGTTTCTGCCGCCAAGGGCGTAAATCTACAAATCTTTTTAATTTTTTTGTAATTACTGCAACCTTCTGCAATATTATGTCAAAAGTAGTAGTTGCGGAACGCTGGTGAAAATAAGGCGAGATGATAAAAGTGGGAAAAGTTTTTAATTGCCCAGAAGAAGAAATTAAGTTAACTGAAAACGAGGCTGTGGTGGAAGAAAATGAGAGACGTAATTGAATTCTTACTCAGGAATTTCGAAAACATTTGCACGAACACACAAGGAACAAGTGCGCGATATTGATGAAATACCAGCGGTATCTCTTACGGGCATCGGGCCGAGTATAGGAAAAGTAACTGCACAAATCTGGGAATTTAAAAGAATGTATTTATTGCGCTTTCGAAGAAATAAGAGTGGGCAATCTGAAAACTCTGCGCAATCAGTTCATTATCACATGAGTAGGTAAAATAGAAGTATTTCATCCAAGAATGAAAGGAACAATTGAATGTTGATTAGAGAAGGACCAGTTTGATTGTAGGAGAAGCAAGGGCAGCCGAGAAACTATTTCAGCACTGCCGTCAATTTTGCATCGTACGTTTGTAGAAGACTTCTGGATAACGTGGAATTGGATAAAGTGTCACTTATTCTTAGGTGGCCTGGTTTTCTCTAGTAAGTAATCCATTTCCTTTGTGTGAAGCAGGCTGGAGTAATCAGCACTGATGGAATGATAAGCAACCGAAATTTGAAAAATTGTAATGTGTGGTTGCTCACTGTCGGAGCTGACAATTTGGTTTTATATTGAAGATGCAATGGGGGAAGTAAAGGACTGCTTCTACGTGGGCGTTATTTATCACGAGCAGAAAAGCAGCATGATACGATTCGCTGATTACGTGGCAGTAGATGCTGAAACTCAACAGGAACGAAGCCTAATGTTCAGTGAAATAGAACTTATGGAGGCCGAAGACTGTGATATGATTATTACCATAAAGAAAACTAACTTACTGGTGTGTGCAGCACGTGGATGGCTAAATGTTAACTTGTTCAAGACGCTGATGAAGGCAGATCTTATATGTAATAATGATAACAACTTCAGCTGTATTTACTGGTTTCATTCATACGCAGCTGGTTTGAGTCTTACAGTACGCCGTCTTCAGGTCTCTGGAGACAACAACCATATTATTTCCTACACTTTACAAAGCACAACATCACAATATCTGTAGTTCTTTTTTCAAAATGACCATATATTAACTATATTAGATAACGTATGTGTGTATGACCAGCATCGCATTAAAACATTAATAAAAGACAGGAGCTGTAAATAGTGCCTGCACTGTAGCATATCATAATTAAAATTGCAATATCAGCTTACAATATAGCTGATGTACTAGTAGGTAGGAGCAGTAGATATGTCCAAGTCACAGGATATACACGTAGTTAGTTAATAGGATCTATTTAAAATCTAATTAGGCTATATAAACTTTAGGAGATGGACTGACTGCCTCTTGTATCAGTCATGTATAACATTTCAAGTGCTGTGGTGATTACTGAGTCGCTTTCATGACGTGGGACCTAAACGTACCACAAAACAAAATGTAATATATATTAATGTAGTTAAAATATTTAACTGTGTTCTAAAATACACCAATACATGGCAGAGGCATTATTTGTAATGCAATAGGCTACAAAGGCTACTTACGACGTTCTTCTCAGTTCGTTCTACTAAGCTAATATGCCATCTGGGATAGGACTAAAATACGCATGGTACAATATGACAGAGTGTCGCTTTAGTAATTAGACAACACAGAGTAAAATGAATACCTATCCTCGACAACACAATGCAAACGCGTGTGACCACGTAGCATACTGCAGCTAAATGTGAGGTGGTGTCTAAATGTCAAGGAAGGAGGCCATATTAACAGTGTCATGAAAACGTGGACGAAGTCTGCTATCTCGAAAGTAGAACAGATGAGAAAGAATGATGCAAGAAATATAATAGCTATGTTTTGCGCATAGCACTGTATGGTTGAGGAATATGGAAATGGGGAAGATAAAAACGGAACGATATGAAGCCTTTGAAATGTGACCGTTGAAGATTAGGTGGATTGCTCTTACATGAGCGAATATCTACATCTACATCTACATATATACTCCGCAATCCACCATACGGTGCGTGGCGGAGGGTACCTCGTACCACAACTAGCATCTTCTCTCCCTGTTCCACTCCCAAACAGAACGAGGGATAAATGACTGCCGATGTGGCTCTGTACGAGCCCTAATCTCTCTTATCTTATCTTTGTGGCCTTTCCGCGAAATGTAAGTTGGCGGCAGTAAAACTGTACGGCAGTCAGCCTCAAATGCTGGATCTCTAAATTTCCTCACTAGCGATTCACGAAAAGAACGCTTTCTTTCCTCTAGAGACTCCCACCCGAGTTCCTGAAGCATTCGCGTGATGATCAAACCTACCCGTATCAAATCTAGCAGCCCGCCTCTGAAGTGCTTCTATGTCCTCCGTCAATCCGAACTGATAGGGATCCCAAATGCTCAAGCAGTACTCAAGAATAGGTCGTATTAGTGTTTTATAAGCGGCCTTCTTTAAAGATGAACCACATCTTCCCAAAATTCTACCAATGAACCGAAGACTATCCGCCTTCCCCACAACTGCCATTACATGCTTGTCCCACTTCATATCGCTCTGCAATGTTACGCCCAAATATTTAATCGACGTGACTGTGTCAAGCGCTACACTACTAATGGAGTATTCAAACATTACAGGATTCTTTTTCCTTTCATCTGCATTAATTTACGTTTATCTATATTTAGAGTTAGCTGCCATTCTTTACACCAATCGCAAATCCTGTCCAAGTCATCTTGTATCCTCCTACAGTCACTCAACGACGACACCTTCCCGTACACCACAGCATCATCAGCAAACAGCCGCAAATTGCTATCCACCCTATCGAAAAGATCATTTTTGCAGATAGAAAACAACAGCGGACCTACCACATTTCACTGGGGCGCTCCAGATGATACCCTCACCTCCGATGAACACTCAATAAATGGTTCAAATGGCTCTGAGCACTACGGGACTTAACATCTGAGGTCATCAATCCACTAGAACTTAGAACTATTTAAAACTAACTAACCTAAGGACATCACACACATCCATGCCCGAGGCAGGATTCGAACCTGCGACAGTAGTGGTCGCGCGGTTCCAGACTGTAGCGCCTATAACCGCTCGGCCATCAAGGCCGGTGATGAACATTCACCATCTAGGACAACGTACTGGGTTCTATTACTTACGAAGTCTTCGAGCCACTCACATACTTGGGAACCAATCCCATATGCTCGTACCTTAGTTAGGAGTCTGCAGTGTGGCACCGAGTCAAACGCTTTCCGGAAGTCAAGGAATATGGCATCCGTCTGTTACCCTTCAACCATGGTTCGCAAGATATCATATGCAATGAAGATGACCCTGCGGAGTGGAAGAGAAAAAAGTCTAATTAAGAACATAATGAGCAGGAGAGAATGGTTTGATACGCATCATAATACGAATCGTTGCTGAAAGTTTGGATGGATGGATCTTGGGACGAAAGAATCACAGTGCATACCTAAATATGAGAACGTAAAGAGAGAGTATACGAGCTGTGCCTATAAAATACTGGGACTGATGCTGTCACAGAGTAAGTATCCATGCGCCAAAGAGGAGCGACCGACAGCTGTGAAGTACGAAGCCTTCTCAGACGACTGCGGCATCTGGAATCTGCAGACAAATCATTGTGGCCGTGGCTTTTGTTTGTGTATGAGCTTTTATTTTGTTTTTGCAGGAAAATGATAAGTATAATGACAGAACAACGAACTGTAATGAAGTTTCACACGAACTTGGAAAAACTGCTATTGAAACGTACCTGCGACTAAAAGAAGGGTAAGGTGAATAATGTTTATCACGAACACGAGTTTTTGAGTGGTTCAAGCGATTCCAAGATCTTGAAAATTTCTCGGGTATTCAGCCAGGTAGCGTCGTCCAAAAGTCGCGATATTTCGGCAAGCCGACTTTTGGACGACGCTCCTCGGCTGAATACCCGAGAAATTTTCAAGATTTGTGTACGCCGGGGAAACCTCGGATCCCGATTCCAAGATGGCCGGGAAGACGATGAAGATCACTCACGCCCGGGACGAACATTAAAAACTGATGGAAATATCGCAAAAGTGATAATCTGATTCGATCTTAACGGCGGCTGAGTATTCGATCGATTGCTGAAACTGTAGGAATTGACAAGTAATGCGTAAGGCAAATTTTACGTAACCAATTTAACATGAGAATAGTTATGGGGAACTGGTGCCAAAATCTCTTACAATCAAACAAAAACAATCTCGTGAAAATGTTTGTAATGAAACTTTTAATACCGTGGAAACTGATCCCAATTTCTTGGAAATAATGATAAATTGTGACGAATTTTGGTTTTTCATTTCTGATTCAGAAAATAGGTGCCAATCCGTCAGTGGGGTAGTGAACGTAACTGGCGCTGGCCAGGATACTTTATTAAGGCTCGTCCCTCCCCCCTCCCAAATAGGCGTCCGGGGCACAAGACATTATTGGTTATTGAGGCCCTCCCTCCGTCCCTCCGCGGCGGCTGGGTACGACACTACACTCTATTGGCGCGCCCGCCTCCAGAAACACAGGTAGTAAAACATTGTATAGAAATTACACAAATAATAATATATTTTCCGGAAAACCTTGTGTATCTTGGAGATCATTTGGCACCCCTCGAAGTGGCACCCGGAGCATGATAGACTCCCCCCCCCCCCCTTGCACGCCATCTCTACGCCAGTGTAGTCGTACTACCTTGACATTCTTGTTCAACGCCTTGAGAAAAAGTAAAAAAAAAAGACGCAAATTGTGGAAGCAATAGCCATGACTTCCGCTTAAAGACGATGCATAACCTCATACCGCATTACCGCATTTACTGTTAAGAAGTTTCTTAAGGGATTTAAGTCGGGGCAACGGGCAAGTAAATCCATCCGCCGAATATCCTCTCGTTCCAAGGGCTGTTCCATGTGCGCTGTTCGAAGCGGTCGCGAGTTTTCATGTGCAAAAAAGATGTCATGGTCGAATGTACCCCTGAAAACGCACGTGGAGAAGGAGTGCAGTATGACAATTAAGTTGATGGGTGAATGCAACGAATTCAAAGATTTGGAGGCCTCCCCACACCATAACAGCTGGACCACCAAAATAATGATGCTATTCAATGTTCCTGGCTGAATTGCGTTTCCCACGTGACACCTCTTTAGGATACGTAATGTGCCCACGAACAATGTCGAACACAATCATTTTGGCGGCCCACGTGTTTTGGTGTGGGGAAGGATAATGTTGTCCCTCTTACTGACCCCCAAATCTTTGGAGACGGTACACTCACCAGTAACAGTTAATGTCACACAGTACTCCTTTTGCATGTGCGTCTTTTGAGGGGTGCATTCGGCCCCGACCGAGCGAGGTGGCGCAGTGGTTAGCACACTGGACTCGCATTCGGGAGGACGACGGTTCAATCCCGTCTCCAGCCATCCTGATTTAGGTTTTCCGTGATTTCCCTAAATCGTTTGAGGCAAATGCCGGGATGGTTCCTTTGAAAGGGCACGGCCGATTTCCTTCCCAATCCTTCCCTAACCCGAGCTTGCGCTCCGTCTCTAATGACCTCGTTGTCGACGGGACGTTAAACACTAATCACCACCACCTTCGGCCCCGACTTGACTTTCGCGCTTGACTGTGCTCAACCACATCGAACAGTGTAGGTGGAGGAGCTCTTGGATGGGTTACATGTGGAATGGTCTGGGAAGACTTATTGCAGCGCGTCCACGTGCACCAACGACAAACCACCAGTTATCAGCTGTGCTGGTGGAGGAGTGAAACGCCCCACCACAAGAACCCCGTCTAACTCATGGGGCCGGCCGCGGTGGCCGTGCGGTTCTAGGCGCTGCAGTCCGGAACCGCGGGACTGCTACGGTCGCAGGTTCGAATCCTTCCTCGGGCATGGATGTGTGTGATGTCCTTAGGTTAGTTAGGTTTAAGTAGTTCTAAGATCTAGGGGACTGATGACCTAAGATGTTAAGTCCCATAGTGCTCAGAGCCATTTGAACCATTTTTTTAACTCATGGGTGCGCGCTGCGCGTCCGTAATAATCACATACCGTATTAGGAATAATATCCCGCCGTTTGTAATGTCCAGGAGACCATCGTGAATAGCGGTCACCTCAGTGTAATTATTGTCATTTCTGTCCATCTCATTGCGTATTTCTTTCAGTTCCCTTCTGTACTGTAATGTAGTAGTACTTTTTTTGTACGGTCCAACTTTCATCGCGCTAAGTTACTTGGCAATAGAGTTGCGCTACTACGGTTCGGTAGTTTCGGTAAACTACATAAAAGATGTAGTAAATGGCATGATTTCAGGAATGCCGCAGAGGAGTGTCGTAGGATCGTTGCTATTCACATATACATAAATGACATTGTGGATAACATCGGAAGTTCACTGAGGCTTTCTGCGGATGATGCTGTGGCTTGTCGAGAGGTTGTAACAATTGAAAATTGTACTGAAATGCAGGAGGATCTGCAGCAAATTGACGCATAGTGCAGGGAATGGCAATTGAATCTCAATGTAGACAAGTGTAATGTGCTGCGAATACATAGACAGAAAGATCCCTTATCATTTAGCTACAATATAGCAGGTCAGCAACTGGAAGCAGTTAATTCCATAAATTATCTGGGAGTAGGCATTAGGAGTGATTTAAAATGGAATGATCATATAAAGTTGATCGTCGGTAAAGCAGATGCCAGACTGAGATTCATTGGAAGAATCCTAAGGAAATGCAATCCGAAAACATAGGAAGTAGGTTACAGTACACTTGTTCGCCCACTGCTTGAGTATTGCTCACCAGTGTGGGATCCGTACCAGATAGGGTTTATAGAAGAGATAGAGAAGATCCAATGGAGAGCAGCGCGCTTCGTTACAGCATCATTTAGTAATCGCGAAAGCGTTACGGAGATGATACATAAACTCCAGTGGAAGACTCTGCAGGAGAGACGCTCAGTAGCTCGGTACGGGCTTTTGTTGAAGTTTCGAGAACATACCTTCACCGAGGAGTCAAGCAGTATATTGCTCCCTCCTACGTATATCTCGAGAAGAGACCGTGAGGATAAAATCAGAGAGACTGGAGCCCACACAGAGGCATACCGACAATCTTTCTTTCCACGAACGATACGAGACTGGAATAGAAGGGAGAACCGATAGAGGTACTCAAGGTACCCTCCGCCACACACCGTCAGGTGGATTGCGGAGTATGGATGTAGATGTAGATGTAGATTACCGGTAGTATTCGTGGCACTAGTAGGGAAGGAAACATAAATGAATGTGTGTGCGTAACTGGGAGCCAATGTGTTTAGCACATAATTAGAACAACACATCATTCACTATTAGCCTATTGTGGATTTTGTAACCTTACAGAATATAAATTGCTTTTTATAACTAATAAAAACTAGTTAATCACCTAACTTCTGCACATTTGATGCAAGTACATTTAAATGCTCTAACGTAATATACATACTGGTATATGCTCTTATTTTGTGCTCAAGGCATCGTTCCTCACCACGATCAAACTTAAGAGTTTCCTATTATTTTTGGTAAATGCGAAAGTTGTTTATGAATAACAGAAACATGTTTTGTATAATTTCGACGAAGTATTGAAGTGATTTCATGTATTTATTCTGCTTTATGTTGAGGAAATTGCATTTTCTAGAGCTATGTGTTAAATTTGTATTGCTTTCTTTATTTCTGCTGCGACATCCCTCTGTGTCACGTTACAAGTCAATAATTCGCTAATAAAACCTGAATTAAACACTGAAATTTTCAATTATGCTATGGATTTTGTGTACTTTTAAGTAACAGGCAGGAGGATATCTATGTAGAAAAAAAATGTTCTGTAAGTTACTTGGCCCTTTGTATATCCTTACTCAGTTTCTAGACGGTTCACCGATTCCGGTTTTTAGGGGACTCGTCCTAAGACACAGATTGCATGCGCAACGAAAGTAATTGTCATTAGATAACACCCGATACGCCTGTAATACCTAAGGCAAAGGTAAGGTGGTTCCGACCTTAACTGACCAAAGCTTCAACGACAGCTATAAAGGTCCTATCGGTCGCGAAATGGAAAGTGCAGTGAAAATCCAAGCTATTTTATTTGCAACAGTTTGCTGTACATTCCAGCTACTACTGTACATAGTCGCCTCTCCGACATACACATCTGTCATAGTGTTGTACCGACTTTCCAATGCTCTCGTCATAGAAGGCGGTCGCCTGTGCTTTCCGCCACTTTTCTACGCTGGTCTGCAGTTCGTTGTCTGCGCCAAAATGCCGTCTCCATAGCCAGTGGTCCATGAGAGCGGAGATGAACATCGGACTGAGCCAAGTCTGGGCTATGTTGTAGATGATCAAACACCCCCCCCCCCCTAAAACACTGCAGGGGCATCCTCATTGCCCCTGCGGTGCGTGGCCGAGAATTGTCATGAATAAGGAAATGCACGATAGGTATGTTATGTTGTGTTGATTGCAATTAGGAGGAACCTCTCAGTGGGGACCCACACGTGGCGGGAGACATTATTGTTATAGGCATCTTTACGTGCTCACTGTGTGCTCAGAATTAAAAAGAGTTACGGGATGCATACAACAGACACTGCCCAACACATATGTGAAAGTTTTATCTGATTTTCACTATCGTTTCAATTTCGCGAACTATCGTACCTTTCTTTTCGAATAGCCGTCGTAAGGAATCTACTACAGTCTACTCGTACTTACTATAGTCTACGTTATCCTACAGTTTTTTTTACAACTGTACTTCGCAGCTACGTATCGTGAGAAAATTACTTTCCTCCTTAAATTTTGCACAACAGTGTAGTTTGCTGGGGAGCATACTTAACATAGCCTGTGGATTACACTGCTAAGAAGAGGGTAATTTCCAAGAATGATTGCCTATCGGAATTGCTGGGTCCAAACGATACATATCGAACGTGCGATCGGAAATCGATCATGCGACCCCAGTGGCGGGCGTTGTGATCTATTATTTGTGATCTGTTTTTGTCGTTCCCTTACTTGCTCGATACTGCATACCTCCGCGAATTATTTGTGAGTTGCTAGGGAAACCCAGACGATTTATGTCGTGAGTGAACGGGATGTCTGGAGCTCTTGACATTTCTTCGGCAGATTCTCTCACATGGAAGAATCTAATTCCATGTTTATCCAGCGTAGAAAATTGTTCAACTTTTTGTCGCAAATATGGAGTACTACCGGTCGAGGAAAGAAGGGACTGTGCAGACTGTGGTGGTGCGAAGTGTGTAAAACTTCATAAGAACAGTTGCGATGCTGAAATAGCGTTACAATTTCATTCCGGACAGTGCGGAAAACGAACGAGTATCAGGAAGAATACATGGTTCGATTCTTACAAATTATCCATCCAGACCACCGTAATGGACTTTCACATGACGACAACACCGACGACGAGTAAGTAAGTCGTCTCCTTTGCAATTACAAGTATTTTTGTAACGCTCTTCTTTTGTCGTTGCTGTAGTAACCAACTAAACATACTCATAACGGCCGCCAGAGTAGGATGATCGATGTACGATCGCACGTTCGATATGTATCGTTTGGACCCATCGCTTCGATAGGCAATCATTCTTGGAAATTACCAAGAAGAGGAGTCCAGGGACCCTCCGTATGCATATTCTAATGGCGAGCGCAAGGCTATCAACTATTTAATTGTTGGAGGTAGACTTCAGAACGCAGCAGGATGAAGTGAGTGACACTACACCATCTCGGCAAGGTGTGAGGCAACATTTCACAGGGATTGACAGTTAGTATGCGCCTGGCCTGCTCGGTGCATTAATGGCGATCCCCTAGTGGCTGGTGCGACGCTGCGTCGCACTTACTCATCTGTCCATAACTCTGTCTGCCCTGGCGTCCGGCGGGCAGCGCGACGCCGGTCGTAATTTGTGGCGACTAGCATGCCCCCCCCCTCCGTCCCTGCCTCCCCCCCACCAACGCCGCTCCACCACACCTCCGCTAATACCTGCCGCCTGAGTTACGGCCCCATCACATAAACACCGGCTCTCCGAGCCACGGCTGTCGCCTGCTGGGCGGTACCTTACTGTACTCCGCTGGTACTCCACAGCCGCGCGTTGCCTCCACCGCTTTTGTTCAGTCTTGCAGTCATTGGAAACCGGGAAAGGTACACCTGGTCACCTGGCAAGTATTCCGTGTTACGCACACGGTTTTGTGACGAACTGCACACGTAAAGGGCATTTCGCGCGGATTCGTACAATGGGTGTCTATAATATAGTGTAATAATAGACCGATACGTGTATGTCACTATTTCTAGCATTGGACAAGCATACGGACAAGGTAAAAAACTGAAGCATGTTTCCTGACTGTTTCAAGTAGCACGCAGCTGTAATCTGATGTCACCTAATTTAATTCACTCGTCAGACTGCTATGCGTTGGTTTTGTTGTTTTATTTAACATCGATTTCTGGGCATACTCGTAATTTTGTCCGCCCCTGTTAGCTGAGTGGTCAGCGCGACGGAATGTCGTATCTAACGGCCCGGTTTCGATTCCCGGCTGGGTCGGAGATTTTCTCCGCTCAGGGACTGGGTGTTGCATTGTCCTTATCATCATCATTTCATCCCCATCGACACGCAAGTCGCCGAAGTGGCGTCAACTCGAATGGCTTGCACCAGGCTACCGGTCTACCCGACGGGAGGCCCTAGCCAACGGCATTTCTATTGATCGTAATTTTACCATAAATGTAAAAATTTAGCTTGTCGTAGATTTTAATAATAACTGTATCTACACCTTAATGGTGCACTTACGGAATCCTGTATCCATTATTAAACAAGAAAAATAGTTCTTGACAGCTTGGCTCGTAAAACCACAGTAGGTCCAAAGCAAGACTTGCAGCATCTACTTCTACACGATTACGCTGCAGTTCGCAATTAAGTGCCTGGCAGAGGGTTCATCAAGCCACCTTCGAGCTATTTCTCTTCCATTCCAGACTCGTACAGCGCGCGGGAAAAACTTAAATCTCTCCGTATGGGCTCTGATTGCTCTTATTTTATTATGACAGTCATTCCTCCCTACGTAGGTGACACCAACAAAGTATTTTCACACTCTGAGGAGAAAGTTGGTGACTGAAATTTCACGAGAAGATCCTATCGCAACGAAAAACACTTTTCTTTTAAGGACTGGCACCACAGATCACGTATCATATCCGTGGCACTCTACACCCTATTTTGCGATAATAAAAAACCAAGCTGCCCTTCTTTGGACTTTTTCGATGTCTTCGTCGATCCTAGATGGTACGGATCCCATACCGCACAGCAGCACTCCAGAAGAGGGCGAACAAGCGTAGTGTAAGGAGTCTCTTTTGTAGACCTGCTGCAATTCCTAAGTGTTCTGCCAACATATCACCGTCATTGGTTTGCATTCGCCACAACATTATCTATGTGATCGTTTCAATTTAAATTATTCGTGACTGTAATTCCTATGTCTGTAGTTGAATTTGCAGCGTTTAGATTTATGTGATTTATCGTGTATAGTGGATTCCTTTTCGTGCTTACGTGGATGACTTAACAGTTATCATTATTAACAGACGACTGCCAATTTCCACACCATACATATATCTTGCTCAAATCACTTTTGAGTTGGTTTTGTCCTTCTGATGGCATTACTAGACGGTAAATGGCAGCATCAACTGCAAAGAATCTAAGAGGGCTGTTCGGATCATTTATGTAGACTAGGAACAACAGAGTATCCACAACACTTCCTTGGGGAACGACAGATATTACTTTTGTTTTACTCGAAGACTTTCCATCAGTTGCTACGAACTGTAACCTTTCTGGCAGGAAATCACGAATCGAAATGCACAACTGAGACGATACTCCATAGGCACGCAATTTGATTAAAGTGGTAGCTGTGTTTGACGTGAACTATATTTTGTCAATTCGTGTTGGCTGTTCGTTAATAAATCGTTTTCTTCATGGTAATGCGTAATGTTCGCGGACAGCGAATGTTCCAAAATCCTACTGTATATAGATTTTAGCGATATTGGTCTTCAGTTCAGTGGATTACTCCTATTTCCTTTCTTGGGTATTGTTCTGACTTTTTTAACTTTCCAGTACTTATCTACAGCTCTTTCAATGTGCGAGCAGCCGTATATGATTTGCTAAGTATGGACCTATTGTATCGGCATACTCGGAAAGTAACCTGAATGGTATACAGTCTGGACCGGAGGTCTTGCCTTTATTACGTGATTTAATCTGTTTCGCTACACCCAGGATTTCGAGTTTTACCTTACTAATGTTTGCAGTTCTTGATGCGAATTTTGGAATTTTACTTAGTCTTCTTTGGTGAAAGTATTTCGGAAAACTGTGTTTAGTTACTCTGTTTTAGTGGCTTTGTCACCAATAACATTACCGTTGTCATTATGCAGTGAAGTTATTGATTGCCTCTGGCCGCTCGTGTACTTTACATAATATCAGAATCTCTGGGGGTTTTCTGCCAGGTTTCGAGACAGAGTTTCATTAGATTAATATTAATTCTGTAAAACAGAAGGCCTACAGCTTCCATTTGACGGTCATCTGGAAACAGGAGTGCTAAACGGTTATGGTCGAGATAATATCGTTCATATCCCAGTTCAAAAACAAGAAGATTCATGTGAAAAAGGTTCAGACCTGATTATCGCTGCACGACGGGAATTAACAGACTCTGAACGAGGAATGGTAGTTGGAGCTAGATAGTTGAGGTATTCGATTTCGAAAATCGTTAGGAAATTCAGTATTCCGAGATCCACAGTGCGAAGAGGGTGCCGAGAATATCACATTTCAGGCATTATCTTTCACCACGCAGTAGCTGACGGCTCTCACTTAACGACCGAGAGCAGTGGCGTTTGCCTAGAGCTGTCGGTGCTAACAGACAAGTAACACTGTCTGAAATAAATGCAGACATCAGTGTGTAACGTACGACAAACATATCCATTAGGACAGTGCGGCGAAACCTGGTGCTAATGGACTGTGGCAGCAGACGGCCGATGCGAGTGCCTTTGCTAACAGCACGACATCGCCTGCAACGTCTCTCCTAGGCTCGTGACCATATCTGTTGGACCCTAGATAGCTGAAAAAATGTGGCCTGGTCAAATGAGCCCCGATTCCAAATAGTAAGAGCCAGTGGTAGGGTTTGAGTGCGGCACAGGTCCCCCTAAATCAGCAAGACACTGTGGAAGCTGGTGGTGGCTCCCTACTGGTATGGGGTCCTCCGGTTCAACTGAACCGATCATTGACTGAAAATGGCTATGGTAGTTTACAAGGAGATAATTTGCAGCTATTCATGAATTCCATGTTCCCAAATGAAAATGGAATTTTTATGTATAACAATGCGTCATTTCACCGGGACACAGTTATTCGCTATTGGTTTGAAGAACATTTTGCACAATTTGAGCCAATGATTTGGTCATCCAGATCATTCGACATGAAGTCATCCAACATTAATGGGACATAATCGAGAGGCCAAATTGTGCACATAAGCATGCGCTTGCCACATTTTCACAATTATAGACGGCTCGTCTATAGAAGCAGTATGGCTCAATATTTTTGCAGACGACTTCCAACGATTTGTTGAGTCCATCGCACATCGAGTTCCTGCACTACGCCGGGCAAAAAAATGTCTGACACAGTATTAGGAGTACCCCACGACTTTTGCCACCTAACCATGCTGAAAAAGACTAAATCTTAATCCATAATTTATCACCTAGCTTGGTTGCAGCTGAGTAGCCGTTACAACACCATACATAGGAAAAGAACCAGAAAACACTTTGTTCACACATTCACATTTGTCGCTAGTCCTTGTCAGTTCTTGAGACCGAACATATTTCATAGGACGCGGGCGCACCTACTGTGTGAATCAAAAGCTTGTGGTCAAAACTTTGGAAATTTGTCACTAAAAGTGACTTCTGATTTCTCAGTTAAACCTCTTCCTTAAAATCTGTCCTATTAGCATTAATATCTATAGTTTTTTCCAGTTCTTAAACTTCTATTACGTATTGTAACATTTAATTTATTAATGGTAAGATTTTAGTACTTATTCCTATACTATCTCTACTCATCACTTACGCAGTAAGGCGACTTTCTTCAGATATGCCTGGAAACTCAGAGTACTGTAATTGAAAATAACGTCAGCATACTGGACAAAGAATTGCGAGCCCAAGAAATATCACCCTCACACCGCACAACACCGTCCATAGCTTTGACAATGGCCTTATTTCAGCGAGGATGGGCCTCAACAAGTTACTTTAGGTATTCCATATCCAGTTGAAGCCACTCGTTGATGATTAGATACCACAGAGCTTACAAAGTGAGGGGATATTGGTCACTAATTTTCACCAGCTATTCCAGCTAATCCCAGACTTTGTCTATGGAATTAACAGCGGGTGATTTACGGGGTCAGTCGAGGTGCAATATGGTGCCTCAGTGTTCTCCAAACCACGGACGTATGCATGCACCCCTGTGAACATCGTAGGTGTCATCTTGGAAGACGCAATGACCACAGCCTATTCAGCACGAAGATATAGAAGAAAGGACAACCACTGGTCACGGGGAATGTTGTAGAAAACGCACTGGTCAATGATCAGGGTAACTTGAGTAAGAGGGCCCAAGTCGTGGTACGAAAAGCACTCCGAAAGAATCACGGAACCACCTCCGACCTGAACTGCACCAGCAGTATATTGCGCATTCATTCTCTCAAATGGTTCAAATGGCTCTAAGCACTATGGGACTTAACATCTGAGACCATCAGTCCCCTAGACTTAGAACTACTTAGACCTAAACAACCTAAGGACATCACACACATCCATGCCCGAGGCAGGATTCGAACCTGCGACCGTAGCAGCCGCGTGGTTCCGGACTGAAACACCGAGAACCGCTCGACCACAGTGACTCGTTGGGCAATCGGTGCGCTTGGGATCTTTCATTTTTTGAAAAGAGGAAGAATGGCGACTGGGCACACATGATAACACGCCTTCAGCCGGCTACTGTCTGGTTTTTGTGTTCGCTAGAAATGTGGCATAGATGAATCTGCGCTCAATGGATGCAGTAATTCCTGAAATCGATGATCATTGAGAAGGAGTGACACTCGACTTCTGCCCTTATCGTATAGTATATTCTTACCACCACAGTTCTTACGCCATATTATGTGGCTTCCTTGTAGACTCTTTGGACAGTCCGCATTGATACAACATAAAAACTCAGATTACAGCAGTCTCTCTTAAATGGGTTCCTCTATGCACATTCCGCTAAGTGGGAATAGTGGAAGTGCCACAGCCCGAAGTCGCTCTGCAGGAACAATTCACCGCCGGCCGGTGTGGCCAAGCGGTTCTAGGCGCTTCAGTCTGGAGCCGCGCGACCGCTACGGTCACAGGTTCGAATCCTGCCTCGGGCATGGATGTGTGTGATGTCCTTAGGTTAGTTAGGTTTAAGTAGTTCTAAGTTCTAGGGTACTGATGACCTCAGATGTTAAGTCCCATAGTGCTCAGAGCCATTTGAACAATTATTGAACAATTCACCGAACACTGCTTCCTCGAATCACTCGCACATCCAGGTCACTGGACACAACATTTATAGCTCGCAATAAATCTTTCTCCCTGTTCTCCGTCTCTTCCACTACGGCCCCTTGGGTACATGTTCTCTACAGACTAAACATGCAGTTATATGAGCACTCTACCCACAATTTATTCGTGCAAAAGAGTCATAAACCACACATACCAAATGTAGCACTGGTGAATATGCAGATCATGACCTAAAATATGAATATGAATCTGACCGACAGTGTAATTAAAGTGAGAGAGCGGCGTGCCTCCTCTAATCTCAGAATACACTCTTCTCGGTTTTCAAGCCGCGTCAGTTCGAATAAAATTCTCGAGCTTTGGATGGCTATCTCCGTCATCGTCATCAGCAGTAAAACTATCGACTGTCGAGGCTGGAACGATTTTCCGCTTATATACCCGTGACTGCGGCCGTTGGCACCCATCAGAGAGAGCCGAAACGACACGTGCTTGGGAGGTAAGTTGGGGAGTCCATGGCAGCTATGTTCCCGCACGCCCCCAAGATACGAGATGTATTGCCTCCTGCTAAAGGCAATATAGCTGTTCGGGTGCCCAGTGTGTATGATGTCTCTTGCGAGTGTGGCAGCATCCAAGTATATAGGCCGCATTGTATCGAGCACAAGAGACACATTAAACAAAGGGAGATTGATAAGTAGGCCATACCTGAACATAGCATGGAAAATAACACAAAATACCGTTAGAGAACACGAGAGTCTTGGCTCATGCGTCAACATAATGGTAATCTAATATAAAAGAGGCGACTGAGATTAGAACGAACAGCAACAGTTTTAACAGAGACCAGGGCTATACGCTGAGTAGGGCGTGGGGGCGGGCTTTGAATGTCGAAAGGAGTCAACGGCGGGTGCTTAACGCTTGTAGGGAGGAGGGAGCGGCAGTTCAAAACTTGGCGCCGGCCACTCACGCCATCTGACGTTGCTCTGTCCCCCGGCGGGCCGTAGTTGCTATGAACTGCCCAACTAACCTTCCGCGCAAGCGTCAGTTTGTATCTCTCTGATTGGCGCCAGCGGACGTAATCGTGGGTATATAACCGAAAAATCGTGCTTGCCCCGGCTCCTACCAAATTTATCCACCCACACCGTCCTGCTCTTCCTTCACAGGCCGTCCTTCTCCTCCACGAATCCCTCCAGCTTTACCACTCCCTCCTCCGCAGTCGTGACCGGGATACACTCCTCGGCCACCGGCAATTACGACACATCCGCAAGCCCGTAACAGCAAAGAAACGCTGGGACTGGCGCCAGACATTCACACGTCTCATCTCCGCCCTCCCTGTCAACTTCTCCAAGTACTGCTCTGCCTTCCGCCATCTTGGTGGTAACCATCCCGCCCCGCATTACCCCCCTCTCCATGACGACCGGCACTTCCCTAACAGCCTCAGTAAGGATAACCATTTTGCCCTTCCACCTCTCCGAGGTCTTCTCCATTCTCGACGATCCTCATTCTGAGTAATCCCTCTTCCCCACGGTCCTTGAACTCTCAGATACCTCCATCCGCCACTCGCCCCCAGTTTCCAGTACTTGGATCAGTCACCCCCACCCTCCCACCCTCAGACATAAACACTCCCATTGCAGCACTTGACATCGAACTCATACTCCAAACGCAACACTGCCCCTGGTCACGACGGTGTCACCTACTGGCACCTCAAAGAACCCCACCTCTTCCTTCCTGGCTGTCCTTGCTACCGTGTATAATGTCATCCTCTCCACTGGCTTTAACCCTGACCTGTGGAAGACTTCCAGGTTGGGGGTACCCAAACGAAACCAACCCCCCTCTGACACTTCTTCGTATTATCCCATCTGCCTCACGTCCATGTTCAGTAAGGTATTCGAGTTCATCCTCTCCCAACATATTCATCCCTACCTTAAACAACACCATCTCCTTCCCCTTACTCAATATGGATTCCAGCCATCCTTCTCAGCCAACAATCAGTTCCTTATCAATATCTTTTCCGTCCAACTTAACTCCTGTAGTTCCATTATCTTTGTTTCCCTCGACTTCCAGAACGCCTATGACTACGTCTGGCGTCCCATGCTCCTCTTTAAATTCCAGACTTACGCCCTTCCCATCAGTTCCGTCCATCTCATTGCTTCCTTCCTCTCCTGTCGCCCCTCCTATGTCACTATTCACAAACCAACTCCATACATTCTATCCCACCAAGGGCGTGCCCCAAGGCTTCATCCTTTCCCCCTCTCCTCTATCTTCTGTATACTGCAGATGTGCCCTGACCTCCCTACTGGTTCACTTCCTCCAGTTTGCTGATAGCAACGCCTTCCTGGTATTCTATCCTACCCTTCAATGGCCCCAACGCACCATTCAAACTCACCTCGTCCAGTTCACTGCCTGTTGCAACCAGTGGCTCCTTTGCATCAACCCCTCCAAGACCCAGGCAATCATCATATGTCACACCACCCCCTCCTTCTGGTTCCACGATTTCACCTTAGCATTCATGGTCATTCTATATACCTCATTCCTAGCCCGAAATACCTTGGCCTCACCTTCGACTGTCACCTCACTTGGACTCCCCTCTCCTTACGATCCAACACAAAGCCCACAACAGGCTCCACCTCCTGCAACTCCTGTCTGGCTGGACATGGCTCCTTCCACCATTCTTTGCACCTACAAGTCCTTGATCCATCCCATCCTTTTTTATGCCAGCATCGCCTGGATTTCTGCCCCATCCAGACTCTATAAAGCCCTACATCTGCTCATATGCCAAGCACTCCATCACACTTCCCATATCCATCACCTGCCCTCCACATGGATCCTCTATGAACTCATCCCTTTCCCACATCATCTCTTTTTCCTCGAATACATCCACACCCTGCACATCGTCTGCAGACTCGACCCTCCCCACCTCCGGGTGCATCCTATCCTCTCCACCGCCAGCCTGTTGCCACGCCTTTACTGTTGTGTCCCACTCTCTCTCCATATCAACCCCCTCCACCTCCCTTAACAACATACCTTCCAGCGCCCACACCTCCCATATGATGAGCTCTGCCCTGACATCGACACCTCCTACCAACTCTAACCACACTTTCCTCCTGACCCTCTTCAGGGCTCCCCCTGCCCTCTTTTTCCCTTCCCTTGAGAGGCTTCTCCTCCCTCCTACACCCCCTCTCTTTCCACTGTACCCCTTCTGCATCTCCGTGCTCCGTCCTGACTTGCCTTCCATCTCCCTCTCCCACCCTGCCCGTCTCCTGCCGCTTGATGCTTTCCCCCAGTCCCCTTCCTCCCATCCCACCCTCTCCAGCACCCCCCCTCCCCAATGCCCTCTCCTCTCTCCTCTTTTTCCTCCTCTCAGGCCTCCCCTCCTTCAGCAGGTCCCTCCTGGCAGTTTTTACTCTTCGTCATGTGTGCTCTGTCTCGTGCAGTGGTTTTAAAGTGTCGTTGTCCTGGTGTGTTTTAATACTGTCTCCAACTTTTAACTTGACCATGTGACTTCAGTGTATTTTATGTGCTACCCACATCTTTGTGTGGATTTTTTAAGTGTTCCACAATGAATGTCTCTGTGTCAGTGTTCATTTAAAACCCTATTGTCTTCCCCTATTATGTTCTTCACTCCCCCTCTAGATCGCCGTTTATATGTATCGTGTCCTCTTTTTATTTGTGATGTCATTCGGCCGAAGAGCGGCGGATTGTGCCGCTCCTAACGCTTCCCTGCCCATGTGGGGCAGGGGAATAAAATCGCAATACAGAAAAAAACAAAGCCTGTCCTGGTAGTCAGTAGTTATAGTCCTGACGACGATGACGGGGATAGCAATCGAAAGCTCGAGAATTTTATTTGAATGGACATAGCTTGAAAACCGAGAAGATTTTATTCAGACATGCTGCCACAAAAGACTCTGAGGGCACATAGGTTTGCTTTATTCATGGTGTGATCATTATTAAGGTAGCACATATCGGCGATAAAGGTTCAAATGCCTGTCTGCTACCAGTTCTACAGTGAGGTGACAAAAGTCATGGGATACCTCCTAGTGTCGTGTCGGATCTCCTTTTGCCCGGCGTAGTGCAGCAACTCGACGTGGCTTGACTCAGCAAGTCGTTGCAAGGCCCCTACAGAAGTAATGAGCGGTCCATAATTGCTCAAGTGCTGCTGGGGCAGGACGTTGTACACGATTGCATCCCATAAATGTTCGATAGGATTCATGTCAGGTGATCTGGGCTCTCACATCATTCGCTCGAATTGCCCAAAATGTTCTTCAGACCAATCGTGAACAGTTGTGGCCCAGTACTATGATATCGTTGTTTGGGAACACGAAGTCCATGAGAGGCTGCCAATGGTTTCCAAGTAGCCGAACACAACCATTTACAGTCAATGATCGCTTCGGTAGGACCAGAGGACCCAGTCCATACCATGTAAACACAACCTATACCGTTATGGAGCCACCACCGGCTTGCACAATGCCTTGTTGACAACTTGGGTCATAGTCGAATCCTACTATCAACTCTTACCAACTGAAATCGGGATTCACTTGACCAGGTCAAGATTTAGCAGTCGTATTGGGTCTAACCGACATGGTCACGAGCCCAGGAGATTTGCTGCCGGCGATGAAGTGCTTCTCGGCACTTGGCACTGTGGATCTGTTCCTAAATGGAACGTCCCATGCATCTAGCTCCAACTACCACTAAGCGTTCAAAATTTATTTATTCCTGTCGTGCAGCTGTAATGATGCCGGAACTCTTTTCACATGAAACATCTGAGTGCAAATGACAGTACCGTCCTTGCATACCTTGTGTATGCGTTACTACCGTAGTCTGTATCTGTGCATATCGCTGTCCCATGACTTTGCAACCTCAATGTATATCGTTTGAAGTTCTCTGAAGTGACCAGTGTGATCTCTTAAGAGAGTGACTAATATTTCGTCTGGTGAGCTTATTTCTACTGCGGGTATCTTAACACCATTCACTAAACTGACTTCATCAATAGATTGAGACTAACGAGAACCGACACGTTCTATTTGTTACGCGTACTTTAATTTTCAGGAAAATCTGGTGGTGGGGCAGCATGTCCAGAAACCGGCAGTGTAGAATAAAACATTAAAACCAGTACTTTGGAGTCTGAGGAGACATGTCAGTCTACCTTAGGGAGCTTTGTCTGCTTCTGCCAGTGAAATATAGCCGGTTTCCAAGCACATATCGTAACGTAACTGTTGAAAACGAAACTATAGATTATAATTCCCATCTGCCTACAAACGTTATCAAAAGTGTTTGTAGGTAGCTTAATTTATTTTCAGATGAATAATTGTGTTTGAAGCTTCGTTTATTGCGATCCTACACAGCGATCTTTTTGGGAGTCTCCACTATATATTGAGGGAGGTAATTAGAAGAACAAAGTAAAGCAGAAAAATTAGTACAAATATTTATCCAATTTTATGTGGTTGTTGAGCTACAACTGTTTTAAGATTATTAATAAAATCTCACAGCAACGATGAAAGCACAAAACTAATTAGTGAAAGCATTTTGACGATGAATGAAGAAGCAAAATTTGTAACATGAGAGGTTGGCACGATATCAGGAATAAACACACAAAATTTTTAACATGAAAGATTAACATGATGTCTATATGTGTTACATATATCGACAAATGAACTGTAGCCTATCGTCGCACACTGAGGATCGATTTCTTTTAAATTTCTAACATTTTCTAATATGTCAAAACAAATTAAGAAGATGTTAAGTTTGATCGTACAAAAATAATTTTAAACACACATTTGATAAATATAGAAGTGTGTACGATACAACTATAGTCGCAGAGTCACCTGTCACTTCATGTACGTTCGCAACCTCCATCAGTCATTAACGAACATATATTACAAAGTCAGTATTTGTGAAGGAGTGTGGGCGTGCACGCTAGGAGGTGTCGCCCTCTGTATGTGGTAAATCAAGTCGATGAGTAACTTGCCGGCAGATTAAAACTGTATGCCGGACCCAGACTCGAACATACAAGGGCACACTCCGCTGTAGAGTGAAAATTTCGTCTGGGAACATCCCCCCAGGCTGTGGCTAAGGCATGTCACCGCAATACACTTTCTTCCGGGAGTGCCAGTTATGGAAGGTTCGCAGGAGAGTTTCTGTGAAATTTGAAGCTAGGAGACGAGGTACTGGCGGAATTTAAAGCTGCGAGGACGGGTCATGGGTCGTGTTTGGGTAGCTCAGATGGTAGAACACTTGCCCGCGAAAAGCAAAGATCCCTAGTTCCGGTCTCGGTCCGACACACAGTTTCGGTCTGCCAGGAATTTTCATGTCAGCGCACACTCCCCTGCAGAGAGAAAATTTCATTCTGCAAGTTTATGAGCTCATTGTGTTAAAACATAGCAGTTGCAAAAATAAAATAATATTATGGCCAGTGAATAAAACTAAAACTACAATGGACGACAATCTCTCAATTCACATCTGTCGAACACATGTCCTTCTGTCTTGCATATTAGTGTGCTTCTTCTTCTAGTATTCCGTCGGAAGAGTTGAACTGGAAGCTGTATGTGTTCCACAGCCGCCAAAACAACAGTTTAACAATTTTGAAAAATTTCATCGCTCACTTCTACACGCCGACCAAACGTTTTTGGAATGTGACGCGTAGCTCTTCAGGGAATAACCTTGATCCTTATGTGCAAAGAACTGACCTTTTTCTTAAGATGTTTTTAATGTGTTATGATGATTTCGTTTCAATTTTGCAGTGTTTTAGTACAGCTGTCGAAGTCTACGGCAGGAACTGTGCTTTGGACCTCGGCTGGAAACTCGCGCCGCCTTGATGATACTTGCCATAACGAGGCCCTTGGGAGCGCACGCCGCCTCCAGGCGTTAGGCAGTTAGCGAGCCAGGCCTGCAACTTCCCCGACGGCTTCAGGCGCTCGCTGGCGCTCCGGCCCTACAGGTATACATCTCAGCAGCGGCAAGAGCAACTCCTCTGCAACTTTGTAATTGAAACGCACTGAACTGAGGTGCAGGCAGCCGCTTCGCGGTTTTAGGGTGCTGAGCAGATCATACATCACCGCGTCACGGGCTGCTGGCGCCGCTTACTGCAGCAGCGGCCACCTGTTACTACACGGTGCGTTGTGGGTTGCCTACAACCATTGGCGTTGGCAGTGCTACTAACGATTTATCTTCTTATTTAAAACAATTGTCATCTGACGTTTAAATGCCGGCGTTGTGACATTTTCCCGACGAGCACTTTCTGCAGGCGGGCACCACTCTTCGCGAATTCCTTTAGTCTCTGTCTACTGAAACTCACTTCCGATGCAGATCTCTACATAGTTCATTTAAGTAGTGGAAAAATAAGTTGTTAATTTCTGTCTGGGAGGCAGCTTTAAACATAGATCCATCGCACGAAATGTGTTGAACTTCTCCTTTACTCTTGGGGCTACTTAGGACCCCATGGCCTGTTTCTTCTCAGCCCAGGAAGCTTTAATTTCAGACTGGTAGTAAGCTTCCTTTTCTATGTCCGCTTCGGTCAGCTGGTTCTTGTGCTCGTTTTGCGTACAAGGGGCACTGAAATACCCTTTGTAGAGTGATCTGCCGGAATTTGGACCTGTCCTGTTTAGTTTCTAAATGGAATTTAAGGTTGCTGCTGATCTGATTTCACTGTGGTGATCCATTTGTTCTTGGAGGCTTTTCCTCTACCTGCCGTGGTGAAGATTCTGTTCGTGAGCCTGCAGGGACTGATGTGAGTCAAAAGTTCGTAGAAGGCTAGTCGCCTTTCCCTCATAGCTGTGTTTTCTTGGAGATGGTACAGCTCACTGTTGTGTCTTACTCTCTAGGTGCCAGCCTCTTCTTCTATTGATCCTAGTAGTCTGCTCACGGTTTTCCGTTCCTAGAGGTCTATTTTCCTGGGTGGACCAATCCTGTTCATCAAGAGGCATTCAGAGACATGTAATACATGGGGCCTTACTGCTGAGCTGCGGTATTTTAGTTTAAGATTTTTGGGAAAGTATCTGGAGATGTGAATGCTCTTGCAGGAATGATAGCCCTCTTCAGTTTGGCACGTGTGGTATCGATCGCCAAGTTTTCACTCCCATGTGCAAAACTACACTCTCATAAATACTCGACTGCAGGGACTTTACGAATTGTGGTGCCTCATAGTGGTACTGGAGATGGGGCTCCCTCTGTGTTAGTAAAGAACTCACCTTTTTTGTATGCTGACCTTCACACTTCTCTTAGCTGTTGTGCTGTAGAGGCTCTATAGTTGGTGAGTAGCGTTGGCTGACACGAAAAGGTCATCTTCAAAGACTATGCAGGGTACACTGAGGTTGTATATCTTTACTGCACAAGTCAATTCCCTGATAATCTTTTCCAATACGCAACTGCAGAGCATGCACTGTGTCTGACTACCGCTTGAGTGATGAGAGTCTCAGAGCTCATTCTAAATTTGACTTTGGGGGTGGCGTTCCGCTGAGTGGCCTGGACTAGGCTTATGGTCTTCACATCCAGGCGCATTTCTCTAGGCTGATGATCAGGATCCGCCTATCCATCGAATTATGTACCTTTTAAAGTCCACTAGGATGGTTATGCAGGAATGTCCGTCACTACTCCGATGTGTAAGGATGGTCTTGAGAAGCGGATTTTTGCAAAGGTGCTTGTCCCTTTGCATTTCCTATTTATAAGGTTCGGAAAATGACGTTTTTTTATTCTGATTTTGTCGGTGTTTAACTCATAACTAGTATGCAGTTTAAAGTCTCTGTCTCCTACAAAAATTACTAAAAACGTCAGTAATTCGCATACTGTATAGATCTCTCAGGTCTTTAAGTGTTCAAGAAATCTGTTCTTAACGTTACCTTTTATTGAAGTAGGACGAATTTGCACCTCCACAGAAGTTTTCTACTTGACATCTGACTGCCAGTATAGGGTCAAACTGGTGTTTCGGAGGAGGGATCAGCTGTTCAAGACCAAATACTTTAAATTTGAGCCGGCCGAGGTGGCCGTGCGGTTCTAGGCGCTAAAGTCTGGAACCGCGCGACCGCTACGGTCGCAGGTTCGAGTCCTGCCTCGGGCATGGGTGTATGTGATGTCCTTAGATTAGTTAGGTTTAAGTAGTTTTAAGTTCTACGGGACTGATGACCTCAGAAGTTAAGTCCCATAGTGCTCAGAGCCATTTGAACCATTATATTTGACTATAAGTATGCCCGTAATCATATTTCTTCGTATTTACTTAGATTATTTGAAAAAATAACTCCAGACTACTGTCGCATTCTGTGCTTCAGCTATTACGATTGCGAGAGATAATACTCTAAAAATGTTCTGTCCCTTTCAGATCCCACAACCTCCAACTGCTTACTATGTTTAGCTTCTCCATGCTGTTCCAAGTAGTAAGCTCACGACCGACAACAGACCTCAGCTTGATATGGTTTTATGAATCGCTGTCAAACAATCAACGAATCGGTCTGTGGTGCGTTGGCTTCTGACGCGCGATTGTCACGTTGCAGAGGCCAATAAGAGCATCTCTTACCACCCTATTCCTTGTTGGGTCGTGAGGGGTTTGCTTGATTTAGAGGCGTAGTAGATGGTGTATATTAGTTAACGCCCATATTTAATCTGCTTGCTTAATCCATATATAATCTTGGAAGGATATGACAAAAAATGGTGCTCATATGACGAAATGATGTGCAATGAAGAACTGTAAAATAGACTGAGTTCAGCTAAAACATAAATGTATTTCTAGAAAAAGACGTACAAGTGCGAGTAGGACTCGTGTTCTGTTGGATATATACAAGCTTAATTATGTATGTACATAGTTCATCCGCAGGCTTAGACGAGTGAGTTTTTAAATATCAAAATATGTAACATAAATGGTCATATATGTTGATTGCATTGGCTTAGAAACTTAATTTTTTTTAACACAGGCAGAGACCGTAGACCTTAGTATTTTCCATACTTTTCAACATGATACCTCCAGCCGTTCCTAAGGAAAAGGGAAGAGGTGGTCGTATCTTTTGACTGCAATGACATAGAATCTTAAATTTTTTACACCTGCAAGGGACCGCAGACCCTAGTATTTTAGATGAATTTCAATTTGATACGTGTACCCATTCCTGGGAATGAAAGGGGACTTAACAGATGGATAGACACACGGAAAACAGCGACCCTATAAGGGTTCTGCTTTTACCCCTTGAGGTACGGAATCCTAAATAATGACACGTAAATGAATAAACAAGTACAATAAATTCAGTGCCCTTTCCCACATGATAACGTAAGCTGGAGCCAACAAATTAAATAATAAGCACATACTTTTTCGCTATGTGACTCAAGTTAAATCAATATATCACAAGAGATGCTTAGATAATATACCCGCCAGGATAGCCGAGAGCGCTAACACGCTGCTTCCTGGACTCGGGTAGGCGCGCCGGCCCCGGATCGAATCCGCTCGGCGGATTAACGACGACGGCCGGTCTGCCGGTCAGCCGGTCAGCCGGTCAGCCTGGATGTGGTTTTTAGGCGGTTTTCCACATCCAACTAGGTGAATACCGGGCTGGTCCCAAAGTCCCGCCTCAGTTTCACGACTTGCAGACATTTGAAACACATTCAAACTATTTCACGATTTACACTAGACGCAGACAGCTGGGGTACACTGATTCCGTCCTGGGAGGTATGGGGTGGCGGCAGGAAGGGCATCTGGCCACCCCTTAACTTAACCACGCCACATCCGTACTTAACCCTGCCGACCCTGCGCACAATGTGGGATAAAGGCAGAGCGAAAGAAGAAGAAGAAGTGCTGTGATAATATGTTAAATATTTAATATGATGAAAACTGAAAAATTCTCAATTTACTTTTCCTGATTCGGAGTAAAGGTCATGCTCTGTGTTTTCTGTTCCAAGATATTCGCTTGTTTATTCTAACACAACAGCACAATTAGGTCTCACCTTCAGAATTCCATTAACTCAAAAATTATATGACGATGAAAAACTGGAAAAGGTCGTATCTATGTTGATGGAACCACCAGAACGTCGAGTAAAAGAAACAAGTGAGAAAAATTATGAAATTTTATGAAAAAATATTGATTACGAGAGGCAGTCACGAAGGTTTGTTTATCAGCTGGAGAGGTAAGGTAACATAATTAATTTGAAGTGGAGATTAGCTGCAACATTTCCTTTTCGTGCTTCTAGTGATTTCAATGTGCACCAGGATTACAGACAAGTCTGGCCAACATACAAAAAAATTGATAAGTTTATTTTCTTGAAGAGGACAGTTCATACTGCATCATTACTCATCGACAACAGGCTACCTGCATTATGCAGGACAATGAGTGGAGAAAAGGGACCAATGGCAATGTCAGACCCCTGAAAAATTTCATAGGGTCAATTCTAAGTGCCAAATGAAGAGAGAGGCAAAGAAACACAGCCATTTGGCAGCAGCTCAACAATTTAAGTTTACAAAAAAATATCGGAGATCTCAGAAAAAAAATAACACAATGGCGTATGAAAGATTCCCAACGAACAGTTACTTAAAGCGTGCCTCATTTTCATCCAGGAGGACGAAGAAATCTTTGGTGAGCAAATACTGGGTAACTTATGAGACACATAATGTCTATTGCTCGATAGCATAAGAATAAGAAGAAGTAAATTTATTTTGCAACTAAAAAATGTGGATTTTTATTTCTCTGAGCTCTTGTTTCACAGCTCCTTTTGTGATTTAGTAAGTAAAAAAAAATGTGGGTTTTCAGGTTACGAGGTGTTACTATCCATTTCCAGCCAATTATCAACTGCAGAAGTGTGTTCCGACCAAAGCGTTTTTGCTTGATGTTCTTAGAATCCTTTTTGAAAGAAAATACTCTGCCTGCTGCTATGCCAAGATATTTTGGTGAATCTCTTTGTCTTCCAGAAGTACTACAGACTTGTACTGGATTGTCTGTGCTGCAGATGGAACCTACATATCTTATATCTTACCAGGGATTCCATTAAAGTAGTACATTGCTCTATAGTAGACTGTTGGTTCGTTAGCTTCGTAGACATAAAAACTACCAACGTCATTGGCGCCCTGGATAAGGATCAACGAAGTTACGCATCTTTTGCGTGTGGCTAACGTTTGGATTGGTGACGGTCCGGGTCTCCCGTGCGCTGTATGCAATCGGGATGCACTTAGCCGTTGTGTCGCCAACTGAGGAGATATTTGATTGAGAAGTGGCGGCTACAGGTCAAATTGGCAACGGTTGGGTGAGCAGTATTCTGATAGCCCCTCCTTATCCGCATCCGACGAGGCCTTTGGACGAGGATGACAATGCGATCGGTCGGTACCGGTGGGCCTTCAACGACTGTTCAGGCGGAATTTAGTAGATATACACAGAAGCACCAATAAAGTGGCATCAGCATGCGTCTTCAAATACAGAGATATGTGAACAGGCAGAATACGGCCCTGCGGTCGGCAATGCCTATATAAGACAAAAGGTGTCGGGCGCAGTTGTTAGATCAGTTGCTGCTGCTAAAATGGCAGGTTATCAAGATTTAAGTGAGTTTGAACATGACTTTTTAGTTGACTCGCGAACGATGGGACACAGAATCTCCGAGGTAGCGACAAAATGTGAATTTTCCCGTACGACCATTTCACAAATGTACCGTGAGTATCAGGAATCCGGTAAAACACCAAATCTCCGACATCGCTGAGGCCACAAAAAGATCCTGCAGGAACGGGACGAACTACGACTGAAGAGAATCGTTCAATGTGATCCTTCCGCACATTGCTCCAAATTTCAATGCTGGGCCATTAACAAGCGTCAGCGTGCGAACAATTCAACGAAACGTCATCGACTGGGCTTTCGGAGGCGAAGGCCCACTCGTGTACCCTTAATGACTGCACGATACGAAGGTTTACGCCTCGCCTGGGCACGTCAACACCGACATTGGACTGTTAATGACTGGAAGCATGTTGCCTGGTCAGTAACTTTGTTGACGACTGTGTTTGTCTGTTAGAGCGGGAATTTTTTTTGACGAATAGTAACAGTAGCAATTTTGCGGCCCGACCGGTTGGCCGTGCGGTCTAACACAAGGCTTTCCGCGCGGGAAGGAGCGCCTGGTCCCCGGCACGAATCCGCCCGGCGGATTTTGTCGAGGTCCGGTGAACCGGCCAGTCTGTGGATGGTTTTTAGGCGGTTTTCCATCTGCCTCGGTGAATGCGGGCTGATTACCCTTATTCCGCCTCAGTTACACTATGTCGGCGATTGCTGCGCAAATAAGTTCTCCACGTACGCGTACACCACCATTACTCTACCACGCAAACATAGGGTTACATTCGTATGATGTGAGACGTTCCCTGGGGGGTCCACCGGGGGCCGAACCGCACTATAACCCTGGGTTCGGTGTGGGGCGGCGGAGGGAGAAGTGGCCTGCGGTAGTCGTCGTGGGGTTGTGGACCACTGCGGCTGCGGTGGGGACGGAGCCTCTCCGTCGTTTATAGGTCCCCGGTTAACATACAATACAATACAACAGTAGCAATTATTAATTAATTATATTGGTGAGGCAAAAAATCCGTGCTGTCAAATGAGGTGTATGCATGCTCCCAAAGCAATTACATCACAAAAGCAAGAGAAGATCAATTTTCTTTTTCAATTTATTTGGCTTTGGGAGGTGCCCACTCAGCCAGTTAAACGGTGGAATGTCAATTATGGCGATACGAACGTAAAGACAACACAACATCTAGTCCCGGAGCTGAGAGAACCTCCGACCTGGCTGGGAATCGATCCCAGGCACTTTCGGTTGGCAATCCGCCGGGTTGCCCGCCTAGCTGCCAAGGCGGATGGAAGGTCATCTTAATGTGCAAAACTTCGTCATTGACTTCAGGAGAGGCCCTTTCAAGGAATTTGTACTCTTCCACAGGAACGTCACGTGAGACATTCTCTGCTGAGGGGATGCAAAGAAGGTCCGATCTGGCCGCCACTGGGTTGTTGGTTGATTTTAGGAGGAGACCAAATTGCTAGGTTATCGGGGGGAAGGAAAAACGAGCCCACAAAGAGCCGGCACTGGAGACACGGTTGTCATCACACCCAGATGTCTACCTTTCTCCGGATGTAGTGTTGACATAATGCTGCGGCTGCACCTCAGGGAGACTGATCATGGCCCTGACATGCATTTAAGCTCTCTAGTTATAGTCTGCGTTCCATTGTTCCATTTGTGTCATAGTAATAACCAAAATCTGGGAAAAGCAACACCGAGAGCAATATTAATACAGTGGACGTTTTATTTATTTACTGTAGTGTGTGATGGAAAATTATCAATTATTTCATAATTATGGTTCATAAAAGGTAACTAAAATCAAGTAACCACTTCCAAAGAGGTGTAGCAGTATGGTACGCTATCTACGTCTTTGCAGCTGGTACATATTATCATTCCGTTTCAGGTTAACTGAAAATTTCGCATTCTGTTGATGTATACCAGAAGAATGCGAACATCCTGCAAATGGACAACAACTGAAGCTGCGGTAACACAAATGTAGCTGACGCCTTCTCCCGTCCGCAGAATAGTTAGATGTAGCTCTCCACGCTAGGGAACTCTGTGCAAACCGCTTTTTCTGTATAACTACTAAAACCTGCATCTAATTAAATCTGCCTACTTTGTTCCTACACGGGCCTCCCACTACAATTTTTACTCTCTACACTTCCCTCCATTACTCAACTGAGTAGTCCTTGTTGCCTCAGGCTGTGTTCTACCAACCGATTTTTTCTTTTGCCAAGCTGTGCCATAAATTTCTTTTTTCCCCAATTCGTTTCAGTATCTCCTCATTAGTTATTCGAACTACCCATCTAATCTTCAACATTCTTCTGCAGCAATATATTTCAAAATGCTCTATTCTCTACTTCTCTGTACCACTTATTATTCTCATTTGTACGAGGCTACACTCCAGAAAAATAATTCCACAGAAGACTTCCTAACACATAAATTTCAATTAGATGTTAACAAATTCCAGAAATTCTTTTCTTGCTACTGTCGAACTGCATTTTACATCCTCTCTATTTCGTTTATTTTGCTACCAAGTTGCAAAATTTGTCAACAAAGTTTAGTGTCTCATTTCCTAATTTAATTCCCTCACCATTGCCATCTTTAATTCGTCTACATTTCATTACCATTATTTTTCCTTTTTTGATGTTCGTCTCATATTCTCTTTTCGAGACACTATCCACTTCAAAATTTTTTGTCGTCTCTAACATAATTACACCAAATCTCTGGGTTTGTATTTCCCTCCTTGATGTTTAATTCCCTTTCCAGATTTCTCCCTGGTTTCCTGTACTGTTTGCTCACTGAACAGGTTGAATAACACGAGGAATAGGCTACAACTCTGTCTTACCCCATTTTCTTTATTACTGCTTCCTTTCATCTCCTTCGGCTTTTATAACTGCTGCCTGCTTTCTGCACAAATTGTAAATAACCTTACGCTCCTTGCATTTTATCCTTACTACCTTCTAAATTTCAAGGGACGTAATATAGTCAAAACTTTCTCTAATCTACAAATTCTAAAAACGTAGGTAGCGTATCTTCTATTTATCCTCGAAGATAAGAAGTTGGGTATCGCCGAAGATAGGAAGTGTTTCTACACTTCCTTTGATCCCAAACTGATCTTCCCAGAGGTCGACTACTACCAGTTTCTTCATTCTTTGTAAATAATTCGTGTCAAAATTTTCAACTTATACTTATCAAACTAATGTCAGTAGTATTCAAAACTGTCGGCAACTGACTTTTTTGTAACTGGAATTATTACTTACTTCGTAAAGCCTGAAGTTATATCCCTGACTTATATCTTGCATGCCAGGCGAAATGGTTTTCTCTCTCACGGATCTCAATAATTCTGAGGTAATGTAATCTATTCCAGGGGTCTTGTTTCCACTTAGCTCTTTCAGTGCACTGACAAATTTTTCTCGCATTATCATATCTCGTCTCTCTGCCCGGGGCAGGATTCGAACCTGCGACCGTAGCGGTCGCGCGGTTCCAGACTGCAGCGCCTAGAACCGCTCAGTCACTGCGGCCGGCTTACCTATGTGAATAATTTCTTTTACCTCATCATACATTCTTTCAATCGGTTCTTCATCTGCAGTAAAACTGTGCAACTGTGGTTGGTGCTGGCCCGGTTACTATAATCCGTTTCCTATGCTGTTCATAGGAACTTACTTTCACTCCTTTTGTTTTATTCATTATGAAGCCTCCTCCTGCCTACACCAGAAGTTCTGTTCTTCCATCACGCTACACTAATTCCCACTATATCTAACTTCAAATTATCATTTCACTTTTTTAGTTCTCTAGCCTGCTTATCTAATTAAGTAGTGTAAAATGCCACACGCCGCGTCGTAGAATGCCAACTTTCTTTCTTCCGACGATGACATCCTGAGTAGTCCTCTCCTGGAGATCTGGATATGGGACCATTTTGTCTCCGGAATATGTTACTCAAGAGTACGCCGTGGTCATTAAGCAGAGCAGCATGCGCACAGGAAGAAAGAAACCAACTGTAGTTTCCCTTTCATTTTTAACTGTTCACAGTACCAGCACAGCAGTGATATATTGTGGCTGATGTTGGCCTTGTATACCAAGCCGGTGAAACATTCTTCCAGCTACTGAAAAAGCTTCTGCCCCGTTTGAGGAACTATGCGTTAGTCTGGCATCTTCACAGATGCCCTCTTCGCGGTTACACCTCCATTGTCGAGGCGCGCAAGCCACCTCGTCTCAGGGAGTTTCGTGGATCATGAGGGTGGAGGATATACAAATAAAGGTTACAAATTAAATTGTCATTTAGAAGATTAGATTAGACTGGATGTACTTTTCGTTCAAACTGAGTCATAGTGATGATATCTTCTGGGATGTGGAATATATCAGAAAACAAGAATAAACAATAAATATTTACAGAGTAAGAAAAGATATGCTGATGTACCTTCCACAGCTCCCAAATGAAATTGCCCTTGTGAATGTGGAATCGGTGGAAACAAAAATAGAAAATCTTTAGCATATTTACATTTAAAAGGATATAATACTTGTCACCAAATGTTAAATGTTCAATACACTTAGGTGCATATGATAATTCTTAGAGTACGGTAGGCATTCATCAGCAGATAAAAAACAATGAAATAAAAAAAATATTTTCCAGCACTTGTTTACAATGATGACATTACTGCACAAAATGTGTGCGAAGTCAGATTATACGCAATATTCACATTATGTGACATTATTAATAACATGTACGCATCAAACGGGTCTGCTAACAATCTAGCAATGGAGTACAAGGTGTTGGCCACCAATAAATCCTTTAGACTCTTGTCAAACTAAAATTTATTATTAGTAAAACTTTTTACGGCTGCTGGCATGTTATTGAAAACGTGTGTTGTTGAATAGTGGACATCTCTCTGAACCAAAGTAAGTGGCTTTAAATCTTTATGAAAGTTATTCTTATACGTTGCATTGATTCCAAGAACTGAGCTACTGGTTTCAAAGAAATTTATATTTTTAGTGACAAATTTAATTAAGGAATAATTCCTTAAACAGCTCTCTGCAGGACATTCTTGAGTTCACAGCACAAATAATTTGTAATGCACGTTTTTGGGCTCGGTAAACTTTAGTTTGAGTTGATGAGTTGCCCCAAAAAATAATCCCATATGAAATTATGTTATTAAAGTAAGCATTTTACTCTGGTTTTTTATTTTTATATAACCTATGTCTGACAACATTCGCATAACCAATAAAGATTTCTTTAGGTGCTTCAGCAGTTGTGTGGTATGCTCCTCCCAGACAAATTTATTATCAGGCAGTCATCCCAAGAAGTTAACACTGTCAGCTTCTTTTTTCTGCTGGTCATCATAGTTTATGCATGTGATAATAGGAAACCTTTTATAGCTTCTAAGATGCATATAATATGTTTTTTCATGGTTTATTTACAGTGGATTGGCTCGGAACAATATATTAATTTCCATGAATATTTTATTAGCCGACATTTCTAAGGCTATGTCTGCCCCCGGGCAGCTGAATGGTCAGCGTGACGGATTGTCAATCCTCTGGGCCCGGGTTCGATTCCCGGCTGGGTCGGGGAATTTTCTCCGCCCAGGGACTGGGTGTTGTGCTGTCCTCATCATCATCCTATCATCCTCATCGACTGTAGGTCGCCGAAGTGGCGTCAAATTGAAAGACCGGCACCCGGCGAAAGGTCTGCAGAAGGGGGCCCTAGACATACAATTAAATAAAATAAAATCTGAGGCTGTATTTGATTTACTATTTATTGCAATTTTCGTATCGTCTGCTAATGTTACTGATGGGAGATCATTGATATACAGAAGAAAAATTAAGGGCCCTAACATGAAACCTTGGTGGAAATCACATGTTACTGGTTTGATGACGCCTGATAGCTTAATACACGCCTCTTTCCTACTGACACCCTTTGTTTTCTGTCAGAGATATAGGACTTGGACCAGTTTGCTTCTACACAGTCGTATGCCGTTGACAGATCAAAAATATACCAGGAGGGTGTAATTTACTGTCTAATGAACTGAGCACATTCTCACTCTACGTGCAGGAACACTTCTCAATAACGGGCCACTTTAGAAATTCGACTTATGATACGGATAATATTTTATTTGTGATCAGATGCTTAAAAAGATGACTGTATATTACGCTACTGGCCATTAAAATTGCTACACCACGAAGATGACGTGCTACAGACGCGCAATTTAACCGACAGGAAGAAGATGCTGTGATATGCAAATGATTAGCTTTTCAGAGGATTCACACAAGGTTGGCGCCGGTGGCGACACCTACAACGTCCTGATATGAGGAAAGTTTCCAACCGATTTCTGATACACAAACAGCAGTTGGCCGGCGTTGCCTGGTAAAACGTTGTTGTAATGCCTCGTGTAAGGAGGAGAAAAGCGTACCATCACGTTTCCGACTTTGATAAAGGTCGGATTGTAGCCTATCGCGATTGTAGTTTATCGTATCGCGACATTGCTGCTCGCGTTGGTCGAGATCCAACGACTGTTAGCAGAATATGGAATCGCTGGGTTGAGGAGGGTTATACGGAACGCCGTGCTGCATCCCAACGGCACGTATCACTAGCAGTCGAGATCGTGCAGCCACGTCTCGATTCCTGAGGCAAAAGAAGGGGACGTTTGCAAGACAATAACCATCTGCACGAACAGTTCGACGACGTTTGCAGCAGCATGGACTATCAGCTCGGAGACCATTGCTGCGGTTACCCTTGACGCTGCATCACAGACAGGAGAGGTTGTGATGGTGTACTCAACGACGAACCTGGGTGCACGAATGGCAAAACGTCATTTTTTCGGATGAATCCAGGTTCTATTTACAGCATCATGATGGTCACATCCGTGTTTGGAGACATCGCGGTGAACGCACTTTGGAAGCGTGTATTCGTCACCGCCATACTGGCGTATTACCCGGCGTGATGGTATGGGGTGCCATTGGTTACACGTCTCGGTCACCTCTTGTTCGCATTGACAGCACTTTGAACAGTGGACGTTACATTTCAGATGTATTACGACCCGTGGCTCTGCCCTTCATTCGATCCCTGCGAAACCCTACATTTCAGCAGGATAATGCACGACCGCTTGTTGCAGGTCCCGTACGGGTCTTTCTGGATACAGAAGATGTTCAACTGCTGCCCTGGCCAGCACATTCTGCAGATCTCTCACCAATTGAAAACGTCTGGTCAATGGTGGCCGAGCAACTGGTTCGTCACAATATGCCAATCACTACTCTTGATGAACTGTGGTATCGTGTTGAAGCTGCATGGGCAGCTGTACCTGTACACACCATCCAAGCTCTGTTTGACTCAATGCCCAGGCGTATCAAGGCCGTTATTACGGCCAGAGGTGTTTGTTCTGGGTACTGATTTCTCAGGATCTATGCACCCAAATCGCCTGAAAATGTAATTACACGTCAGTTCTAGTATAATATATTTGCCCAATGAATACCCGTTTATCATCTGCATTTCTTCTTGGTGCAGCTGTTTTAATGGCCAGTAGTGTACCTTTTACAAAATTTTTGAGAATGCAGGAAAAAGTGAACTTGCGCGGATGTTAGATGGTATGAAAAAACTTCTCTCTATCGCAATTGTGCACAACTTCTTTGATCTTGCAGCACTACAACGTGTGGAGTTTCTTTGTATTCCATCGTCTGCCGAAAGCTTTGTTCCGATTTCTTGAATCATTCATGAAACACTCTCAATGTGCCCATGACGCATGACATTCCGTATATTGATGAGGAATTGTGATGTGTAGTCTCAAAAAGTCAAAATTAGGGCGTCCTGGCGCAGAGGCGGTCGAGTGCGGACGCGTATCTTCCCTGCGGCTACGAGTGCCACTAGTGGCCGGCCTGTAGGACTGCTTGGTTGCGGGCTGTGAGGGGGCCCGCGCTGTTGACTGCTAGAGGACGGCGCGTGGAGTGCGCCGGTGCTCCCCTTGCATTACTGAGGGGGCGGCCACGGGCAGCGGCCGCTTCAAGCCGGGATTATTCGGCGCCCCCAGGCCGCTTCGAGGGCGCACATTGTGCTCGCCAGTCGCCTGTGAACGGCCGCTCTGTGTAGCTGTCGCGCGGGGCACGTGGCAGCCAATGCCGCCTCTGCGGTCACTGTCAGCTTCTACACTCAAGAGACAAGCAAACTGTTACACATGCTTAGTATCGTGTAGGGCCCCGCGAGCAAGCAGAAGTGCCGCAACACGACGTGTTATGGACACGAGTAATGTCTGAAGTAGTGCTGGAGGGAACTGACACCATGAATCTTGCAGTGCTGTCCATAAAACCTAAGAGTACGAGGGAGTGGAAATCTCTTCTGAACAGCACTTTGCAAGGCATCCCAGATACGCTCAATAACGTCCATGTCTGGGGAAATTGGTGGCCAGCTCAAGTGTTTAAACTCAGAAGAGTGTTCCTGGAGCTACTCTGTACCAATTCTGGAAGTGTGGGTGTCGCACTGTTCTGCTGGAATTGGCCAAGTCAGTCGGAATTCACAATGGACATGAATGGATGCAGGTGATCAGACAAGATGCCTACGTACGTATCACCTGTCAGAGTAGTATCTAGACTTATCAGGGGTCCCATATCACTCCAACCACACAGGCACCACCCCATTACAGAGCCTTCACCAGCTTGAACAGTCCCCTGCTGACATGCAGGGTCCATGGATTCATGAGGTTGTCACCATACCCGTACGCGTTCATCCGATCGATACAATTTGAAACGAGACTCGTCCGAAACATGTTTCCAGTCATCGATAGTCGAATGTCGGTGGTGACGGGCCAAGGCGAGGCGTAAAGCTTTGTGTCGTGCATTCATCAAGAGTACACGAGTGAGCTTTCTGCTGCAAGAGCCCATAGGGGTGATGTTTCGTTGAATGGTTCCCACGCTGACACTAACTGATGGCCAGCACTGAACTTTGCAGCAATTTGCGGAAGGGTTGCACTTCTGTCACGTTGAACGATTCTCTTCAGTCGTCGTCGGTCCTGTTCTTGCAGGGCCTTTTTCCGGCCGCAGCGATGTCGGAGATTTAATATTTTACCAGGTTCCTGATACTCATCGTACAATCGTGAAATCGTCGTACACAAGAATCTCCACTTCGTCGCTACATCGGAGATGCTGTGTCCCATCGTTCGTGTGCCGACTATAACACCACGTTCAAACTCACTTCAGTCATGGAAGGTGCAGCTGGTCCCGGAGGAGGTTCGACTCCTCCGTCGGGCATGGGTGTGTGTTTGTCCTTAGGATAATTTAGGTTAAGTATTGTGTAAGCTTAGGGACTGATGGCCTCAGCAGTTAAGTCCCATAAGATTTCACACACATTTGAACATTTTGAACATTTGAAACTCACTTAAATCTTGATAACCTGCCATTGTAGCAGCAGTAACCGATCTAACAACTGCGCCGGACACTTCTTGTCGTATATAAGCATTTCCTACCTCAGCGCCGCATTCTGTCTGTTTACATATCTCTGTACATGAATACGCGTACCAGTTTCTTTGGTGGTTCGGTGTAAACGGTGTTGCTTTGTTCTTGACTCGACTGTTATATTATTTACATAACTGTCAAGTAAATTGCGGGATGTCGTCCACCCATAAACTCTGCGGAATGGAATATTTACCGAGGATGAATGATAAAGCCGTATTGTACTCTCGGGAAACAGCCTTTGAAAAGAACAAAAGTTCAATAAATAAAAAATATCAATACTCTGTTGTAATGAATGAATTGGCCAATATTAAGACACTCGCTTCAGTACAAAGCAGTACGAAAGGCTCGTCGTGTTCTCACCTGCATATGCAGAAGGTTGCACTTGATTTGCTTTAGGAACCAAACGCCAATAGACCTCACTACTAACATCATTTACTTTGAAGGTAGGGAGTTCGTATCTTGCTATCGGATATCATACGAAAGTTAGAGAGCGTGATTCCTTGCAAAGACGACAGGGCTACTAGTAGAAACTTCATAGGCAGAGGAGAGAGCCCTTCCTCGCAATTTTGGGACAATCTTAGCGGCTGTTAATTATGTGAATGTACATTGTACACTGCAGAAAAAATAGTAAACCATTACAGAGATTCACTCAAGATTTATTGTTGCAGCAGCGCATATTGAGTACATGTAATGATTACATTAACAAATGGTTCAAATGGCTCTGAGCACTATGGGACTCAACATATGTGGTCATCAGTCCCCTAGAACTTAGAACTACTTAAACCTAACTAACCTAAGGACATCACACACATCCATGCCCGAGGCAGGATTCGAACCTGCGACCGTAGCGATCGCGCGGTTCCAGACTGAAGCGCCTAGAACCGCTCGGCCACCACGCGGCCGGCTCTAGGCGCCTCAGTCTGGAACCGCGTGTCCGCTACGGTCGCAGGTTCGAATCCTGCCTCGGGCATGGATGTGTGTGATTTCCTTAGGTTGGTTAGGTTTAAGTAGTTCTAAGTTCTAGGGGACTGATGACCACAGATGTTAAGTCCCATAGTGCTCAGAGCCTTTTTTTTGAAGCGCCTAGAACCGCACGGCCACACCGGCTGGCCATTACATTAACAGATCAATAAAACAATCGGTTCCGAGGTACCAGGTATCGTACCATGCTGAAACACTCAAATTAATACATGATGTACCCTCTACGGGCGGCAACGCAGGTACTGAGTCTGGCATCCAGTCGATCGTAAACATAGCGAATACTGTCCTGGCATACGTTATGCCAACGTCTGTTCGACCTCTTCACATATTTATATAAGTTTTAATGGTTGACGTGTTGCAGTAGTCGCTTCTCGTCCCATCATATCCCATACGTGCTTGACTGGAGATAACTCCGGAGGTCGTGCTGGCCAGGGAAGTTGCTGTATGTCTTGCAGAGCACGTTGAGCTTCACGGGCAGTTTTTTGGCGATCACTGCACTATTGGAACAACACATCAGCTTCCTGTTGCAAGAGCGAACTTTGCGCAAGCACGCCGGCTGAAATGTCTGTGGAGGGGCCTGATGTCATTAAGAGCTTTAATGAAGATGATAATGAAATTCGAAAACATGGATGAGCTTCGTGTAGCACCTGGAACAGCAAGTCATCCTATCCCAGTCGAAGTTACTGACGAGGTTGCTGTTGCTGTAACTGAGCACGCAGTACGTGCTCTGGGTCGCGCAGTGTCACGAGAATTATCCGCCCCTTGACGTTTTGCGGTCTATTTTACATCGTTACCCACACAAGATCCAGACGGCACAGCAACTGAAATATCATGATGCACAGTAATGTTGTGAATTTGCTCTTCCGTTTATGGGACTAATCGAAGTTGCTGACATGCGGCCGGGCTGTGTTTTGTGGAGTCACAAGGCACATTTTGCACTACAGGATGCAGTGAATACACAGAACTGCCAAATTTGGGCTACTTTTAAACCGCGTGTTGTGCGTGAATAGCCACTGGACTCACTGAAAGTGACTGTGTGGTGTGGGTTCCCAAGCACCTTTACTTACGGTCCGTTCTTCTTTGACGAGAATACACCCAGAGGACCTGTCAGTTGTACCACGACGTCTGTACATTATAGAGACCTCCTTGTAAAGCATGTGATTCCTGTTTTGGAGGAGCGCAGCTGTATGGAAACCCCTGTTTTCATCCCAGATGGGGGAACCGATTTACGCTGGAAAAATATTTGTTGCATTGGTGGTCACCAGGTGCAAATCCGGCGCTGTAGACTGTTTGTACGATGGTACGACATCCACGCTGTCATGTCGCTCGCCCAGTGTAAGATCTGCCCAGTACAACCTTCCACGAACTGTTATCTCCAGAGGTTTTCCAGATGCATAGCCTGCAATATAATCTGATCTGAATCCATGTGACTTTTGGCTCTGGGGTTATCTAAAAGAAGGCGTCTACCAGAGATATGTACGGTCACTACCTAATCTTAAGGCCAGTATACAGGAAAACGTTGCCCAGATTCCACCGGAACTGCTGCGAGCAACTGTTGATCACGTCGTACTGCGGATGCGTCGTCTCGTCGACGCCTCCGGAACGCATATTGAACTGATTGTGTAAGCGACGGTTAATAATAAAATCAACATTACACGCTTCTCACTTGTTTGACTTTCTCTGCCAAAGCCCGTTCCAATACATTACGTGTGGAAACATTTCTATACGTCTTTCACAGTGTCAGATTTGTCTCTGATCATCACGCGAGTGTTACGGAAATGCTTCAGGAACTCGGGTGAGATTCTCTGGAGGAAAGGAGGCGCTCTTTTCGTGAATCGCTACTGAGGAAATTTAGAGATCCAGCATTTGAGGTTGACTGCAGTACAATTTTACTGCCGCCAACATATATATTTCGCAGAAAGACCACGAAGATAAGATAAGAGAGATTAGGTCTCGTACAGAGGCATATAGGCAGTCATTTTGCCCTCGTTCTGTTTGGGAGTGGAACAGGGAGAGAAGATGCAAGTTGTGGTACGAGGTACCCTCCGCCACGCACCGTATGGTGGATTGCGGAGTATGTATGTAGATGTAGATGTAGATGCAGATGGTGGCCAAGACTGGACCTAATTTTTTTTCCAATGTAAATCAGTTCTGCATTAACACATTAGAATATCTAATACGTTTCGCGGCCGCACGGTAATTACAACTCTCACTGCACCTCTGTGTGCAGCTGCAATTTATTTGTAAGCACCCTGTATAATCGTCCCGGAAGTATCTCGGCAACATTTTGGTAGATTGCCGTCGAATTCAGAAGAACACATTGCCTCGAGCTCTTTCGGTGGTACACAGCATCCTACTGTACGGAAGAGGTGGGTGCCGCTTGTGCATCGAGTTGAGCCAGCCAGTCAACGCACGGCAGCAGCGAGAGCGCGAGGGTACGTGGCTGCGGCAGAGGCCGTGGAGTGACGCGGCGTCCCCAGGGGGGCGGCGAGTGAGCGGCAAGCGGCGGCCGACGCCAAATATTGACAGCGCGGGGCTGTCCCTCCGGACAGCACACACGGCCGCTCACCTGCGCGCCTACCCCACTGCGCTGTCACAGCAAATATGTAGTCGCCGTGAGCCGACGCTATATTGCAGCCTGATACATATTCACGGGCCGCTCTTTCATACGACGCTATCCAATATACTGTACATTGCCTGATTAAAAAAGAGTGAAGTACCGAGAAGGGGAGGGGGAAACGAAATGAAACCTTACGGATTGAGAAGGTATGTGATGTTACATAAGTGATTACCTTTGAGAGTCAAATGTACAAAGAACTCTGCATTACGAGCACACTGTTCAGTGTGACGCTGCAGTTCCTCTGGCCTAGTTGTAGGCGCTGATTGGGTTGCTAAGTGTGTCATAAGGCCGTTGTACCCTGTCCTTAAGCGAGCTGGCCCACACCTGTTGTACGTGATCTCTCATATCCTGGATACTCCATGTTGTGGACTGGCAAGACAGCCAATCCACTAGGAGGAAGCCGAAAGGCACGCGTTTCAGCTCACGCAGGCTGGCGTGAGGTCTGGAACAGGACAAGGAATTTATAGTAGCAAAGAACGTACGTAACTACTGGAATACTTAACTTTAATTCATAATTGGTGAACATCGCTCTTGACGGTACATGTTTTACAGCATCAATAGTAACTGGTAATGGCGCCTTGCTAGGTCGTAGCAAATGACGTAGCTGAAGGCTATGCTAACTATCATCTCGGCAAATGAGAGCGTAATTTGTCAGTGAACCATCGCTAGCAAAGTCGGCTGTACAACTGGGCGAGTGCTAGGAAGTCTCTCTAGACCTGCCGTGTGGCGGCGCTCGGTCTGCAATCACTGAGAGTGGCGACACGCGGGTCCGACGTATACTAACGGACCGCGGCCGATTTAAAGGCTACCACCTAGCAAGTGTGGTGTCTGGCGGTGACACCACACTCCATATACAGGGTGTTTCGAATTTACCGTTACAAAGTTGTAGACGGGATTGAGTACATTGTATTCTGAATGGGAACCCATGTCCGGATACGTACTGTTTCTGTTCTACGACGGTTCGAAACATCTCAACAGACGATATGGCGCAAGATGGATAGGGTGAGGTGGTCCAGTTGCGTAGAGGCCGCGACCACCGGGTTTAATTCCTATGGGTTACTTCTTGTGGAGTAGTGTGCAAAATGTAATTTACGAGACTCCTGTAGAGGCAAAGGAGGATCTGATGGCACGAGTTCTGGCCGCTGCACTAGAAACTGAAGAGACAGCAGCTGCGATGGACAATGTGTACCAGAACAGGTTCAAATGGTTCAAATGGCTCTGAGCACTATGCGACTTAACTTCTGAGGTCATCAGTCGCCTAGAACTTAGAACTACTTAAACCTAACTAACCTAAGGACTTCACACACATCCATGCCCGAGGAAGGATTCGAACCTGCGAACGTAACGGTCGCTCGGTTCCAGACTGTAGCACCTAGAACCGCACGGCCACTCCGGCCGGCCACCAGAACAGGCTTCGTAGGCACAATATCTGGAGCAACATTGTTGGTCGCCGCATCGAGCCGCTGTTGTAAGGTATCAGTACTGCGCTTTTTGAGTAAGGTAAACATGTAATGTTTAAGTGTTAATACAAACAAATTTGCTTGAGTAAATGTCGTGTGACTAGGGCTTCCCGTCGGGTAGACCGTTCGCCGGGTGCAACTCTTCGATTTGACGCCACTTCGGAGACTTGCGCGTCGATGGGGATGAAATGATGATGATTAGGACAACACAACACCCAGTCCCTGAGCGGAGAAAATCTCCGGCCCAGCCGGGAATCGAACCCGGGCCCTTAGGATTGACATTCTGTCGCACTGAGCACTTTTTTTTAAATGTCAATTTGTTGTTTGTTAAGACACCCGTTTAAGTTCGTAGTTGATCGATTAACTCGGTTTTTTTATTACAGAGGGCAGCTAATCCTCTGACCGAACACGCTGAACTACCGTGCCGGCGACCACTCAGCTACCGGGTACGGACATTTGCTTAAGTGATAAATGGGTGTTTCGTTATGTTTTCTTTCCAATTGTTATCCAGTAATTGTAGTACGTAATTCCAAATTTAATTCTTCCAGCAGAAGTAGATGAGTTAAATATCTGAAGTGAAAGCCTCTTAGAACGGAAATAAGTTTCCGGGCAAGGGCTGATGTTCAAAACGTTATGTACTCACTCTCGTCTACAATTCCTAGAAGTTCACAACGGAAATTCCCTAAAACCCTGTAAATATTTCATCTGAATTAAGATGAATTTAAGTTAAGCTGTGAAAGCGATTCTATTGCCATCTAGCCGACAGTCATCTTAATTCGAGACAGCAGTAGTGACATGAGAGTGCCGGAAGCATAACTAAATTTGCAACTGGTATGAAGGCTTAATGGACAGTCGGCCTTTGGCTATGGTGAGGCGCGCACGCCTTGTCTGCGTCTCGCCTCTTGTGCTACTTGCGAGCGAGCGCACGTTTGTTTACTTCCGCGTAGCGGCTTATCTCAGAAGTCCGACTTCGCTGACCGTCATGGCGTTTTCTTATCGTCAAGCCACAATTAAATTAACTTTTCCGTTCGATCACGAACGACCGGAAGCGCATGAACATTTTATACGGGATGAAATGGGTCTCCCACCAGAAGATATTCTCAGAATGCATTTTTCCATCCTCAGTACTACTGTGTACATAAAGCTAGCGAATGACAAGCGGTGCGCCGATGTTGAGCGGCGTCACGCTAACGATCTCAAGTTCCGATACTCTGACGGACGTATAGGGACTGTCGTGGTTGATCACGCGGGTTTCTTGGCTTCCTAACGTTGCGGATTTTCGAGCTCCCATTTGAAGTACTGTCGGTCATTGTGGTGACCGTTTTTAAACCTTACGTCAACGTCGTCAGTCACGTGGCTGAAACGTGGAAGACGTTCCAAACACCGAGCGAGGTGGCGCAGTGGTTAGACACTGGACTCGCATTCGGGAGGACGACGGTTCAATCCCGCGTCCGGCCATCCTGATTTAGGTTTTCCGTGATTTCCCTAAGTCGCTCCAGGCAAATGCCGGGATGGTTCCTTTCAAAGGGCACGGCCGACTTCCTTCCCCGTCCTTCCCTAATCCGATGAGACCGATGACCTCGCTGTCTGGTCTCCTTCCCCGAACCAACCAACCAACCAACGTTCCAAACATGCCGTATCCTCAGTGTTGTCCGTCAGATAAAAACTGAGCTACGGAAATACGTGCCTTCCTACTTGGTTATTGCCGGCTGCAGGGCTGTCGTCATGTACGATGGCCAGCTGTCCACCTGTTCAGGTTGTGCCCAGGAAGGCCGAGTCCGTTCTGAATGCCTTCGATGTAGACTGGTTCAGACGCCGATTGGAGACGTCGCTTCTCCAGCGGCGCCCAGCGTGTTACCTCTGTCTTACGCGTCTGCGGCGGTGCTGCCTGCTACGGCCACTCTGAATCAGTCGGTACCAGTGGCGGCTCCTCTCGACGACGCGGTGGACATTTCGCCTGTCTCTCCTACATCCCTGCCGGAGGCAATGCAGCAGGCACAAGCCGTCTGTCCCGACCCCATGGCTGTTGATAATGGAACTGTACCTGTCTACTCCTCTCTGCCATCTGGCTACATGTCCGCCGCTCGTGGTCTCGCGGTAGCGTTCTCGCTTCCCGAGCACGGGGTCCCGGGTTCGATTCCCGGCGGGGTCAGGGATTTTCACCTGCCTCGAGATGACTGGGTGTTTGTGTTGTCCTCATCATTTCATCATCATCCAGGAAAGTGGCGCAATTGGACTGAGCAAAGATTGGGTAATTGTACGGGCGCTGATAACCAGGCTGTTGAGCGCCCCACAAACCAAACATCATCATCATCATCTGGCTACATGTCGGACGATAGCCGCCCGCCATCAGACACGGGAAACCATGTTAGGAAGCAACGGTCGCTGAAGAAATGGAGGAGACAACGCCGTATCCTTTCTGATGACTGCGTCCATCGTAATTCTGCACAGGATGACGACCCTACTACTGATAGTGCGTTGTCCCCTGACTCCGTGACACCTGACGACGTGACATCCTTCCCTGCCTCCATCTCAAATCAGTGTCCACCGGATACCGACCTTCTCCCGCCTGCGTTGATGGGGTTGCCTCCTGTATATGTGTCTGACGCTATCTGTAGACGCACCTCTGATAATGTGCCACTAAACCAGCCTGGAGACTCGTCTGTTTCCTGGGAGGATGACGTCGATGCTGAGGATGGACATTCTGTTGATGTACACAATGATGGACCCTCTTTGGTGGGGTCGGGTCCCTCCCTGTCAAAGTGCTGTACCCTTCCATGGGGGCCTAACAGGGAGTTCCCTGTGCTTCCCCCGTGTTTGAATCGCCTGTCCTCCTGACGATGGCTGCTTTCTAGAATTATCACATAGCCACGGACAGTGTGAACACCACCAACTGGCTTTACTCGAGGACATGCTGTATGCCGCGGTCTTTGACGTAGTTCTCCTTCAGGAGGTGCATATTGCACTTTCTGTGCTCCTGCTGGTTTTACAGCACACGTCTCTCATGCTTCGGCTGCTGGTAGTGGGGTGACGATCCTCTTAAGTGACGGTATCCTCGCTGATGCAGTTGACTATCTCCCTGATGCCAGAGGTACGGCTCTCATGCTTAGTGGCGTCAGGATCGATAATGTGCATGCGCCATCTGGTTCACGTCGCCACCTTGAACGTTCCACCTTCTTCTCAGAGACAATCACGCCCCTCTTCCTGGGTCGGCAGGATGCATTGATCATGGGAGGCGATTTCAACTCCACCCAGGCACTCAAAGACCAAATACCACGTCACTCTCCGTGCTCAGCGCTAGTGACGATTCTCCAGCACCTCAGCCTACTGGAGTCTCAGGAAAATGTTCATGGCGATCGTCCGAGGTCTACGCATTTCACTAGCCATTCTTCCAGCTTACGCAGTCGTGTTTAGAAAAATTATACATGACTGTGCTTAAACTGACACACAATATTTTTAGCGCAACGTAATCTGACTTTCAAGAATCCCTACAAAAGAATGGCCCTGACTAACATTAAACTATACCTTTCACAAATCACTTACCTCACCAAAAATCTTCGTTACTCGAACTACTGCAATACAGCGAGCGCCACTACTGCCAGCTAAATAAAAGATTCAAACTACTGAAGGCACTAACTACTGATAAGCATAGTTAGCAAATGAAAGATTTTGATAGAGAACAATGTATTTACCTTAATAGTGTTCAAAAGTCATAATATATATAGCAGTTCATGACATCCAGTCTTACAAATGTATTGTCTCTGATGGACACACGTCCAGATCATCGGCTCTCAAATTTCCGCCATCTCTCTCCCCACATCCACCACTGCTGGCGGCTCACCTCCAACTGCGCAACGCTACTCGCTGTTAACAGCCAACTGCCCAACACTACAATAGCCAACAACAATGCAAACCAACCACAGACTGCACGCAGCACAGCCAGTGATTTTCATACAGAGCGCTACCTGGGGTTACCAATATAAAAACCTAAGCAGCCTGCTTACAACATCTCCTGCGTTATTGTCAGTGGGGTGCAGGTTGCTGAAGTCTGGCCCGTTGCGTTCTCTGACCATGACGCATATATCTCCGCCATCAGTCTCTGCCGCCAAAGGACCCTGCGGCTATGGACCCTGGAAACTGAGCACGATCCACCTTACTTTCCCCGACTGCCGGCAGCTCATCGAGACCACATGGGCAACTTGTTGTCGACGCCATGATGCATATCAGTCTGCCCTGTCATGGTGAGTGCTCTGTGCAAAGCCTTCCCCGTCAAGGTCTTGATTGGTTACGGAAGGGGGGTTGCGGTGTCGTAGTGACGGACTCAGAAATTCCATTTCACCATTCTCCGGGAATGTACTACGATGCAGTATTCGCCAGAGCGCCAGACGATGGCGAATCGTGGCAAGGCACCCATGCCAGTGGCTACTGGATTTCAGCACCGCTTCGAAAAAAGAAGACGAGATCATCTGCATATGCAGTGCAGCTGAATACATGGTCACCGAGAGACAACCCAGAGAGACGTTGACGTTGGCCGCATAGCAACGGTTCCATGTCGAATGCGTAAAACAGTGCAGTGAACGGGCAGCCTGGACGCACTGATCGACCGATAGCGATGGGAGAAGTAAGACGCCGTAATGCGCCCCCTTCATAGAGCTACGTCTCTTGTACTGTACAGTCGGTAGCTGCCTTAACGCGTGAAAATCTAGCGCCATGGGTAGAGGTACGGGACTTCCTGTGGACAGTGATCCTCCTTTGCTTATAGCTCATACTCTTCGATACTTAGGACTCGATTTCGCAAGTGATTTGCGGCGGGCAATTGCCATCAACTGCCGACGTCCACTTTCCCAACCACGAGCTGGGCTCTTAGATCACTCGAGCACTCGATCCTCTGCAATGCACACAATACGTAAATGTCTGTTTGGTGTCACGTATCCCCCACGTGGCACAGACACATCTTATTCCGCCATCTATGGCCCGCCGCATGCTAGCGGCGTTGGGTTTGTTTGCTTGCCATGGCTTGCTATTCAAGATGAGGTACGAAACCCTCACCCTCCCGCGGTGCAGGGGCGGTTTAGGTCTATATCAAGTGCCTGAAAGAGCGGTAGCCCTTTTGATTGGCTCTTACATGACGTTGTGGTGACGTAGTCCTACTTGCCTTACCAGCATATTGCTGGAGGCCCTTGCACCACACTCTCTCTCCGCACCTCTCCACCGCCCTTCTTTTACTTCTTCCACTTTTTTCTTGAACTGAGCTGTGTCTGTACTGTGATACTGCCGGCGCAATTGACATCCTCGAAGGCGATATATGATATCCTCCAGCTGCACAGGTCACCGAATGTGGTTGAGGAGGAAGCTTCCCCACGTCGACTGGGGTGCCGTTTGGTGATCGGTGTGCACTGGTTATCTTGACACTGACGTCTAGTCTGCATGATACCTTACTGGCAATGGGAAGCAAGTATGCCGGTTACGCCTTCACAGGATTCACCTCGCAGACACTCGTTGTGTGTCGACTGTGATTTTATGTACACAAACGAGCACCGCCTGGTGTACAGATCGGCGAGAGGTGTCTGATTCTTGGTGCGACAGATGTTGTCCCTAATTACTTATACGACTTCTCATCAGATACCTACTCAGTGCTCCGCTTGCCAGACGCGGGATACCTCCCGCAAGCGAAGACGAACTCTGTGAAGTGGATTTGTGGACAGGCGGCACACTACTTGTTTGCTGCTGGCGAGAAAAGAATCCTTGACTTTCGGCAGTTCCTTTATGAACGCCATTGTGCAGTTGTCCGCAGTCCGAAATACAGACAATTTTTCTCCAATTTATTTTGCAGAGCTGGGGCGTTCCTGTCATGAAGAATTGATCCCTGCCTCTTCCACACTTAGATCCGGTATATTCACTGGTCATCGGAATGTTCTTCTCGGAAAAACTATACGTTGATAGGTCCAGTTAGTCTGACGTCTTCCTGCGCCCTTCTCCTCGCTTGACGACGGTTTCCTGATATTCTGGATGGTATAATGACAAAAATAAATAAATAAATAAAGGAAAATACAAAGAACGAAAAGAAACATAAATAAATGAACGATGTTCATTGTACCTCTACTCCATGTTCCCTACGCTTTCCTTGGTTTCTGGAATGTGGGAACTGGACATAATGGCGAGACCTCGGGTTACGAGCCCTGCCTACTTCATGACACACATTTGATTACAATCGTTTCAGTGAATCTGCATGAGGAAGAGACGTGCAAATCTAAAACCTGTGGTTTTCAGTTCTTTACGCATACAGTAAAACTATTTGTGAAAATCTACTTCAGCATGAAATTGAGCTTTGCTTCGATTATGTAAAGGAAGTCTTGCATAAGTACAGCAGATAACTCAAATTTTAACATCCTGCTTTCCCTGAATCACACCTAAATGTCGACACGATTCATTGCAAGGCATGCCGAAGAAGTTCGTCAATAAGAGTCCATGCTAAAGAATTGCGGTAATAAGCATTTCGTGGGAAGTGCTGTAACATATACATCATGCAAGTTTTTCTTATTTAGTTTTTTATTTGACTCACTCACACACATATACCCTTGATTCGCATACAATATTTGCGTTGGTCGTAGACTTACACTCGTTACTTATATCACGATGTGCTCCCGTCATTGCCATGGGAGGTCATTCCAAACACCAATTGGATGTGGAACACACATCATTCACGCCTCCAGACAACTTTTTTTGCGCCAGTTATACAAACTGATGATACTCGTTTTCTTAATATTGTTCTCTGACTTTCATTCGTAACTGTGTGCAGTGGCCCTTGGACAAGTCGTCTGGCCGTAGGTACTTAATACTGTCCAGGAGAAGCTGGCCACGTCACTAGTATTCCGTAGAGGACGGATCTAGGAACATGGCTGGCCACGGCAGATCCTCAGCATTACACAGACAGCTTATAGAGACATGTGCCGTGAGTAGACAAACATTGTCCTGTTGAAAAATGGTTACACGTTATTGACGCAACAGTGACATAGTGCGCTTCAAGTGTTCATCTTGTACATGTGCTTCCCCTGGCGCTCACTGCTAGATCAAAATGAGGAAATCACACATATGAAACGCTAAAATATATGAGAATTAAAGATGAATGAGAGAAAGCTTTTTTATAATGATATTACGGCAGCGTAAAAGCATTGCTGTTACCTGAGCGGCAGCATGGATGACTCTGCGGCTCAGCTTAAAAAAATGGCTCTGAGCACTATGGGACTCAACATCTGAGGTCATAAGTCCCCTAGAACTTAGAACTACTTAAACCTAACTAACCTAAGGACATCACACACATCCATGCCCGAGGCAGGATTCGAACCTGCGACCGTAGCAGCAGCGCGGTTCCGGACTGCAGCGCCTAGAACCGCGTGGCCACCGCGGTCGGCAGCTTAAATCTTACCTTCGAGCTATTGTCATAATATTTATAAATCAAGTTGGCGAGAAGAACGAACAAAAGAAAATTAAAAACAATTTTCTCGTTGGAAACTGGCATGAATCCCTAAACGTCAGTGGTTTCTGCATTGCAACAATGGTGCCTAAACAGGTCATCCACGTTGCTCGGCGTCTATCTGCACTTATCATGGAAATGCGTGTGGATTTATTCATGAAGACCCAAAGAGTGAGCAAATGAGAGCCAGCCGGCCAGTGTGGCCAAGCGGTTATAGGCGCTTCAGTCTGGAACCACGTGTCCGATACGCTCGCAGGTTCGAATCCTGCTTCGGGCATGGATGTGTGTGATGTCCTTAGGCTAGTTAGGTTTAAGTAGTTCTACGTTCTAGGGGACTGATGACCTCAGATGTTAAGTCCCATAGTGCTTTTTGAAATGAGAGCCACTGATCGCTTAGGGTGCTATTTACAGCCCCGCTTCCCAAACAATACAGTCGACAGACAAAAGTAGCACCACTTTGTATGGCCAAGCTAACTGTGTCTTCTACGTCAGCTCTGAAAGGACTGCTCTTGGACGACAGGTTGCCAGTCACTTGGATCTTCTAACGACCAACTTCATCTTACGGGTATTAAAGTGCTAAAATTGCGTTTTAACGGAAATCGATAATGGGTAACACAACTACGTAACGTAAAGACAAAAATATACCTGTGTATCCTCACCTGTCCACTGTCGGTCACCATGTCATCACACATAAACGGATATCACCATCTTAACGCCGTGCGGTGTAGTCGCGTGGTCTAGGGCGCTTGCCACGGTTCCGGCAGCTCCCCCCGTCGGAGGTTCGAGTCCTCCCTCGGGCATATGTGTGTGTGTGTGTGTGTGTGTGTGTGTGTGTGTGTGTGTGTGTCTGTGTGTGTGTGTGTGTCTATGTGTGTGTGTTGTCCTTTTTCGTAAGTTAGTTTAAGTAGTGTGTAAGCCTAGGGGCCGATGACCTCAGCAGTTTGGCCCCTTAGGAACTCACGTCAAATTTCCACCGTCTTAATGATAATGAGTAACTTTTTTAAATAACTACGTTACTAAAGACAAAACTACACCTGAATATCATCATCTGTCCACTATCGGTCACCCTGCTATCACGCACAAAAGTGATATGCACATTAGCCCACCCATTAATTACTGATGCTTCTGTGTTATTTTTTAGTCTGAAGTGAATTTTGACTAATTAATTCTAAAATTTTATTTCCAATCCTTCAAGGTGTAACATTGCGGAGTCACTTGTGACTTATTTGCTATAGTAAACTATGATCATTTGTTTGGAGATAATTTTACAATTTCAGTGCATCAGCTGGGTTCTTTGTGCAACTTATTTGATATATAACACATCTGATACATTATAAATATAATTATGAATATAATATAATATAATTAGAAAAACAAAGAAGCTTGCATATCAAAAGGTGACCTATGCATCACGTCGAAACCAGTTACCTAAAAAAACTTAATTTGTGACCCTGATAGCGGTTTTCTGTTATACTAACAGTGGACACGGTTTCTCAAAGATATCATGGCTTCAAATATGTAATTAGAAAGGCAGTGTTTCTCCAAAAGTGAAGTCCCAGAGAATCGCCACTAAAGATGAAATGCTTCTGGGAATAGGTAGTTTTAAATGTGAGTGGCTACGTAAGAGAGCGGATTAATTATTCATTAATTATTTACTTATTAATTTAACCTGATAGGTTTAGATCCTTCATGGCCTCTCTTACATCGGACCTAAATTTCACACATTCAGTGTTATTTCGCTTATGTTTAATTAAAAAATAACAACAATATTAATTTGATAAACATTATAAATAGAATAAAAATGATATGAGTGTATATAAGGACAACGTGAATAACTTTACTGAGACCTAATAATGTTAATAATAGTAACACTACTACCACTATTGCCCTTACTGCCAATAATCGGCGTTTGCATCTACGTGACTGTTCTATAATTCATGTAATTCACACATAAGTGACAGCAGAGGGTTCATTGAAGCACCTTCGCACTATTTCGCTACCGTTCCTGTCTCGTACAGTGCACGGAAAAAACGAACACTTAAATTTCTCCGAGTGACCACAGATTTCTTTTATTTTGTTACCATCATCATTTCTCCCTATGTAAGTCGGAGTCAAAAAATATTTACGCATTTGGAGGAGAAAGTTTAAGATTTCGTGAAAATATCTCGCCGCGCCGAAAAACGACTTTGTTTTAATGATTCCCACCCCAAATCGAGTATCGTATCTGTGGCATTCTCTCCCCTATTTCTCGATAGCACAAAACGGGCTGCACTTCTGTTAACTTTTTCGATGCCCTCTGTCAATAATATCTGGTATGGACCCCATAATGCACAGCAACATTCCAGCAGAGAACGGATGAGCGTAGTGTTGGCAGTCACTTTATTGGATTTGTTGCATCTTCCAATTGTTCTGCCAACAAAAGTTAGTCTTTAGCTAGCTTTCCCCACAATATTATGTATGTAATTGTTCCAGATTAAGGTGTTCGTAATTCTTATCTCTAGGTTTGCAGTTGGATTGACAGCATTTAGATTTGTGTGATTTATTGTGTAACCGAAAGTTAACGGATTCCTTTTAGAACTCCTGTGAATTACCTCGCACTTTTCATTATTTTCAACTGGCACTTTTCGCACCATAAAGACATAAAAGTTCATGATTGTTGTGGACGTGGGACAGCGGCTGACACTGTAAGTGATGGAAATGGGACACCACAGTCGTATTTTCAAAGTATATATTATTCAGACTGCTAGATTCAAAACCACATTTGCGTCGCCTTCAGGACCTGCTGCAAACCGAATAAGAATTTCCCGCCATTGGCTCGTATGTTACATGAGCCAATGACTGGACGTACTTATCCGGCCGGAGTGGCCGAGCGGTTCTAGGCGCTACAGTCTGGAACCGCCCGACCGCTACGGTCGCAGGTTCGAATCCTGCCTCGGGCATGGATGTATGTGATGTCCTTAGGTTAGTTAGGTTTAAGTAGTTCTAAGTTCTAGGGGACTGATGACCTCAGAAGTTAAGTCCCACAGTGCTCAGAGCCATTTGAACCATTTGGACGTACTTATTTAGGTTGTAGTACGACCTCAAAATGACGCAAATGTAGCGTTGACACTAGTCGTCTGAGTAATAAATACTTTGCAAATACAGCCGTGATGTTCTACTTCCGTTATTTATAAAGATATCGTGCCTAAATAACTCTTCAGTTCGTTTTGTTCTTCTAATGACTTTACTAGACGGTAAACGGTAGCATCATCCTCAAACAATCCAGGAGGGCTGATCAGGTTGTCTCTTAAATCATTTATATAAATTAGGAAGTACCTAATAAGCAAGGAAAGACCTATAAGGCTTCCATGGGGAACGCCGTTTGACTCGATGACTTTCCTTCAGTTACTACGAACTATGACCTTTATGACGGGAAATCACGAATTCCCTTTGCACAACTGAGACAATACTCCACATGCACGAAATGTGATTAGAAGTTGCTTGTGAGGAATGGTATCAAATGCCTTTTGGACATCCAGAAATATGGAATCAATTTCAGATCCCCTGTCGATGGCACTAACTACTTCGTGAAATAAAGAGCATATAGTGAGAGTGGTAAATACAAAATATATTTATAGATGTACGTAAATCATTTTTCCAGAGACAGCGAGTTCAAAATTCAGGTAGCTAGGAGCTTTGAGGTATGACGAACATTAGGTTCAAAAGAAGGATATTTGGTTGTACTGGGGTAACGAATACATACAGAAAGAAAAGTAGACATTATTGGTACTTGCAGGGCCTGGTGGTCTGCCGGTAAGGCGCATGACGAAAACGAAGAGATAGCGGGATCGAATGCCGATCAGACTATGTAAATTTTCAATCTCTTACTCATGTGAGAAACCGCCAGGAGCAACACGTGGCTCGGCTTCCACTTCAGTACACTGGGGGCACGCAGGTCGCCGAAGTGGCGTACAATCCAACGACTTGCAGCCGGCCGTTGAATCACACGAAATAAATTAATGTTACTTTAGGAGGCAGGCCATGAAGTGTCTTTTGAAGCTGGAGCTGGTATTAAGGTAGCTCCATAGTCGGGTTCCTGCTGCTGGAAAGAACTTCGACAAAGCGGTTGAGCGACCGAAGGGGACAGAAGTGACTTTGCTCTGATGGAACGAGTCTCTCTGACGTGTTGTTCAGACAAGAGCGCTGAGGTCGAGGAGGGATATGGGGGACTGTACGTGTCGATAAGAACGTAGAGATGACAGCGTGTATCGAAATTCCTGCACTTGTCTGCGCCTAGCTAGGATAATTGTGAATATGATGGTGAAATGAGTTTAGAAACTCGGACGCCGCAGATTCATCGAACGCAAGCTTTCAACACCAGTTTCAGGCATTATAAGCTTTTTTTGAGAAAGACCTTGCAGGTTAACATCACTGTAATGAATAAGTAAAGCTTTAAGCGTTTCTATAACCTTCTTTTCTTGTCAAAACGGAAGAGCTGTTTTTATTTTTATTGGGCTTGGAGCGATACTGATGATGATGTTAGGTTTGTGGGGCGCTCAACAGCGTGGTTATCAGCGCCCGTACAATTACCCAATCTTTGCTCAGTCCAATTGCGCCACTTTCCTGGATGATGATGAAATGATGAGGACAACACAAACACCCAGTCATCTCGAGGCAAGTGAAAATCCCTGACCCCGCCGGGAATCGAACCCGGGACCCCGTGCTCGGGAAGCGAGAACGCTACCGCGAGACCACGAGCGGCGGACTTGGAGCGATACTGATTTCTTCTTTCCCATTACAGCTATGTGCTCAGCCCAGTTTAGCTTTTAATCTATTTTTACCCCTAGACTCTTTGCCAAGGGAGAGAAATTGAGCCGGTCGTTGTGGCCGAGCGGTTCTAGGTGCTTCAGTCTGGAACCGAGCGACCGCTATGGTCGTAGGTTCGAATCCTGCCTCGGGCATGGATGTGTGTGATGTCCTTAGGTTAGTTAGGTTTAAGTAGTTCTAAGTCTATGGGACTGATGAACTCAGATGTTAAGTCCCATAGTGCTCAGAGCCATTTGAACCAACCAGAGAAATTGAAATTCGTCCAATTAAGAATTGAAGATGGTAGAGATTTCCGATATTTCGAGTTAATTAGTCTAGGATGACTACTGAAGTCCGCCTGGATTTTGGATGGACAGAGCTTTACCTCTGTATTTTGTGCCCGTTTTGATGTGCATACATTTCAAAATTGAAAATTTCGATAACCTTTTCAAGTTTACTAGATTTGCACATACAACTGGAGATCATCAGTATACATTTACACGTCATTGCTTTATAATCAAATGAGTATATTCCTAATACCAAAAGCTGGAAGACATATGATACTACATGTTTCAACTGTGACTTCATGCTGCTAGTCACCACGGATTGTTTGTGAGATGTCATGTAGAGTGGCACCTTGCACTGCGCTCGGAGAGACAGTTAGGGCCGGTCGGTGTGGCTGAGCGGTTCTAGGCGCTGCAGTCTGGAATCGCGCGGCCGCTACTGTCGCAGGTTCGAATCCTGCCTCGGGCATGGATGTGTGTGATGTCCTTCGGTTAGTTAGGTTTCAGTAGTTCTAAGTTGTAGGGTACTGATGACCTCAGATGTTAAGTCCCATAGTGCTCAGAGCCATTTGCACCATTTTTGAAGGAAGTTAGGCTTCTAAGTTTGGCAAATAAAATATCTCAGTCAAAGGTTTTGCTGAAGTCTAAGAAGTACAGTACGTGATCCCACCTCGTATCTACTCATTGCAAGGTTTAAGTCGTTTGTTAACTTTTATTAAAGCAGATTTTTAGCACGATACTTGCGAAAATCTTCTAAAAAACCAGATTTTACATCCATACATTTAATAATCTTTAAATTCTTTTCGATTTATTTTTATGTTAGATCTCTGTTTATGATGCACAGCTGGATTTGTTAATCATTTCATTGGTTGATACTGGCTAGCACCATCTACTAAACATTTCTGCAGTACTGCATGTCTGGTTGTTAATTACAGCTGAGCACTGAAAAAGTGGTTCAAATGGTTCTGAGCACTATGGGACTTAACATCTGAGGTCATCAGTCCCATAGAACTTAGAACTACGTAAACATAAATAACCTAAGGACATCACACAGATCCATGCCCGAGGCAGGATTCGAACCTGCTACCATAGCAGTCGCGCGGTTCCGGACTGAAGCGCCTAGAACCGCTCGGCCACCATGGCCGGCAGCTGAGCACTGTCAGAAATGGCGATGTGAGCAACGCGTTCCTCATAAACCGCCATCAGCTAAAGCAGGTCTGGGAAGAGATTTGTCATGTTTTGCAAGGGCAGAAATTTACTGCCCTGGGAGAGGCAGAGCAAGGAGATGGCAATTGACAACGCTGGAGGCCACAGACACCCCGCAACATGGACAGTGTGGGCGGGTGGTTGCACTCTGGTAAAGTGCAAAAATTTCAGAATAATGTACCTGACGAAAGAATGTTTGGGGCAGAATCGTGTGAAGAGACATCCTTTTTAATGCGAAGAAGTGTACAGGGTTACCAACGATGGTCACAAGTTGATCTTCGAGGAATCTTCCCACACGAAAGGCCGGGGCACGTTCCACACCAAAAACAGAGGCGCGATTTGATAGTCGGGTCGCTAAGGATGTGGGAGGGGAACTGAAAACTTCCAGACAATATTCTGAAAAATGTATTGGCTCCAGACTATTGGCTGGCAGATTCGCGAGCCGCGTAATGGGAGGTAGTGTTGTCGTAAAGGGCACTGAGGTTCGTCGCCTGAGTGCAAACGTAAACAAGCTGCGTTCAGGAGGGAGCAGGCGCATGGCAATGAGACACACTTCCCTGCGGTGAACGGCTGAAGACACTTCCACCAAGAGACTTCATTGCGACTGCCACCGTGGAGAATCTGACACATTTTGAGAAGTGTTGATTTCGCCACAAGGGGCACGCGAATTCCTTTCACTGTGAACAAAGTTGTTATTCTATCACTCGAGAGATGATTCCTTACCTATCTGTGGGGTCTGACACACAGTGAAGTGCTTCTTTACGGAAGAATACTTGAGTCGAACTTCTGTTCCTGGCTAGTGAGCAAACAGCGATCTCGAAAAATGGCTCCTTACTATGGGACTTAAAATCTGAGGTCATCAGTCCCAGAACTACTTACACCTAACTAACCTAAGGACGTCACACACATCCATGCCCAAGGCAGGATTCAAACCTCCGACCGTAGCAGCATCGTGTCTCCGGACTGAAGCGCCTAGAACGGCTCGGCCACACGGGCCGGCAAACAGCGATCTCGACTCGTGTTCTTGTACTGAGGTAATTTCAGCCCTGGGAGATAGCAGACATCATATTACGTCAAATGTGTAGGCAAAAATTACAAGCACGCCACATACTTCATCTGCACAGCGGCCAATGTCGAAACGAGCAAATCACTGGTGCAGCACAACTGTCATCCGTGCTTCAGTGAGTGATACGCATACTCCGGTTCGACGGACAGGGAAACAAAGACAGTAAATCGGTTCCATTTGCTAGTCCACTGGGCTTTTCCTGAAAGTGCTAGTCAGAGTGTAGGTCTTTTGTTTATCACCGCTAATTAGTGTCAGCCACCTGCTTGTCCGTCTAATAAAGGAAGTCAAACATATGTTCCAGGATAGAATCTGAACCTGTGTAGTCCACATTCATGCAATTTTTTACACTCTATGTGATTTCAAGTTGTGATTCCTTCCATTAGCAGCCCGATAGGAATACTGTACTTGATTTGCTAGTTTGAACTGAATTAAAACCATAGCACGTTACTTCGGTTTTTGGAAATCTCTAGGTGTACGTTGCCAATGGCATGATCATTTGTAGGCCTGAGAATTCCATTGCGGCAGCCACACACACACACACACACACACACACATGATAAGTCCTGAACACCACGGGAGTTTTCAACCTGCTTGCGACTTGTCTACGTTCTGAGCTATACTGATACAACAGCACGTTTCTCGTGTTTGCGGCGTATGGTTCATTCGAAATCTGCGTTGCTCTTGCAGTGTAAATACGTCGGCACGTCTTGGACCACGGGTAGCGGTAGGCAGGTACGCAAAGGAACCGGGGGAAGTACCTGGGCGCCTCGCGGGAGTGCAGGCAGTGCGTCGCCGGCGTAGCGGTAGCGCCAGCGGCCGCGCCGCCAAATATTGACCGAGCGCGCGGGCGCCGCTTCCGCTGCAAACACGGCCGCCAGCTGTTTACGGCGAGTCCGCCTCGCTCCCTGCCCGCCTGTTTAATTACGACATGCGATTCACGCCTCCGTAAATACGAGCGAGGATTACGCGCAAGCGGCCGCCGAATATGCATCTGGCGGGCGGACGCGGCCACCGGACCGTGACGCAGGGACGCCGCGTCCATCAGCCGGGATGTTCATTCATTGTTGCGCAAACATCCGCGCAGGCGGGCCCCGCTTTATTTATGGAGCTGTTACGAGAGGAAACTCGTTGTCGATCTACAGCGGCGCGCGCAAAATTTCGCGAGCGAGCTCCGAGCGGTGATCGGCGAGCGGCGTTAAACACGAGGCAGAGTAAGGCAACGCACATAAACGCAGACGATGGAGATAACATTCCGTGGTAGGCTACATCTGTACGCTGTTTACGGACGTTGTTCGCGTCCAATAAGCGCGTAAACAGTGAGTACGCGTTTGCCACGTCACTCATCCACTTCGCTGTTTCCGTGTCAATGACATACGAGCAGTCTGATACGTTAGTTCTCGTGAGTTGCGAAAAGTCTCATTTCGCGGTCGTCTGCTCGTTGTGGGTGGGCGCCACTTTCTAGGGTGTAAATCAGCTGCTAACCATGTTGCGAGTGGGTCAGCGACGGCAATGATCACCTGGCTGCACCTACTGTGGAATTCTGTAAACTTGAGTATGTTGCAAACTGCGCATGCGCAGGAACAGGCGACTGTGGTGTCGTCTGCCAATAGCGGAAGTCAACGTATTCACCGGCCGGCCGGAGTGGCCGAGCGGTTCTGGGCGCTCCAGTCTGGAACCGCGCGACAGCTACGGTCGCAGGTTCGAATCCTGCCTCGGGCATGGATGTGTATGATGTCTTTAGGTTAGTTAGGTTTAAGTAGTTCTAAGTTCTAGGGGACTTATGACCACAGCAGTTGAGTCCCATAGTGCTCAGAGCCATTTGAACCATTTGAACATATTCACGACAGCTCACTACCACTGTAGTAGTGGATCTTGTGCTTTTTCGTCTTCTTCATTTTGTTGTTCGCTTTGTTTTCGTGATACTGCAAAAGTTGTACGAGGGACTGTTATTTTTCTCGTACTAGTGTTCTCCCATAAGAGGATCGAAATATTGGGAAACAACAAGGTATTTAGGTTTTACAATACTTGGACGAAGAAAAAGCTTAACTACACTGTGCAAAAAGAATTAAAGGATCACTTTTTCGGAACCCCGTAATTGTCTCCCATTGCGACGCATAGATATAAAATTTGGCACCAATGGTGCCTACAACCTTCCCCAGTAACGGTGCAAAACCGTGGCACCGTGCGACGTCAGCCCGTGGCTCGGCGACATGTCAAACAGCAAACAGATGCGAAAAAAAAATCACAGCTCATAAGTTCACCTGAACTGTAAGGTTGGTTAATGATGATACATTGGCAACAAATGTAGCCAAAATTCTGCCCAACACCACAGCGGACGAGTCACATGATGAGAAGGTCGTCACAGCCCCTGTTATCCACATTTCAATCCTCTTCTGACGTCTCTGCGATGTAGGCCAGAACCGAGAAAATCAGCGTTTAAATTATGCGGTTTTCTTATGGGAGGCCAACGAAAATATTTGAGACACGCCGCTGCTCAGAATTGACATGAAAATATCTCAGGAGGGGGCATAAAGGGGGTCCCGCTTTCGCACATTTCGTGGTTGAAAACGACAGTTCACAGTGCGAAGAACTGTAGGAACATGTTGTTGACAGCCCTTAACACTACTTACACCATCGAACGTTTCAGCCTTTCTCTAAGGACATTGTGGAGCTGCATCTCCGTTGAGGTTGGTCATACCCCTTCAGAGTGTAGCACGACAGCCATTTTTGCTCTTGTGGACAGGTTGAAACTACGAGGTGGTATTCGAATTCGTTCGACGAAATTTGAATGTATCTGAAGCAGAAAATGGCACTGATGCTTTGTCAACCCTCCTGCTCTTCGCCTCCTGTTGAATGATCACACAGGAGTGGAACATTAACATGTGCGTGAATAGAATAGCAATGGGTCCCCCTAGACTCCCCCCCCCCCCCCATCCCCCCTTACCGTTCAGCAATACCTCGGTGCTACTCGAGCAGCTTTGCTGAGCACGTTAGAAATCTGCCAGTCAGAAGCTTCAACACGAGTTTAGCCTGGCTGTTGCTCTAATCGCTGAAAGTAGCCAGTCCCATCCAAGATGTATCGAACAGGCAGTATAAGCCTCAGGCGCTACAGGAGCTGCCAGACTGAACTGCTTGCCAGACTGATTTGCTATCAAAATTTCTGAAGGTACATTTCCAGCATGCTCAACAAAAGTGTGTGGGTGGCACCGAGGTTTTCGCAGAACTGGGGGATCTTAGAGGGATCTTTTGCCGTTTATTTCATGCACATGTTAATGTCGCGCTCCTGCATTCTCCGGCTACTGGAGATCGGAAAAGAGGAGAATCGAAAAAGCATAAGTACCCTGTGCTGCTTCGGATCACGTTCAAATATTGTCGAATCGTTTGAACGACGGTCTCTAATGGTTCATGGCGATCACCTTGAAGACTGATGCAACCCCACAAATTCCTTAGACAAGGGTTGAAACGTCCAAGGGTGTCAGCAGTGTCAAAGGTAGTTAAGAATATCTCCCCGTTACTCAACGCACTGTAGACCGTCGTTTGCAACCGCGAAATGTGTGTGAATCAAGGCCCCAGGGAAAGGGGTAGTTTCATTGATGCCCTTTTCGCCTCCGACTTATTACAGAAGATATTAGTTTTCATGACTGAAGGTTGACAAAGTTGATTCACCTACTTCGTTACTTTTCTTGTACATACTAACAGAAACATGAAAAATAACTTCTTTCAAATGACCACTTTTATTTTTATCAAGTATCGAACCATTTTCGTCGAACGATTAGCATGTTCCCATAAATTCAGATATTTATCAAATAATCGTCAGTCATTTAAGTCGAACGATTTTCAACTGTGCCCGTCAATTCAGATGTTCTACACAACTAGCGTCAAAGTTAAAAATCACCGATGAAAAACATATATGCGACATGCAGGTTTAGCTGCTTGGAAACTCTCTGTAACTTCTATAATAAGGGTAATTTCTTGGTTGAATTACATTAATTATAATGACAACAACAGTCCGCAAGAAGGCACGGCCGGATCGATAATAAATTACTAGCACACTCACTTTCCTACCATCAGTTTTATGAGGCAGACACATGAAAGAATATCATCAAAAGGAATGATCTATTAAACACAATACAGCAACACAAAGGGTCATAGCTGTTACTGTGGTTGACAATAATTAGCGACTTCCAAAGAGTTCATTACACGTCCTTTGTGATACGCTCCGCATTAATAATTGATAAAAGGCAAACAAGCTAACTAATTACTGGCATTTATAATGCCCAGACTTGCCCAGACACCAGTTTAATATGTGCAATAATAACTCTTATGTGAGAATGAATTGCGAGACTCGAAAGATTCGTCGGGACTTTATGTAGACATTATAATAACTATGAGCAAAAAATTTACTTACTCAGGCACTAGAAAACTTAGTGAAAGGAAGTAAAGTGAAGAAGTCAGTACGAGTGTTATTCTTTCACCGCCGCTGTAATGCACAGGTTTCTGACAGCTAAGTTTTCCGTTTTCAGCGAATCTATATTTGTAGCTATAATTCGCTACCCGACTTATGGTCCATGATGGAAGATGTTTTTGATATCACTGTCAGTATTGCCTGCAAATACATGATACAGCTTCCGGCGGTTACCGACATTCGTATACAACTGACCATAAAAACACAACTGGCCATCTAAAATGTTGCGCCAGTAATTGTAGTAATTAATGAAGTTTTACTTATTTTGCGTACATTAAGGTACGAAAGATACATGATTAAATTGGAGGTATTTTTGGGTGCGACAGTGAGCACACTGAACTGCCACCTGTAGTAGCAACAACGGCTCTAACCCAGCTGAACGTCCCGTGGAACTCAGCTTCGATTCCAGATACCTCGCACGTCTTCCCAAGGTGCTGTATGCCAGAGATCATCAACTGTGTAGCCTATAGAGTGATGACTCGTCTTTCTGTGGACAGCCCATTACTAGATGTTTCCAAAGTGTTGTGAGATCTCGCGAACGTGCTGATCACGGCAGTAGTCAAACACCCATTGTATCGAGGTAGGTCAGGACACAGGGCCAACATGCGATCTTGCGTCATCTTGTTGAAAGACAACTCACGGTGACCTCATAGCCATTATATAGCCTCTGGTCTTAATACGTCAGAAATTTAACGGCTATGAGAACAAGATCTGGCGATGTTTCTTCACCTCGCAGGCACCACTCAAGAATACATCCAACGTGTTGTTTTTCGCAGAACCTGAAGTCGTCCGAAAAGTCCGATTGACGCCACAGCTGTATCCAGTATTACTAGGCGCACCAGTACCGTCAAGGGATTCTGCATTTCATACAATAAGGACGCACTGATTACATATTCGCATGACGATCTTGGTAATCCGATAAACCGCAGTCTCTATAGCTCACGACCCTGCGAAACCTGACATGTATTGGTAGACATTTCTCGTCCTTATACGAGACCTAACACTACCCTGTCAAAAACAAACAACACCCACTTGTGGTTTCTGAATGTTTCCTTATGAAGAGATAGTAGAAGGCGTGGCTCCTACTTGCTTTGTGCAGTTCCACTGGAATGCTTATCATTTGTCTAGTACACTTCAAACCACGTAGAAGTTTGGCCAGCCGAAGTGGCCGAGCGGTTCTAGGCGCTTCAGTCTGGAACTGCGCGACCTCTATGGTCGCAGGTTCGAATCCTGCCTCGGACATGGATGTGTGTGATATCCTTAGGTTAGCTGGGTTTAAGTAGTTCTAAGTTCTAGGGGACTGATGACCTCAGAATTAAGTCCCATTGTGCTCACAGTCATTTGAACAACGCAGAACTTTGTTAATGTCTCCTTCATGGTGTTGCAGTTTTAATGAGCAGCACTGTTATCAACTTTCCACAAAAATATATCTGTAAATGAAAATACTGAATCTTCTCGTGTAACGCGTAACTTAGATATCGCATTCAACTGCTGAGCAATACTGACTGTTGACTGGCCCTGTGTTGCGCATGTGAATAGTGTCGTGAAATAAAACTTTAAGGATACGCTGAATTTGAGTTAACGGAATTAAATCAAATTAAAGGCCAAAAGAAACTAGTAGTGTACTTAGTGGAAACTTCGCAACTATAACTCAATACTATAGTACGTTATGAAAGTTGCGCAGTATGAAATACACAGTTTGACTTGAAATATCCACGAAATAAAATGCACCTCAACTGGATAGAAAATAGTTGCTTAACATTACCTACGCTGTTCACTGTAAACTGTGTCGTTGTTGTGGTCTTCAGTCCAGAGACTGGATTGGTGCAGCTCTCCGCGCTACTCTATCCTGTGCCAGCCTCTTCATCTCCGAGTAACTACTGCACCTCTGAATATGCTTACTGTGTTCATCTCTTGGTCTGGCTAAACGATTTTTACCAACCACGCTTTCCTCCAGTACTAAATTCGTGATCTGTTGATACCTCAGAACGTGTCCTACCGACCGATCCTTTCTTCTGGCCATGTTGTGCCACAAATTCCTCTTCTCCCCAATGTTATTCAGTACCTCCTCATCAGTTACGCGATCTACCCATCTAATCTTCAGCTTTGATCTGTAGCTTCTATTCTCTTCTTGTCTAAACTACTTATCGTCCATGTTTCACGTCCAAACATAGCTGCACTCCATACAAATACTTTCAGAAAGGACTTCCTGACACTTAAATCTATACTCGATGTTGACAAATTTCTCGTCTTCAGAAACGCTGTCCTTGCCATAGACAGTCTACATTTTATATCCTCTCTACTTTGCTTCCCAGATAGCAAAACCGATCTACTACTTTAAGTGTCTCATTTCCTAATCTAATTTCCTCAGTATCACCTGATTTAATTCGACTACATTCCATTATCCTCATTTTGATTTTGTTGATGTTCATCTTAATACTCCTTTCAAGACACTGTCCATTCCGTTCAACTGCTCTTCCAGCTCGTTTCCTGTCTCTGACAGAATCACAATGTAATCGGCAAACCTAAAAGTTTTTATTTCTTCTTCATGGATTTTGATTCTCACTCCAAATTTTTCTTTTGCTCAATATGCATATTGAATAACATCGGTGATAGGTTACAACCCTGTCTCACTACCTTCTCAATCGCTGCTTCCCTTTCGTGCCCCTCGACTCCTATAACTGCCATTCGGTTTCTGTATAAATTGTAAATAGCCTTTCGCTCCCTGTATTTTAACTCTGCCAACTTCAGAATTTGAAAGAGAGTATTCCAGAGAATATTTTCAGAAGCTTTCTCTAAGTCCACAAATGCTAGATACATAGGTTTGCCTTTTCTTAAGTCATCCTCTAAGATAAGCTGTAGGGCTAGTACTGCCTCGCGTGTTCCAACATTTCTACGGAATCCAAACTGATTTTCCCCAAGGACGGCTTCTACCAGTTTTCACATTCGTCTGTAAATAATTCGTATTAGTATTTTGCAGCCGTGACTTATTAAACTGATAGTTCGGTAATTTTCACACCTGTCAACACCTGCTTTCTTTGGGATTGAAATTATTATATTCTTCTTCAAGTCTGTAAGTTATTCTGCTTAATAACCACAATACCTCAAACTTCTGACTGTGTTCTGTTTGCTCACAAGAATGCAAAGTTAGATCTACCCTGAAATAAAAGTAACTTACAATGTGCTCAGCATGCTGTTTGGTGTCTGGTGTAGTGACGTTCTCGAAAGTAAATTGAAATGAGAAAATGCAGCAGCTAAAGGAAAGTAATGTACTCACTACAAAATTTGTTTTTTGCTTGTCGGAAAGAATCTGTTGTTTCGTGTGGCATAAGGAGCAATGCACGCACAACAGAATGATGCAGAAGGCCTATACTTTAAAGAAAGTCGTTCTTGAACAATTAAACTCTGAATATTATCAAAAACGACTGTACAGCATAAGAAGACTCTAGCAGTTACAAAATTCTCTCGTTACTAAAATTACAGACATTTACATTAATTGCATTATTTGTGACGTAATGAGAGCAAAGAGATGAAACTAACACTAACTATGAGTATTACTTTTTATCTGAGGGAGAATGATTTCCTTCAATTAATAGTTCTGAAAATCAAATGGCTCAGAGCACTATGGGACTTAACTTCTAAGGTCATCAGTCCCCTAGAACTTAGAACTACTTAAACCTCACTAACCTAAGGACATCACACACATCCATGCTCGAGGCAGGATTCGAACCTGCGACCGTAGTGGTCACGCGGTTCCAGACTGTGGCGCCTTTAACAGCTTGGCCACACCGGCCGGCAATAGTTCTGACAAACAAATATTTCATTCTTGCGCATTCGTTAATTACTTTAAAAAATTCCTCCAAGTATCTTTCGTATCAATAAAATCGACAACCCGTATTTACAACCAAATTTTCATCCTCATAAAAAGGCATTCCAGACAATTTCTCTCAGATTCATAAATATCAAATCTTCTCTAAGAAATCAACTACTTGCTACTGTGCTTCAAATATGAATGCTCCAGAGCTGCGCAACTGACTCGCGAGCAGGAAAACCAAAGACAGATTTCTTCTGCAGATTTCTTGCGATTTATTGCAACCACCTTCCGCTATGTTCGCCGGTCTTCGTTCGCCAGTACATGGGATCCGCCTGCTCTTAGTGTACTCGTGCTTGTTCCTTCGCGTTTCCTTCTAACAGTCACATCACCAACAGTAGAGTTGTGCAGCTTTAGAAGGGTCCAAATGTCCGTGATGGATTCGTTACTGTGGTGATGGCTAGTCCACGTTCGAAGTCAATGACCGATCCATTCTACTGTTACTGCTTCTTTGCTGACAGCAAAAATGCTCTCTCCCTCCTGTTATACTGTCGGGTCTGTCTCCGTGACATCTAGTGGTCAGTTTCGTATTGAATTGGGGTATTTTGGATTTTGTACCACAGTTTTGGTATTGTTATCAAGAAATAATTGATTTAGTTTTTGAAAATTGAAATACATCTTCTGTTGGGCCTGAAATGACTTATGTCAAATACAAAGTGGAAAAAAGAATGCGTAAAACGACTTACTTCATGGCCAGTAGCAACTGGCTTTAGTCTGAAACATTATCGTAGTCCTTAGAAGAAGTATGTTATGCAGCATCTATTGTAAGTTTCCTTTTACTACACAAAACCAACTGCATGACTGAAACTTGCGAATGACCTTAGAATGATGCCTGCCATGAGTCAGAGGTTCATGAGTACATGTCACTGCTTAGTTTTCGGAATTTTATTGCACATTAACCGGTATGTTGCTGTGTCTTCTATTTATTTCGACGCATATTATTCCCTCTTGTGATGGTAGTGTCTTTGCTATTTCAAGCTGAAATTTATTCAATAACTCAAGGAGTGTTTCTCGTTTCTCTTTAAACACGTATTTTCCAGTAATTCTGGTTGGTTGGATGGTTGATTCGGGGGAGGAGACGAAACAGCGAGGTCATCGGTCCCATCGGATTATGGAAGGATGGGGAAGGAAGTCGGCGGTGCTCTTTCAAAGGAACCATCCCGGTATTTGCCTGAATAGATTTACGGAAATCACGAAAACCAAAATCAGGATGTCCGGACGCGGGTTTGAACCGTCGTCCTCCCGAATGCCAGTGCAGTGTGCTAACCACTGTGACGCCTCGCTTGTTCCTGTAACTCTCCTTCCACTCCTTCGTCTACTGTAACTTTCTAATTACCCAATATTTTCTTATATTTCGCTCATTTTACTCATTCGTTTCTTTATATACCCTTTCTACCTCGTCCTCTTCTATTTGTGTCATCGCCTTGTTCACCTCAACGATAGCTTGTTGACGTTGATATGGTCTGCATTGTAGTTAGAATGGTATTACCGCTGAACAAATTACAATAATTCACTCTGTTGCAGAGTGGAGTAGTAAGTAACTACAGGAATAAAACTTTGTTAGGAACCGACTGAGATGTCGCTAAACGGGGCACGTCTGCCGGCTAGGAAACGGTACTACGACCGAATGTCAACACGGGAGGCCTACAGTATAAACAAGTTGGAGTTCGTTTCATCAGACGATGCCAAAGGGAAGCCAAGAACAACTGATTTACAATTTTGACAACATTGCGGATCAAAAAAACGCTCCGCTGTAACGAGGTTAAATGTAGTAACATAGTCTAGACATACCATAAGAATACCTTCACATTGCAAACTTCGCATGAAAGTGCATTCTGAAACCCTGAAGGTAGACTCTAGAGCAACCGTGAGCGCCGTCAAGCTCAGAAAGTGAGAGTATATTCAGTCACCAGTATGGAGGAGATCATGTTATCGTCTGCATTAAACCACTGCCTAAAAACCTCTCCTCAAGCTTATTCTCAGCGTAGGCCATTTCATCTGCATCACGGATACGGATGGAACATCACCTCTGTTAAGCTGCAGAATGCTCGAATTCATCAAGTGTCTGCAAGCTGCTGCCAACTTGGAGTCCACTGCTGTCAGTCCACAGATTTCCAGCCTTAGAGGAGGCTTCTGATCTGCAAGCCGCAGTTCTGCCGGTCACAACAGTGGCTTACTAATGATGTGGACAGGCTGATCTTCTGTGGATGAAGAACCCATCCACCTGTTCGCATGCTCTTCAACTTGGCGCCGGGCACTTCTGGCGCCATTAATGAGGTAGTAAAAGTACCGCCTTACCAGCTGTATACTGGAACCACAACAGGGGCTGTCCTTTGTGTTGTTGTAGGCTCTTCTGCCTTCACGCCGTCTCGGCAACTGAATACAGGGGTTTGGAATATTCTGGGAATGAGCCTACATGCAGCTTCACTCACCGACAGTGCTGAGGCTCCGACAGAATTGCACACCCGTGCTGGACCGCGGGGACGCCAGGTCGTCGCACCCTCCTATGGACTGTGGCAATGACCGCAGGAAACGGCGCGGCCTGCGTGCAGCAAATTCCGTGCTGGGAACTGACGTGCCACCTCACAGCTTCAAGCATCCCAGACTCAGCACGGACTCTGCTATGCAGCACCAGGAAGAAGACGGATTAATTGTAAAACTGTCGCAAATAAATGATTTTTAGTTCAATGAAGTTTCATTAGCGCCCTGTCGCTCCACAGGACCACAAACCCCGCACTTCGCTCTATCTCCTCATAAAAACACGACCCCGGCTCGGGTCGTAACTTTGGTGTCAGAAATGGCGGTGACACGTTAACACTGATGTCAGCAGTGGTTATGGCACACTATACTCGCATCAGAAGGTGGTTCTGACACGTGAAGCCGGGATAACTTTCAGTCCTACATGTTGGGCGCCTAAGGAGATGGCGTCAGCTGTCGCTGCTGTCGACGAGCCACACCTGTACGTCAGGAGCATTGTCATCATGTGGTGAGTGGCCAATTTCTGTTAGGCTATTTTCTTTTTCTTTTGTTCTGGGACCACATTGTGTTGGAACGATCTGCATAGCAACCTGAAAGTAAGATTCCATAGCCAGCCGGTGTGGCCGAGCGGTTCTAGGCGCTACAGTCTGCAACCGCGCGGCCGCTACGGGCTCAGGTTCGAATCCTGCCTCGGACATGGATGTGTGTGATGTCCTTAGGTTAGTTAGGTTTAAGTAGTTCTAAGGTCTAGGGGACTGATGACCTCAGATGTTAAGTCCCATAGTGCTCAGAGCCATTTGAGATTGTATACTCCACAAGACCATACAAACCTATAAGATTTCAGATGCAACAGTAGGGATCAATATTTACGCCTAACTAAATACCAGTTTTGTATTTTATCAGGGCATGAATTACCACATAGTGAGGCAGTGCCAGTAACGTGTAAAGTATGTAGACTATTCAGCCATAAAGCACGGCAGTGCAGTGTGTCTCGCTGGGGTGTTGTATGGAGAAACGGTTAGTAAAGTTGTTTTTGCTTAAAGATATTACGTCGGTATAAAGGCCCCCCTCCCCCCTTTGTTCTGAAGTTTAGCTCAAGGTGCAGGTTACACGACGACCGTTGAAGTTTTGAAAATTCAGGTAGTTGCATTACTGCTGCACAACGCAAAATGGAGCCAGGCTAGCGAAGAAATGCAAAGGTAACTAGAAGCATTAAGCGCAGCAACTGAACTGACGCCAGCACAAGGAGGGGATACCAAGGTATCTATTGATCCTATGGCAGCTAGTCTCATTACACCTTTTCTGCCGGGATTTCTCAGGGTGTGTCAGCTTTTCTGTATGATGTTAAGGAAGTAGCTCGTTTAGGCAACTCGTCCGATGCAACATGTATTTCTATGTTTAAATTACACTTAACAGGTGGCGCTAAAACGTATGTCACACACCTATGGTGAAGCACAGATGTTCAAGCAGTTGTACAACTGCAGAAACAGTAAGCAGGAGAAGCGGAATAGGAAGAAGCCTTCGTTAAACGCAAACGGGAGTGACTTGATTTCTAATAAAACAGAACACTGCAAGGACGAGTGCAGAGATTAATTGTTGCTTGATTGGCGTAGTAGGGAATAAGCAACATAAATTCTTGGTGGATATGGTTGCACATGGGTTGGCTGTCAGCTTCTACCTCTTAGGTAGAAAGAGACTTCAGTCTCCACGATGTTGGTTATGTGGAGCGGGAAACGAAGAAATAGAATCATTGGGGACAACACTGCTCACTCTTAGCAATTGGGCTGAAAAGTTTAAGTAGCAAATGGAGGTGTTACCACACGTTAATTAGGGGTACTGTGCCATTCTCGGACTCGATTTTCTGAACAAACATTACACAATAGTTGATCATTCACAGCCTATGATCGAACTTGGTGGAACTTTGCTTCCATCAGGGGAGAAATTTGCTAGTGAAGCAATGTAGCCTTCCGTGAAGGTGGTACCAGCTAAGCTGCATACACGTACAGGAAAGGTTAATTTGTGAGATAACATAGCAGACGGTACAGGTAGACTGATCTGGGTTTTGTAGGTGTATGGTAGAACGACTGGCATGCAACGTTAACAATTCTGCACTAAGTGATAAAGTTATACATTTGCAAAGGAAATTAGGGAAGGTATGGAAGCTTTAGTGCTTGGATTCAGGAATTTGTTAAGTTGATTGGGTACGTTACCAGTGACACCGATTAAGAAGCAAAGGATATCGGCAGGAAGCAAAGCTCCACTATTTAAGAAACTATACACGGTCTAAAAGCAACTGCAACAGCTAATGGAAGAATTCGTTGACCAGCACTTAGGCGAAGGAATTATTGAAGATAGTGATAGTCCTTGGAGCGCAAACGTTGCCATTGTGACCAAAAAGTCGTCGTAAGATACCAAAAGATATAGATTTTGTTGGTATTTCGCTTCTTAAACGCAAAAACAGTCACTGATGAGTATCCCATCCGAACATGATGGAGACATTCAACAATCTGGGCTAGTTTACACATATTTCGACTACAGATTTGAAGAGTGGCTACCACCAGCTTAAACTAATTCTGGAAGTCCAGCCAAAAACAGCTTTTTCCGCAGCGCTGGAACTTTGCCAGTATCACAGAATGCAATTTAGACTAACAAACGCACGAGCTACATTGCAAATCCTCATAGATGGAGTGCTTCGCAGACTGAAACCTAGGAAATGCACGGTGTGTCTTAATGACGTAATCGTAGTTTTAAAGGATATGGAAGAACGTGTGAAACAATTGGAAGAAGTCTTCATACGATAATGGACAGCGTGCTTAACGCTCGGTGCTGATAAGTGCCGTTTTGCTCAAACGGAAGTAAACTATCGAGAATGTGTAACTAGCCAGGAAGGAGTAAAGACTCACCCACATTTAATATCAGCAGTTCTTGATGTTGTACCACCACAAAAGTTAAAATCGTTTTTAGGCTTCTGTAATTATTGTAGAAACTTAGTAAACGATTTTTCTCAAATTGCTGAGTGCTTGAATCATCTGTTTAGAAAAGGAGTAGAATTCGAGTGGTCAGTAGTGTATCAAGCCATTTTCGAGAAACTGAAACATGCTCTAGTATCCAGCCATGTGTTAGTGTTTCTGAACTTCGAACAATAGTTTATCGTAGCCTGTGACGCAAGCAGTATGGTAATTGGTTGTGTTCTGAACCAAATAGTGGTTAATAAGGAACATCCAAGAGCTTATCGAGACTGTTCAATAAAGCATAACAGTCATTCAACAACGGGAAAAGAGATGTCAGCTGTTGTTTATGGTGTTACCTACTTTTGCTACTATTTGTATGGACTAACAGTTAGGGTAATGCTTGATCATGCTTTCAAAGAGTGGCTATTAGGATTGCAAGATTCTCGCAGTTGATTATCATGCTGGGCACTGAACTTCAGGGAGTTTAATTATTAGATAGTGCATAAACTGGGAAAGCACACAGAGCGACCTTAAGTGGAATGACCGTATAAAACAGATAGTGGGAGAAGGAGACACCACACTCAGATTTATCGGGAGAATCTTAAGGAAATGCAACTCATCCACGAAAGAAGTGGCTTATAAGGCGCTTGTTCGCCCGATTCTTGAGTATTGTTCGTATATCTGGGATCCCTATCAGGCAGGACTGATAGAGGAGACAGAGAAGATCCAACGACGAGCGGCACGTTTCATCACGGGATCGTTTAGCTGGCGAGAGAGCGTTACAGAGATGGTAAAGAAACTCCACTGACAGACGTTACAAATGTTCAAATGTGCCGGCCGCGGTGGTCTAGCGGTTCTGGCGCTGCAGTCCGGAACCGCGGGACTGCTACGGTCGCAGGTTCGAATCCTGCCTCGGGCATGGGTGTGTGTGATGTCCTTAGGTTAGTTAGGTTTAAGTAGTTCTAAGTTCTAGGGGACTTATGACCTAAGATGTTGAGTCCCATAGTGCTCAGAGCCATTTGAACCATTTTGTTCAAATGTGTGTGAGTTCCTAAGGGACCAAACTGCTGCCGTCATCGGTTCCTAGAGTTACACACTACTTAAACTAATCTATGCTAAGAACAACACACACACCCATGCCCGAGGGAGGACTCGAACCTCCGGCGGGAGGGGCCGCGCAGTCCGTGACATGTCGCCTCAAACGGCACGGACAGACGTTACAAGAGAGGCGTTGTGCATCACGTAGAGATTTACTATTGAAATTTCGGGATTGTATCAGGGTAATCCATTTCAACGTAAAATTTACCGTGGAGGTGGGAAAGACCAACAGCTGCCCTTTCAGGTAATGAGGGATGGTGAAATCCTGGGACAAGGCGTGATTAATCTCCTCGTAATGCGAGCTAGGCGAATATTTTAGCAACAGCAACTCAGACGCGAGATGCAACAACTAGAAAGAGTTCAGAGGAGCAATGGGTACTCCATCACTTACATAAGAAGTGTCACAGAATCAACTACTCGGCGCAGTCGTACATCTAAAAATGAAATGTCGGACAAGGCCTTTCTGCCATACGTTGCTAGAATGACCGACAGAATCTGTTGACTATTGTTCAGACACAGCATAAAGACTTGGCGCTCCAGGTACATGTAATCCGTGGTCGCGAGCTCGACTACAGTCCGCCACCAGCAGTGGATGGTGAAGCTTTGACAATACCAGCCACTCGTGCTGGCGAAACGTCGCAAAAATCATGATACAAACGTCGCCCGAAGAACGTGAGAGGGCAGCCGACAGGCAGTTTGTCAACAATTGGCACGAAAGCCTTAACGATTTTGTAGTTACTAACGATATGCAGAACATTATGAAGTCTTTCCTACTTCGTATTAGAATCGTTTTCTTCCAAGGACGGACGGAAAGTTCAGTTAATGTATATGTGATATGGGGCAATTACTAAATACGTCAGTAAGAAGCAAGTAAATGTTCAAATGGCTCTAAGCTCTATGGGACTTAACATTTGAGGTCAACAGTCCCCTAGACTTAGAACTACTTAAACCTAAGTAACCTAAGGACATCACACACATCCGTGCCCAAGGCAGGATTCGAACCTGCGACCGTAGCAGCAGCTCGGTTCCGGTCTGAAGCGCCTAGAACCACTCTGCCACAGCGGCCGGCGCAAGTAAAGGCGTATGACGTGGCTGGCTAGGAGATCCTAAGGGATAGGTTCAGGCAGCTAGTTGGAAAGATTTTTCAACCATCGTGTGAAATTGCAGTTTTCCTTCGCAAAGTGTGAGAGTTGTATGTTAATTACATCTGTTCAGTGTACGTAAAAAAGTGGTGCGCGCGCGCGCGCGCTTGTGTGTGTGAGTGTGTATTTTTGCGTGCGTGCGCTCGTGTGTCTCGTTTTTGTTTGTTTCTGTTGTATGTTGATAAGAGAAGGATATGGGTGAAACTTGGTACTGGTACATGGCTTCCATAAAACACTTAAGTGGGCCACCAAACTTAATGTCCCAGTTCATGAGAAGCTGTGGACGGTTATGGAAATTAATTTAAGATGATGGTGGAAAGTGTGACAACCAGGAACTTGACCCCGCCACTTCTCTTGTCATGGTCCGCCAAATATTGACGGCGAAAATATCTTGCACCACGAAGATTCGAATGAGCTACCTCTGAATCGAGCGCCACCGCACAGGCACGTGTTAGCAACCTCTGCAACTTTTTGTTCATGTGAAACGGGTGGTAATACTAAGAAGACAGTGACAGCTTCAACACTAGCGCTGAATTTAAATAAGTTAACCGGGAAAAGTACTGCTTCCTGGCCGTATGATATTATGGCCAATGGCGGGTTCGCGTACACCTTTATACCCAATTATGGTGAAATATTGCCGGTTATGAGAAGTACATCATACAGTCCCTGTCTGCAGCGGTAGATACCTGTATCTCATATTACGTGGATCAACTACTGAGTCTCGCTTGTATCAGACATGTTGGCATTGGTGATGTTTGTATGGTGAGGGTCACTTTGTGAAGAACAGTAGATAATTTTTTATGTTTCCATGTTCGGTAATTTTCAATACACCAGTCGTCCGATTAGATTGTTGGTGTTCTGTTTTCTATGTTGTTCTGATCTTCTCATCTGTGCATAAAAACACTCAGAATTCAGTTTATACTGCGTTGGCTTTAGCTCTGTCTATAATATTTCCTTTGTGCTGCACATTCCAGTCCTTGTAAAGTACAACAACACTTCACCATCTTCTTTGAGTCGCGTTAATAGGGCTATTGACATTACAATGGTGATAAATTATCTAGACTTAGGAATAACAGAATAGAAGAAAACGACGAATAGACCCATGAAGTAAGTGAAAATAACAGATTGTAGTGCATAAGAGATAAACCTGGAAGGCAAGTGGTAAGAGACTAAACTGGTCTCGAAAGCGGAAGAAAATGTTGTCGTCATGTTTTGGTTGCGGACACAGAGACGGCGGCTGTTAATTTTGCTACACGGAAGACTACTAAGCCGCGTACAAGTCTGAATACAGATCCCGCGTTTGGGTTTTCGCGCGCAGCTGGCTGCGGAATGGTGGGTGAATTTATATTCCGGCTCTGTGGGACGGGCTACAAATTTCCAGGATTAATTAAACGCGACAGGGCCGGCACAAGTGCCGCGGCCTGCGTTTCGCCGGCGCCGCGCCGCACCGCGTAGCGCTGCGTCCGCACGTGGACGGAGCTGCCGCCGCCGCCGCCGCCGCCGCCGCCGCCGCCTGCGAATTAATTCCAACTTTGTCCCATACACGACAAGAGCCAAGTTTTAATAGCCAGACAACACTGCTTTTCCTCTCGGGCTTTGTTTCTCCACATTCAATGACGACGGTTCTCGCATGGCGAGGAATGCCCCCTAATCCCCATCTGACGTCGGACTAATTGGTATGTAGCACTAAATAGGAACAGCAGATTCTTTCTAGGGTTCCGTATCTCAGTCTGTAAAAACTTTTCTGTCGGTCTGTCTGTCCGTCTGTCCGACTCTTAAAACCCATTTTCTCAGGAACGGGTAGACGTGTTGAAATTTGTCCCGTATTGAAATCTGCCGTCCCTTGGCCATGTAAAAAAGTGAAACTTCTAAGACAATTCAATCAAAAGATACGGACATTTATGTTACATATTTTGATGCTCACAAACTCACTTATCGAAACCTATAGGGAACTTCCCCTTAACTTAGAATCACGAAACATGGCAGAAGATAAAATCGAAAATAATGAGTTTGAAATTATACCACGCGAAAAGATTTTGTTTTCATTTATTATCAGACTGTGCGTCTGCCCGTCCGTCTGTTAAGCCCCCTTTTTCTCAGGAACAGGTATATATATCAACTTCAAATTTATGTCACTCACTAAGGTCTATAGCACCTTGGCAGTATAATAAATTTATCAAAACTAGACATGATTGTCTTAATGGGATTTCCGCGATCGTTCATTGAATAAAAATATGGCATTTCAGTCTTTGATCGCTATTTATTTTTTATTTTCAGTTACAAGTTTCAGGCTAGCTGCCCATTTTCAGATCATATATTACAGTTACAGAGTAACTTGTCAGTACAGAACTATCAGTTCGCTGTCATAACTCAGTCAGTTATGACAGCGAACCGATAGTTCTGTACTGACAAGTTACTCTGTAACTGCAATATACAATCTGCAGATGAGCAGCTAGCCTGAAACCGTTAATTGAAAATAAAAATAAATAGCGATCAAAAACTGAAACGCCATATTTTTAGTATAATAAATGTAAGCTTTTAAGCTAGTGAAATCGAAAGATTTTGCCGCAGTGGTACCAGCGGTTGCCGTCAGAAGGCCTGTCCGCCCCGATAGCTAAGTGGTCAGCAGGACGGACTGCCATGCAAAGAAGCCCAGGTTCCATATCCACCAGGCTCGGAGATTTTCTCCGCTCAGGGACTTTGTGTTGTGTTGTCATCACATCATCTCATCGTCATCGACACGCAAGACACCAAAGTGGCAACTTAAACCAGGCGACCGGTCTACCCGACGGGAGACCCTAGCCACACGACATTTCATCCCACCGAAGTTAAGCGCTGTCGGTCTGGCCGGACTTGGATGGCTGACCACCCAATCTGCCGAGCGCTACTGGCAAGCGGGATGCAAACTGAGCAGCTACTTAATCGAGAAGTAGCGGCTCCTGTATCTTGAACTGACATATGGCCGGAAGAGCGGTGTGCTGACCACATGCCCTAGCATATCCGCATCCAGAGACGCCTGTGGACTGAGGATGACACGGCGGCCCGTCGGTAGCGTTGGGCCTTCATGTTCTGTTCGGGCGGAGTTCGGTTTTAATCAAAAGACATGGCCACTTACGTTTCACATTTTGAAACTCATTTATCAAAACCTACAGAGACCTGTTTGCCTAGAATAATTAAATTTGGCAAGAAGAAAACTTTCACAGTACAAACAAGGGAAAGATCCGAAATTGTAAATTTGTAGTTATATACACGAAAATTTTTTTTTTGCCATTTGTTATGCAGCTGTCTGTCTGTGTGTTCAAGGAAAAGGAGGAGTTTTAGGAAGGGGCTGCGGTCATAGAGGATCCTCAAGGGGTATGGGAGACAGATATGGAAAGTGAGGCGGGTGCATGCCGTTCACGGATTTGTTGCCTTCATAGAATTTAGAAGGGGTGGAGAACCAGGCGACAATGGCGTAACAAAGGATGGGAAGGATCAAGGATTTGTAGGTGCGAAGGATGGTGGAAGGATGCAATCCACATGTCCGGCCAGAGAGGAGTTTGTAGAGGTAGAGTCTATTGTGGGCTTCGTGTTGGATGGTAAGGAGATGGGGTTTCCAGGTGAGGTGAGGGTCAAGGGTGAGGCCAAGATATTTCACAGTGTGGGTAAGTTGGATAGTGTGGTCAAAGATGGTGAAGTAGAAATCATGGTGCTGGAAGTAGGGGTGGTATGTACCATAATGATTGCCTATGGATGAAGTTGATAGAAAGTCTATTCCAGCAAAGGATGACTTGTCTATACATATATGTAATTAAGTTTGTATGGAACTCTGAGTGTGCGAGTCCCAATCGCACCTGGACATTTTTTATATGTATTTGAATTATACTCCTTAAAGATTGCATTTGTCACTCATCGAAATCTGTGCTAATTGAATCTTCTTCTGAGAGCAAATGTAAAAAGAAACCGGCAAAACGGAAGTAATCAGAGGAATTGGTGAATTTTCTGTCATCAGAGATCTGTACGCACTTACGATAACTCACCACATCGCTAGACGTCTCCACAAGTTAAGAGACTACATAAGAAGCTGCATTAAATGTTAGACATTTGTACAACAATCAATTATAAAAAATTGTGCAGTATTGCTCGACTTCATATTCACTGACATGCAGTAGAGAATCTGAAATATTTCTTTTAAGCTTAGAGGTTCAAAACAGGGTCTCAATGTCCACTGAGCCTCATTGTGTAAGCAAAAAACAAAAATCTTTCATTTATTCGTTATTTTCCCAGTTTTTATTCCTGTGTAACTGAAGCAGAATTATTGCACATTACAAATACCTTTAAAGCATTCCTTCCTCTATGAACAACGTCATAACTTGCTCTCATGAGGCACTTTGCAAACAGTCTGATGGAATAACATGGGAATAAGATATAAACCGCTTATGTAAATATACCACTTACAAGGTATTGAGACCATATCACTGCCTTATCAGAGGCTTCTGAGCCATATTATTCATTGTGAAGGAATTTCTTGAACATCTACCCATAATATTTAGATAATGTTTTCAACGGAAAAAATTTAAGAATTAGAAGCAAACAGTGATAAGATCGAACATTTTTTATCTTTTTTATATTTTAGGAATACTCTGCAAGAATCGAAGAACTTGCATGTTATGCGCACGTGTAATATTTTAGCTTGAATTACGGTCAATTTCGCGCCTTACATGACATTTTATATGCCATAACAAGTAAATGAATATGCCACCAGACATACGTCGGCGGTAATGAGCAGATTTGCCTATCAAAATGTACAGTATGTAATGCAAAGGGATGACACTCAGCTCGACGGTATTAACACACCAAACCAAAACCCTGCATCTCAATGGGCTAAAGGTGAAAAAGGGTACTGGAAAAAACGTTTTAGTTTGGGGGCAGATGCGAGTTGTGCCATCACAGCCTGAGTACTATGGAATGCTTCTAAAAGGGGTTGGTGACCCGCAGCGAGAGGAACAACGAACGCCCTGGGCGATACATCAAGTGGAGTAGGTAACGGCGCAGCACTGCTTGCTATGGGAAAATTCTTTAGAAAACTGCGTTGGGGAATTTCCAGAGGGATACAAACAGTCCAGCGACGCAGTTGATCACATGAAATGCCTGTGGTATGCTCGTGATGTACACGTGTAACTTTTAGGCGTCAGGAGCGGGAAAAAAATGTTCGACTGGCTGAAATAATCTCGGAAGGAGTAGAAAGGGGCGATATTTCGACTCAGTTTAAAGGTAGGTCCTTCGCAATTGGCAGAGGTAGTTTCCACAAAATGAAAGAAACGCTCCCATTGGTCTGAAAAAGCTGTGACGTGAAGCACAGAACGACACAGGTGGGGGACAGTTTGCTACGAAAGACATAAGACCGAAAACTTTGGGGACCCTCCTCTCAACCAGCGTCAAGTGTAGAACAGAGCGCATCTCGCTCTGTACGACACGAAAAGAGGAAATTTATGTGAACACTGCTTTCATTTTCGCTAACATTCAGCTAGGAATTAGCTGAAGAATCGTTGAGCTCCAATTGCAGGGAAACGAAACAGCCACATCGTTAATTGTTCTTGCGAGAACTGAGAGGACATTAAAGTATAGACGCTGCACCATCTGTGCGCTTTTATATCGCCATATTTTCCAGACTAGGGATGAGTGCATGTTTTCTCGCCTAACAAGGAACATAGGACAATTTCAGCCGAAAAAAGTCAGTAAAGATTCTGATTAGCTTTTTATGGGATTTTCAGAGGGCGAGGGCAGCCATGCAGCCGACAGCACATCGCAACTAAAGGTAAATGCCGCTGGCAGAGGCATAAACGTGTTGCCTCACCAGCTTGCATCCACTGTGAACTCGAGGAACCAAGAGTAATCTTTTGCTCATCTTGTCACAAAAACTAATCATCCTCTGTAGATTTGATTGTCATCCTAAATAGTACCGAACTTAGAACCGGAATTGGATGATTTCTCTTAATATTGGCCAACTTCACGATGTATAAGTAAGAAAAATCTTATGGAGAACCTTCTACTTAAATTTGATATTGTTATGTTCAATGTTATTTCTGCTAAACAGGACATAATGCGTTATCTTGACAACTGTCCTGAAACTGTCATGTCACAATCTATGTAAATTCGTGTACGTCTTTGACAATAATTCTGGAATCAAACAAATTGTGTACAGCTAAATACCGATGTGCTCTGTCATAGAATAAGGGCCCACTCCTAACCCCAGTCATTTATTCTAGTGACGCTAACGTACTTGCAGCTTGGTTTTGCTAATGTCTGACAAATGTGAAAAGGAGTGGAGTGTCAGAAGGGGTTTAGTCTTTCACCCCTACAGTTCTATCTACACACCGAAAAAGCAATGACGGAAATAAAAGAAAGGTTCAAGAGCGGATTAAAATTCAGGGTGAAAGGATGTCAATGACGAGAGTCACAGAAGGTGTTTCTATCCTCAGCGAAATGTGGAGAAGAGTTACAGAATCTGTTGAATCGAATGAACTGTGTAATGAGTACAGAATATGAAGTGAGAGTGAATCAAAGAAACATAAGGATAATGAGAAGTAGCAGAAATGAGAACACTGAGAAACTTAACATCAGAATAGATGATCAAGAAGTTTATGAAGTTTAGGAATTCTCCTACCTATGCACTAGGACGATGTTAAAAGCAGTGTAGCAGTGGAAAACATGTGCCTTAAATTGAGCAACAAGTTTCTGACAATGTGCGAGGTCGTTCAATATATTCCCCACATTTTTTTCTCAGAACTCATTTATCGTTAAGAGTCAGAGTTTGGTGACAATATACATCAACATGTCTTATCCATATTCTATTCTTCTACGTAATCTCCATCACGTTCCATGACCATACGCCAACGTTGTGGAAGAGCATGTATTCCCTCCTGGTAAAAGCTCTTATCCCGTAGGAACAGCCATTTCTTCACTGCATGACTGATACTCTCGTCTTCTTCAAAGTGTGTTCCCCCGTAGAAAATCTTTAAGTGTCTCTAAGAGATGGAAGTCCGAGGTTGCCAGCTCTGGACTGTAGGGTGGATGAGGGAATGATGTCCAACCAAATTTGCCGATATGTTTCCAGGTTCTCAGACTTGTGTGTGGGTGTGCATTATCGTGGTGGAGCAAGATTTCAGCTGGACTCTTATTCGATCAAACATGTAGGGAACGGTTCTTGAATTTATTCAGAGTCTTCACGAATGCCTCTGAATTGATGGTTAACCCTCTTGGCACCACATCCACGAGAATGACCCCATCACAATCCTAGAAGAGGGGTTGCCTTGAATTTCTTCTTTTGTGGTGAACAAGGATGATGCTACTCCATGGACTGCTTTTTCGTTTCCGGCGCAAAGTGGTGCACCCAGCTTTCGTCCCCCTTAATAATCCGTGACAGAAAGGCCTCTCCATCGGTCCAAAATGCTTCAACAATTCAGATGAAATGACCTTTCTTTGAATCTTGTGTTCCTCTGTGAGCATTCGTGGTACCCATCGTGAGCACGTCTTTGGATATACAAGAGTCCTGATCATTGCAGGCGCACTTCCAATGCTGACCGACAACTGTAAAGCCTATTGTCGAGTTGTGATGCGCCGGTCGGCAGGAATAATGGCATCCATACGATTCATCATGTCTGGAGCAGCGGCTGTGACAGGACGTCCCTAGGGTGGCTGATCATGGAGTTCTGTTTCTGTATTTCCTGGGGCTGTAACTTCCTTTACCCATCGTCCAACTACACATAAACGTATCACTGCAGCATCGCCATATAATGCACACAAACGTTTATGGATGTTCACCACGATTTATTTTTCTGCACACAAGAATTCAATAACAGCACGCTGCTTGTAACGTGAGTCGTATGTAGAGCCATTTTTATGCTGTGCTACGGCTTTGTCATCTGCCAGAACGGTTCGAAACTACACTGGCGCACAGAACAAACATCAAATGTGAAACACCAACAAGGACGTTTGTCTAATAATGGCTTTTTAAAAAGATGTGGTGCATTACTTATTGAACGCCTCTCGTAATTTTTGAACATGTCATTGTGTAGGGCCGTAGTGAAGTATGATTGTGAGATAACCAGAACAGAAGAGAGTCGAACCGTTTCAGATATGTTGCTATAAAAGTAGGTTGGAAATTAGACGGTTGGTAAGGTAAGGCATGAAGAGTTTCTCCACATAATTTCTGAAAGGAATAAGAAGCAGGATGACAGGATATGTCTTTAAGACACCAGGGAATAACTTTATTGTACTAGAGGGAGCTGTAGAAGGTAAAATATGTAGAAAAAGACAGAGACTGGACTACATCCAGCAAATAATTGAGAACGTATGTTGCATACGCTACTCTGAGATGAAAGGGTTTGCTGAAGAGAGTATTCAAAAGAGGAACCTAATTTCTTTCTTTTTATAAATTATTTGGAAATAATTTAAAAGGTACATCTGTTTATACAGCGTAAAATGTGAAATGACCGTAAAAGGAGAGCTGAAAATGAAAGACAATTTTTTTGCCTTCAGTCTCATACTTGTTAAACTTCGAAATTTGGGACCCGTTAGTGTACTTAAACTTAATGTCGCATGATTTTCGAACAAATCGAGCACTTTTTTGGTTCCATGACGTTTCTCCCTGAAATATACTACTTGTTTTTATTCGAGAATGGTTTTTTATCACAATATCCAAATATTGTCACGAAAAAACCTCCAATGCCGTTAAGACAATTAACAGTATTTTAAAAGAGTAAGCAACATGTTTGAAGAATATGAAATGAAAATAAACCTGAAGGAGACAATGGCAGTGGCTTTTAAAAGACAGTCAAGGAAGACAAACGCGGAATTTTGTGTTGATTTGGTAAAAAATTTGGTAACTTCAGGTTCTTAGTCTTCAAAATAACTAGTAACATGTCAAGTAACTAAGAAATAAAAACATTACAAAAGAAACATTCTATGGGGCCGTGCGGTTCTAGGCGCTGCAGTCTGGAACTGCAACACCGCTACGGTCGCAGGTTCGAATCCTGCCTCAGACACGGGCATGGATGTGTGTGATGTCCTTAGGTTAGTTAAGTTTAACTAGTTCTAAGTTCTTGGGGACTGATGACCTCAGACGTTGAGTCCCATACTGCTCAGAGCCATTTGATATGGAAAGATGAGAACTTTCTGTGGTACATTAAATGGACAACTAAGGAAATGTTCAGTGAAGCGTTTTGTGAAGTGTGTTGCCTTATATGGTACTGGAGCTTGGACACTGCCGCAGAGAGGGGAGAAATGCTAAGAGGCTTTTGCAAGAGGAATGGGAGGTATGAAATGGCAAGAATAGTAACTGGGTACGTTGGGTGCACTAGGGGATTATTTACTGACATTTTCTATTATCTTATAAATCGATAAGTTGAGTACACTAGCAGATAATTTCACTGAACAAACTCAAAAAATTCAAAATTCAAAAGTGTTATTAAAAATTTTCAAAATCACACAATGAACTCTAGTTCATGAAATACATAATCATTATTTTTAGCTCTCTTCAGTCTATTATACTTTAGTTTACATTTACAATCTTCAAAACATTCGAAGTCCGATTCAGTTATTACTTATTAAACCTGTCCAGCAAAATAATTGTAAAGTTATTATCAAACTCCATACAAATTTTCCTCCCATGTCTCGTATTTAAATATTCACATCCCATAATTAATAGATTTCATTTTCTGCTATCTCACCAATGTTTATAAACAAATCAGAATTGCTTGCATTATTTCCCTCTTCAGTAGAGAATCCATTTATATAGAATAAAAAATAACAATATTAAAAATTTTCACTCAAACTTCTATGATGAGCATTATAAGTTAAATTTTTCTTATCAGACATGAGTATGTGGGCATCTGTATCTTTCGGAATTTTATCATTAAAAGAGGCAACTAATTTCATTATAGTTTTCTGTGTGCTAACACGTTCATTCTCATAGATATATTTATTAGAAAAATAGGATAATTCTCAATAAAACTGAAGAGCTTTTCTTCAATAGCTTTCAAAACATTATCATCTAATCCTTCAATAGCCTGTTTAACTTTTTCAATTGCATCGTTAACTGGTTGATCTTTTTTCTATTTTTTGTACTCTGTTCTTGGTTGTTTCTTCCATTTTTTAAATTTCTTTTCACTCTACTTTTACTCTTCTATTTCGCCTTGCTTTTTTAATAACCTTTGGATCATGTTTTGCAAACATTTATAGAGATGAAAAAACATTGATTAAACGTTTTTAACATTTGTTTTAAACGTTTTATGTTTACATTTATGTTTATGTTTAACACTGATTTTTATTATGAAATGTATTATATTTCTGAACTTACCTTCATTTATTTTTCTAGTCATGTCTATCACAAAAAATCGAAATTGATTATTCCAACATTTACTACACAATTTCTTTTATATCATGAAACGTTAAATCACCACCAACGAGCTCACGGTAAATGTGATTAAAATTTGTGTTTTCTTGTCTAAAGATATTTTAAAAATTAAGGTTATCTCTGACTAACTGTTTCGGTATTTTTGAGTAAGTTTCAGCCAAATGAAAGCAATCTAGTGCTTTATGTCTTCCTCTAGCACATATTCTCTAACTATATCCTGATTTTTAAGAATGAAGTCATCAAATGCTACTACTGAATTTTCTTGACATTGATCTGATGGAATAATTTCTTCATTATTTTCAATGAAAGTAGTAATTTTTTCGTTATGCTTATCTTCAATTTTGTCACACCACTTTATAAATTCTTGATATTTTGGTTGATCTAAACTTTTAGAATAAATGTAAGAATGATTAATTTTAATCCAGTTCAACAATCCCAGTGCTAGAATATAATTATCGACGATTAATGTTGTTTTTCCACAACACTAGGTCCTATGATTGCACATTAAATAGAATTTTGCATCTGTTTACCATATTTATTTCTTGTTTTCCACTGTGGAATTCTTATTATTGGTTCCCAATCAGTATTCATTTGATTAAATAATTTTTTTAATAGTAGTAATTGAGTGGTAATTCATCTGTTCTGGAAAAAGGTTGACTGTACCTGTATGAGACAGCTTTAGTAATGTTGCACTTGTTGGTTTTTATTCAACTTTTTTAACTCCAAATATTACATCGAAAAATAATGAACCACACTGTGATGGCGAAACGATAGAAATTCCTGTTTGGCAATATAGTTTAACAAACTTGGAAAAATTTATTCATTCAAAAAAGCATAATATTCACATTAAACCAGATGAAATCTTAAACAGAGTTGTCATTGAGAGTGATATTAAGTTAGATGTGGATATAAAAGATAGTATTGGAAGTGTGCTTGGTTTCAGTAACCAAATTGTTGAAGCTAATGAAAAGACTGTTGCTAACGGTGTCTCTGAAATTATTCCATTTGAATTAATGAATATTTTTAATTTGGCTTATGGGTTGTATGTAAAACATACTGATCAGTTTCATCAAGAAAATAATATTATTGCCTCATTCAAGTCTAATACACAATTTGTGGACCAATAATTCATGAACCACAATATCCTGTATATATTCCAATTTTTAACCTATTCAAAATTTAGAAATAACTGTAACTGATGATAATGGTAATCTGATTGACTTCAATGGAGTTACTGTAACAGCAGTTTTGGAAATGTCTTAGTAAATTTTATTTTTATTAAATCTTGAATCCCTGTGAATGAGAAGACTGAAAGTAATTTAAATGTCCCCAATAAGAGCACAGAGATTAATATAAATATTGGAGATGGATGGGTTAATCCAAATTTTACACGAATGAGTTTTAGTATTATCAGAGCTGATGGTACAGATTTTCCTTCATATTATGGAAAATCCAATAAAAAATTAATTGATAACTATGTGGCAAAGTTGTTTGAGGTCATCACTATAAAGAAAGGAAACAATATTTGGTCTAGAATGGAACATCTATTCATTTCTTCATCTGTCCTTATGCGATTAGCTTCGACTATAGCTGGTGAGTTAAATATGGAAGGTCATATCCTTAATAATGTTAAGATAAAAAGTAAGAAAAATTGAGTACTTTTTTCACCAGATTTGTTTGGTGGATTTCTCAAAGCTTATAAAGAAGTGATGTGGGAAGGAGATTTAACAGTAACTTTTACTTGCGTGCAGAAGATGCTATTCTTAGATGAGCTGACGATGCTGGAATTGAAATAAAAGATACACTTGCAAAACAAGGCAAAATTGAAGTAGAACCTACGGAAATTAGTGTTCCTGTCGTATAGTATGAACCAGAATATTCACTAGAGCTAGAAGAAGAAAGATTAAAAAATCCAAAAATTATTCCACCAAAGTAAAAGATGACGGAATACCATGAGGACTGGTCAGTGCTGAACGTACGGTAATGGACTTGCCTAATGGGTCCAACATATCATCATTGTGGACGACACAGCATATTATGAACTACATTTTGTTTGTAATTTATTTTTTTTGTCTGAGAAAATTAATAGCATCTTGTGTTTTTACATACTCACTGCATATGCCCATTTGTAAGTAGGCTGTTTATGTTTTCTCTATGTAAGTAGGCTGTTTATGTTTTCTTATTGGCAAAGTTACGTAGCGCTCTATATGAAGATCACTGGCTGTGCTGTGTGCAGTATGTGGCTAGTCTGCATTGTTGTCTGCCATTGTAGTGTTGGGCAGCGGCAGCTGGATGTGAACAGCGTAGCGTTGCGCAGTTAGAGGTGAGCCGCCAGCAGTGGTGGATGTGAAGAGAGAGATGGCGGAGTTTTGAAATGACATATATTATGAATTTTGATGATATTAAGGTAAATACATTGTTTGTTCTCTATTAATATCTTTCATTTGCTAACTATCTCTATCAGTAGTTAGTGCCTTCCGTAGTTTGAATCTTTTATTTAGCTGGCAGTAGTGGCGCTCGCTGTATTGCAGTAGTTCGAGTAACGAAGATTTTTGTGAGGTAAGTGATTTCTGAAAGGTATAGTTTAATGTTACTCAGGGCCATTCTTTTGCAGGGATCTTTGATAGTCAGATTGCGTTGCGCTAAAAATATTGTATGTCAGTTTAAGCACAGTCTTGTATAAATTGTTCTAAGGGGACGTTTCATATGTCGACCCTTAGCCTAGGATACCTCACTGGAATCTTCTGATTTTTTCTTGTAGTTTGTGTATTTAGTGTAGCTTATGTTTATTGCTAGCGCGTAATTGTAGAGAGAATCTCCTTTGTAGTTGCAGTCTTTCATTGTTGTACTGTAAAACAGTTGTGGTATGCATGTAGATTTGCACCAAGTATTTCGCAGCTGCGCTTGTAATTAACTACATATTATTTTCAGTGCTATGTTAATGTGTTCTCTTATTTTTGCTCTTCAAACTGTGTTTTTTTGTGTTGTCGTGTGAAATATTGTGACAATAATGGCGTGTGAAAAACGTAATACTAGGCTCCAAAGTAAACTGAGAAATGACAGTGAAGACGAAAGCTGTGTGTTAGCGCCATCGAGTAATGAATTAACTAATGTTGAAAGTAGTAATTTGGTAATTGTGCATAGGGAGATGGAGCGGGCGGCAAATAATGGTGTAGACAGTCAAACAGGTAGTGAACAGGGAAGCATTAGCGATCGATCGCTCGGCAACAGCTCGCCTCAGGAATCCGAAATGATAGGACACAATTTTGCAGATACAGTAGATTCAGGTTTTGCGTCCTCACCGTTTTCTCAAATAAGTCAAGACACATTTTCTGCTTGTCAAAATGTGAATGTTGCTGGTGCAAATGCACTGCCAAAAAGCGTAGAGGAACAGATTCCAGACACTAATGCATTGTTATTACAATTAATGCAACAAATGGGACAAAATCTTCAAAAGTTAGACACAATGGAACAGAATCTTCAAAAGTTATACACAATGGAACAAAATCAGAGACAAACACAGCAAAAGCTGCAAAAGTTAGACACAATGGAACAAAATCAGAGACAAACACAGCAAAAGCTTCAAAAGTTAGACACAATGGAACAAAATCTTCGGAAGTTAGACACCACACCTGAACAAACACGTGAAGATTTAACTGCTGAGTTACATAACATTGAATCGAAATGTCAGAAAGTCTGTAATGACGTAAAAACACAAATTTGTGAGCATTTTCAGCCTATTTTTTCGCGGCATGAAAATGCATCACAGAATCACGAAGCAGCCATAAAAGAGCTGCAAACCATTGTTCATGAAAATCATGAGACCTTGTGGGCTAAAATTGACTCAGTTGCATCTACCGATTCGGTTACGCAACTGGCAAAAACTCAGGAAAACTTAAAGAACACGGTAGATTCGATTTCAACACAAATGGACACTCTGAAACTTGGTTCAGAAAAACACACTGAGGAAATGTGTTCACTATCGAAGAAAGTAGCCGAACTTTCGGATCAGGTTACTAACTTATCTACAAAGGTAGATGATGATCTGAATGACACAAGACCCGTAGCCTTCACTGACACAGAAGAGTATGAACAAATAAGAAAATTCAAACAAAATCAAAATCAAATCAATACACAGTAAAAAAGAGAAATCCGGGAAGTACAAGATTAGTTGACACAGGATATACAAGAATTACGTATTTCAGAGGACACTCGCGCCCCAATACGGGAAGAGGGACATAGAAATACGGAAAAGCCACAAAATAATAACACAGGGCATTTCGGTAATTATGAAAGGAATTGGCAAGGTGCACCGAATTTTGAGATGGAACCGCCGACACGACGTAACAATGACCGATATGTGACTCGCCGACATGATGATTTTGACTATAAGCTGTTCATTACTACACGTAAATTCAAAACATTTAAGAATTCTGGCAACGACATTCATCCACAAGCATGGCTCCATCAATTCTCTCATTGTTTTCCTCCCAACTGGTCATTGAAGCACAGGTTAGAATTTATGTGTGGCTACTTGGAGAATGAACCAGCTGTAAGAATGCGATCGGTCATTCACGATTGTCACAGCGAAGGAGAATTTTACCATGCCTTCCTCTCAGCATATTGGTCTCAAGCCACACAAGACCGAGTAAAACATGGCATCATAATGATGAAACATTTCGAACAATCTGAATTTTCCAGTCTTGTGAAATATTTTGAAGATATGTTGCATAAGAATCAGTATCTTTCAAACCCATACAGCCCCTCAGAACTCATCCGCATTTGCTTAATCAAACTGCCTGAACATTTGAGACATATTATTTTAGCAGGACGTTGCAAAGACAACATTGAAGCTTTTCAGGGACTCTTACAAGAATTAGAAACTGACACAGACAATCGCGTAATGCGAAAACAGGAACACAACAACTACAGGTCACATCCGTCGCAATTCCGCGATGAAAGAAATAATAACTGGACACGACAAGGCTATTCTCATAACGTAAATCGTGACCAAAACAGACACCACCCGTATGACAACCGTTGGCAGAGTAGTAATAATTACAGGGAAAGATCACCTCTCCACGGTAATGACTATCACAGAGACAATCAGAGAAACAGACAATTTGGCAACCAGAACTATTATTATCATGGGAGACAGAATAACTTCAGACGCAACAGTCCAGCGCGCAGTTACGATTCAGGGAGAAATTCTCCACCACTTAACCGACAAGAAAGAAACTACAGAAACTACCGACAAAACGACAGACCTAAATTTCATCAGAACTGGCGGGACTCAAACAGAGCAGTGCCCTCTCGGCAAGGCGAATTTGTAGAAGTTAGGCCTCCAAATCCCAATAACGACGGGCGCCAACAAAGGAACAGACAATGACTCGCACCGCAGGCAGCTGCGTGCGCCAGCTGGCTCCGAGAAAAATAACATAGACGCTAACCTTGAGCAAAATTCCAGTATTCTTTACGGACGAATACCGCATGGTAATTGCATTCAAGTTGAAACTCTGCGTACTGAGAAGAGCGAAGGGTTACACCACATTTCACATGTAAAACCATTTATTGACAGATAATCTGCTTTTTAACTTAGTCTTTGCAATTTTCACTTCACGCTACTTGTACAATTTGTCACACTGAGAAACTGTTGCCATGCAACAGTGTTTGAAGTTAAATATCCAGTCAAGAACCAAGAGAACTTATTTAAACAGAAATTACAAATGCATTGTTATTGCGAACAGACGACACAGTGTTATTGTGTGTGTACATTCTTGCTTGTTAGTTGCACGATTATGTAACGACTATAAGGCTCACATACTTGGAACACTGCTAATGAAATTTTCATGCAACATTTTGGTTTGCTTGAGAGTGGATTCTGGATTTAAGGTACTTTCAGTGAGATGCCAGATGAGACAGTGGTTAGTTTATGTGACAGCTACACGATTTTATCACGACGCTACTAATGAGCGACAATTTACAATGTTGCTTTTGCGGTGTTTCTGTTTTATATCTGCACAGTTTTTCTGTATTATTCTGGGAAGTAAAACATGTTTTAGTAGTATCTTTTGTGGTATAGCTACAATGAGACAGCCTCTTTCGTTGCACAACAATACGTTACAGCACAGTACGTTCTTCACCACGACAATAAGCATAATAACTAAGATATCTATAAGCAAAGCATTTCACTTTTGTTTATCATGAGGTAAGTACATTGTCTTCTGCAGAACTTAGCTTTCGGAGGACGATAACACTTCCACAGAGATTATCTTACAGCAAGACGCATATTTAGTGCTACAGGACACGTATTTGAGTGATTAATTTTGTACTTAAAACATTTATTTTTAAAGATTTTTGAATTACAAAGAAAGTTTTCCGTGATACATTTCATTCCATTGCTGTAATCTGTAACACCTGAGGGTATAATTACATTAATCCTCAGGGGGGTACACGCCTACTTTGTGTACCATGTGTGTGGAAAGCACAAGGGGCCCTAGCTAATATGGTATTTGCTTATACAACTTTACACATCGGTACCATATTTCTCTAACACAAATTACACAGCTATCTGATCATTTAACTGAGAGAGACAAACTTTTTTATTACGTCAGTGACACATGTTTACGTAATTAGACCTTTGGGTAACTTCATACTTACGAAATTGTATTTTGTCTGTACTGTGTGAACTGTTCATATTTTTTCGGAACCATTGTGATACTATGAGAGCTTTGAATGATGTATTTGGTAAGGGAGCATGATTTTAAAGTACGTTTGAGGCAGATGACATTAGTGAAATGAGCAGAGAATATTTTTTATGGTTTGAAATTATTGCAGAAAGCTACGACTTTTTTGAGATTTGACTGAGGTGTTATGATGTTATTTTTATGACGACGATGTGTATTATGCTGTTGAGGTATGTTTATGTCAATAAGATGATGCTACCATATATGAGGAATGTGATTACGTGTTTATATGTATATGAATAATGAATAGAAGTTAGGGACTCTTGACTTGTGAAAAAGGATGTTGGAAACGAAGAATCGTACTTTAAGAGTTATGAAATGTGTGTAAATGCGTGAATGTATCACAATTGTGTGTCAGTTTAAGCACAGTCATGTATAAATTGTTCTATGGCGACGTTTCACGTTTTACTACTTTCAGTGGTTTTGGAACACGCTACTTATTTGTATACAAAATTGCTGTATTTGAAAACATGTTAAACTTACCGTGTCTTTCTTTGTTACTCTTGTCAAGAGAATACATGCTTAAGGAATTTTGTGATGAAACATTACATCTGTCATCTGTTGGTGTCTCGTGTTATACTAACAGACTATCGATCGTTCTATCATTGCGACGAGTCATTGGGATATGGTCTACTGCGACATATCTCATCACGTTAAGTGGTGGTTAATTAGGGGGAGTACTAGTAGATGCTTAGTGCCAATGAAGGACAGCGCTGTAACCAGATAGGTCGATGCCATGATTACAAACGCCACGACAGTAATTTTCATCACATAGGAGTGCGAAAGATTCAGACGGGTTGCAAGGAAGCTGATTGTGTTGGTAGCATTTTATATGTCGGTTATGAGCCCCTTTTGATTATGTGCCAAGCGGAAGTGTAGGTGTTATATAATTTGCAATTAAATTGATATTTATGTCAAAAATATCTATGGCCTCAGGCTATCCATATGGGTAATCTACCCACACTTTATATCCTTATTATAAAAGGTGATTAGACGTGATTTCATTGCAATGTGTAATCTTGGTCCTAGTCTCAGTCTGCTAATGGAAAGTGGAAGAGAGAGAGAGAGAGAGAGAGAGAGAGAGACAGAGGCTAATGGACAACAGCTATTAATTTCGCGTAGCATTCACTCTTAGGTTTCATAATTGCTTAATTTCATTTGCTTCTTTAAAGCGGCAGCTGGAGTATGCTAATAGCTCTTTATGAGTTATGAAACCATTAATGATTTATATCGTCTTGAGCATGTGGGAGTAACTGCGTTTCCTCTCCTCGAGGCGCCATAGTTATACCACAGTTCTTCGCTACATACTTACGAAAATTAAACGCTCCAGTTTCCCTTTATTCTGAATTTTTATTTGTACGACTATTTTTGACTCGGGTACGAGTGAGTTTCAAGTGTGTTAAATGCTTATACCAAGGACAACATTTTCGTATAATGATTTGTAAGTTCCGATAACCTGCTTAGTTGACAGGTGGAGTAAAAATTTGGTGTCCAAACCTGTTCTCCGAAAAAAAATAAACAACTACAGCTTAATTGGCAACTGGAGAAGTATGTATCGATGAACATTTCAGCTAGTGTTTCTATTGAATCGGATCCCAATTGCAGCTCAGCAAATGTAACGTTAATTACAACAACAATCTAGAGCACTAATGTGATGATATTATTTCATGGAACTCCCATTTGTTACAGTATGTGTACCAAACAGATACACATACATGGCAGAACAGAGTCTAACATAGGCGCTGTTCATTGCACTTATTTCAACACTGAAATTTATCTAGTAGGACTACTTCTCTTCACTCACATCATCAGTAGTAGTCAGTGATCCAGCTATTTCAGAAAAGTTGTTCTAACTCCATACTCCTTTATTAAAGCAGCCACTGTGACTTTATAAAGGGAGTAGCTAAACACCATCGTGGCAACGGCCTAGCCGCAGTGGATACACAGATTCCCGTGAGATCATCGAAGTTTAGAGCTGTTGGGCGTGGCCGGCACTTGGAGGGGTGATCATCTGGGCCGACATGCTGTGTTGCCATTCTTCAGGGTGCAGTCAGCCATCTGACGCCAATTGAGGAACTACTCGACCGAATAATAGCGGCTCCGGTCAAAGAAAACCATCATAACGACCGGGAGAGCGGTGTGCTCACCACAGGCCCCTCCTATCCGCATCCTCAGCTAAGGATGACACAGCGGTCGGATGGTCCCGATGGGCCATTTGGGGCCTGAATACGGACTGCTTTAAACACCATCGTGAAAATTACGGAGGCTGGTAAGGGATATACACTATTGATCAAAAGTATCCAGACACTCCAAAAAACATACGTATTTCATATTAGGTGCAATGTTCTGCCACCTACTGCCAGGTACTCCATATCAGCGTCTTCAGTAGTCATTAGACATCGTTAGAGAGCAGAATGGGGCACTCCGCGGAACTCACGGACTTCGAACGTGGTCAGATGATTGGGTGTCAGTTGTATCATACGTCTGTACGCGAATTTTCCATACTCTTAAACATACCTAGGTCCACTGTTTTCGATGTGATAGTGAAGTGGAAACGTGAAGTGACACGTGCAGCACAAAAACGTACAGTTCGACCGCGTTTGTTGACTGACGGAGACTGCCGACGATTGCGGTGGTTTATAATGTGTAATAGGCAGACATCTGTCCAGACCATCACACAGGAATTCCAACCTGCATCAGGATCCACTGCAAGTACTATGACAGTTAGTCTGGAGGTGAGGAAACTAGGATTTCATGGTCGAGCGGCTGCTCATAAGCCCCACATCACGCCGGTAAATGCCAAACGAAGCCTTGCTTGGTGTAAGGAGCGTAAACAGTGGACGACTGAACAGTGGAAAAACGTTGTGTGGAGTGACGAATCACGGTACACAATGTGGCGATCGGATTTCACGGTGTGGCTATGGCGAGGTGAACGTCATCTGCCAGCGTATGTAGCGCCAACAGTAAAATTTGGAGGCGGTGGTGTTATGGTGTATTTTTCATGGAGGGGGCTTGTACCCCTTGTTGTTTTGCGTGGCACAATCACAGCACACGCCTACATTGATGTTTAAGCTCCTTCTTGCCTCCCACTGTTGAAGAGCAATTCGGGGATGGTGACTGCATCTGTCAACACGATGGAGCACCTGTTCATATTGCACGGCCTGTGGCGGAGTGGTTACACGACAATAACATGCTTGTAATGGCCTGGCCTTCACAGACTCCTGACCCGAATCCTATAGAACATCTTTGGGATGTTTTGGAACGACGACTTCGTGCCAGGTCTCACCAACCGACATCGATACCTCTCCTCAGTGCAGCACTCCGTGAAGAATGAGCTGCCATTCCTCAAGAAACCTTCCAGCACCTGATTGAACATCTGCCTGCGAGAGTGGAAGCTGTCATCAAGGCTAAGGGTGGGCCAACACCACACTGAATTCCAGCATTACCGATGGAGGGCGCCACGAACTTGTAAGTCATTTTCAGCCTGGTGTCCGGATAATTTTTATCACTTAGTGTATTCTGAGTAGTTTGGTATACACCTTCTATCTAAAAAGTTCCGACACTCATTTTATACCTGACGCATCTGTAAATGACAGATGTAGATTCGACCAGTCAGTTATGAGCAGGGAGTGTTAAGTAGTGGACGTACGACCGTAGTATGCAAACGTTGTTGGAGCGATGAAGTACGTAAACATCTCTAAACCCAGTCATCATGACACCCTGCAAAATGTTTTGAAGAAGCGAAAAGCGTGTGCAAAGTTTATCCCTAGCACAAAGACAATGACGCATGAACACCAGCAGCGACTTGAATGAAATGAAAATTACGGAAAATTCTTTTCCGGAAGAAGTACTTATGTGTGACGAGACTTGGTATTATCAATACCAACCTACCACAAAACGACAAAGTGCATTATGGGTTTCTGACGGTTCGCCAACACCTAAAAAGCTGAGAATGTGACACGCGAATTGAACAGAATTCCAAACAAGGATTTTTCTGACAGTGTGACATGGTTGTATATGCTTTCTGCGCGTTGCACACAAGTGGAGGGAGACGATTTAGAACACCTGAAGCCTTAAAACCAGCATCTTAGCTTTTATCTATATATTATTTAACCATTCACGTAGCCTGTAGGATTAACGGAGTAAGGGGCATGTATTCTCAGGTGGATCACTGTCTTAGTAATACTGTGACTACGAAGTGGGATCAAAAATTACGGTGAATGATTCCGTTGGCAATGCAGCTTCCCACCTTTCTATCTTTCGTTGGCACTGTACTTTCGGTCTATTACTTTTAAAAAAGGTTGTTTGATGAATTGATGGAAAGCGTGTTTGATGGAAACATTAACACGTTATATATACAACTTATTAGGTACATGACACTGAAGAGAAATACGAATATGAAAGCTGTATGTAGTAATACACGTGTGTCATGAAATGAATGAACGTCGGGCGGAAGACTGGGTCATTACTTCGAGTAGGTTTCCATCTGGAAAAGAAAGAGGGCATCTAGTAACAGTACACGCAAGCAAATGAGAGATAAATTATAAAGGGAACTATCGATGTATGAAGAAATATATGTGCAGATGTCATGTGTGTCTATTTTTTTTTACTCGTCTCCTTTTGGCTGTTAGTGGTCAGGGCAATGTTTCTTGGGTACTCGAAGGTGCACGTGAGTGGTCTTGAGGACTGGAATGTCCAGGGTGAAAAGTGAGCTGTTGCTGTTCTTCAACAGAAAAACTAATTGACTGATTAATGCTACCATAGAGAAAAACTGTTTATATTTGTGGATAATGCTGCAGAATAATACATGAATTAATAACGTGTGTCGTCTCAGCTGCTTGAGACCGTGGTACTGCAAGCGGCTCGTTCAAATCAAAATTGTCATCGATGGCAGAGCACGACGTTTTTCATTGCTCGAACAGAATCATGCAGGACAGTCCTGCTCGCCTACGCCAACCCTAACCTCGGCAGTCTGTGTTTAATTTGTAAGAGATAAGTTAAAGAATCCTTTCGGTAGACGCCGGTTTCGGTGTGGTAACGGGCACCAACACATTTTTTGTCAAATTCCACGCCCACTGCTCTATACCCAAGTAGTACATTATAAATCACTGATGGGAGAATTTGGTTGCGGAGTTTAGTATGGTGGAGTGGGCTTACCTTCGAACAAATATGAGACTAATATATCTATTAAGTATCAAAAACGTACAATACAAGTGCAAAATAAACTTCCGCAATTTTGTTACGAAAACGATTGTTTTTACCACCTATTGAATGAAACGCGAACTCGAAACGCTGATCTCCGTAACACGCAGCCGCTAAGAGAGAAAAGTCGGAGGTACGCATGCTGGTTCTGTGAACATGATTGACTTTGTACATGGACGCCGCCGTTAATCACTGTGACTACGCAAATGTTGATAAATGCCAAGCCTCAGTGTCGAGAAGTCAGAGAAAGATGCCATCGTCAGAGCCCATATGAAGATGGTGCACGTTGCACTTTAAATTGTGACGTTCTAGGTCTGTTGCTGGGCAACCACTAGTCACGATTTTCAAGACGCCTGAAAACGTACGCTCCACTCGACGTGCGGCAGAGATGGAGCTCGCAGCTGTTGAGGTAATGTTGCTTTCGTTGTTGGCTCTACCTGCATGTAAAATTAGTCTTCGGATCTGATTTGCAACTGTTAAAGAGCCCATGTACTATATATTTTTTAAATATCCTGCATTCCCTTTGTATGATTTGGCTGCCCCTTTCATGTTCATCCTCTGATGCTTGTAATCATCATAGTTTGACAAACGTGCTATGGAGGAGTCTTACTTTCCGACCCGTGCTAACTGCATGCACATTGCAAACGTTTTTCATCACATAATGGACCAATCTAATTTTAAGGTCGTAATTTTGACTGCTCTTTGACCTAAACGATTCTTGTGGATCATCTTACCTATCTGAACTTGTTTATTTGCAGTCTCTTCATTGTCATTATTCATACTCTTCCTTCCATAACAGAGGTATCTGCACGTTTCCTTTTCTCCAAACAAACCTGTAGATCTACGTTCTCACCTACTTCACTCAGACAGTTGAGCGTTTTAATTGCCTAGTTCATGTTCTATGAGGTAAATGTGTCCTCGTAAAAGTTGGGCAATCAGAATGTGGAGTAACGTATCCAGGGCAGGAGAAGTGGCCATTGCATAATTGCTGCCTGCCGCGAAGTGGTCAAACTAATTCTAATACACACCATCACAGTTTGATAGACTAAACTTGTTCCTTTACTTTTGTGCTAAAAGATTTTCTGATTTTAGGTCATCTGATGCAAGGTAAGACATTTATGTTGTTCTTGTTACCTCAATTATAAGTAGAGGAATACCTTTTTACAACATAAATGTTTAAACAACATGTGTTTGGCCTACCAATAACGTTCCTCTGGGTTGGATAGTTTCACCTGTGAACCACTAATGCCGAAATGGCGTCCCATCGAGAAGGGTGGCCACTCTACTCGCCGGGAAAAGTGGCCAAGTTGTTTAAGCCAATAAGAGTTAGTTGCTTCGATATACTATGCATAACACTGCAAATCAGACTGACTTCTAAACCCTTCTATAGACAATGCTATCAACCGTCATTCTGTCGTTTTGTGATGAATTTGAATTAATTAATTTATATTATTTTAAATCTTCTCTGTCCTGTTTTACACTGAAGCACCAAAGAAAGTGGTATAGGCATGCGTATTCAAATACAGAGATATGTAATCGGGTAGAATACGGCTCTGCGGTCGGCAACGCTTATATAAGATAAAAAGTGTCTGGTGCTGATGTTAGATTGGTTACTGCTGCTACAATAGCAGGTTACCAAGATTTAAGTGAGTTTGGGCGTGGTGTTAAAGTCGACGCACGAGAGATGGGATACAGCATCTCCGAGAAAGCAATGAAGTGGGGTTTCTCCCGTACGACCATTTCACGAATGTATCGGCAAAACATGAAATCTCCGACATCAGTGCGTCCGGAAAAAGATCCTGCAAGAAAGGGACCAAGTGCGACTGAAGAGAGTCGGCCAGCGTGACAGATGTGTAAATTGCTGCAGATTTCAATTCTGGCCCATTAACAAGTGTCAGCGTGCGAACCGTCAACGAAACATCATCGATATAGATTTTCTGAGCTGAAGGCCCACTCGTGTACCCTTGATGACTGCACAGCACAAAGCCTTACGCCTCGCCAGGGACCGTCGACAGCGACATTCGACTGACGATGACGGGAAACACGTTGCCTGGTCGGACGAGTCTCGTTTCAAATTGTATCGAGCGGATGGACGTGTACGGGTATGGTGTCAACCTTCTGAATCCATGGACCCTGCGTGTCAACAGGGCACTGTTCAAGCTGTTGGAGGCTCTGTAATGGTGTGACGCGTGTGCAATTGGAGTGATACGGGACCACTGATAGGTCTAGATACGACTCTGACAGGTGACAAGTACGTAAGCATCCTGTCTCAACACCTGCATCCATTGATGTCCATTGTGCATTACTACGGGCTTGGGAAATTCCAGCAGGACAATGCGACACACCACACGTCCATAATTGCTGGCTATAAGAACACTCTTCTGAGTTTAAATACTTCCATTGGCCACCAAACCTCCCAGACATGAACATTACTGAGCATATCTGGGCTGCCTCGCAACGTGCTGTTCAGAAGAGATATCCGCCCCGCCGTACTCTTAAGGATTATGGAGAGCCCAGAAGGATTCGTGGTGTCAAATCCCCCCAGAACTACTTTAGACACAAGTCGGGTCCATGCCACTTCGTGTTGCGGCACTTCTACGTGCTCGCGGGATTCCTACACGAGCTTAGTCAGGCGTATCAGTTTCTTTGGTTCTTCAGTGTATAAAAATCCAATTGAAAACGGTCTGTTTGTCGTATTATTTCAGATACTAGGGCTTCGAGATGCATAGAAGATATGTCCAGAAATCAGAACAACAGACATAGGATATTGTTGCGATTGCACTGGCCACGTTACCTCCTTATCAAGAGAAAAGTAGTCGATATGTAAGCTTTGTGAAAAAGTATATAGTTCGTGTACATTATTTTCAGTTTCACTTAAAAACATTTGGTGTGATAATATGTAGATTCAAAATAAGTAAAGGACAAGATTCTGTCACTAACCACGGTCTGGTGAAATTTCAGTTTACCTTAGAATGGCCGTTTAACTGAACCTTCCCCCATTGCTTTGAATGAGGGATCCATACTAATAAATAATTCTCTTCTTATTAACTTAGCATCTTTCTTCATTCTCTGATTATTATTTTTTTAAAAAGTAAAGGGAGAGACTCGAGTCGTGACTTTCGGTACGGTGCTTACGAGAATAGTTGCATCATATTTTGGATGCCTCATACGCTCCAAACTCTTCCTTAATATTAAATAATAGTGGTCGACCCACAGAGTAACGTGTCTAAAATCAAGAAATATGGCCACGTACATGTAGGGTTTAACGGTTTCCTTTACTTTTTTATGTTTAAGTACCCATTTTCACCTGTAAAACTCAAGCTGGTGTTGGAATTTAGAGTTGGGAAGAGTGAATTTTCGGAAGTGGTCGTCAGTCTGTACCACCTTATTCCTAATAAAATTGCTTCCAGTGTCGGTATTCCTTGGCTGTATTCCTTCTAATGTCATGAAACACGACGAAGTTTTCTTGCTCCCTGGTCGAGTTCCACTTTTCCCAAAATCTGTTCTGCATGCTTTTGCTTCGTCACATTCCACTACCTACGATTCCGTGTTCCGGCGCTAAGTTCTTGGACTCAGAATTCAGTTGCTGTTCATATTGTTTCAAGACATCGTAATCGATTCATCTTAGTGAGCTACTGGTCAGAATGAAACTCAGAGCGGCTTGTATTTTTACTTTTACAACTTTTTTCGCGGATCTCACTGGAGGCTGCTGTATGGTCAATCCCTTTCTTTATAATTAAATTCCTAGATGAACGTCATATCTTTTGGTCACTGGTTTCGTTCTAGTATAAAATGTTAGCATCAGCTGCAGATGAATGTCCCACAAACTTTATTTCGATTTTGTTGGTCATCTTGGGTGTAGGGTATCACTTATTGCTGGCATATGTTTGGTTGCCTCACAATTAAGCATTTAAGTTGCTTAACAAAATAATGATTTTCTGACGTGAGCCGCAGCGACAGTGGTACAATCATGCACTTTAAAAATCAAGAACATCATGCTACACCATTAGAGACACGAAAAGGACAAAAATTGATTTTCAGAAATAGCGTAGCATCCAACTGCAAAAACGTATCATTTCCGCGATGGAAAGAAGGTACTAGGAAATTATCTCTAGGTCAGCAAGGATTAAATTTTTAAATGCTTCACTTCGTTACTATGCGCTTACCAAGTGGTGTAAATTGAAAGTAATTTTGAATATAACTGCGACCTTCCACTTTGAAATTAACTGCATGACTTGTCAAGGCAACTATATTCTGCACGAATTCTCTCTGATAACAATTACTTCCTCATTTTGGTTGTGGACCATCGCGTCAAACGTCAAAACACAGATGATATTTGTTTTTAATCGCTGTGAAGCATCATCTTTCTGTCTCTCGTGCTCGTGCGTCATTTACCACTCTTCATGAACTTTTTTTAAATGAAGTATTGCTCTTTCCTGAAACAGGTAAAACTATATATGTTGCTTTAGATACATTTATCCTAGCAGAAACAGAGTTCCCCGGGAATGAACGATGATCGCTATTAAATTTAACACGAATTGTTCTAAATTCGGTTTTCGATTGGTAAGTTGTAAGAAAGTCTTCAAAAGAGTTGATAAATATAAATAATTCCCTCGACAATATTTGAGGAGCCTAATATCGAACATGGACAAGTCCATTATCGATTTTTTTTTACAGGAGAGCCAGAAAACTGAAATGCACAATACCAGAATATCCAAGCACGTGAAATTTTTTGTCTGCCTTCTGTTATGTCAAACAAATGATTTTCAGTAACGAAATGTGGCAAAAGCCTATAGTTAAGTTTAAAAATAGGTTAAAAGATGGATTTGGTCGGTTTTGATACTAACTACGGGGTTTTAACCAAAATGTAGCCAAGCACTTCTTGAATTAGTCTTTGCTGTATATAAATAAAAAAGTTAACAATCCGTGTCTTACGCACTTTTGTTTTAAGAATGACCCTACTGACAGTTAACATAAAACAAACATAGAACACAGGAAGAAAAAAAAAGTTGAATTAAGATTAACGGACCCGCAAAATAACAGACCAATATCTCTTAACTTCTGCTTCCTGCAGAAACCTTGAACCTATTCTCGGTTCGAATATAATAAACTTTCTTTGTGGCTAAGCAGCTTATGTTCAGGAATCAACATAGTTTTATAAAGCATCACTAGTGCGAAAATCAGCTCGCCCTTTTTCCACATGATATACTTGAGGACTATAGATGAAGGGCAACAGGCAGATTCCACATTTCTATATTTCCGGAAAGCATTTGAAACGGTGCCAATTGCAGGCTGTTAAAGAAGGTACGAGCATCTGGAATAAGTTCACAGATATGTGACTAGCTCAAAGACGTCTTAAATAATAAAACCCAGTAGATTGTCCTCGACGGCGAGGATATCGCCAGAAATGCCCCAGGGAAGTGTGATGGGACCACTGTTGTTCTTTAAATACATAAAGGATTTGACTTGCAGGACGGGCAGCAATCTGCGGTTTTTGTCAATGATGCCTTGGTGTACGGTAAGGTGTCGAAGTCGAGTGTCTGTAGGAGGATACAAGACGACTTAGACAAAATTTGCAGTTGGTGTGATGAATAGCAGTTAGCCCTAAATGTGTAAAATGTAAGTTAATGGCTATGAATAGGAAAAAAAAACCTGTAATGTTCAAATACAGTATTACTAGTGTCTAGCTCGACACATTAAAGTCGTTTAAATATTTGGGCGTAACGTTGCAAAGCGATATGAGGTGCAACGAGCATGTGAAAAACGTGGCAGGGAAGGTGGATGGTCGACTTCGGTTTATTCGAAGAATTTTAGGAGAGAGTGGTTCACCTGTAAAGGAGCCCGCATCAGGACGCTGGTGCGACCTATTCTTCAGTACTGCTCGAGTGTTTGGGATCCGTACCAGGTCAGATTGAAGGAAGACAACGAAGACACTCAGAGGGGGGCTGCCAGATTTGTTACCGGTAGGGTCGAACAAAACGTGTTACGGAGATGCTTCGGGAACTCAAATGGGAATCCCTGAAGGGAAGGCGGCTTCCTTTTCGGGAAACACTATTAAGAAAATTTAGACAATCGGTTTTGAAGCTGACTGCCCAACAATTCTACTGCCGCCAGCATACATCGCACTTAAGGACCACGAAGATAAAATAAGAGAAATTAGGGCTTATATGGAGACCTACAGACAGTCGTTTCTCGCCGGCTCGATTTGCGAGTGGAACAGGAGGGGAAATGTCAAGAAGTAGTACAGGATACCCTCCGCCACGCAAAGTATCTATGTAGATGTAGATGTAGAACATGAATTTTAGCACTGGTTGGCCTTGAGTAAAAAAAAGAAGTACTTAACATGTTACAAACATTTACATTTTCTTTCGCGTGCCTTGTTTGGAGGAACTTCTGACATATTAATTTCCATTTTAAGGACAAAAGAAATCGATTCGAAACTGAACAGAAACAGAATAATAAAAATACACAAAAAACACACACAAACACACACACACAGTACAAGGTGGGTGCTACGTACCGAATCCTATGTTATCATTGGCTGCTGATGCAGCTGACCACTTTTCAAACTTCTGCTAGGATTTGGCAGATTTTGAAGCAATTCCGCACTTTTAAACCGCTTTATAAAGCATTTGCATCCGATTTTTGACAATAAATAATGCTACAATCTGATTCAGAGCTGAAACTACTGTAAATAACATCGATATCAGAAAATCGAAAAAAGTGGTTCCAATGGTTCAAATGGCTCTGAGCATTATGGGGTCCGCAGCCCGTGGTCATGCGGTAGCGTTCTCGCTTCCCGCGCCCGGGTTCCCGGGTTCGATTCCCGGCGGGGTCAGGGATTTTCTCTACCTCGTGATGACTGGGTGTTGTGTGATGTCCTTAGGTTAGTTAGGTTTAAGTAGTTCTAAGTTCTAGGGGACTGATGACCATAGATGTTAAGTCCCATAGTGCTCAGAGCCATTTGAACCAAACCACTATGGGAGTTAACATCTGAGGTCATGAGTCCCCTAGAACTTAGAACTACTTAAACCTAACTAACCTAAAGACATCACACACATCCATGCCCGAGGCAGGATTCGAACGTGCGACGGTAGCGGTCGCGCTGTTCCAGACTGTAGCGCCTAGAACCGCTCTGCCACTGCGGCCAGCGAAAAAAGTGGACTTGGTTGTATTTGGTACTAGACTCCTCATTTGTAGCAATGCGTACGATGGTCAGATTTCTACTTCAGCGAAAAGAAACTCCACTGGCACAAATGAAATGGAAATTAATGGTGTGGCTCCGTAAAAACAACGAAACTAATGGTAGTTAGAAATCTACAGTAACAATATCGCCCTTACTACACCTCGATTTGTAGTGTAACAGCTTAGAATATCTGAAACATTTATCAATTTTGCTCTAGCAGATGGCTGTTCATATCGTCCACTGACAGCGTAGAGGCGTGTGATGCGATCACTCATGAACTACATTACAGAAGAAAGGAAGCCCACCTTATAGGAGAAGGTAAAAGAAATACACTTCCTGAGGAACTTTCTTGCTGATTCAGTATTGAGCTCATATTTGCTAGAAAACTGAATATCTTCCCACACAGTATGCTGGCCGATTCGGTTCCCGGTGGCGAGCGAAAGCAATTTTATGGGAGGGAATTTTGTCACTTCCTTTTTCCTCCAGGCGGCTGGAGGCGGGTATCAGACACACAATGCGTGTTGTCGTCTCCCACGGTGGAAATTCAGAGGCACATATTCGCTGTATTGTGGGAAGGCGTCCGGGGTCGGGCAGGAACTTTGCCACGGCCGGGAACTTTTTCAATTTTCCACCGAGAGGCGCCGCAGGAGGTCGCAGCTGCGGGAATGAGATCTCGCAGTGTCAGTCGCGCCAGCCCTTGATGGGTGGTGGGGGGGGGGGGGGGGGGAGGGGTAGGGCATCGCATTCCGCGATAAACAAAGAAACAATGAGTAGGGCGTGTTTTCATTCACACCGTCCGAATTCATTCAGACATTCTTTTATCCACATGAATATGCTAAAGTTCTTTGAACGTACGTTGAGAGAGAGACTGACGCTTTCATATAATTCTATTGAACTCTCCGGCCGTTTCATAAATCCTAAATCGATTATTTCCGATGAAAAGTGCTTTATAAGGTGCAACCTGAAATTCTGGGGAATAAAAATTGGTTCAGATTAACATTGCAAATGCCTTCGGCCACTATTAGAAGTTGCTTTAAATTATACTGTAGGTTCCATTCCATACTGACCTTTTTACGTGCATTTACTTTTCGTATTTGTTTACTTTTTTGGAAATTATACTCAACTTCGCTAACATGTGTTGGAAGTCAGAACTACCTCATATCCGCAGTGACATAATGCACACAATGACAAAAAGAACGACGCTTCAGGAAAGAATTTCCAAATGCGATGGAAATCGGTAGATGTGAAGTAAAGGTACAAACAAACGAACGAATACAATTTCGGAAAAATTGGGTGTTGTATTCCAGAGAAAGAGCTTCACAAACTGAGCAAGTTAGTTTCGCATTGTTCCATCTCTGTCCCTTATGCAACCAGTTATTCGGCTTGGTACTGATTCATAAGAGTTGTTGGGTCTCTTCCTGAGGGATATCGTGCCAAACTGTGTCGAGTTGGTGCGTTAGATCGTCAAAATCCCGAGCTGACGGGTGTGCCTTGCCCATAACGCTGCAAACGCTCTCAACTCGGGATATGCTGCGGCGTCGATGGCCAAGGTAGGGTTTGACAAGCACGTGGACAAGCAGCAGAAACGCTTGCCGTGTGCGGGCGGGCGTTATCGTGGCGAAATGTAAGCTCAGGATGACTTACTTTGGGGGGCAACGAAACGGGTCGTCGAATACTGTCAACGTATCTCTGTGCTGTAAGGGTGCCGCAGACGACAGTCAAAGCGGTCCTGCTGTGGAAAAAAAAGTGCACCGTAGATCAACTGGTCCTGCTGTGAAAAAAAAATGTACACCGCAGACCAACAGTCCTGGTTGTCGGGCCTTATGGCTGGCGATAGTAATCGGGGTCAATTCAAAGCGGAATTCATCACCGAAGAGAATTCTACCCAGTCAAAAAAATGTTCAAATGTGTGTGAAATCTTACGGGACTTAACTGCTAAGGTCATCAGTCCCTAAGATTACACACTACTTAACCTACATTATCCTAAGGACAAACACACCCACCCATGCCAGAGGGAGGATTCGAACCCCCGCCGGGACCAGCCGCACAGTCCATGACTGCAGCGCCTGAGACCGCTCGGCTAATCCAGCGCGGCTACCCAGTCAGTGAGAGCTTATTCATGTACAGAGGTCAATGGCAGTCGGTGCACGGGGTATCGTGAGCTCAGCCCCTTTTCTGTAGGCCGCCTATTAATGATTCTTGTGATCACTGAAGCACCAGTTGTATTTCAGATTGATAATAATGATCTGGGCCTCTCTGACGATTGTTCGATATTCACATTCTGTTTCTCTACATCTACCGCTTCCTTCTAGCGCTGTCTTCTTGCATGCTTCAAACTTTCCTTCTAACGTCATCGAATAGTGGCATCTATCCTATTCAAATATCGAGCTATTCGCCGATTTATCAAACCGGCTTCTTTCAGTCCTAACACACTTCCTCCCTCAAATGCTGACATCTGCGAATATTGGTCACACGCCTGTCTGTGAGGTATTATTACTGTCCAACTTACATTGAATGAAATTCGCCAAGACTTTATGCCCTTGATTCGCCATGTCTCCTGTTTACCATCCTTGCCAGATGTGCAGTGAAACTCCTCTGCAGCGTCACACATTCCTCCATCGGCCGCCAGAGTTTACAATTTTTTAGTTTCCGTTGATACTTACGACCGATTTGCATAACTTCTTCGTTGCGCGTGGTGTTTTTTATGTTGGAGTGGAGGTTTTTTGTGGGACAGGTCCAATGAAATAATCCTGCAAACCCTGACAAGGGAGCACTGTTCATCATAATTTGGGTACTTTCTTTATAAGAAAAACACCTGACGTATTTTAAGTATTTCAATAGAAGTCCGGTGCTAATATACCACACTTATAATAAATACACAGGCGAAGAAAATGCAACGCCCTCGAGGACTGTGTTCAGTGGAAGTAGCGTATAAAATTTGCATACTGGGGGGTTGTAATGTTAATTATTCATTTTCCACAGTCATCAACGAACAGATGGCGCTCTGTGGGCTTGTCAGTGCACCCTCTGTCTTGATTCTGCAGGCAGTAGCTGTGCTGAACATATACGAGAACACTGTTTGCAACTTCCATTGCAGGGTACAACCATGCCCCACCGACGAATTTGTATTCCTGTTGAACAGCTTCAGCCATTTGAACGGGTTCGCATTGTAGGCCTACGGGAAGCTGAACGGACGTATCGGCAAATTGGTGCACATGTTGGTTACAATGTATCAGTGATGTGTTACTGCTTTCAGCAGTGGTCTGTGGAGCATTCCCACACTTGCAGACCACTCAGTACAGGCACAAGTGAAGATCGACGAACTGTGCGAGCAGGGGTAGCAAACCAAACATCATCCACCTCCGAAATCCGGCCACGTGTGGCACCTGCTGTGTCATCGGGGACCATTGGGAACTGTCTGCTTGCAGCAGGATCAACATCACGTGGGCCTCTGGCCAGGCCACCACTGGCACCACGACACCGCCAAGCATGGATACTCTGATTCGTGTTGGAGTTACTGGACAATGGGATGACGCTCTGTTGTCGTCACTGATGAGAGTAGGTTCTTTCTGTAAGCGAGTGAGGCACGTACACGAGTACGGTGTAGACCCGGTGAACGGCCTGTTACAGAGTGCATTCGCCCACGACACACAGGTTCCATCACAGGCAACGTATTTCTTCATGGTGTGCATTAATTCATGCTGCCCTCGCCAGCAAGGTCACTAGATATCTCGTCAAGTGAACACATATGGGATATGACGAAGCGGGAACTTACTCATAGTCCAGGACCTGGGAGAACCATTTCGGAATTGCAACAAAAAGCGCAAGGTGCTTGGGACAATTTATTGCAAGAAGCTATTCGGCATCTTTATCATCGTTTGCCTGCGAGAATACACGCCTGCGTTTCCGACAGGTTGGGCTGCATTGCGTATCGGTTCTTCTGTTTGGGCACCCTTCAGTGTGACAGGTCTGTTTCATTTAGTCTGAGTTTATTATCATACGAATATTCCTACAATCTGTCATCTGTCCTCTTACTCACCAATAAAATGACTTTGTCCTTGAGGGAGATGTGTCTTTTTCCGGCAGTAAAGTATTACTTAATAGACGATGTTTTAATTGCTATCAATTAATAAAAACATCAGGGCAACATTCTGTTTTATTCCTATTTTGGCATTTTTGTAGTGATTTTTATTTTTGCGTATTGTATGCGAACAGTACCGGCAATTTGTGTAGATATCCGAATGTATTTAGATACACTAAACTGTCTATATAACTGGCCATCAGCTTAGCTTAAAATGTTTTGAAACTTAATTTTACACATAATATACGTTGCAATCTTGACCTAGGGCTTCTTAGACGTCATGGGAGTTGCGTTATCAGCCATCAGAATAAGAAAAGCAGCCTGAGCTAAAGCTAGAAATTTGTGGATACAGTTTTGGAGAGTCTGATATTTCAGTTCTATTAAATATTATGTTGGCTACAATGACTGAGCCAATACAAGATGTCTTTGTTTTTGAAAAGACCTGAAAATAAATATTACTCCAATTTTTTATTTTTTATAAAGGACATATTACCTATTGGATAAAATATATCTGCAACGTTAAACAGCCAATGGCCACAAGCTAAGTAGATTAGTAGGAATTGTTAGTTTGAGATGGGAACTGGCTTTTGTAAAGTAAGTGTTAAAGCCTGCCTAGTCGTCAATATGGGGTGTCTAGGAAACCTGCTTTCCCGAATCGCTAGACAACATTCAAATAAATCATACTAATGACATTTATTACAAAATGAGCTATTACAATACTTAACTTTGTGTTACACAGATGGCCGAGCGGTTCTAGGCGTTTCAGTCTGGAACCGCGCGACCGCAACGGTCGCAGGTTCGAATCCTGCCTCGGGCATGGATGTGTGTGATGGCCTTAGGTTAGTTAGGTTTAAGGAGTTCTAAGTTCTAGGGGACTGATGATCTCAGATGTTAAGTCCCATAGTGCTCAGGGCCATTTGAACCATTTTTGTTACACAGATGTGTCGCAAGCAAAGGGCGACATACGAAATAATCAAGTTTCTTCAGTATAACATTTCTAAAGTCTGATACATAGAGGATCCGAACGAAGTAATGAGCTTCGACGCTTCTATGCAAGTCGCTGGTCTTGAGGCTGCTGTTCGACTGGGGCGCGATCAGTCGGACGCGGAGCTTATGTCCTCTCCACATAGGGGCCGCTGCTGTCGCGTTGTCGTCCTGGAGAGCAGCGGTCAGCGTGCGATTGGCTGACGTCTTCTCACAGCCATCTCTTCTCTCTCGTTCCCGACTGGAGTGCCGGCACTTGACTTTACGCTGTCACAGTAAGAAACGAAACATATGTAGATCTCAACGCATCTTGACTGAGAGTGTCGGTTTGGTATGTCAGCTTTGTTCACATTTCTTATTTGCCAAGCAACAGTTAAATCTGTAATACGAAGCATTGACTGCTTCGAAAGCTATTGACTGTCGGGTTATTGGTGTTATCTTGTGGATGTGGGAGGGTAAGATAATTTAGAAAAATTCAGTAACAATTTTTTCATTTGTTCTTTGACTATATAAATAGTATACGACTACGCTCTCGAAAACCACCATTTGCGGAACGTGTATACTTACAAAATAACACTGATAGTGGAGAAAAGCCTGGGAAGATACTGTAACTGCGGATTTGTGGAAATTCCGATGTATCTCTACAAAACCGGATGGTTTTGACATCCTAAGAAAATACTGGATAATTCTAAACCGAATTAGGACCAACCATGGTAAATCTATGGACTTATTGTGTAAATGGTAACTAAATATATGTTCCGAGTGCAACTGCGGAGGGAAAAGGCAGATAATCCAGCATGTAGGGCAAACATGTTCACTAAAAACCTACACGGGACAATTTGAAGACTTCCTAAATATGACTGATGGTTCAATCAACGATACTTGTAACCTAGATATTCCTTTATGACTGTTACTCTTAGTCTGTGTTCACAAATATGACTGGAATAGCGCCATGCCATAAGTAAATAAATCTTGAGTTGTAGAGGAAGTTTCTTGAACCCATTTTTTTGTGTTTTGCTTGCGAACCTGTCAGTGCTTTGCTGTTGCTAAATATATACATAGCAATTGGATATACATCCTAAACACCTTCTCTCCTCTCTCTGTCCATCTCCTCTTCCCCCTTTCTCTGCCCATCTTCTCCTTCTCCCTCTCCCTGTCCATCTCCTGTCTCCACCTCTCCCTGTCCATCTGCTCCTTGCCTCTCTCTAGCTTATTTCCCCCCCCCCCCAGTTTGTCCCTCTCCTCCCCTCTCTCTGACCTTAAGCCTTGTTTGTTGATGTTGCAAAAGAATGATTGATTGGGCACTGAAGTCGCTTAAAATGAGTGGGTAAATCAGTTGGAATCACTTGTATATGGGTTCTGAGAGAGCCTTCTCTAGCCGCTGGATATGTGAGGATAGTATTCCCGATAAGAGTATTCTGCTCAATTTTAACCTGCAAATGGGTAGGATTATGAGTTTCGGACGATTCAGATTCTGATAAGGTGATAGGCTATAAATACTATTTCATTGTTTTCTGTAAAACTGACGACGAGGAAAAAAACAAAACAGCGCATTGGTATGTACACAATTACTGCTGAAATTATATGCAAGGAGAAGAATTATATGTGGGAGAAAGAATTTATCTCACAGGTTACATGCACTGCTATCATAGTTAAAAGTGCCTGCGAGAAATTAAACGAAGCCGTACGTTTTCACAGCTCAGCATTTTCTTCTCGCAATCAGTTGTAACAGAAAATCTATAATTGTCGTTTAAAAAAAATGTCATATGTCTGTCTCAATGTTTATTAATGTATCATGTAAAGATCTGGAGCAAATCGGTCAAGAACTCCTTACTGTTTTTGCTAAGAATGTTAACAAATTTACAAACTATATATATTTATGTAAGATATATATTATAAAATATGTTGCCTGTTTCCGGCTGAACGTTTATTAGAGTATTGTGTAAAAATATGAAGTATATCGCTCAATAAGTTTTCGAGAATTATATGTGTCCGTCTGAATGTTTATTAAAGCATCGTGTAAAAAATTGATCAAGGTCAGTTGGGCACTTTTTGTGTTTTTTGGTAACAACATTAAACAACGACTAGTCTTTACATCGTAGAATAGATTATCTTGTGTGATGTTCATAATTCCGTGTTCGCAAGATATCGTCGTGAATTTGCTAGCTGACATGCTGAGAAAAGGGCAGGGAAAGCAGGATCGTACAGAACAGTGTTTGGAGAGAGCAGGTGGCCACTGGTGCTCCACCAGTCGCCGCAAAATGGACGCGGACGGTTATGGCAGCAATTAGGGAGCGGTTGCGTTAGCGGCATCCCACGCCTGCTGTGGTTGCTGCAACAATCTCCAGATAAGCCATCTCTCAAATATCAGTTCCCACGCGAAGTGCTATTCGGAATACGGAAAACGCGTGGCTAAACTTGCGTAAATCCTGAGGAATGCCGATAAAACGGATCGAGTATCGGTCATGATACTTATTACACCGAAGGTAGGTTCTATAATCTGCTGTTTGTGCTCGTGCGCGTCATAAGGTGCTCCGTGTCCCGGGCTGAGTCCAGCTTTCCCGTACTTGTCTTTACGAGCTCCTTGCGCCTCTTGAGAAGCGACCTAGTGAAATCTAGAATTTACTTGCCATCGAAAGGAAGGCAAAAATGAGTCTTGTGCTGGAAATAACCGTGATACCTAAACGTAAGCTATAGAACTGAGCACTTAAAACGTAGTTTACGTGATCTTTTTTACCGGAATCTATAGCGTGTTTCAGAGATGATGATATCAACTACCAGAGATAACAGAAACGAGTAAGTGTATCAATTTGAGATAAGGAATCCTAGTCTGGAAACAACTCTTTTAGAACTTTTAGAGCCATACGTGTTGTGACATAACTTTGTCGTTGAGAGTTCCCACTCTATAGCTGAAGAGTATCAAGATAGAGTTGCACTCCTTAGAACAACAATAACAACAATAATTTCGAGTGGCTCTGTGGCCGGGTGCAAGCCTTTCAATTGGACGCCACTTGGGCAACTTACGTGTCCTGGACGCCACTTGGGCAACTTACGTGTCCTTACTGCAAACAGTTACAATTTCTATTCGGGGAAGGGGACGTAGAGTTTAACGTGGAATCCAAATCACGTATCATTCCTGGCTGGTATTCACATAATTGAGAAGTGAATGCCAGGTTAAAATGCAGCCTTAAATGACAATTACATTAACCAGCCTTAACTTTTAACCCTTTTCGAAAGTATCTTTCGTGCGAAACTCAGTTTGCCTTTTCTCACAGGATATACGGTGAAGTATGGACGAAGGGCAACAGGCAGATTCCACATTTCTAGGTTTCCTGGGAGCATCTGACACGGTACTCCACTGCAGACTGTTTACGAAGTTGCGAGCATATGGAATAGGTTCAGAGATATGTGAGTGACTTCTTAAGTATTAGAAGCTGGTATGTTGTCCTCGGCTGCGACTGTTTAACAACGACAAGGGTATCGTCAGGAATGCCCCAAGTAAGTATGATAGGACCACTATTATTTTCTATATATGTAAATGGTCTGGCAGAGGGGGCGGACAGCATTCTGCAGTTGTTTGATGATGATGCCGTAGTATACGAAATATGTCGAAGTTGAGTACTGCAGGAAGATACATGTTGATTTAGACAAAATTAATAGTTGGTATGATAAACGGCAGCTAGTACTAAATGTATAAAAATGTAAGTTAATGGGGATGAGTAGGAAAAACAAACCTATGATGTTCGGATACTGCATTTGTAATGTCCTGCTTGACACAGACACGCCGTTTAAATATCTGGGCTTCACGATGCAAAGCGATATGAAATGGAACGAGCATCTTAAGATTATGGTAGGGAAGGCGCATTTTCAGCGTTCGTTTATTGGGAGAATTTTCGGAACGTGTGCTTCATCAGTAAAGGACATCACATCTAGGTCGATAGTGCGACGTGCTCTATTGTAATGCTCGAGTGTCTGGTATTCGCACCCGGTCGGATTAAAGGAAGACTTCGAAGCATTTCAGATTCGGGCTACTAGCTTCGCTACCGGTAGGTTCGAACAACACGCAAGCGTTACGGAGATGCTTCGGAAACTCAAATGGGAATACACGAAGGGAAGGCCACATTCTTTTCGAGGGATATTATTGAGAAATTGTCATTTTTTCTGTTTTCCGTCGTTTCTTAGTTGGTTCAAAATTCGTGGAAGTATGTTCCGTCAATACAACTAAATAAAGGCAATTTATTTATTGCCACAAGCATTTCGCTTCTTTTATTTGCGAAGCATCTTCAGCGTCTTGTAACACATGTTCATTTCTTTTCAGATAAAAATGTGTTATGTGGTACTTAAAATGTTACTATGTTACATTTTGTCATGTTTTTCTCCTGTTTTTTAGGTTAGAATCAACTTTTGTAGCACAAATTTCGTGATGTGAAATTATCATTCGGTGTTAAGATTTCCAGCGCTATTAGTACATGCTGAGGATGTGTTCATTAGTCTCTATGCTCCAATTGATCGCTTTCCGGCGTTCTTTCACCCGCATTTGACTCAACACATCGCTTACATCACTTGCACTTTACAATTTGTGTTCAACATGTGTGTGTTTTCGGTTTGTAGTGTTATCAGTTGTCGTTGTGTATTTATCTCTCGTCTTTTGTTTGTGTTGTGTGCCTGGTTTGATATTGTCATTTGTTTTGTGTGTGTGTGAGAGAGAGAGAGAGTATTTTGTAGTGTGTTAATGTGTCGTTTTTGTTATAATGTGAACTTTTCTCTTTTTTAATAGATATAATAGACATTTTTGTGCGTGGGTGTGCGTGGGAGAGAGAGAGAGAGAGAGAGAGAGAGAGAGAGAGAGAGAGAGACAGTCAGAGATGGGGGATAGGAAAGTTCATAAATTATTTAGCCTCGTTATGTTTTGGATCTTTGTTTGTTACTGTTTTTGTGGCTAATATGATCAGAGAGTTATTGCTCATACGGATTTGGTCACCGAGTGCCTTCTTTTTCTTTGCAATGGTTTTTTTGTATATGGAAGTTTTCTTCCAATGTGAGGACCTTTTTGTTGTAATTATTCACTTTAATAACTGTCATACCATGTTTTACATTGGATGGTTCATCTCCATATTTTATTAGGTGTTCAGAAAAGGTAGAGTGGCTATTCTCATATTTACAACTTGTTATATGTTCCTTATATTTAGTTTTGAAGTTCCTACCTATCATCCTCAGATATACTGATTTACATTCTTGGCACTCTAACTATTATATACCTGCTCCTCTATTTTCTTGGGGTTTGACTATTGTTTGTAAATGTGATAGAAGTGCGTTTCTTGTTCTGTAAGGAATGTGTAACCTTTGTTTCTGTAACGTATTTGTTATCTTGTGTGCTGCTTTACGTTTGTATGTTACAATGTACCATTTTTTCTGTTAGTCATGTCATGAATAATACTATTTTGCGTTTCCGTGTGTGCTGCAGTGTCTATGGTTGTTTTCATCTTTTTAGCTGTGTTTTAATTTTTTGGTTGAGTTTTTGTGCTATATGGATTTTGTAACCATTGTTTGTGGCTATGAGTTGTATTGTTTGTAATTCTTTTTCATAGTTTCTTTGCTGAGTGGGATTTTATTTAGTCTTTATAACATGTGTAATATGGCTGCAAATTTATGATTTTGCGGGTGGTTGAATGAAATATTTATAATTGTGTCTGTCTGTTGGCTTTCTGAAGATGTCAAAGGTGTGTTTCTTGTTGTCTGTCTGCATTTTTATGTCCAAAAAATTTATTTGCTTTTGTGTTTATTTTTCCGTCGTAAATTGTATATGTTATGTATATTGTTTATGTCTGTATGAAGCTGATCAGTTCTCTCTGTTAGTTCATCAACCATAGAGATTATTTAATCCAGATCTCCGTGCCAGTAAACAATTTTGTTTCCTTTCTTTGTTATGACTGTATCAAAGATTGTGTTTTCTGTGTGGTTGATGAATATGTTTGCCAATGTTCCTGACACTGGAAAACCCACTGGAAGCCCATCTTCATGTAAGTAAAATTCCTTTTCAAATTGGCCGGCCGCGGTGGCCGTGCGGTTCTGGCGCTGCAGTCTGGAACCGCGGGACAACTACGGTCGCAGGTTCGAATCCTGCCTCGGGCATGGGTGTGTGTGATGTCCTTAGGTTAGTTAGGTTTAAGTAGTTCTAAGTTCTAGGGGACTTACGACCTAAGATGTTGAGTCCCATAGTGCTCAGAGCCATTTGAACCTTTTCAAATTGGAAGTAATTTTAGGGTGTGTTTATTCTGAGTGTTTTAGTTATCTCATCAATATTGTGTGCAGGTAGTTCTTTGTAAGTCAGTAAGTTTTTTCAATTAATTTTATTGTACCTGCAGTGGGTGCTGAGGTAAACATGTTGTCTACGACAGAAGAGATAAGTGATGCAGTTTGTAGGATGTGTAAGTCTTTTATTTCTGTTATGAGTTCATCTGTGTTTTTTACTGTTCTGCTGTTTCTGATTTGATAATGTTGCATTATGATTTTGTTCATGTGTTTTGCCACATGGTGTAATGGTGTATTCATAAGATTAATGACAGGTGTCATTGGAATAACGGGTAAGTGAACCTGGGATTGGTCTCTGAGTGTTGGTGCTCTTAGACTCTTCTGTGTGACGTGTTGTTTTTGTTTATCTGTGAGCATGTGTTTGATGTCTTTGAGGTTGTTTTTTATGTGTATCTGGCAACATGCTGTTGGATCAGATATCAGTTTTGTGATATTGTTAGAGGGGATGAAATCTATAGTTTATTCTATATATTGATCTTTATTGATCAGTACTGTGCTGTTCCTTTTATCAGCTCTTGTGCTTATGATATTGTTAGCTTGTAGTTTTCCTTTTAATTTCTTTCTTAGTGGTGTTGTTTTCTGTTCGAAGTTTCCTATTTTGCTCTTTCTTGCTCTATGGTGATTCTGTTGTCTATTCCTTCTTCACTAGTTCTCGTGTTAACCCAATATTTTTAGTGTTATTTTCTTGTTTCTCTCCCTCTGTCAGGATGCTTTCTGTTTTACAATCAGATTTTCCATGTAGTGGTTATCTATATTTATACTGATGTTTTGTTTGATCCCTTTCTGTAATAGTTGTGTTTCTTTCTCGATTAATTCTGTATTTGTGATATTTGTTAATTTTGGGTGATATTTTTGGTGGTTAGTGTGTAATAATTTTTAGTGTTTTTCTTTCTGGTTATTTTTGATAGTGAGTGTTCTGATTTTTCGTTTGTGCTCTCTTTGGTATTATGTTGATCATCCATTCAAACATGGAATCTGACGTGACAGTTATTAGAGTAAATAATCACAACAAAAAGCTCCTCACGTCGCAAGAAAACTTCCACATACAAAGAGCCATTGCAATGAAAAAGAAAAAAAAAATCACACACTCAGAAAAAACGACACATTTACGCACTACAAAATACACATGCACGACCACACACACACACACACACACACACACACACACACACGCACGCACACACACACACGCACCACACACACACACACACACACACACACACACACACACACACACACACAATATATGACTATCTCATCAGACACACTACACAAAGAAAAGACGAGAGGCCGGCCGGAGTGGCTGTGCGGTTCTAGGCGCTACAGTCTGGAACCGTGCGACCGCTACGGTAGCAGGTTCGAATCCTGCCTCGGGCATGGGTGTGTGTGATGTCCTTAGGTTAGTTAGGTTTAATTAGTTCTAAGTTCTAGGCGACTGATGACCTCAGAAGTTAAGTCGCATAGTGCTCAGAGCCAAAAGACAAGAGACAAACACACAGCGATAGTTGAAACATTACACACCGAAAACACACACCTGTTGAATACAAAATGTAAAGTGTAAGTGATGTACGCTATGTGTTGAGTCAAACGTGGGTGAAAGAACGCCGGAAAGCGGCAGACTGGAGCATCACCAGGACCACACACTTGAACTAACAGCTCCGGAAGTCGTAAGTAACACCGAACCATAATCTCACATCACGAAATTTGTGTTACAATAGTTGGTTATAATCTAAAAAACAAGAACTAAACATGATAAAATGTAACATAGTAACATATTTTAACTACTACATAATACATTTTTATATGAAAAAAATGAACATGTATTACAAACCACTGAAGATGCTACACAAATAAAAGAAGCGAATTAGTTGTACCTCCACCAGTATTGAGAAAATTTATGGAAACGGCGTTTGAAGCTTAGTCCAGAACGATTCTACTGCGTCCAAAATGCACTGAAAGTAAGGACCACGAAGATAAGATACGAGTAATTGGGGCTGACACGGAGGCATACAGCATTCGTTTTTCCGTCGTTCTGTTTGCGAGTGGAACTTGGAAGGAAATGACTGTTTGTGGTACGGGTACCCTCCACCACGCTCTATCCATACGGTGGCTTGCGGTGCGTGTATGTAGATGTAGATATAGAGCTGCCATATCCCCATACATCTTACTGGGTTGATTTCGTACAACTGACTGGCGCGCCAGTGAGCTCTGTAAACTACGTCACTAACGTTTTGTCCTGCAAGCCTAGTAGTTTCCTATCTGCTTCCTTCTTATCTAACTGCCCAGTGTGCACCGTATTTATGAGAGACATAGTCTTCGTGTAGTTGGAACATATCCCACTTGATTTTCGTATGCGTATGTTGTACTATCATGAAGCCGGAGGCGACTATGTACGCCTTGGTGGAGAACACCTGCGTTAGACGTTCCCTGGAGGGTGGAAAGGAAGCGAGCCAGTCACTGACCACTTCATTGATGACATGTTGAATATTTTAAAATAAGTCAGTCAAAACACACAGTACATCTCTATGACTTATTTTTTGCTCAACGAAAGTGAATGATAATGAATATCATTGTGAGTAAATACGGAAACATTAAGAACTCTGTGACTGTTATTCGATGCAGAAAAATGCGAACGCGGCAATCGACTCGCCTGTAGATCAAAATACACGTGATTTGTTGAAAGCATGCAACCCGTCTGATGATGAATGTGTACACTCCAAACCGGTGTTTTTTCTATAAAGTAAACCATAAATGCTGCAAACATTATTATCACGCGAAAGACGTAGTTGTCCAATTCTGTCTTTATTTTTAAAAAAAATAGGATTTGATGAAAATTTTCTTCAAAACTGACGAATGACAAGTAAATAAAAAGACTTAAAGATGCTTCGAATACAGTGCTTGCACTAGCGGCTATTTATTTCAGTTATACGGAATCCAAGGTGCCTACTCCACGAAGGTTATGGCCTATTTACTATTTATGCATGCTGAAACTGCACTAAAAAGGGCAAGATTTTGAACAGATTATGAGTTGCTACGCTAAATCATGCTCTTTGGTGCAATATTTTCTTTCAGTGTGATCATAATCGATGATTGCATTGAAAGTGACTCGTTATGCTGAATTCAGCTTCATCAACAGATTTAGGAATTTTTCATGAGGATAAGTTTGATACAGGAAACGACTTGATAGAAGTAGTGATCGCAGTTAACATTGATTTTTATGAATTGCGGCAAGAATAAAACCGAAACATTACCAGCAACCACCAAATTACGAGTAGCTCTTTGTATGCATGGACTCCACTACGGCAAACATAATTCATGGGCGTTCAGCTGCATTTATTAACAATTTATGCCCGCATCTCGTGGTCGTGCGGTAGCGTTCTCGCTTCCCACGCCCGGGTTCCCGGGTTCGATTCCCGGCGGGGTCAGGGATTTTCTCTGCCTCGTGCTGGCTGGGTGTTGTGTGCTGTCCTTAGGTTAGTTAGGTTTAAGTAGTTCTAAGTTCTAGGGGACTGATGACCGTAGATGTTAAGTCCCATAGTGCTCAGAGCCATTTGAACCATTTAACAATTTATGTTTGATGTGATTCAGCTGTGTTTATTTTTACTGCTTGTGTGCCCGATATGTTAGGGGTTTCAGAATTACACGCTTCTATCTTCAGACATCTGTATGACTGTCCGATCAATCGACTATGGAATATACCGAGCAAATCGAATACTGTGCATGACGAGGAAGAACACATTATCATAGACAGACTGAAATCACGGAACGAAACTGTAAAATTTTATTTGGCCATAACTGGTAGAAGATTCGACAGAAGATACCGAAAGTTCATGGGATAGAAGTTTCAACATAAGATACCAAGAATACATGGATTTACTCAAGCTAAACAACTTAAATAAATAAACTTTTGCTGCCCACATGACCCAATATGGAGACACAGAGAAAGCACTGAAGAAAACTTAGAAATACTACTTTATCATGAGAAAGGAGTGTAGACCAATTTTTTGTAAGAAATCTAAATATACAACCACACCCACAACAAACCTGTTTCCGTTTTGAATGACTAAAGTTAAGAAATCGGATGTACCTGAAAAATTTCATCTAACTTCCATAATTTTGTATCATCAAATGAGTATCTAAGCTTTCATAGTTAGATAATTAATCAAAAAGGAAAAGCAAACATTATCGCAAAAAAGAACAAGGACATCATTAGACATGGATTCCATCACTGAGTAGGATAAGAATGCTATCTTTCCAATAATATAAATTATAACTGATTTAATTCCTGAATAATCTTTTCCTATAGTACAGCCAATGAAACACTGGCTCACGTGAGGTAGTAACATGTGTCCTCCCTCTTGTCTGTAGTCTAGCTCATGGTTAAGCACGTCATACATCAATCATGCAGGCCTCAGACCGAGTGAGGTGGCGCAGTGGTTAGCACACTGGACTCGCATTCGGGAGGACGACGACTCAAACCCATGTCTGGCCATCCTGATTTAGATTTTCCCCAAATCGATTCAGGCAAATGCCATGACGATTCCTTTGAAATGACACGGCCGACTACCTTCCCCATCATGCCCTAATCCGATGGGACCGATGACCTCGCTCTATGGTCCAATTCCCCAAATCAACCAACCAATCAACCAGGTCTGAGTACTGTAATGTGTAACGCCCAACATCTTCTCCAGTAAGTAAAATACAAACCGCTTGTATATTGTATAAAAGCTTTTGTAAACCAGAAAGTGACGACTCTTTTGTTGTAGGACCAGGATTGAAACCTGTACGAGAAATACTCACTGTCGGCTGATGATGATCCTAGGCTGAAAAATAGTGCGGTGGAATGAAACATTAATTTAAAAAATGTGTCCGGTTGCTGTCTTTTCTTCAGTGACGTTTACGAAAACAGCCACAGTGTTCTCAAACCATCATCGATAAAATGAAACAAATTGATGTCGAGGTTCATACACGTATGTGACAACGTGACAGTGTTATGAAGCATGTAATTCAGGAAGTAAGTATGAACAGTTGCACTGATGAAACTTCCTGGCAGATTAAAACTGTGTGCCGGACCGAGACTCGAACTCGGGACCTTTGCCTTTCGCAGGCAAGTGCTCTAGCATCTGAGCTACCCAAGCACGACTCACGCTCCTTCCTCACCGCTTTACGTCCGCCAGTATCTCGTCTCCTACCTTCCAAAGGTCCCGACTTCGAGTCTCGGTCCGGCACACAGTTTCAATCTGTCAGGAAGTTTCGTATCAGCGCACACTCCACTGCAGAGTTAAAATCTCATTCTAGTTGCACTGATGTCGAGATACTGAGGCCTCTCAGATAGTGCTAGGCTGCAGCAACACATCAACTACCAATGCAAGATCAGTTGGTAAACGAACACCCACCGAAAATGGAGAGGCACTAAAATTTGATTCGACTAATTTTCTACGATAGTAGAACAGATATGTTGTAGTAAGTATGGGCTTGTTTTCGGGTGCCAAGGGTGTACCTGTTTAACAGCGTTCCGCTACCACTGTGGAAAGCGCTGGTGCCCCCTCTACCCCCTGTCATTCAAATAACTCGGAAGATAGCTACAACCGCCATTCTGTTTGGATTCTCGGGCAATTAGTCGGATGTGGAATTCCTCCACATTCGGGTATCCGATGTGTTATTTTCATTATTTGCCCTGCCCCATGTACTTACGAATAGCTTTCCGTTAGCATAATAGGTCGATTCCTTCCCAGTGTCACAAACCTGTACTTCACTCATCAGTAGGCAGTATCAGTTAATTACAAAAACATAAATTTTTCAATTCTTTCTTGTTTATTTTGTAGCCATTCGCTTCCGTTTCCTCAAGTTTCATTTTAAATCTGTTCTTTGAAGGTGTACGTTGCGTATATTAGTAGCCAGTGCAGTGACGAAGAGAAGAATTCTGATTTTAACTCTTCGCATCTAATGGCCTGTCCTAAGTCGAATTAGACACGCACAGATGGAACAGATGAAATTTGTGGGCTGCCCCAACAACTTACATACACAACGAAGAACTCTGAGATATAATTAAACATCGACAACAGTAAATTCAGTCCTGGACAGCAACGATGAATCGATTTTCGCCAGAGAGAGTGTACTGAGCACATCGTGAACGAAGTACACGCAGACGCAGATGGCGCTTGAAAAACTGGTGAATTAATCCCTTCCCGTGTAGCGCAACCACCAAGCTAATGATGGCACCATTTCCAAATGAGTCTAGGCTAAGCCCTGTTAAGCTTCTCCGGACCATCAGAGATCAAAGCGAGCAGCAACAGGCGGCTATTTGTGGGCTGTATCAAAGGAGCGTCTGTGCACAGTACGCTCTCAGCGTTCCTGCTTTTTGCGCTCTGAATCAGCTTACAGAGGTGATCGACTGCCATAGATACTCGCAGATTACCTGCTTTTCCTGTCATATAAACGCGTCATATTATCTATGAAACGCCTCGTAAATCACGATAGAAGTACTGGGAAATACATCGAACACACTGTGTGTAGATTAATTCCTCAAATATGCCCAATATATCACGTGCTCGATTTTTATTATTTGGTTTAGTTTTTTTATGGTAAACGCATCATGCTTCTCTATTTCGTACAGTTTCTTTTTCAACACATCATTGCGGATTTGTCAGCAATGTGCTTAGGATATTCCTGTCTTTGCCTGTCCCTATCTTTTATTCTCCTTTTATTGAGAAATTAAGTATACTTGAAGCTTTAGTACAAGTATTAGGCAGCTCTTCTGGTAAGTTTTCACCCTATTATTTGTTTACTTCCCGTTAAGTTTTTACCCCATTACCCGTACATTTTCCGTTTCCTTGAATTTTTTCACGGCCCATGTTCCACTCGTATACAGTGTTGTGACCCTGGCACTGATTCTGAAAAACTGCGTCTTCAGTTTCCGATCTATGTTGACGCCATTGGAAGCCTCCCTCTGAAGAAAGGTTTCTTTGGTTACGCCGTAGCATGTGATGTACAACATTCTGTGCACAATTGGAAGACCACTGGCAACTTTCTATTGCACTTTCATTCATTTCCAGCGAGTACTCAGTATGTTATGCTATTTTATCTATATCGTCCTAATTTTGCAGAGCATTGTACATTCTCGCAAAGTCGCAAGTGTTCTTGAATGAGTGAACAAAGCACACGTTGTCGCATTTTCCCCCTAATCTATATTGATTCCACAGCGGGAAATGACTCAATGCCATGTACAGGGGATCATGCAAGGAACAAGACATCATTCTCAATGTTTTGTTGGAATCACATTATGTATCTCCGTACGTTGCAGGTGCGATGACAGCATTTTCTTAATACAAGTACCGTAGCTCTTTTTGACAAACCACGAAATTTCTTTTGACCACGTGTATCAATAAAAATATGTGACTGACGCATATATGAGTCAATAGTTCTCTTTCCTCGATCTTGTCAGAGGGGAGTTACAGAAGTAGTCACAGATCTCACAAGACCGAACTGTGTGTTCACTCAACATGACAAGTGAGCACAAAAGACAGTACACATTATAGGTTTATGAGTGTGTTTCGTTCTTGGACCGTCTTGAGCAATTTTGTTTTCGAGATAGCATTCATTCATTTCTGATTTTATATTTTACAAACAGCCACACTGATTTCATTCCGTCTTCAAAACTTACATACTTTTTAGTTTAGCTTAGCCAGATTGTAACATCCTGATCAATAATTCTTTAACAACCTCCATACTTCTCGACTTTTGAACGAAGCCGTCAGCCAATCTTTTTATAGCTGTTTCCTTTATTTATTTATTCATATAGTGAAAGTTCAGTTCACACCATTCCTTGCTCCTTCAACATGAATTCTTAAACTACCACTGTTAGCAGCAACTGCGTCTTACACCATTTTAACTGGCTGTCTTACAATTTTATTATTCCCAGTTTGCGTTTTGCAAATTACTCATGTCAGCTCTTGAATACCGGACCACAAACGTCACACGATTCAGTAGCATTCAGGAGTCCTTTATCAGATCCAACGAAATCCGTGGACAGACCGAAGGCATTCACCCCGAAACCTATTCTTGGACTGCCGAGTCCCACGAATGCTGATTACGGGCATACACTGACTACGTGAACGATGCGGTGAGATAAGCTTCTTCAGTGGTTACTCATTGTAGGCGAACAGAGTAATCTCACGTACACTATGTGATCAAAAGTATCCAGACACTCCTAAAAACATATGTTTTTCGTATTGGGTGCATTGTGCTACACCTACAGCTAGGTACTCCATATCAGCGACTTCAGTAGTCATTAGACATCGTGAGAGACAACAATGGAGCACTCCGCGGAACTCACGGACTTTGAACGTGGCCAGGTGATTGGGTGTCACTTGTGTCATATGTCTGTGCGCTAGATTTCCGCACTCCTAAACAACCCTAGATCCACTGTTACCGATGTGATAGTGAAGTGGAAACGTGAAGGGACACGTACAGCACAAAAGCGTGCAGGCCGATCTCTTCCGTTGACTGACAGAGACCGCCGACAGTTGAATAGGGTCGTAATGTATAATAGGCAGACATCTATCCAGACCATCATATAGGAACCCAAACTTCATCAGGATGCACTGCAAGTACTATGACAGTCTGGAGGTGAGGAAACCTGGATTTCATGGTCGAGTGGCTGCTCATAAACCACACATCACGCCGGTAAATGCCAAACGACGCCTCGCTTGGTGTAAGGAGCGTAAACATTGGACGATTGAACAGTGGAAAAACGTTGTGTGGAGTGATGAATCACGGTACACAATGTCGCAGTCCGATGGCAGAGTGTGGGTATGGCTAATGCCCGGTGAACGTCATTTGTCAGCGTGTGAAGTGCCAACAGTAAAATTCGGAGGCGATAGTGTTATGGTGTGGTTGTGTTTTTCATGGAGGGAGCTTGCATCCCTTGTTGTTTTGCGGAGCACTATCACAGCACAGGCCTAAACTGACGTTTTAAGCACCTTCTTGCTTCCCACTGTTGAAGATGAATTCGGGGATGGCGATTGCATCTTTCAACACGATGGAGCACCTGTTCATAATGCACGGCATGTGGCGGAGTGGTTACACAACAATAATATTCCTGTAATGGATTTGTCTGCACAGAGTTCTGACTTGAATCCTATAGAATATCTTTGGGATATTTTGGAACGCCGACTTCGTGACAGGCCTCACCGACCGACATCGATACCTCCCCTCAGTGCAGCACTCAGTGAAGAATGGTCTGCTATTCCCCAAGAAACCTTCCAGCACATGGCTGAACGTATGCCTGCGAGAGTGGAAGCTGTCATTAAGGTGGGCCACGACCATATTGAATCCAGCATTACCGATGGAGGGCGCCACAGACTTGTAAGTCATTTTCAGCTAGCAGTCCGGATATTTTCGATCACATAGGGTACATGAGCGCCCCGCAACTATAACTAGCATGCAACTTCTTGAGAAGCTGGGACCAGGTTCACTGTGAAGTAACTACCCGTATGTGGCTGCAGATGTTCGTCTTCGCATTGTCACACCCTTTAAAAAGGTGACTTTTCTTCGCTATTTTACGAGGCGGTGTGCGAAGCTGGTGCTAATATTCCAACCATGACTACCGGCGGACAGATTGATTACCATCTGAAACAGAGCTATTTTTGGATTACATTCCAGTTACAGCCCAGAATTAGTATGATTTCATCACAGTCCTAATCATGGTTTCACAAATGCTGCCAATGTCTCACGTATTTTGTAAAATCATCGTCCACCTGATAAGAGAAAGTTGTGATTGTTTCTTTATAATCCCACCGAACAAACAGCCAGTCACCCCCAGGAAACAGCGCACTAATAGCTTGTAGCATCATTTATGGCCTCCTTTCTGCGAGGCAGAGTATCAACAAGTTTCTTCCGGTATGCTATTCTCAGCTGAAGCCAGTCATTGAAGATTAGACTGAGCTGAAGAAAAGACTGCACCTGATGGTAGTCAGTGTTACAAATAAAGAGCCTGGTTCGTATTCACAGTAATCTGAATGAGTGCACGAATCCCATGATACGGAAAACGTCCTCCAAAAGAAATCAGAAGCATCTGTGGTCCAAAATGAGGTAAAACTGCGGATCAGAAGACCACACTACACGCTTCCAGTCAGATACTGTGTTGTGCAGCCCACTGAACTACCATGCTGTCCACAAATTTTGTAAGAAGTTCCTGAGGTAGGGCGTTCCATTCTTAACTAGTGCCGTTCACAACGCTGGATGGTAGTTGGTGAATGTGGGCGTGCTACAGCACGTCTTCCCAGAGTATCATATACGTTCTAGATGGGATTTAAGTCGGGAGGCGGGCGGGGCAGTCCATTCGCCAAATGTACTCTCGTCCCAACAGCTTCTCCAGGTGTGCTGTTAGATGTGGCCGCGCATTGCCACCAATAAAAATTGGCCATATGTGAGTAGGTCTCACGCACTGAGGGTTCCGTGCAAAACATTTCATCCATACTGGGAATCGAGAATCTCGAATATTTTTGTTGTTTTCTGTATGGATTCTGGCAAGATATCTCTACAGTCGTTCCTCAGACTCGCCCGGACATACAAACGGAAGCGAGAAGGGAACTTCAGTTTTCATATGTAAATATAGAAGATTTACTAAAAGATTTTTTATTTACGTACTAAAACACGACTACAACATACATTTTGCGTTCGACGCAGTAATGTTCGTCTATTATGCTTTCCAGAGATGGTGAAGCAATGTATCTTCTAATTTCAAAAAGGTACTTTTTATGTGATATAAATAAAATTTATCTGTTTTCTCGTTTTTTACTTTACTTGTACTGTGAAACCTTACTTCTTCCCATATTTCAGGATTATACATGAAGAGGAAGTAGTCCGTAGTTTTTGATTAGCTTGCAAGTATCAAAATATGGGATGTAATTGGGTACACCTTCTGACTGCATTGACTTACAAGCTCAAAATCGTTACACTGCTAAGTGAACATAGACCTTAATATGTGACATAGATTTGAGCTTTATACGTCTTCCCCTTCCTGAGCAAAAAGGGTTCTTATTATTCAGGTAAACAGATAGACAAAAAAAGATTATAAGGGTTCCGTTTTTCAGATTGAGGCACGAAACCCTAAAAATGAAGTCTGGGCCGAATTTACCCATGATTTGGAGATCAGTGTGCCCGTGTAATATTAGATCTCCCCACACCACAACACCTCGACCATCCAAACGATTCTGGGTGCATTACGTGTTCCCACCTCTCGCCCTTTTAGGGTACACCCTGAATCACTACACAGATTGAATCCCCTCTCGTCCGAGAAGAGTACGCAGCCGTACTCGTCGTTGGTCTAATCCCTAAGCCCTTAGCACCATCGCGAACGCTGCCGCCTACAAGTGGGTCTCACAGGAACAAAAAGTTCTGGTATCCGGGTAAAGAGACTATCCACGTGCTGTCGACGTGCCGCTGTAGAGCGAGAGATTGCGTGCACTGCAGTCCTGTTAAATGTGGTTGCCGTTGCACCCGCTGTTTGATGTGCGTCTCTTCCTGCATGTTGCAAATGTAGCAGTCATCTGCTGCTGTAATTGACCGTTCCCCATGCACGTAAAACAATGCTGTGTGAAATGCCAAACTCCCGGGCAACGTCCGTCACACTTCGACTTTCTTCAGGGTTTCACGACGTTACTTGCCCGTGTCAAGTCATCGACATGTCTCCAGGCCATGACGCAGGGAAGAACGTCACCACAGTGCACCGTAACTGCTCTCTGATTGACACACAAACAATTTTTTTCCCGTTCCTTCAACTGCCTCGTGTTGCGAGGCCAGACACATTTGGCGCTATAGTCGCGCCATCCTCAGTGCATGTGGCGTACAATTTTCTGTGCACGACTGGGAGACCTCTGACAACTTGCTCTTGCACTTTCATTCATTTCGAGCGAGTAGTCGATATGTTATGTTATTTCATCCATCTCCTCCTTAATTTTGCAGAGCAGTGTACATTGTCGCAAAGCCGCAACGGTTGTTGAATGAATGAACAAAACACCTGTTGTTGTCGCATTTTTTCCCTAATATGCATCGCTTCCAGAATGGAAAATGACATGAGGCAAGGCAGTGTGCATGGCATCAGGCAAGTTACAAGAAACCAGTCTGACTGCTTTACTCAGATCACATTATGCATCTCCGTACGACGCAGTCGAGCGTGCGATGACAGCATTTTCTTAATAGGAATGCCATAGTTCCGCTTGACATATGACGAAATTTTTTTTTATCACCTGTCTCAATAACAATATCGAAACTCGTCAACGGCTCTTGGCAAATTTCGTACTCGTACAGTCAAAATGTAGTTCCATTGTTTTTTTTTTTTTTTTTTGATGGCGTGGTGCTTCTTGTTCGAAGATTCAAGTGGCATCCTGGAGACATTTTCGCTGGTCGCTCAGAAGTCCGATGCGAGAGCCGACTTGGCGTCCACAAGCGAGGCAAATATGAGTCACTCCAGCATGAGGGTTAGTCATAAGCTCATGTCTGCGCGATCGTTTTGCAGCTAAGTTGTTAAGCCATACTTGGTCGCGCATCTTGCTTCCATCTGCAGTCAGTTTTCTCCATTTCCTGCGATCGTCAGCGAGTTGCTCCCACTTGTCACTGTCAATATTAAATGCGCACATTTCACGCTTGACGCCATCACTAAAGCGTAGTGAATGTCTTCCATGAGGTCTCTTTGCTCCTGCTATTTCACTGAGTGTTGTGGGCCGGGAGAGACGGGAGTGGCCCATAAGATGCACATGTCCTAACCACCGCAGGCGACGCTGCTTGAGCGTGGCGCTGATACTCTGTTGTTTCGCAGTTTTCAGGACCATATCACTTGTCGCATGATCCTTCCATGATATTCCCAAGATGCTCCGTGAGCACCGCAGGTGAAAGGCGTTGAGATTTCGTTCCTGTCTCGCATACGACGTCCAAATCTCAGCTCCATACAGGAGAGTACTCAGCACACATGATTGATAGACAAGTATTTTTGTCGACAATGTTTGTTTTCCCATGCTCGTGTGCGGAACTTTCCGAAAGTGCTGGCAACTTTACTATTCTTGAATTTATCTTGTCATCCAGGTGGAGATCTTTTGTCATTATTGAACCAAGAGAGCTGCATTTATCGACTACCTTCAACAAGGAGCCGTCCAGTTTGATGACAGGCGGATCTGTGTATTCATGTGCCATGACAACCGTCTTCTTTACGTTTATAGACATGGAGAACAGCTTGCATGCAGTAGAGAATTTATCCACAAGCTCCTGCTGATCATCTTGAGTATGTGCTACACATGCAGTATCGTCAGCAAATAAAAGGCTATTTACAAGCAAGTCTTCTCGGAAGCGCTTGGATCTGAACAGAAAAATGTTGTAGAGCTTTCCATCAGCTCTGGTATACAGATGGATGCCCAGGTTAGTTTCACCAAAAGTAACTTTGAGGAGTGCTGAGAAAAAAGTATTGAGCAGAGTGGGAGTCAATACGCAGCCTTGACGAACCCCTCTTTCACAGCAGACGGGTCAGACGTGATTCCGTGGAAGACGACACCACTTCCATGTCTTCGTGAAAAGCCTTGGTCACCTTTAAGAGCTTTAAAGGACACCCTATCTTCAAAAGTACTGCACACAGTCCTTCTCTGCTGACTGTGTCGAAAGCATTATTTAGGTAGATCAAGGCAATGAACAGAGGAGTTTTCTGCTCGCGGCACTTTTCCTGAATTTGCAGGAATGTGAAGATCATATCAACATTAGATCGTTGGGGATGAAACACACATTGTTTGTCAGGGTATACGCGCTCGCAAGCTTCTGAAGTCGGCCCAGCACCACACGGGCAAATGTTTTTCCAGGTGTGCTCAGAAGTGAGATTCCACGGTGACAGTTGCAATCTCCGCCATCACCTTTACCTTTGTATGCAGTAGCAACATTGGCATCGCGCATATGTTGCGGCACAGTACCATCAGCCCAACATTTGAGTAAGAGGTTGAAAAGCAGTGGAAAACCTGGCTTAAGTTTTACAATTTCTGCGTCGATGTTGTCTTTGCCAGGGCACTTCCCACATTTGAGCTATGCAATTGCTATTTGAAGCTCCTCCATGGTAGGCGTGGCATCCAAGTCATGGTAAGGTGTCAGCTGAGGATTTCCATCAATTGCGTTTTTAATAATGTTGGTGGGATGTGGGTAGAGGCTGGAGTAATGTTCTACCCAACGGTGCAACAGACGATTTCGATCTTTGATGACTTTTCATCTCTTTCCTTGAGTGGTGCGCTCTTCTTTGGAATGAGTCCAATGGCCCGTTTGATGCCGGGAGTACACACCACCAATGTCGCCAGCATTGAAACACTCCTGTACACAAGTCCATATTTCCACAGATGTTACGCCCTAAGGAATTTGTTCTATCTTTCAAAAGGTCAAGAAGCCTTCAGAAACTATGTAACATGTACCGCAGGCTACAACTCTTTCGTCTGAGGTACAGCACTCATCGTACTCTGTTCTGTAACACACACAGCAACACTTCATCATCGCTAATCTCACGGTTCTGATAGGTGTTATCCAATGCATACATCATTTCCATTTACTTGTGCTTCTAACAAGTTTAGTTCTGTGTTCTTGCTTTGGTAGCTACATTCTCATTATAACGTTTTACATAGTGCCGGCACAGATTTTTCGAGAATTGTGTAGTAATTTATAGTATGGAAGCTCGAACAAATAATACGGATACTGTGTGCGGATGCAGATGATATCTCCACTGCGAATAATACCGCACGTGACAGGTCGGCTCTGCTAAAGGCCTTTCTTCGAAAGTGTCAGGGGCGAGTAGCAGAAATAGTTATAGACCTTACAAAATCGGTTTAAGCATTCACTCTACATGACAAGTTAATACAAAAGACATTACACATTTTAAGTTTATAAATGGGCATAAGAGCGCATTTATTATCAGCTGGAATTTAATTGCGGGTACAGAGAGTACTAAACACAGTTGATGTAACAAATTGGGGCGTCTTATACTCACATCGTAAATGATCTCCACACTCTGGAGATTTGTGATCGATGATATGCACTTGTTAAAAAGAAGCACCAGTAACCGTTTAGTGACCCTAAGGCATTGGTTCGATCTTTGAGACACGAGCATATCCATCAGCACATTCCAAGAAGCGTACATTAATCTGAAACACATATTTTGAATAAACTTTGACGGAAGTTGAAAGCTGTCAGCGACAAGGCAAACTCATTGCATTCTCTGTGTAAATAAACGGGACCTGCTCAGTTGTGCTACGATAATGGCAGCCTAGTGATATTAATGGAAAAGTAAGAAAGTACTGTTCATGTGCAAATACTCGAGGCTTACTTAATAGCTTTAATGAAGTCCAGACTTCCCCTTCAGACATGTTTGTCTGATCCGCTTTTCTGATTTGGTTTCTCCATGGTTTTCCCGAACTATTACAGGCGAATACTGTGATGGTTCCCAGTAACAGATTATCACTAACATCTTCCCCATAACAAAACCACATTAAATTGTGTGAATTTTGAGATGAGTGTTTATATTAGTGCAGTTATTATAATTGTTATTTTTAAATGAGATTTTTATCAGTGACTTCCTTTATATACATGGGAATATTGCTGCTAAAAATGAATAAAAAAATAAAAACTGAAGGTATGAACAGATTTAAGTGAACTCTCATTTTGGAGTGGAATACATACGGGAAAAGCCCCCTATGGATTGCAAACGAAAAGGGCGTGTGTTCTACCAACAATAAGTTGAATCTCCGTAATGACATCGGTATCAGTAAAACACATGAAAACAATATTGGTAAATGGAGTTTTCAAGGTCATTAACAACTGTGATAGATGTTTCTCACTGTAATATTGCAGAGTGCGGCTGCTCCAATGCACAAGTCAGGAAACAACCTTACGCGATCTCTGCTGTCGACCTTCAGTGCCAGATGGTGATTTCACTTAACCATCTGTTGAACAGAAGAAATATGATGCCATCGTGGAAACAATGACATATCTAAAAACGTGTACGAAAATGAACCAGATCAGTCGTATGGTGGCTACAGTTGCACAATTTTTCCCTCTGTCAGTCAATGTTTAGGATAATGAGAAAATTGTTACAACGCTGTAAACAGACGGTCGCGTAACAAAACAATTCTAGAATTATTTCACTAGGCTAAACATGAGCTAAAGAGAACGATGCTGTGTTCATTAGAGTTATATTAAGTTGACGCACACGCCTTTGAAGATGACATGAATCTGCCCGGACTATCGAGTTTCGTTGCGGCAGGATCTTCTCATAAAATTTCAATCATCGACTTTCTCCTTCGAATGCGAAAATATTTTGTTGGTATTTACCTACGTAGGGAGAAATGATCATTGTAACAAAATAAGAGAAACCAGAGCTCGCACGAAAAGATTTAAGTGTTTGTTTTTACCATGAGCTGCTCGAGAGTAGAACGGTAGAGAAATAACTTCAGGCTGGTTCGATGAATCTTCTGCCAGGCACTTAATGGTGAAGTGCAGAGTAATCATACAATTGCAGATTCTCACATCTTTTTGAAACTATGAAGAATGCCGAATGTGAGTGACTGTTGTGATGAACGAAAATGTATTGTTCATAGATGGAGAAAACATGGTCTATGAAGAATCTGATATGGTAGCTGCAGCAAACAGTGCCAAATTCGAATTTTCTGCTACATAAGACGAGACACAACTTTCTGTGACCTTCTAAGCTAAATTCTTCTTTTTGTGTTGTCAACCACAGGAGAATCAATGTTACGCATGTATGTGGATTACATTGACACATTGACAACAGACGGATAGAGGCGCCATGTCACGAATCGCACGACGCCTCCCACCGGAGCTTCGAGTCATCCCTCGGGCATGGGTGTGCGTGTTGTCCTTAACGTACGTTAGTTTAAGTTAGTTTATGTAGTGTGTAAGTCTAGGGACCGATGACCTCAGGCCGGCCGCTGTGGCCGAACGGTTCTAGGCGCTTCAGGCCGGAACCACGCTGCTGCTACAGTCGCAGGTTCGAATCCTTCCTCGGGTATGGATGTGTGTGCTGTCCTTAGGTTAGTTAGGTTTAAGTAGTTCTAAGTCTAGGGGACTGATGACCTCAGATGTTAAGTCCCATAGTGCTTGGAGCCATTTGAACCATTTTTTTCGATGACTTCAGCAGTTTGGTAGCTTAGGAACTGACATACGTTTGAACATTTTTTTGAACATTGACAACAATAAAAACAACAACAATAACACACACACACACACACACACACACACACAGAAAGGGAAATGGGGAGATAGATAGATGGATAGAGAGAGAGAGAGACAGACAGAGAGAGAGAGAGAGTGAGAGAGAGAGTGAGAGTGAGGTAGGGGCGGAGGGAAATGGAGGGAGTGTTTTTTTTTTTTTTTAGCGTCCCGTCGACAACGAGGTCATTAGAGACGGAGCACAAGCTCGGGTTAGGGAAGGATGGGGAAGGAAATCGGCCGTGCCCTTTCAAAGGAACCATCCCGGCATTTGCCTGAAACGATTTAGGGAAATCACGGAAAACCTAAATCAGGATGGCTGGAGACGGGATTGAACCGTCGTCCTCCCGAATGCGAGTCCAGTGTGCTAACCACTGCGCCACCTCGCTCGGTGGAAATGGAGGGAGTGAGACTCATCTCGTAGCTGTTGTGGTGGGTAGTAATGGCCACTGTCATTTTCAGAATAAATCCCGGCATACCATAGACCCCGGACTGGGTGAACCTCTCCCACTTACTCCCAACTGGGATTCGGTCTGCCCCAATACCAGCTTTCCTAGGTGATATTAGAAGTTAAGACAAGATCACAAATGATACTACTCGTGTATCGCTCAGTGGCGCAAATACTCTGTTTTGTGCTCTACTTCGTACACTGCAGTAAGGAGAGGTGGGCTACAGGGCAGTGCAGCAAATTAGAAATTTGTGATAAGGTCTTATGGGACCAAACTGCTGAGGTCTTCGGTCCCTAGGTTTACATACTACTTAATCTAGCTTAACCTAACTTACGCTAAGGACGACACACACACCCATGCCCGAGGGAGGACTCGAAGCTCCGACGGGGGGAGCCGCGCCGGCCGTGACAAGACGCCCCAGACCGCGCGGCTACCCCGCGTGGCGGTGGTGGAGCAGGTGTCATCGTTGGGAAGCTGGACAGGAGCATAAATGATCAGAAAACACGTAAATACAGTGAACAGAACTTTTACTTAACTTATAGCTTTCTCCGAGCGCTGTGAAGAATCCTTAAAAAAGAACAGACAACAATGAAGTCCAGCTAGTATAAGAACCAACTGCAGAGCACCGTGCAGTGTGAGGCTTTCACTCCTAATGCACTAGCAAACTGTTGAAGGATGACTAAGACTGAGAACTGTCGATAGCTACGACTGAGACTAGTCCATGTTGCTGCCAGCGGCCATCCTATAGAGGCAGAGGGCGCTCGCATTCGGAACTGCTGAAGGTTTGGCTCAGCGGGCGTGTATCATTGGCTCCACTGAGACTACACACGACCACTATCAGCATCTGTCGAAGACATTCCTTTCCATTGCAACTGTGAGACGCCAATGAGGGTGGTACAGACGTATGACTCCACACTCTGATAATATTTTTAACTGAGAACAATTTTTCAGTCTTGCAGGCGTGTGTCAATAACGTAAAAATTTGGAGTTTGGGCAGCATATGTTTTACTTTTTGTACAGGACAAATTACAAAATTACCTACAAATAGAATCAGAGCCTATCCCCTCCCCTGGTTCCGATCTAATTTTTTGGGATGAGAATCCCGGCACACTGCAGACGCCGCACTGAATGACGCTCTCTCACTTACTCCTAACCGGGATTCTCTCTGTCCCAATACCAGCTCGCCTTGGTATCGGCTAAAAAGAAATCGATTCTGAAGTGGACGGGTCTCAAACAGACCGCTCTACTCCTTGAGATCGAGAATTAAAAATGAAAGAAATTTAATCACTCACCTGTCAATGTATAAACAGTTTATCTAAAATACCTACCGTCCGCCTGTTTCTGTCATAAAGTAAAAACATGGAAAAAGTCTGTTGAATGCACATTGAGAGACATTATACCCAGTACAAAATGCATCACTCAAATAGTTGCCTGGTCACAGCTAGCTATAAATGTATAATTTTGTTTATCTCCTTCTGTGTCCAACTCTCGAGCGCAACAACTACGTCAACCTCAAAGGCGGCTCACTGTAAAATAAGACGTTTGTAGTGTTTGCTTATAGATCAATCGAAATTCTTCAGTCGCGATGTACAAGCGCGAAGAATATGGTATTAAAGAAACATAAGAGGAATCAATTCTGCAAAGAAAGAAAGAGTGTGCTATACAGAAAATGCAAGGAATTAATCTGTGCAAAATTCTTATCGTTGCATGTGAATTAAATTACTGAATCTGTTGGTAGATAGGACGGCGGCGAGTAAGCATTTCAGAAAAGCAAGGCTAATAGCGTAATTGAATACGTTCGTTGGAGAACGTACATTAACAGTTCGCACAGGGAATGAATGATCTCATCTATACTGTTAAACGACCGTTGTCTGACGCAATAAAAGTGGCAATCTACTGATCCACAGTGACAGAGGAGCAATTACTTGAGGCCGCCACTGTTAGTGGCCGTTTACTGCTGGCACAAGCCAGTGACGTACGCCGGCTGTGAATCCTATCGGACGATCCATGACATCCAGGCGATACCCTCATTTCTCTCCAACGAGCCATTATTCGGCATGATGTACCAAAGTAACTACGTCGGCCCTCAAATGTACATTGCCACGGGCTGACTGAGTCAGAACACAAATATTTCTCCTCCGGCTTCGGTGCGTCAAATCGTTCGGCCTGCAGTGGTGCTTTAGCTGGAGCGGCCGTCCAATTTGCATTGCTAACAGCGTAACGGCATTCCACGACCCATTAATTACTGAACATTCTCATCATCCCAGAAGTTCGGATCTGACAAGCGATGATGACTTCTAAAGCCCGTAAGCGCGCACATAATTCGGCAATCAAGCTATCCGCGATTGTCATTTGTTTGTACAATTCTTGTCGCATCTAATTCCAGCGGGGAATCGATCCGTAGAGAGGGGCAGTGTCGGTAGAAGAGAGGGGACGCAGTGCTAATGGGAGAGAAAGGGAGAGGAGACAGTAGTGATGGTTTGGGAGAGAAAGTAACAAAGAGCAAGAGATATGGACGAAGACAACAGCAGTGGGAGCCAAAGTGGGACGAGATAGTGACGGTCATTGAGAGAAGGCGGCAGTAAAGGAGAAAGAGAGATGGATGGAGATAGTAGCAGTGGGAGCAAAGGGAGAGGAAACAGTAAAAATGTTAAAGTGCAATGAGCGGGGACTATACGTAGGCTTGAAAGGGGGGGGGGGGTTCTTCTAGATCCCCCACGCCACCTCAGACCGGCGGATTTCAACATGAAAAAATTGTGTGTGGTGTGGAGACAATGTTGGCTCAAGAGAAGGCCAGCAGACCCTAAACGAGAAAGACAGAGGACAATGCAATGGGACCGAGAGACATTGAAAGCTGCAGAGAGGGAAACATTGATAAGAAAGAGCGAGAAAAAGGGATGAAGATATGTCAATGGGAGGAAAAGAAGACTGGTAGAGCGACATACGTAGCGAGTGGCAGTGAAAGGGAGAGACCGAGTACGAAGGATTCACTACAAAGAGAGGCTGGATAAAAGGATTTAGAATGATTTGTGCTACTAAAAGAGTGTGATTATTGCGCGTGCCAAAATTTTGATGAGGAAGACAGAAAGAGGAATGAGGCAGTTGGGTTCCCCACTTTTCTGTCAGGTGGCAAATTCGCCTTCTTGTACTCCGATATGAGCATTTTTCGGTTGTTCAGAGATTATATTTATTTTTAGTCTAGATCGTGCATTAAGTAACGATTCCAGTTCACACAAATCAATTCTCTTAGTACATCACGAAAACGATACGACTGTAAATACATTAGTGTATGCTGAGAGGTGGAAACGTTTCAACGAAGTTTTCTGGATAATAAAACATTGCTATCTTCCCTGTCACCTTAGTAAACAAATGTGGATGAATAGATATGTGTTAATTTTTCTGATGTAGGTATTCTGGATGATGTGCCCTAGAGTAGGAATAACTCCTGAACTAGCACAGCGTACTGTGAATTTAACAAACATAAAACTAAAACAATCAGAATGGCTCTAAGCACTATGGGACTTAACATCTGAGCTCATTAGTCCCCTTGACTTACAACTACTTAAACGTAACTAATCTAAGGACATCACACACATCCATGCCCGAGGCAGGATTCGAACATGCGACAGTAGCAGCCGCGTGGTTCCGGACTGAAGCGCCTAGAAGCGCTCGGCCACAGCAGACGGCTAAAATAATTACCTGAAGTTGGTGCAACGCTGTTACTTATATTTTGCGCCAAGACAGTTGCCTTATTTCTGCACGTTTGTTTATTAGTTACAGCAATTGTGAATAACTGTTGCTGCCGGGATTTAAATACAATTTACTATGTGAAAGAAACAGGTAAGTACGACAAAGCGCTGATTGTAGCAAGAGGCGCATAGTGTGATCAAAAAATATCGAGATCCAGTGCGATAAGGATTTAATGCTGTAGGGCTAATTGTTGCGACTGTATGGCCAAATATCTACGACACAGGTGCCAAATATTTTTGGTAGTGTGCTCCTAGTCGATTTGTAGAATGTGTACACATTTCGAGTAATGTTCACCAGCAGATAAAATTTATATATGACGACCTGAGTCATATCCTTCGTACTGCAGACATTTTCAAACAATTTTGTTTATTTTAAAGTACTCGCAATAGGCAGATGTACAACAAGTACCTATAGTGTGAAAGATTACTGTGTGCGAACAGAATTTTATTTTCCCTAAGGGTTAATGATGAATAAAACAACAGTGTTAGACAAAAAACGAAATGACTTCGCTCCTAAAAACTTGGAAGTGTACTCAAAAAAGCTTTAAAGACAATATTTCGGTAGGGAAAAATTTGCGGATCCTCGTGTGTGTGTGTGTGTGTGTGTGTGTGTGTGTGTGTGTGTGTGTGTGTGTGTGTGTGCGCGTGTGTGCGTGTGGGTGGGTGGGGGTGGGCGGGTGGGTCGGAAGGGCTGGGGGGGGGGGGAGGGGCGAGTTATCTCTTCGCGAATTATGAGAAACTTTGGAAGGTGTCTGGACTACATCAGGTCCCCGATTCCCGAGAGCGCAGCTTCTATGATTTCAGTCGCGTTCCGACACTCGCCGACACAGTTAGTGCATTATTTTAATGAACGTCTATAATGTAAATCTTCACTACTCTAATTTATCAATTTATTTTCTTTGCCACTCCGTGTACTACGACTGAATATTTGCGGAACGATGACAAGAATAGAGGACAGGCATATTATCGACGCATTTAGAACCCATACTTTCGGATTTCCGTGTCAATTCGTCAGCAGCAGGACTAAACCGATGAAAAGTGAGCTTCGTCGTATAAAGTTCTAGCTGGCAGAGCAGCAATAAAAGATGGGTGGTACCATGTATGATTATAGCCGGCGTGTGCTGCCCGTTTTATGGAGAGCTTGATGAAGTTATCTGTAATGAAGTACTGTCTGAAATATGCTGCACACACATTCAGTGATATCTTTATCTGTGACGCAAAGTCCGAAAACTTGTTTCAGATGTTCATAAGTGTAAAATTAAACACTTCAAAAAAACTAAAAAACCTTAGTATTTTGTGACTACTACATTAATGAGTCACAATTCAAATAATACAACTCATGCAAATGGGTTAGTGTAACAATTTGTTGACATACGAGGTATGAAATTGAACGAATAAATAGGCTCAGTCGTAGGTAAAGGAGGTGACGATGTTCCTGGGTGGATTGCGTGTATCCACCTGTCGCCATGCGAGGGTGCGTCCAGCACTGTAGATCATGATCGTTTTGGTGGTCCAGGTTTCATGTCGTGGGAGGCATTAGTGTTGCGTGAGCGTAATGATCTCCGAATCTCTGAAGACGGTGCAGTCATTGGTCAACGTTATTGTGACACTATAATCCTACGATACGCACATCTTTTCCCTGACTTCATTTTTATGGATGACAGTGACCGACCGCGTGGCACTGCGCAGGTAGAGGAGCTCTTGGTATGAGAGGCATGTTGGAGAAATTGACTGGCCTGCCCGTTGCAACGACTTAAACCCATCGTGTACGTGTGGGGTGCGTTGGGGAGTCGTTTTGCAACAAGCCCACATGCACCAAAGACCATGCAGCAGTTGTCAGCCTCGCTGGTGAAGCAATGGAACTACCTACTACAAGAACTTGTGTGGAGCGGAGGGTTTAATAATAATAATAATAATAATAATAATAACCAATATTGACCTACTCATTTGGAGTAGTGAAATGAACTAACACAGACCTAGAAGCACTCAATACACTTACACGATCACAATGCCACAAATATAGAATACATCACATACATTCAGCAACAGAAAGATTCACATTAAGCAGAAAGGAAGGAGGAAGGGGATTTATCGACATAAAAAACCTACATTATGGACAGGTAGACAATTTAATAAAATTCTTTATAGGAGCAGAAACTAGCAAAATACACAAAACAATCACTCATATAAATACATCGGCTACACCATAGCAACTTCATAACCACTTGTACAACCCTTTAGATCACATAACATCAACAGATACGAAGAAAGTAAATTGGAAAAAGAAAACACTACGTGGCAAGCACCCGTATCATCTACACAGCCACACATCGATCAAGACGCATCCAACACATGGCTAAGAAAAGGCAATATATACAGCGAGACGAATGGATCCATGATTGCAATACATGATCAAACAATAAACACCAGATATTACAGCAAGCATATTATTAAATATCCCAATACCACAACAGATAAATGCAGACTTTGAAAACAAAATAGAAACAGTAGATCACATCACAAGCGGATGTACAATACTAGCAATTACAAAATACACCAGAAGACATGACAATGTAGCAAAAACAATACATCAACAACTTGCCATACAACATAAACTAATAAAACAACACGTTCCCACATACAAGTATGCACCACAAAATGTACTGGAGAATGATGAATACAAATTATACTCGAACAGAACCATTATAACAGATAAAACAACACCACATAACAAACCTGACACCATAATCACCAATAAAAAGAAGAAATTAACACAACTAGTCGAAATATCCATACCCAATGCAACAGATATACAGAAGAAAACAGGAGAAAAAATTGAAAAATACATCCAACTGGCTGAGGAAGTCAAGGACATGTGGCATCAGGATAAAGTTGACATTATACGAGGGCTATCCACAAAGGACATTACGTTTTGGAATTAAAAATAAATAATGTATTGGAAATTTTTTTATTATATACAGATGAAAGCCACACTTAAATACTACTTTTCTACATAGTTGCCATTTAAATTAAGGCACTTATCGTAGCGATGGACGAGCTTGGAAGTTCCTTCGTCGTAAAATTCGGCCGCCTGCGCCTTCAACCACGTGGTTAATCAGTAACGCGGCAGAAATACGATTTTTGTGGATTTCCTGGAAAGAGGCACTACAATAAACTCTCAAAAGTATTGCCAAACTCTGCACAACCTCAGAAGAACAATACAATACAAGCGCAGGGGAAAGTTGGGCTGAAAGATCTTGCTGATTCACGACAACGCCCGGGCCCACACGGCAAATGCCACTCGTGAAGTTCTCGAATCTTTTAAGTGGGAGTTGTTTCCTCATCCGCCGTACAGTCCCGACCTGGCACTGAGCGACTTCCACTTATTCCCAGTAATGAAGAAGTGGTTGGCTATGCAGCGTTTTGATGACGACGCACAGCTTCAAGAAGAGGTAACCACGTGGTTGAAGGCGCAGGCGGCCGAATTTTACGACGAAGGAATTTCCAAACTCGTCCATCGCTACGATAAGTGCCTTAATTTAAATGGCAACTATGTAGAAAAGTAGTATTGAAGTGAAGCTTTCATCTGTATATAATAAAAAAATTTTCTAATACTTTATTTATTTTTAATTCCAAAACGTAATGTACTTTGTGGATAGCCCTCTTACCAATTGTACTATCAACTACAGGAGTCATACCACACAATATGCACCAGTACATCTACGCAATACAGTTACATCCAAACGTATATATACAACTACAGAAATCTGTAATTATTGATACATGTTCAAATACCCGAAAGTTCCAAAATGCAATGTAACATATACCGTACAGTTAAAAGGAAGTCACGCTTGATCAAGGTCCGCGTCACTTTCCATTTTTAACCAGACATAACGCCTGAGAAAGGAAAGAAATAATAATAATAATAATAATAATAATAATCAGCCATAAGGAATAGGAGGAAGTATTAGAATATTGTTCGCCGTCTTTTACGAGAGCCTGGAAACTATTTCTGTGATCAGCCAGAAAGTGATGGAGAACGTACTGACCATACTTCCTAGTCTGCAAGTCCACATTCTTGCCCAGCCCACTGAAGAAAAGCTTCTATTCTCTATTTGCTCAGCGGGATCAGGATTATGATTATAAATGAAGATTTTGAGTTGTAATTGACAGATATATTTGGTAAAGTTCCACAAGCACCACATCTTAATATTCATTATGCTAATAATAAATCTCTCTACCCTAAACAGCACTATAAGTAGTTCAGAGGTGATCTCTGCGGTAAGTTCCTATTAAATTGTCTTTCGCCCTGACTTCTGATAATCAAAATAACTGCTCGGCTCAAAAGTGAAAAATAATTGTCACCACTTGCCACGCAGATATGTTAACATTACAGACGGCACACAAACAGTTACTTATGTCAGATCTAAGAGATCCAGGACGGTGTACAGTCCTCACGATTTCACTTCCTATTTGTGCCGAAAACATGAGTTTAGTTGCAGTCTTGCTGTGACGTCATCCGAGGCACCGCGTACTCCGGCGTTTGACTAACTGGGATCGTACTGTGGCTGGGTGTATTTATATATGGGCGCAGTGGACGGCCAAGAGAACTTCTGCTGTTATCTGCTCTATGCCCACGGTAGCAGCCTCTAAGCGGCCGCTTTCTCGGACACATAATATTTTAAAACACGGTTGTGTATTAATTTTTTAATTTCCGTAACTTTTGTATGAATGTAGTTAAGTTGGTTAAAAACACAGAAGAAGTTTTAGTTTGCCTGCATTTAAACTTTGCCGTCTAGAATTTTTAGAACGCAACTGACAGCAGAACATGACCTCTGTACTACAACTTTAAGAGACCTTGTTTTGGATGTTATTAACATCAAGCCCTTGAAACTTGTTATTGCTCTATTATTTAACAGGTTTCATCAAATGCTGTAACCTAAACTTTCTAGATTTAATATAACACTTACTTAATCTACTATAATTAGGGACGTTTTTGTTCCAAGTTTAGTTTTCAGCAAATTACTCGAAAACTATTGGGATTACATAATTAATGTGTTTATACTAAACTGAAGCTTTATACAAATCTTCGTATTTGTAAGTATAATTTTTAGAGTCTTCATTTTTTTCTTAAAAACGTGGATTCTGACCAATTTGTTGTTTTAATCACGTTGAGACTTGTACCAGTTAATTTTGACATACATCTGCATATTATGACCAATTTTTGGATTCCTAGTTTTATTATTTAGCGTTACTTATTTTTTCTTAAAACGATTTATTTAGGGAAAGTATTGATCTGATCAAAGTTTTGACGGTTTAAACATTAATATACTAAAGCACTTACTGACAAAGCAACTTTAACTTTTAATTCCATTCTTAAATTATGGTGCTATACTTGTGCGCTACGCACAGACGCGTTGTGATACGTGGCGCTACTAGCAGTCAACTGGGGTAAGTCCCGGCACACTCGATCGCCTCTGTATCTCTCAAATGAAACAGCTCTTGTTTCGCCACAAACTCTTACCAGCTTGGGAGCACGTTGCAGAGCATCTGTTGCCGACCATGGTGATCTCACACCTTATTAAGAATCGTTTCCACCCTTTTGTAATGTCCAGGCGACCAAAATGCACTGTGATGACTTCACTGTAATTATTTTCTTTGAATAAAAGCGCCATTTCTGTTGGCTCACTGCGTATTTCTTTCAGTTACCTTCTGTACTATACTGTAGCAGTTCTTTCTAGATATGGTCCAAGTTTCTTCGAGCCATGTTACTTTGCAGAGGCACATCATGCACCATTGTATATATGAGGGGATGTTAAAAACATAAGTTACACATTATTATGGTGGGTCAAGTAACTTGTATTGAATGCTGCACTACACGCCCAAGTGACAGATACATGAAACGATTTTTGAACGTAATCACCCAATCCCTGTAAACAGCTTTCGTGACGTTTTACCTATTGCTGAATTTATCGGCGATATAAATTCGCTCCTCGGTCACAGAGGCATTCGAGAACTGCTGTGTGAACGCCCTCATTGTTGGAAATCTCTTGTCCTGCAAATGCCTAAAAGATGGAGATCGCATTTGCAAGCTTTGAAAGCTCCCATCAACACCACCCACGTCCGTGCGGTTGGCACCATTTCATAATAGTTGGACGCGACATTGCATCTGGTCCTTGTACCGCCAGAATTTCAAGCTGAATCTGTGTACAATTTAGAATTTTTGCCCACAAGAAACGTAATGTGCCGCCTGTTTCAAGTTTCGAGTATGTTTTCCGTTGCTGCGCCATTTCAGTCGCACGCTGAGATTCATATGTTAACTGTGCCGCAGCCAGCGGAACTGTGTCGACAGGAATACTGAAAGAAGTACTCTCTTCTAACAAAGCACCACTCTTGTTGCGCTATGGTCTTAACGTGGGTCGACAAGTAACTTACCTTTTAAAATGCATACGTGTGTCACCTAATATATACATTTAGCTTGCAGGATCATTACAATTTTTAAACGCCAGACTGGTTCTTTCACCTAACGGCAAATATACATCAAATTGTGCGCCAAGACGAGAGGAAACATAAGGAAGGTATAACTCAGTTGTCACAGTGAATGCACCACTGCAGTCACGGGAATGATGGGCAGGTGCTTCCGGGAGTCGCAGCGCCTGCCACTACAGAGGACAGCTACACGCGCGACAGCGCACTCGTGCTGTCTTGTCTCCGTGCATGCATGTTGCAGGTGCCGCCTGCACTCCGCGCTTGAATATTTCACGACCGCCCACTACCTGACATACAGCCAGCGCCGGCTCTCAGACACTGGGAGTGTATTTCTCTCCAACTTGTGCGGAAGTATTAGCCAAAAGTGGAAACCCTATCCCAGCACATTACTTCACAATACATTTTCCTTAAATTCGAAATCCAGATTATTACTGAACCATGAACCTGGGGACCCTCATGAGTTAATCATTTTGCGAGAAAATTGTTGAAATTACTAGCCACAAGTCTCTATTTCCGATAGGGTTGTAGAGTCTTTGATAACTCTTTATAGCATTTGGAAGGATGAGAGTATTTTAAGGTATTATGCAACAAAGTACGAAGCCAGAGCAGCATGTAGTGAAAACAAATAAAACACCAGGTCCGGATTACAGAGAGTACTCTATGGCATTGTCTCCTTATTTAGCTTGCAGGTGTCACTAATCTATCGCCAAGAGCCAAATTCCAAGCGACTGGAAAAAAGCACGTGAGACTCGTGTGTATAATGTGGGTAGACCTGCCCCCCAAAATTACGCACCTATACCTCAACATCAGTTTTCTGCACTATTATTGAACGTATTCTGAGTTCGAATGTAATAAATTTCTTGGAATCGGAAGGGTACTGCCCAAAAATCAGCACGAGATTTAGAAAGCATCTTGCTCTAAATGTAGAAAAATGTAAGTTAATTTACATGGTTAGAAAAAACAATCCCTTTGTGTTCGAACACATCAAGAGCGTTTCCTGCTTGACACAGTCATGTCGGCTAAATATCTAGGTCTAACGTTACAGAGCGAAGTGAAGTGGAACGAGTAGGTAAGGACGGTAGTAGAGAAGGTGAATGGTCGAAAGCGAATGGTCGCCTTCGGATTACTGAAAGGTGCAGCTCATTTATAAAGAAGACCTCTTATAGAGCACTAGTGAGATTCTTTCTTGTGTACTCTTCTAGTGCTTGGTGTTCCACCAGGTCGGATTGAAGGAAGACATCGAAGAAATTCAGAGGGGGGCTCTTAGATCTGTTATCTGTAGGTTCGATCAACACGCGAGTATTACACAAATGCTTCATTCACTCAAGGGGGAATCTCTGGAGGGAAGACGACCATGTTTTCGCGAAACACACTCTTGAAATCAATTGCTATTGTTTCTCCGTCTTAATTAAAGAGATTTTTACACCAGACACGTTTAGCTTTTTTTAATTTTTATTTTTTTATAAAGCATCTTTGTGGTTATTCTGCAAACTGGACACATATGTTCGTACAGTTTTGGTTGCTTTAGATTAAAAACAGAATTTTTTTTATGAAATTGGTGTGCAGTTTACTTACGGTGTTTCTGAGTCTTGTTTATATGTTCTCCAAACCACTGTTTCTTCCCTCTTTGTTAGCAGAAGTTGATGTTGAAAGATTTCGTTTCACATATACACTTGGCAGTTCTTTTCTTCTTGCACATTTTCTCACGCTGCATTTGCGTTAATTACACTGCAACTCAGTTTTGGAAATCAGACTGAAGTGTGGGTGTGCTCACTCAGCAAAGTATTATAATGTTTATGGCAGTTCGTTTGTTTTCGTGCAGATTGCGGGCACTACCAACCTGTGAAATTTCACTTTTTTAAATATAATTCGTAACTTGTGTGTGTGTGTGTTTGTGTGTGTGTGTGTGTGTGTGTGTGTCTGTGTGTGTGTGTGTGTGTGTGTGTGTGTGTGTGTGTATTTAGGGGGATGGAGAGAGGGAGAGGGGAGAGAGAGAGAGACAGAGAGAGAGAGAGAGAAGGATTAGAAGTTGGGGGAAGGTTGTTGTTGTTGTGGTCTTCAGTCCTGAGACTGGTTTGATGCAGCTCTACACGCTACTCTATCCTGTGCAAGCTTCTTCATCTCCCAGTACCTACTGCAGCCTACATCCTTCTGAATCTGCTTGGTGTATTCATCTCTTGGTCTCCCTCTTCGATTTTTACCCTCCACGCTGCCCTCCAGTACTAAATTGGTGATCCCTCGATGTCTCAGAACATGTCCTACCAACCGATCCCTTCTTCTAGTCAAGTTGTGCCACAAACTTCTCCCCAGTTCTATTCAATACCTCCTCATTAGTTACGTGATCTACCCATCTAATCTTCAGCATTCTTCTGTAGCACCACATTTCGAAAGCTTCTATTCTATTCTTCTCTAAACTATTTATCGTCCACGTTTCACTTCCATACATGGCTACTACATTCCATACAAATACTTTCAGAAACGACTTCCTGACATTTAAATCTATACTCGATATTAACAAATTTTTCTTCTCCAGAAACGCTTCGGGTAGAGGGTGAATATGTATGTATGTGTGTGTGTGTGTGTGTTTGTGTGTGTGTGTGTGTGAGAGAGAGAGAGAGAGAGAGAGAGGGGGGGGGGTTCAAAATGGTTCAAATGGCTGTGAGCACTATGGGACTTAACTGCTGAGGTCATCAGTCCCCTAGAACTTAGAACTACTTAAACCTAACTAACCTAAGGACATGACACACATCCATGCCCGAGGCAGAGAGGGGGGGGGGGAGGAGAGGGAGGGTAAATTTGAAATTTTAGATGTTATGGGTGGAAACTGTTGTTATATGCGTACATTTAATGTTACATTGAAAGCTCAGCCAGATTAAAGAGTGTGTGGTCTGATGATTTATGGGTTGTTTTGTTTTCGTTATAGTTTTCTGAATGTGCTAGTTTTCTTGTAAGGTGAGAGGGCGCTTTTCGTTGTTGCTTATCCTTATGAGTTCCATGTCTGCGTCTCAAATGATAATTTTATGTTGATATTGCTGTACGTATTCTGCACATGTTGAATGATTTGTCGTATAGTTCTATGCTCTTATGTGTATTTTCTTTGTATCTGGGGTCAAAGGTCCTTTTGGTTTGATCTATGTATGTTCCATCATGCGTATTGTATTTCAGTTAATGTATTCCTGATTCCCGATATAGATCAGTATTTCCTATTTTTTTGGGAAGCGTTTTTGAATTGAATTGTTGCTTTATTGGGCTATTTTTATGCCTTCTGTTTTGAAAATTTAGGATATTCCGTGTATGTATTTGTGGTTGTATGTCGTTGTTTACCATCTTCGGTGTTAACAAATTTCTCTTCTTCACAAATGCTTTGCTCGTCATTGTCAGTCTATATTTTATATCCTCTCTACTTTGGCCATCTATTGTTATTTTGCTGCCGTAGTAAGAAAATTAATCTACTAGTTCGGAGGCTCGTTTCCTAAACTAAATCCCTCTTCATCGCCTGATTTAATTCGACTACATTTCATTATTCTCATTTTGCTTTTGTTGATTTTCATATTGTATCCTCCTTTCAACACGCTGTCCATTCCGTTCAACTGCTCTTCCAAGTCCTTCTCTGTCTCTGACAGAATTATAGTGTCATCGGCAAATCTCAAAGTTTAATTTCTGATTTATGAACATCAATTACTTCAATTCCTACTCAAAAATTTCATTTCGTTTCCTTTACTGCTTGTTTACTGTACAGATTGAATAACATTGGGGATAGTCTGCAACACTGTCTCACTCCCTTCTCAACCCCTGTCTGTTTTTCATGCCACTCGATTCTTTTGACTGCCATCAGGTTTCTGTACAAGTAACCTTTCGTTCCCTGTACTTCACCCCAGCTACCGTCATAATCTCAAAAAGAGTATTCAGTTAACATTGTCAAAATACTTCTGTCAGTCTACAAATGCTATAAACGTAGGTTTTCCTTGTCTAAGCGTACCCTGCAAGAGACGTCGTAGCATCAGTTTTGTCTCACATGTTCCTACACTTCTCTGGAATCCAGACTGATCTTCTCCGACGTCGGCTTCTAATTTTTTCTCCGTTCTTCTTTAAAGAATTCTTGTTAGAATTTTGCAACCATGAGTTATTGGACTGATAATTCAGAAATACCGACGCCTGTCAGCAATTGCTTTATTTGGGGTTGGAATTACTAAAAAGTGACTCTGAGCACTATGGGACTTAACATCTCAGGTCATCAGTCCCCTAGAACTTAGTACTACTTAATCCTAACTAACCTAAGGACATCACACACATCCATGCCCGAGGCAGGATTCGTACCTGCGACCGTAGCAGCAGCGCGGTTCTTGACTGAAGCGCCTAGAACCGCTCGGCCGCTCCGAGCGGCTGGAATTACTACATTATTCTCAAAATCTAAGGGTATTGCTCTTGTCTCATACATCTTGCACAGCAGATGGAAGAGTTTTGTCATGGCTGGCTCTCCCAAGCCTATCAGTAGTTCTTACTGAATGTCGTCTACTCCAGAGGCCTTGTTTCGGTTTAGGTCTTTCGCTGCTCTTTCAAATTCCTCTCGCAGTATCATATCTCCCAAATCATCGTCATTTACGTTGTCTTCCATATCTACAATAATATAATCAGTTTCATCTCCCTTGTGGAGACCATCCATATACTCCCTCCACTTTTCAGTTTGCTCTCTTCGCTCATTGATTTCAATATTCATACAGCTGCTTCTCTTTTTTCCAAAGTGCTCTTTAATTTTCCTGTAGGCAGTATCTATCTTTCCCTAGGGAAGTATGTTTCTATATACTTATATTTTTCTCCAGCCATTTCTGCTTAGCCATTTTACATTTCTTGTCAATCTCATTTTCTACAAATTTGTATTTCCTTGCGTCAGCCTCATTTGCTGGACCTTTGTATTTTCTCTTTCCTAAATTAAATTAAGTATCTACTGTGATATTCAAAGACTTCTACAAGGACTTGTAAATTTATCTATTTGATGCTCTGCAGTTTTCACTATTTTGATCTCTCAGAGCTACCCATTCGTCTTCTACTATATTTCTTTCCGCTGTTCTAGTCAATCGTTGCCTAATGTTCCTCTGAAATTCTCAGCAACCTCTCGTTCTTTCAACTCAAACAAGACCCATCTCCTTAATTACCAATCTTTTTGGAATTTCTTCAGTTTCAATCTACAGTTCATAGCCAATATTTTTTTTTATTTCTTCGGTAACTATTAGGGGCAGTCAAATGAGAAGGAGACAAAAGGAGAAAAGTAAGTGAACTTATTATTTCAAAAATGATCGCCGTAACTGATAATATATTTATCCCACTGCGAGACAAGACTGTCAATGCCTTCACGGAAAAATGTTTGCGTCTCGACTAAACCATGATTATACCCAGTCCACATATCAGTATGTATAGGCCGCTGGACTGCTTAATCATTTCTCGCCACCGACTCTCATGGCACTGTCTTGACAAAAATACAAAATCGTCTGTAGTATGACGATAGTCGTTTTTGTCCTTTGGAGATACATTAAGCTGTAAGTATGTTAAACAACACAAGAAATTAAAGGAGGATTTGTAGGAAGTATCTGGTTATCTGTCTCTTTTCTGCAACTGACAACAGGGATATTCACGTTGACGTGACAGATTTGTATACGACCTTGCAATGTACATATGGACACTGGCGGTGGCCAGTTTGAGCAGTTTCTAAGAGCATCAATTATTCCTGCAATTTGCAAGTTATTTACGTCAATAGTTAGTTAGTTACATATTTCATCGATCATTTGAACCATTATTTTATCGAATGTACGTAGAACAGTCATTTTATAGGACATGTATGTATGATTAGTGTTAAAATTAATGAATACATTATTTCTTAGTTCTATGCATGCAACTGCACTTAAAAAAAGTTTATTTTGATGTGTTTTTCTTTCTTACTGATTTGTTTTACAGGCTACTAGTTTTAAAATAAAATTAGTCTTGGAACAAAAAAATTGACTAAAAGAAATGATTTCAGGTTAGATTTAAAACTTAATTTGCTATGTTGTAGACATTTTATGTTATTGGGCAAATGACCAAAAATTTTTATTGCTGCATATTGAACTTCTTCTGAGCCACTGACAGCATTATTAATGGTTAATAAAGCCCACTTTTCATCTATTGTTGAAGGTATGGACTTCGCAGTTCTTCTCAAATTGTGGTCGATTGGGTACGACAAATTTTATGAAAGATTAAATGTATTGCGACGGTGCAAGCTCATTGTTTGAGGAACTCGGTAATGTGCTTCTTCCAGTCCAATTTTTCATCAGTATGTATTATTCTGTTTGATATATAGAACTCAATATAATGTGTTTCTTTTTCTAAAAAATAGGAAGAGTTCATTTTTCAGAGATCCATTTAATAATTCTTTGAAAAACATTATTAACAATATTTGATTAGTGAATGTATAAATAGCATTCTTAGTTGAGCAACCCATCCGGAATCCAAATGATGATATGATAACAAATTCATTTTTTTACTGAAATATGAGACTGTTCTTGAATACATTACTTTTTTATTGTTTTGGAAGAGATGTCAGTAACGTAACTGGACAATAATTATGTAAGCCTTTCTTGTCGCCTTTCTTAAGAAGAGTTTTAGAAACTGTATATTTTAACCAGTCTGGAAAACTCCTCTGTGCCATTGACACATTACATGTGTCACTGAGAACATTACTTATTAAGTTAGAACAACATTTCAAAATTCTGTTTGGAGTTCCGTCAACACCATAATACGAGTTTTTGTTATTTACAGATTTTATAATTTTACTAATTTCAGTGAAGTATGTTGGTGCTACTTCTTGCTACATTTTTAATATATCCTTTTGCTCCTTCAACTGAACCATTTAATTTTATTTTTGCTGCTTCATTTAGGAAACGATTGCTAAAAGTACTCACAGACTTGTGGATTATCAGTTACGATATTGTCATTTAGTTTAATTGTTGTGATGTCTTGTACACTGACTGGCTGTCCTGTCTTCCAATTGACAATATCCCATATAGTTTTAATCTTATTATCCACATTATCAATTTCTGTCGAGACATGCATACTTCTTTACATTTTAATGATTTTCCTTAAAATATAACAGTATTTTCTGTAGTATGCAAGTAATGTTGGATTTTGATTTAGTCTGGCTTTTATATAAATTACCCTCGTCCTCCTGCATGAGATTTTAAATCCTGTAGTTATCCATGGCTGACTTCATTTTTGATAGCTTTTCTGGATAGTGTTTTAGGAAATCTACGTTCGAATACTGACACAAATTTACTACGGAATGAACTATTTGACATCAGCATCTCTTCCTATGTGTACATCTCATACCATTTCTTTTACCTTACCCTTAAAACATTGTATCTTGTTTTCATGAACAAGCCTGACCACTTTATATGAATTGCTGCAGGACTGTAATGTGATATATTGTTTATTTCCATGGACTCTTTATCACAATCAGATAGTACATTAACAACTGGGTGTATGTTAACTGTTTTGTCTGTGCACAGCCTTTAAAATTGTTTTCTGTCAGTGTCCTTCTATCTTGCGGCACACACGTTGCGAATACTATCAACTTCATTTTTCGTTTCTGTATCAATTAATAAGTGTACATGGAAATCTCCAGAGACTACTAACTGTTTATTCTTGTCTGGTGGGTAGCTCAATGACGCATCTAAATTTCTCATCAATGAAAGTTTGCTAGAGAGGGTATGTGGACTGTAACCATTACCAGGGAAGTATTCTGCAGTAACAATTCACAAGCACGTGCTTCTAGGTTATGATCCACACAAAAACTATTTGGTTCACCAGCTTTGAATTTGTATCCAACTTTTGCATGTCTTGTTGCTCCTCCTTTCTCGGTGTTAACTTTACATGAAAATTATGCTACTCTATAAAGGCTGATATTTAACTTCTCCATCCCTTCGGTTAATTTTTTCGTATTCAGTTTTGGATCATCTCACACCCGTATAATTTGACTCTAAGTGTTTTGACACTCTTCATGAGTGTATACGCAACACGTGAACGTCATAGATTCGAGAGCGTCGCACACCCTTACACCACGAGACATCCAAGGCACTGATGAGAAGTCTGATGTTCAGGAGCTTGAAGACTCCACGTCTGCTTCCCATTTCGGCGAAATACTGTGTAGAAATTTATACGGTAAGGTCTAACGAGACCAAACTGCTGAGGTCATCGGTCCATAAGCCTACACACTACTTAAACTAACTTACGCTATGGACAACACATACATCCATGCCCGAGGGCGGACTCTAACCTCCGGCGGGGGGAGACGCATGGACTGTGCAAGGCGCCGTTAGACCGCCCGGCTACCCCGCGCGGCTACTGTGAAGGAGGAGGGGGTGAGTGTGGGAGACTTCCTTCCACAACCAGGATTCGACCCATAGCTGTTAGTCTCCACGTCATAGGCACTATTAGGATTTGGTCTACGAAGGCGTGTACATCATCGTGTTGATGTCCCTATCCATAAAGGAAAATCATTACATTCTGGTTCACTGAACATCGACTGAATCTGCTGAAATGTCTAGTAAGAAACCCGCCACAAACGTAATGAACACATCTGGGAATGAATTAGTGTCGGCTGCTTGATATGAATATTCGTTCCAGTACCGGGAGACAGCTGTTTCACATGTCAGGAAACTAGTAGAGATTACACAACATTTAGTGCATCAGAGCTAAGTGGTAAGTTTTCGTTGAAGATTTAATGTTCTGATATTGACAAAAAGCGGTCCTACACGTTATTAGGTACGTGCAACCCTGGCGAATGTGAAACGAACATCAGTTGACAACGTTACATACAGGGTGAGTCACCTAACGTTACCGCTGGATATATTTCGTAAACCACATCAAATACTGACGAACCGATTCCACAGACCGAACGCGAGGAGAGGGACTAGTGTAACTGGTTAATACAAAGCATAAAAAATGCACAGAAGTATGTTTTTTAACACAAACCTACGTTTTTTTAAATGGAACCCCGTTAGTTTTGTTAGCACATCTGAACATATAAACAAATACGTAATTAGTCCCGTTTTTTACATTGTAAAATCTTAATTACATCCGGAGATATTGTAACCTAAAGTTGACGCTTGACTACCACTCCTCCGCTGTCCGATCGTGTGTATCGGAGAGCACCGAATTACGTAGGGATCCAAAGGGAACGGTAATGGACCTTAGGTACAAAAGAGACTGGAACAGCACATTACGTCCACATGCTAACACCTTTTTATTGGTCTTTTTCACTGACGCACATGTACATTACCATGAGGGGTACACACGTGGTTTCCGTTTTCAATTACGGAGTGAAATAGAGTGTGTCCCGACATGTCAGGCCAATAGATGTTCAATGTGGTGGCCATCATTTGCTGCACACAATTGCAATTTCTGGCGTAATGAATGTCGTACACGCCGCAGTACATCTGCTGTAATGTCGCCGCAGGCTGCCACAATACGTTGTTTCATATCCTCTGGGGTTGTAGGCACATCATGGTACACATTCTTCTTTAACGTACCCCAGAGAAAGAAGTCCAGAGGTGTAAGATCAGGAGAACGGGCTGGCCAATTTATGCGTCCTCCACGTCCTATGAAACGCCCGTCGAACGTGTACCTCACCCCTCATGGTAATGTACATGTGCGTCAGTGAAAAAGACCAATAAAAAGGGGTTAGCATGTGGACGTAATGTGCTGTTCCAGTCTCTTCTGTACCTAAGGTCCATCACCGTTCCCTTTGGATCCCTACGTAACTCGGTGCTCTCCCATACACACGATCGAACCGCGGAGGAGTGGTACTGAGGCGTCAACTTTATGTTACAATATCTCCGGATGTAATTAACATTTTACAATGCAACAAACGGCACTGATTACGTATTTGTTTATATGTTCAGATGTGTTAACAAAACTAACGGGGTTCCGTTTAAAAAAACGTAGGTTTGTGTTAAAAAACATACATCCGTGCATTTTTTTATGGTTTGTATTAACCAGTTACACTAGCCCCTCTCCTCACGTTCGGTCTGTGGAATCGACTCGTCAGTATTTGATGTGGTTTACGAAATATATCCAGCGGTAATGTTAGGTGACTCACCCTGTATATGACCACGTATTGACTGTGTTAGCGTTTAAATAATGTCCTCTGGACTCCTGATAATTATCATTATGCAAATATCGAGCACGTTCAGTGAAACAAAACTACTATATTTTACAAGGGGAGTTCAATAAATGATGTAACACATTTTTTCTCGGCCAATTTCGGCTGAAAAAAATGGGGAATTTGTTGTGGGACATCGTGGAATATTTCCGCTTCAGCCCGTATAGTTTCATGAGGTTCCGACAGGCTGCAGCTCTAGACGTAGCGTTCAAAATGGTGTCTGTAGCGAAGGTGCGTTCCAAGCAGAGCACTATCATTGAGTTTCTTTTGGTGGAAAATCAGAGCTTCGCAGATATTCATAGGCGCTTGCAGAATGTCTACCGAGACTTGGCAGTGAAGGAAAGCACGATGAGTCGTTGGTCGACACGTTTGTGATCATCGCAACAAGCTCGCGCAAACCTGTGCGATCTCCAATGTGCCGGCATGTCGGACACAGCTATGCAACCCTCATGAAATTAAATACACTTTTATAACGCCCTTCCACGCTGTGTTGCCCTTTAGTGGATACAAGAGAGAGGAACAATTCCGTTCATGAACAGAGAATTCTAATATTAATTTGTTCTACGTCTGATATCAAACAGTAAAATTAATAGATGACGCTGTTGTAGTAATTGCCGCGTTGTTGTTAGAAATAACTTTCAATGTTGGAACATGCAAAGATACCACAGATTTACAAATCAGTCAGTCTTCAACAAAATAATTATTCAGTATATCACGAGCCGTGGCCACTGTAAAAGTCTGTAAATGCTACTCACCTATCACACACAAAAATGGGCCTGCAGATAATTGTTCGAAATTAAGTACACCCGCCTCTGAATCTCCGGAGAGGTCATGATTGCATCTCATTGGCAGCGGCGTAATCGTTCGTGGCCGCGCTCTCATGCCGCCGTGGCAGCTGTAGAAAATGCTGCGGCGTAACGGGCAGTGCGCGTATCTGAAAGTGCGGCCGACCGGATAACGACCGATACCGCAGAAATAACTTCACTGTATTCGTCGCTCCAAAAAACCAACGAACTTCTCCTTCTCCAAGACAACGCAAGGCCTTGCACATACCTGCGCACTCAAGAGAAGCTCACAACACTTCATTGGACTGTTCTTCGTCATCCTCCCTACACCCCGGACCTTGCAACTTCCGACTCCCAAATGTTTGGCCCAATGAACGATGCACTCCACGGGAAGCAGTACTTGGATGATGGGGAGGTTATTGGTGCAGCAAGATGTTGGTTCCGATGTCGACCAGCAGAGTAGTACCATGCTGGCATACAGGTCCCTCCAGTAAGGTGGCTAAGGCTGTCACATTGAACGGAGATTATACTGGAAAATAGGGTTTGTGGCCAAGAGAGTGGGGAATAATATGGTGTATATTAATCCTGAATAAAACTAACCTGCTTCCGAAAAAAAACCTGTTGTAGTACTTGCTGAATGCCCCTCATAACTGTAACTGTTCTGTCCCGCGGCCATTTCTGAATAATGTATTACAGTTTCCACAACACACACACACACACACACACACACACACACACACACACACACACTCGAACTTTGCAGCTCACGCACTGGCAATATAAAAATATTTTCACAAAATTTCTTCCTGTGCATATTGTGAGCAGTAAATGGATTTCAGAGATTGGCAATCTGGCAACACTGTAACCACGCGTACGGTAAGTACCTCTGTCAGAATTCCATGACGGAACGATGCGATTTCAATACGCGGAAAGGCGCTGAAATTTTGTAGATACATAGCACGAGTAAAAGACTTTGGATTAACCAAGAAAATCTTCCGTGTTATAAATGTGGTCTGAAATACTGAAGTACGACAGCTGGCTGCCATCCGCCATCATCTCAATAAATTTCCTGTTGACTCAGTGACGACTACACGGACGATGTAAAGGCAAAAGGTCGCCTATAGTAAGCAAAGACCGAAACAACTAATAGAAAGAAGTCTGAAGCTAGAGAACGCACAGACAATAGAACGATGACAGACCAACAGCCGGCCGCTGTGGACGAGCGGTTCTAGGCGCTTCAGTCCGGAACCGTGAGCCTGCTACAGTCGCAGGTTCGAGACCTGCGTCGGGCATGGATGAGTGTGATGTCATAAGGTTAGTTAGGTTTAATAAGTTCTAAGTCTAGGGGACTGATGACCTCAGATGTTAAGTACCATAGTGGTTAGGGCCATTTGAACCATTTGAACAGAGACAGGACGGATCAGTAAAGCTAAATAGTGATTCTAAGTGCTTTTTCAAGAGCAGAACGAAATATGGTAATAACAATAAAAAGAACAAAGAAATAGAAAATAGTATTCCAGCACACGTGAGGAACGTTCTCTTCAAGAAAGTACACATATTAGCCATAACATTATGCACACTTCATTAATAGCGCTTTGTTTCATATTTGGAAAGCAGTGTACTTGAGATTCTACGTGGCCTGTATTCTACAAGCCCTTGGTAAGTTTCCGGATCTATGTAATAGCAGATATCACGCATTTCCAATAAGTTAAGAGTTGATTATTTGTGAACGCGGAACTGGGGTCCGATAGCGTCCAAGGTGTGTTCCATGGGGTTCGGATCAGGTAATTTGGTGACTCTGACGTCAACGTGAGTTCGTCATCATGCTCCTCAAGCCACGGTAGCACTATTGTGGCCTCATAAGATGGACAGTTATCCAACTGGAAGCTGACATTGCTGTCGGGGAAGGCATGGATGAAGATTCCCGCAACAACCTCCATGCAGTCCACAGCTGTCGTAGTGCCCTTGGAACACTACCACATGTCCCACGGAGGCCATCGTCAAGGTCGTCTGTAGCATAATACTGTCCTCACCAATCCGTGTTCGTGTTCCGTTGTATGTTTACAGCAGCAGTCTTATTGGATGATGGCGCATCGCGACACAACCGTCGGTGTGGTGTAACACAAATCGATAGATCCACGGTAAACTCTCTATGATCCTGGCCTACAGCAGTCGTAACTGACAATGTCGTTGGGTTAACATGGGAATACACAGGGGTTCGTTCTGCTGTGAAGAACCGTATTCGAAAATGTGTGGAACGCTATGCTCTGAAATAGTAATGCCTGCACTAGCATTGTACTCCGTTGTACACGTGCATCATATTACTCCTTATCCTGTTTTACATAGCAAAGTCTCCGACCTCCACGTCCTCTGATGAAGCGGGGATATCCAAAACCTTGCCGCCAACTTGTGATTTCACCATTCTTCAACCATTTTCCATAGATGGTTATGATGTACTTGTGTGATGCTCGTTCCAGGTGCTGGGCTATAACAATCTGTCCTTTGAATATGTCCAGAGCGAAGCGACGAATGAAAATTTGTGCCAAGGGTCTCCTGCTCACTGGGAAAATGCGCTAACCACTACTCCACCCCGGCACAGTAACTTTGCGAAACTGGGCGGACTACCCTAACGCGCCTCTCTCCTCAGTCTAAATTCCCATTAATGCCTCGACTCACTTGATTTCCCCCCTAAACTCGAACAGCATTGCAGAGGCTCTCAAACTGTGTTGGAATATCACCTTAGCACTCAACGATACATGAGGATCATACCCGAAACCCAGATACAGGTGCTTTAATCAAATAAAACTACAGTATATGGTTCCAAAGACCTCTTCAGGTCTCGGACGACTACGTTGAATATATGCATTGTATTGTAATGTGTTGTATGGAACTGGGGACCTAGAAACGACGGAGACTCTCCGTCCCCGCCGAAGCCCTCAGTGGATCACAACCCCACAACAGGCTACAGCAGTCCACTCACTCCACAGCCGCCACACACCGAACCCAGGGTTATTGTGCGATTTGTGTTGTGGATTGGCAAGACAGCCAACCCACTATAAGGAAGCCAAAAGGCACGCGTTTAAGCTCACGCAGGCTGGCGTGGGGTCTGGAACAGGACACGAATTTTAGACTTCAGAAAAAAAAGAGGTAACTGGTAGAATACTTAACTTTAATCCATAATTGGTGAACATCGCTCTTCACGGTACATGTTTTACAGCAACAATAGTAACTGATAATGGCGCCTTGCTAGGTCGTAGCAAATGACGTAGCTGAAGGCTATGCTAACTATCGTCTCGGCAAATGAGAGCGTAATATGTCAGTGAACCATCGCTAGCAAGTCGGCTGTACAACTGGGGCGAGTGCTAGGAAGTGTCTCTAGACCTGCCGTGTGGCGGCGCTCGGTCTGCAATCACTGATAGTGGCGACACGCGGGTCCGACGTATACTAACGGACCGCGGCCGATTTAAAGGCTACTACCTAGCAAGTGTGGTGTCTGACGGTGACACCACAGTTTGGACCCCAGTGGACCCCCCGGGAACGTCTCACACCACATGAGTGTAACCCCAGTGTTTGCGTGACAAAGTAATTATGGTGTACGCGCTCTTGGAAACAGTGTTTGCGCAGCAATCGCCGACATAGTGCAACTGAAGCGGAATAAGGGGAACCAGCCCGCATTCGCCTAGATAGATGGAAAACCGCCTTAAAAACCCACAGACTGGCCGGCACGCCGGACCTCGATACTAATCCTCTGGGAAAGCAGTGCGTTAGACCGTTCGACTAACCGGGCGGGACTGGCCGTGGTGACCAAGCGGTTAAAGGCGCTACAGTCTGGAACCGCGCGACCGCTACGGTCGCAAGTTCGAATCCTGCCTCGGGCATGGATGTGTGTGATGTCCTTAGGTTAGTTAGGTTTAATTTGTTCTAAGTTCTAGGCGACTGATGACCTCAGAAGTTAAGTCGCATAGTGCTCAGAGCCATTTAACCGGGCGGGCATATATGCATACTGAAGCGACGAATGAAAATTTGTACCAAGGTTGAGATTCGAACCTGGGACCGAGCGAGGTGGCGCAGTGGTTAGTTCACTGGACTCGCATTCGGGAGGAAGACGATTCAAACCCAAGTCAGGCCATCCCGATTTATAAGTTTCCCGTGACTTCCCTAAATCGCTTCAGGTAAATGCCGGGATGGTTCCTTTGGAAGGGCACGGCCAATTTCCTTCCCCATCCCTCCCTATACCAAGCTTGTGCACCGTCTCTAACGACTTCTTTGTCGACGGGACGTTAAACGCTAACCTTCTCCTCCTCCTCGAACCTGTACGCCCTGCTGGAATCTGGCTTGAGGAAGGAGGTGTGCTGGGCTAGTCCAGGTAGTTGTGCAAAGCCACTGTGCCTGGGTGGCCTCGTGGTTAGCATATCTGTCCAGTTAGCAAGAGACCACTGTTCGTACTCTACCTGTGGTACAAATTTTCATTCGTAACCTCAGTTTGCATTCATACATAATAAATGTTTTGCCGTTAGAATCTGCGCTTTGTGAAACTAACTCACGTCAGTTAATTTTCCAATCCGCGGCCCACATTGTCACTGAAATGATTATACGCGGCTATTCGGAAAGTAGGGAGCGATAGGTCGTGAATTGGAAACCACACTGAGAATCAAAATTGTTTAATTGCAACGGTTAGTGACACCTTCCAGCCACTTCTCTACACAGTCGGCGCTCAGACTTAGACATCTGTCGTAGCGTTGTACCAACATTTCAATTTCCTCGTTATAGAAAACACCCGCCAGTGCTTTTCAACAATTTCCTACTCTGGACTGCCGCTCGTTTTCTGTGTCAAAATATTGTCTTCATACCCAGCGGTTCATCTGAGCAGAGATGAACCTCAGGGTTAGCCACTTGCGGGCAGTATTGTGAGTGATCAAACACTTCCTATTGAAAAAGTTGTAAGAGCATCTTCATTGCCCCTGCAGAGTGCGGCCGATAACTGTCGTGCAGAACGAACAGCATGACAGTTATGTTATGGGGATTGCATAGCTTCAGGCGAAATCTTTCGCCAGGCCCTCACACTTGGCGGGAGACGCTAATTTTTAGCCATCTTTACGTTCTCACTGTGAGCTCAGAACTGAAAAGAGCGACATGATGCGATCGACGGGCGTACTAGACACAGTGCCCTACCCATCTGTGCAAAGCTTCATCAGATTTACCCTGTATTTCACATTTCGCGACCGATCGTTCCTTACTTTCCGAATAACCCTCGTACATATGTCTCATTATCATGTCACGTGTCCACCTTGTCGCCGGGCGCCATCACACTCGTGATAGCAGTGGTCTAATATTTTATATCATAGGTGTAAACCCAAGTTTTTCAAAAATCATCATAGACCTAGCGCGTTCGTTTGAGAGACGGTGCGTTTCAGAGGAGAGTAACCTCTTGGATGCCACACGCACAGTAATCAGAGTGAAGAGAAGAAGCTGGTAAAGAAAATGTTTGCCATTGCAGTCGAAGAGACCTGTTTATTCTCGTTTCAAGGATAAGAGTTTTATCGCTCGAAAAACGCGTACGCAGCGTATTCTACAGATTTCCCGAGAGGTGCACCGAGTGTTCTCCTGCTCATGTGAAGCACTGTATGTTACGACGCGAGAGGTGCCATAACCTGGCGCCGTTAAAACGACGTGGCGTTGTTTGCAAAGATTCTGCAACGTGTAGCTGTTTTCATAAAACGGAAATGGCGGGGCGCGCCTCCGGGAGCGGCCCGTGTTTACTGCCAGTCGGGCGGAACTCATCTGTGGCATGATCTAATGGAGCCGGGAGAAGGCAAGCCGGAAGCTTTCCTTACGTCCGTCGGCATAGAAGGCGCAGGTCGTAAATTACGCCCAGCTGAATTTATCGCCTTACGTTTTTTATGCCGTCATCGCCAGTCCAGTTCACAGGGCCCGTAGCACGCTGCCAGCGTCTCCATAAACCACGTCCTCAAATAAGAATGAGTATGCGCACGAGATTTTGTTTGTGGATTCGTGTCTCTCTGGAGGTTTAAAAAATATCACAGCCTCAGCACTACGGGGAATATGCTGTGCTGATGCTTGGAAGTAACACCAGACCAATCTCATCAACGTAAGTGTTGTAGATGGCACTTGGTGGGTTAATTTTGCGAGAACGAATATATAGCGGTCACTGCTACAAGTGAAACAATATGATACTGCATCAGAGGTCTCCGGGTTCTGCTGCATTATTCACCGGTGGTGACGTGAATTCTCTGCTTTCAAGAAAACAATTACTAGCGAACATTTCTGAGTCACAAATTCTTTGTATTCCACCGGTACTGTACCGTGGTTCGTGGAAGTGAGGTATGCTTGTAATCCTCTCATACGAACTCGTGAGTTACATTTTCCACTGTCTACATCTACACCATCTATATCTACATCTACATTTATACTCCCCAAGCCGCCCAACGGTGTGTGGCGGAGGGCACTTTACGTGCCACTGTCATTACCTCCGTTTTCTGTTCCGGTCGCGTATGGTTCGCGGGAAGAACGACTGTCTGAAAGCCTCAGTGCGCGCCCGAATCTCCCTAATTTTACATTCGTGATCTCCTCGGGAGGTATAAGTTGGGGGAAGCAATATATTCGATACCTCATCCAGAAACGCACCCTCTCGAAACCTGGCGGTCAAGCTACACCGCGATGCAGAGCGCCTCTCTTGCAGAGTCTGCCACTTGAGTTTGCTAAACATCTCCGTAACGCTATCACGGTTACCAAATAACCCTGTGACGAAACGCGCCGCTCTTCTTTGGATCTTCTCTATCTCCTCCGTCAACCCGATCTGGTACGGATCCCACACTGATGAGCAGTACTCAAGTATAAGTCGAACGAGTGTTTTGTAAGCCACCTCCTTTGTTGATGGACTACATTTTCTAAGGACTCTCCCAATGAATCTCAACTTGGTACCCACCTTACCAACAATTAATTTTATATGATCATTCCACTTCAAATCGTTCCGCACGCATACTCCGAGATATTTTGCAGAAGTAACTGCTACCAGTGTTTGTTCCGCTATCATATAATCATACAATAAAGGATCCTTCTTTCTATGTATTCGCAATACATTACATTTGTCTATGTTAAGGGTCAGTTGCCACTCGCTGCACCAAGTGTCCATCTGCTGCAGATCTTCCTGCATTTCGCTACAATTTTCTAATGCTGCAACTTCTCTGTATACTACAGCATCATCCGCGAAAAGTCGCATCGAAATTCCGACACTATCTACTAGGTCATTTATATATATTGTGAAAAGCAATGGTCCCATAACACTCCCCTGTGGCACGCCAGAGGTTACTTTAACGTCTGTAGACGTCTCTCCATTGATAACAAGATGCTGTTTTCTGTTAGCTAAAAACTCTTCAATCGTACCTTGTTCTCGCCAAAGGACAAGAGCCAGTTCCAAAGACCTATCCGCTTTTTTTTTTTTCGTCAGTCTTCTGTATCATGAGGCCAGCCAAGAACTCCTCTCCTGTACGAACCTTTTCGTTCAAAAATGGTTCCAATGGCTCTGAGCACTATGGGACTTAACATGTGAGATCATCAGTCTTCTAGAGCTTAGAACTACTTAAACCTAACTAACCTAAGGACACCATACACGTCCATGCCCTAGGCAGGATTCGAACCTGCGCCCGTAGCTTTCGCGAGGTTCCATACTGAAGTGCCTAGAACCGCTCGGTCACACCGGCAAGCCGAAACTTTTTCGTCTCAGAGTTGAATTTTCATCCTACGTCGCCAGTTATTTGCTGGATGCATTCCAATCTCTGTCTTTCTCTACGGGTTTTACACTCCAAAGTTCACTCTAGTACCATAAAACTTATCTTTTCCGTATACTACATTCCTCGCTGATTGTACGGCGAACCTCCTCATTCCTTATCTTCTCAGTCCACTCAATTTTGAACATTCTTCTGTAGCACTGCATCTCAACAGCTTCGATTCTACTCTATTCAGGTTTTTCCACAGTCCATGTTCCACTACCACACAATTCTGTTCCAAACGTACATCCTCAGAAACTTCTTCCTCAAATTAAGGCCTATGTTTGATGCTATCAGACTTCTACTGGCCAGGAATGTCTTTTTTACAAGCGCTAGTCTGCTTTTTCTTTTTATGTTCTCCTTGCTCCGTCCATCATGGATTATTTTTCTGCCTAGGCAGCAGAATTCCTTAGCCTCGTCTACTTCGTGACCCCAACTCTGATATTAAATTCCTCGCTGTTTTCATCTCTGCTACTTCTCATAATTTTCTTCTTTCATCGATTTACTCTCACTCCATATTTTGTGGTCATTAGACTGTTAATACCTTTCAACAGATTCAGTAATATTTGTTCACTTTCACTGAGAACGATAATGTCATCAGCGAATCTTACCTCAGATGACCTTCCACCTTGACTTTCAATCCCATGCTTAAACATTTCTTTTATTTCCGTTTTTGCTTCTTCGATGTATAGATTGAACAGCGTCCCAGCCTTACACCCTTTTTAATCAGAGCACTTTGTTCTTGTTCTTCCAACCCTAAAGTTACTTGGTTCTTGAAGCTATTGTACATTTCCTGTCTTCCCCAGAGCTTACCCTTATTTTTATCAGAATTTCGAACATTTTGCACTATTTTACACAGATCAACAAATCATATGAAGGTGCATTGCTTTTTCTTCAGTCTTGCTTCCATTATCCACTGAAAATTCAGAACTGTCTCTCTGTTACCCTTATCTTTCCTAAAGCCAAACTGAGCGTCATCTAACAGATCCACAATTTTCTTTTCCATTTTTATGTATACTATTCTTGTCAGCAACTTGGGTGCACGAGCTGTTAAACTGATTGTGCTTTAACTCCCGCGCTTGTCCACTTTTGTTATCTTCGGAACTGGGTGGATAACGTTTTTCCGAAAGTATGATAGTTTGTCGCCTGTCTCAGATATTCTACAGACCAACGTGAATAGTCGTTTTGTTGCCAATTCCCCCAATGCTTTTAGAAATTCTGATGAAATGTTAGCTATCTCTTCTGCCTTATTTGAACATAGGTCGCCAAAAGGGATAAATATGAAAAATAGGGAGAGAAATTTTATTCGTATTCCCACAGAAACTATAGTGCAATTATAAAAGTTGAATGACATCAGAGGGAGGCAGTTGCTGAGGGGCAGACAGACAGAGCTGTTATTCAGTTTATACATACAGCATGTACCGTGGGTGAATAGAAACACGGTGTAAATCTTATTGTTTTTCCATCTACCGGTTTTGCGGTGAATAGGGGCCAGTCAAAATCTGTTTTAGATCTAGGAAAGTAAGAAACAGAAATTATCTGGTTCAAAAAAGTTTTATTCGGCATAAAAACTAAAAATATTTCATGAATTGTGACATTTTATTCTGTTTTCCAAATAAAAATTATTATATCGCCAATTTCTTAATGTAACATTGAGTTGATAAATGTGGTTTATTTGTTAATACACTAAGTCACTGACATCACGCTTAAAAATGGTTTTTGGTAAGAATCCTCCGCCATTTGAGCGTATGTTACTATATATTTGTTCTGTACAATCTAGATTTCGGCCGTTATATCATTATCGAGTACCATGCTAGAAGTTCTTAGGCCATTACCACGTCATATCTGGTAAATTGAGCCCTAATCAGGTAAACAAGACTAACGCATAAGATTAAGATGAGGCAGTTATTGAGGGATGGACCGAGACAGAGTTGTTATTCAGTCTAAATACAGAGAAAGTACCATAACATGAGGTGAGTAGAAACAGCTTTAACTTCTGAAGAAGATATTCCTAATTTTAAAAAGTAATATGACAATCAAAATGACGTGTGCCTAACCTTAAACTTTTGGTTAGATACGGGTTCTAGATAATTAATTACTACAGTAAGATATGACGTCGTAACGGTCTTAGGTTATTAGCATTGTGTATAAAATATTCTCGGTGTTCTTGCCGCGTCAGTTCTAGATACAATCTCGAGCTTTCGACGATTACCTCCATCGTCATCGTCAGGAGCTGACTGTCTCTACTGCTGCTATGGTAGCCTCTATATAGCCCGAGACGGCTTCTGATCGGTCGGCTTCTGATTGGTCGGCGATTACGTGCTGCAGTCTCAGACGGTGTCACTGTGTGCACCGGTGGCGCCACCGCTTCCGTTTGAACGTAAACCTCCAAAGGAACGTCTCTGCTGCTTCTCTGCATCAAGTGCTCGTTTCCACGCACAGCTCAGATGGTATCCGCTATCGCGGTTAAAGTTCTTTTGGCTCATTCTTATTTCAACAGCTTCCTTAATAACAGAATCCCGGTACGTGGAGGCATGGGACAGAATTTTAGTTTCATCGAACAATATTTTGTGTTTGTTCGTGAGGCTGTGCTCCGCAATTGCCGATTTCTCCAGCTCTCTATTTTTAATATGGCGTTCGTGTTCTGCACAGCGGTCGGAAACGGTACGAATAGTCTGACCTATATAATTGCTTCCACACTCACAGTGTATATTATAAACTCCAGCCACCCTGAGGCCGAGATTGTCCTTAACAGGGCGCATCATGTCCTTAATTTTCTTAGGAGGACGAAAAATCGGTCTAATACCACGTCTTCGCAGGACTCTTCCTATTTTTCTGGAAATTGCGCCACAAAAAGGAAGACCCGCAATCGGTGTTTCATCCTGTGAGGTTGCAGAATTATCACGTCTCCTTCTTTTGGAGAACGCTGCCTTTATATCGCGTGCACCATAGCCGTTCTTTCGGAACACGTTCTTCAGGTGATTAATCTCGGACCTTAAGTGGTCCTCGTCAGAAACAGTTTTGGCTCTATATACCAACGTGTTCAAAACGGCTCTCTTCTGAGCAGGATGATGGAAACTCTGTGCGTTCAGGTATAAATCGGTATGCGTTGGCGTACGGTATACAGAGTGGCCAAAACGCCCGTCCGCCTGTCGCTGTACTAAAACGTCTAAGAAAGGCAGTCTCCCTTCCTTCTCCATCTCGACAGTGAACTGGATGTTCGAATGGATGCTGTTCATGTGTCCCATGAATTGTTTGAGAGCTTCTTCGCCGTGTGGCCAGATCATAAATGTATCGTCAACGTAACGATAAAATAAGGATGGACGTTGAAGTCCGAAATTAACCATTTGAAGTATGCGTTCCGAAAGAATGGCTGTGGTGCACGCCTTATAAAGGCAGCGTTCTCCAAAAGAAGGAGACGTGATAATGCTGCAACCTCACAGGATGAAACACCGATTGCAGGTCTTCCTTTTTGTGGCGCAATTTCCAGCGAAATAGGAAGGGTCCTGCGTAGACGTGGTATAAGACCGATTTTTTCGTCCTCCTAAGAAAATTAAGGAGATGATGCGCCCTGTTAAGTACAATCTCGGCCTCAGTGTCCCTGGAGTTTATAATATACCCTGTGAATGTGGAAGCAATTATATAGGTCAGACTATTCGTACCGTTTCCGACCGCTGTGCAGAACACGAACGCCATTTTAAAAATAGAGAGCTGGAGAAATCAGCAATTGCGGAGCACAGCCTCACGAACAAATACAAAATATTGTTCGATGAAATTAAAATTCTGTCCCATGCCTCCACGTACTGGGATTCTGTTATTAAGGAGGCTGTTGAAATAAGATTGAGCCAAAAGAACTTTAACCGCGATAGCGGATACCATCTGAGCTGTGCGTGGAAACGAGCACTTGATGCAGAGAAGCAGCAGAGACGTTCCTTCCAAGGTTTGCGTTCAAACGAAAGGGGTGGCGCCACCGGCGCACACAGTGACACCGTCTGAGACTGCAGCACGTAATCGCCGACCAATCATAAGCCGACCAATCAGAACCCGTCTTTGGGCTGTATAGAGGCTCCCATAGCAGCAGTGGAGATCCCGTTACCCAGTGTGGTTTTCGGCCGTCCTTCTCTTCCGACGACCTTCTCCTTCACCTTACTCATCTCCTTTCCGTACAGCTTAATTCGCGTCGCTCCGCTATCTTCCTCTCCCTGGACCTCGAGCGTGCTTATGACCGCTTCTGGCATTTCGGTCTCCTCTTCAAGCTCCAAACCTTCGCCCTTCCCATTAACTACGTCCGTCTGATCGGCTCCTTTCTCTCCCGCCGTCCTTCCTATGTCACCATCCATAACACAGATTCCTACACCTTTTTCCCCTCCGCCGGTGTGCCCCAAGGCTCCGTCCTCTCCCCCCTTCTGTACCTTTTGTACACGGCGGACATGCCGCCGCCGTCGCCCCCCGTCCACCTTCTCCAGTTTGCCGATGACACCGCCTTCCTTGCCCTTGCCCCCACCCTGCAGCGCTCCCAACACCTTCTCCAATCCCATCTTGACCGGTTCACTGCTTGGTGCAACCAGTGGTTCCTCAAGGCCAATCCCTCCAAAACCCAGGCGATCATTGTAGGCAAAACCACCCCTTCCTTCCGCCTCCTTGATTTCTATCTCACCGTCTATGGCCGTCCTATCGCCCTCACCCCCACCCTTAAGTACCTTGGCGTCACTCTCGACCGTCGCCTTTCCTGGACTCCCCACCTCCGGACAATCCAAGCCAAGGCACACTCCCGACTCAGTCTCCTCAAGTTCCTCTCCGGCCGTACGTAGGGTCTGGACCCCTCCACCATCCTCCACACCTATAAATCCCTCATCCGTCCTATCCTTTGTTATGCCCATCCAGCCTGGATCTCCGGCCCCCCCCCCCCCTACCTTTTACAAATCCCTCCAAATCCTTGAATGTCATGCTCTCCGCCTCGCCTATCGCATCCGTCTCCCCTCCCCCACGCGGATCCTGTACGATCTCATCCCCTTCCCCCACCTCCTCCTTTTCCTTGAAAGGATACGGATCCTGTACACCTCCCGTAAACTTGATCCTCCTCACCCGCTCGTCTCCCCGATCCTCTCCCACCCCTGCCCGCTACCGCGCCTGTATTCCCACGTCCCGCCCGGTCTCCATCTCTCCACCCTCCTTACCCTCTCCCAAGGTGGCTTCCGCCGGCTCGCCCTCCCTGATGATGTCCTCCTCCCCTCCATCTACCCCTCCTATCAACTTTGACCCTGCTCCACCCCCCACTTCCGGTGTCCTTTCCTTTCAGCACCCTCCCTCCCTTCTCTTCCCTTCCCTTCTCTTTCCTTTTCCTCTGTCCCCTCCCTCCACCCCTCTTCCCCCGGGTTTCCCCTCCCCCTTCCTCTCTCCCCCCTCTCTCCCCTGCCCGAGGCATCTCTGCTCTCCCCTCTCGCTCTCCCACTCCCCCTCCTCCTCCTCCTTTCTTGGCAGGTCCCCGGACTCGCACACGCATAGTGAACATCGCGCCGGAGATCATCGCCATCAGTGTCTCGTGTGTGTGCTTCGTTTTGTGTTTCGCGTTCTTTCGCAGTTACAACTCCACTGTTCGCATGTGCCGTCGCCGTCCTCCGTGTTCTGTGCACCGTGTCAACAAGGCTTAGTGTTTTTATCGTCCAGCGTGAACGGCTTCATGTTTATTGTTTTTTGTCTCTACTTTTTTTTGCCCGCCATTTTAATTGTATTGTCTATGTCGCCTCTTTGTCACATGATTGTACCACTTAAGGCTGAAGAGCGGCGTACTATGCTGCTGACAGCCCGCCTGTATGAGGTGCTAAAATTACAATAAAGAAAAAAAAAAGCAGTGGAGACAGTCAGCTCCTGACGATGACGATGGAAGTAATCGTCGAAAGCTCGAGATTTTATTTAGAACCGACGCGGCAAGAATACCGAGAATATTTTATACATAAGTGCCGCCGCGAAAAACTTCGTTCCCTTATTAGCATTGTACTCGATAATGGCGTAAAAGCCAAAATATAGAGTGTGCAGAAGAAAATTCCGTAATGTACAGTCAAATGACCGTGTATTTATTCAATAAATACTGTATGACTGTGGCTCAATACCATCAAAAACTTATTAAACGTGAAGTCTTTGAATCTACAGTTTGTACCCCCAGAAGTACGAAGAGCTTTCGACTTTCGAACGGCATCTCCTTGAGTAAAACAAAGACTCCTCATCTGTTAAAATAAATATGTTTAATCCCTCTTGTTTTTACAAAAACAGATTAACATAACCTTCGCCTTCTGAATAAAAAATTTTACATGTAGGTAATATGTACGACTGCTTACTTTTTCTATATACTTCAATCATAGCATAAACTCTGGGTTGAGAACAAGGAGTGGCCGAGCGGTTCTAGGCGCTTCAGTCTGCAACCGCGCGACCGCTACGGTCGCAGGTTCGAATCCTGCTTCGGGCTTGTATGTGTGTGATGTCCTTAGGTTAGTTAGGTTTAAGTAGTTCTAAGTTCTAGGGGACTGATGACCTCAGATGTTAAGTCCCATAGTGCTCAGGGCCATTTGAGCCATTTTTTGAGAACAAGGCCACGTGTTCTTCATTTCCGTCAAACTCTTGGTAAATAAACACTGACAATTACCATTTCTTGTCACCCCACAAGTTACGAAAACACAACCCTCCCTTTTACAGTTGGCTGAAACACAAGTCAGATTAAATTATGCTTTTTTAACAACTTTTCGCCAGCCGTTGTGGCCGAGCGGTTTTAGGCGCTTCGGTCCGGAACCGCGCTACGGTCGCAGGTTCGAATCCTAGCCTGGGCCTGGTAGGTAAGATGACACTAAAACCCCCACAGTATAAGTCACACGTAGTGGAAATGAAATGAGCGTTTGGCGTCATTGGTCGGGAGGCCCCTCGCGGGGCAGGTCCGGCCGCCTTGGCGCAGGTCTTATTACATTCGGCGCCACATTGGGCGACCTGCACGCCGGATGGGGATGAAATGATGATGAACACAACACAACACCCAGTCCCTGAGCGGAGAAAATCTCCGACCCAGCCGGGAATCGAACCCGGGCCCGGAGGACGGCAATCCGTCACGCTGACCACTCAGCTACTGGGGCGGACAGTCACACGTAGTAGGGAACAACGATATGATATGCTCAGTTTCAGTGTCGAAACAAGGAATTTCCGGGAAAATATGGAAATATTGTCACAGGTTTGTGAAAGGTATTGCGTGATCCTGAGACTAGATTTTCTGGATAAGCATCTTACAAAAATTGAACATTCATGTATACAATCAAACTCAGTGGGACATTATTCCAGCTGAAAATTACCACTGCAAGTGCTACATTGTCGCAATGGTCACCAGTCATGAAGGTGGTGTCAAATAAACTGTAGACATTTGCAGTAAAATGCTCAATTCGTATGATAAACTACTGAGAGGTACACGAATACTATTCTTGGTAAGAGTGGGTACTGACCTAACATGTGAAATGATGAGTCCTATGGAGCCATTGGGATGCAATGACAGTGATGAGATGGATATGTCACACTGTTTTGTATATAGAAGTGTGGTATATGTGACGAAAATAGATGAGGTTCTGGTAAGTGTGGATAATTTTGACTCTATTGATGTAAGTCTATCAACAAGTTAGTTTATTGAAAACTTTCACATCCTAGACAAGGATGATATGGATTGGTCGAGTGAGGGCCTTTTCCACAAACAGATCATCAATGCACCTGCAGGTAAAGAATTTGAAGGAAAGAGTTAGGTCAGGTATGGAAGCTTCGTTAATATGATTCGCTGATCTGTTCAGTCCTGGTGGATCATTATTTGCAACACTGGTAACTCAATATAGGATACCAATTAGTAATAACGCTCCACTGGGAGAGAAACCTTACAGGATGTCTAGGTACGTACAGCTAATAATGCAAAAATTAGTGCATCAACAGTTGCCTGAGAGCATTATTGGAGAAAGTGATAACCCATGATGAGCAGCTATAATTGTCTTGAAGAAATCATCAGATGTAACATAGAACTATAGATTTTTCTGTGACTGCAGATACGAAAATGGGAGAACTATTACAGAAGCATATCCTGTCTTGAGTATAATGGAGACTTCAGACACCATAGGCCAGTGTAAATAATTCTTTTCACTATTTGGAAGTGGTTCCAGAAGACCGTCTTTTGGTGGCCACTGTCACTGGTGGCCACTATCTATAAATATTATCAGGTGCCATTTGGCCTTAACAATGTTCCAGTTACCTTTAACAGACTTCTGAATGGGGTGCTTAGAGCATTAAAACCGAGACAGTGTATGATTTATCCTGACAACACAACTGTATTTTCTAAGGACCTAGAAGAGCACATGCAGTGACTGCAGGAAGTTTTCAAGAGGCTACATTCAGCATATTTAGCACACACTACTGAGAAGTCTCATTTCACAAAAATACAGGTAAAATATGATGGACACATCATTAGTCAGAAATATGTGAGAACTGGATCCACATTTGATCTCTGTCATACTGAATGGTTACCAAAAAAAAGGAAATTTGTTAAGGGATTTACTGAAATTTCTTAGCCACTGAATCATATCTTGAAGAAAGGTGCGAAATTTCAGTGATCAACTGAGTGTCAGGCAGCATTTTAAAACTTAAAGGAAGTGTTGTCAACGATCCCAGTACTGACATTTCTGTAGTATGGGAGGGAATTTATCCTATCATGCGATTCATGCGATGTGAGCAGTCAGGTGATTGGACGTATTTTCAGTGAGGATGTAGATCGCAGTGAACATTCAGTGGCATATGGATCGTGCAGCAGGGTCGGCTTCAGGACCAAGTGACGCAAGCCGCCAACTGGGACACCAAGCTGACAGGGTCGCCAGAGGGGCCACAACTGTAAGTTTTCCATACAGGACCACCACATTAGTGGTAGCCATTTGGGGCGCCAAGCTAAGAGGCATATCCAAGAGCCAGATTTGTATACTGTGTATCACAATTAGTAGCAAAAACTATCACAGCTGAAAGTGCATAGTAAAAAGAAGGGGGAGGGGGTGAAAAGTGATTAGTTGTTTGTGTGGCAAAATATTATCGAACTAGACCTGCGTGGTAGTTCAATAAAGCAGAACAGCATTATTCAATCACAAAGAAAGAAATGTTAGCTGTCATTTATGGTATTGCATATTTCCCTTGTTACTTACATAGGAAAAAGTTCAAAGTTTGTGTGGCTGCTAGGCCTAAAAGACTCTTCAAGTGGGTTAAGGTGTTGGGCTTTTAAACTGAGTAAATCTGGTTGTGAAGTTATACCCAAACCAAGCAAGCCAGTAACGCAGATAGTTTGTGTAAAAAGACTGGGGTCAAGTATGTGCTGGGATGGAGCCTTGCTGAGTGGAAAGAAGCACAGGCTGCTGAATCTGACTACCAAGTATTTAGGGCACAGCCAAAGATTACAGCACACATGGGCCTATTGTGTGTGAAGACGAAGTACAGACCACATGTGGTGGTACCAGCAGCTTTGAAGGATGAAGTGTTAATTCAAGCACATGACCATGCATTGGTGGGTTACTGGAGATTAAAAACGAAAGATCATCCTAAAGCCGAGAAATTTTGGTTGAGGACAGAGGAGACAGGACGTCAGGCAGTACATGGTTCCCAGCTGCAGGTAGTGATACATGATACCAGTGCTCCATAATTCATCCCTACCTTTGCATGGATGAAGTAAGAGGCAGTGTTGCTAATCTTGAATACAAGGAAACCTATACATTAAAACAGCAGAGAAACTACCCGTTTCTGAATATGGACTGAGATGGTTGCCTGACTAGGGTGGTTCAGGTTAGTATGCAGGCATGTGAAGTACAATTGTTTTTGGGGAATCGGACGCTGCCAGATGTCAGAGGAATGTGTTGACACTGCACATTTTTAGAAAGTATGCAGAAGCGAATAACAAGGTTGAAGTTACAGGATAACGGATTGCTGGTCAGGGATGCAATATGTGGCACTGCAAGGGCAACGTTTCACTTCTGGCTACTGTCACTGAAACACTTAAATTAATTTGACATAGCGTTTGTTGTTTTGGCCCGAGAAGCACATAGATGTGTTGCCTATCCAGAACCTAACCATTTTGAAGGACACACACTCACTCTCGACCTCTTTCATTCTCGAGATCAGTTGATAGCATGATGAGAGAGATAGATAACTTCCAAACAAATGTTACAGCATGCAAGACAGTATTGGGATGAGCAACGCCACAGTGATGTAAGAATGTCAGTTTTTAGTGATATAGTTGTTCTGACTGCGTCTTGTGTAGCCCTTTTACATTAAACACAAATCCAGACAGGCCGACGAACTATCATTGCATCAAATACCAGAGGAATGGACAACCAGTAGCAATGAAGGATTAGTCAAGTACGACTGAAGCAAAAACTACTTGATAAATGAACAGAAGTAAGTGACATTAATAATAACTGTGGAGTGTTTGTGAGAATCTGTTGAAATGACAGAATAGGATGAAATGATTATACTAGTTTGTAAATGACGTCTCAGTCGGAATACATTCCTGTGACGTTACAAGACACTTCAGTGGACTTGACATAGCTAATGATGTTTTAAAATTGAGAACATAGTCAAGTTTCATATCAGCGCACACTCCGCTGCAGAGTGAAAATCTCATTCTGGAAACATCCCCCAGGCTGTGGCTAAGCCATGTCTCCGCAATATCCTTTCTTTCGGGAGTGCTAGTTCTGCAAGGTTCGCAGGAGAGCTTCTGTAAAGTTTGGAACGTAGGAGACAAGGTACTGGCAGAAGTAAAGCTGTGAGGACGGGGCGTGAGTCGTGCTTGGGTAGCTCGCTTGGTAGAGCAGTTGCCCGCGAAAGGCAAAGGTCCCGAGTTCGAGTCTCGGTCCGGCACACAGTTTTAATCTGCCAGGAAGTTTCAAGTTTCAATGTTTCTGGTGTTTTAAGCTAGAATAACAGAGAAACTAACAATGTAAGACGAGAAGCCCTGAAAGTGGCTCAGACCACAATGCCAGGCAGAATTTCAACATGGAATGCCTGCTGGTATAACAAATGTTACGGCTGCACCATCAAGATGGTTGCTTCGCTATGTCACCAAGCCGAGTTACCAGAGGCGCAGAAGTACCGACTCAGCAAAAGAGTTAGTGACTGTGATGTGGATGATTTGATTACCCCATTCACAGTCGTGGGTTCTGTTAAGACTTGAGTGGAAGAAACCAGAGCTGTAATAAAACAAGCACCGGCCAGAAACGTATAAATGTTCATCATTTTCAGCAAGAGATATCTCAGTCTTCTAGCATCCAGTTATAGTCCACAGTCTTCTCCGGTGTACTTAGACAATTCTAGTAGCGGCACTGTGTTTGTGCAGTGGGCTGGTACTAGTCCACTCCCACGTTTGCAGGCAAACTACTTTCTGCCTGAGCTGTACACAAGGGCAGACTAAGTTGCTGAAGGCTGTTCTTTCTGTATGCAGTCTACGTCGTAGTCATGCCCGACCTGGTCGCCTACTGCCGAGGCTGCCAGCGTTCACTGGGCTGTGTGGGTGTCACAGTGAGTCAGCTCAATGGCGTCTGCGGACTTGCAGCATCACCAGTGCTGACACTGCTACGATCCATGTGCTGGTCAGTGCTTACCTCAGCAGGCATGAACTACTGCCGTCTCACTGGGCGTCTAACTGGCATCTAATCAACTCATAGCTGGTTACCGTCACTGTGGGGCTGCAGCTCATCGACCTCGTGACTCAGTCTACCCTTCACTGCCCTCCCCCCCCCCCCTCCCCATCTGAAGACTGACTGACCTGGTGATAACAACGTAATTCAACGACATTCTGCAAGCGAGTTGTAGACTACCGAGCATGTAACAGTCTTTGTCTGGTAAGGTGAACGTATGTCTGGAATTTTTAGCTTTGGAGGAATGTTAAATGATCAATCAACGCAGCAGAGTTCATAGGTGGCATGGCCCTGTAAACCTGTGGACAAAGAGACACTTTTTCCTGCTCTTCGTTGTGGGGGTTCTGCATGCCGTTCGGGAATGGCTGGCTTCCGGAGGCAACATGCATTGTGTTAGATCGATGTTACGTTTCGATAGATATTTCTGTGCTGTAACATGCGAGAATTACGGTGACAGTGTTACTTTGGAATATTGGCGCAACGTTATGTTCGCAACACTTTCAGGGTTGTAGGTGTGCCTTCTGATGCATATAGACTTCAAATACATTGTTAAAAGAAAGAGGTTGTATTTTATTTTCGCGGAAAAGCATCGGTACTTCAGTTATCATCCATGAGAGTGTGATATTGCATTCATTACCTTTCGACTATTTTGCTATTACTATGGGAATTCTAGACTGTATAACGCTTAGTTCTGATTTTCATGTTTCATCATCCGACAAATGTAATTTTGTTGTTGCAACTGCTCACTGAATTCATGAACAATAACGAGTAATTATTTTAAGTGTTTTAGATATATTATCATCCTACCGTCATTAATGAAACTCTCTGAAATTCTGAGTTGTTCACATGTGATCTTATACACATTTTTACTTGGAACGATATTTGATCTGAGCACAGTCTATCAAGTGCACTCTGCCATCAGCAGAATCATTATTCAAAAACGAATTACAATCAGTAGAAATATTTTCAGTCCTGTGCATCCATGCTTCTACCAGTCACATGCGTCAGTATTGCCGAAAACTTCGAGACTTCGTGCTTTTCCCTACTGTGTTCGAGATGAGTATTATATCTCAAGTTCTTCCGGAATGGGTGTTAGGCTTACAAGATGACGTTTCACATACTCATTGCAAGTGACCTGCCTGCAAGGAAGATCCCAATTACCCTTGATGGTTGTGCCAGGAAGTTAGAGTTTGTGTTTCAAATCTTCCATTTATTGAATTATTTGTTCAGGATCCCCTGCGCAGTGGAAGTATTTGCTACTCCTGAACACACAAACTAATCGGATGTCAGACAGTTGTACTGTTCATTGCTGGGTCAAAATCTTGCATAAAACGGGACTAGTGTCACGGGACTTTCATTGGTGTCACATCTTTTATGTTCTCTGTTTAGTTAATAAGAAAAGAAGTAAGACGCTTTCAACCCTACACATCACTGTGGGTTGTATAGGGGAAGATATAACGTACATTAACGGGTATCAATCCTATTTATATCAGAAATGGAACGGGACTGAAACGACTGTATGCTTCGGTATATACGCTAATATCTCTTGGCCTTATCAGTCATATGCGTAATACATCGTAATACAAGAAAGAAAAAAAAGAAGCACCACGAAAGAATTATCCAAATGAGACGGAGATCCGTATATGTGATGTACCTATAGAGACAAACAAATGGTTAGATTTTATCAAAATCGGATGATTTTGTCAAGAGAAAGAGCTACAGAAATTGAGAAAGTTAAAGACACGTTGGCCCACCTCTAGCCCTTACGCAAGGAGTTATTCGGATTGAAATTGATTGATAAAGGTTTTGGATTTTGTCCTTGGGAATATCGTTCCAAATTCTGTCCAATTGATCCCTCATATCGTCAGAATTTTGAGCTGGTTGGAGGTCTCTGCCCATAATGCTGCAAACTTTCTCTATTGGTGAGAGATCCGACGACCTTCCTGGCCAAGGTAACGTCTGACGCGCACGAAGACGAACAGTAGAAAGTCTCGTCGTGTGATGGTGGACATTATCTTCCTGAAATCTAAGCGCAGGATGATGTAGCATGAAGGGCAACAAAACGGGGCGTAGAAGATTGTCGACGTGTGGCTGTGGCACGAGGGTGCTGCGGACGACAACCAAAGGGGTCCTACTACGAAATGAAATGTCACCCCAGACCACCACTCCTGGCTGTTCGGCCATATGGTGGACGACTGTCAGGTTGGTGTCCGTGTCCCACCACTCTTCGAGGCATCTCGAAGTACGTCTTCAGTCTGAAATCTCATTGAACGGGGTAGAACTGTCTTCAGTGATGAGTCCCGCTTAGAACTGAGCCTCGATGACCAGTGAAGTCGTGTCTGGAGACGACCCGGACACCGGTGGGATACCATCTTGGCTCTCGCCCGCCATATAGCCCGACAACCAGGACCGATGGTCTGGGGTGCCACTTCTTTTCATAGTAGGACCCCATTGATAGTCATCCGCAGCACCCTTACAGCACGCTATCCCTCGCGAGGACATCCAGCAACTCTATCAGTAAATGCCAAACTGAATAACAGCTTACATCAGGGCCAGAGGTGGACCAGATCGTTATTGACTTGCTCAGCTCGTGAAGCTCTTTCTCTTGACTAAATAATCCAGTTTTTCTAAAATTGTAATGATTTGATTGACTGTACTTGCACATCGCATCTACTCGTTTCCGTTTCATTCGGTTAATCCCTTCGTGGTGCACTTTTTTTGGTCTTAGAATGTATATAGTGGAAGCAACAGCTTTATTGTACTCTTTTCTGAATATAGGTACAGGTACGTATATACCCTAAATGACTTCGCGAGTAAAATATGAAATATGAGATTTTTTTGAGGTTTTCATTTTAAGTTCGTTGATAATGGTTTGCACTGTACTGACCTGCCCTGAGAAACTGACCCTACAGCGTATAGGTCAGTGAAAATAAACGAGGCCAAGAGAATGTGCGTATTTCAGAGTTAGTAGCAGCTCAGAATATATAAAACAGTGCGAACAATAACTCTAGGTACCTGTTGCAGAACCTGTATTTGTAATTTAAATGTTAGAAAGACGTAAATTTTTATGCCAGGTGCTCAAAATGGTTCAAATGGCTCTAAGCACTATGGGACTCAACTTCTGAGGTCACCAGTCCCCTAGAACTTAGAACAACTTAAACCTAACTAACCTAAGGACATCACACACATACATGCCCGAGGCAGGATTCGAAACTGCGACCGTAGCGGTCGCGCGGTTCCAGACTGTAGCGCCTAGAAGTGCTCGTCCACCCCGGCCAGGTGTGGTGGTTTAGATGATTTGCACGTTGTATTGTTGTAAGTGGGCCACATCCTTTTCATTGTTCTTTGTCAGCGAGCGCTCTGGCCAGAGATCCTCAGATTCTCAGTCCACAAAGCGTGGTCGATACAGCTCACGCGTTGCACCATAAATTACGGTGAGATGTTGGTGTCGGTGGCAGTGCAGTGATTGGCGGTGACGTGCCCCGTGAATGCAGGCGACAGCGGCGGGCGTGACGCACGGCGTGCCGAGGTCGGCCGCGCTGCGTTGCTGTCGCGGCCAGCTGGTGGTGAGCGCTGGGGACCGCCTCCTCCTCCTCCTCTGCAGCGGCAGCCCTCCAGACTGTCTTGCCTGGTCCACAAGGGAGCTTTTCGCCACCCTCACGACTTCGTCAGTCTCGAGCGAAATAGGTCTCCTTTACGCAGCTGCTTCTAGTCCATATGAAGGACGCAGAAATAGGCAATCCTAGCGTTTAAAACAGATGAAAGAGCTGAGAAAAAAAGTCTCCACATCCAGATGAATTCCCAGTACGGTTTTAGATAGAGCACTTATCGGTACTGGTGCAGTTCTCAGCGTGCCGAGTTCAGCGTGCTGTTGAATGCTCTGAAACGATGCGCTTGTGCATGCGATAGGTTTGCCCCAACGCCGTATATCAGGGCCGGCCAAACGCTGCACAGTGTGCAGACGTGCGGAAGTGCTGCACATGTGCGCACGTGTGCGACAGTGAGCGACAGCGACATCTGTTATTAGACATGTGTCCTAAATGAACGGCGGAGGCTCCACTTCCCTGTTTATGTGGTACAAGCAAGAGGAAAACTGGTCATTAAACCGATTGTTTCAATGTATACTTACATTTAGGTTTTTTTTTTTAATGTGTGAAGGGCTACGCTCAGCTGAAGTCGATAAAACATAACATTCATCTAACTGTCGGTTATTATGCAGATTTCAGACGGAACTGATGAAAGATATAGCAATAATGGTATTGTAACAGGTGATCATCGAGAGGTCTGCGGTTATCATTCTGTTCAGAGGTCAGCGAGACAGAAATTATGTTGGTGTAACTGAGGGCACCGAGAATTAGTTATAGGAAACCTTGCATTAGTTTAATGTTATTTGAAATCATGAATAAGGTTCGTTGGAAGTCGCTAAGTGCTCTCTTTCTTAAATACTAGCTCAAAAACATTACGCGTATTTACCTGCCGTCAGTCAAGCTTCCTTAATAAAAACCCACGGTTCTTAACTGTATTACATGTCTTACTGGGTTAAACTGTTAACATGAACGCTGACGCCTGCGGCGTCCACGCTGTGACCCGGAAGTTGCACATGTGCAGGAGCACCGCACGCGTGCAGAATTTCTGGCCGGCCCTGCCGTATACGGTATGTGGTTGCAGCGCGCCCCAGCGGCAGTCCTTGGCTGTAACTGGCTGGCAAATCGGACTGTTTACGAAATAGACGGCTTTAAAATTTCTGTATTAGCTCTACTAAAACGCATATTTCCTCCTTTTGTCCATATGATGTCATGTTGTTTTGTCTATAGTATACATAAAACTTTCAATATCAGTGAACTTGGTATAAAGCGAAAAGGAAAGTACCATGTCAAGTCAATAAGGACATTGCCGTATAAAAGTTCCAACACAAATAGGGCGACGCCAATTTACAATAGTTTTTCACTTAAGTTAAAAATTATTTCATCAATCTCACTTTTTAGTTAAACCTTATCGTACTTCTTACTTGATCACTGTTTCTATTCAATAGCAGAATATTTGTAACATGCGACATACAGAACTTGAAACAAGAAACTGCAGAATATATTACTGCAAGTACTGCAAGCCAATCGAACACACTCACTCTTCAGAAAGAGCGCACTTATATTTACATAACATCGATTATTATGGAATATGCTTCTATTAAATCAATAACAAAACATCAGACCCTTTTAGGAAATACGAAGGTTAGAAAAAAAATTGTATTTAGTGGGACGCGAACCAGACACAGAGCGTATATTATGCTGTTAATCTGGGTCTCTACGCATTACGCTTTTTTTTATTATTATAATCTCATTTTCTTCGCTTTCGTTCGTTGCATCTACTCAGGGCGGACGTCGTAAGACATCCGGTTAAGTTCGTTGTTGATCGGTTAACTCAGTTTTCTTATTACAGAGGGCTGCTAACCCTCTGACCGAACAGGCTGAGCTACCGTGCCGGCTATGCTAAGCCGACCATAAACGACTTACTTCTTTGCTTTGCCTCTTAGCGTGTCCTGAAATCTTTACTAGTTGTAACGTATTCACTGACGGTGCACGAAGAACAATGCGTATTCACGGATCCTCAATACTCAGTTGCTTGAATCGGCATACTTTCATAGAACGCAGATTAGAATAATTCTTTAACCACCAGTATGACGCTTCCCATCATTTTACTACAGCAAATCACACAACTAACGACAGATTTCGAGTGGTTTACAATTTTCTCTTGCCTCTAAACGGCATATATACATTTGCGCTTCAAGAGAAAGCGAGAATGGCGTCTCGCGACTTTATACTGAAAAGACCTGGCATAATCTGAAGTAGATTCCATTCTTCCACATTATTCCTTTTTGTTCCGGCGCACGTTCGGAATACCTGACATGCTAGACATTTCCCTGCACGTTCGGAAAGACTCCCCAAAGTGCTTCGTACACGCTATGGCGTCAGAAACTCGACCTACTCAACGCTGAACGTCCGAATACACGATTCATGTGCCAACGGCTTTACATTTATCGCGAAGCTCTCGCCAGAATAGAACCCCAATCTCCTGGAAAAAAGTGTAAGTGGCGCCCTTTTATAATAGAACAGAGCGGTAATATTAAAGTCCTAATGTCTTTAGCGTTCATTAGCTACAGAACTCTTGGTCGTATTCTAAGTTCGAATTTATAAATTGCCTTCAGGGAGAAAATCTGCTAACCATAAATTACCAGGCATTCAGATAGCATTACTCGTTCGAGACTCAGCTTTCCCTTTTCTCACACGGTTTCATACAAGCCGCGGATAAAAGACAAACAGGCAGAAAACATATTCCTGTATTTCCAGAAAACTTTGACACCGTGTAACACTTAGACTGTTAACAGAGGTCTGCGCATAGTGAATAGATTCTAAGATATGTAAGTGGTTTGAAGGCCTTTTAAATAATAGAGGCCATTGCGTTATCCACGATCGCTCTTGCTCTCCTTATATACAAACCATCTGACGGACAGGGTCAGCAATATTCTGTGACTGTTTGCTGATGACGGTTTAGTTTATGAGTAAGTGTCATCGTTGTGTGGCTGTAGGATTATAAACGACGACTCAAACAGAATTTATAATTGTTATGATGAGTGGTGTCTTCCTCTGAATCTGGAGAATGTAAGCTAATGTTGATAAGCAGGAAAAGACTCCTGTAATATAAATGCGTAGGCTTCCGCGTCCAGAGTCAGTCGACATAAAAGTTTTCTGGGTATGGCACCGCGTCATAATGTAGAAAACTACTGCTGCTGGAGAAAAACCAACGTTTCATTAGACCCAGAAGAAGGCCGCTGCAACCGTGGCCGAAACGTTGGTTATTCTCCAGCAGCAGCTTTATACATTATGACGCGGTACCATATCCAGAAAACTTTTATGTCGACTTCTGTAATGATCGAATATGGTCTCAGTGGTGTACTGCTTGACTCAGTCACGACGGTTAAATATCTAGAAGTGGATTTGCAGAGCGACATGAAATGGATCGAGTAAGCAATGCCTGTTGCAGGGAAGATGAACGATCGACGACCGTTTATTGCGAGAATTCTAGGAAATCATAGTCCACCTAGAAAGAAGACTTGTGCGAATCGTTCATGAGTGCGTGAGAAAATGTCATCCTTGGAATGACTGTAGGAAGATATAGGATATCACGGAGAGACTCTCTGTTTAGTGTGATGGATGGTATCTTGTTCTAAATGTGGAAAAATATAAGTTAATGAAGATGAGTAGGAAAAACAATCTTGCAGTGTTCCAATTTATTATTACTGGTATGCTTATTGAGACAATGATGTCCATTAAATGACTAGAACTAATGCTGCAGAGTCACATGAAATTCAAAAAGAAGCGATTTTGGTCCTAGTGAAGGCAAATTGTCGACTTCGGTTTATTGGGGGAAAGTGTAGTTCGTGTATAAAGGAGTTCGTATACATAACTTTTGTGTGACACATTCTTGAGTACTCCTTGAGTGTTTGGGATCTTTACCAGGTCGAATTAAAGGAAATCATCGATGAATTTTAGGGCGTCCCACTAGATTTATTACTGGATTTTTCAATCAACATGCGAGTTTTACGGAAATGATTCGCAAATTCAAATAGGAAACCACAGAGGGAAGGAAAAGTTCTTTACGCGAAATAGTCTTAACCTTAGAACCGCTGATATTTAGTCACACCCATAACTCAGGCTGGATCACTTGTGACTCATGTATCTTTACCTTTTATCATTCTGTGGCACTGGGTTATTGTAGCTACTAATGAATCTATCCTATAAAGTGCTGGACACATTTCACAAATTCAACAAAAATAAAGTAGCTTTCCTCAAGTTATCGGTTATTATTAATAAAACTTACGCACATTTGGTGGAAGAATCTTATAGTAACAAGGGAACCTCCCCATCGCACCCCCCTTAGATTTAGTTATAAGTTGGCACAGTGGATAGGCCTTGAAAAACTGAACACAGATCAATCGAGAAAACAGGAAGAAGTTGTATGGAACTATGAAAAAAATAAGCAAAATATACAAACTGAGTAGTCCATGCGCAAGACATGCAACATCAAGGATAATGTGAGCTCAGGAGCGCCGTGGTCCCGTGGTTAGCGTGAGCAGCTGCGTAGCGAGAAGTCCTTGGTTCAAGTCTTCCCTCGAGCAAAAAGTTTACTTTCTTCATTTTTGCAAAGTTATGATCTGTCCGTTCGTTCATTGACGTCTCTGTTCACTGTAATAAGCTTAGTGTCTGTGTTTTGCGACCGCGCCGCAAAACCGTGCGATTAGTAGACGAAAGGACGTGCCTCTCCAATGGGAACCGAAAACAAATGATCCAGGAAAACACGTCTGATATATTCTATATAACACTGGTGACGGCATGTGCGTCACATGACAGGAATATGTTGTCGACCCACCTAACTTACACACTTGGCGAATGGGTAAAAAGATTCTTCTACCTTGCCTGATTTAGGTTTTCTTGTGGATGTGATAATCACTCCCAAAAAAGTGATGAAAACATAAGAGTGTGTCACGTAAACTGCAACAAATGAATGCAACAGTTTCACAGTCGCACAGTTTTCTTTGTGCTCTGTCAAAACGTATGTTTTTAAAGTTTTCAAATTTTTCCGTGTGTAGACCGTCAAATCCTGCATATGTCCAAGCAAATCTGAACATGTCCTGGAATTTTGGAGAGTGAAGTTGATTATGTGTGAGTGCCTGAACTCTGATAATTGTCTGAAAATAAAAAATTAAACTTATCACTCGAGGGAAGACTTGAACCAAGGACCTCTCGCTCCGCAGCTGCTTACGCTAACCACGGGACCACGGCGCTCGTGCGCCCACACTATCCTTGATGTTGTCTATCTTCGCATGGACTACTCAGTTTGTATATTTTGCTTATTTTTTAATAGTTCCATACAACTTCTTCCTGTTTTCTCGATTTATCTGTGTTCAGTTTTTCAAGGCCTATCCACTGTGCCAACTTATAACTAAATCTGAGGGGGGTGCGATGGGGAGGTTCCCTTGTAAGCATAAGTAATAGTATTTTGGTGCGCATTTATTGCTGACAGATTTGTCACACACATGGAACTTCACAAATGATTTGTTTCCAGCGCAGTAAGACGTTACAAGCCAACGTGTTTGGTTTTCTTGTCTCTCAGAAATATCTTCGAGAGTAATGCAGCTATTAGTCTCCCTGTTCTCTGTTTATTTCTCAACAAGCTCCCTCCCAGCGGCTGTTCGAAGTCCCTGCGCTTGAATTTCTCTTCGTTTAAAGCATTGTAGAATACCCAGGCAATTATCCCTGTAAAATACAGCAATTTGTAAGGTGTGTGAACAAGCCAACGTCTGATTGGTGCTTTGACTGAGTATTCGCGAGCCATTTGGCGAAGCACGTCCACTCCATATTTGATCAGTTATAAAATATTACTACATCTGGCTTCTTTTGCAAACCAGTCTCAGTTTTCACATAAGGATGTATATACCCAGAAATCACTACGTTCTTGCTGCTCCTTCCTACATAAAAGTCAATTTCATATCATTCTTCTTCTGCAACATTGTGCTATGTAACTCTTCTTTTGCTTTCTTGACAGAGGTATTTACCTTCGAGATCGATTTATAGTGCCCCCAATAGTTGTAGCATTTGCTTTCAAGGTTTTAGAGACAGCCCAGGAGTGAAAAGCTTTTGACAAGTGACATTTGTTCCCTTACTCAAGTAGCGTTGCACAGATGTATAAACATAATCGTTGCAATTGAAAAGTGCTTCAGTTAGTTAGTTAGTTAATTAGTTACATTTTCCATAGATCATTTGAACGATTCTTTTATCGAAATGAGGTGGGTCGAGTCAGTTTTCAAGATATGTATACGTGGTGTTAATGTTAATGAACACATTATATTTTTAGTCTTACACATGCATTTACACCTAATTTTTAATTTCTTTTTAAATTTTTGTCTTACTGGCTGCCAGTTTTTAAGAACAAATTCCTCAATGGAATAGAAGGAGCTATAAACCATGCAGATACTCTATAGAACATAGTGCGAGTATAAGCAAAAGTGAAAAGCCAGTAATATGAGAAGTATTGCTAGAAATGTTAGTTACATGTTCCATAGATCATTTCAACATTTTTTTTCCTCGAAATGACGTGGAACGAGTTAGTTTATAGGATACGTATACAGAACTACTATCAGTGGGTGTCTTCATACCGGCCATTTACAAGTTCCTAAATGGCGCACTGACCCAAATTTAAAAGTAATGAACATGTATTCTCTCAGACTTACCTGGCGATTCGTTGTAATCTCTTTGTGGCTGGATGTTCCGCCGGTGGTTCGCGTCTTCCCAGCGCTAGGAAAACATGGACCACTGGCAAACGCAACTGCACTGAAAATTAAATTTGCCTTCTGACAGAAAAGCATAAATGCTTGTGATAAATTTTAAAATGGGAGTGAAAAAAATATTGGTGGCGCTAAACTTTGAACGTTGAATGGAGACTACTCACAAAGCAGGAATGATTGGATCGACACGTACAGCTTAACGTTATGAACAGAGATATTCTGGAGAGGAGGGAACGGCAGCAGAGGACGAGGGAGGCTAAGAATAATACAAAGAAACAACGTGAAGAAGAAGCTCAAGAGATTCGTTGATAAATCGAAATTACAATGGATCTTACTGAATCGAAGAAAATGAGAAGTGTAGAGAAAGCATATGGTAAATTAAACATATATGTTTTAGGAAGAAAAAGAATATCTAAACTTCAACTGTGTTCGATGGGACTTCAAAAATTAAGTTACCCATTACTGTGGTAGACCTAGTAATCTTTATTGAATGCTACGATGGTCTTCCTTCCCGATAAGCATCACTCGAGACTCTGCTGCCGTGTCTACATTTTTGGCACCATGTCACTACTTGAAGCTACACCGCATTTTGTTCATACACCACCAGAGTTTCAGCGTGAATCTCTGCGAAATTTACATGTTTTGTGCACAAGAATCGTATTGTTCTGTTTACTTTAAATTTGGAGTGTGTTTCCAGTGCTGCGCGATTTCACTCGTACACTGTAATTCACCTGTTACCCTCACCGCAGTAGAACTGTGTCTGCAGGAAAGCCGGAACATGTGCTCTGCTCTGACAATGCGCCACTGCTAGCGCGCGCAATTGTCTTAGTGTGGAGGCGACATGTGAAAGTCACTTTTGTCTCGTAGAACTTTTGTATCGTATTCTAGAACAACTGATAATGTTGTTACGATTACAAATGTCCGACGTGTCAGTTAAGAACAACCATTAGCCGAGGCATGAAATTTTTCTTAGTGGTGAGAAGGATTTAATTCGATATTTCTGAGGCATAAAGACGAATATCTTCATTTATCATAAACAATGACGGCCTGTCAATGTGTATCTTTGGATTCAAGTAGTCCAGTAAGCAAAAGCACGCTGAGCAGGCCTAGAGCTATGGGAGCCATTAATTTTGGAGACAAAAACTAAGGATAATTGTCGCTATGCCTTGAGTGCGGCTATTGATATACAGCTGTATGGTACTCCATTCTGAATAAATGCAGAGCCCCAGAGATAAAATTGACCAGTAAAATGTTTGAAAGTCTGACATTAAGTGCGACGCTACTTGCTAAGCAGCAGAACTGCGTTTTATAAAATTATCACACATAAAAGTTTCTATTTCTAGTTACCTCTTCGCTTTTTAAATTTCGTAGTCATAAAATGTCCAAATGCGGGATAGTTTTATTTTGCCATTCGCTACAAGTGTTACGAATGTTCGGCTTGTTCAGATTCTGTTTTCCATAATAATGTAATCTCTAGTCTATCAGTCTGTTTTGTGGCCATGGCGTTCTAAGCAGGAAGAAATGCGTATTTCACGGCCACCCTTCGGTACGAGTAACTTCAGTTTGTTGTACTGCATTCGCCTATCAAAGGTTTCCGCAGAACTCAGTATGTAGCTATGGCGTAAGATATAGTAATGGTATATAATTGGAGTTGATTTTACGACTGTTGTTCTTGGGCGTGTTACGCATTGGCACTCTTCACCATATGATGAAACGCGCAGCATTGCCGAACATCGGTGCTCCAGGGTGTATGATGTGGGAGGCTCAGTGTTGTTAGGGCGTACTGGCCTCCAAATTTTTGAACACGATACACTCACCTTTTAGCATTATTGACAATTTACTCTTCCCTCAAGTGTGTTTTCATTCAGGTGTACATTCGGTACTGAGTTCGTTTTCATGCATGACAATGAGCAACCGCATTGAACGGCGCATGTGGAGGTGCTCCTGGAACGAGGGGATATTTGGCGAATGGACTTCCGTGCCCGTTCCCCCTACTTAAATACCATCGATCACGTGCGGGATACGTTGCAGAACGTTCACGAGCACCAGGGTCCATGTGTTATTTCCGTTCGTCTCATTGCATACTTTTTTCTGTTATTTTTTGTAACGTACTGTAGGAATTCTTTCTGTGGTCCAAGACTGATAGAGCTACGTTGCTTAACAGTGACACATCATGTCAGAGCTACTTTCGTTCTTAGGTTTTGCACACTGGGTGCCCCATACATTAAAACGGATGTCACTTTCTACTTACAGAACTGGTTAAAATGAAACGAAAACTTCCCTCTACTTTGTTGATACTCCTGACAGCTATCAATATAAACAGTTAAAAACTGCTCGTTGAATTCTTGTTAAAAGTTTGCATTAAAATATGAGTGATGAGTTTGTCGAGTGTTTAGTTTGTTAATCTAAAACGTAGACACTTTTCGGCCGCTGTACTTAATTATGTGTTATTATTATTGTTTATTAAATTTGTGTTTTAAACTACTTAGCAGTTCTTGAAATTACCCAGGCGTTATGAATAATCTACGATGTTTCGGGATTACAGTTGGATGACATCGATAAAGATTGCTAGTGCACGTTTTAGTCGGAAAGGGGACGGGTAGCCGCAGCAGTAGCAGTTTCTGTTTATACACAAGATAGTTTAGATTTGGTTCTCATGTGCGTCTGTGAAGAACTGAACTGCCTCGGTGTATTTCACTGTATTGACTACTGTACACTATATTTTTCAACGTTCTGCGCAAACTTTGGTGTATTTACATGGCTCTGTGTGGTGGTAAAATCCAGGAGTAGCATTGCAGCAGAACTGAAATTGCACCCAGTCACTGCTTGGATTAGTGTTACATTACTTGTGGCATAGATGAAACGTGATTGTATGTAGATAGAGACGACGCCTGGGGTTGTTGATCGTTGTCCTTAAACGTGTGGAAGCCGTGTTGGCTTCACGCTGCTGGCCATGGCTGCGATGGCATTAAAACCCTTGAAACGAATACTTTGATACCTCTGGAGTCTGTAGAGTCGTCTGAGATGCTGACGTCACGGTACCTTCCTGTTTACTTGTCTCGACCAGTCGACACTTACTTGACAATGAATGGCTACCAGTCGCAGCGTCGTGAATTTCTGGGCAGAAGGTGAAAGTGGGCGCTGACTACACGGCTTCCCTCATACGCCTAAAAATCAGATACAAGGTACCGTCCACTGCTGAATGTCCCATAAGAGCAATGGCATATGTCGGCACGAACGGCGCCTGCCGCTTCGGTACAGAGACCATCCTCTGTTCCTTCAGGCGGCAAGCCGCTTCGGTAAAGCTTATGAGGTGGAAGCAGAGCTAGCGTTTTCCAGCATCGTTCCCAGAACCGATCGCGCTCCTCTGGTTTGGAGCCGAATGGAAGGCTTAAAGCAGAGGCACAGACGATTCTCTGACGATCTAGTATATAGACTTTTTGACCGCCGGATACTGGATGGAGAACTGTAGACTCCCCCCCCCCCCCCCACCTGTTGCATGGATTCCGAAAACAACGATAGTGTGAAATCCAGCTCCAGCTGTTCGTTCACGAGACTCAGAAAGCGGTAGTTACCGGCGCCCAGATTGATACCGTGTTGCTTGACTTCAGGAAAGCGTCTGATACGTACCTCACTGCCATCAAATGAACAAAATACGAGCATACGGAATATCAGATCAGCTACGTCATTGTATGCAGAGTTTCTAGCGAACAGAACACAGAATACCACTCATAAAGGAGGGAAAGCTTCAGACATAAAAGTAACTTTCTTCGTTACCCAGGGAAGTGCCATAGGACCTTTACTTTTCACAATATAGATGAACCTCCTCTTGGATAACGTGTAAGTTGCTTTAGGCTTTTTGCGGATGATGCTATGGTATACAGAGAAGTCGCAACACTAGAATCTTGTAGCGAATATACACTCCTGGAAATGGAAAAAAGAACACATTGACACCGGTGTGTCAGACCCACCATCCTTGCTCCGGACACTGCGAGAGGGCTGTACAAGCAATGATCACACGCACGGCACAGCGGACACACCAGGAACCGCGGTGTTGGCCGTCGAAAGGCGCTAGTTGCGCAGCATTTGTGCACCGCCGCCGTCAGTGTCAGCCAGTTTGCCGTGGCATACGGAGCTCCATCGCAGTCTTTAACACTGGTAGCATGCCGCGACAGCGTGGACGTGAACCGTATGTGCAGTTGACGGACTTTGAGCGAGGGCGTATAGTGGGCATGCGGGAGGCCGGGTGGACGTACCGCCGAATTGCTCAACACGTGGGGCGTGAGGTCTCCACAGTACATCGATGTTGTCGCCAGTGGTCGGCGGAAGGTGCACGTGCCCGTCGACCTGGGACCGGACCGCAGCGACGCACGGATGCACGCCAAGACCGTAGGATCCTACGCAGTGCCGTAGGGGACCGCACCGCCACTTCCCAGCAAATTAGGGACACTGTTGCTCCTGGGGTATCGGCGAGGACCATTCGCAACCGTCTTCATGAAGCTGGGCTACGGTCCCGCACACCGTTAGGCCGTCTTCCGCTCACGCCCCAACATCGTGCAGCCCGCCTCCAGTGGTGTCGCGACAGGCGTGAATGGAGGGACGAATGGAGACGTGTCGTCTTCAGCGATGAGAGTCGCTTCTGCCTTGGTGCCAATGATGGTCGTATGCGTGTTTGGCGCCGTGCAGGTGAGCGCCACAATCAGGACTGCATACAACCGAGGCACACAGGGCCAACACCCGGCATCATGGTGTGGGGAGCGATCTCCTACACTGGCCGTACACCACTGGTGATCGTCGAGGGGACACTGAATAGTGCACGGTACATCCAAACCGTCATCGAACCCATCGTTCTACCATTCCTAGACCGGCAAGGGAACTTGCTGTTCCAACAGGACAATGCACGTCCGCATGTATCCCGTGCCACCCAACGTGCTCTAGAAGGTGTAAGTCAACTACCCTGGCCAGCAAGATCTCCGGATCTGTCCCCCATTGAGCATGTTTGGGACTGGATGAAGCGTCGTCTCACGCGGTCTGCACGTCCAGCACGAACGCTGGTCCAACTGAGGCGCCAGGTGGAAATGGCATGGCAAGCCGTTCCACCGGACTACATCCAGCATCTCTACGATCGTCTCCATGGGAGAATAGCAGCCTGCATTGCTGCGAAAGGTGGATATACACTGTACTAGTGCCGACATTGTGCATGCTCTGTTGCCTGTGTCTATGTGCCTGTGGTTCTGTCAGTGTGAGCATGTGATGTATCTGACCCCAGGAATGTGTCAATAAAGTTTCCCCTTCCTGGGACAATGAATTCACGGTGTTCTTATTTCAATTTCCAGGAGTGTATATATGGTACCTCATGTGATAGGAGGTAGGGAACCAAATGTCGGAAGTACACATTTTGTTCTGTTATGGATGTACACACCGTACACCGCATGATAACGACGAAGCTCATAGTAATTGTTCAATGTGACGACCGCCAGTGTCAGTGGCTGCATGGCAATGGCACGTGCAGTTCTGCCGCACTGTCTCAAAGTCCCTGGTGTCTGTCGTACCAGGAGACAGGCGGCTTGTACGTAGCAAGCTGGTCTTCATCGTCTCTACAGGAGTTCCGTACACCAAAGTCTTGTGGTAACCCCAGAGGAAAAAGTCCAGAGGTGTGAGATCCGACGATGGCATTGGCCATGGGGCAGGACCTCCTCTTCCAATCCAACCGTGAGACTACGTCTCGTTCAGGCGCTCGCTGGTGCACTGTCGTGTTGAAACCACATCCTTTCGTGACAAAAAGGGGGTACACTCTTCAAGAACTGTTGCAGTACATCTTGCAGGAACAGTAGGTAACTTGGGCCGGTAAAACGGAAATGCAGCAAATAAGATCCGATTACGTTATCTTGGACAATGCTCGCCCATGCGTTGACAGAGAATCATTTTAGGCTGTCCCTACTCCGGACATGGCTGTTGCGGCAGTTAAAAACAGCATCACGGGTGAACGAGTACTCATCAATAAACAATACAAACTGTACGAAGTTTGGCACTACGATACTGCAGTGGATAATCCATTGTCAGAAGTGAAAATGAGGTTCAAGAACTGTTGCTCCCAGTGCTTGAGTACTTTCTTTATGATAGTGGCGTAATACCCGTTGTATCAGTACTCTACACGCTGCATCATTCGAAGATCGGTGTGTGTGTGTGTGTGTGTGTGTGTGTGTGTGGTTTGAGGTTTTCGGGTGCTAAACAGCGTGGTCATCAGCGCCCAAACGCATAGAAACAGGAACACATGCAGTGAAGGGACGAAGACGGACACCGAACAAGGAGAACGGCTAAAAGACACAGACCTGACGCAGTTCCAAATCCTCACATACAGAGGCAAAACAAGAGGAGAAGAAACGCACTAAAAGAGGAAAGGAAACACAAGGAAAAGAGAACAGAAATCGAAGTGAAACAAGCAGGTAATCGTGACTGGCGGACCTCTTACCTAAAGCCTGGGTGAGCCAGTCACCCAGCAGCACATTAAAATCCTCTCCCTAAAATCCGAGGCAACAAATTGGACAGGACACAAAACCGTAAGACCTTAACCACAGTCGTTGCGTCGTCTTGCAAAATAGAGGGCAAATCCGGTGGCAAGGAAACCACTGCCCTCTGGTGAGAGAATAAAGGACAGTCAAGTAAAATGTGGCGGACCGTAATCTGGACGCCACAAGCACTGCAGATTGGGGGGTCCTCCCGCCGGAGTAAAAAACCGTGCGTTAAGGGACTGTGCCCGATGCCGAGGCGAGTGAGGAGAACCTCATCCCGCCTGCATGACTGGTAGGACGTACGCCATGGCCGCGTGGTGGCCTTGACCAGACGCAGCTTATTTTCACCGACTGCCAGCCACTCCTCTTCCCATTGACGCATAACACGAAGTTCGGGTTTCACGGACAAGTTAACGGCTGCTTCTTTCTAGGTAGACGACCGAGAGTGCGGCAGAACTGTACGCGCCGTTGCAATACATGCATTGAAACTGGCGGTCGTCGCTTTGAACAATTACTATGAGCTACGCTGTTGTTATGCAGTGTTCCATAATACAAGAAATACGTATTTCCGACCGTTGGTTCCCTATCTCAAAATAATTGATTGTGGACCAACCACGACCTGTTTCAATTTGATCCAAAAAGTTTGAGGGACCCTATATATGAGCTATTTAAAGTGGAACGACCGTGTATGGATACGACAGATGCCAGACCGAGACTCACCTGAAGGATCCTCAGAAAAAATATTCAACAAAGGAGGTAGCTTACAAAGCCTTCGTTCAACAAATACTTGAATATTGCTCGTCAACGTGAAATCCGTACCAGATAGGATTGATAGAGGAGATAAAGAAGATTCCCAGAAGAGCAGCGTGTTTCGTTACATTCTCATTTAGTAAGCGTGACAGCGTCACGGAGATGCTCGGCCGATGTCAGTGGCAGATGCTGCAAGAGAGGCGTTCTGCATCACAGTGTGGTGTACTGTTAAAATTTGCAGAGCGTACGTTCCTAAAATACTCCTACGTACATGCCGCGAAAAGTCTGTGAGGGTAAAATTGATTTCGAGCTCACACTGTGGCTTAACAACAAACGTTCTTCACGAGAGTTATTCACGACTGTAGCAGGTAACGGAGGAAGTGACGGTGATCATACTGTAACGTCTGCCACATACATTTAAGTCGATTTTGGAGTTTTCGGATTATACATGTAAATGTAGATGAGGTCGTTAGGGCGTTCTGTTTGTAGTAAGGTCACACATATGGACATACATTTCATTTCGTATACCTATCAGCACAAACCCTCGAACTTTGATACATCGGGCGCACATTGTGTCTGATAGAGTCAACCTTGCAAAACTGAAGGAACACCTACAAACTGTATTGAAAGATAATGGTTATCTTCCGCATCAAACCAGCACAGCTTTAACGAGGAAGAAACGTGAACACTCAGAAGATCAAAAGGTGAAGAAGCTGTTCACGTCCAAGATGTTCCTCGTACATGTCAGTAATGTTTGGGAAGGATCCTTCAGAATCATTATGTTACAATAATCTTCTGGTCACTTACAAAAGCCTGTTCTTTCTCGGCTCGGTGAAGGATGACCTGGTTTTGCGGAAGGCTGGAGTCTACAGAATGCTAAGGCAGTGTGGCAGAGCCTAAGTTTATCACACCACACCTGCGGTACGTGAAAGGTGCGTGGGACACGGTCGCTACATTCGCCTTTCGCAGACCTGTAAAACAGCCATAGCTGGGCATTGTATCTCTAAGGGAAATTCAGCCTCTGCCACGAAAATCATGGCCACGACGAGAAATTTCTGGGATTCAATTATTAAGGAATTTGTGGAATTCGTTTGACGGAAAATCGTATTAATCTTCGGCTTTCAACTTGATTAGATTTTGGACCGATTAGTTTCTATAATATTCTCAGAAAGATAAAAAACAATTACTCATAATCCTATGTCTAGTGTCCGAATTTTATTACTCTGCCCACCGAATTGTAACTTCGCTGACCTGCAGTGTGATAGAGGGCGTGTACACAGTACCACCGTTACGCACTCCACACCTCATATGGAAAATATTCGACACAGAGCACTAAACTCGACAGAAGATGTTCATGCAGATGTGATATTTCTTCTTCTTTCGCTGCATCAGGTGTGACTGGCTCGAAGTTTTATCGAGCCCTCGCCCGTAATGCAGCTCACTATGACATTTAAATCAACTTTCAATCCACTGTTACCTTAAGTCCGGAAACACATTAGACCTATGACCTAACTAATCAATACATTAAATTACGTATTACCACTATCAAGACAAAGTATGTAACACATGTAACCATACACGCAGAAGGCATAAAAGAGAGTCCTGTCACATCATATCTAAGTCAAACTGCCATTTCTTTTAACTTCCATTAAATATAGTTTTAACTTAAATTTAAAATACATCCACAATCTATTATGTATCTTATGTATTGCCATTATTTAAGTTAGGAACAAGTTTAAGCAAAACTTTGTATATGCATTTGTACTTTATATATATATCCTTTTGTAAAATTTTCGGCAAAAAGTGTACTAGTAATAAAACTGAATTTGTGTGATATAACATGTAAAATTACACAACGTACGACCAATTATATAATAATAGGCAGCAGGTCTTTACTTGAGAAATGAATACACAAATAAATAGGTACGTTCATGTAGCTATAACCCTTGCACATGCGCCCCAGCATAAATTTTTAGTATAAACTTAGCGCCGTGCACCAGCAGTCTCCAGTATAAAACTCGCCTAAAGATAGCTGTATGGTTGTCAGCCAAGATATCGTGACGAGATGACGACATCATCCCACATGCGAACTTCGAAACCTCATGGAAACATAGTAGCAATCCTTCTTCACATATGAACAGGGAGTATTGGTATACTCAGGAATGAATGAAATAAAACTAAAAATACAGGAAGCGTAAAAAAAATGGCTCTGAACACTATGGGACTTAACATCTGAGGTCATCAATCCCCTACAACTTAGAACTACTTAAACCTAACTAACCTAAGGACATCACATACATGCATGCCCGAGGCAGGATTCGAACCTGCGACCGTAGCGGTCGCGCGGTTCTAGAAGCGCTCGGTCACACCGGCCGGCCAGTAAGTGCCAAACAAATGTATATACACTTTGAACTGACATGAGAAATTTATTTCACATTCTACAAGGTTCAGTTCTTAGGAGAAAGTAATGTCATATTTCCTTAGCAGGTGGCAGCAGAATCGTCGCTCTCGGTACTCAACCCAGTTAGTGGCAAGGAAGTAACTTCAACATGTGTGACGTACGTTTGAGCTTTGAAAAGGGGAAGCAAGTGACTAAGTGGTACTGTAAGCGTAAGAAGGTTACACCGGTTCGAAGACAATGGAGAAATGAGTATGGTAAAGAACCACCTTTTAACGTTAAAAATTACATGTCTACGAGGCAAACTCGAATTTCGTGGAACAGTGCACAGCGCGACCTCGTTCAGCTACAAGTTATGAATCACGTAAAAAATCGTCAAGGCAAGAGGTACGTGAGAGTAACGTAAGTGCTAGTAGTATGCTACGCATTCTAAGGAAAGGAATGTTTCGTGTGTACATCCAAAGACTGGTGCAATATTTAAGTGACGGCGATCCAGATCGAAGGTTAGAGTTTTGTAAATGGATTCAGATGGTGAGGCGTGAACTGGGATTTATGGGTAGCAAAATATGGTTTGATGAAGTCGAATTAAAACTTAATGGAACTGTCAGATATGCAGGATTAAGTGTACTGAACTGAAGACTATCCTCACATTACAGTTGTAAAGGCTATGAATTTGTCTGATATAAGTGTGTGGCGTGGTTTGTCTTGCAATAGGACTCACTGGACCCTTCCGCTTTGAAGGTATTGCAAACGGAGAAATTACCTGACAATGCTTCTTTATTCCATATTTCCTGCCATTCGTGGAGTATGGGGCAATAACAAGTTTTATTAGCAACAAGATGGCGTCCCACTGCACTTCCATAAAAATGTACGAGCATAACTGGATCAACATTTGCCAGGCCTGCGGATAGGACTCAGGGGCAAGTCGAGTTTCCTCCACGCTCTCCATATCTTCCGTCGCTCGATTTCTTCTTATGGGGCACAGTAAAAGATGAGATGTACGATCGTGTACCACGTAACCTGGACACACTTTGGAATGAGATCCAAGCTATGTTTGCAGAAATACCATTTGACATTTTGGTACGAAGTATAACAGAACTCGAAAAATGCTGAGGAAACAAGCCTGTTGCACTGGCGGTTCAAAAAAGAGTGCGCAGATGCTGACAGGTAGAGGTTACGTAGTAGAAACTTGTCCGACCGTAAGACGATCAATGCACGGAGCATACAATTTCCACTGTCGTAGTGCTGCAGAAGATCTTGCCGAGAACCCGAGAAAATTCTGGTCGTACATAAATTTACTAGTCGACCAGATTGGGGTAGCAATAGAGGATAGCAAATGGAAAGCTCATTTTTGTAATTTTGTGTTTAAGGAATGATTCGAGCAAGAGGATCGTGAGAACATACCGTCATTTGAATGTCGTACAAACTCCCGCATGGAGAAAATAGGCATCCATGACGTAGAGAAGCAACTAAAGGAGTTGAAAACAAGTAAGTCGCCACGTCCAGATGGAATCCCAATTCGATCTTACAGAGAGTACGCTGCGATATTGGCCCCTTACTTAGCCTGCACTTGTCGCGAATCTCTCGCCCAGCGAATGGAAAAGGAAACGATGGTGACAGCTTATATAAAAAGGTAAAATAACTGACCCACATAATTAGAGGCCGATAACAAAACTACCGTTTGTTGCAGAAATCTTGAACACGTTCTGAGTACTAAAATAATAAATTTCAGTGAGAATAATAAATTTCAGTGAGAAACGAAAACTTCTGTCCACAAATCAGCATGCAAAGCATTCCTCTTGGTTTGCGAAAGTCAATTTGCTCTTTTCTTAGATGATATCATGCGGACCATGGATGAAGGCTAACGTATAGATTCCATATTCCTAGATTTCCTGATAGCATTTTACACGGTGTTCCGTTGAAGATTATTAACGAAGATCCGAGCGCCGTTTAGGTTCCCAGATACGTGAGTGGCTCCTAGATTTTAAGTAATATAACCTAGTACGTGTTTATCGACGGCAAGCGTTCTTCAGAGACTAGATTATCGTCAGGGAAGTGTATTATGACCCTACTTGTTCTCTATATACATAAATGGTCTGACGAACAGGGTGAGCAACAGTCTACTGCTGTCTACTGATGACACAGTGGCTGATGACACAGTGGTGTATTGGAAGGTGTCGTCGTTGACTGTAGGAAGATACAAGCCGACTTAGACAAAATTTCTAGTTGGTGTGACGAATGGCGGGTTACTCTAAATTTAGAAAAAAGTTTAAGTTACGGTTCCGGCTGCGGTTGCTGAGAGGTTCTAGGAGCTTCAGTCTGGAACCGCGCGACCACTACGGTCGCAGGTTAGACTCCTGCCTCGGTCATGGATTTGTGTGATGTCCTTAGGTTAGTTAGATTTAAGTAGTTCTAAGTTCTAGGGGACTGATGACCTCAGATGTTAAGTCCCATAGTGCTCAGAACCATTTGAACCATTTGTAAGTTACGGCAATGTGGATGAGTAGAAAAGACAGTCCTGCAACATTCGAATACGACATCAGTAAGGTGAAGCTTTTGGATTAAATATCTAGGCGTAACCTTGCAAAACGATATGAAATCGAATGAGCACGTCAGGTTGGTAGTAGGGAAGGCGAATGGTCTACTTCGTTTCATTGCGAGTGTTTTGGGAAAGTGTTGGTCATCCATAAAGAAAACGGCGTAAAGAACACTAGTGCGATCCATTCGAATGTTTGGGATCCCCACCGGGTTGGATTAAAGGAAGACATCGGAATAATTCAGAGGTATGCTGCGTGATTTACCGGTAGGTTCGATAAGCACGCAACGCAAGTACTGCGGAGATGGTTCGTGTTCTCAAATGGAAAAACCTGGAGGGGCGATGATACTCTTTCCGCAAGACGCTATTGCGCAAATGTAGAAAACTGACATTTGAGGTCGTCTGCAGAACAATTCTACTGTCCCCAACCTAGATTACGCGTAAGGATCAGACGAAGACAAGATAAGAGAAATTAGGGCTCGTACGGAGGCGTTTGGACTGTACTTTCCCCGCCGTTTTGTTTTCGAGGAAAGCAAATGACTAGTAGTGGTACGAGGTAACCTTCGCCACGCCGGCCGGGGTGGCCGAGCGGTTCTAGGCGCTACAGACTGGAACCGCGTGACCGCTAAGGTCGCAGGTTCGAATCCTGCCTCGGGCATGGATGTGTGTGATGCCCTTAGGTTAGTTCGGTTTAAGTAGTTCAAAGTTCTAGGGGACTGATGACCGCAGAAGTTAAGTCCCATAGTGCTCAGAGCCATTTTTGAGCCTCAGCCATGCACAGTACGTGTTTGCTTGGCAGGTATGTAGATGTAGATGCAGAATCAATGGTGACTTATGCGCAGATATGTATCGATGCTGAAGATCGCCTTTTGAACATTAATTAGAAAGTAAGTACGTTTACTTTTCAAAGACGTGACCTGAACTGAGACCGTGGCTAGCGGGCGCCGGTGGACGCGAGCTGTGGTGTCCGCCTCTGGTGAGACAGTGGGGCGCGGCTGGCGGCTGGCGTAATCGAGTGAGACTGGAGCTGTTGTCGCCCAGCAAGCCTCGTCAGCGACAGATGGCGCCAACAGCGCAGCTGTCGGGGAGGGCGCGAGGCAATCAGCAGCTCTCAGGCACAGCTCACGCCCCCGCCCACCGCCCACGCCACGGACCACACGCAGCCAGACGGTGGCAGGCGGCGGGGCGGCGGGGCGGCGGGGCGTCGCTCGCTAATACACTACACAGCGGAGTGTCGCTGCACCGGAAGCCTCTAGGCACGGAGGCACTGGCATTACAAAACAGATGCGAGGGATCGTATCTTCCCTAAAATTGGTGAAACGGTACCAGCTAATGATACACATAATGAACTGGTACACCTGCCTAATATCGTGTAAGGTCCCGCGAGCACGCAGAAGTGCCGCAACACGACGTGGCATTGACTCGACTTATGTGTGAAGTAGTGCTGGAGGGAATTGGCATCATGAATCCTCCAGGGCTGTCGATAAAGCCGTAAGAGCACAAGGGGTGGAGATCTCTTCTAAACAGCACGTTGCAAGGCATCCCAGATAGTTCAATAATGTCCATGTCTGGTTTGCTGCCAGCGGAAGTGTTTAAACTCGGAAGAGTGTTCCTGGAGCCACTATATAGCAACTCTGGATGTGTGGGGTGTCGCATTGTCCAGCTGGAATTTCCCAAGCCCGTCGGAATGTACAATGGACATGAATGGATGGAGATGATCAGACAGGATGCTTACGTACGTGTCACCTGACAGAGTCGTGTCTCGACGTTTCAGGGGTCCCATATCACAACAACTGTAAACGCCTCTCACCATTGCAGAGCCTCTACCAGCTTAAACAATTCCCAGCTGACATGTAAGGTCTATGGATTCATGAGGTTGCTCCGTACTCGTACACGTCCATTCGCTCGATATAATTTGAAACAAGACTCGTCCGACCAGGCAACACGTTTCCAGTCATCAACAGTCCAATGTCGGTGTTGACGGGCCCAGGCGAGGCGTAAACCTTCGTGTCGTGCAGTCATTAAGAGTACGCTAGTGGCCTTCGGCTCCGAAAGCCAATACAGATCATGTTTCCTTGAATGGTTTACACGCTGACACTTCTTCATGGCCCGGCATTGAAATCTGCAGCAGTTTGCGGAAGGGTTGCACTTTGGTCACGTTGAACGATTCTCTACAGTCGTCGTTGGTCCCGTTCTTGTAGGATCTTTCTCCGGCCGCAGCGATGTCGGAGATTTGATGTTTCACCGGATTCCTGATATTCACGGTACACTCGTGAAATGGTCGTACGGGAATATCACGACTTCATGGCTACGTCGGAGATGCTGTTTCCCATCGGTCGTGCGCCGATTATAACACAATGTTCACACTCACTTAAATCTTGAGAACCTGCCATTGTAGCAGCTGTAACCGATATAACAACTGCGCCAGACACTTGTCTTATATAGGCGTTGCCGACTGCAGAGTTGTATTCCGTGCCTATACCACTTTCTTATGCGCTTTCGTGTATATAGATTATGGAGAGCTGCTCGGCCATCGTACACCATTCTTTTTGATAACGTAGGAAAATTCATTGTGGTAGCTGGACCACTAGTAGCAATTTGGAACTTACGAGTAATCTCTTCCTGTGGTTTCACGCGCTTTTTTACAACCATCCTCCGCAATGTTCGATGGTTGCTGTCCGTCAGTACATGAGATCTGTCTGGTCTTGATTTAGCTGTGATTGATCCTTCTCGTTCGGCCGAAGTGGACGAGCGGTTCTAGGCGCTACAGCCTGGAACCGCGCGACCGCTACGGTCGCAGGTTTGAATCCTGCCTCGGGCGTGGATGTGTGTGATGTCCTTAGGTTAGTTAGATTTAAGTAGTTCTAAGTTCTAGGGGACTGATGACCCCAGAAATTAAGTCTCATAATGCTTAGAGCCATTTTTGATCCTTCGCGTTCCCGTGTCCCAGTCACGTCACCAACAGTCAACTTGCGCAGCTTTAGAAGCGCTGTAATGTCAGTGATGGATGTCTTACTCAGGTGACATTCAGTGCCTAGTCCACGATCGAAGTTACTGAGCTCTCCTGACCTACCCATTCTGCTGATACTGCTTTTCTTGACATCTGTTGATCAGTCCCGCATTACATAATGGTGTCCGGTGCTTTTGATCTACAATATGACTGAAGGTTACATTATGACATTTGGCAGTCTGTCCCATCCCGAGCTCATTTCCAGGGACTGAAGAGAGAGTGCAGTTACCAGTCAGCTGCAGGTTATTTATCTGTAATATACTGACTGAAACGACCTGCTTAAGTCTACAGGACAGAACAGGTAGTTGGAATTGTGGAAAGGGGCCAAAAGGGGATGTCAGTTACACTCAAACACATATAACTTTGTTTAGTTGTCCAGACAATACAGCAAAAGTTTTTGCACTTAGTTATCGTCTGAATAGGTCACACTATTTTGTGCCTTAAGGGCACAACCACTTAAATTTAAAAACGGCTGAAAGCCATTAACTTAAAATTCGGACTCAAAACAGAATATTTAGAAGGTAGAAGGCCTCACGTGAGTAAGTTCTATAATTTAGCTGAAGGCCCAATAAATCTAACACTTGAAAAGCAAACAAGTTTATTTAAGGCCCATGATTTAAGACGGCAGGTAAAATTAATAAAAAAAAAAAAAACACGAGGCAGAAGGCCTTATCTTCAATTAGGCTGAAGGACCCAAACAGTCTGATACCTGAAAGATAAAAACTTTAATTTAAAAACGGCTGAAGGCCGATTACTTAAAACAACTAAAATAATTTTTAGTAGGCAGAAGACCCAAAGTTTTATCTTTAAACAATATTTTACACAGGCTCAGGGCCCAAAAAATCTAAGATTTAACAATTAAGGAATTTAAATTTTAAAGCGACTGAAGGCCCATCATTGAAAAACGCAACTACAATAAATTTTCAGAAGGCAGGGTGAGCCACGAACCACGTAGCAATCGGAACAGTTCCCACACACTCTGTCACTGAGTAGAGACCGCCAGCGGGCTCAGCCCACTGCGCAGCGGGCAGATTTCCTGGCTGATCCACACCAACCGACCAGCTACCGCACACCGGCCAGCTGGAAACTATAAGCACCAGACCAAAGATAGTACAAGGTGCGAATATCGATACACACCACTGCTGCCACACGTAGAAAGAGGAAGAACCATGGCATAACAGCAATAACCGGGGGAAACCATACGCAGAGTAACAGTCAAGGTTTTAACCAACGCATAAGCCGGGATGAACACGGCGCACTGACGGAAATGGTAAACGTTAAGCAATGAAGCACCGGTGTAATATTTATCAGAATTTTTGGGTATCTTCATAAAATAAGAGTTATTGACTGAATAAACTTCCGTTCCATTCAGAATCGATGTCATTAACCAACATCAGTGTGATGCATGAACACACAGCACGAATGCATTATTGTATTCAATGCGGCATTATAGCAACAGCGTTGTATATTCGTAGTGTCAACAGCAGTGAGGTATTTTGCATTATCCTGCTGGAATATGACTCTTGGTTCCCTGGTGATGAATGCTCCCCATAATCTATATACACGGAAGCGCCTAAGAAAGTGGTATAGGCACGGAATACAACTCTGCAGTCGGCAACGCCTATATAAGACAAGTGTCTGGCGCAGTTGTTATATCGGTTACAGCTGCTACAATGGCAGGTTATCAAAATTTAAGTGAGTGTGAACATTGTGTTATAATCGGCGCACGACCGATGGGAAACAGCATCTCCGACGTAGCCATGAAGTCGTGATATTCCCGTACGACCATTTCACGAGTGTACCGTGAATATCAGGAATCCGGTGAAACATCAAATCTCCGACACCGCTGCGGCCGGAGAAAGATCCTACAAGAACGGGACCAACGACGACTGTAGAGAATCGTTCAACGTGACCAAAGTGCAACCCTTCCGCAAACTGCTGCAGATTTCAATGCCGGGCCATGAAGAAGTGTCAGCGTGTGAACCATTCAAGGAAACATGATCTGTATTGGCTTTCGGAGCCGAAGGCCACTAGCGTACTCTTAATGACTGCACGACACGAAGGTTTACGCCTCGCCTGGGCCCGTCAACACCGACATTGGACTGTTGACGACTGGAAACGTGTTGCCTGGTCGGACGAGTCTTGTTTCAAATTATATCGAGCGAGGCGAGCAACGGTGACGACGCAAGGCGGGAAGACCGCCTGTGGCGGAACGCAATCCACGCCGGAGCCGAGCTACAGGGCAGACCGAACGGCGGACCCGACACAACAAGAGCAAGGCATTACCAATCTAGGTTACAACGAAGGGCAACGAACTTTCGACACAACGCTAACAACAGAACAAGTACGGGCCACAATCCAAATCGACACCAAAGAGGAAAACCAATATCAAAGCGAAGTCATCGGTGAGTTGTCAGTAGTAGGGTGAAGGTAGTAACGAACGCTATCAGACGAAGTACGCGACTGACTGAGTGGTCGAGGTGCAGCGACGTTTATGCCGGCCACGCGTGACGCTATTGGACGATGTATTCACGTGGCGAGATGGTGGCGCACTCACTAGTCGAGTGCAGCGCTGCCGCGATTCCCCCCCCCTTTTCACCTTCCCCCCCCCCCCCCTCCGCCATCGTCCATTCTGGTCCATTTAATATTTACTGCAGTGGGCATTCAACTTCCGCGCAGGCCAGTACCAGAATGAAGTATGTGACAATATTTATTTATTTAACCTGATCAGATTAGGGCCATCTCTTACATCGGACCAGTGTTCCACACATGCAGTATTTCACACATCAGAGTTACATCACGACAATAGGTTAAATGAGGAAATTAGATTCCTCTAGTGACAATATGAATAAAGAGTGGTGACTAAGACCTAATAAAGTAAATGCGGCAGTATTTTTACACCAGGTGCTATACATACAGATTATGATAAAATCAATAATAATAACAGTAAAAAAATCAAATAATAATGATAAACATGAGAAAAATTGGCAATAGTAATGAAGATTTGTGCAGATGTACATTAATATCTTGGTGTGTAAAGTAGATGTTTACTAGTATAGCGAGTTTTGTGGAAGGGAGATTTAAGGAGGGGGAAAGAGTGAAGTAATGAGGTGAAGTGCATTCATGTACAGAGGAAGGCATTACTGTTGCTTAAGTAGATACGTCATTAACTGTTTTTTGAAGCCGGACGTGTTTTTAAGTTCTCTAACATAATAGAGTTTACTTTTCTTGCTTTGTACTGTAGAACATTCAGCCTCACTTAAAAATCACCAAACTGAACCTCCTGTCATGTCCAGTAGATCCCCACACCATGATTCCAGTTGGAAAGGTGTCCTTCTCGAGAAGGGGTGCTTTCTGTGATATTTGATCAGCTCATGTATGGGAGCGTTGATGTCAATTTGACCGGCTCAAATAGACGTGAGACTCGTCGTTAAACATCACAGAGTGCCACTTCTTGGTTCTGCGAGTCTCTGTCGCCTTTAGCACGTTGTCAGTGGTGACACATGTCAAGATCTTAACACAACTGCCAATAATTTGTTTCTAAGAGTTCGCCGTGATACTTTTCCTGGATTTCAGCTGTTGTCATCCGTCTATTAGTCAGAGTGAGTCGGACAATCCTACGATCTTCTCATGGCATAGTGATTTCGGAATTTTTATCACGCTATTGGATATCAAAGACATTGACGGAATATCCACTGGAATAATAAGGCATTTGAAGAGTTTAAGTTGAACGAAGACCTACTTTCAACTACGTTTATCAAGAACGTTAAAAACATATTCTCCCAATAGTGACTTGAAAGAAAAACAGTTGACGTGGACATCACATGAAAAATGATTTACTCACATGAAGGATCCACATTGTAGAAAATTATTCTACAGTTAAAGAAGTCAGAGTAGAATGCAAGAATTGAGTGTACTGTTGAAGACCACAATGATAATGGGATCGTAAAATATACCTTGATTATCCGATTACACACAGAGTATCTGAAATTTTCATTCAAAAATTATCGGTAGTAAGATTTACAAAGTTGGCTCTAACAGGATACCAAGACACTGAAAATTTTGAGTCGGTGACAGGACTGAAGCATTAGATTAGACAGAGGATTATCATGAATAATTACAGAGTGGACATTTACATTTTTTTGGATTTTTGATTTCAGAATATTTATTTCGCAGTTAGAACAGCAGATGATATTTCCGTATTTGTAGGTAATTATACTGTACCTGACTCGCCGGCCTCTGTCACCAAGCGGTTCTAGGCGCTTCAGTCCGGAACCGCGCTGCTGCTCCGGACGCAGGTTCGAATCCTGCCTCGGGCATGGATGTGATAGGTTAGTTAGGTTTAAGTAGTTCTAAGTCAAGGGGACTGATGACCTCAGATGTTAAGTCCCATAATGCTTAGAGCCATTTGAACCAGCTGAACTGTATCTGACTAATAAATATGACTGGAAATAAGAGAAAAATCTGTATTAGGAAAAGGTTTGCTGATATTCAGAATTCAAAAGACTGAACATGAAAAGAGTGTCCTGTTAATCAAATCTTAAAATATTGCGCTAATTGTGGATATGGCTCCGCTTAGAGATATTTTTAGGTTATGTTTTGGAAGAATTTATTTGTTTATGCAGAATCTGGGTGAATGTAAAATTGTTATAATGGTTTTGACAGCAAAGAACATGAGGGCACTGGGAAACGAGTGTGATAATCACGAAGAAAATGAGAAATGAAGTTATCACAAATCAAGTATTGTGTGACTATGAAGTTAATAAAGTAGGGGATGAGTTCACATACGACACTGCTGGTGAAATGCGAAAGGAAACTGATGATATATTTCAGCTTCCTGAAGCAGAAAAAGAAGAATTCTACAAATTATCACATAGTAACTCACATTTAAATTTAACGAAGCCGTCATTGATGAAAAGGTGTGTTCGTCAGTTAGAAACAAAGCAGAATGTGCCATTTCGGATTAAATTTTATCTTATATCTTCTGTTAAGTGGATTCAATTTAAAGTCTTAAAAGTTCAACATTATCGATGTGCATCTGGTGAATGCTACAATGCAGTTCATATGGATAACAAGACATATGGATCTGCTCACGTCATAAAAGACACGTGGAGGCGTGAATCCTATAATACTACCACAAAAAACTCACCCTGAGAATACCGAAAGAGCTTTAAATACGTAAAATATTTGACTAATCTTGACCTATGAGCAATTGATGGCTGTCGGTTTTGAACTCGGGTAGTAGACAGGGTTGATTGGAATACTCTCCCTCAAATCTGAAGGTAGCAGGGGTCAAATACAGGGAGCGAAAGGCTATTTACAGTTTGTACAAGAACCAGATGGCAGTTATAAGAATCGAGAGGCATGAAAGGGAAGCAGCGGTTGGAAAGTGAGTGACACAGGGCTGTAGCCCATCCCCGATGTTATTCCATATGTATATTGAGCAAGCAGTAAAGGAAACAAAAGAAATATTTGGAGTAGGAGAAGAAACAAAAACTTTGAGTTTTGACGATGACATTGTAATTCTGTCAGAGACAGCAAAGGACCTGGAAGAGCAGTTAAACGGAATGGATAGTGTCTTGAAAGGCGGATATAAGACGAACGTCAAGAAAAGCAAAACGAGGATAATGGAATGTAGTCTAATTTAATGAGGAAATGCTAAGGGAATTAGATTAGGAAATGAGACACTTAAAGTAGTAGATGAGTTCTGCTATTTAGGGAGCAAAATAACTGATGATTGCCGAAGTAGAGAGGATATAAAATATAGACTATCAATGGCAAGAAAAGCATTTCTGAAGAAGAGAAATTTGTTAACATCGACTATAGTTTTAAGTGTCAGGAAGTCTTTTCTAAAAGTATTTGTATGGAGCGTAGCCATGTATGGATTTCACACGTGGACGATATACATTTTGGACAAGAAGAGAACAGAAACTTTCGAAATATGGTGTTACAGAAGAATGCTGAAGATTAGATGAGCAGATCACATAAGTAATGGGGAGGTACTGAATAGAATCGGGGAGAAGAGGAATTTGTGGCACAACTTGACTAGAAGAAGGGATCGGTTAGTAGAACACGTTCTGCGGCATCAAGGGATCACCTATTTAGTACTGGAGGGAAGCGTGGAGGGTAAAAATCGTAGAGGGAGACCAAGAGATGAATACACTATGCAGATTCAGAAGGGTGTAGGTTGCAGTAGTTACTCGGAGATGAAGAAGCTTGCACAGGATAGAGCAGCATGGAGAGCTGCATCAAACCAGTCTCTGGACTGAAGACTACAACAGCAACAACAGTGGAATGCGCACAGTAATTTTACAAAACAGTCGCTGATACCACTCTAAAGATGAGTCTGTTTCCTTGAATATTTATCACCAGCTTGCATTAGAGAACGTGTGGAAGATGTTGGAGAGAGATTATTTCAGACCGTAACAGCTTATGTAGATGGTCTACCGATCAGTTAGAAATTTTACAGCAAGTACACTTACCACAGAAAAATTATGAGTAGCCATCAGTTTTGACAATTTCCAGCTTGCGCGAAGGCAGCTGTAGTTTCTTATCCATCCACTGAATTAAATGAATGCATGGTGTCGCGGCAATATGAAGTAATAAAATCTTCTGGGGCTTCCAACCACGTCAGGTGGTTAAAATCCCACGAATAATTTACCACTTGACAAAGGCCCAGGAGAGATCGGTCGATAGTTCATGGGATTTTAATCATCTGACGCGGCTGGAGGCCGGAGAAGATTTTATTAATCCACTGAACTGGTTATGAAAAGTTACGACCTTCTAGAATTGCCCTTCGAGAGTGGAATTAACCACTGGGAAAAATTTGGAAGATGTGTATGGAACTGAATGGCATCTATTAACAAAATGAAAGGAAAATTAATAACCATAAAACACATTCTTACACTACCGTATCAAGCAATTCTTCTGAAAGTCGTAAACAGATTGGCTCATGAACTGGCAGTGCGAATTTTTCACCTAGACTTATAATCCGTATCCGATGTTTGTCATTATACCAATATAAGGTTGAGCAGATGCGGATATTACGAAAGAGCCAAGTAGTATGGGATACCAGTCTTTCTCTTCCTTTAGGTTCTGCTGCTTCGTGGGAATATGGTAAACAACATCTGAGGGTTTCCGTGAATTTTAACCGCTTACCAGCACTGCTTTATTCGTTGTTAAAGGAAGTTTCGTGTTTCAGTTCTGCGAAATTTCGGCAGTTGACCATTCACAAATATCTTGTACACTCAGATCAAATGTAATGGATATTCAGAGAATAATAGTTATAATGCACTGACCTTTTTCATTTGACGAGATTTTTTTCAGTGGTGGAAAGGATATTCTTCTAAACTCGAACATGTAAGAGATTCGATGCAACTGTTACTTTTATTATGAGTGTTACTATACAGCTGTTCCTTGTCCATTGAAAACTTTTACTCTTGGTAGTATCATCACCACCAGAAAAAGAGATGTTCAATAAGGATAGAATAATTGGGGCACCATCTTTACTAACCTACTCTCCTTACAAAAGTCAATTAGAGGTCGAAGGAAAGAATGAAGATTAGAGTCGACAGCACGGTCATTACAGACGGAGATAGAGACTGAAATATGAGCTAAGCGATAGCTTAATTTCTGAGGGCTACGACCCGAAACAGAAGAAATCAGAGACCTTCGAACATAAGGAGAAAAATTCTTCAAGACACGACATTTCGCTTGGTAGGATGACTCAGGTAGCATCTGAAATGAATTTCTTACCATCCAGAAGACAACGACTGTAAACACTCCTTTTGCAACGATAACTTTTCCGAAGTTCAGCAAGGCGAGATCTGGGTGTAATGTTAGGCTTGTTGTCTCTGGGCCCGCCTAGATTGTGCTGACTTGGAAAAGGAATATCATGCTTGAGATTTCTGGAAACAAAATAAGTCAAGTTGCATTACTGAACTGCAAAACCGTATCGTGAATTATATTACACTGTCTAAGTCTCATTACATATACGAGGCGTATTCGGAAAGTAAGGTCCGATTAGGCGCGAAATGGACACCACTGTGAAAATCCGATGGATTTTAGCACAGATATGTTAGGCAGTATATTTAGTTCGATCGTTTCACGTTCCTCTTTTCACTTCAGAGCGAAAATTGATCACGTCGAAATGCCCAGAACAACAGTGTCTCCCGCCAAGTATGTGGATCTGGTGACAGATTTCGCCTGAAGCTATGCAACCCACATAACAAAATGTCATGCATTTCTTTCTTCAAGACAACTTTCAGCCGCATTCTGCAGGGGCAATGAAGACGCTCCCGCAGCGTTTTCTACGAGAAGTGTTTGATCACCCACAATGCAGCCCTTAATTGGCTCCCTCCGTTGTTCATCTCTGCTCGGACCTTACTTACCGAACAGCCTCATATTTTTTGCAAAAATGTTGTTTAATTTCTGTATATTCAACCGTTTATTCCATATTATTCGTGAGTTTCGTCTTTTATACGCTATTTGGAACTTTTTCAACATCATTTCTTTTTAATACGAAAAATTTTTCTAAATTTGTTTTTCACAGGAAACGAGGGGTGTTGAGTGCGCCATGCAACACATTATTTTGAAAGCAGGTTGGTTTTATTCAGGATTCCAATACACCATATTATTCCCTACTCTTTTGGTTACAACACCCTGTTTTTCAACATAATCTCCAATGCGATGGCCTTACGCCCCCTTTCTGTGAGGGCATATATGCCTGCACGGTACCGCTCTACTGGTCGAGGTCGGAGCCAACGTCTTACTGCATCAATAACCACAACGCCATCCGCGTACTGCTTGCCTCGGATTGTATCCGTCACCGGGCCAAACAGATGGAAGGTGTGAGATTCTGGCTGTAGAGTGGATGAGGAAGAACAGTCTAATGAAATTTTGTGAGCCCTTCTCGGGTACGCAGACTTGTATGAGGCCGTGCGTTGTCATGGAGAGGGAGAAGTTTGTTTGCATTTTTGTGGCAACCAAACACTGAAGTCGTTTCTTCAGTTTCCTGAGGGTAGCACAATACACTTCCGAGTTGGTCATAGCACCATGAGGGAAGACATCAAACAGAACAACGCCTTCAGAGCTCCAGAAGACCGTCACTATGACTTTACCGACCGTGGGTGCTGCTCTGAACTTTTTTTTTTGAAGGAGATGTGATGTGGCACCACTGCCTGGATTTCCGTTTCGTTTCCGGTTCGAAGTGAACTCACGTTTCATCGCCTGAGCCGATGTTCGACAAAAAAATTGTCACAATCAGCCTCTTAACTCGTAAACAATTCCGCACAATCAGTCCTTCGTTGCTCTTATGGGGTTTTATAAGAGGCGAGGAACCCAGCGGGCACTCACTTTCGAGTACTCCAACTGGTGGACGAATGTTTCAGGACGTCCATTTGAGCAGCGAGGTGTCTGTGATCCGTCGACCACCTCGACTGAGAGTATCCGCACATTCCTTCATTGCTGGAGTCATAAGTACTTGAGACCGACAGGCACGAAGGAGATCGGACGGGTTTGTGCGACCTTGTTGAGATGCTGACAGACACTTCGCCAGACGATTCACCGTGCTTTTGTTCGCTGCTAGGCCTCCAGAGACATTCTGCAACCACCTATGAATATCTGCGATGCTCTGGTTTCCCGCCAAAAGATGCTCAGTGATAGCTCCCTGCTTGGAACGTAACCCCATTACGGACGCCAATTGTAAAGGTAAGTGAAGCGCCGCCATCTATCGAAACTTCATGAAAGTATAGAGACCGAAGCGGGAACGATGCCCCACAACGAATTCCGCATTGTTTCAACCGAAATAAGGCGAGAAAAAGAATGTATTGAATTACTTATTTAATGCACCCCGTATAACTAACCAACATAATTAACAGCCCGTTTTCGTTTTGGTTTTTTGTATTTTAGTGATTCCGTAGTGAATTATGCGCAGAAATGTGAACGGTGTTCCACAATACCCGAATCTTCTATACTATAACTATACTGAGGGCATTGCGAAATCGTCTAGTGGTAAAGTGCGTGCGTAGAAATCGAGAGGTTCGTGGAATCGAATGGCGGTCGGACGATTGACATCTCAGTCGATCTTTTAATCTAGCATTCATTTCTCAGTTACGTGGACACACGCCAGAAATACGGAATCTGTAGATTGAGGAAGCCTGATTCAGCCTTTAGGGAACATTGCCTGAACAATAATCACAAATACACAATAGATGTACGAGTCCTACACACAGAGGAAAAGGCGGCCAAACTCTACCAATTAGAAATTTTAGAAATTAAAAACAGTTGTGTATATCCCTACACTGTTATTAAAAGAGCAAACCCAATTCAATTATTCACCTCTTTTAAATGAGATCACTACCCCAGGATAGAAGCAAAACTTTGGGCCCCAGTCCATAGTAGTTAAAAGCATCTTAGCTGATGCATAACTATAGTCTGGTCATTGTAGTATAATTGGTGAACGTGTAATAACGGATGTAACTTGTTAAAAAATGGTCATTGATGTAAGTTTGCATTAAGCTATGGATCCATATCTAAGATGCTGAGATTATCTTTGCCTCGTCATCATGTTTATCGATGTATTATCATCTTTGTGAATCAGTAATGTACTTGAAAATGGGATTATAACCCGAAACCTAGGTTGTGCAATAACATTAACAATAAATTGTGAAACAAGGCTAAAAACAGTATTTGTTTAGTTAATATTTATTCCTTTTTCTTTTTTTATTTGTTTAATTAAATTTAATTTTTTTAATGTAGAGGTTTCTTCCCTTCTAATAGTGTGATGGTTTCTGCTGTTGCTTACCGCCTTCCCAGTTTAAACAGTTCACCAATCACATATCTGTTACATACCGCGCCAGCGCTATGGGCCGTTGTGCGGCCTCTGTACTCATGGGTAGTATTTACCGTTACATAGTTTTCGTGTTAATGTTCCATGTGGATCAGCACGGGGAACGGTTTTTATGGAATTCCACGCAATGTGCGATTTCTCTTCCCCTGTTTATTGCATTTTATGCTTATCAAGATACTGATGCCTTTTGGTGTTCGGTTGTGACATAAGTTTTTTAGGATTTTTCTAGGTCCCTCTTTAATTCGTTTAACACGGAACTTTCGTTCCATGACGGAATAGGGGTGAAAATGACCTCAGATGGTTAAGTGATTTTATTTGTAAGTAACGTCCTGTTCTCTCTTTTAATTTATTTTAATTCATTTTAGATATTTTAGGAGCATAGTTTCTTATCTGACATTTTAATCTTGATGATCCCCTCCCACTGTAATGTACACAATATTTTCATTATTGCAATTTACACGAGATGATGGAACTTTAAGTGTTCCGCAACAGGTCGTGTATAGAATAAAAGATTGTTAATTAAGCAATTGTGCGGTTTCTTCACTTTACAAGAAAGTAGTTTTCTTAATAATGGCGTTTTTATTTATAAGCTCGATCGTGATAGAAAAATATCTTTTAATTGAAGATGAGGAGCAACGTTTGGATTCCCATTAGGACACCATAAATAAGCTATCAGAGGTTTTTCTAAATCATTTTAGACGCACGCATGACGCGTTCATATTCTGCTCTGCTCTTGTCCAATTAAAATTGTCGTTATAGAGTAACGCAGATGCCGTCTAGTTGATATTTTCTAAACTTACTTTCTTCCCTTATCCTTAAGGCACTGGTTTCAACAGTCTTAATCTCTTTATCACTCATTTTCACTCATATCCCAATCTTTTTCACGACACCACCATGACGATGTGAATGAAAATGTCAGAAGCTGGATATTGTGACAGGTGGCCGTATCATAGAAATGAGATGTACAAATACATGTCCACCGCTACGAGTGCCGTAATAATAGAGAAAAACATATTCGGAAGTGATGGAAGGTACGTACTTGCGAATGCGCTGAACACGATCATACAGCAATTTTGTTTCATTGTACCGGAACTTATCTTGTTGGCAATCTTCACGATTACGATTCACTTCACAAAAAATTCTGGAAATACATCAAAGACTGCTATTAGGGATATTGAGGACACCTTTCTACTGGAACGAAGACTGGAGGAAGACGTGGCCACCAGAGATTGTGGGTATCGATTAATGTGGGCTGACTGATACTGCAGCCAAGAATGTTTGCTGTTGACAAACACAGGGGGTGTAATTTGTTGGGAGATATCCCCGTTGTAGCAGGGAGGGAGAAAGGAAGTTTCGATAAGAGCATGACTGGATGAAAGTAAACGACAAGAAGCAGCTCGAAGGGAAAGAAATATTCAGACCAAGGGATATCTCTTCCCCTTGTGCTCAGGTGGAGAACACTGCCTTTTAAAGACTGGCTTCTTTTACTGGAACTAGACCTATACGAATGCAGTAGCTATATAATTTTCCGCGTTCCTAGTTTTAATTTGTCGCCTTTGGCACGCTTAATGAAGCAAATAATCGAAATACTTACTCCCCAGTTCTGTGTTTTGGGTGATGAAAATTCGATTCCTATACATTTAAAGCTAGGAACAGAGAAGGGGAAGTTTTATAGTATGCTTGTCGGAACCAGTTGAAATAGAAGTGTCACACCAGCCCAAATTGTGGTTTTCTAAGTGTGGACTTTATCTTGCAGATACAGTGCCTGTGTTGCTTAGGAGAACGATACAAAGGAACATTCCATCGTTCTTCTTAGCAACACAGGCATTGCAACATCGTGTTTACTCGCCGATAGCAGGCAGCGACTTTCAGTTAAAATGTCCTGTGTGGGAATTAAATAATGTGTGTACGTGCACGGATAGCCAAAGCAGCTAAGGCGGGTGCTCGCTTAAAGCGGGAAATTATGGTTCGAGACCATGTACGGCACCAGTTTTCATTGTCGTCATTCGCAGCTGACGGTTGTTCGTGTTCGCAAGTGCGAATAAATTTCGTGCCTTGCAGATAGTTGACAGTTGCCATGGAGGCGAGGGAAGAAAGTCAGGTATTAACATTCTAAGTTCTACCTAGACAAACTCGCCAGTAAGTCCTATACGACGAAGACGAAAATTGGTTCTGTTGCCTCGTGAACCAGGGTAAGCTTACACATAAGCTACAGCAAGCAATGCATCATCTTTTCCTGAGAGTAAATTAATGCATTCATGTTGATATAAGATATTTTTAAAAATGTAGTGCGGATCGTTTAAACTGGTGGTTCACCACCAAACATTTACGAACGTCTGTCCGACAAGTATTTTGAATCTTCAACTTTTCTAGTCCTGTTTTCCTCAGTTGCATGTAATATTACGTATATCGATAATTTTTACTTTTGCACCGTCTAACTACAACTGAATGAAACGCAGTCTTCATGTCATACGCGTTTCGCCTTTATTCTCTGCAAGACATCTTCACTGGCCTGAAATAAGTAAATATTTTTACTATTTAGTTTACATTTTGGGACAATGTATCTATAGGTTAAAAACAGTTCTGACGGTTGTTTTTTTTCTACGACGTAGTAATATTTTAAATTCTACTTACAGGTTGCGTCGACGGTTCTCCACTTGTTATATTTCTGTTCCATATTTGGTGCTGTTCCTCTTCTACAATCAAACAAATAGCTAGGAGCAATGGGTATGAGAAACCTGTAGTACACAGACGCAATAAAAAAATAAAAACAGAAATACAAAACAAACACAACACTTCCAGAATACAAGATAACTGAAAAGCTACAAACCCACAAAGACACTCAACAAACACGCACAATGACATCACCACACAGAAAAGAAGGATATGGTACACTATGAGTTACACAAAGAGTGGCAAATATACTAAAGAAACAGAGCTTCCAGGCAGCATATAAGACTGTGCAAACCCTCCAATCACACTTAAGCCAACGAAATACGAAGAGGGATAAATTCCAGAGATCAGGGATATATAAACTTGAATGTCAAAGTTGTGATGTACACATAGGCATGACATGCAGGAGTTTTAAGACACGGCACAAAAAAACATATCAAGTGCTGGAACTACGAAACAAACCATCCCACTTTTGCACAACATTTAAAACACCATAATCACTATCCTACAAATATGGAAGAAGAAATGAAAATAATGAGAATAAACAACCAGACAAATACCTGATACAAATGCAAGAGAACTTCCACATCCAGGAAGCCATCGATGAAAACAGGCATGTGAGAAATGAGTAAACACACACCACTACACACTCCCTACCACACTTAATAAGAGAAATGAGTAGATAAAAATCATCGCTCTCGCGTGTACAGCCACAAAAATAATCTCTCTCTCTTTCTCTCTCCCCTCCCCCCCCCACCGCCCCGCCCCCCTTTCGCCTTCTGGTCACACACACACACACACACACACACACACACACACACACACAACACACAGAATAATAATAATAATAATAATAATTAGAAGAAGAAGAAGAAGAAGAAGAAGAAAAGCTCACCAAACAAATACTATTTCACACAAAAACAGACACGCACATACACACACATGAATATACAAACAGATCATTCATATCTCAAAAATTACACTTGAAAGTTGACAATAAGATTCTATGTGTAGCAATAACTTTCGACAGTTGGTAACACAAACCAGAACACTGCATCAAAACAAGTACTCAGTTCGTAGTGGTGTGAAATGTAGAAAACAAAATACCCCAAGTGACAATTATAAGAAGACGAACAGCACCAAAAACGGTAGAGAAACATAACATGCAGAGAAACGTACACGCAATTAGTAAGTAGAATTTGAAATATTATTGCGTTATGGAAAAAAACCAACCACCAGAACTGTTTATAACCTGTAGTTACATTGCCCCGCCGGCCGCGGTGGTCTAGCGGTTCTAGGCGCTCAGTCCGGAACCGTGCGACTGCTACGGTCGCAGGTTTGAATCCTGCCTCGGGCATGGATGTGTGTGATGTCCTTAAGTTAGTTAGGTTTAAGTAGTTCAAAGTTCTAGGGGACTGATGACCACAGGTGTTAAGTCCCATAGTGCTCAGAGCCATCTGAACCATTTTTTTACATTGCCCCAAAATGTACACTAAATAGAAAAGGTAAGTACGTATTCCAGGCCACTGAAGATGTCTTGTTGAGAATAAAGGCGAAACGCGTATATCACGAGAACTGTGTTTCATTCAGTTGTAGTTAGACGATCCAAAAGTAAAAGTTATCAATATACCGAAGTATTTTGTAAATTTACTTTGGACTGTTTAAAATGTATTGTGAACCGTTGTAAACATGAAACTCGAAAAATGAATAGTAAGAACAAAAACAAAAAAATTAATGACAAAACAAAATGATTCTGTAGCACATAATACTGATTGCCGACACACTGAAAAAAGAGGTAGTCCAGTTCTATTGCCTGATCAGACAAGCAGTCGGAACAAGATTCCAAGAGGCACTGGAGGAAACCCATTGCTGTACAATCTTAAAACAGTGCGGTGAAGAGCTGTTGCTAGAACAGACCAAAATCAGAAGAATTTAGAAATTTAAAGGTTACGGTAGAGTGATGAAACCCTTGTTTTTAGGAAACGCATTACTTTTCACTAGATTTGATAAGATGGACCTATCCTACTTATTGCCAGAAACATCTGCAACAACAATTGGTTATTGTGTAATGTGAAGCTGAAACACTAGACAACAGTTACCATCCCAATATCCTTGTATAACACAATGTAACATAAGACAGAAATAGTTTCATTGAAAAACGAAAGTGTGAGAAAAAATTTTTTTAGAATAATCTTGGGTACACTGCTGAAAGATGAAGAATACCAGAGACACCACAGTTCATTGTTTTAATCTCACATAGAGAATCTTTTGATTGCGCCAAGAAAATGGGGAGCTATTTACGGACATGACAAAAGATTTCGTCGTAATAGAGTCACCAACCATATGTTCATTGCAAAAAGTCCATTTAAAGTGGCTGATAGAGATAAAAAGACTTAGGAAAAGGTATAAAGAAATTGTGGCCGACAGTGACACGGTAAGACAGATTATGAATAACGTCCACAGTTTTCAGGAACGGCCAACGAGGAAAGATTATTCTCTCTGGACGAAATAAAGGAGAAGGAACACCGGGAGAAAACGCTGTGGTGTTAGGCAAATGTTGCTCTTTGCAGCTTGAACAAACGTATTTACGAGAAGGCCTGTCCGAAAGAAGAACACGCTAGACAACGGCGTATTCAGACGCGACCATCGACGTGGTGTAAGAAGAACGTGATTCCAAGTGTTTATCTCAGGAACCATTGGAAACGGAGCACGGGTTATACAAGTATATTTGCTTCAAATAACTGTTTACTCTGACCATTACGACCACCTCGTTAATAGCATATTGGTCTACAGTTGTAACGCAATACAGCAGCGATTCTTGTAACGGTTCTCTTGCGTTCTTCTGGCCCTTATTATGCTCGGAGTAATCTCCTCTGTCAACCAACTGGCCAGTAGGAACCTAGGCGTATCGAGTACTAGTTATCGGCCTAGGGAGACACCATGCAAATGCGAGGCCTGTATAATTATCTCCGAATATTTTACTATCTCATGATAGTAATCAAGCTCAGAATTAACAATTTGTCTGAATGCTCAGAAATAGCCGAGGACGAACTTGAATGTTACAAATCTTGAGTAAAATCACAATTTCCTTCGAACAACTCACTTGCAAGAATAAATAGACTTCAGTTGCAAAAACAGAACGTCAATACTCTGACCAAAACTAGCGCTAATCAAACCAAGCTTCCAGTTCAGGCATCTGGTATCACTATAGTTCAGCAGAATAAAAAATCAAGAGTTCGATTACAAATCACTTTCAACAGAAATTAAAATCAACGTCACTGTATTTTTTCGTATTAGTAGAAGAGAACACGACTTTTTAAAATGTCTTTTCAATAATTTTTTGCAACCGCGAATTCTTTGGCGGGACATTATTCTCACACAGTTGTCGGCTTTCTGTAACAATTTTCAGTTTCTGTTAACAACATGTAAATTTCTCCCGTGTCCGAACAGTGACTGACTCTCACAGCTATCTGTGGAATCTCAAATTCAGATATGCTTTGCCCGTTCGATCTCTGAGTTTTATAACTTAAGACGGCCGATACAAGCAGGCCACCATACACTTCGACGCTTAGACGAAATGTCACCTCGTTGACAGCAGATTCGTTTACTTTGGCTTATTACATCTTCGCCACCATTGGTGCAGCAGTCTGTCGCCACATTAGATAACAGCATGCTCTGAACCCCATTACATTGAAGTCAAAATTGGAGGGTCTAGGCTTACTATTAATTCTGTAGCATCATGAGAAAGTGGCATCGACAGATGCCGGAGAAGAGACCAGGCACAACTGGGGTCGACGCTATGGCTTGACGTCAGTTTATGTGCTGTTGACACATTAGTAATGGCTATGGTCGTTGCTGCCCCTTGCAACGCATCTCTGGAGCCCTCATGACTAGTGAACATCTTCCATTTTCTCTGAATGGGTTACCCCTAAATGCATTTGAAATTGGAATTATTTCATTTGTTTCTTACGTACGCATGGTAGTTACTTAGTCTGCTCCGGTCTTGTTGCGCCGTTTACAAGATGCTGTAGGCTGGAGTAAGTTAACCTTTCTGTCTATTTTGCAGTAATTTCCCATGTGTAATATGGCTTTCTTTTAATGATTCAAAATTGTAGATTAGTGATTCCAGCAATGGAAAGGCTGAACTTTATTGAAAAATATATTTACATATGTTAAAATTCTACTATTTCTCATGTGTAGCCGTCTCACCAGCTCAAGTACATGCAAACAGCATAGTTCGGCAGAGCCACCCGCAATAAGAAAAAAATTCCGACGCTGCCACGGTCATGGTGACAGGAGAATTTCTATGGAAGTAGTAAATTACGAATTTGTGAAAAGGGGAATAAGCAACAGACAAGATTTACACCCTGGAACAAACAGACACATAAATTTGTAATTTACACATGCAAGATTTGTGTATATATCTCTATGTTCTGCACGTAACGTCGGCAAGAGAAGGAAGGTCAGGATTTTATGTCGTGAGAGTGATAGTGTCATTGCAGATGGAGCACAAGCTCGTATTGTGGAAGAATGGGGAAGAAAAAGTGGCCGTTCCCTTTTCAAAGTAACCATCCTACAAAACATCTGAGGGCAGTTATTTGAAAATCATGGAAAACCTAAATAGGGATGAGTGGACAGGGATTTGACCCCTCGTCGTCCCGAATGTCAGTACAGTGTGCCGGACGTATGATGTGCAGCAACTTGCTGAGTTTGTGTGTGAAGTCTTCTTAAGATCTCCTTAGCGTCACGGGAGGGAAGGTCAGACATTATTACCACTGCCGACTGCGAGACTGAATGTTGCCCGGTGGAGTTGCGGACCCGTTATGCATTAAGGAAAGTATCCAAGCGGAGCAGAGAAGAATAGGCAATCTTCCATGCGATGATACGGATCGCAAATGAGGAAATACACTGACAAAGGCGTCTCTGATAAATGCTAGATTATAATGGCCTGGCAGCTGGTAACCAGCGTCTCTGAGGAGGAGACGCTGGTCGCCTGTTCCTGTGCTGTTGTCCGTGAACGTCTGTGGAAAGTGGTTGAACGACAGTGAAAATACGAGTAGGTGTATGTTGTTGAACACACACGCCTTATCACAGAGAGTGGAGGTCAGAGGCTTGCTCGCTTTGTAAAGCTGGATATGTGGCGATTTTTGGCCGATCTGACAACAGAGTACAACAGTGGTGCAGGTACAGGTGTTTCAGAGCGCCCCATTCAGAGCACGTTGTTGAACATGGGGCGCCGTTAGAGTTGTAAAACTACCGTAGGCTATCGTAAATAAGTGTAGACTACGGTAATTTCCATACTAGCTTTGGTCTGTTAAGGTTGTACTCACGTTACTTGTACGTTGGGTGTGTTGCATAGCTATCGGGGTTTACCTCATAACAATCGCTTTCTTTACGTATGAGATCAGTGTCTTATTAGATTCCCCTAAAAACCGTGAGCGGTGAACCATCTAGTCACTGAGGATATATAAGGAGCCAGGTAACCTAAGAAACATTTTTGTTCTATACAGCTATCCTCCAGTCTGTTACTTAAAAGCAAACAGTACTTGTAGTAAAATTGAAGTTGTCAATGGTTAATTCAGATTTTATTCGAAAATTGTTGGTTTGTAATATGAAACAAAGGGATGTTGTAGTAAAAATTAAGAAACAATACAGATTTACCATATAGCGCCAGAAAACGTAATTTTCTCGATTAAAAGTAAAATAAAAACAATAATTCAAAACAAAACTGTTTTAAACGTCGCTTCAATATTTCACCGAACTTATATAAAATATGTTTCTGTTATTCATGAACAATTTTCTCATTTATAATAGTAACAGGAAACTCTTGCCTTTGATCATAATGGGGAACATTCAGTTGAGTACAACATAACAAATAATATATATATATATATATATATATATATATATATATATATATATATATAATGTGTTTGTGTCTGTGTTAGTGCGTATAAAATGTACTTGCATAAAAAATAATTGCATAATTGCTTTGTTACATAAAAGCTCCGAAGTTACCAGATTAACAAATTTTTATTACTTCCAGTTTATATTCTGTGAGGCTATAAAATATACATTGGACTAACACTGAATTATGTACTCTTCTAATTATGTGCAAACAAACAATCAAACAAACCGAAAAAGAAAAACAAAGATATGTCATCGGCTGCTGGTTTCTCTCTTACAGATTCATTTATGTTTCTTCCCCAGCAATAATACCAATACTACGTGTAATCATACCATTTACTAGGTCATCTATATAGTGTACCAAAATTACCGAAAGGCAGTCGCATCAGGACGATGATGGTGTCAGGATACGCCGTCACCCATGCTCGAAACATGCATCGCACCATGGTCGCCGGTCGTAGGTGCCGTATTGTGCTATGCGGGACATTCACCTGGTTTTCCTTGGGGTCTGTGGTAATAATGTAAAGCACCATGACAGCTGTGGACTAGGTAAACATTGTTGCGAAACACCTGTGTACCTTCACGCTTGAAGCCTTCGATGACAGAGTGGGATCTTTCAGCAGGATAACTGTCCACGTACAAAGCCAGAATCGTACAACAGTGGTTTCAGGATAGTGAATTCACTTACATGTCTTGGCCACCAAATTCGCCTGATCTGAGTCCAGTGAAACGCTTTTGGTGTCCTAATGGACGCCAGCTCCACGCCTGCAAATAACTGGCCCCTAAATTAGGAATTGCGTAACCTGTGTATAGACATCTTGTAACCTCCCTCTTACGAATCGGTCTATCCTGATTGCGATATAGAATATGTTCGTGGATCGCGTGTATACCTAATGAATTTTTACTAACTGGATAAGGCTATCTTTCCCGAAGAAGTAAGACCGATAAGTAGGAGGAAAGTGTACAATCGACCTTTGATGGAAAAGTCTACTAAAAATAAAAAGTAATTAAACCGAATAGGGCTATAATTTGGAAAAATGAAAGTTATTTTGTGCATTCACTCACTGACAACACTGGAAGATAAGGGGTACCACTGATCATGAATCCAAAAGTTACACTAATGAACGAAAAGGAAATAATTAACGGTCGCCAGCTCACTAGGGCAATTTACATCCAAAATCCTGTACAAGATGATGAGAAAGAAAACAACATGTATTATTAAACACTGACGCGGCAACTGAAGGTTGTCACGTTTTTTGACACTAATTTTAAGTGAGTATGTAATGATAAAGAAAACTCAGACGTCACTCTTACCTTATGTTTGGCATTAAATTTTGAAAAAGGCAATCGAGTAATGATTTGAAAATATGCAACTGAACTGTATGTTAGTATTGAACTTCGTTACGTGAACAATGACTTTCAGTGACCTCAACATAACGTCATCAAAGGAATTTAGAAAAAAAGCAAGCGTTTTTTACTTTGCAGTTACTTATTTTGCAAATTGGATTTCATATTATTGTCTGAACAACTGAGCCTTTTGTACTGACTTTAACAGAATTAAATACTAGAATACATACCAAGCTATATGTAAAATAAATAAAACTTCCGCACTCTTAATTTGTGCAGTTTCTTTAGATTTGGGTTTTTTCCAGTGATCGATTCTCAAACTTGAAAAATGAAATTGATTTACTTTAGTCATATACTGAAACCTCTGTTGTACAACAGCTGATTGAAAGTAGACTGAGGCAAAAATTCTTAAAAGTGAATTTATTCATTAAAAAAACTGCCTGTAACTATTCAATTTGTTTCTTTTGACACTCAGCATAAAAGGAAAAAAAGGAAGAAGGATCCTGCTTGATAACAATATCTGGGGGAATGAGGACACAATCGCCTTGAGTTTAACTGATTATTATTTAAATAAATTTTATCAATCAAATCACATTCAGTTGTGCTGCTGGGTCAACCGTTAATATTTTCTACCAATGAACAGTCTTACTTCAGTGCTGCGCATACGACGAAACTCGGAGCCGATGACGAAACTGTGTTGCTAGAACTGCTACTGTTGTTGAAGATGTTAGCATCTTGTGGAGCCACGGATAATTACAGGAACGGGCAATCGTAATTCATACAGTCTCCTCCGCTCGTCCACTGTCCGTACTCTTGCTACTAGCCATATGCCCGGCGCGCGTACATGATGCGTTAAAGCTACACTTCCGCACACTACAAGCGCTCTCTCTCTCTCACTCTCTCTCTCTCCGCTTCGCCCAACAACTCCCTACCCAAAAATTTCACAACGCAGAAGCGCTGCGATTATCGTTGCTAGTCGATGCAAATAAGAATTTCTTTGGCTTTTTCCCAGAATTTATAATTTTCAAAGCAAAACACAGATAAATACAATGAAATATCAACAGGCTTCTACCTAAATTTACACATGCAGTGAAGCAATGTCCTTACCTATTAAAAGAAAGCATTTAAATTACATATACACTCCTGGAAATGGAAAAAAGAACACATTGACACCGGTGTGTCAGACCCACCATACTTGCTCCGGACACTGCGAGAGGGCTGTACAAGCAATGATCACACGCACGGCACAGCGGACACACCAGGAACCGCGGTGTTGGCCGTCGAATGGCGCTAGCTGCGCAGCATTTGTGCACCGCCGCCGTCAGTGTCAGCCAGTTTGCCGTGGCATACGGAGCTCCATCGCAGTCTTTAACACTGGTAGCATGCCGTGACAGCGTGGACGTGAACCGTATGTGCAGCTGACGGACTTTGAGCGAGGGCGTATAGTGGGCATGCGGGAGGCCGGGTGGACGTACCGCCGAATTGCTCAACACGTGGGGCGTGAGGTCTCCACAGTACATCGATGTTGTCGCCAGTGGTCGGCGGAAGGTGCACGTGCCCGTTGACCTGGGACCGGACCGCAGCGACGCACGGATGCACGCCAAGACCGTAGGATCCTACGCAGTGCCGTAGGGGACCGCACCGCCACTTCCCAGCAAATTAGGGACACTGTTGCTCCTGGGGTATCAGCGAGGATCATTCGCAACCGTCTCCATGAAGCTGGGCTACGGTCCCGCACACCGTTAGGCCGTCTTCCGCTCACGCCCCAACATCGTGCAGCCCGCCTCCAGTGGTGTCGCGACAGGCGTGAATGGAGGGACGAATGGAGACGTGTCGTCTTCAGCGATGAGAGTCGCTTCTGCCTTGATGCCAATGATGGTCGTATGCGTGTTTGGCGCCGTGCAGGTGAGCGCCACAATCAGGACTGCATACGACCGAGGCACACAGGGCCAACACCCGGCATCATGGTGTGGGGAGCGATCTCCTACACTGGCCGTACACCACTGGTGATCGTCGAGGGGACACTGAATAGTGCACGGTACATCCAAACCGTCATCGAACCCATCGTTCTACCATTCCTAGACCGGCAAGGGAACTTGCTGTTCCAACAGGACAATGCACGTCTGCATGTATCCCGTGCCACCCAACGTGCTCTAGAAGGTGTAAGTCAACTACCCTGGCCAGCAAAATCTCCGGATCTGTCCTCCATTGAGCATGTTTGGGGCTGGATGAAGCGTCGTCTCACGCGGTCTGCACGTCCAGCACGAACGCTGGTCCAACTGAGGCGCCAGGTGGAAATGGCATGGCAAGCCGTTCCACAGGACTACATCCAGCATCTCTACGATCGTCTCCATGGGAGAATAGCAGCCTGCATTGCTGCGAAAGGTGGATATACACTGTACTAGTGCCGACATTGTGCATGCTCTGTTGCCTGTGTCTATGTGCCTGTGGTTCTGTCAGTGTGATCATGTGATGTATCTGACCCCAGGAATGTGTCAATAAAGTTTCCCCTTCCTGGGACAATGAATTCACGGTGTTCTTATTTCAATTTCCAGGAGTGTATATACATACAATTCATAAAAAGAATTATATATCGGTATTAGGTGCCATGCATCCTGCATTTTCGGTGTTACAATCTGATGTCACGTAACTCCGAAAAGCTGACAAGTACTTGGCGAATCTGTGTCACGCAGAATGTGATGGGCCGCTTATATCGGCCGTCTGTCAATACTGGGTGACACGAAACACGTGACTAAACTGAATGAGACAGAGCGTAGCTTCTCTAGCAGTCTCCTGGGTTGTATGCTTCCATGAGTTAAAAAAAAGTAGTCTGCATTGCCAGCCCTAAAGAGCAACCACCCTGACCTACCCCTGTTAGAGGCGTGTGGTGGAATGAGCACTTTTTAACTCCAGTGTTTCCTTTTCCATGAGACACCGACCCAATGATAAATGTCTGCCTCTGTGGTCATGTGAGGTAAGAGCAGAATTTGTACTTAATTACCTGGTTCTGATAACCATACTGGGGTTTTTAATAAAAGAAATTTGTGTATTTTGTGAATTACCGATTCATGGCGCAGCTGAAATCACACCCCAGTTGACAGTTGACTAGTGATATGTTCCAGCTGCGGCAGGGCATATGCAGAAGTGCAAAATAACTAAGCAAAGTGCCATGCCGAGACACGGAGTGGTCATAAGTGATTGCGGAGAGCAGTATGGTGTGGGACAAGGAAGCGGCAAGAACTTGCAGCCAGCGCCAGGGGCCTTGGGCATCAGAAAGAGGATGGGACTGCAGTGCAGGACCGTGGATGGAATACTGGCTGGTGTTGTTTAAATCTGGAGTGGCTAGTTCAGGAAGGTTGGCTGGCGAGCACCGGCGTCTGGGATGATGGAACAGTTGGGTGCTGGCAGCAAGTGATAGCGGACTCGTGTAGATGGAGGATGGGGTGGCTGCTGTCATCATGGATATTGGAATTAAGGAGCGTAAGCGGTGCAGACCCAACGAGGATTGATGATAACAAGCGAGAAACTGACATGGCAGTCAGTTGGACAGAACGGAGCGGCAAGTTCGCGTGGCAAGTAGTGGGGGCGGCCTGGTGGAGCGTAGTTCTTAGCTAGCAGTGACTTGTTATCAACACAAGGCTTCGATTCCTGTTTTAGGTAAGTGGATGTTGCCTGGCGTATTGGCTCCAGTGAAGTTCAGATGAGATCTAAGCAGATAACAGTTGTGGTGTATGCTCTTGGACGATGGCGCCCAAGAAATATGTTGTGCCAGCTATGATTAGCAGAAAAGTTAGGTTATGCGGACGCCTCTGTCTTACTGTGTTCACCAGGAAGCTGTGCTATTTATTACAGTGTCAAAATGGCGAGGCTGCTGCAAGGCCTAGTGTTGATACATTAAATAAGGTTTGGCAGAAAAAAATTTTGTGCGAATTATGTACCAAGGGTGTATCTTATATTACCGCCAATTGCGCTAAGCTGTTTTACCTCCCGGACTCCGAGACTGCTGGCCTTGGGTGAACTACTGATCGGAATTATTTTATCATTTGGCCAGCATTGTGTAGTTGGTTCAGTGTGCCTTAATTATCTAGTTAGTATTACTCTTGTTGATTAGTTGTATTTGTATAAGTTTTGGGGCATGGTTTCTCAGTTCTACCTTTCCTTCGAGTTTGTACAGCTATTAGCGGTATGGTTCACGGGCGCCTGTATCTGGGGCAAGGCGGGCCGCCTTCTCCGCTAGCTCGCAGGGAAAGGATGAAATGTAGTGCAGCCAGGGGTTTTCTTGGAAGAAAATGATCTAAAAGGTCGGTATTACGCAGGTTTTTACACTACTGGCCATTAAAATTGCTACACCAAGAAGAAATTCAGATGATAAACGGGTATTCATTGCACAAATATATTATACTAGAACTGACATGTGATTACATTTTCACGCAATTTGGGTGCATAGATGCTGAGAAATCAGTACCCAGAACAACCACCTCTGGCCGTCATAACGGCCTTGATACGCCTGGGCATTGAGTCAAACAGAGCTTGGATGGCGTGTACAGGTACAGCTGCCCAAGCAGCTGCAACACGATACCACAGTGCATCAAGAGTAGTGACTGGCGTATTGTGACGAGCCAGTTGCTCGGCCACCATTGACCAGACGTTTTCAATTCGTGAGAGATCTGGAGTATGTGCTGGCCATGGCAGTAGTCGAACATTTCTGTATCCAGAAAGGTCCGTACAGGACCTGCAACATGCGGTCGTGCATTATCCTGCTGAAATGTAGGGTTTCGCAGGGATCGAATGAAGGGTAGAGGCACGGGTCGTAACACATCTGAAATGTAACGTCCACAGTTCAAAGTGCCGTCAGTGCGAACAAGAGGTGACCGAGACGTGTAACCGATGGCACCTCATACCATCTCGCTGGGTGATACGCCAGTATGGCGATGACGAATACACGCTTCCAATGTACGTTAACCGCGATGTTCCCAAACAGGGATGCGACCATCATGATGCTGTGAAGAGAACCTGGATTCATCCGAAAAAATGACGTTTTGCCATTCGTGTACCCAGGTTCCTCGTAGGTACACCATCACAGGCGCTCCTGTCTGTGATGCAGCGTCAAGGGTAACCGCAGCCATGGTCTCCAAACTGATAGTCCATGCTGCTACAAACGTCGTCGAACTGTTGGTGCAGATGGTTGTTGTCTTGCAAATGTCCCCATGTGTAGACTCAGTGATCGAGACGTGGCTGCACGATGCGTTACAGCCATGCGGATAAGATGCCTGTCATCTCGACCGCTAGTGATACGAGGCCGTTGAGATCCAGCACGGCGTTCAGTATTACCCTCCTGAACCCACCGATCCCATATTCTGCTAACAGTCATTGGATCTCGACCGACGTGAGCAGCAATGTCGCGATACGATAAATCGCAATTGCGATAGGCTACAATACGACTTTTATCAAAGTCGGAAACGTGATTGTACGCATTTCTCCTCCTTACACGAGGCATCACAACAATGTTTCATCAGGCAACACCGGTGAACTGCTGTTTGTGTATGAGAAATCGGTTGGAAACTTTCCTAATGTCAGCACGTAGTAGGCGTCGCCACCGGCGCCAACCTTGTGTGAATGCTCTGAAAAGCTAATCATTTGCGTATTACAGCATCTTCTTGCTGCCGGTTAAATTTCACGTCTGTAGCACGTCATCTTCGTGGTGTAGCAATTTTAATGGCCAGTAGTGTAACAACGCCGGAACTGGAACTTTTGATGACTACTTACAAGTCGCCATTCTTCTTCGAAATTATTAGAAACACTCCATATGCCCACGTTCAGTCCCATCACACCCCCCTGCCCCTGCTCCCCCCCACCTACCAGGCCCTTGGAATGGTATCTTTTGTTTTATGCCCTCCTTTTATTGTAAAGGTAGTATTAATTTGAAGGCCAGGAATTTGATCATCTGGCGTGTTATGCATTAACTTAATAAATTTAATGCGTTTTTTGTGAACTGAGCGCTAGTAACTTTTCTTGCGCCCTACTTTTACTCGTGCACTCTGACTTATAGATGTTTTTGTTAGTAAATGTGTATGGAACTTATTAAGCATTTATACCTTCAGAAACCCCAGCCACTTTGCACTCCAACCATTTCCTGTGCCCCAAATGGTATCACATATTCTAGCGTTAGGGTCTAACGGCCCATTCCTTCCACAACACACTGACAGTTTCAGAACTTCGTAGATAATTGATGTACTCGGAGAGATCTGCGTATTTATGTACTTGCTTAATAGACAAGTAATCGACCTGCGATTGCAATCATTGGATTTCTAATTTCAGCAGTGGTAAGAATTTGTGAACTGAATTTACCTGTCTCAGTTTATAAAAGAATGTTTCTTTGCACGGGATGAATGTAGTTAGCGGTTGCTTTGTCCTCGCCAACGTGAGAGTGAATCGCCCTGGGGCAGCCTACGACCCACGAGGGGCTTTCATTAAGGGAGACACATGTGGTTCGGGACTACACGGCATTCTGGCCGTTAAACGTGTGCGAGACGACGCCGGGGGTGAGTAGCAGATTTAGTGGAGTCGGGGTGGTGGCGAGACTGCCTTCCCGGCCCGGCGAGGCCAGAGCGCGCCGCCCGCTGGTAATTTAACTTGGCTGAGTGGCGGGCGGGGGCCGTCCGCGAGTTGGGCGCGCGCTCCCTCGCCGTGTTAGCGCTGCCCGGCCGGCCGCCTCCGAGAGTGGCAGACGGCGGCGCTGGCGGCTGCAGGCAGACGTGCGATGCGATGCGCACACTTCAACTCACACCGACATTCAGGTCGGTAGAAGAGCGACGCGCTATTCTCATAATTGGGCGAGGCTAAGCGCTAGGTAAATGAAGCCTAGCGTAGCGTGAAGGACAAATGTAGTTAATTCGCGACTAACCCAAGTTCCTACAGATTTATATCTACATCAACGTACTCTCATACTTGAAGAAGAATGTAATAATAGCAATTCCAAAGAAAACAGTTGCTGACAGGTGTGAAAATTACCGAACTACCAGTTTAATACGTGATGGCTGCAAAATACTAAATCGAATTATCTACAGAAGAGTGGGAAAACTGATAGAAGCCGACCTCGGGGAAGATCAGTTTGGATTCCGGAGAAATATAAGAATACGCGAGGCAATGCTCATCCTTCGACTTATCTTACAAGATAGGTTGAAAGGTCTCTGTTGGATTCCCTTCATGTTAATTTTTTAAAACTGTTGTCATTTGCCGCATACATTCCACTTCTAAATTTACTGTGGTGTTTGTGACTACCCGGGAGGAGACTGAGCAGTGGAACGTGTTACTTTTAGACATAAACAAGAACGATCTGTCACACTACTACACTTTAAAACACAGTTTATATGTAATTCATGTCACAGAGTCTCATACGAAACCTACATCCGCTTTCTTTTATATACTCTGTATGATAAGATACTGTCATTCCCCTTCCCTTCTGTGTGAAAGGATGAATGAGCAAATGTATTTCTAGTTGCATGCTTGATGGCAGCAGACAAGCCTGTCTGCTAGAGAACAGTAGAACCAACGTCGGAACAGGTAGCTACGCTTTCTAAAAGCAAAGAGGTTTCTACTCTTAGCATGGTCCTGTCTGTCCCTTGTCATGTTGGTATAGGAAACTGCCTCTCTGGTCACTTCCGTTTGTATCTGTGGAAGCACACTCCGTAGGGGCCCACAGCAGTCGGTCCGCGGCGAGCGTCTGAAGTGGTAAGATCTCCGGCTAAGCGCGTCTCTGCTAAGTCCGTAGGACAATGGATTTCTTATGTTCAGCCTAACTGAAAATTTAATCACTTTTATTTCAGGTTTAGATCTAAAATATCTAATATTATCTTAAATTGCAACGCAGTGTAATTCGAGTGTGAAATTCAGAAAATCTTCCAGTAGTTGCTTTGTCACTACTTTGTGAGCAAAGTGGAACCACATGTGGATGATCCGTAACTCTAACTAAGACCATCAATCTTAAATGCGAATGTGCGTGAAATTATAATGTCTCGTCTTGACAATATTTTTCAATATAGCAACTTTTCTTTATAATAAACCCACGTGGGGTGTACTTTGTGAGACCAGTACCACGTGCTTATGCAATTGTTTGACCCATCAGGTTAATAGTAAGACGATAGTAACCAGTTCGAGGTTTTTCTTTTGTAATTTTTGTTTCGATGTAATTTATTTTAATTATCAAAATTGTTGTGGAGTTACACTATTTGTGTAAACCTAGTTGACCACGTGAAGCATGTAGTGTAATCATCAAAATAGTCCTCAGCTATTCTTTTCGGGAAGATTTCACAGAGAGTTAGTACGAATTTAGTATACCAGTGTGTGGTAATTTCATGATGGACAGGATTGCGCTACAAACGTAACTTCTTTGGGTGAAAATTGAATCGGTTGGTTGTGGTTAATTTCCTCTTGCATATGTTTCAACGTTCTTCGTGTGTTATTTTATGAATGCAGTGTTGTATGCAGTCTCCCAATCTTGGCTCCATATTTGATGTGTTCTGTAAAATTACAAACTCACATTTTCACAATCCTAAATAACGCACCAGTTTAGTTATGAATCAAGTTTAATATGCTGAAATTTTAACGGAACAATGATCAATGTTAAAATAAATGTCCAAATATAAACTGATTTATTTCTTTTTATTTACATTGTCTTTATATATATATATATATATATATATATATATATATATATCACCGGTTATCGTAAGATGACTACTAAAAGATTATAATTAACGTTAGTCTGGTTGGGAATTTGGTAAGCTAAACTGGATACCTGGTGAAACAGTTGCTCAGTAATGCAAGGTTAACTTCCCCTGAAAGCTCACAGCTTTTAACCCGCTTTTATTGTCTTGAATATCAGCACCGCTTTCAGAACAAATTAATGCATCAACATTACATAAGGAAAGACAAAACTACCTTTATAGCATTTGAAGACTTAGAGAAAGCTTTTGACAATGTTGACTGGAATACTCTCTTTCAAACTCTAAAGGTGGCAGGGGTACAATACAGGAAGCGAAACGCTATGTACAGCTTGTACACAAATCAGACGACAGTTATATGAGTCGAAGGGCATCAAAGGGAACAGGGGTTTACAGGGGAGTTAGACAGGGTTGTAGCCTATCCCAAATGTTATTCGACCTGTACTTTGAACAAGCAGTGAAGGAAACCAAAGAAAAATCTGGAGTAGGAATTAAACTTCACGGAAAAGAAATAAAAGCTTTGAGATTTGCGGATGAAATTTTAATTCTCTCAGAGACAGGAAAGGACTTGGAAAAGCAGTTAAACAGAATCGACAGTGTCTTGAAGGGAGGGTAAGATTAATGTTGACAAAAGTAGAACAAGGGTCATGGAATGTAGTCGAATAAAATCAGATGATACTGAGGAAATTAGAGTAGGAAATGAGACACTTAAAGTAGTAGATGAGATTTGTTATTTGGGCAGCAAAATAACTGATGATGGCCGAAGTAGATATAAATTGTAGACTGACAATGGCAAGAAAAGCATTTCTGAAGAAGAGAAGTTTGTTAACATCGAATATAGATATAAGTTTTAGGAAGTCTGTTTTGAAAGTATTTGTCTGGAGTGTAGCCAAAAGAAAAAGAAATAAAAACTTTCGACATGTGATGTTACAGAAGAATGTAGAAGATTAGATGGGTAGATCACGTAACACTTAAGGAGGTACAGAACAGAATCGGGGGGAAACGAAATTTGTGGCACAACTTGGCTAAAAGAAGAATCGGCTGTTAGGGCACATTCTGGGACATCAAGGGATCAATAATTTACAACTGAGGAAAGTGAGGAGCGGGGGAGGGGGGGGGGACAATCGTGGAAGGGGATCAAGACACGAATACAGAAAGCACATTCAGAATGATGTATATTGCAGGAGTTATTCGGACATGAAGAGGCTCGCACAGGACAGAGTAGCCTAGAGAGCTGCATCGTATCTCTCTTCGGACTGAAGATGACAACAACGACATCTCCCTACTCTGCAAATTCACAACTAAGTGCCTGGCAGAAGATTCGTCTAATCACCTTCACGCTATTTCTCTATACTTCCAGTCTCGAGTACAGAGCGGGAAAAACGAACACATTAATCTTTCCGTGGGTTCTCTGATTTCTCATATTTTACTGTGGGGATCAATTTTCCCTCTGTAGGTGGTCGCCAACAAAGTATTTTCGCACTCTGAGCACGAAGTTGGTGACTGAAATCTCACGACAAGATCCTGCCGCAGTCGTCTTTGCTTTAATGATTGCCATCCGAATTCATATATCGTATTCGTGGCACTCTCCCTACTTTTTCACGATAATACAAAACGAGCTACCCTTCTTTGAACATTTTTAATGTCTTCAATCAGTCCTATCTGATGCGAATCCCACACCGCACAGCAATACTGCAGAAGAGCGCGGACAGGAGTAATGTAAGCAGTCTCTTTATTAGACCTGTTGCATTTTCTAAGTTTTCTGCTCATAAATCGCAGTCTTTTCCCTCAACATTTTCTACGTGATCGTTCCAATTACAATTATTTGTAACTACCGCTTGTGTTACCTAGTCCGCAGCTGAACAAGTAAGCGCTTTGTTTCCTAAGCACGAGGCCTCTGGATCGATTCTATTTACTGTTTTACTTTTCATTCCCATGTTTATAATGACTGTGCAAAGTGTCAGTATTTAATAATTCATTTACTGTTTGCCTACTCTTATCTTGAAAAAAAGGATAAACAATTTATTTCTTCAAATTATTGGAAACGAAGAAAGGATACACGAGAACTTTCAAGCAAATCCATATAGTCATTTTATTTGTATTATTGTACCTATATTTGTGGCACGTTTAATGTGTAACCTATGCAACACTGCACGAATCAGGATGATACTGATCGTAGAAACATGGAAAACAATAGTTATCGTGACCTACAGCAAGTGTAATGAACGGCTAATTTTTGTATGTCAAGGGATTTTTTCAATGTTTCTATTGTAAAACAAACTTACTTTACAACCATAAATATTTCTCGGTCGTCACACGTATCAAAACCTAACATCAAATATTGTTGCAGGTAACTGACAAAAAGTAGTAGTATCGGCAGCAATATTCGATGTAGAGACCTGGTGCTTATGAAACTAAGCGCTTATTCGCTTGGCTGCTGACTCCGTGCACAAAAAGCAGCTGTAAAAAGCACGCATATAATTTTCAAACTCGATTTTCTCAAAAACTTTTGAGACTTACGTCTTCCTGTTTACTTACGTTGAAGTCCTAGTCGTGCTCTACGCAGTCTGTCAGTATGAGCCAAATCGGTGAGGGGGAGTTCGTACTGTTCTCTTGTTGGTGTCCTTCTATTGGATACGCCGGGCTGGTTCCTTGCGTCGCTGCCGCTACGTTTACAGCCGTGTACTGCGGGTGCGCCGCGGCCCCTGCTCCTAATGACTCAGATCCGGAAAATCGCAGCTAAAGAGCGTACATCAACACAACTCGCCAGGCCGCTTTCCTCCGAATGTCACCAAGGATTCGGCACAGATGATGACGTCTTTAAACCATTACAAACAACCCATGCAGAATTTGGCAGAAGCTCATCATATGAGCTCCACCCAATTTGCACCATCGCTCGAGTAAAGTCATTGATCCGTTTGACAGACCTGAGTTTTCCATGAAATGTGGTCATTAATCTGTCAATTTATAAGAGTTCAATGATAGCTGATGCTAGCTCGCAGGATTTGATGGCTGACAGTATAAGAAAATGTAACTAGTTGTGGCTAATATAAACCCTCTGCTGAAGCCCATGAAATTAGTGACACACATTGCTACGATTCACTGTGTTGACCACACAGGCTGACAACCGTTTGGTGTGAATCATTGTTGCTGTGACATTTCCGTATTTGTTGAGAAATTTGATATATAAATATTACTACAATATGATGCCCCGTGGTTAATCATCCTTGATAGCTTACCTGAAACAGCAGGAAATAAAAATGACGTGTAGTTTAGACGGTAATGTATCAACTGTACTACGTAGTTAAGTCTTCCCAGCTAGCGTCTGGGTGAGTGCTTACAAAGATGGCGTCGGACCGTTGCGCAAATGTTGCAAGGTTCCGTTGTGGTGTCCACCATGGGAGGGTCACGTCGACCTAAATTCTGACACCACCGACGAGTACAGCTGGGCCCGATTGGACTATCAGTCACTGCTCTGTTTCCGCTAAAGCTAAACTCTGTGAAAATGAAAAATCGTCCTCATAAATGCCAGAGGAATCCATTCTAGCTCTCTGCTGGAACGTACTAGAACGATTATAACGTCGAGTGTGTCCTGTGAATATTATTTCTATGCCGACGACCTCGAACTTCGCTCGGAATTCCGAAAAAAATGCCTTTTATCCCTGTACCTCATCAGAAAACAGAGAAGAACTTGGGTATAACATTCGATGAACTCCTGAACTTTTCAGAAAATTCTACGGCTACATGAAGGAAGACTTCCGCTTGCATCTGTATCCTCTAAAAATTTCAAAATATACACTGCGCAAAACAATTAAAGTAAATTTTTTTGAAACTCTCTAATTTTTCCCCATTGCGACCAGTAAGTGGGAAACTTGGCTCAAAGGTGCGTACAGTCTTTGTAAAGTTGCAAAAGCGTGGCTCCCTGCGACATCACACTTGACATCGGTGACGCTTCAGACCGCAAGGTGTAGACACATGCAAAAAACAAGCCAGAGCTCAGGAGTTCATGTGAGGTGTAATGTGTGTTAACGATGTCTCATTGGAGGTGGCACAAAGGGCGACAATAAAACCGTTCCTTTCCTTGGGACGTTGATTCCCACATAATTCACACTGAAAACCGACAGTTTGTGATGTGACGAGCAACAGCACGACGTTATAGATAATCTTTTGCACTGCTGATGTCCCCCAGACGATTCAAGTCTTTTCTACGGATATTGTCAGCCTGCATCCCCTCTGAAGATACTGTCACCCTTTGGAATGTAGTGGGAAATAAATATTTGCTATGGTGTGCAGAATGGAATCACTAGAGACCATTCAAAATCATTCGAGGAAATTTGTACGTGATCTGAAGCAGCAAAGGGTATGGAGCCCACTGTTTGGCGGTTTCCTGTAGTACCTCTAGTATGATCGTGGGGGACCTTGGGGGTGGGGGTGGTGGGAAAGGGATGCTACATTGACACATATGTGAGTAAGTGAATAAAACGGCAAATGGTCCCCCTAAGACCTCCCCAGTCGCGCAACACCTTCAGTGCCATCTGTATACCTTTGTTGGACACTTTAAAAACTTTAACTAACAGAGACATGTATGTACTGCTACCTACTCGCAAGCGAAATAGGCAGTCTTTTCGACATACTTTCGATTTTGCACCGAGCGAAGTGGCACAGTAGTTAGCACACAGGATTCGCAATCTGGAGGACGACGATTCGGCCATGCAGTTGTACGTTTTCCGTGATTTCCCTAAATCGCTCCAGGCAAATGCCAAAATGCTACTCTTGAAAGGGCACGGGCGATTTCCTTCCCCATCCTTGACACAATCCGAGCTTGTGCTCCGTTTATAATAATCTGGATGTCGACGGGACGTTAAACCCAATCCTCCTTCGTGCCGATTTTTTTGTTTTTGTTTTTTTTTTTTTTTGCCAGCAGTGACGAGAGGGTTGCCAGTCTCATAGGCTGTCAGGTGTCGTAGTATGAGTGTGTCCAAATAGAGATATTTTTGAAGTGCTCAGCAAAGGTGCGTGGATGGCACCGTGGATAGTACCGAATTTCCGAGGTGTGCGTGTGTAGGAAGGGGTGCGGGGGTGGGTGGGGGGGGAGGTCCTGGAGGAACTTTTTGTGGATTTATCGCGCAGGTGTCAATTTAGCAATTCCTCCCCCCGCCCACGGCCTACCCCTTTCCATCCTGCGATCACGCCATAGGATGGTGTGAAACAGAAATGCTGAAAAAGTATAAACACCATTTGCTTCTTCAGATCTCGTTCAAATTTTGTCGAACGTTTCTGAACGGTGTCTATTAGCTTCACTCTGTACATCATAGCAAAAACTGCGGTAGCGCTACTCTGCAAGGGGGTGAGATCACGTTCAGTGGCGTTGCAGGCCCACGATGTCCTTACAGAAGGGTTGAATCGTCCAGGGGTGTCATCGGCGTCTAAGGTTGGTAGGAATTATCGCACTGCCAACTGTCGATTTCGACAGCGAAATGTGTGGAAATGAACGCCACAAGAGAGGGGTGGTTTCATTGACACCATGGTCTATCCTCTTGAGGCCTTTTCGTGTCATTTCAGAACGGCGGTGTCTTTATAATGTTTTCTTGGCCACCCTTAAGAAAAATGCGTGGTTTCCATACTGTGCGTCGCGACCGCCATTGCAGAGGCGTTAAGAAAAAGGATGAGATGTAGGTAAGTGGAGGGTGTCAGGATCTTCCTGTCGCGTGACACGTCCCAGGTGGCATTGGGCAGAATTGTGCTGAAATTTGGAGCTAATATAACACCATAATCCACTATAAACCTCACATCACTTTCTGAGTTATGGCGTGTATTCGCATGTATAACTCCTTTTTATTTGAAGCTTCGCTGTGCCCTCGGGTGATGTTGAAAGGCGTCTGCTTTTACACCGTATCAGAGAAAGGTTTTAGGTAGCTCCTAGCCAAATTTATCACTTCTGTGTAGCAGTGGGAGAAAGCTGCAACCACTATTGCAGTGTAATCCAATACATAAGAGTAGTGAAAAATCTAGACTGTTAGAACTAACCATAAATACTTGTGAACGCCACATCTGTATCATACGTTTATTTGACCACCACATGCGCTCAGTAATGTTGGCTGCGGCAAGACACGTTACGTGACTGCCAAGTGGTATGCCAATTTCGTCCTTTCCTTAGCGTGGGTACACTCTAATACTTACTGATAGAGGTCAGGTACAAGGTGGGAAAAATAAACCTGGCTGAGAAAATATTTCACTCACCTTAAGGAAGGCAACCCAACAAACATCATGTGCCCCGGATGCGGATGATGCAACCTGGGTTTTCTTCCTCAGGGTGCGTGAAATATTTTCTGGGCCAGTATCATTCTGCCCACCCTGTGTGTGTCATCTTATCAAAACTAGGTTTTAATTATCTAGTATACTATGCTCAATCACAAAAGAAAAAAAGTCATTCCACTCCTTTCTCAAACTCTGTGACACTGGTATAGCAACCGTGGTAATGTTATAGAGAGAATTTAGTTGTGCTGCCAATAAAAGGCGTATTTATTAGTTCTTCATTTGCGACGCGTTTCACCTGTGTTGAAAGGCATCTTCAGACAATCTGGGGAAATTACAAAACCCAGTACAAATAAAATGGTTGTATACAAAAATTCTAAACCAACGAAACCACATAAAAATTACTTAACTCTTCAACATAAACTCAAAAGTTACAGGCCCTAAATTTCGTTTGGGGGGGAGGGGGGGTGGCAACTAAAGAGTGTACTATAAATGAAATATATAATTTAACACTTACCGAACTATAGGTAAATAGTCATCTCATGAAATGAGGAGTCAAACGCATAAAATTACAACCACGTAAAAATGAGACAAGAGCGTGAATAAAGCTAAAATACGGAACAATGGTGATGGTCGCAAAATGTACCTAAAACAAAAACGACATTAGCTCGTATACAAAATTATTAGCAATAGTCATAAAAGAGAAACAGGCAATAGCGTAGCTACTGAAGATTTATAGTAATATGGTAACACAACAAAAACCAATAATGACAATAAAAGAGAACTCTCATATGGTAAGATAAAAAGAAGAGAGATTCTGTGAACAGCATAAAAAATCATCTAGATACGAATGATGATGATGATCGTGTTTGGTTTGTTCGGCGCTCAACTTGGCGGTTATCAGCGTTCGTACAAGTTTCCAATCTTTACTCAGTCCAATCTCGTTACTTTCATGAATGATGATGAGGATGAAATGATGAGGACAGTACAGTCCCCGGGCGGAGAAAATCCCCAACCCGGCCGGGAATCGAACCCGGGACACCGTGATCCAGAGGCAGCAACTGGAGAAGGAAAGCAACGCTGTTAAAATATGTAATCCATGACTTCATATGACAGGAGGATGCAAACTGTCGACATGTCGAAAGAGCTAAGACGCAGACATTGCTTGACATACCATATGGAGACGACGTTCCTTAAACCCAAAACAGAGCATTTTTACATGTATCATAAATGCACAACGCTACGAGCTGGCACTGGTCGGACTAGACGAAAACTGAGGCCTACGGTGTCGTAGCAGCGGGAATCTCGCCAGGTGGCGGTGATACGGTTTCTAGCTGTAGCAAGCTGTGTGTAAATAATCGGGAAGCCCACTGTCTAAACTAATATAAATTCCGAAACGCATTGGAAGATGTGCATCATAGCATCGAAAAATGTCTGATTTTTTGGCAATAAGCCTAGAAGATTTGAAGCGAATATGTTTCGAAATTTCGAATTTCTCAAGCAAATTTAATTTTGATCCCTTATTTTCTACGTGCAGCATATAAGATTTTCCAGACTAGGGGATTGATGGCCTGAAGCTTTTAGATGTTCAGCGAAAGGGGAATATTTTTTTATTTGCCCTTTTCTCGTTAGCAAGTGTTAGCTGAATCTAAGAGTAAATGATCTCCCCGTCTGTCCCATATACACCGCTGGACATTCTGGGCACCTAATTTTATAATCTCTAAGGTTCAAAAATAAATAATTAGTGGGTTGTTCATTATGGGAGAGAGCATACAGAATCGAGCAACCCCGAGAAAAAACAATTTGGACATTAGTCTGTTTAAATAACGATGCCAAATTACAAGAAAAAGGGCCTAAAGCAGAACAGCAGTTCGTGTAACCTCACACACCTCAGAAATGGGAGGAGAAGGGGTGGCCCGGGTGTGCAACAGATTTCTGCGTTCGGAATGTAAGCGGTACAGCAACGACGGACTGCGTCCATTTTTCTGTGCTACGTAAAGTTGATTATTCAATGCCTTTTCCTAATAGCATTGTCGGCAGCTGGGAGCTCACAAATTCTTACAAACGTAGCTCGGAAATAACTAAGCCTGTAGCACTTCGGATGATTGGAGGTGGATTGTATCGCTTACACACTGGTGGAAGGTTTCCTAAAGATATCAAAGCAAAGGAAATGGTATTTCCATGAGTTGCAAAAAAAGATCTAAATAGTTTAAGATCCCCTCGGAATTCATTATTTGGTGCGTAAAAGTTAATTTTGGATGTAGGCTATTAAACTCTTCAGTGATGAGGTTTATATCGCCTCCATTAGCCTTGAAGATAATGAAAATATCATCAACTTATATTTTCTTTAGGATTGTTAATAGGGGACCCCCGTTTGAAAAACTCAGATTCTACATACAAACACGCAATAAACTCCTTACGATTACGGAGAGAGTAATCTACCTCAAAAGTTACGTTATCTTTTAAAATTTGAAGAAAGAAATCTGGAGGCATAGTAGCTGGGGCTACCGACACCGTTGACAATGTTGCTGGGTTATCTTCTTTCTGGTTTTTGTCTGTGCACGTAAGGTAGGGGTTGTAGGGTTCTTTACTTTCAAACCACATAACAGCCGTTGAGTTTCTTAAAAGCTTGTCGAACGCAACAGTGGGATCTGAGTTGACTTGATGAATCCCTTTTTCAGCGAAAAAGTTTTCAATCTTACTTACATAATAACGTTTGTAACTCATAACGCCTGTATTCCCCTTGTCAGCCCTTACTACAATCGCCTCTTCATCACCTAATTTTTCTTTTACAGTCTTCAGGGTCCTACGTTCGTGGTGAAAGGAAGGCTTTTTCGCTGCCCTCTGTATAATTTCACTGGCTTTAACCGTCATTTGGATCACGTCTTCTCTTCCGATCGCAGCCCTGTCTAAGGCCTTTCTTACGTGTGTGGTAAGGGAAGTAATCACACTATCGTTTAACTGTGGTGTTAACTGGTTTTGCAGGCCTTCATTCACGAGTTCTATTTGGTGGTGACTGAATGAAATATTAGTGGGATTAAATACTGGACCAGCAAACCGAAAACTGTGATTATCTTCTCTGTGCAAGCCGCTACATGCCTTATAGTACATTTGTCTGAGCTTATCTAATTTTCTACTTGGCCACAGCTAATCAGTTGACCTTTCTCCCATACACGAAAAATTAACAAGAAATATCATATCGTCAAAACATTGGACATCAAAGGTATTAATAGCCTTAAAGTAAGCACTGTACACTAGGGCATTAAATTTATCTTTTATGATGTAACACCTCTTAATTGCATTAGAAATTGTAACCTTGGCACATTTGAACATAGCAGGAGATGCTTTACAGAAATGATGAACTTAGAGGAATCTGTGCATATATACAGGCATAACATTATCATTTAAACAATCCTCACTGAAAGTAGTATTCAAGAAAGCCTTCATTATTTTATACTTAAGTTTGTAATATTTCAAAGCAAAGCCATTTTCTTTTTGCACCAGTAGGCAAGTTGTAACAAAAGTCATTCCACTCCATTCCCAAACTCCGTGGCACTGGTACAGCAACCGTAGTAATGTTATACAGATAATTCGGCATTATTCCGCATTTTAGCGCTATACGGGCACTTGGCTCAATCTTTCCCGGATGTAATTTTATGCATTTCACTCCTCATTTCATGAGGTGATTATTTACTCATAGTCGATTAAGATTTAATTTTATATTTCATACTATGAGAGCCAGTACACTCTTTAGTTCCCCCCCCCCCCCCCCCCCTCCAATTAGGACTCGTAACTTTTATGTTGTGGAGTTAAAGAATTTTTATGTGGTTTCGTTGTTTTAGAATTTTTGTATACGGCCATTATATTCGTAGCGGGTTTTGTGATTTTCCTAGATTATCTGAAGATGCCTTTCAACACAGGTCGCAAATGAAGAACTAATAAATTCATCTTTGTTGCAAACCCGACTGAATTAACTCTATGATAGAAAAATATTTACAAACTTATTCTCTGTTGCTGCCGTCCGTCTCTGGCACCAATCTTGCGCACTGCGCAAGTTGAATACCCTGTTGCATTGAAGAAAAAAAGAAAAATATCTTAAAGTGCTTACTTTCGTCAACTCCGTAACTTCTCCGTAAAACTTTAACACATGTGACCAGTTACTCTTTGTCAATCTGTAAAGCAATTCTCTCCATGTTATGTTTCCTTTTAATTTTTTTTTCTCAATCGTCCACGCCACTTTCTTCGTTCCCTCTTCAGTACTTAAGTTTTATCACTGTCCAGTTTCTCTCTCCGCTCCATCTTCTCTGTCAGATCCATTGCCTCCAGTGCTCTCAGTTTAAATCTACCGGACTGTCTTTGTTGTTCTCTTAGTTATGAACATTTTTATTTTTATTTTAGCTTAGACTGTCTTCCATTATACATATTATAGTTATTTCTAAACGTTGTATCCCATATTAAATGTGTTTTACAACACTTGTGTCGTTATGAACATAATGTAAAATACATAGAATGCCTGCTTAGGTGTAGAAGAGGACCTAATGGACCTAATATTGCCAGTGTAAATAAACAGGTAAATATACATAAAGGCACGTGATCCTCTTGCGCAACACCTGGATCTGAGGATGGTCGTTTGTGACGGTCGAAACCGGTCATCTTAAATTAGAGTTATGATTTAGTATGAAAATAAAAATCATTTCAAGATTTATGGTAATCACGGCTGTTTCCGGGGAATAAATATGTCGTACTTTGTAATATAGGTGGTATACCTTACTCGCATAGTATCATTTGTAGGTTGTTTCACAAAAGCTTATGAAACGTAATCAGAATTTTGACTCATAACTGTGCTGCTGTAGAGGTTTGTACAAGGAACATGACACTTTTTTGAAGCCGCGTCTAAAGAACATTCTGAAGGCCACGGAATCTACCATAAACTTGATGTTACATTAAGCCGTGTCTGAAGATGATCGCTTGGCCGAAACTGGTTGTCCGGAACGAAATACTCATTACAACGGTTTTTGACTTTCCCATGACGTCGTCTTTTAAGCACGTTAAAGCTGTGTAGTATTGTTTATGAAAAAGAAAAGAGGGTTTTATTAACATCCCCCACGCTAACCCATTTCTGTAAATCTTCAGGCTTTCGTGGCAGTGGTCACTAAAATTAAGATCTTCTGGATTGTTTAGAGGTAATATGACACGGCTTAACAACCCAGAAGATTTTAACTTTAGTAACCCATTTCTGTTTGGTCTGAGGCTGCTCATTCCCAGCGAAACTGCAAATTCCAAACAAAGATTTTCCGTTTTCTACCTCATGGGCGGCATTTACATTCCCGGTTGGTAACACATTCCGTTTCTTTATTAAAGGCCAGTTTTTAATGTAATATTAGCGACGACGAACTCAGAGCCTACATAATATCAGTAAGAAAAAGATATGGGGAAAAATCCGTCAATTCGCATTCAAGTAATCATTCCAGCTTGGAAAAAGTATTTACCTATACCACAGAAAACATTCTTCGACGTGTGTGGGCAGTATTTTGCACCCTCCACCCGCGGGTATGTTTTCTGCCGAATGCTTCTCTCTTGATAGTTCCGTTGGCGAATGGGCTTTATGAACCATGAGCGTGATCGGCACGTGGCCTGAATTGTGGGTCGTTCCGAACCGCGCTACTGAATGGGTCAGCCCGTGGCACCATTAACCCCACGGAGCGACGTGGGGCTGCCTAAAGCAGCACTACATCACTGATAGGCGGCGCATGTGTGAGGGAAGGGAAGGCAAGGAAAGGGGAGGGAAGGGAGGGTTCTAAGCGCGCGGCCGCATTAGCTGGCTGAGTTACTGCCAATAAATAAGCAAATGAGCGGCCGGGCGCCTCGCGCCTGCTAGCCATCCCGTCGGTTCCTCAGACCACAGGCCACGCTCTGTCCAGGGCAGCAGTCCACACTCACATCTTGCGATTGGATGTCCCGCTACAGCTCGAACCTGTGGCATGTCCAGTTACCTGTTTTCATCGTATTACCATTATTCTTACAATATTTTTGGGAAGCTGAAGATACTAGGGATAAAAAAAAGTAGTTGGCGAAGTGCTGCCTATAGCTTCTACAGTAAGCATACAGCAGTTAGAAGAGTGGAAGGACGTGATAAGGAGGCAGTAACTGAAAAGTGGGTGGACGGGGTTGGAGCATATCCCCCCCTATTATTCGGTCTATACACAGGGCAAGTAGTAAAGGAAACCAAGGAGAAAAATATGGAAAAGGAATTGACGTTCTAGGAGAAGAAACAGAATCATTAAGATTTGGGACTGACATTGTAATTCTGTCAGACAGTGCAAAGAACGTCTAAGATCAGTTGAACGGAATGAACAGTGTCTTTGAAAGAGATTACAAGATTAACATCAGCAAAAGCAAAGCAACAGTAATGGAGAGCAGTCTAATTCAATACGGCGATGGAGGCACTAAAAGTAATACACAAGTTTTGCAATTTCGGCAACAAAATAACCGACTTTGACGGAAATAGGTTGCCAATAGCAAGAAAAGCGTTTGTGGAAACGACAAGTTTCTTAAAACCGAGCATACGAGAGCCTACTGAAACGTAATGCCTCCGAAATTGTTATTCTGTTCTCAGTATCGGGTAAGGTATAACATGTCATGCATGTTACTCGGCCGACTTCCCGATTCGCTCACGCAAGTTGCAGTGTCGTGCCTCTAGATAGCTCCGAATTGTAGCACTTAACATGGCAGTGTGTAACGTATCAGTGTCCGTGTGTGAGAAACAACGTGCTGTAATCGAGTTTCTAACCACAGAAAATGTGCCTCCAGTTGAAATCCATAGAAGAATGAAATCTGTGTACGGGGATAAGGTTAGTAATGTGCGGCGATGGGTTTTTCGTGCTTGTATTCAAGGAAACGGTGATGCTGATGTTACCGTGTTGGAGAAAGCTCGGGGTGGACGACCGCGTACGGAAACCGACGAGACTCATCTGAATCGGGTTGATGAACGCGTCAGAGAAAATCGTCAGATAACACAGGTACAGGCCTCAGGTAAATGTGGCATATCACGAGAGCATGTACAGGACACAGTTGCAGAACTGCGGTACTGAAAGCTGTGAGCACAGTGGGAAACTCGAATGTTGACTTCTGACAGGAAACAGAGGAGAGTGGACCTCTGTGATGCTACAGATGAATACTGAAGATTACGTGGGTAGATTGGATAACAATTGAAAAGCTACTGAGTGGAATCGGGGAGACAGCCTCCATATGGTACAACTTCACTGAAAGAACTGTTAGGTCTGTAGGACAAACCGTGAAGTATCACTGAAGTCTGGGAGATAAAAATAGCCTCGCGGGGTAGCCGCGCGGTCTGGGGCGTCTCGCACGGTTCGCGCGGCTCCCCACGTCGAAGGTTCGAGCATGGGTGTGTGTGTCGTCCTTAGCGTATGTTAATTTAAGTTAGATTAAGTAGTGTGTAAGCCTAGGGACCGATGACCTCAGCTGTTTGTTCTCATAGTCCTTACCACAAATTTCTATCCGCTACGATAGCTGAATGGTCAGCGTGACAGACTGCCGTCCTTAGGGGCATGGGTTCGATTCCCGGCTGGGTCGGGGATTTTCTCCGCTCAGGGACTGGGTGTTGTGTTGTCTTCATCATCATTTCATCCCCATCCGGCGCGCAGGTCGCCCAACGTGGCGTCGAATGTAATAAGATCCGCACCAAAGCGGCCGGACCTGCCCCGTAAGTGGCCTCCCGGTCAATGGCGCCAGACACTCATTTCCCTTCTACCACAAATTTCCAAATTGCCGATAAAAATATAAAGGTAGACGTTGGATTCACCACAGTACGCAGGCTGAGGTATATGTGTGGGGTAGTACTCAGGTGGAAGTAAAGTGACTTGGAAAGGACATACAAGAGTGAAAAGCTGCATGAATCCAATCTTCGAACTGAAGATCTGAATAACAACAATATTATGAAGAGCATTAGCATAGTTCTTCAGATTGTTTATAGCCTGAAAACTTTGGTTTGGTTTGGTTTGGTTGTTTGGGAAAGGACACCAGACAGCGTGATCATCGGTCTCATCGGATTAGGGAAGGATGGTGAAGGAAGTCGGCCGTGCCCTTTCAGAGGAACCATCCCGGCATTTGCCTGGAGTGATTTTAGGGAAATCACAAACTTTGTTTTCTCGGTATGATGCCAATAGGAGGGCCACAGGAACGAGGTGAAAATTTCGATGCAAATTTTTCAAACTAGAACGTCTGACTTATGTCAAATCCGAATATTCATTCTGCTTTTAACTGTAGCGCTGTTTCTTATCTCGCGAAATATCTGGATTTCATCTAACGTATAGTTATAAAGTTGCTGGCTCCTGTTCTAGTGCTGGAAGAAATCTTCATTATTGGAATTCGATTAGCAACAGGGAGAGAGGCAGAGAGGAGTCTACTGGGGGTTGCACTTATAGTGGCACCCAAATATTGTAATGATACTACTGTAAACTAAAACTAAACTATTATATTGTAAACGATGTATGTCTCTGATGGGCGCTGTATGTCGGATAGCTGACTTGGCACAACCGCAGAGCCAAAGATACTGCTTCTGGTCCGAGATTGTAGTGTTGGTGTAAGAGAGTGCTTGGCGCACAGCAGTGAGTGTGTATCAGTCTGAGAGAGAAAGAGGATGCAGTAGACAGTTTTTGTGGTGTGCTCTCTAAAGCCACCAAGTGTTAGATTATAGTATAGGAATTCTCTCATACCAATATTTTGTGTTACACAGCACATAAAATAGGTAGTTAAAACGATGAGTTTTTATAATGGAATGTAAAGTGAAATGATGAAATGTAAATTTAATTGTGACAAGAAATGATTACTGTATTGTCATTACAAAGAAGCTTCACGAGTACATGTATTACTGGAAATATAAATGTGGAAGCAGAAGTCTTCTCGCATTTAAGATAAAGAAATTAATTTTTTATTCCTTTGATTTTGCCAGCGAGTTAGTGTAATTGACTGGGCCGACAATTGGTGATGGTGATTTCTATGTTGAGTAACCCCCGAACGTACGTAAACAGATTTGATGTATAGGCTTGTTAGATACTTCGTTTTTGTAATCTCTCTAAGATATGTTAACACAGGTATATGTAATTTGATGATTTGTCTTTATGCTTTTTAATGATGTTAGGTAACACTTGCTATACAAGTATCGTTGTTTGTGATTTCGTCAGCACAGAAAGATTTTCATTTAGTAAAAAATATGTAATTTTTCTGAGTAATTTAATTTCAGTTTACAACTTTTTTAAAGAAACCAAACTTAACTTCGAATACACTTTCACTACTGAAAAAGTCAGCGTTAGTAGTACACTCAAATCACTACCGCCTCCTGTCCAGGTTATATGTTTTTTAAAGACATTGAATTTTTCTTAAATGTTTTCATTTATCATCAAAACGAATATCTTGTACATTTCAATGTATTAGGGCAGCATTGCACACCGATGAGTCGGTAGCTAGCTTATTTTATTCTTCTTCATGAGAGAGCAGAGTATAAGGCGATCATCGTTGCTGCTTTAGAGGTAAGACAGTTTTATTTAGTTGTTATGTGTACAGGGACCGACGATATCAATTTTGAACAGGGCGGGAGGATTCAGTACCTAGGGGGCTGAATGTATTTTGGAGTGACTGTGTTTTCTTTATTGGTACTGGGATTTGCATTGCCCAATCTGTTCGCATAAAGTATTGATAACAATAAAACAGAGTAAGCACACCACTTGCAGTTACAAAGCGCTACACGATGACTGCAGTTACAACGTAAACGGCTGCGCCTGGAGTGGCGCCGTGAGCGAGAGGCATGGCCTGCTGGTGAATGACGTCACTCTGTGTTCAGGGATCAATCGCGCTTGTGCGCTAACGGGATGACCATCGGCGGCAAGTACGGCAATGACCGGAGAGACGTTCCATTTTTCCCGTTTCGGACAGGCTCAGCGGTGTTACACTTGCTGTCTGCTATGGAAAGCCTGCGGATATGGTTCCAGATCACTGCTGGTAGCCTCGTGATGACTGGGTGTTGTGTGATGTCCTTAGGTTAGTTAGGTTTAAGTAGTTCTAAGTTCTAGGGGACTGATGACCATAGATGTTAAGTCCCATAGTGCTCAGAGCCATTTGAACCATTTTGAACTGCTGGTAGTGATTGGGGGAACTCTGAAGGCACAATGATTACCTCTCACGTGACAGGAGGACCAGTGCAATGTTAGTGAGCCAGCTTACCTCAGGAGATGATAGCACGCCATGAGGCGCCCTTCCCAACCGCATCAGGGCATATATCCAGACCAGAGGGATGGAAGCAAGGATGAAAGGGTTTAACACCGCATCGACATCGAGGCCATTACAGAAGGAGTTTGGAATGATTCCAGGATGTGGAAGGAAATTGGCCCTTTCGAAAGAACCGCGCCGGTATTTTACGGATATCACGGAAGATATAAATTAGGGTGGTCGGACCCGGATTCGAACCGTCGTCCTCCGGAAAGTGAGTCCAAGGCGCTAACCACTGCTCCACCTCGAGCGGTCAGACCAGAAAGGTGGCAGCATCATACTGCCAAGTTCTTTATCAACTTGACTCGATTTTGTAATCATTGAAATGACGTCACATACTCTTTAAACCCGTGAAGTTTCATTTCATTTCGTCCTTACATTCTTGGTTCCTCAATTCCTTGTCAGGCAGTATAAATTCAGCGTATCTGTTTGCTGTCGTGTTACTGCATTAATGAGCTTGGTATACGTCAAGAACTTAATAAAGAACCCGATTCATCACATACAGTAAATTCCTTCTGAGGATCATATTTACGGCTCAGTTTACAATCACACTGCTCATTGTCATCCTAACAGGAACCTTATGAAACAAGGTGATCATTATCATCAGCAGCAGTACCAGCAATATCCACCTTCATTTAGTTCGTCTTATCTCTTGGGATCCAGCAAAGATTATCTATGGTCCACCTACCCATCTCTGGCGCACAAAATGGGGCTGGGGAATAGCAGTAGGTTGTGTGTACATATATCCTTAATGAGTTTCTACAACTCTAAACACAAGCGCAGAACGATACAAGTACGGTATTTACAGTGCTTAATTTACCAAAGTCAAAAACTAAGTACCTAACACAAAATAGTACACAATAAAATGTACTGCTCATTTGAAAAATCCAATACTTTAGAATAAAGGGGGCAGGAAATATAATACCAAAATTAATAACACAATAGTAGAAAAAAATTAAATCAGAATAACAAAGCCTAAAATATATCCAACAGAAGCCGACTTCCTAACAAACACTAAACAGGCAATGAACACGAAAATTTGGAAATTTGTGGTAAGGACTATGGGACCAAACTGCTGAGGTCATCAGTCACTAGGCTGACACACTAATTAAACTAAATTAAACTAACTTAGGATAAGGACAACATACACACTTATGTCCGAGGGAGGACTCGAACCTCCGACGGGGGGAAGGGGGGGGAGCCGCGCGAACCGTGACAAGGCGTCTGAGACCGCAAGGCAACCCCGCGCGGCGAATGAACACGATACAGAAAGTCAATAGAATACATCGATCCATGTTACCTCGTGCTGGGTGCAATAAATAAGACCAACAAGACAGTCAATGCCATCTAAAAGTATAGATTAAAATTTCGCTTTCCTTCCTGGCACATAAAAAGTGAAAGAAGTATTTAAATCTTGCAAAAAGTATACAATGCAGGCGTAAAGGTTTGCTACGGGGAACACACGCCACAAATGCGATGGTACGATGGGGTAACAAAATAACAAAATCAAAATATAGTCAGATACCTTATTACACTGGATCACCTTCATTATTCCCTTACGCCATCGCGTATTATGCTCGTTTGATGTGTTAGTCCCTGGTGGCTATTGTACATCATCATTTTTTGAAAGCTCGTTGACGGTGAAAAAAACTGTCTTGACTTTCACGTAAAAAGTGATAGTGAGTATTAGATCGGACATCATAGAAATAGATCTGCACGTTAGGCCTGACATAATACAATGTTTAAACAACACGAGGCGATAAGCAATCGGTCATTCTACTTTCAAATAATGTGTGTAAAATTCCTGACATAGTCATAAGAATAACAGTAGCTCATCAAAGAAAATAAATAATGTAGTGCTAAAAGGTTTCTAGAATAAATTCAGACACTATTAATTGGGAGTATAATAATAATTACCCGATAAATCAAATATTTTACAGGTCTACAGGTTTGAAGGCAAGATCCCAAGTAAGTTAACGAGAAGAAGAGATCATCGCTCCCCTCACATTTTGTTTTTCAAAAAATGTAATGTGAATACATAGTTTCTTTGAAATTTATTATACACACCGCCTGTAAGTTATAATTAATATTCCTTCTCTAATATTTGGTGTTATACGCACATTTTGCCACTTGGGTGCTTACAAATTTATGTTTGCTTCGTAAAAAATCAAATAATACATGTTCTACAAGAACACAACAACAATAAATTAAAATTTGACAACTTTGATACACCAGGACCTGCTGTGGCCCCGCTGTGGTTGAAAATTGCGATCTCTTGCTAACTTATTTCGACCAATCGTCTGCACTAAAATATTGTACTGATCATAACCAGCACAAATTTTTTAACCATCGTTGCAGAAAACACTCTTAATTCCTGACCGCGCTGTGTTCCCTCGATCCGTGAAGCCAAGCACCTTCCGCTACTCCAGACTGGAACGAGGCATCGTATTGACAGCAAGCCACCGTCAGCCCCGACAGCAAGCTGACCTAGTAGATAGTGTCGGAAGTTCCATGCGGCTTTTCGCGGATGATGCTGTAGTATACAGAGAAGTTGCAGCGTTAGAAAATTGTAGCGAAATGCAGGAAGATCTGCAGCGGATAGGCACTTGGTGCAGGGAGTGGCAACTGTCCCTTAACATAGACAAATGTAATGTTTTGAGAATACATAGAAAGAAGGATCCTTTATTGTATGATTATATGATAGCGGAACAAACACTGGTAGCAGTTACTTCTGTAAAATATCTGGGAGTATGCGTGCGGAACGATTTGAAGTGGAATGATCATATAAAATTAATTGTTGGTAAGGTGGGTACCAGGTTGAGATTCATTGGGAGAGTCCTTAGAAAATGTAGTCCATCAACAAAGGAGGTGGCTTACAAAACACTCGTTCGACCTATACTTGAGTATTGCTCATCAGTGTGGGATCCGCACCAGATCGGGTTGACGGAGGAGATAGAGAAGATCCAAAGAAGAGCGGCGCGTTTCGTCACAGGGATATTTGGTAACCGTGATAGCGTTACGGAGATGTTTAACAAACTCAAGTGGCAGACTCTGCTAGAGAGGCGCTCTGCATCGCGGTGTAGCTTGCTCGCCAGGTTTCGAGAGGGTGCGTTTCTGGATGAGGTATCGAATATATTGCTTCCCCCTACTTATACCTCCCGAGGAGATCACGAATGTAAAATTAGAGAGATTAGAGCGCGCACAGAGGCTTTCAGACAGTCGTTCTTCCCGCGAACCATACGCGACTGGAACAGGAAAGGGAGGTAATGACAGTGGCACGTAAAGTGCCCTCCGCCACACACCGTTGGGTGGCTTGCGGAGTATAAATGTAGATGTAGATGTAGATGTAGATGAGGCAGCCTCGCTGCTTATCTCCACCACTTCCTGCACTACTACTGCCAGCTGGCAGCTTTTTCGGAAGCTACTACACTATATGATCAAAAGTGTCCGAACACCTGGCTGAAAATGACTTACAAGCTCGTGGCGCCCTCCATCGGTAATGCTGGAATTCAATATAGTGTTGGCCCACCCTTAGCCTTGATGATAGCTTCCACTCTTGCAGGTATACGTTCAATCAGGTGCTGGAGGGTTTCTTGGGGAATGGAAGCCCATTCCTCACGGAGTGCTGCTCAGAGGAAAAGTATCGATGTCGGTTGGTGAGACCTGGCACGAAGTCGGCGTTCCAAAACATCCCAAAGGTCCATTACAGGGATGTTATTGTCGTGTAACCAGTCCACCACAGGCCGTGCGCTATGAACAGGTGCTCGATCGTGTTGAAAGATGCAATCGCCATCCCTGAATTGCTCTTCAACAGTGGGAATCAAGAAGGTACTTCAAAGATCAGTGTAGGCCTGTGCCATGATAGTGCCACGCAAAACAACAGGGGGAGCAAGCCCCCTCCATGAAGAACACGACCACACCATAACACCACCGCCTTCGAATTTTACTGTTGGCACTACACACGCTGGCAGATGACGTTCACCGGGCATTCACCATACCCACACCCTGCCATCGGATCGCCATATTGTGTACCGTGATTCGTCACTCCACACAGTATTTTTCCACTGTTCAATCGTCCAGTGTTTACGCTCCTTACACCAAGCGAGGCGTCGTTTGGCATTTACCGGCGTGATGTGTGGCTTGTGAGCAGCAGCTCGAGCATGAAATCCAAGTTTTCTCACCTCCCGCCTAACTGTCATAGTACTTGCAGTGGGTCCTGATGCAGTTTGAAATTCCTGTGTGATGGTCTGGATGGATGTCTGCCTATTACGACACTCTTCAACTGTCGGCGGTCTCTGTCAATCGACAGACGAGGTCGGCCGGTACGCTTTTGTGCTGTACGTGTCGCTTCACGTTTCCACTTCGCTATCACTTTGGAAATAGTGGACCTAGGGATGTTTAGGTGTGTGGAAACCTCACGTACAGACGTATGACACAAGTGACACCCAATTAACTGCCCATGTTAGTCCGTGAGTTCCGCGGAGCGCCCCATTCTGCTCTCCTAAGACTTCTCTCTAATGACTACTGAGGTCGCTGATATGGAGTACCTGGCAGTAGGTGGCAGCACAATGCACCTAATATGAAAAACGTATGTTTTGGGGGTGTTGGGATACTTTTGATCACATAGTGTTGCTGTGTTGCATTCTAACTGGCCGTCTTGATACCGCCTGCACTCCACAGAGGCTCCACCTCGCTCTTTGAAGGTGGCGCTCGGAGTACAGTAATTCACGGCACACATTCGATCGTCTGGTTACATATTCCGCCCACCTTCTGATACGGGAATGAGATCTATGTTATTGGTGTCTAGCGTATGGCCATTTTATCTCCACCTTGTAAGTGGCCGTATTCCTATTTCACTCAAATAAGCCGGCCTATGTGGCTGAGCGGTTCTAGGCGCTTCAGTCTGGAACCGCGCGACCGCTACGGTCGCAGGTTCGAATCCTGCCTTGGGCATGGATGGGTGTGATGTCCTTAGGTTAGTTAGGTTTAAGTAGTTCTAAGTTCTAGGGGACTGATGACCACAGATGTTAAGTCCTATAGTGCTCAGAGCCAACCACTCAAATACTTCTCAGAGAACTAAGTTTTCTTACCGTATGCTGCGCTGCGAAGACGCTTGACTGCACCCGATCGAATTTACTGATACATGGTCTGATGATGGGTCCCAGCTACTTGTTATGTCAGTGTAGGGAGGTCCCAGGAGGCCTCCCAGTTTTGGCCACAGATTTTCATCAGTTTGGCGTGAGCGTAAAACGTAGTTGGTGTTCACACAATTTTTCTTTAGGTAACGGGAGTGCGTAGGGCTAACTTTATTCCCAGTAAGAAGCGAAAGATCTTCCGATCTCCTGTGCATACACGGGATAAATAACAGCGTTACTTCCTGGTACTTCGCCGTCCCAATTTCTCAAAGTACAAAATATTCATAAAGTGCTTAGCGAAGTTTCTTAGCGCCGTCGGTGAACTTGTCGTTAATAACGCACGGGATACCGCTGCTGCTTTCTTCTCTTTCCGCCAGGCCTGAAACCTTTTCAGAGCGGAGTAGCGGCGGCCCGGCTGTAAATTAATTCGTCGGCAGAAAGTTGTCTCGGAAGAAGTTCGGTAACGACAACGAATGCCTTACGCTTCATCTTTATTCACATTAGAGTACATTAACGGATAGCTTAGAGATACAGCTGTAAGGAACCAAGTCTTTTCTGAGGAGCTTCTCGGTAGCCTTTATGCTGAATATGTAGTCGGCGAACTTTTCCTACCGCAAAAAAAAGAGGTTCTGTATTTGCGGTTACACGATTCCTGAATGTTTTGTAAGGTTAGAAGACAAAAACGGTAACGAAAAAATATGAAAGTAGAATAGTAGCAGTTGTATACTGTACGATCAGAAATTCTTTCGGTCAAGAGGAAGTTAATGTGGTTCTATACATCGATAGAAAGTCACTTTTAACTCAGTAGTCACATGCTCAGATATGTTCGTATGTGTGTGAATTCCTAAGGGACCAAACTGCTGAGGTTATCGGTCCCTAGACTTACACTCCAAGTTATGCTAAGAACAACACACACACTCATACCCGCGGGAGGACTCGAATCTCCGGCAGGAGGGTCGGCGCAATCCGTCACATGGCGCCTCATTCCGCGCGGTCACTCCGAATGGCGTAGCCACATGAGACGCATATAAAAGAAACCTATGTGAGAAAAAAAGACTTGTCCAGTAAGGTGAGGGAACTACATGGAAGGAGCTATCTTTAACACAGCATAAGAAGGAAGCAAATGTCCCTGTAACACCATCTGAGTAGCCAAAATCAGTGGAGCGTCTAGAGCCTGGCAGTCGTTTTAATGTGTTGTCCTAATTCTATGATACGTACCAAATGAGTCCCAGAGAACCATTATCCTAAAATACGTGAACAAAGTTTGAGTACACAAAACTGACAACTAATGTGTAATCTGTTATGTGCTTGTATAAAGTTAGCTATTTAAATATAGAAAAAAAGCTAGTAACTTAATTTTGCAGTCGTTATCGGTGGTTCTGCGGGACACGCACCCGTAATTTCAAGTTATGTGACTTAACTCTTTTCTGATACTGCATTCTATTGAGAGGCTGGTTAGCTTGTCATGGCATTGTAGGGTTTCCTATTTGTTTCCGAAGCGGCCTGTGAATGGTGACGATTTACCGACTTACAAGGGTGCCTCCCCATCGCACCCCTCTCAGATTAGGTAGTAAGGTGGTCCATTGGATAGCCCGTCTAAAACTGAACACAGATCAAGTATGAAAACAGGAATAAGGTGTACTGAACTATGAAAAAAAAAGCAAAACGGAAACAGTGAACTGTCCAAGCTTAACAAGTCTGACAGTGAGTAAACTGTAAGAGCCATGACGTCGTGGTTAAGTGGCCAACGACCGTAGTATCTTCGCCGGCACGGTAGCTCAGCGTGTTCGGTCAGAGGGTTAGTTAATCGATCAACAGCGAACTTCAACGGATGTATTACGACGTCCGCCCTGAGCAGATACAACGAACAAAAACGAACAAAATGAGATAAAAAAAGAGGGTTAGCTACTGTTTGTAACAAAAAAATTGAGTGAATGGATTAACTATGAACTTAAGGAACTTGAACGGGACGTCCCCTCGGAACAAATGCAACGAGCGATTACGAACAAAATGAGACTTTAAAACAAAGGAAAAAAAGTGGTAATGGTGTCGGACTGCTAAGCACATGAGCCAGGTTCTAATCTCCCTCGTACCATTTGTTTTTATTTTATTTTTTTCACAGTTTTATGTACTACCCGTCCGGTCATTGAGATGTTTGTTCTCTTTTTGTAGTTTTGGGAGTTCTCATACTATAAATTAGTTATGGAATATAAATCATGTGGTAAGAATGCATTACTGTCGCAAGCAAATATGATAAATAGTAAGTGCAGGTGAGATACGACGTCTCACAGAAATGAAAACAACAAATAAACGGATGTTCACTATGTTACAACAAAGGAATTTAGGAGTCAAAATTTCCAAAACGGAACGCAGTTTCAAAAACGTTAAAAACGTATGTATGGTTTGACAGAGCACAGAGAAACTGAGTGATTCTGAAACTGTTGCGTTCATTTGTTGCAGCTTATGTTTTCATCATTTCCTTGGGACTGATCACATTCTCACTCATACGAACACCTACATCGGGCAATGACGTATATCTCATTCACTCACAAGGCGTGCAAATTAGTTCCTATGATACGACACACGTATTGTCATTAATGCCGTGTATTACCACACAAGTCGTGTTTTCCAGTGGAGAATTCGGTTGACTTGTCGCCTTGTCATCAAAGGTTTGACGTTCCTATTCGAAAGCCACTTCCTTTCGGCTGCTAGTAGTAGAGTAATCCTGCACAGTCAGTTTTCAACAATCAACTTTCATTGTAGATTCCTTCCTTACACCTCCCTCTTGCAAACGGACGTTACAGTACGACACAGACACAAATTTGAATACGGCGAACATCGAAAAAACAATTTTAAGAAAAGGGGGTGGGGTGGTCACGGGATAGCTTTGAACACAACTCTCCAGCTTTGCAGCCCAACACGGTGACCACTTAACCACGACGCCGTCGCTTTACTTTATTCCTCAATGTTGGACTTGTTGTGCTGGGACAGTTCATTGTTCCTATTATGCTTTTTTCACACGTCATTACATTTTCTTCTTGTTTTCATGCTTGATCTGTGCTCAGTTTTTTACGGGCTGTCAATTTGGCCCTCTTACCTCGAAATCTGAGGGGACTGCGATGAGTTTTCCCGTGTTAGGTGTACCTTACTGTTGATTCACGTACTTCAGTTTTCGGGCACATGTGTTGACGGCACACGATATTCCAAAATCGATAATGTAAAATAAAATAAAAATCACTGCATTGCAGTGTGAGGAACCAGTTAAGGCTTGTTGTTGTTGTGGTCTTCAGACCAATGACAGTTTTGATGCAGCTCTCCACGCTTGTCTGTTGTGTGTAATTCTCTTCATGTCTGCATTGTCTATTCTGTGCAAGCCTCTTCAAGTCTGAATGGCTACTGTAACCTCCATCCATTTTAACCTGCTTACTGTATTCAAGCCTCGCCTCTTACTCCGGTCTTAATTAATTTCTCGATTTATCTATAGCATTCTTCCGTACTACTACGTTTCCCAACATTTCCGTTCTCTTCTTGTCTAAACTGTTTACCATCCACTTTCACTTCCGTAAAACGCAAGACTCTAGGCTAGACAAATACCATCAGAAAAGACTAGTATACATTTAAATATGTATTCGATGTTTGCAGGTTTCTCTTTTTCAGAAACGCATTTTTTGCCATTGACAGTGAATATTTTATATCCTCTTTACTTTGGCCACTCTCAGTTACGTAGCTACCTAAATAGAAAAACTCATCTACTACTTTTTGTGTCTCATTACTAATCTAGTTCCCTCTGTACCACCCGTTTTAATTGAACTACACTCTGTTACGTTTGTTTATCTTATAATCTCTTTTCAGCACATTGTCTATTTCGTTCAACTGATCTTCCAAGCCCCTTTGCGCCTCACAATTACAATATCATCAGCAGACCTCATATTTTTTATTTTTTATTCCTGGATATTGCCATTTAAGTTAGAGAAAATAAAGAGTAGTGTAGTAGTAATCTACATCTACATCTACATGGATACTCTGCAAATCACATTCAAGTGCCTGGCAGAGGGTTCATCGAACCACCTTCACAATTCTCTATTATTCCAATCTCGTATAGCGCGCAGAAAGAATGAATACCTGTATCTTTTCGTACGAGCCCTGATTTCCCTTAATTTATCGTGGTGATCGTTCCTCCCTATGTAGGTCGGTGTCAAAAAAATATTGTCGCATTCGGAGGAGAAAGTTGGTGATTGGAATTTCGTGAGGAGATTCCGTAGCAACGAAAAACGCCGTTCTTTTAAAGATTTCCATCCCAAATCCAGTATCATATCTGTGACACTCTCTCCCATATTTCGCGATAATACAAAACGTGCTGCCTTTCTTTGAACTTTTTTGATGTACTCCGTCAGTCCCATCTGGTAAGGATCCCACACTGCGCAGAAGTATTCTAAAAGAGGACGGACAAGCGTAGTGTAGGCAGTCTCCTTAGAGGTCTGTTACATTTTCTGTGTCCTGCCAATAAAACGCAGTCTTCAGTTAGCCCTCCCCATAACATTTTCTATGTGATGCTATGCGGGATTTCACCCTGATCTGAACCTATGCACCGTGAGTGAGAGCTATCTGTTTAGCAGTTGTATATATAGAAACCGGTATCATAAGGCATATAAGAAATCTTTCCATTCAGTGTGATCATGAACCCACTAACTGGCGCAAAATACGAGGGAGTGCTGAAAAGTATTACATCAGAGTTTTTTATGTGAAAACTGTATAAGATACTAAAATAAAACAAATGTTATTAACGTTCCACACCCTTATGTCTTCATATTTTGAGCCCTCTGCCGCTAGATAGCTCCGAATTGTAATGTGTAACGTGGCGGTGTTTAACGTAATTGTGTCGATACGTGACAAAGAGCGTGCTGTAATCGAATTGCGAATTCGACGAGTTCGTTCATACATGGAGAACCCTCTCCTTCAATTTGACAGTGTCAAACCACATACGAGCGCTGCGATATTTTCAACAATCCGACACCTTGGTTTCACTGTCGCCGATCATCCTCCATACAGTCCCAACTTGGCCTCATCCGATTCTCATTTGTTTCCAAGGCTTAGAAAATATCTTCGAGGACTTCACCACGATAGTGATGAAGCGGTGCAAGCAGAGTTGATGTTGTGGCTCCGTCAAAGAAGTGAGACATGTTATAGTGACTGTATCAAAAACTGATCTCTCGTTGGCAGAAATGTGTTCATCGTCAGAGTGACTATGTTGACAAATAAATACGTAGTCATGAAGAATAAAGATTTAGAACGTTCATAATGTTTGTTTTATTTAAAAAGCTTTAAGAGTTTTCGCATAAAAAATTCGGAGACATTGCTTTTCAGCACGCCCCCGTTTTACATGTCGCTCATGACACTTCAGCAGCGGAATAACGAAGTCTGTGCTGCATGCTTCCTCTGGCTCTCTCCAGAAGTGAACGTGGACTACGTTGGGTGACAGAAGATGCCAAAGACCCACTTTTTTTCATAGTAGCATTAGTCTAACATTGCGAAAATGCGATTGTTACACAATGTCTAAATAAGGGAATACAGGCAATTTTTAAGCAAAAGCTCAAGGGAAGTTCGAGCATCCGTAAGAGCTATTCGTAGCTCCACAACAATTTCTATCCTGGACCCTGAAAAAATTATGTCATAAAATGCGAGAAACGGCCATTCGTGTAAAATAAAGTTCACCTTTTTCATACATGATATATTGCAAAAGTAGATGCATATGAACACGTATAATAAGTCTTCCTAGTTTTCTGACTGGCATTCGGCACCACCACACTGATGACTGATATTTTCACGAAAGAATGTGATGGGCTGAAAGGATTTAGTAGTCTGTGGAGGATGGGCAATGATGAAAAGCAACAAAAGTAAAATTGGGTTTTGTAAATGAAACACTTATGTTCTCAACACATAAACGATTAATCAGATAGTATCAACAGCAATATCAGTTTGTAAGCTGACGTTGCTATAGTCTACAGAAAATATGCTCGCGGATTGTAAGTGAAATGGGAAGGAAGGTAACACTTTAATGTTGTGTCGAAGACAAGGTCTTCAAAGACGGAACACAGTCTAAGCCCTGTCGAGGAGGAAATCTGTCTTTTTCCATTTGAAAGAAACTATAGCAGCATCGGAAAGAAAAGAACAACGGTTCCAGTGTTCGGTGTCTTTATAAAGCAAAACATCCTCGGTAACAGAAGACTGCTATAGTTCATTAAGGTAGCCACTGCATGCTTGCTGCTTACCACTAGTTTAACTGGGCACCCTACAACAGAAATGTGGCAACACAGTCAGAAATAAGAAATAACGTTTATTAAGCCGATGTTACGCAAACTGAAGTGACGAATGAAAATTTGTACCGAGGCCGGGATTTAGACGTGGGTCTCCTGTTCAGTAGGCAAACGTGCTGACCACGACGCCCCCTTCACGGTGGCTTTACACAACTGCACGGACTACGCTAAAACGCCTCCCTCCTCACCCCAAATTTCCATTCAGTGCAGTTTTGCATAGACACTATTCCATGGTGGCGTAGCGGTTAGCGCACCTTCCTAGTGAGCAGGAAATCTGCGTTCGAATCCCAAATGTGGTACAGATTTTAATTTATCTCTTCAGTCTGCATATACACATAATAGAAGTTTGAGACTTGAAAAGGCCTCAGGAACCGTACAGTTTCATTTCATTTTATAAGCTACGCTTTACAGCAAACATCGAAGAAATTTTAAGATGCGCTGCTAGGATAGTGTGAAGTCAGTACAGCCTGTAAAAAATCGCAACATAAACGCCTCACCGCAAATTGGAATCTTCGGAAGAAAGAGACGTTGTTCACACGATCAGAATCTGGAAAACTATTTGAAAAATACTGGGCAAAGTTCCTGCTGCCTCCATATTTTGCATAGATGATAAAAATGAAAACAATTATGTATAATGATAAGAGCGTTTGTTTCCGTTGTATTTGATGGTGATACCTGCTAAGTCGTTAGGCCAAGCGATGTTCCTCTTCAGACTTCTTCAGTGCTAGTCGTTTCGATCCCTCTGCCGTGATCTCCTTCAATATTCCACTGGTGTCCCTGGATCGCTGTACACTGTCGAAATACAGTGTGCTGTTCACTTACAAAATGCATTTCCCCGTGATTTTTAGGGAAAATGAAGTTACTGAGTAAAAATGAAAATCCATGAAACAGCTGAAAAATATCGAAGACTACGTGCTATTTCATTAAATATGACAGCTTTAGGCTTCTGCTTTCGTGGCTTCACGCCATCAAGGAAGCTGGGCGAGCGAGGAAAATAAACAACTACAGGAAACGCGAGAGGCGGGACAACAGCGATAATATTTTGTCTTCCCCACTCTCCTTTATTCTGCTTTCAGTATTTGCCCAATGACGACTACCCATCAATGGCAGTGTGAAGATGTTTTACTCAGTAGCTTCAATTATCCGAAACAGTGCCAGAAACAGCTTTCTGCAAGGGAACTCGACGCTGTCTTCCCAAACTTTTCAGCCCTCCAATGACACCAGTTGAATTCTCAAGAAGATCCCAGTAGAGGGACTGAAACGTTGAGCATCGAAGTAGTTTGAAGAGGAATGTCATGCGGCCTAACGACGCAAAAGATTTTATCGTCTGAAATACGAGAGATTAATGTGGCTACTCGTCTTTCCAGCTCCACATATATGAACTGAATATGACAAAATGCCACTGATATTAGAAGCATGTCTCCTTCGTCATAAACGGTATACTGGCTTCAGGAGACTGTAAGTAGCTGTAGTTAGAGACCACCGCGTAAAAGTAAACCTTCCTTGCATCGTTGCATGGTTCTCTTTTTCGGCAGCGTAAGGTTCCTCCTCTTCGCATGTATAAAACATCTTCTTTACAACTTGGGTTGTCGGGTGTTCTGCCGGATATCAGCGTCGTACTTGTACGATATTTCAGTCACGTAGCTCGTGACCTTCATCAGGTGCGACCTCAGACAGTCTCAGGTCGCACCTGATGAAGGTCACGAGCTACGTGACCGAAATATCGTGCAAGTACGATATCCGGCAGAACACCCGACAACCCAAGATGTCATTAGACCGCCGGGAAAGCCTGAAGAGTTACATCTTCTTTACAATTACGTGGTTATAAGAAATTTGAGAATAGTAGCCTTGCCAAGAAGACTTTGCTCGTGTTAACGCAACGTTTCCTAGATGCATGTGAAGCCGTATAGTGATCTAGCTATGGAGTAAAGTCAAGCCCGGCTAATGTGGCCGAGCGGTTCTAGGCGCTACATTCTGGAACCGCGCGACCGCTACGGTCGCAGGTTTGAAACCTGCCTCAGGCATGGATGTGTGTGATGTCCTTAGGTTAGTTAGGTTTAAGTAGTTCTAAGTTCTAGGGGACTGATGACCTCAGAAGTTAAGTACCATAGTGCTCAGAGCCATTTGAACCAAAGTCAAGCGCCGGCACTCCAGTCTAGAACGATAGGGCAGAGAGGGCTGTGAGAGGACTTCAGCCAATAGCACGCCGACCTCCCCTCTCCAGGACGACAACGCGACAGCAGCGGCCTCTATGCGAAGACAACATAACCGCCGTGCCGGACTGGCCGCGACCCAGTTCTTCGACGAGCATAAAGACGAGCGACCTGAATAGAAGTGTCAAAAGCTCGTTACTTTGCTCGTACATTCTATGTAGCTCAAACTTGGACTTGTTATACTGAAGAAACTCGGTTATTTTGTCGGTAGCTCTCCGCTTGCGACTCATCTATGCAATTCTCAAAGTTAAGTAGTGTCAATTACTTTTTTTGTAACAAAACTCATTAATAGGATTTGCTTGAATTGTTGTCTAGCGATCCGAGAAAGCAGATTTCCTAGACGCCCCATCTTTGACGACTAGGCGGGATTTATATGGGTAACAGTCCTCATCAATGAACTCCCCTATCAGCAAGTTAAGTTGTTCTTCCCCTATTTTGATTAATAGACAACATTTTTCTATAAACAAAGCGTGCAGCCGTAACATTAGAATCAGAAAATTTACTACTCTCACTTCCTGTACATCAACTAAGCGGGAAACTACTGTTTGTCCTCACTGGAAATCTGTATATTCCTTTGGCAATGCCAATATGGGAACTAGCTTATGAGGCAAATGGCAGTGGAACCCATCGAGATAACTATATCAGGGGCTTCATCCCAATGACTGGAAAACATTTTGAAAATCTTGTAGCACTGACAGTTCCCAAAATCGAACGTTGTATATGAAGCTGAGAAAAGCAGTAACTGTTGGAGAAAGGCCGGCTGTGACACTGTGACACTACAGTTCAAAATGGTTCAAATGGCTATGGGCACTATGGGTCTTAACATCTGGGGTCATCAGTCCCCTAGAACTTATAACTACTTAAACCTAACTAACCTAAGGACATCACACACATCCATGATCGAGGCCACATTCGAACCTGCGACCGTAGCGGTCGCGCGGTTCCAGACTGAAACTCCTAGAACCGCTCGGCCACACTGGACGACTCACTGTAGTTCCTTGAGACAGGTGATTCATGTATAGGTGTGCAATATCTTTTTAAAATTTCAATCAGCTCGATTTCAGGAATATCTCAGCAGTTTGTGACGCATTGACTGAAGCACTTCAGAAACACTGTATACCAATCAAGTTATAAACAACAAATACCAACAATACAGGTACAGCCACTCACTTACCGTATACCAAGTTCGTGCAGTGGCCGCCAGGTGACACTCATGAACACGGACCTCTTCCTGCTTCCGCGCCGCTTCCTCCAGCGTGTCGCGTACATCCACCGATAATCTAGACAGCGAATAGGGAACGTTGCCAACCACAGACTACTTCGCTTCCTCCTTGTACTGGTGGACCTGTAAATCTTTCCAACGACGGCTATCAAAACAAGAAGCGCCACAGACACACACACAGTTCCAAACCAGCGATTAGACAGGTTAGATCAGTGCCTATAGCTTGCACAGTACAGTGCTCTGAAGACCGCCTCACGACCTAGCAGTCACTATCTGTGGAGTGTGTGGACTATCGAGAGTGTCTGCAACATTACGGTCAGTTATTCACTGTAAGGTTTTTTGTTTATTTTAGGTATTCAAGGAGTGTGAAGAGAGCTCTATTTTCATTCGATGTCTCATATTTCATAGCTATACTTCGGATATTTTTCAGACAGTAATTTTCAATATTCGATATGTTATGCCACGGAGGTTCTGAGTACAAGGGCTGTGGTGTTTCATTGTCATAAGTAGGATTCTGTAAGAAGTGAGTTAGTGAGTCGAGTAAAACTCGACTGCTAACAGAGCACAGAGATAAAGATGTTGATTTCTGGGAATGTAATTTGTAAAGATTAATTTGAGAAGAGTGAAGTTTTTCAGATAATGTTATCGTTCCATTGCATGCTGGTATGAAATTTATCATGTGTTTCGTAAAGGGAAAATTGTAGTAGGATTGTTCTCTATAGGTTCGGGTTAGTTCGACTATTGAGACGTAATTAAGCAAAATTATCTATTCACATGGCTTGAGATGGCTTGCACTACTAATTAATTTCATGGCAGAGTATATATTTGTAATAAAAAGTAAACTTTGAAAACTGCTTGTAATTTTTAAGAAAATAATTAGTTTCCGTACAATTTTTGAACGTATTTAGTGAATCGAATATCCTCTGCCGTCTCCTCACGAAATTTTGGATTTCGAATAATGTGTCACCGCATGACTGTCTAAGGAAAACAGTGGTCAAAACTTAGAAGAGATGCATGTTCTTTCACTGCACTGCTCAAAGCTGTCTTTCCCTTTAGGTGTTTTGCTACTGCACTTATGTTTATGTTCATGACTCTGGAGCAGTACCGTTGCCACAGGACAGGCGTAGACATTAATTAGGGCCAGTTTAACATTACAGTCAGAACACTGGAAGATAATTTGCAGTTAGCTTTGTATTTAAAAACTATTATCAGGTTGGATTTAGATAAAGTTCAATTCAAATTACATTTCTTATGTAGAAATTTTCATTCTCACAGTGCAGTGTTACATTCGCGTGTGTATTATTTAATGTTTACAATTTCATTGAGGCAGTTTGCTTACGTAAATTCACAGCGCATTTTAAGAAAAAAATTCACTTATTTATTCTTTCAAATTTCGATCGGTAATTTTATTTTGTTAGTTTCGTATGTTGGGATTGCAAGTCACGTATTGTGACGTCACATGGTGTACCATTGTCCACTGCAACGCACAATATAGAATTTCAAATGGTTCAAATGGCTCTGAGCACTATGGGACTTAACTTCTGAGGTCATCAGTCCCCTAGAACTTATGCCCGAGGCAGGATTCGAACCTGCGACCGTAGCAGCAGCGCGGTTCCAGACTGTAGCGCCTAGAACCGCTCGGCCACTCCGGCCGGCTATAGAATTTCACAGCACAGCTTATTTAAGATACAGTTTTACGTTTTCTAATTAATTTTGTAAAAAGTTAATTCATATACGATTATAGAATGACATTGTTTTTGCGAGTCATTCATATCAGGCAGCGTTTCCGTAAGAACTCCAATTACATTGTTCAGCGTTACAGCACACCCACACGTAGTTATAAACAGTAGGAAACCAGTTTAGACCAGTGCAGTCATAGTACACAAAATACCACTCAACATGCTATGTTATTTTTATACAGAGAAGTTATAACATAGGCTGCCAAGGGACTGAAAAGTTTTTTTAGATATCATTGTACTAGGTATAGGACATCATGCGCCACCCATCAAATTGTACCAAAGTTAAGTGCTGTTTTGTAACAAAGGCTTAATAAATGTTATTTCTTATTTCTAATTGTGTTACTACATGTCTGTTGTAATGGGCCTAGTCAAGTAAGTGCCAAGCAGCAAGCAAGTATTGGCTACCTTCATGAACTATAGCAGTTTTCTGTTACCATGGTTTTTTTGGGCTGAATTAGTTTTAGCATTCAGTTGCCACATACGTCAACAGGAAAAAACAGTAAAGATGGGGCACTTCGTCTCGCACTTAATAACCGACAGGGGTCTGACTCACACCCTTGCGCAACACGTTTCGTGTTCGGGACCATATTTACGCTTCACGAAAATGTCTTGTGAGGCTGTAGCGCCTAGTACACATGTAGCTTCACGAGAGTGAATGCAGAGGCCACTCAGAATACTTTCAAATACGCTGTAGCAAAATGGGAACACCAAAGGCAACGTCAATGCGTTGTTGGTAAATCAGAAAACAAGCTCTGGAATGCGATGTTTATATTAAGACTAGCAGACTACTCGTTGTTTGCCAGGGTATATTTTTATTCCAGTCATCTGCTAGTCCATCTCCTCCCTCTGCTTCACAGTTCATCTACTCCTTCCTCCCATCTCTCTCCATCTCTTCTGCCCCCTCCTTCTGTCCACCTCCTCCACCTCATACTCTGTTCATTTCCTCCTGCCCCCTGTCCATCTTCTCTTGCCCCTCTCTCTATCTATCTGCTACTCGTTCCCCACTTGTCCGCTTGCTCCTCCCCTTCTGTCCATCTGCTCCTTACCAGTTTGTCCCTCTCCTCCTTCCTTCCTCTAATGCCATTTCTTTCTGCCACCTCTCTTTTTCCACCTCCTGATCCCCCTCTCCTGTCCATCTTCACCTTTACCCTCTCTATATCTTCTCCTCCCACTCTCCCTACACATCTTCACTCCCCCTTCCCATGAATCATCTCCTCCTCCCTTCTCTCTCTGTCCATCTCCAACTGCCCCTTCTGTGTCGATTTCCTCTGTTTTCTTCCTCTCCCTCCTAATTCTGTTATCACTTCCCTCCTCCTATCTCTGTCCATATCCTCTTCTTCCCTTTCTCTGTCTATCTCCTCCTCTTTCCGTTCTCTGTCCGTCTCCTCTTCCCTTTTAGCAGGTGTCCATATGCTCCTCCTCCTATCTCCTTCCCCTTGCTGTCTGCTCATCTACTCCTCCCCCTTCTCTCTCCACGTCACAACCCACACCATTATGGGAGACTGATGTTTCTTATCCCCACTGTATCTCTTTCCAGATCGTCACTAATAAGTGAACCAAATTTGGCTGATGTCGTTCCAGGGGTTTACGGAGAGATTTTTACACGTGACTTTGCCCATGTGCGCGTGTCAAATATATTTCACACATTTCTCACGTATTTATACACATACACTGATAAGCCAGAACATTAAGACCATTGACCACAGTGATGCTGGATGCCGCCAGGTGGCGTTGCGGGCACGGGACGCGGTAACGAAAGTATGTAAGCACAGCAAACACGGAAGGAGGATCACCCTAGTAATGATATGTGCTTCAAATGGGGAAATCCATTGAAATAAGCGACTTTGACAAGGGGCAGAATCGCAGAATCTGCGAACTAGTATCTCGAAAACGGCGAAGCTGGTCAAATGGTCACGTGCTACTGTCGTGAGCATCTACGGAAAGAGGTTGGAGGATAATGAAACTACTACTAGTTCTAAATCGGATTCGGCGGATTGTGTGCTCTGTAAAGTAGACTTGATGGTTATCTGTGGCATCTCTACCAAAAGAGCACAATGCTTGTGCACTCACAAGGCTTTCAGTACACACCGTTCATCGTACATTATTGAACATGGAGCTCCGCAGCACACCACCCCTACGTGTTCACATGTTTACCCAACGGCCCGTTATTTACACGAATTATATGACCTGCGCGTAGACATCTAATGCCACATACTATCACAAACTTACCAACAAATTATCGGATCCCTGATACGCAGAATCCGTTGCAAAGACGGACAAACTAGCTCTTAAGCAGGTGGTCATAATGTTTTGGCTCATCAGTTTATTTTACTTCTATCGCTAGCGAATAACGCTCAAACTTTTATTTTCATGTTGCTCAATGTTTATGAAGTCGTATCACATTTTCTATTTGTCGTACAATGATAAAATTGTGTAGTTCCATCCAGTAGGATTTGTGACTATTCTCTGCGAAGTGTGTTGGGGATAGAGGTAGTAGTAAGGAACTAATAAAGTAATATGACGTGCATGGGATGCAGCAGTTTTTCATGCATCTCAGTATTTGATGTCATTTCAACAGAACTACGTGTAGTGTGTCGTACAATATTTCTGTAGGTATATTCAGTAGTAAATGGGAATGCTATCTGCAGAATGTGTGGACATACAGATAGCGGTAAAGAAGTAATAAATTAAAACGTAATACTTCGTGCGGAAGATTTATCGCAGGAGCAGCGAAAATGCTGAACGCGATAAACTGTTTTTCCTGTCATCATTTTGTGGAGGTTGTCAGAGACTAAATGTTTTGCAAAGGTGTTAAATTATGTGTAAAGTTTCTTATAAGATGACTGATAGATGCGGCTCAACAAGATTCCTTGGGGAAAGAGGCGCGAAATATGTACCAGAAAGTAAAATTCTTCAATAACAGATATCAAAGTCGCCAAAAATTCATCAAGGACAATAATGGGAGCATACTCACCAGTGAGCTTGACATTGCTGAAAGGTGGAAACAATACTTCAGGGAACTTCTCAACTGTGATGAACCTGAAGATGTTTGAATTTCAATTTCCTGACGTTGCAGATTTAGACTGTCCTCCACCCACATTGAAAGAAATAAAGAATCAGGTAATAAAGCTAGAGAAGAACAAAAGCCCAGGAGAAGATGGAATCCAGGCAGAAATCATTCAAGCTGGAAGGGAGGGACTCCACAACAAAATTCACCAATTAATCAAGTGGATCTGGATTTTGGAGGAGGTCCCAGAAGATTGGAAGGCAGCTGTCATATGCCCTGTACACAAGAAAGGTGACAAAATGAGCTGCACTAAATACAGAGTAATCACCCTACTGAATGTCTGCTACAAAATCTTGTACAACTGAATGGAATTGGCAGAAGAAGTGATTGGTGAATATCAGGGGCGATTCAGAAACGGCCGTTCAACTGTCGACAACATCTTTGTGCTGCGACAACTCACCGAAAAGTTGTGGGAGTATGGCGAAAAACTTCATGTGTTCTTCATGGATTTTAAGAAGGTGTAAGACTGCATCCACAGGGAGAGCCTGAGGAACTGCCTAACTGAGTCTGGAATTCCTAAGAAATTCTTCAGCGTAGTTGGAATCTGTCTTACTGATTCAAAACGCAAAGTGAAGCTCGGGAACCAACTCACGGGGAGCTTTAACATAAATGCAGGGTTGAGACAAGGATGTGGTGTGTCACCGGTATTGTTCAACCCAACACTTCAAAAGATAATGAGAGAAGTCTCTCGTAAAACCTTCGAAGGTATAGAGGTAGAGGGTGAGAAAATCACACACCTCGCATTTGCTGATGATGTGGCCCTGTTGTCCAGATCCAAGGAGAAACTAATCCGGATGAGTGAAAGCGTGGAGCGTGCAAGCAAAATTGGAATCGTTGTGAATGAATCAAAGACGGAATATTTGGTGATGAGCATGACCCATGCTTATTCAAGAGATCCACTCCAGCCTTTGATAATCGGAAACCAATCCTACAAAATGGTTCGTGAATTTAAACCTCGGCGCGTAATCTTTACAGAAGATACAGCATCTGAAGCAGAAATCAAAGCGAGGATCCAAGCCACCAACCGATCACACCTTGGTGTCAGTCAACTTGCATCATGTGGTCTCTCGACGAATGTCAAACTCCAGCTGTATAAAACAATGATTCAACCCGTAATACTGTATGGTTGTTAAACTTGGAGTGTCCCGAAAAAAGACTTGAACAATCTTCTCTTTTTTGAGCGGAAAGTCTTAAGGAAGACCTTTGGTCCGGTGCAAGATGAGATCACTGAAGAATGAAGGATCAGACATAATTGTGAACTAGACGAAATGTACAACAGACCAAACATTGTAGGACTGATGAGAACCGACCGCCTTGTACTGGCAGGACATGTCAGTCGGATGGATACATGCTGATGGCCTTTGAATACTATGGGCTATACTCCCTCTGGAAGACGCCCACTAGGAATACCAAAGAAGAGATCGAAGAATGGAATCCATGAGGACTTGCTGCAGATTGGAACAGAGAATGATTGGTGCCAGGAGGCACAAAACAGAAGCCAGTGGAGGAGGAACCTTGTAGCAGCACGCGGTCCTCTGGACCTGATCGCATGAAGTAGGTAGTAGTTTGTTTCATGTCACTTGATGCTATCATTCTCACATATTGGATGAAAAAGCAGGGTATTCAAGCGTCGTTGGCTACATCGCTTTTTGACCCACCCTTTGATTGGTAGATAATTCTTATACCCACAGCGATTCTTTGCAGACAGTGATACGTGTACCATGTTTGGTTGAAATCGGTCGAGTTGTTTAGGAGAATATGTGGAACACATCTATATATACACTGGTCAGCCAGAACATTATGACCATCTACCTACAATTGGAATGAACCCGTCCAGCCGATAGCAGGGTCCCGGCGAGGAATGACTGGCAGTCAGACACAAGCGCGGTACACGTAGTATCAGTGAGCGTCCTGTCTGTGTGTAGGATTGGGAAGCCGCGCGATCTATCTGAGTTTGACCGAGGGGAGATTGTGTTGGCCCAGAGGCCATGTACGTGCACTTACACCACTGGCCATTAAAATTGCTACACCACGAACATGTCGTGCTGCAGATGCGAAATTTAACCGACAGGAAGAAGATGCTGTGATACGCAAATGATTAGCTTTTCAAAGCATTCACACAAGGTTGGCGCCGGTGGGAACACCTACAACATACTGACATGAGGAACGTTTCCAACCGATTTCTCATACACAAACAGCAGTTGACTGGCGTTGCCTGGTGAAACGTTGTTGTGATGCCTCGTGTAAGGTGGAGAAATGCGTACCATCACGTTTCCGACTTTGATAAAGGTCGGATTGTAGCCCATCGCGATTGCGGTTTATCGTATCGCGACATTGCTGCTAGCCTTGGTCGAAATCCAATGACTGTTAGCAGAATATGGAATCGCTGGGTTCAGCAGGGTAATACGGAACGCCGTGCTGGATTCCAACGGCCTCGTATCACTAGCAGTCGAGATGACAGGCATCTTATCCGCATGGCTGTAGCGGATCGTGCAGCCACGTCTCGATCCCTGAGTCAACAGATAGGGACGTTTGCAAGACAACAACCATCTGCACAGTTCGACGACGTTTGCTGCAGTATGGACTATCAGTTCGGAGACCATTGCTCCAGTTACCCTTGACGCTGCATCACAGACAGGAGCGCCTGTGATGGTGTACTCAACGACGAACCTGGGTGCACGAATGGTAAAACGTAATTTTTTCGAATGAATCCAGGTTCTGTTGACAGCATCACGTTGGTCGCATCCGTGTTTGGCGACATAGCGGTGAACGCACATTGGAAGTGTGTATTCGTCATCGCCATACTGGCGTATCACCCGGCGTGATGGTATGGGGTGCCATTGGTTGCATGTCTTGGTTACCTCTTGTTCGCACTGACGGCACTTTGAGCAGTGGACGTTACATTTCAGATGTGTTACGACCCGTGGATCTACCCTTCATTCGATCCCTGCGAAACCCTACATTTCAGCAGGATAATGCACGACCGGCCTTTCTGGATGCAGAAAATGTTCGACTGGTGCCCTGGCCAGCACATTCTTCAGATCTCTCACCAATTGAAAACGTCTGGTCAATGGTGGCCGAGCAACTAGCTCGTCACAATACGCCAGTCAGTACTCTTGACGAACTGTGGTATCGTGTTGAAGCTGCATGGGCATCTGTACCTGTAGACGCCATCCAGACTCTGTTTGACTCAAACCAAGGCGTATCAACGCCGTAATTACGGCCAGAGGTGGTTGTTCTGGGTATTGATTTCTCAGGATCTATGCACCCAAATTGCGTGAAAATGTAATCACATGTCCGTTCTAGTATAATATATTTGTCCAATGAAGCCGGCCTGTGTGGCTGAGCGGTTCTAGGCGCTACAATCTGGAACCGCGCGACCGCTACGACCGCAGGTTCGAATCCTGCCTCGGAAATTGTTGTGTGTGGCGTCCTTAGGTTAGTTAGGTTTAAGTACTTCTAAGTTCTAGGGGACTGATGACCTCAGCAGTTAGGTCCCATAGTGCTCAGAGCCATTTGAACCATTTTGACCTATGAATACCGGTTTATCGTCTTCATTTCTTCTTGGTGTAGCAATTTTAATGGCTAGTAGTATAGTAAACTGCACAACTTGTCTGGTGTTCGACGAGTGCGGTGGTGAGTATCTTTAACACGTAGCCAAACCAAGGTGAAACCACGTCCGGACGGCGTGGTATTGGGCGGGCACCCCACATTACAGATGTCAAACGACGTAGGTTGGGCAGACTGGTAAAACAGCACAGGTTTGAAACTGTGGCGGACCTAACATCAGACCTTAATGCTGGGCAGAGAAAAAGTGTGCCTGAACACGTAATACACTGAGCACTCCTAATGATGGACCAATGGAGCCGACAATGCATGCATGTGAGAATGTTAATTCCACGACATCGGCGACTACGACTGAAACGGATGCGTTACCATCGGCTCTGGATGTTGCGCAGTGGCAGAGCGTTGCATGATCTGATGAATCCCAACACGTTTTTCGTCATTCTGACGCAAGGGCGTGAATCCGTAACCTTCCAGTGGAACAGCTCCTTGACATCTGTACTGCAGGATGGAGACAAGCTGGTGGCGGTCCCGTTACGCTTTTGGGAACATTCACGTGGGCATCTATGCATCCAGTGGCGTTCGTGCAAAGCACCATGACGACCTAGGTGCATAATATGTTTGCAGGCCACGTACGCCCCTTCTTGAAGATCATGTTTCCTGACGCATTGCCATTTTTCAACAGGATAATACGCCATGTCACTAGACCAGGAGTCTAATGAAGTGGTTCGAGGGACACAGTCGTTAGTTCCATCTGATGTGCTGGCCCTCCAACTCGCCATATCTGAACCCGATCGAACACATCTGGAATGTGATTGAACATGGCGTCAGCGGTCATCGCCCCCCTGCCCCTGCCCGAAATTTACGGGATTAGGGTGACTTGTGTGTGCAGGTGTGGTGCCAACTCCCTCCAGCGACCTACCAAGACCGCACTGCTTCCATGCCACGACGCGTCGCCAAAGGTGGACATACCGGCTATTAGGTAGGTTTTCATGATGTTCTGGCTGACCAGTGTATACGTACGTATATATGTCAATTCTTGTTTGTAACATTTAAGGATTTTACTGCTATTTTCTCCACGCAATACTAATCTTGAAAACGTGGTAATATCAGTCGGTAAACATTGAAAGTGCATCATGAACAATTTCACCTGTTGTTAAGTGTGTTGCTCTTTCACTAGAAGCGCGGCATCAGCTTACGTAGAATTGTGTTCCGTCTAAAGAAGTTGTGCGGATGAGTCCTCTCCGGCTGTTAAGCCCGCCGGCGCGGCGGCCGAGGCGCCGTGGCAGGCACTTAGCGAGCGCTCGCGCTCTGTGTAGCGTAATTAAATGTCTGACAGCAGCAGCGAAGGCCTAATTCCAGGCCCGCTCCTCTTAAACAGCACGCACTCTCCGCCGCTAAACAAACTGCGACTCCCTCGCGTCCCCACTTCGCTGCAATTATCGTGCTCTCGCGTCCGGCGATTACGGCTCCGGCAAAACCTAATAACACTCAGTGAAACGTGAAGAATTCACATTTCGTGCTCTGCGCCGTCGTTAGGCAGTTAACGAAATTACACCTGTTGTCCCTCCGTTGATCCACGCGCTCGACGAGGGAATCTATACAGGAACATTAAACATTTTTTTTTTCGCGACTGTTTTCGTTTTTTTGTTTCGTTGAACGGCAGTTCCGTAATCGATGTGAAAACGCGAGAAGCCTGACTTACATGTGTTTCAAAGTGAATAAGAGTGTAGCAGGTTTGCATCTTGCCGCTAGCCAGAGGGTCTGTATTGTTGACATCAGCCTGCTGGACAACAAATGTCGAATCTACAGTCATACTCATAAATTAAGGATAATGCTGATACATGGTGAAACAACAGTCTGTTGGGCAGTTTGCAGGTTTAAATCACCTCGGAGTATGACCATTCGGTGCATTTAACCTACGGTCGTCGCACGGTGGTGCTGGCAGCAGTCTATACGCAGAGGTGTGTTGGTGCATGTCAGAGTACGGTGCAGTGGGTAAGTGTGCAGACGTTTTCAGACGTGCTAATGGTGACTGAGTGTTGAAAATGGCTCGAAAAATACATACTGATGTTATGAGGGGTAGAATACTCGGGTGATTGGAGTCTGGTCAAACACAGTGTGCCCCAAAGTGTGATCTTAAGATTATGGGAACGATTACATCAGACAGGAAACGTGTCCAGGCACTACCGGAGAGGACACCCACAGTGTACAACAACACAAGAAGACCGATATCCCACCATCAGTCCCCGCAGACGGCCACGGAGTACTGCCTTGCTCTGGACTTTACTGCAGCCACTGGAACTGTTGCCTCTAGACACACAGTCTACAGACGACTAAACAGACATGGTATATTCGCTCGGAGACCTGCAAGGTGCATTCCACTGACCCCTGATCACAGGAGAGTCCGTAGAGCCTGGTGTCAAGAACACAGTACATGGTCATTGGAACAGTGGTCCCAGGTTCACGGATGAGACCACGTGTAGTCTGAACAATGATTCTCGCCGGAGTTTCATCTGGCGTGAACCAGGAACCAAATACCAACCCCTTAATGTCCTTGAAAGGGACCTGTATGGAGGTCGTGGTTTGAAGGTTTGGGGTGGTATTATGACTGGTGCACGTACGCCCCTGAATGTCTTTGACAGAGGAACTGTAACAGGTCAGGTGTATCGGGACGTCATTTTGCGCCAGTATGCCCGCCTTTTCATGGGTGCAGTGGGTCCCACCTCCCTCCTGATGGATGATAACGCACGGCCCCACCGAGTTGCCATCGTGGAGGAGTACCTTGAAACAAAAGGTATCAGGCAAGTGGAGTGGCCTGCCTGTTCTCTAGACCTAAACCCGAGCACGTCTGGAATGCTCTCGGTCGACGTATCGCTGCACGTCTTCAAACCCATAGGACACTTCAGGAGCTCCGACAGGCACTGGTGCAAGAATGGGAGGCTGTACCCCAGCAGCCTCTCGACCACCTGATCCAGAGTATGCCTGTGTACGTGTGCATGATGATCATATCCCTTATTGATGTCAGGGTACATGCACAGGAAAGAGTGGCGTTTTGTAGCACATGTGTTTCGGGATAGCTTTCTCATCTTATCACCAATACCGTGGACTTCTAGATCTGTGTCGCGTGTGTTCCCTATGTGCCTATGCTATTAGCGCCAGTTTTGTGTAGTGCCACGTTGTGTGGCACCACATTCTGTAGTTATCCTTAATTTATGAGCATGAGTGTAGATGTAAAATACTGTACGATTCTCCATCGCCACACGTATTTCGAATCGTTATGTTACACTGAGGTGACAAATGTCTTGGGATAAGCAATACGCATATCTATAGATGGCTGTACTGCTGCGTACACAAGGTATAAAAGGGCAGTGCATTGGCGGACCTGTCGTTTCTACTCAGGTGATTCAGGGTAAAGGTTACGGTTTGAAATCAAAATGGTAGTTGGAGCTAGACGCACGAGTCATTTCATTTCAGAAATCGTTATGGATTCAAATACTCCTAGGTCCACAGTTTAAGTGTGTACCAAGAATACCAAATCTCAGGCATTACCTATCACGATAGACAACGCAGTGGCCGACGGTCTTCACTATACAACCGAGCGCAGCAATGTTTTCGTAGAGTTGTCAGTGCTAACAGGCAAGCGAAACTGCATTAAATAACAGAATAAATCGATGTGGGACGTACGATAACCGTATGCGTTAGGGCAGAGCGGCGGAATTTGGCGTTAATGGGCTGCGGCAGCAGATGACCGACGCGACTGCCTTTGATAACAGCACGACATCGCCTGCAGCGTTTCTCCTGGGCTCGTGACCACATGGGCTGGACCCAAGACGAGTGGAAAAACGTTGCTTGATCAGATCTTTCACAATTTCAGTTGGTAAGAACTGACGGTAGGGTTTTAGCGTGTTGCAGACCCCACGAGGTCATCGGCCCCAATTTGTCAACAAGGCACTGTGTAAGCTGGCGGTGGCTCCGTAATGGTGTCGGCTCTGTTTACATGGAAGGGACTCGATTCTCTGGTCGAACTGAATCGATCATTGACTGGAAACACTTACGTTCGGCTGCTTGGGAACCATTCGCAGCCGTTTATGCACTTCATATTTCCAGAGAACGGTAGGATATTTATGGCGGCAATGTGCCATGTCACCGGCCACAAGCGTTCGCCATTGGTTTGAAGAACATTCTGGCCAATTTTAGCGTATGATTTCACCACCTAGATCGACCGACGTGAATCCCATCTAACGTTTATGGGACATAATTGAGAGGTCAGTTCGTGCCCAAAACCCTGCACCGGTAACACTTCAGCAATTATAGACGGCTATAGAAGCAGCATAGCTCAGTATTCCAGCAGGGGACTTCCGAAGACATTTTGGCTCTACATCACGTCCTATTGCTGCACTACGCCGGGAAAAAGGAGGTCCGACACGATATTAGGAGATACCCGATGACAATTGGCAACTCAGTGTAAAAAATTGTCAGCGGTCTCAACATTTCATAGGCCTTACATTTTTTCTCTTTTTGGAGTTACAGAAATCATTCATTTATGACTCTTGAAGGGAAATTCATTTACTTGCAGTATTCCTTCATCTGTTTCTCATTTAGATGGCGCTGCTTTTCTTCATACTTTTTGTATGCGGCATTGTCTACATGCCATTCCTGTTAGCACATGTACTTTTGTTAATTCTTGAATTTGGTTGCTTTCATTTATTTCATTTAATATTCGCACTTTTGCTGATATAAGAATAACATTTAGTCCGTTAATCTTGTTATTTAGAGGGCGCCACATAGATACAGGGTAAATCACCTATCCTATTCCCTCAGATTTTTCCTGAGCAGTTTATAATTATGTGTTTCTATTTTCATCCAAATGAATAATAAAAAGTCGTCGGTAGGTGACATATAGTTCCTTTTCATAACCGTATTAAGTGCAGAGAGATCAGAATCAAATTCGCTTTCTCAAATTAATCCCTTCAGTTCTAAACGGGACAACTCACGAATGGTAAATTATTCAGAACGAATAAAAAACATTCGACAAACCTATTTAACAATTTGATGGTGAATTTCTTTCTGCCGTGAGAAATAATTAATATTCTGCAATATGTAGGGCTAATATTACGTAGTTTGAAAAACATTTTAGCTGCAATGGTGATTTTTATCGCAAAATGTTGCCCCCTTACAGCGATAAATGAGGAAGGAAATATATTTTAAGAAACGTGTTTAAATTACGTGAAAATAAAAATTTATATTTAATGAATGACAGTATTTCGAATGCAATAAGTGTCATGTAAGGTATACGTGTCTGTTTGGAGAGTACCATTGTAAAGAAAAATTAAAGTACATAATCATGATATGATGTAAATTTAAATGACAACCAAGTAACTTATTGTGCTTTTGCTTTTGAAACTAAACCACTGAATATATTTAATATCATATTTATAACTCCAAGTGTTCACTAAACTGCCCCAAATTCATGAAAACTGAGCAAAAAACATGTTACAGATGATGCTATATTAAATTTATATAAAATTAGTGCAAAGCATGTTACAAAAATTATTGGTTGTAGTCTTTTTTCAGTCATCTTTATCCATTTCTGTTGTAGGCTACGTCAGCTGAGCTTTGCGATCAAATGCTTCTGTTTCAGAAAGCGTAATGTGTTTGTTGGGAAACTATGTCCTAGCTTCCGCTAATGCAAAGGTATGTATTTCAAGTCCTTCTGTATAGAACTTAACAACTATTTGCCTTTTCTGTCCTAAATGACCTCACAGGATAAAAACTGATGGGAAGAAAAATGATACTTTGTCCTATTTTAGTGCCTCTTCCCATTGGATCCGTCACGTTTTAAAATTCGCTGTTTCGCTTCTTTTCGCTGCATGAACTTTAAAGTGACTAAGGTGGCTGGATTCGGTGATAAGTGGCATGTACTGAGCTGGAGTAAATACTCAGTCGCTTCTTTTTCACGACACCCATCTGGCGGTCAAATAGTAATATGAGTGCCCCCAACAGCGTATGGTGGTAGATATCTGTCATATCTACCACTGCCTGTTAACGACAATAACATTCCTGTATCCGTATGATTCAGACTTTGGCTCTGTATGCACTGTTGAACAAGTGGTGTTGTGTTATGGGGACAGTGGCATAGAAAGACGCATACTTTATTAAGACTTTTTTTGTCTTGGCTCTCATGAGAAAAGTAAAACGTACCTCCATTTGTTTTCATGTTATGTATCTTGAAATTAAAAACCCATAAAATTCTAAAAAGTTTCTTGTTCTGTTTTCATCGTTACTTGAAACTTCAGACTCTGAGCTGCTCATCTTAACATTATAAGAAGAATAAGCAGTCAAAGTTTTCAAGAAGACTCACGCATTGGTTCAGCGTGATTCCAGGTCTGCCACCAATTTATTTTTGAAACGTTACAACTCCTGGAGTCGACTCCTATTTGAAACATTTGCAGATTTAAATATGCTTTCTACAAGCTACAAGGCAAATTGCAGACGTTGTATCTACGTCTCAGGAATTTGAAGCCTATAAAATCCGAAATTAAAAGTCTTTAGGAGTTTTAGTAATAAGTGAGTCAAATGGAACAATAGTAATGACTCCTGCTGGTATCCTACTTCTAAGGGAGATGAAGTCAAAGACGTTTCACTCTTCTAACTCTGATTAGTAATTTCGGAGTAATTACAGTGTTTACAGTTTAAGATTTATCTCTTTCGAACACAAAACCGATAGCTGCATTATAAGAAAATCGTGATTTCGTGCCCAAATAATGATATACGTTGTCCAGATGATCAGATGAGGAGTGTTACGAACTGGGGAGCTTGGTTCGCTACGTGTGTAGGAGGCCAAGCACAGAGTGCGGGAGAGTGGTCCAGAGTAACGCCTGGAGGTGTTGGCGACACTGCTGCATCTGTAATAATATTTATTTGCCAGGATGAGATTTTCAGAGTTGTGAAGTTGAGTTGTATAGCTGCTGGTCATCAGCGTGTACCGCGAAGAAGCACTGAGGCGCCCCCTCAGTGGTGGGTCTTGGCCTCGGAGCAGCGAGTCGGTGTGCAACGGTCATGGGTTTTGCAGATGGCGGCGTTGCCCGCGCCTGGCGTTCTGCAGTACAGTGCCACCTTAAAATTCAGCGCTTTCGTAGGTAGCCCGACATGCGCTTAGGTGAGGATAGCTGGCTGTGTGGTCCATGGTGTTGTAGTGAAGACCAGGCCCTGGTCACCCACCATGGAACAACCAAGAATGCAGCACATGTTCATTAGTCGGCCAGGGGACTGCACGAGCTCCCCAGTGTGGGGATGACAGCTCGCAGTTCATCTGCAATTGATCCCCAATGGGAGGAGGGCTAGCAGCACCCTATCCACCTCCTCATCAGTGCAAACCACGTCCACGGTTTGCATCTCGGTTCTGAAGTCAGCAAGCAGGTAGAGCGCGAACCATCATCGATCAACTTGTCGTGGTTTCACTGAACCTCAATAGGCCTGTCACTGTTTCTGGCGACACGGACAGAGTGGCAGCACAGCTGGATATGTCTTTGAGTTCCGAAAGCTCTGTTATTTAAAGAGCCGAGCCCACGCCTATGACATGGTGGGTGTGGGTGCGATATCAAATTTGGCCTCGTATATTGGTCTGGTCGGTGCTTCTTGCCTCGCTATTGTGGCTGAATAATTTTTCTGCAACAGTTTACTAATGGAGTTGCGCTCTGGCGGTTGAAGTTACGGGGTGTTACTTCAAACTGCCCTCTTAGGTCTTATTGCGGCGTATTCTCTTTTGCTGCCTTCGCTCGGAGGCTGGAGCCATGTCTTCCACAACACTGGCAGTAAGCCGTGTTCACATTTCGATTGACACACCCGTCCCGAGTTGGCCTCCTCGGCTCTGCGCTCACCGGATAGAACTTAATAAATTTAGCCATGTACACCAAAATTATTCTGTGGCACAACACGAGGAAACAAGGGTGTTGAACTGGCGCGAGGCCAGTAAACAAAAGGAACAGAGAGAAAATGTATCTCTCAGTCTGTCTGCGTCATAACGTGTGTCGAGTGTTGGTCAGTCTGTAACAGAAAATCAATATATTTCATAAATCAAGAGAAGCTCGATACGCTAATTCTTCCAGTGTTTCCTAAATTATTGTGAAGCGTGCTCTTGGGAGTGGGCACAACATCCGGTGAAGTAGCAAGATGAATAGTCAATAGTTGTGCACATGGATCTATATAGGGACCCATTTTCTGGGACCTTAGCCTAGAACGGCTGCTCATAACTCTGTATAAAGCTTTGAAGTGTTAGAAGTCATAAACTATGGCGATGACATTCTGATTGTGGCGGCAGGGTACTTAAGATCCAGACTGCATAGAGATTCGGAATATGTAGAGTGTGTGCAAACCACAACTAATCCAGTAGTAAAATTAACCTACAGACTGTAGCTGATGTTACTGGTGGATTAGTTGTGGTCCGCAAATGTGTTTCGCCTCAAGTTACACTATATATGGATATTTCACATATTTTACTGTCCTTCCGTCTGTATTCAATACGGAGCACACTGGTATTCATGTGTAGCTCGACATGAGAATTGATAATTTGATTTGTATGCTACTTCTCGTGTACTGTTAATGTGTGAGTGCTTCATTACTAAAACTGAAAATATTTTATTTTGTCCCTGGAATGTAGGCCCAGCGTTGTTATTATTTTGCACACAGGTAACTTTCACTTCACGAGCAAATTAAACAACTGTATTGCAAAAGATGCATGGTATTCTGTCTCTTGATTCTGATGCAACAATAGGACGACAGATTGTTTCGTCAAAGAATCCTCTTTACTGCTGAAGATACCATTACAATTCATGGAAAGTTGAAGTAAAAAATATGCGTTACTGGCTCTCTGAGAGTCCACCATGAAGACTGCACGAGAAAAGTCATATATACCGTGAATATGCTTGAATACGCGAACAGTTAGTATTTTAGTGCAACTTCTGAAAGCACAGAGTGGTGCCTTTAGCACTGAGGACAAGGAATCATCGTAAAATTAATGAACAAGGAGTATGTGTAAGGATCAAGGGTGATCTTGTATCTAAAAATATTATACTTGTTGGTGATATAACCCATTATTATAGAAATTAAATAAAACTTCACTATTCCCCGAAAAAATAATAAAATACTACACAATAATCTTGCCAAAAGCCGAGAAGCGATTCTTCTTGGTGTTGTAGCTCTCAGGGGTACTCTGAGACGCTCTCTGTGTGAGTCACCTCTCTGTGCTCAAGTTAGTAATAACGTCATCTACGAGAGTTGTTCAGTAAGTAACGCAACAAGTTTTTTTTAAAAATGAAAGCAGGTTGATTTTATTCAGTATTCCAATACCCCATATTATTCCCAACTCTTTTGACTTCAGAAATCTGCTTTTCCATATAGTTTCCTTTCAGTGCGACGGCCTCACACCACCTCGCTGGGAGGATCTGTATGCCTGCACGCTACCACATCACCGGACGACGTCGGAGCCATCGTCGTGTTGCATGAATAACCTCCCCACCACCTACGTACTGCTTCCCACGGAGTGCATCCTTCGTTGTGCCAAATCGATGGAAGTCGGAAGGTGGGAGATTAGAGCTGTAGAGAGGATGAAAAAGAACAGTCCATTGACGTTTTGTGAACTCCTATCGGGTGCGCATACTTGCGTGAAGCCTGAAGCCGTCCAGTTGTGCAGCGAGGTGTTTGTGACCCGTCGACACCTCGAATAAGAGTGTCCGCTCTTTCCGACATTGCGAGAGTCACAGCTGCGCGCGGTCTCCCGGCGCGCAGGAGATCGTAAGGGTTTGAGCGACCTTGTTGCTGTGATGACAGACGCCTCGCTAAACGACTCACCGTGCTTTTTCCACTGCTCAGTCTCCGTAGGCGTTGTGCAGTCACTTATGAATATCTGCGATGATCTGGTTTTCCACCAAAAGAAACTGGATGACAGCTCTCTGCTTGGAATGCACATCTGTTCTGAAGGCTACGTACAGCGCTTCTATCTATCGGAACTTCAGGAAACTAGAGGGGCTGAAGCAGGAATATTTAACAACAACAAATTCCGCATTTTTTCATTTGAAATTGGCCGAGAAAAAGTTATGGTGCATTACTTATTGAACGCCACTCATAACCATTTCTACATGTCAAGGCGTTATCACATTGTATCAGCATTCAATACTGATTGTTCTATCAAGACTATTTCTCGCACCATATAGAACTCAGAACCACAGAAGGACCACAGCACTTAAAAGTTGTGAATACACTACTGCCCATTAAAGTTTCTACACCAAGAAGAAATGCAGATAATAAACGGGTGTCCATTGGACAAATATATTATACTAGAACTGGCACGTGATTACATTTTCACGCAATTTGGGTGCATAGATGCTGAGAAATCAGTACCCAGAACAACCACCTCTGGCCGCAATAACGGCCTTGATACGCCAGGGCATTGAGTCAAACAGAGCTTGAATGGCGTGTACAGGTACAGTTGCCCCTGCAGCTTCAACACGATACCACAGTTCATCAATAGTAGTGACTGGCGTATTGTGACGAGCCAATTGCTCGGCTACCATTGACCAGACGTTTTCAATTGGTGAGAGATCTGGAGAAACGTTGTTGTGCAGCAGTCGAAAATTTTCTGTATCCAGAAAGGCCCGTACAGGACCTGCAACATGCGATCGTGCATTATCCTGCTGAAATGCAGGGTTTCGCAGGGATCGAATGAAGTGCCGTGAATGCGAACAAGAGGTGACCGAGACGTGTAACCAATGGCACCCCATACCATCACGCCGGGTGATACGCAAGTATGGCGATGACGAATACACGCTTCCAATGTGCGTTAACCGCGATGTCGCCAAACACGGATGCGACAATCATGATGCTGTAAATAGAACCTGTATTCATCCTAAAAAATGACGTTTTGCCATTCGTGCACCCAGGTTCGTCGTTGAGTACACCATCGCAGGCGCTCCTGTTTCTGATGTAGCGTCAAGGGTAACCGCAGCCATGGTCTCCGAGCTGATACTGCATGCTGCTGCAAACGTCGTCGAACCGTTCGTGCAGATGGTTGTGGTCTTGCAAACGTCCCAATCTCTTGACTTAGGGATCGAGACGTGGCTGCACGATCCGTTACAGCCATGCGGATAAGATGTCTGTCATCTCGACTGCTAGTGATACGAGGTCTTTGGGATCCAGCACGGCGTTTCGTATTAGCCTCCTGAACCCAGCGATTCGATATTCTGCTAACAGTCATTGGATCTCGACCAAGGCGAGCAGCAATGTCGCGATACGATAAACCGCAATCGCGATAGGCTACAATCCGACCTTTATCAATGTCAGAAACGTGATGGTACGCTTTTTTCCTCCTTACACGAGGCATCACAACAACGTTTCACTAGGCAACGCCGATCAACTGCTGTTTGTGTATGAGAAATCGGTTGGCAAGTTTCCTCATGTCAGTATGTTGTAGGTATCGCCACCGGCGCTAACCTTGCATATCACAGCATCTTCCTGTGGTTTAAATTTCGCTTCTGTAGCACGTCATCTTCGTTGTGTAGCAATTTTAATGGCCAATAGTGTATCAGTTATAAAGTGTAAATATTGTAAATACACTTATTAATGTGATACTTTTTGGTAGATATCTGATTGTCTTTACTGACCACCTCAACTACCGACGTATCAATGTGCATTTCCGTTTCGCCTGAAAAACTTTCTTCCGGCACAGTCTGGTCCCGCTTTATCACCTGCCAGTACCCGAGGAACACGCCCTAACCGCTGTGCAGCTGGGAAAAGTTTAATTAGAAGGAAGAGGATGGTGGCGGGGAATTCACTCCTGGAGCAATTTACTGCTTGGGCTGGCGTGGCGCGGTAACACTGTGCGGCGAATTTTCTCCTTTTTGTGCCTCACGATTGGACATCAACGTCGATGGCTGCTGCTGCTGGCACTCGTAAAAGACAGAAGTCGATTCGCGCGTGCCATCTAGACCTCAGGGGTGGGCTAAGGGCAGAAATGTTGAGGGAGAACTTTGCACTTTCGGAGTGGGGAACCCGCCGTCATCTGCTGATTGGGACAGTGGGCTTTTGGAGGGTGTATGCTCCAGGATGACGTTAGTACTGAGTACAGAACGTTGTGTAGAACAATTGTAAAAATCCTTTTTTTTCTTTTTTATGAATTATTAACGAAGCTCAGTTTGAATACCACAATTTTATTCTGGACTAGCAACCCGCCCCTATTTCTCGCGGGTAGCATCTACGGCATAAGATTTCGTTGGCATAACGGTAGGAAATTACATACACAGATCTTCCTCATGAATCAATGCGTTTATTAGTGAAGACAATATCAAAATCTCTGCATTAGTTCTTGATATTAACTTTCACACAGAGACAGAAGAACGTGGGGGGAAACTAAGTTATAGTAGCTCAGTCAATTTGTAAGAAATGTTTATAATTTATGTACACAAATCTTCCTTGTGAAACAGTCTATGTGTAAGTGAAAACCGTATCAAAATAACGACAGCATTTTGTGACATTAGCCTTCAAATACAGACAAATACGCGGCGGGGGACTTTAATTTATGTAGTGACGTGTTCCAGTCAGTGGTAGTATGCAGTTGTCCGTTGTAGTATCCACTTTCGTTCTGATGGTGCCGGTGACGCTCCGTGGCATAGATTTCATGTGATACCGAAACTTTTGGCGAGCTGCCATAATCTGTGGCTCCACCATAAAAATTCGCTGTGTTCGGGTGGGACTAAATCACAGGCGTGCACGGCGTGAGAAGAAGTAGAATACATTTAGGAAATCTAAGAAGAGCAAATAGACTAGGAGTTAGAATGGATGCAAATCTGAATTGAACAGATGTAACTGCAATGTGTAGGAAGGCTTAGCTCTCTATGCACTACACAAATTTAAAATCTCCGCCCTCCTGGACTGAGAAAGACCAACGCTTAGAATTACTGATTACAGCGAAGTTGTCGTGCAAGGCTTTTCTCAGGAACGCTCACGACGTGGAACTGATTATGAATGCCTGTGTTTGTTTTATCTGTGATGTTCGACCATTTTATCATATGCACAGCTCTTTGATCATATGCGCAACTATCCTGGCTGCCTACAGAGAAGCGCAGAGATTTCCATACCCTCTGTCTTCCCTACTGTCTTATCAGCGTACTCTGTCCCCCATATCTCTCCTCGACGCTAACTGTCTAGTCTGAACAACATGGCAGAAACGCCTGTTCCCATCACATCAAATTTTTTCCTGTCCCAACCCATGATTCAGCCACTTACTCGAAGTCCTTCTCAGTAACAGGCACCCGAATCTGAATAACCTACCGCAGTATATTACAGAACAGAATAACATCTTCAGCTTCAGAAGACAGTTACTGACAGATCTAATAAACCAACAGCAATGATTAACATTGTCCCTGTACTCACTCGTCACCCTAGTACATCCTTCTTTCCAACCAGATGTTCCTCATTTTCCGGCATTCTTAGCTTGTGGAGTCTTCTCTTTTTTTTTTTACCCACAACTCGCTGTATCAGAAACCAGATATTTTATATATCTATAAATTATTTTTATATCTACCACTATCATTATTATTATTATCATAATAGTAATAATAATAATTGTTATTAACATCACTATTAGTTGCGGCAACGACAATAGTACTGCCAGTTTTAACTTTATTAGTTCATACCCAGTATTACTTACATTGTCGTTATAGACACTTCAATCGTCTTATTACTATTTGGTGTATTAATATTATTGTTACATCTTAGGTAACTATGACGTAAAGAAAGAACGGTATGTGTGAAATTCTCGTCTGTTGTAGTAGAGGGCCTGATGGCCCTAATCAGATGAGGTTAAACAAATAAACAAATAATTTCTTTGTACACGAGCATTTACTATTTGTAGGGTATTTTAAATAAGAACTAAAGAAATAAAAAAAGCTGAGTTTCACAAAAGTCATTTTTCTGCAATCCGTGCTTCTCTGAGATAATTTCCTTTTCTCGATGACAATTATTACGTTGGAGCTCAGAAAACAAATTGTCTGTGTCCATTTTTCCCCCTTGATCTGCGTTCTTTTCGTGCCCCATGTGACTACTGCTACACGAGAGATTCTTGATAAATGTCCGTTATCCAAAGAAAATATAACGCAGTGAATTCAGTGCAGATTGTAACAGGAAATCTTTCCGCGTCTGGTACACTGTTCTCTTTGAATCGTAATTCAGAATCAGGAGCGCCTGTTTGAATATCGTCCGCTACTGAGTTTGGGCGGCTTTATGAGTCCAGTTTTTACGCCTGCAACATGGACAAATAACACAGCTGACGTCGTAAATTCGATTGTTTTGCGGTGATAACTACGACCGTCAGTAACAATCGTGAACATCCACATACTGTCGAACTTCAAGTGAGCTATAGATTATAAGCTGAACAATGTGAATGTCATAGGTGTGATGGTTCACGTGCCGTTTGCTGTTGGAGATGAAACGTTAACTCTAAAGCTTGCTTATAAGCAGCGCTCGTAAATTATTTGAAGAGAGACTGTAACTAAAGCTCTCTCCATTGAGCGCCAGCCAAGGGTTCCAGCGTCAAACGTCGTCGCACGGATCCATATTTATGGCCGCTCGTAAACTATTACGGCTTCAGGAACCGCGGAGACGCCTTTGAAGGAGCTGGTCGACCCGCGGGCCGAGGACCTGCACGTGTCACCAGCCTTTGCTGTACGAAGTTCACCTTTTTACTCAAATCACTCGATGCACCACCTGTTTCAGAAAAGTTAACGAACAAATCACGTACGGTAATTTGTGACTTATTCACCCATCTGCTGATTTTGAAACGATTTCCACCAGTTAGCTGATGAGATGTTTCTTTTTATGTGTAAATAAATTTAAGCCCCAAAACCAAAATAATTTTTGTAAACATACACAAGAAATGCTGTATTTTATATTAAATCCGTGAATTGTCTTGCAATTGTCTTATAATGTAAAACTGTAATTTATTCATAAATGTGAGAGAGCATACATTTACTAAAACTAGCAAATAATGCATCAGACGCAGCGCAAGCGGCATCGACGATCAAATTTTATGCGATCAGCCGCGCCGTGAAAGAACGCACCGAAGCCTCTCGAACATTTTTCGACGCAAGAGGCTTTCAGAACAGGAAGAGACTGAGGAAAAATGACAGTAAAGGTGTCTTCAATTGTCTACTTGTATATAAACACTAGCGGCGTCTGGCTCGCTCTCTGTCGACATCTCTTTTAATGATCGCACTCTCGAATGATTTTGTACTTGAAAGATATTTTCAAGATGTGTAAAGTATTTATCTGTGTAACAGGTTCGTCAATATATGAATAATTAATGAATGAAAAGCACCGAATAACTGTTAGAGTTTACCAATGCTTCATTTCAAGAACACTAACCTTGCCTGCCAACTTTTCTGTTTCAGCTAGGAGAACTGCAAGTCTGCCGCCATATAGTATGCTGGCCGCTGCCGAACAGCATTGATGTTTGAATTTCTAGCAGCCACCGGTGCGTCCCTGAGCTCTGTTAATTCGATCTGTAAACGCAGCTTCCGGGCAGCACTTCTGTGCATAACGCGTAATATTAGTGATCGACATACGGCCAAAATCGATGTGCGCGATCTGTTCACTCCACGGTATCAAAGCAGGTTAGAAAAAATCTTGAATTATTTATTTTCTCTCTCTTGTTGGTAAATTTATCTGTGCCGTCTGATAATTTAAACTTAATGTTTTATTACTTGGCTGCTTCTTTTAATTAACGGAGCTCCAGATAATTTTCTCTTATCGAAATTTATTTTTCAGTTGCCACACAAAATAAAGAGAACTTTCTTGTTCAAAATAATAATTCAGTGAGAGGTACAAAACACAACGAATCTATGAAAAGGAACTGCCAAGTTTCAAGCACGCACAATCACTCTACTCGCACACCGGCTTGGTCTGATGAGCTGGCAAATCCAGCGGCGATGCTGCCTGTAGAACTCAGCTGCTTAGCTTTCAATGAACAAGATCTGAAGTTGCGCTCCGCCTGGCAACATTTTTGTACACTTTGAATGAAATGATAGCCCAGGGAAGAGAATGGTTGGCCAGGAAATGAACACCGAACTCGTCGGGTAAAAAATACTTATATTGTGAACGCCCTGTGTCCTCCATTTAAGTTGGGATGCGTAAGTGTCAAATGCACAATCAAAACAATATGTGCGTAAAACGAACTCAGGGAGCCCTCACGGAAGCCGCTAATTCAGAGTAATCGTAATTCCAACGTACTGTCTCCGAACTCGCAATCTCAACGTCTTACATATTAAATACATTCTGATCCGGGGGGGATCTGCAGATTGTAATACTTGAAGAAATGCTTCAGGGTCAAGATCGCATTTAAATATTTGTTTTGAATTGATGACTGGTTTCAGTAGTACTTCTCTGTCACCTTCGGATCTGCAATACGACACAGAACTACACTGCATTTGTTAACACAGTTTCTATACCACTAATATATTTCAAAATTATGCCATACATTTTGACACTGTTCAGAATTTAAATAGTTTGGAAATAAGAACTCTACCATTAGGTAGACCACAACAGATCACCGTATCATTAATAAAAATACTGTTTACAATAATGTTGCCATGCAACGACCGCCGATTATGTGCGACGACACACATGCTCGTCTGGAGCTGTCCTGAATCAGACCCTATGACACGCAAGCTACCTCGATGTCCACTAGGTGTCAGTGTGGTAACAGGTGTTACTATTTGCATCTACATTAGTTACTTACACAATTCACTTATCAGAAATTTTCACAGTAATTAAAGTAATCCACATCTGAACTTAAGGAAAATTACAGACATTTTGTAAAGATTACAAAATGACGAGTGTAGTAACCAAAACCTACTGCGGGAACGCCTTGGGCTGCGGATCGGAGCCGCCAGGCGGGGAAGCCGCCGGCTGTGGAGCACGCACCACCGGGTAAACACAGGACGAGTCGGGCGACAGACCAACGACAACTGACAACAACCGACCACGCCGACGATGAGCGACAGAGAAGAGATAAACAACGGGGGCTTGTGGAAACCGCAACACCAAACACCAAACGTAAATCCACTCGGAACCAGAGCCAGACAAATGTCAACAACGAGCAACGACCAGAATGCAGTACCGCCGAGAAGAAACGAAATCCAGAGCGCGTACCAGACTGACTGGACTAGGGTTTTTTTCTTTATTGTTATTTTTAAACCCGTACAAACAGGCAGGCTGTCAGCAGCATGTTACGCTGCTCTTCAGCCATAGAATAGACAAAGAAACAGCAGAAAGAATACACATAAGTTACATAACGGTGGGTAATTAACAGTAGACACATAAAGACAAACACGGAGCCGTTCACACTCGACGACAATCCACACTACAAACTGTTGACACGACGCACAAACACTGAAGATGTCGATGGCACAGTTGAACGATGGAGTGCGACGGTGAACACTGAACACTAAACACGACGGCACACACGAGACACTGATGGCGATGATCTCCGGCGCGCGAATGTCCACCTAGCGTGTGCGAGTCTGGGGACTTGCCAAGAGGGGAAGAAGGGTGACGGGGGGGAGAGGGGAGAACAAAGATGCCAATGGCTGAGGAGATGGGAGGAGGAGTAGAGGGACAGGGGAGGGGAAGCCTGGGGGAGGAGTGGGGAGAAAGGGAGGAGGGAGGGAAGGGGGAGAGAAGGGAGAGAGGGTGCGCAAAGGAAACAAACACAGGAAGAGGTAGGGAGGATCAAAGTTGGTAGGAGGGGTAGATGGAGGGGAGGAGGGCATCATCAGGGAGGGGGAGCTGGTGGAAGCCACCTTGGGAGAGGGTAAGGAGGGTGGAGAGATGGAGAGCAGGTGGGACATGGGAATACAGGCATGGCAGCGAGGGGGGGTGGGAGAGGATGGGGGAGACAAGCGGGTGAGGAGGATCGAGTTTACAGGATGTGTAGAGGATCCATATCCTTTCAAGGAAAAGGAAGAGGAGGGGGAATGGAATGAGGTCGTACAGGTTCTGCGTGGAGGGGAGGGGAGACGGATGTGATAGGCGAGGCGGAGAGCATGGCGTTCAAGGATCTGAAGGGACTTGTAAAAGGTTGGGGGGGGGGCGGAGATCCAGGCAGGATGGGCGTAACAGAGGATAGGGCGGATGAGGGATTTATAGGAGGATGGTGGAGGGGTCCAGACCCCACGTACGGCTGGAAAGGAGCTTGAGGAGATGGATTCGGGAGTGTGCCTTCGTTTGGATTGTCCGGAGATGGGGGGTCCAGGAGAGGCGACGGTCGAGGGTGACGCCAAGGTACTTAAGGGTGGGGGTGAGGGCGATAAGGGCGATAGGACGGCCATAGATGGTGAGATAGAAATCAAGGAGGCGGAAGAAAGGGGTGGTTTTGCCTACAATGATCGCCTGGGTTTTGGAGGTATTGACCTTGAGCAACCACTGGTTGCACCAAGCGGTGAACCAGTAAAGATGTGATTGGAGAAGGTGTTGGGAATGCTGCAGGGTGGGGCGAGGACAAGAAAGGAGGTGTCATCAGCAAACTGGAGAAGGTGGATGGGGGGTGAAAGCGGCAGGATGTCTGCCGTATACAGAAGGTACAAAAGGGGGGAGAGGACAGAGTCTTGGGGCACACCAACGGAGGGAAAAAAAGGTGTAGGAATCTGTGTTATGGATGGTGACGAAGGAAGGACGGTGGGAGAGAAAGGAGCCGATCAGACGGACGTAGTTAATGGGATGGGCGAAGGTTTGGAGCTCGAAGAGGAGACCAGAATGCCATACACGGTCATAGGCACGTTCGAGGTCCAGGGATAGGAAGATTGCGGAGCGACCGGAATTAAGCTGTTCAGAAAGGAGATGAGTGAGGTGGAGGAGAAGATCATCGGAAGAGCAGGATGGCCGAAAGCCACACTGGGTAACGGGAAGGAGGCGGTGCTGGTGGAGATGCTGGTGGATGCGTCGGGTGAGGATGGATTCCATGACCTTGCTGAAGACTGAGGTAATGCTGATGGGATGGTAGGAGGAGACATAGACGGTGGTTTACCAGGTTTAAGGAACATCAGGATATGGGAGAATTTCCACAGGTTGGGGTAGTAGACAGTGGACAGGACTACATTGTAGAGCCTGGCCAGGAGGAGGAAAGAGTCAGGAGCTTCACGAAGGTGGCAGTAGGTGACACAATCGTAACCAGGAGAGGTGTTGCGTTTTGTGCGGAGTGTAGCAATGAGATCCTGTGTAGTGATAGGGGCATTGAGTTCCGTGTGTGCAATGTTGTCCAAGTACTGGAAACCAGGTGCGAGGGGAGGGACATAGGTGTCAGTTCGATCGCGGACATCCGGGAAGAGGGAGTAATCAAACAGGGGATCGTCAGGGAAGGTAGGAGGCAAAGTGATTGGCCTTACTAAGGGTGTCAGGGAAGGGGTGATCATCATGGAGAAGAGGATAGTATGGAGAGGGTTTAGTTCTGGTAAGGCAATGGAAGGCTGACCAGAACTAGGACGAGTTTATAGTCAGGGTAGCATTTAAATGGGTGCATGTCTGTCGACAATCCTGGCGTTTCCTAGCCACGAGCAAGTTTCGCATGTGTCGCTGGAGTTTCCGGTGGCATTGTAGTGTGTCCGGGTCACGCGTGAGGAGGAAGTCACGGTAGAGACGGCGGGATTCACGGAGGAGGAGGATGGCCTGTGGGGGTAAGGTAGGACGGTGGGGGTGGATGGCGACAGTAGGGACGTGGGCCTCCACGGCCTCAGAAAAGGTCTGCTGGAGAAAGGAGGTGGCACGGGTAACATCGTCAGGGTGGTGGTAGGTGAAGGGGTGGCCTTCGACCTGGGTGGAGAGGGTATCCCGGTAGGCATTCCAGTCGGCATGGGAATAGTCATGAACGTACTTTCGGAGAGGGTCATTACGAGGGTCATGGCGGGGGCGACGACTGTCTGAAACGGTGAGGAGAACAGGGAGATGGTCGCTACCAATAGGGTCCAGGACATCCACCGCTATGCGGCCAAGGAGGTTAGGGAAGGAGAGGATGACATCGGGAGTGAGTTGGATTCGGGGCGGGTGTGCTGGGGAACGGGGATGAGGTTGCCTTGGAGGGTGGAGAGGAACCGATGCCACCGCCGTAACTGGGTGGCGGAACGACTATGCATGTTGAGGTCAGCAGCGATCACGTAGGACGAGAAGGTACGATCAATGTGGGAGAGGAAGTCGAGAGGAATAGGGGCGTTAGGGCGGATATAGATAGTGGCGCAGGTGATGGTAAGGCTGGGGAAGAAGAGACCAAGGATCAGGTGTTTGGTGGGGTTGGGAAGGAGAGGTTGGAGCCGAACCGGGATCTGGCGGTGGTGACCAATGGCAACTCCTCCACGCGCAATCAGGAGGGGATTATCGGAGCGGTGGAGAAGGTAGGGCGAAGTGTGGATGGTGTGGTGGGGTTGGAGGAAGGTTTCATTGAGGAGGAAGGCATCCACGCGGTGGGTTGCTAGGGTGTGCATGGAGAGGTTCCTGTTGGCAGGAAGGGAACAGATGTTGTTGAACAGGATATGGTGCTGTCGCGCCATGACAGGGATTTAGACGAGGGTGTCGAGACGGGAGAAGGTGAAATGGGCCTGGTTGTGGGAGTAGGTGGCATACATTTTTAAGTGGAAGACGGAACGGGCGGCGAGGGAGACCTGTTGGAGTGTGTGAGGGCGATGGAAAGGGTGGACGTTTTGCAGGACAATGGTGAGGAACCTGATGATGTCCTCAGCGGAGGGGGGGGGGACGAAAGGAAATGTCAGGAGGGGTGGGAGCGTCCAGAGGACGGACAGGGACCGTGAGTTCAGGAGTGGTCGGAGGGGGTCGGGCTTTACACTTTTGAGAGTAGGTGGGATGGGGGAGATTGGAGATTGCATGTATTACAGGAGGGAGGGGATTGAAGGTTAGGGCACTGCCGGAGGAAGTGCACTTGCCCTGGACTAGGGCTGAGTGGGTCCCTGTATACAAAACCGGAGGGAGCGGCTATTGGCCGCTGTCTGCACATGGCGTAGCGGTGGCGCCCTCGCTGCGCAAGAGCCTCTGCGCGGAATAGCCGCTGCGGAGGCGGAGCCCTCTATGGGCTGACCACGTCCATTTGTTCTGGCGCGTGTTCGACTTCCGCGGCGGAAGGTACTAGAACGAGCATCAAAACGGATACAGGGATTAGCGAACACAGGGATGTAGCGAGACTGAATACTGTAACCCCCAAATCCACCAAAAATAACGGAAAAACAAACCTATTCACAAAAGCAGATAAAATTTCACTTGACGCCTTTCTTAGAGACAGTATCCACTCATTCCAAATTAATAATGTAGGAGTAGACCAGATGTGGCTTGAATTCAAAGAAATAGTATCGGAAGCAATTGAGAGATTTATACCAAATAAATCAAAAAACGACGGAGATGATCCTCCTTGGTATACAAAACGGGTCACAACACTGCTGCAGAAACAACCGAACAAACATGCCAAATTTAAACAAGGTTGCATCAAGAGTTGCTGCAACCCTTGTTCACAGTTCGAGCAGCCCTTAGCGACTCGCCATCTCACTTACAACTATTCATGACGTCGCCTTTCCGGCTTAGATTTTTTTTAATATGTGACTTGTAAGTACTGCATCTTTTTCCAGTCAGTACAAACTTTAATTTTATTAGTATATAATATACCTAATAGGTTTCAGAACAGTTAGTCTAATTCTGAAGACGACGCTCATAATAGCGTCGAAACCTGGTCAATTTTGACTTAATATTTGTGACCGAGGCCTTATTTGTTCTAACATAATTCTGACACGGTCACTGTACCTTAGCAGCTATGTTCAAAGTTTTTAAAAAGAAAAAGAATTTGAAACTTGAAATAACAATTTAAAAGATTAAAAAAATATAATTAAAATAAATAACTAGACTAACAGTGAATAGGTAGATATTTTAATTAGGTATGTTGAAATACCCTGACACCACATTGTGCACAGCTTATTTTCCAATACTAGTATTCCAGTAACCAGTTTTATTGCACTAGGATGTATGTAGCTTGGAAGTTTCTTTAATTTATGTTGCAACAAAAGTTTTCATTTTTCAAAATTAATTAGTGTTGGTGGGGTGTTTATTACAAAATTCAATTATACAGTTTTAAGAACGTTAATTACATATCAACTTTTGTATGAGAAACTCTTTTTATGTATAATCGTTTCGAAGATATTTCTTCCAAACCTATTACCTTTTTGGGGGTGTTTTACCCCTTAAACTTGAAACTGGCACTTCTACACACCCACCAAGGTTCAGCAAGTTTGTTTATTGACGATTGGGAATGTTCCCTTGTAAGTCCGTTATTTTTGTCACCATTCAAAATAAAAGGAATTAACTACTAATTCAGTTGATTGAACCACTGAGTTCGACAACCACCACGACATGATGAGCGCTCGGCCTATCTCGTCACGATCTACGTCGAAATAGGACCGCTACCCCTATTCGTAAAATTTTCCCCGCCGTTGACGTCAGTTCTCATAACAAATTTAATTAAAATACTTCTGTTAGCAGCAACTGTGACAAACGTTTGTACGTACTGGGATCAACTATCGTGAGAATTTTTGTATGTATATTTGTAATCCAAGCAGTAGCTTTACTCACGGGCTATTTTGTGTCTTTCCTTACCTCTGAAACGTGCAATACCAGTCTCTGAGCCCTCGGGTATCCCTCTACTCAAAATTCCCTTACTTTTTGGTTTAACAGTGTATGTATCCATACGCTAACCTTCTAGAAGGTTCAAGAAGCTGCTTTTGCCCCTCCTCATGACACATATTTCGTCCACATTAGCGTCCCTGCTGGTTGCTCGACCACTTCTCCGCTCGAATTTCCTGGCAATGCCGAACATGACTTCATAACACTCCACTGAATTCTGCTGCTCTGATTTCTTCAAAATTTCCTAAAAACCATACCATAAATTCTAATTATATGCTGATTGCATCAATCACGTGGAAATTTTGTACTGCATATTTTCCTACGTAGTGCCCAGTAATTTATTACTTAACTTACTATAATGAAATTACAATGATCTTAAAATTACAATTATTCAGTTTATCATTGCGTATCCTCGAAGAGGCTTAAATTCCTTCAATATTTAGAATTTTTTTTACACGTGTAAAGAATGTGTAAGTTTAAAGGGCACACCCTTCCTCAAAGTGTCGATCTTTGTCTCTGACTGAAGATGCGGTGACGTGAATTGAATATGGCGGCCACTGTTACTGTAGCTCCCTGCAAAGGTCGAAAGTGTCAAGGCGACGGACCATTACATCTTGTGACAGGGGATTCAGGGGCATTAAGATGGAAGTTTCGCCAAGAGATTACTTTCATAACCAAAGTACAAACACAACTGTGACTCCATAGCTGACGTGCAATAGGAAGTACTCTTTCCCTACGTAGCTAGAACTATTTCATATCATGCGGAAATCTTGGCTTGCCCATTTCCTCTCTTCCCGCGTAAATTTTTAGCACTCACATTGTGTGAAGAAGAAGCGGAGTCGTAACGAATTTTCTGTAATTTTTTTACGTTTGCTGTATTAGAAAGATGCAGTTGTAGGTTCAACAACCTGAAGAGTAATTGTAGCTCAAACTTAACAAAAAGAACCTCTTCCGCTGTATCTCTGATCACACTAATGACGATACAATAAAACATGGCACAAGGCAAGGACGATGAACGACCAGTCTTAGCTGAAAGCGTTAAATGACGACCAGAATCGTGGAAAGCCCACTTATCGTGGTCTGCGGAGACGCATAGAAATTGTTTTGTACTGCTTGTTATAATGCCACTGGGACGACTATAACACCGATCGATTCGTATTATAGAATAGCGTCGTACCACGAGGGGTCCTGGAATTTACTGCGAATAGCGCAGTCCAGCAGCACCGATCGCGCGGAGAGGTGGTACTTAGGGCGGGCCGCTATCTAAACTGCGGTGCGCCCCGGATGGCCACTCATTTGCATTCATATCGGCCCCCGTGGGACGGCGCGGGCCGCACTGGTGCGGCGTCGTGGCCCTACTGGCATCGCCAACCATCCTGACTCTGCTGTGGCGCGGACACCGCCAACACAGCGCTCCCTTACGTGTGGCCACGAGAAGCGCGAGGCTAGACACATGCGTCCATGTCTAATACGTGTTTTGAGAAAATGTTATCGATACACAGAACACCAATTCAATTTTCAGTCTACATACATGTGGAATGTACGAGGTGTAGTCAAAGAGTTTTAACTGTTAACTCAAAAAATACGCTTTCTTTTTCGTCTATTCAGTACAAATTATGCAATTCGTTTGAAGCTAACTTCCCATTGAGCTAGAGATTTGAAATTTTAGAGATAGCACAGAACTGGATGACAATACAATATTACCTAGCCTAATTGTCACCTGTCTCATTCGGGTGGGAGTGAGACTGAAAAAGGCTGGTAGTGCCTGATAACTAGGCTGCCCTGCACAACTGGTGTTTTGTGCAGATAGCATCAGAATGCATTTCAAAGGGTAAATTGGGGAGAGACATGGCTGGACAGTGAGAGGGAGGAGGAGGAGCTTGATAGAAAGAGTACGAATTGATGGACGGAGAGAAAGACGAGAGGAGCAGATTGCCAGAGAAAGAGGGGACAAACAAATGGACAGAAGGAGCGATGAGAACGAGAGGGGAGGAGGAAATGAGCAGACAGAGGGCAGAGGAGGATATGCAGAGATAGAAGAGGAATATATGGGCAGAGAAGAGGGTGAAGCATATAGGCAGTTAGAGGGGGATGGGGGGGTGGAATATTTGCAGAGACAGGGGGAGGAGGTGATGTATTGAATGAGTGGCAAGGAGGAGATGGACAGAGAGAGGGGAGGAGGAAATAGAGAAAGAGTATCGATGAGGAAATGGACAGAGAGAGGGGATAGGAAGTGTTGGGTAGAGAGAGGGAGGAGGAATGGATAGCCAGCGAGAGGAGGGAGGAAGAATGGACAGTGAAAGGGGATAGGAAGATATGTGCAGAAAGAGGGGGTGGAGGTGATGGACAGAGAGAAGGGAGAGGAGGATATGGACAGTGAGAGGGGCAGGCGGACATGTGCAGTGAGAGGGAGGGGCGGAGATATGCGCAATGTAGGCCTGTGTGATATATGATACAAGGGTGAAGTTGCGAATATAAAGCAGGCATTGAAATAAAAATATAATAAAAATTATATGAAATTTATTTTGTTTTGTTCTTTATTTTATCTTTTAGCAAAATAGCAATTAAACAGATCGATATGTTATGAGACGCTATGTACAGCACTACTTCAGACATTATCAGATGAAAAGGAACTGAAATGAACCTGAAGTTACATACATTTCTCAGTCATAATGTTATCAAAATGTTTGAACCCCTTGAAAAATTTTTGCAGATAAAAGTAAAAAACTAAAGATTATTCATTTAAAAATAAAATTTTAATATAACACGTTTTCAAATCGGACTACAGTGCACACAATAAGTTCTCCTGGCCCTGCACTGACACCTAATCCCATAGAAATACATCAGAAAATTTGTCATTGTGCATTTTCAATACCTATGGGAATACTTGTAGAATTCGTAACGAAAAACGTGGGGCACGTGCAATGCATAGTTGATGCTTGAATAGCTCAACTTCTGATTATTATCTACTGCTTGTGCGCCACATTGTTCGTTATAATTCTTACAAGTATTATCACAGCTACTGAAAACTCACAATCCCAAATTTTCTGAACAATCTGTATAGATTAGGAATCTGTATGAGGCTAGGAGAAATAATTTTATACTTTTTAGTTCCATTTAAAATCGGTTATATTAAAAATTTACTTTTATTTAAACAATTACTTTTCGTTTGTTTGCACTATGTGTCTGCAGTATTGATTCACACTGAGAGCCTCTCGTTATAATAGCGTAGTAGGCAAAATAAAATTGTGCATTTCATTCATAATGTGGAGTATTGTGCGGTAGTTCGCTTTTTGCATTCGAAGGGAACAACGCTGCAACAATCCATGCTGCGTTGATATGATGTACTGCAGCAGTGCAGAGTCATATGACACCGTGGCCTGGCGGTGCAACCGCTTCCAGTGCCGTGAGACAAGTCTGAATGACGAGAATGAAGTGACTCCCTGTCTCTCTGCACAAATCAGGAATAGCAAGGCTAGGTGAAGCCACGATACTCGAACATCGACGTATCACAATAGAGGCTATAGTGGAAAAGGAAAGAATCAGTCATGGATCATAAAGAAAAAAACACCAGTAGCTCAGCACAGAGATCTCCCCGTCTCGCTGTTGTCGAGGTCCAGATTTGTGAAGATCCTGTTCACGGGAATCTCTCTTATGACTTGGCTAAGCTTTTCAAAAAACAAGAATTTACATGTCGTTTTCACTACTGATAATAAGCTTCAGCGCAATTATATTCACAACGAAAGCCCCTTAAGGATAAGTATGCAGGGTCGGGCGTATACAGATTAGGATGCATCATTTTGAAATTTTCAGATTTCACAATCATTACACCCTAATTTGCATATGCCCGACCCTGTATATTTATCCTTAGGGGGGCGTTCATTGTGAAAGTAATTATGCTGAAGCTTATTATCAGTAGTAAAAACAACCCGAATATACTGACCGAGAGAGGTGGCACAGTGGTTAGCACACTGGACTCGCACTCGGGAGGACGACGGTTCAAATCCGCGTCTGGCTATCTTAATTTAGGTTTTCCGTGATTTCCCTAAATCACTTCAGCCAAATTCCGAGATGGTTTCTTTCAAAGGGCACGGCCGACTTCCTTCTCCATCCTTCCCTAATCCGTTGGGACCGATGAGCTCGCTGTTTTGTCCCTCCCCCAAATTAGCAACGAATATATTGTAAATTTTTATAGTAACCTGTACGGTAATGTCAATGATGATATCTCAGACCTAAACAAATTGGGTACCCCTGTCACCCAAATATCAAACAGCTATAGACAAGAAGAAAAAAGTAACGGCTCCAGGTAGTGATGATATGTTTTAAAGCTATTGGATGACGAATCAGTAAATATTTACCTAAATCTTTTCAAATCGATTGCACAGTGGAAAGTTACCAAGTAGGCTGGGTTTCGCGCAGAGTTCAGGACAACAGATCATATCCTCACTCTTCACGAAACAGTTAATATGAGAAATGAGTACCATGTACATCTTTGCCACATGCCTTCATTTATTTCGATAAGGCATTCGATTTGATCTGTCACCCAGCTGTTTGAGGCTCTAACAGAGCAAGGAATAGAATAGGCCTATAGAAAAGTTTTATACAACATATACAAAACCTCCACATCGTTTGTAAGTGTGCTGAGGAAACCAACGAATCTCCCAACGAAAAGAGCGTAAAACTAGGCGACTATGCGTCTCCAAAAATTTCTCAGCAGTCCTCGCAAAAGCGATGTCTAAATTGGATTGGAAAACAAGGGAATCCAAATTGTGGAAATGAGATTAAACAATGCGAGGTTCGTTGCTGATATTGTAGTGTGTGCTAGGAGTGTACAAGAAACTTGCGTCAGTCTGCTCTGAAGTTGGTCTAAAAATTAACTACGATAGAATGAAGATAATGATGAATGAATGGATACCGAAGAGAAATACATTTGTTTGAAATATGCAATTTGTCGTGAAATTGAAGTAGATAGTTCCTGTGAGTTAGTATGGGCAAAGGTCATTCTTGAAACTGGAATAAAATAATAATTGGATCCTTTTACCGTTCTCCCAACTCAGATGTTGCAGTTGCTGAAAGATTCAAAGATAACTTGAGTTTAATTTCAAACAAGTTCCCGACACATGCAACTATAGTTGGTGGTAACTTTGATTAACCCTCAACATGTTGGTGAAAATACATGTTTAAATCCGGAGGTACGCATAAAACAACATCCGACATTGAGCTAAACGCATCCAAATATTATTTCTAACAGTTAGTTCATGACAACACGTGAATAGTAAACGGTTGTGAAAATACCCTTGACCTCCTAGCAACAAATGATCCTGCGCCAATAACGAGCATCGAAACGGATACTGGAATTTGTGAACACAGAATTGTCGTATAAAGATTAAATATTGTAACCCGCAAATCCACCAAAAATAAACGAAAAATACACCTATTCAAAAAAGTAGATAAAAGTTCACTTGACACCTTCCTGAGAGACAATCTCCACTTCTTCCAAATTAACAATGTAAGTCTTCAAAAATTCAAATGGCTCTGAGCACTATGGGACTTAACATCTGATTCATCAGTCCCCTAGAACTTAGAACCTAAGGACATCACACACATCCATGCCATAGGCAGGATTCGAACCTGCGACCGTGCCAGTCGCGCGGTTCCAGACTGAAGCGCCTAGATCCGCTCGGCCACACCGGTCGGCAATGTAAGTCTTCACCAGATGTGGCTTGAACTCAAAGAAATACTACTGACAGCAATTAACAGATTTATACCAAGTAAATTAACAAATGACGGAGTTGATCCCCCTTGGTACACAAAATGAGTCAGAACACAGTTGCAGAAACAAGGGAAAAAAGCATGCCAAATTCAGACGAAGGCAAAATCCCCTAGATTGGCGATCTTTTACAGAAGCTCGAAATTTTCACAAAGCTTCTAAAGCGGAGTTACTAAACAGAGCTTTCTGAAATTTCTTCACAAAGGAAGACGAAGTAAATATTCCAGAATTCAAATCAAGAACACCTGAAACATGGGTGAGTTAGCAGTAGATATCTTCGGTGTAGTGAAGCAACTTAAATCATTTAATAGGAGCAAGTAATCCGGTCCAAACCGTATACCAATTAGGTTCCTTTCAGAGTATGCTGATGCAATAGCCCCGAACTTAACAATCATTTACAATCGCTCACTCGACGAAACATCCGTAGGCACAACTGGTAGTTGCACAGGTCACACCAATATTCAAGAGAGGTAGTAGGAGTAGTCCACTAAATTACAGGCCCATATCTTTAACGTCGATATGCAGAAAGATTTTGGAACACACATTGTGTTCGAACATTATGAATTACCTTGAGGAGACCTAATAATTCGATGACGTAAAACCGCCCCTACCAGGCTTATAACTGCATGGCCTTGGCATGTTGTCAAATATGCCACTTCTGCTACTAGTGGAATGATTCGTGGAATGGCCTCGGAGATTAGGAAATGCTGATGCTTCTGTTAGCGAAATATAATGAGTGCATTTGCATGCATCTCCCCAGACGTCATGACTCCTGGACTTTCCTTGGAGAGGAAGTGCTGATGCTGCTGTCAGTGAAATATGGCATGTGCAGTTGCATCATTTAGTGACTGTTAGAAGTGCTGACTTGAAGGTCATTTGAAGGATGGCTCATACATGCAGTGCGCTACTACTACCAGTCCTCCACAGATGCCACGCTAAGGTGTCTCCAGCAGAGGTCAAGCCTTCTCACAGGCGAAGAATGGACACTCCATGTATTAATGTCCACTACTATCTGTCCCGATACTTTTGGTCATGAAGTGTGTATTAAGAACATGTTGGGTTTTGTACGACAGTTTATCAGGTGAACACAACAGAAATAACAACATAGACCTATTAGTGACTCATAAAACTTTCATAGGCGTAACAATGCATCAGATAATACACAAAAGGAGCTCTCACATTTATACTGGAAACACACATATATTTTTTGATGAACGCTTGTACATAAGTGTTTTACTAAATATCTGTCAACATTTCCTACATACGGCTACATGGCTAGTGCTATTTTCATGTGTCACGTGCGACAGAGAAACAGTACTGGATAAATTTTTCAATAATAATTTGTTGTATCATCATAACAATTAGGCTTTGATTAAGAACCCGCTCTTAATTTCGAAAAGAATCACACAAGCACACACACACACACACACACACACACACACACACACACATACACACGTGTGCACATGCATGCTTATGCAAAAACGTAAAACTAACAAATTAAAAGAGGCCATCTCGATTTACGTTTTCCGTGCACTGTGGACAGGAGGCTGATAGGGTGATAGTTTCTTATAACATTTGTACTACCTTCCTTGCGTATTAGGATTATTTTGGCTTTATTTCAATCTCTTGGTAATTTTCCACTTTGCAAAGGATTTCAAAAGATTTAGCTAAATATTTACCGGTTCGTCATCCAATAGCTGTAAAACATCCATTGAGATGTCATTACTACCTGGAGCCGTTACTGTTTTCTTCTTGTCTATAGCATGTTTGACATTGGGGAAACAGAGGCACCCAATTTGTCTAGGATTAAGATATCATCATTGACATTACCGTACAGGTTACTATAAAAATTTACAATATATTCGTTTGCTGATTTGGGGGAAGGGATCAAACAGCGAGGTCATCAGTCCCATCGGATTAGGGAAGGATGGAGAAGGAAGTCGGCCGTACCCTTTCAAAGGAACCATTTCGGAATTTCCCTGGAGGGATTTAAGGAAATCACGGAAAACCTAAATTAGGATAGCCGGAAGCGGATTTGAACCGTCGTCCTCCCGAATGTGACTCCAGTGTGCTACCCACTGCGCCACCTCGCTCGATCAATATATTCGTTTTGTTTTTACTACTGATAGTAAGCTTCAGCATAATTACTTTCACAATGAACGCCCCCATAAGGATAAGTATACACGGTCGGGCGAACGTAATTAGGGTGCAGTGATTGTGAAATCTAAAAATTTCAAGATGGCTACATCCTAATTTGTATACGCCCGTCCCTGCATATTTAACCTTAAGGGGCTTTCGTTGTGAATGTAATTGCGCTGAAGCTTATTATCAGTAGTGAAAACGACATGTAAATTCTTGTTTTTTGAAAAGCTTAGCCAAGTCAGAAGAGAGATTTTCGTGATCGGGAAATTCACAAATCTGGACCTCGACAACAGCGAGACGCGGAGATCTCTGTGCTCAGCAACTGATGTTTTTTTCTTTATGATCCATGACTGATTCTTTCTTTGTCCACTATCGCCTCTATTGTGATACGTCGATGTTCGAGTATCGTGGCTTCACCTGCACTTGCGATTCCTGATTTTCTGGAGAGAGACTGTGAGTCACTTCGTTCTCGTCATTGAGACTTGCCTCACAGCACTGGAAGTGGTTGCACCGGAAGCCACGGTGTCCTATGACGCTGCACTGTTGTCGTACATCATATCAACGCAGCATGGATTGTGGCAGTGTTGTTCCCCTTCAAATGTAAAAGCAAACTACCGTACGATACTCCACTTTATGAATGAAATGCACAATTTTATTTTGCATACTACGCTGTTGTAACGTGAGGCTCTTAGTGCGTATCAAGACTGCAGATACATAGTGCAAACAAACAAACAAGAAGTGATTGTTTAAATAAAAGTAAATTTTTAATATAAAAGACTTTAAAGGGGACTAAAATGTATTAAATTATTTTTCATAACTGCAAACAGATTCCTAACCCATACAGATCGTTCAAAAAATTTGAGATTGTAATTTTTCAGTAGCTGTGATAATACTTGTAAGATTTATAACGGAAAATGTGGCGCAAAGCAGTAGATAATGATTAGAAGTACCCTGGGTGCTGTTTCCGTGGGGGCGCAGTTTTGTGACATGTGAAGAAAACGTGGAGGATTAAGAACAAAGGAAAAGGGGAAGAGAGAAGCCTTAGGAGGAGTGGAAAGAAGGAGAAAAACAATGGGAAGGTCTGGGGGGGGGGGGGGGTACTAAACGGTTTGAGGCTGGAGATGTATAAAGGATCTCTCTCCCGATGAGGTGAAAAGAACGTTAAGATCACAGCGTAGAAATCATAGCGATGCACAAGTGCGGGTGTAATCGAGAGTTTTCCTGCGTTAAGGACGTGACTGACCGCATAGTAAAAATCTTGAAAAAGCGGAACATCGCGGTAATCTACATACCCAAGCGGAAAATACTAGATCACCTAAAATCGACCAAGAGTGCCAGCCAACAGCTTGAAAAAGCTGGAGTTTATAGGATTTCGTGTGATTGTAGGGATGTGTATGTGGGTACTACAAAAAGAACTGTTAAAAAACTACGCGAAGAGCACAAGTGCAATTGCGGAAGAGAGGAGATTGACAGATCGGCTTTACAGCCCGGAGACCACCACATTCGTTTTGATAGGACTCAAGTACTGGCAGCGACAAGCGAATACCACGAAAGCATGTACAGAGAGGCCATAGAGATTGTGAAACACCCCAGGAATTTCAGTAGGAAGTAGGAGGGCGTGAAATTAAATGACATTGGATTCCGTTACTGAAGAAGATGTATACCAGTCATCCACCATGTGATGATAACAATGGCGGACGACGACAGTCGACAACAAGAAAAATCCATTCGACCACGGCATAATAGCCCGGAATATTTTTTTTATTTGCGGTAGGGCTGAAATGGTTTTTAACCAGGTATTAACATCCTATACTTCCTACAAAAAACAATATACCCACTTTATGCTATTAAATATTAACTAAAATTTAAGATTATATTTACTATTGATGTTAATTCACAAAATTTCCATATATTGGCTAGTGATAATAGTGGCTTTTGACAGTTGTAAAATTTGTAATGAATGTGAAACTAGAATGACAGCATAAAAAGCAGATCCTAAATTGACCACACTCACACAATTATGACTTATTCCAATACCTCATGTCATCGTTATCATCATTTTAGCACATATGTGGGCTCGAGATTCAGATAAAGCTGTCGATACACCTCAGACTACAGTACATTACTACTACATACATGATGCAGACACTAAGTTATGTTGTAAACTCTAGACGACAACTGAGCAACACAGAACAACAAAATAATGCTTTGTGCTTTGGGCCTAATGGAACCGAATAACCGAGAATTTGGTGAGACAGCTTTCCATGAAAGTTCATATATGCAAAGTGGGGCTACAGATATACATAAAACTGGTTTACCATTAGCTCAGCAGATGTCAGTAGCAGGCAGTTATGCTACAGTATCAAAATCGATGACCGGGTGCTTTAGACCCTTATGGTTCCCGCAGCGCCTCAATTGTAAGATCTTGATCTGTAATAAGACTGAAAACTGTTTTTATTTATAATATCTGTAAAAGTGCTCAAGTACTTTTGTCACTTTGAATAGGCATTGTTAATGTGCTGTGCGACAGTAAGATACTCTGAACAACATGGTACGCTCATGATGAAAGGTACATTGTTGCGTTCGCCGTTAGCCAGCCTACAACTTGAGGACACAACGATGTTATGGTTACTTAAGTGAATGATGAGCAACTATGATGATACGAGAGCACGAGGACTTCTTTTTATTGTTGACAGTTTTATTCGTTAGAAATAGTAATTCACTCGAAGTCATTTCGACAACGTTTTTTGAATGTCAAAGTGTTGTGATAGTTGAACTGTGTTATGCTTCCTGACCAGTGAAAGATACACAGAAGATTGTAGACACTCTTTGATAGTTAACATTTTTGGAACAAAAATACATAACGTTGCAGTTTTTCGCGGTAACGTAGTCCATTGTTTTCCCAACAGAACTTGGCGTGCGTTATACAGCAATGAGTGACGTAAGATTGTCGTTTGAGGAACGCAAGGCCGTTTTGAAGTGGTACTTGAAGTATGGCTGGCTCTGAGCACTATGGGACTCAACTGCTGTGGTCATCAGTCCCCTAGAACTTAGAACTACTTAAACCTAACTAACCCAAGGACATCACACACACCCATGCCCGAGGCAAGATTCGAACCTGCGACCGCAGCAGCAGCGCGGCTCCGGACTGGAGCGCCTAGAACCGCACGGCCACCGCGGCCGGCACTTGAAGTATGAAAACGTTATGAAGGTACAACAGCAATGGCATAATGTCTACGGAACTCAGCCACCAACACGTAGAACAATTTATCACATTCAGGATAAATTTGAAGCCGACGATACTGCTAAGGATGTGCATAGGGAAAGGTCTGACCGTCCAAAAACATCAAGTCGAGCTTCCAGCGCTGCTGTGTTGCACCTTTTTCTGGGTCACCTAAAAAATTTGTGAAGCAAGATACACCTGAAGGCAGGGTAAGCTGATCAAGCGTACGACGAATACTGAAGGCTACAAACTGGAAAGTGAATTTTCCAAGATCGCTGCACGCTACGAACGAAGACGATCCGGATCGAAGGATGGAGTACTGAGAGTGGTTTGAATGCATGCTTCGAGAGGCTGAACGGTTTGCAGGGATGGTTATCTGGTCTGACGAGGCGCCATTCAAACTGAACGGTACTGTAAACCGCCACAACTGCGTGTATTGGGCTCCTGAAAACCCTCACGTTCACGTGGATAAACATGTTAATCTATCGGGTGTTAATATGTGGTGCTGTATATCATCGCGTGGTTTGAATGGCCCATTGTTCTTTGATGGTACCGTAACTGGTGAAGTGTATCTTCGTATGCTGCGACACATCGAATTTACCTGGCATCAGAGAGGTGTTTAGAAATGAAAGATTTTACCTACTAGAAGATGGGACTCTGCCTCATACCACAGTGATGTCAGAGCTTACTTGAATGAAAATCTACCAGGAGGATGGATAGGTCGAAGAGAAACTGTTGAGTACCCGGTGTCCATAGCTTACACCTCCTGACTTCTACCTATGGGGAACCTTGAAAAATGAAGTTATGGTAACAGAGGCCATGGAGGCGTCCTGTGCGGCTATCTCACCGGCAGCACTGACAGTTGTGTTCAGTCAACAGTTCAGCGGCATCGACATTGTTTGGTGCTAATCGGGGCCGCTTTGAACACATAAAGTAACCTTCCCCCGTGCAAGGATTGTAACGGTACGTCATTTTTTTCTTAATATTGTGTATCACAGAGTGTTCACTTTTTCTGGACCTCTCTGTATTTTCGCATCGATCATCCTGTAGATATGTTTCAAATAATGGCATCTATATATTGTATTTGTGAGTGTCCGACAACCTGTGCACCTATTTTTCTGTGGCCAAAGGCGCCTTCTCTGTTCGTGTGTGCATCAAACACACACACACACACACACACACACACACACACACACACACACACCCATTGCGACTTATTTGATTGTTCTACCTGTTAAATGGTTCAAATGGCTATAAGCACTAAAGGACTTAACACCTGAGGTCGTCAGTCCCCTAGACTTAAAACTACTTAAACTTGACTAACCTAAGGACATTACACACATCCATGCCCGAGGCAGGATTCGAACCTGCGACCGTAACAGCAGCGTGGTTCCGGACTGAAGCGCCTAGAACTACTCGGCCACAGCGGCTGGGCACCTGTTAAATCTTGAGTTGCATGCTATATTGGAATCCATTTCTCCTCGGCGGATTTCATTCATGAAATCATCTCTGATTATAAACTGAGTCGTGGCGTCATGTCGTCGCAACATTTCGACAACTTTCCTGTCATCTTCAGATACTTGTCAATACGTCGCGACAACACGACACCACGAATGGAGGATGGCGAGTAGGAAACTCGTAGAAATGTTGCGAGAACAAGACGTGACGACTCAGTTTATAATCCGGGATGATTTCAATAATTGACCTGTAGGATTTCTAATTCGTAGTTTTGAAGTTAATATGTGTCAGTTCTCTACAGCAATATTTTGTTATGATTCACAAGTATTGTCGACGGCTGTGCATAAGCCTGTTTCTGTACAACTTCGCGTAAATTTTTTTTTCAGTTACGTGGACTTTTAAGTATAACGTAGTTGGCAAGAAACTTATGATACTGAAAATTGGCTCATAGGATTTCCGAAAAGATCCGTTCTGTCGCAGTCTGGCAATTTATAGGTTATTTTAGTCAAATGAAAATTCCAAGTTAGAGCACTTTACTTTTTTATCTCCTTGTCAGTTTTTCTGGGCCTGGAACTGCCCAAGAGCTATCACTGTTATTACCCCACGTTTTTGTCAAAAATGGTTCAAATGGCTCTGAGCACTATGGGACTTGACATCTGAGGTCATCAGTCCCCTAGAACTTAGAACTACTTAAAGATAACTAACCTAAGGACATCACTCACATCCAGGCCCGAGGCAGGATTCGAACCTGCGACCGTAGCAGCAGCGCGGTTCCGGACTGAAGTGCCTAGAACCTCTCGGCCACAACACGTTTTTGTTACTATACAGGCAAATATCAGAAGGTCAGAACACTGTAATATATATCTGCATTTAGTACACATTTGCAACTAGCAAGCGATTGCTTGGGGGAAGGTAATTTCTTTCGTTACACACTGCTCTATCACGCCTCATTACTCCTCATTAGGTCTAGAGTTTAACTTCCATGGCTTCCGACAATGACTCAGCTAAATAATGTAACTGTACCTGAAGTACCCGAGGTTGAGGCGTAAGCAATCTATTGACTGATTACAAACGCACGCTTTAAAAATATTTACAATAAACCAACACGTGATGCGAAATACCTCTTTCACAGCACCTGACTGCCGGCGGAACCGCATGGGAGTCTCCGTGGCACTTCCACGTTTAGTAACGCGCTGTTCGTCTTTGTATCTTCTGTATTTCGTCTCTCTAAACTACCTGGTACGCGTCTCAGACTGATGAGCAATATTCAAATATCGATCAAACAAAATATTCATACGGTAGCTCCTTCGAACGTGGACTACACTCTTGAGGATTCTTCCAATGAAAGCCTTGCTTCTACTTACCCTGCGTTTTGTTTTGTGTTGTCGCTCCACTTTAAATCCCCCCGCACGCATACTCCCAGAAGTGTAATGGTTGTATGTCCAGTGATTATTCGGCAATTGTATACTCATACAATAAAGTATCTTCCCGCTTATCTTATGGTGAGGAATAACTGTCAATCTCCGCTCCAAGCGTCGGTCTCTACAGGTCTTCCTGTATTTCACAATAATTTTTAACGCTGCGACTTTTCTCTATACAAGAGCGTCAAGCTCGAAAAGCCCCATGGAGCTTCCGGTGTTACCCGAAAATCCATTTATTTATTTTGTAAAGAGTAATTTTCCTAAAATACTACCATGTGGCACGCCCGTATTATTATTACGTCTGAAGATTCCTCTCCGTTAAGAGCGACCAGCTGCGTTCCGTTTGCTAGGAACTCCTATTTCCAATCACAAAGCTGGTCTGATATTCCGTACACTCGTATTTTGCACGATGGGTGACAGTGAGGATTTGTATCCAACACCTTCAGGAGGGCAAGGAACGTGGTCGCAACGTTGGTAGTGGTGGTAGCTGCCTTCTGGCTCTCGTGGAGGTACAGAGGTAGTTGGGTTACATACTCTGTAGGAATCAGGAATCAAATGGATTCCACAAACAATGGGACCTCTAGCTGTCTCTGTTCGACGACCCTTCTTAAAAGAGGGAATAACGTTTGCCTCATTGTGATCACTGGCTACGGGTCGCTCCTTCTAAACGTTCCTAGAGAAGCAGAAGCTCTTTCACATACTCTGTGTAGAATGGTGTAAATATCCCATCAGGTCCAGTCGACTTTTATCTGCGGTACGGTTTTAATTTATTTTCTGCCCCGCGGTCACTTATTTCGATGTCGCCGCGCGTGGTAGCCGCGCGTTCTAGGCGTTTTGTGACGGTTCGTGCAGCTCCCCCAGTTGGAGTTTCGAGTCCTACCTCGGGCATGGGTGTGTGTGTGTGTTGTACTTAGTGTAATTTAGTATAAGTTCGATTAAGTAGTATGTAAGCTTAGGGACCGATGACCTCAGGAGTTTGGTCCTCTAAGGTCTTACCACAAACTCTAATTTCGATGTCTTGTTATTTGAAGTTTGTACGGCAGTTGAAAGGAGGAACAATCTTCCTCAGTGAAACGATTCGGAGAAGGGAATTTAGAATGTTTACCTTCTCTCTTCATTTCCGTTATGGTAACTGAACGTAGCTTCATTCTGTTTTTGTTTGTCTACGAGGTCTCTCTGCTTTCGGAGCATAATTCTAACATGGCTGTAGGACCACAGCTGGTCTTTCCGATCACTCACTGGTTTCCACAGCACTTTGCGTCTACGACGTATTAAACAATATTCTTGAATGTGGTCATTTAGACTCCGCATTTTCCCTCTCAGAGATAAATGTTACATATTGACTGCTCAGGTAACCTGAAATAGAGTCATACTTAGTAGTCAGTGATGTTAAAGCGGCCTTATGATCCCTGATTCCATGCTTTACTTTAACTGAGCCGTAACGTTCGGGTCTGTTATTTTCACTACTTGTTGCTTTAATTAGCTGCTGAAGGTAATTTTTGTATCATATAAATATTTACAATTTTCTGCGACGATGAAGTAAGGCATGCTTACAAACGATTCACAATCAGGCGTGCCATGTAGCTGTCTCTTAGAATATAGATGATATTTTCATGAATGCAAGTGCCATGTGTTGCGGCAGGTAAGAACACGTATAACCAAGCAGAACACGGCAGACCAACATCTATCCCTTAGGGAAAAGCACTACTTGCTGCTCTTAGCAATTCTGATTTCTTGGCGTGACCCAGAGGACGCCTTTGAAGTTTAGTAATCAGGACGCTAGCGGCACGCAATATCGAAAACGAGAGCAGCAGGTAATTCGTGTGCGATAGGGCTGGCGCATTATCGACCTGTAAGGGCACTGCTCCTTACCCTCGACCTTCAGTGTCATTACCCTTCACTTACTACGCTGCAGTAAGATTTTTCCTGCTATTGAAATTTAGGGGCGTCAGAGTCATCGGGCAATAAATTCTTTCATCGATTTAAGAAAGAGTATTGTAAGACATGCCACCCAGTTGTGCCAGAACGAAATGGAAGTATCAATTGCCTCACAATATCAGTGGATTATTTAGGAATGATTCTTTTGCAATTCAAAATCAATTGCAGTTTTATGTGAGCAACGCAAAGATGAAACCAGATAACAGTACCTAGATATCTCTCGAAGAGCAACAATTGAGTCGTTGATCTGAATGTCAGTAAACATGGGAATGATTACCATAAACTCTGCAACATGTTCTCACTTAACCAGAGTGAGCAGCGTGCATTGCAATTTAATGCAGCACAGTGCTGCTAGATCTAGTGACTAGAAATCCCGCTCTTGCACATCCCCCCCCCTCCCTCAGTTCGTTACTGATGATACACATTCCTTTCACACTGATGTGCATAAGCGATCTCAGTTGCGGACGTACGTTTTCAGTAGACGAGTTATGGCCCGTATATCGGCTGCCAACGTTCCTTTCTTGTCTAAGGTACAAATTGGTCGTGTGAATCTACAGATATACTGGTGATAAGAGTTACAGATAAATTGGGACCTGTTTTTTGTCGTTATATGTGAAGGACAAATTTGTTAGCCATTGTCACGTCACCTATCCTTTATATCTTTAGAGGACAGAAGTCCTGCTGTCTTCGTGCTGCGAAGAACATCCAAATGAGACGGCAGAACTCAACGATGCGATACTAAAACAACAACGCAAGCTTCTCACGGACTCGATCTGAACAGGAACTCCCAGACCTGTTTTGGCCGCTGTCCACGGCGGACTATGCAAATATCACCCGTTACTGCAAGAAGCGGATGTACAGCTATTAATTAGACGCAAAGGTAGAGGAAATTCCATCACAGAGGTGTCCCACACCCAACAGGCCGTCGAGTGGATTTCTTAACCGTAAATTAGAATCCAGCGTGAGAGTATGCGACACGTAGACTTTGGAGAACAGTCCGTGGTCAGCAAGAGGGATACAAGCGAGGCAGTCTTGATGTTATCGGTGCAGTCTTCACGAGTGTCCATGTACTGAAGTTACTCAGACGTAATACGTGCGGAGGACTGTCTACGGTCCCCGTGAACGGTTACTACTCAATGTTATTGTGATATTCTCTTCCGTTTCAATAGTACAAAGTGTGTCAAGAAGTTTAAATTGCATCAGAGTAATTTAAAATACCTATTTTGTGTATAAATGTTGTATAACTATTCTGAGAGTACTCACTACCCTGTCTAAATGGCTAATGGCAAATGCAAATTAATAAATAAAAAAATTAGCCATTTTACTAATAGATTTCCGCTCTCCTTATTTCTTCATATTAGGGTCATCAACACGTCCAGGCCACAGACCATTCAGTGAACTGTACACAATACCGAAAATATGAACAGCGAGCTGTGAAACATTTTTTGCCTGCAGCGAGTCAACTAAATTGTCATTTTTAATTTCCTTGATTACGATAATGACGTTATCGGACTGTGTATATAGCCGTGCCCTACAGCAGTAGTTACGTAAATAAGCTAAGGATTTGATCACTAAATCATTAACTGTTAATCTGTTAGATATTTCTTCCATTATTGTTCAGGCATTAGTCTAGCGTTTTCTTGCGCGCAATTAATCTGCTCATCCGTCAGTATTTCATTGCCATTTCACTGTCATATATCGTCACGTGAAGAACTTGCTCATGATAACCATTGTTAAAGTACAGTAGAACAACACTCAATTTATTACCCGTTCCAAGGCGCTTCCAAGACACGTAATTGAGATTCTGTGATAAAATACAGTTCTTCAGATTGTGGCAACCTTTAGCGGACGAATCAAATCCACAGGAGTTACAGCATAAGTTTGACTCTGTTGCTAACACTCTCATGTACTAATAACATTACTCTCTTCGTGATACTTTATTTGATCACTTCGTAGCACATAATCCCACGAATAAAATATTTGTGATCCCATTAAAACAATATTCTGGCCAATTCGGAGTGCTTTAGATAGTGTAGAACTAGCATCTGGCTGTCACGCGATTCTCCACTGCTGAAGTACAGGGGTGGGACAAAAATATGGAAGCCCCGCGAGAAATGCATCCCTGGTCATAAATGCAAACGCTAGCCAGGCCTGCACGCTGCGCTGTTGTACGTGACTGTGTCATGTCTTCAATGCGTTACAACTTTCAGCCGTGATCAGAGTAGTGTTCTGTGTAGTTATGAGTCCATTATATCGGAGGTAAGTGAATTGGAAAGTCGGAAAATTGTTGCTCCTCCTGTGGTGGTTGCTTACGTAACCAAGGTAGCCGACGTCTTTGGTGTTTCAAGAGGCTCCGAAGCGAAGGTTTATAAGGCGTGTAAAAAAAGCGAAAAAACACCACCTACTAAGTCACAACGCGGACGAAAGTGTGTATTGAGTAATCGCGACAGATGGTCGTTGAAGAGAGCTCTGACGGATAATCAGAGAACGGCAACTGAAAAAGTCACCGCAGAACTGAATGTCGCACTCGCGAACCCTGTCAGCACCAAAACAACACGAAAGGAGCTCCAGAAGCAGAGCCTTGAAGGGCGAGCTGGGAATCCAAAACCACTTATGAGCTATGTAAATGTCGGTATCAGAAAAACGTGGTGTCGAAGCCGTAATAAAACGTGGACTATGGAGTAATGGAAGAAAGTCATTGGGTCGAATGAGTCTTGTTTCACATTGTTTTCACCTTCTGGCCGAGTTTACATCGGCTGCTGTGGGCGAGCAGTTCTAGGCGCTTCAGTCCGGAACCGCGCTGTTGCTACGGACGCAGGCTCGAATCCTGCCTCGGGCATGGATGTGTGTGATGTCCTTAGTTAGGTTTCAGTAGTTCTAAGTCTAGGGGACTGATGACCTCAGACGCTAAGTCCGATAGTGCTTAGAGCCATTTGAACCATTTTTGAGCCGATTTTACGTCCAAAGGCTGAAATAAGGCGAGGTTCGCTGTTAATTTGGGAAATCATAGCATGGTGTTCCTAAGGCCCTATGGTTAATTTGGAAGGTCGCATTAATGACAAGCATTATATGACTATTTTGGCTGATCAGGTACATCCCATGGTACAATGTTTGTTCCTCGATGGTGATGCTGTGTTTCAGGGCTGCTGACACGGCTCACATCGTCTAGGACTGGTATTGTGAGCACAAGAACAAGTTGTCGCATCTGCCTAGGCCATCAGTCACCAGTCTCGTTATTACTGATCGTTTGTGGTTTGTTTTGCAGAGAAGGTTGAGCAGTCACTATCCAGTTCCATTATCGTTACCTGAACTTGCCACCAGTTTGCACGAATGGAATAAGATTCCCTCGAAAGAAATGAAGACATGTATTTATCCATTCAGAGACGAATAGAAGTTGTTCTGAATGCCAAAGGGGTTTCCTACACCCTATTACGCATGGCAATGTGTTGTGTTTCTGGAGTTTCCATATTTATTTGCACCCTCGTGGACTGAAGTGGCATGAATTGGTCTGTGTGTGGAATAAGTGCAC